>NC_080633.1:128578238-130978238 GCF_027579445.1 Ammospiza nelsoni
AAGCACATGGCATATTTATTTGGGAATATCAATTTCCAAAGTAAATCAAAGTTTCTTGATTCACAAAATTATATTCAATTGAAAAATATCTCACAAAAAGTTTCAACCATATATTAAGCTACTTCACTAAACTGAAAACTAAAACTATAATGGTTATTTGTATTTATGAAGTGAAAAGATAATTTCTACAAAGCAGGGATTCAAGCCAGTACTACTTTACATTTTACAATGACCAATCTTATTCGACATGAAGCTCATTTTGTTCTTTTACAAATCAGTTTGCCAATGCAATATATACTCTCTCCGAAGTAGGCTATCAATAAGCATTCTGAGGTCAGAAATCAATAAGGGAAACACTACTGAAAGCGCTTCTCCACGTCCCATGATGGTTACTTTGAATGGAGTTCTGTAATACAGAACATCAATGAAAATACATCAGACCAGCACCGCTGATTTTATAAGAAAAGTATTTATAGATCCTATTTGGAAACGCCTGACATTTCTTCTAGTCCCGACAGCTAGACTTGTTCAGATGAATAAACTAAAGCGCAAAAAGTTTATGGAGTTAAGACTGTCGTGTGCCACAGGCAAGAGAAGCGAACTATGAGCACTACTAGGCAGCGTGCCCTCAACTTAAAGCCTTCAGCACACCTGTTTCTCAACACAGAAAACAGCTCAGAAGTGTTAAACCCCCTAGAACGGCAAAGGCGAGTGCGCGCCCGCGGCGCGGGTGCGGAGCGAGCCCCGAGGGGCCGGGAGCGGCGGGGCCGCGGCGCTGCCCACGGGCTCCCCGCGGAACTTGGGCTCGTCCTGCTCGCACACAGCTCCTGCGATCCTCCGGCACTCACTGCAGCCCGGCTCGGCACGGCTCTGTTCACACGCGCCAGGCGCACAAAGTTGCTGAGTGGCAGGGACGGCGCTCGCAGGCTGGTTTGTGTGCTCTGCCGGCGCTAGTTCAACTTGGAAACACATGGGCGATCCCGCTCCGAAACACGGAGCAATAGTTTGAACGGGCTACGGGGCGGCAGCATGAGCTCCAAAGGAGCGAATAAAACCGAGACAGTGAGGAGCCTGCTCAACCCGCGTCGGAGCGGCTCCCGGCTTTCGCTCACGTCCCCTTTTCTCTCTCCCCATCCTCAGCCTCACTGGCAAAGTTTCATCACCGGTCCGTACTCCGGACCCCCCTACTGCTCCCCACACCCACCTCTCTCGCGTCTCCCAAGAACGAGATAAATAAAAGTCTGTTAGAGGGAGCCCCCCTCAGGAAACTTACGTTTGATCTGCCTGGGTTTGCTCTGTTTCCTTCGGGACATGCTGCTCGGCTGCCGCTCCTGCCTTGCTCCAGGTACAGGAGTGGAGCTGGGAGGGGACGGGGGTGGAGGGAGGGTGACAGATCAACAGACGGGATTCATAGAGGAGCCGGTGGCCGCCTTGAGATGCAAAGTCAAATGACAGAAAAACAAGGAGAAGGGAAAGAGTGTGTGCGCGTGTGACGGAGGAAGAGGGGAAGAGAAACGGAGATCGGGGTGGGTGAGACGGAAAGCGAGAATGAGGGGAGAGAGAAGCAGAAAGAGCGGAGGGAGGGAGCAGGGGGAAGGAGCGAGGGAGGGAGGGAGGGAGGGAGAGAGGAGGAAGGAAGAGAGGGAGGGAGAGAGGGAGGGGAGAGCTTGGCTCCTCGCTCTCTCTCTCCCTCTCCCGCCCGCTCTCCGCCGTTGCCGCGCCGCCTCCGCTGCCCGCGCCGCGCTCCGCTCCGACTGACAGGCGGCAGGAGGTGCCGGCGAGGGAGGGGGCGAGGGAGGGGCTTCCCGGGACGGGGGGGCGGAAAGAGGGGGGCGTTTGTCCGTCAGGCTTGACGGGCAGTGGCTACTACCAGCGACAAGTCCGCATGCAAATCGCCTCCTGCCTCTGGGGCACGGGCTGTCGAGGCGGGAGGCTTCAATCGTCCCGGCGCTGCCAGGGCTTCTGGTGGCGGGGAGAGTCGCAACTTTCCTGAAAGAGGCGCGGCGGGCGAACGGGCGAAGAAACTCGGTGGCAGCGGGCAGGCGGCACGACTGCCCCCGGCCCGCGCAGGGTCCCCGGGGTGTCCCGCTCGCCGGTGCCCCCGCGTTCCGCCCGCAACCTCGGCCGCGGCGCTGCCCGGGCAGCAGCAGCAGCAGCAGCAGCAGCAGCCGCCAGCGCCTCCGGCCGCGCCGGGCCCAGGCCGGGAGGTCCCGCCCAGCCCCCGGGCAGGGCTGCGCGCCCCGGGCAGGGCAGGGCAGGGCAGGGCAGGGCAGGCTTCCCGCCGCCCCCTCCGCACGGAGCGTCCCGCGGCGCCTCACAGGTGCCGGCTCGGGGCCCGGGGCGCTGCCCGCGCCGACGGACGGACGGACGGACGGACGGGCGAGTTGCCAGCGTCCTTCCCTCGCGGTCCTCTGGCCGCTTGCGCTCGGCTGCAGTGGCCTGAGCAGTCCTGGCTGTGCGGCCATCGCTGTTTGCCCGCCCCCGAGTGCTCGGGTTTTGCCTCGGAGGTGAGCGAGGGAAACAAGCCGGCCGACTGACTCCCTCGGCTTCGTTAGTTTCGCCTTCCTAAGCAGTGATAATAGGCAACATTTTTCTTGCACGGTAGAAGCCAACATTTGACGCTCCTGTTACTGACATCACTTATGTATTTGGACAAAGCTAAAACTATCAGCAGGGCTCACGTTTATAGTCTGTGTCTTTGGACAGAATTTCTCTTGAACGTTCTAATTTAAGTATATAGTTGTAAGTGACCCGCTATGAACAGACTATACTCTGTATCTCAGTGCACTGCCAAGCTTTGCACGCCCATTGCCACCTTCTCAGTGTTGTCAAACACTAACTTGTAAAAAATCTGGAGAAAAAACTATCCACACAAGCAAAAGAGAAAGAGACTGATTTCATGGATGCCAAGGAAGGACATAGGATACTGAAATGTCTTTATTACTGTGCTTCCAGAAATTTCAGATCTGACACATGAATGCAATACAACAGTTAGTGTTCTTAGAGCTTCACTAGCAGGACTTATGTTCAAGTAAACTGTTAAGCATTGCTTTCAGTCTTACCTCTGTGGTCAAAATACTGTCAACAGAAGCAGTTTTTGAACTTGACATCTTGACACACGCAATATTTTTTGGGACAATATTGCAGAAGTCTTCATATAAGCAGCAGGATTTCCAACATGGAGATGTACTAAAACTTTCCACCATATGATATTGGAAATAATGTTTGTAAATGATAACTGAATTTACAAAACCACTTTTTGATTAAAGAAAAGAATGTGATGGAATCCATGAACAATTTGCTGATGTTCAGACACTTTAAAGAATCTGATTGTATAATAAGTATTTTCTATTTAGCTGAAGAGATTGTGCCAAATTTGTATTTCAATTTCTTTCCTAGAGGTGTAGGCTCTTGGTTAACTGCCAGTGTAACAATGGTGGTGTTTGCAGGAAGGCATTCTATGGCTGTAGATAAACGTGATAAAAATGCACCAAGAGAAATGCTCTGCTATGGTTTTGTTACAGCACAAGGTTCAAAAGGGGAGTTAGACAGATGAGATACCCATCTTTCAAATTTAAGTCAATATTTTATCTTATTCATTCTCAACATTCTAAACTCTTAAATTGCAGTCTGGTTCCCTAATTAGAAATAGCAATGTCTTTTCCTTCATATAGATTGACCGTTTATTTCTGTTTCTATTTTGTTGCCAGGCTCTCACACAGTTTTTAATTGGCACAGGCAATTTGACAGATATTGCCTTTAAACCTACTGTTGTTTAAGTGTTAAAGAATGAAGTTGAGTAATCTGTTGCCAACATTTGAACAGTATATGAACTGTAACTTGTTAAACTGTCACTGTAACTTAAAAGTTAGTACACATTATGTGGTCCAAACCAGTTACAAATAATCCCTAAGTGTTTATTCTTAAATAATGTTTAGGGTAAATTACATGACATAATTTTTGTGCTGACTTCTGCTTTTTTTAATATTTAAATAGTAATGTTAGTTACATATTTTGTCTATTCTGAGGCATTAAGGCTATGTTCTGCTTCATCAGCTCAATAGAGTTCATATACAGTTGTATTATTTCTATGGCCATTCAGAGATATGTTTGATCTCTTAAAGGATTATTACGCTTAGTCATTTCAATGTATTTCAGGTTAATTTTGACCTATTTACCTAAAGTTAAAACAGCTGTTTGTGAAATGCCAAAAAATAAACATACACATGCCTGCTACATTAATGTAATTAATAGTGTAAACTAATGAGCCATTTTTTCTCATTTATAGAGGAACTCTTATTTAGAACATTTTAATACTTCATGGAAATTGCCCATTTTCTTTGTCAGAACAAGCAGCCTGTGGTATATCCCAGATGAAAGCTCTGTCTCAGGGCGTGTGCAATTGCTGCGGCCGGGCCAGGGAGCAGCTCGAGCTCTGCACGTGATCACTGGCGCTGTGTTGTTGTGAAGCCAATCTCTGGTGCTGCTCACCAGGAGCTGCCTCTGATAAGCTGTGTGGGCAAGGCCACTTTCTTTTGCTGTGGCAGGGGCTTGGGTCGCATGAACACAAGTCGAGCAGCGTAGCTTTCCCTCAGGACTCAAGAATAGGCCCGGCATTTTCTTTTAACCTGCAGAGAGAGAGTCATTCAGAGTAGATCTTTCAAATCTTAAAAAATTCTCTCTCTCTCCCTAATTGCATAATTTTCTGAACTGCTATAGACACTGCTATGGAGTTACAACGTTGTCCATACCAAGGTAATGCCTGTAGCATTCATTGGCTCCTCCTGCTCACCTGTGGAATGTTGCCTGCAGCAGCCACACAGCGCTCTCAGAGCATGGCTGGGCAGTAATGCTACCCAA
Organism: Ammospiza nelsoni; assembly: GCF_027579445.1. NCBI lineage: Eukaryota > Metazoa > Chordata > Aves > Passeriformes > Passerellidae > Ammospiza > Ammospiza nelsoni. The sequence goes on from NC_080633.1 coordinate 128,583,099, forward strand.
GAGGAAACTGCAGCATCTGAGCATGGGGACAGGGGAAAAATGTGCCCAGTTTTTGTACTGAGGGAATGGTGGCCATCTGTCCACAAGATGAGGGTACAGACAGGAATAATTAGGAAATGATCCAGTAAGAATAGTTTAAAAACTATTCAACCAAAATGGTAACTGGATGTGAGCAGTGGTGGCATAGGACCAGTCCAGAAAATGTATGTTCTTGGTTAATTACAATATCTCAAGAAGAAGAAAATAATCTCCACAGAGGCTCACTTCTTAATCATCTTGAACTTCATCACTTCCAACTCTCTATACTTGCTAAGATTCAACAAAGGTTTATAGAAACCCTCTAACTGAATGGATATCACAATTTAAAACCTAAATTCTTGAAATGCCTATATTGTGGCAAATGAAAAGTGCAGCTTAGATTTCATGATGTTCAAGTGTTAGCAGCTTTCTTACACATAGATAATATGCATAATTTTCAAAACAGTGTCCGTTGTTGGAGAAAATGTAATGATTCTTTGAACAATCTTTTCTTTCCATTCTTCCATTGAAAGGAGGAAATACTAAAATTTTGAAATATTTTGTTGGAAGCAGAATTAACCTCTTGACTAGCAATTATGCATTTCCCTCTTCTTTTTTTTTTTTTTTTTTAAGTACACTGAGGAATTTGACTTCAGTTATCTCATAAATCTGGATACAGATTGCATCCAAAGACACTACTGTATAATGTAGATACCATGAAGTTTAGGCAGCAATTGATTTTGGAAGAAAATGTGTCTGATTTTTGTGTTGCATATGTAACCAAGTTCTGACTATTTATAACACCAAACAGGATTGTGTAATGTTAAAAATATAATTGCATAGGTCCTGTTAGGCTCTTAGGCTGTGATTTCCATAGTAAGGACTTGGGTTCTTCTATGATCTTAATCATAATTGGTTCTTTAGCTCTTAATGAAAAAGAAAAAGCTGGTCTTTTCCCAACTATTATCCACTCAGAGTGTTAGAAAGAGTACATGGCATAGCTTTTTAGAACTTTATTCCTCTTTTTCATTTGTCAATAGAGAAATACTTAAGTAGACTGAGCATGAAATTGCTAAGGCTCTGAATACCCCTCTAGCATGAATATGGGGCAGTTCACACTTTTCCCAGCTCTTGCAAAAATCTACAGTTTATTCTTATTTCACAATGCGTAGGTTTTCTGTGTAGTGATGCCAAAAGAGCAAGAAAATAGACCCAAATATATCTCTGGGCAGCTGATGGATGATCAGTCTGAGCTTTGAATTTAGAAGTAAAGCTTCCTCTGGCTTTTAAAATAAAGGAGAAAAAACTCCGCCAATGTATTTCTAGATGACATTAGGAAAAAATGCTGCAAGGCAGATTCCTCAAACACAGAGGAACCTACAGAAAATCTGAGGGTATCCAAAGAGAACAGGTGAGACCAGTGGATATGAAGTTGCCTTTCACAACCAGTCCTGTAGACACGTTAGAACTGAATTGCTGCTGCATTTTTCTGTGAATGTTCTGCTCCCTAGGAATGATCACAACTCTACAGTGAAGTTCCTGGCCACAGGATTTCAATGGATGCAGCAATGTGGGAAGCCAGACTCACAGAGTGCTGGAATCAGTGCTGAGTCAGACTTCACATTGATAGTCCAGACCTTTGCATCCATTCTGGGAGATCTGCCAGTTTTTAGAGGCCAAAACCCATGTCCACTACATATGGAGAGGAAAGAATAGCATAGAAATAAATTGTGACCTCAGAAACTTTCTGGATTCCTAATCAGACTTTTCCGGAAAAGGGTATTCTCTGAATTTGATTTAATTTTTTGTTGGTGCAAAGCTTAGCATTTTCATGGTGTCAGTTTGCTGTCTCTTTTCATGTATTTATTTAGAGCAGAAATCACTGATCTCTTTTGATAGTTCAGTTATGCAAGATACTTTTCATCTCACATTAAAATTTATATCTTATTTGTTATCCAAAAATAGTGTCAAAGATTATTCTTCATTTCCTGACTGGATGCTCTCTGATATTGCTCAGGTAATCTTATAGATAAACAAAATGATAGACTACCAAACTGCTTAGATATTTCGGGCAACTTTACATCAGAATCACAGAATATCCATGATCTTCTTAATAATATAAAATACTCTTTTTCCCTGCACAGGATTGTAGTAATGCCTGGAAAAATATTTCATTGCTTTCTGAAAATTTATACATATAACTCAGCTCCTAGTTTTGACATCCATGCTCTCGTTATAGGAAAAATATATCTCAATATCAGCAAGATTCTACTGCAAAACTGACTTGCACAAGCTAACCTGTCATGTGCTGTGCCTTCAGCTGGAAAAGAAAATTCAGTAGGTGTGGCATAGCTAGAGAAATCTTTTTGAACAAGGCTGAAAATACGGATGCATGTTCACAACAAGATACTGTATCACACATACAGCAGCATCTGGAGTATGGGATGGAAGGAACAGTGTCCTATGAGGAAATGTTCCTGGATGTCTTGGTTGTCTGAAATGCAGCCCATTCACCCCACTGCTTACAGATGGCTACTGAAAACTTAGCAATGTACTGAAACATATATAATCCCACACCACATTGCAGATTTCTGCCAGTAGCAATGCTGCAGCCCACAGCAGCAGTAACTTACAGTTTTGGCATGAGTGTGGCCTTCAGAGGCCAGGTTTGTTACAACTCAGAGAACTTCTCAGCTCTCCATGACCTGACCCTCCCCAGGAACGTTCTACCCTAAGAACAGTCTTAACACTGTCCTGTAACTGGGCTTCTGAGAGAGGCACCTTGCTCAGACATGCAAACAATAATATAGCTTGAGCTTTCTTGAAACTTATAAGCCCAAAGAGAGAAGAGTTCAGAATAAGATATGAGAAAAATGAAGGAAAATTAAGGGATAGTAGAAGAGAAGGAACAGAAAGAAGGGAATGAACAGCATTAGTACTTTAAATATCTTTATTTCTATCTTAATTTCTTTTTAGATAAGCCAACAGCATTACTTCATGTAGACATAGCTCAACACTGAAAAGATAACATTAATATTGTTAAATTACAGTTTATGACTTCAGAGGGCAAGTCTCATAAAGTAATGACATTAATATAAAGTACAACCCCCAATGGAGAGTTTGAAGTAAAATGGTATTTTTCTCCTTGGTCTTCTTCCATAATTATTATGTAACCTTATTTTGGAAACTGTTAATAGTGTCTCTGCTCTTGCCAAATTAGATATTATGAGCATCTCAGTTTGCCCAGTTTCAGTGAAGGAGGTTGCATGCACACCAGCATCTAACATTATTCACAAAAGCATGACCAGACATTAAAAACAGAAAACTGGAAACATATATGGTGATTCCTCTATAAGTATCATTGTACTGGTTTACCCTTATGGTATTAAAATGGCATTCATCAAATTCTTCAACTTTTTTCAGCAGGTTTTTCTTCTGCTTTACATTCATTGAATGGATGTTCCTACTCAAATGCACAGTGATAGCTGGTAGAGAATATGGTATCGTCTGTACTTGTGTCCTGTCCGTTCCTCATATTGTGCAAATGAAACTTCCCCTCCCCCCAGAGCAGTTGCATAAATTGTCCTCTGCTTGTATCAGAACTGGTATTGTTTACCACTTTGAGGTCTATATAAAACTATGCATCATCGTCATGAATAGGAATATATATTGAAACTTCAAAGTCTATGCCAGCATCAGCTCTCTTTTTGAGATTTTAGGTTCCTCTCAGCAGCATGGGCATGTTTTGGGTTATTAAGGGGGTGTTCATAATTTATGCAACTCTTTGCCTTTTTCCTATAAATAGAATTGACTGCATTAGAAAGGAAATCTTCCCATGCAGTCTTTTGAAAGTGTGACCCTCCCAAGGTTTTCTGCCTTCAGAACCAGATGCTTTGTGCAGCAAACTTAGCAAATAAGTGAATGATCTAATAGTACAGTGGGCTGAACAACAAAGGGAAAGCACAGTTTCCCTCAGGAGTTTGTAACCCCATATTCTTTTTGAGAAAATGTATAGGAATTTTAGTAGCCCACTTTGCAATACAGTACATCTCAATTATTCTCAAAGTTGGTTGATTAAAGTGCATCATTGACTTTGAAGATATTGGCAGTATATGTGGTGTTTATCTCCTTCATATTATATCTGCTCGCAACAAAATTTAGTTCAAATTCCCCTCTCCTTCTAAAATCCACAAGTAAAATCCAAAAATTCACATAGCACTTTAAAATGTAAAAGTAGGGTTGCAATTTTTCAGAAGTGCCTCAGTAACTTCGAATTCTTTTCAGTTTTCCCTTTTAATCCCTTTTGAAAATTAAAATTAAATTTTGAATCAAGCTGCTTCCAAAAATGTTGCTCTAGAGACAATCCTTTGACTGATACTGATAGTTACGAATTATACCAGCATAAAAAGGAGAAAATCAGAGTTCATGATTGTTTCCCAACCACTGATTTTAAAAGGATTAAGGTGGAAGCTGTCCAAATAAAAGTCCTAAAGAATAATCACTCCCTAGCCTTTTCCTATCAAGAACCCAAAGGAGAATGTTGCCCTCAATTTTATAAAATCATTTTCATCAATACAACTGAGTAGTTTTCTCCAATCATAAAAACAAATTACTTTGCACATTTTACATTTTGATATAATAAACAGCTAAGTAAAGCTAACTTTCAGATCTACGATTTTATTTGTGCATAGAGCTTGTTTCATTCAGATCAGCTTCCCTTAATTTAAAAGTGTTTTTATAATGAACACAAAACAATCTAATATATGGATCATATATTCCTGCTTGTGTTACCCTGTTTTATGGACAGTAACCAACAAAATCCTAGATAGATTTTTTTCAATGTTTAAATGATTCTTTCCCTGGAGGTTGTTCCTGTGTCCACTTTCGGGCTATGAAATGGTGGATTACATCAAATACACACAAATAGCCACAGGTGAGCTTATTTATTCAATGTGGTTTTGCACTTACTTTAAATTCCCTTTCACTCACTCAGTAGGACTGATGCAAACAAAAAAAGCAAAATTTTGTGTATGTTGCTCATGCTCATCCAATTCCTGAATTACAGATTGGAATTATTAATAAAGAATTTTAATATTATTTTGAAGACTTCACATTCTTGTTTTTGTTACATCATTAATAGCACTGCTTCCTTTGCTCTGTCACCACATTTCTTCCAAATAGGACCAATTTCTTAATCTATCATTTTAGTTTGTATATCAGCTATGGGAGTGTCCATGTTATTTCTGGACTAAGAATTTTAGAATGATCACAGAATGGAAAATTTACCTCTTTCAAAATAATTGATAAATGAAACAATTGTTAAAATTATTTTCTTGTCATTATTCCTGTCATTATACTCAGGGATAGTTCCATGATAATTTCTGTTCTCCTAATGTGTGTGGTCCTTGGACACCTGGTTTATAGGCTGTGTTTTCTGCTTCCCAGAATGCATCTTGTGATGATAAAACAAGATAATTGCAATTCTAAAGGGTTCTTAAGTTTTTATTTTGTCCTTTAAAGTGAAAAATATTGTTTGAGTCATTGATAAGTGGAGGTAGACTACTGAAATAATAATAAAATTTCCAAAGATGTACTTTTTCCTAATATCTATCAGTTGTGTGAAGTATAAAATTTCTTCAAAATTAGAGACTTATTGACAATTTTGCATCGTTATTCATCTAAATACTACGTTAAAACTCATTACAATACCTGAACATAGAATTGGATGTGGATTTTGTATGATTACTATGCATAGATCAACTGAAAAAGTATAATATTATTAATTAAATTTCTAAGACAATCTCAACTGATTGTATATATTTGTGCTATAACACTTGTAGCACAAATTAATTTATTGCATAAAATCTATGTGGCAGTAGGACACATAATGGCTTTGTGACTTCTTATGGTGTTGGGTGCTTCGAGCCATAGAGAATATCCCAACAAGCAAAAAGTTTGTGGAAGTTTGGAGCTTGGTGGTAAGTGTTTGAAGCACACAGTTTTTATTTTGTTCTTCTTCATGATGTGGATTTACCAACATTTAAATGGCTAACCCATGTCTCCTAAAATACAAAATATTTCAAAATGTATAGAAAAAAACAGTGGCATAACTACCAAATGATTTAAAAATGAAAGTGAAAGTCCTACTCAGATTTGTCATTAGTTGTCTTTAGCAGCCCTGTTGCAGGTGAGCTTAAATCAGCTTTGATTATCTTGGCCAAAATGTGGGTTGTGAATCTTTCCCTGTACACGTTTACTGTGTAGATTACTAGCCAATACTTACATGAAATTAACATTTCCCTTACTCTTAAATCACCCCTAACTGGTGACTTTTAACATCTTTTAACCCTAATCATGCTGCCAGAAGAGCTGTGGACTTGCACTATTCAATTTAACACCACAAACAGCAATGGACCTATTTAATTGCCCTCCAACCCATCATTCTGCCTGGCGGGTTGGGAAGAAGCTCTGGATGCAAGATCTGTGACCTACAAGAAGAACCATCAGTTTCTACCTCACAAAAACAAAGCTTTGATCATTTGAAAGACAGAAAAATATTGATGAGTATGCCTTATTTTGCCTATCAGTTACCATGTACATTATTTTCAATTCCTATTCACTCCCTTACATGGTTCTATCATCTACCTTTCATGTTCTCTTCAGTGTTGGTCAATATATCCCTCTTGTTCTTACTCCTATCTCCTTGTCCTAGAATTTTAACTTTGGTCCTGTGCACTGAGGTAGGAAAAAACAAGAAATTCCAGGAAATGAAAGAAAGATGTGTAACCTGAGGAGTGGCTTATGAGTAATGCTGATGAGAAACAAGTGTATTTCACTATGACCAAGACAGTGCTGGAAGACCACACTCAGAAAAATATTCAGTAATAGATAATATTTAAGGACTAGCGGCATAGATTTCTGGAATGGGAAATTTAGTCTTCTAACCAGGAAAATGCCTAAATGCCTGTTGTGGTAGATTTTACATTACAAAAATTAATTTTTTTAAAGGTGAAACACTTTCATTTATAGCTTCAAAATTCAGTAAAATGTATTAAAAAAAAGGAACATTTGACCTAAATTACCTGCCTTTGAGCTCATTGATATAATTGGATAGACCTATTCCTAGAGCTGCCTTTAATTTCAAGAAACTACCATTCTATAAAAATACAGTTTTAATATATTTTCTTTTCTTTTATTATTTAATTTTGGGTTATATAATTTTTTTTAAATACCTATGTATTGAAAATAGTGTCTTGAATTGAATGCAAGAAAACAGGTTGAAATAAGTATAACTCATTCCCATTTTTAAAATTCAGGGCAAGACATTTATGAGAAGTTGATCTTAGGACAAAAAGCCATGCACATACGAAATGAACCTAGTAAAAAGTTTAAAACACCAGAGGATGTTTTATGACACACAGCAATGCTGGTTCCAATTTTAGACCAGGAACAATTATTGATCAGTGATTCATAACAAATCCCCCTGTTCTCTGAGAGGATTGCAGATCTTGACATCATCACAAATTCAAGCTATCTGTTCCAAAATGTGGGAGATCATACAAAGCTCTAAACTTCAAACATTCCATATGATCTGAACCTTGAGTTGGGGTAATGAGCAATGCTGCACGAGACAGCTCAGTTTCTCTTTCTGCAGCTGAGCTCCTGCTGTCTCTTGCATTTTCAAACAACATAAAAAGTCAGAGAGCAGTTCCGTGTGAAACTAATGCCATATCTGCTTTAAACTTGCGTGATGGCTGTAGAAGGTGTTGAAAACCAGTTCCTTATGTCAAAACTGTACACACTTTGAAACTGGTAATGAAACACAGATCTTTGTCCCGAACCAGCTCATGACATCAGTGTATCCCAGTAGCAATAATGTTTAACCGTTCCCAGAAATCCACAATATCACTAAAAAAAAAAAAAAAAAAAAGCACAACTGCTTTACATTATCACTTATTTGTATTTAAATAGCCCATGCTACAACTGTACTTCTGAAACCTTCCTTTCATTCTGACATGAAGCTAAGTGGCTGAGAGCAATATATTTCACTTCATGCAGATGATATATTGCTTTCTTGTTAGGCTTCCTTATTTAAGATGACTTCTCTGTCTTATAACCATGACTAAATCTCCAGCTACAAAATGAATTTGATTAAATCCAACCACTTGACCTTGTCAACCAATGTCCCCAGACACCTCTTTACTGACTACATTATTCTATGGGCTTCTGAGCAGTAGAGCTGGAATGCATACACCCTATTCCATGTTCTCTGCTCTCATTAACTACAAATTCTCCAGCATAATTAAAGTTAAAGATTATATAGACGGCTAGACCTTCATCTGTTTCAGGCTCAGTTATTTTATTTAAAATTAGTTATTTGCTTAAAATATTAAATTTCATCCAGATGTTACCGCATCGTGGGCATCTCTGGCAACTCTTTGAGTCCTGTAGCAATCCCTCTTGAAATAAAATTGAAATTAAAAGTAGTTTTAGGTGGAAATTCCATTGCTTCAAGGTATTCAAATTATTTTAGATGCGTACATTGACTTAAATATCAAGCCTTAATGATTCAAAATCAATTAAAATCTACAGGGGTATAATTTCTTTATTTAGAATAACATCTTACTATATTTTCTTACTCTGAGAGATGTAAAGTAATGTAACATCAATACAGAAATGTAATAATAAATTTATGCTCTTTGGCAAATTATAAAACCTTCAGCCAGTGCTTTATGCAAAGTCCCGTTGGATGTCAGTGAGTTGTACACACACCTTGACCTAATATAATTGGAGAAATGTGAGCCAAGTGAAGGAGCATCAAAAGGAATTTTAAACTTAAATAATGAAACCAAAAATAAATGAGACTATATTGACTGTAAGTAAAATTGTCCCAAGATTCGAGTAAAGTTTCAAGCTGTTAGAAGCCATCAACAGAAGTAAATATAGATAATCTAACAGGTTTAGGGCAAACAAGGATTTTCAGAGAAGGGTTATAGTAAAGAAGGAGTATAATAATTTTAAAATTTGCTTCAGTTACATGCTATATGCAAAATGCAAAATTTGTTTTTCAAACAAATTATTATTGTAGCATTTTTGACAGACCAATTACAGTATTTGATTCAACAGGAAAAAGTAATTAGAGATAATAGTTGTATCTGATGCAAAATTTCTCCATTACATGGTAGACATCACAAAAAGTTGATACTTTGAAGAACACAGACTTACAAACTTTACCTGTAGTGGTCATAGCATACTGGGCTCATTCCTCTGCTACACTGAAATAAAGAGGGGAGATAAAGATTCTTTTATGCCTCCACCATCTCAGCACCATCCTGGTGATAGGAGCCCAAGAGAGCCTTCAGCACGAGGCTGGAGAAATCGCAGGGGTGCTCGAACGACTGACAGCTGGAACAAAGCACTCAGTACCCTCTGTCAGCCAGAGCTGGGAGAGCATTCCACACTGCTCCTCTCCTCCATACTCATTGCCTCCAGGCATCACAAGCTGTCTGAATGCATGTAAATATATGTCATTCCTGAAGCTGACAGAAAAGGGGGATTCTATGAAAATTACTCAGATTCCATGAAGGGGAAACTTATGGTCATTTTACTTCTCCCCAGAAATGTAAAACAGTATTATAGGACATTACAGTTGGTTGTTTTGTTTCCTGCAGCACACTATTTTATAAAACACACACACATATATCCCAGGCATACCTGCACGTATTTACACATATATATTGCCTATATAGATAGACATATGTGGATACATATATACAGAATTGTTTTAATACATCCACAAACTCATTAAATGATGGTAACTCAATTTTAGAAAAGGAGGATTCATTGTAATCTCATCACTTTGTTTTCCTGTTAAACTTTCTCTCTTTGATTTTACAGAGTCAGGTTTGATCTTGCACAGCTTAGGTGCAGTATGTTGCTTCTTTCTGTGAACTATCCTCCTATCTATTTCCTAAGCTGTTGTTCCACACTTGTCATCATGTTATTTGAGTGCCCTATGTATTCTAAAAATAACCATAATAGAAGTTGCATGTAAGTGCAAGGTGAGAAGTGATGAACAGGACAGCGACACAGCCCAACCAATCATACTGGATGTAAACGGGAAACCAGACCACACTGCACAGCAATAAATGATTGTTATTACTACAGTTTATAAAGAACAAAGGTGTTGGAGGAACTTGAAGTGCACACAAAGAGACATATCCATTCCCTTAAAGAGTTTAATACCTATAAATATTGCCTGGCTGTTTCTCATTGTCTCACAGGATTATAAAAATAGGGAATGATGAGTTAAATGCTGCATTATATTGGATCATGTTTAAGCCTACACTGCACCAACAAACTTTATTCTTTCCCCCCCTACATTATAATACATTTTTGCCACCAATGAAGGTGCCCTAACGTCAGTTTGAGATTTGCTGAAAGTCCACTTTCAAGTTATCAGTGATTAAATTCACTCGCCTATCCACAACTTGCAAAGGAATTTGAATTAATGTAAGTCTTAAGCTCATCAGAACTTGAACTAAGCCAAACTTTCACTTCCTGTAATCATCATTTCCAAGTGAATCCTCCAGCAAAACTTTCCTTTGTCTTCCAGCCAACTGCCTGCTCTTGTCTTCAAGTGTGTCCTGCACCGCAAACCCCTGAACAATGGAAGTTCACAAGTTTCTGCAAACAAGACTAATCCATCTTTTCCATTGCAATAGAAAGTAGCCCTCATAAAAGAGAACAGTAAACAGTTCCTTAAGAGGAGTATTCCCTTCCACAGAATTCCTTTTCCAAACTGTAGTGCTAACCCTATCATTAAACACCACAGCTGCTAACAAGGTAAATTTAAACAGGCATGAACTAAACCTTAGAACTTGCTGGAAATAATATTCTAGAAAGATGCCACACATGTGAAGGTCAATAAAGATGAGCACAAAGACAAGAACCTGGTACATGATATTTATTAAAAATCTGTACTATATTATTTAAATTCTCTTTATTACCAAATTACATGATGCCCATCAAAGGTACATGATCCTTTTCTGTGACAGTACTTTGCTTGCTTGAGCTGCTAGGTAGATGCCAGGACCAACTAACAGCCAAGGAGATCAGGAATTAATCTGACTCTTCTGAAGTTAATGGAATCTCTGCCATTTACTTTAGTGGGATCAGGGTCTCACATTGAACATTAGCAACATAAACTCCTCATCCACATAACAATATTCCACATTACACATAACAATATAAAATGCTCATCTATTTCAGTGTGTAAAAGTAAAACTAAATCTCATTCTTAATGAGAATGCGTTGTTTTCACTACAAATACCATCTATCTCAAATTACAATAATAGAATATTTTTATTTTCTGGAGATTGATTTGTAGTCTGATTTTTTGCTTTTCTATATTTTGCCTTTTCATACAGCTCCCAAACTGAGAAAAAGGTGAAAAGGCAACTTATTGGCATACAGTGTTGGAAAGTAAAACAACTTCAAAAGCCCATTTCCACTCTGAAATTGCAAGCACCTTTTAAAATAAATAAACCTGAAGAAGATTAGAAAAGAAACAAAAATATTTGTCTTTCTTTGGTAATTTGTTTTGTGCATATAGTAAAGTGTAGTCAGTTTTACTTTTTTCAGGGGAAATGAGCTTTAATTTTCCAAGGTTACCAGACAGTGACTGTGTTATTCTCTGTGCTATGGGAAATGCTCATGTGCATGCTGACCATTAGACAGTGGAAAACAGTGATTACAGTATATTTCAGCACACTGATGATACTGAGGAGACTGCATGGGAACATTCAAGGGGAAGCAAAAAAGGAAAACATTGCTCTTATGTCCAGGTCATTTGACTCCAAATATATGTGATACTTGATATATTCATTTCTCTGAAGATTTTTTTTTCACTTTCTCTCAGTTTCAGCAGAATCTGGGAATTTCTGTTCAAAACCTAAGCAGATGATTTTTATTTCCATTCAAGAGAATTTGAAAAATTCCATGTGAAACTGAACAAGAATACAAGTTCTGAGCCTTCTGGCTTTTTATGGCTTGCCTTGTATCTATGCTTTCCTAAATGAAAATGAGAAGGTAAATCAACCAACCTCTGCCTGCCCTTGACTCCACAGCAGAGAAACTGGAAACTCAAAGTCACAGCCTGAGCCAGCCCTTCCAGGCAGCTAAGACAGCACTGAGGGATCGGTGCCTTGAAAGCAAGAAGATCCAGCTCTGATCCAGGGAAAATGGGAGCACTAAGGTCCTCATGCTCACTATGTGGTGAGTGAGGTCTTACCAGACATCAAAGACAAGTCACTGAGCAAAGTCCACATGGACTCTTTGTGGAATTGAGCTCCCAGGTTTGGAAGATTTTCACAGAAAGAGTGAGCTAAAACAGAGGAACCTGGAAGCTCAGGACCACCAGCAGATGGCAAAGTAAAATGCCATGTGGACTGCCAAGAAAATCTCCATGACTTTCCTTGGAAGCCTATCTGCCAAAGAGAGGAGCCATTTTGAAATGTTGATTCTTTTTATTTTAAGGAAAACCTAGCACCTTTAGAGAATCTTAACCAGTTTTCAAAGGCATGAGAGAAAATAAGCCAAAGAGCTGGATTTTGCAGCACAGCTCCAGCTCCAGGTCTGAGTTGCAAAGTGAGAGAATTCTGTGGTGTGCATGGCAGGGATGGATGGAGCCTAGCAGTGTTTTTACAGCCTTCAGAATCTTCATATCATAATTATCTTACAGGCAATGAGTGTCAGCAAGATGTTGTCACCTCGCCTCATTTACAAAGAAAGCAGTGATTCCTGCAAAGGTTGTATGCTCCAAAGAGCCACCAGAGGGGAATTTACTGTCAAGCAGGTGAGGAAGAGTCCTGTCTCCAGGCCACATTCTCCAAGTGTGATCCTCTAGTAATTAGTGATGATTTTTGTATTCATTTCTGTAGATGCATCAATAGATTTGATGTGTCAAAAAGAGAGTGTGTATTAAAGCCTTTGGATGTAGTAGTAAGACCTGCATCTGCTTTTCTTCCAAAATTTCCCATGTGGAAATACACTTCTTGTTCAGTCTAGCAGCAATGCAATAATGGATTTTATTAAAGGAATCCAATGTGACTGTCAACAGACAGAGCAGTAGTATTGGATATCTTGTGCTGGAAATTCAAAATAACACTGCACAAAAAATATCAATATGAATTAATCCATAGGCCATGGATTTGACCATTTCTTAAATTGGGTTGTATAATGTACATTAAAGTGAGATAAATTCACAATTCACATTTCATTGATTTAGCTAAGTTCAATTGAGAATTTGTGTTGTCGTTTTGTGTACTTATATTTGACTGTTCCTCCTAGAACCTTAATCAGTGTAAGCTTACATAGCCAATACAACCTGCTGTGAAAGCTTGGATCTTTAATACTGTACCATAAGCCATGCTACTGAGGTAGAAAATTTACTGCTGGCCAGAAAAATAAGAATACCCTTCCTTCAAGATTATGAAGTATATTTTGAAAAGATCTCCAGCTGGTTTTCCAGCTAGTTGGTTTCAGCCAAGGTGTCTTAGACATAGAAAAACATCACTGTGTGCACAGAAAAGTGAACATAAGATAGATAGAGCATGCAAACCAAAAGCTATAATGCCTTTCTATAGTTCAATGCATACATTAATTCCAATGGCTCTCATCATCTATATACTGCCCAGATATGTAACACCTAGAGAGTCCATACATTTCAAGGCAGCCTTTAACTTAACTCAGTAGAAAGCCCTTGGAAAAAAATTATTATATTAATTATTTCTAACTGTATTTTACTGTAAAATACTTCTTTTTCAGTTAGTGGGCTATAAAACATTGCTATCTGTGTTAAACTAAGTATAACATACCAATTTATAAGAAAAATGCATATTATTATGCACAACAATGACATATTAAAAGTTCTAGGTATTCACATTTCTCTTTAAAACATATAGTGTGATTTTGGTTTTCCATATGTATCAATAGTCATTTTAATATTGAATAGGAATATGTAGTATTCTTACAGAAATTGCTTCCCATTAGTCAGTTTTGACATGGCATTGTAGAAACAAAATGATGGGAAAAAAGACAAAGAATTGTCCCTATCCAGACTAACAAAAGCTTGAGAGAAGCAAAAAACATGACAGCTCAGCTAATTTGGTACACACTGCTGGGGCTATTAACACTGAAAAAGAATGGTTCTCACAGTTGCACTAAGCAGTGATTTCATTTTAAGAAGGCCTTGTATTTAATTGTGTTTTTAAATGATTCTAGGGAAAACAGCTTTGCCTTGCTATCCATAGGTTAACAGAGAGGTGGCACAAAGAAGTAGAAGCAGCCTACCTGCCAGATTGAAGGGAGATTCAACATGCAGCTCAATGGCATTTCTGTCTACTTCTACTGTGCCATGTCTGGAATCTTATATTTAATCAATTTCTGGGAATCAATGAGTTGAAGAGGGGAAATCAAAGTGGGTGGAACTCTGATTACCACATCCAGAACCTGAAAATGCCTCTTCATCAGCCTGTAGACATTCACCTGTGCACCTGTTTTCAGCTTTTTAAGATATGAAAATCCCTGAAGGAATGGTTTTCAAGACACTCTGGCAGGAGGGTAAGGCAGGGCAGTATGCTATTCTGGGAGAAAAGCAAGGGTAGGGATATATCTAGAATCTCTAGAGTGAAATAAGAAACTCAAGGAGCTGCAAAGAGCTGGCAAATTACAGGGGATGTGAATGTTTGTAGCCAGTGCACTTAGAGGGGAGAAGAAAGGCTCCCCAGCATGCACAGTGGGCTTGACCTACACAAGTAATGCACTGTGTAACCTTCTTGTTGATGAAACAACAACAGCAATAAAGGATTATTTTCTCTGGCACTCAAAAGCTTGCCACATACTACAGCCTTTGATTGATAATAAAATTAAATTAATATGAAATAATCTTAAAATTACAAAGCTTTCTAGAAGGGCCTTTGATTCTATACATGACTCAATGAAACAAAATTTTGAAGTAAATGTGTAAAACTGAAATTAAATAGACTAAGCTGGAAAATTCACCTAACCATAGCCGCTACCATTTTGCTGTAGGTGTTTTCTAATATTATTCATTCATCACATAGTGCAATTATGGACTTTCAAGACATGTTTGAAACAATGATAATATGCAGATGAAGTTGACTTCTTTCAAATTCTACCTTTTTGTTCCATTTCTGAGATAAAGTTTTGTATAGACAGGCAAAAATTAGTTGTTCTGTGTTTCTGGGAGTTGGTTAGTGATGATAAGGATGATGGTTATCAGGCCATATTTTTCTTTCTTGCCTTTTATTTACTAATCTCTTCCTTATGAGCTCAGGTATTGGTGAACCTTGGGAATAGCAGAAGTGGAAAATGTTGTGAACCACCATATGTGCAACATGAGTTTTTTTATTTACAATTTGTATGTCCTCATTGGCCTACTCCTTCTCTCTCAAGTGGAAGATAGAAAATGCTGCTTTTCTTAGAAAATTATTCTTTTTGACGTTTTTGTTGTTGTTGTTGTTCCCTTGGGTTTGTTGGTTTTTTCCCCCTGCTACTTTGCTTCTTCCATTACAGTTCCTTTCTTTTTCTCCCGGGCTTTTTTCCAGTGCCCTTTTAATGAGCTAGGAAAAAAACATTTTTTCTTTGCAGTTTGTGCCTTCCTCTGTGCACTAGAGAGATTTTCTGAGCAGGGCCATAAGTGTAGCTCAAGTTAGCAGGTCTTAAGTCAGTGTATCAGAGGTAAATTAATTTTCTTACACTGACACATTGTTAAAATCATCCAACACAAACAAATCTTTCCTAACTGGTGTAAGTGCCCGAGAGCACAATAGCGGTAGAGCGTGCACAACTGAGCAACACTTGGTTGTGTTCCTTCTTGCTTATGTGCTCATGCTTTTTCTCCTTCTCTCTTCTTGACTCAGCTCATTCTCATCTGAATGTAATGTTTAAGCAGGAACAAATTCCAGGCTGTTTCTCCTCAAGCCTATATGGCACTACTGAAGATCCAAGATCTTCCAAGCAAATCTTGACGGACTTGATTCCCTCGGTTTCACCACCTGGTAAACAGCCAGTTGAGATTTCATTTTAAAATCAATATTAAAGAAGATCTGACTTACTAAGTATAACATGTATTACTTTTCTAATTACTTTTCTTTTTTCTATTACTTTTCATTCAGTATTTTTGTGTCCTCAAATTCCATGTTCGTGAGTCAAATGTATCAAGTAATGAAATTGATCTGGTTTTATGTTTGCAACTGATATTTATGATTTAGTGCATGAAAGCTATGAGCTGTTAAAAAAAATTCATTTTAACTTCTATTCCTACCCCTGGACTTCCAGAAAAAGAATTTAATTTAATTTGAATTTCATATAGGGATTTAATATCATACATGAAAGTCAAATCAATTCAGGTTTGGATTTTTTAATTGCAATAATTGTCAGGAATACATTTACTAATTTTTTTCCTAAAATGTCATGTATGACCCTTACTCAACCCTAGTAAAAGAAAAAGATGATGACCTCAGAGTAGATTTTTCCCCAACCTTGCACATAAACAACTTTAAATGTATTTCTGAAATACATTTAATTTTTTTCAAGAATTTGAAAAAAAACCAAAACATTCATAACATTCACAAATATGCAGTAAAGTAGAATCTAAAAGATTACCTTTGATTCTTGCACTTACAGATGGCATGCAAAGGCATGTTCTTTAGAGTGTGTTCCCAACCCTAGTAGTGTGATTTTCAAAATCCAAGGAAAACGACATTTCTTTAACTTGATGTTACAGAAAATTTTGGGAGACTTCTACTGTGCATAATGTAAAGAAGTAATTTAACCTAATCTCCCATCAACACTATATCACCATTTCTTGTTTTGAAAAGAGAATTAGGCCAACACAATAACAATGCACAAGAGTTTAGGCTACATTCTATGACCTGGTAAACTGCATGCCTGTGGTAGAAAAATAAGCAAGATGAACCACTAGACACATGGTAGCGTGGTTTGAAAAACTTATTGTAGATAAAGCAATTATAAATGGCTTTAGGATTAATTCATTTATGTCTTAAATCAGTATACATAGTGTCTAAATATCCAATAGGAGTATCTAGTTTTGCTTTAAGATTTGGGAAGGGTTTTTATGCATCAAACTGGAGTTAAAGAGCTCAGTTAAGGTTCCAAAACCATAAATGTATCTTCCATGTGCTCATGTAATTCCCACAGATTTGAATAAGAAAAAAAATATTTCTTGCTTAGTGTTTCAGCCTTGTTTTAAGCAAAATAAGAGCACAAAAATTTGGAAGGTATCTTGAGGGCAAACACCACCGTTGCCAAACAAGATAAAAGAAAAAATTATATACTGAGTTGCAAGCCAGTTCAACTCTGAAGAAACATTAAAATTTGTAGTCTAGAATAGAATTAACCATGACTTGTTTTTCAAAAATCTCTAAAGCACAGCTTTTGGAACATGAATGCAAAGTTGCAAGCATTATCCTTCTCCTAATTCAATCTCCTCAAACAGTGGGTAGATCCACTAGGATAGGAAAACGGACTATTGCTTCCACCCTTGAACATAAAATTACAGCTTGGAGGATATCAGTACAAAGAAAAATGCATACAAAAGTTTCTTTCCTGACATTTCTTTCCTTCTCTGTGCACAGATAAACCTGGAATCTTTTATTTCTATGTGGATTGGAAATTTCATAATGTTCATTTCTGAAAAAAATCTATTGATAGTATCATGTCTTGAAACTGTGACAGATAAAAGGATTGAATTTGATAAGAAGGGATAACTAGGTCTACTTGTTTACTCAGTCTTTGGTCCCTCTATTGACTTATTTAACAAAATCATCAAGCAGCAAACAGTTTGCATTTTGTGCACAATCTCTTGGTAACTACCCCAATTACAAATTCAAGTTTAAAACAATCATCTGCTCTAACCTTTGTTAAATCTAAACATTTTGATTTCTTGCAGCTGTTCTAAACTGAAGATAGCTTTACACATATACCACCTAGCTTATTTCCTCAATTTTTGTAACTTATTTCATATTTGGGTCCTGTATCTATGCTTGTACCAGAAATAGTGTGGCCAGCAGCACTAGGAAAGTGATTGTCCCCTGTACTGGGCACTGGTGAGGCTGCACCTTGAGTGCTGTGTCCAGTTCTGGGCCCCTCATTCAGGAAGGGCACTGAGGAGCTGGAGGAGTCCAGGGAAGGGCAGCGGAGCTGGGGAAGGCTCTGGAGCCCAAGCCCTGAGCGGAGCAGCTGATGGGGCTGGGGGTGCTCGGCCTGGAGCAAAGGAGGCTCGGCCGGGACCTGAGCGCTCTGCAGAGCCCTGAGAGGAGCCTGAGCCCAGGGGGGTCGGGCGCTTCTCACAGGGAGCTAGTGACAGTGTGAGAGGACATGGCCGCAAGGTGCACAGGGGGAGATTCAGTCTGGACCTCAGGAGGAATTTCTTCACAGAAAAGGTTGTTGAGCATTGGCGTGGACTAGATAATGGAATCACTATCCCTGGAGGTGTTCAAGAAACAGAACGTGGCCATGGTCCAGTTGACAATGTGGTATTCAATGGTTGAAGCCAGTGATCTTGGAAGTCTTTTCCAATCTAAATGACTCTGTGATTCTATAAACAGAAAAATTCATCCTGTAATATTGGTGAATATGCAGCCAATTTTATGACACTGAATGATGAAAAAATTTGGTGCATTTAACATGTATTTGCCTTTTTAGAAGAAATGAACTCGTAAACAGACTCCTAAACTTTGCTTGGTAGCTAAAGGCAGTGTTGACCCATTTCTAATATTTGTGCTTTCTAAGGAAAAAATTGAGGCGTTATTTCGAATGCCTCATTAGAAGTGATTTATTTACCAACCCACAAACATAAATACCTCACCTGTGTCAGCTCTACAGACTATTAGTAAAAACATGTACTTAAATGTAACATAAGTATTTTTAAATGCATAATTTACATAAGGCCCGACTTATAAAACAATGACCTCTAAAACAATGCCCATGATTCTTGGACATTTTCTGTAGGTGGTAAGTCAAAAGCCTAAGGTCTGAACACCATATGTAATCTTCAGAAGAGTATTCATATTTGGAGAAAATAGGGGTAAAAGTACTCCCTCATTCTTGGGAAGCTATTTTAAATACACCAAAGAGATTCTAAGACAAGTGTCCTATCAGGAGTCTTTGAAGAATCACTAAAAGGTAAACTGATCAATGAATGGGACAGAAAATTAAGCAATAAAATCTAATTTTGAACATCAGCTATAGAATTTAAATAATGAAATAGTTTTATCTTTATACAAAGTTATACACTGCATAATTAGAGAACAAGAATTATTTGTGCCTTTCTGTCACACTCTTAAATATTAATCTTGCACATATAATCTATCTCTATACAGGCATTATATATGTTTTGGGTATGTGTACATATACATCAGTTCTCAATGTGCTCTCTTTAATGATTTTCACCACCACAAGTAGTCATAAAAGCAAAGATATCAGGAGATTGTATTTCAGGATCCCTGTTTCCCTGTGGCAGCCTCTGGATATGGCTTTTACATGGCCTGCTCACTCTTCAGGAGTGTTCAGATGAGGCACAGTGACATTCAAAATACTCCAGGAACTGAAAATTATTTGCAGCCCATTGCAGCAGTGCTTCCCCTGCCCCTTACACACTTAGTGTCACTAGCCAGCAATTCTGAATAGAGCTCATAATGAGTTGCCTCTCTCTTTCCTAACTGCAAAGCCAGGTGCAAATCTTTACTGACAGAAAGGTAAAACTTGCTTTCAGCTGTACCATTCTATGAAGGTTCATCTGTTAAAGTTGACATTTTTATCTTTCTGTAATGTATTTACAGTATTTTGTAATTACTAATGCGAATTGAATACCTGAATCCTATACTGGAAGATTGTCAATATAGTGCGTGTTATATGAAAATGTGGGCATTTTGCAGTACAGTAATAATTCAAAAGTCATGTTTTCAGCAGCTGGATATTTTCTAAAAATTTCAAATATAGTATTCAAATTTCAAGTTTGTTCAGGTTGTCAACCTAGAGCATGAGCAGAATTTGTGCTCATTCAATCTACTATTTAGTATGTACTTTTTAGCTATTATTTTTCTATTTGAGAGACAATAAACATTAGATGAAACCTTCATGTTTCCAAAATACCTTTTCCTGATTATTAAAATACAGCATAAAGAAGGCAGAATCCTTCTCGGGTATTATCTGCATAACTATTTGGATATTCAAGGCAAGTGGGATCTGCTCCATACTGTATGAAGTCCCTCTGATCATGTCCTCATCTTTCCTCATTTTATGAAAAAAAATTCTTTACTGCAAGGGTGGTGAGGCCCTGGCACAGGTTGCCCAGAGAAGGTGTGAGTGACTCTGAAAGTGTTCACAGCCAGGTTGGATGGGGCTCTGACCAACCTGGTCTAGTGGAAGGTGTCCCTGACCATGGCAGTGGAATTGGAACTAAATGATCCTTAAGGTCCCTTCCAACTCAAACCACTCTATGATTCTAAGTAGAGAATATGAATAGTGAGGAAGAATGAAGAAGGCAATGGATAAATTAAACTAAGGGCCAAAAAGCAAATTTTAAGAGTTGATTAACTGGAACACCATTGAAAGGTTGTCTCAATTGAGAAAATTTTTTTCCAGTGGTGTTGAGTGGACGGCTCAAGGTTTTGGCTTTGCCTCGTCAAGCAAGGTAGAGAAGATAATGATGGGGAGAAATCACTGAAGATTAGAAAAAGATGAACAATTAAAATAATATTTTGAAAATAATTACTGATCAACTACGAGGAAGGAAAAACCAGAAAGAAAAGACCGAGGGGAAGAAAGTATCTGAGAGTAGAATTGTATTGAGAAGAGAATGGAGGAGACCTGAAAATCCTCAGAAGAAAAGCCTTGACATATAACAGAAGTCACCCCCAGAAAGTGAAAAATATGCTGTATAATAAAGGGTAAAACCGCATGTAATAATGTATTGGAATAAGATAAGAATAATTTAGATACAGAGAGCCATAGAAATGGTCTGCATCTGTGAGAAAACTACTGTTGCCAGAAGGAGCACTTAGGTCTGAGAGAGTAAGAGGAAATAATGAAGTATAGGCAGTAGAAAGAGGAAGTCATCTAATCACTAAGAGCAACAAATGAATTCTATGTAATGTTCTATTTCCATCTCTGGACTGACATTGGGAAAAGTAAACACTGAATGGAAAAAAAACTTGGGCAAATTGGAGGAGGACATTTTCTTTGAGAATAAAAGAAGGGTAAGAATCTGAGAAATCATGCTAAGGAGGTTCCCCTTAATTAATAAATTAAGGAAAATCACAGTAACATGAAATGAGAAAAGCTATACAGATATGGAAGTAGATATCAGCCTAGAGTCATGTTTTCAATTGAGAAAACTGTCAAGTTGCAAAGGAGAAATAAAACTTTTAATGATCCCCAGAAAACACTTAGAGGGAAGAATAGCCAGGTTGGTTCAAGAAAATAATTATTTATATGGAAATGGTGCAGTGGCCACAAAACATACACAAAAGCATACATCAAAATGAGGAAGAAAAAGAAGTCAGACAGAATTTGCAATGCTTAATTGCCCCTAGGGAGTATCTGATGAAATTTGCAACTTCTGTAGCAGACCAAGATCGCCCTGGTAAAGAGATGAAAACCTGAATGGATTTAGCTTGTACATGAACCCACGGACAGCAAGAGGCTACAGAATCCCTGAGACAGTCTCTGGAGGTGTCACAATAAAGCATTGCTGTTTGCTGAGTACCAGCATGTCACAGTTCAAAAGTTCAAAAGTGCAAAGCCTTCCTGTACACCTTTGTTTCTAATACAGAACATTGAAGAGAATTGTGGTTCTGTCTGAAAGGTTTCCTTGGCTTCTCACTCAGCTCTAGCACAAGGCAGATGTCCGCAAAGCCATCACCTCTGTCAGCAGAGTTTGTGAAGGGTCTGGAGATCGAGTCATTGAGGAGTGTCTGAGGGAGCTGGGGCTGTTCAGCCAGGAGAAAAGGAGTCTCAGCAGTGACCTTATTGCTCTCCACAACTACCTGAAAGGAGGCTGCAGCCAGGTGGGGTTGGGCTCCTCTCGGAGGCAACCAGTGACAGGATAAGAGAAAACGGCCTCAAACTGTGCCAGAGCAGGTTCAGGTTGGACAACAGGAAAAATGTCTTCACAGAAGAGGTCGTCAAGCATTGGAACAGGCTGCCCAGAGGGATGGTGGAGTCACCTTCCCTGGAGGTATGTGGCCCTTTCTGACATGATTTAGTGGTGGTTGGTTGGACTTGAAGGTCCAAAAGTTCTTTTCCCACCTAAAAAATTCCATGATTCTAAGCCAATGTCATGGCTCTCCATGTGTGGTATGGAAGAGCCTGAAAATCAGCCAGCTGCAGGACAGGAAGGACACCATGCAGGGAGCAGGGAGCAGCACAGTCAATACATATACCTGCTAGAGAATAATGTTCAGCTCACTGGAAGCCTGGGAAAAGCAGATTGCCCAGGGGCTGGGAGAATTCACACTGCCTTTCAGTAGGTGAGCTGATGGCTGTAAATAAGCATTTAATTTTTATTATGGTAAATAAATGCTCTGGGCAGTTCCTAAAGCATTGGGAGTCTCATTACTGTCTCCTCTAAGGTAAATTCCTGCAAACAATGTTATACACAATACTTATGAAAGTGTCTATATCAGCAAGTGAAAATTTTAAATAAGACACCTGAATAATTGTCACCAAAAGCATATGCATGCAGAAATAAAAGCAATAAATGGGACATAAAGTTTACTGTGGTTTCTTAGCATTCTGATGTGTACCTTTGAAGGCCATGAATGCCAATGGAGTGCTGAAGTGCTGAAAAATTAAAACAGGTCTTATGGGGAAAGTTGAAAGTCAATATACAACCTCAATATATGATAGATAGGGAAAAAAACACTTTCGTAATTGGCATACACTTAAATATAATTAGAACTGGATGACAATTTACAGAGAGAATTATTGTGCCAGAGAAAAACAAATTATAAAATTGTACAGAGGGAAGGATGTTGAACATTGATGATATGGACATGGGTATAGGTGAGGCAGTTTGGAAATAAGGAATCTGTGTTTAAGATTTTCCCATGGCACACTCAATCAGTGAATTTGAATGCTCTCCTTGTCCTAATACCTCTGGCTGGCTCCTATGGCACAATTTTTTGAGAAGAAAATAGTAAGTGTAGCTTTGATTTTACGTAGCAAACTTTTTAAGCTCATTAAATCATTAAACAAAATCAGGTCCTGTATGTATAAGAGTAATATCTTTGCTATTATAGTGAGAGAAAGCAAACTCACCTGAATTCACACATCCAGAATACTAAATGCAGCTTAAATATTTTTTTGTGCATCAAAACAACTTATGTTCCCAATACTGACAAGTAGATATTTATGTTTTAAGGATTATTTAGAATTGTGCTAATTTAAAAACCAAACAAACAAACCCACAAACCCAAATAAAAAAAAAAAAAACACAAAACCCTTTCAACTCTTAGAGGTTGAATATTAGTCTTCTGAGAGTAATAGCATGTAAATAATAACTTTTTTGGAAAAATTTGTAGGGAAATTTAAAAATACACATGTAAATATAGGTATATCTATACCTGTATAGTCACTTATTTGATGAATGAACTTGATTCATGCTGTATCTATTGGTATTTTTCATTGTATTTAATTTTAATTCATTTATTCATGGTTTTAACCTTTGTAAGAACATCAGTTATTTAAATGAGTAGAAGGTAAACCCCATCAACAAAACTGCAGGGTTTAATGTTGAAGATAACTGACATGCATGAAGTCATTGTATTAAAATATTGTTTTTCTTATTGTTTAGCACAGATGGTGCTGGTAATTAATATTGTGCATTTTTTTCATCAGGGGATTCCCTGATTACAAAAGTCAAGCAGTATGTAATAAACTGCTACATTACACTGTATGAATAAATGATTTATGAGTTATATATTTATTAATGAAAATTTCATTATCCAAGATGCAAATTATGCAATGTTTTAAAGCTTCTCAAGATACATAGTGTGAAAAATCATGTATTTTTATAAAATTCATAATTCATGAAATACAGTAGAGTATTAAAAAAACCCATTTACTTCTGTTCTTTCTAAAGGCTTTATCTAAGTACTGATGATCACAAACAAACTCATTAGAAAATGTGCCTCAGCAATCTAAATATCTTTGAGGATTTTCTGATACATCCTGCAGAGGGGATTGTAAGCACCATTAGGAATGAATTCTTCTGTCTTTACTCAATGAAGACAGACATTATGCCCTCTGCATCATTTTTGGCTCAGGGTTTGTTTAAATGGGACCTTACCTTATAACACTCATTGAAATCAAAGCATATATTTTGCTATATCTAACAAACTAATTATAAATTTATTTCTGAAAAGGACCATAGAAACATGCTTGTATAAACCACCTAAAGTGGTACTACCTTTCCTTGGGGGCCTTTAAATTTTAGGGCACTTTGTACTGTCACAAAAATGTTTAAGCATAGTATGAGTGCCTGACAAGAAAACCCAGTTGCCCTGTGACAAATTGACCCAATTGTTCTTGGTCCTATTTGACAAACCTCCAAGCTGCAGGATGCAGGTCTGTTCCCAAACTGCTCACAAAGTGAGTAACAGCAGTAAAATTATTCTGGGCACATCCCGAACAGGCAGACTCCCACTCCACCCATTGCAAATGCAGGTTCGGATGGTTGAAGCCTGTTCTCCAGACTGGAGGAGCTTCTGAGCCTAAATATACTTGGCAAGCTGGCAAGGATATGCAAGACAAACAAGGTGCATGAGATATACTTCACTTACCCACACGGGGGAATTAGTAATCATAACTACTATAAAGTGAGTTTTTTTACTGGTTCTGCACATATTCCACTGAGAAGTGGATTTTTATCAGCTGCCTGTAACCTTTTGTCCACATACCTTTCTCTTGTACAGTCAACAGACCGGATTTCATTTCATTCACCTGCAGTTCAGGGTGGAATTTTCAAGCAAAAGATCTAGATATTCAACATGACTTTTGAATAGGGCAGAAAAAGAAATCAGAAGGTTCATATCAAATAAAAGAATACTTTTGCCTTCTGAGTCAAGTTGCCTCAGTGCTAAGCCACAACTATCTGGTACACGATACTACAGACTTCAGAATTTCTATTTCTTAGAAGTTCTTTTTTTTTTCCTGAGAAGCATCCTAACTACATCTACTGCAAAAATAATATTCTATATTCAATGGATTATGAAACAGTAACTCAAAAATATATATTTCAGAAGTATACTATATGTAGTATCTACCTCCAGTTTTATTATCTATTATTGATATTCTTTTTTGAAGACATGTGAAAATGGCTATAAAATCATTAAATACCTTAATTAATAACTGCACTTTATGATTTATAGTAAAACAATAGATAATTTGAATTTACACTTATGCTGTACTCCATATTTTCACCTTTAAAATACACATTTATTTTAAAAATCAATACCTTTTAGCTACAGCAACATTTATAATAACTTTCAAGTAAATCAAGGAATCCAGATATCATTTACATTTTTGTCAAGTGTTTTGCAGATTTGTCCCCAGGTTTCTCTATCAGTGTGCATAACTAAGGGAGAGAACAAAATTATGTAATTGTAATGTAATTTGTAAGTAATTACATGTTCAGTTTAGAAATGTGAAATTATTTTCCCTTTCAAATAAATAATATCTGCCATACATGACATTTTACAATCTATAAATTTACTATGACTGCATGGAGTTTGAAGAATCTCTGTGTTTTTTCCTACACAATCCACACGTGCATTTGTGTGAGTTCTTTAAACTCCCTGATTTATTAGGTTATTATAGCATGAATTAATGTAATAGAATGCAAAATGCATGGTGTATGTATGCATACCATAAACTTTGGGGGAGAAAAGCAGTATTTTAAAAATGACTAATACTGGTAACCGTATACAGCATTTATGTCTTGCTGCATGGAAACAGCAGGTTTTAAAAAGAAACATTGTCACAAAGCAATTAATCCAGTTTGTTAACTTTTTAATGGAAAAATGCTACAAGAAGTGTTATAGTAGCTCCACTTGTAAACTATCTCAGAATTCTCAGTTCTCTATTAAATATTGCTGTAATGTAAATTATTGCATGTTTCAGATTTGCAACAGAACAATTTAAGAGCTAGTAATTCCCACAAATAAAGCAATAATAAGGCTCACAGTGATCACTGAGACTTCTCCTAAAGTGGAAAATTAGTTGCTTAGGATTTCAACTTTCCATGGGATTTTTCTTCATTGTTTTCTGCATGAAAATGTTTATGAATATGGGAGGCAAATGTGCAAATATCCAGCTTTTAGCTAGTAGAATAATCTTTATTTTGAATTCACATTTCACAAATGCACTGTTGACTAGCTGCATGAAAAATATTAGTCCAAATCATAGAGGATTTGTTCTTAAATGATGCTGCCAGGTCCTTGATTATTTGTATATGAAGGAATATTTATTTTCTGTGAAGGAATTTTAGATGTATAACCCAAATCTTTCTACCATGATATTCTGTCCTTTATGAGCTTCTGCTTAGACTAGGCCAATGGTATCCTGGCTTGTGTAGAAACAGTCCAGGACTCGGGCAAAGATCATCCATCCCCTGTACTCTGCACTGGAGAGGCTGCAGCTCGAATCTGTGCTCAGCTTTGGGCCCTCAATACCAGACATACCAAGGGGCTGCAGCATGTCCAGAGGAGGGCAACAGCACTGGGGAAGGGTCTGCAGCATGTCCAGAGAAGGGCAACAGCGCTGGGGAAGGGTCTGCAGCATGTCCAGAGGAGGGCAACAGCACTGGGGAATGGTCTGCAGCATGTCCAGAGGAGGGCAACAGCGCTGGGGAAGGGTCTGCAGCATGTCCAGAGAAGGGCAACAGCGCTGGGGAAGGGTCTGCAGCATGTCCAGAGAAGGGCAACAGCGCTGGGGAAGGGTCTGCAGCACAGGGGCTGCGAGGAGCAGCTGAGAGAGCTGGGGCGTTCACCTGGAGGAAGGGAAGCTCAGGAGATTCCTTGTCATTCTCTACAACTCCCTGAAAAGAGGTTGTAAGAGTGGATCGCTTCTCCCAAGTAAAATGGGGTAAGATGAGAGGAAATTGTCTCAAATTGAGACAGGGCAGTTTGGTTATTGGGAGAACTAATTCACAGAAAGAGCTGTCAGGCATTGGAACAGGCTGCTCAAGAACAGGCGGAGTCACTATTACTGAATTGTTTAAAAGACATGTAGATGTGGCGCTTAAAAATGTGGTTTAGTGGTAGATTTGGCAGTGTTGGATTAATGGTTTGACTTGAAGATCTTTTCCAACCTAAAGGATTCTATGATTCTAGTTGTTTTAATTCTTAGTTATTTAAATCTAGCTACAGGACCACACTAGTATGTTGTTTGCATGAGTAAGAATTATAGATGTTTGAAAGCATAATGAAAACAAGCCTTGATGTGAGTTGCTGGGTGTTTTTGAGTCCTGCCACTTCAGTCTCTCCTCATGAAAAACTCACAAAATAGATGCTTTCTCCTGCCACAGTTTTAAACCCATCAGAATAACAACTAAATATCCAAAAGGAGTGGAGGGTATTGGCTCAGTTCCTGGGAATTGTTTCAAACTTGTAGATTCCTCTGCCTTATTGCAATTTGCATGACTGTGCTGACCAGCAAATTTACCATATTGGATCTGTTTGATCAACACCAAATCACTGATCCAGGGTGAAATAATTTATGACTGCAAAACATGCAAGCAAATGTGGTTTTGGAAGTGAAAATCAAAATCAGACACCTGTATTTTTTAAAGAATTCTGTGATTAATTTTTAAATTTATTTATGAAGGGTTATTTTTTTATATATGCAAGATAATATGACATAAATCTAGGAAATCATACTACTGAAGAATATGCTTAATGAAATCTTCATTGTTACAAGAAGATACCATAGAATACCTGGTTTAGTTGAGCATATGTACAGTTTTTAATGTAGGTGGTCTCTATCTGGAAAATACATGATAAGAAATACAATTCAAATAAATTAAAAGTTAATATTTTAGCTAGGACCAAGAAGAAACCTAGAGCTAAAGGTAAATGACTTTTCATACTTAGGGGAATAATATTTTTAGCAATATTATTATCCTTGGAATTACACCATTAAAACTTACTACATAATATTAGAATTTTCTTTATGTTTCTTTCTGCCAAGTATTATACCTCGGGATCAATAAGTAGATAATAAACTTCATTTCTTACATTGAACAATTACAAGTGTGATCTATGGCAGCTGAAACGTGGTACTACAATGGAGTAACATTCTAAATCTATGTAAGTAGCCTCCTTACAGAGAAAAAACAGAAATGGAGTTATTGGACATTTCTGCTCCAAACAAAACAATGAAAGTGAAACAAGAGAAATGATTCAGACTGATTTCCTACCTTGCTGTCTACAGCTCTCATCCTTTTATTTTACTGGTATATTGCAGATGTTTACTATTCTTTTCAAAGTATCTACAAATATATATCTCTGACCATATTTTAATCTGTGCACTGAACTTTTTACCCAACACTGCAGTGTTTGACAGTAGTGGGAGCTGCATGTGAGGATCTAGGATAGCATATGGCCTGAGGTCCAGCTGGATGTCTGAGCATGTCATTCCAGACTCAGGTTTGGATTGCTCAGTAATTAGCAACTGACTGTTTAATATTGTTAACTCATTTTTTCTTTGCAATTCATGTCCCGCTTTTCAAAATTCTAAAAGCACAAGTTGTGCATGTGCCAGCAAAAAAATAATAGTAATGAGCTCATTTCCATACCACTGGTCCCATTTTCATGCTGACTGATGGTGATTTCCAAAACTGAGCTTTACTGGCAAACAGAGTTCTGCTAGCATTGTCCTTCCAAATGCCTGGAGGAAATAATCCCAGGTTTCAAATGGAAAAATAAAAAATATGCTCAGTTCTGTCTAGGTTTTAGCTTTACTTTTGTTATGAGCTGCAATAGCCCATAGTAAATTCAGTTTCAGAAAAAATTATTTTTTCTTTGTTAACAGTTTGAGGTAATTGTGTTCCTGTTCATTAGATGCCACAGATTCAGACAGTTGAGCTCTCCTTGCTCTATCTCACTGAGGCAAAGAGACTCACTGTGATTTGTCAAATGCTGGCAACTCTACGGCTCTGCCTATTCTATTACCAGGCTGCAATCTGCCTTGGAAGGGATCTGCAGTGGAAAGTTTTTCCTCCAGGGATTTGTGCCTCATCGCTGAGGTGTGTCTGTAATCACGCAACAGAACGCTTGTGCAGATGTGGCACCAAGAGGCAAATATTCAATGGCCTGTTCTTGTGATTCACTTGAGCACAAAACTTACTCAAAGAAGGACCATCTTCCTTTGCAGTAGGCTGGAAACCCTCATCTGTTATTTCTGCAGTTGCTAGTTTAGTGCCTGCATTCATTTGCCCTTCTAGTTTTGGAATGGTTGCCCCCTTTTTTATTTGCCAAAGGCCACCTTCCATTTTCAAGCCCTATCATGAAGTACTGTTTTGGAAGTCTTGTGTGAGTGCAGTGGGAGTTTTGTGCCACTTCATTTGTACGTTGCTGACCAGTGAATGTCACAAAGCTTTCTTTCTGATTTGGACTTACTCCTCTCCTGTTCCTGAGTCAAACTGCCCCAGGGTCAGAAAGGATGGCTGAATTTGATTCTGATTCTGATTCTGATTCTGATTCTGATTCTGATTGATTCTGATTCTGATTCTGATTCTGATTCTGATTCTGATTCTGATTCTGATTCCAGTCAGCTCTCAACAAATAACAAACAATCAAGGTGAGTCCGTAAAGCACACACTGGCAATCCTGGTTCTTGGAAATGCTCTATTTTTTCCCTCTGTTGGCAACTTTAGCTTAAGGTTTAATGTATTTATGGGCTTTTCATGCAAATATTCCTTTGTTAATATATTATGCTGGGAAAAGTTTTGATTTCTTCTACTTTTTCTGGCTTTTTTTATACAATGGAAAAAATACACATTTCATACCTAAACTGTAACTTCTGTTTGTGAAAACTCTATCTTCTATTTTTTTCTAATACAGAAAACCTCTTTGTAGCTCTGTGCCAGGATTTGTGGCAAAAAAATAAAATTAATGTACCCTGCAAATAAATTTAATGTTTTACCTATAACTCTGTGCTTTTTAAGACACAGTCTGACATTCACTAAAAGTTGTGTATAGTCCATTCACTTTGGTTTCATAGAACTGAGTTCAGAATTATACATGCTTTAGTTTTCTTCCCAGGTCCCAAGGAAAATAAATGAGAGGAGTAAGGAAGGGGAGAAAGCTCCCTAGATCTATCACTGAGAATTTCATGGATACTTAGGTGACCATATTGCAATTCATAGGAAAATTTTGTATTTTCTTAGACCTAAACACTTATCTAAGACCTAAATACTGAGACATAAGAATGTGTGATAATATCTAGCAAGTTATTTATTTACTATTGCTGATAATAGTTCATCCTGGAGGTTAGAGTTACAGTCAAGGGTACATTTTTGAGGATATAAAATGAAAATGCAAATCTGTTCTTATTAAAATGAAGTGAGATACCTCTCCAGCTGGATTTCTCTGTCTATTTGTTCCCTCATAACTTCCTATTAAGGTCTTACTGCTACATATCTACAGCAGGAATTTACATGTGCAGATAATCTCACTGATCATCTCTGAAGCCAGAGATCTTTTGAGAACCCTAATCAAAGCTCCTTTCCAAAGAGAGGTTCCCATTGCATCTACCACTTATTCTTATAAGAGGGTAGGTTTTTTATGTTAGTTGTTCAGACTGTTATGATTTTGCGTTATTTTTTACTTAAATTATTATAGTAACAAATGCCAAATTCTCTTAATGAAACCCATACGAGGATTTTTATGGACAAATCAAATACTCTGTGCTTGCCTACATATTTTGTCTCTTGGTTGCTAAGGGCCTTTCTTTGTGGGCTGCATATCACAACTGATTTCTTAGGTGTCCTTACTAAGGTTAACACATGGGCACCAAGTGACATAGCCCCACTCATTGCCACACTTCCATCATAATGAGGACTTTGGGTTTTCTTTCACGTCTTCAGGAAGGTAAAAGTGGGTAGGCACAACAGCTTTCCAAAGATTCTAAATATCTTTATATTGCAGATGGTGCATGCCTGCCAGAACAAACAATAAATCCTTTATATTCTGCATGCAGCCTGGGAAATCCCTCTGCATCTATGGCATTCCGTAGGATTGTGATTCATCTCTTGACCGTGGCTGATAGGTGCTGAAATCTGTTGCCTATGCTGTACTTCCTGCCAGGTAGCTCAGTATGCAGCAGGCAAGCACCGAGGAACTGAAAAGGGTTCCCAGCTTCCTTGGTACAGGTTTCACTGCAAAACTCTCTAAAGATGACCAGCACATGAAATGGATTTCATACACTGAACAAACTCTGAAACCCTAAATTAAACAGAGTATTATTTTTAGAAGGAGCAAGGAAATTTCTCTAAGTAAAATTTACAAATCAATTGGTAATTCATTTACAGTTGCTTTCCAGCTATAAAATTGAGGATAGATTAATGCTAGGCAATGCCATGCATGGAAAAATTGCAGTCGTTTGATTTGCACCGAATCTAGGCTTCTAAATGAGGGAATATTTCTGCTGAGCACTGATCTCTTTTTTTATTTGTCTACATGTTGATCTTCTAAAAGGCTGAATCAATACAGAGATTGATAATAAGGAGCTAGAGAAATTTATATTTATCATCTGAAACAAATGCTGAATTATGCTGAATAACTGGAAGATTGCTGTGTGCTACAAATCCCCTTTTTCCTCATTGCTGTGGCTGTTGCAGTTCTTATCAGGTGCAAAAAAGTATTCCATGAAATCCTTCAAAGTATAAGTAAAGTAGTTTTGTTTCCTAAATCAGTATGGAAATTTGTAGTTCCTTAAAAAATTATTACAGAATGTAATATTGTGTAACCTATTATGTA
Organism: Ammospiza nelsoni; assembly: GCF_027579445.1. Taxonomy (NCBI): domain Eukaryota; kingdom Metazoa; phylum Chordata; class Aves; order Passeriformes; family Passerellidae; genus Ammospiza; species Ammospiza nelsoni. The sequence continues at coordinate 128,615,204 of NC_080633.1, forward strand.
CAATAGGATGATAATAAAAAGGTGGAATATAAGTAGATATAAAAAATATAAAAGGCACATGTTTGAATTAATATCTACAATTTTTTAAATCGCCAAAATAAGTTTAGTGTGTTTGAATTTTTTTGTGTGGTATAATGATGCCAGTGCGGTAGGTTTGCAGTATAAATAATTAGAAGAAACTTTCTGATATAAATAATCAACATTGACTGTTGTATAAGCTTAATTAAACATGATTGTACTACTAAAATTTTGCTGAAATGCAGGTGTAACTTAAGGCAATATGGATTTCGTGATTGACTTTAAAAGAGCCAGGATTTCGCTGTAAGAGATTAGGAAGTTCTATGTTATTATGCAGCACACATATGTAATCTTGTAATATTTTTTTTCTCCTAAATTAGGTTGGAAACTGTTATTTTTAACAAAATTGTACACAATTGGAAATGCCTATGTCCAGCAATTTTTAATACTGGCTATTAATTTATTTACTTATTGATGCTACAAATATATGCAGAAAGAACACAGAAATTTTCTTCCTCAGAGATTTTATTCATGTGCTAAGTATACAATTTCAGAGATGTTTAAAATTTTTGATTATTTTAAATATGGTTTTAACTATTTCTCTTAGCAGCTTATAGAGTTGAATGTAAACATAACTATCTTTCTCTATCAAGTGCTTTCAAACATTTTGATTTTCCCAAAACTGCAATGTTAAAATTTTAATATGCCAGAAATATCCTCAAGTTCACTGGTGCTTTAAGACTGTCAATCATTATGAAGCAACCAGAAAACCTTCTTTGTTCTCTTTCTGCTATATAAAAACATATCCTAATGTGATCCCTAGTCATTCTTGTATGGTGCTGTTTATTGCCTGAAAATCCAAACTAGAACAGTGGCATTTCTTTTCTTACTAATGACAAAAAATTCATTACAAGTGCGAATTTATAGGGTAAGATGGCCCAACCATGTATTAAGCTCATTGTTTTGTATCTGAAAGAGATGTTGCCACAAATATCATTGTTGTGTTGTATGTCTCTCTTTTTTTTTTGTCTCTGATAAGTGCCTGTGAGATCCTCTATTTTTAAAATTTCTTTCCCATGTATTTTTCAAATGAAAGACATCTGTCTAATAATAACAAAGATTTCTTAACAGCTAAATCTCCATTTGCAGTCAGTGTAGCAACTTTTCCCCCTCTGTTAACTGTGAGTGTCAACATTTCCTTCTACAGCAGCATAAATTGCTGATTTCTAGCATATGGGCATGGAATGCCAGATACGTTGTGGCTTAGCTGAGGCATTAAATAAATCTCTCAGTGTTGCCGAATGCTGCTGCTTCCTAGGGTCAAGGAAATGAAGGATGTGAATTTAGTGTTAAAGAAATAAAAGGAGAAGAATATTTTGATTTTCATACTATTTGAGGAAAAAAAAAAAAAAAAGGGAGAAGAGGAAAAGTCTTAGCTTGCCACTAGCTGTTGTTATTCCACATGCAGTGCCAGGCTGGTATGGAGTACAGCTGAGCCCTTTTAAAATGTAAGTACAATCCTCAAGAGCTGCATTGAAATAACAAAACACATCACATGTTATAAATGAGTGAAAACAGAATCTCTAAATGTAGAAAGGACCATAAAAAATGCAACCTAACTTTGTGAAAGGTATAAAAAGATGAACTGTATTTTTAGGATCGTGTGTTGTCACTTTAAAAAACCCTTCGTACTGGACAAAGTCTAAATGTGCCCTACCAAGTTGGGCTCGTGTAACTGTACTAAATAGGAGCCTACGACACAGAGTACATTGTTTAAAGACTACTTCAGGATGGTTTAGGGAGAGGATGATATAATCTAAATATGTGATAAAAAGAGATTATGGGTACATATAATATTCCACACTGGCAGGCATTCCTATCATGTCATATCAAAGTCTAGCAAAATGTTGAAAGTTAGAAATGTTATCTAGCATTAGCAGGCATTTAAGGAACGTCTCTTGAATATTTCTAGCATAAAAAAGTATTTCATGTGATGTAAATGAATGGTAATTTTCTGACTTTAAAAGAGAACTGTGCCAGTATATTTCAGCATTCTGGACCCAATTCTGCAAACATGGAGATGCTTTCAATTTGCTCTGCCTGCCTTCCCGCCTTAGATGGCTGCGATTGCAGCGAAATTAATCCATTTAAAAATCTGCGGCTTAAACTTAAGGATTTTCAGTTTTTTCCCCCTCTCTTTTTTTTTCTTAGAATATCAATAAGTTCCAATTGAAGAGCGGATTCTTTTGCAATTCAGGCATGTGCCGGCGATAACGGGCGAGTTGGCATGAAGAGAGGCAGAGATGGATTAATTATGCAGAGAACATGGAAATTCTGCTTATCATCGGCTAGCAAAGGAGCCCAGCTCACATAATCAGCAAACGAAGGGAGAGAAAAAAATAACAATGCAATGGCACCTTCCAGCCCATCATCAGGATTTTTTCTACCCCCTTGTAATTAAAAAATAACATACACTTATAGCCCTATCTCCTGTGCAGGCAAGGAGTGGATGTCCACAAAATAATTGCAGCGGGATATTAGAGCTGGGAACAAGGGCTGTCCATTCGTAGTATCCCTTACTCTCTCCCTCCCTCTTTTCTGGCCTCTCCCAGGCACTTTCCTTCTGTCTGCATTCAGAATCAGATGAATGTCTCAGGTGACATCCTATCTCAGTGTCCATAAGTCCCAAATCTCACCCTTATCAAGATTCAAGCAAACATATATATGATAAATATTTGAAGTGCTGAAGTGGTGGGGTTTTATCCTGATCACCTATGAGCTATCTGTAGAAAATCACTTTGATGGCAACCTTTCCAAATAGTCTTTCTGAGTTAAAAAATAGACTGATTAAGAGGATTTTTTTTTTGTTGCTGTTGCTATTTCACTTTTTCTCAAAGAAGATCATGCTACCTGTAAAGTTTTTTTTTCCTTTTGTCTCATGCTTTATTAAACACAAGATAAAAAATAAAGCAACAGATTTATTGTTCAGATAAAATTATGGTTGTTTAAAAAGGTTCAGTAACAATACATTTGAGGAGACTGATATAATAAAAAAGAAGAAACTTGTTTCTCATGAAAAAAAACTCAGATTGATTCTATATTTATTATTGTTCCTTTTACTAATGGTATATCGCATGCAAATTAAGATGCAGACAGTATATTTTACAATTTTTCTCCATAGACTGCCAATTTTACAAATGTGTTTTATGGCTTTTGTAACCTCTACTATTTTGCCCACTGGTCCCTGTAAGTCATGCTCCCAGACTTTTGAGCCCTGGTGTCCCTCCCCCAGACCCATTGGTCAGCAACAGAGGCCAAACATAGAGAATGAAGCCCAGAATGATAAAAAAATTATGCAAGTAGGAAGGGAGAGCAGTAGGCCAGGATTATAAAGCTGGCTGTCTCTGGAAATTTAATTTATTCATTGAGTTCCTCCAAAGCAGGGGACCAGTGTGGGGCGCAGTTTGCACACCAGTAAATGAGCTCCTGGGGACTTTGATGATAACTGATTCTCTACTAAATTTGTAAAAATTTTTAATCCCAATTCAGAAACAGTGATGAAGCTGGAACATAAAAATCTGATTCCATTGCAAAGTTATGCATGAAAAATCAGTAATAAATTTTCATCAGTATCCTTAAGAAAAGAAATGCATTTACAAAACTGGCATCTTAAAGACAAGACACTGTTCCAAACTCTGCTCTCAGGCTCCGTAGTGTAAATCCAGAATAAATCCACTGAGCTCATTACATTATATAATCAAAGCAGTGCTAATGTATATGTGCACACATAGTCACACACGGATTCAGAAAAAGGTTCAGCAGGGTGAAGCTTATGCTATTTGTTTCAGCAGTACAAGACCGTCTCCAAAATCCTGCATTAAAATTACTTCAGTGTGGTTTCTTTGTTTGTTTTAAATGAAATTGGAACAGAACAGCTCTTAGACATCACAGCTCTTCCAGCACTGCAGGGGTGCAGCAGCAGCAGCATGTGTGCTCCCGGAAAAATCACTTCTAGCCTGAGAAATCCCCTTGTCCAATTGCTCTGCGTCCTGGCCACTTCTCCCAGTGCAGATGCCAGCTAGGGGCATTTAGAGTTCAGTGTTCCCACCTGGACATTTTGTGAATAGGAAATTATCTGAGACCTTCAACCCTTCAAGGCACAACAGTACTTTGGGACTAGATTGTCTCTGGGATTCTTTTCACTATCCCCATACTTGCCCCAAGCTTCACAGGAAAGTGCTCTGGTCACACTGCCTGAGAATCAGAAGGAAAAAGCTGGGACTGGGAGAATGAAGAACCACCCTATGTAGGAGAAGATTTTATTCAAGAACATCTAAGGAACCCAACGGTGCACAAAGCCATAGGACTTGATGAGTTGCATCTGTGAGTCCAGAGGAAACTATAATCCTCATTTTAAAAAGGAAAAAAAAGAAAGATCAGGGGAATGACTGGCTAGCCATTCTGACCTCAGTGTCCTGGAAGATCATAGATCAGATGCTCCTGTAAACTGCTAAGGCAGATGGAAAACAAGGAGGTGATTGATCATAACCAACATGCCTTCACTAAAGGAAAATGTGTCTGGCAAATTTGATGGTCTTGTATGAGGGTTTACAGCATTAGTGGATGAGGTAAGAGTGACTGGTGTCTACCCGGACTTGTGAAAAGCATTTGCCACTGTCCCACACAACATCCTTGTTGACTGGAGAGTCATGGATTTGATGGATAATAAATTGACTGGACAGTTGTGCTCAAAGAGTTGCTGTCAATAGCTTCATGTCCAAGTCGACAGACTCGCTTACAAGAAGGACTTGAGGATATTAGTTGATGAGAAGGTCAATATGACCTGTCAATGTGCATGTGCAGCCCAGAAAGTCAACTGCATCCTGGGCTGCATCAAGAGGAGTGTGGTCAGAAGGCTGAGGGAGGGGATTATCCCCCTCTGCTCTGCACCAGCGAAACCCCACTTGCAATACTGCATCCAGCTCTTGGGCCCCTATCAGAAGAAGGACATGGACCTGCTGTAGCAAGTTCAGAGAAGGGCCATGAAGATGACATTAGGGCAAGAGCACCATCCCTATGAAGATAGGCTGAGACAGTTGGGGTTTTCAGCCTGAAGAGGAGACAGCTCTGGAGAGATGTCAGATCAGATTTCCAGTACCTAAAGGAGGCCTACAAGAAAGCAGGACAGGTACTGTTTACAAGGGCATGTAGTGATAGGACAAGGGGTAATTGTTTTAAACTGATATGGTAGAATCTTTACTGTGAGGTTAGTGAGGCAATGGTTACCTAGAGAAGTTGTGGATGCCCCATCCCTGGAAGTCTTCAAGACCAGGCTGGATGGAGCTTTGAGTAACGTGTTTTACTGGCAGGTGCCCCTGCCCACAGCAGGGAGGTTGGAACCATGATGATCCTTAAGGTTCCTTCCAACCTAAACCATTCTATGAACCTATGGTAGCAGCCTTAGTGTGTTTATAAAGGAGACATAGGCAATCCCAGCCTGGTGGCAGCCCTGTTGTAGCAGTAGCTGTTTAGTGTTGAACAGAATTAAAAAAAAAAACAAAAAAACAGGAAGAGAAAGGAGGAAAAATAATTGAGATGATAGGTCCATAGTCACAGAAGAACATCAGAGGTACAGCCACGTGAAAAACTAAGCACTCTCTAAATTATCTATGTCTATACATGAGACTGGAGATAGTAATTAATAAACTTCATTGCAGAGGCAACAGCTGGTCACCTGGCTAAGTACTGTTTGTGAGTAGAAGAAGTCATGGTGAGAACCTAAACCAGCTACCCACATTGTCCTTGAGCCTATAAATAGATCTGCATAGCCAGGTGTGTGTTCGTGCAGAGATGCAGCTACAAGTTCACTTGGCAAGTTTCATCTTCAGCATCTCCTGGTATTAAGCAGTTTTTTGTTGCTCTGCTGGGACAGAAACTTTGCATAGAGCACATACCTCTATAATCTTTTACATTTCCTGAAAAAAAGTTTCAACATCTTTCACAATAGGAGGCAGATAATAGAATTCTTAGTAACCGTAACAGTAAATGGATTTGTAATCTACCCATGATTAAAATTATTTTCATCATGAAGCAGAATTCTCATTATTGCCATTTTAATATTATCAACTATAAAGTGTCTCAGTGATTGATACTATAGACAGCCAACCCCTATATTATGGTAATTAAATCTAAAATGAATCAGCCTTCCTTATACGTCTTAGTATAGCACCCTGATTATTTAAAAACAATTATATTCTGGTGTCACCTAATGGGGGACACCACTTTAAGAAATACACTAGAATAAGAGCTGCTCAGGGTCAAAAAGTTGAGCCATAGGCAAAACAAAAAGAAAAAAAATGAGATATATATATTGTTCCTAGTTTTAAATAAAGGGGATTTCAATTTGTGAAGACTTGTGGTCTAATGTTTTTATAGATACTAAAACCTTTGCACAAGTCTGATAACTGATACCCAACATGTAGGCATATCTTTGTTCACAGTATTTGCATGAGTGTGTGTTTGTACAGGTCTGTAAGACAGGCAAAAAGCAAAATCCTTTTGCCTTTAAACATTTTTGTTTTGTCTTTGAGAACAAAATTAAACTCTCCCCTTTTCAAAAAAGGTAGTTGTTCCTGCCCCTCTCCAAGTTTTAGAATGACATTTTAGTGCTGTCTTAAATTTGGGCTAGCCAATAGATTAGTAGCTCTTCAAGACAGATTTCAATATCTGGAAATGATAAACTTGGCAAAAATATACTAAAAAAATATAATTTTTCACCCTTACCGTATAAGATGGTTTTATCAGGACAGGAACTTCTCAACCAGAAGAGCATTTATACCTTTTATCCCCTTAATCTTCAGTTGTTTTCAGTGCATTTTACCACTGCCTGCTCTTACAAGTGACTTTTTTCATTTTGGTGAAATTTTAGTACAAAAAAATTCTTTAGTGCCTCTGTTCATTTGCAGATTTCACCAGGCTTGCAAAAGCACACCTGTTGTGCTGTCTGGATTTCCTTTTCTGATCATAGGCTTCTGACAAAGAGGGGGGAAAAGAAAGATTTTTATCAAACACTCTTCACCGGACAATGAATTTTCTTCACCATTTGAATGTATCTGTGGAATGCCTGAGTGATTCATTACAGCAGATTCTGAAGTATGACAATGGGCCGCAGAAATGACTGATGGTATCTTTTTCCTGATTTCATTTCCCTGATCCTCTTCATCCCTTGGCCTGTGTACCTCGATTAATTAGAAACCAGGGATTTTCACTCATCAGCTGATGGGTTTCATGCTCCACTCTGTCACAAATCTGCTGCTTGCACTATCTCTCTTACAGCTGGTGGCTGCTTTAAAAACTTTCTTTTTTCTTTTTTCTTTTTTTTCCCCTTTTTTGAAGCAGTGCTTTGTGACTACAGGTTTAGGCCTTTTTAAGATTCAGACATATTTTTAAAAAGAGATTAAAAATTAAAGTAAAGAAGATTCAAAATCTCTGATTAAGTTAATCCCTATCCAAATGATACTTGTCCAAAAATGAACTTTTTGAAGAGATAATAATGTAAATGTTTCATAGCTCTCAGCTTTCCAAGTTCTTTTTTCAAGATATAATAATTGAAGTATTATGCAAAGGATGAAAGTATATAAATATGATTTTTGTGAAAAAGGCCCATACGCTCAGTTCACATGCATTTTAGTCCTGCCTATACTATATTGTTAAGCCAATTGCATTTCAGATTTCACTTGTATGAGGCACCTTCTAATAGGATCCTGCAATAAATCATTGAACCATTATTGTTTCTGGAGGAAATATTTCATAATTGAAAATATGCTGCCCCTTAGGGTATATACCAAATTAAAGTCACATGGTGATATAATCCCTAAGGAAACAAACCATAATTAAATAGTATTTAAAATGCAGAATATTTTGCAATAAAAATCCCCCTCAGAAACTTAAAATAATGTGTGAATCACAGACAACAAACATATCAATTATGTCTACCATAGAAAATGTAACCACTGCTATTTTACTTTCGTATCATTATGTATGCCCTCCCAGAATTTTTTCATTTAATTTCTTCATTTAATATATTGTCAGCATTAAAATAGGGGCTTTCTTTTTCTCCCATATTTTTTTTTCCTGTGTGAGCAAGGATCAGAAGCAGCATAGTCTTTCTGGAATGTCAGACTTTGTGCTACCCCATGTGCTACTGAGAGGGGCATTGCAGACCCATAGACATCTATGTCTTTTGTTTCTGTGGTTTTAGATAGATAACAAGCCTACAATACAGTTAAACTTAATTATGATTCTTTGAGCCCCTGTATTATTGATTGATGGACAAGGTATAAAAATATACATACAATATCCCATGATGCAGCCTTTTGCCGGGTAGGAATTCACTCAAGCAAGAATATTTTCTCTTTATTTGTTTCCTCAGTTTTCTTTTAGTCTCAAAATAAATGTCAGGTGTGTGGAGTTGAAAACCAAATAGAATATCAACATTTCTGTACAATTAAAAATTACTTTAAAATGTTAATTGAATTGCCTTAACCCACTAATTTTTATGGTTCCTTTCTACATTAATTGTCTGTAATTTTTTGCTTATCACTAATAAGGTGCCTTTACAAAGCAGCCTCCAGAAAGTAGCCTGGTGTAGAGAGGATCTTTGTTACCCTGAAGGAATCTGGACCTTGGTAACCTGCAGCAGAGGGTCAGTCGTATCCCAGCTCTCCACCTGGAATGCTGTGTCCAGCTCTGGGGTGCCCAGCACAGGAAGGAAATTGACCTGTTGGAGCAAGTCCAGAGGAGGCCACCAAGTTGATTAGAGGGATGGAGCACCTCTCTTGTGATGAAAGGCTGAGAGATCTGGGGTCGTTCAGCCTGGGTAAGAGAAGACTTCAGGGTGACCCAATTGTAGCCTTCCAGTACCTGAAGGGAACCTACAAGAAAGATGGAGAGACTTTTTCAAGGGTGTGTAAATAGGTATATAATACGTAATAAGAGAAGGGGGAGTTACTTCACACTGAAAGATGGTAGATTTAGATTAGATATGAGAAAAAATTCTTTACTGTGAGTGATGAGGCACTGGAACAGGTTGTCCAGAGAGGTTGTGGATACCCCGTCACTGGAATTGTTCAAAGCGAGGTTGGATGGGGATTTGGGGAACCTGTTCCAGTAGCGGATGTCTGTGCCCATGGTAGGGGGATTGATCTAGATGATCTTTAACATCCATTTAAACCCAGGCCATTCTATGATTCTGGTATATAACTGAGCTTGCTGTTTCCCAGGGACAAACATTAATGGGATGTGCTCAACTATGACCTTCTCAGATTTTGCTTCTTGTTGTAATACTACATATATATGAAAAAAAACTCATCAGAAGTCATATCTTTGGGATTTTTTTTCTTGTTGCCATGTTGAAATTAGTTATGATCAGTTATGATGATCAGTTATGATGGGAGTCATGACTAAATATATTCAAAGTAATTTAGCCTTTATGGGAGAGATTCTGCAGTCAGATGTTTTCAGCCCTTTGACCCATTGGAAAATGTATATTTTGTTTCATGGAAATTTGACCCTAGACACCTCCTGCTTTTTCATGAGAAAAAAATAGTGTTGTTTAGATTAGTCTTATTTAATATGCTCCTCAAAATCAAGTATAACCTGTTCTAACTAATAATCCACATAAATCTTCTTTCTTCTCTATTTTGTGGTCTCATTTATGCACTACTGCCAGTCAGCCAGTTGAGACTGCTCAAATCAGTTGTCTGAGTCATTATTCTGAATGTCTTTAGCAGATCCCTCTGCTTGACCACATCTAGATCAAGCTTAGAGTTCTTCCTTTGATTAACCTTATTCTACTCAGCTTTGCCACACACACCAGCTGCTACCCCAGCCTCAGCCCTCTCTGCTGCTTGTGCTGTCAGGAGATCTCCCTCCAGGACCCACGCCTCAGGCATCTTCCTGTGGTGCAGCCACTAATAGCACCTTTCTCAGTCCTCAGTGATCAGTTCCCCAAAGTGTTTTCATGTCTAATTCAACGTGATAATTCTCCACGCTCACTGAGGTCTTCAAACTTTATCTGCTATCTAAGCCCAAGATGGAAATGAAATGATTAATTGATCCCATTTTGAATGATCCCATTGAGATTGATTCCCTTGAGAATATGGATTTTCCTTGTATTTAAAGTGTTAATATGTGCAATAAATATAAGCGTTAACTGGTTTGGACAAGGTGGATCGATGGGCTGAGGCCAACTGTATGAGGTTCAATAAAGCAAAGTGCTGAGTCCTGCATTTTGGACACAACAACCCCCTGCAGTGCCACAGAGTGTGGGCAGAGTGGCTGGAAAGCTGCATGGCAGAAAAAAAAACCTGGGGATGCTGGTTAAGAGTGGCTGAGCATGAGCCAGCAGTGCCCAGGTGGCCAAGAACACCAGTGGCATCCTGGTCTGGATCAACCACAGTGTGGCCAGCAGGACCAGGATAGGGATTGTCCTCCTGCACTGGGCACTGGTGAGGCCACACCTCGAATCCTGGCCCCTCAGTTCAGGAAGGACATTGAGGTGCTGGAGTGAGTCCCAAGAAGGGCTATGGACATGGGGAAGAGTATAGAGAATAAATCATATGAGATGCAGCTGAGGAAGCTCATTAATCCTGAGATGCAGCTGAGGGAGCTGGTCTTGTTAATCCTGGAGAAAAGGAGGATTGGGAGTGACCTTATCAATCTCTACAACTCCCTGAAAGGAGAGTGTAGCTATGTGGGGATTGTCCTCTTCTCCCAGGCAACAAGTGACTGGACAAGCAGACATTGCCTCAAACTGTCCCAGGACAGGTTCAGGTTAAATATCCTGATATAAAATTTTTCACTGGAAGGGTGCCCAGGCATTGGAATAGACTAAAAAGGGATTTGGTGGAATCACTATCCTTGGAAGCGTTTGAGAAATGCCTGGATGTGGCTTTTAGGGCTATGATTTAGTTGACAAGGTGTTTTTTAGTCAGAGGTTGGAGTCGATGATATTGGAGGTCTTTTCCAACTGTAATGACTCTTTGCTCCTCTGATTATATGATTTCGGGCTTTCAGGAAATGTATTTTCCTGTGTTTCAGATATGGAGCTCCAGAACTCCAGATCTTAAAAGAGTAGGCACAGCCAGTTAATGGCTTTGTGGATCTCAAGGCACATCTTACTTTCTTCTCTGCCCAGACATGCCATATTAAGTAAATAATTTACATTAGGGGCCTTTATTTATTAATTAATTTTCATCAGCTTTTATTTTGCTTCAGTAAGGAATGGATCTTAGTTCATCTTTACTCTGGTGCATATGGATTCTATTATTTAAATAGTCTGCTTCAGGTTCTTGTAACCACTTACATGAAGGACAGGCACTTGTATTTAGGACTTCAGTTTCCCTATGTAGTCAAGTTAGGAGCCTTCAGAAGGTGATTTAGAGCTCTAAAAGCAGCTGTCTGGGTTTGAAAAGGGTGACTATTCCTTGCCCTTGCCCCTGATGTTAAACACAATGAGGTTCTGATCCTGACGGCACCTTTCTTGGATTGAGACAATGGTAATATTAGAAAAAAATATAATAAACTTAAGTATCATTTGAGTCTTGAAAAATTGTGTGTTACAGAAGAAGACCTTGAGAAACAATCAGTGAAACTGAACATTTATTTTTTTGAATTGAACCCTGATGAACTGAAATCCCAATTATCATTTCATTTGTACCCTGAGATTCATTTCTCTGCAGTTTTCAAAAGAACAGCACTAGATCAGTACATCTCTCAGCCCAAGCTTACCAGTCATCATCAACACTATCTTTGTATTTGAAAATTAAAAAGTTAATTAAAAAGCAAGGATGGATAAGAATTTGCATTTCTGATCAAAAAAGTTTTGAAAGTTTTCTCTTGCTATAAGACTTAGTAAGAAAAAAAATAATGTGAAACAATTTAACCTGTTTATTAAGAAGTGGAACTTTCTTAGGGTAGGCAACATCTATTTGCTTTTATACAGAGACATTACTGTCTGTATTTTTCTTTAAGCTCAGAAAGACACCATCAATAGCTTCTTTTCCAGGTTGCCTAATTCTGAGATTACAGGTGAATAAAAATGCGAACAAAGGAGCTTTTTGCGCTGACACCGAGAATGTTTTGAAAGGATCCCCAAAGTCAGTCAAGTGGTACCATCAAAGCACAAGACAGGGAAGCGACCTGCTGAGAGTAACACAGTAGACTCAAAATATGGGACAGCAACACTGTCTTTCCAACATAGCTTTTAAACTTTTTTTTTGATAAAGACCCATCTCCTATGCTATCATAGATACCCTAACCAAATCTAATCAACTTGAAAATGTTACTGAAAACATTCACTGCAGTGCAAAGATATAAGCAAACTCCTCTAAAACAAGCATATATGTCCATGTTTCTCTTTTGCTTGTCTACTGTAAAGAGGGTGGATCAAGGCTGTTTTCCCTTTGGTAGGATCTGATATTTTCAGGGATGGAGTTCTGTTACACCTGTCCCTAAGTCCACTGCCAAAAGGGCAGACTCATTCACTGTTTGCCGTGTTAGAGCCACAGCTGAAAGGGACACAACATCCAAATTTACAGATTCACAGAATATTCTGTGTTGGAAGGGACTCACAAGGACCATCAAGTCCAACTCCTAAGTAAGTGGCTCATACAGAGATTGAACCCACAACCTTGGTTTATTACTTCTCCCATTAACATTTCTGCTCACCAGGGAGTTCAAGCTGGTCTGTGTCACACCAATTCCAACCATGAAAAAAGAGGTGTTTCAAGTACCAGTGTGTAAAAGTGACATTGGTCAGAATGGGGGGAAACAGGATTAATAACAGTGAAGCCAATCAAAAACTGTGCACATGCAAATCCACCATTTTTGGAAAAAATAATATTCATCATATTCTGAATTATTTTTAATAAACTTGATGGAGTACTCATTTTTATGAGAAACAGTAAAACCTTAGAAGTTCACAACACCAGCAGTATTTCTCACAAGAAAAGCATCTCATCCAATCCTATTTTGGCTGTCTACACAGATGGAGGACACTTGAACCTGTGCAACCTGTGCTTCCACACACACATTTGCTGTATGAATTAGGCTGGTGCACCTGGTTACACCTCATAAATACAGTGAGGGGCCAGGTTGAAAATTTTTGTCAGCTTAAAAAATGTGCATAATATATACAATGTACGCAATTTACACAATGACATTCAAATTTAGAGACAAGAAAATCTGGTACCAAAGAATGGAAAATGAATTGTGGAAAAATATGACTGTATTATTTTATTGTTCCTTTTTGTGTGTAGTGTTAAAAGTTCCAGCCTAATTTTTTCTGACAGCAAAACCTGGATGATACACTAATCAGCTCATCTTCAGCTTTCCCTTTTTCATCTCTTAAGGTGATGCTAAACTTAGCCATACATGTGAATGTGAGGTTTGAAACCCAATTTATTTTAATTTCTTGAATAAAGGTTCTATGCATATATAGCCAGAATAAAAGTTAAATTCAAGCCTTTCAAAAATTATTTTATTACTAAAATTAAGGAACAGCATACATCAAATATTAATGTAAAATAACCTTTAAAATAGCAAAGTTAATTTCAGTCACATAGTGCAACATTAGTTTTGCCACCTTTTATTAGTATAGGTAAGTCAGCATCTTGGATAACACTATAAAGTTTTCCCAACAATTTGCAACTGTTGAAATTGATAGTGGCAATCATAACAGTACCATAAAATGCCTTGTTGCAATTATTATTTTTTTAATTGCCATACTGCAGTTTTTCTTACCAAGTGCTATTGCTTCTCTAAACAATACCCCTGCCATCACACAGTTGGAGAAAAGATGGCAGAAGTGGAGCCTGATCAGCCTTGAACACTCTTCTAAGATCCTGAAAATTTTTTGAAGTGAAAGAGGAGCTGATCGTAACTTTTACTTCAGTAGTAGGGCATGACATGGAGCAGATGAGAAAGGCTTTTCCTCTGTTTTCCTGTGGATGCCATAAAGGCACAGTAAGAGATGCAGCGGCTCATAGCGTAGGCCTGGAGCTGCATCTAGGAGCCTGCTGCATCCATGAGAAAATAAGTGTGGGAAACCTGTGTGCCACAAAGCTGTGCTGGGATTTCAGTAGTGACACCATAAAGTCTTCCAGTACAGAAGAAAAGCTGTAAAATGAAGTGTAAAATATTGAGTGAGCTTTTTTATCTTCACCTGCCAATTTTACACTGGCCTGTTCAGCTATTAATTTTAAAGGGTTACAAATTATTTAGACCCTTTGGAAACCTTATGTGATGAGCAGAATAAATCCAGGCATATCTATTGTTTAGTTGCATCATACTGAATGAAATACAGTCTCTGTTCATGAAGTAAATGTGGCAGTAAATCAATTCCATTCCAACAAAACCATTTTTTTAAAAATTCCTTAAGGATTTTGGAATTATTTTTTAACATCTGGCCTATCTTATATCTACTTCACCAATCTAATGGTGTCAGTTTCAAAAGAAAAGAAATTTCACTGAGATTCACTGGAAGATGACAGATGGATCCTCTCTTACTGCCCAAGACATGAAATTGCAGGTGACACCTGATATATGATAATAAAGAGCACCCACGAAGGATCAGCCCTGGCCTTTATTGCAGTGACGTCGTGGGAACACAGGTGCCTTGCCTCTGCACTGCAAAATGGTCTGCATTGTTAGCAGCTTACCCAGGGAACTTTTATCTTCCCATCTCTGTGGTCTCTGCTGTGATAATTTTGGAGTGAAGCCATCTTCACTATTCTGAGAGTTAGGAGCAATTGGCTGCAGGGCTGCTTATCCTGCTCTCTGTTGTAAAGGCCATCTTTTGGGGCTTGCAGTTGTCATCAACTCTGGAACATGTCCTGGACAGTGATTAAGGGACTGTAAGAGGAGAAAATTAATTCCTCTGCACTGCTCAGCTCCCAAATACTGGTCAAGACAGTCAAACTAAGTTTTAACATTTTAAAAACACCAGAAATCCTTTTTCTCCACCAGTACTACGTGTATCATATTTGGTGGTTTGAAGGAGTAACTAATTTTTAATATACCGGTGGGCTTTTACAGAGATATCATCTCAGGTTTAAAATCACAGAATGGCAAAACATGCTTAGTAGGAAGGGACCCACAAGGATCATTGAGCCTGACTCCTGGCCCTGCACGGGACCATGCCCAAGAGTCACACCGTGAGCCTGAGTCTATTTCCCAAAGGCTGCTTGAACTCTGTCAGGCTTGGTGCTGTGACTACTTCCCTGGGAAGCCTGTTCCAGTGCCCAACCATGCTCTGGGGAAAGAAACTTTATCTATTATCCAACCTAAACCTCTCCTGACACAGTTTCAGGCCACTGTCTCACGTTCTGTCACTGGTCACCACAGAGATGAGATCAGTGTCTGCCCCTCCTCTGCTCCTCATGAGGAACTTGTAGACTGTGATGAAGTCTCCCCTCAGTCTCCTCCTCTCCAGGCTGAACAGACCAAGTGACCTCAGCCACTCCTCATACAGTTTCCCCTCAAGGCCCTTCACCATCTTTGCTGCCTTTCTTTGGACAATCTTTAATAGTTTAATTTCTTTCTTTTATTGTGGTGCCCAAAACTGCCCCCAGCACTCAAGGTGAGGCTGCCCCAGTGCAGAGCAGAGCAGGACAATTCCCTCCCTTGCCCAGCTGGTGATGCTGTGCCTGGTGCCCCCCAGGACACTCTTGGCCTTCCTGGCTGCCAGGGCACTGCTGGCTCATGTTCAACTTTGCCATTAACTATGATTTGTGTCGGAAGACTAACTATAATTTATTCCAGAAGGCAAGAAGATTTTATAGAAGTATAATAACTCCCCTGGAACATTCCTAATAACAAGGTGTTTGTCATCTGCAGCCATCTTCTCAGTCATTCTTGAAAATGTCCATAAGGAAATTCAAATCCTAAATCAGTCTTGCCTGAATCATGAGCCCCTGAATTCCACCAAGAAACCTGCAGAGTTTTTGTGGCTTTTGGATATGACCAAAAAGATCCATCTTTTAATGAAATGCTATTGCAGGACAGTGCAGAGATATTAAATTCACTGAGGTGCCAAATTTTCAAGACTGTACCCCCAAAGTGTCCTTTTGCCTCAGACAGCATTTTTTGAATAAAGCCCCAGTTGAAAAACAGCAAGCCATTATTGTGAACACCACTAAGCTGCTCTCATCTCTGTGAAGGGATTAGTGGAATTGCTTTGATTACTCAGACTGAGAAAAAGGTGGGACCATGATCAGGATTGCACTGCTAGACCACCTTTCACAACATCTAGAAAACATCACACAAAAATTAGAACAGCGTGTCCTCTACTTAATGCAAAGTACACAATACAGCCATGATGGACTAAAACAGGCCATGTAAAATGAATTTTGCAGCTAATGTAAGAAAAGGTGCCTTTCTGATGGGATGCATGCTCTGTGAAATGAACCTGCTTGTAACACAATGACACATAAAAAGCTCACCAAAACAGCAATAATCAACTGACAGCTGTGCCTCTGGTACAGACATGGTTAAACATGTCACCAAGAGTGGTCTGAATGGTGGCAGTAGCACAGCTTTGTGGCAGCCCCAGTAAGAATATGTTGTCCAGTCACCCAAGATGGTAAGTCATGACTTCATTTGCTGGCAATAGAAAGGCCAGCAGGAGCATGGGAGGAGTCACTTTGGAAAATACACCCGAGGGGAAAATGCATTAGCAAAATCCTCACTCTGAATAAAAGGAAGTAGCAAGGCTCAATGCTGTGTGTGGATCAGTTCAGCAAACAGACATTATTGCTCAATACAAAGTACAGGGCGAGACTGTTCCTAACTTTCCAAAAGCTAATACCTCATTTTATTAATCTTATTTCATTAACAAGGACTTGTTAGCTGTCTCCTTTCAAACTGTTAGTTTTTATATGTTTCTGGTGGAGAATTATATTTTTCTTTTAGCCGTCTTCTTGGTTAAAATTGCCTGCAATTCACGCTTATAGCTTCAATATGTAGAATATACCTTTATGAGTGTGCATCTACCATTTTGACTGTCCCTAAGATTGGTTGCTATAAAATGCTACAAGAAACCATTCTCTTCCTTTGTTCTAACACCTTGATGATCATCATCTATTTTTTCTGCAGTTGTCTTGCTTTTACATCTCATTGAAACCAAACTTCTTGTTCTATCTCTCAAAACCACATCCTTTTTTTAAAACAGATTTCTTTCTCCCACCCACATTCTGGCAGCCTTTGGGCTGAAAACAGTTTCCCCATTCACAAAAGTCTTGATACTTAGAAACATTAATGTTTTTCATCCAAGCCCCCTCAAACAGGCCAGCCAGACAGCCCTGTATCCTTCTCAAAATGGGCAGTGGACCAGTGATTCATGAGGTTTCCTGTTCTCTGGAGGAATTTGATTTTGCAATGAGATCAGCTAGCTCTTTTAGGATTGCTGGATGAATCCCAAGAGGCCCTAGAGATTTGTAGACATCCAGCTGGAGCAGCAGCGCGTGCACAATCTCAGGTAGGCTGGGAGCTGATCATTCTCGCTGACATGGTTCTCCAGCTCAGGGCACTTGAGACCTCCTTGGTCCATCCTCCGTGTTGGAAACAGAGGCAGAGAATGTGTGAAACACTATGGTCTCAGGTCTTCCTGTTTGTGAGGTGACCGTTCCTGTCCTGTAATGGGCTGATGTGATTTTTCCCTGAGCTCTTCATATGGAAACTTCTCCTCAGTCTCAGCTTCCCTCAGTAAGCTTTTTACTTTTCCATCTGCAGGGAGTAGTTACTAAACTCGGTCTGTGGCTCTGTTCACAGAACACTGGGAAGATCTGCTGTCTCATTTGGGAAAATTGCCACAGTCCACACTCAGAGAGACAAGGTCCTGCTGTTTATGTTACAGCCAGAGATAGGAGAGGGGAGAAAGCAGAGCAGATGGAAGAAGAAACTCAATGGTCAGAGCCAGTACACAGAGCATGAGCTACCTGTTCTGTCATCCTCCTCCTTCTGGTGACCTCCCAATAGTAGCTTTATTTTTCTGGCTATGGGAAGGCTTATTAAGAATGTGTTTGGAGTAGTATTTGCAGTCTTTCTTACCAAGAATAAGGCAAAATATTCTGCTTCCAAAGTTTATGTAAGACTCTGAAAGTCATATTTTGGGGATATTAGGTACAACTACATGCCTACCCTTTTACTGGCGCTATTTTACATGTTCCGTCGGCATTCAACAGTGTGGGCTTTGACATGTTTGATTGTGTCATGATAATCAGGTTTTGACCAATTTGTGTCTTCAAAATATTGAAACAGTAATATTTTAACAAAAATGCGTCTTTTGAATGATTTAGTTATGCGTTATTTCTCTGGTTCCCTGAAGAGTAGGAAAAATATTGTTTGTGTAAGTTCTAGCCCGCTACAGCAAATACTATTTCCATAAATACTTACACAAAATAAAAAATGATTTGGGCATGTTTTCATACCAGGGTTTTTCTTCCCGTATACTTTCTGGAAGTGTCTTTTTATTGCCATGAACATCTCATAAAACATATTTTAATGCTGCCTGCTCAACAATTGCAGGTATTTATTTTCCAGGAGCTTTCACATCAGAGGCTCTGTATCTACAATTTCACACATCCAACTAGAGAGTAAGAAACAATTATATGAGTCTCCAGTGACCCATTGTAACTAAGAAAACAGCTGAAATAAGAAATTGTGGAGAAACAAAAATTCACAAAAAATTGAGTGAACAATTTCAACACAGATTAAAAGAAAATTAGCTATTTTCAACAAGCAAGTGAAGAGGCAGAAATATTGAAAAATTGATAAAGAATGGAAATTATTCATTATTTATTGAAGGGATTTTTTTACATGGCCTAAGGAGTTATACTAGATATGATTTTCAAGAGGTTTTGCTTAAAGAGGTTGTATTTGAAAAGCTAGATGGTTCAATGTGCCACCTTTTATTAACCTTAAAGGGAACAGGTTCTTTGTCATGAAGTACACATAAATGGAATCAGACCTATGTCCTGGAATGCAACCTTATTATCCTCAACATTTTTAGCTGTGATACTAATTTTTTCCATTTTTTTCCAATCTGGAAGAGTAGATTTGATTATTATAATTCTCATTTAGGGCCTAAGCTGCAAGCAAACATTTATGATTTCTGTATACCGACACTTAGGTGTGCAAAGACTGCTGTGCACATGCAAATTTTTGCACAAGGCAGTTCTGGAGAACTGTTGGTTTATGCAATAGTATCTAGCTACATGTGTCTCCAAGTTTTTAGTTTAATTCAGCATTACACTATCAAAGTGGCAGTTGACTATCTCAATAACTGCAGATTTTTTGGTCCTTGCTGTATAGGTAGCACATGAAAATGGTTTTGCCTGATAAAACAGAATGGTATCACTGAATGCTGGAGCTCAGAGCTGGCGTCTTAATCACAAAACTGCTCATTTTATGGGAAAATTTTTATAGTATGGTATAGGTCTATAGTAGAAGATCATGTCTGAGCTTATGAATGAAATGTTAACTTTTCTAACTGACCTACTTATTCACTATATATTAAATCTTGCATTCACTGTCCCCTGAGGTACTTGGTATACTAAGTCAGGATTGCAGGACAGAGAATTGTCCCTGGGGATCACTATGACTAAACTGAAAGCTCTTATATTTTTAAAGGCTTTATACTGTTACAATATTTCTCCAACTTGTTTATATTCTGTCTGTTTCTAGGGATAGGACTGGTAGTACTTCTTGCTTTGAATCTGGTATGATACCTCCTATTTTAATATTCTTTCTTCACATTCTGACATATTTCTCAGACTTTAAGCCTGGGTTTTGAAATGTAAGTTTTCCTGTTGTGTAGCTCTCTCCGACTGAATAAACTTAGGAAATATGAGCCAAAGGGGATTCCACTGTATCTTAGAAAAAGCACATGGTATGTCTTCAAGGGCTCCCAAGCCTCATTAAGTTGTTCTAGTGACCTGTCCTTAGAAGATCTAGTGTCCCCATCCTTGAAATGAGTCTTTCTGTCTTGCCTAAATTAATTGCCAAATTAATTTGGATCAGATCACAGACCCTGGAGAGGTGCAGTTTTACAGCTGGAGCCAGCAGCGATGCTGGGCTGCAGGCTTGGGAGTCCTGTCACTCCTGTGTGCCCAGCAAGAGGAGCTGGACTGTCCCATGAGACCTGGGCTTCTGCTCATACTCTGTGTGTACACAGGCTTTATATGCAGGAGGCATCAGCTGAAACTACAGACACTGCAAATAACATCCCAACTATGCGCAGGGACCAAGCTGATCTTTGAACAAAGTGTGGCGAAGGATTCTAAAACACAATCCTGGAGGGGTACCAGAAAGCAGTAACACATATTGGTGTCAATCTCTCCATGCCTTCTGCAAATATTACCCTTCTGCAAAATGAGCATAGATAATGCTCCTTCTCAGAAAAGCAGTCTGAAAACCTCATGATGTCATCACAGCTTATGGAACTGCTATGGTACCAAACACCATGGCAAAGCCCATGAAAGAATATGAAATTCTCTCTGAGCAACAGCTTTTCACCAGTGAAGGAACAGCAAATTGGATAGCTGCTCATCAAATATGTATTGGAAAAAGCACATGGAAGACATATAATCAAAATATCTGTTCAATAAAGACAGGAATTGTAGTGAAAGAGGCAACATTAACATTTTTTTAGTTTCTGCTAAGGATCAATGTGCCTCCTGAGTACCTTTGTATTAATTATTATCCATATTAATTTATCCATTAATTTATTAATTTACCCATTGAAAAAGATTAGTCTGAGCATTATATATAGCTTCATATTAGTTAGATTTGCCTTTTTGTCTACTTATCTGTCACATTTTTTTGTGTCATTATATCACCACTTTCCTCTTGAAACATCTATAGATGTTTTCCTTAAGTTTTGAGTTCTACTTGACTAATTCTCCACATCACTATGAGTATCTTTGATTATATTTTACATAAAACTATAACATATTTATTCTAATGCCACAGTCTCACAATATTCAGCTGAGATTCACTCACTGAGGTACATCATCCATTGAGCCAGCTACTTCTTTCTCTCCCTATTTTCAAACTGCAAATTCTTTTTTCTGGAAAATTCTTGCCTTTCAAATTACTGGTTAATTCTGTAGCAGCAAAGATAAAATTAATAAAATAGATTAAATATGAAAAATGTAATTATGTTTTAAATTAAATGTAAATGTTTAAAAATATAAAACTTTGTAAATGTGTTTTTGCATTTTGTACTGAAACCTCCCATATATATGTATAGAGCAATTGCCCACACATAAAACTGTCTCACAAATTTCAAAGTAATAGTTTGTGTAATTATATTGAATCAGAGGGGTCTTGTTACTTTGTTCATAGCTGGGAAAAAAAAAGCTTATGTAATACTGAAATGAAATGTTATTACAGTCTCACTTGCTCATTCTTGGAATTGGCTTAGTGATTACTTCAACATCGACATCAGTGAAAAACATTTGACATCTGGCCTAGAAAATCAGACAGCAGACCACAGAGACTTTGATTAAAAAACTTCATGTAATTTTCTCCAATCAGTAAGCTGGCCTATTCTTTTATTAGAATGAAGGCTTCTCTCATCACCTGCAAATTTCTAGGAAGACCTCAGAAAAAAAAAAAAAAGGGAAAGAAAGCAGTTCTACCACTTTTATAATAAATTTCCATTCCAACAAGCAATTGCACAGACTGAAGAGAGCATTGGTTCCACTGACAAATTGTTCTCCTCTGTTTGCAAAGGGTTAAACATCTGATTTCCACTAGGTTTTATTTTGCTATTTATTCCTTTATCAGAGCTCACTATTTCATCCTTCTCTGTTTAATGATTCCTCGTGGGTTTTACACAAGATGCCAACCCATTTTCTGGAAAAATACAGCAAAATGTACCATCTTTTTCATGTTCTTTGTATGTCAATGAATACTCCAAGCTAGGAATCATATGGGTTACTTATGATCATGTTTTTATACCCTTTTCTGGAGCACAACCACTCTATCATGAGAAAGAATGAACCATTCGCACAGCATTAGAACATACATTCAGAAATGAGCTGCACTGCAGCATCATCGTGAATTAGCATCTCAGGCTGAGGCTCCAACTCACCACATGAGAGCAAGGCATCAATGAACTCATGCAAGAAATACTGCAGTAATGAACCCCCCACATTGCCTCTCCTCTGTGAATCAATTTTCTTCAATGAAACTGGATAATTAACTTATTTTCATCAAGTTAATTTCAATGTATCTGTTTTCAGCTCCAAGAGTATTGCTGAAGCCTTTTCAAATACAGTACCCCTTCTGTCCCTGTTTTGGTGAGAACAAAGTCCTGGCTAATATAATGCTACAGTAGATTTGCTTACCTCTTAAGAACTATGAGGTCTGCAGTGAAATATGATACTACTATCAAAACATTCATAATCAAATCCCAATAAAGGTACAAAGCTGGAATAGAAAGAAATTATTGGACTCCCCTAAACTGAATGTCACTGTGTAATCCTTATAAAAGGTAATGATCAAAAGTCTTGAGAGAAAAACTGTAACAAGGAGACAGAATAAGCTGTGTCCTGGAAACAGAACAAGAAATCTCTCTGCCATTGTAAACTGAGAACTGTATTTAATGATGTGGCTTACAGATTCTGATCATACTCAATCATATTTCAATGCAGATGAGTTTCTCTTGCTCCTGTTGGGTTTTGTTAGAAGCAATCCTGTAAGTCCATCCTGTTTAACATAGCCATTTAATTGTACAACCTGTTGATAGCTCCAGCTATTTGCAGGAATTAAAGGAATAGAAAATTTCCTTTATGAAGATGTGCCTAATGGCTGAAACAGAACACCTCAAAATATATAAAAATATAACATTTACAGCATAGAGACCTTTCTTTCTATGTAGGGAAAGAACAGCCTGCTTGCTATTAGTGCACAAATGATTACTCCATCCTGTCTGTATTCTGTAATTCCTTCTTTAACTTTAACTACTATTGTAAAACACCATGCTTAATTCCCTACTAAAGCATTAACATATGACTATGAATTTCACAGTATAAAAAACCTATTTTTATGATAGATATAACTAAATCTCATTCAGAATGATATTGAATACGATCTATTGCCCTGTTATCCAAAGTCTTGTTACTCTGTTTTACATCCTCAAAATGTTTTGCATTCGTGCTACACTCCATTTCACAGCAGTCATTTTTTTAGCAGTTAAAGTGCTGTAATCTCTCTTCTAGGGGCTAGGTCAGTTATTCCTTTTGTAATAGTAGCCAGACAGAATAAACCCAGAATGCTATGTTCTCCTGTCTGTATTAGGGAAGATGGGAACGGAAGGGCACACAGTGGAAGGTTTTCTCATGTGATCTGGGGAAGAAGGGAGGGTACACACGGGGCTATGATGATCTGTATCGTGTGTTTGCTTTGTTCTGCTGCATGGCTGCATCCCCATTTGTGATAGCAAACTATCACAGAATTGGACATTAATAACTTTACTCTCACTAATTGGTTATGGACTTTATGGTACTAATCAATAAACTAATTAAGCTGGGTCAGTTGGTGTCCTGAGTCCTTCTTAAGAACAACAAATAGACAATTATCAAACATGGGTCACAGACACCACAGAAGTGAATGATGTACCTGGAGGATGTGGGCAAACAAAGTATTTCAATGGGTGTCTGTGGGCCTGGGAGGGGGCACCAAGGCTGATAGGGAGCTGCTGCTGCTGCTGCTGCTGCTGGGAGCAAGGACACCCATAGAAAGGCTTGAAGCATGGCCATAAGGGAAAGACAAGAAAAAAGGCTTTCTGAGAAGGTCATTGGCTGGAAAGACCTCAGAAATTTCTTCCCCTTGTCCCTCAGTCATTTAAAGTTTCTTTTCAAAAAAGATGTGGAATGGCATTAAAACCAAATCTGCCTCTGTCTTTGACTTTACCCTCCAAACAGATCTAGCCTATATTTCAACACCTGACTTAAGACATTAGGTAAAAAAAAGCAACAGAAGTGTTTTTCCTCTTCTTTTGAGCATATGCTACCATTTCTGTCTCTGCAAACACTGAATATTATTTAAATTTTCTTCTGCCTGGAACTTCAACAATAGCCTTTTTTTTCTCCCCATGAGAATATTACAGAAATTTACTTTCAGTTGATGAACCTGACAATGTATGATAAACATGCTCTTTTATGTAAATCTACCTAATGCAATGCATCTGGTAAAGGCTGAAATAAAAGAAATACAATCATATAATCTATGATTGTAGTGAATTGGAGTAAGTGATCCAGGCTACTTCTTTTAGGACTGTCCCACTATAATTCTCTTTCAAGTTATCTGAATATGAATTAAGTGACACCAAAAGTGTTTTTCCTTCAGAGTAAGTAATATTTGTTTACTGAACTCTACATGGTATTGCCAAGGATGTAACAATTCTTCATGTAATTGCAATAGATGCTTGGGACACAGCTTCTGAACTAAGCAAGTGACATATTAAGATAAGACTGGGAAAGGCCTCTGCTGTTCCATAATTCCAGGTTGGTACATGGTATCAAGCAACATGATGTTTCCTTTCTTCCTATAATTCTTTTTGAATAATTGCATTACTAACAATTGATACCTCATCACAAAAGCCTCAGGCTTTTATTATTTGTTTCATATGGATTCTTGAGTACAGCTTTCCTGAGCATCTGTTGCTTTGTACTGCTATTAGAGGAAAAAAAATCCCATGTCCAGTAACATTTTATATGTAGCATAAAATAATAGTTATACTCATTTGTTTTAACCAATATAGTGGTTTGGTTAAGTGTTATTGATCTTCTCTCTCATAATAAAATTAACACATCTGTTAACAAAATAGTCATATTTTTGTGATTTTTTCCTTTTCTACAGAGCCATAAAAGTAAATGATCTTTCTTTTACCTTTAGATATCATTAAAGCTAAGAATTCACTTTGTTCGACCTGAACTATTTTTTTCTTATTTCAACCATTTTTATGTTATTTTCAGGTATAATGAATTTTTTCTTTAACTTACACTGGGATTATTTTTTTACAACATAGTTTCAACCATGTGCATTTTGTACTGATATTAAATTTGATTTAACTTTAAAACAAAAGTCTATTTTATAGCAAAATAGATTTAAGAAACAATGAACAACAGCACTAGAATGTCTTCTACCTTTTCTTCATTTTCATCTGTAAGATGGAGGGAAGTCTAATGTCTGAAAGAGTAAATGTATTATGGAGACTAAGGGTGGCTCTATTTGAAAATCTTATATTGGAATGTTTGGTAAGAATGGATTTGGTACATACTTCAAATGCTTTGGATAATGTTTCATCATGAATCCTTTTTGGAAGGTTTATCTGTGAAAATTTCATAATCTGTCTCTAAGGGGATTGTATATACGAATGCATTAATTCTTTGTTTGACTATCTTATGACCATCCTAAATATGGGATCTTGCAGAAGGGTCCTGCCTAATCATGTGTTTACAAAGTTTATGTTTGCATACTGTATGGTTGCCAAAATGTCTGGATTTGGGACTGTCACTGCATAGCTGAGAGATGAGGGGTGCTATTTTCCATTCAGTAAAGATACTCTAAGGTTTGCTCCTCCTAGAAAAGTTTCTCTCAAACCATGTTTTGAAGGCTGTTATAAGATTTTCTCAAGAAAAATGAATAAAAATAATTCTCATTATAACAAAAAGGTTTTCTCATTATAACATTTTCAAATATTTGGAATTATCTTAAGAGCAATCTTGACTGCATGGCTTAAGTACCTACTAATTTCTTTGTTTATTTTTAATTTTTTTTATGACAGCTATATTCTTGGAAGGCATTTTCCATATTTAACTATTTATATATATATATCCCCCAAAACTAAGAACATGTATACGAAAAAAAATCACAGAGTTAAAGTAGTCTTGATCATTATTACAGAAGTAAAGTTGGATCTTTATTACCCTAAAAAAGTTTGGCATAACAAAGCATTGTTTTAGGAGCATTGGGTAATATGATTAATGGAAATGAAAAGTGAAGGGAGGTGTTTTACTGTAGAGTTACACAGTTTTCAGCTCAGAGACAACAAGCTGACTATTTTGCATTTATTTATCATATATTCCAACTATATTAAAACACCACATTATCTCCTCCTTTCCTAATGCCATCTTGCACCTTTATTTAAATTTAGCTTGCCATGCAACTTTCATGTTACAGTGTAAACAATTCTAGGAAATCCCACTACGAGATTCTGAAAGAAAATAAAAGCAATTTTCAGGTATTAGAAATTACTTCAGTTAACAACAGATTTTTTCTTTCAGCTCTGACATCACTGTGAATTCTGTTTACATGGCAAAAATAATTTCAAAATCTTTAGCAGACATGCTTTCCTTCTTTTCCAGTTTGTAGGCTCTTAGCTACATTACATAGTGCATAGTAATTATCTTACAAAACATTCATGGAACATCTTGAACTGGAAGGCACCCATGGGCTCATTGAAGTCCGGCTCACAGCCCTGCACAGCCCCATCCTCAGGAATCACACCATGTGTCTGTCACAGCATTGTCCAAACACTTATTGAATTTTTTCAGGTTTGGTGCTGTGACCACTTCCCTGGGGAGCCTGTCCCAGTGCCCAGCCACCCTCTGGGTGAAAACCCTTTCTAATATCCAGCCTAAACCTCCCCTGACACAGCTTCAGGCCATTCCCTCAGGTCCCATCACTGAGCATCAGAAAGATCAGCACCTGCTTTTAAATATCTTACAAATGAGGAATCTCTGGACTGAGAAAACTCTCAATCTCCTCCAAGATGATTAAACCAGGTGACATCAGCCATACCTCATATCTCCACTGTCATTGTTGCCCTCCATTGGATGCTCTCTAATTGCTAATTATTCTGCTTGTATTGTGGCACCCAAAACTGCCCCCAGCACTCGAGGTGAGGCTGCCCCAGTGCAGAGCAGAGCAGGACAATCCCCTCCCTTGCCCGGCTGGTGATGCTGTGCCTGGTGCCCCTCAGGACACCCCTGGCCCTCCTGGCTGCCAGGGCACTGCTGGCTCATGCTCAACTTGCCATTGACCAGGGTGCCCAAGTCCCTTTCCACGATGCTGATCTCCAGCTCCATTGCCCAGTCTGTCCATACATTCAGGGTTGCCCCAGCTCAGGTGCAGAATCCAGTAGTAGAATTTGCTAAACTTCACACAGCTGGAGATCGAGACATCCCTCTCATTTGTCGAGGTCTCTCTTCAGGACCTATTATAATGTAGGGTATCTAACATCTCTTCAGGGCATATATTATAGACGACAAATTTTTCAACATCCACCTGACACAGCCCATAAGTTCATCTGGTAAGCAATGTCTTCAAGATCATGTTGCTGAAAGAGTTTTTATTGGTTCTCCAAATTACTATTTGCACCATCTATTGTACTTGATTAATGATCTGTCACTTTTTTTTCTTGTTCATACAGTTATGCTACTTCTGTGCGGCGTTTCAGAGGAGTTTCTACCAACACAAGTGTAGGGAAATTATTTAAAATCACATACCTAAGAATCATTTAACTGAAAACTCATCCCTCCATTAGCATTCTGATTCACTGAATCTGTAGCAGTTAGAGGAGAGAATGCCACCCACTGAATTATCAATACCAATTCTGTTCACATCCCATGCTTTTCTTACAGATTCCTTAACTTAATACTGATAAAGGCCAGTACTAGATGGTTCTGATGCTTGGGAAGACCAGAAGCCCAAAGAAGTAGGATTTCACAATTCATATAACAAACAACTGAATTTTTAGGCTGTTGAAATGAAATATCAAAAAGAAGCAGTAATACATTTTACAATATATTGCATTTTAAAAAGGATGCAGGTAGAGTTTGAGGAGTTTTATGAGATTAAAAATGCTGAGAGTCAAAGTAGCATCAACAAAGATATTTTAAGTTTGGAAGGAAGATATTGTTGGATGATAGACCACAATAATGTTAAATCTCTAAAACCTGAGGCAAGGATAGTTTACTCTGAAGTAGACCTGTAAACTGAGCAGGTTTGATCTTGAAAATTGTGCAATAAAATAGTATGCAAAAATATGGTCTAGTGCTATTTTCCCATGTTAGTTTGCCTCCAAGAATGTGCATAACCCAGGGGGAAAGTAAGGCCATGAGGAATCTTCTTATGAGTTTTTTTCTGATTACAGTCCCAGTTCTGTTATTCTATTATGCCATCAAGCCTTATGCAATAGTGACATTACAGGCATCCACATCCATATGATTAAAAAAATAAAAGGTTAATACTTGTGAGGTCAGGGCAGCATTTTGGGTGTAACTGTAAATGACCTTTGCTATACTGGACAATATTTTTTTATACAGTAATGACACTAAAAGGAAGAAACATTGGAAATCAGTGCAGCTTTCAAATTAAGTAGATAATGGCATTAGCATCTGCTGTGTAAAACAAAGAGAGCACAACTCCCAGTCTCAATTTTTTTGAAATTAGGTCACATCATAGGAGAATGAAAACCCTCTTCTAAATGATACATCTGAATGTAACAGTACGTTTTCATATCCTATAGTCATTCAAGATAATTTAGAATAAGTAGAACTTTATTTGTCATTTAAATATGCACATTAGCATTGAACAGCACAAAGAAAGATGTGCTCACATTCCACTCCAGAGCAGAAATATTATCCCATAATTCATACAGAAATTTGTACCTGAAAAAAACCAGCAAGAATCATTGAGTCCATACTGTTGTTTTGTGTGGCTATATTAGGCATTAAATGAATTTCCATTTGTGCATTTTAATTTTTTATATACAATTCAACAACAGATATAAACATTTAGATGCAGTAAATAATATAACACATGGACACAAGCAATAAAAAGAAAATACTTTATTTTTGAAAAAAACCGGCATGTATTTCAAGAGTACTTAAAATAATCAACCATCCAAATAAGATGTGCTTGGTACTGAGTCGCACAGGAGAGGTCACTGATCTATTAAACCATATATGATGATAAGTAAAAGAGAGGAAAATTGACTGGCAACAACTGACATATTGATACTGAGGAAATATTTCCTGGGCAGGAGCAGGAAGGGATGGAGGACTATGGAACCTGCCTTCACCATCGTCCAGCGCAGCAGGGAGGGACTCCAAAGGGGGCAGCAGGACCAGGTCCTTCTGCTGTGCTGTGGCTGGCAGGTGCAAGCCCCCTTAATCTCCCTTCCTAGGTGAGCTTGTGATGACAGTCCAGCACCTTTCAAAGCTGCAAGTACTCAACAATATGCTCAGATAATATTTTAATGACTTAAAAAATCTTTTAGAATCAGCCTGGTCTGAAGGAATGTCTATGGGCAGACAGCAACTGCTGTCAGCCTCAAAAGTCATTTAATGGTAATTCATTAAAGTAACAAACATTCCCATGGAATTTGTATTATTTCCTGCAAGGAGATATGCAAAGAAAATAATATCATGATTAACACTGCTTTAAGTTAATTCACATTTGCCACTGGTGCAAAACATTTTTCTCTCTGAATTCCCCGCCTCTGTGTGAGAACAGCTGATACTCACAGTTGTGACTACAAATGGTTAAATTATTTCTCATTATTCAAAAAAGAACGCTTTGTTTATCTAGAGAAAGCCATTTGCAAACAGAGTTCTCACTTCACAAATACATTGTCTTCTCATAATTGTTTAATGAGCAAGATTTACAAACAACACCAGTGGTGGGGTTGGCTGTGACTGATTTCCTCTGCTCAGGGTTCCCACCTCTGGTTGGTCATTTTAGCCACACCATTTTGTTTCTGCTCTTCTTAACAACTAAAGTGATTTAAGGAGGAATTGACACCTCTTAAGTAATCACAGTTAGACAGGTAAGTTTTCCCACATGATACTTTTTTTTTTTTTCCAAAGCTCATTGTATTTTTCAGTTCCTTTTGAGAATAGAGTCCTGATGGAAATCACTGAGCCATCCCAAATAACCAAAATACTAAGCAGAAAGAGCAAGGAAACAAACAGGAAGCAAGCAAACAGAACTGCTGCTTGGAATCTAAGTAGTGTTTTTGAGCCTGGTCTCTGAGCTCTCACTGCTACTTTGAGGACTAACAGAACATGTAGAAGACACATATTACAATTACCTTCTTAATATATCATATTGTTGGGGGTTTTTTATACCTGATAATACTTGTTTCTTTTCCTCAGCTTATTTGTCACAACATAAAGAGGGAGTTTATATGAATACTATTAGCATGGTCTTTCTTGGAGTCCCAGCAAAACAGTGAGCACTGCTGTTTGATGATAACATATGATAACTCACAATATTTGTGCAGAGTTCAGTCCCTTCTACTACCATTTCCAGGCCAATCTCTGCCTTTTGGCCTTAATCCCCTCCCCTGACACTCTTTGACGTGAAAGGAAATGTTAGGGAAAGCACAGAATGAATTAGAACTTTCAAACTTCCATCAAACAAAAAAGCAACAACCAAAAAACCCCTTCATCCTTCTCTTGTTATGGTTTGTTGAATCTTCTTTTGTCTTGTTGTATAATAGGAATAATGTTCATGGCACTGGAGTATACACACAATAAATAGCTTCTGTGGTTATCAAACACCTCAGCTTCACTTCAGTATTTAATCGCCCACAAAAGCCATTTCTTGCCTTGTATACTCCTCTGCCACGAACACTATCCTGTAGCTAACATACACCCTGGAGTGCCAGACCTTTATTTTGCACTCTGAAAACTGAATTGGAAGAATGAAAAACCCAAGCCTCGGTTTTTAAAATAACAGTTGAAAAGTTAAAAAGGGGGTAATAGTAATCAAAATCCCCATGCTCCCATTATGTAGTAGAGAGAAAGGGCTGTCTTAAATGGTCTCCCAAAATTACCTGCTGGAAGGATTCCAA
The DNA here is from genome assembly GCF_027579445.1 of Ammospiza nelsoni. Lineage (NCBI taxonomy): Eukaryota > Metazoa > Chordata > Aves > Passeriformes > Passerellidae > Ammospiza > Ammospiza nelsoni. Next base: position 128,646,153 of record NC_080633.1, read on the forward strand.
GAAAAAACATAGTTATGATAGACATATGCTAGCAAATTATGATAATAACTTGGTTCTGGGAGGAATTAACTTTTCTCCCATGTTAGAAATAACCCTGACAGAGCCAAAAATGCTCTTCATAACACAATTTTGAGAAGTTTCAAACAATAAATATAAATGGCTCTCTCAAGCTGCATTGGCAGACCCTAAATGTTAATGACCTGAAAGACATAAAGAAACATAATATAAAATTAATATTTCCCTAGTTCATCTTCCCTGCCTTTTGCACATATGTCTCTACATGGTTCCTCAATTTGCCCTTTTAAGCTCTTGACAGCTCTTGAGAGGCTCAAAACTGGTGAGATTTTATTCTTGGGCAGTTCTGTTAACAAACTGTGTTCTCCTGCTAAGTCCAGCTGTACTCTTCATTTATCTCAGCTATGATCACCCTGATCAACAATATTTGATCAATATAAGTTACACCAGCTCCTACTTGGATATTTGTGGCTTCTAAGTACTTAGTCAAAAAAGGAGAAATGAGAGTGAGCTGAGCCTGCGGGAAAGCAAGACAATGAACAAGAACATGAGCCAGCAGTGTGTCCTGATGCCCAAAAAGACCAATGGCATCCTGGCCTGCATCGGGAACAGCGTGGCCAACAGGGGCAGGGAGGTCATCCTTCCCCTAGCCAGCACAGGTGAGGCCACACCTTGAGTGCTGTGTCCAGTTCTGGGCCCTCAGTTTGGGAAGGACGTTGGGACGATTCTGCACATCCAGAGGAGGCAACGAGGCTGGTGAGGGGCTTGGAACACAAACCCTGTGAGGAACAACTGAGAGAGCTGGGGGTGTTTATCCTGAGAAAAGGAGACTCAGAGGTGACCTTATCACTCTCTACAACTCCCTGAAAGGTGGCTGTGGTCAGGTGGGTGTTGGTCTCTTTCTCCAGGCAGCACTGACAGAACCAGAGGACACAGTCTCAAGCTGTGCCAAGGTAAATATAGGTTGGATATTAGGAAAAAGTTTATTATGGAAAGAGAGAGAAAGTACTGGAATTGTCTGCCTGGGGAGGTGGTGGAGTCACCATCCTTGGATGTGTTTAAAAATGTCTGGATGTGGCACTCAGTGCCGTGGTTTATTTGAGATGTTGGGGCTGGGTTGGACTTGATGATCTTGAAGGTCTCTTCCAGTCTAGTCATTCTGTTTGTGATTCTGTGTGTGTGAATGAAACTTTCTCTATTAATGTCAGAAAATAAATAATCTGGGAAAGTATTAAGACAAAGAAAATGTTTCTGAAGAAAAAGAAGAAAAAAATTAGGAAAGGGGGGAAGGCAGAAAAAAAGAAACTGATAGTGGAATCTCTACAGAGAGAAAGTTGTAACGCAGTTGGTTGACCAGAGAAATTAATGAATCAGCAAAAGGAAGAGTGATCATGCTATAAAGAGAAAAATAGAAATGACAACAGAAGGAATAAGTAAACAAGTTTCTCAGTGACTGGAAGTAGAACTGAAGTTTAGTAAAAAGGGAAAGGCATTTTAATACTGGAAAGAGGGACAAAGAACTGGAAATGAGTAAGAGAAGGTCAAAAGAGAAAGAAGGGATGAAAGAAAAAAGCTAGATAGAGGGAAGAACAAAGCAGCTAATGTTTGGCTGATGGAAGTATTTTTCAGTGTTTCGGCCACTGCGAAGTTATGAAAGTGAAAACCCCAGAGCTACTGTGTTTTACATACTGTTGTATGAGCTAGAGTTGGAAGAGAAACACCATGTACATGAAAGCAATGAGAGCTTGTACTGGAGCTTACTTCTTTTCCTACATCCATTTTTTTTACTCTGAATTTGCTAACGTAATTTCAAGGAAGAACTATAAGTTGTAGCTGCCAGATGAGTGAGCCTGCTCTAGTGCATGTTAGCAGCCTTCCCCTGACTCTTTAGAAGGAATTTAAACACAATAGTTAGTGTCTTTTGCCTTCATGAGAAGAGGCTCCAGGTCCAAAATGTGGCATAGGAAGCACTTTGGAGGTACACACTGTTTGAGCTGTGTCTTCTAGAAAAGCAGAGGTTGTTGGAATGTTACTCAAACAAACATTTCAAACATTTAAATTTTTATTTCCAGTATCTCTGGTTTCAGGTTTGGTCTTAATATGAGGCTCACAGAGAAAGACTTGTTTAAGAAGAAGGTTGAACATTTACTGTGTTAGAAAATAGGATGCATTGCAGCTTTGCCAGTCTGTCTCCAGAAGACTAGAAGACTAGTGTGAAGTCAGCAATATGTCAATTCAGATATTGACATACTATTGAAAGGTTAATCTTAATAAAAGATATCAGCCAGTGGAGAGAAGGATTTACACCAGGTAGTCACCCTGCCCCCTCTCCTGCATAGCACATATCCAGCTACAGGAAACAAGGAAGGAAGTCATCTCAAGGGGGAAGTGAACAGAAAGATTTATTTTCTGCTGTGTTGAACTTTGTCATGTTAAAGGATCCTGCCATCTAATGGAGTTCCCAGTCCTGATTTGGTCAGTTCTCAAGGGCTCCCTATACAGTGAATTGGAACGGGTGGATATGAAGAATCACATTCATGAAAGAGTTACGACCATTTTAAGGAGAGAGTTTTATTTATATTCATCTCATTCAAGTACCTAAAAAAATCACCTTTTCTTGCCTTTATCGATTCACTAGCCCAAATAAATATTGCATTATGTCATATAGATTCACATGATGGACTGAGGAGGTTCTGTTGCAGGTCACCTCACAGCCAAAGGTGTTCTCTAGGGAACCAAAAGATGTGATCTGAGGGCCCAACAGGAAGGAAAGATTTAAAGCTGTACATTTAACAGTCCAAATTAATAGAAGAGCCACAGAATCCTCAGGTAAAAATGTGGATGCAGTCACTCTCCTGTCCTCTTTTCTTGTGTTTCCCAAGCCTGAGAGACCCAGTCCTACTTGTGGCATAAATAGAGGAAGACTAACCTGTGATTATTTATTGCACAGACAGGTGCATTAGGTGTTTTGGTCTCTCTGGAATTAAGAGTTTTTTGCTTTCTCAAGGTGTCAGGGAAGCTGAGGTACCTACAGGATTAAACAAGATGATACAGTGTCATAAGATACCAGTTATACCTGCCTGTATGTTGGACTCATGTGCCAAAGGAGTCATTGTGTTCTTTAAATTCCCTTTATTAATTGAGCCCCATGTTCTGTCAGTAACATTTTCCTTTCATAAATGTTCATTTTGATTGGGTTTTTTCTTTTGTAGAACCTGATTTGCATTCTTTGTTGTTTCTATAAACATGTGAAATTATTTTATAGAAAAGTAAGTCTCTTAAGTCAACTAAACCCATTAGGTCTGTTCAATACAGTCAAGATGAAACAGCTGTATAAGCTTTAACCCTTTGTGCCAGTCTCTGTTTATTATCCTTACTTATTAAACTCACAAGCTGAAATAACTTCCTTGTTCTGAGCCATGCACTTCTGACCCAGCTTTATATCTTCTCTTTGGCATTCACACTGTTTTTTCAGCACATTATAAGTGGGACTGGAAACATGTCCTGTCATTTACCAGACACTCTGCTGATTTCAAGGACTTAGAGCTTAGCCAAATTTCACCTGTTTGGGATAAAATAATGTTATATGCCTTCTGTCTGACTTAGGCTGGATTCTTTGACAAAATTTCAGCAAGGGTGATTGAGTCCTGCGTTGTGCATTTTGAAAAATACTGGTGTCATTGCTGTGAATAATGTCACCTTTTCTTTGCACTAAGGCATGGGCTGTGGCTTGGACTAAGTTACCTTTGCATCCAACCACAAGCAAGATGAAGCCTGCCTGTTTCAGATGGATCTCCTGTTGAAAGTCAGACCACTGTGTGGTAATATATGCCAGTGTAGATGGTCAAGGTGAGGAAGCAGGCCACTTAATCTTCTTTTCTCCCATGTCCTGCTCTCCAGCTGGAGTCTTATAGTCACCAGGATAGGAGGGCAAGACAGATGTAGAAATAAGTCGTCTTCCTACAAATGTGCGGCTGGTGTAAATTTGCTGGTCCCAGGTTTGCAAGGTAACTGTGCAAAACCATTCTCATCCAACAAAATTTGTCCCAGTTCTTGCTGTGACATGTATGCACTGCTGCTCAGTGAGATGAAGCCTTCACGGAGCATGGCAGGGAGGCCACAAGTGGCTACAGGAAAGTTTTCATGTGATCAGCTGAAAGGAGAGGAGCCAGGGACTTGAGCACAGGCCTCAGAATGAAAAAATGGCACCAAGTGGCTCATCAGACCAGGGATAAGAAAGGTAGAAAGGTCAGATGTCTGTGTACAGAGTGAATGTGAAATGACACTAGATATCAGGAAGAAATTTTTTACTGTGAGGGTGGTGAGCCACTGGGTCAGATTGCCCAGAAAAGCTGTGGCTGCCCTGGAAGTATTCAAGGCCAGGTTGGATGGCCTAGAGGGAGGTGTCCCTGCCCAAGGAGGGAGGGCTGGAATTAAGTGATCTTTAAGGTCCCTTCCAACACAAATCATTCTATGGTTCTATGATTCAGACAACAGAGAAAAGGGCTGGGCCAAAGCAAAATGTATTGCATAAAGTGTCAGGGTTGAGTGATGCTGGACCATTACTTAAACCAGATTTTTCACAATATTTCAGTAAGTATCATAATTTCCTGGATTCTAATTTCAGAGTGGGAGGTTTGTCTTGTGGAAATGGTAAATCACTATGTCTAAACCCCAATTTAAAGAGGGGTTTTTATGTGTGTGCAGGAATGCCATGGAGGTCTCCCAAGGATTCAAAAAACTCAGATCCTAGGTAAATCTAGTTGACAATTAGAGCAAGCTTTCTATCTTCATCAAAATTTGTTTCATCTTTAGCCTGTAAATAATAACAGCACCATAACTACCCACAGTATGAGATTTTTGAAAAAACTAATTGGTCAAGCGTTCAGATGCACTGGTGTCAGGGCAGGACTTGTAGGAGGCACTGCATGGCAGTGTTGCAGATGTTGTATCTCCATCTTAGGACACTGCAGCAGTTGCATGCTCTCCCCGCTGCTGTTACAGCTACCAATGAGAGAAACCCAAAAATAACTGGCTGCCTTCAGGGGAGGTATGAAAAGCATGCTGTAAATACAGTCTCACAGCACACACTGAACAATGAGGAGAAAACAAATGCAGAACAAAAGTTCATGAAGTGGGGATTGTCCATCAGGTGCGATGGATGAGGAAGGGCTGTGTGCACAGCTAGATGTTAGCCATGCAGTTCAGGTCTGTACCAGAATGAATGCAAAAAATGAGCCAGATCAATGATGCCCAAGCCATATTTTCTAACATTTGAGTGGCTGATTCTGAAAACCTTAATGAAGTTCTTCAAAGCCTTTCTTTGTGTGTATGTGCATGTATTTATGAATGAGGTACTTCTCTTGGTCATTTTTATATGCTACTTTTATTCCTTTTTGCAAATATTCATTAATCTTCATTTTTATTTAAAATTAAATGAAAAAAGTATTCTGATATCAATGATAATGGTGCTTTATTAAAGGCTATTATCTAAAGATGACACCTGATATTTATCGTGTCTGCATTCATTGTGATGGCATCATAATACTGCAATTATTTGATATAATAAAAGGTATTAGTTCTCTGTGTAAATCTCACCCCAATCCAAGCAACCAATTTGGCTCATTGATTCTTCTTACCAGGAGTATCTATCCACCAATGATTTCCTGTAAATCTAAACCATGATAATAAGGAGACCAGACCATGTTCATTATTTGTTACCTTCATCAAAGGCAATGTATCAAGGATACATTTGACCTTATTATCTTTAACTCAGTGTTAAATTTATAATAACATTCATGAAGATGTTTAATTCCAACACATGACACCAGACCCAGATTAAAACCATTAGTGAGCAAAATCAACATATAATTATTTTAGAAGTCCAACCTGTTGCAGAAAGCTTGTAAAATCAGCCTAGAACTAGATGAGAAATTTTTAAAATGCAGAGAACAAAAGTGAATGTTGGTGTAAAAAAAGCATTGTAGTAAAGCCAAAGTGTGGTAGATGCAAGTACCAAAGTGCTTTCTTGAGAAATACAGATAAGCAAGATTTGGTGTTTCTGTTTATTGGGATTGTGTTGATTAATGCAAGAGGGTTTTTGGAAAAAAACATGTAAGAGATACTACACTTAAACAGGAAACAGATGGCCCTTAACTGGGCATGCAGGTGAGGAAACAGTGGCTTCCTAATTTCACTGAGCCAGCAAAACAAGAAGAAACGTAATGCCCTTTTTGTTCCCTTCAGTCCAGTATACCCTGGATTAGATAGTACTTTTTAGCTTTTTAAAATGCATTTTAATTTTTTTACAGGCACTCATAACAGGATTATGCTCTGACCATGGGCTCATTTCTGATGAGTAACCTTCCTAATTGGGTATTTTCAGAGATCAAACCATTCCTGCTGAATTACACATGTGGTGGTACTACAGCAAACAACAGAAATCTGTGCAAAGTCAACAATCTGCAAGGAATGATGGGCCTGGAAGAAACCACAATAATTTATAGAATGTATTAAAACTGGATTGCAAGGAAATTTATGATAGGCAGACGCACAATAATGAAAAAAACCACAAAGATTAATTAACATAAAAATTCTAGCTGTCATATTTCTCTAAGTAGAAATAATTACAAGGCAATTTTATTTCACTGAATGAACCTCCAAATGGGCACAGAGTAAAGTCAACATGAAAATGAAAGTCACCTTTAGACTAGCAAAAAGAACAGGTCACAAACTATCTGGGTGGACTGGTAGTAATGCAATTTCTTTGTAAAACACAACTGCACTGTGTGTTGCAGTATGAAGTTAAGGACGTAAAAATATTTAATAGATTTTTAAAAATCTATTTTCCTTGCCTTTTTTGGAAATATATGACAAAATAAAAAAGCAGTCTTAAAAATACATTTATGAAGAAAGGAGAGGAATTTTTTTCTTTTTAATGACAGAGGAAGATTCTGTATGAAGAGTGTTATAATCCTGATCTGTATAACAGTATATAAATATAAATATTTATGTAACAGTTTATAAGTGCATATATATATATATATATATATATATAAAACAGTATATAAACATCATGTTAGGTACAAAGTGGAATGACACTGAGTTTCAGTGTCAAAGAAGAATATTTCCCAGAATTTTAGGTTTAGTCTCTTGCATTGCTCTAAATGAAGAGGGACTGCACTGAAGTCAGTAAAATCCCCTCTCTGACACTGGGTAAGGGGAAAGATGAATATATTTCTCCAGCTGACCTGGAAAACAAAATGTGAATATCTATTTTTAAGTCACTCTGCATCTGTAAGCTGTGACTACTGTTGTTTTATCAGATATGGCTGATGACACTGAAGTGGGAAGTGGAATGTTTTCTAGAGAAATGTCTGTGACAGAGCACTGGGGAGCCTGACCTGTATGCCCTGCTTTCATCCTCTTTAATTAAGCTGGAGCAGATACATTCCTTGTTGAAATTGACAGCTGGTGGCAGATCCAAATGAATTTTCACATATTTCTGATGATGTACAATACAGTCTTGTTGTTTATGCAGCATCATGCTGTATGCCAACATGATGCATCATACCATGTGAGACTGGCAAACTTACAAAGGAGAGCAGGAGCAATTTTAATAGCTTTCTTTCAGATTGGATTGTAGGAATCTGATCTAAATGTTAGGTGATTTCTCTTGAAGTACGTATCAGTAAAGGTTGATGATTTGAACATCTCCAAATACTTTTAATCTTCAGACATTTGAGTGCCAAGTTCTTTTGAGTGAATAGAATGGATTTCAGTGTTGAGAGTGATGAAGAGGGTGGGGTTTTCATATACATGCAGCTCCAAGTTTCTTGAATGCCCTTTGAAATGTACTAGAACAAAGATGCTTTCTTCTCTGATTTAGCCAAATAGAAGTGAGGGTTTATTTACATTTTACATTTAGACTCATTTAAGGATATATTTCTTCCTCTGCATTGTATCTATAATATTATAGTTAGGAAATCCAAATGCACTTTACCAATATCCATTTTTCGACTCATTTCATTAACTATCTCATCAATTCTTAGTTAGTTTTTCTATACATAAATATTTTGATTGGAATCCAGTTCCCAAAATTTCCACCTAAAATTTGTCTCTTCTATTTATATTTTTATATTTCTGACCTTTTTTCCTTTATATAAATTTGATTAAAATGTTAATATTTCCAATAAATGGAGAGTAGGATTGTGGTCTTGTGGCTAGACCACAAGGCAAAAAACAGAAGTGTGTATGAAATAAGCCTCTGGTTTTGTAACTTAGGCCCCTCACATATCTGTTCCATTACCATTGTTTCCCTGTCCTATCATGGACCTCCAGCTTCCTTCTTCTGGATTCTTATCCTGTGAGTTGCACTTTCTTGGACCTCATTAATGTCACTTAAATGTTTGCAAGAGTCATATAGTATTTCTTCTCTACATTTTGGACTTCAAATCAAGAGTCGAAGATATTTACTCTTTGTTTACAATTAGTTTCTACAAGTTCTCCAATCTTTCTCCAGTCTAGTCTGTTACTATCTCCTTCACAGAACTGTTTGATATTTCAGTAATTAATTTTTGTTATTAAAGCATATATGGGAGCAATGATGATGCCCCCTCATCTGTGTGCATCTGAAGACTGCATCTTCAAACAACAGATCTGCACAAAAAGATCTCTGACATCTTGTATGACATTAAAGCAGCAAGGCAGCAATCTCTGTGTAAAGTGCCACATTTTCAAAATCACCTCACCAATCAGCAGTTTCTAAAATTTGGCCTCAATTGCATGAACTGAGCTCTTCGAAGGACCGTCCTGATTTGTATTGAATGTGCACATTAATCAAACATGGAGAGTGTGGCATGCTGACAATACTTTGTTCTGTAAAAATGTATCTGTGCTGATAATGCCTGAATTCGTTTTGCTCTGAACCAGCTGTGAACTCACTGATGAGTGCGAAGCAGGTATGAGATTATGCCGAATCAGAAGAGCCTTTATTTTATATCCCCTTTCAACCAGTGATGAACCTATACAAGGAATAAAAAATACGTGTGCTCTAACTAGTCCAAATCTTGCATGTGGTTACACGTCTGGGTACCTTGTTTTGAAGAAGGATGAAGCATGGTGGAAGGCTGAGCAGGTCTGTGCTCAATGCAGGGCTCAGCAACTGAGCAGCTGAACAAAGCCAGCCTGCTCTGAAAGAGAAGAAGCAGTGGTTACTTAACATGAAAAAGATAAATATCATGAGCAGGCTCCTTAGGGCAAGCTCGGGGTAGAGTCAAAGAGCCATGTAAGTTGTAGTAAATAAAGGAAATGTCATTTGTAAGTCTTATAAATACAGTACCATTATTAACTTCAGTAATAAATAAAATGTGCTGTACTATCTGCAATGGTTACACACATTGAGACAATTACTTTTGGTGACTAGTTATAAAGCTTCTGGTGCCTTGCTGAAATAACAGCTGAAATAGCTGAAATAGAGGTCTGGGTAGAGATGAGCCTTTTCCATCTCCAGGCTTCCTTTCACTGCCTATTGTTCAGCAATTTTTATAAACCTTGTAAAAACTGGAATTCCCTATCCTACTAATGAGACATTAATATGCAAAATGGAGTGATACAAAAAGCAATATTTTTATGAAATTAGCTATAGTCCTGTAATCCTCACAACAGCAATATTCCTTGATCATATTCGCCCCATGATTTTACCTTGCCTGACATTGGATTTGTGATATGGCAAAATTAATGCATTAAGAGAGTAACTTAGCAAAAACTGCCCAAGAATGTGCAAATCAACTAAAACTGAAATATTAATCTTCTTTTATGTTCTGGTTACTTGTTTTCAAGATATGATTCTAGGATTTAATGTCAGAAATAAGGGAAGATCATGAATGTTGATAAAACTATATCCAAGTTTCCCCAAAAAATTAAGAGGGAATTAAACAAATGAAAGTTTGGTAGTAATTTATAAATTACAATGAGCAATTCAAAAACAGGAGCAGCAGTGGCATATGCAGCATTTGAATGTCCTATCTTTTGTGGCTGTGCCATAAAAGTCCAGTATAAACTCAGTATGGTGTACCTAGAGAATCGCTTGGTGCAAAAACACTACATATTTAACAATCTAGGTGTTCACTTATGATGAATGTCAACAAAAGCAGCCACAAGAATGACTGCACTTCAAAATCTTGCCAAGAAATGTATTCCCTATACTGTCATAAACAATCTATTAGCCTTCATTGTCTACTGATAAACATTTCCTATCCATTTTTTTGAAGCACGCAATATTGGCATACACTGAAACATCAATAGGTAGTCTAAAATAAAATCCATTTGGGTTAACCCTTATGTTCAATATCTAATTTCCTATTAAATAAAGTGATTTTTAATTGTCATAAGAAGTTATCAAATGCTGTGAAGTGCTTTGGGTGTTTCAACTTCAGAAACACAACTGTGTCTTAGCAGCATTATAATTTTCCAGTTGTGACACAGCTTTCTTGTGTGGAGGCAATACTCTTAAATTGGCAGCATAGTCTGAAAAGCATCTCCCCCAAAAAAGAATTCTCTTTCATCATGCAGCAGTCTTAAAATGGCTTTTTGCTCTTTAGCTGAACTGGTAGAATTTGAGTCAGAGCATCCTGCCAGTTATCAGTAAACAACTGATCCATAATCTCGAAGAGCCTAGTATCTCTAAATATATTATTTATCAATCAATTTTCCTACTTTGTATTAACAGCTATACTGGCCATGTTTACCATGTCAGGAATGTTTACTGAATTAAGCATAGTTGTCATGCAGATAATAGTATTAAACCATTGGTATTAATATCGAGTCATGACATTCCCAACTATGCTTTTAATGCACGGTATCTTACCACAGATAAATAGAGCACATTAAAAGTTACTATAAATGTGGATTAATCATATTATGCTATATTTAAGTGAAGTCTAAGTCAAATGGGTGTTTCAGAAGGAAAAAGAAAGAGGTTAAACATGCATTGATGTTTCATCTCGGATTAGTGATGCGTCAACAGTCATGGAACACTTTCTAAATAAAATTTCAAAGCTTTTTATATGTTTTATGTTGAAGGTTTTCTGAATATGTATTACATCTTGTCCAGTCCATAAGACAGACATAACTTCTACCACATCCCTTTTACGGCTTGAAAGAGTTAAAAAGCTGGCACATATATATTAGTCATAATTATAAAGGCAATTGTGTAAGCCAGGCACTGGGGCTCTGTGTCCATACTAGACTACTGTCACCAACTCTGATAACACGCAGAAACACAGGTATGTTTGTGACTATTATAATACACAGAAATGCAGATATGTTTAGAGCAATTTCCAAGGAGGTAGGAATAATAGAGTTGAGATTCATATTTTTTCCAGACTCAGAGAAAGAAAGAAGTGATGAGAGAAACAAACACAAATTCAGTTTTGTTTCTCTCCAACTGGTAAATTAAAAAGGCTTATTTCTAAAAGCATCCATTTTTCCAATATGTGTACAATATTCATTCTAAGATACTACATTGCTAAGACATCTCTCTGCATCACAGAAGCTGAATTATGCAGTGTATTCCCAAATAAATACTCAGAGCTCCAGCACCTGCTGCTTGAAGTCTAAGGAAATGCATTTCTGAATAAGGTAAAAATCTCTTAGGAAAACTGGCAATATCACCCAAGAATCTTCAAGATGCAGGAAAAAGTATGTCATTTTCTCACCAATAATCTGCACTTTTATCTTACATTAAATAATTTTTCACAAAAAAGTCTACACTCCTTGTATTTGATAAAGAAGAAGAATTAGAGGTAGGTCCAATTTCCTTTTGAAAAGCAGGCTTCTTCTGCTTTTGATTGGCCTTTTCTGTACCCTCTATACAAGAAGACAGATAATAAATATAATGATTTGTATTGAAAAGAAAACTGCAAGGATAATGGCCCAAACAGTGTAGTTTTTTTATAATGTTACCATAGTAAATAATAGCAGCATAGTTCATATGGTTATACTTAGGCTGCATCCATATTTCCATTATAAATCCTGGTTTCACAAGTTTATAATTTCATTTTAATAAATTTTCCCTTGGATGAATTGCGACATAGAAGATTTCAACAAGGAATGCTTTTTCTTTAATTAAAAAAATAATAATTTTTTGGCTAGTCTCAAGCCATCTGTTAATCAAAAAAGAACAATTTACTTGTTTATAACAATGTTTTGCACTATCTAACAGAAAAAAAACCCCAACTTCAAATGAAGTAATGAAACGAGGCAATTGATTAACCTATAGCAAACTGTCATCAGTCTTGATTGTGAAACAAGTTTTTTTTCTCATCTCCTGAATGTACTTTTTGACTACACATACTAATACCTCCTCCAAGCCCCCATTTTGCAGTTAAGCATATGCTTAAATTCCCTCTTCGATAGAAATGCTTTCCAGAGCTCAGGCCCTAGAAATATATACATATTTAATTAGATAGTAGTGCTTGAAGATAATTCAATCCTCTCCAAGCAGAATGTTGTTTTACTGACTTCTGCATGTCTAACAGCAATGTATTTTTGTGTCTGTGTATTAATGATCAAATATTGCGTTCTTCCCTCCACACTAGTCCTGCACCTTGCTGGGCATTTCATTTGACTCGTCTGTGTCATAGCTCTGGAATTACTTAAATGCAGAGGTGTGTTAATAGGGAATATTATTATTAAACATAATGGCAAGGAATCAATTTTACTACATATTAATATACTATAGTGTTTCACAGTACTACACTGATCTATTTTACATGGTTAGTTATTAGTGACAATTTATTAGTGACAGAATTTAACACTCCAAATATAAAAATAATATTTAATACTTGAATAACAATATATAAATATCAGAGGTGCAGGGAGCTGCAACATTTTAATCAGCCATGTTTAGGAAATTTGGAAAAGATGTCTGGAAAAGATCTCCTGTAAACTAGTCAAAAACCAAGTCTGGGCAAGCACCAAAATGTCAAAGACCCCCAGCAAGAGCCACTGATAATTACTCCGCAACAACCTTTCTAATTTCTATTTTTTAGACAAGGAAATAGCTTCTGTGCTACTCTCTGCAGCTGCTGAGACCATCATGGTCTTCTGCAAAGCAGGGGTGGGATAATCCTGGTGAGGGGAGGTGGGATAACTGCTGTTGTCTGCAGGGATAGCAGCACTGTGCTAAGACTTCTCAAGCGCTCCATGGATTATGAGGACTCTCTGTGAATTCACTTTACATTCACAGTGCTGGATGAATTCTGGTCTAAAAATAGGATTCAGCTTTTATTCTTTCATCCTGCACACCAGATTCATTCTTGGCCTTTATCCTGCACTAGAGCATCTGCACTTACTCATATTCAGTGGAGCTGCTGCCTTCCCACCGCTCAAGGACGCTCCATGCCAACAAAAGATGGTTTATGCCAACTGCTGGTGTCTGTAGCTGGGGATTCAGGGTGAGTGGAAGGGACAATGCAAAGCTATGGGGCAGCAATATGGGGGCATCACTGGGCCAAGGCACTCCCCTCACATAGTCACATTCCTCATCTCACCCTCTTCCTCCCTGCTTGCTCTGATGTGTGGTCCCATGTACTGGGAATCTAGTAACTAAACAGAGCACTGTGCTAGGGACGTTACAGCTAAAAGGAGAACACTAATAAAACATAGGAGTTTCCATATTACCACTTGCCTGCATGATAAACAGCTCTACAAATGTTAATTTCTGCAATGTTACTAGAAGTACAAACAGTACATATTGCTTCAATGCTGCTGCACACGGCTTGTGCATTTAGGGGGGAATGTGTTTAGTTTTTCTATTTATTTACTAGGGACACAAATTTTAACAACATGAAATATTTTGCTTGTATGATATGAACACCACTAGTTTAACATAAACTATGGAAGGAATCCAGGCTGTGTTGACATATTTTATGAATGTTATGGGATGCCAGATTGGAGGTGTACATCTGTGTGGGTTGGCCAGTCATCCCACTGCCGTCTGTGTATCTGTATGCTTAAATGAATTAGCTATTATAAAAACACTGCATAAACAAGTTTAATGCTGTACACTTTCCTTTTGCTGATCTAAACGTATCTGAATTGCAGCAAAGCAAGCTAACAATGATATTCAATTACTCTTTCACTACTCTCATGTAAAAAGTTGGAAAGATGTGCACTTTAAACTGCTTCATCTCCAACACTGACAGAGTCCCTTTGACTCCATCTCCCTCCATGTCATTGGCAGCAATCTTCTTGCAGCCCCTCATGGCAGGAAGTACCACTGCATAATCCTGCAGTCAAAATCATTACCCAGTGACTGCCATCCACAAGGTCATTCAAGGTCGTTGAAATCCCTTCCAACCCGCTCAGCCTGGAGCAATGGCTGCCAGAAAGCAGCACCAGATTGCCCTGCTACCAGTGCCAGGATACCAATATAGAAGTCAGGAGCTGTGAAATACCTTAGGGATTCCTCATACCTGAGGCCATCGTGCTGGCTATAAAGTCAGACATGGGAATTGTAAAGAAATCACAAAGAAATCTTTTTTCTCCTGTGTATCTTAAAATGCTATAACAACTCTTTGTTGCTACTTTATTTTTGCACAGCACATAGCAACAAAGGCTTTGGGTTCAATTATTGTAACATTTACATTTGCCAGAGGATAAACATAGGAACCTTAGCGCTCAACACACTCGGTTAGAAGAGGGATACTCAGCACTGAGACAAATCACAGGGGAACACGAAAATCAAGCAGTTTCTATCTTACTGTATGAATAAACATTTAATAGGTTGACTTTATGCATCTTGTTCTGAATATGCTGTTCAAATGGAATAAAAAAATGGATTAGAAGAATAGTTTCTGTGTTTACTCAGAGAATTTGATCTTTGAGACAAATCAGAAACAATAAAACATTTTGAACTTTTTTTCAGCTAACAGTTTGCAGGCTAATTTTGAATTTGAATTCATTCCAAGCATGATAGCTTAGATTTGCCCCAGATGGACTTTCAGTTCTGTTCAAATCGCTTGACAGCACCATAACAGCCATTTGTAACTAAGTCTGCAGAAATGGGCTGGCACTTGCAGCCTACTAGTGTTGCTGATCTTTTTGTATGGGCAAAGCACCCATAAATCACAGTGCATTAAAAAGGCATACACATCTCAGGCAAACATCATGGAGAATCCATTGTCCTGTAGATAAGTATACAAATAAGTGCAAAGCATCACTTAAATTTTATATAAGGCACATATTTTTGGAAGGCAACCAATGCAGTTTCACATGCTGTACTTTTTCTAATCTGACTGACTCACAGTCTTGTGATAGTGAGATAAGCTAGGTAGGCAAATTTTTACAGAGTTGCAATTACTGAAATTGTCATTACGCTGCTCACTGTAAAATAAATATAGATAGAAGTGAAATTATGCACAGGCTAGAAGTAGAAAGTGTTTTGCTTCTGTTTGCTAAATTAATCTCTTCCTAAATGGCTGCAGGCCAGGTAGGTTAGCATTTGTGGTTTCAAAGGTTTTCAGCGCTTGCAATGAGCCATGAAATTACTGCATGCTGCTGAAAATGGCAGCTGATGAAAGGAAAAGAGCGAATCCCAAAGGCAGAAAGACAGGAGGAAGCAAAATTACAGGCAGAAAGTCTGATTTTTGATGTTGCTCATTGTGAAATGTACACCCAAACTTTTAATAAAACATAAAACATTAATAAACCTGCTAACAATTCCTTACAATTTCTTTTGAAGTCTCAGTATAATTTCTGAATACTTATTAAAACAGGCAATGATTCAATGGTGGCTGAGCAGTTTCTGTCTGCTGGATGTGGTATATTGGTATACTAGTGACTTTTGAAATTAGATTTTTATTGATGTTTTTTAATTGAATTATCCAAAGGATTGATGTTTTCTGTTAATAATGTGACCCTAAACTCTTGAATTGTTGATCAACTTTAACTAATATTAAATTAGATATTCAATGGCAAAACACATTGTATGATCAATGCTGCTTCACCATTCCAAATCCTCTCAACTTGGTGGGGAAAATAAATGTGGCTTCAGCTAATCATATTGCTGACAGCTAGTTTATAATATCACACGTATATGCCACAAGAATGACAGTGTTACTTCTGGGGAGGGACAAAACAATGATTTTTAAGCACTAAGAAATAGAGGATACTAGAAGAGGAATCATGCACAGCAGTAGCTGGGATACTTTAATTTAGTACCATTTGAGTTTAAAAGAAACATGCAAATGACAAGCCCTTTGGGTCAGTATCATGTGATCGATTCTTTGGCTGCGTTATCTACTACTTCCAAAGACTCACAATGTGGTAGGATCATTTCTAAGTTCTTTGTAATTATTAAAACAGTTTTTGATAGAAGAAGCTTGTTGAAAAAAAAAAAAAAAAAACCCACAACAACAATTTTCAAGGACATAACATTAAGAAATTGTGTTTCTACTTAAAAAATGCTGAACATATTAATGAATTATCCTAGAATATGGTTATATTCTCAAGGGCTCTGTGCAAGCAGATAACTTGCTTACTGTGATCAACCCCAATGTACTTTGGGGTACTTCCTTGCAGAAATAAGTCTGCATCCAGTATCTTTGAAGACTGAAAAAGCTTATACCTTTCTGATATGATTGGTTATGTAAAGCAGTGTCTTTTTGTGGGCCCTGTAAATAGACAGATTTGAATCAGGCATAACAAGATGGGAAGAAGTGAATTCACTACTGCATCTACAAGGCATAGAAATTAAGGTCACATCCCAAAATTTCATTGATAGAGAGTGGCTTTAAAGATTTCTTTACCTTAACGCAGTACTTCTGACCTCCAAATTGCCTCCAAATTTTTTTATAAGTGTTCTGTAAGACACTGAAATTGTCTGCAGGTAAAGGTGACCACTGGGAGTGCAGTATAGGATGTGGGGTGGGGAGAAGATATTTTGGTAAAGGGACCTGTTCAAAGGCACTTCTGGAGTGTCACAGGCTTCTCAGGGTCTGTTGGCTTTTAATGTATCATCCACCTAAGGAAGAAACACACAGAAAATTGCATCCAGGCAATCACACTGTAATTTGAATGGAGACTTAAAAAAATCATATCCTGCCTGAACTGTATTGCCACTGTATCCCACATAGCAGAGCTGCCGTGGCCAAACACCTTCCAAACAGAAGAACACAGAGGGCAGGTAAAACTGCAGGGGGAAATGTCACTGGTAAGAAGAAAGCAACTGCTAAATTGGAATCACAAGCATGTACATGCACACAAATTGGGATTTTGTGTGCATAAGTTCAGTATGTGCTAATGCATGTGCAAAATGTCACGCCCTTATCTATTCAGTTGCTCATTCATACCACACTAATCACTGTCTCAGCACCTAATTTTGAAGACTATAAATATTTTATTATCCACACAAAAAATCAGAGGTGGAAACTGAGCTCAAGCTGTGCCCTGAGGAAAATAAAGCAAATTGTGCCACATAATAAAAGATATACAAAACCATTGCACGGACATAATTCATATTCATATTGAGGAGTCCTATATTAGATCTAGAGTAATCACATTATTCATTTTATACTGTATGCTATAGAAATAAAAAGTGTGTACTACATACATATATTGTAGCATAAGAAACATTTTTAATTATGTTTTTATTAAAACTTGAAATATAGAACATGCTTCCCTCTCGGTGTGATAGGAAGAATTTACTGCTGCACTACAGGAAAAGATAGCACAGCACATGTCCAACATTTAAAACCAAATTTTGTATACTCAATCTATGTTCTCCCTCACTAGACTGAAGGAATCTTATAATCCCGTAACAGAAGACAAACAATGTCAGCATATACCAAGTCCCACATGCACAAAGAACAGCACTGAGCTCAGTGAAAAAAACCCAGTAATTTTGAAGCTGTCTTAAAGACCCAGGGATATTTCTGATATTTTAATAGCCAAGCCAAGAAAAGAAAGAAAGAAAGAAAGAAAGAAAGAAAGAAAGAAAGAAAGAAAGAAAGAAAGAAAGAAAGAAAGAAAGAAAGAAAGAAAGAAAGAAAGAAAGAAAGAAAGAAAGAGAATCTCAGGAATTAAAGTCTATTTAAAAATACATGAGAAAAAAATTAATTGAGAATAAAAGAATACTTATGAGTTTGGGACTGAATTCTGCTTAAGTGCCATTTAAAAAATAAAAAATACTGTTAGAAATTGAGATAAAGAGATCTACATCTGAGACAAATAAAATGCTTGCAATGCCACTCTTTCTTCCTAGTCATGTAGAAGAGAATTTTTGGGTGGGTGCTCCATAAGGAAACAATGCTATGTGTGATAAGTGAAGATATAAAGAGGTATGCATTATTTGATGGATTATTCTGTAATGAATGCATGGGGAGTACCTAAGTGAATTTGGGCAGAGAAATAAATTAATTCCATGTGTAGAGCACTGCACAGAGTAGAAATATAATACAGGCAGGACTTGTAGAGGAAGTTACAATTTACGTGCAGTTTCTGTGAGGAAGAAAAGGGGCAGAAGGAAAGAAGGCACCTAAATCACTCATCAGGCCATGCCCTGTCTCCCTAAATCAAGAGAAAATAATTCTAGCTCCCAAAACTGCCACTCTTTGCACTGAGAGAGAATTAGGTGAAGTTGGTTAGTTCATCAGTTAAAATTGTGTGTGAGTTGCATGGGTGAACTGGACAGTAGAGCTTGCCCACAAGTTTTTCTACTCAAGATTTAAGTTTGATGCTATACATTCTTTACTACCACCAAATAAAGAATTAAATATAATTATTACACCATGGACATAACACACCATGCAACAGTAAACAGGTCTATGCTGCTGTGAATCAAAGCATTCTGCAATTCTGCCAAAATTATAGGAACCATTTTCCAACTAGATTGCCACTTTTCTTTGTGGTTCTGTGGGCTCACACACTCCCTCAGCAGGATTAATTTTGAAGATGGAGAGGTTTGACTAAGTGATTTGATTAAAAATGATTAAAATCAAAGCTATTTCTTCTGTAGCAGGTGGAGTTTCATAGCAAATGGCTTCATAGAAACATGGCTTTATTTCATTTCATTTGACCTCTTCTCTCTCCTGCACCGGATTAGAAATGAAAAAGGATCTCAAAACAAATCTCCAAAGAACTGCCATGACCTGTACAATTTCAAATTGCAGTATGCCCAAGGAAGCTCAAAGATCTCCATTTTGCCTTCTGTAGTTATCTTTGAAAAATTAATATTTCCTGTGGGAAGCAGATTTCACTTATTCCCTGTAAGATACAACCTTTCTTTCCTCATCACTCTTGATCGCTCTTCATCTATTGTTACTAACACAATTCAATTTGTTTAGTTGCGGATATTTTGCAACAGAAATTGCAATTAAATGTAGAAACCTTAGGTGATATGATACAGCTTTCCCCCACATGAATAAAAATTGTTCAGAAGATTTTGGCATTGCTGAATTTGAAGCTGAACCATTGTTTTACTCTTGCACAAGATTAATAATATGTGCCCAGATGACATCTTTATCTACCTATGTAAGCGAACATTATTAAGACTAAGCTATTATAGGCTATTACTGAAACACTGAGTCTCCAGAAGTGGCAAGGACTTTGGTGAAGGGCCACAGAAATGGCTGATAATGTAGATCTTGCCAGGTAGAGAGATACAAAGCTTTATTTCTTCAGTTCATCAAATAGAAGTTGAAATAAGTTACTTGATTAGAGCCTAAAACTAAGTGCTGAGGCAGAAAGGCTCTGCTAGCAGAGGGCTCTTTCTACCTGCAAAGACTGAACAAGATTCAATATATGGCATGTAAAGCCAGAAAAATTTTAAGTAGAAATGGCATAATGTTCTAAACACTGGAAATAATTAACTACAAGAAGTTTTTACCTAAGGAGGTGATAGACATCGCTGGGAATGCTACAATTTATATATTTCTAAAGGCTACATTTCATCACAAATGCATTGGAAGCAGTGAAGTTACAGCTTCTACTTTTTGGAGAGAGTTAAATTATCATTGTGTGTCTTCTAGTTAAAAAAAAATTAAAAGCAGATCTATGGGCAAACAAAAGAACAGGTGGCAGTTATAAGAACAGACAAATCAGAGAAAAAAAATTAGGCAAGCCAAGCCAAACCATTGTGAATTCCTCTTGTTGATTATTCAGGCCACATGTTCTCCTTTCAAAATTTGCCAAATCATTTGTGCTCATATAGCAGCACATCATACTCAAACAGATCACATTTTTCCGCTCATAAAGTAGTGGCCTTTTGAACTGTTAAAGTGATATTTAGTCAACAGAAAAGACAGAGGTAGAGAAGTGCATCAGGCTAAAAATGAGTAAGACCCCTCAGTTTCTGAAAGCAGTAGCACACCTGGGAGGGAGATAGCCAAGGCACATCCAGCTACAGCCCACAGAGCCAATGGATGCTTCCTGGTGTGCTGGATGCACAAGTCACAAGCAAAACTTCAGCTCACATCTCCACGTTCCTTGTGGTATCCCTTAGCTGCACTGCTATCTCAGCCCACCAAAGCTGTATGAGGAAAGAAAGATGAAACAGGCTGGAGATGTTTCAAGCTGTCACCTTCCCCACAGTTATTCTGCTCCCAGTTACCTGTACATGCTCCCACTGCTGGGGAGCTGCCTGGCAAAGTTGCTACTCTGGGAAACAGTCCTAAGGACTGCTGGTAAAGACAGCCTCAACTGAAGGTCTACCTTCACCTGAAACACAAGCATGAAGACATTCTTAAGATACTCAAAGCAAAGAAATAACTTAAACTCATGACTCCACTGATAGTGCCCCCACCATGCACATTAGTGACAACATTATGTCAAAGAAAATTTTTTTAAAAATTTTTCTCTATGCATTTCCTCCAAATATTGATGGATGTTGCTCTCTTGATGCAGCAGCATGCAGGAGCACAACAGCTCTGGTAAGTGAGCAGGGACCCCAGGAGGCTGAGGATGCAGCCTTCTTGCTCAGGGCTTTGCTAATTGTCAAGCAAGGGATGGTTTTGTTACCTTGATTTGTGTTTGCAAAGGCCCTCTCCTACTGAACAGACCCCACTATCTTCTGTTGCAATAATTTCTACTCAGTTTATCAGCCTCTGCTTCACCACCTGACTGGGTCATGGCCACTGGATAAGTGAGTGGAGAGTGACAGACTCATGTATGCATTCAATATGTGAGAAAAAGGGACAAACCCCAAGCAGGACTTTGGAAAAGGCATATTCAAAAAGCATTCAGAATGGTTAAACACAGACAAATGGGGAAATCTACATTTGCTTTTGTCAAACTAAAGGAACATATATATAAATTGTCATTTACTTTCAGGCCCCAGTTCTGCTTTGCCTAAAATCCTAAATTAAAAAGATCAAGCATTTATTTATACATATATATAAATGATATAAATATATATATCTATTAAAATTAATCCTCCAAATGGTCACCTCTCCTCATGTTGCCATGTGTCCTTGGGTATGATATCATGCCATCAGGTAAATAAGGTGTTTTCTGTAACAGGGCAAAATTCCTGTTGGTTTGCAGATGATGTCATCACATGTATTCAGAGCTTTTACATCTTTAGCAAAATGGCTGCTTTTCATCAATACATTTCTCCAACTTGTTCAGACTAAGAAAATAAAAATAATTATGTTGAAATAGAGGGAATGGAGGGAATTCAATGGGGTAGAATATCTGAAAACTCTGTAATGGAGAGAATGTTGCCTTATGAATAGCCTCAGTAGAGATCAATTTGTCAAAACCCAAGAATGACATTCAAGGTATTTAGAAAGACTATAAAGATGTTTTATGAAGATGGCACAGGGAAAAAAATATCCCTCTCTTATGAGCAGGGAGTTCAACTTAGAATTTCAAATTAACTTATTGTATGATGCATTATTTAATAAATGTTAGCATTAATTTTTGAAGAGTTCAATTTGCATAGTATTACTGGGCCAAATGGTTGATGAGGATCACAACTAAAGAAAGATGCACCATTCTTTTGGCTAAAAAAGAAATATCAAAGGAAGTCAAACCCTCATCATTACACAGAATAAAGGTGGCCTCTAACTGCCAAAAATATCGAGTTCTGTGACAGAGGTATTTAAAGTTCTGATAATATTTAAATCAAATTTCTTATAGTCTGACCCCATGCAGAAGCTCAAGATCCTCTCCTAGACTCATTTAAAATATTTTAAGAACAAAAGTTTCAAGCCTAGGAAAAAGATCCAGTGAAAGAGAAGTAAGTTAGAGCTTCTTTTAGGTCAGTATCTGATGTAAGTGTTCATCACATCATTTATTACTCACTTTCTGTTTTCTTCTTGAAAAATATTTGAGCAAAAGTGTTAGCATTTACTTACACTGCCAGCTATATATGTTGTACTAAATAGTATTACAGCTACAAATAAACAGTGGCATTTAGAAGAAATGAACCATGAAAGATGGTCTCACAGATTCACGGATTATTATGCTGAAAGAGATGATTGTGACCCTCTACTCTGACCTTCTGCGTAATGCAGGCCACAGGATTCTTTGAATTAATTCCTTATTGAACCAGGGCATCTCCAATAGACTTAGAGTTCAAAGGCTCCCACCCTTTCTATGGTACACAAAGGTTCTCCATGCTGATCCTAGCTTGCCACAACACCTCTGCTTTTGGATTCAGAGCAAAAGATTAAATTAAATATTTTTCAAAATATTTTTCATACCCTTAAAGATTCTTACAGGAAAAAACACACCCCCAAGTGAAAAAATGTTAAGAATTTCCAGTCTTTCATAAAAAACTGGAAAACGTATATGAAAGTATATTTTGGTGAGAGGGTGAAGGGAGTAGCTGTTGGAAAAGTGGTCCAGTAAAAGACTTCAGTTGTTCTCTTTTAGCCTCAGCACAATTGCCTTCAGGGACAAAAATTAGTTTCTTTTCTGATGTGCCATTTTGGAAAGACCCAAACCTTCAGCTGCCCTGGCCTGCCATCACTGCAGTGGATAGAGCATTTCTCCCTCATCTTTATGCCTCTTGAGTCCTGTCTGCTTTGTCACTGCCATAAAAGGCACTTCAGATGCTCTTAAGAGAAATTGATGCTGAGTACAATATTGATGAAGCATCTGGTGTTTCTAGCTTTGCATTGTAGTTGGGACTGTACAAAAGGGAGCAGACGGAAAATCATCTCATAAAGACAATTGTTTGGAGACAAAAAGATGACAGCATGTATTTCAATGTCATCTTCTCTTATCTTGGAGGTCCAGTACAGAGGAAAGCACAAAAACTTGAAAGCTGGCCTGCTGGGAGTCAACAGCCACCTTTTAGCTATTGAATCAGTGCTGAGTGGACACTGGCTGGGCCTTGCACATGAAGACAAGTAGGACTTTTTTTCTGAGGTGATAAAGAGTAGAGAATCACTTGAAGACTTGTAGAGAGAGGATTTTCTTGAAAACCTGCCATTCCTGCAAGGATCTGCAAAATAGTTACTACAATGACCAGTATTTTCTCATTATTTTCTCGAGTTTCCATAGCTGCCTGCCCCATCTATTATTTTTTTAGAGTTCCTATGCCATAATATGAACATCTGAGCCATGGCTTGGACATGAAAACTAAAAATCAAAGGCATGAGGCAAAGATCATGTCCATGTTAGTGGTGTGAATAGCAGGCAGAATGGCGCTGATGCTTATAGCAATGAAGAAAAGTCTGGGGCAGAAAAGAATGAGATTTGTCTTAGTCATGCACTAAAGTTGAAAGCCACATCCATGAAGAGATATAGAGGTTTTGCTTTTCAACACAAAAATCAGTTTCAGGACAGAGCATCAGAGATACATGTATATGATTCATCTGTATGGAGATGGTAACTGAAGTTGGGTTATTTAACTAAATTGCCAAGGTATTAGATGCTTAGGAAATGTTACAGCCTTAATGTCTTCCAAGAGTAGAGCTGACACACAGCATAACATGGGGAGGCCAATGTCCATGGAAGCTTTATCTGGTATTGAATGTTATGGTTCATTTTATCAGAATGGTACTCTGTACTTGTAGTCTGTGCTTTTCCCTGGCTACCCCTCTACTGCCAGGTCAAAGTGTTGGTTATAATCTTTAAATCCCTACAAAGCTTTAGGGTCTGCAGTTCTGGAGACTGTCTCTCTATTTTATATTCTCACACAACAGCTAATCCTAGTTAGGGCTGTTTCAGGTAAATAGGAAAAAGTTTAATGAAGCCACAACTCAATTTATTTGAAAACTATTATTTGCATCATGAAGCCATTTGTATATTTTTCCCAACTGAAGAAGACTGCCATTAAGTCCACCCCACTGAGCCACTGGACTTGTTTGTTTGTTAGATACTAGAAACTGGAATCTCTACCACTATTTTGTTAAGAGGTACCTTTGCCTGAAGCCATTCCCAATGTAGATTCATGAGGAAATATTTTCCACCAAGGATTGAATAGCCTCATTAGAGAACTCTCTAAGATAAATTTTGGTTAATAGTACATGGGTAATATTATGACTGATTAATCAGCCAGGGTAAAACAACAAATCCCATATTGAACAGTAAAAAGGTGAGAGGAACTATATTTTGAAAGCATCTAATATATATTATCTCCACCTGAATATATTGATTTTGGGATAAGGAACACTAATCTAGATATGAGAGCAGGATCAGGCTTCAGAAAGACAGGAGAGTTTTTATCCCTTTCTGTACATAAATCTACATCCAGTAGTACATAGGAGTCAAAGGGAAATGGGGAAGCGGGGTGGGGAGAAGGACCCTTAAAAAATATGTCTTCCTCATTCTAGTTCAATATACAAGAGATTTTTTCTGGGAACTGTGGGCACTCTCTTGTCCAAAGATAGGTTAACATCAGAGTTACTACTTTGAAGAAGTCTTCTCTTCTGATATGACAATGGCCAGAAACTCAGGGTATTTTTAATGCTGTTTACCCATTCATAAACTAAGGATGGTGAGACTTTCCTTAACCACAATCTATCATATTTGAGAAGACTTGGAAGTCCAGTGACATACCCACTTACTAGAGAAGGGGAAGCATAACAAACTCCCATTTTTAAAACAGGAAAAAAAAAAAAAGACCCAGGGAATACAGGCCAGTCAGTCTCCTACCTCTGTAACAGGCAAGATCATGCCACTGTTTAACATCTGTCCTTGTTGGTGACAAGGACAGTGGGATTGAGTGCACCCTCAGCAGGTTTGCTGATGACACCAAGCTGTGTGGTGTGACTGACATGCTGGAGGGAAGGAATGCCATGCAGAAGGACTTTGACTAGCCTGAGAGATGGGCCTGTGTGATTGTCATGAAGTTCAGCAAGGCCAAGCACATGTGGGTCAGGGTAACCCCAAGCACACATACAGGCTGGGCAGAGAATGGTTTGAGATGAGCACTGAGGAGGATTTGAGGGTGTTGGTTGATAAGAAGATCAACACAAGCCATCACTGTGCACTTGCAGCCCAGAAAGCCAGCTGAATCCTGAGCTGTATCAAAAGCAGTGTGGCCAGCAGATGGATGGAGGTGATTCTCCCTCTCCACTCCTCCAACAGGAAAGCCCACGTGGAGTTGTGTGTCCAGCTCTGGGGGCCCTGGGATAAGGGGGACTTGCTTCAGGGAGTCCAGAGAAGGTTCATGAAGATGAGTAGAGGGCTGGAGCACATCTCCCATGAAAAGAAGCTGAGAGAGTTGTTTTTTTCAGCCTGAAGAAGAAAAGACTCTGTGCAGACATTATGGCAGCCTTTGAGGACCTGAAGGGAACTACAAGAGTGTTGGAGACGGACTGTGTATAAGAGCACACGGAGATAGGACAAGGTGGAGGATGACTTTAGATTGCAAGGATGTAGGTTTTGATTAGAAACTAGGAAGAAATTCTTCATTGTGGGGGTGGTGAGGCACAGGAACTGGTTGGCTGGAGAAGCTGTGCCTGCCCCACCCTGGAAGTGTTCAAAGCCAGGCTGGATGGGCCTTTGAGCAATCTTGTCCAGTGGAAGGTGTCCGGGCCCACGGAGGGGAGGTTGGAAGTAGGTGATACTTAAGCACCATTCCAGCTCCATCCATTCCATGTTTCTACGGTTCAGTGATGATTCTGTGAAGAGGCTTTGAAATCCCTCTTGAAAAGTGTTATATTGATGTTAAAAATTTGTGTTCATCTATTTGCATTTTGAAAATGCAAGTTAAGGCAGTAATAATCTTGCCTTAATTTGTTGTAGCTTGAATTGCTGTTGCTATACCTGCAAAATCTGATAGTTGCCTCATTTCTAGTGAAGAAAAGTTTGGGATGTATTTAAGAAGTTTTGAGCACATTTAAGTAGTAGATACCTGAAACTGTATTTTATGAAACAACTACTTCATGGCAGATTATGCTAAGAAAGAATCCGCCTGAATACACCTGTGTTGAAAACTTTTTTCCAACTAAAATGTCTTGGCTATTTGAAAAAGACTGTTGTATACAATGCTAAAAGTAATTGAAACATATTATGAACAACTTCCTTGCAAAATTATCCTGCTTACATGGCAACATTTTTCAAGTTACATAGCCACTAAAAGAAGTCTTAATAGAAAAAAAAAAAAAAACAAACAAAAAACAAAACCAAACAGCAGAGCCATTATCTTTGAAAATTTATTTTATAACTTCATATCAATCCCAAACTAAATCCTTGAAGCTCTGGATGCCTTGAATCCTTGATGCTCAAGGTGCCAAACTACTGTTTATTTGGAGGAATTTTTTTTTACTATTGGGCTTTAAAACTCAGAAATGAAACTTTATAAGGCAACTAATTATCCAGTCTGGTTATGGTGATATCCTTGGATGCTGCTATAACTTATATTCTTGGAGTATGAAGGGAAAAACCCAACAAATATAAAATAAAGAAATAAAGGTAAAAAATGAACATTATTTCATGGGTTATACCACTATGATATTAGAGACTGATTTTAACTGTTTTGATGCACTCTACTGACCCTTTATAGATCTGCTCTTCCAATGACCCTTGTTACTTACAGTAAGACTAATCCATTCACATATCATTCCTCAAAAAAAAGCCATTAACACATAACGGTGAAATGTGATCCAAGGCAATGAAGTTAAAACATCCTCTGGTCAAGTTAATTTAAGATTTTTTCTCTGTCACTAATAGACTAATGGGAATTATGACAGGTGTTGTTAAACTGTTAAATAGATGAGCCTTGATACCATCTGAAGCACTTTTTTCTTTTTGCCTGAAGATCAATATTTAGTAGTTTAGAGGAAAATATTATTTTTGTATTCTTTGTTAAAACAATGTGAAGTGGAAGTCCCACTAATAAAAGATGTCTGTTGAGAATAAATAATTCAGGTAGGGTGTTGTCAGCTGAAAGATGTTGTCACCCAATAAACAGTATCACTTGCATTGCCCAGTAGTGATTCAGAGAATTCTGGCCCTAGAAGGCTTTAGGGGTTAACCTCTTACAGCTATAGTAAGGGGGATAAAATGCACCATCTCTAAGAAAAGTTGAAAATATCCAGAGTTTATTTGAAAACCTTCCGAGTTTAGCTATGTTTAGAATTTTTATAATCTCTGGTGTATTTAGAAGTTTTAACTACCTATGCATGGTATTGACAAATGAAGCATAAGTGTTTAAAGCACAGGCTAGTATCAAAGCTGCAGTTGTTTCAGAGAAGGCATTTAAACACATGGCGCTTTCTGTCTGCTCCAAGATGCACTCACAGATACCAGGCCAAGTGCTTTGCTCTCACAGGACTTGCTTCCTTCAAAAGGGGGTCAGCTGCCTCTGCAGTGCAGAACTCTTGGCTCAAGATGTCCCAAGGCCCCACCTGGCAGATGGGAGTCCTGGAACTCTTTTCTTTGTGGTGGATTTTCAATTGAAAGTGCCTGATGTTTCCTGAGTTGTGTCAGAGCCCACCGGAGAGGTTTTCAATTGCAAAGCAATAAAAGCACCTTTTGCATGCCTTGGAGCATGAATGAAGTTCTGAAGATACAGAAAAGAACTTTGAGGCTCTTTGAGACATATAGGATATCCTTGCGTTTCTATTTAGATCTAGCCAATGTTGTTCATCACAGGAGCTCTGAACTCTCTGGGAAGGACCAAGGGAGGAACACTGTCTCAGCTTGGATCACTGACAGCACAGCCATTTCCAATAACACTGCTGGGATATAACCCCATATCTCTATTTCTTATGTGCATTACATTATTCAGAAAGCTAATAATCAGGAAAGAAATTAAATAGCAGATAAGATTTCATTGCAAATGTTGGAAATCAAAAAGAAAAGGTCAATAAACTGAGCTCACCAAACTTCAACATGGTTTAACAGCATACTAAGAAAGTGAAACAGTTTGGAGAAATGAGCAACTTTGCTCTACTATTGTGTTGGCAGGCCCTAACCCGAGGAATAAATCACACATTTTCCAATAAATTTGTTACTTTGCCATAGACAAGGCAAAGAGCCCTTGACAATCCAAGATCTAATCCAGTCTAAGTATTAATATGTGACTTACATGAATTTGAATACTCATCTCCACTATTAGCATTCCACATTACTGATTTGATTGTATTCTATGATCCAAGTTCTGCCTTTCAATATCTCTGCAAATCACTGCATATCTCAGAAGATCTCTGCTGCACATGTGCAGAAGGAACACTCTTCTTACACTGAATCGTAGGATAGAAAATCACAACAATTTTCATGCTAATATGGTTGTAGGAGTGGTCTGATATATTTTTATTAAAGCAATTCCTCTTTTTACCATAAATCATAAGCAGAGAAAATTATTTATCATAATTTTTTCAGTACCTTTATTTAAAAGATTAGTTAAAATATTTTAGTTACTTGTATTAAACCCTAATAAGAGCCTATAGAAATTAAAAACAGGGGTTGTAAGTGAGATATCAATTAACATAAGAATCAATTTAATGGTAATTTAAATAGCTAACTTATAATTTTTGCATAATGAAGTGGCCTGTGGGCTTGAAGTTCTAATCACGACTAATTAATTTAAAGGATGTTACTTTTTATTATCATTGAAATGTCTGACAGGTGATAAAACATTTAGGGTTTCAGTCACAAACTTTTTACATCAGCTATAATATAAGGTGACAGGTTATATAAACCCTTCCCCTGAAAAGTGAATATTTAAGGAAAATAGCATTAAGCAATTTGGATCAAATTCAGCTGTGGTAGAAATAGGTGAGAGTTCCATAAAGAAATTATGTTTGCCTGTGTGAAAGTTCAGTTTTATCTGTGTTTCAGCAGGACCAAGATGGTGAAATTCTGGATTTCTTTACTTTGTGTACAGATTCTTGTTGAAATAATTGTATGTATGATGCAAAGAAGTCTCCACTGGGTGACATTTTAAGTCAAATATTTATTTCATTTTGCCTTTCATGAATCAGAATGAAATTAAGAGGTGACCTAATCAGATGTTAATATGTAATATGTGGTATCTTCTTTTAAAGGAAATAATGGGTCAGAGGGAAGACAACCCTAGTTCTCTCTCCCTAAGACACAGCAGCTGCGACCCGCAGTGTTTTGTATCCTCGCCAGTCACACAAGGGGCCTGTTCGTGCCCTGTGGAGGCAGCACCATGGCGTTCTGCCTGAGGGCTCTGCTGGAGCCTGCTCTCTCCTCCACCTCACACCGCACTCCTGCCCTGATGGCCCTGAGGTTAAAAAGGATCTTCACATCCTTCAGTTCCTTCACTTGTAGGTAATCCAGGCTGTAGGAATCTCCAATAGCAGGGAAAGAGGGCAGGCCACAGAGTCAGTGAGGATAACACAACTCAGAGGCCTGTAGTCAGTGTCGGATGGGAAATGGAGCGAGCCTTCAAAGGGCTGCCTAAGATGTGCCACCAGAGGGGAATCCAGAGCCCTCCCTGTGGTCAGGAGCTTGTTCTTGTGGCCTTTTGAACAGTCTGTGAAGGCAGCTTTCCCAAAGCAGGTATCAAGTCTCAATGCCTGGAGCAATGGAATAATGCTGTATGGAAATTGAGACCGGGCTATCTCCAGAAGCTGCAGGAGCAGGGCTGCACTGGGCTGTAAGGACCGCCTGTAATCTGAACAACTCATGTAACCAGATAAGCTGTCAGAAAATTTTCAAGATTTGTCAGCTGTCACCCATCTCACAGACCATGGAAGCAGCTTTCAGGAGTTACAGTAATGCTTCCCTCCATTCTGTGAGTGACACCCTAGGGGGAAACCTCCCAGGAACTCACATGCAATATTTTTGTAGGCTAAAGAAGGAAAATTATTACTTAAGTGAAATCCAATATTAGACCCCTGCACATAGACAAAGGAGTTAGTGTGTTGCCATGTTTCACCAGAACTAGGAAAATTAACCTAGATTTTTACCAATATCTTCCAGGGGACTGAATAAATGATTGGTTTTTCTGCCCTCCGTGAATAAATTCTTGGTGGCTAGACTGTCACTCAACAAATAATTGAAAATGCATAATTTTCATACTGATAGGAAGATAAATGTAGTTAGAAATTAGATTTCTACTCACCTGTCTGTAGAACACCTTAAATTGAGCAATGCATATTAAAGTTTTTAAAAAGTTCAACAAGATGAGACACTCTTTCATTAAGAAATTATTTCATACCACAGCATCCAATAACAATAATAAAGAAGAAGTTCTTTAAATCTGTGAAAATCTGAGAAAAAAAAAAAAAAACAGACAACAGTAAAGGCAGGATCAGTAATGAAGTGTATTATGAAATTATCAGGACTGCACAGATGAGGAGAGGAAACTTGAATAGGAACCATGTGCACAAAACTGACTATTGGTTAAGAGTGGACATATGGGCCATTGGTACATCAGAAAAAGCACAAAGAAACTGCTACACCGACGATAATGTATGGATAATTAGGAGGCGAGATCTATATGAAAATCTTTACATCATGCCACATGATGTTACATGAAGTTACATTATGTACTGGTTTTGGCTGGGGTAAAATTGTTTTTTTTCATGGTGGCTGGTATAGGGCTGTGCTTTCTATTTGTGCTGAACATGGGGTTAATATAGAGATTTTTTTTATAGATGTTAAGCAGAGCCTACACAGAGCCAAGGCCTTTTCTGCTTTTCGTACTGCCCCACTGGTGAGAAGACTAAGTGTGCATGACAAATTGGGAGGACATCAGAAATCTGGGACAGCTGAGCCCAACTGACCAAAGGGATATTCCAGGCCACATGATGTCATGTTCAGCGCATAAAGTGGGGGTAAGAAGAAGAAAGGGTGGGGGGGAATTTTTGAAGTGATGGCATTTGTCTTCTCTTGTAACACTGCATGTGATGGGGCCCTACTCTCCTGGAGATGGCTGAACACCTGCCTGCCCATGGGAAGTGGTGAATCAACTCTTTGTTTTACTTTGCTTGTCTGCATGTTTTTTGCTTTCTCTGTTTAACAGTCTTGATCTCAATCCACAAGTTTTCTAGCTTTTATCCTTTGATTCTCTCTCCAGTCTTGCTGGATTGAGTAAGCAGCTGTGAGATACTTGGTGGCTGGCTGGGGTTAAATCATGACAATGTAAATAAACACTTTTAGCTTAGTAGATTCCAAAATATAAAATGCCATACAACCCCCACAGTAAAGAGGGAGCATTGCCAGGCACTTTTCATTGCCCTAAATGAAACTAATACATAGGAAGATTCCAAATGAAAACCACATTTTGTTTATAGAAAGATATTCAGCTAATTGTGCTCAGTTATTATCATAGAAATTACATGTTTTCTGCTTTAGCTACATTCTGCCACAGTTAATAATTAAAACATAAACACATGAAACACTAATTTAATGGCAGACTTTGTAATTAACGCAAGTACTGTAAATGTTTGTTTTGTAAACATATGTGAAATTCTTTTGTACATACTGTAATTAGTAGATCATAAAAATCAGAGACTATCTCAAAAGGAAAAACTGGCCTGTTTTTTCTTCTGAAACAACTGTAATTGTAAAGGAGCTGTCATCAAAACAGGTTTTTCAGAAAGCCCAAGTGCAGAAGTTAGTCAACACGTGTCTATTGACTATTCTACTGTTCTCTTCTTAGAAAACTATAGCTGTTGGTTCAACATGCTTATAGCTGTGAGAAGAAACCCTGCACAAGTGTGGCAGTGCTTGGGGGCTCACTGAGGAAAAGGCAGGGCTGCCAAACCTGTTTTGAAGTCTGGAGAAAAGTGACAATGACTCTAAGGGCAAAGACCTTTATTTGAGCAATCACAGGGTTTGTCAGTAAAAAATGTCAGGGGTTGGAAACATTTGTTTGCAAAGAACTTGTCCAGATTGTGCTTTTTTGATGTTACCTGGCTCAGTGTCTCTTCTTCTGTGTTTATGTGATGGCAAAAAGTTGGGGGAAAAAGAAGGCAGAAGAGACATCAAAAAGGAAGTAACTTGGAGGAAGAAGTGAAGAAATAAATGGACTGTGCCGCAGGGGAGCAGGACCTAGACTAAGGAAAGCACTGAGGCCAGAAAGGAGAATGATCCCCAAAGGCAGGTGGTAAGACAAAGGACAAGGCAGAAACCTCTGAAGATTTGAGATAAAAAGGAAAAGAGTGAAGGCCTTCAGTAAGACAGAAAGAAAATGAGACAGGCTTCCAGTTTCTTGCCAGTACCTCTTTGCCTTTGATGCTCTTGTCATCCTCCTCAGCTTTCTACAGAAAAGCTGGCAGCTTGGGTGACCAGACAAGCTCCCCTTCACACACCTCAGATACCTTCCTCCCAGGCAATTACTTTCATTTTCTTTTGCCACTCAGTTGTTTGGTTTTTTGTTTGTTTGAATATTTATTTCTTTGTTTGTTTTTGAACCTTGGCATTCTTGCAGCTGGATTTCTTTATTTTATTTTACAATAGGGATGTTGTCTGACACCCATTTTTAAAAGGAAACACAAGATAAAAAAGCTGGAATTCCAACCCCTGGAATTCCTACAGTCACTGGCTGTTGTCTACAACTTCTCTGTTTCTCATCATGCTCAGTATTTTCTTTTCATCTGAGAGTAAAATCTCTCTGAAGCACAGATGCTGTGCTGATTTTTCCCTCTCACCTATTACACACCTCCCCAGATGTGAGATTTCAGCACCTCAGGATGGAGGTGCAGAGTGGCTGAGACCACCCTTGGGGGGCTCAGGAGTCTTAGAATGTTGCTAGAAGTGTCTGGTAGCAAGATTTTGATCCTACACAAGAAATGAGACCTGTATGAAGACTGAGAAGAATTCACTGAGTGAATGGTGAAGAGATAAGTTAATTAGAGTGTAAAACACAAGATTTAAAATTTTAGTACAGGGAAGTCTAAAGAAGTAAGATAGAAGAATTAGAGCGTGTCCTATCCTTCTTCTTCTTCTTCTTAGCCTCCATCTTCTGTAGTGATAGTAGCACTTAGAGATTAGTTATTACTAAAAGTGCACCGGTTAATAAGAGTAGAAAGTATTAGAGAAAAATGATAAATATTGTACACGTAACTTCAAGTATAAAGATAAGTGACCGCCCCGAGAGCTCGAAGTGTGCCCATAGCTGACTTGCTGTGCAGACCTCTGTCGAGCTGAAAGAAAATCTTTTAGATAAACAATTAATAAACACCAAGACCGAGACAAAATCAAAAGTCTCTCCTCGTCCTTTAAAGCGCCAAGCTCTTCAAAGCCATCCCTGAGCCTTTCCAAGCCACCTAAACAGCACCAGAAAACTAACACCCAGAGGATGTTACTGCTAACTCTTTTCTTGCTATCAGGACTCTCTGGACTCTAGAAACAGCCTTCTCTGGGTGAGGAAGCAGAATATCCACCCAGGCCTCCAGAGCTCAACCATCGCCCACCCTCTGGTTATTTTAAAACATTAACCTAGTTTGCTATTCAGAAGGGACAACTTTTGGACACTGTTCTAATACATAATTAGGCTTGAGTGAACAATTTTAGGTATTTTTCATGATTTTTTTTTCTTTCAGGTCACCCTGCCTTCAACTAGAACCATCACCTCCCCTTCAAAGACTGTTTGAAAGCCAGCTCTGTCAACACACTTCTCAAATCAGCATCCGAACAACCAGACAAGCTGCTGCTATTGACTTCTGCTGCTGTTTCAGCACATAAAACATCTTCTCATTTTGAGTCCCGTCTTCACCTGCCCTTGTAGTCATGTCGCCTCATTTCAATGTTTCCTTTGAAATCCACTCAATCATCAGCAGCTGAAATCTTTTCTGAAATCCATCCATGCACAGTTCATGTATCCTGGTGAGCCTGCTCATTGATGCTTATCTTCACACCGCTTTCATTGAACCGGCTTTTACATTCACACCAAGGCTGCTCTGAAGGGTTACATATGTACATGCAAGCAGTCCTGCACAGTGAAAAAAATTCAAAAGGAAGTATTGCAAAAACACCCACTTTTGATTCTCTAAGGTCCAGACACTGCAACAGAGGATATGTGTACAGATTTACATAGATAAAAGGAGAACATCAAATGCATGTAAATTTCTCAATTCTTATTGAGATGAGCATCAAAACCATACAGAGGACACTTGGATTTACTGTTTCATTTTGTTTGTGCTCTGGTCTTTTCCTAATAATTCCTTGCTTTCTGTTTTGGTTTTGTTAATTTGTTTGTTTTCAACAGCTACTGTGTGTTATGCTAATGTTTTCTTAGAATTACCTATTATGACTTTGGGATTTCTTTACTGTGTGGTAACAGCTCAGAGCCTAATATCATGTTTGTAAAATTAAGCTTGTTTTTCTCCAACTGCATTACTCTGCATTTATTAGCACTGAATTTCATCTCCCATTTTACTGCCCAATTACTCAACACTGTGAGATCCTTCCACAGCTCTTCAGAACCAGCTTTCATTTTTACTACACTGAATAATTTAACATCATCAAGCTTTATCAGTCTCTACCACCTTTTCTAGATCCTGTACAAATGTGCTGAATAGAACAAGCCTTAGCACAGGTCTCTGTAGGGTGCACTATTTTCCCTCTCTTAACGACCATTTACTCCTATCTTTCTTTTTCTATCTTTTAAGAAGACCTTTATCTCTGCTAGATATTTATCTGTTCTTGCTGAACTGATCACAAGTAAGGTGAAGACTGGTGAAGCCTCTGAAATGTCAGAACACTACCTGTAGTCTCATCCTTGTGCACATGCTCAATGAGTCTTTCAAATAGATTGCCTGAAACAACAGCTCCCTGTGCAAAACCCATATTAACACTTCTCTCTATACTGGTCAAATTGTTTGTTGATTAATTTATTTTATGGTAATTTTCACAAAGCTTCCCAGCCAGGACATCAGACTCACAGAGCATTCAGAAGACTGTTATAAAACCAGCATCTTATTTGCAACCTTTTATTTCAAAGACATGGAGGAAGATCCATATGATAAGTCATGCTCTGTACACAGAAGAACAAAACTTCTATGGTATAGTTTCATTATAATATGTACCCATATACATACAATCCCCATCTGAACATTTATTATTATAGAATATGTGTTAGAGAATATTAGAGAATTTAGAGAATATTAGAGAATATTAGAATTAGAGAATACCAATACATATATAATATCAACATATCAACTCATTTTCTGACATATTGGGTTCAAGCAGACTCTCTAAGGCATTCTCCACAAAGGTTCTAGTGTTGAAGCCTCTTTACAGTGAACATAAATGCAAAGAAATTCTTCAGCTTTCCAGCTACAGACAGATTTCTTGTAAGTTTTTGCCACACATTCTGATCAACTATTGTTCCCTAAGATCCCTGAGAACATCAGAAAAGCTTTTTGGTCCTGAAACACTAGTAAAAATTACTGGTGGTTAAAATTAATAGGTTTAGCAAACGTCCCATACGTGATGCTTTACATTCCCGGCTCTTCCTTTATATCTCTGGTTATTTTGTTATATATTATGTGCCCCAGACAGTGATAATCTGTGACACTTGTAACAATTACCTTTTGATTATCTTTGTGACTTTACAATTGGAACCAAAGGCATTGAAGCATCCAGAAGAGTTAAGAGCTAAGAATGGATCTAAGATCTCCTCTGGCAGGTTTCAGGGTCTGCTGGATGACTAAGGCTGTCCTCTGGGTCAGTCTGCAGAAGGTTCCACATGCTTAGCTGATGATGTGCTTCCCTCTCATCCCCTTTTCTTTCCTAAGATGTGCCCCTGCTAATCCTTTACTGTTTTTTCAGTGGGTGGTCTTAAGAGAGGAGCCAATAAAAATAAAGGGGTTCTCCCAACATAGAGAGGAAATAAAGCAGAAAATTTTACCTTTACAAAAATAAGCTAAAGAGAGCTTATGGCTTAGGCCAGCTCTGCCTCACCATGTGCTGCAGGCTGAGAGCACACAGGGCAGACCCCACATGTGCACATATACTCTGCTGACATCCTCTTTTTGTTTACACCATACACTATGGTCAGACCAAGCCCCACTTGCTGAACAGTCAAAACATTATGTCAAACCACCATGGGTTTAAATTCTTACCTTTGTTACAATATCCACTATTATATTTCTTTAAGTATGAACTTGAGGAACTCTCTAAAGTCTATTTCAGACACTGTGGGGAAACTGTTGCTAACCACTATTCCGCGTATTTGTCTTTCCAGTGTAAGGTAAAATAGCAACAATTGTATTAAAATTATACTGATATTAGTAAGCTCCACACCACCATTTTGGTAGGTTTTTTTTATGCATTTATCAGAGAATCAGCAAAGGACAAAAAGAAAAAAAAAATCCTCGTGAGAATATTATTAGAAAGGCCTGTTCCAATATGTTTTTCATTCTTATTTTTTGCCCCTAAGAACTTGGAAGTAAAAAAGGAAAATTTAATAAGGGTTAAAAAATACCTGCCTGCAGAAGAAGAAGGAAATGAAATAAAGAAAAACAATTTGCCACCTACATTGTCTGCCTTTGATGAAAAGAAAAGGTCCTCCTGTGGATATCTGGTATAAGGTTAAAGAAGCCAGTAAAAATTCAACCAGAGTCAGTAAGGTTTGAGCTATTTGAAAAGAACACACAAAAATAGAAAGGATTGTTTGCTCTCTGCATATCAACTATTTTTTTCACTGGGCCTGCTTGTATCTTCTCTACACCTTTTACCCAGATACCTTTCCTTCTGCTGTATACTGCTTTTGCCTTTCCATCTTCTCAGAAACTGGGATCACTGTCCAAGTTCCAAGGCACCAGACATGAGTTTCTCTTTCACTGAATATTTTGTCTCACGTTCCTCACTCCATTTTTGTGCAAGGTGAGTTGGTTCAACGCTGTCCTATTTTCAGAAGCAATACTCTAGGAAATAAAAGTATTTTTTTTACTAACAAGTGACTTTTTAATCTGTATTATATTAATGGAAATCTTCATGGGAAAAAGCCTCACAGTAATGTTAATAGAATGCCTTTTAACTGAATATGCCAGGCTTCTCTACTGGGGATTTGTTTAGCAATCAGAGCTGTCTATAGCCCTTCATGTCAGATGATACTCAGCTAAGGTGCACTACATGAAACAGGATTTCACTTTTTCTCTCATCAGCAACATACACAGGAATTGATAGCTGAGGCAGTTTGTGAACATAATAGAGCCCCAAGAGTGATTTTAAGCTTGTATTCACTACATGGCCATCTGCTGTTATTTCGAATACAAGTTCTATTAACTTTTCCATTTTAACCATAGTATTTCTACAAAGGTCACAATTAAATATTAACACTTCAACTTGCAAAAAAATTAATCATTCCTTTTCTACTAATAACACTTGGGTCTTTGCTTCTGAACATGTCATAAATGTGATAAAGAAAGTGCTAGAGTGCAAGGGAGGTTTCATCAGCAATCTGGTCAGTGAGGTTAGAAAATTTGTGTGTCATTTCTTTCTCTCAAGTGAAGAGTTATTAGGTTGTTTTGTGATGAGAAGAAAAATCATGCACATTTTAATCTTCATGTGCATATTCTATTTTGGAAATACAGAGCAGGTCTCTTTCTGAGCATATTACAAACTAGAATTTAGAGGATGGGACTGCTGAAGTTGACATATCCACAAATGGTTTGCTTTAAGCTAAAATGCTAAATAGGATAGTTTTTGATAAAACCTGATAGTTTTTGTTTGAATCAGTTTTGAAGCACTGATCACATCTGCAGCCTTTATTAGCTAATGTAATTTGAAGTATGCAATGTTTGGGAATGTGGGAGGATCCAGAAAGGAGCACTCAAAACTTTGAAGATACCAGTCTTGAATACCCAGTTTAAGTTTTCTTGTATATGATTTAAATGTCTGAAATTACTAAAATGACTAGGATTTTTTTTTGACCTTTTAGATAGAAACCATGAAACATAAAAAGTTACAATTCTGAAAAGGCTGAGATGAGGATATTATGAAACCATGGATTTTATTGCTTCTTGAACTATTCTTGAAATAACTTCTGATTCAAAAAACTAATTCAAACTTTGGATTTAAAGGTTAAGAGAGTCCATGATATAGAGAAGATATTTTTAAAAACTGAAGCCAATGAAACAGTGTTGGGGCCATGGCAATGACTCTTTATATCAGAAGATAACTTAATCAGCATAAGTCATCTGCAAACACAAGCAAAAGGCAGAATTTACAGCAATCATGTCACCAGGAAGGCAACATCTCTGATGTGTTGCAGCACTAACATATCTTTCAGCATTGAAGAAAACAACAAACTGGCAAGAACCCATAATCAGTTTCCCAAAGGCAAACTAAGTGTAAGGAGAAATAAAGTGCATAATATTGAGTGGAAACATGAGTGTTGCAGTGCATCTTAGATTCACTACATAATACATGGAACTGGGAAAAATGTTTGGAACCCTTTTAGTATTATCCTTACCAAAGAGAGCTAAACCAGTAAAGAGTTTTTAGAAATCCATCTTCACATGCTTGCCTTACTTAAAAAAAAAAAAAAAAAAAAAAAAAGGAAAAACCAACAAACAAAACAAAAAACATTGTGGCCATCTTTGA
Organism: Ammospiza nelsoni; assembly: GCF_027579445.1. Lineage (NCBI taxonomy): Eukaryota > Metazoa > Chordata > Aves > Passeriformes > Passerellidae > Ammospiza > Ammospiza nelsoni. Next base: position 128,685,096 of record NC_080633.1, read on the forward strand.
GACATTTAGAAAATGTGGAGCTGGTAGTATGACAATTAAACAAAATCAAACACTACATTTACTATAGCATGATGCAAGAGATATGTCTTGGCATGGAAGTAATTTCCAGGAAAAATAATCCACTGAGGATTGTTTTGTATATTGTAACCACCTGGACTGTCAGATGTAATGATGCACCACAGAGCCTTATACTGAGTTCAGGTAAATCCTGGTAGGGACCTGGAAAACACAGGAAAACCCTGTGGTAGTGTACGAAACCTCCTGTTTACCAGAGCAGATTATTTTACTACCAATGGAAAATCTATAAACTTCAGATATTGTCTGTGGAGTGTTTCCTTAATGGTAAAATCTTTTGCTTTCTGAAACAAAAATATCTTGTCAGGAAGATTTTGAACATCTAAAGTTTGAAAATGTAACCCACTACCTCTCGTTATTTCATCATAACTTGGTCATACTTCCAAGATATTACTTTTCTGAAGAGGAATTGAATCATATCAATATGCCAGGGAAAAGAAAAAAGATCAGATAAAGGGGATTGTACTGCTCTGCTGCTGTAAACGCTACATAGCTGTAGCTCTTGGCAAGCAAACACCAAAGCCAGGGCAATGAATGCACTAACTAAGCTTATTTCCTGTTAGCTGTCAGCAGCACACAAGTTTGTACAAACAAACACTGCCCTGAAGTACTGAGCTGGTGTCCCCACACAGGGCAGCCATGATCCCAACGTGGACCTGGCTGCATTGTGGCACGTGCCTTCCCACATTAATTGTCTCCTTGATTTGATGTTTTGAACAGACACAGCACTGCCAAAATGCTTTTGCTTCCAATTCTGTAGTTAATTCATCTGATGCTGTCTCAGATAAATATGAAGACAGGGAAGAGATCTCTCCTTTGCTCTTAAATTTCAAATGAAAATAACAGCAAAATGCAAAGGGTTTTCAGGCCAACACCAAAATGTACAGAAAAGCACACCTTCATGGCAAATGCATTTTGAAATCTCTTGTCTCCTGCTGAGATGAATAGTAAAAAACAATTTTTTTACGGAAAAGTGATACTAGGAAAATAATGAAACAGACTCCAAAATGAGGACTCTGACACAGGTTTTAACCATTATCATTGGATACTCTGTGAGATCTACAGAAAGGCAAATACGAGTGACATCCATCCTTATTACTATATTTTATAGCAACTCATGTAGAGTTTCACTAACACTGCAGAAACTAGAATCAATCTAATGTTTCTTTGCATTCACTGGAGAAATGCAGTCCTAGGTGATCCTCTGGAAATATCTAAACTTATTCTCTGACTTCACAAAAAGTAGAAGCCCTAATTTAGACAACAAAGTCAGGTACCTAACATCAGATAACTGAGTATGAGTCTGTGTTTGAAGTTAGGAAACCATAGATTAGGTGAACCATAAGTTTAATAAAAGTACTGGGAAAAACACATGGAGCATTTAAACATAAGAAGCCAGATTGGTGAAAACATTATTTTGCTTTAGAAAGAAAATATTCAACTAATGTAAAGACATTCTGCTCTACACATAACATCTTTAAGTCCCATATGCAAAAAAACCATCATTGTTTAACACACACACCCTCAAGCATATGGGTGTATCACCATATCACTGCTTCTGCACCCTCCTGCATGGGGGCCTGTTTTGTTCTCCCAGTGTTCAATAGCATATGGTCTCTAAATCCAGGTTCTTCTGAATGATCACACTTGAAATTTCCATATATTGTAGTAAATTTAGCACATTTTTTCACATTTTAAAGAGACTTTGAAGAATTTTCTCTACAAGGCTTCTAACATATAAATGACCATGATAGAGGGACTTTTGTTGGCAGATTACTTTGCAGTTTTACACTTTTTCAATTCCCCAGGCTCTTCGATCAGCTTTGCCCAGTGGTTCCATTGATCTTGACTACAGATTTTTCCTTGGGGACCACCAGTAATCTGCCTAAAAAGATAGGGCCTTCAGGCTACACTATTGCTATCATTGAAATCCTGAGTATACTGTTGCTTTGGGATTTGGGAGCATTTGGAAAAGTCTAAAAGGTCTGGTTTTGTCAGGGTTTTTTTTCTCTCTGACCATAACTTCATAGCCATTATAGTCTGATTTAAATTTGTGTTGCCATAAATTCACGCTGTCCTTCATTCTATCCTCAGCCATTTCTTTCTGCCAGCTCCACAGCGCTGGCTACAGCCTTTACTCAGCTCTTCAGGGAGCTGGGTCCTGCTGAGAGCTGGGTACTGCTTAGGAGATCACCTGGTCATCTCCAGTCCACTGTCCTGAGCAGCCCTTTCACAGAGGGCACACATTTATGGCAGATATAAGTAATATAACTACAGCCTCTACAAACTTATACTTCAACTAAAATGTGCTTTAAAATATCATTGCACAAAGTGTTAGGGAATTGTGGTGGAGGAGGGAAAGGAGCCTTAACATCACCATTTAAATTCTTCCCTTCTCTAATCCTTTTTCATTCCATTTGGAAAACATCACCAGTGTTTAAATACAAATTACAAAAATTGGATAGGGTCTTATAGTTGTTGTCAGACCTATTATAGACACTAACCTGAACCACTAAATAAGCTTCACCTTTGGATTCACACACAACTGTTGACAGCATGTAAATACAAAGGCAAAAAAGACATAAAATGCAAGGGTTTCCTTTTTTTACTAATTCCTGCCTTCACAACACAGGCATGCATTTCCTTCACTGTTAGACATGCAGCATTCTTTCTATTCCTGAATTGTGGATTTGAATGGTACAGCCTGTTATAATTGGGATTTCCTTAAAAATATTGAACATTTTTACTATTAACTGCTATCTTCAAAATCCTAGGGCAACGTTCCAAGAGCTTTGATTTTCCCCCGAATGATTTGGTTCCCAGAATGTTTCAATTTCTGGATTTAGCAACTCTGAGCTGTGGTGCAGAAAAATATGTTTTAAAAAATCTTTGAAGCTAAGTGCAAGGAAGAGCCCAGTAGCTAGCTAGAAAATGCAGCACGCATTATTTTATTTTTTCCAGCATCAGGATTCCAGCCCAGCAGGCATACAAACATAAAGTGTGTGCCAGAAAACACAACGAATGAATTCGATATCAGGACTTAACTTTTTCTAATAATAAAAAGGCAGAAAAAATGTGGCTGCTGATGTTAGTTTGGTAATTATCTGTCATTTTTTCTTTCACTGCTGATGGACACAGCCTACAGAATTCTACTTTCAAGTTTATGCTCCTAGCCATAGGTAAACCTGTGCTAGTACCAGAATGACTTAAATGAAAATAATTGTCTTTCTATCCCCATCTCCTCATCTTCAGCAAAGGAGGTAAGCCCTTAAACTAACAGTAGCTGTGTGCCAAGGATCTCAGTTTTCAAGCCTGCCTTTGCTCGTTTATGAGCTGGCAAGAAACTCAAGGCAACGAGAGAGATTATACTCAGTCCTGGAGGAATCTGGATCACTATCCAGATACCGCCACCAAGTAAGTAAAGAGGTGATGTCAATATTTTCTGAAAAGTCTTTCTGGGAAGATAGTGACCATATTCTAGAAATTGGAAACATTATCTGGTGGATTTCTAAGAAGGTACTTTAGGTCCAGTCTTATTTAACATTTTCATTAATGAGTTGGAAATGAAAGTAACTAGCCTGTAATTACATTTGCTGATACTAAATGGAAAGGAGTTTCAAACTTCACTAGGGACAGAGAAATAATGCAGGGGGACTTATGTTATAGATATAGGCAGAAAGATCACAAAACGAATGGGAAGGATGGGAGTAAAGGAAACAGAATACCATTTTAATTATTTTTTAATTGATTTGTGTTTCTATCCATTAATTTGCTTTGTATCACATACAGACAAACACTAGTTCCAGGTATTGAGTAGTCACTCAAATACTATAATTAGGTATTTGGAAGACATCTAATAGGAATATGAAGCAGTTGCAGGGTGGGAATCAGGGGTCTGTGACTACGAGGACAGCTGTGGGATCACTGTATCTGGGAGGCAGCTTCACAAAGCAGCTGATGTGATTTGCTCTTGATATGGTTTGAGAAGCCCTTGCCTTCTGTCTCTACAGAGAGAGGTGCTTTCATAAAAGTGCATGAACCTGTGATAGTAAATCTGGGGACTAAGAAATAACTGATTGTCTCTTTACAGGGAAGTGAACCCATTTTATTCATTTGATTAATGCAGAAATTGAAGCAGGGTTTTTTACTGCTCCCTTAGTCTTTTCATAAAGTGAGTTTTGTTCAATGGTGAGATGATTTGTTTTCTTTTATTAATTAGGAATATTTGGTGGTGGTGCCACTTAAGTGACAGAAAAGTATACACTTGTGAATACGCATTCATTCACACATAAAGAAGTGCACAGTTAAAAATAATGAAAACTAAAAAAAGGCTCTTTGGCAGAAAGCAAAAGCTGCAGAGAGCCTTCACCATGTTACTGATAAAGGCACAAGATGTCAGAAGGCAGAGCGAGTACTGTATGTTAAAATATTAATGTTAGTAAACATCGATTTGTTTAGATTTAATATAGAGGATTAAGGAACAAGGAATGAAGAAATGGGCATCAGGTTGTGCCCCAAGGTAAAATGCATCTTCATAGTTATGAAAATTTAATTGGACTGCATTGGGAATAATTGCTCCTATTTGATAGCAGGCCTATGCCAGCAAGATAACAGCCACTCAAGTGGACATCACCCTGTGTACACTCCTAAGCAACTGCATAATATTGTCAATTGGAGAATGATGTGGCATCCCATTGTTACAAGAGAACCATGCACCTGAAAAAGACACTAAATCAGACTGAACAATACTCTAGTGAAATATTGTTTCTGTAATGAACCTTCCTTTTGTTGTCAAGTAGAAGCCTTCTTAAAAGCCCAAACCAACTTCTTCTGAAAGTGGAAAATCCATTGCAACATTAAAAACCCAAACACTTTCCAGTTAACTTTCAGTGAGGTTCTCCTTTTTCCTCTCCTCTCCTCTCCTCTCCTCTCCTCTCCTCTCCTCTCCTCTCCTCTCCTCTCCTCTCCTCTCCAATAAAGTAAAAGCTCTTTAAAAGTGTGTTGATTGTATCTACATATTAAACAAATAAATTCTATTTATGTTTAATGTAGAATATTTTGACATTTCCAGGACAGGATAGAAGTGCCTTGTAAAGTAAGCCCTTATGCTTCATCTGCCAGATTCTGTTTTTTAATTTGCTGCTAGATGCCCAAAGAAGAAAGGGGGGGTGGGAAGAAAAGCACAATCTTGTATTTCTTTCAGACTACTCTGAGTAGAACAGAGAATAAGTGAGCAAGGAATCAGCACCCCAGCTGAGAATTTACAGTAGCAAATATACTCATTCCCTGTCTGAATTTCTTATAACACTTTTTCCATTCATACTTTTCCTCTTCTGTTTTCCACAACACTTCATGAGTACTGAGAAAATGTCATTAATAACTGATACAAAGAATCACATATGAGCATATAGATAAACTGGGGATGACAAAATATCAACTTGCAGCTGCTCAATTGGAAGCCGTATCTACACAACGGGTAATTGCTTTTAATTTAATTAGGACTCCTGGTATTGTTTCTATCTCATAGATTACATTATAACATGCAATGTGTTAAAGCAGGAAGACGAACTGTGAGAAGACTCTGAAAATATTACCTATTTTGTCTAGAAGTACCATACTTCAATGCCTCTGAGCAATTCCTGCTCGTGGCCAATGATCAGTTCTTTCTTGCTGATCTGTTTTAGCACTTTGGGATATTCAAAATACTCAAGTAATATGATTTGGAAATAGACAGTTCAGCTTTGTAGAAGTAACACAAATTGACATATATATATATATTTATGGCAAAATTTTCGCCAATTTTATCCTCTAAAAATTGCAAATTATTCAAAATAAACTTCAGCTAATCAGCTGTAAAGTATAACCATCAAGTGCAAAACCCAAAATATATTACTTACAGAAATCAGTTCCAACATTAAAATCATGTTATGTAAAATCTGATGGGGCAAACTTCCTACTGGTGTAAATGGGAATAGCTCCTTTTTCTTCACTCATACCACCAGAAAATATATCAGCTCTTAGGAGGGCAGTAAAGTGAATGAAAAAAAAATAGCCCCTAAAACCCAATAAAATCTTGAATTATTCATGTAAATACACAAATTTCAGTGCTTTAACAAGCATTATGCAGTATGATGGTCCTTCAATCTATTAGGATGAACAATTTTTTGATAAAGCTGACTCTGTTCTCAGAATGCAGCCTCTCATTTTAGCATATACCAGAGTCCATAACTTTTATTGATGATTCCCCTTTATGTTGCCATTTTCTTTCTATTTATCAGCAAATCCCAATAAACATACTCAGCCAAAAGTGAAAATATTTTTGCTTTATTATTTTATTGAGTTGCTGAAACAAATCTATTGAAATAACTCCTGAAGGTTCAAGCTAGCATCTGGCCCATCTCTTTCTCCTCCTCGCCCCACTCCTATCCACCACCATTTAAAATCCTCCTGCATTGTCAGTGCAGGACAAACAGGGGAGGAGAAGATATGTACATGGTAGATTGTCAGACCAGAGTAATGTCCACTTTGTGTTATATCTCATTTCCACTCTCCCTAAGAGAATGCAACAGAAAATCCTCTCTTTTTATATTGCTCAGTATTGGTGGCATTGGCTTCCAAAGTCCCTTTGTCTTTACTGCTAATGCTAGAAATTACTTTGGGGCTGATTTTAGCAATATAACAACCTGAAATTTCCTCACTTTTTGCAATTAAATAAAAGTGAGCCTCAGGGCAGTGTTCTAGTTGCACAACAAGTAATAAACATATTTCCTATAATAAGGTCAAATTCTGACCTTGAAAAAATAGTTTTTCATATGACTTCGACTGAAAAAGAGGGTAACCTGCAATTTAGACATGAAGAACCAGAGCCAAACCACCAGGGTTTCACTGATGGCTCTTTCAGTAAATTGTTCTGTGTATTGAGCAAGTTCAGTTCTCCAAGGCTAGTGCATATGACTAATGCTAAATAAAACCTTCATAGCATATACAGCAAATATTACATGCAACCTTAATAATGAAAGTATGAAAACATCAGTCTTTCACACTGAAGTGAATAACACTCATAAATCCTCACTGCCCCTGACCAAAAAATAAAGAAAATTACATGGGAAGCCAACTACACAAACCAAAAACCCTAGCTGTCAACTGCTGCATTTTGTATACTTTCTACAAAAATGATTAATCCTCTGAGAATTCCTTTGTGAATTTTCTCTGAACTTAAGTGTATGATTCATGCACCTTGGCAATCCTATCCTGAATCTGACATTTTGTTCCTGGAGTCACTCATACTACTTGCAGCATAATACCTAATAATCTTCCTGGTAAAGGAGCAGTATTTTTTATACACTTTTAAAAATATAAGTGATTAATTCTTTCCATTTGGACACTTTAAAAATAACCAAATAGCAGGACACTGAGGGACATGGATTCCAGAAGAGCCTGATGAAGGATGCTATCCTTCCCTGAGATGAGTGTGTTGGAGGACTGATAAACTCCCTGCAAACAGGAGATAACTGACAAACTTAGACCTTTCAGAGCTGTGCTGGCATCACAAGACATCATAATTCTTCAGAGAATAAGACTAATTAACAGAAAGAGATGAAGACCCAGGGCCCAGGTTTAATAGAAAGTTCAGAGCCACTTCGCTGAGTCTGAACCCAAATGTCATCAGTGAAAGTCTTAAAAGCTGGTCTTGGCAAGAGTTATGGCATACAGTTTTGAAGACATTTTCCTTCTCTTATAGTTTAATTTCTGTTTAAATCCTGGCTAGCTAAGGTATTCTAGAAGGTGACAATAGGTCTGTCTCTTTAGCCTGACTGTTTTTGCCAAAACCAAGATTAACTTGAAGACAACATTGACATTTTATGAAAATCATTACTACTTTGATTAAGAGGAGGAAAACAGGCACAATTTGAAAGGACTGATAAGGATACCTCTTGGTAGTCCCCTTGATGGAAAACCTTCATTTCTGTCAAGGGAGAACATCACGCATGTAATAACTGTAAAAAATTCATCTCAGTATGAGCAAACTGAAACAGTTTGCATAGAATCACAGAATATCTTGAGTTGAAGGGATCTATAAGGACCACTGAATCCAACTGCTTGCTCTTCAGAGGGCTACCTAAAACTAAACTATATATGTTCCATAGCCAGCAACATTTGCTAACTTGGTAGAAACTACATACTCTCCTCTTGGGGAGTTGTCTGATCTTCAGCAGAAGGTGGATCTGCTTCTTTCAACTCATCTGTTTCTCTCAGGTCCAAACTATGTGCACTCTGAACTGCTATTTGGCGCTTTCCTGATAATTATTTCCCTCTGGGGTGAAAATCAGATGTGACCTTGTGTGTTTTTGCTCTAAGATGAAAGGAAACTGTGTTGGAGTCCTGTGACTGTGAACGTCATACCTACAAGTATACACACACCTTCATGTCTTGTCATTCCCCATAGCATGCATCACATTTGCAGCATGACACTATAAATCACCATGTCATAGGCCATGGCAGAACTGTCACATCTGAGTCACTTCAAACTGAAAATAAAATTATATTTTAAAGTGCATTTCAGAGGGTGCCCATGACCTGAAAATATCTGGAGCAAGCATTGCATATCACATCTGGGACAATGGACCTAGGTCAGTGGGGGATATATTTTTTTCCTTTTCTTCTGTAGGTCAGGGACTGTTTCTACAGCACTGTAGATACAGCCAGAAATTATGAAACACCAAAACAAATCCATCTTGTCTTTTATTTAACATGGCTATGTTCTTTAGCTTTAATGCAAGTAATCTTCAAGGAGGCCATTGGTATCGTCTACATTACCAGGGAACACTAGAGGACTGGAACTACATAGCCAGAAGGGCTTTTGTCAGGCTCAGTGCCCATGTTGTGTTTCAGGATGAGCCAGCTCCAGCCTCCCCTGGCCAGAATATCCCTTAGTGGCTGGGTCAGACCAAGAGCAGTCCTTTTAGAACTTTGCCTAGATGGTTTCCTCCAAAGGAAATCCAGCCTTTGTGTGTTGAGACCTCCCTGAAACGTCAACCCTGGGCCTGGTCAGGGGATTCTCTTAAAAACCACACTCAACAAATATGAATGGAAAAACACTCCTATGGCAGGATTCTCAGTAAAAAGGAAAAGAAACCAGACTATGATGAAATGTGGTCACTTAACCTTGGCTAACAGTTAGGACACAGTGTGTCATAGGAAGAAAATAGCATGAAAAAGAGTGTGGGATGAGTAAAGACAAGATCATTTACCACTTATTGTTATGAGCAAAATGGGACTGGACTTGGTGAAAGTAAATTTAGTTTACTGCCAATTAAAAATATTTGACAAATAATCAGTGCAGCTTTTACCTTTGCTACTTGGCCATGCTCATTTTGAAAGGTAATGGTGATCCCTTTCCTCTGACATATAATTTCTTCCCATCCATATTTAAATGGGATTATTCAATTGAAATATTCTATTTCAAGCAGAGTATTGAAATGAATGAGGAAGAGATGTATCTAGTTGTAATGATACCTAATCTTATAGATGTGATCCAGATGTCACAAACATTACTGATCAAAGCAGACATTAATACCATCTTTTTTGTCACTTCCTTTTTGCTACCAAGAATCACAAAGTTCTGAGGCTTGTCTCTCTGAATAAATTTCTCTCTCTTTACCCCAGCTGTCTGAAAGACTCCAGAGATATCAATAAGTATTTGTTCTTCATATCTGAAGTTTTAATCCTTTAACCTTTCTTATTCAATTCCTGTGTAAAACGGGTGAGATTGCCAAACTTGCAGGCTGTGGATTACACCCAAGAGCACATCTTCTTCAACAAATGGAGTTCAGGAAATAGTATTTCTACACAACAGTATCTGAAGAAGAATGAAGAAACAAACAAACACCAAAATAAAATCACTCAGAGGTAAGTTTAGGTAAGACAAAGGGAATATCTGGAGAAAGAGGAAAACCACTAACAAAAAATTACACATTTCCAGTGAACAAGGTCAGTCACAGTTTCAGAAGCCATGCTATTTATAAATGCTCAAGTACATAAAAAAAATTCCCTCTATTAATTTGCTATACACAGTTTATTATTAATATTTACCAATTGTCCAGCACTGAGCAAGTGAACCATGCCCTCCTCATCTGCAGACTAAAAGACACAAAAATATAAGTCATGTAGAATGAAAGACCTTTCAACTTAGAACAAAAAACTTTATTAGGAGGAATCTCTAGAAACTTTCCAAAGTCCATAAAGTTGTGCAACAAAATTCCAGCCAACCTTAATAAACAGAAAAGAAGGATCAGGTGGATTAAAGATCCAGGAACAGAGATTTGACAAAAAATAAAACTAAAATCAGCAGCAAAAGCAGTCAAAAGATCCCTCAAGAAAAAATGTGGCAGGACCAGGTATTGTCCATATTTTTGGCTTCAATATCTAGTATTTTTGCACCATGACCAACTCAAAATTCCAGTGAGTTGTCTCAGGAATAATCATTATGCACATCAGAGTAGTATTAGTTATGGAAAACAAAAGCATTGGCCATCAAGGAGTTCCCAACTCCTAAATAATCACATCTCTCAACTATTTGCAAACTGTTAATATTTGTCGTATCAGAAAAAAATCTACTCCAGTGTGGTCACCAATGCAAATTTCACATGGGAATGAAAAGGATGCAAACAGAAATACTAGTACTTTTAGGGATTGGCTTCTGATTGACATGTAGAGTATAAAGTCTGCCAAAACCAGAAAATCTCAGGACAACATACGAAGACTGTGAGGTCTTTGATTTTGCCCCTCATATATGAATAAAGAAAACATTAAGAATGTATAGCACTACAATAACATGATTCTTGAAAATTTGCATAAAACTCTCTTGAAGACAGAGATCTACCCCTCCAAGATTGCAGCTTATACCCAGTCCATAACCCCTTGGGAAGTTTCTGGGGGAATTTGTTATTATCCCAATTTTCATAACTTACACCTTGTCATTATTCAGCCTTCAAAGGAAAACTTGAATGGAAATTCAATGCATCTTGCAAAACATTACTAAAAGCCACCCCACATATAAATAATCTTAGATGATTACTAAGTCAGGTAAAATTATCTTAACCTCATGAAGATCATTGAGTCTTTCCAGAAATGACAAAGCTCAGACAAGTTGCAACAAATTTTTTACTTTTAATTACAGAAGAAGCCATTGAACCATTATGCCTCAGAGAAAACTCCCTCCTTAAACACAAAATTAGCAGAAACAACCTCTCTTCAAGGCAACTAGTGCCATGCCCTATTTTGAATATATGTTGAAGGTACTTACAGTAGAACTGAGGCTATTGGAACAATAACCAAAAAAATTACTTACTCCATAAAGAGTATTACATCTAAAACCAGACACTGAGACATCAAATATACCTAGAAGGAAAGCTGGAAGAAGTCTTAAAAACTTCTGTCTAGAGAGTTGTTTCTTAGACAAGCTTTAAAGTTATCAGCTAAGGGAGTAATTGTGGAAACACAGGGAAGAAATTCAATCGTGGAAAGAAAATCAGTTTTAGAGGCAGAAGGCCCTGATATAGGAAATGTGTGAAGAGACATTAAAATGTCAATAAAGGCTCTTCTGGGTAAGATAGCTCAGCTAAAATAATTCACTGCAGTCCTGGCTGCAGTTGCACACTGCCTCTTGACACACAAAAGGAGGAGGGATAACACACGTGAAAGGCTATAAAACATAATGCCATAATACATTTGGCACAATGTGTAAACCACAGATAGCATCAACATTGCCCTTCACTATGATCTGTGTGGCCAATATTCCTCTCCTAGACATCACAAACAATGAAATCAGAAGCCTGATCTACTGGCAGATGAAAGAAAAAAAGGAAGAACCTTTGGGATCTTGTATCTGGATAGATCAGTAAAAGGCAGAAAAACAGATTCCAGAGACTTCAAGATCATCATCACTATTAACAACACTGCCTGCCCATCAGCTTAACATATGACAGAAAGGGAAGTACAATTCCAATATTTCATCACTACCACTTTGAATATAAGCCTTCAGGAGAGCAGTGAAAAGGACAGGAAGGAGAATGATCAGAGGAGTAATGATTTTTTACGACTTCTCTGGCTCAGCCTAAAATCCCTGGGCAACCTCTTAACAACTTGAATGATATATAACAATATATGAACAATTTCCATCAGATACCAGAGTTCCTGGAAATGTGGCTGTTTCTTTCCCTGACATCTCTGATATTTTTCCTAAAGATCTTGGGGTTTACCTGGAGGTGAAACCGATTGCCAATTTATAAACAATTACATCAGCACATTAGAATGTGATATGAAAATTAATAACAAAAAAAAAGTTGGCAATTTTATTTTTCCAGGAAGCTAGAGGATATACAAAAGAGTATTACAAGGATAAAGTAATCACATAATCCCAGAACAGTAATTGCAAATTCTGCAGCATAGTGTTCAAAGGTAAGAACTTCTTCCTTACAAAAAAAAGCAAAAAAAGCAAAAATTGCTATCTGGTCTCTGTTGGCAAAATCTACTGTCCTGAAACATGATCTGTGAGTCAAGAAGGGTGTGAAGCTGAATGCAACTTCATACAGTACAAGAATAGCTACCATCATGTGATAGAAGAGGGTGGAGTAAGCCAGGACAAGGTGGAATGAGCTGCTCAGAATATTCGTTACTTAAAATCTAAAAAAAATTCTGATTTTAGAGCTGCTTAGAATAGTTTAAAAAAAAAGTCTATGAAAAAGACTGTAAATGGTCAATAATAATCACTAACAAACTGCTGCCTAATCCTTTGGGCTTGACTGCTGTGCTCTGTTGCTGTCACAGTGGTGAAACTCATTTGCCCACTGGGCATACGTTGTCACATGACACAATTCTAGTAAACAACTAATAAAGAGCTTTCAAAGAAAAGCAATTTTAATCTTTGTTTCACAGGGGGGACAATATGCTTCTTTATAGACAGAAAAATGGGATGGACTTCAGCAGTTGGTCTGGCCTTGCACAGACAGGATCTGGCACACAGAGCTGGGATGTGGCAATGTTAGTGTGGAGCACAGCATGGGAAATCAAATGTGACCTCTTCTCCCTGTTCCTGCTTTTTCTAATTTTGTCTCATAGCACTCAGATCCTTCAGTTTGTATCTTCTAGAGCTGTTTCAGTGCCAGCACATAGCCTATGCCATTGCCAGAGTGAATTCTGTATAACACAAGCAGTGATTTCAACAGTACACTGTATTTGATCAATTGCGGCTACTGTTCTCATTTCTCCTCTTCAGCATCATTATCAGATGGTTCTGTCTCTTATACCACTTGACAAGAAATTATTTCATCTAGAAAAAAATTATACAGTTGGTCATGGTTCTGCATCTTCCTACCTGCTTTTTAGCTACTGCAGACAGGGTTAAAGCTGTTCACATCCACTGAGGCACAAACACACCTGGGTGAGGGCATAGGATGGCATAAAGCAGCTGACTATGAGCCTTCTGTGAGACAAATGAACCAGTACAATAGCATAAAATGGTATAAGCTGCAGACATCCTTTCTGGGCCCTGCAGTGAGGAATCAATATGGATCCAACACTCACTGAATCATTATTTTATGGTTGACAAAACTTGCAGCAAAAAAGCAGTTATTTTATAACCATTGATATGTATGAGCTGTAATTAAAAAAAACTTTCTATCATCTTTTTCAATTTAAGTAATATGTAGAAGTGAGGTGCTGCAGTAAAATTTCCTTTTATTAAAACTTCATTATTTTTTCCTGAACATATTCCATGCAGTGTTATTATAAATAATTAAAATTAAGTGAGAAAAAACCCCAAACCAACACATTTGGAACACAGCTTTTTTGGTCTTCAAGTTGTGATTTTTTTCTTTTGCCTTTTTACTCACATTCAAAACTCACCAAGTTATAATGAGTCTCCAATGTCCATGGCGCAAATCAAAACACTTTCTCTACATTGCTGAACATTAGTTCTTTTTCAATCTAACAGGTTTTACACATAATAAGTAATGGTTTATGCTTAGCATAGTAAGTAGGATATAGCAATATCAAGCAGGATGTTATTGACATTATTAACTTCAGTTGTCTGAAAACTGTTGTCTACCTTGAGGGCTCTGATAGAAGCGAAACAATGTTTAAAAACTCAATAGCAGAAGGAAAATCTGCTTTCCATCTATGCCATGAACAGCCAACCTAAGGCCAGCCAGAACCCCTGATCCACACACAAATTTACTACTGATCCTCTACTGAGTCCTGCACAGGTTTAAAGGCTGCAGCGCTTCAGGAGCTGGTTAATATCAAGATGAGATGTTCCTTAAGGGCAGAAATATTTTGCAGAAATTTGGGCAGATGGCTGGGGGGCAGAAACAAACTCAGTCAAACATTTTATTGTTCTACAGAATTTTATCAGGGTTTATGCTTGTCGTCTAGGCTCCCTCTGTAGACTGTGGACTCATCATAGTGAGATGAATCTCTCTCTGGAATTTCCTCTCTCCTTACTGACCACAGAAATCTGCCTGAATAGCTTAGTTTATATTTCTAACTCTTATATAATCAATTTTGAGTACAATGAATCCCAACCCAAGTTCTTCATAGCTGTCATCACATTGACCTTCTTTGATTTGATACATCACCACGTTTCTTTTCTAGGTGCTTAATGTTAGCTGTGTTTTAACTTGCACCTTTCACCATTTTAAAATTTGGGTAAACTTGATTAGGGACATAAAAATCTTAGAAGTCTGGCTGCAATGCAATTTTAATTGTTTAATTGTTAGAATCCATTAAAAGCTCTGTGCCTGTCAGATTTTCTTGACTCCATTTTGAGCAGAGTTGAACAAAGGGTAAAAAAATCCTTTTTTTTTTTTTTATTTCAAAGCAGGAAACACTTTTATAAATAAAAACTAAAAAGCAAGAAAATGAAGACATGCAGTTTCATAGTCTAAACAGTACATCTAATGGAACATATTTTATTTTCTGGAAAGGACTTCATCCTGGGTTTGTCTCCCATTTATATTTGGTGGGTATTTTCTTGTTGCTAAGTGCTAGATAGAGCTTTTCTAAAATACCTTGTATTTTCTATTTTCTCTTTTTATTTGAAAGTCCTGGATTTGAGAAGGGTTTTTTCCATTTGTTTTTCATTTAAGACAATAGAATATTCCAAAGATTGTTTAAGGCTGAATCTTACAGATAAACAGATAAACACTGTGAGATTTTTTACTAATAGTACATGCCTAGCTAATTCTGCACTCAAGTAGTAACTGGATTGCTGTTTCAAGTGTTTGCCACAATAGTGTGGGTTTTGGGATTTTAGTAAGTTAGTTAGTTAGTTAGTTAGTTTGTTTGTTTGTTTGTTGGAGGTTTTTGTCGTTTGGTGTTCTGTTTTATTTTGTTTTTAAACAATGCAAAAGCTTCTGTGTCTCTCTAAGGATTTATTGGCAACTTGATTTTCTATAATATTTGCTGACCATTTACAGTACACTTTAAATATGTTTATAGTCAATTGTAGAGACTGTGTGTGACTTCATTGCACCTGTGACAGACAGGGTTTTTAGAATACTCACTCTCATTTTAGTCTTGGTAGCTTTAAGGCTTCTGCTATTACAACAGGACTTCAGTTTTTCTGAAGAATTCAGCATCCTGGATGTTGACTTTTTAAAACATCATCTCTCTGGAAGGCAGCAGAAGCATCTGTCATTTACATGGTAATACTTTCACTCTGGTTTTTCTTCCTTTCTTCTGTGTGTTGGAGTCAGATTTGAACAGTTTTGATTCAAAGGATCTGCTTAACCATCTTGTGACTCTCTCAGTTCTGGTCTTAATACTGGCATTCACAACACTTTACAGCAAGAATTTGCTTGAAGTTCCCTTCATTAACATCTGATTAGTTTCAGGTACAATAAAATGCTGCTGGCTCATGCTTAAAACTTGTAATAAAACAAATTTCTTACTCCCTTTCCCCTAATTCTAACGCACTATTCTATCTTTATTTTCCTTCTTCTCTTCCCCCCAGTCCCCAATTATTTACTGCTGAATGAACATGTGTACAGGTGCAGTCTCCCCATAAATAATACTCTACCCCCATTTTGGGTTTTGACAGATTTCTGCCTGTTTGGTGGCTCTGTCAGCATTGCAGCTCCAGTCAGACCTTCTCTTCCCTGGAATCCTAATGGGCAATTTTAGGTTCATGATGAAGAGTAAGACGAACAGGCAAATGGCTGTAAGCACGCAGGCTTGAAGGGGTTTCATTGCCAGCTCATTATAGCTCCACTAATGAGATTTTCATCCAATTTGTGGGATAGCAGAGCTCAACTCAAAAGAGGGAGAGAGCTACCAATACAGTAGGATTAGTATGCCTTATTAAAAAAAAAAATAACCTTTGTTAAATCAGGACTCAGTGTTTAGGGCAGTGACCTCATACACTGGCACAATACAAAAACAATTGCTGGATTATTTACATTAAACTCATCAGCTTGGCATAATTGCTGGAGTGATGTAAAACTCATACAATCACTTAGGCAATAACAAATAAATACTTTATGTACAGTGTGGAGTAAGGTACAGTTAGGAAGATTTTTGCTAGCAAGTAAAAATAAATGCTCTTTGTGAAACTGCTTTTACAATGAATCTTGGGATGCATAAAGGAAATGGTAAAAGAAACAGAGATCCTGTGACACTAAAATAGAAAACTATAAGGAAATATAAAGGCATACCCCAATTCTGTGAAGGAAGTGAAATTCAAAAAGAAGTGAGCAGGTTCTAGAAATTTAGCAGAAGTTTCTTTTTAATTTACCCAGAGATCTGCCATTTGCCCTCCATGGTTACTAACCTTCAAGTCTCAAATGAATTGGTATTTGTTACTTGTTTAGGTATAATGATTTCTTTTGATTAACCCAATCCCTATGTATACCCCTTGAAACACAGACCCACCTCTTTAAATTCTAAACTCAGTAACAAAAGGTGATCACTTTGTTATTCAAGTAGGCAGTTATACATTTCAGTAGGCCTTTTATAAGGTATGGCATGTAGCCTTGCTGAAAATAGTTATAGATTTGTTTCATATCTACCTGAACAAGATCTTAGTTCCCTGAACTCTATTGCCTTTGCCAGTACCACAAAGCATGTGATGTAGGTCTCTGTGGTCTGAGGGCCTCTCTATCCTGGACTTCAGAAAGTAGCAAGAAATATTCAAACTAAAACTAACATTTGTCCTCTCTGAACATTGCTCTGTCTCCATGGAGGCAGATATTTCTGTCTAAATCCACGTGATTTTTTTTAACTGCAAAGCACTGTAACAGGATTTTTTTTCACAGTAGCAAAACCTCAGTTGTGTAACCAAATGGAGTCAGTCTGGTTTAATCAGGCTATCAATCACCCTGCAGAAACTAGAGGGGAGGCAAATAAATTTTTCCCATCTCCTGCAAGGCACAGAATACACCATCAAAATGTCTCAGTGTTGCAGTGGATCAAATTTGGCACAGGACTTATACCAGAAGGTAGAAATATCAGGCTCTGCTAACTTAGAACACTGCAAGTAATTTTAAAGCCATACTGGGAAAAGGTAAAGCTATATTTAGGGACCTTCTTAAAAATGCTAGAGGGTAGAAAGTACATTAGAAGATGCTATCAGACAGCTAATCAATCAGTTATCAGGCAATATTTATTGCTACAGGCTGGAGGTTCAAAGCATCTGCTGGTCTTGTAAGGCAGGTTCTCAAAGTGGCACACACATGCATCAGTCTGTCAGCTTTCACTCTGCACACCACCAAGACCAGCTGCCAGCTGAAAAGTCCTGGTAAGCACCAGACTCAGCAAGGAACCTCCATGCTATGGACCCCAGGGCAAAGAAAGAGCTGAGCAGAGCTGCCTGGAGCTGTGTTCCCATGTGCAAACCCCCATGGTCTGCTCTGCAATGACAGCTTCATCTTGGGAGGCTTTAGAGTTGAGCATGCCACACCAGAGATCTTATAGCCCTCATAAACTCAGAAATTGAAGACTTTATTAAAATGTCAGTATTTTCAAGTGCTCTATTGACATAAAATGAAACAATTCAACATTGGTGTCTAAAATAAAATAGTTTAACTGCAGACAAATCTTGCAGGAGCTGCTTGTGCCATTAGTCTTTTCCTCAGGGCAAGGCACTACCTTGTTGTTTAACCCACAGAAATAATGGGAGATATACTGAATACCAGAACTTGTCTGTTTTAAAGCCTCATTAGCTGTATTTCTACCCGGGTGTGGGGGGTGTCAGCTTGCCCAAGTCAGATATTGATATGTTCTGGCATAATGATGCTCAAAGAAAATTGGAGGAATGTGCTGTTTCTTCAGGAGTCTGTGAGTAGCTCGAACATTTTTGTACAGATAAATGCAACAGTTTTATAGTTTGATGAGGAAAGAAACCACCACAATCTGCTTTGGCAGCATGTTCACTGTGATTTCTGCAGTGTGTGAACGCAGCAAGGAGAGTGACAGGGTTTGGGGAATTTCTCAGCCAAGCAGCATAAGTCAGAAACAAGTTTGGCTCTTGGGAAAATCTTTAATTATCATTTCTTTGTATTTTTGTAAAATCTACTTGCTTTAGGACAAGTGTTCATATATACCTGGAGTTTTTTAAAGTTAGTTCTTTCTCCTGTATTTATTAATTGCTTTTCATCTCAACATAAATGGGATGAGAGCTCTGGCATGTTCCTTGTCTAAAGAGAAGCGAGTGATTTACAATGGTTTTGTGTACATGTTGCTTTGGAATTGAAGTCTAAGTATTCTCATGATAAAAATATTCAGATCTGGAAATCCTCCTGATTCTACAGCATTTCAGAATATTTTCCATCAAGTACTTATGCCAGTAGATACTTCAGGAGTAAAATTGGATTAATAGTTCCAAAATCATTTTGGATCAATGTGCATCAAACTCCACTGCTATTCTGTTTTTCAATAATACGCTATGGAAGGAAGCCTTACAGAACAGTAGGCATAGAAATTAAGAAAATCTTTGAGGGAATTCATGCTTTCTCCAGCAAATACATTAATATCCATGCGCATTCCAGAAAACTTAGTTCAATAACTCTCTCTAAAAATGTCCTGTTTTTCACAGAACCTTGTGGTAGCAGACGTAGCCATGGCTGGTAAATATGAAGAAATTTCAGACCATAGCTTTTCTAAAGGAGTCCAAAGAAAGACACTCTGTTGCAAGGCACCCCTTAAGGAAAAGGTTGCAGTGACTAACTCTATTTCACCTGAAATAATTTGTTTATATCTTTTCCTGGTCTCAAACCAGAGGCAGTGCAGAATTTAGAGCACTAATTTGCTTCTGTGAGCTACTATTTTTACATTGCTTGATTCACATGAAAATTAAAGGACAAACATAGCAGAGGAAATATCTTCTGCTGAGGACATTCTGCTTTATTTTTCATATGATTGTTCCTGAAGAAACAATCATATGGAAACTATGATAAATAAGTAAGTAAGTAAAAATATAATACATAAATAAATAAATAAATGATAAATAAGTAAACAAGTAAAAATATAATAAATAAAAAAGTTTTCCAGTGAATGAATGTAAAGTATAGGAATTAGCTTTAAATCAAGTGTCTTCCTGCTGTAGGAATCAGATTTCTAAGTTCCTTCCTGCAAACAAAAAATTTGCTCCATGACTACAAAATTAAGGACAAAAAGTTCTTATCAGTTCTAGCTCACATTCATATGGTAAAATAAACCTCTAAACTGCTTGTCAACTTGTCAACAGACTATGAAAAAAGCCTTTAAAATGAGTACAGTTTCCTTATTTTCCCTACACCTGCTTTATGAATATTTTTCACATTCAGATTTTGCACATAAATACCTTACTTGCACATAAATATCTTACTTTTAGCTCCACTAGCTGACAGCAGGGTCCCTGTCTCTTTGGATGCATTACTCCTTCAACCCAGGGTAGAAAATCACTCTCATGAGGCACAGAGCCCCAGTAGAGAGCTGTGGAAGTGAGCTGAGGAACTTTGCTGCTCAGGAAGGGCTGGGGAACTGGGAAGGGAAGGGAAGGGAAGGGAAGGGAAGGGAAGGGAAGGGAAGGGAAGGGAAGGGAAGGGAAGGGAAGGGAAGGGAAGGGAAGGGAAGGGAAGGGAAGGGAAGGGAAGGGAAGGGAAGGGAAGGGAAGGGAAGGGAAGGGAAGGGAAGGGAAGGGAAGGGAAGGGAAGGGAAGGGAAGGGAAGGGAAGGGAAGGGAAGGGAAGGGAAGGGAAGGGAAGGGAAGGGAAGGGAAGGGAAGGGAAGGGAAGGGAAGGGAAGGGAAGGGAAGGAGCCTTGGCTGCGCCCAGGCACCAGGCAGCAGCCTGGATAGGGGCTGCCAAACTGGTATGGTCACTATCAAAGGCTTCCTAAAGACCACACAGCAGTCTGCTCTCTTAATTAAACACCAGAGTCTAAGAGTTAAGGAGTCAGTTCCTTATTCTACCACAGGGTTTCTGTGTGACCATGCTAATAATACTCACTTTTTCCTGGAATAAGAACTGCTTCACACTGCAGACAGCAATGCATTGGAGAGATAACTGAGCTGGCTTTAACCAGGAAGAATAAGGACTGCCTATCATACCATGAGCCTATATACAAATATCTGTATTGTTTCTGGTAGCCAGGCTACCTTGGATATCTTTGCACTGTGCTTGGTTTACACTAAAACCCTGTCCTTAGTATGGCAACATCCACCACAGATAAATCCCAACCCAAGATGGGGCTGGCAGTTGTGAACATGAACAACTGCTGAGATGTACAATGACAATTCCTGAGTGTACTTCTAATTTAGGCATCATGGTCTGGACCAGGCAGTGACA
Organism: Ammospiza nelsoni; assembly: GCF_027579445.1. Lineage (NCBI taxonomy): Eukaryota > Metazoa > Chordata > Aves > Passeriformes > Passerellidae > Ammospiza > Ammospiza nelsoni. Next base: position 128,705,992 of record NC_080633.1, read on the forward strand.
CTTCTACTTAGGCAGAGTCATACTTTTTCTCTCTGGTTTCAGTGATCCAATTTGTTTTAGACTGAGCTACTGCTCAGTAGTTATGATGGTCACAGTTTGGCCAATTAAGGGAAACAGACAGACATTCTTGGAAATATAAATGAATTTTTTTATTTCCAGCTCTTTTCTTCATTTGCTGTTGCGGCATCTCATTTATCAGTCTCTAACACATCTTCAGTGTGCTATAGTTTTTGGGAGGTGTGCACAGAAGTATTTTAGAAGTTGTCTTGCTCTGACATAGGGACAGATGATGGAATTTTGAGACCTCTAAAAAACAAGCAACACAGATAAAATATAGTAGAGGGCTGGATTTGGGGAACAGTCACAAAAATATCCTTCCACTTAATCAGCACTTAAATAGTTAAAAATTGTTGCACTCCTATTACCTTTAAGTTTCATAATGGACAATCAAACCAAATGAAGCAGTTTGGTTGCATCTTTGTTACAGATAAAATTTCAGGCTCCCTGAAGATTCAGAAAAGAGTGGTTTTTATCATCTCGTACCTGATGCACATTTTAAAAGATCACAGTGATGAGCATATGGTAACTGTTTTCATTTTTTTATAGTTTTTTGATTCAACATCAAGGAGATGATTGTGCAGCCAGTGATAACTATGAAGAGAAAATCCTGGGGGTTTAGTTTTAAACATAAAACAATGCAATAATCCCTATCAGCTGAGTGACTGCAAAAATCTAGGTTAACCAGACCCACTCATCCCAACCAGTACTAATTCTGTGGTCTTAATTTGTAGGCTTTCATGGGTTTTATTTTCCAAAACCTGACATTTCTGCCTGTAGCTATCTCAAGTAGCTGACTCCTTTCAAGTGAATGACATGGACAAAGCTTTACTGCTCTATACCACAGTTGAATCATAGCTTCAATTTTGTCTCTTTCATTACTGACTTTCAGGGAATGAGCAAGCCCAGAAGCAGAATCATCTTTCTTTTCATTTGTGAGATTCTTGACAGTATTGGAAGTGGTAAAGAAATCTAGAGACAAGGGTGGTCATGATGGAGCTAAAGGACTTATTCTAGTGACACTATACATATGTTGTCAATCTACTTGTGTCCTCTCTCTTTTTAACCTCCTCATGCAGTCATACATAAAGAAGTTACATCGGGGAAGTCAAGAGGATTTTTGCAGATCTTTACCTATTTCAGCTAACAACACACGCTTCATCCTTGCTCTTGCCATGTAACAGAAACCTGCTCAGTCATATAGTCAAGACTGACATCCTGGCTCATTTGTAAAGGAAATGTCATTTCTTCTAAGCTCCTTCTCCAGCAGAAGTCTGGACCAGATGGTTTCTGAAGTTCATTCAAATCTGGGCTATTCTGTGTTTCTGTACCATTAAACTTCACCTACAGAGTATAATTTCCCAGGTTTTGCTGTTAGTTTTCACACTCAATTTGTAGAGAATTCAGAGTCCTCACAGAGAATGCTCAGTGTAGGCCACTTCAGCTTTTACCTCAGAAAGCTTCCTTCTTTATGTAGCATCCACTCTCTATTGACTGACAATAATCTTTCTGGACTCAAGAAATAGTCATCAAACCTTTTTTGACATGGTGTTTCATCTAGGAATGTCCTGGCATTTGAACACTACTTTGCAGAAAGTTGTAGTTTCAGCTTTTCTGTGGAGTTGTGCCTTCATGCAGGGCACCACCTCAGAGCTTACAGAGGACTGATGCTCACTCTACTTTTGGTGTCACTGTGGTTTTGATGCTCCATCCCCCCTTGTGCATCATGCACTGAGGAAGTCCATGCTCTGTCACAGACATAAGGAGGCTTTTGTAATCCTCTAGTGGATTCCACCACAAACAAATTTCTGATATTTGTTTTGTATTTTTGATATTCTAGGTTCTGATATTTATTTGGTATTCTACAATGCTGAAGAATGTGTGAAACAGTGACTAGATGTAATTTCCACCTCTGAAGTCTTAGCAGCTATTGTTTTCCAAAACTGTCTTCTCAGCCACTATGAGAAATCACAATTATTCAAATATCCCCTTACACTTTCAGGATAATTCACCTGGCCGACATATTTAAACTTCACGTCTGAGCCAGTCAGACTATCTTTAGATCCAGTGGAGTGTAACTGGCAACTAGTTCATGTCATCTAAAATAGACATATAAAATAGTATTCCTAAGATCCTCTTCTTTTCCACTAAATGAAAGACATTCAACTGTGGACAAGTCAGTTGTCCATCCCACAATATAAGGTGCTAAGGCAAAATAAAAGCTGTGAAGTGACTTTATAAGCGTTTGTTGTGAGGAACATAAAAAAAGGCAGAAGATGTTAATGGGATAGTTTTATCCTAGCAATAGATTAAGATAAGAGAATATAAAGAATGTAAACTTGGACTGTTAATATATAACAATGATGGGCAGGAAGGGTGAAAAACAATACAACAAAATGTTTGGTGACATAACATCATTCAGAATAGCCAGCGCACACAAAGATAAGGAGGGGCACCATGCAAGTCTGTGTGAACATCTGGGCATCCAAAACCAGTCAGGTCATTGTCAACAATGGCCAGAGACAGACATAATGTATAAGATTCAATAAAGACTAGGATAGACAATTATCCTGACAAGTTATATCAGGTCATAAACAAGCATCTGATTCTCAACTGGAACACTATGATCAGCTGTGGTTCTATCTTAAGGACAGTAGGTAGAGAAGAGATTTATTGACAGCTGATTACTATTGTTAGAGTCATGAGAGAACTAGTTTAAAATTATTCCGAAAAAAAATGTGTTTGGCTGTTTGAATAAGCAAAAAAATTAGTGTCAAGTCATAAAAAGTGTGTAGTCAGGTACAATGGGTTTTGCTAGTTTGTTCGCATTTTCTTCATGCTTCTAGGTAACAAATACAAAATACTCTGACTAAGGAAATGTGCATGATGGGAAAATAGGGTTGTGAGGAGGCCATCTAATATTCCTCCTGCTCTGAGAGAGGATCTAACACACACTACATTAGTATTTCGTTTACTTGATATGGAAAAACATCAACTGAGATGGCGCAAGTTTCTTCATTTGGGTGTTCCATTGCTTAAATATCTCATTTACAAAGTCATGTCTAATATATAACTCAAATTTTTACAGAAAAGAGTTCCAATTATTACTGAACCTAACCATAGTCAAGAAGTAATTTCCGTCCTTTTGTAACAAATTTTACATATTGAAAGGCTGCTACCATGTCTGTCTCCCAGTCTGTTTTCTCCTAGACTAAACAAACCAAATTCTTTCAACCCTTCTTCATAGACCATGCTTTCTAAACCTCTAATCACTCTTGTCACTCTGTCCTGGACTCTGGCCAAACACAGTTTTTCATAAAGCATGGTGCCCAAATCTGGATAAAATATTCCACCAGTAGTAGATAGACCAGAATAATTACCTCCTAAATTTTACATCCTTCTTCTGCATCTTTGACTAAGATTTTCTTTTTGAAACAACATCACATTTCTGTCTCACATTCAGTCTGACGTGCTGAAGATATTTTCTGCAGTACATCATTCTTTCTAGTTACTGTCCACTTTGTGGTTTTGTGTTTGACTTCTCTTTTCTGCATGTATCACTTTATACTTTTTCCCCCCTAGTGTTTAATCTCATTAATTGCAGATTTCAAATTTTTATTTTATTTTATTATATTCTTCAAAGTGTGTGTAAGTCTCTCTCCTAGTTTTGACATTCATCAATTATGCTTTCCAATTCTAAATCAAAGTCACAAAAAATATTGTGTGTGGTTCAAGTAGAAGTTTTATAGAGTGCTATGATGCATTCTCTTTGAGAATTGTTTTCCAAACAGTTGTTCATCTAAAATGAAATTATTTAATTGAGTTCATATATTATCTTCTTGGGAATGTAATATGAGAGCAAAAAATCTTTACCAATAGAAAGATAAATCATAATTATATTTTTCCAGTGTATTCCAGTCACCTTGACAAAGAAAGAAAATAGATAGGGTTGAGATAATTTTGTCTGGACAAAACCACGTTTATCTTCTATGTTCTTCATATTACTGGCTAATAATTAGATCCAAGGTTTTTTAAAAAACAAAAGTACAGTGCCCTATATAATTTTTTGTAGGGTTTTTTCTTTCCATTTTTATGATTTGAGTGGGGGGTTTTCCCATTCCTTGGTCTTGTGAATCTCCTCCACATTGTAGGAGTTCCTAAACATAATAATTTACTAGATTGTTTTAACTGGTGAAAATACATCTCGTTGGTCAAAATATTATCAGGTCCCCTTCCCTTCCCTTCCCTTCCCTTCCCTTCCCTTCCCTTCCCTTCCCTTCCCTTCCCTTCCCTTCCCTTCCCTTCCCTTCCCTTCCCTTCCCTTCCCTTCCCTTCCCTTCCCTTCCCTTCCCTTCCCTTCCCTTCCCTTCCCTTCCCTTCCCTTCCCTTCCCTTCCCTTCCCTTCCCTTCCCTTCCCTTCCCTTCCCTTCCCTTCCCTTTTGTTTATTTTTTGACAGCATTAAAGATTGCAAGATTGGTTATGCACTGCTTATGTTTCACAATTATTTACTGCTGTGACTTTAATCTTGTCTCTCTTATGAATGGCCAGTTCTGAACTTCATTTTTCTTCACAGAATTATTTCCCAAGGAATTTACCTAACCATAGTTTACCAACATTCTCTTTTACAAAGTTTATTGTGACTACTTTCATATTCTTCTTCATTTCACTAGAATCAGTGAATCACCTTTTCATTTCATAAATTTTCTGCCCCCAAATTTGCCAAAGTTCCTTTCCAAGTAAATCAATATATATTGACTGTATCCAATTTATTCTCTTTTTCTTCCAAAATAAAAGCTCTTTTCCCCCAAACGGTCCAAAATAGAGAGATTTACATGAATAATAGGAATTGACTGCTCTATTTTTTTCCATAGTACAAAAGAAAGAAAAAATTAGTGGTATTGAAATTTGTTAAACTTCAAGGTAAAAAAAACATGTTTTTTTTCCCACAATAAACACATTGCAGAACTCATTCCTGCTACATATTGTCAAAGCAAGGAGTCAAGTTCACAGAAGCATTAGATTTAAAAAATATGAATTATATAAAATATTGGGCTTCAGGGAAAAGTTTAGCCACTGTCAGGTCTTAGAGTAGGCAATTTGAAAACACTCTGTTCATTTCTTTCCCTTTCTCCCTTCTTTCTTTCCAGAAGTGTCTGGGGTTAGCCACTGTCAAGATAAGAAAAGTGAACTCCTAAGCTGATCCAGTTCTTCTACTTTCATGGATAACTTTGGCATTTAGCTTGTCTGCAAATTCTTTCTAGTCTAAACACCAGTAAGTAAATTCAAACCATAAATAATAAAAACATTGGCCAAAAAAGAATTTGAGGAACAACTTTCTAACAGCAAAAAAAACTAACAATAAAACCATCTTCAGACCATAAAAAAACCCAGAAGTCTGCCAGGGAATCTGTGGATCTGATAGATGGTAAAGGTGCAAGAGGGAAACTCAATGAAAATAAAACTTTAGCAGTTAGAAAACCTCTGAGAATTCCTTGTGCTAAGGTTCACTCATGGGGAGCATAAAGTGAGTCCAATACTTCCCTCTTTCAATGAAAAGGAGAAGGTAGAAGAACTGTGTCAAACAAGAGCATAAATTAAAGATGTTTTAGAGCCTATGGCTGAAATTAGGAAGAATTAATCTCTAGAACCATTCCCTCAAGAGCTCAGAAAGATCTCAACATGTTGCTGGACTCTGGTCTGATACTCACTGCTGTGCTCCAGCTCAGTCCCAGCACAGCAGCCTGAGAAGAGGCAAATGTGGCTTCAGTTTCTGAAAAGAGCCCCAGGAGACAGTCTTGACACCATGGGTCAGCTCATTTCTGTAGCAGAAAAGCTGGTAGCAACAGACATGAGTTATCCTCTGAGTGTAAAGGAGAGGAAACAAAGCATGGGGTTACCCTGACAGTGGACAAAGACTACAAGAAGGTACTCAAGCATCTTTGTGCTGATGCAATTGAGTTTCAATGAATCTAAAGGAAGATACATTGGGAAATAATCCTAAAGGTAAATGAAATAGCAGTAATAGAATAACAGATAGCTGTTACTCTTCAAAAGGAGATTCTGGAGATGGTCTGGCTTTTTTTTTTTTTTGCAAATCTCATGCCAGTGCTTTACTAGAAACACTTAAGTGCATATTAAGGAGCTGTTACATGGGCAGCCTCTGTCTCCGGAAATCCCTAATCCATGATGAGAGTAACATGATATTCCAGGAAAAATACTGTTCTCTTCTTGCCCTGGGTTTATTTGCTTGGTTTGGGGCTTTTTTTTTTTTTTTTTCTGAATCTACTACTGGCAACTATTGGACAGAGGACAACAGTCTAGATGGATGTTTCATCATCTCCAGTACAAACATTCTAATGTTCACATGAATTATCACTGGATTTGCAAGCTCACCCCAAATTTACACTGAAGAAGCAGCTATCAAATTCCCCACATCATATAGTGATGTATTCCCCCCTGGAACCTTTTCTGGTTTTGGTTGAATATTTCTTGAGTTACCTGAAAATTTATGGCCAGATTTTTAAAATTGCACATAAACACGTTTTTTTAATCAGCTAATGCAGCAGATAAATTCATGTTTAGGCACCTAAAACTAGAGATAAAAACATGCTTAGGTGCCTAAATACCTTTAAAATATGGCCCTACACATCTTTGAAGATGATGCCAAGACTTCTGTGGACATCGTTAACATAGGGCTGAACTTCAAACATATTCAGCAGGATTCAGATAATGCACAGAGCCCATCTTGGCACGAGCTCCTCTTAAAGGTTAAGAACTAAAAAAGGAAATTCTCCTACAGAGATTATGCAAAGAAACTTTTGGGAAATAGACAGTTTTGGGGCCCTCCTTTATCTTGATGAATAAGAGCAATGAAAAACAAGGAAAGACAGATAAGGAAACAGAGATAAGAAAATAGATAAGAAAAGAATGCCGAAGCTTTTAATATTTACTGCCATTAGAAAGCAATATGCCACTGGGAAAGTGAAAAGATTATCTTTCAAAAACAACGCCTTGCACTTTTTGGTTTTTTTCTGACATGATAGAAGTACCTGAAGAAATACTCATTTATATGAAAGAGCATTAACCTACACAGGATGGACTCTACAGAAGAAAACTTGGAAGTTTATTCCTTTTTAGGAAAAAATAAAATGGCAGATAAGGAAAAAAATGTAATTAACACTTTCTTGCAGATCTGAATTGAAGCAATCTTTGACAAAAAAAGTTATCATGACCAAATTCTATCCTTTTTTTTTTCCCAAGATACATACCTTTTTGGAACAGAACATCAATAATAAGCCATATTTCATTTAATTTGTATGCAGTGAATACTAATTTATTTTTTAAAATTCATTGTTTTCCCGGGATCCAGTTTCATTCTGCATTATGAAAAGGGATTACATCCCTCACTGAAGACTGTGGTCTTCTGGCACTAATTTTACTAATTAGTCTGACTTCAGTCTTGAGTCAAGATGATTGGTGACCAAATGACTTTTAGGAATACTTCTGCTCCCTGCATCTTGCAGTGAAAGTGCCATGACGAATACCTCCATGCCTATGGCCCTAAAATCTGCAGCAAATTTACTTTTTAAAGATTTCAGTAATAGCTTTTTACAAATATTGTTATTTTTCTGGTGGACTAAGTCCGGTCTGTGATTGTGCTCTTTCACTTTTGACTTCCACTTTTTGTTGCTATTTATAACTGAGAAAAGCATATTCTATTGCCCTGACATAGAAACATTCTTCATGTAAACTATGGAGATGTAAATGAATTCACATGGGGTTTAGCCAGTAAAATACATTGAACATGTATTGTGCAAGATGATGGGCATTTTTCTTACATTAAAAGTCAGCAAATATACTCCTCCAGAGATCACTCTGCTGATGGAGAATATGCTGATAAAATGGACTAAAACAACACCAGGAGGAACAAAGGTATCTCTCTGTAAATCAGAATCTGCTAATAAACCTGAAAAACTTGAAAGATTTGTACAAGTGAAATCAAGAGAAATAGCAATGTGCAGTGGTAGTTAATGTAGTCAATCACTTCCACAGCTAGATCTCTGTATGTATTTGACTGACTAACTGCAATTCTCTGGCTATGACTTTCTTGATATTGAAACTGGGTTTTATTTTGCATTTTATTAGTCTTAAAGCAGCTACATAGTTGCAGCTAAATAATTATTATCGGTTCCATGTTATTATACTGAGGAAAATATATTCTGATAATTGTAATGGACTTTTGATGTTATTTTGCTTATCAGCTGCACCATTTTAGTAGTTTTCCACATCTGTATATGTGACACTAGTTATGCTCAGGAAATGTTAATTAAAGAGAGTTTAAAATAATATACATCTCCATAGCATTTGCAACAACAAAATATGTGAACTATCTTCATTTCACATTTCTTTTCATAGTGATGACCTCAGTTATATATTCAAACAAAATTTTGTTCATATTATTTTAAATTTCTAATAAAAGACTTAATTCTTTTGTCTCTTTGTCAATGTTGATTTTATTAACCTCAATTTTCAAACATGCTTGTTAAATAGCAGTTATCATGAGGTTATGTTAATGAAAAACAAACACAATGCTTCTGTATATTCCTGACTGGAAAATAGTACAGTATCTCACCACTGGTAAATGCTTTCCCTGAGTTACTTACTCATGTTTTTCCCCCAATTTTTTATATAACATAATTAAAATGAGTCCTGAACTTAAAATATAGTGCTTCTTTAATAAGGTTGATTGACCTCAGGAGAGTATCTAAACAGATTTGGCACTTTAACACTTGGGGGAAACTCATTCTTGGCTTAACTCTTGATAGATACACCCAAAGATGTGTTTTGACCTTTTATTTTGCAGAAATAGGTTGCACTGATTTATCCCTTTATTCAGTTTGGAATAATCCAAGACTTAGAAAGATGTAGGAATATTATGGACTATCACTTTAAATCCCATTCCACTCAAAAATCCTTTGAGTAAAGTAAGGCAACTAAATTTAAAGTTTAAAATAAGACAATCCTTGCAGTAAAAATCAGCCACTTATCAGTATACTTCCATGCAGCTCATTTGGAATTCAGAATTTGGAACACAAATTTAGAATATTGAACATGGCATTATTCATTACCTGGCACACAGTCATTCAAGGCAGTTAGCCAAACAAGCTATCTCTCTACTTACAGGTGAAACAACATTTTTGAGAATCTTAAAAATTTGAAAACATTCATAAATCAAAATGTGAGCATTCCTAAGAGGGAAGCTAACATCATGCCAATTTAAAGTATACTGGATATGGAAACAAGTCAGCAGTTTAAAAGGATTCTCTGACAGGCATTTCCACTTATTCAGACAATATCAATTAGTGTCTGCAGAGCGGACTTACCCACAGTGATATTTCAATCGGTGTGTTTTCCAGATGCAAAGACATTCTATTAAGAGACTCTATTTTTCCTCTCTTTGTTTTATACTGCTTCAAAAGGAACAATTAATAGTGAAGGTTAGGACATGAATGGGACTATAGAATTGGTGTTTAAACAGAAGTTAGAAAACCTGTCAGGTCTAGAAACTTTTCCAGTGATCATCACCACTCTTCCCAGGGATTTTTCTCTAACAGCAAGCTATTTTCCTCTTTTCCATGGCTGTACACAGTGAAGTGTGGGACAGGATTGCAGTGGTGAGAAGGGGTTGTGGAAATGGGTCCAGGAGGGGACAGAGTAACCTGTTCCTGGGGGAAGGGCTGCCTGCCTGTGCCTCAGCCTCTGCGCTGCTTCCAGCCCCTGCAACCTCGTCATCTGGGAAATGAGCAGCATTTGCCAGGATGGTAGGTGGCATGGCTTGCATGTATCCAGGAGGAGCAGTCCCACCCCAACAAGGTGCTGTACACCCCGGACCTTCTTCCCTCCCTGTCAGCTTCTCCCAGCACCACAGAGTTTCAATAAAAGGAAGGGAACTCGGGAATTTGAGGTGAACACTTAGTCACAAGACTGATGGCACTAAAGCCCAAATGGACTTACACAAAGTTGTGATTTCCAGGGTGGTCACATGCCCATGCAGACAAGGAGATCCAGAAATAAACTGGACCTGAGGCATTCTTCTGTTAAGGTGCTGATGCTCACTTGCATCCTCTTACCAGCAGCTTAGTCCTGGGTGAGAGTGAAGAGAGCCCTCTGGGACAATTTGGACAATTGCAGTGGTTGAATGAACACAAGAACTGACTAGTTTAAAAAAGTAAGCTGTTACACTGTTCAAGTCTTTATTTCTGTCACTGTATCTGTTTTAGATATGCTGAAAATTTCCACTTCACTTATACTGTCATGATTTCAAAGACTTTGAGTATTTTCAGCATTAATATTTATATGATTACAATGTTCTGGCATTCATTTTTCATCCTTTGGTATTCCATTAAATAAAGAAGGCATGGGATCTTAAAGAGTAACCATCCATCAGGAATACAGAGCAATAGCATAAGGTTTACATGATCATCTATGCCCTATGGCAAGCAATTATTAATTATGATAAACCCCCCATCAGTGCTTAAAAAATATATTGATTGTAATATCTTTATGAGAAAGTCAAAAGCTAACCCTGATGAATAAAATATATCTGCTTTAATATTATCCTTAGTGGATAATATTACAAGACTCAGAACAACAAGACTCAGAAAAGTAGTCCTAAATTCAGGACTAAATGGGGAAAAAAACCCATTTGCAACAAGTAATTAAATCACATCTGCAAATATTATTCTGTCTGCTTGGAGCTCCATGGAATTTCAGCTGGATTAGTTCTCCTTCACTTCCTGTCCTAAACATTTGTTTTGTGTTTCTGTCTCCTCTTAAACAGAAATTGCCTTTCACCTCAATGGATGCCAGCATTTCAGTGATGCAGGAAGAGTTTCACTTGTGTATCCTATAGAAAGTCAGACAGAAACATAAGGATAGATAAATGGGTGTGTGATGTGTTCATCAGGATTAAAAAAAAAAAAAAAAGTTGACATGTCTGTGCAATACTTCTACCCTGAGTTGGATTGATATCAGTAGAAAGGGGCATAGCTGCTGTAATTTCAATAGAGCTAGACTGGTGTAAACCCTTCTATGCCTAGAACTCAATATTTATATAGGTCCTTTGACTCAAAAGGATCCTAAAGTGCCTGGTGTTTTAGTAAAAATCTCTTATCTGTATCATAGATGGATGAATAGTACTTAAGGAATACATTACCTTAGAAATTAACAATTTTTCATCAAATATTGTCTTCAACAAGTAATTTTATGAGGTGTCAGAGTAATTCTGAGTAGTTGAATACTATACATACTTGAATAAAGAATTCAATAAACAATGGTAATATTTACCAAATATGTGTTCAACTATTATAGTCCTTTAAAATGTCAAGAAGTTTCTATATTAAGAGATACAGCTCTAAAGCTGACCACCTTTATATTCTATCAGCATTTCCCTATCCCTGCCCTACAAAGGAATAAACATCTGAACAAAGTCTTCTATTCTCATCTTACGGACCAGAGATCCAGGGATGTGAAATATAGACACAGATTTTTATTTTTTTTTATGTACACAAACAGAGAGTAAGTCCCTTCTAGGAAACTCTGTTTGTTTGCAGTCAATAAATGACAGTAAATAGGATCTACATCCACCTCTTATTCACTGGTTCTGTCGAGGTCCTGACAAAAAGTGGTTGCTTCAAATCCTGCTGATTGTTCCCCACTCAGAGATCCTCTGGTGCTCCTTGTACACCCAGGGTGCACAGCCTGGCTCTGTTCCTTTCCAATAGCTCATCTCACCTTTTCTTTTAACCTCCACTGATGTAACCTACCTTTTGTAAAATACCACGGTGATTATCCCTTCAAACAAGAAAATACCAGACTTCTTTTAAAACCCAGCTCACTCTGAAGGGTTTAAACACTCATCCAGCTGGCCAGGGGAGTAGAGTGGCTGCCTTACAAAAGGTGGGATTGAATTTTTAGACATTGCTTAAGAAAAAATTCTGTACTTAATAGTGAGCAAAATATAGAAACAGATCTCGAATCAGGTCTTGGAAGGGAGTCCTCCCACTTCTGTGCTCTCCCTCTCTTCTTGTCTTCTCCCCTTCTCTCTCTCCCTTCCCTCTCACCAGAGAAGTCATGTTTTATTTTATTAATCTGCTACACCCTCAGCAACAGAGAAGACCAAATCCATGCCTACAGTTATGTACTAATTTCTGGATCAGCCTTCTTCCCTACTTACTGATACAGACAGTGCAGAATATCTAAATAAAAATGTCCCTCTGACATAGACACAGCTCTTTTCTTAAAAGCATAGTTCTTTAATGAAGAAGCAGCAAGCAAAGTTGCTAACCTCTTTGGGATCCTACACAATGAAAGGTGCCTTATAAGTTACTATGATTGGTACTATGATTGGTACAAAAGCCTTTGCAGTGTCTTATCCTGGACAGATTCTCACAGCTCAAAAGACAAGGATTTATTCCCTGCTTTAAAAATTGTGATCTACCATGATCATACCTAATTTAATCTCATTGGAAGTCTTCTGCATACATTTAAATAATGATCAGATCTTCCTTCATCTTTATCTTTTCAGAGTGCTCATGCAGCCAGAATGATATCAAGGTATTAAAATTCAAGTGTTATTCTTTTAAAAACCAATTTTTCTTTCTCTGTAAGTGTATGGTTTAATTCTATGTAAATTAATTTTACTAGGGAAAGCATTTTTTTACTTCAAGTATCTTTTAAATGCTTCTTTTTACACACAACCTGCTGGCAAAAAAATTAGAAAGCAAACAAATTAGAAGATTTTCAGTGAAGAGACAGGATGCCTAAAGAGCACAGTATATAATTGGAAGAGCACAGGAGAATGTTTAAAATAAGTTCAAGAACAGTGATAAGGCTAAAGATGATGTTATCTGTTGGACAGAAGAAGCCATTAACATACACCAGAGTGGTTTCAATCACTTAATCAGAAAACCCTTTTCTTGAGCACTGTTTCTTGTCCGTGTGCCATGAACAAACATAAATATTTTGGATTTCCTGCATCCTTCACTCTGATAATGGGCTCTTAACTATAAGCCCTTCCCACCTCAAAGAAAGAGCTAAAAACAAATGATAAAACATGAACCCTTGAGATGATTTCTAGACCAGAGGAGTTACAGAATTCAACTGTATGTTCAAAATAGCCTTTTCATTGCACTGCTAGTCCTAGCTCAGTACGAATGTAATTTAATATGAGACAAAAGGAGAATGGATGGGGATGAGGATGAAAATGTTCTCAATGAGCTAAAATGACTAAATTATCACTGACTGCAGTGGTGTATGTTCAGCAACATGGAAACAAAAGCTTAACTGTTCTACTTTTACAGAAATAGAAACAAATACAAAATTCTACTTTTCATTGAAATAACATTTAATTTCATAGAGGTAAAATTAGAGAAAGACAATCTTGTGGGTTTTTTCCTCTTCATACACATTTGATGTGTGTGGGAAATGTTCAGAAGCTCAGATATGTACTTATTGTAAAGAAGATCTTTGAGAGGGCTTGAAGATGTCATTGTTTCTGCTTCTGGAGGTTTTTCCACTAGTTTCTGATGATCCCATGGAAAAATTTAGGTGATACTAGCTCTTCTAGATAGAAACAACAACTGGATGATTTCTGTAGCTGTACAACTCCATCAAAGCTTCATTCACATATTCACTCCTTCTCTTCCTTACAGCTGCATGGCAGTCAAGTCCTTACAGCATTGCATAACCAAATACTGCACCAGGAAAGGACAAAACAGCATTCACTCTACATCACAGTATATTATCAAAACTATCCCAAGTTTGGCAACAGCAGTAAGGCTTCAGGGGCTGTTTTCAGATAATTCTGACACCGCTGATGCAATGTTTTCCTTGGTCCAAATGAGCTGTATCAGTCATTTGAATTATAATGAACTAGAAACTCCACAGTGTGTTTCAACAAATAAATCAAAGTGGAATACTTAGGCATCAGGTGAAACTAACTTTAAGTAATTGTTACATGGAAAAAAGTAGATGTGTTTTAAAATGGTTTTGTAATGCTTCAAATGACCGGGAGACAAATTTGTTTGCTGTGTTACAACACATAACAGGAACAACACACCATATAGTAGATTGATCACTAGTCAAGATTCAGCTTCTCAGAAGTTATGTGAAAATAAATAGTGCCAAATAGTCAACTGCTGCAAGCAGCAACTGTGTACGGAAGAATACCAGCTCACATCTGGTAAGAATCTGGCTGTTGCACTAGTTCAGGAACTGAAAAGTGGTAATTTGCATGGCTTTAAAGTCAACACTTTAAAAATAAAAGAAAAGGTTTTTTAAATTATGAATTAGATTACAAGAATATAAAATACATATAAACGTATAAACAAACAAAAAAGGGATATTCCGGCACTGAAAGTAACAGAAAATAATTGCTCAGTTCCATTAAAATATTTGGATTGCCCCTTGAATAAATATGCAAAATCTGCATTTTACAGATGGCATGTAATAGTTATCAGTCTTATACCTAAGAATAGGAGGTCGTTATTTTTTTGCCATCACAGAATGTGTTTATGGGTTCACACTTGTATTCTACATAAAAACAAACAAAATTTTGCATACGTGAAGAATGCTGAAAGCAGAATTGAGTTGATTCAATGGTTTTGGTGTATATTCCCTTTGTGTATGTGAGGAGGGAACGGGAAAACATTTATGACATTTTCCATTTGTTTTTCTTACAGGTGAAATGCATTTTTATAGTAAAAAGGCGATTTTTTTTTTTCTGTGGTAACTGCTAAGGAAATCTGATGGCTCATTAGAGTCACTGTTTTCCCTTCATAACCATTTCTTCTCATTACTGAGAAAACTGCCACTAATCAAATGCATTTCTGAAGCACTACAAAAGGATTTGGCATTAAATTTCAAGATAATGGTTGTTAAGTGTGGCTTCTTTCCTTCTTAGGCTTCATTTTAGTCCGTTACTTCTTTATTTTTTTTCTGTACACTGGAAAATGAGCAGCGTTGTTATAGTGTGGGACACAAACACGAATCAAACCTGTTTACATATGATTCTGATTTTGGGGGGAGTTGGTTTGTTTCTCATTTTAAAAAATGTTGGTTGAATCACATCAAAATCTCAAGACAATTCCAAGATGAACTGACTGAGAGTAAATGACCTCTTCATCTCAGTGATAAAGTTCCAGCCAAAATATTCTCTCGGCCTGAGACGTGATTCATTAGAAATATGTGCATGGTGTGGAGCTCTACTTTCTATCTGGCAGAGTCCAGCCTGCAGACTGATAAGAAGCAAATGCAAATGTCCTGATAAGAACTGAATGCAAATATTTATGATATGATATTCCCTGGGAATTATGTGCAGATAAAACAAAGTGTATTATTTTCCCGCTTCTCTTTCAGGTTTGCCAAAATGCCCTTTTTCGCTTTCGGAATTTGCATTTCTTCAAAATTGATTCGGCTTGCGTATTATGTTAAGCTATTTGTTTGCTAAGGATGGTAATTAGTTACTGTAATTACAGCAATGACAGTTGCTAAATTGTTTTTAAAGCATTACAGTGAGCCTGTGCCAGAAGATTGCAGTATTTTTTTGGATTTAAGCAGAGGCTGGAAAAACTCCCACTCTAAGGCCAGCATGGGATTTTCAACTACAAAGCTGCTTTTCCTGATTGAAATATTTTTTTTAAGAAATCATTAATTTGCATTGATTGTAAGTACTAACTTTAAATTTTGGTTTATTCAGAGATCACAGAAATATTAGTGATAGTGGGCCCTGTGGGAAAGGAGATACAAGGGGGACTCCCATCGTAAATAAAAGTGAAAGCTGATAGCAGAGGAAAAATGGTATAACTATTACTCTGAGCCTGTTAATTAAACTCCTTAGCTTAGTTTTTAGATAAATTAAAAACAATTTAAAAATGCCTGATTGAAAGTCATTCCTGAACTTTTCTGAGGTGCTCAGAGCTAAGTAAGAAACTCAGAAACAACTGTATTCACCAAGTCCTTATTGTATAGCATGCTCTGTGTCAAGACAGAGCAGAAAAGGGAAATGGACAGCTCTTGCAAATAAATTCACAGAAAAACAAAGTCAAATAAAGGTTTTTTCTTGTGGTGTCTTGACATTTTAGTTATTGCTTTTCATTTTTATTTACAGGCTAACACTGGACACTTGTATCCTGAGTATGTCCAGGGTGAATATTTGATGATAATCCCAGAAAGCTCCAAGTTTCATCCTTTCCTCCTTCCCTCTAGCATTTCCTCCAAAGAAGTTATTGTCACAGCAGGAAGAGTGTGCAGCTCAGCAGTGGAAGAGCCCCAGGCATCATAGCATGAGCTCTTCCTCTTCCAAGACATGTGGTCTCGGGAGATTAGCTGGTGTGTGTGTGGGAACCCTAAGGCTTTCACCCATCTCTTCATTCTGTTCTTCCTTCCACTCCACCCCCGTATAATCTCATTCCCCACAGTTTATAGGAATAGACATAATTACTGCACTTTTCTTCCTTCAGAGAAAAGGCAGCTTCCTTTGAGGCTACAGTTCAGCTCTGTAACCGGGAAGAGCACCTGTAACCCACCTTCCATACCCTTCATCCCTCTCTCGGATGCCAATTCACCTAAAGCCCTGATGCCTGAAGTCCTGGGATTTATTCTGAGATTCCTCCCACCCTCAAAGCCAGCCTTTCCTGGCTGTTTCTCACCATATCTTGATTCCTCTTCTGCCCAGCCCTGCTGTGGCTGCCCATGCGCTGCAGGCAGCAGTGTGCAGAGCTCACAGGCAGCACACCCTGCTGCACTTGCCTGGGTGGGGGGAGTGCACACATCCACCGAGCCTGCTGACACTGGGTTTAGGTACACAGCCGTGTTTGCTTCATGGTTTGTAGGCATCTGCTTTCATTTTGACATAGAATCAGTCTTTCAAAGGTGCATTATCATTTATCTAGTTACCATTTAATAGTCATTTCTAGACAATTAACTAAATATCCAGTTCTTGCCCCAGAACACCAGCTTGAATAAGATACTGTCCTCTTGCTTACACAAAATGCCATTATTCTGATGACATACAGGTTTTATACTTATTTGGAGAAAAAAAAAATCTGTTCTGTATTGCCCTTATGAAGTAGCTAAAGATCCAGAGAAATGCAAGTCTCATGATATCATCAGATCATTCAACACAGGGGAATCTTGCAGTTTCTAATCATGAGGGAATAGCATGCTAACAGCTCATGAGAAACACATGGTGTGACATTCTGAGGTCACTTTTCTATCCCATATATAAACTTACAACAGTGGATTTTGACTGAGCAGTATTGGATCAAAGAACAACTTCAGGAAACATAAGTTAAGATTCAAATATCAGCTAAGTGATTGCTTAGCTACAGAAAGAAAAACATTTCTCCTGAAGTGAGAGAGTTTTCTTGTCCTGAGTTTCAAAGGCTTATTCCTTACAAAGTTTATTAGCTTATATTTGGATTATACTCTTCACTTTGAAACTCCTACAAAGGATTTACTTCCAAGGCCCTCCACTAGCTGCATAGACAATATATCAGGACATCTGCTGCTAAGCAGATTTGTATCTAATTTATACTTGTATTTGGATGATAGTGTCTTAGAGATGGATGAGAGATATCTTCAAGCATTAATTTGGATCAAACTTTATATGTCATTTTCATCTTAAAATGGAAAACAAATTGATAGTGCGATCATGTATGGTATGTCATAAACTATTCTCAGAATCTTTATTAGAGGAGCTATGAGAGATGAATACAGAAAACCTTAATTATCATTAGGCTTTGCAACAACTTATAAGTACTGATAATTCACTGAGTAACACATCTGGTAAACATTTAGTACCATTTATTGACCTTTTAAAAATCATCATATAAGATCTAATCAAGCAAATGAGAAATGTTCATACATTGTGTCTCTTATGGAAAGTGACATACTATCTACTTTGGGGCTCTGAGAGCAACCCAATGGCAGAATATATTTATATTTAGCTTACATAATAGACTAGAAAACGTGTTTGATTACTGCAAGAGTAAGCAAAACTCTTGCTTACTGTAAAATGATTATAAAATTACCTTCTACCTCTATAATGACTTTCTTTTGTTTTGTGTATATATACATATATATGCAATGCTATCATTTGCATTATGCATTCAGAGCCTTAAACTGTACTTGTGAGTTCAGCAGATATCATAGTGCTAGATGCACAGTGAGATGCATAGTGAGATGCAATGTAAAGCACAGAACACTGATATACATATTTGCATAGACACACAAAACATAGCAATCTACTTCTTGAAATCAGGACCAAGGCTGTGGAAACGGGCATTGGTCCAACTCAGAGGTTAGCACAGCAGGTTATAAAGGACAAATGCAGAGTATATATTGCCAGCTTGATTTTAGAGCAAAACCAGCCTTGCAAGACACAGATTTGATTTTTCCTGAATTTCAAGAGAGTCACCTGGTCAGAGGAGAGTCCTGGAGGAAGGGGAATGTTGCACTGTCTCAGTAGCTGAGGCTCTCATGGAGAAACTGCATCTGAAATTCATCCTGAGTGGGAATGAGAAATACAGGGACTCATAAGAGATGGTTTGGGATTCTCAGGAAGAAATACTGGGGAGAGAAGGAGAGAAATGCACAGCTAGTTGTTTGAGGGGATGGACAAAGCAAAGGCTGAAGGACAAAAGAGGAGTGTGCAGAGTGGGTGTGATCCAGCTGACAGTTTCTGATGGCCTGGACCAAGCAGGGAAGCAGAAGCAGACCTAGGAGGACTCACATGGTTGTAGCAAAGTGCTTTCTTCCTTGCTTGTGACTTCCCTGCACTTTGACCCAAACATTTTTTTTCTCTGTATAAGATTTTATTAATTACCCTAGTTTGGAATACAACAAAACTGGCATTTTAAATTAAAAGCCCTTTTTTGAGTGGGGCTTTTCACTTGCAGTGAATAAAATCTAGGCAGAATACCTGATTACATTAGGATTCCGTTATACTCCTTTCTTGGATTTCTGTTTTGTTTTGTTTGGTGTGTTTTGGGTTTGGTTTGGATTTTTGTTTTGAGGTTTGCTTTGTTAGTTTTTTTCCTGGAAATTCTCATCTCCTGGAATCAAGAAATAACAGGAATATACTCATTAAAACAGAGTCCCAGACCATGCAGAGACTAAGGAAATCTTGAAATTCACCCAAACAAGCTCAGAACACAAAAAAATCACAATAAGGGGAAAAAGTCCTTAATGGTACCCTTTGAAAAATCTTGTTCTTTTTAAACTTGTCTCAGGCTTTTTGCAAACTTGAGGTTGCTAATGCTTTACCTGTTTTATTCTGTACTGTCTAGGGACTGTGAATACAGAGTATCATAATACCATGAGAGGAATTTTTACATTCTCAGAATAATAAAGCAAATTATTAAATAGATTTCGCTGATGTGATGCATTGTATTGGGTGCTGTCTTCCTGTGTGAATCCTAGCAATGCTGGAGATTGAAATCCACACAGCATCTAATTAACACCAGTGCTCTGGCTATAATAAAAGTTCAACAGATAGATACAATGCCTAGAAATGAGTGTTTGTTGCCTAGCTTAAAATACATAAAAGGTTGAAGTTAATAAATGATTGCAACTCTCTCACTTGACCAAAGCCAATAGGCCCTGATTATTATAACTATTGATTTTATTCTAAATCAAAGATAGAAAAATATTATATCAACACTTAAGGGTGAATTTCTGTGTTGTTATTATATTCTAACATGAGAAAATACAGATGCCTTGACTCTGCCCAGGTGTCTGAAGTTGACTGTGCTTTTGCTAATAACATCTCTTCCTGCAGTTCTTCCTCCAGTGCATTGCACAGGTTTGCTGGAACTGATGACCTATCAGGGATGACTGAAAAAAAAGAGTTATGAAGTGTGGGCCATTATCAGTGAACAACCTGTCGTCAGCCCCATGGTGAGCCAGTGACTGGATTCAGCTGTGATGGGAACAGGGTGAGGAGCAGACTGTAGAGTCACTATGGGATCATTTCCCCAACTCGAGTAGGTCACACTAATGGGATTTGAATGGGGAGGAAGGAGTACATGCCCCTTTTCATGCATCCACTGTAAATCCACCACTGACCCTGCTATAACTCTTTGTTGTTACATTATTGCCTGTGATCTTAACTCCTCCACTCTTGAAATCCATCCTGTGTGCTGCATGCTGTCTGTTTCAGCCTTCTGCACAAAATTTGAACTACAAAAAATTTGGCAGGAATTTTCCACTTGAAGTCTTTTTTTTCCTATCGTAGAATCTTCCAAATGATTAATTTAGGTGCTTTTCTCATGTACACCACAAAGTCAAACTCAGCTTTATTATGATTGTACTGCCATTCCTCATCCTGTGACATGGAGCAAGAAGAGATGCCTAGGTAAGAGGGAACAGCTATATCTTCTCTAACCTAAGAAATTCTTATTATATTTTTCTTATGCTAAATGCTTTGAAGGAATATGTTGAATTTTATGAGTTCTCATCAATATACAAAAAGAATTTCAGTGGACTGATCCAGGCTGTTAGGACACACAGGTGTGTGAGATTCACTGACTGGGACAGAACTGCCTTGGCCACAGGAGTGGAGAGTTTCAGGTTCCCTGCCAGTTGACCACAACTTAGAGCTGCCCACACGACTTGTTTCTGCTGAATCTTGGATCCCTGCCAAAGCCAGGAAAATGGAAGTTCTGCAGTACACAGTATGAATTGTGACTTTCTAGACTTCTATCCTTCCAGCTTTGAGACAGAGGATTTTCCCAAACCAGGAGACTTCCCCAGAATAATAAAGACCTTTCAGACAAGTCAGGTTTCCCCAGCTAAGTCCCTTAAGTGAGAGACAGCTGCTGTGTCTTTGGACTGAGGACAGTGTGGTAAGTTTCCAGGAACTAGGATACCTGCCGTCTGTTGTTTTTTCCCCTTGAGAAATATAATAAAACATAACATCTTACAAAAAACCCAGGTGGCCATTTTCTAAACACATGGTAGATCTCTGCTTAAGATGAGCATAGTCACTCTTCTGCCTCTATTAATTAGGTTTTGCATTAACTATAAGAGAAGCTTAGGCACATTAAGGTCCATGTGTACATCTGCTTGTAGAGTCCTGAATTTAGGTGGTATATCTTAACATATAGATGACACCTCAATAATAAGTTATATCAGCAATGTGTAGATATTTGCCACCAGTTCCCTTAGCGCAACACTATTTCAAATCACATAAAGGAGAATTGACATTTAACACACACTTCACAGCTTCATGTAACAATTTGATAGAAGATGTCCATTTTGCTTATTTGAGAGATTTTCAGTTGTTAATGTAAAGAAAAAAACAGTAGTAAAATAGAGTAACTTGCGAATGAAGTGTCCAAAGAAAACTCATGAGAGATTTTTTGCATACAGGTATAAGGAAAGTACACCTAAAACTTTAAGAATGTTAATTGCACATTGTGCATTTTCGTAATGTGCAATGAAGACATATCTACATATGATAAACCAAATCAATTTCGGTATGCATAACAATTCATCTGTGGAAGAGTAGGGATCAGAATTATCTGAGATATTTCTACAGTCTGTTGGGTGACTATATCCTTACAGTTTAATAATGACTTATGATTAGGATTGTGCTACAAATACAAATAACATTTGTATGTGAGTAAAACACATCACAGTTTAGGAAGGAAAATAACCTTTCTGATCAAATGACTAGCAAACGAGTGTATCCAAATCCAATATTTGAGGAACTCTGAAATATGTATAATGTGTTGACACAAGCCAAGTGCTTGCTAGCACCAATTAGAAGATGGCTCTGTTGTGTTCTATTAAGATGAACATGTCCTAACCACAAGTCCTAAAATAGTCTCAAACTCCATCAAAAGAAATTAATTCAGTCCAGGTGCACCTCTTTTCCAATAAAGTTTTGATGGTAGATGATAGCTGGTAAATATAAATTAGCTGTACTGGATCAAAGACCAGCTGTAATGATGGGGAGAGAAGAATGGCTGCATTCATCACGCCATGAAGTGGAGAGAGACATGAAATGGTGCTAGTTAAGCTGAGCTGAGCAAATATGAAGAGGAGAAAAATGAAAGGAAAACTAAGATAGAGAAGAGAGCTTATGAACCATCATGTACAATCAGTATCCATATCTTGTTAAAAAATATTTTAGAAAAGTGAAAAAGCTAGTATTTCCCAAAGCACTCTGCAGGTCATTTTAGATCAATTTTGTTTCCTTGTGCTGAAGCCTCTCAAAACATTGTGAAAAGAGATTGTAATCCTAGTTTGGTTTTGAATTCTTGGATGTTTTAATGTAATACTAACTTTTTATCAAAATATAAAATTCATGTAAAAGTTATTGATAATATTAAAGGCTTTGCTAAGTTTAAAAAAAAAAAAACCTTATTGTATTGCTTTCATCCACTTGTAGATGAAAGCAATACAATTTTTACAGAATAAGGAAAGCACATGGACTCTGGAAATTTAAGCATTCTGTATTTTCCCAGATGAAATGATTGCGATTTGTGTGATTTTATACTGGGAGGCAAAAATATCAAATGGAGGCTTTTCTAATGTAACAATTATTTAGCACAACTAAACAACCCCTTTCCCACAAAGCTCAAGATGCTGTTGTAAATAGAACTTGATTTTTTTCTGGCTCTTTTTACAAACTTCATTAATCTTTTGTCAGTAATTCACTTTTTTCAAGAACCTCTCCCTTTGGACAGAAGTTTACTTCCTCCTGAAGTGCCTGATGACTCAAATGTATTGTTTAGGACTGCAAGCATTAAGATCCAGTCTCTGAGTTCCATTAAGTCTACAGCCACAGGCATCAGAACTTGAAGAACATTGAGCATGTAAGGGGAATCAAAATTGCTCCAGGCAAATGCTTGGCCCCTTGTTGGATATCAAAGGCTGAAAAGAACCTGATGTTTTTCTGTAATGGTTAGAACTAAGCAGAGAAGCTGCTTTCTGTGCTAAGGACTTGCTCATATTTGCACTGTCTAGTCACTAAATATGCACTAAATGTATCTTATCCTAACTACAGTAAATATATATACTAGGCATTGCTGATTAATGTAGAAAGTCATCATCTCCTTGCTCCCTTTTCTGCACACCTGACTGCTGCTAGGATTCCTGTGTTGACTGAGGCAGAGCTAGGGAAGGTTTTACTAAGTTTGTGCTTCATCAACCTTTGCAGAAGGGACCATCTGAGTTTATATACTGCTTACAGAAGTGAGGTCCTGTCTTATCCTAAAATTAGATCAAATAATTAAAATAACAATAATACTCATTACTCAGTCCATCAAGCTCATCTGAAAGATATATTTTAGCACACCTGATGATATTTCAATTACTGTTTCAAATGCTCTTTGAAAACTTCAGTGGTTTTATGCAGTAATTTATTTGGCTTTTCTTTAAGAGCTATGTTGAATAAGGACACAATGAATCTAAAACTAATAGATAATACATTTTCGCACTTAGGCAAAGCAGTTTAACTTCAACACACATGTAAAGTCATTGAAGGTTTTACTTGTAGATTTCTTTGTGTTTATGCCTACATTGTGACAACGCTCTGCTGATGACTACCAGTACTGAAGAACAGACTGGTTCTACCCAGGACCTTGGACCTGTAAGCTGCCTCATGGAATATCCAATAATAATTTTCATGTTAAACAAGCCAGAAGTGATTTACATTCCTTAATATGAGCGAGTGTTGAAAAAGACAAAATAGAGCTGTTAACTAGAAACCTCCTTTGTTGACAGCAGAGAAGTACTTAAAGGGGTTAACTCTGCCTCTGATTACCTATTAAATAAAGAACTGTATTGCTTCTTCTGATGAACTATTCAAATCTACCTGGAAACAGTGCAGAACTATGTTCATGGTATAACATATTTATGAAGTGACTGTGTTTTCCAGTTTTATGAAAGATTTCTACTATTCAATAGATATTGCAAGACTTGAGTTTCCTTTAAAAATTATGGTGTAAAATTTGCTGCATACCAAGTTTGCTGCATACTAAGTATTTTGTTATATTAATATGTTTCACTGTAGTATGGCTGAGGTAGCGAAACATGAAGAGGAATTTTTTTTATAGCTATAAATATTTTCCCAGTACCTACATGCTAGAGTATTAGATATACTCTAACACAGCAGAGATAAACTTCATCTGCATAATATGATGCGAATTATTTTCTCTGTCAAGTAGTTTTTGATCAAAGTTAAATCAGTAACAACATCATTTTGATGGGTGCAGACTCAAACAGAAGAGTAATAGCACGCCTAGACTTCATGAGGCTTATGCTCTACATACCCTAGAAGACAATTTCCATTGTTCTTGTCCTGCCTCCTCATAAAATGAATCAAGCTATACCTATCTGGTGGTATTTAATTTCTTTTAACCATTGCTTTTAACAACACTGATGAAACTGCCTCCTTTGAAAATAAATGTTCATAACTGTCTTGGCACTTGGATATTTCAATTGCCATTACAGTCATAATGGTCTAAAAGTGTAACTGAAACAAAATTTGTGAATTACTCAAAGAAAGGTTGTGCAACTGGAAGTATGCCTGTTTTTTTCAGCTACATATTAACTTTTATTAAAAGTTCTCTCTCTCAAAGGGTGCTTTTATGCACATGGACATTGATTCTGCTCTCTGGTGTCTTCCTCTCAGGGGCTCTGACTGTATTTTCCCATCAACTTTCATACTGATATAAGATCTTCATTCTAATTGTCTCTTTCACAGCTTTTCTCATAGAACCATGGATGAGGAATCAGTACATTTTTTTCTCTCTGTTTGGCAGTGCTTTGCTTATAAGGAAGTATCTTGGAAGTCCAGGTAATTGGATGAAATTAGAGCTAGTTCAAGGCAATCCTAAATTATGCTATCAGGGCTTCCATAGGGCCGAGGAATGAGTAGTGGTTAAGAATTTTTCCACTGCTTCTAGGCCATATGAGACCTCACTTCATCACCTACATACATTCTAAGCAATGAAAAACCCCGCCTTTTTATCTGAGAAAATACTAAACCAAGTACATGTAAGTGAGAGATGTGATTTTCACATAATGACTAGCTTAAAAAGGCTCAATGAACAAATTATTCTAAAAATCAGTTAATCACTGGTAATGATCACCTCAAATGTGATCAAATATATATTTAAAATGTTATGGCATCTATTGAGAACATCTTAACTGCCTTGGATAAAACAGGTAGTTCAAAAGAGGGAAATCTGCATATACTTCTTTCTTAAACTGGCCAACAATTGCACTGTCAGCTTACCAAGCTACCATCTTTCTATTGAAGTGAAATGCACAGCTTGAAAAACCTACTTCTCTTTTTTGCTGAGAAAAACATCATTCTGTTGGTTAATAGTAATCAGAAGTCATTGAAGTGTTTACTAGATGGCTAAGCAATGAGACTTACTAATAGCTCTTCCTCCAGAAAGGGTTATCAGCCTCTGCTTCACTTTCATGTTTTGTGTCTTTTATCTGAAAAGCACTTTTTAGGCCTACAACTCATGACAAACATAATGAAGGTCCATGCAGATTTCAGATTTCTAATCAACTCACTTAATTTGTCAATGAATGCCAACCTATCATATCTACTTAATGTATAGCATGCTTAAAATAAGCAGAACTGCAGTGTATATTAACACAAAGGGGGTATTTCACTGCCAAAAAAAGACTGCTGTACACAAGTTTTTAACAATGTGTTACTGATTCCCAAATGGTGTGTTACTGATAGGAAAACTGGCCTGTATAATGGCCCCTAGAATGTGCAATGCAAAGCTCTCTTGCATTTGTGGAGCATTACTTAACTGTTTGTCTTATAGAAAACAAAGAATTCCAGACTAGGATTCAAAATATTTGGTATCTAAAGCCTTTTATTGCTGAGTTAGTAGGAGCTAAATCATTTGCCAAAGGATGCACAACTAAAGAAGGAATTGCAGACCTTCCAGTGCTACAAAGACCTGCAGTTAGCATAAATGAGGTTGAAGCTGTGCCTTTCATATCAAAAAGATTTGGGGCACATGAAAATGTCCTGGTTTTGTTTTGGAACTTCCACATTGCTATAACTAAGAATCAAGTTTTAGCAATGTTTCTAAAGCATAGGAAGGGCTGTTACCAAGTTGATTATATGCTTCTAAATTTCAAAATGCTTCTATCTGAGCTGCTGACTGAATATTTGCGTCAAAGACACAGTTAAAATTTTAAAACACATACTGGACATTCATGTGATCTCTTTGAACATTTGTGAAATTAAACAGAATTACTGCAGGATTATATTGGTAAAGAAAGTACAGAAAATCTCCATATGGCATTTTCTGCATGTTTTAAATGTGAGCACTGCTTTTTACATATGCCGTTCTTGTCAAATTGCTACGTAGTTCTGCAGTTAGTTTGAATTTCTGCAATACCATTGTGTATTGACAAATCCATATATCATGTGTATCTGGCCATAAGTATTGAAATGGCAACATAGGTTATACTTTAGGAACACTTTTCAGGTAACTAATTGTCACTCGTGTGCAGGGCAGGAACAGGCGAGAGGCAGGATCATAGGAAAGGCAAAGAAGGCTTTATTCAAAAGAACTGCGCGGTTTTTATAGAGTGGTATGATAGATTCTATTCTATTGGCTAACTAACAGAAATATCTTTCTCACGCACTGTCCTTGAGAGGAACAGAAAAATAAAGTAGAAAAACAGCGCTTGCAAATTGTTTATAGTCAACAAGTTATCACATCTTTCCAGCTCCCTAAAACTTCTCACAAGCCGCTGTGAGAAACGCTTGCCATTTCTCTCTCTCTGTCCATGGCATCCACAACCAATTGCTATAATTCTTCCCTTGGAAATGAAAGTTTGAAAATCAAAATGGTTTAGACACAAGCTTAAAAGTATGGTTCCAAACTTATTTACCAAAGTAATGCAAATCCTTTGTTCATTTAGGAAATTTCTTACTACATGAACTGCCTTACTGATTTGGACAGGGATGGTCACATAAGAAAAGCCAGTCAAAAATAGTAGGACACAGGTCTGATTAAACACTCAGGATCATTGTGGATAAGCAAAAAGCTTACAGCAGACTCTTTCTACTCCAGACAATTTTGCCAAGGAGCTAAACTGTCCTCTTTCAAAACACAAGAGCCACAAAAAGACACAAGGATGTGAACGATCACATCAGTGCAAGGCTCTATCTGAAGTCCATGCATTTTGGCATTAAACTTCATTTTTCTATTGTCTGTGACTTGGTAAAAATTGTGTAGTGCCTTAGTGTCTGGCTTTGCTTTCTGTAGATGAAAAAATAACTCTTTTTCTGCTATGTATTGAGATGCACGGAATTAATCCTTGTAGAACAATGCCAAAGTCTTAGACAAAAACAAATTTGAAAGTGCAAAATATTATTTCAAGGACAAAAGTTTTCAATAAATTATTCAACACATATCTTATATTCAAACCACCCACCAACACAAATAATTAATGTATTAATTATTATGTACTTATCATAACCACTTTTTTTGTCATAGTTTAATACCCAAAATTAGTTGAATATGGAGATTTTTAGGAAGCTATGGTAAGCCCCATCATGCAGTAAAACTTCTATTCCCAACACCTGCCCTTTTGCAGCAAGTGCTCTTCTTGGGGTTTATGGCTGGCCAATAAATAAATTAAAAAAAAAAAAAGAACAAAAGAGAGGAAAACTGTGAAAATTAACAGAAATGCAAACCAAGAATATTAAGCCGATATTAGAATTATCTTCAAAGCTTGCCTGTTGGTATTACTGGCCTTTAAGCATACATTTGCAAGTTACATAAAGAAAAAAACCTCTCAAATGGCTGTTCCAAACCCTAATTGTTGTAACTTATCCATGCATTCCAGCAAAAATTTTCAGTGCTCTGCAGAAATGTTTGTTCACTTGCTGCAAACCATGTCACAAATCTTCACTGCAACAGCTAATATTTTACAATTGATCAAATAAACTGGGATATGTATTCTAAATATGTGACTTAATGAAAACAACTAAAAGATTTATGCTCCATTTAATGTACTTAGCTGAAGTCTCATGGGATTGCCAAAGAAGATAAAAACTGCAACATGGGTTAATGCTTAGTTATCTTTGGTTAACTTATATAGCTTAGTAATCAAAGGACATGAAAGGAGAACCTTTGATAAAAAATAGCCTATTTTAAAATTCCACAAAAGACAGCTGCCTTTAAATATAATACAATTTAAACTTCTATACTTCCCAAACAAGAGCTCATAGCTAAACTTAATTTGCAATTTATAGACAAGAACAGTATTCTTAGTTGTTTGGTATCCTATTAAATGTAAAAATCAGTTTGGGGAGAAAAATTAAGAATATGAAATTATAAATAGTGGTAAGAAATATACATATTTTCTCCTTGTCTTTCACTGGCTTTTGCAAGACAGCAGTGGAAAGCAAGAATCTGCAATGTAGAATGTTACTAAAGAAAGATAAATAAATAAATTATAAGTAAATAGCCATCTAGGTCTCTGTCAAATTCCCAATATTTTGCAAACTCAAAAAGAACTAAAAAATAGTCTTTGTTTAATCCACTGAAGAAAAGTGTTATTGATTTTTATAATTATATCCCCCTTGGGGGTGAATATGGCTCTTGATGTAAAATGGTCAAGTTGTATAACACTGCTGTTACAAATGTTAAAACAAAAAGTATTTAGTAAATAAGAATTACACCAGGCTGCTCCTGTGCTTGAAAGCAAGGTGCAAACCCTCTCAGGGTCCAAGGAAGACAATCTATTCTAAATCTGATTTCAGTCTCCTTAAAGGCAGTGTTTGTGCTCAAACAAGACATCCAAATGCATGTTACTAAGTACCAGTGACTGAAAGACTGCCTGGGACTGGAAATTTCAGATACTAAGCAACAGAGAATGTCATATTGCAAGAAGAAAATAACTAATTGGAACAAGATACTTAAGGTCATAAAAATAAAAGGAAATAATTTCTTTATGGGTATTTTGCTCTTCTGGAGAAGGGATGGGCAGGTTGGTGTAGATACACCTGTATCTATTTGATGTCTCTTTACTGCTTGTTCCTGCATACCTATGGATCCTACCCCATCTTCATTTTTGCATCTCACTTTCCCAGAGATTATATGAAATTATTATTCTGCTATTACTCCACAGTTTATTTGCCCTGCTTAATAGTAATATGTTACTCCAAATCACATTAGTGACTGCTGAAATTTGGTGCTTCCTGTCTAATACAATTTTTGTGATTGAGAGATTTGGGAAATCCAAAAGGAAAAAAAAACTTTGTAAAAGCTCTAGGGCAGTGCATCTTGCAGTACTTGCTACAGAACTCCATAGCTGTGATTATGAAAGGATGGAGTAGAGGAAAAACTTCTTTCTGTCTGTCCAAGCAGACAAGGAGAGACGAGAGGGCATGCTGAGAGGCTGTATGAGTAACACTAGGCTTCCCCCTTGATAGCTTAATGTCAGCAGGGCTGGTCTTGTTGAAATTAATCCAGTCACAATAATGGCATAAAGACATGCATTTATACCTCTATTGACTTTTCACGTTCACAGGATAATTGTTGTAACATTTTCTTAAAGGCCAAAGACCTTTTGATGATAAATATATCTCATTACATGGAATTTTATATGTAATCATCATATGAATCTCAGTGAAATTCAATGGATGCATTTACCATATGTTAATCCTAGCATAACAAGCCTTTAACCTATGTGACTTAATTATAGGCATATCATGAGATTTACTGTAAAAAACTGTTGGGTTTTTTTCACTCGCATTTTCTTTTAAAAATCCTTCCACTTCTTTAACTCTTTTGTGAATTTCCTATCAAAGAGTTCATCTTCTCTGCTCCTGACCTTGCTTGAAGGTAAATCCAGGGATGTGTGATACCACTATTTGCTCAAATGTTGCGCAGATAGGCACGGCTAGAGAAGCTTCTTATTGGAACTTTTGAATAAGCCTAGGCCTGCCAAAGACTCTGTGTTTCATTTTAAATACCCCCCAATTTGTATAACTGATCACTTCTGATGAGATTTTTCAGCCAGCAGTGAGCAACAGGTACATTTTCACTGTATATGAACATGACATATAGAACAATGCTTAAGCATTCCTGAAAAGGAGAAATATTGATACCAAGCTCTCTTAGTAGTCCAAATATACATCCAGTTAGAAATGAGTAGCAGATGCAAGGAAAAAGTGAAGAAAATGGGTTTATTTAGATTACAAAAACACAATTTCAGGAGCCTATGCTGTGGATACGTGTGAAAATATTCAAATGTATTCCCTGACTTCTGGAAGAAGGATGGGATCATAGAATCACAGAATGGTTCAGCTAGGAAGGGAAGTGTGGAAGTCATCTGGTTCAACCAAGCTTGTCAAGTAGGGAGACCTCGAGCCAGTCGTACAGGACCATGGGACCATGTCTAGGTGATTTTTTAATATCTCTGAGGAGGGAGACTCCACAATCTCCCTGCACAATCTCTAACGGTGCTCAGACATCCTCACAGAAAAGTGCTTTCTTATGTTCAGACAGACACTGCTGCATTTCAGTTTGTGTCCATTACCTCTTGTCCTTGTCACTGGGCATTATTGAAAAGAGCCTGGTTCCATCTTTGCACCCTCCTTTCATGATGCATGATGAAATTGCCTTAACTTGCATGGGGAAAAACAGTGTTGCTAGCAAAATCATTCAATAATCAGAATTCTGTGGTTTTGATGGGAATTACACAACTAGAGATATTGAAAGCTAGGTACAAACTTTCAGCTAGAGCTTGTCTATGTGACCTTCATTCTGTGAAAGTTGTTGTACTGCACAGTCTCTTGAGGTGTCTTTCGACCTTGCAATTCAGTAATTCCATTACTCTTTTTAGTTTCCCCATCCTATTTCTTTTGACCAGCCTCAGTTCCTACTGTCACTTGATTATAGACAAACTCCTGGGAGCCAAAACTTTTTACAACTAATTCTTGTACCATATGGATTCTTTAAAATATAAAGACATTTTATTATTCTTTCAAACATATACTTCAGTATGGCAGAAAATAAACCCCATAAAAACAATGCTTCTTTCATGAAAATTCATATGATAGTTGGAGCGATATATTTAGAATAGATCCCAAAAAGTCTTAATGAAATCAGGATAAAGTCCTGGTATGTACAGAATTTAAATGTATTCAAGTTTATAGTGTCAAGTGGTATTCAGTCACTGGGCTGTAATGGTCTACATAAAGTAATTTCTGGACTATTCAGGGACAATCAGTCATTGTGTCCAAAATTTTGTACAGTATGGGAGAGGTTCCAAAGGATTGAGAATGGTAAATACAGTAACTGTTCGGTTTTGTGTTTTGGTTGTTTGTTTTTTTTTTAAGCAGAAGAAGAGAATCTTTGAATTATAGTCTAGTTAAAGACAGCCAGAAAGACACACCAACAAATCATTAAACAATCCAGCTGAAAGCACCAAGAAGATAGCAAGGTGAAAAGAAACAGCCAGCATAGATTTGTCAATAACAGATCACATGAATCTAATTTCTTTCTTTGACAGGATGACTGGATAACAGTGTAGCAGAAGGCAGATTTGATAAATCTTGACTTCAGCAGGTCTTTCAACACAACTCTGCATATTGTTCTCATCAGCAAGAGCAATGTGGTCTGGATGATTTAGTGAAAAGAGTGTGATGAAGTGTTTGGAAAATAGCACCCACCACAATGATTAGTACAGATTCCCTGTCAAACTGGAGGATATTTCAAACAGAATCCGCTAAGAATCCCTACCGGTGCCTCTGTTCTACTATGATTTTCACTGACAATCTCAGTGGTGGGATGGAGGATACAGCTACATTTTTTATACTTGGCATTTGTCCCAAAAATACGTGGAACAAGACAAGAACAACAAAGCATTTTGGCAGTTCAGTCAGAATACAAGCCATTTGTCAAATCCTGGAGAAAGCACTCACAAGTGAACATGAAATGCAGTCAATATACATGCAGAACACGAAACTTAGAGAAGTTATATGAGCAACTGTTAAAAGAAGAATAAATAGGCAAGATTAATGTAAAACAAACAAACACAGGAGGCCATAAACTAAATTGTTTCTTGCTATTGTAAAGACCTCTTTAACTGAAGGAGAGGTCAGCAGTGTTGTGTATAAGCTATTGGAGGTGCTGTTCTTGATGTTCTGTTCTCCTTGGGTATCGCTCAGACCTCAGCTGGAGTAATGTTTCCCATTTTGGTCACCACACTTCAGAACAGATACAGACAATTTAGAGAGAATCCAGAGGAAAGCAAAAAGAATGATAAGAGCTTTGGAAAACGTGACCTACAAGGAAAGGTTGAAAGAGTTGGATTTGTTTAGTCTGGAAAAGGAAAGACTGAAGGCAGGCATGATAGTGTCTTCAAATATATAGAGCTTGTTAGAAAGAGTGCGGCGATCAATTATTCTTAGGGCCTGAGTGGGATTTGTAGGAGAAGAAAGCCAAATAATTTGAAGCAAAGGAGATTCAGGTTACAAGGTTTCCAATTGGAAGGGCAGTTAGGGGTTGAAACAGTTCACTGAGGAAGATTTCAGAATCTCTTTCATTGAAGGTTTTTAAGAGCAAGTGAGATATGTCATGTTTGTTTTATGTACAGTGAGGATAGGGGATGAATTATCCTATGTCTGTAGATACCTTCCAGCCCTATATATCTGAGATTCCCATGACAATGAAGCATTGATTCCACAGACACAAAAAGGGATATTGTAGGATGTATCTATAGACTGCTTCTTGACAGTAATTTGTATGACTGCGTGGTAGACTGTACTGTGTGTTCCAGAAATTAAAGAGCTAAAATGTCCCTAGTAAAGATCTCTACTAAGCTGGTTCTTTAAATAATAAATAATGTGGATTATACACATGGATAAAGTGAGCAAGATGTCCTATTTACTCGTCACACAAATAAAATAAACACATTTCTCTTGGAAATACAAAAATATGGAAATATTTTGTTTCTTAGAAGAAAAATTACTATTTGTCAAACCATGAACCAGTAAGTGGCTAAAATGAACATAAAGACAATGCCCACTGGGTTGGTAGCCTCCTATCTCATTACAGTGGATGAGATACCCATAAAATTCTGTGATTTTCTAGCTGATAACAAACACCACATAAACTGAAACCATTATCACAGTATTTCATCAATGGCAGGAATTCGCTGCAGCATCTGAACCTCGGAGACTAGCAAAGCTGTGCTGCCCATGTCCAGATGAGTATCTAAGCATAAACAAAGTCAGGGTGATGTAAGCCAGAATACGAACTAAGTACTGCATTGCTCCAAGTATGCAAGAGTAGGTTTTTTGCATTATCACATGAAATTTGTTAATGGCAATGAGAGCTAAACTGCTCCCATGAGGATTGCAGTGAAAGAATAGCCCTACTTGGGTAAATCAGCACACAGGGATGTCAAATTCTTTACACTTATAAGTCAGGGCCCTCAAACCTGGCTTTAAAATATGCCTTTACAGTCTCTTACAATGTTTGTTTCATTGCCTTCTAGATTTTAAGCCTGCAGTGTGGTCCCAGACCACATTTTCAGCCTTTTATCAACAACAAAAGTAATTGGCTTTTTAACTTTTGTAGGGAGGAAAACAATTAATGAAAAAAAAAATACATTTGCAATCAAATCTCTAGCCCGTACTGGTCTCTGTTATGATTTACCTTTTTTCCAGATATAGGTGAATGGCTTAGGCCAGCATGGCGATGCTGGTGAGCCTGGATCTGAGCACTAGAACACTGCAACTACATTATTTTATTGTTACTGCACTGCCTCACAAAATTTTCACTCATGCTGTGTAGTTTTCTTTGTGACAACACCTGCACATGACTTATATTACAGCACAAGTCAAGGACCACCCTCAGCAATAAGCAAAAGAGAAGCCAGATTCCTATGTATGACCAATTGTGCACTTTTCCCCTAAGTTTCACTTCCATTTGCCAAAGAGAGAGAAAAGCACACAATATGTGTTCATCTCCAGCTAAAATTAAGTGGCCAGAACCCTTCATAATCCAGGTGCCCTCTGCTTCATTTAAACTGCATGTAAATAAACAAGAAGGAAATCCTGATGCCACTAAACTCCTGACAGTATTTCACCTATGGATTTTCACACAAAGCTTTACTGAACAGGAGGACTGCTACTGGGAGAAAGAATAGCAGTTAGTCCAAAAAGGAAGGAAAAAGTCACTTTTGGCTTCTTGCATGCTATGCCGTGCTACATCCATCTGTGATGGAAAACAGGGCAAACTGGATGCAACAGCCTTCACACAGAAAATAAGAAAATACAGTGAATAAATAGAGGAAGATATTTACATCACATATAACTATATAAACATATCAGTAAGCAGTATTTACATGTGTAGATCTAGATAGGCGTCCCATTTAGACATATATTCTAATATAGATAGATATATAGGTAGAGATACAGATACACACACACGCAAACACAAATAATGGGTTATATTTATACTCCTTCCTAATATCCAGGACACCTCTCTCATCAATGGCAGAGTGGAAGCCTTTCTTGAAACCTGTTTGAATTTTCCCTTTATTGTAAGGACAATAAATTAACTTTAAACTAACCTCTAATTTGGGATTTCATCTCGTACAAAGTAAAGTCAAAAGCCAGCAGGTTACCAGTGGAGCATTAGAGTACATGGTATCTGCGCTGATACAGTGGGTGGGGAGAGGAAGCTATTAACATGTCTGTAACACTTCGCTTTATACACAACTACCCTGCTTTTAACTCCAGCCTTGGTCGCTGAGGTCAGGCAAGACAGAGCTGACTAATAGTGTCGCTTTCCTCCTGCCTTGAGTGCTCACCCTGCCGCAGCACGACAGCCAGTGCTGGAGGGGGTGGTGTAACACCTCGGCGGGAGAATCGCTCATTGCAGCTTTTCATTAATGGTGGATGCTAGGGAAAGAAGTGTCACACTGCCACAGCTAAAAGCTGCTGAAAAGAGAGCTGCTTAGCCATTCATGAAACACTGTTAACACAATAATGAATAGGACAAGGTCCCTCATTGTCAAGCAGGTGGTGGACTTTTACTCAGCATGAAGGGACCTGAGTGCCCAAATTGCTCTAACCGAGTGTAAAGAAGCTCACAAAACATAGCTGTCAACTCATTATTTCAAGTTTAAAATATAAGTATATGTGATGAAATGCTCCAACAGAAATTGAATCTTCAGAAGTTTCAGTTCATAAATGCGTCCTCCAGACTGATGTATGCAGAGGGGCATTCATATAAAGTTACAAGCTAGTGGAGCATGAAGCATTCATTCAATCATGTCATTTTTGAATACGAAATAACAGCAGATTTTTTTGCAGAAAAAATCTGAAAATCAGTTTAACCTTTCCCCATCACTATGGCTGTATTTGTACCTGTCATTCAATAGAAAAATGAACACCAGAGTAAGGGGCTTTTCCAAGACCCGTCAGTCCACAGCTCACCAGCAAAGAACAGTGCAGTGGAGTGAGGGCTGTAGGCAATGCCTACCACTGCTACTTTTCTCCAGCTTCATAACTTTCATGCTCAGCACATTAGCATGGTTAAGAATCCAGGACTTCCTACAGAAAATTTCCAACAGGGAGACAATGGGAATTTTGCCCCTAAAGTTAAGTATTTTGGCCATAGGTACTGCAGTAACTGGAATACATGACTTAGAGAAATCTGGGCCAATATAGCACCACAAAATTGAGTCCATCTCTTAGCCTCAGGAAAATTCCTAGACCTAGAAGAAGGCTATCCTTCTTCCCCAGCAGAAGAGCATGAATCCTGAGTTCATGATGCTTTTTCCTTGCATCCTGAATCCAAAATGCTTTTCCATCACTTTTCTAGGGTAATTCAGATTTCCAGAATTGGAAGGTAAGTGGTGTTAATTTTATAGGTGATCCTTCTGATTCATCCTATTGTAAATCCTTTCAAGATTTCAAGCAATTCAAGATCCAATTTTCTCTTCCTAATATAGTTTTTTTAAAATCAAATATAACATTGGGTCATTTTCATTCATAGACATCTGAATACACCACCCTTAACTAAAGGGATAGAATACTTGATGCTAAATGCACTTGATATAACTAAATTTATTAATCCTGCTTACAATGTAATTATTAATGTAATGGATAAAAAAAAATAAAACCACAAGAAATTTTGTAGAAAATATATCTAGGACTTCAGTGGCATTCTGAAATGGGAGAATTGATGCATACTTGCATAAAATATAACAATTAATGCAGAACCTCAATATCTTTTTTTTAATTAATGCTTTTTACTGGAAAATGAAGCATAAATTTGCTTTTGGTATTTGTGGGATCACTTCTTTATAGAGAAATTTAAGACAATAGAATTATAGAATCAAACTATTAAAAACATGACAAACATTTCTAAAATGCAAAAAAAAAAAACCTATAAAATAAATTAATAGAATACCTCAAATATAATCTATCAAATCCAAAATGTTTCACTCAGTCATTCTTCCTGAAGACAGAACTTTTCCTTTCATCATTCCT
This sequence comes from Ammospiza nelsoni, assembly GCF_027579445.1. Lineage (NCBI taxonomy): Eukaryota > Metazoa > Chordata > Aves > Passeriformes > Passerellidae > Ammospiza > Ammospiza nelsoni. The sequence goes on from NC_080633.1 coordinate 128,742,627, forward strand.
GCTATTTTATTTTCTCTACAAAAATAATGCAGCATATAATGGAAATGGTAAAAAATATCACAATGACACTAAAATAATTTCAGGGGTGTCACAGGTCGTCCTGTGCAAAGAACTGCCTATAAAAAACAGGAAGGAATATTAAACCAGAGGATTGAACCTCCAAACAAAACAGATTCTTTCCTGTAGACAGGAACAGGTAATTCCTGTAATGTACCCATGTGGAGCAGATTTTCCAGTTCCTTACTCCTACAGTTTCCTAGCAATTCTGTTCAGTTTGGTGAACTCACAAATAAACTGGAAAAGGATGTAACAACTGGAGTGTTTGCTTAGCCTTTTTTAATTAGAAATTTATTTTGAACAATGTTTCCCAGATTTAAAATCAGGCAAGAGACTTGTCCATAATACCAGATGATTCATTTTACTTTCTCTAAAGAGACTATGGGTTGAGACAGACATTTGTCAAAGAGAATACGCTGAGAAGCAATTGCACATTCAATAAGGACTTCATTCAAAACACACAGGCAGAGCCGATGCTTCGTGAGACATCCAAAATACTGCACCTGCTTTTGATAACCCAGTGTGAGGACACTTATAAACTTGGGCTAGCTCAATTTAGAACCTCCAGCTGGACAGGGTGGAGAATTTGCTCTATAAGCAAGCTCTGAGCGGCTCCAACCTGAAGGGGCAATTCCAGGCATCTAAGAGCCTCCTGCCAGCACCTGCTGGGAGGCCAAGCAGTTTCCATCTCTTTGTTTTTCAAGAACAGACCAGATAGAGCCCTATGCCCTAACATGAGACAGACAATATCATAATTGTGTACTCCAACTATTATTGTTTATACTGATGATCATATTTTCTTGGTTGAATTAATAGGAATCTTGAATCAGTGTAAGCCTAAGGAAATGCTAAAAAGTTTGTCCCTACTTCATCCACAATCAACAGAGTTGCAGACTGTGTTAGAGAGTGATGCAGTGCATCCCTGGCTGATTTGACCCCTGTTTCTCTCTGTGGCTAGACAGAAGACAATATAACAGGAAGACTGATTTAATCATGAATACTGATCTTCCTCTCATATTCCTTCCTTTCTCATATTCCTTCTTCTATATCTCACATAGTTACCCAACAACAGGAGGATTCTGAGTTTGTTGAACACGAATTTCACTGTGATGCTTCCTTTTGTTTAACCAGCAGCATTCCTAAAGCACAGCACACAGATTCTTGGGAGATGCTTCACTACTTCAGTGTAGCAGTGGGATCTGAGAAGCTTGGAAGGTCCTGCATAATGTCTTGTTATGTTAGTAAAAGAAAACACACTTTTCCTTCACAAACAAGAACTATTGAATTAGATCCAAAGACTCCTGTTTGTTCTGTGGGTCAATTCTCTATATTCAATGTGTCTGGAGTTCCCAGCAAGGGAGAGGAATCAGTCCTGAGTTTGAATGTATGAAGAATTTAATAATTTGTATAAATGTTTAAAAATTAAATTTTCGTTTTCTTTGTGAACATTTAATTTTCAGAGTTGTCTTTAATAGTTACACTTCAGAAATCAATTAATGGGAAGAGTGTCAGTTAATGGGAACTAGAGAATCAGTGCAATGCACATCTGAATTCTCTCAAATTGAGTCAGTCACAGTTTACAGCTATGAAGATTAGTACACAATCTGGCCATATTTTCTTTTTCACAGTCTTCAGCTAAAAAATGACAGCATGGCCATCTTCATGATTTTAACTGAAGTTGTTTGTTTCTTGTATCTCACCTCTGTACACAATATCGGAGTATTGAGTATCAGGTGGGTTTTTGCAAGACTTCAAAGCAGTACTTCTCACTACAGACCTGGGCCACGAATGTGAAGTGCAGAAATACAGACCACACACATTTATAAACACCTGGGCTACAAACAGCCTCCCATCAGGGCATTTATCTTTCTAATAAGCACTCTTTAAATGCCAGTTATTAAAAAGAAAGAAATAAAAGACCTTTTGTTCCTTCATTGAAAATACTGTTTGTTGATACTGGTAAATCCTTTCTGTGGTGGAACAATTACTTATAAAGCAATTGTATTTGGTTACTGTTTCAGAATGCAAAAATCTTACATTTTTTTCAACTCCAAGGCTGTTTTTAATGTGGAAAAAAAAAGCCAAAACCATAATTTTTTTAATATATTTTTGAACATGCCAGCAACATGAACTTGTTCTTTTTTTCCTACTGGTAACAAAACAAGGAATTTCTACAATAGGGATAAAGTAAATGCTAACTATCAATAAGATATAGGCCTCACATAGTGACATGACAAGATGAATATTTTTACAAGGCTAAGGTGTGATGCACCTTAAATATTGCAAGCATTGTAAAAGAAAAGTCATTATAAAGACAGATGAAGAGTTCTCCACACAGAAATGTTCTAAAAAGCTTGAAACACATTTCAGAGCAGCTTGCATCAGCAATGCACCCTCACTTAACTTCATAAATGGCTATGTGTACTTGAGAATTCCTGGACATATTCTGCTGGGTCGTCAATCTATTTAGGTTTTCTGTTGGATTGTGTGGTCAGAACTTTGTGGCAGGCATCATATTGAGCTGGAGAAGAATCTTACATACAGACTGGCCTAGGTAACATTATTTTCATTTCAGGTCACTCTTCCACCCCTTGCTTCTCAGGCCAGCATGATTTTTCATGACTTAGATGTCAATAAGCACTCCACTGGAGCTTGCTTTGCTGAGAAATCAGAATTCAAAGCAGGAACAAAACTGGAAGCTGTGTAGTGGTGGAAGATATTGTAGTATAAGAAAGCAATTCCTTTTTCCTCCTTGCCTCATGTATTTTAGTGGGTTCCATAGAGCCTCAGCACTACTTGATGGTCACAGGTTAGCAAGGTGCATGTGGCTGAAGTGGAGGAAAACTGGGCAGGCAGGGAAATGATAGTATAGAAGGAAGAGTTTTGGTGCTGATGGTTTCCCTTGACTAGCTGAAATGGGCAATAATGGAAAAGACGTATGGGATAATCTACTGCCACACAGTCTCACACACATTAGTACAATTATGACCAAGTTACAGCACACCTGTCATGCCTAGTCCTTTCTTTTCATGATAATGTATTACAAGACTTTGTGGTAATAGCTAAAAAATAGAAAGTAATTTTCTAAACCATTATGATTTTGAATACATTACCCCATCTCAAACTCATTCCAATATCACTGCAGATTTAAAGGAAAATAGGAATTTTAACTGCACACTGAATACAGGAATGTAGAAAAATAAAAATAAGGCAACTGACCACTGTCATAGTGGCACAGATAGAAACCCTGCCCCTTAACTTTTGTTATGTAAATTTCCTGCAATAGATCATGGCTTAAATTTCTTGCTCAATTACTCACAGTAAATCAGGGACATTCAGGCATCATTTAGGCATATACATATTGGATACAGACTTGTGTCCCAGATTTTTCTAGAATGACAGTAGACACTTCCTGGGCATGAGGTTTAAAAAATAATTAGAGGATATGTGAACCCATGCCTTACAAGTAGGAAAGTATATCATACAAAATATATGTGAATCAGGATAAAAGGTCCTGTGAAATAGATTGCATTCTGGTATAGCAGTTCAGTGAAAAACTATTTTGAAAGTTAGTTTAGAAAATAATTAAATGTAAAGTCATTTTAATATACAAATGTCTGACAGGAACTTGAAGTCCAACCTTTAACCCTGAAAAAAAAAGATAAAATATATTTAGATTAAAAAAGGATTTGAATTTCTCTAAAATCCACAGAAAATGTTACCATTTAGTAATGACATTCCCTTTCCATTTGACCCCAGCTTGACATGCTGAATTGCTCTGAACATCCGCCACCATATACAGAAAGTCTTACTTCTTAACTCTTGCCATTCTAATTTGCACACAAAAGTACATTAAAAGAGATGTTAAGGCTGTGACATAGAACAATAAAAGCAGAAAATTCATAAGTAATTAGGAAATATACTATACAAAATGTTCTCCAGTGCAAAAGGGCTGCTAATACATCACAGGCAATAGAGTTCTATGAGAAAACAATGGAGTTTTCTGATACATAATGCCATGTTTCCATTTCACAGGGAAAAAAAGAGTAACTGCAGCTAGTAAAGAGAGACTAGAATAGCTATGTATGCTTATAAAATATTATGGCTGATTCAGAGACAAAGTCAGCACCATTCTTTCAGAGTTGTAGATATCCAAAGGAGTGCCTAAAAAATATTTTAGACCTCTATTCTCCTATGCAAACTATGTCTCTGAAAGCGTCAAAGGCACCTTCAATACTTTCCTTCATCTTTCTTCTTTTTTTGCTCCAAATCTCACTGAAATCAGGTGGAGAGAAACAGCGATCAAACAGTGCAAAGGTGAAAGCTCTTGATTCTTCCTGAGGATGGGCAACTGTCTGCTCCCCTTCAAAGGCTGAATGCACTAGACTGATGTGAACAAAGACTTAGACCTACTTCACTAAGCTGAACAATTGCAGCTTCCCACAGGTTTCAGGCAAGGACAGAGGTAAGCACCAAAATGTTGGCAGAAGGATGGCTCTGGAAGTAGAATGGGATTTGTTATTGACCCACTGATACCAGTGAGAGATAGAGCTACATCATGCACCTCTGAAAAATAGCATTGCAAGCTCTTTGGGAATCTGCTCTGAAGAAGGGGAGAAGGAATTGTTTTACATATCTGGAACACCCAGAACAATTGTAAGTGCTAAATAATGTAGCAGCATGTTTTGGGGCATATAAACTCTGCTGAAAGGGGAATAAATTGATAATAGCATTAGGCACTTCTGGGATTATCTATCAAGGTATGAGTCAAATTTCCCTGAAAATTTTAAATACCTTAAGGCAGTGGTTTTTTTGTTAATATCTCCAAGCCTCATTTTGCTAGCTCCTTTCCCAAAGGTCTTTCACAGATACTTTCTCAATGCCAAGCCGTCAGTGTTTCTGCAGATGTAGCCCTGCCACAGTGTAAGACTCTCCAAGTCAGGTCTGCCATAGTCACAGTCCGTGTCTCCTCCAGAATCACCTGTTTGTCCTCCATTCACAATGGTGACCCAGTAAAGGAACCAGAGACATCAATGGAACAACACAATGACATTTTTTTAACAGATTAGTTCAGAATCAGCACACAGATTAGGAGCAAGCAGTCAAGAGCTGGTGAAGTGAAGGCAGAGCCCACCTAGATGGGATTATGACAGAGCTGGGCTCTAAGTCTCCTCTTTTCTTGCATTCTGGCTGTTTCCTGCCCTTGCATAAAAATTTCAGTACAAAAAAGGTATCAGTACTTTTTTTGTACATACATTTTGTTAATATATTCTGGTTAGAAACATGTCTGTGATTAGAAGGCAGAATGCTAGATATATAAAGGATTTAAATGGTTAAATTTATGGACTGCATGCCATTAAAGATGGTGATTACATACTCCTTTTTCAGAGGAATCTGGCTCAATCTAAAGCAGAGTTGTCAGCATTTCTTGATGGTACTTTGTATTTTTTAAATGGAAATTGAAGAACAATGGAAAACATATTCTTTTTTTTTGTTTGTTTTTCCTAAATGAACAAATCAAGCTTATGCTGATTCATACATGGCGTTCAGTTCTTGCAAGCATTCAGGTGATAACTTAGTATTTGTAAAAAATACAGTTATGAAATTATTGTAGAAGAAGCAGTTTTCTGGGAATCAATATCAGAACTGTATTCTTTTTATTTACTGTTTTTAAAATCACATTTTTCCTTCACTCTTTTTAATATATAGTTTTTTAATTTTAAAAATGTCTTCCAGTAAAAGAGCAGAAAAAGATCACATTAAGTCAAGTGAAAAATCTCAGTCCTTCTACCAGCTGGAAAAAGCAAACAGCCATCTGCCTCAAAATGGAAGCCCAGTGAAGACAGAATTCCTAGTACTTGCAACAGGATTTGGTGTCAGGTACCAGCAAGCATGAGGGCGGTCTAAGAGGGAAGACAAGCCCAGAGATGATGATAGATGATAACCAGCACAGGCAGAGGCAATGCCCTCATCAGTGAGATGCCAACAATTCTCTTAAGAGAACAACAGAGGTAAGAGGTAACATTTCCCCCTAGATGTTAATAAAAGAAATATTTTACTGTGATCTTTAATATGTTAAATTGTAAGATGCTTTGTAAATACTGACTGCCCCAAATTTGGGAGTCAAAATTTCCTTTTCCTTACAATAAATTTCCTTCACATTATACACATTTAGGTTTCTTCTTTCCAGTAGTCTCCCTTCTTAGAACTTTGACTGAACCCAGTAAAGCAATAAAAACCTAATTAAACATAAGCAAGGAAAAACACATAGTTAGCTCTAGGAACACATCTCTTCATTAAATGCTTCTGGAGTCCTTTCTGTATCCCATATGCCTATGTGCATCGCACTTATCATCCAGTTTGCTTTCTTCTCACTCCTACATCCCCTATACACATAAGGTCTCTGATGCTATCACTCTGATATCTCTTGTTCTTTCACTTTAAGGTCTCTTGTTCTCTCACCCCTATCTCCTGGTATAGCAGGTTTCTCCAAGTTTCACCCACTCCTAAAGTCTGTTGTTGTCTGTTGTCTGTTGTCTGTTGTGTACTGTTATTACAAGTGTGAAACAACTAAAAAATTATGTATTTTGTCTTAAAGATAAAGCAATTTTGTTACTTCTTTGCCCACATTTCTAACCTCTCTATGACCCTTTGTACCATTTCTTGTTTCTTGTAATATCTCTCATCCAGTTTAGTACACAATAATATTGTTAGCATGCTGGCTGCTGCTTCATCTTGAGATCATTAATTACACTACTAAAGCCTGGAGCTACTATTTAAGAGTACCACTGCCCTCCACAGGAGAGAATGACAGACTGGATTGTGTCCAAAACACTGTGTCTGTAGAGCCACACCTTACAGAGAGTCTTCTTTTCATCTGGAAGAAACCATCAATCATTGGTGGTCTAAAAGGACAGAAACGTGGCAGTGACATGTTCCATGTATGGGTGAGGTCACCTAGGGAATGAAGATTCTCAGCAGCCCTGCCCATTTATTCTCATTAGCAAGTGTCCACTGGCTGTTGTTTCCCTTTCTGCTTCTGGGTAAAACACAACACATGAACACTCCCTCCTTAACTTTGCCACTTGTTCAACAGTACAAAAGTAAATCCTTTGCCCTTCATCTTCTGAAAACATCATGCAAATACTTTATACGTGTTTCCTCCTTCTCTGTTAATCCATATCTCCCACAGCAAATATTTCTTCTTTCTGTGAAAGCCTTCCACTTTGGAACCTCCTCACTTGCGGACTTTCCTTACTCTCTAGTCAAAAGCACTTGAGTCTTGAAGCCAATGAAGTAATTTAGTGGATCCTTTGCCCTGTAAATCTAAATCTAATCTAAATCTATTCTACACTGAGAGACCTACATCTCCTTCTTCTCAGATTTACTTTTACCAATGATTATGTAATGCCCCAGTCTCCTGTAAAACTTACTTTCACAGGATCAATAGCTGCTACTGACCCAGAACAAGTCCTCAAAACTTTCCTAGTGCCACTTAGTCTACTGAACTGCATCCTTACTTTGCTGGTATATGGTCTTGATTCAACACTACTCCCAGTCAATTATATCTAAGTATGGTAAACGCTGAAAATATTAATTTGAAAACAGTAAGTATTTTGCACAAGGTAACATTTATTTGGGTACCGGAATGTTTTTCTCTTTATCTAGAAACAACTGATTAACTGCTTTACAAAAGATCAGTTCCCAACACAGAGTATTAGGACTGGCCACATCACTCTCATCAACATTAACAGATGTGCTCATCTATAAACTCAGTCCTTTACCTTTACATGTGATGAAGTATTCTGAGATAAGACAATCACAGAGGGAAAGTGAGTAATATTCACTCCTTCACTTCTGGTTTTGCCTGGAGTGATTCCAACATCAGCAGTGAGTTGTCTCTTTTTTTGTTTCCTTATAAATAAACACGAGAGTGGCCAGTTTTACTTCTCATTATTTATAAATAACAATGTGAAGTGTTATCTCAAAAGGGAATTTTGGTAGTGAAGTTACATATCCTTTACAAGAGGGATTTATAACACGAACATATATAGAAAGAAACTATACCCTTGGTATTGTAATTACGCTTTTAAAACACCCGATAATTCGGTGTTATTTGTTTTTCCTTTCTTTGATGAACTGATAAATGTCACTTGAATATTTGCATGAGCACTCAGTAGAGAAGCTAGTTTTCTTCAAAAGAAAATAGCACACACACTTATTTCTCCTCTGCTGTACATAAATTCTAAATAGTACCTTGGAAGAATTATGAAATAAAAATGGATGTTTTTAAAGGCATTTGTGCAGTCTGGGGAATAAATGATAGAATTTTCTTATATTTCTCATATATGCAGATAACAGATACATTTAATGCAAGAAGGAAATAGAATTTTAATAGAATTTTTAACTAAAGATCTTGAAACAAAACTAGACATACATTTTAATTGAATTTCTGGCTCAAATTACAGCAAAGCATTATAAATCATTAGGAATCAGTTTTAAAACTGCTTTCACTTTTACCCGTATTACAAACACAGAGGTAAGCTTTTACAGCTACAGATAAGTGTTAATAAATTACCCGAATTTCAAAATTAATGGCTGCCCGGCTGCTTTGGGGAGATATCATTGTGTTTCATGAATATTTTGATTTTGTGATTAGATCAAAATGCACTGAATTCCTAAACAGTCATAACTAAGGTCTGCTGATCATAAACTGTTCTTTTTTTAATAAATTATATTCCTCACAAATCTGCTGATATGGAATAATTAGAAATTGGTTGCCTGCATTTACTGTAATATTTGCATGACTTTAGATCTCCACCTACTGATCTAGTGGCTGGCAGGAAATGTACATTTTGTACATTTCTAAATATACCTTGCCTGCAGAGATAATGGTTTATATTGTGATGTTAAGAAGGTTTTTATTTGCAAAAAACAAAGAGGTGTCACTTGCCAGTTCTGGAAGACATTGATTAGGCTGTTTGTGTCATTCCTATTCAGAACTTATTATTTACAGCTTTCCTGTTTCCTTTCCTTTGTAGGAGATAATGATCTGTCTCCTGTAAACTGCTTAAAGTGTGCCTATTTTCTCTTTTTTTTTTTTATTAGGGAGTCTTGAAACACATTTTATAGAAGGCAAGCATATTAAAATGGAATGTAAACTGTAAAATACAGCATATTAATCGAAAATTATATCTTTCAGTATAATCTTTAAATTAAGTGGCATACAAATATTTATAGTTAGGGAAAATGAAAATTGCAAATCCATTTTTCATTGTGGAAGGCACATGCATCTGAATGTGATCCTGTAAAGACATATACATCCCACAATTAAATACACTTATATTTTGGAAACTATTCATTTTAACAGTACTGTAAATGGGCATATCTGTTTTTTGCTACAGATCTTTGTTGAGGGAAGGGAGCGCTCATTGCTGACTAGAATTCAGGTTTCGGAATGGCCTAAGCACACAGTGTCCCCATGGATGCTTTATAACCATGTGCTTCAGGACACATTTCAAATTTAGAAACGTGGCTTCATTTTTTTGCCATATACTGTAGAGATTTAACATAATTGTGAATGTTTACTGCATTAACGTGAACAAATCTTAAAATCAATGCATCAAAGGGGGAGGCTGTAGTCTACTACATAATATAATTAGATGACAGGGCAAATGTATTTGGGATAGGCACATGCTAAAATAATCCTCCATTTCAAGAAAAGCAAATAAAAATTGTTACCATTGCCATGGCTTTGTAATGTGAATGATAGTTCAAGGAAAACAGAGTGACGACAAGCAAAACACTCAGCCAGTTCACAAGACCTAAAATTTACTCTAATGATTTCTGAAGAAAATTCTATTTCATTTTGAAAAATAATTGATCCCATTCTCTATTCCATCCCCATTGCTACTGTAGTTGGTTTTGCAGCCCAATGAACGGATCTTATTCCCAGACTGGACAACTAGTCCTGTAAACTAACAGGTACGTAAAATGATCAAGGACAAAGCTGGTAATTGCTCACAATCATGCTCTTTTACCATTTCAGTCCAGCCTGTGTGGTGTTTATTTTATGGGTATTTATCCCATTATCCCTAGTAGTGTGACCTACTTGCATTAAAATTTAATACTGAGTTTCATTACCAAGGTATCCTATATCAATTTCAACTCTCCCCCAAATAAAATCTTTTTTCTTTTTCAAGATGAATGAAATAACTAGAACAAGTCCAGTGCCTCCACTTTTGGAATCATGGATTGATTGATTGATTGATTGATTGATGCTTCATTGTTAGCCCTTTAACCCAGAAATATTAATCTCTATAGAAAGCGCTCCTGCAATTGTGAGAAACCTGGTAATTTGGCCAAATGCAGGTTAACAAATATAGTGACAAAAAGGGAATTGTGGGCTATTCCCTTTTCATGGGTTGTACTGGATACCAGATTCCTGATTTCCACATTGGAAACTTTGGCTGAAGTCCATGGTTCAGAGGCTGGTCATGTGTTGGCCCTTCTTCAACAAGTTGTTTTTAGCCCATGAGTAATTTCTTGTTCAGAAGCAAACCCAAATGGGAGGGTAGGAGATGTGGAGAGCCTTCTCTGTCCCCACAGGTTGGGCACATTGCCTGGGCAAGGGGGAATGTGACCCACAGGAAGCAGAAAAGAACAAACTCTCCTAGCACCAAACAAGGTATTTTAGGTGCCTAAACTGGACAACTTTGGTTCTTACAAAGGTTTCTTTGGCAAATTTTCAGACAGGAAATCAACTCAGGCAGCCTAAAGTGTGTTCTAGAAGAGTCATTGTCCTCAGTAGCTATATTGGAAGCTGAGAAATGGCAATTTGGCATGCAAATTAGGCATCTAAAGTTGGCCAAGGAACATACTAGTAAAAAGGTACTGGCAGTTTTATACTAAGTATAAAAAATAACAACTGTAGAAAGACAGCACACAATGTAAAACATTAATAATTGAATTGAGGTAGGGTGGTGTTTCTTTGTTTCATTTTGGTTTTACCTAAATTTTTAAATTAGAATCTGCAAAATAATCTGGAAAAAAAGACTGAAGTTGGAACAAACAAATAACAAGAACGTCTGACATTTGAGGAATATTTGTTGCTCTGTGGAACAGAGACCCATAGAAAGAAAATTTCATGGCCTAGAGGGAGAAAAAATATGCTTTACTTTGAAAGCTATGTTTGACCAAGATATCCTTAAAAAGTACTATGTAGGACATGAGAGCTGCTATGGTTACAGCAGTGAAGATTGTTTTATTTGAACCTAAAGATTTCTGTGAGAATCCTAATTCTACCCTTAGCGGATATAGCTAACTCCCATTGATGTTAGTTCTTCATGGGACAAAGTTTGGGCTGGAGGATTGTTAACTGCTATAATTCTTATGAAAAGAGAATATACATTTCTTTCTGCAAAGAAATAACAAGGGATAATCTGAAGTGCTCTAAGCCACCATCAGGAGGAAGAATTATTATCTTTTCTTTTCACAAGGAAAAAAGAACCTACATTTAAGCTAATATTGACAGATCTCTGCAGACCAGAAGAGAAACAATCCCACAGCCTAAGCAAAGCAAAGAGATCAGTCTCTGACATCCATTCAGAAACCAGCTGCTGGTGAAAGAGAACAGAGGAGCCAGGAGCAGGAGGAACAGATGTGTCTGATGAGATGTGTGCAGGGCATATTCCTTGGTGCCAGTAAGTAGGCCCAGCTATTTAGCAGATTTTGTAAAGTACCTTTTGTGTGGAGAATAAATAGACTAAACTATGATCCTGAAGATTTCAGGATCATACATGGCATAAGAAACTTGGGGAGCATCAGTGTTCTGCTGCTGAATTATTTGTACCTGCACATGTTTGCCTCAGCGATAGTGACTTCAAAGCACTGTGGTGACAGTCATTCTGCATAATGCCAAACAGCCAAGCCTGTTTTAACAAGGGGGCAGGATTACATTTTCAACAGTTCTGGTACTATTTGCTTTGTGAAAATGCTTAATTGTATGTTAAATTGACTGTAGACATGATCTATTAAAGCTTGGTTTTTCAAGGGTACCTCAGGGAGTTAGCGCCCACCTCCCCATGACACACCATGTGATTTGGGCAGGGAACTCGCTCAGGCTCATGTGAATGTCCCAGCCTCACTGCACATTCCTGAGCAGATGTGGTGAGCATTGTTCTGACTCATATGGGCTGATTAGTCAATATTTATATTATGTTCTGCCGGCTGGAAAGTAGGAGAGAAGTGCTAACTGCTGTTGTTTTTATTACTGATTTACAACATGAGGAAGCTGTGGAAACCTCTCCTATGAGTCACAATCATGTTCACACAGTTTGTGTTAAAATATCCAGCCTCAGGAATATGCTTGGCAATCTTTGAACACTATGCATTTACATGTGTTCATGGCTCCTGCCCCTGAGTTACAGAAACTCACATGTGTGACTGAAACCAGGAGCATCATACCCTTAAGTCACAGAAAAAAGGGCCCAGTATGTTTGCTTGGGTTGCAGTGAAAGGCAGTGTAATGGACAGAGAGACAAAATCTCTAGGGTTTCCTACCAGTACCTAAACTGCAGGACTAGTTCAGCGTATAGTCAAAACCAAAGTTAGTCTGTGTCATGCAGACTTTGGAGAGGTGGGAGTTTGCTTATAACTTTCCTAAATCCATCCTCAAGAAGATGACTTGTCCTCTTTTTGTCTTTCATTCCTATCTGATCATCCAGAATCTTCTTTCTTCCATCACTGGTGTGCTCTGGTGTGCTCTTCACAGCAGACCTCCCTGGATGTAGATGTGATCATGAAAAATGATGTGGTCAAGAGACTGGAAAGATTGCTTTCCACTTTTGGGTCTATTTGGTGAGGACCACAAGGGAAGGTGCAGTCAGGATTATAAGAATAGGAAGTGCTTGTTAGGAGATCTGGAATTACTGAGCATGTTGCTACTGTAGCTCCCTGAACATAAAGACAAAAGAGACCAATTGCTAGAGGTAAACTGTAGGACAGGTAACATTGGGCATGTCAGAAGTCCCTCTTTATTTGCCTTTATTCCATCAGACCAGAGGACGGCAATGTTCAGAAAAGAACAAGGCATTTGGGACAGGCTGCAAAAAGCCATCTCCACTTAACACGACTTATGTGGTACTAAGACTTTCCAGTTCTCACTGGAACCAATTTAGTTCCTGATGTGTGTGGAAACATTCCTGTCATTATCAAGTTGAAATAGTATGTCTTCTATTCAAATCCGTCCTTGTGCCTGATTTTGGGCTTATTAGTGCACATATTACTACTATGACACAGAAAAGCAAATTCATTCAGCGGTGTAAACCAACATGAATTTAGAAAATGAAACCCTAGCATCTACATATTTAGAGGCTTTGTAACCAATTAAGAGTGTTCCATGAAACACAATATTGCATCACACATGCTTGTCTTTTCAGAGTAGTCACTGACAATGGTTTCTCAGAAGATGGATCAATTATGGTTCTGCTGAAACAGGCAGATGTGCAAAATACTGGTTCCTTACCTGGATTCTGACTCACCAGAATGGCAACTGGATATGGCAAAAGCAAAGATTCAGTTGACAAAGGGGAGCATTACCTATGAATATTTTTTCATACTCATATGTATGGTAAATTTCTTCAAACTGCAGCTGAAATTATGACTGACATGTGAAAAAGAGCTTATATATCTGAAACAGGATGAAGTTAGGTGTAAAAAATCAAGAGAGATATCTTTAAATATACCTCTTGAAATAATCAACTCAAGAGAACAAGTAAGCCCAAGAGTAGGCCCCCAAGGCACAACAGTGTTCATCCTAGAGGCACCTGTGTTATGTATGAGTTGGGATGTGTGCCCACACAATAAAGAAGGCGCTGTGAAAAACATACTTTGGAATTCAGATGCAATATAGATGCTTTTGAAGATCATTCCTCCTGATGTCAGGGGTAGTTCCCAGGTGTCCATTAAGATCCAATGGATATTGCAGAGGTAAGGGCATCCCTACTTAGTGTTTCTCTTGCTACTGTCCTCCCTATGGAACTTTTCTGCCTGCAATACGGGAGTGGGAGATCACTGTCCCTGGCAGGATTCCTTCTCCCTTTGATTTACTGCTTAGCCTGTTTTGGATCAAGCACTACAGACCAACATTTTCAAAATTAAGCAGGTCAACCAGACACTTCAACCCATGTAAGTCACTTCAAAGAATGGACAGATTCTACATCATGTAAGAGCTATAGCTTTCATAAGATTGATTTGGAGGTATCTGTGCTCAGCAGCTCTAAAATCTAGGCCATTTTTATTTAGACTCCTAAAGCCAAAATCAAATACTTAGCTTTAGGCAACTTCATCCTGAACCTTGGTCCTAATCTCTTTTTTAATACTCTGCTAAGTAGAAAGATGCAAATAGTTACTGTGTACATAAATCAGTGTTGTTTCAAAGATTAGTTAGGACTAATGTTATGCAACGTTATGTGTTAGGGTAAATGTTATGCAACACATTAAAGCATTTCCATTTTTATTCAGTAAAAACGGTGGAAATAAAAGACAATCATTTTTATCTAACTTTTTCTGTAACTCACATTACAATATTATTCAAGTTGTACATTAAACTTAAGTTTTCCACATGGGTTGATTCTTTCTAGAGTGAGAATGAAATTGCTGTGGGATGGTTGCTCTGGATTGTGGTAATTTTGTTTTAAATTTACAAGCTTCTTTGGGTTCCTGTTAGATAATTCAATGAAGAAGTTGTTTTCCACTAACTAAGAAGGAAATTTAGTGAAGTTGATGTGGGGAAGATCAAGAAAACCTTTACTTGTACTGAGAAACATTGCCATGAACTGCCATACTTCATGAATGGATGATAGGAAGGCCAAATATAAGTATTTTATTTGTAGCTGTGGCTAGGCAAATTATGGATAAATCTTTATTGCACTGAACTAGTGGGAATTCAAAGATTTTTCACATCTCCAAGGAGTTTAGAATTAGAGATACAATGAAAGCTTTTCAAAAAAGTTGGATTATGAAGCTTACTCTAAAAATCCTGGAATTTTGCCATTAATAAAATGAGTAGATTTTGGTGGTAAGAGCACAAAATAATTTAGGATCTTGGAAGAATCTATCTACATGTAATAATTCATTCTTAAATTTCTCCAAGAAGCGAAAGAGGTTCACTAGGCAGGCTCACACTCAGACATAAATTCTGTCCGAATTTACTTCAAGAATAACTGCACATCCACAACTGTGGTGATACATATGGAAGTACTTTTAGGAGTAATTACTTGCCAGCAAGGAGCACATAATCAGCCTCATGGTCTTCTTGTAACAGTGATTGCCTCTGATTCTGCAAACCACCACCAGCTCAAAATTGGAAACTCCCTATAAATGATGGCTATCCTAATCCAAAAGCTCACCCTAATGCTGTGTGAAGTCAACAAGGCTGATGCAGCTTTCTCCCCAGTCATTGTTATTCATGCACATTAATTAGCCATTTCAAAACCAGACATTTAAAGAAAATAGAGAAAATTATAGATTTCACAGAACCATTCAAAGAAACAGTCCAACAGAGGGTCAAGCATTAACTTCTGCTGTTAAAAAAAAAAAAAAAACAAAAAAAAAACCAAAAAAAACCAAAAAAAAAAAACAAGCTGTTTTCTAGTTAATTTGTAATCTAAAAATTGTATTACATACAGAGCTCTCCATTTGTCCTAAAGGCTGAAAAACCTTCAGCATCTCCAGAATATAATCATAACCTTTCAGTGTTCTGTGGAATGATGGCTGGATGGTGTGAGGTCTTGGTAGAGCTGGACATCTCTGACAGCTGGAAACACTTCTTTCACTTAAAAATTTCTCAAGGTCATATGTTTTAATCCATGAATTCAGAAGAATTAAAAAAAAAAAAAAAGACAGATGTATCACTTAACTTCATTAATCGTAATAGAAAAATTTGTCATAAAGGGGAATTTGTGTTTGAAAGTTTTACCAATTTTAAATATCCAAAGTAAGAAACTATGGTGTACGTCTCAGTTTCTCAACAGGACAATCACTTTCAAAGCATGCAATGTCCAAGTAGAAAAGAGTATACTTACACTTTTCTAGGTACTCATGCCTGAGAGAACAGGTCTCTTCAAATGTATATACCAATAAAATTGGTTTCAAAGCACTTCCTGTTGTAATGAAAACACTTTAGAACAATATTTATTGTTCTGAAATTAAGCTGAATTTAAACACTGAAATGAATTACATATTGAAGTACTCTAAATCAAAGATGCAATACAAATCTGCTGGCTAATTCATGCATTACCAAGATGTAATGCTGGAAAGTATCATTTGATTATATCACCTGATCTTCTACATAAGGCAGGTATATGGAAGCTAATATTCTTTACAAATAGGCAGAATTGTAATAAATAATATCCACATTGTTTATTTTCTCCTCACTGGAGCATCCTGCAAGACCCCTAATTTTAGGCAACGTTACATGAGATAGTAATTAGTACCTTTTGTATTGCACAATGAGAGAAAACAATCCTTGTGGAAATTTTCCATACAGAGACAATATTATAGCAATTTTGCTTAAAAAAACTGTACAATTTCTGCCTGGAGGATTGAACGACCACAATTACAGCCTGAAAGACATATCCGCTCAAACACTCTTTCAAGTGCCTGAAGAGGAGGGGCAAATGCTAAGTCATTTCAACAGAGCTACAAAAGCAGCCTCCTGCCTCTGTTAGCAAACTTTTGGCTTTTGGGGCTGCACAGGAAAATTCATATCAAGGTATCACTTTCAGAACAGAAAATAACTCTGTCCCTGCTCCCTATTGTTATGAGAATTCACAGAATCACTGGGTTGGAAGAGACCTTCAAGATCATCGAGTCCAACTCATGCCCCAACACCTCAACTAAATCATGGCACCCAGCGCCATACCTAGTCTTTTTTTAAACACATCCAGGAATGGTGACTCCACCACCTCCCCTGGCAGGCCATTCCAGAATTTTATCACTCTTTCCATAAGGAATTTCTTCTAATATCCAACCTATGTTTACCTTGGCACAGCTTGAGAATTTGTCCTCTAGTTCTCTTAGCTGCTGCCTGGAGAAAGAGATCAACCCCCACCTGACCACAACCACTTTTCAGGGAGTTGTAGAGAGTTGTTGAGTCTCCTTTCCTCCAGGCTAAACTACTCCAGCTCCCTCAGTCATTCCTCACAGGGTTTGTGTCCCAAGCCCCTCACCAGCCTCATTGCCTCCCCTGGACGCGCTCAAGTGTCTCAAGGTCCTTCCCAAACTGAGGGCCCAGAACTGGACACAGCACTCAAGGTGTGGCCTCACCTGTGCTGGGTACAGGGCAAGAATGACCTCCCTGGGCCTGCTGGTCACACTGTTCCTGATACTGGCCAGGATGCCATTGGCCTTCTTGGCCACCAGGGCTCACTGCTGGCTCATGTTCAGTCTGGTGTCAACCAGCACCCTCAGGTCCCTTTCTGCCTGGGCACTGTCCAGCCACACTGTCCCCTATAAAGCTGCTGGGGGTTATTGTGGCCAAAATGCAGGACTTGGCACTTGGACTTATTAAACTTCATCCTATTAAACTCTGCTCATCCATTCACTCATTCCAGGTCTCTCTGCAGAGCCCTCCTACCTTCCAACAGATAGACACAAGCTCCCAGCTTAGTGTCATCTGCAAATTTACTAATGGAAGACTCAATCCCCTCATCCATGTCATCAATAAAAATATTGAACACAACTGGCCCCAGCACAGACACCTGAGGGACAACACTCCTTGCCTCCGTAAGCTGACCTCTAAAGCTATGGGATAGCTGTTTCTTTTCTCTGAATAGAAACTGCATATCATCCCAAAATTTCTCTTTTATAGAGAAATCTCCAATTACTACTATGGTAGTACCACACCTGTTACAGCAACATCATTGTCCTGCACTTTTAGCTTCCCAGGTGGTGAACACTTAGTGAGGAGCTATTTATATTAAAAGCCTTGTAAAGTGAAGAGAATGAATTTTGAATAGGCCAGTTTCTCAAGATGGAACTGGGATGGACCTTTTCTGAGCATTTAAAATCATCCCTCTGTCTTAACAAAGTGTGTCTCTGCACCACATAAAAAAATTGGAAGAGTGAACAGTCTTCAGCACATGCCATATTTAGAGTTTATCAAATTACTAACTTAATTTTTTAGAAAAGCTGATGATGCCAAAATTATTCAGTAGCTGTTTGCATTTAAAGTCATGCATCAAAAGGAAATGATAGTGTTGAGATGCTGATAAGTACAAGCAGAGCATGGAGCTGACTGGAGAAACCACTGGACAGATTGTAATGCAGTAGGTCTACTACACCGACCTCAAAAGAAGCCACAAAGTTATGAAGCAAAAACTATTTTGAAGGACATTATGGCCCAGCCATTCTCTGGTGTTGAAGCTGTTCTGAACACTAGCTTCTAGGTCTCTGCAAAGAGAATTTCAATGTGAAATAACACCTTCAAATGATCAGACTTTAAAAATTCTGCTCTCTTGAGCTTTTCAGAAGTATGTACTTTAAAATATATATCTCAAGGGCAGCAGAAAAACATTTTAATGAATGCTAACATGTTTGTAAACACAATGAAAATGGCATTTCCTACTGAGCAGTATAGGATCATTTAAATAAAATATCTGCCTTTGGACATCAGACCCTGCTGGTGATCCCAATAGGATTTGTGCTTCATTTTTCTATTGGAAAACACATCATATATGGACATGTTTTATGAGGACTGATAAAAACAGAAATCTCTGACACATGCCATCTGTACAGATTTCTCCTTTTTAAATCTGTATATCTTAATAAATTTCCAAAATTCATCCCTGAAACTGTGTTGACTTGTTCCAAATGCCTCATGCTAAGAGGTGAATATCAGCATAAGAATTCATTATTTTAATAGAACTAAAGTCTGTCAGAGGTAGGAGAACAGAATGCAAATGTCAACATTGCTGGAGGTACCAGCAAACTGATAAAGGCCATTTATTTATATGACTATATTTCCAGTAGAACAGTGTCACTTGAATATCTTCAGTCACATTATGTTTATCCTACTTTCTTTATAAAGTGACTTCCACCTAACACCACAACTTGAGGTACTTACTCAGTAAATACTGAGTTTTCACATGATAAAATATTTTTGGGGCTAAATCCTGAAAAACCAATTAAAACAGTGAGTAGAGACAGTGCTGCACCCTTCTGCAAGGTTTGAAGACCTTTCACGCTGAGTAAGTGGAAGCTACAAGTAAGAGAGCATGAGTATGTGAAGGTGACCAGAGAACCTCTCAAGGCTCAGACTCCTTGTTTTGGTGGGAACCAAAGCCCGAGGACCAAGACCCACAGATGCATGCTGCCATCTGTGTTTTCACCCACCTGCTCTTAAAGACCTGCTTGTTCTTGTGCAGTTAGTGGCTGCTAGGTGGAACAACACCTCTCTCTGACCCTATATAGGTAGTATTCATGACTTCCCTAAGTACTGTAGACACAGCAAAAAGAAGATTTTTCTCCTCTGAGTTTCTTTTCCTCACATCCTACAGCTAGTCCTTCTACAGCACTTCCAGTTTGGATAAATATTTTTTTAGACAGCAATGTCAGATTTTTGCACAGAGCAAGAAAGGAGGCCTGATTAGCACAGTGTGTGATGGCCCTAATAATTTTTTTTCTCGTAAATTCTCTTCTGTATTTTTCTTCTTCATCACTGCAGATTCCCAGCAGCCTTCAGCCATCCTGTGGTGATCTGGTATACCAGGCCCTCCTCCACTACAGGCTTTTGCAGATGCTGACCTCTCAGGATGAGTTTCTGAACATATTTTTTTTCCTAATGAAGACCAAGCCAAAACTGACACATCACTATCGAAATGGTCCTGTGGGATGTGAACAGTATGTAGCTATCAAGTAGCTGTGCTTCAAACCACTGTAAATTCATGTGCTATAAACTGCCCAATCTATTCAGCTCACTATGTATTTTAATTTATCTTTCTTAAAGAAAACATATGCAGAACTGTTTTTTTTCTTTAATTTCAAAATATTATTTAATTTCCTATTGAGAATAGCAGGAAGATTTATATATATGTACTCACAGCAACCATATCTACCAGTATTTCTATAGCTCATTACTGAATCTAACGAAGCACTATTCACATTCACGTCAGTGATATATATTCAGTAGCATAATTTATGACATTTGCAACACTGGATGGATACTGACTAGGAAATTCTAGCTATGTGTGATACAGCACTGAAAAAAATCTGAAGGAACACATTTTTAAACGCAAGGTCTGAGTGCTGATTGACATGCTTTGTACGATAGTAAAATCTGGCAGGTGCATTAACTTGCATTCCTCTGATCTGTACACATCCACACTTGTCTTCTTAGGGTACTTGGTAATAAGCTTCTTTAAAGATCCCTGAGTAAGCACTGAAGATAATATCTGGAGTATGTAGCACTCAGTCCTTTTAGAATGGCTTTTTCCTGCTCCTTTCGTTTTCTTAAGAAAATGTCAGTTTAATCATATCTTAATGCTTTGATAATGCGTTTCTTTACATAGCTGTAGAACACTCACTTCAGTGTTTTAAAAGAATTAATGTAGATGTAAAAATGCCAGTTAAATGAGATTTCTTTCAACAGGCTAACAAAACTGAAGTGCAAGGCTTCAAAACTTGCAAGACACTCACACAGCGACTCAAACATGCCACAGCAGAGGCCACTCTGTGTTTACCATTGCTAAAGAAATTTTGTCCCCAGTTGGCAACTTCAGAGAATCTATATACAAGCTCACCTGCTGTCAAATGCTATATTCAACTTTTTCAGAAATGTTTGGTTCCGATTTCTACCAAGCAATCCACAAATTTCACCAACCCAGGAACCCCTGTGGCAGCCCTTCAGTAATAAATATTCGTTTCCAGAGCTAGCCAAACTCATTATACTTGCCAAACTCATTAACCCTACTACTGCTGAACAAGGTGAAGAATTGCATCATGTTGCCACTGGCTTGCTCCATACCAACAAATATGTTACAAACCAGTAACATATTCTGTGCAGGTTGTCGTGAAAGACCAGGCACACCATAGATGGGGCTGAGGGAAGAGCCTTCAGAGGCAGGCATACATTCCTCAGCTGAGTTCTACTTGGTTCACAGCCTCCAAAAATATATCTCAAACTGCTTGTGTCTCTAAGCAAAAGTAGCCATGACTTTACCTTTCAATTAATTTCTTCTTACAACTTATTCTCAAATACAAAACTTTCTTGTTCAGTTAAATAAAATTAAATTATTTACAAAATAAAATTAAATGTGTTGCAATGGCATAGTTAGAACTGGCCCAAGGAGTATTTGTTTGGCATTTAACTTAAGAGAATCTGCATACTTAGGAGATTCTACAGAATTCCTTCTTCACAATTACATTTGACTATCAAGAGACGTCTATTCTTTAAGTATAATGGAATGGTTTTGTGATTCTTGTACGTTAGTTGCTAAGATTAAAAGAGGCTTTTTCCTCCAAGAAGAGCACAATTTATGATGTACTGCAATACACATTGCAGGAGATAAATTGACAACTTGCATGTCTTCAGCTGTAATCACTTTCTATAAGTAGAAAATGCTTTTTATTCCCTGTGTGTTTTGCAAAAATTAAATATCTACTCTGAAATCCAAATGCAATTTGGCAGAATACAACATCAAGTAAGATGATCCTACCTTCAGGTATTTTGTTTGAAATGTCAGCCAACACTCTTCAGTGTTTCAATGGGCACAGAATAAAACCAAGGGAATTCTTCATCCACACCCATATGACTTTAATGAAATTAATTTAATGGATGAATGAATACATAGGTCTGGAATATTTGTGGTCTGATATTATTTTAAAAATACTTTTATTACAAATTGGTTTCATATGAATAAAGGTTTGGAGGATATGTCCTTTTTATGCCCTATGTCAGAACAAGTATGACCAAGGCCAAAATTGTAACAGAAATAATGAAGCACAATTATTCAGAAAGTTCATCTTTCATTTATGCCCTTATCTAAAGCATGTGTAGATTAATCAATTTTTTTCCAATGATACAGTAGTCTTTGGATGAAGCCCTTACAGAGGCACAAAATTTACAAAGTTACATAGTTGTATAACAAGTGAAAATGTGAGACAACCAAGACTTTCGTACCTTACAAACCTTTATCCAGGAGATTTTGAAAAAATTCATGTATTATTAAAAAATGTTTAGTATCATTGTTCCAGATTTTTGTTTGAGCAAATTGTACTTTTGGTTTTGCTCCAAGAGAATGTTTCACTCACTCCTGAACTGATGAAATCTTCAGCCATTTTATTTTGAGATATGTTGGCTTGATTTCAGCCCTATTGTTTGACATAATTTTTTGGGCTGTTTCTTGTAACTGTACAGACAAGTCTGTTCTTGTTGCCCCCCCATCATCAGGATGAATCCATTTTTCTTTGCTTGGTTTATACCAGGGATAGGCAGACACAGCTAACATCAAGAAGAGCCACTAAAGCCATTACTTCTTCGTGAGCACTAGCTGGGTCACAGCAGACTATTTTGAGGATTAATAATTGGACTTCCTAAGTAAAAAGTGAAAATGCACAAATCCTTTTAAAACTGAGAATTGGTAACAGTTTCAGAATTCAGAATAGAAATTGCATTAATGGGGCTTTTGTCTTTGAACTCCAATATAGATATTCCAACAACAAATTCTCTGCCTGGAAAAGACATGCTTTATTGGCCTACCCAGAAATACAACTTCACTTAGATGAGAAAGAACAAAGCTAAGAAGTGTAATGTAGAATAGCAGACTAAAGGAAATAGAAAGAACTGCTACTGTTGAAACAAAGAAAGTACAGAATTTGACACAAAGTCTTTCTTATGAGTAACTTACAGCTCTGAAAGCTAGTATCTAGCTGTTCTCCTCATCCTTCTCATGCCTTTAAAACTATGTGAGATAGAACCTGTGATTTTGTTATAAAGAGCTGTGGATTAAAAGCATGAGCCAAAGACACTTAGGGCTCTTGTTTTGTTCTGCAACTAAATATTATGGTTAGTTCTCATCAAAACAACAGGATGCATTAGGACTGCAGACTTTAAAAGTGGGTCTCAACAAGTCTATGGGGCATAAGATGCTTAGAATTAGACTTTAAAAATTAATTATTGATTTCGTTTCCCAAATGATTATCTGGGGCTATATTTGATAGGTATATCTTGATGTAGGCTCACTATGTTCAAATAAAATGAACTCAAAATACCTAATAGAAGTTCTTTCTTCCGCTGTTGAAAAAAGGTGTCACAGTTTTGATAAAAAAGAGAAATTGCTTGTTTATCAAGTCTAATGAATGCAAAGTCTAGCCTTCCAAACTTTATTTGTGCCTTCCTTTCAATCTCTCTTTGTCCTCCAATGAGCCATAAATTATCAATAACTGTGAAGTAGCAAACAATGCATCAGCTAAAGGATGTGACCTCTTTATCGTTATGCACCTCTAACACCCATTTTCTTCTATTGCATGTTGCATTGGCTTTCCAATGAACAGGAAATGTGCAGGGCATGGACCACAGCATCTGGATTGTGTGTTCTCCCGATGAAAGTCCAGTCCTGACTGGACTTAATATTGCCAATGCCAATCTTAAAACTAAACAATTATGGATGCTAGTATATCTGATTAGCCAAGATTACCTCCAACTTTTAAGCTCGTTCTGTTTCATGCTGCATAAAGCTGTCATTATATTTGAATTCTGGGTGTGGACTTGTCACTGTAAAAGTATCAAAAAGGAATAAAGATATTAGATAATGCAATTAACTCAGTTTTCACCTGTTTCAATAGGAGGTTCTGGATCTTCTAAGGAAAATTGCTTAAAGACTCCACAGAGGGGAAACATGTTTCCCATGGTGAAAACTGGGGAAAAACACCTCCTACTGGTAATTTTTTATTAAGAAAAGGCAGACTGCCAGAAGCTTTCAAGCATGCATTTATTTGGTCCTTACTCAATAAATCCTCTTCTGACACTAATTTTCTTGTGAAGAAATTATTGTCTGATTGCTAAACCTCCCACTTGTGGGCAAGATTATTGAAGAGATGATAAATAGCAAGTACTGTCTAACATCTTTCCCTCTTAATTTTTAGACATCAATCAGTCAGGTTTCAGATTTCTACATGGCATCTGAAGGGCATCAGTTTCAGTGATTGAAACTCTCCCTATGTCACTAGGACAATGTTCAGTGTCCTCACTAATCTCACTAATAAATCCAGGTCTCAGTGACCTTCTATCTTCAATTCCAGAGACTGCCATGTGCTGTTTATTTGACTGCAGAACCTAACGAATGCTAAAAAAAATTAGTTTATCCTTTCTTATGCTGGAGAGGATCCAGAGGATGGGTTATGATCATTCACTTTTCTTCTTTAGGGGCTTTGCTGGGGCTGCCTCTGAAGTACAGCCCTGACAGACTTAATCCTCTTTTTTTCTGTGCTGAGGGGAAGACAAACTAGGAAGCAGGAAACAAAACTGGGCAAATTTACAAATGTAGAGCTGATGATATTCCACTTGGCCTCCTTTTTTTCCAGATCCTGGCCCTGAATTAAATACTGTCAGGTAAAGGTCTTGCTGGCATGGAGGCAATGCTGGCGAAGGAAAGCCTAGTAGCAAACAAATAAAACTTATAAGCTCTCCACTGAGGAACAGTATCTGCCTTTACATTTATAAGGGGATATGTGTAGATATGTGATCATGCCAAATTTAACCTGGGTCTGTTTTCCCGAATGAAAAGGATCCAGGTACATGTTTCTGTTCTGCAGTTAGAACAGAGCACATGCTACCACTCTCAACATACTTCTCTTTTGCCAGGGTTACACCAGAACATGCATCACATATGACCTGATGTGAAATGTTTGTGACATTCACATACAAAACTCAGTGGTCAAAGCCCACATAATTGGAAGAAAGTTCCTTTCTCTCTCTCTTTCAAACCCACACATCTACTGCAGTGCTGAGCGGAGCCAACTAAAGAAAGTGGGGCTTGGATGGTTCATAGGGCTTCTTCTCTTATTGTCCTATGTGCAATTCAGGATGCAATGAAGTAAATACAGGAACAAAGGGTGGTGTCCACATGGTGGTGGTGATGTCTAATTCATTCTGCTTTTGAGGCTTCCTTCCTCGCTGCCTGGGAGAAAGCAGAACTATCTGTGCCTGCTCCTGGGAAATGGTTGCTTTTTACTCAGATGTAGTAGCATTAGATGTCTTGGATTGAGGGATGAAGCCCCTCCCAAGTAAACACAAAACAGTGACAAGGTAAAATAAGGATTAATGTCAACCAATAAGATCAAAGTTAGAAGCCATGGATTTAAAATCTTACTGAGAAAAACAGATTCTGAAACAAGCTCTTAAAAAAGCCTTGCATCAAAAATATAGATTGCTGCTGTTTCTGCAATGTATTTTATGGACATTAGGCATTTGAATTACATTGTGGAGACTGAATTTTCAAATGGCTTTCCACCTTCTCCCTTTCCCCACTGAGGGTGTCCTTTGTGGTGAACATTCTCCACTTCTGGGTAATTATGTAATATGGCAGTCAGCCACTCACCAGTCTGTCTAAAGTTTCCCTCCTTTCATATCTGGTACACATTAGGATTTTGAAACTCTAAATCCCACTGGAATCAAATGGCAGTCTTCCCCTTCCAGCTTCACAAATTCAAATGGTTACAGGAGATAGTTTATATGCAATATGAGGGAGATCTAATAATATGTGTTTAAATGCAATTGTGAGCCAGTGCCATATATTCTTCAGAGTCTGCACAAGGCATCTCTTGCAGTACCTTGGTCTCTGCATTGCACTACCCTGAGAGATTTAAGGCATGTCATATAATAAGGAACCAGGGGAAGAAGTGAATTTGCAAATAAATATGAAAGAGATTTCATATAGAGTGACAGATATCGAAAAATTATAGATTATGAAAAACATAAACCAAATTTTTATTTATTTGAATCTTGGTTTCCTCTATTGATACTTCTGTATCATATCACAAATGATCAAGAATTTACCATAAGAGAAATATGACAGCCCAAAGAGAGCAGCACAGAAAAGCAGACCAAATACCACATGGTCTCACAACCTGCAAATTCATGTAAGGCATTTGTACCTATAATTCAACTTGAGCCAAATCTTAAATTTATCTCTGGACAGAATAAAGTAAAAATACTCTCCTCAGATATTTTGACAAAAATGCTGCTTTGCAGAAATATTTTCCTAGCATTAAATTGTTCTAAAATCATTGGAAACATATTTCAGTAAGAATACTTAAAGGAGACTAGCATAATTGGCTGGAAATATTAATATTATATATTTTTCCTGAATAATGAGGGGTTCTTGCAAATAGTAAGTAGTATATGAGATTTACAAAATTTGCATAGGAAGCCAAATATAACCATAATTTCATTAAAAATATTGAGCATTGTTATGTATTGTACTTTGCAATGTTCTCCAAAGGGAACTGTAGGAAGTTTCATCACTTCAATCTCTTAAGGTTGGATTAAGTAAAACACGTTGGGAGGAAAAAAATTGCAACTGGTAGATACAGAAGACTAAACATTTCTAGCAACAGATCTTTTCCATTTCCCATTGGATTTTGGTATATTAACGTGAGAAATACAGAGAAGCAGAATCATGCATCATCACAGCATAGTGTTACTTTCCACAGATAGAATTTATCCGGTAAGATTTTAAAAATCCTGGTGCTACAGCAGGGAAAGCCGAAGCTGTCAGAAACTAGGCTGAAACCTGAACACAGTTCAGCATGCACACAGTTTCCAGTCTGCTTACTCAGATCCACACAGTTGTTAGAAACTGAAAAAGGATTTGTCTGTTCAAAGTCCTTGATTACTGCAAGCAAATGCAAGGCCACAGCCCCATTTAGCTGCTTCTCTTAAAAATATTGTTGAGCTTTGGAACTGCTATTATTAACATGTATTTTTTTGCCCTCTGCAGCAATTATCCAGTGAGCATTTCTGTTGTGGAGAATACATAATAAATACTTCCACAACCTGAAAAGCTATAGTTTCAAGCCAGTACTCAGTAACAGCCCTTTTACTCTAAATAAAATTTTGTATGTATTATTGTCAGATACAGCTTTCATTTAACAACAAGCTACTCATGAACCAAATTATTTCATGAGAGACTTTATTACAGCATACTTTTTCTCTATTGTCACAGATGTTATTTGGTAAAAAAATCAATCCTAATGGTTAAACTGCAACGGAATATGCATCTTTATACACAAATCCAATATTTAATACTCTTTTGTAGCCAGCAAATCATGCAATCACTTTTCCCCTCATTCCTCAACAGAATGGGTGATGTCCTCT
Organism: Ammospiza nelsoni; assembly: GCF_027579445.1. Lineage (NCBI taxonomy): Eukaryota > Metazoa > Chordata > Aves > Passeriformes > Passerellidae > Ammospiza > Ammospiza nelsoni. The sequence continues at coordinate 128,770,060 of NC_080633.1, forward strand.
GCCCTGTCTCATATAGCTCAGCATCAAGCTTTAAGACTTAATTAGCTAGAATCCATTAAGTGTTTTAAAATTCTCAAACAAAGTATGTGGAGCTAATCTCAAATCACCCCTGCTTTTTGCAGGTCTCTTCAATTGCCCTAAATATATAAAGAACATGTATTTCGGTCTTTTTATTATTTTCTGATTCTGGAAAGGTTTGTTCTTTCTGCTATTATAATATCTCAGGTTTAGGATGGGAAGAATCAAAAGCCCCTGTGGATGTATATTGCATATAGCAGCTGCTAAGATACCACAAAATAAAGTCAAAGAAACACATTTAACTAAATAAAGAGGTGCTGGCAAGGAAAGTCAGGAAAAACCTTTACCCATCTCTTCTTAGAAATAATAAGAAAGGTATCAAAAGATTTCAACATTTCAGGATTTCAAAATAACTGGAATTCATAAGTCTTAAGAAAAAGGACTTTGCTAAGTGAAGTAAGTTCAGTCTTTGCAATGTAATTCAAATTGCACTTGTAATTCAGGTCCTGGAATTAACCCACTGAAGCAAAGCTTGAAAAGATTTAGATTTACTCAGGCTACCAACAATACAATAATATCTTACAATTTCACAACTCCCTGTCTATTGGTGATACTGCCAAATGGCGGTAATCTGTCAGTTTGAGGCTCAGACTTGCTAATTGTTAAAAAATGAACCTGGACATCATTCCTGAGTTTCTCTGGCTGAAAACTTGTAGAAATTCAAGCACTTTTTAATCAGGATAAGATAACAACTGAGCTCTTAATTGAGATACTTAAGGAATTATTTCTACTGTGGTGCTGCAACCCCATTTTTTAAGATAGGAATGTTCAGGAGACAATTCTTGCATTGTCCAACCATTGACTCTGATGAAAAAAGACTCTCAGACCATTGTTCTCCTTGAGGTAAAATTCACATCACTTCAGCTATCAATATACTTTCAGAGGACAAACTTGTTGGATATTGAGCACAGGGACATTATTTTATGTTGATATTAAAATATTTTAATAATTACATTGTTTAGGTATTTTTATTTATTAATAATATTATTGTTTATTGCTATTGGAAGGAAAGAAGTGGGAATCTGGGGGGAGAAGAGAAAGAAGGAGGGGGAGAGGGAGGAACGGAGGGAGGGATGGGGGGTGGGCTGGGAGAAGGACTTGGCTGAGGGTATCAGGACATGGCACAAGCAGCACATGGGGCTGTCTGTTGGCCTTCTATAGAAGAAATTTAGGCTAACTCTGCTATTACATCTCTATCAAATTTGGCAACTATTCAGACAGTAAAGTAAATAGAGTTTAAAGCTTCATTTTTAATAACTATTATCTTTGACACCTCGCCCCCCAACAATGCTGCAAAATGAGTAACATTATTGTGATGGAAAATATAAAATTTCATCAACATACCTTGCTATTTTTAGAAGTGTTCAGGATTATTTGGAAAACCTGTTTGAACTTCCAGGGGACACTGAATACAACTCTTCTTTGTCTTAATCTCCATCCCCAGGGGCAAGTCAACTTCAGCTAACACAGTCCCTCCAATGATTTCAGTGGGCTTTGGAACCAGCTCACTCAGAGAAAGTTGCAGTAATGTACTAAAACTGGTGCTACGTAAACAACTAAAATAATAGGAAAACATAATGAGTTCAAAATTGCACACACACACAGATAAACAAAATGCTTCATGCAGATGCTGCTCCTACATGAAAAAAGAATTATTGGGACTAGCATAAGGGAAGTATTGCTGGTGAAATCAGAATTCTTTCCAGCATTTTTATATGATACCCCTACATGAAAGATATTTGTTATCACAAAATATGTATACTTTTTGTCTCATAAATAAGATACAATTTAGTATTAGAATACTGTATTTTCTGCTAAAAGCACCATATGCAAAGCAGTGCAGTTTTACATATATTTAGCTTCCTGCTTTCTCTCTTTTAAAACATTTATTAACCAGAAAGACCTCACTGACATGTAAATTTCATTTTCTATGCCCAGCAGATTAAAATACATCTGTTTCAGACATCATTCAGTAAAGAAAAAATTTGAATAGTTCATTTTATTAGAAAAAGATTTATGTCAGCATTCAACTACAACAAGAGAGGGGGATAGTGGCATGTGCACAATACTGGAAACAGATTTTCCATGAAAAGTATCTGTATTGAACAGAATTGTTCCAGAAATAATGTGGGCTTTTTGAGCACAGGTTAACCTAGTAGGTTGTGGACAGCACCTGTCTTTCCAGGAAGAGTTATTCTGTTCCTTCACTGTACAATTTACTCATGCTCCTGAATTAGCAGCTGAGTCAACATACGTTCAATGCACACTGGGAGAATGTGCAGGATGAAGTAGATGGGGAGTCAGTCCTGTCTCACTATATGGAGCTCCAGGAGTCGAGGAGACAAATTTCATTCTCGTGAGGATTTAATTGTACTGTCTCAGGAAAAGTTAATTTTATTTTATTTTTACTTTTCTTAGAGTTTGCAGCAAGATCAATAGGCTAAATATCTGTTTCATAAGGGCACAGTGAACATAAAGCATAATTAATAAAGGAATAACACATCAGCATGTGGTATCCTGGGCTATATGATCCCTCAGCATATTGGCATATGAAAGGTGATAAAGTTCCATGCATGGCTAGGTAGTTTAGGGAGTTAGAAAATAATACAGACCCCATGTTATCTAGGTCACTACTCTAAAAGCAAGTTGATTTTTGTGATGGAAAGTCATTTTTGTCCAATGTATTTTTAGTACTCTACTTGGTTAAGATCATCCTAACTTCACATTTTAAGAGAAAGTATTCCCCCCTCACATCGGCCAAACTCCGGTTTCTTCTAGGACTGAACAAAAACAACTACTGTGTTTTTAAATTTTTGATTCTTATAAATATCAGGAGAGTATGCGTACTATCATGCATGCATAATGTAAATATCAAATAATTAATTACCTTGGAATATTTACAGTAGCCTAAGAAAAATGTTTGATCCTGTCAAAAGTTAAGACATGCTTTTCAAAACGTGCCTAAATACGGAAGGTGGGGAGCTTTCTTGAACTGGCATATACAAGGAAAATGTAAAGTGGAAGAAAAGATATCTCTATTAAACAACATCTTTGGGGAAGATTATTCAAGTTAAGATTGTTATTAAAATATACTGGCAGGTGGATTCAGAAGAAATTGATGTCTCTGCACCTCTAATACAGTCATACCATGTTTGTAAATCTCAGCTGCTGGTCTAGGGACTACATTACTACAAAACTTCAGATGCAAAACACACACAAAAAAAAAGTCACACTGGTTGAGCATATTGCAGCATTCTAATGTGTTCCTGTTCATACAAATATTTGATAATACTGAACATCCAATGCAGGCGGATGCAGGAAAACAGAGTATCAAAATAGAAGCAGAAAGAAAATATCTTCAATACAACCATTATTGTTGTATTATCAAGTTAATTCTTGATAAAAATCACACAATTTTTTTTACCAAGTTGCCAATCCTTGCTTATGATAGATATTCTTTAATATAAGATTTTAAAGCACTTGCTTTATATACCTATGAGATATTGAAATAAATCTTGAGACATGAAAAAATATATACAACTGAGTGTGAGATAAAATATTGATAGAATAGAAAAAAATTTGGAGGAAAGTGGTAAGAGTTTTTTAAATACTAGCTCTAGTATTCATCAATCAACATTTTATTCTTCACTGGCAAAAGTATCTATATATTGGCCTAATCTTGTAAACCTTTTAAATGTCGGCATGGCTTTGGCTCTCCTCTGCTAAAAAAAACTGGTAAGAAACTGACAAACTGGTTTGCTTCAAAATCCTCAGAGTCATTTTTGAATTTGGCTAGCTATAACTAGAGATTTGGAAAACAGTTCCTCACATTGCAATACAGTTATAAATCGGACCATTATAACTTAGGAAGGAAATCTTGATTTTGTACAACAATTAATATCTAACTGCATTGAAATTGTCTCTTAAATCTTTTCCATCCTTTAAATATTTACACAATATATTTTCCACATGTATCACCATGCAATTCTGTGTAATTATCTCAGTACATGCACAACCTAGAGTGAATAGTGGCTTGTTTTAACATGTATGTTACGTTCCGCATACTAATAAACACAAATCAAGAAGTTTTACAGATTGAAATTACTTTTACACCAATTTTATGTTCATGTTTGGAAGCCATTACAATGTGTTTCTGAGATACATGAGTATTGCCCTATTTTCGCATTTTAAAAAATGGAGTAATAAATAAGCTTTTAAACACATTTTTCTTTCTGCAGTGTATTGCAACTCTCGGTCAGAGATCTCCCGAGAAGGATATTTATGATGAGAAGGTACTGTATGTCTCAATTTAAGGATCATTTCCTGGTTAAATAAACCAAATTAAACTTTTCACAGCAAAATAACAAACAGGAAAGTCTTTTGCATGATGCCAAACATCTCCATTCCTCTTTTTGTTGTAGATGTGATTTCCAACCATTTGTACCTCCTGAAGGATTAACAATAAATGAGAAGTAGAGAAGATTGCCAGTTTGTGGTGTGGGACCAGGCTTGAACCCATACACCATTTATTTTTTATTAATGAAATCAGGTATGGCAAGCCTTGTTTAACCCATTCCTGCTTCATGAAATCCCTGTTTTATTCAATGTCAAATAGCCTCTAAAAAAAATAAAGCAGGCTAAAGAAAATCCTTCTCAGAGCTTTGTATCAAAAGCCATTTCCTTTAATTAAATTCTTGGCAATAAAAAAAAATATTTATTATTATATCTCTGAACTAGATTTGGTGACATCCATCATAAAGGACCACAAGCTATCTCACAAAAAAAGTGTGTGCATGTTTTTCAAGCCCACAGTTTCACAAAGAGGTGAAATTTTCCAGAGCAAACAGTTGCTTTTTAATACTGGAACAGAAAAGGGTGCACAAAAATGCTGCTCGGCATGATTATATTTTTCTTTTTCAGGAAGAAAATTCAGAGAGCCGTCATTGACTGGAGTTTGGAAGGAAAAGCCCAGATCCGAACTGCTGGTGCAGGGAGGGGAAGCAGCACAGCTGCAGGATTGGGCCCGCGGGCGCCGCTTGGGCACCGCTGCTCTCGCGGAGTGCCGGGGGGAGAGATTGGCTCACAAGGGCTTCCTCACCCACACTTCGAGTCAAATATCGTTTAATTATTAAGGCCTTTAAAAGCAAGAAAGACTAAAAGAAAGAAGAGATCTTGGAAAGATCTGAAGGGAAAATGGCAATTTTATTAGTATAGAGATTATTTAACTTTGGAGCTCTACTAATGATAATTTCTGTGACCAAAAATGTCCCCTTATGATTAATCAATTATGCAAACCATCCCCATTTCAAGGCTAGTAAAGACTTATTTAATGACATTTTTCATGCATCTCATGTCTTTAATATATTATTTTTTCCTTTTGCTCTGACAGAGCAATCAGCTCTGCAGAAGCAGCACTGTGTGTCATCAAATAAAATCATTCTCCATATCGAGAAACAATTGTTTATTTATAATACATTCTAAAAATTGATCCTTTTTAAAAGAACTGATTCGGTGTTCAGCTTGTTTCTCTGCAGCATGAATTATTCCTTCACCAGCATGTTTCAGTTCGGAATGTTCCAACAACAATGGCATGAGGCATAATAACAACAGGTCACTGCAGGGTTGATTGTTTTATTTTCCCTCCTTTCTGATGCCCAAGGAATGATCCCATTTCACCTTGGATATACCCTGACTCCACAGATACCGCAAGAAGTCATTCAGTCCTTTCACTAATTCCTTCCTGAGTATTTTCTGGGAAGGAACTGGCAATAATCCCAAACTGCATGCTACATAGTGTGGGCTAGTGTGTCCCTACAAAATGAGCTGAGACAGCCACTTTAGCCAAGACCAGTCCACAACAGAGTCTGAAGTCATGAGGTTGGTGCCATATATGCTTCTTTACAATGCAATTTGCAAAGCTCAGTTTACTGAAGGAAGAAGAAAGAATCCTTTGAGAAAGGAACTATTTGAGACAATGGCTAAAAACATGATTCACATTTTAAGGCTGAGCTTGACATCAAATGAAAGAAAGAGATACTTTCTAAACAAAAACCAACATGGTAACAAGAGAGATTAATTTATTCTCATGTATAAAAGTCATATGGAGATTTGGGGAAGATTGAAGGAAAGCAGCTTTCACAGTTGTATTGCTCAGGTTTAGTTAGCACACGAGGATCTCATTTATGGAAATAACAATGCTTGGGTCATTAGTACTGCTGCAAACGAGCGACTCCGCCGCCTCTCCCCTTGTCATAATCTGTGCTACACAGCGGTGAGACAATTGTCACTGGAAACTGCATCCCTCACTGAAAAGTGAGAAAACAATTGCAGTGTGCCATTGGAATTAAACAAATAATTAGGACGAAGAAGAGCATGTGCTCTACAGTTCCAGATGCATTCCCTTCTGTTTTGAAAGATGCAATGTAGCCTCAATTAAACTTGCATTTTTAAAAGTAAATATTTATTTACTGTAGATTGCCCTTCCCCCAAAAAAACCTTAGTATAAATATAAATGCCTGAAGAGTAAACTTGCATTGCATGTACTCTGTCCATGATAAAACAGATTAAAATAAAGAAAAAGCAGGATAAAGGAGTCTCTGGCATGACTGACTCAAGATCCCCATCTAGCGTCCACATGAAGATTAACAGAACCTTCTGAAAACTGGGTTTTAAATTAAAAAACCAAACCAAAACAAAACAAAACAAACCAAGAGAAAACAAAAAAACAAAACCAAAACCCACACACAAACAAACAAAAGCACCAACAAAGCAAAAAAATTCATTTTTGGCCACTGTTTGATTTTTTCTTCACTTCACAAATCACTTCTAGTCTAATCTAGTCCATTCATGTCCTTTTACTGCCCTCTTAACTGTTCATTAGTATCTTTAAAGGGTACACTACATATGTAGATATGATAGACACTTCATGTATTTTTCTTCCATCTTCTCTTCAGTAGTAATTATGTTTAGGGATATGTTTAACTAGGGTACACTGTGGAGAAGAGTGGCTTTGAGTCCAACTGGTTTGTGTTAATTGCTTTTTGTTGTTGTTGTTGTCGTCACTGCACATGAACATATTTGTCAGAATATTTGCCATAAAAAGCAAGATCAGAATAAATTTCTGAGTACTCACAGCAGCAAGTTTGACAGTTTGAGAACCTGGGTTCTGCTGCTACCATTTGGGCCCAACATTCCCTTCCCATAGAAATAATCATACTAAAATAGGGTGTTTATGTGAACATACCCCATAGTCATGGGATGTTCACACATCTGATCCCCCAATGGACAGCAACACAGTAACAAAAACCACGGAAATAAAAATTCCTTATATTTATTCCAAGCCTATCATACACACTAAAAGCAGTCTTTAAATAGACCATTTAAAGTTAAAGGGAAGAATTTCCCTCTTTTCTCCTCATTCTTGTTCTACTCTTCTATGGTTCCTATAGTTTGAGTAGGAAATGGTTTTTAATTTTTTTTTTTAATGTATCTCAGCCAGCATCCTTTAGCTAGCAATGTGGGAAGAAGCAGCTGCATGGACTCAGCAGTGCACAGGAAAGATGCACACTCCTCTTGGCTGCTCAAGCCCGGCTCTAAATCAGCTACACTCAAAAGTGCTGGCCCTGAGTGCAAGGCAGAGCCCTGCAAAGGCTTGTTTATCCAGGGAAACCCAGGGCTGTCACTCTTCCATTCTGTGGTCCTGGATGAAGGGGTCTTAAGGCACAGGGTGCCTTGATGGTTACCTGGATCAGAGCCTCTCTCAGGTGCAAAGTTTTGGATGTATCTTCAGTGCTGGCAACAGTCAACTCAGGAGGAGAAGGAAGAGCATTATGGCATGCCTTTTGTACTTAAAAACAAACCACAAAAGGCTGAGATGCTAAAATATGCTGGGGTTTAATATTGCTTCTAACAGGTTTGTAACAAGTATACAAAAAAATGTAAGAAAATGTCTTCTCAGAGATATTCCTGGACAAGAGCAGTCTGGGTGAAATAAGCCTGCAGCTTCCTGAGGCTTGTGCTTCTTTTCTTCCTGTGAACTGAAACACTTGATGGGTACATTTATAAAGCTGCCCATGATTTTCACAATTTCATAGAATCACAGGAATACCTAGGTTGGAAGGGACATTTAAGATCACTGAGGTTTCCAGGCTTTTGCAATAGCCCTTATATTTACAGTAGTGAATGCCCCTAGAATTGGTAATATTTCTGAAAGTGGAATCAATTTTTCAAGATCAGGACTGTAACTAAGCACATTACAGCCATGCTGAACTCAGCGAGTGAACAAGGCTCTCTGAGCTGGCTCCTAAACCCAAGAGGATATTCTGAAAGGCAAGGATAAAACAGTCTGTCTTTTCTGTATCTAAACTTTCAGAGCAGCAGTGGGCTTTCTAACACAGGAAGACCACATACTCCTGCTGCGGATACTCACTGTGGTAGTGCCTCCCAGCTTTGCTCAGAGGCTTGTTACAGGAGCTGCACAAATGCAAGAGAATGAGCAGGAGTGAACCCCACATGCCCTAATAGTCAGATGGATATAGACAGGCTTGAAAGAACAAGACAGTTCTTGTAAGTGATGGACAGTTATCCACAAAGCAGTCACCTCAACAATGGCAGATTGTCCTGCAGACACCAAGGCAAAGGTGTTGTAACTATGAAGGCTAAGGACACCATTCCCTCAGACATTTTAGAGATGAAGGTTAAGGAAAAGAATCTTTTAGACATCTCCCAAGCCTGGGGCCAGTGTGGGAGAAAGAAGTAAGATGCTTCTGGGAAAAGGTAAAACTAGGAAACAACAGCTGGCACTCACAGGGCAAAAGGAGGTTGGAATCAACCATGTCAAAACCAAAGCAAGATATGGAGGATGAGAGAGAGAATGAATACCTGAGCAGTGAAGTGACAAAAACACAAAAGCAAAAGGAGGTGAGAGAGATAAAGCTCTTTATGGGGCAGAGCAGTGTCTTTCTTCCTCAAGACACCAAGGGCTGAGGATCAGAGACGTGCTTTTGGCTATTAATGCTGTTATTTCTTTCTCATAGTAAGAATCAACTACACGTTTCAAAGAGTAACTGGAAAATTATACATTCATGCATAATTATATACTATATGCCAACATTCTTGGATTGTTAGAAGCAAAAATATCTCCAGAAGTTTCTTTTTTCTTTAATTTTTTAAGCCAAATCTGCTGACTTTTTCCATTGTTCTGGGTAAAGCAATATAATTGCATATAAATATATATAGTGCATGTGTGTTTCCTTTAATTCACTAATAGCTGTTCTTTAACTGTACTTACATAAACTGTCAAATATTTTCTTTAACATAAATGATGGAGGAATGGCAAACTGACAAATAAAATGAATATTAATAAATTTCTCATGATCTTTTATGTACCAATGAAATAATCACTTTCACAGTGGTCACTGCATCTTTTCCACCCATATTCATCAAGGTTCATTATCTGTGCTCCTCGTGCTTTTAAAAGCAGCCTTTCTATCCAAACTTCTTTCCTCTTCAGATCAGTTCTGGAATTCCTTCTCCACACTTTGATTCCCTCGTTTCCTGTGATTACCCAAAACAGGTTGTATGGCTTCCTGTCTGGTATGTAAACACCTTTCCATTAGTAGTTCAGTGGGGATACTTTTTGTGGGACTACGTGGTGCTGTTTGATAAGATAGCAGGAATGAAGCTATTTTCTGATTTAAAGATAGGGTGTCTCTCCTGATTGCTTGTGTGACAGTTAAAAAGTTCTAAAAACATTTGGATTCCCATTAGGACTCTGATGGTAGGGCACAGATAAAACATGTCAAATTTTATCAACACACAGAAATTCTCTCAATTTTTAAGGTGTAAATGACATCCTAATATATCAAGCATTAATTCTTTAGGCAAAACAAAAGTCACAGAAACTAAGGGACCTGTAGGCTAGAGAGGACTGTACAACAAACCCTGGCCTCATTTGCAAAGTTTTTATCGAAGAAAGGGCAACTTCACATGGATTTCTTGGTGAATGAGCTTTCAGCTATAAAAACTGACAAGGTTTATGGTTATAAATCAGTTCTCCAGTATCATCAGTATCGGACCATCAAGCATGCTGTCGCACTTAGACTTTTTTGTGAAATGTACTGGGACAGTTTTACTGACAGCACTGTCGACAGTAATTTCTTAGCACTGCGGGCCCTTGACACACACAAGAAGGATTTGCTTTCTACTTAATGCTTTTTAGAAATAAATATGTCTTCAGAGAGGTGTAGTAACTTTGCAAAAGTATCAGTGAATTTGATGAGCAGTTTCCCATTGCAGCTTTGGTAATGTTTCCTCACAGCTGATGTTTCCTCACAGCTCATGTGCGCTCTCTTTCTTGGGCATGATGGTAGCATTTAATAGTAGGCTTGCAGCCTTTTCTGGGGCCGCCCATGCAGATTAAAAAATTTCAGTAGTTTTTCCTAGCACGTAGGCTTTTCCTCAGTCCTGTCTCACCAGTCTCCTTCTGATTATTTGGTATCATTAAGGTTGTATTTACATAGCCCTTAAGCAGTGTGCTGTCACCTGGTACCAATGCAATGATAGAGAACTTGGGAAAAAAGCTGTCTCAGATAAAAAATAAAACCAGAGAACAATATATCCAGGCCTCCACACTGCAAATCTAAATCTAGCTGGGGTGCAATCACCAAAGCTGTAGTCTCAGCTTTGGGGTAGTAAACTCCCCCTTTGTGCTCTTTGTATCCCAGGAAAATCACCATTCATCTCTGGCTATCAGCAGTCAAAACTGAAGTACAGTTTAATATTTAAACAAGACATTGTTTATTCAGAGTGGGAGAGACAGAAGATACTGACAAAGCCAATAAATAAAACACAAGCCTGACCAGAACCTTCCTAGAGGAACCTAAATACCAAATATCATTGTGAAATAGTGGTAGCATTAACCTTCCATGGAGCTGACTCCCTCTCTGATATCAATAATCGTTAACAGGTCACCCAAAACCTTTTCTTCATCTTCCAAAACATTTGGTACTCACTTCCAAGAAGAAACTGTTCCCCCACAGGCTCCAGACAAGGAAACACCTCTGAACTGTGCTCATCTCAGCCACAGCAGCGGCTGATGCTTGAGAACTGCTTTAAATCAACAGACCAGATGCTTGGCCCGGCCAGCTTTGGCAGCTGCACCATCTGTCTCAGTCCCCAAGATGGAGTAGACTTGGTGGGCTGCTTGTAACTCCCACGGGACCCTCTGCACAGACCATACACTGCGGGAATGGCAATGTACCAGGGCTCTGCCAGAAAAACACAAGGAATTAATCCATCTGGATGCCCCGGGGCAAAAATAAGGGTAGCATCTTCCACAAACTGTTTCCCTCAATCTGCATCCCAGAGGAGGTAATCTTTATTTTCATATAGAACTCCCAGTTTCAGAAGAGATGACAGCCTTGGGTTTTAAATCTACAAAGGCTTTTTAAAGTTCTACCAACTCCTTCTTTCTTGTATCTTTTGGCTGAAGTCTGGAGAAATTGTTATCACTTGCCCTTGGAATTCAATGCTTCTCTTTCCTGGCTGCCTGAAGGATCTTCTCCTTATCTCTCATTTCCACTAAAGTCAGAAGCATTGTGTTCTTGGAAGGAGTACCCTTGAGTTGGTTGTGGGTGAGTATTTTTTAGCATCAATCAATGCAGGAAACATCCTCATTTTCTGGCAGCTCACAAATAGCAGACTACAATTTTCTAGGAAATCCACTAGATCTTTTCTGTCATTTCCAGCTGAAGATACTGAGATTTATTCACAAGAGTCTGGTTTAAATACCAGCTTTTTCTTTCTGAGCATGTCAGCACTCTGACCATAGATTACATGGTTCATTTTAACAGATCTCTGTTTAGTCTGCATGCAGAAGGCTTTTGTGTCAGGCCATTGATCTGTGCAGTCAATCTGATTTCCTTTTTATCCATGTAGAGCAGTAGTACTAACTTTGCTAGAAGCTAAACATCATCCATACAACAAATACAAAATCTGCATCAGTAATTAGGATCTGAAGATGCAATATTATCATTCCCTCCTCATTCTTTTTCTCTCCCTTAATCAGGAAATCAGCCATTGGCAGTGCTGTAGAAGAGAGTGTTGGCACAAAATACCTCAGATGAAACGTCATTTAATAAAATTGATTCAAGCCTCTGAAGTACTTTTATGATCCAGAGTAAAAGCCCAGAGCTGTAATGGCCTAAAAATATGTAGGACTAGAAACTTTGGTTTACTAGGGGACAATCTCAGTAAGAGGATGAGGAGGGCAGGAGAACTGCATTTTGCTTCTGCCTCCACCACTGAGCTGTGCTGGGCAAATCACCTCAGCTGTTGCCGCCTCCTGGCCCCCTCCACATTTTGCGCTTTTAGATTGGGGTGGCAGGGTATAGCATGTGGTCAAAGAGGTTTCAATCTCTCAAGATCACTTATAGCAATTACTATTAATAATTAATTATTAGTACAAATTACTGTTAATCATAAAATCCAAGGTAAAGCGTGTGTGTCACAGGCTGCAGTGGCTCCTGGATGTGCACCCAAGGGATGCTCATGATTTCCCAGTACATGGGGTGTGGTGGGGAGCACTGAGTACCTGATGACTCTCCCCACCTTTGCCTCTGAAAGTGTTGCAGCCAACAGGGGTAGCTGCAGGAGATGGAGAAAGGGCCTCTCCCTCAGCAGCCAGTTTGTGCAGAACTGGGGGAGTGAGGAGGTGCTCAAGCCACCCTGCTCTTCTCTTCATTATCACCTCTGAGTAACATAGAGGCAAAACTGCTGGCTGCAGACGGCCTGGCTGGGCAAGCTGCGCCTGTGCACGAGTCACAGTGATGGTAAAAGATGCAGAAAAGTGGCTGTGATGGTGTAGCAGAGAAGAGGACAGGAGGCAAAAGCCCACAGAACTGAATGACAGCATGGTTGAGGCCTTTAAGGATGAGAAACAAGATGATGCAAGGGCAGAACAATGGCAGACATTTGATGACAAATTCTTTCCAGAAGACTTTAATCACAAAAGCTGACATTCTCTACTGAATGCTATAGCCTTATACTGATGACCACGGTGGCACTATATTCATTAACATCTTCAAGTCATACTTAATTATAGTAATTATCTCCTTTTCCTCTGTTATTTTCCTCCTGGATTTTGTTTCTTCATTTCTCTTTCTAATTTTGCTTTTTGTTGTTCACTTTCCCATATCTTTAAAATTCTATTAATTGTCAGAGACTGAAAAGATTTTATTAAAAGGTTTATAGTTAAAAAAAGCGTCCCTCACTGAGTGCCTGATAAAATGAAATTACACGTTAGTCCATATTAGATGTATTACAGGAATGATCTTCACTGTAAAGTTCCACATCTCTCTGTGCTGAAGGGGTGGAGTGTGGAGAAATCCACAGATCCCATTTCAGGGACTATCAGATACTCAAAAAAAAAAAAAAAAGAAAAAAGAAAAAATGGTACAATTAAATGTTGCTGTGTCACCTCTGTGCAATGTTGCAATTACATCCACCCTTCTTCCACTGGATGTGCTAAGGAGCAGCAATCCAGGGTGTGATGGAAAAAACTGCACAAATTCTCTACCAGCAGAGCTCCTCCACTCTGTGCACCTTCACCTCTGGACACTTTCTGAGCAAGCTGGTTCTGGTACCTTGTTTCAGGTTAGATCTTCATGAGGACTAAATGAGATTAGCTCCACTGACTGCAGGGAAATCATATCAATGTAAATCAATTCAGACTGTGATAAAATCTTCATGAAACTAATTGAAGTGGTCTTCATTAGGAAACTTTCAAGACTCTAATTAAAATTAGGAGGTTATTATTTGACATAAACTGCAAGAATCATATATATGGCAATTTTTACCTTTTTTCCTTTTACAAATTAACAACAAATGAGTTATAAATTTGTCACATACACTTATTATTTGAAGTCAGTGGAAACTATGAATAATTTAATCCTTAAATTGTGTATCTCCAGGACTTATTAAGAATTTGGTATTCACAGTCTCCAATATTTATTTTTGTTTTGACTGAACACACAGATCAGTGATGGATTTCTGCTCATTAGTATGAATTTTATGTTGTTGCACATAAGATTTACTAGCCCATAAATAATATCAGCAAACTCATTTGTTAGTATAGCCTGACAAAATGAACACAAAACGAGTATAAGCACAGCTGCATATAATGTAGCTAGAAACGGAATATTCACAGAATTTGACCTTTTCAAAGCCTCTTTGTATGAGTCCAGTTTTAGTATGCTGCAGAGCAGTCAAATATCTAATGTACTTGGGAGAAAACTGCATTTATGTTCCTTTACACCTTTATAAATGGTCTCAAAGGGAATTGAAAGTATATGCTGATGAGATGCTGAAAAGGTAACAGCGGGGGAAAAGGTAGAGACAAAGAGCTGGGAAGAAGGTGGACCTTGGGCATATGATGAGAAAATAATAAAATAAATTCAATCTGCGAATATGCTGGGAGCAGAGGGAGGCAGGACCTGCTCTGGGGCCACACAGTGAGCCAGCAGTCGAAATAGCCATAGCTGGTTAGAGAGACAATTACAGAGGTTAGAGAGCTTAGGCATTGTCCTTTTTTACCAGCCTCACCCCCAAGTTCTGCCTATTTCTTGCCATGGGTCCTTTTCCTTGAGGGAATTTGTAGCAACCATACAACCTTTCTGCTGTTGTTCTGGGGTACCCCTGCCGTCAAGCCTCACCCACAGTCTCAGGGTGCTGGCCTGAACCTCCCCAAAGAGTCCACGGGGCATTGTAGCTCTCTACAGGAGGCCTGTGAAACTCTGCCAAAAGGAGAATTTCACTTCTCCTGGGTCAATTTGCTTTGTTTGAAGTCTGTTATGTTTGCCCTTGAAATAACTTCTCCTGCAGTGGAAATCTCTATTTGTTCTCATTTGATACTGTTTTTCTCAGGCACTGGGTTTTTGGTACAGCATTACACTGGTATTTGAAACAGCTATCTTGAGAACAGTTTCTGTCCAAGTACTTTTAGAATTTGCTGGAAGCCCACTTGCCTGAGCAGAGGTAGACAGTATAAATGTTTAGGTTTAATCAATATGCAACTACAAAGTCCCATGTAATTTTTTAGAATTAAATGGGTAAAAATCCTTCTGTGGGTCTACACAGATTTTTCTCTTTGCTTGTGGGTTTTAGTTTGGGTTTGTTTTTTTTTCTTTGGCTGGTGAATGCTTTGATGTTAAGGGTTTAATCATAGAATCACAGAATAGTTTTCATTAGAAGGAACCTTTGCATGTTATCTAGTCCAAATCTCCTTGCACTGAGCAGGGACATCTTCAATGAAATCAGATTGCTTAAAGCTCCAGTCCAACCTGACCTTGAATGTTTCCAGGAAAGGGATATCTGCTACCTCTCTGGGCAACCAGTGCCAGTGTTATACCACTCTCATAATACTCATGTGTGCCAGACACCCAACCAAAATCAACCCTTCTTCAGTTTAAAACCATTACCTCTGCAGTGTTCTACTGTAACTGCTAAAAAGTCTGTCCACATCATTCTTATAAACCCCTTTAAATACGGAGAGGCTGCTACAAGATCTGCCTGGAGATTTCCCTTCTTCAGTATGAACAACTCCAAGTATATCAAGCTTGTCATCATGGGAGAGGAGCTCCAGCCCTCTGATCAACTTCATATCCCTTTTCTGGACTGGTCCATGACCTCCCTCCCCAGAGCTGAACACAGTACTCCAGGAAAGCCTTACAGGAGTGGAGGGGCAAAATGACCTCCTTGATCTGCCAGTCACACTTCATTTGATGCACCCCAGGATATGTTGGCTTTCTGGGCTACAAGTGAACAATGCTGGGTCACATCCATCTTGTCCTCCACTTAGTATGTCTGCCTGTTCTCTAAAACAGAAGTGCCACAAAGCTCCATAAAGGCCAATGTAACAAATGTATTCTTACATGTGATATATGCTCAACTTACTTCTAACGGTTTCTGTTGTTCCTCCTTTCTTGATGTTTCAGACTATTTCTTTTCCTAAATTATTTTTATTGAAAGATGAGAAAAATGCAAAGCCCCAGCTTACAATCTCAGCTGAGAAATGAGTCATACCACCATGGATGCTTCCCAATAATGCTGCAAGATTTGTGTGCATGATTTGTAGTCATAGTTTGCAGGAGAAAGGAGAAACTAATTTATAACTATGCGTCATGGCAATGTTTCTTAGTGAAAAAAAAATACCGTCAGGAAAAAATGAGGCCTTAAAGGCCCTTTAGGAGGGATGGCATAGCTGACAAAAATAAAAATGGGGGAGGGTAGGGATGCCCTGGAGAAGCTGCATCCTCTTGGACTGAGCTTGTATTTGGAATCCCTCCGAGAGGAGGCTGTTTGTGC
This sequence comes from Ammospiza nelsoni, assembly GCF_027579445.1. NCBI lineage: Eukaryota > Metazoa > Chordata > Aves > Passeriformes > Passerellidae > Ammospiza > Ammospiza nelsoni. The sequence continues at coordinate 128,786,500 of NC_080633.1, forward strand.
AGCCTGCTGTCGATAAATAAAACATTCACAAACTAGGTCAAGATTAGAGCTATGAGACACTAACAAAACTGGATGATGAGAGGCTCTTTTATGTTGTTGAATAAATACACCAAGACCCATGAGCTGAAACTACTAAAAATTACTTGTTACTAACTTTAAAAGTCCAGGGCAAAAAATGAGGCCCATACAAAAGAATTCTCTGGAAAAAATTCTTTGGGCAGAACAAGTATCCAGGGTATGGCTGCACAACTTTGGTTGAAACTTCTCAGCTTCAGGAACTTGAACTCTGAAGAATTTTTATAAATATTAAATATTTTTCAGAGACTTGTTTGGCATATCCAGGCTATGTAGAAAGTAGAAACAAAATTGGAAATTAAATATGAAATAAATCAAATAAGTTTTGTTTACTGTATTTGTTTACAGTCTTTATGATTCAGCTTATACAGTGTACAAGATTGTCAGGAATGGCTTGTCAGAACTACCGGAAGCAAAAACCAAAATTTGCTATCAGTCGACTTGTGACAGGCAAAGCAGATGCCAGCATGCCAAAGGCATATTATTGAACAAGACCTATCCCAGGCCACTCTTCTTGTTTCCACGAAGTTTCACTGCCATGTTTACAGAATCAGAGGATCAAAGAATCATTTAGGTTAGAAAAGACCTCTGAGATCATGGAGTTCAACCTCTGACCAAGCAACAACACTATGTCAACTAGACAACACTAAATGCCATGAGTCATTTCTCAAATACCTCTAGGGGTGGTGACTCCACCACCTCCCTGGGCAGCCCATTCCAATGTTTAACAACCCTTTCTGTGAAGAAATTCCTCCTGATATCCAACCTGAATCTCACCTGGCACACGTTCAGCCAGCTGTTGACCAGCACCCCCAGGTCCTTTTCCCCTGGAGAGCATTCCAGCCACTCTTCCCCAGGTCTGTAGCACTGCCTGCAGTCACTGTGGCTGAAGCATAGGAGTGGGAATCATGCTTTGTACACCCTCTGCCTCTGAGGCTGGGAACTGGGATCGTGCAAAAGAGGTAACAACAAACAGAGGATCTCTCAGAGATGGTGCAAATGAGATAACAAATAGAGGATCTCTCACAACACTTTAGTCTCACTAGGTGGGCCTGTCAGCTTGGAAAAAACTGTGGTTGTGGTCTTGTTCTAGATCCTGACAGTGCAGGTCTGATGTAGGATTGTTATGGTAGTTCATTTAATCTGTGCAGTTACCACTGTGTCATTTCTACAGTCTGTGTGCCTCTGGTGTTAGTATCACATGTTAATCACTCTTTGATTTCAATTTCTCTACATCTTAAGAACAAAATACCATTCTTATTGAAAGGTTATTCAATCTCCAGCATCACGCAACCCTGCTGCCAGCTCAAATGGCACTGGATGCTAATATAGATGACCAAAGGAGTGGTTTTGTGAACTATACCTCAAGGGCTTGATCCAGAATTTGTCAGTCCATGGATTTTCATTCAGATTGATGGTGTTGCTATGCTGCAGGATGTGCTCTGTCAGCTGAAGAACCCACTTCCAAGTTTACTTCTAAAGGACCACTTCTGCAGCTTGGGTTGTTCCAGAATGTGCAAATAATATTTACTGAATAGGGCAATAAATTGTAAACTAATAAATTAAAGTGTTAATTAAATACAGGGGATTCATAGATCTATATATCAGCATTTGGTCCACACACTCTGAATTCGGTCAGATAAATGCAAACTGTGTGAAAGAGAAAACACAGTTTTTCTTGATTTCTGGCAGAACACATAAATTATGTTTTATTGCTTATCTGTTTATTTATGTGGACATACCTGTTTGGCATCAGTGAAAGGACACTAATCTGAGCCGCGAGATGAGCTGTTGGCAGATTAGCAGCTGAGTGATGATGCTACACGCCCGGCAAGTTTTCTCATTTTCACAGCTCCTGTTTCTCTTGTTTTTACCTACCGTGAGCACACCCTAGCCGGACCTGCCTCAGGACAAGTTCTGGATGGGGAGTGCTGGGTTTTTACAGAAAATTGTTGCCTGTGACAAGAATTAGTAGCAGGCTGGCATAAGTACCCTGAACAGGGACAGGCCGCTGAACAGGGCCAAAGCAGCGGCACTTTACATAGGATGGAGACGAGTAAGGAAGAGCCTGACCCAGGCCACGGGCACCCGCGCCGCCGGCCTGGCTCCTTCGGCTTGGTTTCCCAGCTGCGCACCTGGGCTCGCAGCACCCACCGAGGAGCTGCGGAGTTCACAGTCGGTGGTGCGGGCGGCAATGGTTCAGCAGGCGGCTGTAATTCCCTGTGTCAGGAAACAAGAGCACAGCGGCCGCCACGGCGCCTTCACCTCCTCCAGCCCCGGCCCTGGCCCTGCCGCGACCCCGGCGCGGGGCGGGGCTGGCGGTGCCGCCGGCAGAGGGCGCGGTGCCGCCGGCAGAGGGCGCTGTGGCGCCGGCGCTGAGGCGGCGCCGGGCCTGGCTCTGCTGCGGGCGCTGCGCGGCGGGCACGGGCCGCGGCCTCCCCGGGAGCCCCGGTGAACTCTGGCACCGCTCTTTATAGCACCCTTATAGAGCCAACCCCCGGCAGGTTAAAAAGGATATGGAGTACAGGTATAGTCTGTGGAACAGTTCTAACTAGAGGCGTTATTAGACAACACTTTTTTTTTTATCAGGCCAGTGTAGGATTTACGACATCATGGTTTTAATCAGAGGGAGGGTCGATTTCGTTTGGATAAAAGCGAGAAGTGTTTTGCGATGAGGGTGGTGAAACCCTGGAACAAGCTGCCCAGAGATTTCCCGTGCCTGGAAACATTTAAGGCCCTATTTGATGGGGCTCTGAGCAAGGTGGTATCCCTGCCCATGGCAGGGGAGCTGGAACTACAGGACTTCCAAAAGTTTCTTCTAACCAAAACAATTCTGTGATTCTATTATCTATTATTATGTACAGATCATAGTCTTGCATACTGATACTTTTCTTCCTCTGCAGTGGCCCAAGAATCAGTGACTTTTGTTCTATGGGCACAGCTCCATATCTGGATATTTGCACATCTCTTGTGGACACTTGTGTTGTGAAATTAAATGCAATTAAAAGCTATTGTTGCTAACAGCACCTGGATGCACAGCACCCTTAGTCCTTTGTAGGTGTTTAGATGTGTATCTTTTTCTGGTTTTATGTTAACACTAAGAATAACTAAATCACACTGGGAAAACACTCTTCAAAACACTGCAAGCTGCTGTATTATTTGTCTGCTCCCAAGTTTGTCAAAAAGGAGGTCACAGGTCTGCATGTCAGCATTTGCTTTTGGAAGTCTGTAAGTTCCCTGATCCGTGAAGCTTACCTAACTATGCCCCACTTGTCCTTTTCAGTATGTGTCATCATTTATCTCACTGACCATTCTGGTTTCTAGGAGGGAGAGGTAAACAGAATCTTGTCTATGTATTGCTCTACATTCATTCAAACTGATGGGGACCACAGCTTTCCTCTTCTCTCTTTTCACATTGCAAATACTTCTGAGGGGCTTTTGCATTTTATTCTTCATATAATCAGAGAATATCCTGGGTTGGAAGGGACCTCCAAAGATCATCTAGTCCAGCTCCTGGCTCTGCACCCAACAACCCCAAATATCACAGCATGCACCTGACTGCATTGTCCAAACATTTCGTGCCAAACCCTGGCAGGCATGGTACTGTGGCCAGTTCTCTAGGGAGGCTATTTTAATGCTTTCTCTTACAAAGATTGCAACTTGAAGTAACTTTAATACTCCATACAGGCCTAAAAGACTTTTTAAACTAAGCCAGAAAGCAGAAAAAAAAAATGAAATCAACTCTGGCATGGATTTGTGTGAGAGATAAAATAATGTTTTGCTTCAGCCACTGTTTCAGCCATAAGAATGTGTACTTATGTCATGCAGGCAAAGATGTAGCTAGCAGGAGGCCAGGCCTCTTCAATATGGAGGGGAGAAAAAGAGGAGTGAAATGATGCTTGTTACTTCAGAGTCCTTAGTTCTGAGAGGGGAGGGGAAAGGAGGCATCAGTTTGAAGGTGGTAGGCAGTGGAAAGAATGTGAATTCCTAAGTAGTCAGCCAAAGGGAAAAAGGGCCAGGGACCCCAGAAGTTGAGGAAGTGTCTAAAAGTTTGTGCATTTTAGAGAGAGAAGTTTGCCTCCTCAGTGAGATGTGCCTGACTCAGCTTACTTGTTGATATCAATAAATAGTTTTGCTTTGATGACTTTGTTCTCTTTCAGTTTTATAAGTGAATGACTATTTCTCACAGCTGGAAGGATCATCATCACAGACAAAGTAAATTGAGGGGATCAGAAACAGCAATCCACTCTTTCAAAGAAGCTGTCTTTACTCTTGAGAGTGGAAGAAAAAGAGAGAATCCTGGCCTTCAGGTGATTAATCCTGGTTTTCTCATTAGCCCAAGCTCAAAGATTCATCTGCAAAACCACAGGGGAATGTTATAGTGAGGCAATATAAGAAGGAAGGTGATAAAAAAGAAATTTGTGTATGTGAGAATACTAGATCTGAACTGCCAGCCCTGGACTACTTTTGAGATAGGGAACACTTGGTAGGGATGGAATAAAATATTTCATTTCAGATTTCAGTTTAAGCTAATATTGATAAATGCTCTGATTTTTGTTGAATTCAGAATTGCTGTCTTGAAAATAAATAAAATAATAGACATGAAATTAGAGAAAAAAGCCTAATTTTTTTTTTCTCCATACAACACCAAGTTGAGTTGCAGTGTTGATCTGCTGAGGAAATGAAGGCTCTTCAGAGAGGTGGGGACAGACTGGATCAGTGGGCTGAGGCCATCTGTGTGAGGTTCAACAAGGCCAAGTGCTGGTTCCTGCACTCAGGTCACAACAACAGGCTGGGGACAGAGTGGCTGAAAAGCTTCCCAGAGGGAAAGGACCTGAGTGTGCTGGTTGATGGCAGCTGAACATGAGCCAGCAGTGCCCAGGTGGCCAAGAAGGCCAGTGGCATCGTGGTCTGGATCAGCAATAGTGTGGCCAGCAGGAGCAGGGCAGGGACTGTCCTCCTGCACTGGGCACTGGTGAGGTCTCACCTCGAATCCTGTTCTGGGCCCCTCAGTTCAGGAAGGACATTGAGGAGCTGGAGTGAATCCAGAGAAGTACAGTGGAGCTGGGGAAGGGTCTGGAGCACAAGTCCCATGAGGAGCAGCTGAGGGAGCTTGGGGTGTTTAGCCTGGAGAAAAGGAGTCTCAGGGGTGACTTTATCATTCTCTGCAAGTACTTGAGAGGTGAAAGTCTCTTTTCCCAGGTAACAAGCAAGTTTTAGAGGGACTGACCTCCTTGGTTTAGATTGGGTATTTAGAAACATTTCTTCACTGAAAGGGTTGTTATGCTTTGGAACAGGCTGCCAGGGAATACCCTGGAAACATTTAAAAGATATGTGGATGAGACACTTAAGGGCAGGGTTTAGTGATAGCCTTAGCAGTGCTGGGTTTATATTTGAACTCAATCTTAGAGGTCTTTTCAAACCTAACTGGTTCTCTGACTCTACAAATCTACCAGAAAAAAACAAAATTGTTTTAATCAATATCTTTTCTTTATTTCTTTAAAGGAATAAGGAAATTTATCCAAAACAGTCTATCTCTTACATATATGCATTTTCTATATATATATAATTTATTAACTAGGAAAGTGGGAGGGGTAGGAAGCCTAGCATCTGAAAGGAAGCCAATGTACAACTCTGCTGTACAGCACAGAGCAAGTCGGAAATATGACACTAGTCTTAAAAAATTTGAATTTGAAAGAAAAAAATCAAACTGTTGATAGTTTTTCAGAATGGCCAGCTTTCTGTAACATCAGGTTCTCAACTACATTAGATGGGAATGGTCTCTTATCTGCTTTGTTTTTTAACAGGGCACTTTGATGAGAAATTGTACTTACTCTTGCAATTTGACAAATCTTAGCGTAGAGCCATACCAATGTTTAAGTGAAGACTGGATCCTGTCAAACCCTGTTTTAAGTAGCTGTAGTCACAAAATAACCTGTTCTGCCTGTAAGCAAGTCAGTAGGGGCCCTTTTGGTCATGAATGCTCAATGCTTCTTACTTCATCCTTGTCTCCTCTTTGCCTGATTTCCTAAGTACCTGAATGCCTTCACTATGCATTAATTGAGCTCACTGAGATTTGTCATGTGTAAATCTTTCTATCTTTCATCCCTTACTCCAGGAAAAAAATATTTATTCAACTTGTTGATGCATGTAGTTATGAAAGGTAAGGAGCATTTGAAGCAGGGCATGCATGGTTTTGCCTTTACCCATAAATTACTTTATGAAAAGTAGGGTAGGGATTGAAGGATGAGAAATGCATTCCAAAATGCAAAAATACAAAATACAATCTCCCAGATTTCTTAACATCCACAAAACCAGAATAGGTTTTGTAGCCATTCAATTGTTTTTCTGTTATATCAGCATATAACAGGAATCAAAGCATATTCAGCAGAACTGTATTTCTGTACTGACAAAAAATAGGACAGAAGAAACCTTCAGAAAGGTAAAGACATGTACAGAGAAAGGACATATGCAGAAAGAGACTACAAAACTGCTTTAGAAACAATGCTAAAAAGAGTTACTCTGTATGTTGCCCCAAAGTTCTATCAAATCATCTACTCACTCTGCCCCAGCAGAATCATTAGGGAGCCTTGTGCTTCTTGACCAAGCCTCTGCTATGTGCTCTGCTTAGTACAGAGGAAAAGGATGCTGTCCTTAATGCTTAGACACTGTCAGTTTAAAAATACACAAATGGCAGGGAAGTGTCCACCTAAGAGTGATTTTTTTAAGAAACTAGGGGTTTATGAAAGCAAATCACTTGGGATCCCATCTGGCAAGGTGTATCTCAGGATACATATTAGCTGGCTGCTCTCCCTGCCTGGTGGGTGAGCCACCTCCCTCCCAACAAAGCACTCCATTGGTCTGCTGGAAATGTGTGGGTAGTGAAAGCTGGCACACACATCAGGCTGCTGTGAGCCTCCTCCCACTTAGACCCAGCTGGGCATTTTCTGCTGAAGGTGAGAATATGCCTTAGGGGAATTTGAAGTTCAGCACCCTCTTGGTCTGAAACAAGTGTGCACCTTACATGACCTGGAAAACTGCTGCAACCACTGGGGTGAAATTAAGCTTTGGGAAACATATTTCTCCTCCTACTGCTGAAGAACTGCCTCTGTGGGTAACGCAAACAAAACCCACGTGGTGAAAAATGGGAATGGCGTTAAGTGTAACTATGTAATTGTCTGTGCATTTTATGCTAAACATTCATTAGATTAAAATAATAGAAGTAACCCAGAGAACAAATTCTCAGTTCCTTTCCTGTTGAGCTGACAAGTTTTTATCACTTCTGATGCTTATTTTGGAATTTGAGAAATAAAAAACCCCTGTTCTTAGGCAAGGAAAAATTTGAGACGTTACAGAAACTTTAATGGTCATAAAATGTGCAGCTTCTCAAATTTGGCTGACAAAATCACTTCAGCTGACAGTTTCCATTGTTAGGGATGTAATGGGTTTAAAAATATATAGGAAGCAAATTATAGGCTCTCTACAAATCAAACCCACCTAGAACATTTCTGTGGTATGCAGCAGTCATTTCTGCAAGTCTCTGCCAGGCAGAGACCAGGGTGGAAGGCATGGTGTACCTACAAGAGGCTGATGTGAAATACTGGCGAGGTGAATACACTGAATTGCAGAAATACTTTGCAGGGATGTGACATTAAACTTGTAAACTTTCATCCTTCACTCACAGTGTTTTAAATTTATTCTTTTGGACTGCATTACCTGGCACAGAATTTTGAAGGACTGTTCCACATCCTCCCAAGTTTGTCTTTCTGTAGCTTTCCTGGGGTCTAGCCTGAAAGACTCACAGTTACCTTGCCTAGCTAGGACAGATTTTGTGTCACCTTCTCCCTTCACCCCCTTAGGAACCCCCTTACTGGTAGAGCACACTTGTTGCTGGGGACCAGCAGAAAGAGACCAGTGAGTAGCAAGAGGAGGCAACAGGGCAGAGTCGAAGCAGATGCCAGAGGGGAGGCCCCTGGTTTCCTCAGTGCCTGCTCCCCTCCCTCTAGATACACGGGGGATAACAGGATCTTGTCCTGCTCCCCACCAGGAACACTGGGGACAGCAAGGGGTGGAAGGTGTGTTGGCATCTGCTGCACAGATGTGAGAGTCTGAGTGCCCTCCTGACCTCTTTTCCCACTCAGTAGTGGCAAAAAGGTTGTGGCTGGCTTTGTGGCAATCATTTGCCATCACCACCTGATTTAAAGCTGCTATTACAAATGGCACACAGGACTCGTTCCCTGTGCAGCTCTACTCAAAATGGCACTTAACTGTGCTGAGTGAATGCTGATGAATGATCTTTAATTAAAGTGCTGTAATAAAAAACATAGAACATCTGTGCCAAGGTGTTAAGTAATCTGTCTAAACAGATGTCTCATTTTAAGTTTGGTCATATAAGTCAAAAATTACATAAAATTTTCAAATGGGAAATAGGGTGGTTGCTTTTCATATGTGCATTGTATTTCTTTTCACTCAATGCAAATCTCAGTCTGCATTTGGTATTATTTGAAGTTCAGGAGCTTTTCTGCTCCTTTGGGCTTCCAGTTAAGCAGCAGACATGCCATGTTGGAAGACTAAAAAAACATTCTTTTTCAATTGTGGTTTAACATCCTAGTATTTATTGTATCTAAACTACTGGAAAGAAATAAATGTGCAGAGATTAACTTCTATGATAAATTTGGTGAGCAGAAAACATTTGGGATTGCTTGTGTTGCAAACAATCCTTTTGATAAAGAGACCTTTACCTGAACAAGCTGACCTCGTTAATGAGCTCTGCAGTGCACCACAAGCCTCTGGTTTTAGTAGGGAACCAAAAGGCTCCAGTATAGCCTGACTGCTGACCTTGAACACACCAAATTGCACATAATCCTAAACTCCACATGGGAGAGGCAAGAGACAACAGCCTAAGCTTTTCTAACAGGTATCTTCTACAAAACATAAAGTGAGATTTGATTCTATAAGAAGTTAGCTAAAAAACACCCCCAAAATTTATTTCCAGGAATGATCAAGCTGATATTCACAAGCTAAATCCACATGCTTGTATCCTTTCACTGTGTTTATTTTATATCCTCTCTGTAAAAAGGAAGTTATAAATCAATATAATTGCTGCTTCTCCTGTCACTAGCAGCCAGTAAAAATTAGATGACACCTTTCACCTTCTCTTTGCCTTTAAAGCTCTCTCTCATCTTTTGCTTTAGCCTTGGTATCACAACTTGTCTTGGGACAAAGTGCCAGTACCAGTAGACTTTGGCTGAATGTCAGAGCTCTGGAAACAGTTGACAACCACCTGGGCACTGGGAGAGCATGGGGCACCTCAGGCAGCAAGGCACACTTGGTGCAGTTTCACTAAAAGGTTTCTGGGATAATGCCCCATTCTAAAAATAGCTTTAATTAAGGTTTGTCACATTCTGTCAAAGTTTTCCCAAAATTTGGAGAAATAAAGGCATATTTTTGTTGTCCTTCCTGATGGCTGAAGCTTACCCCAGCTAAAGCTTGTCACTCACTACCCTACAAGGAGAAAAGCATGAAGATGGTTATTTATTAAGGAAAAAAAACCCACAAGGAAAATAGAAGGGGAAAGTCCTCTAAGCAGGGCAGTGTTACAAACCTAAACTATATTGAGAGGTAGAAGGGCCAAAAGACTTTTTGCCTGCCAGTTTTTATGTGAGATTGGTGGCTTTTTCCAAAGGGAAGAGCAAATCGCCCTGACACTGACCCCAAGCCAATGGCCATTGGAGACATAATCAGAAAAAAAAAAAAAAAAAAAAAAGAAAAAGGAGAGGGAATAAAGATTCTTTCATTCTTGAGGGGAAGTGATTTTACTCCAGGAATAGGTGGAAGGTGGGAATATAAAAAGAAGTGCCGTCTATGTGCAGTGAAAAAATTCAGAAAATGTTCAGTTGTTGGAAAGGACAGAAAAGGTGTGTGTGGATGATCATGGGGAGATAATGTAGGAAATATGTGCAGAATCCTGTGTGCATCAGGAGGGCAAATAAATGCAGGTGTGTGGAGACAAAGAAATTCAGGTACGTGAACCCCAGGGAGAAGCTGGGTGAAGGGAGAGGGGCAGGAAAGAAATTAGTGGGACCAAGAAATGCAGACAAGTCTGGAAGCTGGAAGGATTTGCACTCTGTTCCCAATAGGCCGAGTGACCCTTGGGTCCTCTGCATGGGTTAAAAGGTGGAACTAGTCTTCTTCTAGACTACAGGTTAGGTGTACAGGTACATAGCTAGGTTGTCTTAGACGCATTCTTCTCCTGTCTGAAAACTGTTCTTTGGTATCCTGTGTTTCCTGGCATGCAGCAACTTGGCAGACTGTAATTTCTCAGGTATTCCAGCCTGTGTGCTCCAAATCCTAAGCAACACCACTGTGGAGTGAATGCCAGCAGAAGAAGCAGCTGTGCTGCACATGAACTTTTCTGCACGAGCAGGAGATGCAGGCTCTCCCAGGTGTCTGAATTCACAGGGTGCAAACAGTGGGGGTCAGTATGAAGTTACTGTGGAGGCGCCACACAGCCTGTGCCAGGCAGTCTTTACATATGAACCTCTAAAAAGGGCCAGTGTTCCCTTGTTTTACTAAGATTTTTCCCAGGATTTTTGTTGAGAGATGTAGAATTAAGTCATACTTCTGGCTGTCAGTCAAGTAGGTCTTAGGAAAGCATTGGTGAGGCCCACAGTAAAAGCACTGTGTCTAACTTAATTCTTTTCTCCTTTAGATGGTCCTAAGACATTTTTCTGTCTTGCCTGCATGTGGGGATTGGTTATGTTCTATTTCCTGCCCTCTCTATAGTCATGCTCTGTGACCTGCCACAAAATAACAACAAAGAAACCCCTCCAAGGAAATAGCTGTTGCACCAAGCAAGTAGCAGCTCAGAAGATCTCTGCATTTGGCAGGAATAAAAGATGGGAGGCGGAGACTGGAGAGGCCGATGATCCAGCAGGATGGGAGGACAGGCCCTGCAGTCAGCTGGGTGGGATGTCCCGAGGGCCATCTGTTTTGCTGTCCTGGCTGGGCTGACAGAGCCGTGGAGCATGAGTGTAATAGCTGCCTCTGATTTATGTCTTCAGTAGCAGAAGTGCTGAGCAGCAAGGAGAAAGTGTCCCTGCATGAATGGTTTCTAGAAGGCAGATGCCGGGGAGAGGGAGAGGGAGAGGGAGAGAAGCTGTGATTTGATTTAATTGTGGCACTGACCCTGTCAGGATGTGGGAGTGGGCAACCTGATGTATTATGTTACAGTTCTACAGAAAGCATCTTGAAATTTCCTTAATCAGTCCTGACACTAAAGGAAACCCGGTTTCTTGGAGTTGCAAGCAGTTCCACAAATGGGCAGCCATCCTCTCCTTCCATTATCATGTCCTAAGGCTACATGCTTATGAGATCTGTAGGTTTGAAAGGAAATATTTGTAAATATTCATCTTCTGGTCTTTAAGCTATATCAGTCTTTATCATCTGAGGACTAATTTACAGTAATTGCATGTAATTCCTGCAAAAAAAACTTCTGCATTTTCTGTGGTCTCCACAGACTTTTATACAGCCTTCAGAGATTTACCTCAGTTGTAGCTCCCTGCTCCCTGATTAAAGCTCGGCTTCTAGTGAGGTGACTCTATTCCTTATTTACCAGAAGGAGCAAAGCAAAGGAAAATACAGCAAATGCCATATTGATCTAGTCCATTAGTGTTGCAGCTTAGCATATCTAATTCTCAGAACAGCAAGCTTTCTAGAGCAAGGAGGTTTTTTTCCATGTTTATGTTGTTTCTAAAACAATGGACTCCAAGTCCTTGATGTGTGCTAAAGACTAATAGTACCTTTTTTTTTTTTTTTTGTGGTAAAGAGAATGAGGCAAACAAGAAGGAGATGAAGCTCTATTTCTAAGGGCAGTAGTGCAGAGGAAATGGCTCAGAGGAACATTCCATGGTCCAGTGCACCTGAGTTAGAAAGTAATATAAATGATCTCTTCTTACAGGAGTCTTTGTCTTTGTGCACACAAGTGCAGGACCGGCATCCAAGAAAAAGAAACCATAGGCTTAGGTTAAGGAATGGTGAGCACAAAAAAAGAATAGGTCTCCTGTCCCAGAAAAAACACCCTTCACACTGCTGCAATGATTTGTGCTTGGATATCTGCCATTTCTAACCGAGGTGAAAGGATTCAGACAAATATTCCAATATGAACTGGTTAAAATATTAAGACTAAAGTGTTTCAAAAGCAGGATAAGCTTTGTGTGTATTAGCTGGAGAGGAGGCGATATCTGGAACAAATGGATTTTCTGAAAATACTTTCTGGGAGTGTGATGTAATAGAGTTCCAGGAAAGAGGCAGATACCTTGTTTAATTAGACACTCTTTGTCTCCTCTGTTTTTTCCTTTCCTATTGGTTATTTTTCTCAGAAATTAATGCAGGAATTAACTAGAACAATGTAGGGAAAAAGTGGCACTCATGAAAATCAAATGCTGATTGTATTTACATAAATGCGTGGGCAGAAAGGTTTATGCACAAATGTATGTCAAACACTGCAATATCTCTGTTTTTCCTCTTGTTTTTTAAGAAGTTATAATTTAAGCAGTAAAAAAGTGTGACTTCTTACATGCAATTCTGCTGACTTCTTTTTTTAAGTGGTGGCAGTTCATCATGTGGTTTGTGTTTTGTGCGAATGCGGTAAGTATTTACGTAGCTCAAAGACTTTCCTGGTAACTGAAAGCCATGTTTGTGCAACTGACAAGTCATAACATGCTCCTGTTTCAGTCTTACTGGGTCCTGAGGATATTCAATCAACAGTGTAGTCTCAACAAGTCTAGAAAATTAGTGTTGTTAATTAATAACCATTTCTGTTGCAAAGATTGAGATGTTTCCAGTCAAAATAAGTAGAAGACAATTATATAGTGTGAATGTTTTCCTATTTCAAAACTATAAATATTTTATTTAAAATGTTACAAATAAATATTTTCCTGCTGATGTGGTAAATAAATGCCATCAAGCCATTCATCATAAATTTTTTTTTCAGTCTGGAGTTGTTTCAGTTTGCAAACTATAATAAAACATATTTAGGTCTGAGAAATTTTGGACATGTAAGCCCAAGGCTTCTTTGCTCTGCTTTGGCTATTTCCTCACTCTTGTTAATAAGGTTTCATGAAGTCCTGACAAATCAGATTGCACCTCATCTCTGGTCAGCTGAAGCTAAAAAAGGGGAAGGGATTCTGAGTATCATTAATGATAGCTGAGTAAGCAGGACTAACTCATATTTTTTAATTTAGCAGGTTAGCTGCTCAAATACCACAGTTAACAAACTTTGTGTAACTCCACTTCTGAAACCCTTCATGATTGGTTCTATAGGCCATTTTAAAACAGAGAACCAGGCATTCTCGTGAAGCTATTTTAAAAAGCAAATATAGCTATGAGTGAGCAAATTCAAGGAAATTGAATTTGACAATAAATGTGGAAATTGAAAAGACCCTAAAATCAGCTAAAATATATTTATTTTCCTAGCTGTAACATTCATACTGTGCTTGCTGCTACCAGTGGTTTCTTTTTTGTATAGCATATATGTTTAGTTGATACTAAACCATGGTCTTGCTATTACATAACTTCCACATCCACCTTGTCCTGCCTTCATCTTGACCTGATTTTTGTTGTCTCAGTGTCTGTATGAGTGGTGCATTGTAGCCAGATGGGGCTGCCTATTGACTTGTGTAATGTGGCTCCTGCTTGCTCCAGACATCTGTGTACACCACAAACAAAATAACTACAACTTCTGTACTCTACTCTGTGAATTGTTTGAAAATGAAAATTATCACAGAGCTGTAAATCTCAAATAAATTTGGAATGTCTGTACCATGTAGCAATTTGTAGTAATTGAGTATCTGTCCTTATTACTTGAAACAAGTTTCTTTGGCAAGCAGCAAGGGATGATCTTTTGGAGGATGATTCTACATTGCGTATTCATGATCATATTTTTTCACTACGTTCATGAATGATGATTCCAAGAATATTTATCCATTGAAAAGGAGATACCATGCTCTTAGGTGTGGCATTCACATTCTCTGAACAGAGAGACACGTAATTCTCTCTCTTAGGTTTTTTCCTGGAGAAGCACAGAGATCAAAACAATTATCTCATTTGCTGCTCCTGTGTTTGTGTCCATGTGGAATGTATTCTGGAGATTGTTTTCCCAAGGTGACCAATTGGATCCACATGTCTGGGTCAGGACTCTTGAGCAGAGCGTCATGAGTTTTTCAGTTACCAGTTAGTAGAAGTTAGGAAGTAAGTATGATATAATATAGCATGTATCTCTTTAATAGAATATAATGTAATATAGTTTTAATAAAGTGAGCATTCAGCATTCCAAAGCCATGGAGTCAGATGCCAGTCATTTCCCAGACATCAGGGGCACCCTGCTTTTACAATACTCAGGCACTGGAACTTGTCTGCCATGGGGACACCCTGATAATTAAGGATTATCACCAGCTGTGAGCAGGAGCAGAGATGGTGTTTGCTTTGGATGACACTACAGAAGGCTGTGCCCCTCCTGCTTACATTGCCTGCGGCAATACTGGGAAGGTCACTACTGGAAATGGAGCTACAATGTGAGGATGAGGACACATGTGGGCAGCCCAGGCCCATGGTAGTGCCCAGACCTTCTCTCTGCCAGCAGCAAACCAAACAAACTCTATACCTTCACAAGATTCCTGTGGTGATTCTGCCCCTTCCCATGGTCAAAGCCCTGTTTGTCCATCCTTGGAGAGGTAAAATTAAATTTTGCTAATGCCCCTGGGGAGCCTTAACCTGTCTCTCCATACTGCAATTCCACACTTCATAATTAAAATCTCTTTTTTTGTCCTCCTCATACACAAAACCTTTTCAGTTGAGGACCTCAGAAAATTTTCTGCATGGCTTCTTTGGCCTGAAAAGTAGCACCTAAGGGATTGCTACACTGCATTGTATTCAAATCTTATTCAGTATTGCAGATGATAAAAAATCCTGAAAATTAGAATCTTTATAGCTGAAAACAAGTAGTGTTAAAAATAAAGTATACATACATACAAGTATGTATTTTGATGAGTATGAACAGGTAGGTTATAAATTACATAATGTAACAAGTAGAAAAGTTAACACAGTATTTGATCTGAAAATGAGAACTAACCAACAATAGATCATTATAACTAGGCATTTTAGCTCATTTGACATGTTTGTTCAACTCACCCTTGTATAAATATTGTTAGATTGCATATATGTCAGAGTTGAGAGGGCCAGAATATACAGAGGATCACCATGCAATTTCAGAAGGCTTTAAGCATCTGCCCATACAGAGTAACATCATACCACCTCAGAAGGCTTCAAGTGTTTGCCCTCCTTATTCTTTAGCCCAGCCTTTTATACCCCTCCTGTTGATGCATTGCCCCTGTGTGCCCTCTGTTCCCTTTGGTGGTTGGTCAGTGCCCCTGGGCCCTCCAGGGCTCGTTGCTGTCAGTGCTGCTCACCTGCTTTGCACAGCTGTGCCCATTGGGGTTGAGGCTCGGCCACAGCCCCAGTCCCAATTACCACAAACTGTGTACCTACACATATACAATCACCTTTTCACTTACCTGTTAAGGCTAGTGGGGAAAGAATGTATTTAACTCCTAATTTGTAAATGACTGCATGATTCTGACCTGTTATTAATAGAGGTAGACTTGATGTAAACTTCAAATATGAGATATGGAACCAGAGACAGACACACTTAAAGGTCCATAATTGCTCAGAGTCAGGGAATAATTTGCTTACTAATTATTTCTCCAAGATCAAGTGGGCTAAGTAAATATATTAATCTTTAACACCTTGTTCTCTAGAGGATATATGCAATCCTTCACCAATAATTTTAAATTTTCAAATTCACCTCTTAAAATAGATACATGGTTTGGCCCCAGAAGGCAGCCAATGTAACATCATTTTATAATGAGGCTTTGGAAAACATTTGCACAACTGAGTATTTAATAATTGTGTATAAACTGAGTATTTAAGAATATATTTCATATTTTCATGCTGAAATGTATGCAAAAAAAAATTTCCATAATTACTGGAATCCTTAAACATCTGCGTGAGGATAATCCACTTTCTTTTAAGATTCAGGTAGATGTCAGAAATAGAAACCTGGCTGAGCTGTGCCTCCCTTTGATCCTTGTCATAGAGGATTCCTTTCATAGAAAAGATTTTGGTGTCTCTCTTTGGAAGCTAATGACAAATTCCTCCTGGTCTTAGGGGCAGCAAGGCTTCACTCAGCCCAGGCAGCGGCTCCTGGCAGAGATGTGTCACCGAGTCAGAGCAGGGAAGGGATAGCCCAACACCTTGGATCAGTGATGACTCTGGTGAGAGGACGAGTACTGAAATACCTTTGAGGGACCTGGGAGTTTTACTGTCATTGTTTGTAACTGGGTGTCAGTCAGTTAAGCTAGTAATTAGTTAGCAAACTATACCAAGCTTTTAAGGCCCATCTGGAGCAAAATATGTAAATGGAAAAGGGGGAAGCACATTTAGCCTTAAAATTATCACCAGGTTTACTACCATCAGTGCTGCATCTCATCTTTTTTATGGTTTTGCAGTCTAGGAAAGAATAACTGCTTGACTCTGGCTAGATGTATTTTAAATGTAATTACCTTGGTTGTTCAGCCCGTCAGGCCTAAACCAGATTTAAGATGACAGAGCATGGCATAGAGTTGTTTTCCATGGCAACTGTAAATATGAGCTATCTATTGTAACTATTCTCTGAATATACAGTTTTGAAGTGCTTATCCAAGCATATCTGGGATTTACTACCTGGAAAGGGGTAGAATAAGAGGGTGCAGAAGGCTATAAATAAGGCAGAACAAGCCCTGAGGGGTGTTATTGGGTAAAACTTTTCACCTCACAGCTTCTTCCACCTGCTTTTATGTGTGCTGTACTTCAGTGTTCAGTGTATCCTACCTGTATGTACTACAGAGAAGGATGCAGTTCATCTTTAATGAAGTGCTATGGCAATCCTGAGGGAAGCTGATGCAGAAGATGCTCTTTCCCTGGGGAGGACTTTGGCTGCCAGGACTCTTTCAGAGCACAGCAGGAGAGTGGGAATAGCAATAGGAAATTTTGGAGAGTAGCTGTAGGTCCTGTGTATGCAGATGAAGAGAACTTGGAAGAGTTGGTCTCAGTTTTGATTGTAGGGTTGAAGAATGCAGACAGTAGCTGGGAGAACCAGATGCACAAGGACACAGCTCAAATGCCACACAGCTGTCTCAGGGCTATGTTCTTCCCACACTAAATGAGGACTTAGAGAAGAGTTTGGAAGCTATCCTTTAATACATTGTTGACTGAGATATTTCAGTGGGACATTTACTTTGATGTGACAGAAAAAACTAAGGGCTGACTTGTTTCCCAGCTATAACCTGTGATGGAGAACAGATGAATGTCTGAGTTCCAGTGTTGCAGATGAAGATGTGACTGGTACCCAGTAGTATGTGCTTGACAAAATCCAGTCTAGAAACTGAAACCCAGAGACTTTCTTTCCTTTATTTCTTTGTTATTGTTTGAATGGTGAGGACAAACAATTAACTAACAAATGCTGCAAGTGGTGTACTATGTTTACTGTACCACTTTGATCTACATGGTTTTAAGTGGTTGCTTATTCAAGGATATTCTATAGCCTTGTCCATCAGAAAAAAAAGATTATGGTCAGGGTTCACTCTAATGTATGGAAGATTTTGTTGCTACTTAAAATACAGAAAAAAACTAATATGCATCAAACAAGCATTGAATTTCCCATAGTGCTTGCCCTCAGTCTGGTGGGAAGAAGAAGAGACAGGAAAAAAGACACACAAACAAATACTGTGTGAACTAAAAATAGGATGTTCATAATAATTTTCAGCTCGTAGAGAAGGGGCTTGATGAATTCCCACAGAATTGGCAAATGACATACATCACCCATTCCCACAAGGTCAGTGGATTAGGATGTTTCATCCTGATTCCTCCCGAAATCCACCCAAGGAAATAAAGCATATTTGGAGGGGGGGTAGGTACAGAAAATGTTTTTTTGCTGCCTGGTGAGATTTGAAGTTATTTCCTGCTCATGAACTTCCTCTACACAGCAAATCCTTTTCTTTCTGTGTGACTGGAAGATGCACATTGAGTCCAAAAAGAAAACCCAGTCAGGATGACTAGCTTAAAAATGGTATCTGCACACTGATTTCAGAACTTCCTTGTACCTCATCCTGTGACCTTAAATGTTGTCTCTTAAGGTTGTTTAGCGAGGTCGTTTTCATTTTGCTATGGAAAACCCCTACTCCCTAGCTTCTCTGAAATCTTAAAGTCTGTATAAATATTTCTGTGGGGGTTTTAATATGTACCTCTATAGTGCTCAGTCTCCAGTTGTACCAAGATGCTGTTGTGTTGGAACAGTAAAGAAACACATGGACAAACATTCCCTTTCCAATACATTAGCTGCTTAAGTAGAAAAGTACTTGCATTTCATCTGACAAATGCAAAGCTATGAATAGAAACATGAATTGCATTGGCAAATACAAGAATTGACTTTAGGTGTTCCAGCTGTAAACCCAAGATTTTAATCACATGTCAATCTGGCCAATCTCTCTTCTAGTTGTGGGTTGTTCTTTCATTAAGTCTTTTCTTTATTGGTTTCTTTTTAATTTTTTGGCAGGTATTTTGTACAGTGGTTGCTGCAGAGTCTAACAGATCACACTTCCTTCAGTGTGATAAATTCATTGACCATAATTCTCCTGGTGTGACTGAGGAATGGGTCATTTACAAAGCTTGATAATGATAAGCAAATGTAAAAAGACACCTATAAACCAAAATTTATTATAGTCTGATCTTTCTAAAATATATACACATAATAAAATCCTCCTGAAATCAATGCCGTTGATCTAATGATCAATGCTGTTGATCTAACACCAGGTTATCTCTAATATATGAGATTAATTGATACTTTAAGTATGGGAAGGGTGCTAATGTTCTTATTAGCAATTATATAAAATGATCTCTTAGCACAGTTATAAACTATTGCTTTGTAGGATTTAAAAGCAGTTTGGAATTCTTAAGGACCATGCTATATATAGCTAATCTTTTCGGTGTGAGTAGAGAATGTGTTTCTATTGAAATGTATGTAAATTCGACACATCAGGTCAGTTCTAAAAAGGTAAAGAAAAAAGATTAGCAGTAACTAAATTGAATGAATTATGTACTTACTGACAAAGAACACTGGTATTTTCTAATCCCTTCTAAGACTTTTTCTCTATGTGCAAGATTATGGGTAGTTTTCCTGAATATAATAATGTTTTCAAAGGTCCCTAAAGGCTGACACCTGAATCTTCTTACCTTTTACAAAGAAGAATTATTTCTTAAAATTATGGGGCATTATTAACACTTTCAAACTGGTTCAGAAAGAGATTAGAAAGTTATACCCTACCAGATGGCAGTCAACATTTCTGAGAAAAAAAAAATTTGTCTCCAAAGAAAGCTAAGACTTTTGTGTGGGGTCAGTGTCTTTTTGTAAATCACCCCAGAATGGTCTTAGGTTGCCAACATTTTGGCTTGTAATTATAGCTAACTTCCTGTAGAAATTTACATTACATTCACTTTCATATGGGTCAAAGAGTGATGAATCATATGCCCTTATAAAAAGTCCCTCTCCAGCTCTCTTGTAGTTTCCTCTGGGCTCTGGAACACTGCTATAAGGGCAACCCTGCTCCTCCTCTGGCTGAACAACTCCAATTCCCTGAGCCTGTCTTCACGGGAGAGCTGCTCCACCCCTCTAATCATCTTCATGGCTCTCCTTCAGTCTCACTCAAAGCTGTTTCCCACTCACAAATTCTACTTTAAATCATGAAGCTATAATTATAAATACTTTAATACAGTTTTTTTAAAAATTATTGTTATTTTTATTTCAAGGAGAAGACTAGAGAAAGGACCTCTTCTTGAATACATTTGATCCAAATTAAAATCCTTTGAACTGCACTAAAACTCTCTCTCTGAAATCAGTTCAACCTTTATGTGTTATGGATGGTTTCATGGATTTGTGCAAATGTTTTTGTGGCCCTCCCTTACTCCATGGTCTGAGCTTCGTCTTGCCTGTACATCTCTCTCATGATGCATTTTGGCATACTGTCATGGCAATCATGCACTGCAGAAAAGGCTGCCTAACTCTTAGGCAGAGGAGGGAGGGCTCTAGAATGACAGGTCTCACGAGGCACTTCAGCCTCACAGACTGCTGGATCTTTTTGTGGCCTTCAATCAACTTTTTCTTCAGTTGGTTCTAATGCAAGAAAATTAAATATGCTGATATGAAAATGCTGAAATTATTCTTTTGGATTTGGAGAAAAAAAAAATCTTTTCTGTTTTTTTTTTCCCAAAACATTTCAAACAATTTCTCAGAATGTTTTGGTATTCAGTCTGTTTCTGGAACAAAAGTAACATCAAGATATTTGAGCTTAGAAAACATTTGAGTGAATGTTCGTGGGTGTCTCAGTCAATCCCTAAAATGAAGAAAATATGCTGTCGAAGACAAATAAAAGGAAGAGGAGTTCCCAAAAGATGGTAGTGACACAGTGAAATGTGAACATCAGGGAACTGCTTGTCGTGTATACAGTGGTGTTCATGGAATCATAGACTAAACTGGGTCAGAAGGCACCTACAAGGATCATGGAAGTCCAACTCCTGGCCCTGCACAGCACCATCCCTAAGAATCACACCATGTGCCTGAGTGTATTTTCCAAATTTTTCTTGAACTCTGTCAGGCTTGAGGCCATGATCACTTCCCTGGAGAGCCTGTTCCAGTGCCCAACCATCCTCTGGGGGAAGAATATCTTCCTGATATCCAACCTCCCCTGACAAAACTTCATGTCATTCCCTGGGGTTGTATTGTTGGTCACCAAATAGAAGGAATCACTCTACTTTACCTTGTGAGGAAGCTGTAGAGCACTGTGAGGTCTCCCCTCACTCTCCTCCAGGCTGAACAGTTCAAGTGACTTCTGATGCTCCTGATATGGCTTCCCCACAGGGCCCATCACCATCCTCATGGTGCTCCTTTGGGTGCTCTCTAAGAGCTTTATATCCTTCTTAAATTGTGGTACCCAAAACTGCACACAGGATTTGAGGTGAGGCTGCACTAGCACAGAGTAGAGCAGGATAGTAGCTGATGAGGCTGAATGACTTAAAATGCTCTTTTCTTAGCCTTTTGTCTAGGAAGTGCTACTACTTGTTTTCTATTCCTCTGCATGAATGTACCTCCATAGTTGTCATGAGTTAAGCTATTATTTTATTTAGTTGAGTTTCTTGAGAATTTTTTTTACTAGTTTATTTGGTATTTTATTTGACCAGAGTGGTCAATTGAAAATAATTGGCTAATGTTTCTCATGAATTTTGACTATGAGAAACTCCGTAGATGGACCAATATCTAAAAAACACTTTGGTTTATGGCTTATTATGGAAATGAAATCATGCTGCCTTTGTGCAAGCATATACAGATGTGCATACCCTTCTTAATCACTTTTAAGCTCATTGTCCTTGAAGAAATCAGCCCTCAGAGACAATTGCACTCTGTGAAAACAGATGATTGTTTAGGGAAAGAAGATATCATACATGCCCTCAAGAAAAGATGTTGGGTGAGCTCATCCTTTTTTAAGCACTAGGAAATCAGCAGCAGAATGATGATACACAAATGAGCTGGCTTTAGAAGTTTCAGGGGAGCTTGCACCTTTCTAGAGAAGTACAACAGAAGTAACTTACAAGTTGTAGAAATCAGGCAAAGTTCATTTTAGTATTTGTAATGTTTGAAGAGAAAATATCCATGTACTACCATGGTAGTCATTCATTCATTCATTCAAAGTGGAAAGTTTCTAAACCTGAATTAAGGATCAGACAGAGAAAAGTTTTTCAGTGAGATGTTTGTGTTCCTGCAGTTCTTCAAAGTGATTCCTGTCTGGTAAGTGTCAAGGGAAGAAAAGAAACTAAAAATACAAGTTAAGTATAGCTAATGTATTTTTCTCTATTCTGCCATGTAGCTATCTCAGTAAATGATCAAGGGATGCTCTGGTCTCTCTTTATGTCACAGTGCTGTGCTTGGCACAGGGCTGCTACAGAAAGATGTTGGATAGGAAGAGGCTTATCAACTGTACTTTGTTCCCTTTTTGTTTTGACATCCTGCTATCAAGAAGGTCTTCTGAGAAAAAAGAGATGAGATTGTTAGATAATTCATCTAGGTCAGACTGGTATTAAATAGAAACAAGTAAAATTCTTGCATTTCATGAAGTATGGAGTTAAAATTCTGTGACATTTTCATTCAAAACTTTGCTTTGTTTCAGAACTGGAAGTCATTTTAGTGTCTTTTTAATACAAAGACCAGGGAGGAGAAGTTCCAGAAGGACCAAAATCCCTTCTTTAGGAACAATGCTATGCCATAAAAACTGTGCTAATTAAATTTGCATATTCTGCAAAGAGAGCTAAAATGAATTACCAAGTGATGGATGTTGCTTAGTCAAATGTCACTTTGACTTTAATGTAAATGTTCAGCAGAAAGCTTTTTCATGAGATTTAGATTTCTTTCTAAAAGTCATGCTTCATCTACCTTCTGTGGAGGGAGGAGAATTCAGCCTAAATATGTGAGATCGGTAGAGCTGACTTGTTATTATCTCAGTCCAGAAGCCACCAATATTGAAAGCTGGTCTCCCTCTATACCTCTAACTGACCCTAAAACCCAGCCAAAGTAAACACTGAATCTGTGAGGAGGTCCCAGGCAAAATTTGGATGCCACAGCTTATGTGCAATGTCTAAACTTTTCCTTCTATAGTTGACAATGTCTTAGATTTATCTCTATTATACTGCTGTCAGCGCTCATCGATTTTGCACACTCTAGCTTGACGGACCATTTAATTAACATTAATCTGTTTTGGATATACAGCCTGCATAGGTAAGATGTGTACACTGTTCCTTGTTAAGTGCTATCTTTATATAATTAACTGTTGATAGCCTATACTTCATTTACAGATAAGCTCCTTATGAATTTCCTGTAGTGTGACAATTCGTTTTGTTTTGTTTTTCATTTTGGGTTTTTTTTGTTGTTTTTAATGCAAGGTCATTGGCAAAGTTGCAGGTGTAATTTCTTACTGTAAAGCCTGACTTCTTACACCATACTGGTAAGTGGATTATACAGCTGGTTCTTGAAAATAGGCCTTTGAATCATTTGCCATCTGGTTACTTTGAAGTTTATGGAAAATGGATTTGGTGTCATTCCCCAGATGTCCAACCTCTTTTGCCATTTATGTTAATTGACCCAGTTTGTTGGCCAAGTTCAAAGAAGGAGCAAAAAGTTAATATATTGTAGAGATCAAATTTCTCTGTCTCATAGAAATGACTGACAGGCTGGCAGGATGGGTCAGGAGAACTGGCACTCCCAATTTACTTTCCAAGAGGAAAGGACTTCTTGAAATAGTCAGGGAATTTCTAGAAAATCTGAATGAGACTTCTTGTCTTATTTTAAGAAAAGCTTTCATTCCCAATGGGTATGGTGTTTATTAGAACAGTGAGAATATACATTCAAGATGAGCAATCAACACTAGCCAAGCTGAAAATTATTATAAGGGGTCCCTTAGGAGTAGCTTGTTATAATATTTTTGTCCTATAGTCAAGGTTAGGAGAGAAGAAATAAAGGTTCATTTCAAGTATTTCAGGTACATCTGAAATAAAATATTGTCTACCTTCTCAATGTAGGTATCAAACTACAGAACCATGCTATGTAATTTCAATAATTCTTTTGGAAGAGGGGAATATAATGACTGAGAATTGTAGAAGGTGAACTTACTGACTGTAAAGAACACTAATATTAGAAATATTATAAGATTTGTGGTATGTCTTCTTCTTAAAAAGGCTATTCTCTCAAGTCACTGAAGCAAAAAAATTACTCCAAGTTGTGATTTTTTGATTCTAAGATTAACCAGGATGCAAGAATTTTCTAAGAGAACTTCATACATGGGAACTTCAGTGTATCTGGGGTGCTGCTTACAACATTGGCTATGCAGGCCATATCTTTATACAGGTAGTCATGGAAATCAATAATGAGAAGAAACTGAAAAACCACCACATCAAAGCTGGAACTTCAGGTAAGCAAGTACCAGATTTACTTTACTCCAAAGGTAAATCATTAGCTTTGCCTCAGGACCTGCTTTCTGCTTTTTAAAAGGATTTTCTAGGCAGACCGGTGATACACATCTTAATCACTGCTTTTTTGAAAGACTGATTATTACACGAAGACCTGTGATCCATATGGTAATCAGTTTCAACATTTTGGATGCTGTTCAAGGCAAAGATGTAATGCCAGATCTAGATCTAAAATTTCTTGGTATTTCACTGTCATTTTTTGGTTTCTACAGGCAAAGACTCCATTGAGAGAAAGAAAACAGATGAACAAGTGCTACATGCCTTAATTCTGTCCTGGGAATTGGTAACAGCCATGTCAGCATAAATACTGTTTTGCTGCTGTAAGTGAGGCTGTGGGCTCCCCTCCCTGTCCATGCTGGCTGCACTGACTGGATATACTATGGTAGCCCAGCTGCTCATTGTAATCCTGTCCCATCCACAGCTTTTCAAAGGAAGATAATCATGCCACCACTTCTGGGCCATCTGGGTGAACTGAAACCAGAGACCTGGGTGCACTGAATCCACTGGCCATGCTGACAGCAAGTGTAAAAGGGAAGTATCCCCCTGATATTCCTACCTGCAAAACAGGGATGGCAACAGCTCCCTGACTTCTTACACCCAGTATGGTGTAAGAAGTCAGGCTTTACAGTAAGAACTGAGAATGCAGTAGCACACTCAGCTTGTAAGGCTGTCAAAAAGCTTATTTTAGGATGGTGTGCTGCTATGGTTCTTAGAGAACAGGAAGGTTTTTCTAGTGAAAACAGGTTTAAATTATTCCATAGACAGTAGTGTGAAAGAATATGTTCAAAAAACCTGCATATAATGAATATGCAAAAGGTTGTGCTGACACATTTAACTTTGGCTAGTTTTGCAGTCTCTATGTATCCTGAGGATAGCTTTTATATGGAATATATGTATATATATATATATATATATATATATATATACACACACAGACACATACAGTATTAAACATAATCCAATGCTTTTCCTATATAAAATACCATAAAAAATCTTGGCTTCTTGTGATGACAAATAGCAAGAAAACTCTCAGAGCTAATGCATTTAAATTGACTGATATAAAATGGAGGCTTTTTTTTAAAAGGCTGTGAACATTTTCAGCAGTGCAGGCACTCTAATTCATGTTCTGTGCTTAACTAATGGCAGCTGTATTCTCCAAAACTGTACATTTGGTCCTGTCTTCCCATATGCTCTAACAGCTAACCAACAAAAGCTCTCAGGAGTTAAAAAAATCTTTCTGAGCTCAGGGCAAAAAGGGTTTTTACACTGATATTATGTTGCAGGTCTTTTATAAATCAATTTATCAAAGCAAGAAGCAAATCTAAATTTTTAATTCTAACTATGCATGCGATAATTATTAATAAACTGATGGACAGCAGTTGAGTGTTCATGATGTACTAAATATTAGTTCTGCAGATGTCTCATTTACTTTGCTTTCAGTATTCAGATACCAATATAAGTCATTAAAACAACCATTTTTAATTAATGATAGATGATTTTATTGGAGCCTTAATCTTCTAGAGAACTGATACTTAACATTACTAATGCTAACAAACAGACTAGTCAGAAGTCTCACTGACCACAGTTTTATTTATACAATTAAGTTTCAAGTGGCCAGGTTTGAAAATAATGTGCCAAATTTAAGCATAGTTTGGAGTGTCATGTTTAGGGGATCATCCTAAAGACAGATGTTTTTAAAAAAATATTAACAATTGGCAGAAATGCCCATACCAAAGGGAGAGGAAGAAATCTCCCCTTTTTCCAGAGCCAGCAATTAGTAGGAATTATATTACTGCAGTATTTACTGTGCAAAGATGTGTATTGGCACATGGTGTTTTACTCTCATGGTACTAAAAAATTCCAAGAAACTAGCTTGCAATGCCAACAGAAAAATTATGTCAATAACTAAAAAACAAACCAAACAAAAAAACTCCCCACCAAAGCAAAACAAATAAACCAATGCATTTGGCTGTCTGTATTCTAGATTTACAGATTTCCTTCCACACCGATGAATAGTCTCCAGCTATGGAGCAACCCTTTATGTGGCCCTTTGTGCCTGAAAAAGACAGTCACTGTCTCATAGGCTGACTCTGTGTTCAGTGGGGCTGTCTCATCCTTCTTGATGTTCACAGGAGTTCTGTGACATGCAGAGCATGTACAGTGGATGTAATACTTTTATCACTTGGACTATCCATGAAAATGTTAGACCAGACTGACCAGTCTTTTACCACCGCTCTGCATTTGGTTTTAGAGGAATTTGAGTGTTGTCCCTGCACCAGGGCCATCAGTTGTGGCACTGCCTCATGCTGTTGGATAATCCAAAACCTAGACTGCGGTTATCCTTGGGGCACTGGAACACCTCTTCATTGTTTGCAGCTGGACTGTTACTGTTTTCTTCTTTGTTAATCACTTGGTCTTTTGGCCAAGGGAAACTCTTGATAGACAGTCTTTAGGGTCAGGATTAAGATCTGTGCTGCCAAATGCAGAGGATGTGATCTATTTGTTGTGTAAGAGCACTAACAGAAGCATCAGCCTGAAATCACTTTGGGGCAAAAAGTTATAGTACAGAAAATTTTGTCATCAAAGGGCTTTCATGTGTCAGTTGTTCACCCAGAAAGATTTTGGGGACTGGAAAAAAGGTCAAGTCTGTGCCTACCCCAGACATTTGGTAGCCTTGCTCACAGTCTAGGGTGTCCTGATTTGCCCCCAAATTCTACTCAGTGCTGCATCTTGACACATGTTGTGGGAAGCAGTCAGTCTCTCTAGAAGATAAGCCTCTCAGTCTCATAAATGTCCTCCCCCTTTGACCTGCAGCTGTCCTCCAGCACTTTGACCCTCTGCAGAACTAACTGCAGAGTTTCAAATCCTTTTGAGCCTTATGGACTGGGAGACTGAAATGTTAATTGTTAATGACTCAAACAATCAGCCATTTGCAAAAGCAACGGTGTGTTTTGGTGAGGTCAGATTTGCCTTCCCAACAAAAGCCAGGGAGGAGAGGTTTTTGTGTGTGGTGGCAAAATCTCTGATCCACATAAGACAGAGGGGGTGAGTACTCATCACCAGGAGATGACCACAAAAATCAACCTTTGTTTAGTAACAAGCTGGGGTTTGAGCCACATAAGGGAGAGAGCCAATAAGAAACAGATTCTACTTGGTGGGATAATGCATTTTATCAAGCCAATTTCCTCCCTTACACAACTGTCTCAGTTGTAAAACTTCCCCCCTCCCAGGAAGTACCAAGACATTCTCATGTAGGCCTGAAGGTATTCATCCCTTCTGATGAGGCATAACTGGCTCAGCTATGCTGGCTGGTGTGAGAGACAGCTGTCATGTCATAGAAGGTGTCATGTACCATCAAAGGTCCCCAAAGTGCCCCCAGACACATCTCTGAGGCTTTCCACCTCAGAGAACTGTGCATAATCCAGTGTTGCAAGAGATCTACAGAGTTACATCAGGCAGTGTAAAACTGCCCCCTCAGGGGAGGTACCTTGACATTCCCACATAAACCCAAATTTATATTAACCCATTGAAGTCTGTGTTTCATGGGCCTCCCCTACTCTGATGGATCAAGATTTTAATGACTGGTTCAACCAGTGGACATCAAAATTGAAATGGTCAAGTCTTATTTCTGGATCCACAGGTGGTGATATTTTCCTATCCACAATCTACTCCTATCCTTTCTTTTTATTTCTTTTCCTTATATATTTTCTTGAGTCATATCTTTATACTTCTATATTGTTATATTACTATAGAGAATAATAACCAAAATAGCTACATACCTCCTTTCTATTGCACCCAAATTGTTCCAAAATAAACCCTACACACATATATTTAAACACTGATCATTCACTGTTGTTTCACTCTAATCCACCCCACGGGAATCTATTAAAAAGGTCTTCAGTTACCCTCACCTTCAGATCATAACGCTGAGTCTGTAATTTTAACAACTGTAAGTATTGGGAGTCCAATTCCCTTTCCTCGCCTGTGTCATTACTCTAGCACGATGCCAATGAAAGGCTTCTGGCTGCTGAAATTGGGAGCTGCATTTAAAAACAGTCAGTGATGAATCTAATATATGTTTTTATCTGCAAGCATTTATTAGGGCTGGGCTGGTAAAGAGGGACATGGGACTAAGCAAGGTAAGAGGGGAAATAGAAATTAATGGGTGCTAGGAAAAAGCAAAAGGACAAAAAGTAGCCTGAGAGAAAGAAAGATGATGGAAACAAAAGAATCATTGCTGAAACAGAAGGATGCTTCAAAGTGAACTCACAGACATGGTAGCACACTGGGGAAAGAAGATGTACAGAAAAGGAGGGAAATTAATAATGTATTGCTCCATTGAGCTTCAATTCTGAAGTGGATGCTGGAATTATTACTGCAATTTTAAAGTTTTCCAACTGAATTGGAATCAAGCTCTCACTTCACCCTTCACATGCTATTAGGCAGTTCTTAGATCATAGCTTATAGGTGCTCATAATCTCCCACCCTGACTATGGTGGCCTTGGTGCAGTTTGACCTCCTTGAGCCTTGTCTTCCCCCTGGCACAGACTAAATGCAGCCAGCTCTGCATCCATCTGCAGCTGACCTCCCTTTTTGTCCTATCACTCTGAGTTTTCCCTTATGAAACCTTTCTAACAATTTCTGTGTTTACCTTCTTTTTGCATCATCCCATTCACGGCATTTACAACAAAGGGTTCCAGGTACAATGCCTGTCCAATTTTATACCATACTGCCCTCTATAACTTGAATCTCACTTAAGTCCAGAAAATGATATAATCAAAGACTGTTTCATGAACCGGAAGCTACTACTTAACAGAAGTAAATTTTCCTGTCAAGCTCAGGCACCAAAATGCAGCCTATTGTAAACTGCATCCTTTCAATTACTGTTCATTAACTTTATGCTTTTTGTGACAAGTTTTGCATTTTCTCCACTTGTTGGAAAATACATACTGTATGGGTGTTATGATCCAGTTCTTTAAATTATTAGAAATGTCTCTACTCAAATTGAGGTGCAAACAAAACCATATTCCAAAGTCAATAGTAAGGGTTTTATTTAAAAGTAAATGAAAGAGAGAGAAATAGAGAAAGAAAGAGAAAAGAGTTGGGGGGATAGAAAGAGAGTGAAAGAGACAGATAAAGTAGAAAATATCACCACTTCCAATAATGTCCTATTGATCCTCTCCATCCAGTCTTCTTGGTGGTGAGGGTCCCCCCAAAAACATAGAGTCTGAAGGACTAATATGCATTTAAGCCAGGTGGGAAATGCCCAGGGACCACTCTGGAGGAGGGCAGGTAATTTTGACACTGGGTCTTGTAACGGACTTTGGATCTGTTGAATTGCTTTACATCATGTGCAGTGCTGTAGTAGCCTTGGGAATAAGTCTGGGGAGCACTTTGGGAGGTCTTTGATGGGCTATGACACCCCCTCAGCTGCTCCTCACATGAAAGTCCCATGGATACGGCCTTCCTGGGGTGAGGGGAGGGGAGAGGAACTCTGTGCAAACCTGTCCTCAACAGAGAGCCTGAGGCCTATGTCTTCCTCCACGCCATGGAACCCAGACAGGGATGATTTCCGGGACAGCTGCTGGGTTTGGCTTTCTTGTCGAGGCATTCTTCTCCCTAAGCCTTGTTTGCTTTTTGAGATGACTGAACAATAGTGTCACCTTTATCTTATCTCAAGTCGCCTTAGGTGGCTTAGCTCACAGTCCAAAGTTCCCCTTAGGATGCATCTTAGGGGAGGGGAGGGCTTTGGTGATCACACCTTCTTTATACAGTTTTGTCATAATGGGGAAAAGATCCTTCATAACAATGTTTCAGCCATGAACCATAACATTTCAGTCTCTGACAACTGGGAAAAGAAAATCATTTCAGAAAGTGAAGACAGTCTTCATGAGTAAAGGTCATAATAAGCAAGCCTTGACTTGCAGCCTGATTTGCTAAGTTTTTGCTTTGGGCTACTGGGTTTTCTGAATCTCTCCATGAAAAGTAAATTGAAAAGTAACACAAAGGTCATCTGATTTACAACTGAATGAGTTTTGAGACTGAGAAGAGACTGCCTGTCTCTTATCTACCTCTTCCCCACCTTTAGCCCTTCCACTGCCTTTACCCCTCCGTCCAGCACCAAGGGATTTAAATTGTCATACTTCCAATTATTTCATAGCTTGAGGTAAAGGAAATAACTCTGCTGCCTTCATCTACATGCACTGTGTAATGTGGGGAATCAGCAAGAGGTGGTGACACTGACACCCTCTCTAACACTGGAAGGACTACCAGTACTCCAATTCACCATTTATATAATTAGAAGATTTCTGAATCTGACTATCTTTGGTGAACTAAAGAAGTTGTCATCAGAAACAATTTGCCCCACCAGCCCTTCTTCTGTTCACAGAGCAAAGGGCAGGTCTTCACCAGGAGAGGAAGAGCTGATCACGCTCAGTGAGAAACTGAATAACAGGCACAGCAGAAGCCCTGCTGTAATTTCATTTTTTTCTTATTGCGTTCTTAAAATTATTCTGTTGTTGGTTAAAAGTTGTTGTTTGGCTTCAGTTATCTAGCAGTCCAAGATATGTAAAGTAGGCATTTTAAATGTAATAATCAGATTAAAGTGTAACTTGTGAAATATGATCAATATATAATTTCAGCTCTCACTGGACTGTTAGGCATCTGCATGACCATGCTGCCTAGTCCTCCCACAGCTGCCAGCAAGTCCCATGAGACCTGTGACTGAAAGGCCACAAGACACCGGCTCCCAACTCACCAATACTTACCTTTTCCTCAATATCAAATTGAATAAATGCAGGTTATGCTACCTGATAACCTGCTTATGCCTTCTCTACACAGTCAGCACCTCTGAAGAGCCATCCCTGGGTGGAGCTCCACTGGGTAATGGACGTTGCCAGCCACTGCTATGACCATGCACTTGACTGCCCATATCTCTACCCCAAGAACAATCATCATCATGTATTTGCTTTTTTGATTTGTTTCTGAGTGCACAAACAGCAGAACAAAATGCATGCCATTAAACTCATAAAGAATGTTTTCCTCTCTGCCGATAAATGTCAGCACGTGTATCTTTTTCTTTAGCTATTGCCACAACTTTATTGGCCGCTTAGATCAATGAGACAGGCACAAGAGTGATTTGGTTTTGGAACAGTCCTAACATATTTTACAGTTCTGAAAACATAGTTTAAGAAATATCTGGCCAAAATTTCCAGTCAAGGATGGACTCATCTGTTCTTTGCAGTTTTAAAATAAGGAAACCAAAATGCATCAGTGAGATCACTTGCCCTGCCACATCTAACATTGCCCACAATGTGCACAAAACCTCAAGAAGAGGAAAGCATCCTCTCCTTCTGCCTGGAACTGACTCCCATGCAAAACCAAAGAGCAGATATTTTCAATTCAGCAAAACAGTTGTGTTGCTCCATGGCAACTCTGCTATAAAGCAGCAAAAGAAAAACCTCTGTCTTTTACATCACAGAGAAGATGCATCTGTCCCTCTTCAGGAAATAGCCCTATCCACAGGAAGTGCTGCTTTTTACTTTTCTTTTTGAGGTACCTGTACCCCAAAGGCAAAAATCTCATTATCCTTCTCTATCCATCTTGACCTGGAAATATTTTTAAATATTCCCTCTGGAAATTAAGTCCATGCTTTCCAGAACATATGCTTAATATGTCCTGTTGCTCTTTCAGATTTTAACAGGTCCAAATGCTGCCTTCCTTCCCATCCTATGGGTTTGCATGCTCTCCGTGACAGAGACTGCTGCATGGCTGTGGCAGCTGGATGCTGCAGAACCTGTGGACATGCTGTAACATATCGTCTCTGATTATGGCCAGTTTAACAGCAATGGGCAAAAATCAGGCAGAGAAACTTACCGCTGATGCTCATATTTTTTGTGTCCCATTTTTAATTTGGGGCATGTACTTAAAGCCACAAAGGCTCCCAGGAAAAAATCTTCACTTTCCTTGGCGCCCCAATATGTTGGAAAAGAGAAGAGGGCAGACTCTACATTAGAAGTCAGGCTCCTGCCAGGTCACTACTCACATTCCTTTGTCGAGGCTGGGCTCATTTCTCTGCAGGCCTTGATCCAGGGGAATTGCCTGGAAAAGATCTATGGCCCCAGGCTGCAACACCTGCTTTCCTGGCAGACGCAGCTGTCTCCCTGAAGGCACCATGCTAAATGGTACTACCCTACTGTCTGTCTGTCTGTTTTAATGCTTGACCTACATCTAGAGATGTGGTTAGAGAACCCATGGCTCCTTCATGAGTCCTTGGAAAGCAAAATGGACATTTGTGGTTAGTGAAATGGTTGTGTATTCTGATTATGGTACCGCTGCTTAATGCCACATTTACCCACACTGGACAAAAATGTGATCTAGTCTGGAGTGTTATAACTACTACAGACAGTTAACCATAGCCTGCAACTAACAAGGCTTGAAATTTGCCTATTTACATGGCTGATAGATGAGGACTAGATTTGCAGTACAGGTCTGAGGAGCTGCAAGTGTGACTAGTAGAGCAGAACCCCTTCACAGTGCTTGCTTTACTGCTGAGTGGATGAGGGGAGAACAGCAAAAATGCATATGTGAAGAGAGACTGGGAGAGGGGTAGTCTTTGGAGAGTCTTCCTAATCCCAGGCACTCAGCCCTGGCCACTGGCTGTCAGTGTACCCTCCATAAGCAAGTGTGTGCAGAGCACGAGCATGTCCTCTCTCTAAAGATGGCATTGTCTGCCCTTCAGCCTTGCTCCCCTCACTAACAACAAGCATACCAGCAGCTGCTCACTTGCACAGTAATGCCATAATGCCTAGCCTGGATAGGTCAGGCTGCTTAGCTTTGACTTATGCTGAACTGGAGGAAAAGTGTCACTGCCATGGCTACAGACTGGGCTTGGAACAAACTTCTTCTGTGTCTCGCAAACGAATATAGACAGGATGGATGATCTGATTTGGTCATAGACACTTTGTAAAGGATGAAGACCAGCTTAGTAGTGAGGGTAAATGTAGTGAGCTACTCAAGACTGAAGACTTGTTTTGGGGGAACAAGGATGTTCTGAGGTTTTATTTCTAAGTGAATTTTCTATTTCATGGTTTCCTGATCCATGTGTATCAGGCCTGGGACAGATTAGTGCAACCAAACCAATGAGGAAAGCTCATCCTCACCACCTTTGCTGCTGTTACAGCAGAAGGGAGTAGGTGAGAGCTGCTCACTGCAGCACTGTATGTCACAGCATTGGGCACAGTTATGGTGCCTTGTGCTTGGAGGCATGGAGCAAGGAGTACATGGGTAAACTGGAATCCCAACTGGAATCTTGTCAGCTGTGATCACTTGCAGTTGCTTTGAAACCATGTGCCTGCCTCCAAACTTTTCCTTGCAGACAGATCAACACATAGGCAGTATGGATGACAGTGGACTAGAGCCCCTGTGAGAAATTCAGTCCAACAGTATAAAAACATTGTCTCATTACACATTGCTGCTGACAATGTTAAAAGAACTAAAGTAATATTTTGTTTTTCAGAAGTCAGGCTATAGATATGTATGATTAGGAACTTAGCCACAAAGCACTGAAACATTACTAACAAAATCATATTAAAAAGCTATGAAATTCTGTTACATGGGTTTCATGCCCTAAAGAATGCAAGTTCTCTTGGTTGACGTTTCATGAGCAGAATCGTTGCTGAAAGAAATCCCAAATACTTTTCCATCAACGATGCATGGTGTCAGTGTATATGTTCCTGTCTGAAACAGAGAAAATGGAAAGCAAGGCAGCTGTGGTGAGGTTGCTAGTAAATTAGTATTTTCCTATTGGCGTGTCTAGAGGGAGGTGAGAAGTATTGTTAATTCTCAGTCTCCCCCAGGAAATGGAAGCTGCAGTCAGTTCACTACAGCTTGTGTCTGCTGGTGTTTTCTCCTCAGAGAAGGACTCCTCACTTTCTCTGTGCCAGTGTAGGGTCACTCCAATGGCACACAGTCCTCCATGAACTTCTCCAAAGTGGGTCTTTCCCACAGCCTCCAGTGTGGGTCCCTTCCATGGCATGCAGTTCTTCAGGAACATGCTGGTCCAGTGTGGGTTCCTCCCGAGGACACAAGTCCTGTCAGAAAGCTGCTCCAGCATAAGTGTCTCACAGGGTCACAGTCTCCTTCAGGCTCCATCCATAGCTGTACAGGGTTTTCCCCTTCTTAAATCCATTGCCCCAGAGGTGCTGCCGCTGGGGCTGATGGCCTTGGCCTTGGCCAGTTGCAGGTCCATCTTGTAGCTGCTTGGCATCACCTCCATTGGACATAGAGGAATCTTCTTACAGCTTCTCATAGAAGCCAACCCTATAGCCTTCCCACTTCCAAAATCTTACCATGGAAACCCAATACAAAGACTTAAGAAAACTATTCAGTTATCTTGCAACTTAACATTTTGCAATGCTGCTTAACATTCAGCTACCTGTAAGTGAAAGCCAGCACTGGCTACTGTGCTGTACTTCTTATTAAAGTTAACAGAGCAGTACAGAGAAAGATTGATGGTTACTAGCAGGGAGGGAGGAAATGTTTCCAGCAAGAGGGAAAAGAACATTCACAGGGCAAATGTTACTTTCATTTAGTTTCTGTTATTTATCTATGGCCCCAAACTCAAAATATGTGATTCTGAATAAGAGGAAGCTATTCTTTAAGGAAATGTATTTTCATGTAGTCAAATGAACAACATTCATTACAAATGAAGTTTTATACAATGTCTCAAGATTAATCTATAGATTTAAACACTAAAAGACATAAACTGCCTAAATTACACAGATTAATTTCACTACACTTGGTGAAGTTGCTTAGTGTTCACACCTGTATGTGGGAGATCTTTAGTTCCTTTTAAATCCCTATGTGTGCTGTTGCACTCTTTTGACTGTTATATGATAGTCTGCTTAGTTTTGGCATAAAGCACAACGACACATAGGCTTATTTAATAATAATATTTCTTCAAGACTTTATCAAAAAAGGCATATGTACATTTATGTACCTAGCATCTTCTAAGTTCCCCAGCCTAATTATGTATTGGGGTGTTACAGAAGAAATTCTTTTGCTTTTACATAATGACATTAGATACGGAGGGACAATTCTGGGGTTTGTGAGCTGGAGGAAGCAAGTTGATAGTGAGTCCAGCCACTTCTTAGCTGGAATCTCTCCTGATTCTTCACCCTTCTATGCCAACACAGGCTTTTGAATGCTTCTCCTTTAAGTTGAGGACTAGTATATGCCTCCACACTGAAGCAAAGATAAATAAAGTTCAGTATAAGATAATCTTTCTTTTTATGCCTCCACTGATTTATTTGCCATCAATTTCCCATTTGATAGAGGTGATTTTCCCACATCATCTGTATTTGGACTTTGCTTTGAAACCTGAAGAGGCATGAAAGAAATCTGCTGTAGAAAGGCAGACTATTTCTAGTGTTTATGCTTTTCAATACTGGTAGTAAGAAAGAACCTCTGAGAACAGTGACAGAGAGCAATGGGGATAAGGCTGAAGAAGAAATAAGTTGTGTAATGTTCCAGAATAGGCTTGAAAGGATTCTTTTAGTAACTTTTCTACTATGCTCAAAGCTTTATCTTGTTGTTTTTTGACGCAAGTGTTTAGCCAGTATTCAGAGCTGTGCCCAATTAGTTTGCTGGTAGGGGGAATTGATTTTTACAATAAGATCTTTCTTTAGATAAATTCAGTTTATTTACAAAGGAATCCACCCAGTGCCCTACTTCTATGGACTTACTAAGACCAAATAACCAGTTCACTTCCTCACATTTTCCAAGCTGTCCTTTCCACTGACTTTCACCTTGGGAGCTCAGCATTCTCCTTCCCCACACAACTGTAGACATGGGTCCTTGGGGTGATGGCCCTGCCCTCCTGCCCTTCTTCCCTATGGCCTGGGATAAAAGATGCACATATCCGCTGTCAGTCCATCTGCTGGTCCATGAGGCTTAGCTGTGCTCTGGCCCTGCCATCCTG
Source organism: Ammospiza nelsoni (assembly GCF_027579445.1). Lineage (NCBI taxonomy): Eukaryota > Metazoa > Chordata > Aves > Passeriformes > Passerellidae > Ammospiza > Ammospiza nelsoni. Next base: position 128,822,717 of record NC_080633.1, read on the forward strand.
CCATCTGGCCCTGTGAATATTTGTTTCATTTCATGCATATTATGGCTAGCACCTGCAGAAACTATAAGTATGATACTTGATGTTTTTATGGAATTTCCTCATATATGTTCATGCTTACATTATACAAAGCATCCCTTCAAAATGAATAGGGAGACCCTGTTCATATGTGAATTTAGAAAGGAACATGAATATCATGTTTAGGAAGGAATGGGCATGTCCCAGTGTTACAGATAAAGTTTTGGTATGGATCATCACTGCTAATGTGTTCCCCAGCATTCAGAATATACCAGTGGGGGCTCTTTAATTTTGTGCAAAAGTATTATAGATTCAGATTTTTAAAAAACACAATTGAATCATTTCAGAGAAAATATTGAAGAGTTTAAAGCAAGTGCAAATGTGGAAATTCCTAGGGAAGCAAAGAGACTTCTGCTGGTCAGTATATGGGAAAATTTCAAGAGAATTGACGTAAATATCTTGCTTGGTAATAGTATCAATGACCTATAGTAACAAAAAATTTATTTTATTATTTTTAAGTGTTAGCATGTAACATTTTACTGTTTATAGAAGGAAGTTAAAGATTTTAAGTTAAAATCCTAACTGTGGTGTTCCTTTGATGCTGTTTTAATTCTGAGACTGTTGCCATTATGTGCATTTATAATGAACAGAAATTTGTGTAATTTGAAGAGCTATCCAAAGAAACCCAGACCTTATTTCACAACTAAAATATCAATATTTAGGAGTAGTCAAAAGACTGTGTTATAGCTTTGATACTGAAGTTATGAATTATTCTAATATAGTTACTAAGATTTAACTCTAGCTGCCAGTTTTTAAAATGTTGGCTTTTAAAATACAGTGTATGACTAGAGGGGAGGAGACAACCTCAATAGCTCCTTTACACTGAAAATTTTCATGGTGTGACTTTCCCTAGCTTTCCCCCAGGTAAGGACATTGCTGTTGTCTACATAATGCTGAACTTGTTTTTTCCTGTAGGGAGTGCATGACACACGAGCTGAATGTTTTCATAAATCTAAGAACAAAATATGATGGTGTTTAATTTTCTTGCATTTGTAATGGGACTTTGTTGATTGTTCAGCCTTGAATTCTTTTATGAAATGTTGCCTGTTACGCTGGAAAAAATCATGTCTGTTTTCTTTGTTTTCAGATCAAGGAAGAACAGTGTTTGAGGAAATACTACATCAGATTTATAGTCAGTACTCTTCAAATAAAATAGCAGATGACTGATCTGTTATTTAGGTGCTCCCTAGATTATATAGCAATATAATCTCTAAGTACACTATTTAAACTCAATATTAATTAGAAAGATGTAATTTCAGACATTGTCATTTGGATACCATTAGACTCAAATTAAGAAATAGCCATTTTATTTTATTTTTTTATTTCCATAATTTTGTATCATATGATTAATGACATTCTATCTTCTGTATTCCACCAGCGACCAGCTACAGCAGCATTTTGGGTTTGTTGTTTTGTTTCAGGTTTTTTTTTTCTTTAAGAATTATGATAGTAGATCAAATGGTAAATGGGTTATCTAACAGATGTTTTACAATTTTCAATTTACCAGTCTGATGACATTTTGTTTCAAACAGTATATTTCTGTTTAAGACATTCTGTGTGATCCCTTTGTATCCCTGCAGCACTTAACTTGACTTCTTTAATTTGTCAATAGTTACTCTTAAAGGACTGTTTGCTGAGCAAGCTAAATAAACGTAGTTTTACCACCTCTGGTAAAACTCAGCGGTCCTGATAATCAGATAATCAGAACAAGCTACTCTTCTGAATTAAAAATGTACAAAGAGAAAGAGTCTTAGAAATTAAGCTACTTTGGACAGGATGAAATATAGGTCAGATAACTCAGCAGATGAAAGACTGTCAGTATAATGCCGTGAAAGTGAAATGTCATTGAAAATGCTCTTACCCTGCAGCTCCTCATTGCTAGCACTGCTCAGACATTGGTGTAAGAGCCATACAGCCAGGCTGGTGAGGAGATGTACAGACATGGCCTTAAACCTTCATCCTGGCAGCCTCTCCATACTGGCATCGTTACAGAGCTCCTTTCAGTGGCCAAATCCGTGTGGTAGCCACAGACCACATGTGTCTGATTCCAGATGTACTTCACCTCCTGCATCCACATCCACTGCAGTTTTCACATACTTGCACTGCAGTAACCTGTTGGGATCTGTCCATTCCACCTCTGGAGAAAAGCATACCACCCAGTACACCTTCACTTCTGCCCCAAGGGAGCAGCTGAGTGGCAGATAAATGTCAGTCATCACCCTAATGCCCTGCAAAATACTCAGAGACCACAGCAATAAATGCAGTGTAAAACTTTAGGTTGAATAAAATGGTACAAAATATTGCCTGCTTCTCACAGGAGTTCATGGGTCTTTTGTTGTTGATTTCAAATTCATATAGAATTCTACCCATGCTTTTTCAAGCTAACTGGAAAGTTTTCATGAAAATTTCTGTCAAATTTGGGATAAAATGTTTTTTATTTTTCTTCTCCTTTTTTTAAATGAAGGCTTTCTCTGTATTTAACTAGGCTCAGCTTGTTAGAGTATGGTGCTAATAACAGCAAGGTTGTAGGTTCAATCCCCATATGAGATATTTACTTAAGAGTTGGACTTAATCCTTGTAGGTCCCTTCCAACTCAGAATATTCTGTGAATCTCTGATCTCAAACTCATATTGCGGTTGACTATGGAATTTCTCCTCTTTCCATAACTTTTCAAGTCCCATCAGGTTTTATAGTTGTATCTAATAATCTAATGAAATTCTGACCTAAAACATTAAGGTGCCATTTTGCCTTTGCATCTGCATCCTTTGAAATGTTAGTAGTCCTCAATGGAGTAGATACTTATAGATGTTCTTATTTATGATCTTAATTAAATTTATGATAGTTCAAGGTATGTTTAGCAAATTGTAATTACTACTATTTCTTTATATATAACAAAAAAATTAATCAGGCTATCTTTTCATTTCCAATCCCTTAGATATAATTCTGGCTCTCCTTTAACTTACAAAATATAATTACAAGCCATACAGTAATTTTATTAGGGAATACCCTGAAGACTACAGGATGCATATCTTCTAGACTGGCTCATCCTTATATATTCTGTTTCTTCATGTATTCCCTTACCTGCCAAATCACCAGATATAGTGGCATTATCTTCATTACTTAATTATAGTTCTTAGTCAAGGGGTTTCTACCCCAGACATGCAGCTTTTGAGCAGTCTTTTGAACAGATTAGCAACAGGTTTAAAAAATAAACCATTTAATGATGGGAATATTATCTGCTAGACACCTAAGAAGAACAGTAGATTAAATACTACTTTAATATTTGAATAGTCCTATATAATGAGCAAGTACAAATACAGAATAAAGGCTGTTTGTGCATCCATTGCTAAAATTTATTCACTTTTGAATGCACTGCAGTTTAAAGTACTTTTTTTATGCAACATATGAATTATGCATGTATATATAGACATATATCAAAAATATTTGTATATTCCTTATGCAGGTTATCGCATTTCTTGGAGGAATTAAAATAAGAGGGGAGGGCTGCTTGATATTCCAGTGAAATCTAATTTGCAAGCAATTTGCAACTATAAATTTCACTCAAGAGATTTCCAGGTTTTGGTGCACATCTACACATAGGAAGACTTTCCCAAGACATTAACCTTAATGGCTACAGTAAAATGTATCAGAGCCTTTACCTTTGCATCTCAACTCTCTGTGGATTTCTGCTTCATGGATCTATCTTTTGCTTTTGCACTGTCCTTGTTTTGTTGAAGGCAGATGAACAGGATTTTTACTAATGAGTTATACTAAGAGGCTGCTGGACTTCCAGACATACATGTAATGAATTATAGCTATGTTTTACAAAGACAGCTTTTCAATTCAGTTTCCTAAACACATCGCAGAATGCCTAAAACCAGAATCCTTGAACTATGGGCACCGTACATTTTTGCAGTAACACATCCACCATCAAAATCCCCCCTTTAAAGAAAATGGTGGGTAAAAGAGTATTACCTCATTCTTTACCTTGGAAATTCAGAAAAATCTTGTATTTTACCAGGTCAGTGAAGATAACTGAAGCAAAGACGTTATCTCTTGATTTAATGCCAGTTTGTGCCAGCTTCCACGGATGTCCTGTCAGCAGCACTCCAATCTTCTATTACTCTTGGCTTTCTTTTTTCTTTTCTGGCAAAGCCTAAATGTCACAAGTTGTCACAGAGCTAAGTAGATCTTACAGGTAGGCTGGATTATCCTACACAGAACTGTGTGTACTGAAGGTGATACTTTAGTCTAGGTTTGTTTAATGGGCAGTTGAAGGAGTCAGCAAAGCAAAATATGAAAGTTCCACTTCTCTGCACTACTAGTGAGAAGAGCAAGAAATGAGTAACTAAGAGTCTACAGAAAAATTGGAGCAATATGTGAAGCTTTCAGTGACCTTTCCTTTGTCAAGAACCCTTCAATCCTTAGAGCAGCAAGTGTCATGTCTGTACTGGGCCTGGTCAGGAAAAGCCAGAATGTTGCCTGCAAACAGCCCAACAGCAGCTGAATGGGAGGTTGTCTTCATAGGTTTCTTGATGCCTCAGATTGCTGGAAAGAAGTTTTAAAATTCTGTCCCTCTTTTAATCAGCTTTTTATCTCCTCCTACAGGAAGAAATTGCCAGGATTTGTTCTTGCACTTCATGTCCACATTCAGGCTAGGAAGTTGAAGTCTTCCAAGGAAGCAACCAAGGGAGTTTTATTTTCTCCTTGGTGTCAACAGAAGCTTCTCTAGAAAGGTTTATCTGTTCAGGGCATGTAGAGATTAACAGCATGGCCAGAGTGCATACTGTCTCTGGACACACAGATTAAGTGTGAGGAAATACTGGCTTCCTCTCAATTTTTATCCTTTCAGCTCTAGATCTGTGATGAATAAGGAGGGCAAGGAGGGCACACAGGGGAGTCAAATGAGAGATGGGTGCAGCAGTGTCAGCTAGCTGGCTTTTTGTGACACAGGCCAGTCATCAGACACAAGTGACAAAGGGTTTAGTGCTGACAGAGCCTGTGTCTTTACCCTTTGGACCTGGACAGTCATGAATAAACAAGTAACTGTGAAAAATAACAAAATGCCTTTCGGAATTTTAAGAGCCTCACATGCTAGTTCTCATGAAAACTATCCCTACTGCCAGTATTTCCAGGAGTCCCAGATATCCTCTCCAATGCAATTATGAAGGCTCAGTAGTAAACTATTCTGCACATTTGGAGCTAAAGGACAATGTAATAAATGACTGCAGTAAACTACATTGATATTGCCTCTGAATCCAACACTACCAGTGTTGAAAATCTGCCCTTCAGCCTCTCACTGTCCTCTTGTCTGCTTACATCCTCCTTGATACTGCAATACCAGTGTGAGTCCAAGGTAGATTAAGAGCAGCTGTTCTGTAGCAAACAAACAAAAGCCTTTGTCTATTAGTCCCTATCACTTTTTTCCAGTGGGGAAAAAAAGCCAGATGTCTGTTTGCAGAAAAGTGAAACTTCATCAAATGCTTGAATTTTTCACAAACAGAAAATCTGAAGCTTGATCCAAGAGTGATTTGAGGCAAATCTGGTATTAGTGGAGTTTCATTCACTTTGAGGAACAATGCTAATTCCTGCAGTTCATGATACAGCCTCTAACTCAAAAGTCTCTGAATATTGCCATGAAAATCTTTCAGTGTTATTGTAGAAACCTAACAGGAATATATTTTAAAAAATCACGTCAATAGATGAGCAGCATAACATAGCAGGACTAAAGCTTAAAAGGGAAAAATGGAGTGCCAAATTGCCTGGCACAGTGAAGAACTAAAATGTGAAACAACTGAGTCTAGTCCTGAATGTATTTTTGGTATGTTGAAATGCTTCTCCAAATCATTCTAATTGTAACCCACTGATATCTGTAGCTACCAGGAAACAGAATATTAGGACATCCCTTCTGCTGTGAATTTCCCACTGTCACTCATGCGAGATGCATTGAAAGGAGCAAATGGGATTCAGACACTCAGGCTTTAATTTACTCCTGTAGCTCTAATGACTAGAAGTAAAATGTACAGTTGATATGTTCTCTGAAGAATAGGTGACAGAATGTGAATGTGATAATCTTGATCTTCCTTTCACATTTTCTTGTATATTAGTTAAAAGATGGGGAAATGCTAAGACAAAAATGTAATACATCTTTCTTCACTACAAGATATCACCCTACCACAAGGTCTAATTAGAATACTGAATTATTAAATTTAGGACATTTTATTTTAATTTATATTATTTGAATATACTAAGGTACGTCTTCAGGGTCTTGAAATGCACTTGCTCTGTCTTATGAGTATTTTAATACGGGTTTGCTTTTATAAATAAGGAAAAGTGTGTGTATGGAGTTTCAAATAAAGATGGTTTTGTCAGAGTGAATTGGAATGGTCTATAAAATACGTTTGTAAATGGAAACAAACTACAAAATTAAATTTTCCTTGAGTTCTAATTTACATGCATATTTTATACATACTTCAGAACTAAAAAGTTTGTATTTACCTTGGGAACATCCAATGCTTTGTAAATCCCTGGCACTCCTAACATAGTAGCACATGGTGTATGTTTTAGCTCTACTGAATCACCAAGTTTTATGGGTCAAGTCATAGGCAAAGTTTTATTGAGAACCTTACAATTTTTTAATAGCCATGTAATTTGGGGCAAGGGAAGGTGAGAACTAGAATGACTCCTAGGATTTTTTGACGTAGGTACTATTAAGATTAAAGTACCTAAGCAAGAATGGAAGGTGGAACAGTGTATTTTAACGTAATACATATACACACACACTCAGAGAGGTGTGTATGTGTCTGCTATAAATTTGGACTTTTGACAGAATAACTGTCATGCTCATTTGTTTAGGCAGAAAAGTGTGGTACTCCTTGCAATGCTTTTGCTCAAGACAGTAGCTGATAGTTGCTCCATCTGTATTTAACAGATGACAGCTTCTCTTCAGAGAAGCTCTTAGAAGACCTTCTCACCTAACCCTGGGTGTCCTGTTGCTTATCTTAAGGTCTTACTATAGTTAGATTATCTGACTCAAAGTTCTCATGAATGTAAGAGATACCATTGCTCTTTGGATTTAAGACTGTAGTTCCTCTCACCAAATCCAGTTCAGTCATGCCTTAAGCCCCAAATTATGATTTTGAAGGATAGTTTCCACTGGTTGGAACAATGGAAAGGATGAGTAAGACTGAAGCAATGTAATCCCATTCTGAATATCTGGCTCCTCTAGGTGTTCCTCACTTTGAAGTTAGCAGTTATCCTACAGAGTGCTCATCACCACCTCTACATGTTTAGACCCTGTGGTTTTCTCCAAATCACAAATCACATCAATAAAAGGGCATTAGATATGGCTAAGTCAAACAAAATTTGGTAAGAATTTTAAAACAGCATAATTTCAACTGCCATCATGTAAGAAAAACAAACCACTTCATTCTTGGTCCTGGACAATTGTAGACATCAGTTCTGGCATCTACTAAGGAAGGAGACTGGATTAAGTTCCTGAATCATCATAGAATTGGGTTATTGGGTTGGGTTGGAAGGGATCTGAAAGATCATCAAGTTCCAAGGCCCCTTCCATGAGAAAGGACACCTTCCACCAGGTTGCTAAAAGCTCCATCCAATCGGGCCTTAAACATTTCCAGAGATGGGACAACTTCTCTGGGCAAATGGTTCCAGTGCCTCACCATCCACACAGTAAAGCATTTCCTCTAATACCTAATCTAAACCAACCCTCTTTCAGTTCAGATAAACTCTCCCTTGTCCTATCAATACCCACCCATGTAAAAAGACCTTCCTCTTTTTTATAAGCCTCCTTTAGCTGCTGAAAGGTTGCTCAAGAGTTTCCTTGGATCCTTCTCTTTTCCAGGCTGAACATTCTTACTTCTGTCAGCCTGTCTTCATAGGAGAGGTTCTCCAGTGCTTGGATCATTTTCATGGTCATGCTCGGGGCTCACTCTAAGAGCTTCACAGCTCTCTTGTGCTGAGGACTTCTATGTCTGGGATCCTTCCATCAGACTCAAAGTCTTCCACTTGGAGGTTATGGGTGCTCAGTAGAAACAGATGATCTGGAACCATGACCAAATACTAGCTGCACTCAACTCAACAAGATTAAAAAATCTGTTTGGGCAAAATATGAACATATTACACTTACTGCCTTTTCTTCCAGGTCTATCTACATGCAGAACATGACTGCCACTATAAAACTACAATTTATTGTGCTTCTTCAAACTTTAATAAATTCAGTAACTTTAAACTGCTGTACTTCAGAAGTAGTTCACTACTTCAGACTTTGTGCTGTTTCTGCTGTAATGACCAGTGGAGACATAATGAGCGTGTGCAGGCCAGATAAAGTTCTAATTTAACCTAATTAAAAATCAAGAATATTACCAGTGTCAGTATGGAGCTTGAAAAGATAATTGCTTCAAAATTTGTATGTAAGAAAAAATAAATTTAATTTAGAAAATGAAAAAATCCACAAAAAAACAACTTGTGAGCTTTTTAATAGTTCTTTTCACACTAACTAATTAGCCTCTTAGGTTTAGAAAACTGCTCATGAAATGTTCTGTTAGTATTGAAGAGAATTTTTTATTTTCTATGCAATCATGAAGTCTTTTGCTTTAGCTTTTTTTTCTTTCTTTCTTTTTTTTTTTTTTCTTTTTGCATATTCAGGATTTTTTGCCTTTTTCTTCCCTTTGGTCTTTGGGCTTATTCTAAAATTAAAATAACAGTGTAGTTCTTAATTTTATCCATGAATCAGCAGAACAGTTGAACTCTTTCTGTGACTGCATAATTGTTAAAAGATATTTGAAATCTTTATACAAATATCTTCAGCTATAAATACGTTGTTTTTACTAGACTTTAAACTCAGGCCTTTGTAATGGGTTTATGTTTTATTCAGTAATGTGTAAAAATCAATCAGAGATTTCAGTGATAGAAGTTTCTCCAGGTATCAACAAGCAGATCTGGTTCCTTAATCCTGAGAAGATAAATTCAAAATATGAGAACGGCTGTGAAGAGCAGCCTAAGGTCTCTAACAACTGGAGTGAAAGACTAAATCTTCTTCTGGGATGCAATGTAACCATAGACTCTGATTATCTCCTATCTTCTGATACTGTTCAACCACTTGAGATAACCACTGCTGTTGGTCTAATGCACTGGAAATTTTGTAGTAAAACAATGCTAATATAATGGTTCTTAAAGCACTTCTGGGTCTGTTATTCAGGAAGCAGGCAGAAGAATGAAGATATCACCACCCTTGTTGATCTTTGCCTGTCATTTAGGTCCACATTGTCACAGTAAGAGTTAAGCTGCTTTACTTAACTGTAAGGAATGCACTAAAGCAGTTTTAATACCAGTGGTGTTACCACGTTGTACTTATCTAAGCAATAGGTTATGTGGTGTAATTGCAGGCTGAATTAGGTCACACTTTGTCACATGGCTTATTCCAAATTGATGTTACCTCTGTTTGATTGTCCTTTCAGGAGCAGCAATGTACTTCAATAAATGAATAAGTTTGGGCAACATTTCCAGAACGGTTTAAAACTACAAAATTAGGCAATTGCAATTCATGCAGCATATGACAGAAGTTCTATAACTGTCAGAGAAACTACAGAATTTGTAACCACAACTCATGATTTATTCTGCAGAGTTAGATAAACAAAAACCAGTAGTAAAAATATTTAAAGTATAATATCTGATACATGTAAGAGAGACAGTCCAGATTTGGATGATGGGCAAAGAAAACCCAACTACTGTCATGTTAGGGACATGAAGTACTTTTAACTGAAGTAAAAATTTTGTAGATAGTTCTTAAAACTTGTTTGTACAAAAATCCCTTTCTCCTGAGGGAGATGCAGCTACTTTGTTTAGCTTCTAGGCAAAGAGCTTACAAACTGTCTACAAATAGGTCCTCAGTCCAGAAAGCATGGAAAAGGAGCAGTGTCCTACTCCAAGTGCTCTGCAGTGGTTTGAAGAAACAAACGTGAATCCCAGAAGCAGCTAGTGGAGTATAAGTGCTTAAACTAATGTGCCCTACAGAATTAGTTTGGGTGGGTGCAAGCTACAAGGATGCAGCCACACTGTCACTGTCTCCAGGCACACTTCATTTGCTGTTAGCTGAACTATATTTGGACTACTTGCACTGCTAGATGTACAGCATGTCCCGTGTCTGTAGAGTCCTTAGCAAAATGGGACCCTGCTCTTGACTGACCTCTAGACTGCACAAGTGATACTAATAATAAATACCAGGGAAATAAATGATGACTTAACACATTTGATATATTTCTCCCAGTATGAAAGAGCAATATGAATATGTACACCAGCACACTGTAAGCAGATTCTGAAGTATGCTATATATTTTTAGCACAATGGCCTTGCTCCAGACATTTCTGACAACATCTCTACTGTCTTTCATCATTTTGCAGTGGAGTTATGTAGGGTACTCTAGATTTGAGGTAGCTGTGGTCTGGTGTTAAAATTAAAGTTGTATAAAAATATAGTTTAGTAGCACCCTTTAGACAATTGCTTTGCAAACAATCATTTGTTAGAAAAAATAAATGACTGAATAGATGGCACAAATAACTTTTGTCCCAATGTTCATATGTTGTGCTGCAAAATAAACAAGTCTAGAGGAGAAATTCAGTTCCTCTGCTGCCTATTTTCTATGCTTTACTGTTTATAAATAATTTGTTTTATAAAAACTAATAAAAATATTTAGAATTCCATTGCTGTCCCTCTTATGATAAACTTCTGCAAAAAACCAGAAGTAAATTCAAGTAAATTCAGATGTGATACAGGGCTCACCAAAAATTTAAATACTGGTACTGATTACAGCAATATTTCTTTTGGCTTCATGTAAAGGGAAGTTATGGGACAGAAAATAATGAGATTACTAAAAGAAGAATACTATTACTTTATTTAGCTGAGATCTAGTCAACATCTTAAATTTTTCTCATTCTCACTGTGTGTTAAAATGTTGCTGAGAGGTTCCAACCAGGAGCTGACATTAGGGAAACACTGTAAGATCTTCTCCAATTTTACACACAGTCAGAGCAGGAATAGAGAGAAAGGAATTAAATGTGGAGTAGTTTTACAATGGGCCATAAAAATGCTGTTAAATCTGTGGGTGGCATTTGCTAACACCATTATCTGAACTGGGAGAATTGATGAGGAAAAAAGAGCAAGGATGGCAAAAAGGAAGTGCATTTAGCAGGAAGTAAAATGAAACTGAAGTGACTATACCTAACCGATCAGTAAAAACATAATAATGTTGCAAAGAAAAGTACAGGAGGAAAAAAAATCATATGCTGATATTGTCAGTGCCTGATAATTCTTGCTGAAGCTGCCTCAGTAACTTCATGTGCCAACCTAAAGCATCAGACAGAAGAATAACTGCCTGTAACAGCAATCTTGATTTGGTTCAAGGTGAAGCATGTGTGCTTTCTTTTATCTTCACCTGCCTTCAAATACAAAAGAAAGATGCCGTCAACATCTGTGCCAGCATTAAAAATTATTCCTAGTAATAAACTTCTATTAGTCATCTTCAGATAACAGTACAGAGAAAAATCCAAACAAAAATGCAGCCATGATTAGAATTTCATGTACATAAAGTTATGACTGTGATTTACAACATACTTTTCAGGCACAGGAGTAATGATATTCTCCCAAAACATCAAAGAGATTAAGAAAGCTCTCAGCAGAGACCAAAAAGAGTAGCAAAAAAATGCCAAAAATTAATAAGACTTTTTATTTGGCTAGGAAAGAAGTTTGTAGATGTGGTGGACCTTCTAAGGGCATTGTGTGAGTAGATGTTGGTGACATCCTGAGTGTTTTATCAGGACTACTAACATATTTTCTTCCCTGGACTTGGAAGATACAGCTCATCTCATATGCAGGCAAACTGTTCTTGCAGTTCTGTTGTTTTTTTTCTTTAGATGATCATTTTGGTATCTCACCATTAATTTGCCAAGCTCATTTAGTACTGTACTGAGGCAAGGCTATTTTGCATATTAGTCTTCACTCTGCATCTTTAAGAAGGATGTTGGAATTAAGCCCCTGATGCCAGGGGTAGATGCTCTGCTCTCTGTCATGAATGATCAACCTGGGTACATGGTAAAGCGCAGCCACTTGTTTGTGGAGTAGGCTGAAAGAAGTTTTGCCAACAGAGATATTTGAGTTGTTTGGAATTGCATTTATTCTTAAAAGATAATTAGTGTTGTCTTCTTTTTTATGCAACTAAAATCTATGGAAAGAGAATCATATCACACCCCTGTTTCAGCTGTAATTACTGTGGAAGGGTTAGAAGTCCCTGCATGTTCATAGGTTTTGTGTGGTGTCTGTTCATAAAAGCAGTAATGCCTCTCTCAGAAGCTACAGACCAGACCTCCTGAGCATCCCTTCAGTGCACCCTTGTTAATAATTAAAAATAAATAAGAAATGGGATAGAGTGCATGAAATAAAGACTACCTGAGGTTTCACTGAAATAGTTAGCCAGACTTGTGAGTAAAAAGAAACCTAAAAGATTGTTGACCAAGCTGCTGTGAGTGCTTTACATATTTTTATAAAACTATAGGCTGTGTATTCTTCTTCCATGAAATGCTAATTTTGTGTGCAAATTCATGGCTTTGGAGAGATGAACACTCATACGTTCAAACAGTGAGTAAAGGCCAATGTACTGAAGACCGATCCATTAAGAACTGTTAAATGCAATGATGCCACCTCAGGGTGTTTCTGGACCACAACTTCCCAGACTTGGAAAGAATTCATGCTTGGCTGGTTTCCCTTCCTTCTTTCATGACAATTATTGATGCTGAATTTTCATCCCAATGCTCACCCTTGAACAAACATCTCCTCCTTTTCAAATGAGACATCCCCCAACATATTTCTCTTCCTTCCCAAATAGATGGGGATTTGGAAACAAATGCAGGAGAAATCACAGAACAATAAATGAAGGAAAGTGACATCAAGTTGTGACAGAAAAAGTTACTGTGTACTAGGAAACATTTCTTCACAGAAAGGCTTGTCAGGCACTGTAACAGGCAAGTAATTGACTCTCCATTCCTGGAGGTATTTAAAGGATTTGTAGATGTGGCATGTGGGCACGTGGTTTAGTAGTGGACTTGGCAATGCTATATTTACAGTTGAACTCAATGATTTTAAGGGTGTTTTCCTACCAAAATGATTTCATGATTCTATAAAAAATTGAGATGAATGAGAAGAATAGCATAGAGTGCTCTCCATAGCAATGACCACTTGTGGAGCAAGAACTCCGGTCTGACTCAACACGTCTGCTTTCAAGGTGTAGTTGTAAAGCCTTACCAAAGTAAGTTTTGCTTTCCTCAGGAATGGCAATACTTTGTTATTCCAAAAATATGGTTCTAGTGGAACAGGGTCAATAAGCACTTCTCATGGTCTGCAACAGGCATGGCAAAATTAAAGCAAAAAATCAAAATTGCGCTGTGAATCCCAATTGCTTTTGGCAACAGCTAATTATGCAGCAGGAAAACAGGAACTGTTATCGAACAGGAAGTGTCACAAGGAATTTATATGGGATCCATAATTTTGCATGTACAGTTGTGCTTTTTGTGCTCCCACGGTAATTTTTCGGTCTCACTGCTGAAATGCAGATTTGGAGGTCAGAAGCACAGCAGCCGCCAGCTGCCAGAGTACCCCTGTGCTTTACAGACTGCGCTTGGATTCAGGCAGTTTTAGTCAGGGCGGAGAGCCAGGGCACTCAAACACGCACTGGGGTGTCCCGTGTGGGCCGGGGATCGGGGCTGCTCAGCCGCCGGCACATTCACTCTCCCTCCTCCGGATGCGGCCCCAGCCCCCGCGGCTGGCGGCGGCTGCCTCGCTGGGACGGGGCGGGCCGAAACTCGGCGGCGGCTGTCCCGACGGGGTGGGCGGGGAGGGAGGAGGTGCCGAAGGAGGAGCCGGAGGAGCGGGCAGGGCGGCGCTAAGCCGAGCGCCGCGGCTCGGGCCCGCCCCCGCCGTCTGGGGGCGAGGCTCCGCCCCGCTCGCCCGCCCGGCCCGCGGCTGCCGGGAGCGGCTCCATGCGCTCGTGCCGGCAGTGCGCAGCCGCGGCGGAGCCCAGCCGGGAGGAGGAAGCGGCGCGCGGGGAGGGAGGCCGAGGCCGGCGGCGGTGGCGGCTCATGGCTCGGCGGACGGGCGGGCGGCCGAGGCGTGCGGGCCGCTAGCGCTCCCCGAGGCGGCGGGCGAGGGGGCGAGGCGCCGCCGGCCCCTCCTGCGGCGGCGGCAGCTCCGGCTCCGTGTCGGGGGCGCGGCGGTGGCAGCTCCGGCTCCGCGCCGCCTCCCCGCGGGCAGGTGTTATGGCCCCTTGGGGGAGCGCAGAGGGCTCCCCGGCTTGGAGGTCAGCGCAACTCCTGCTCCTCGTCGTCTCCTGCTGCGGTAGGTACCGGGCAGTGACGCCGCCCGTCCGCCGCCGGCTCGCGGGCCGGGAGGCGGCCGCGGGGGAGGGGGAACAAAGCGGCCTTTCTCCCGGCCGGCCGGCCGCGGCGGGGTCCCTGGAGCCGCTCAGGACCGCCGGCACGGCCGGCTGCTGACCCCGTACTTCCCTTCTCTGCCCCCAGCCCCGTCTCCTCCTTCGAACTCGACTGCTCCAAAATACGCTCCGGGGGTTTTTGTTTGTTTTGTTTGGGGTTTTTTGTGTGTTGTTAATTTATTTAATTATTTATTATTTGTGGGGATGGACGGAAATCTCCTCTGGGAAGTCCTTTAAACTGCGGCCGGGATTCTGGGATTTGGCCCAGCTGCCCTGGGCTTGCTCTCCCGCAGATGTGCGGTGCCGGGAACTCCGGAGTTGGCGCGGGGCCGCACAAACAAGCCAGCCCCAAATCCTCTGAGTCACGAGTAATCGCTGCCTGTGGATAATAGGGATGGGTGCTTGGGAGATGTTCCACGTCCGGCCGGGGCGGACGAGGCCTGGTGTCGGGGGCAGGGCGGCCCCTCCGGGCCGCGGAGTCGGGGGCTGGCACTGGTGATGAGTTTGTGACACATCAGCACAGGCCCGCAAGACCTTCCAGGGACCTTTGCTTCTGCTCAGCCTATCCGCAGTTCATAACCGAAGAGGATTTCATTCCTGGATATAAACCCATCTTTAAAGCAGAACTGCTAATGAAAAATATTAGTATAAATGTACTGAGGTTGGTTTTTACAGTGTAAAGGTGGCCCAGTAACACATGACGGATCAAAAACACAGATGCTTGACAAAGAGAGTCGTCTCATGTTTTCTCAGGGAGTTGTGTTTGTTTTATGAAGTGGAGCATAGGTTGTGTCCATGGGCCTCCAGCAGGAGAAGCAGCCTTTGGCACAGAGCTGGGCATGTGCCTTGCCCTGAGGAGGACAGCAGCAAGGGCCCTGCTTCAGCAGTTCCTGAAGTGGATGCCTTTGCCCTAAACAAACGATTGAACATCAGAAATTGGAATCTCTTTCACTGTTAAAAAAGCAAGCTTGTATTTGGAACGTCAAGATATTTCAGATTTGCCTTTGCAAAGTGTTATGTCCAGGACATGCCTGTGCTGTAAAAATCAGTCCAAACTCTAAAAATGTAGATGTACTACATAATCTTGTAGGATTGTTTCCCATTTCATATTTACATGAGCAGAAGAGTAAGGAAGGTTTCTTCAGACAGAGCTACAGCTATGCCAGTACCTGTAACCAAATAGATAAACTGGTAGAGTTTAATTTTTGAGTGGGTATATTTGCATGAACAAAGTGGGGTACTGACTAGTCTTAAATGCATATTAAGTAAAGCAAAAGAATTTCATGTCAAAAGGTAAACTACAAACACAACTGAAAGGGAGTTAGCTAATGGTGGAGGAGGAAGTGGTAGCAAAAATCTCAAGTTTCGATATATTAAGCTGTTCTTCTGTTTGCATACTTAATGTACTTAAAAAATTAATTCCTGTGAAAAGATTTTTTAACAAACTCAGTGTTCTGGTTTTATTATATTCATCACAGAATTGAAATTAAAAGTCAAAATTATAAGTGTGATATTCCTCATCAGCCTGACCTAAGTAAAAAGTTTCGAACTGTGATACTGTAACTTAGGTGTTAGTCAGCATTTCCCTTACAAAAACTTAAATCACAAACATAATCTTTGGTTAGAGAAAAACCAGCCAAATTAAATTTTTTCTGGATAACGCTATTCACAGACCTTTAATCAAGACTTTTGAAAGTTCAGCCAAGCAGGCTTCATAAGTTTCTTCTGCCTTGCTAAGAAACACATCACCATCCATTAGTGCCCCTGCCAGGAAGGAGAAGGTGCTTCTGGTTTTGATCAGCATACTGTGTCACTTCATCCTCATGAGGAATTAGTTTCTCTTAACAGGTTTTGTTTAAAATGTCCTAAATTCTTCACTGCTCAAAGGAAAGGAGCTTTAACGTCCCTAGGCTATAGTATCTGAAACAAAAGCAAGCATTTATTGTGTAGCTTTCTCTAGCTTTCACTTTTATTTCAGCCATTTATTTATTTTGAGAGAAAAAAGTGAGACTGGGAGCTATGTCCTATTAAGCTTTTTGACTTCCTGTACAACTGCTTTTTGCTCTTCGAAACTGATTTAGTATTGACATGAATTTGATCCAGACTGCTGTCAGCATAGCTCTGGACTGTAATGTTGATGCTGAGCAGAGCCTTGCAGGTATCATTATGTTAAGGCTTTGAATGCAGTAGGCAGTACCCAAGGTAAATTCATGCCTGGGAAAGCAATGGTGCATCACTTCAGTTGCCTTCCATTATGTAGTTGCACAGCTAAAATGTCTAGAATTTTCTGCTAATTAAAATACTAAATTCACCAAGGTTGTTATGTGGGCATTGAGCTCTCCAGAGAATGTTTCTGTTTCCCTGTAGTTGGTGAATTTTTCAAACCTTCTTTCTGATGATGACTGTAATTATAAAAATTTGAGAAGGAGGAATACTGATGAGTGAAATATTGGAATAGCACTGACTAACAAGAATTACAGCTTGTTAGGGCATTGGGCAACAGTATTTTTTTGGTTTATATTTCCTGCCTTCCTGTTGGCCTTGAGAGTTTTATATCCAAGAAGTAATTGATTTTATGTGTCTCTATATAATCCTGGCCTAGCTTTTACTGGGACAAATATTAAGGCATTTCTGCTTATCTCAAAGGCCATAACAGTTATCTGAGTTTAAAATAGAACCATATGTTGTGCAAGTAATTATTTTAGGGGAAAAAGTACTGCTTTAGAAATCAGTCCTGTTCTTGAGGGAAGTATTTTTCAAACCAAAGTTCCATGATTGATTAGCTGTAAATTAAGTAAATCTTGGAATCATAGAATCATGTAGGTTAGAATAGACCTTCAAGATCATAGAATCCAACTGCAAATCCAGCACTGCCAAGTCCATCACTAAACCACGTCCCTGAATGACACATCTACATGTGTTTGAAGTCCCTCCAGGCATGCTCATCTTATTTCTTTTTTTTGCTGTAACACGAGCTTCAGTTAGAGAATTGAATTTGTAATGTTACCACTTTGTTTGATTTTTATTTAATTCTTGACAGGATGGTGGTTCATATCTGATTGTACTGTGATGGGGCACTTTCAGGACCAGTTTGTGAGGGATTGGTGTTCAGAGCAGAGGCTGAGTTATGAAAACTCTCTTAGCTGGTATAGTGCAGAAGTTAGGACATGCCTTCCTTTGGAATTGAGTCTGGAAACATGGATATTTGGCTTCTTCAGCTTTCTGGAAATTCAAACTTTATATAGTCTTGACTATATTTGTCACCCAGATATATTAATTTGAATTTCTGTCACAGTGAGCAGAAGACTACGGGCAATTTCTATAAAGTTTTGTACAGTTGGTAGCAGTCAGTGCAGCGGTACAGTAGATGAATCTCCCTGCTTCTGACTTCCAGGTGTGAATGTTAGTCAAAAAAATATTTACAGTAGTAGGACAGGGACACTAAAAGAGTTCCAAGGTAGAAATGGCATCAGAGAAGGTCAGTCTTAATTATCCTTATCTCTAGGTTGGTCTTTGGTTTGGTGGGTTCCCTTGGAAGCACTAATGACTGAACATTAGTAGAGATCATAAAGGAATTATTCCCCAAAATTGTGATTGAAACAATGTTTTATGTTAGACTACTGAGACTACAGTGCTACTGATATTATTTTACCCTGTTTAAGAAAAACACCTATATCAGCTTTAAAACATTTAATTTTGGATTAGAACCATTCCAGGTTTCTGTACTACAGATGTTGCTGAAAGGGATAACTATACTGTGTATATAACTCATACTTCATTTGGTTCTTAGGGAAGACCAAATTCTTCTTAGGAAGAAGTAGAATTGTCATAAAAGTTCACTTGTCAGGACCCAAACTTTACTTGCGTGTCAGTTTGTTAATGATGGTGTGAATGAGGAAGAATAAATAGTTTTTTGAGTTCATTCACCTTGTTTGAAATAACAGCCTGAATCATGTAAGCAATTAAAGTCTGCCAGCCAGTTTATTCAACTTTCTAAAGAAGTTGAACTCTAAAGCCAGAACAGACTGTCCTAAAGGAATCACTTGACTTAATAAATTATTATATCTTAAACTCTTGACTTTCAGTCTTTAGTGATATTTTGTGATATACTGAACAGATATTTTGCTAAGCTGTAAATCTTATTATTGGCAAAACCACTGCATTTAATTTATTAGAACAGTTTTGTAGGCTTTTAAGAGAACATGTCCTAATTTTAACACTGTAGAAATTTATGTTGTCTAATAAGTTAATCATATGTCAACTTGTTCAAGTATGTACACATTCAACTGACTGTTCAGAGCCAATATTGCATCTATAGTCAAAATGTCTGTGAGGTCATGTGGATAATATTTAAAGCAACTTTCAATCAAGAGGAGAAAAAACCCCCATATCCTAAACAACTTCATAGCAAAAAGTTTGAAAATTGAATATAAGGTAGTCGGTGTAATTGTTATTATGCAGTAAATGAGAATACTGTCAGCCAGAGAAAGAGCAGAGGTGTACTTGTAACCAGAATCATGACAGAAGCCATCTGACTCCATTCCTGTCATCAGAGCAGAGCATGTAATGAGGATGGCTTTTTCATCTGTTCTGTCACTGCTAGGAGAGGAAGAGCTCTACTGCATTGGTGTTGGAAGGACCCTACAGGTGAACTTATTTGATTCATTTACTTCAGTCACTGCTGTTTTAATATCAAATAGATGTAAATTGTGTCAGTATTATTTTCAACTAAGCACTAAATATTTATTGTTTTGTACTTGGTCTGGCTAAAACTTAAAATTATTATCAGTGTTGTGATTTGTTAGCAGATCTCAAATTTTTAAACTTTGTGCCTTTGGTATATTAGGTACGTTCCTTCACACAAAATATACCTTTGACCAAATTCTTCAAGTTTCCCAAGGTGTAGACATTATTTCCATACTTACTAAGTATAATTCACTAATTTCCTTACAGGTTTTTGAAAAATTCATGGGTACTGTTTGTACTGTGTAAATAGTGTGGTTTTGTTTACTTAGATGTCTCTGCATTTTCTAGTTTTAGTGTTCCATTTATACTGTCCCAGATAGTTAATGATTATGTTAAAATACTGGAACAGCTGAGATATCTAGCTAGGCAGTAATTGAGAGAGTGTGATTTGTTGACACCCTGGGATGTTTTTAGCTTGTATGCATTTCAGAATTACTAGCTGTGGTGTTTTTGCAGTGCCAGTTATTACTTGAGGTGTTTGTTGGTTGACAAAATTGAGCCTCCATAGTTTACGTGGTTTTAAGAAAACACTGAGTACCAGTGCATTGGGTACTAAAAAATTTGGTTGTAGATTTGAGTTCCTGTGTTTATCCCCTCAGTAGAAATAAATGCTCAGACTGGTTTATAGGAGGCTGTATGATACCATACTCTGAAGTATTGCAAAGTATTTGTGTTGTTCTGTGTTACTTTTTTGTTCCCTATAGTTGATTTTTTGATGCAGTTGTTACTTCACTGATGATTCATTATGCAAAGCTTTACAATTACTTTGAAATATACGCTATTGATTCTTGTGAGTATCTAAGTTAAAACTACTGAATTCAGCATAATTGGCAGATCAGTGCAAACGCTTCAAAAACGCCCTAAGTTGTGGTTTGGACTTGTTTCTCTGAACAGCTGCTTTAAATTAGGACATACTGTTAACTTTTGATACATTGTAATCATGGTAGTGGTGTCTTCTTATCAAGGCTAGCATATTTAATAGCTATGTACTAGATTTTTTTTTTCCTGCTATTCTATTTGACACTGAATTTTAGGTTATGAGGGAATTTCAGTATATCTTTCTCAGCTATTTAGTGAGGAGCAACTTTTTGTAACCAGTCAGGAAGTTAGCAAGCAAAATTAGAGCCTCCCCAAAATTAAGAAAGCTTACAAGTAGAGCATGTTTCAAAGGGGGGAAGGGAGTCACACAAAACAGTTTGGTTTAGTACCTTGAAGAATCAAGGTGGTCTCTCACTTAAGCATCTTGTGAGTTTTGGTACTTACAGGACTTTCCCAGGTACATTTATTTGGTCACGGAATTTTTTGTTGTGCAAGAAAGCTCAATGTGGTTACACTCAGTAAATCATAGATTCCGCAAAGCAATGAAAGTGAACTCTCCTGGACACTGTTTCTCTGTGAGGGGAAAGTACATTTGAACTATATACATTGAAACTGCATGTTTCACCCATGTGATTGTGTGTGATTCATGACTACCCTTTGCTTAACCTTGCAGGTGTTTCCTCTGCGAAGTGGAAGCCCCTGGGACTGGCTGTGGGTAACCAGAGCAGACATGCAAAGTCAGTTGTAGCCATATAACAGTAGAGTGATCCTCTAACAAGCAGTGTGAGCGCACTTTGGCACGTAGTAAAAGTGTCTGTAATGAAGTTCCTTGTATTTAAAAGTTAAGAAAAAATTAGTCTGCTAGAGAGTCCTGTATCTTGGTTTTATTACTCCAGCTTTGTATGCATGTATTGGGAGATAGAGATAAGTCCCTCTGTAAGTACAGAAGGATTGTGAGAATGTGGAAAAAATAATGTTTTCTTCTAATTTATATCTAGTGTTACTAGAAATAATTTTGTTCTAGTCAATAGTGTATCTTGAAAATTTAATGATCCTACTCATTTAAGGAGCTGCTTCTTTAGAAAGAACTTTTCAATAACTGAAGGCAAGCAGTGTACCACAGAAAATTGAAATCTTGTTTGATGTGCCTTGTAGTGAGAAGGCACACACATTCATATGCTCTGACTTCTAGATTTTAGCTGTATAAGAATTTTAATAAGACTTTGCTTAATATCTTTTTTCCTATACTTCACAAAGTGTATTATCATTCAATGAATTAGTATTCTCTGGTAGGGTGTTTTCCTTCCAGAAAATTGTATGGAATAGCTCAAATAAAAGCTTCCATTAGGGATATTGTAGTAACTAGGGCTGAGATAATGAATACATCACATGCAGTAAACAAATCCATATATATGTGCTTCTCTTATCACATAGATTTAAGTGGAGAATTTAACCTTCCCTTTCTTTATTTCCTGCACATAGAGTTCAACAGAGTAATTTTCAAACAAAGATTCATTTTAGAGTCCTAATTAAGGTGGGTTTTTTGTTTGTAATGTTGTTGTATTTACTTATAGTAAATACAACAATATTACAAACAAAGAAAGCACCTTCATTTTACCAAAGAATTGCATTTTTCCATTTGCTGTGTTCTAGATAAGTGCTTAGGGAGAGTGCAGAGGAATTTAACTCAAAATGTGTGTTTAAACAACTTTGAAATATTTGTAGCTGGAGTTGAGAGAAGACATATTTCATTTTTTCCAATTTTTAGTTTTTTAAAGGTATGGAGGAAGAACATATGTCCTTTCCATGATCTAAACATCAGTTAAAGTTACCTGAGAGAGATGTCTACTCCTAAGTCAGGAAGATGAATGACATCAGACACATGACTCTTGATCACAGCAACTTGCAGCTGGAAGCATTGACGGGGATGGATTTGGGTGATTGTATAATTAGCAGAAATAGCTTCGTTGTCAGGGCACCTCCCATTTGTCATGTTTCCTATCTAAAGGTACTGAACAACCAGTCAGTTCCATGGCTAAAGTTCAACTGGTGTCTGTGGTTGGAGAGATTCATGATGACAGAAGAGCTGGCATGGCAAGGGAGGGAAAGATTGGGGTATCTTGTTAAGGCACATTCACAGCTAAAGGTGGCAGAAATGTTTTTCAGAGTGGAATAGGAGGCCAAGATGTCTACAAGAACAGCTGTTTTTTAAGAGGTTGGGCAAATAGAGGGAAGGAAAGGAACCATTCTTTTATTTTGAGGGTATTATGGTGCCTGAGTGAGCATCTAATCAGTCTAAAAGCTTACTCTTATGGGCAAGGAAAGAAAAGGTTTTGAATGCAGAAAGAGCTTGGAAATTGCTTGAGATCTTGATCTCTGGCTGTCCAAGTATTCTCAGGCAGAGGGGTATTACAGGAACATTAGATTCCTGCATTTGACCTGTACTTTAGCAAATAAGTGAATAAACAACTAGTAGAGATCTTTGAACATTTTGTAATTCAGCAAATGGTTTTTGCCAATATTTTTAAACTTCCATTTTTGTGATCCCTTTTCTGGCTGATACTGGCATTTGGCATTTCTGCACTCCAGCAGCTTTACTGGAGGATGTGCCTGGGAGCTGCATGTTTATAGAGTCCAGTTACTAATAACCTACCTCCCTGTTGTTGCTCATCCAGCTAATGCTGTTTCCAGTGCCTGTTGCCTAGGTGTCGTGTAGTTTGTCTCACTTCAATTCCAGATTTTAAATTGTCTGTTGTGTCTGTCATCTATGCATACAGTAACAAAGCCTCAGTGGATTCACAGTTCTCATGCACATGACAATCCAATATACCACAGCTGAGAGATAATGTTACTAACCTCTTTTTAGGTACTCAATATTAGCTTTCCAGTTTTCCTCATCTGTTGTGGAAATGTGGGATAGTACAGAGGCTGTTTGCCTTTACACTGTAGATGAGTAAGGCCTGAGGGAAAGAACTATGCCTTTGTTGTCTTGCCATACTGAGGAGCAGAGTCCACTTTCCCCACTGTCAGTTGGAATTGCAAAGCTTGTGTGTAGAGCTGTAGTGGGCTGATTCTGACTGAGTACCAGGCACCCACAAAAGCCACTCTTTAGCTCCCTTCTTCAACTGGACAGGGTCATAGACCAAACAGACTTGAGTTAGAGATATTAACTGCATTTAACAAAATTAGAGCAGGAAAATGAGAAGTAAAAACAGACCTTAAAACACCATCCCCCACCCTTCCCTCTTTATTAGCTCTGCCTCGTCTCAACCAGTGGCACAGGGAGGCAGGGAATAGGGCTTAGGTCAGTTCATCCCAGTTCATGCCTGCTGCTGCTCAGGGAGAGGAGTCCTCCTTCTGCCTCAGGGTAGGGCTCCTTGCACGAGAGACAGTTCTCCATGAACTTCTCCACTTCTCCACAGGCAATAGTGGGAACTGCTGCATCATGGGCCATTCTTCATTAGGATGCAGTCCTTAAAGAGCTGCCTTCTCCAGTGTGAGCTTCTCTCTTCATGGGGTTGCAGATCCCTGCCAGGAGCCTGCTCCAGCATGGGCCTCTCATGGTGTCACAGACTCCTCTGAACATCCACCTGCTGCAGTGTGGGTCTCCTCCACCAGTGCAGGTGGATCTCTGCATCCCTGTGCTCCTCCATGGGCTGCAGGGGCACAGCTGCCTCACCACGGGCTGGCTGCACCGTGATCTGCTGAGGAATCTCCCGGCTCTCCTGGACACAGTGGAAGCTTCCAGCAGATCTTGTGGAAAGCCAACTTCTGTAACCAACCCCCTGTTACCAAAACTTGGCCATGTAAACCCAATATAGGTGCTTTCAAGGTTCATGAAGAGTTTTCCTGGAATAAGCTATCCTAATCGTGCAGATTAGTAGGAGCAGCAGTGCAACTGTCCTACACAGTGATGACATCCTTGAAGTCAAATCTGCCCAGAGAGTAACGTTAAAGTCATTGCTGGGGAGTTGAGAGACATCCCTCACTCCTACAGAACAGAAAGTTTTATTGGTGCTTGATAGTGACTTTTTTTGAATTAATATCTTGAAATATTCAGCTGTACATCAGTCTTAACATTTTAAGTAACAGCATGGGAGCCAGGAATATGTATGTGAAAATTAGGTTAATAGGTCTGTGTTTGACTTCCTTTCACTAGTTTTCTGAAACCATCTGTATTTTGAAGCTTTGCAAAGGAGGTCTAGCTGAAGTCTGAGATAGCAGTTTAAGTGTTGGTCATGAAGGAATTCGGCATAAAATATAAAAGCTTTCAGAAATGATTGATGATTAAAATAAAGCTGAGTTTAAGTTTTTAATCTGAAGTCTTACTGACCATACTGCCCACTTGAGAGCCAATAAAGTGCTTAAAGTATCTAATTTGAAATAAACGTGCAGTTTCTCAGGCACGTGTGTTGCTCAGCTAAAATGATCACATCAAACAATTTTTTTGAGGGAGATGAGTTACTGTGGTTGCAAGGTCTGAACTAGCTTTAAACTTGTTTGAATGTGGTGTATAAATTACTGAACATAAGGATCATGGCGTTAGATTCTTACTAAGCAACTCCTTTAAGCCTGTACAGAAATACATTGTACTTTGATGTATTTTTGAAGGGTCCTGATGATACTTAAATTTATTTAGACAGGTAATCAGAGTTTGATTTGCACTTTAGAGTTCCATTGTCCTGGGAGTGCTTTTCTCCCAGATCTGGAAATCTGCTCTTAAACAGGAATGATATGTACTTAAATTAGCAATATACTTCATTATATAAAGGCAGATAAATAGGAATTTGAACATGTAGGCATTATGTCTGACATTGATCTTGTACTTGTCACCATACTGTGTCACATTTTTTGCTATTTTAAAATACAGTGCCTCCCTTTAAAAAGGCTGTAGGGGCAAGTGCTGAATTTTGTTATCAGGTTGGCTTTTAATAGAGTGAAATGTATGTAAAATGAAAGTATTTTTTACCCTTTATTTTACAGCTGAATTAATGCATTGAAACCTCCTCTCCCAGCTACATTTCCTAAAAAGGAAAGCCATAGCTGTTGGAACCTTAGAACTGTTCAGATGCAGAATAAAGTATCACCTGTTGTGGCATTCAAAAAACCCAAAGCATTTGTGACACCTATACAGTGGTGAGGACAAAGGCCAACAGAAATGTCATCTGCGTGGCTGCCTTTAGGCACAGTAAGCCTAACCAGTTACCTTCTGGGGACTGAACCAGCTCAAGTACTTTGAATGAATACACAAATGTCTTGAGAAATCACATTGTCTTGGTGCCCTAACACTGATTATGGCAGATTCCATCTAAAAGTTACCATGTAATGTCAGTGCTGAGCCTCTGAGTACTTCTGTAGATGATCCAGAAAGAAAAGGGGGTAAATAGTCAAGTCGATAACAATCAGAGTGAAGTATGAACAGTGTAAGAATTTGCAAGTATGCTGTCTTCACAACATCTGCTTTATCACAAATAAGCCTTACTCTTCCGTTTTGTAATCTCTATCAACTTGAAATTTCTCCCTAATTTTAGAAAGTTGTATATGTATCTACCATCAATAACAGATAAAGAATTAAAAATTCTGGTACAATGAAATATTCCATGTTTTCTTTATACTTGTTTCCCAGAACTGAACCTCTTCTTGAGATACCCTTTTTGTTTCTCAAAGAGCCAACACACAGCAAAGCCAATGCCCTTAAACTGTGATTTACTATTGTTATTCATTAGACAAAGTTACCAGTAAGGAATTGTAAGGGATGTAATCTGCTTTCATCAATGCAAAAGTGTAACAATTCTTTTCATGTGCATTGAAAACACTCTACATCCAAAAGAATACAACTGCCTGTCAAGTTTGGTAAATGGTATTAACATAAGAAAGTAATGTATTTTTCAGTTAGCTCTTTTTCCAAAGCATTCTTCATCTCTTTCTTCAAAAAAACACTCTTTTTTTTTTCTTTTTTTTTTTTAGTCTAACACAGGTTGAATGTGTCCCAACAAATGGCTGTTGTTTCTTTCCCTAGCTGGCTGTTAACTTCTCATGTGATCTCTCTTTATAAAGGAGTATGTATGTACCTAGTGGTGACTTGCTGGTACTGAGCTTTCTTCTCAAAAACAGGCTTACTCCAAAAGCATGCTATAAACTTCACTTACATGTGAATTTACTGTGCTCCAAGATGTGACAGAGTTGGTAGCAAACCTTCAGTAAATATTTTTGGTTTGATATATTCTTTGCATAATCTTCTAAAAGCCCTTTACTGTCTAAATAATTAAGATAGACTAATACTGACAGTATTCCTGTAAAGTATGTTGAGCACGGTAGAAATGAAGCACAAAAAATAAGTAGCTGTTTCATGGTTGTGTGTGCATAGAGTTTGTTACTCCACATTTCTGATCCTGTACTGATTCTGTGCGAGTGAACCAGGGAATCTTGATTTGGTGTAATTTAAGGCAGAGTCAGTGTGGGAAAATACAGGCTTATTAAAGGAATGCGAGGCAACGGGAGCATGACTTAATGATCTGAACTCCTCTGCAGAGAAGTCTCAATTCTCAGTGTAGGAAGATTAGTCTGGCCCTTAGAGGGAAGATAGAGAATGAAGAGTTGTCCTATATTATTTAAATGCCAACAGCATCCTTCTGGGAAATACCCAGTTGCTGAGTTTTGTTATGGAAGTGGAAATAGGTTACTTTCAGAGCAGTGTCTGTTGTACTTTATTTAAAACTCCAGCTCTTATCCTTGTCTGGTTTTACAGTTGTTACTAACAACTGATTTCTTCTCATCTGCTTGTTAGAAACACAGTCTATTGTATAGTTCAGCTGTGTTTAAGTGAGTGGATGCAGAGTGCTTTAAGAGTTCTAGTGATGATCTGCTGCTGCCGCTTAAAGAGCTCCTTCAGACCACATACATTTTCTTGGAAGCAGAGGTAGAACTTTATCATGGATTAGTGTATTCTTTGTGGAATTTGTTACACTTAATAACAAATCAACAATGAATCCCTATATGTTGGAATACATATAGAAATGTTTTGCCAAACGTAGAAATAGTCCAAAGTGTTTGGAAGTTGTGGGGAGTGTGCAGATATGCACAGCTGAGTGATCCACAGGAAGTGAAGCTTGAATGGATAGTTAAATTGTTGGGTAACAGTGAATATACTCTAATTAAACAACTGAAGTGTCTCTTGCAGGATGAGGTGAACTGGATGGATAAAGGAGCAAGCAGTTATTATGTAACTTGACATTCAGTCGTCTGGTGTTTATCAGAATTCTGCGTGTCAGGGTTATCCACAGAGAGAGTTAATTTTTTTTTTTTTATATTATCCCATATATTTTAATAAGTTCTTTTTAGGAAGCTGGATTGCAGAAAGAAATGGTTGTTTTAAAATACCCTTAGGAAGTTAATGACTTGTGTAAACAAGTAGTGAGAATGTTTTTTGATCAAGAAAAGCATAGATCTGAACAGCTTGTGTCAAAGAGGTGAGGCGTACTAGGTGTAGGGATAGCATACTGGAAGGTAATTATAAATATGAATGTAAGGGTATGTGGTGATAAGCATTTTGGAAATACCTGTTAGATGGCATTCTCTTCTCCAAGGTGTTCATTCCTCTTACTGTGTTTAAACCTCACTTCCTATTTGTGCTTTTGTCGTTGGAAGCCTGCCCTAGAGCAAATGTGTGCGTGTTTGTTTGCGTGTGTGTGTGTGTGTTTGTTATTCCTGGCTGCCTGCTTCCCCCCCGCCCCGAGGAACTGATGGTTTGGTACGGTTTTTCAGAACACTGCAGAATGGTGCTCTTTGGTTTTCCCAGTGCTCATCCCCAGTAGGCAAGTTTCTTTGAGCCTCCTTTCCTAGTTCTGCTGGTGGGATAGGCATGTGGGTGAGCCTGAGAACAGGAGTATTAGAAATGGGCAGCCTCGTGCTGGCCTTGTTGAAGCTGAGGGAGATGATATGGTTCCAAGTATGGCTGTGTTTCAGTGAAAGGAGGAAGCTTATTTCTTTGTCATTCATCTCCATAGGCTTTTCCGTGAAAAAGGGAGAGTGGGCCAATTCACACCTCTGTAAACCTATTTCAGCTATCTGACTCCTGAAAACCTCTTTGCTCTTTTGAATTGCAGTGAAATTGCCTCTAAAACATGATGGTTCAGTGTGCAATGTACCACCATATTTGAGTTAATTTGACTCTGAGATAAACATGTAACATGAATTTTATAGATGTTTCCAGTTCTTTGCAAAGCACTTTGATAGAAATTATGGTTCTGCTGCCCAGGACTACATGGATGTAGTTGACAGACAGATGGGAATATCTGTGCATATTTAAGAAGGAAATCTGGATGTAGTTCAAATTTCATGTTACAGAAAAGAATGAAAGATTCTTGAAGGCTTAGAGCTACTGTAATATAATAAAATTTGGGGGTTTGTGGCCAATAAAATGTGAGACTTTCGCTTACCAACTACTGAGAGTAGGCACAGAAAGTGCCTTTAGGGTCATACAAACAAGCCTTCATTTGTAAGCGGTGGCATCTGTGAGTAATTGTGATCCTTAAGTTTCTGTGACAAATACTTGCTATGTAAAAAGCCAAAACCAGAATCCATATAGCAAATTACTTGTATGTCTACTTTAACACAGTTAGAGATTTTCAGGGGTAATTTGTGAGTCTCAGGAATGTAGTTTGATAATGGAAAATTACGTACTTAAGTGTTTTGAAACAGTCTTTGTTGTGTTCTCTTCAACCAATGTTAGGTATACTATGGCTGTCTTGAGCTTGAGCAGTACTCTACTGAACTGCAGTAGAATACAGCTCAAACTGTCTATCTAGTCAGATGCTTATCTAGCTCTACAGAAAGGATTTTATTTTTCTTTATTTTGCAGTTGTGGAGTCGTACTATCCAACACTCATGTTTGTAGTGACTAATAATAGAAGATTATATTTATCTTTTCTAACTACTGGGAACCCCCATGGCAAGAGGCTGTGGTACCCTACAGTCCTGTGCAATAAGAGAAACAGTATTCTGGCAGCCAGAAGTGCACTTGTTTCTAGTGCGTGTAAAGGTGGTAATGTTAACTGTGCTTATCTTAGAATTACTGTATTGGAAGTGTTTTCACGTACTCTCTCTTGTCTCTGTTACTACCTCCAGGACAATCAATGTAATTCAGGATTTCCAAACGTTTCATGAAAGGGACAAGCCTTTCGCTTTGGTGCTCAGAATTTTGTACTTTTTTCTCAGTGACTTGGGAGAGAGTGGGAAGGTGTAGCGCAATGAGGGGATGGTTGTTAGTACAGGATAGCTGTGTGTCAGTTCTGTTTCACTTGGTTTTACTCTGCTGTTGTTCTGTATTTCTTTAGTCCCAATAGCTTTATCACTTATGAACATTACTCAAAGCTAGTCATTCTTTCCTTTGTGCTTCCCATCACCTGGGTAGTTCTGTCCATGGGAAACACAAAGTCATCATATGTGCTTTCTTTAACCCCACCTATCTCTGCTGTGCTTCCTGTAAAGCACAGTGATTTGATTATGTTTTGGAACATGGTGGGCTGAGATTTCCAGTTTTTACAGAGCAATGAGGGCTGTGGAGCAAGAGTTGTTTTTCTTGTTTGTGCAGTTCCTGACACAATAAAGCTATAATAATGAGAAAAGCTTATTTGTACTGTTACAGGAAAAATAGCCATGCAGTGATATGTTACTCTATCATGAGCCAAGTAAAGAAGACTCCAAATTTATCACAAATATATTTTGAAAATTTATTTCTAAGATACTCTGTGGTGTTTGAAATAAAACAAGTGTACTCATGCTCATGTGTGAGGTACAGCACCAGCATTATTCTTGCAGGACAAGAATCACAGGATTTATAGCAAATAGCATGGAAGGGAAGGAGGAAGAAAGGAAAAGATCTTTTCAAAGAGAGGGAGAGAATTTGGGTCTTAGTGATATGCATCTATTTGTCTATTGATTTAAAATTTTTTTGAATACATATAGACAGTTTCTAGACTTAAAAAATTATCCATGAGGCTCTCAGGACTTTCCTATTTGGAATCAATGACTTGAATTAATGCAGTAGCTGTAGTGGAGTTTTCTCAAACAAGAATATAGATCTTGCATAAAACACTGGAGACAAAATAATTTTTACTAAATCATAAATTTTATTGGCCATTTCCCTTATCATGTTTGCTTTGATGGATCAAGTCTATTTGAACAAAAGAATCTAAAAATATCAATGGTGCCCTGCACAGAATACTTTCATGGGTGCTGAGTGTATCCATTTAAGTATGTGCACACATGTTAATGTTAGGAGTATGCTTTAGCAATTTCAAGATCTGATTCTTATTTAAAGAAGCTACTAATCTGGGTAAAATCATGTCTTGCAGGCCATCTATCTTCTATTAATGTCTTGTCTTTTTTTACTCGTTGCGATTCACAGTAGGTTTTGAGGAATGCAGTATGTTATGACCATCAAGTTGTAGCAAGTTCATCTCTAATTCTTCCTGAGTCCTGAGGATATTTAATAAGCAGCACTGTTTAGACAACTCTAGAAAGTTAATGCAGCTAATTAATAACCTTTCCTATCGTAGCAATTGAAATTTCCCAGCTGACATTGTTAGAGCAAGAACTGTGTCAATTCAATGGCTTTTCCGTAGCGAGAACAGAAGCTCCTGTGGTTACCTTTAAACTCAGTGACATCTCCACTTCTGTCTGCTGTAACCAGAGTAGATCAAATAGCTCGTAATAAATAATGAAAATAATTTTGCACAAGGTTGTTTGGATGCGATTAACAAAAAGTATGTTTCACACATGTTGAAGAGACAGGGAAAAAAGGTGCATTGCCTTAGATGCAATGCACCCCCTTTCCCCCTTTGGTTGTGCTTTTTCACACTGGGTGCACAATGGGTACAGGGTTACACTGTGCAATGTTACTTCTACATTTTAATTAGTTCAGTGAAGCATTAACAAGGGACCAAGAGTATGTCTTGTGTTACTGGAAGGTAGCTGGGCAGACAGCGTGACACTTGGTTTAAGTTCAGTTTCAGTGTGAATAGGTGCGTGGGGTCTAAAAACTCCAGGTACCACACTATGCATAAACAAGTCTGCACAAGTCTTTGCAAGGTCTGTAATTTCAGTGAACTTTTTCATACATTAAAGGAAACGAGTTTTTTTAAGAACTTTACAGTGCTTTTTAATTCTATCAGTAAGAAAACAAAACACATTAAAAAGTATAAAAAGTTGTCAAAATCAAAGTTCTATTTCTAGTAATAATAGGAAGAAGGAAAGAAAACAGTTTTATCTTTCAAATGAGGATATTTTTCTTAGATGCAATAAACATGCAGTGTTTTTATGATTTTTATATTTGATATATGTGCAAAATGTGCTGTAAATATACTGTTGCTTCATTGCCCTTCCTAGTAAACTGCTTGCTTTCAAGTCACTTATGTCACTACATTCATCTGGGATGTGTTGCAGTTAATTCTAACTTAGTGTTACTGTCATAAAGGTGGAGTTAAAGCTCAACAGCACTATACTACTGATTCCAGTATTCCCTGGTTTGCTCAGGCCAATGTTCCAAAAAGAATATAGCAGATCTGGAAATTACGGTTTGATTTCTCAATCCCCTATTTTTGCCTCTATCAAAACTATGAAATTTTCTCCTTGATCTCTGTCTGGATTGTGATATCTTCGACTTTCTGCTGAATAAAGGCTTGAAATAAATTGATGTTGTAACTTTATTTTATTAATCCAGTTAGCATTCTGGATATTGAAACCTTTATTCTCTAGATGTATCTTAGGCCTTTTTTTTTTTTTGGCACATGACATGTAGGCTCACTAGTAAATGTGCAGCAGTAGAGCAGTGTTTTCCTTCTTTTCAAAAACCCTTGTGATTCTCCCCCACCCTCCAATATCAAGTACTCCTACACTATTTCAGTCTTTTTTGGAAAAAAAAAAAATCAGTTGTAAATCTGAGTCATGCTGTAGTCTGGAACCAGAAGCTTGGATGTTTTGTGGGTTCCTGGTAGAGATTCATGGAGTAATAGGAGATTATATTTTCAACCTTATAAGTTTTTGATAGTTGCAGTTATTATTTATGAATAATGATTTAATTTCTTCTGTTAGCATTTTTTCAGGATGGCACAGGCCCAAATTGTGAGAGGAAAAGAGGATAACCAGCAGTATTTTATTTCAAGAATATAGGACCTGATGATAGCATCTAACTTGGGACAGAGTAGTGAAATTTTCTTTTTGTTTGTATATGGTTATGGGGTTTTGATTTTAATTTTTTAAAATACAATGCACCAGCTTTACATAGCTTGTGTGCTAGCATTTGTTCCTGTACTTACAAAGAGTCAAGACGAGAAATAATTTAGCATGATGTAAAAACAAAACCAATTTTTTTCACTGCAGCCGTAATTTAAAGAAACCAGTAGGGAAAAGTACGAAGCATGTGAAGAGTATGAATCAAATTTGCATTGCTCTTCTTTCTACTGTATAAGCACTGCGCAGCCCACACATCAAAATTTTCCCCTAGTCTGGCACTTCTCAAGTGTGACGTAGTTTAAATTCTGAAATGGGGTTTTAGAAAAGGATAGCTATAGCCATTGAACACATGCAAGTGGGCTAAGCAGTTCTTTCATAACTGTGTTTTAATACTTTCAATAGCTGTTTAAAATAGCTAGAAACTTGGGGTTTTTCTATTTTTTTAAGTAATATAGCAGTGGAAGTTTCCAAATAGGAGGGTGAAGTGTTAGATTCAAATTAGTGATAGGGTCTAATCAGTTAAGAATAGGCTTCTAACCCTCATAATGGACATAGCTCATTTAAGGATGGGTAGGCAGTATGGTCTCTCTTGCTTCCCCTGCTAGCTTGGATCTATCCCTTCTCCTCTGATTTCCTCACTTTTTTCATTGAGATTTAGTTGTAATTTAGGTGACTGAATTCACCCTTTGAATTGTTTGATTTTGGTTTAGTAATCTGGTTTTTTTTCTACTCTGTCTGATGCCAAGTTAGATTACCACCTGAGAACATGTACAACCTTCAGGCAGTGGTCAGTCAGGTAACCTCCCTTATACCTGGCAGGGCAGAAGTAGGGTAGGGTGTGACATGAATAGAACTACTTATGTACTTTAAATCAGGAATCTTGTTGAAGCTGAGCCAGTGTCTCTGCTAGATTTTCAATTTCCACTGCTTGCTGCCAAGTATATTAGAGCTGCCTATAAATAGTTTGTGGAATTTTTGACTGAGAATAAAAAATAATGTCAGGTTCTTTTCAGTCCCTGCCTTTTAAAACAACAACTGAGCAGCTTTAACTATTTTGTTTTGGGTTTTTTTTTTTTTTTTTGTTCTGAAACTTTCACACAAAAATCCCTCAGTCAAATCAGTTTAGCTGCTACTTTAAAAGTATGTATTTTAATGGTAGCAGACTCAAAATATAAAGAAGAGTGGAAAGTGACTAAGACACAATAATGTGTATCATTTGTAGACTGCAGCATCTTCCAAACGTTTGCTTGATGTTTCCTGATGGTGCTTTGGGCTCTGTTTTGAGACTCAAGCATCATCTGGATGGCAGCATGTATGTGAAATTTGTATTATGCTAACATCACAGATGATAGGGAATTTTATACAATTTTTTATGTGTGTTGCAATGGCATTCACAACTGGTGTAATATTGGTGAATAATGTATGCAATGCCTAGTGAATCCAGAATGAGAAGTTGTATAGCTTACACTGAATGGCTGTAGAGGCTGAGCTTATTCCTGAAATTGAGGTGGAGCCTCCCTGCAGCTGTGGTGAGTAGAGGACATGCTTGGGGTTTGTCTTGGTGCATCCCACAGCCTGGCAAGAGGGGATTTGAGGAGCAAAAGAAGTTATGCTGAAGACACAAGTTTGTGCTATATATGTTTCTAAAGGGTTTTTCTTGGACTAGGTCTAGTGTGGCCCAGAAACCTCAGTATCCATTACAAATAGGAGCATATTCTCTAAAAGAAATCCAGTTTACTGATTCCAGGGCCCCAGTGTAATGTGCATGAAAGAACAGGAAGTGGAGCAGATCAGGACATTCAGAAACATGTCCCTTACCTGAAACAAAATACTAATGTAGACAGATCCCACGTTCACGCCATAAAACTATCAGAAATAAAGAATGTATTATGTTTTGGTAGAGAAGCTAATAGATTTGTAATTTGTAAATTCAAAGCATTTACTGATGTACAAACTTAAATTTTTAGAGTATGGATTGTAATACTCAATTTTTGAAGAAAGAATGAAGACTTTTTTTAGATTTGGAGGTAATTACAATGCTAAGAAACGTGAAAGTAGGAGAACATTTGTCTTTGTAGATTTTTAGTTCAGTGTTACAAATTATGAAATATCATCATAGAATGGCCTGTGCTATTAAAGGACCATCTATTTCACCTGCTGTAGGCAGGGACTTTCCACTAGACCAGGTTGCTTTAGGCCCCATCCAACATGACCTTGAACACTTCCAGGGATGGGGCATTTTTATGGGGAGAATACATCTCTGTTCTTCACCAGCCTCACAGCAAAGAATTTCCTCCTGGTATCCAAACTAAGCCGGCTCTCTTTTGGTGTAGTCATTCCCCTTGTCCTGTCACTGCAGGCCCTCTCCAGCTCTCCTATAGGCCAACTTTAGGCACTGAAGTAACCACAGCTCTCACTCAGCCTTTCCTCACAGGAGAGGTGCTCCAGCCCTCTGATCACCTTTGTGGCCCTATTTATGGCAATAAAAGTAGATGTGATGTTCATTCAAGTGCTGATTAACTTTTGAGCTTAGGCTTTTTAGAGCAAATGTGGATTTGGAAGCTTCATGACTATTTTATTCACCAAAAAAATAAATTTAAGACCTGTTTTTCAAAAGTGTCATGCAACTACATGTTGTTCAAAAAGTTCCTCGGAGAAAAGGAAAGGACAAGGTGAGAGAGTGATTAATAGAAGACAGTGTTAGAAAAGTTTTGAATGTACAGTGCAGACTTTCAGCAGCACCATTCCTATTATTTTATACCCAAGAATAATTGTCTAAGCACGAAATGGTGGATACTGGTTGTTGCAAAAGGTAAAAAAAAAAGTCTAAAACCTGCATAAAAGTATTCCATTGCAGAATTGATCCTTTAGTTTTTGTCTTAGTTTACTGAATAAAGTTGCATCACAGTTGGTCTAAAATGAAAATGGTGCCACGTAAAATAATAGCATTGAGTATTGTAAGCAAATTCTGTGCTTTATCTGCTTTTACATTGAAATTGTATGTGCTTATTTCTGGATTGTGTATTGTTAAACATTTAAATAAGCACTGTTTCAGTATTGTTTCATCTGTTAGTCATTTTTATTCTTAATTAGAGAAATTACCTATGTCACTGTAGTGTTTGCATGTACAACACTTTCTCATTTTTCTGAACATTGGCTTTCACTCTTAGAAATTTTAGATATATTAACTGTATCCTCTTTGTGGCAAGTGTTCTTCTGTTACTGGAACCTGCAATAAAGGTTGTCACTGTTGCTCTGCATGCCTTCAGTAGAAAATCCTGACTGATGCCTATATGGCAGTGTTTCTGTGTATTGCATGTGTAATTTTATATTAAAATAAATGGTTGTTTAATCCATCCCTCACATAAAGGATACTTGGCATCGTGCTCCACATTTGAAATTGATTTACAAATCATCACCTGAAATTCTGATAGCTCCAGTACTTAATCCTAAGGAAATAAGGGGAAAAAAAAGTAAACCTAACTAGTTAATGCCAAACGGTTCATTTAAAAATAAATAATATAAAATTCATCAGTAACTCTTCTAGAGATTCTTCAGCTACACTGGAGATTATTGATCCATTAATTCCTGAAAGTACTATCCCTTCAGTATCATCCCTTCTCATGATACTTTTTAAATTGCTTTCTGTCATGAGTTGCATGTTGCCCTTTGTCAAGGAAATAAGCAGCAGCTGGGTGTAGGACAAAAACTAATGGTCAAAGTGTAATACACAATGTAAAAAGTCAGTGAAGACAGGAAAATATGAGATTACTGTGATTTGTGAATCTTATTCCAAGTAGTTGATCCAAATACATATTGGTGCACAAGCTAATTTTATTTCATGCATATATCTAATGGAAGGGATGTAGTGATTGCAAACTAAACTGTCAGAAGGCAGAAAATAGTAAAATGGTGGTACCTGTAAAAGCTGGGACTGGTATTGTAGAAATTTGGGAATGATACTGCTAATTTGCATTTTTACTGGATTTGGAGATACTACAAATAGTTGCCTGACTTCAGTGGACTGTATGTTCTGAGCTGTGCTCCACCTTAGTTTGAAGCATTCTTGGTAGCAATAACTCCGTGTTTCACAGACTGTTCTGGGGATGGGGGGTAAGTTTCAAACTGTTAGACTGTTCTTTTTTTTTTTCCCTTTTGCTCCACTGTTTTCTTCACTTTCAGTTCTTTCACTCATGTAAATTGAAGTGCACATGTGCTCTTCCTGTCTTCTCAAGAAGAGAAAATTTAAATTTCTGTAGTTTGATTTAGCAGTGGTTGGAGAACACATGGTGCACAGATAGAAAAGAAACTACAGGAGAAACTTAATTTTATAGACTCTGAGTTATAAATGAGGGAAAAACACATCTAGTCCTTTTTGCATGCTCATGTCCATCTGAGATTACAGAAAGTATTTCTTTCATTTGGTACTTTCAGTATACTGAATACTGATCCTTCTGCAGTACAGGAGAGCTTGGCAGCAGTATGGCCATATACCTATGCATGTGTAGCTTTTGGCTGTGGATACAGCTTTAAATTCCTTCAGCTGATGCATTTTATTCTAAATGCACATTAATTTAACAAATATAAGGAAAGTGTTCAAGAGATGAGGTTGTAAATGATGGGTCAAAAGACTGAAAAGGCTCCTAACTGATTGGGTTTTTTTGGTTCATTAAATGCAGGTGGCCCACGAGTAAGTAATTCAATAAAGTATTTTGGGTTACATACTGAACTAAGGCTTTTATCATAGAATGGTTTGTGTTGGAAGGAACCTTTGTAGATCATGTAGTTTATCTGAAGAGTAGTAGTACTTGTTTTTCTGTTGGTCTTCCACATGCCCTGCTCTGAGCTGTAACATCATAACCATGGATTAACCTTAGGCGTGGTAGGCAGGCAGTGGCCTTTGCCACTTCTCTCCCGCAGGCTTGGCAGAGGAGCCTGACTGAGGCTCAGCAGGACACATGGCATCTTCAGTGAAAGCTTGTTTCTGTTTCTGCTCAGCTGTGCTTAGGTGTTTGCAGGAAATGGGCCACTGGCTGGGACTGTCATAAAATGTGCTATCAAAAAGGGTCATTCCAAGAAGGCATCATAGATTTTCCAGCTTCAGTATCTGTAGATGAAGAAGGTTATTTTTATTTTTTGTACTCAGTAGTCAAAGTACCATTGCTAAGTGGTTTTTTAGGGAGGTGATATGGGAGGCAGCACCAGTTTGTTCTTGAAAGCATATAGTGACCTTATTTTGGTCAATAAGAAGCATAACTTAGTGAAGAATAATGCAGGGTAACTTCAGGACAAGGGACAGTTTTGTAAGGTACAGGGTGAGAAGAAATTTTGGGGTAGGATGAAGAAAGGATGTTTGGTCGTGAAATACATTGTCTAAAGTAAGGCAAGTTGAACACATATGATAAAGGGTGTTTAGAAACACATAATATACAGGAACTGTTGTTGATCTCTTGCCCTTGATAATTGTGATTCAAGAAAAATACCCTGTCCAGACTGCCTGTGTAGCATTCATTAAGAGGTACCACTGTACCTTTTAACTCAAGGTAGTTTAGAAAAAGCTCTCTCTTCATAGCTGTTCAGTTACAGCGCTTCTTCAATTTGTACAGCTCTATTTATAGGGGGTTGTAATTTGGCTGTTGAGGATAATGGCACAGGCTTAATCTTGATACAGAAGAATTTAGCTTCAACAGAGATAGGTCTATTTAATTCAGTCTCAAGATACATGATGTTATTTCAAACTGAAGTTACAGAGTTTGATTTTACAATCACGGCGGACAAAGTTGCATGTACCAGATCTTTGTGTGTGCTTTTGCACTATTTATCATTTCAGTGTATTATATTAGTATTACTAATTTTAGCCAATCTGAAATCAAAACTGCTTCATTTAAGAGTCATTATTTACTGTCTCAAATACATCAGCATTTAGGTAAACTTGTTCTTTGTTCAAATCCTTCAAGTTCACCTATATATATGTATTTATATATCTGGAGAGCAGAAGGTTGCCTTGTTTAATCTGAATATTTTGACTAAGGAACACAACTATAGGAGGGTGGAGGTTAGTGGGCGTCTGTTTGGTTATGCTTTTTGTAAATGCATGAATTTGGATACAAATCAAAGGAGTGGCTCATATCAGGAGTGTTGGCTTAGTTTTATGCTCTGAAGAAATATCTACATAATCCTTTGAGTCTGATACTCATCCCATTTTGAGAGAGCTGTGCTGCATAGGCTGTGGGGAAAGATGGATGCAGGGGTGTTACACCCTAAAATGAAGGCTGCTGCATTGTGGTTAACCTCCAGAGTGAGGCTCAGCATCACTGCTACTGTCTGGGTTTCAAATATATAGAACTTGGCAGGTGATTTTTCCAAACATGTCATTTTTTTCTAGTGTGAAAGCATTCTTTTCCTTTGCTCTTTAGTTGAAGTGTTTGCTGCTGCCACATTTTCTTTGCTGCCAGCCCACTCCCCAGGCCTGTATTTAATCTCCTACCTGTGATGAAATTCCGAAGTAGTTAATGAGTCAAATACCTTCCAAGGCTATGGGTGTTATCTTCTGCATAGTTCTGTTCACCTCTCCAGATTACATGTAGGAGTCTTGGACCACGAGATTGGGAACTGATGTTTTGACAGTGCCAGGATTTTCTGGGTGGGGTATGAGGTGTTTGCCATAGTTTCATCTGGATTTGTAGGGGAGAAATTCCCCAACTGCTAGAAAACCTGAAGGCAGACCTAGTGTAATCTTACGTGCTTCTGTGGTCAGTCAACTGTGAGACATGAATCAAAAGGAATTAATTCAAGTGTCTGTGAAGCTACTTGTCTGTCTCTGCCTGCTCCTTAGATGAGGTGACATTGCAGCCCAGAGGATTTGAGTGGAACAGAAAAAAGTGGTGGAGGTCAAAAGGTCTGGCTTTGTGCTGTGAAGGTAAAATAAAATTTTATGGATACATCTGTTAGAATGGGTGAACAACTTTGAACATAACCATTCTTCCTTTGAACATTTGGGAGATTTTTAAATTTGTTGAAGACAGAAAGGCACCTCAAATGTTGGAGGTTGTTCCATGCTGTAAAACATTCTATCAAGAGTCCAACTCATTTAGTGACAAGTTGGTTGTGTTTTTTCGTATTGCAGTCAAGCAGTCTTCAGAGATATTACCATGAATGGTGGCAACAAACTCATGTGCACCTCAGTAGAAAGCCATTAAAAGCACTTTCCATACTTTTGCTTAACCTATAGGCCACCAGTAGTTTAAAATTTCATATTCTGTTTATGAATTTATTTTGTTTTGTTTAGAAAAAGTATATTAAATGCTTGATTTTATCTTGATCCTTATCCACTTGAATTTTTTTAATTTACGTGCAGTTGCTGACCATATCTTAAGCTGCAGGGCTAAAGTTGACATATATTTCTGTTTTGTATTTGTACTGTGTTTATAAAAGGATGTGAAGAAAGTGGGTATAGTCCTGGTTACACAAGTGATGGAAGATGTTGATTTTAAAGAAAACAATCCTAGTTTTTCACAGGCAGCACAGAAGGCAGGATCTTTTTGGTGTGTAGCTTCCAGTGCTGTGCTGTCAAGACTCCTATAACTGATATGGACCAATCTAGTGCTGAGTTTTGTTAGGTAACAACTGCTTCAGTTTAAAACTTGAGGTTGAAATGGGCATAAATAGCAAATATTTCTTTAGGACATAAAGAAATATAAAAACTTACTGGTGGCCTAAGAAATTTTATTTTATATTTTCATATTCTGCTGTGTTAAGTAGATTAACAAGAATTTCAAAGATAATTATGTTCCCATGTCTTAATGGAAGTTACTGATCTGTTACCTGATATATTGGTCTTCTAGAAGGCTAACTTTAAAAGGAACCATGTGATTATTTGTTGAGATCATACAAGGATCACCGCCTAAAAATTTCATGATGTTGTCAGCAGTTAGTAACATTTAAATGGCATATGAACACACTGTTTCAATGATAGTTTTCAATAAAAGAGGAAGTAATAATCTGAGAGATTCCTCATCTTTAATGTAATGAAAGTTTAGTGGTAGTTTATTTTTTAAAAAATACCAAAGACCTTTTTTTGATACTGTAGTACTTGGATCTGAGTTTAAGCTTTTCATCATCACACATTAGTGCCACTTCTGACTAATCATTGAAGTTAGTTTGACAATAAATATGACAACTTTTTATCTCAAGAGATTAATTGTTTGATTGTAAAGCATATTTAGATGGAAAATATTCAAGTGTTCTCTCTAGGTATTCAAGATTAAATTCTTCCTTTGAACATTTGGGAGATTTAAGTTTTCTTAACCCATTAATTCTGAGTCAACACACAGAGGATTTCGATGCAAGTTCCCATTTTAGTATGCTTCTCATTATTACTGATTTATAGTTTTTGTCAGTCTTTGATACATATATACTTTGTCTTGTTTTCCATCACATCAGTATTATGTCAGTCTTTTCATGTTTCATTGTATTTTTATCAGAACTGACTTCATTAGTATTCTGGGGTTTTTGTTTTACTGGTCTTTGCGTACAGGCAGTTTGTCAGGAATTCATATTCTGGGAGCATCAGTGATGTGCTCAAAAACTGACTGTCTTCAATGTAATTACTTCTGGGTTATTAATATTTCTAGATGTTTGTGAGTTCCTTCTTTTTTTGTCATGATGCTCATTTTCAGTGTTCAATAACAACAGCAGATATAACTGTATGTGCTAATGCCCCTTTTTAAAAGTAAAAAGGTGAATAATCCCTGGTGTACTTGAAAGATAAAATGTCAGCAAGTTATTTTTAGGCTAGACAAGAGGTTCTGAAATGTGTTAATGTTTTCTTTATGCTGATGGAAATAATGGAAAACAAAACAATCAGAAATATGCTTCTGTGGAATTAGTTCCAAGTAAAATCATTTTCCAGCAAAGATGTTTATTTTGTAAATTGAGAGCTAAGTGTTACTGTACACACAAAATTAGAGTGGCAGCATCCTTTGGCATGTCATTGATATGCAAAGCAGAGAAATTATTTGGAGAACAGTTTTTTAAAACTTAGATGTATATTTTACTTTGAAAATAGTTTATTGAAAAATAGTTGCTCACCAACAGTATTTGAAATAGCATTTGTTTTAAAAATACTTCAGTGTTTTGAACATTGAGGAGAATTGTTGCAGTGTGGAATTTTTTTTAATAACTGAGGCAAAGCAATTTGGTATGTAAATATATGCAGTGAAATTAGTACTTTGAAAATGAAGTGGGAAACATGCCACTTTGAAGAACCAAGGAATTTAGTTTTTAAAAATAAAAAAATTAACTTACTATCTTTCTACAAATTATGATCATCAGGTTTCTAACTGTATTGTGTCTCTAAGAAGCTAAAAATTATGGCTGTCTGTATTTGGTGTCAACCCTGGGAGCAATTTCTTAAACATCCTATGTGTAATCACTGGGGAGCACTGGGGTATACTCTTTCTTGGTCTGCTTGTAACAGTCTTTAAATTGGTATAAAAGGAATTTGTGTTTTCTTCATATATTTAAGGTTCTTGTTCCCAGACATAGTACCCTGACATTGCAGTGCTGGTAGAACAACTGACATCACATACATGAAAATCTGTGTGACATGGCAAATCTTAAGGACTACAAAACTTTGAAGGATTAAGAGTTGTGGGTTTTTTGCTTAAGTGAAGTATTTTACATTTTAGATTCACTGCCTATGTTCAAAGGAACTTATGTATCAGAGTAGCTGTTTACTCCTGATATTTCTGAAAGATTTTACTAAAAATTTGTTGTAAATGTTAAAAGAAAAGATAATGAATAAAGGAGGGGAGAAATGCACACAAATACAATTTGATGTGTCGCATCCTGTACCAGGACTGCCACCTGCCAGCAAATATGTTGGCTTTACCAGGCTTTTTTTGCTTTGGAGAGTAGAAAGTAGTATGGTGTTAGGAGGGATACCCTTTTTTGGTCTCTTACTCTCGATGACCATATTGGTCTTGTTCTTCTTTGCAAGTCTACTTTGTTTTAATGAACATTGCGGGGGAGTTACTCTCAAAGCTAGCTGGTTCCCTGCTGTATCTGAACTGTCTTTCTGGACAAAGGGTGTAGGCTGCAATTTTTCTGAAATAGATGGGTATAGTCCCCTGGATGTCTTATTTGCATAGCATTTACTAGCAAATCTTGCTCTAGAAGGAGATGAGGAAGATGCATGGAAAGAGACCTTTCGTGAAAATAAAATAGCACTTGATGCAAAATACAAAGTCTACCATGTGACATGCATAAGGTTTCTCAAAAATGACAGTATCAGTCTCTGCTTTTTCCTTAACTTTCTAGTACATCTAATTGTTCCTAGTAAACTAACAATGCTTGGGTGGGGGTATTTTTTAATGTATGGTAACTTTCTCTCTAGTTTTTCTCTTTAATTTATGATAAAACTTATGTTGGACCTTTCATGTTTAATATTAATTAAAAGAACTTCAGGTTTGTTCATTCTGTTCTGTAAAAAGGTATCTGAAGAATTTTTACAAATTTTATCTTGGAAATTAGCTTATTCATTATGTTTAATTTTAGGAAATGGTGCTCTTGCAGAACATTCTGAAAATGTGCATATTTCAGGAGTTTCAACGGGTAAGTCATTTTTTGTAATGTTTAAATTTCATGCATGACTTAAATAGTAAATATTGAAAGCCACCTGGTATCTTATGAAGAGATATTTGGCTATAAAAATTATTACTGCCTTTTGCAGCATGTAATAAGGAATGAAGCAACTGGAACATGGAAAAATTCTCATAAGATAAAACTGATACCTGCATGCTCATGAACAGATTATGCCTTTCTAAGTGGACTGCTTAATTATTTTTCCATACAAACATTGAACTAAGAGAAAAGTTGGTTTAAGTTGAATTGATATTTTCTTTCCACAGTGAAGTTTTTGTGAAATGAAATTTACTGAAATGTAATTTTGGACACTGCTACTATCAAATAACGTAAATCCAAGAGTTATGCATTTCACCTGATTAGATTTAACTGAAATGACTGTACACTTGGCTGCACAGTTTCTTTAATACAAGAAAAAAATTTAGAACTCATGAAACTGAGAAACTGATGAGATGCTGGGAGCAGAGGGGGTATAAAAGCAGCTCAAAGGTTTCTATGTTCCCTTCCAATAAGTGAGTTTTAGGCCTTTTCTGGGCAGCAGCTGCAGCCATGTCTGGTGTGTGTTAGTGATGGGACTGTGTGGCCATTGAGGCATTGGCGTGCACTCTTTGTTCTTCAGATGCTGTGCAGTGTCAGCCGCTGCTGGGCGTGGTTTATCATACAGATACCCAGAATATGTGCAAACAGGGAAATAAAGGCTCCTCAGCAGGTAGCAGAATACAAGCCTGATTCTTTCCCTAGGAAAACTGCCTCTAATCCCTAGAATTCAAACTGATTTTCATACCTCCTTCTCCTAAAATAGGAGTCAAAATGCAAAGTTGTCCTTTTTGAGAACAACTTGTACATCTCACTGTAGTTATCCTTGCAGTATTGCTTTAAACATTACGTTGCTACTTCTGCTTCTATGGTTGAGTTTTTGGATAAATTTATGGTCAGTGGGTGGTCTCTGTTACACCTACTGCTTTCTGTTTGCCTTTTATTGTTCAGCACTCAAGGACTGTTAAAAGTCTGTTTATAGAAGATCTTTCTTACCCATTCTTGTGCTGCATCATGAAGAATGCTGTTGCCTTTTAGTAGTACTGGTTAACCAAGGATCCTGTGTACTGCATTTATGGCACACTGTAAATAATAAATGCCTACATAGCTAACTTGCTCCTCTTTGAGCAATTATTGCTGGAATTGGAATGGATGAGAGACGCTAAATCAACTTAAAATCTCGCTATGCAGCGTTCAGAGTATGTTTTAACAACCCCTCACACCTTTGTTGACTGCAATGGTTGTGTCAAAAGTCACAATACAGGCAGAAAAGCAGCTGCTGGGAAAGGGGTGAATGGAATTTTTGACTCTGCTTCCAGTACTTTGGCCAGCATGCTTGAATAGGCAGTGCCAAGAAGAGCAGAACACAGCGTACTTTGTACGCAAGATAACAGCAGCTGGTAGATAGAACTTTAACTACTGAGAAGAAAGATCCATTTAGAAATAAATAATAATAATAATAATAACAAAAAACCCAAAACAAAACACCAAAAAAAACCCAAACCAAAACAAAAAAGGTATCTCTGATATTCTTGTGTTTTTAAATAGCTTTCCAGATGGGAAAAGTACTGTACTACTAAGTTTCTTTCTTAATACAAAGTGCAACTTCTTCACTGGGGAATTTTGAGGTAATGGGGAAGGGGTGATCTGTTAA
Source organism: Ammospiza nelsoni (assembly GCF_027579445.1). Classification (NCBI taxonomy): domain Eukaryota; kingdom Metazoa; phylum Chordata; class Aves; order Passeriformes; family Passerellidae; genus Ammospiza; species Ammospiza nelsoni. Next base: position 128,867,422 of record NC_080633.1, read on the forward strand.
GAGCAACCTCAAGAAAGCATATAGACTGACCCAGTAGCATTTTCCTTACTGCTCTTTGTATGTACATCTTAAATTTTAAGTTCATAGCCCAAGTATAAAAGAAGGTGATGAATAAAATTAATTTTCTAGTTCCTTTTAAATAAATTGGGTCTCCCAAATGTATTTTCTAACTTGCAGGTTATATGTTTCATTAAGCATACCTGGACAACTTTATATTTAGCAGAACAATTTTAAGTTGAGTTTCTGTAAAATAGAACAAAAGACATCTGGCTTTTAATCTTTCTAAATCCAGCTTTCATCTGATGTTGAAACCAAGCAAGCGATTGTCTTGGACAGTTGTACAAAGACAGGATTTAAAATGAAACTTTTGTCTTGATGGTAGATTTCCTGTCATGCTGCTGCTGTAAGACTATATGACCTACCTTACTAAATTACATTTTAATAGCACAGACCTTTGTGGCCTTCAGTATTTATGCTTCTGCTGGATATTACATTGCCAAGTTACAGGTACCTCTCTATGTATGAGCATGCTTTTTCTGCCAGCAGCAATTAGTGGAATGTTGTCTCTTTGCATATAAGTGATCACTACAGAGCTCAGAAATATTTTCATGTCTGTCTTTGAGGTATGTTGAGCCATAATTGTCATGATTGCAAAACCAAGTCCCCATCTCCCCAACCCCTCACTCTACATTTTAAAGAACTGCAGCACTGTCATAAATAAATAAAATGATTTCTTTTTACTGCAAATGTCTCTGTATTGCAGAGCAAAGGGCATTTTAAATTAAAGCCTTTTGGCTTGACCTGGAGGCAAAGATTCCCATGCCTTCTTCCCCTGTAGTGCTTCACATAAGACTTTCAGTGGCTCCTGAGAGTTACAATGCAATAATTATCCTCTCTGTTCACGGTTTAGACTTTATCACAACATTATTCTCTTTTTACTCTAAGCTGTTTTAAACACCTTCAGATCATTTATCCAGCTGCATTCATGTCCTTACCATGTCCAATATAATGCATACCTTATCATCCTGTGGTTCACATTGAAAGCTAATTCTTTTATCTTTTCAACTAATCTCCTGGCATTACTGTGAAGATAAATCCCTAATCTCCCTCTCCCTGCTTTTCTGAAGTGACTTTTTTCCTTGACATGTTGTTCACTCTTAGTACAGGTACTTTACTTCTCAAGATCTTGCTACAGAATTTTTGCATAGGTTTCTTAATTATTTTCTTATAACTTGCTAGTTGAATTTGGTACAGTAAACTTTTAATTGGCTCTTTTCTGTTTACCAGTCAACATCCTGTAGTTTACAATAATGTTCTGTAATCTGGGATGGTAAAAAAATTTCAGGAAGAGGGAAATTAGAAGAATTGTTTTGTCTGTTTTTAAAAAGTCTACAGGAAAATCCATATACACTAGAAAATTATGTGCAAGCTCTTTTCACTATTATTTTACACTGTAATATGTGAAACATCCTCAGTCCTAATTGCAGTATTACAATTTACTGAACAGTTATATCAGAGTAACAAGCAGAATTGCAAATAGATTTTTAATAGAATAAAGGTTATCAAAGCAAAGAGTTTGAAACAGGTAGGAGATGAATGAACAGAATTGTGCCAAAGAATACTAGGGCATTGAAGGGAATGTAAGCAGACACAACACTCACGTAGAAATGGTTGTGCAGGAGGAATTTGTTCTTCCCTCCAGATATTACAGCCACCAGCATGAGATTTGAAAACATCTTGGGCATGCATCACTGGGTGTCTTTGCTTCTTTGTGATGCAACCTTCTCAATTTCTTTTGTGCTTCTGCCTTGATTGCAGACTCACTTCCATTTATCCTGACTCGTCTAATTTTCATTCTCTGTTCTCTTATGTATTTTTAATACCTTAAATAAATTATTCTAAACCTAATCAGTTTACCTGTAGTTTTAAGTTGTCCTAGACACAACTAACCTGTATGACAAATGCTTGTAGGGCTGCTAGCAATTGAGATTAAAAGTCCAAGTTTTCCTCAGCTTAAAGTAAGGATGTTTGCCTCTATTGATGCATTTCTGTTTTACTGCCAGTTGGAATTTTTTTAATCCCATATCCTTTGTGATGTTGCTTGCATTCTGCATGTTTACAAATACGTGAATAAAATGTATTTTACACTCTAGTCTACTATGGTGTAGGAGAAACATCCTTGTTAGGCAGAGAGTCAGGAACTGATTTTAAAGGCTTGCTATTATATTTACGAAATATATTCCCTTTAAAGCTGTTCTATTTCAAAAGGTTATCCTTGATTTAAAAAATTTATCTGAGAAATCATTCTCTCTCAAAAAGACTGCACTTCTGAAGTGCAGTTTCTGCAGTTATCTTGACCTTTATACACTTTTTAAGCAAACAGATTTCTGTTGTCTCTGGAGTAATAAGTAAGAGATTTTTAGTGCATGAATATATATCAAGTATGCAAATGTGTTTAGCTTGTCTAGCCAACTTGAAATTAAGAAAGCTGTAATTCGCTTTTCAAGTCCCTTCCCTTTTTTTGACTCCCCACTTTGTCACATGAATACTTTCTTCAGTGTTTTCTCCTCTACAGCACTTGTACAGTTTTGTTCACCCTGTGTTACTGTGCCTGTGGTCATTCTTGCTTCCTTGTGCCCTCCATAGTCTGCTTCTCTCTCCCCATGTTGGGTGCTGTTGCAAATGATCATGTTTTGCTCTCAGCTCAGTAGTGTGAGCTTTACTGGAAACAGAGAAAAAGACATCTTAATAAAAGCATGTAGAAATTACAGGGACAAGGTTGTTTCTGCAAAGGATAAAAAAATCCTGAGTTTGAGTAAAACTGGAAGCTTTCATGTTCTCTGGAAATACTACCTTGGTTATACAGGATTTCCATGTGAAATTTCTTCCATTCACACTTGTGTAGAAATACTGTTTGTAGTGCTGTAGGGTTTAGCATGTAAATATCTGTAAAACTGAATAAGCTCATGTTGAATGGATTTTTTAAAATGTATTTTAGTGCAAAGTTTCCTTTGTCAGTTAAACTTAATAGCTTTTTTAGAAGTTCTCAGTTACAAAATTTTGTCCGTCAGTTTGGAAATATCTGATAGCATGAGTATGTTGTAGTGTAAACTTTACTTCTAGGCAACTTCTTTGAAGTTGGGGACTATTTCAGTAGTAACCAAGTAGTATATGGATTTGTTGCCAGCATTTTCAAACTTGGTATAAAATGTCTTACGCATTCTTTTTTGCATGTTTTTGTTCTGTATGTTTTTTGGTTTTGTTAAAACTGCTATTTTACTTTTAACAACTGAATAACCAGCTTTTCTTTCAAGTCCTTACATTTATTGCCTGAACAAATGTTAAGTATCAAAAGATCCTTACACAGGAGCTGTGTTCCAAATTATCATGGTGTTAGAGCACCACCTATAGGGTTTGCTCAAAAATTAAAAAGAAAGAATGATGGCATATTCAAATTAAATAATATCTTTCTGTATTTTGTGACTTTCATCCCAAGATATTAGGGCAGCTCCTGTGTCCTACAGTTAAGGTATGTTAATACTTAACTGTGAAGCATGACTAAAGCTCTAAAAACATGTGAAAGCATGTGAAAAAATATTTAAAGCATTTTTCTCTGACAGATATACAGGAAAATAGAAAATTTCCTGAGTTTTTGCTGTGGTATTTAAATTAATTTAGAAAATTCAGACATAACTCAGCATTTTTGTCTTTTAGTCCTTCTAAAATATATTTTAAAGTGTATTTGTTATTCCATATAGAAATTCTTTAATAATAATTTTATATTATAACTTACTATAATTTCAGGTCCCTATAGTACTGCAAAATTATTTTAAAAGCTTGATTCTGTATACAAATAAAAAAAAGTAACCTGTCCACAAATTACATTAATGCAACTTTTCCACTGTTATAAATGCAGTTCATTCTTCATCATATTTGTTTATTCATCACTTCTGATTGAATATTTTAATCAGATAGGAATTCTAAAAGGTTTTGATGATCAGACAATAATGGAAGTGCTTCCTTATTGGTAATAGTTCTTGTGTTCAAACTGCTGTGTGTAACTTACTGGGCTACCAGTAACTTTGACAGCTTGGCAGATTTTGGACTATCAGTGACAAAATTGAAAAAACACAGAGGGTAGTTATTTTTAATGTGTTTTCTCTCCATTCAGACTTCCTCATAATTTGAAGCTCTGCAGTGAGAGTATTCCAGCCTTTCTATTTATGTGAAGGTTGTGTATATGCTCTATGACAGGTGTTGGATATGAGGCTGTTAAGAGGGGGGCAAAACAGGAAAAAAAAAATCCACAAAGTATGTACTTGAAATAAAATCAGAAGAATTAAGAACACTCCAGCTGTAGAAGGAGCAGCAGCTGAGTTAAGGCCAGTGCAGGAAGCTACACCTATAATAAATTAAGAGTACAAATGACTGAGCTATTTCAGTTGCATATAATTAGACATATAAATGTAAGCTTTCTAGTCCATTATCAGAAATGTAGTTGTGCAGGTCTGTCTGCTACAGTAAGTGCTCTTTTCCTTTCGAGCATTTCGAATCGTGTATGGAGATCATTTCCATGCCAAGAGCTGGAAGGGGGAAGATGTTTAATTGATGGTCAAACACCGGGTCTGCCTAAGAGAGGAAATCCCAGCTGCTTGATTATTTAGCTTTAATTTGTTTTTCACCTTCTAATACACTTGTCAGTAAAAGGTGTTAATGCATGGTTAAATTGAACTGAATCTTTATAAAGACTAAAAATAAATTTAAAAATAAAAAAATCTTTAACCTAATAAAGTTATAAAAGTCCATATAGAATAATCTTTTTTAATCTGTAATAGTAATTGACATAAGTGCAAACTGCTGCACTGGCAGCATTGGAAAACATCTTTTGGCCGACGTGTTCCATTACAAACTCCTTTAGAAGCTGTGGGTCTTTTAACTGGTATGCCATCTAACTCACTCTGTTCTCCCTGATTAGGTGATGATTGGTTGGACGGGGTTTTTTGTCCTACTGGCTTTTTTAAAAAATGAATTAATCAAGATGCTTTCAATATATATGTCTTTTTTAGCTTGTGGAGATATTCCAGAACAAATTCGATCACCAAGCGGGACAATCACAAGTCCAGGGTGGCCCTCAGAGTATCCTGCCCGAATTAACTGTAGCTGGTACATCCATGCCAACCCAGGGGAGATCATTACTATAAGGTAACAGTGCTTCCACTGTGGGTGGAAGAAGTACTAACCAGACATTTTTAGCTGCCACTTGTACACATACCAGTTTTGTCTTCCTTCCTGTAAGTGAAGGATTTCAGTTCTGTTGGGGTTTTGCCTTTTATCTGATTTGCCTGCACACAGTCATGTAGCATTTGTTTTTAGCTGGACAATCACTAGAAAAAATTTTGGTGTGCTCATTTAATTGCATTTTTTCTGTGTGTCTGAAACATAGGAATTTTTCATTAAAAAGTATGTAAGTAAATGTGACTAAATGCTGTAATGCTTCATTGCTCTGAGGTTTCTTGATGTGTTTAAAAATGTTAGAGACAAATAGCAAGTCAATAGATAGCAGCTTAGGAAAGGCTGAGTTTTAATGCAGGGAGTTCCTCACAGTTTCACATATCTTGTAACTTTTCTAGAGTAGTAATGTAAAAAACTTGTGGATTCAAGTTCTCATCAGTTCATTTCTGACTACTGATTTCTTTTAGCATCAACATACAAATTAGTAGTGCTTCATAGACTTGATTATGAAACTGCATTACCTGCATATTTTTTTCAGTTTCCAGTTCAGACTTGCTGACCTAAGAAACTGCTCTTCATTATGAAGTATTTACTTTGACATCAGTTACTTGTTTAAATTCTGCCTCTTAATTTAAACAGTCTTTCTACTAAATATTTGACTGGCATAAATGCAATGTAAAGTAGGTAAAACTGTTCAGCTACTAGAATGCTTTCTAAACTTTTCATACTGTTTATTTTTAATAAAACTATTTTTTTCTTTCATGTTGTTTTCTTCCACTCATACATCCCACATTTCAGTTCTGATAGTGCTCTGTTGTCTGTACACACCTGTTTTGCAGTTCCTCACACATCATTACCATGGCAGCTTGTCTTGACCGAGTGCTGCCATACCATGGCAGTCCATGACATAATGCTGGGATAGCCAAGTAGTGCAGCTGGGAGAAAGACTAATCTGAAAACATAATTTTGAACAATTTAGATGTATTTATAATGTCAAATTATGGTACTGCCATAAGTGTAGCATTAGCTAAAATTCTGGTGAAAATTGAGTTAAAATCACTTAGTAGTGTATGAAAGTCATTAAATGGGACACATAAGGACAATTTCATTACCAGAATTTTAGATTAAGAGAGTGTGTTTTTGTAGCAAAATTGCATTTCTTTAAGTGGTGGGTGCAATATTTCGTTAGACAGATCCTTGCTGACCTCATAATATAAAAGTATCAGCACAAGGTTAAACCCTATCTCTACATGGGTGGAGAGAAGCTACTCTTTTTATTTCAGAAGAAGAAGTATTTATTTCAAAAAGAACTTCAAGCTGATTTTCATTTAGCGTTTTGTTTCTGTTATATTCAGTTCAGTAGCAATTTTGACCTTTTCTCTTTTTCAGCTTTCAAGATTTTGATGTTCAGGGATCTCGACGATGCAGCTCAGATTGGTTAACAATTGGAAGCTACAAGAACGTTGAAGGCTATAGAGCATGTGGCTCTTCCATTCCCTCACCATACATCTCTTCACAGGATCATGTTTGGATAAGGTTTCATTCAGATGATAGCATCTCCAGAAAAGGCTTCAGATTAGCCTACTTTGCTGGTATGTTTCAAATGATACCTTGTATAATTTTGTGGTTTCACTTTTTCTTTCCTGTTCCAAGAATTACTTTCTCCATTACTTCCTCTAGAATTAACAGAATGCAGTACTGACTGTGGGTCTTTCCTGTAGTCACCTCAAGGTCTATTGAAATCAGAGAAAATACAGATTAGGTAATGTATTTTGATCCCATGCACAATGTGAATATTCAAAGTAGGAGTAACAATAAGCACATTGAATAATATTTGGGAAGAAAAGGTTAGCCAGTAGTAGTAGTAGTAGGCACCTGGAAGTTCTTTAAACATAGTAAGATTTGAAATATTTTCACCAGACAAAAAATTAATTTATTGAAGTAGTTGGGTAAACTTCTGAGTATCATAAATACAGTGAGAGAGGAAATAAATAAATGGCAGGATTTTTTTGTTTTGACATTTCTCACAGAATTTGCATCATTTTCCCATCTCCAGAAGGCATACTATCTTTTAAAAAATAAGCCTAAAAAAACTCCTCCCCATTGATAGATTCCAACCAAGTGCAGACATGGTTCTGTACATGCAAAATTTTTATTGTGTAATTACAGGATGTGATAAGAACTAGTTATCAGTAGTAATAGTTTGAGACTGTTTTGTGAGCCATTCTTGTTCTATTAAAGATTGCCAAGAGAGAGGAGGAAGCCAGTCATGGATCAAGACTAGTTCCGAACTTTTCCTGGCTTTAAGAGATACTACAGTTTTATGTAATAGCATGGCTATGGTGTTCTACATCATGATAATCCCAAATACTGGATTAGATTGCTCTTGGTTTTCACAATGATTTCATGTTACCTTACTCCCTCCAGTGTGCCTATATCCACTCACTGGCCTGCTCCAGATTTCTGTGCACACCGACTTCTGCCTCCTCCATAAAACAATTCATACTTGTAAACATATCCAGTGGTGCCCACCATCAAAACTGTTTCAACAACATTCAGTAAATCTACCCCTGATCTCCTCTAGTCTAAGCTCCTGGTTTTTACTCTCCACTCTTCTTACCTTGTAGCTTCTTCCACTGTGTCAGTCTCTCACAAACAAGTTTCCAAGCAGGCTTATCCCTCTCTATCACCTGTTCTCAAGTCTACAAAAAAGCTCCTGCTGTGGTTCAGCTCCTTGCGCTTTAGCAGGTCTTGGGGCAGTAATGCAGCCTTGCATTTGATGCTGGCCCAGCTTTCAGGGCAGTGTTCTACCTGGGTTTTGTGCACTGTCTCACCAAAAACATGTCAGGGAGCAGGGGAGAAGCCACTGACCAGTCAGACATCCTGTGCCACTGTTTCTGCCAGTGGCCCAGGGGAACACTGCTACCTGTGTCAGGCATCAGCTTCTGCCCTTTTCACCTCCCTCTTGAAGCAGGTGCAGAGGAAAGGCAGCATTACTTCCTGAGGGGTTTGGAGAAGGAAAGATACCTTGGATAAAAGTGTGGAATGGGTAGGGGAGGTAAGCCATGGGCTTTGTAGAATTTTTCCTCTTCCTCTTTCCAAATCTTTTCCTCTCTTTTTCTCTGATCTTGAGACAATTTCATTATGTAACCCCTCTTGAAAGAAGCTCTAACGTTTTCAGTAACAAGCAGTTTTTTTCTATTAATTGATTTCTTTTATTTTGTAGACTAAAGTACTTAAGACTTTAATCCTATGTTTATAAATGTCTTTTTCTAAATAAATAAGTTTTATTTTGGGGACATTTGTTAATTTTTTTAGCAAACAAGCCTTGCTGAAACTTTGGCTTGAGTTTGCTCCCTATGTTTGATACAATACTTAGGAAGTATTTCACAATTGAGGTGTAAGTATAGTGTCTCAGTGATCAGAGTGGTCTTTTGATGTTTTAAACTAACCTGTACATGGGTGAAGAGTTGACAGTCGCTTTAATAATCATCTGCTCATTTCTGCTTTTGTGTGTCAAAAAAGGCTCCTGAAATGCTAGTGCATTTGCTGTGCATTCAACTGTGCCATTATGTTTGGTTTTTCTCATCAGCATCATGCAGTAGTGCTCAGATTAATACCTCAATAGATTATTTAATTCAGTGTTTTTAAGGCTACTCTCAAAGTTGGCAAGTAATCGTAGAAAAAGGGGGGAAAAAGTAATACATCAGTTACTTGGATGCAAGTTAGGCCTATCTGTGCTGGAATGATCAAAACACTACAGATTCCAAGTACAAAAGTGATCATAAGGGAGCCCCATGTTTAAAATCTGATGTGGAAGACAGGTTTTGTGAATTGTTTGAATTAATTCTTGTTTAAAGAAAATAATAGGTAAATATTCATATTTAATTTAAAACAAATCAGTAATAGGAAAGAAAAAAACTTTGAAGGTAGGAAGGGTACTGGACTAGAAAGTAAATTTTGGGCCACTTTTATTTGTCTTTCTTCCCTCTGTCTTCCTCCAACTACTTACTTATCAGCCTTTTAAATTATGGGAGTTGAAATGAGACAGTTTCCTAATGGTGATGTAGAGTGGAAAATAAAGTTAGTAAAAGTACAGGGGTTAACAGAGGCCACTGTAAATGCAGGGAAGAATTGTGTTAGTCCTTTGGCTACAACTGTATATGGGTGCTGCTAATCATCTTGTGCTATCCTGAAGTCTTTTGTGGTACAGCTCCCAAAGTTAGTCTTATTTAGTACGTCTCTTATCTTTTTAAGACTCTAATTTTTGATTCATAGGTAAATTTTCTTCATGTAATGATTGCAGGATTGGTGATTAAAAATGCTAAACCGAGATCAAGTATCCCTGCTCTTTTCTGGGATGTTCAAAAGCTTGTTGAAGGAAGAGCTTGGGTTGAAATTGTATCTGTTTTGTTACTGCAATATTCCCATCCCAATATTTATAACTCCGTGTTACAGCTTTCTTCTCAACTTCTTCCAGGTTCTGCAATGCATAAGGACTGAGCTAGATTATAATCAGTACTTGAAGGTTGAACATGAGGTTCAATGAACTTCTCCTAGATCTAGGCATCCTCTCCTAGACATCTTATTCTGCTACCTCCTACCTACTATTCTATTACCTCCAGCTATGGAGCTTAGTCAATCAATTTAGGTAGGACTAGTCTGGCAGGTCAGTTCTACAGGTTCTAAATTCAAGGTCAAGGTTCCAACTTTAACATACTAATATTGTCTACCATATGTATGTCTGAATGTACTATAAATACTTACATATCTGTAACAGAACAAGAAAATGGTATCCTTTATACTGCATCTGTTCTTTGGATTTTTTTGGTGTGAAATGAACATATTCTGAAAATTAGTCACTGACAACACGTACATTTTGCTCTCCTTTCATTCTTCAGTCTCTGAAAGCAAATTTGTAGACTTAAACATTCTTCAGCAGTACATAAAACATTTATCACTCTTGATGATTTCATTTTACCGTGCATTCACTTTTTAAAAGCCTAAGCATTTGTGAAATTTTAAAACTGTGTTGTACTTCTCTAAAGAAAAAATATTTTAAGCTAGTGTATTTATTTTCAATGCTTTCTAAGTATTAAAGAAAGGAAAAAAAGAGAACAAAAGTGTGATATGACTTGACCTATCACAGCAGATTAGTTCCAGCAAGAAAAACTCAAGCTAGCTGTGAAAACTTTTATCATGTTGTATAGCAAAGCACTGGAACTTTAAAAATACTTGATTGGAGAAGGCCCTGAAGAGCCTAATCAAACACCAGTTGACCCTGTTTTGAGCAGATGATTTTATTAGATGGCCTCCATTCCAATCTGAATTGTTCTCTTGTAAAAAAAGATAAAACAGGCTTCTCCTGGGGGCATTAGGATTTCAGTAAGTTTATCATGCTGCCTTTCCTGTTTGCTTATTAAAACTTTAGGTAAAGCGTTCCTTAGAATGAATGTATCTTTGTCTAGTTTATTTTCTGAATTACTGTTGTGTAGGACCATCTGCATTGCAGACTTGTTTTAAATATTTTGACCATGACAGTTTGTTTTATAGCAAATTTTACAGTCTGTACTGTGGTTTGTAGAAATAACTGATTGAAAATTATGCAGCAGTGTTTGACTCAGCTGAATTGTTGCGGAGTTGAAATAACTTGGATTCCAGGTATGCTTCTGTATTCAACATGGCTGGAACTTTAATAAGTAAAGGCATGCCTGTGTTTTTGCATTTGCTGCACTTCCATCTTAGTTGCTGCAGGAGAGACAGGAACAAACAGTGGGAACAGGAGAGGGCAGAGGTTTCTTTTTGTGGTTGGTGATAATATGTAATCTTCGGCTGTCAGCTTCTCTCTTGCCTTAGATCCTTTGGTACAAAGTAGGAACCTCCAAAAGTAGGAGACAGTCTCTCTGCTTTTCTGGGAAAGAATTTGAGGTGATAACCAGTACTGCAGCACAAAATGTTTCTGTATTTTGAGTGATAAATGAGAGAGTGTTTTTCTAACTTATGTTTAGCATATTTGAAGTCAGATTTCTCAATAGCTATAAATGAGCATTGTTTTCTTGCTTGGGTTAAAGTTATTTGACTGAAATCAGCTAAGGATAAAGTCCATGCTGATGTGTTGATGGAATTTGACTTGAAAAACCTGTTTTGTCTTGAAATTTGCTAAAAGTTGCCATGGTTTTAAGGCACTTCAGACATTTGCTTTGCCCTTCTAGAGTACCTGGTGCAGCAAATAAACACAACACAAACCATAAAGGGCTAAACTCTAAGGAAATACTTTTTTTAACTTACAGGGAAATCTGATGAACCAAGTTGTGATTGTGACCAGTTTCACTGTGCTAATGGGAAGTGTATTCCAGAAAGTTGGAAATGTAACAATATGGATGAATGTGGAGACAACTCGGACGAGGAAATCTGTGCCAAAGCTAATCCTCCGACAGCTGCTTCCTTTCAGCCTTGTGCACCCGATCAGTTCCAGTGTCTTTCCCGCTTCACCAAGCTTTACACTTGCCTTCCAGAATCTTTAAAATGTGATGGTAACATTGATTGTCTTGACCTGGGAGATGAAATAGACTGTGATGTGCCAACATGTGGACAGTGGTTAAAATACTTTTATGGTACTTTCAGTTCTCCCAACTATCCTGACTTCTACCCACCTGGCAGCAACTGCACCTGGCTGATAGACACTGGTGATCATCGCAAAGTAATTTTGCGATTTACCGATTTTAAACTTGATGGTACAGGTTACGGAGACTATGTCAAAATATATGATGGATTGGAGGAGAATCCACGGAGACTGTTGCGGGTACTGACAGCATTTGACTCTCATGCTCCCCTCACAGTTGTTTCATCCTCAGGACAGATAAGAGTGCATTTTTGTGCTGACAAAGTGAATGCTGCAAGAGGGTTCAATGCAACATATCAAGTTGATGGCTTCTGTTTGCCCTGGGAAATCCCATGCGGAGGGAATTGGGGGTGCTACACAGAGCAGCAACGCTGCGACGGCTACTGGCACTGTCCAAATGGAAGGGATGAAACCAACTGCACCATGTGCCAAAGAGATGAGTTTCCCTGCTCTCGAAATGGTGTTTGCTACCCTCGTTCAGATCGCTGCAACTACCAGAATCATTGCCCTAATGGTTCAGATGAAAAGAATTGTTTCTTCTGTCAGCCAGGCAATTTTCACTGTAAAAACAACCGCTGTGTGTTTGAGAGCTGGGTTTGTGATTCTCAAGATGACTGTGGCGATGGCAGTGACGAAGAGAATTGCCCGGTCATTGTGCCCACTAGAGTGATAACTGCAGCTGTCATCGGGAGTCTTATTTGTGGATTGCTGCTTGTCATTGCACTGGGATGTACTTGTAAATTGTACTCACTCAGGATGTTTGAGCGAAGGTAAGTAGAACTCAACTTTATTAAATATTTTGGTGTTTTCTTCTGTTTGTACTTGAAGCAGTTTTGTTGCCATACGGATATTGTTGCACGTGATTTGTAAAGACATTGCTCCTTTTTCTTTGATAGTAAAAAGAGGTTTGTTAATCATAGACTTTATCAGATTGGAAGGGACCCATAAGGAATATCAAGTCCAACTCCATACTTCTTGCAGGACATCTGAAGCTAAACCTTGCTAAGACCAATGGCTGAGCATTGTTCAGATGCTCCTTGAACTCTGAAGGCTGGGGAGCCAATTTTCTGGGGAGCCTGTTCCAGGGACTGACTGCTCCCCCAGTGAAGAAAAGGGCATAGAAGTATCCTGATCACTTCGCTATAGAGGGTTAAAGCTCCAGATGGTGTTACCAGAAAGGAAGTTTGGGGAAACTGCAGTTAATTAATTTGCAATTTGTATCACAGTTCTGTATATAACATCATGTTTCTTCTCTTGTAGGCTGGTTCATACCAGGATTACATATCCTTCAATCTTTTCCAATAATACAAGTGTTACTTGTGGTGCTTTTTATATTTAGCTCATGGGTTTGGGCTGGTTTGTTTATTTTGAAGAAATTTATTGTTGGGTTTGTGTTTTTGCTCTCATTTCAGCTGGACAGACTCACAGGAATGACTTTATATTCTTTGCCAATTAAATTTCAATTAAATTAGCAAAACTTCATCTTCTGAAGTTTTTATTTCAGATTATAATAGTCTGATGTACTTTCATTCATTCATATATATATATATATATATATATAAATCAGTGTCTTATGTATTCGGAAATTTCTCTTCTCTTTGAAAGGTCATTTGAAACTCATTTGTCAAGGGTTGAGGCTGAGCTGTTAAGAAGAGAAGCTCCTCCATCCTATGGACAATTAATTGCCCAGGGTTTAATTCCACCAGTTGAAGATTTCCCTGTTTGTTCCCCAAATCAGGTAAGATTTTAAACTAGCAGGCAGACTCCTTAAATTTTAGGGAGACTGAAATAAAAATATTTTAACTTTCATCTGCTTCCTTTTCCTCTTTAGCATTTCCTTTTTCTCCTTTCAAGTCAATAGTGTTATACAAATGATTAGCCCTTGAACAAAATCAGTGGCATAGTAACACCACAGTTTCTTCTGCAGGCTTTCTTTTGTTGCCAATGCCAGTAATGCACACTATAGAACCCCCTCTTGCATGAAAAGTAATAAATTGGTAGATCTAATTGTATGTTCTGTGTTACTGTTGTGAAAGTAAAGATTGCAAGATGGCACTTTGCAGTTTGGGAAAGACCTAGACTTCTAATGTGGAATGGTAGTTCACATGCACAGTGTGTAGGTATGTTCATGCTTGCTGTGCATAACAAGATGATGGGGAAAGACAGGATGTCATATCATATAAAATTACCATGAATGAGTAATAAAGCAAAAGCTAGTAAATGGCAGTCAATAGTTTCTGGTCACCCAGATTCAGAGATGGATGATTAGTGAATTTCTTATTTGGTTGATAAATGAGTTTCTCTCAAAAAGCTTTTCAAGGAGTTAAAAAATGTCTTACAGTTATAAAGCTCTTGTGAGAAATAGAAGTCTTAGTCTGGGAATCCTGGTGTGTTCTGTTAGAGTTGACATTAATTATGTTGTGTTGCTGTTAATACAGCAAAGTTTATGGTAAGAAAAAATTGCATTACTATTACATGTTCTTTCATGCTCACATGTTCACAAGCAGCTGCGATCTGCCACAAAAGATTAGAGGAAAAGAGGAAAATAAATTGCAATTTGCATGAGAAGCTTTAAAGAAACATTGTAAAGATTTTTTGGATAGCTAAATTAGCACTGAACTTCATTAATGAATCTAATAATTGTCTGTAGTGAACACTGTAGAATCCCTTGTTCTTTTTCAGTAGATGACTGTGGTTATAATAAAGATCAGTATGTTCCTGTTTCAACCCAGTTCTGTACTTTTACAAAATTGTCTTGCTATCCTCTTTGCCAAAAAAATTAACCTTCACCAGTTTATGATGGATCTGTGTTCACAAGTCTCTTGAGGTAGGGTTAGTTTAGCGAAGTCTCTAGAGACAGTGCAGTTGTCATGCCCAGATGTGTAAGTCCTCTAGTACAGATAACTTGGAACAAACCAGTGCTTCCTGAAGAAGCACTGTCTGAAGGATGGTGGAAGAGAGATGAAGGTGACAGCATGAGAACACTTAATTTCAGTTTTCATAAATTAAGGGAAGTACATGCATGTATGTTAAGGGTTTAATCAGGGAATGACTCTTCTGAAGAATATTCTATTTTTTTTTGCCATAATCTTAATGTAAAGTCATGAATATGGACTTTATCCTCTAATTAAACACATTTGTGAATATTTTTAGAATGATGGGCACATGGAAGACCTAATTAGCTGAGGCAGTGTTTTCTCTAAGTTTGAGTCAGGGATCTCCAAGATAAAGGAGTTTGTGTTCTTATGTTTATGTTACCGTACAGTTGAGTAGTTGTACAGGATTTTAAACAGGAAAATTCAGGTATGCATTCTTCTGTAGCTGGATAACTAGAAAATGTATACTGAATTTGGGAAATTTATAGTTTAGAACACAAAAGGTAATTTTATTTAAACAGAACCATTAAAGCATTTTGAAACTGGAATTAACTGATTACATCAGAAAGGGAGGAAAAAAATCAAACTATAAGCCTCTGCTGGAGAAGATACTTAATTTAGTCCCTTTGAGGAAGCCCTATGGTAGTGGATAAAGAAGGTGGCCACCTTTGTTAAATCTTTCTGGAACTTTGTTTACAAATCCTAAAATGAGACACATTTCTCTGTGCTGTACTGTAAAATCCACAGTGACTATCTTTTTGGTAAGACGGTAACAGATTTTGTGTGCCTGCTCTACTGGCTCTGTGGTTGTATTTTTCTTTAATCTGTGTTCCATATCCAGACTATAGTGCCTTGTTTTCACATTGTCTTTATTTAGAGATCCTTTTTTAGGGCAGAAATATACCTTTGAAGTATTGAAGTCATTGCTCTTTTATTGCCTTTGCATATGTATTTCCACTTAATCTGCCTGTTTATGTTTTTCCTCTAGAGCATCTAGACTTTTGTCATGACTTTTTTAAATAGCCTTTTTAAATAGCCTTTTGCTACATATACCAGATCCTTATAAAGAAGGATGCAACATTTTGTAATATTTAAGATTCTGCATTTAACTTCGTTAAATGCTGTTTTGCATAATAATAGTTATACCAGCAGACTGTCAGTGCTTGATTGTTGCTTGTCTTCTTATTTAGGCTTCAGTTCTGGAAAACCTCAGGCTGGCAGTACGATCTCAGCTTGGATTTACCTCAATCAGACTTCCTATTGCTGGCAGATCAAGTAACATTTGGAATCGAATTTTTAATTTTGCAAGGTCACGTCATTCTGGATCGTTGGCATTGGTCTCGGCAGATGGAGATGATGTTGCCAGCCAAAGTACTAGTAGAGAAGGTGAAAGAAATAATACTCACAGAAGTTTGTTTTCAGTTGAATCTGATGATACAGACACAGAAAATGAAAGAAGAGACACAGCAGGAGCAGTTGGTGGTGTTGCTGCCACCTTGCCTCAAAAAGTCCCTCCTGCAACAGCAATAGAAGCACCAGTGGGAGCGTGTGGGAGTTCCTCTGCTCAGAGCAGCAGCACGGATGGTGGAAGAGAAGTGACAAGTGTAGAGCCCCCAAGCACAAGTCCCGCACGCCACCAGCTCTCGAGCGCACTAAGCCGTATGACTCAAGGCTTGCGCTGGGTACGCTTTACTTTAGGGAGATCAAGCTCAGTGAATCAGAACCAAAGTCCTTTGAGACAGCTTGATAATGGGGTAAGTGGAAGAGAAGAGGATGATGATGTTGAAATGTTAATTCCAGTCTCTGATGTAGCATCAGACTTTGACATGAATGACTGTTCAAGACCTCTACTTGATCTCAGCTCAGATCAAGGACCAGGGCTTAGACAGCCTTACAGTGCAGCACATCACAGTGTAAGGTCATGCAGTCGAGATGGCCCCTGTGAGAGCTGTGGCATCGTACACACTGCCCAGATACCCGACACTTGCTTAGAGGCAACAGTGAAAAACGAAACTAGTGACGATGAGGCATTATTACTCTGCTAGGTACGGATTGTTTAGGAAAGATTGTGTACAAGTTGGAGCAATATCTGTCATTGTTTTGTACTTCACAGTTAAAATTAGTTTTTAGTTTTAAAAAATCCAGGACAACATTATGTTAAAGCTGTTTTAGCCTGTGTGGTTGATTAAACTTTTCTTATACTGGATGACGTTATGGAACTATAAGAGTGAACATTTTAATGGCTCTGAATACACAATGTGTGTATCCAGTATAATTGGATTACTCTTTAAACTGAAGTTTTCCCCATTAGTTTCAAATTTAGTTTATCCTGGTACTGTAGTTCAAACCCAAAACACGGCTGCTCAAGACTTAGTGGCTGCCTGTTTAACCCCATATTAACAGGTGAATTTGTACAGAATTATTTTCCTTTAGGAACTGACTCTGTTGTATTATTACCAACATACTTGTAACTTAATATACTAAATATGGTAAGGATTGTTACTGTAAAATATGTACTTTTCTTTGAGTTTATTCAACACTTTGTCTAAATATTCTTGAATTTCATCGTAATGTGAACTTACTTAAAGGGAGGAGAAACTTTCTCCAGGAGTATTCTTTTTCTTTCAGAAGTACAAAATGCAATGATATATGAAATTTAGGCATAATAGATAAAGTGATGGCAAAAGCTTTTTTAGCACTGACTTTCCTAAACTGCAATCTAATATGGTACAAGCCAAATAGTATGTAAAATCCCCAGTCATTAGTCTTTTTGATTTGAAGTAAAAAAGGGCCGAAGATATTACAATATGTGTTAGTTCTTTAAATATCCAATATGTACAAATACACTACAGAATAAGTTCCAACTGGTAATAGATCTTTCCCTAACACTGTAGGTTATAAAGCTTGTTTGGTCTCAAGGGATTTGCACTAAAATCATATTAAGGTCTCTAATGAGCTTAGTGCACAAGCACTATCACTTTAAGTACTATTATTGTCTAATATTGCAATGGCTATATATTTCCATGGCTCTTTTCTTGGGGTGTTGCATTTTTGTTGCAATTGAATTTGCTTTACTAATTCCCTATTTATTCATTGTATTTAAAAACTGGTTTACTCGGTTGCAGACTGGTTGTTTAAAATAAACCAAAAGAAAACCCTTTTAGTGTATTTTTTATGATATTACATGTTGGAGCAAAACAGATCAGTGAGGAAAAAAGCTCGTAACTTCCAATTTTGTGATAAGCAGGTTAATACGTGGCTACTAGTGTGACAACAAGAAACTACACCTTTTAAAAACAAAACTGTCAACTACTGTTTTATTTATTCTTTGCCAGTCTGTTTTTAGTAGGCTTAAAGATCCAGTATGAAATGTATTTGTGTGTGATTGTATGCTATTTATTAAATTTTAAATACTTTGTTGAATGTCATTTTAAAGCATGTTTAAAGTCTTGTGCATTTCTGTCGTGTTATGCTGTCGGGCAGAACTGACTAAAATTTTAATATGTATCAAAATTAAATTGAATTTTTGTTATGTTTTTGAGGTACTTTTAAAGATAAATCCAAGGTCTGTCTGGCTTTTTATTTTTTTTAAATCCTCATCTCTGAAGTACAAATCACATGCAGAAGGAACAAACAATTGAATGGATTCCAAAGTGTATATCTCTTCTCCCTCTTCTCTTCATTCACAGACACTGGGATGAGAAAAATAAACAATTTTACCATCTGGTTGATTTTTTTCATGCGAGTTAGCAGGTAAATTCTGAGTTCAGGATGCAATGACGTCGATTTGTGCTTTTGAGGAACCTTATGTGCAATACAATTGTAAAAGATTTTATTATAACAACCCATGCGGTTTCAAGTTTCAGAACAGATCACATCACACTGGTACCAGATCAGGTACAAGTTGGCCCATAATTACACGTACTCAAGTAAAAGTCATCAATGGCCATCTTTATTCACATTGAATAATATCTAAATCTGTGGATAATCTCTAGTCTGATTTCAGTAGCATTGCTTATAGAGCAGGCAGCTTTGCAATAGGAACATGGTAACATACCCTGAAGTATATGTGAGCAGTATGTCCTGGTATAAAATACTGGGTTTTTAAACCTTCCTGATTAATTGTCATTAGAAAGTGGTTGTGGAAATGCTTGTCCCTGAGGCAGATAAATTTTAAAGAAAGAGTCTTCACAGAATACCTTCAGTGTTTAACACACATAGTGATCTAAATTTGTTCCATTAGATGCCCCAAATAGCATGTACCTATGGACTCCATATTGCAGATGTAAAAAGAACACAATGTTTAATTTGTTTTAAAGGAAAAATGCTACACATTTAACTGAGAAGTTGGATTTGATTGATAATTTGAAAATTGTAAATAAAATTCATATTTGTATGAGGTGAATTTGTTGCAGTGATTTTTTTTCTTAGTGATATTAAAGGGAGTGATTGATTTTTCTTTTGAGTAATGCATGAGTGATTGGTTGCATTTGTTTTGTTTGGTTTTATTGAGGGTTTCGATAAGACATTATTACCCTGTCTCTTTTTATGCTGGAGAGCTTGAATTAGTATTTTGTTTAATTCATTCTTGATTTAGGTGTGCTACAATACTAGGGCAGTTTGAAAAAAATGTCAGAAATATTTACTGTAGAATTATCTTGTTTTCTGTAATAAATCACTTTCATCTGCCAGCTTTAAAGAATCTAGGTTATTGTGAGGCAAGTTTTCTCCTCGTGTAAAGTTATTTAAACATGGAAAGAGTTTGTCACCATTCTTTTTCACATACCACACTTTTTTGTCATTTGAAACATTAGGGAGGGCTGACTGAGCTTCAGATGGTGCAAGGGCTTGTTTTGTTTCCAGAGTTCATTTTCAGTACAAGTTCAGCAAGTGTTGCTGATAACTCTTCTTTCAAAACAGAGTTCCTGGAGCGGATGCTGGAATTAGTTACTGTATTATGTGTTCACTTTCTGTCTGAATGTCAAAGCATGAACTTGTGCCAAAGCTTGGATTCAGTTCAGGGAAATCAAGTTCAGGTTGGGACACAAATACTGTTTCAGTGAAGTTTATACATTAAATACTCACTGCAGATCAAATCATGCCTTTTTCTGTTGGGATGAGGTTTTGCTTCCTTTCTGAAAAGTGAGTGTTTTATTGTCCTATATACATCTCCAGATATTCAGCTGTGTAGGTTGTCCTGAGGAAATGCTGCACATTTCCCATAAATCTTGGTTTAATTCAAAAGTTTTAATCCTCCTCCAGTTGTGATGAAGCTTTCTGTGAAGTCTTTTGTCAGTTTGTGGGGTTTTTTTGACTGTATCTCTTTTCTTCCCCCCCTTGTGAGTTTCTGAAAATAAGCAGTTGGTAACTGAATTCCTCCAGGACATCAGCTATAAGTCAATTGCCCAGAATGGGGTGTGTTCTGAAAGGACAAGGGAGAAGACTGTCTTGTCTCTTTGCCATGTCACTAAAAGTATATAGAGGTAAGCATACTGATATTTAAAACTCTTTCCCTTCCATCCTCCACTGGGATTTCACTAGTTAGCTTTTGCTTCCAAGTGATGTCCATAGTTGCACTTGGACTTGATACAGATAAGTTCTATAGCACAACATTCAGGTCAATATGTCTAGTTGAGGTTTCTGTTCATGTGCTGTACCCACTATCTGGTGAGTAGTAACCTGGGGGAAGAGAATGTGGGATTCACTAAACTGAAGTATTATCTAAGAATTCAGATGGACAAGACTCCCCAGTCATCAATGGAGGGAAAAAGAGACATTGCTCTGAGCAGTGCCAGTGATTCCTAATCACATTTTGAGAAAAGGCATTTACAGTAAACAAAATTTAGCTAATCTCTGTGAATATCTGAGCACAAATTAGTGTGATATTTTTACATGCAAACTGAAAAAATTTAGCAGATGAGTTTGATTTCTAGCATTAATTCTTCCTTGTGACCAAGTTACGTCCTTTTATCAAAGAACTAAATAAAAGACTCAAATGTAAGTGAAGTTTTTGCAAGATTGAGGGATTTTTTTCAGATCACAGTTACTTTTTATGCTGTTTGTGCAGGAAAGAAATGGGTCGAAAAGGCAGGAAGCAAAAACAAATTATAATAAGTCGAGTCACTAGATTTTGAATTTGAATTTTAGAAAGGTTGTAATAAAACAGACAAGACACTCTAAAGGAATATATTACATTGCACAATATATTGCACAAAGGTTTGTTGGCTTTTTTTTGAGACACAAAATTGCAGGAGACCTTCCCAAAAATAAGTCATAGTGGGTAGGACATGTCAAATCAGGAGATAAGAGAAAGAAGGAAGGAGTTATGGTGTAGTGTGGACTTCCTTACAAATAATAAAGGTTTGTTATGCAAAATGTGAAGGACAAAGAAATAAACTTGCTTTAAGGAATAAGGACATGATCCCTGAAATAAGCATACATTGTACATGTTATCTAAGAGGCAGGTGTCTGAATTCAGAGCAGAAATCTCAATTTCAGCAGAACATGATGACTTGTGGTGTTACAGAGGTTTAGTAGTGCATTTGTACCTTTGCAATGAAATAATCGTGTCTGAGGGTGTACCAACAGAACTGAAGAAATAGATTTATCTGCTTCTCCAGGTTTATAAAATTGAGGAAAAACAACTGGTAAAATACATTGGTTTAATCTGTTGTCTTTCCTGTGGTTAGTTAAGAACCACCTTGAACAGTCACAGTTGGAGGAAGAAGTTTTGGTGCACCAAAGGAAAAAGAGGAGCAATATACAGGATAGTGAGGAGTGTCATAAACTGACAGCATATTTCTGCAGTGGCATGGCAAGGAACAGAGATGTTATGTGTTGCTTTCTCTCATCTACTCTGTTAGCCAGCAATTTTAGTTCTGACTTTGTGTTCCTTCAACAGATGCTGAGTTTGAGAGTTGGAGAAAATACAACTAATATTTTGCAGTGGTTTTTTTTGACAATGCATGAGTAAAGATAACAGTTTCCAAAGATAGCTGTGCTTTTGTGGTTATGTTTCTTGGAGTTTGGAAAAATCCCACCTAAGAATTTAGTTTCTTTGACTGAGGTTGTGCACCAGGAAGTAACTGACAGGTATGATGAGTTTGTTTTTTTATTCCCATAGTACTGTGAGATTTAGAACTTCAATGCCTGAGTTGAACTGTCTCACACATATTTAGAAAGTGGGCATTTCATTGGACCCTTATGAGCCAATGAATAGTGAAAAGAGCAAAGAGCACTTTGAGAGAGAGTATGAGGGTTTCTTAGTTGCTCCTCTGCTGGATTCCTGGTCATTCCTTTTTCTTTTTTGGTTGTACTCTCTGTGATTCACCATTTGTGTTGATCAAAGGGGAGGAGGCACTTGGCCTTAGGAGAATGAGAGAACAGTCACTACTTACTGTCTCTCTAAAACATAGAATGGTCTTCAGCACACACACACCTTTGGCTGCCTTCCCTTGTGTCACATGTGTGGGACCCAAGGCTGGGTGCTAATGGGCTTCATCACTGCTGATGTATTTGGGGAAACACTGGCATTAGGATCTTGGATGTAGCCTAGTATTCAGGAGAGCATATTTCTAGTTCAGGTCATGTGGAACTAGAGGATTGGATTCCTTTCTTAATGTTTTTTAGCCTTGTTTGGTTATAGAAAACCATGGGGAATGCTTGCTAGTTTTGGAAAGCTTTTGCAACTGAAGAGGGCTTGGGAGCTTAGGTTTTGAAACCTCACCACTTGTTTGTGTCTGAAAATCCATCTCATGAAAATAGCCAGCAGACTCTTCTGAAAACTTGTGAGGTTTTGACAAGGGCACCTGACTCGTCTCACAATTATGAAGACTTTACAGGTGCCATTACATTTAGACTGTCTGGTTTTATTGAATATGTTAAATTCCCACTGCAGAGAAGAGTGTGAAAGTAAATGCCAGGTAAACAGGCATTATGGATTTTTTAAGAGGAATTGCAAAGAAATGCTTACTGAGTATTCAGTCCTTCTGATTTGCTGAATATGGCAAAAGACAACAATTCTTTCCTTTCTGCAAAGCCAGAGTGCACCTCAAACTCACCATTTCTCCAAAACCTAGTGCTTTATCCATCATTACTGAAAGCTTTGGTACTGGTTTTGTTAATTTTCTCACATTGCAAATGTTCATGATCTGCTCGTTCTTCCTTGGAGGAAAGTCGTCAAAAATAAGTAATGCTATTAATGGCACATCTTCATTAGCTGAGCTGTCTTTCTGCTGCTCATTATCAACCTCTACCTTCCTTCACAAAATGTCTCTGTTTGTTCAAAAGCCTATTTGTCTGCTGCCCCTGCATTTTGAGATACATTTCAGCTTCACCAACTTTAATTTGAAGATTAACGCCAGTAAGAGTCCTGGAGTTAAGAAAAAGCTGAAGACTGTGTGGTGGTAGTAGAGCTTTACAGCACTAGGGTATTGTAAGAAGAATGTGAAAATGAAAGCAAATGGAAGATAAGAGTAAGGGGTGATAATTAAAGGAGAAGTTAAAAATAAATAGTATTTTATGCAGGCAGGTAGCAGTTAAAGGTTCCAGGATGAAGTGGGTGAAAGTATGTGTCTCAGAGGACTTTAAACTGATGGTTTCTGCATTATAATGACTTTTAGATGTCCTCAAGGTTTGCTGGATGTTCCAAACTTCAGTCCTCTGTTTCTTGCAAGCATCCCTGAATTTCCTAAATTATTTTCATTTGGTAAATCATGAATGTGGATTCTGTTTCCTTCAGAGTTGTTTAAATGGAATCAGTTTATCATTAGGCTACTGAGAAACCTCTTATGATTGTATTTCTGTGATAGCTACACTATACACTCCATTTTTAGATTTCTAGGATTATTTGCTTTACTAGACACAACAAATGCATTAGCATATGGTTCAGCTTCAGATTTGTGAGCTTGGGAAGACATTCTGCAATGGCTCTCAAATTGTTGAGCTACTGTGCAACATTTTAGGATCCGTAAATGTTTCCTAACGGGAAACTTCTCTGCAGGGTTGTGGTTTTAGCCCAGCTGGTATTTGATCACTGCACAGCCACTCACTCAATCAGCTTGGAAGGGAGATAGTGTGAAAACTTGTGGGTTTGAGATAATGACAGTTTAATAGGTAAAGCAAAAGCTGCACTTGTGAGCAAAGCAAAACTAATCCATCCCTCACTTTGGAGGAGCAGGCAGATGTTTCTGGAGATGTTCCATCTCCAGAAAAGCAGATCTCCACCATCCACTAAGGGTGACTTGGGAAGACAAATGCTATATATGCCGAATGTCCCTCTCCTTCCTTCTTCTCTCTCTCCAGCTTTATATGCTGAGCATGACACCATATGGCTGGGGGTGTTCTTGTGGTCAGCTGGGGTCACCTGTCATGGCTTTGTCCCCTTCCAGCTTCTTGTGCACCCCCAGCCTCTTCACTGGGGGGGGCACTGTGAGATGCAGAAAAGCCCTTGACATAGTGCAAGTGCTGCTCAGCAATAATGAGAACTTTGCTTTGTTACCAGCAGTGCGTTCAGCACAGATGCAAAACACAGAGCGATACCAGGTACGATGACAGAGTTGAACTCTCTTCCAGCCCACACCACTACAACAGAGCAGAGTCAAACATTGATTATTGGGCAAGGATTTGTTTGAATCTCTGCAAAGAGAAGGATAAAACAGTAAAATGTTTTGTGGGTAAGTAAATACTCCAAAGTCAATTAGGAACCAGAAGCCCTGTTGGAGTGATTCAGTGATTCCTAAAAATGTAGGGCCAGTTGTCTTCTCTGAGTATTTTAAGTATTATTTCTGCTCCACCAGTGGTATTTCAGGCTATTTTTTCAAGGGACAGCTGAGCTGTGAAATATTTACCAAATATACACAAATGTAACTGATGTGAGATTATCTTTTTGGTCCAAATGGTTTAAATAAAAGAGCTGCTTAGACAGAATCTTGTTATATACCAATATGTTATTTAATGTGTTCAAAACCACCTGTGGGATAAATTCAGTTTTCCTAGGCACAGCATTGCAAGATGTTATGTTCCTGGTTTGTGGGCAGTTCTGCAATTTTGAGCTGGGCATGAAATTACAGATAGGAAGGTTTGGGCATTTAAGAGTAGAATCCACAAAGTCTAAATTACCCAGGAGGAAATCAGAGGAGAGGAAACAGAGTTCAAGCCTGTTCTTGTTCAAAAGCAGATGTAAATACTCTTGAGCTGTGCTACTCTTCATGCATTTATGTATGAAAGTTGTATCAGTTTTTTCCTGTGCAACACACACAAAAAGGGAACTGGATAAGGGAACTGGATATCCCAGTGCACACTACAATCTGCTGTGATGTGGCTGATCTGCCTTCAGATCTCCCTCTGCCCAATTTGGCAGAAGGATTTGAGCAGAAAAGTTTTGGGCCACTAGCCCAAAAGCATACTCAGAGATGACGGTCTAGGTCTGTCATGTCAAAACTCCTTTCACAGAAAATACTAAGTAATCATTGGCCAGGGAGAAATTAGAAGACAGTGACTATTTTAGGTTGGCAGTTTAGGCACTGAAGTGATGCTGAAAAGTCTCTTTGCCAATAAATACTGTAAAGCCTGTTGATGCTCTTCTACATGAAATCATTAAATAGCCATTGGATAGGCATAGGAACTTAACTGCTGTATACCACATGATCAGATGAACCTCTGACTTTGCTACCCCCTCTCCTCACTTCACAAAGGTCACTTAATTTATGCAAAGTGAAGCTGCTTTTCCAAATGAGTTTTGACATGTTTTGTTGCTATGTCAGGTCATAAATCCCATTAAGTCTCTGTTCCATTGCAGAAAGGTGAGATGTAAGACAAGATACTTTGGGATGAGCAGATAGAAAATTAAATGTATGGTAATTCTCTCTTACCCATCATAAGGGAAGGAACAAAGGTGACATGCTGATGGGAAGGTGAGATTTTCCATATCTTGTGTCCATTGTCTAAATGGCTTTTTGGTATCCTATGTGTGCACCCTCTCACAGCCCACAGAGACAATGTTCTCTCTTGCTAAATCATCACCACTAAACTGGAAGAGGTGAGGGGATGAAGATGCAAGTGCTCAGCAGATTTAGGGACACATTTGAGCTGTGCCATGTCACTGCTGAGTTTGCCAATCCAGGGTTTTGGGAGAAGTGGGAAAATGCCATAGAAACGAGTGCCTCTGAGATGGTACAGAGCAGGTCTTTAACTCATTTTTCAGTTGTCTTACTTCCCCACCTCTTTTTACAGGTGTATATTCTGAACCACACAAGCCACCTCCTGCCAAGGTCACACCAGCCTTGTGTGAAACCCGCCACAGAGGATCCTGACTTTCCCCTGGCCCTCAGGAAGGACTCCTCTGGGGCAGGGATGTTTGAGGGCCAGCACAGCCAGGCTGGCAGTGGTCGTGGGGGCAGCAGTGTGGGGTGTGGCAAGCACAGGCTGAGCCTGCTGGGTGGCACAGCAGGGCCATGGGGCAGGTGGAGCATCAGGTACTGAAATGGGATTTTGGATGCTGACACACACACCCCAGCTTCCCCCTCAGGCTGGTGCGCTGTCTATGTTGCATCATTGCAGTAGCAGCAGAGAGCCATGTTTGGATCCTGAGGGTGGTGTGCCCCAAATCCTTTGAGAAACAGTCTGGGAGCAGTGTGGACCCCCCCATCTCCACTGAGAAGGATGCAACACCTGGGTCACCAGAGCACGGCACTCTGCCTTTCCCTCTGCACAGGCTGGACCCATGGGCTCCCCAGACATGGCTGCAGGAAGCTCAGGTCACCCCTGGGCTCTCTGGCTGCTTCTGTGGAGAGCTCAGGTCACCCTTCGTTTTCTCAAATGTGGCTGCAAAGAGCTTGGTTTGGTTTTGGGCATCACAAGATGATAAAATAGCCACATTTTCAAAGCAGCTCAGCTAGCTGCAAACCTGCAGGTGCACAGGGCAGGCTGGAGGGTGTGCTTTGAGAACACCCAGACCCCCTGAAAGCCTGGCTCGCTTTGTCCAGGCAGAGTCCAGAGCAGGAGGGGCCCAAGGGCAGCCCGCTCCCACCCGTGTCACTGGGCCGCACAGGAGGGGGGAGGAGGAGCTTCCAGGGGCTGAGGGGGCAGTTCCATCGGTGTCCGTTTAACGGGCATGGTGTGCGGTGCGTTTCGGCCCGTTTGGAGAGAGCTGCTGCTCTGGGAGGAGGGGGCAGTGAACTACTCTGAGGCAAGAGCAAGTTTCTGAGCTGAGGCCTCGCTCTCACCTGCTGGCATGCTACCCCACACCGGGGCTCGGCAGAGACTTTTGATCAAAGGGGGAAAAGTTGTGAACGATGACGTCTCTGTGGTGGCTGACGTGTATGTGGAAGATGGAGTGGTGCAGCAGGTGGGCCCGAACATAAACCCGGAGCCCTCGACTGGACTTGTTGTGCTGGATGCGACCAACAAGCTGGTGATCCCTGGGGGCATCGATACTCACACACACATGGAGTTCCCTTTCATGGGTAGCAGGTCAAAAGATGACTTCTACACTGGAACCAAGGTGGGTGCACATGTGCATGTCTGTGTGTGCATCTGGGCTTTCTCAGAGAGGGGTGCCTGCTGGTCCTCCAGGATTATTTCTGAAAGAGAGAAGAGAATGTGAATCGAGCATGGCCAGTTGATCCTGTCCCTTTGTCTGGGACATTGTCATAAAGCAGGTGGGGTACTCAGAGGTCCACCCCCAACCAGAATGTTATTTGGGCTCCTCCAGAAACTATTGTGATTGCAGGGGTCAAGTGGGGCAGGCATTTACCCTGGCTGTCAGCATGCAGACCACAACCGGCTTTGGTGCATCAAGCTTCATACTTCTCTGAGCAAAGGTTAACTAAAGCAACAGTTTAATTCCCCCGTGCTGTTAAAGCATTTCTCTGGTAAACTGATCTTTCTCCTCTGTTAGCATGAGAGAATGCAGGCTTTTCTTCTGCCATTCACTTTGGTGCTTACTGTGTGTCTCAATGAAAGTCCACTCCAAATACACTTTATGAAAGTACATTATTTCTCCCAGTCTTACACTTGGAGTGGGTTTTTTTTCAGCTTTTTGGCTGATCTTATGATATACCCTGAATATGAAGAGTGTATCAGTTACTCATAATAGCAGTATTACACATCATCTCCATACAGTTTCCATAACCAAAACTTTCAAGGCACTTTTCTAAGAGCTTTGTTGTGCAGACTGAAAGCCTTGGTTCACAGAAAGGATCACATTGCCCCGCTTGGTTTGTCTGCTAGCCATCACCTTCACAGAGATTGCTATACCCAGCTCCTCTCACAGGAGAACTGGGATTTACTAAAAAGCAGAAAATAAGTTTTTAAGGTTTTTCTCAGTAACTCTGAGGTACTTAAAGGACAGGGAAGCTTCAAGACAGAGGCTGCATACACAAAACAGGATGGTCAGATAGTTGCTTCAGTGCCTGCAAGAAAATTCTAGATCGACCTTAGCAGTCAGATGTCAAAAAGTTAGATATTGTGGCTATCCTTAACCCAGGTCAAAGTGTGGAAAGTGTTCAGGCCTATTCACTGAAGGTCATCCTCTGACAAATATTTTGGCAAGAAATTCAATGAGACAGAGTTGTATTCCAGGTATTGCAAAATATGCTACAATGATTAGCTAAGATTTACCCATTCAGTTGAATAAGTAAAGGCATCTCTCTTTACAGACCGAGGGGGAAAAAGATGTAGGGAATAAAAGGAGATTCAAGTGGAGTTGTGGAACCCATTACTTTTTTTTTTTCTTGAAGTCTATAAATTTTCTTTAAATCCTGTTTAACAAATAAGTCAATCAATCTTGTTAAAAAATATTTGACAGTTTGAACAACTTTTCTGGGAGAAAATGTTTGGCTCAATTCATTAGAGATTGCAAATACTTGTGTCACTCTCCAAACTTCTCTTTTTGCTGAATTCTAAATGAGCAGAAGGAAGAAAGAGACTAATTGTCATAGGAAAAGGAAGAGTAATACAGCATGAGGGACCTGGACAGGGTGGATAGATGAGCTGAGTCCAACATTACAAGGTTTAACAAGTCCAAGTGCAGTGCCCTGCACTTTGGCCACAACAACTCCCTGCAGCGTTACAGGCTGGGGACAGGGTGGCTGCACAGTGCCATGGGGACCTGGGGGTGCTGGCTGACAACAGACTGAACATGAGTCAGTGTGTGCCAGTGGCCAAGAAGGCCAAGGGCATCCTGGCCTGCATCAGCAGCCGTGTGGCCAGCAGGCCCAGGGAGGTCATTCTTCCTCTGTACTGGGCACTGGTGAGGCCACACCTCGAGTGCTGTGTCCAGTTCTGGGCCCCTCAATTCAGGGAGAGCATTGAGGTGCTCAGATGCATCCAGAGAAGGGCAGCAAGGCTGGTGAAGGGTCTGGAACACAAGCCCTGTGAGGAGCAGCTGAGGGAGCTGGAGCTGGTCAGCCTGGAGGAGGCTCAGGGCAGGCCTCGCCCTGAGAGGAGGATTCAGCCAGGCAGGGCTTGGTGTCCCAGAAAACTGGTGAGAGGACAAGAGGACACAGTCTTAATCTGAGCCAGGGGAAGTTTGGGCTGGACTTTAGGAAAAAATTCTTCTCAGGAGGAGTGATTGGGCATTGGAAAGGGCTGCCTGGGGAAGTGGTGGAGTCACCATCCCTGGAGGTGTTCAAAGAAAGACTGGATGTGGCACTTAGTGCCATGGTTTAGTTGATACGGCGGTGTTAGGCCATAGGTTGGACTTGATCTCAAAGGTCTTTTTGAATCTAGCTAATTCTGTGATTCTCTGATCCTGTGAATTTGGGCTGTGCACATTTTGATCTGAATTGGTTGTTGCTGTTTTGCAAAGGGACATTGTTCAGAGCAATAGAGAGGATTTATTTTGCTAATCTGGAAGAAAGCAACAATTTCAACAAAGGAACTTTAGTATTAGATCAATTTCTTTTAGTCAAGAATCTGGCATCTGTGTAACTTTTTTCCCTCCAAAGGCAAGAAAAGGAATAATTCAGTTTTCCATTAATAAGACTGGAAATTATTGGTTAAAAAGCAATTTTTGATCACCATCTGTTAAGTAAAGTTGTAGTTTATTTTATTACTTTACAACATTTATGTAGAGAATGTAAATTCCTCATTCTATTTAAAACCCTCTATACAGTTTTACTAAATGATATTCTATCTCTAATAAAAATACGTTTTTAAGCACTGTAAAATATTTTAGTATTAGTCAAGAGTTTGGGGGCTTTCATATTGTATTTTCAAACTCAATGGGGTTTTTTTGTTGTTGTGTATTTGCCCCTTAGTACTTGCCTGTCACTCAGGCTTGTTTTTTCCACTACACAGACTCTGAGGCAGCACATCTCAAGCTGACTGTTCTCTTCTAGTGCTCTTCTTCCTCAGTGATTCCACACACTTGAGGAAACTCGCTGATGCATAAACACTACAGACACATGTCCACTTCTTTCATAAGTTTTTGTACACAAAGAGAAACTTCTCCTTCAGTGTGAGAATTTCACTTGGATTCTCCTGAACATGCTTTTGAGAACATTTTTCTCAAAGCAAATGAAATTCATCTCCAAAATCATTTTTCCATTCTGGACTTTACTCAGGGGAACTCCTCAGTGGCTTTTGGCTTTTCAGTCCAGATTAATTGATGTAAGGGAGTTGGACAGGGTGGAAGGAAATCTGCATTATTTCTGATTGCTAAATATTAACTTTCGTCTTTTCAGGCAGCTATAGCAGGAGGAACCACTATGATCATCGACTTTGCCATCCCTCAGAAAGGTTCTTCTCTTATTGAAGCCTTTGATACATGGAAAAGCTGGGCAGACCCAAAAGTCTGCTGTGATTATTCATTGCATGTGGCAGTTACATGGTGGAGCAACAAGGTAGACACAAGAGCTTTACTTTAAATTCCATAAATTTGTACTATGCCTGTTTGGAATCAGTCTTCATGTGCTAAATACTGCTTGCTGGTTAGTGATTTTGTGATTAAAAACATTTGAAATAACCCGCACCCTTCTGAGAGTATAGGTATTTGAAAGAAGTCTGCAGATAGGCTGTATCTCTGGATAATACTGCACAAAGTTAAAGGTAGGGATTGTGCAAGACAAAGACCAGGCAGGTCAGAGGGGGAAAGAGGTGTTCACAGTAATTTTGTCTTTTGTTGCTTGAACACTTGATATTTTATGCTTCTGATGAGTTTTAGCGGTTTTGGTTGGTTTGTTTTTTTTTTTTTTTTAAGTGCATACATAAAAAATATGGTACTAGACTTCATTTGTAGAGGAAGATTTATTTTCCTGGGTGGCTGCAGTAAAACCCATGTAAAGTAAAGCAGGACTGTAGCCATAGTACATTGAATGTGAAATAATCTAAAAAACCTTTTTTGAATTTACATATGGGAGAATCATCTTAGCTGAGTGAATGTTTGCTGATACCCTGAAAGCTTCACTGATAAATTAATTTTTCAGGTGCGTGATATTTATCAGAATGAGACCCATGTTTTACAAGATGACTTTGGATTCTTGGAGAAGTATGCATCAGTACACAGATATACTAAGTAAATTCCTATTTTATATATGAGTACTTCTTCTAATTTTTAAATTCTAGAATATATGCACCAAAGCATTCACTCTGCAAACAACACATCTTTGGTATTCTGTGTACTGAGTGCTAAAATAGCCTCACCACAACTTCTAACTTAAGGCAAAGGCATAAAATAAATTCTTCAATGAAATATGAGTAATGTGCATTTGAAACAGGCTCAGCAGACAATCGTGGAATTGTACTGACAAATCCAATAAAAATAGGGAGATGTAAATCAATGAAATGTTCTAGTTTATATTAAGAATGTAGCTGTTTTTAAAGGCCAAGATTAAAAGAAATAGGTTGGGCATTTTGTAGATGCAAAAGGCCTGGGTGAAAAAGACTGATATGCCATACCCATCTGATCAGCTCTTATCTCATCAGAATTTGAACTATTAATTAAAAGCATACATTCTTTACAATGCCTTCTGTTAGCTGTAGTAAACAGTGAAGAGGATAAATGACATGCCTCTATATTTGTGCCATTTTGTCAGGTACTTATTTGATAACTGCCACTCAAAATGTGCTCCCATCCCTCCTCTGGATAACTAAAATATTTCCTTGCATTTTTTATATATCTTACCCTTATTGGGCAGACTCAACCAGATTATTAGAGAGAAGATGAAAAATAATATTTTACTTTTTGAAAGGAATTAATCCCATGGAAATTTTAATAGCATTACAGATGCATATCAATTACTGTAACCATCATTTTACTGGGAGGGGAGAACCAAAGTTCTGTAATATATGTTTCTAGCTAACCAGTTGTGCAAGAAGCCTTGAGACTAAAATATGTCTTACTTTCTTTGTGATGCAATGTTTTGCTGGACTTCATAGGCTCTAGCAGAAGCAGGGAATCCTATCAGAAGTGAATAAAAAAAAAAAAAAGAAAAAAAGGCAGGCCTTCATGTAGCATTTTGGAGCTGTTTTGTTTGACAACAAAATGTTTCAAAAGGCTCTGTGTGTTGTTTAGAGTCAGGACAAAGCTCTGTAGGATGAAATCTTTTCTGTCACTGTGTTGTTTGCTACAAGCTGCAGCCCACTGCAATCCAGTTTTGAAAATCGGTTTTGCATAAATGTCCATGTTGTGAGAGTTGGACGCATTGACTGTAATATTAGAATGGGTGTTTCCAACACCAGGAGGTTTATTTGAAATAAAATTCTGCCTCATTACCTTTTGTAAAAAGCATTCCCTCCTGCAATTAGTTTGTGCTTCCAATATTTGCACTGCAGTGCTACCCTTTTATATACTTTAAGAATCAATTTGATACAAGAAGAATAGTCTAAACCAGTCTTTGAATATGTGACTTGGGCTGCTTGTACTGAACATATGTTTGATGAGTGAGTAAAGGATCACCTTCCATACTTACAATTTCTTTATACAAAATTATTAATATGTAAAATACAATTGCTGTATTTTTCAGGTGAAGCAAGAAATGGAAAGTCTTGTTCAAAACAAAGGTGTCAACTCCTTCAAGATGTTTATGGCCTATAAAGATGTATACATGGTCAATGATGAGGAGCTGTATGAAGCCTTTTCCTGCTGTAAGGAACTTGGGGCAGTTGCTCAAGTCCATGCAGAGAATGGGGAGCTAATTGCACAGGTGCACATTTGACATTTTTTCCATCCAAGTCAGTAATATAGATGGTCCTAGGCCTAGGTCTGTCCAGGCATAGTCAGCTCATGCAACAGAAGCAGATCCAGAAGTATGGAGAAAGCTCCACTGGCTGGGCACAGAAGTCTCAACATCCCTGTGTGCATAATTCATAAATGCTTCACTTCATACCTGCTTCTGCCACCCTAGTGCTGAGTGGAGGCACTGAGAGCTCTGGGGCCCTGAGGTGTAACTCCACTGGTAATACTCGACATCAGTGGGAACTTGAGTGGCTCTATAGAATAGTTTCTATTCCAGTCAACAGCTTCCAAGTCCTGTAACAGAAATTAATTCATTGCTAAATAAACTCAAATCAGCAAATCTTAAATTTAGTCCCAACATAGGGACAAAACCTTTTTGCCTTTTAGAACCTCTTTGCCTCTTGGAGTTTTCAGATGCTCTGGATATGCATCTTTGTATTTAGTAAGAATTTTTCCTTTTTTTTCCTCCTCAGTGAAGGTTAGTAGCATCGTTGGACATCATTGGCCATGATATTTCAGTGTACATATTGAGAGAGGGGTAGGATTTTCAAGAGCTGTGATTGAATCCTGCAAGCTAGTGAAATGTCTTCTCTGAATTTACTTAAGTATTCTGAGACCTGAATTTATTGAGAGATATGTTAGATTTCAGATAAAACTACAGTAACTTATTTTGGAAAAAAATCACAACTGCTTAGTTGTTTTTTTTCCTTAGCTGCAATGGTGGCTTCAGAATCCATTTGATGGGCAGCATGCTCATGACACCATAGATACACTTTAACTGACTCTTACATGCTTGTGTGGGGTCTGCAGGGTGCAAAGAAGATGCTGGCAATGGGAATAACTGGCCCTGAGGGTCACGAACTGTGTCGTCCTGAAGAAGTGGAAGCTGAAGCTACACAAAGAGCCGTTACCATAGCAAATGCTCTGAACTGCCCCCTTTATGTCGTCCATGTCATGAGTAAATCTGCAGCTAAGGTGATAAGTAATGCACGAAGAGAAGGTAAAAGTTGTAATTCTTTTATGCTTGGACAGTGGCATTGGGGGAAGGGTCATGGAAAACCAAACACAGCACTAGTGTCTTACTTTTCATGGGTGTTATAAGCCTCAGATCATGGGTGAATTTCTTGGAGCAGGATGTCTAAATTGTGTGTGTTTCTGTCTGTCTGTCTGTTTGTGTGTTGTTGGGCTCAAGGGGAGCAGTGTGTAAGAACAGCAACCACAATTCTCCCCAGAGCAAATTTTTTTCTCTTCATATTGTACCTCCAAGGTCAAAGTGATGGCCAGAACAGCATTATTGCAAAAATGATGTGACCAGTTCAAGACAATACTCTACTGTTCTTCTCTCGAGTTTGTCTGCAAGGCTTTACCAAATATCTTGATGAGAAATTCTATAACAGAGACCACACCATATTTTTACAGACAGTGCCATGATGACTCCTATTCACTGGGCATTTAAAAGTCATGGTGAAGATGACAGTGTCTGAAAGCCTTGATTCCCACCAGTGCAGAGCTGCTCCGGTTTGCACTGCAGTGTTCACAAATAACTCTGGTCAGCCAAGGGGGCCTGACTTTGCTGACCATCTGTTGGGTAGGCTAGAAGCAGCCTGAAGGCTGTAGTTATTCAGGATGCTTCATCTCCTCATCTCTAAATTCATCCAGAGCAGCATGTGGAACAACAGCATTGTGAGGAGACATTATCAAGGTGGAAGGAGCAGGACAGGAGCCCAAGATTTGGTGGACTTAAAATTATCTGTCCTCATTATCTTTTTGAATAATTTTTACTATGATTTTACATCTTTTGCATTTACAGTTTGTTTTCACCTGACTTGATATGAATTTCATATAGACCTCAGTTTTGCTATTTCTTTTCTTTAGATAATGCCTACGCAGGAAGTATAGATTATTAATATTAAACATAGAGTATGAGATCATGATAAATCAAAGCAGTGAGATGTCATTGTACTAATATAGATGTATATGTTTATGCACAATATGTATGACTATGACTTCTATAAGATTTAGCAGTAATTCAAGTTTGTGCAGAATATATTTTATTGGCACATTTTCTACTGTGCTATACTGGATTCCTCCACTAGATGCCAGTGCTGCCAGGAATGTGGATTATATCCATGGGTTGGTTGTACATTCACAGGGTGAATGTGTGCATTCACAGGGTGCACATTAACTACAAGTTATGGCAACAGTTGAAATACCCAGATTAAAGATGAAAAACATAGAAGAACTAAGATAGTGTTTTATAATACTGTTCAAGTAAAGAATTTTATGCTGACACTAAATACTGTAAAACATTGATGAGGCGTGTGTTGTAAGAATAGTCTGCAATGCCAGTTTGATTACTGAGGATAGATGTATGCTTTTCTAATATGTATGCTTTCCCAATATTGCTAAGAAAAAATTGGGACAGTTGATGCAGATTGGGGAGCAAATTGTATTTTATGGCCTCCTGGGCTGCTGCAGTCAGATTCACCAATGCTTTCTTTTGTGCACAGCAAGATATAACATATCTTCATAATTCATATCATCTGCATAGAAGTATACTGTTTGGAAAAAAGAAATCTAAGATTGATTAAGAAATTTCAAAAGATAACTAGGGTACCACAAAGGTAGTTACAGGAATTGTAGTTTTTAATGAGATTGATCTGTATGAATTTTGGTAATTGAAAATTCACTATTGTTGGTTTCAGTAGAAGTTATTTTTCATTTTTCAGTAAATAATGGTAATAAAAAGCAAGGAATTCTAGACAAAAAAAAATATTCTCAAAGTATTGTATGAATGACATAAATAAAACTCAAATATTTTGAAGAAAGACATTCAGTTTGGACAGGTTAAAAACCACTCTAAATGTGAAATTTGTGTAAACTCTTAAATACTGGAAGCCTCTCATACATTTGAAATATTCACTCTAAAACAGTTAATGCATCTTTTCAAGATCATTTCTCCATGTCTTGATGCTGGCTTCCTGCTATTCACGATTGTGAAATTCTTCATGTTCCTTTTCAAGCACTTAGCATGAAATACAAAGTGTGTGTACATATTCATCCCTGCCCATGTCAGAGGAAGATTGATATCCCTTCCAATTCCATCACTGACCTCAGAAGGGGAAAAACAGATCTTCAGTGAGTGAAATCTATTTTCTGGTTGACAGTGTGATACCAGAATTGAATTGCAATTGCATTGCTTCTCAAATTCTATGAGACAGTGATTTTCCTAATCAAAAATGTAACTCAGAGCCCAACTCTTCCTTGTCACTCATTTAGCTGCACAAGGTGAGAGCTAAAATTAGAGGCTGAAGACCTGATAGAGCTTGCTCTAGACACTAGGCATAATTCTGTTGTCTTCAGTGAGTTATGGCTCAGACCTTGAAGGTTATAATCAGTCATACACTCTGTAAAGGACCAGCAGTTCTTCTTCTAGATTAAGCAAATTTAAGAGAATGAGGTGAGCAAAAGTCTTTCCTTCTCTCTTCCCTGCCAGAGTTCACCATCTATGTCTGCTCTGATCTCCAGCAACACCACTCAAGGAAGGAGAACTCCAGATTATAGCAGCATGTTTTTCATGTGCATCTGTAATGGCTGCTGAATATTCAGCAGGGAATCCAAAATTCCACACTGTGGCCATGTTGGAGAGGGACAAGCTAACTCATGCCCCTATCCTGTTATTTCTGTGGGGTCCTACCAGCCTGTTTGCCAAAAGCAAGGCTCAGCAGCTCTCCACTGAGAGGATCAAAGACAGCATCTCTGTGAGAGCAGCAGTGTGTGACGGGTGTGACAGCATCTCTGTCCTTGCTTGTCTCAGTGGGCTGTTTCTTCATCCCTGTGCAAAATATGGCCTTGAGTCTGGACAGAGTCAGTAGAGGAACTGTATTCTTCTACATAAGGGCAGTTTGATACATTTGTGTGCATGACACTCTTATTCCCTTAAGTGGGAAGACAAAAGGGATTCTCTTCCTGCTATTGTGTAAAATCTTCCCTCCAGTGAGAACAAAAGGCTGTAGAGCTCTCATGTCAGGCAGTGCAGCTCCTTCTCCTTATTAGGATTACCTGATGTGAACTTACTGGGGAAAAATAATGTGACCTTGTCTCCCACTCCTGCCACCAGAAATGCTTGTGGAGAGAGCAAGGCTAATAAAATGGGATTTAGGGGTACATGATTTATACTGTCTCCTCCTAAGAAATGCTTTCAATCTAAGCTAAATCTCAGCTAAAGGTGGAGACCATAGAATCATAGAGTGGTTTGGGTTGGAAGGGACCTTAAGGATCATGCAGTGTGATGATTAAAGCTCAGGTCCTTTTTCTCATTTAATGTGATGCTACAGCTAGGAATGGAACTTTCTAGTGGAAACCTGGAGAGCACAATCTTACTGAAAAAGTAATTTTTAATAAAAATTTCTCCTTTTTAAAAAGGTGCATAGAAAAATATGTCCTTGGCAAGGTTCCAAGACACTTACTTAGGCTTACAAAATTGCTTCCTACCAAGAGTCACTGGTTATGTTTCTTCTTGGTGAGGGGAAAGGCATGTCCATTGCTGAGGGAATACAAACTCTCAAGCTGATTCTGAGCACAGGAATGCAACTAAAAATGTCAATTTTTAGCTGTTTCATGCGGGACAGCTCAAGTCCACGCTGTGTATAGGCTAATGGATGCAATGCTATCTGTGATTCAGTAAACCCTGCCTTGCAGTTCTGCTCCTTTCAGAGCTTGTGAGTATCTTTGCCCCATATGACCTTATCCTAAGTGCTTCTGAAACTTCTACTAGAATAAGAACATATGGACCAGTTTTTCAAATCTGTCAATATTAGTTGGTGTTTATCAGTATTTCAAGTCTTTTTGAGTTCTGGTAGATGGTACAAAAATAGCAATTGAATGCTCTTCTTTTTGATAAAGCAATCTATTAAAAATAGCCCTGGCTAGCCATTTAGGGCATGTGATAAAAAGTCACCAAATACACAGATGTTTACCAGCTGCTCAGAGGTGTCAGGAAGACCAAGCAGCAGAACACTTAG
Source organism: Ammospiza nelsoni (assembly GCF_027579445.1). Classification (NCBI taxonomy): domain Eukaryota; kingdom Metazoa; phylum Chordata; class Aves; order Passeriformes; family Passerellidae; genus Ammospiza; species Ammospiza nelsoni. The sequence continues at coordinate 128,905,354 of NC_080633.1, forward strand.
TGGTTCCTTTTTTAATTGAATGCTGGAAAATATAACAATTTGAAAGACATGATTTATTACTGCATTACTTCACTTTTATGCCTATAGGCAGAAGTCAATCAAGCTAGAAGAACCTTAATGCAGAATTCCCTTGTTGCCAGTTCAGCTGAAAGAGCCTTAGTGCAGAATTTCCTTTTTACCAAGCTTAAAGCAGAATCTTGATATTATTGTATCCTTCAGGCTGGCTTGTCATGGCCCAAGTGAAATGCAGGAAGTTGCACATTCAGCAGAACTGTCCAGAGGTAGTCTGTTGAAACTGCAGTGTTCAGACTCAAAATCACTTGAGGGAATAACTTCTATTCCTCCCCACTCATGGGAACAAAGGGAGCTGGTCAGCTCAAACTCTGACTGCAGAAATACTGTCATCAGCTATGGTACATGAGCTAGAATCAGTTCAGCATATCCGGCTGGGAGCTTGGAAACTTCTTTTCATGTTGTGAAACTATGATGAGAAAATTATTTTTCTATTATTCTCTGAAGTCTTTATTAAGCAAAAAATTATTATTTTCCTGCAATTTTAATTTTAATAATTTGTAGCTATGTCCTAATGATTTATAGCTCAGGTTTACTTTGGATGAAAGCTTCTTTAGCTTGTTTAAATGCAGAAGAAGAGACACAAACCACATGTCCCCTCCCTCCCCTCTCTGGTGGCTTTGAAAATGAAAAATCTGCCAAAAGACTAATAGATAAATGTGACAGATTGGTTACATATACCAGACCTTCTCTATATACATCTAGTTTGGTGCAGCCTACCCTCAAATACAGTGTTTGGAGTTGGCCAGGGAAGGCCAAGGGTTCCTGTAAGAGTCAGGGAAGACCTTGAACTAAGGTGAACCAGGTTTCATCCTAATTTCATCCATGTCTCTTCTTAGGTTTCCTCATTCAGTTCTGAATTAAGAAAACACTGATCTGCTCACATCTCCTCATCAGTGAGTGATCATATCACTTCCATGCATGGCCTCATAGTCAGTGCTTTTGAGCTCCAAAAATAAGATGTAAAAAAAACAGTAAATATCTGCCTAAGTCATGTTTTCAAGTCTAAAAATGGTAGTCTCCCTCTGAGCCCAAGTATTAATCTATAACATATGTAGGTAAGTGGGACTGAGAACTTAGACTGCTCCAAGCCAAAGCATCAACATGAGACAAGGACATTGAGCATGTCAGAGTGCACTGACACCGAGGTGGTTGTAGCAAATTAGTAACGCTAGCAGGGAGGCTTTAGGCTGTGGACAAAGTTGTACTAGGTCGTATTTGGAATAAATGTACAGTTCAGTTGTACCAAAGCAGACCTTGAACCATGTAGAGATAAAGTTGTTTGAGGCCTTTTAGCAAATCTAGCAGAAAAGATTTCAGGAATGGCACTAGTGCAATGAGAAGTGTATTTTGAAAACAATAGAGCTCCTCAGTATCTACCTATGCCAGTGCAGGAGTTACAATCCAGTAGCTCACACAAGTAGCAGTCTAATGTACAGAGAGAGATCTGCAAAGCTTTGCTTTTTGTTTCCCCACAGTACCATGACTGCATGACTTACACCCAGAAGTCAGAGAAAGGTCACAGGGTTGTAGCACCAAGCAATCACCAGCTGTGGCCTTGCTGGGGCAATGCAGTGGTGGTTCCAATAGAAACTGTGTCTGGAGTGAAATCTGGCATTCAATGCAAAATATCCACTGTCTGTAGGGTTCAGAGGAGGGAGAAGGCTCTTGCTGGGACCCAGCAGAGGCTGCATTTTACCAGCCCCAAGTGGCCTCTGAATGGGTGTGGGAGGTCCCAGCTCATCCTGGTTCTTTAGTGACCATTGCAAATGGAGGCATTTCCACCTGTCCACTGCAGAACTGCAAAGTGTCTGGACCACTCGCTCAGGGAGTGAAACATCTTCGTCTGATGAGTTTCAAATCCATGTTTCCAGGAGAAAAAAGTAGTTGTGTCCAAAAGCTAACAGCCAGTCTGGGTTGGTGTCCTCTTCTGAGGAAAATAGGATACTGTGCAGCAAAGGATAAAAGATTAAAACTTGGGAGATAATTTTAAAAATTAAGTTATTTATAGTTTTTGATTTGGGAAATCTTTCGATATTTTCTGGTTTATGTCTCCTGCCATATTGTTCTTCCTGACAATTAAAAGTGCCACCTTGCAAGGTCTGTATGCTGTATATATTAACTGGCACTTGTGTAGTCAGTAATTTCAGAGCACTAAATAGGTACTACCAAGTATATGAATCTTAAACATAATTAATGCAACTGAGGACTGCTTTCTTTTTGAAATCTCAATCACATTCCTAGTAAACAATGTGTAAAACCCATTATAGTATATCTATCAACAATTTAATTAAAAAACTTGCCCAAGCAATGTTCTTGGGAGAAAATATATTGGGAAATCACTAGCAGAAAATTCAGAACAAAGATGTTGTGTTATAGCTTAGTTTATTATGTCCTTCCATATGTAGGTGTTTAATTTGAAGCACTCATTTAAATTTAAATTCATTGCCACCCAAAAAATCCTTAGCAGAGAAAATAGAAGTTATGCATTTCTGTGTTGTTTGATAATGATACCTTTGCTTTATATTTTTCAGGAAAGGTGGTTTATGGGGAACCTATTGCTGCAAGTCTTGGCACTGATGGCACCAACTACTGGAATAAAGACTGGGCTCATGCTGCAGCATATGTGATGGGACCCCCACTGAGACCAGATCCATCTACTCCTGGTTTCCTCATGAACTTACTGGCCAAGTAAGCAGATGAACAAACAGTGACCACTGATACCCAAATGCACAGCAAATTTTGTCAGGAGTGCATAATAGCAGGCTGATGCTCTGGAGATTTTCTAAGTACAGAATGTTACGTTATCAGAAAGGAGAAATGGAGGGTGAAATCACAGATTGAAAAAAATTTCTCTTTTCATATTTTATTTCTCTGAACTCTTACAGCTTTCTGTCCACATATGATTTTATTCAATAAACCTTGCATTGCTCATACCACAGCAAAAATTGTAACATGACCAGGAAGACAGGCTGTAAGTCAGTGGGAAATGTGTAAAAGGTGAAGTCACAGCTAGATTTCTGGGGTTTGTTGTCTGATGTCTTTTTCACTTGAAATTCAAATGCTGCGTAAAACTAAGCCTGCTAACTTCTGAAGGTACATATAAGATATTCACTTCATAACATCTACTTAAGAAGGATGTAGAAAAAGAAGTATCTTTAGGATATCTGCACTTGACAAGATGTGTGGTTTGCTGGTATCTTATTACCAGTAAGGGTTAACTGCACAAAAGTGTTGAATTTGACAGAACAGCCTGTAAAGGTACGCCTGAACACAGAATAACTGGTGTGCAGATCCATAGAAATTTCAGAGGTCATATGGAGTGACACAGACTAAAATTTCCCAAAGTGAGGATGAAACCAGGCTGCTTGCTCTGGGCAAAGTGGACAGTTCCTCCATTTGTGGGATGTCTTTGACATATCCAGAGTAAGAGTCAGTGTTGGTGCTTGTTTTCTTCTGAGGGGTTTCTGAAGAGGAAACTGCTTCATAGGGTAACTGGCTGTTACTGTGGAGCCAGTCTTGGAGGATGGGACTGAGGGCAGGCTGGCAGGGCATATCAGTTTTTGTCTTGAAGGATGGATATTTTGGTCCACCCAGCCTTACAACAGGTTTTCCTCTGTGGTACTGTCTGGTACATGCACTGATTCATAATGAACTTTGTTTCTCTGCAGTGGTGACCTGTCTGTGACAGGGACTGACAATTGCACCTTTGACATATGCCAGAAAGCTCTGGGCAAAGATGACTTCACAAAAATCCCTAATGGAGTGAATGGTGTGGAGGATAGGATGTCAGTCATATGGGAAAAAGGCGTGGTAAGTAAATCAAAATGTCCAAACATAGAGGTAATTGATTTCTCCCACAAAACATGATCTCTCAGCAGGTATTAACTCTTCAGTTTTATCAAGTGTGTTTATCATAGGACAACTCATTCAACTGAAAACTATAATAGTTCTTATTAGCTCTGACTTTATGCTCATGGAAGAAGGAAGAAGATTCTTAATGTCTAAAGTATTTCACTGAAGAATCATTTTGATTGTTTAGCATTTAGGGATTGCTATTGTTTCAGTGGTATTGCAAGTACATTTCCTTGAAGCGTTTTTTTCAGCTTGTGAAATGAAAATAAAAGAGGTACCCACAGCTTCAACTCTATCAGCTGTGTATTTTTTCCTTTTTTGATCTCTCTCCAACTTAGCTATTGGAGGAGTTTGCACAGTGGTGTGCCTGTCAACTTGTAATTTATGTTTTAATAAATGTTTCTCAAATGTGATAAGATGAAATGAGCAGCTTCAAGTCCAACTGACTTCAGATTCTCTTGCCAACACAAGAATGGTCAGTGCTTCTCAGGCAATGTCTGATGAGAGGGGAGGTAAGGAAATCTCTCAAGGAATCTGCTGCATACTAGGTGTTATGATTGCTCTGGCTAATGCAAAACTGTGACGTTCTGGAAGTTCTACTTCTATTAAAGTTCTCTTGCTGTAGTGAAGTCACCTTGACAAGGCACTGTGAAACATATTCACTTGTCACGGTATAATTACCTACCTCACACACTTGGTAAGAATGTGGTTCATGATATCTCTTCTTATCTGGGATTCAGCTTCAGCTGATATGTTCAAAACACACACTTGTGCCTATACTTCCCTGTGGCACAGCTCTAGTGATCTAGCTTGTGGCTCACATGAAACTGAGACATGAATGTGCTCATCAGTGCTACTTTTGAACAGTGCATCCTGTTGGGCAAGTTCATTTTTTAAAAGTTCTTCCATTGATAATATCCTCCCTTGTCTCATTTGTAAAATATTACACAGTTGTGTGAGTTTGTTTGAACAGCTTCTCTCTCCTCCCACACACTATTACTTAGAAAAGCAGTGTTCACCATTTTCATTATACTTTTCTTCTCAGATGACTGCTCACAGACCACCATAAACATGTTTTTGTGGTAGTCTGATTCCCAGACTCACCTGTGCACAATATTACTGCCAGGGTAGTTGGCTTTCCAAACAAAAAACAGTCATGGCAGCTGAATTAAATTAGTGACACAGCAGTGGACAGTCTCAACACATGTATATCCATTGTTATTTGCTATTTTGCTGAAATGTCACGTCAGCAATCTTTTTTTTATACTACTTGATTGCAGCATTTGCTGATCACTGTATTTGCAAATCAGTTTTCCTGTATTACACATTGTACCTTGCCTTGCCTTATCACCTTCTAGGCTCCCCTTGATACTGTGTCACCATTTTCAAAACCAAGATACTCCAGAGATGCTACATTTCCCGAGGAAATTGTTGAGCAGAACTGCAGATTTAAAGCCATCTAAAACATTTAAATTCAGCTGACTTGAGGCTGGATCCACAGAATGTTTGGTTCAAAGTTGTCTTTTTTTTTTCTCTTTGCTGTGGGATAAAGTAAGATAAAGTTACTGTATGTAGTGAAACATACAGTATGCATTATGGGCATCTGAGACAAATAGTTTTTACTTCTAAACACTTTTACTTCTAAATTCTTCGGTATGACCTTTAAAAAAATGATGGATGTCACTTATCCTAGTTTTTCAACAGAAAAAGTTTTTCAACAGAAAAACAAGAACATTTTTTCATTCCGTGTTTAAAAAAGTAACGAGTTTGCTTTTGTGTACTGTTTTGCAGCACAGTGGAAAAATGGATGAAAACAGATTTGTAGCTGTTACCAGCACAAATGCAGCAAAAATCTTTAACCTTTACCCAAAGAAGGGCAGAATTGCTGTGGGCTCTGATGCTGACATTGTAGTTTGGGATCCTGAAGCTACAAGGTATGCATGGGAAGTTGTTCTCCCTCCTCCCCCCACCCCCAACCCTTCCAGCCTTTCTGCAGGAAAAAAGCAACACAAAGCCTTTGTACAACAAAAAGCCTTTAGTTGAGGTTATGGTAGTTTTAAATAGCACCTTGTGTGAATTAATTAAAGGGTTTTTTCTCCAACAATGGTGTAGGTAAGGAGACATCTTTGATCTCTAGATGGATTAAAAGGCATTCTCTCTGATTGCTGACCAAGTACAAAAATTAAAAAGTCTGTACATTATGCAACCAGAGCTTGGTATCCTAAGAGTAAAAATAACTCCTTTGGGATTTTAGAGCAACTCTTTTTAGTGCAGGAGTATGTTTGAATTCCTCCACTGCAAAGGGCAGGGAGAAGAGTCTGCTGCACTGTGACCCGTTACAAACTTGTGTTTTGAACTTAGAGCCACTTAAAGCATGATCAAAGGTAGATTGAACTTACTTCTGAAGCTCAATCTTTTCATGCTTATACTTTTATTTAAGGAGTTTTCTGATTGTGTGCACAGTAATTCTGCTAGAATAGAGCTGGTGGCACTGACAGATGCACAAACAGTGTCCTGGTATGTCTTGGTTTGGAAAGACAGGAGTCTAATGAGGAAGGCAGGAGCCTCCCCTGAAATGGAGAATGTAAACCCCCTTGCCCCTCCGAATTGCTATAAATTTTAAATTAAGGGGCTCTCAGGCAAAAAATATGGGACCAGGAAATAACAGTTCTTTAATAGGGAAGAAAAATAAAAGGATAAAACAAACAATGCAGTACACTAAAACAGCTCTGAGTCAGAACTCAACCTGTCACCCTGTTGGTCAGGGTGTTGGTAGAAGTCCAATTGGAAATGTGGCTTCAGTCCTCCCAGAGTGTCAGGGGTGGCTCTGTTGGAGCAAGGGGGTCCTGTAGAGAAGGATGTATTCTTCCTCCAAAGATCCAGCGGAAGAAGAAGCAGCTGCTGTTCCTCTGGGGAATCCAGTGGAGAAGCCATGCTAGTATGTCAGAACTCTGGATTATATCTGGGTAGCAATGCCTGGCTCCTCCCTCTGGGCGGAGCATCTCACAGTGGAATATAGTTCTTATCAGCCATGCACTGACATACTGATAACTGCCTGTTATCAGCAGATGTCCCCTCCCAAGGGAGGAGTGATTGTGAGCACTCAGAGAGAGAGATAAAGCAAACTGCCTACTTTACAAAAGACAACTACCATACAGATGGTAATAGAATATGTCTTGCCTTGCAATCTGGAACATGGTGTCTCACCCTGCATGACTTGATCCCATGGTATACCATGGAAAGGGCATGAAGTGAGCTCACACAGCACAGTGTGCATTACAGCTGATTCCTGTCCTCAGGTGTATTCACACCATCAGCCAACTCCATAGTCAGGCCTCTGTAAATATTTCGGGAATTATATCTTGAGTCTTGCTCTGGCTCTTGTGCCCATCCTGGTCTTGTTTAAGCTGCCTGGAAATGGTCTGAGGGCTGTCTGTCAGAGCCAGATCTCCTGGGGAGTTGTATCTCAGCTGAGCTGCCTAAGAGCTCTGTGAGTGCATCTGCACTGTCCCAGTGATGGGCAGGGTAACTCAAGTCTGCAGGAACTCTAACAGCCAAGCCCTACCTCTGATCACCCATGCACACAGCAGCAGCAGCAGGTCAGGAAGGGCTCTGGGCTGGTGGTTTTCTTCATGGGCCCAGCTCTAGTGAGCAGTGTGACCACATAACTGTGCTTTCAGCCTTTGATTTTTGAGAAGGAAAAAGTTGAATACTCTTTTCATGGTGTAGGAAAGTTCTGAATTGTAACTGGACATGTCTGATTCTGGTAGCCAAAAAGATAACATGCTGCACACCCTCTGCCCAGTCCTAGATTTACCTTACACAAGCAAAAGTCCTTTGACCAATCTTCTGGGGTTTTGATCTTTGATATGTAATGCTCACTCATTTCAGTATATTAATGAGTACCAAAAACATGTGTTTTAAGCTACAACATTTGAGCATATGGATGTTGCTATTCAGAAGTCCCATAAAAAAATTGACAGTACCAGCAAAAGAAGTTTCAAGAGTGTCAACAACCCAAATAAATATAGAGGTTTGCCCAGTGCTGGGTCAGGGAGATTTTCATGTGCATTATGCCTTCTGGCATGTTGAGTAGGCATATTTTGAGATACCAGCACTGAGCTATTTCAGGAGAGTGGAGCTATGAACTCTGATTTAAAAAAACCCTGAAGGATTGTTTTCTGAACTCTCTTCTGCTCTGCCTGGGGACAAATGAATCTAAAGGGATAACAGAGTTCTGACAATGTTCTCAAGGTGCTTTGTCAGCTCCTGTAATTATTTAATTTTTTTTCCTCTCAAACATTTCTTCTGCTCCCCTTCCCTCTCTCCTGAGTGCCCTAATTGCCTTTTCACCCTCTTTAGCTGTGAAGGTGCAGTTTTTCTTTAAGCATTTTTTTAAACATTTGAACTGTATTTTCTTATTGAGCAAGCTTATTTAAAGTTCAGCCAATATTTTCCTTTGGGATCTGGTACTGTTTCCATTGTTTATCCATTTGGGTTTGCTGGGAACAGTCTCTCTGCAGGTACAATTTTGTGAACTATATGAGACAGTATAAATAAATCTCACTGGAACTTGTCTATTAATTTCACTACAAATCCTGAAGAGGGCATAAACAGCCCAGCAGAAAAAAGGGATCGAGCTAATGGAATTCAGCCATTTAAGATGTTACACAAGGCACAGCCTCCTGTGCTTTGTTGATTTTGGGGAGTGATTTTAGGTTTCACAATAGGCTTGTTCCTCTTTCTTGCTAAGTTCTTCCTCTTTTGTGCGTGACTTTTTTTCTTATTTGCAACCACGAGTCTTGCAATTTTCCCATTCTGGTTGGAGGTTGTTTTGCTGTAGTCTTAGAATTCTGATTGATACCAGCCTAATGAGTTAGACAATTGCTGAGGTATTGCTGTGAGGAATTGATCTTATCACTGTCTGTCAGAGGAAGTCTATACAGAAGATTCTAGAGTCATTTAGAAAGGCAGTGCAGCTCTTTCATACAAAAACTTGTATCCCCACAAAATCAGCGGCATTTCCCCACCCACATCATTGCCCAATAACGTCGGGTGCTATCTGAGCACTCAGGATTTTCTCTCTCTAGGTTACAAAACCCCAGTGAATTCAACGTGACGGCTCTGCAAACTGGGAGCAATTGCAATTTAATGTTCTGCTTCCAGCACTGCTGCTCTAGCTGAGGCTTTCAAATGTCAGCTTCATTGACTGGCCTATTTCTGTAGCATTTTCTGGTAATCTCTGCAGAAAATACTATATCAACAATTATATCATTTGCTACTGTGTTTAAAAGCATCTGGATATTTGTTTTAGCAGGTCTGCATGACAGCAAGCATTATTGGGAAGAAACATTAAATGTACAAATTGGTTAGGAACTGCATTACAAAAGATGGGTTGTGAGTCATGCCCCAAAGTAGGTGTCCTTGTTAGCTTCCTTATACTTATTCCATTCATTAAAGGCCACAAAAATACAAAAGGGATCTGTTGGTTTATTGCAAGCCATGTGCTACCAAGTATCATATTGCAGACCTCAACACCCTCAGCATCCCAAGTACAGTCTGTGCATACAGGATTGTTCTGTGCAAACTCCTGTGCTGCATGTAGGCAGCAAATGTGTACTCACTGTACCATCTTATTTTAATCTGTGCTTTGATCAAGACTATTCACTGACTTCTTTTGTGGCTGCACACAAATAATATAAAAGCCTCAAGTCTGAGACAAAAGCAACTGTAATGACTTTTTTTAGGAGGAGAAAGCAGGGTAGGTAAGGGAAAGGGAATTTCACCTGTCAGCAAGTCAGTGTCCTCTATAGCTGATGCCTTTAGCTATTTGAAAGCAAGAGTATAAAATCTCTAGGGTTTGTTTCAGAAATGCTCAGCAAGGAATCTAAACACTGCAGTGCCCAATTCAGGCAGTGAAAAGAGCTGAGCATCCCTTGTAAAATAGGGGCAGAAGGTCCTAAAAATCTTGTAAAGAGACATCCAGCTCCCAGCAGATATTAGGGCTCAATTAATTCACTGTAGCCTGTCAGAGCCTTGCAAGTAAACTCTGGATCAGGTCCCAAAGGCAAGATCAAACACCCATAAGGATAAAAAACCTGTCTCAAATAAAGTTTAACTTTCTAAGTCCAGCCACTTCATTATAACAACATGCAAATTGGGAAGCCACACTCCCCTGGGTTTTTCCCTCATTAAATATATCTGAGAAGTTAGATACTTCTGATTGCAAAGGCAGAGCTGGCTGTGCAGGTAGCACCATCCTCTTTGGGCTTTGCTGGAGTGGCCCATGTGGCAGGCCCAGGGTGTGCCCCACACGTGCTGGGGGAGGTGGGCTGGAGCCCTGAGCAGGGCAGTGGTGGCTGCAGCCCCAGTGCAGCTGCCACAGTGGGGCCCTGGCCCCAGGAGATGTGGGAAGCCTTTAGTGGGGATGGGAGGAGGAAAGGGACATGTCACTCTGTAATCTACCTGCCTGACAGAGAAAGATGTTTGTTTCTGGTTTGTTTCTAGTATTTTTGCATTTTAAGGGAAACAGTGACTGGATGTGAATCAGCAAAATGTCGGAGTTCCCCTGTCTCCTGGCATATGTTCCCTCAATGCCTTTGCTTCCATGCAGATATGTTCATGGCTAAATCCTTTGCATTCGTTAGAACCAAAATCTGTAGCCTATGTCTGTCTCATTTGTAGTCAAGTCTTCAGGCTCAAAGGCTTAAGTGGGGACTTCACAATGTTTAAGCACTCTGCCAAGTAACTGCCTGTAATTTTTAGTAACATAAGAGAGGAAGAAACCAGGATGTTAGCAGATTAGAATAAATAATGCTGTATCTATCTTACTCTTTTGATGAATGAGCATAATTTTGAATACTGAATATACAGATGACTGCATCTAATCACAATGAGACAAAATGAAATAATGTGGTGTACAAATATCTATGTATAGGACAAGTATGTTCTGGCATTTTCAATAGCCCCATGTTCTGCACAAGTGAAAGCAGTGTGCATGCATAAATGTACACTAATTCACCAGAATCCTGCCAAAGACATCTTATCTCAAATTAAGAAAATGGGGAGAAGGAAACAATAGGCACAAATTAAAATGTAGGAAATTTCATTTCAACGTGATAAATAATATTTTCTGTGATATCACAGAAAATATAATAATATTTTCTGTGATGGTGATCAAACACTAGCACAGGTTGCCCATAGAGATTGTGGATGTCCCTCTTTGGAGGCACTTAAAACCCAATTTAACACGGCCCTGAGAAGCCTACTTTGACTGACCCTGATCAGAACAGAGGGCTTGAAATAGATGATATCCAGAGATGTTTTCCAGCCTCAGTGACACGGGTTCTGTGGCCTGTAACAAGATGAGCCTCTCTGAGAGTGCTTGATGTTTGTTTCCCTAGTAACTTGCTGTCTCCAAAATGTCACTTGGTATCTTCAGAGAAGCCAATCTCAGAAATGTTACCCAAAAAATTAAATAATTCTTTATTTTCCCTTTACATAATTCTGACTTTTTCCCCTTGTAAATGCTTCAAGATCTTCTGTAGTCATTGTATAGACTAATTTGTGTTCTTCTCTTTTTGTATGCTTTTCTGCAAGCTATTTTCTGCAAGCTATTTTTTCATTACTGCTTCTCTTCTGCCCACAGTTTTTCACAAACGTTCACTTTCATTCTGTATCAGCTTGGAACAATTGGTTGGACCAGACTGGATAATATTGTTTACAAATGAGCTACTTACCATAATAAAAAAATATTTTGTTGTCATTGTCTAATCCCCTTAAAATGATGAATTTTAGGAGATATGATTGCATGAAATAAATATTCCATTTCTTCAGATAAGTCACTTTGATCTGAAGCTCCCAAACATTAACTTTCTCCCTCTTCTTGCATTTCTTTTTATCTACAAATCTTCTCAATTCATATGACTACTCAAAAGTAATGTTTATTGAAGATATTTTTTAAGAGGCTAGGAATTTTACAAATAGTTGCCTGCCTATTTTTGCATATGCAGTTATTGCAATTCCTTAATATAAAGTAGGCCGTAAGGTTTTTAATCCACATTATAGGCTTATAAGTAGAATTTTTACGCAGATTTGAATAGTTTCTTATATTTCCTCTATTTTCTTTTTCCTGTTCTTTGCTTTTATTTTTAATAAAACTCTTAATTCTCATTATAAATGAGTTGTGACTCAAAAAACACCAAAAGGTGGCATTTCTCACCTACCCCCAGCTCTGAACAGCTCAGAGATACTGCACTATAAGCATTGAGAGAATTTACGTACAGCTCAAATACTCACTCCTGCATGAACTGGTTTTCTTTGGCAGCTGTCAACAAAGCAGCTCTTTTCAATTACAGGCTTTATTATTACATTTTAAATTAGGAAATTAATTGATTATAAAATAGGTGTCCTCCCTTTATTGAAATGTTGAACAGCTATTCTTGCCTGAGGGCTGTCATCTACAACATTCCTTCATATTCCTGTCTCTGAACTTTTTAAAGAAATCTGAGTGAGGTATGTAGCCATTTCTATTGAATGTAATTAAATTCTTAATTTGCTTGCTTATGTGACCTTGAAAATTCAAAGGACAATCCTTATGACAGTCAAAGTTTAGGTTCTAGAGCTGATGTAGCTTCATGTCCTATGCATTAGGAAAGGTGTAAGATCACTCTAATATCCAATGGTTCCCCTTCATCCATGTCCCCCTCCTGCCCAGCTGTAACTCACTGTTTGCTGTTTCCATCTCCGACTGAAGCGTAGACATGTTTGTTGAGATGAAAACTGGTCCCTCTAACTCCTTAACAAAGTTTTAGGTCATAACTTGAGCTGACTACCTGTATAGTCTTGAATTTCATCCTATGTGTCGCTGCATTAGTCTAAGCTGCTGCTCTTTTTCAAGTTTCAAGCTGCAGTCTGTATTTAATTAGTTGCAATACTCTAGGAGTGGCTGTAAAGTCCTTTCCCACGTACAGCATGCATAAATACAGTACTGCTTGTCACTGCATCTTCATACAGAGCAAATCTGTCAGTTGTTTTTAGACTAAATTATTCTTTGACTCTAAATTAGTTGGACAGATGTATGATGGTGAAAAAAAGACAATTTCAGAAGCATGTCTTCCTCTTTGGTACTAGGGGAATGGCAGTGTATATATTAATAACTTCAAATTGCTTTGCAAGTCAGGTGTATCAAAAGCGGCTGAAGTGAATTGCATGGAAACACTGATATAAGTAAGAGCAATATAGGACCTGATGTCTTTAGAGTATCCTCTTTGTAGAGGAGAATGTTCTTTGAAATGTTGAAGTAATTGTTCTGATCTCAGCCTCCACTCGAGAAAGGGTTGTTTGAAAAAAGAGCCACTGCAATTTATAACCAGAATTAGGTAATTTTACAAGTCTTCTTTTAAAAATACAATACAGAGTTTTGAAAGGAATCTGTTTTCATGCTGAGTAATCCCAGCATCACTTGGGATGCTGGAGACAGCTGTTAAGTTGTACTCTACCATGGTGGCAGCCTTGGTTTCTTGGATTATTAGTGGGTTACAACTGTTTTTGCCATTAGCTGAGAATAAACATCAGAACTTTGCTAAGCTGCCTGCTGCTGAAATGGGTGATAGATCTGTAAACAGTCTGTTGCATCAGGTTGCTGAACTGTAAGCTTCAGACCCACACATACCATCTAGTTCTATTTGGTTGCTTGCTTGCTATCGGAAACTTTTACTGGCATTGATAATGTCAGAGGGTTAAATCACAGGCAAATTTTGGTCATTTCCATCAAGGAAAATGCACTTCACCTTCAGAAAGGGCAGCATGATCAACAGCTTGTTTCAACATAAAAGCTGTAAATGAATTCTATTGAGGTTTGTTGCTGAAGCAAGCTCTGGAAATGTGTTTTGTCCTATTGCGAAGTTTAGCTGTACAAATGGATATTACTTTAAAATGTGCCAACTTCCATTCATTTTGTTTCTTTAAATGAAGGACGTACTTACCTTTGAGGCATGGTAACCTCTAGTGATCCTGTTCTAGCACATTTAAACAGCTCACATGTTGATGAAGAATCTTGCTTATTTTTCTGTGTTTCCTCAAATTACCCTCTTCATTTTTATTTTCATGTCCTGGTGCTATTGTGCAAGTAGATAGGATATATACACAGAGAATGCTGAAGATTATTATATTACATTTGTTCTTACTTACTGTTCTAGCAATTGCACCCATAAGGGCAATGCAATAAGCCTGAGGAATATGTTCAGAAACTCCTAATAGGGCTATTATAACAACCATGGATAAATTTGTTTGATAGGACCAGTGAAAACAAGAGAGGTTTGATTTTTCCCAAAGTCAACCTACAAGGTGATGCTGATATTGGTGAGCAGGCATGCATAAGTTTTCTGTTCAAGGTATGTTGTATAAGGCAAAGTTTTTACTCCTATGGGTAGACTGGTCATAGACAGTATTTACATATGCATATATATAGCCTTTGAAATGTCAGTTACCACCAAGATTTAAATGTAGCCCTTAGCAGAACCAATTACTCTTAGTTCAACAGAATGACATGAAAGAAAATGAAGTGTCCCTCCATGAATACATTTTTCCTCTTTATATGTAATAATTTTGAATATTAATATGATTGTTTTTGAAAATGGCTATATTTCAAGTAATATACAGATTTTTGCGTTTCTCATTTTGGTAAGGATATTGACAAAAGTTAAAAAAATTCTTCTCCAAATGGATCAATATTTTAATCTATTATATTTCATATTCCTTTTGACTTTGATAATTCCTTTGCAGAAAGATGCAGTCTCTGGAACAATATGTATGCACGTATATGCATCATAATATATGCATGATAAATTTTTGATTGCATGAGCATCCATCCTGGAAAAAGCCTGATTAGTAGCCAAAAGCCTGATTAGTAGCCAAAGGAGGCATGAAGCCTCCTTCTTTTTAGAAACTATAAATGATGATAAAAATATAAAATCTCTAAATAATATATATAATCTGTAGCTTGGATACAGGAAGCTAATAATATAGTTAACTGAAACTCAGAGTCTGTTGTTGCAGTATATAGTAAGTAGCTTAGTAGGGAAAATGGACAATAAAGGAGGTATAAACAGCCTGGAACTTCCAGACAGTAATGTCATCTCTAGCATTGGCTCTGCCTTTAAAGTAGCCAGCTGGGATTGGAAAAATGGTCTAGAAAAATGGAAATCATATACAATGAAGTCTATATATACAAAACCCAATAATACAATCTGTCAAATGAATACTGCTGAAGTCTGAAGTTCTAATTTACTTAATACCCTTGGAGGAAACATAAATAGAAGTGTGATGTCTTTATTATTTAGCAGCCTTAAGATATTTGGGCTGTCAGTCATTGAATCAATCGAGCTCACACCAAGCATTACCAAAAATCATTACCATCTACTGACTTTCCAATGAAATGGTCTTTGTGTTATTTGTGAGACTCAATCTCTGAAACATTGCAGCCATGCTTTTCAAACTTGAAATTGCAAGTCATTCCAGCTAAAAGGTCAGAGCTTTTTCTGATTGAATTGTGCATAGATATTTGCTTGACAAGGCAAAATAAAATCATGTTATCGAAAGAAAATATTATAACCTGGGTTTTTTCCACTAATCACTTTTGTAGTGGAAAATTTTGCATTTAAAGGCTGCTGAGTTCTGTTCTTTTGACTCCCTCTTCATTCTTTTGAAATGCAATTACTGTTCAATGAAATGTTATTGTGCTATCCTATTTTTACAGCTTCTCTCTGATGTACTGTACAGGGCTGTAGTTAAATAATGTTGCTAAATTCTCTTCCTGTATCAATTTATCAACATTTTATAATGAAGTCAAATGCACGAATCGTAGTAATTTTTGTGTGTTGTTTTGCAAACACAGGACAATATCTGCAAAGACACATCACCAGGCAAATGACTGCAATATATTTGAAGGAATGGTCTGCCATGGAGTTCCAGTTGTGACAGTTTCTAGAGGCAAAGTGGTTTATGAAGGTGGAGTTTTCAATGTCACAGCAGGAGAAGGCAAATATGTCTCCCGTCCACCATTCCCTCCATATGTCTACCAACGAGTCAGACAGCGGGAACAGGTTAATTAAACTAATAAATCTCTGAAATGCCTTGTACAGCATGAGGATAACTAGCTCTTGAGAAAAGAAGTTTGGGGATTCAATTGTAATTTTCCTTACTAATCAAAATATGCCAAGGTGGGAGGAAAGGAAACGAAGGACCCAAATTTTATTGCTGTTTATATTACAGAAAAATATTGTAGACTAGTTCCTGCTCTTACAGTAGTCTGTCCAGCTCGTGAACTATGCCTCAGTACTTTTAAAAATAAACATGTCCTACTTGCAATCAAAGTGGACAAAGCTTTGCTTCTAGGTAATCTGCTACATTTCATCACTGATTTCACTGAAAATCAGAGAGCCCAAATTTCATATGGAGGAAGAAATATTGCATCAAGGAAGAAATAAAAAATTTTCTAATTATTTCATGGATCAGATATTTCGATTTAAACCCTGCAGACCACTGAACATTTTGCTGTGTTCCAGCAAGAATCTGTTAAAACAGAACATCTGCAAAGGGCACTGCTGGGCCAAGCAAGTAGCTCTGTTTGGGCTTTTGTTTTCTTCTATTTTTAAAAGAGAATTATTTCAAATACATAAAGATTGGATTTTCAGTGCCTATTTACTGTGCAAGCATCCATGGTGCTTTTGCATCCTTAATGTACTGTGAATACTAAAGCACACTGAGCAAGTACATTTTAAAATCACCACCTGAATCAGTGGGATTCATTGCAGGATCTAAAAGCTGAGTCCATGTGAAATAAGGCCCAGTGAAATGCCTCCAAAATAATTTTGTATATTTCCTTTTTTCTGTTGTCTTGATGGACTGAGAAGGGCATGTGAAAGTGGCTGAAGGATGCTTTCCTCCAAAGAACACAATTTCACAGCATGTAGTGAGCTGCCTGCATGTTCATACATACAATACAATATCAAAAGCAAACTAAACTGAAATTTATAAGAAATTTGATAATTACATAATTCTGAAAGCCTTCCATGAATACAGTGGTTACCATTTCCCATCAAAGCTAGAGAGAATTTTCCCTTAACCCAAATATCAATTGCAGCATGTCTTCAGAAGTGATTTTTTTCAACCAGCCCAGCCTCCTGCAGCCAGCAACTGGAATAGTGAGTGATAGATATCTACACAAGGCAGAATTTGCTTTGTTTCATTGATATTTATTTACCTCTCTTACCTGATATATTAAAAACATCACTGGAAAATGTGAATACTCTAACAAATAGAAGAATCCATAAAATGAGGTGGCACATGTTGTTTCTTAAAAATGGATTTAGAATTGGATTTCTGCAGTGTTGAGCAGATTCAGCCATCATCTCTTGATGAAAGCTGAGAACTGAACAGTTTAATCCCAGTGCAAGAGATCTTTCCCAGAGAGAAGTTAGATGAAAGTATTGGGATGCATTTCATAAAAAGACAGATTATCATAGGACTTCTAGTTCAATTTTGTCCGATTAGTAATTGCAAGAGAAGACAAAATAGTGAAAGATTTAAAATATTTTATTGCAGGTATGTCAGCCTGTTCCTGTCAAGAGGGCACCATATACAGGCACGGTCGCAGGCACACCTGTCACACAAAAATAACAGGCTCATTCCTCAGTTTTGGCTGTTACAGGTAACCATCTCTTTTTCTTAGTAAAGACTACTTATTGCTTCTCTGAAACTTCAAGAAAACAAAAGGGTAGCAGGCTGTTTATCTGGTGAAAGGCTTGTCTGAAATAAGCCCTCTCAGAAGCTGAGTTGTCTTGGTATCTGTAAATTCGACAAGAAGGTCTGGCATCCCAGGCATGGAGAACCTCATTTTGATTGGAGCCTTATTTAAAAAGTTCAGCTGAAAGAAACTGATAAGTTTAGCTGCTAGACTGAAACATGGTTATGAAGGCCCATACAAAACCTGGGTTCAGTTAGCAACAAGAGTACAAAATGAAGCATGACTGTTTGACTTGCAAATTTACAAACAGCTTGATGTGAAAAATTAAATTTGTTATTGTCCCTGTGTTACAGACAATAACCCCCCAACAAATGTGTTGTTTGGGTTAAGCTGACAGATTTGTTTTGCAAAAACAAAAGCTGTCTTCACAGAAAGAGAAGGCTCCAGGGAGACCTTAGAGCAGCCTTTCAGTGCCTAAAGAAAGCCTATAAGGGAGATGGAGTGGGATTTTTTTTACAAGGACATGGAGTAGTTGGACAAGGTAGAATGGCATTACACTGAAAGAGAGAGTAGATTTAGATTAGATATTAGGAAGAAATTCTTTACTGTGAAGTTGGTAAGGAACTGGAACTGGTTATCCAGAAAATTTGTGGATGCCCCATCTGTGGAAGTGTTCAAGGCCAAGCTGGATGGGGATCTGAGCAGCCTGGTTTAATGGAAGGCATCCCTGCCCATGGCAGAGGGGCTGGAACTAGATGATCTTTAAGCTTCCTTCCAACCTACACCATTCTGTGATTCCACAAATAAAGGTGCTGCAGGCAGTGCCAGCAGTGTTTGAACTAGTGTGAGCTCATCACTGCTAACAGGAGTAACACCCAGCATCTCCCCTTCCCTCCTCTGCAGTGTTCACAATGTGTAACTTGGTATTGACAGTCCTTGTATATGCCCTGGTGCTTGGCAGACCTTTCTGTGAGCAGAAATCAATTAGCTCTGTTTTCTGGCTTAGTTTTCTGTTGCCTTGGTGAGTTGAAGTGTCTCTTAGAAAAGCCAAGCAAAGACCTGTGCAGTGCAGCATATGAGTGGGGTGAGGCACTGGCAACAAGGACTAGTGACAGCACCACACTCTCCAGCTGTTCAATAGGCAGAGGAAATGCTTCAGGAAAAGGTGAAAACCAGGCAAGTCCTTCAGGAGGCACAGTCGGGCCATGCTGCTGCTCTGTGCCAGCTGCAGCTGAAATGGTGCCTGCTACAGCAGGGCAGTGGATTAGTATGGGCAGGGGGAACAGTGAGTGGCACGAAGCATGCCAAAATCCAAGCTGAAGTTTTGGGTGCATATGTGTTTCAACAATGAGATGAGCTAGTTTGAGAAAAGATTTCCCAATAGGTGAACAGAAAGCCCCAGTTTGTACCTCAGATAAAATGAGTCTGTTCCTAGTGCTAATTAATATGGGACAGGAACAGACCTGCTATGGTAGGAGGGTGAAATTAACTTTTCCATATTTCATGATATCATTCTTTAAAGCTACCTGTCGGTTTCTCGGCTGTTTTAATGATCTGGAAAGGCTCAGGGATAGCCTTGGGCAGCCCGCGCTCCAAAGGACGAGAAGAGGCTTCAGGTTTTTTCTCGGTCTTCAGTGTTTATTAGTTTTTTATCTAAAAGATTTTCTCTCGGCCCGACAGAGGTCTGCACAGCAAGTCAGCCATGAGCACACTGAGAACCCCCGAGGCGGTCACTTATCTTTATACTCAAAACTACGTATGCAATATTTACCTATTTCCCCCAATACCTTTTACCCTTATTGACCAGTGCACTTTTAGTAATAACCAATCCCAAAGTGCCAACATCACCACAGAAGATGGAGGCTAAGAAGAAGAAGAAGAAGGACAGGACACGCCCCAATTCCTCCATCTTACTTCTTTTGACCACCCTGTACAGAAATCTTAAACCCTGTGTTTCACACTCTAATTAACTTATCCCTTCACCATTTACCCCAGTGAAATCCTCCCATCCTCATACAGGTGTCCTCTCCCGTGCAGGATCAAAGTCCAGCCACCAGACACTTCTGGCAACATTCCAGGACCTCCGAGCCCCCCAGGGGTGGTCTCGGTCACTCTGCACATCAGTCCTGAGGTGCTGAGATCCCACAGCTACCTTACAGTGAACCTCATCCAGGGCATCAGTAGCAGCAACAGAGTGCAGTATCCTATTTGTTTTTCTCTGCCCTAGGGGAAAAGCTGTTCTAATAGAGAGGACTAAAGGCTAAAGCTTCAGCAGAGTGAGGGAGCAATAATCATTCTTTTTAGCTCCTAGCACTCCTTCTCCATTATTACCTCTGAGTGACAAATTGCAAAGAAGAGATTTTCTTTTGAAAGATGATATTGTATTGTCTTTTTCTCCTCTGTAGATAAAAGCAAATGAAAATGACCTTGCTGCCCCCACCAGCAGTTCCTTCTGGGTCCAGCAATCCATCCACAATCAACTTCTCAAGAGCCAACATGAAACAATAGTAACCAATAAGCATTATACTTGGTTTCCTTTATAAAATTGTCATTGAAATTTATCTTTAAAAATACTTTTGCTGTAAGAATTGGAAAATTCTTGTTAGAAAACGGAGTAATAATTTAAAAACCTTACAGTTATAATGTGGCAACAGTGCTGTGCATTCTTAAAATCTTGTAAATTTTTGGATGGTATTTCTTAATGTTTGTCTTTAGAAGGTATCAGCTACCCAATAAAGTAAAAACAATGAACAGTGGTGTTTAAGAACATTTTTTAAACTCCTGCTCTGTTGGGTCCCAGAAGATGAATCCTAATCCATTAATTTTATATGTTAGGAAGATCTGTGTTGTGCTTGGCAATGCAGAGAATTCTGAGAGCAAATGATGGATTTTATTTTTTTAATTTTCCCTATCTGGAAGGGGTCAGTACAGAAAAATGCTGATTCAGAACACTCAGTGTTTTGGAGCTGCTGCCCCATCTCTATGTTACTATCTTTAAAGAACTTGATATACTTTGCCTTTGCCAACTGCACAAGCTTTTTTTTGGTGGGTTCAGCTATTTATTTTGTTGAGAAACAAGGGAAAATGCAAACCTATGCCAACCAGACTTGCGAACTCACCCACAGTAATAGTTGGTGTTCTGGCTTTATGGAGAGACACACACCCATCACCTGAAGGTTTATGAAGTGAGATCACCAGAGCAAAACCATAATGCATTAACATCAAAAAACCCTATTAACTGAAAATTAGGTTTTTCCCAATGTAACTAATACTTCGGGTTTTTTTGTAGGATAGGATTCCTAATTTTAAAAAATCTCTTTTGTTCAATTTATCTAATTTCCATTTTCAAAGGTTGTAGTACTTTCAGAAGCACTGTTCTGCTACCATGTGTAGACAAACTTTGATTTGGAGAAATTGAATGTTGTTTAAAGTTGCACTTTCTTATGTAATAGCTCTTTTTAAGCAGCTGCCACTGGGAAAAATTTGAGTGTGTCATGGTTTAATCTCAGCTGGCAGCTAAGTACCACACAGACATTTGCTTAATTCCCCCCCTGCCATGTAGGTGGGGAAGAGAATCAGAAGGGTAAAAGTTAGAAAACTCTTAGGTTGGGATAAAGACGGTTTAAATGGTAAAGAAAAAGCCATGCCTACAAGCAAAGCAAAACAAGAAATTCACTCTCCATTATCAGGCAGGAGCTCAGGCATCCCCAGGAAAGCACTCTGAACGTTCCCCCTGCTTCTTCCCTCAGTTTTACCTGCTGAGCATGACCATATGGCCTGGAGTATTCCTGGGGTCAGTTGAGGTCAGCTCTCCTGGCTGTGTCCCTTCCCATCTCCCTGTGCATGCCAACCCAATGCTGATGGAACGGGTGAGAAACAGAAAAGGCCTTGATGCTGTGTGAGCATTGCTCATTGATAATGAAAATATCCTTGAATTACCAATTCTGTTTCCAGCACAAATCCAAAACATAACCCCACACTAGCCACTGTGAAGAAAATTAACTCTACCCCAGCCAAAAACACCACAGAGAGAAATGAGCCAACACAAAATCACCTGCATAGTGAGTTGGCTGTCCTATGTGTAGAAACAACGTAACTTGTACTGTGCAACCCACAGGCCAAACAGGCACAGGAAGTGCTGCTTATTATAAGACACATTAAACACAATAAGTACACATTAAACATATGATAATTAATATTATTTTTGACTGTGGAAAGCAGACTTGCAGTTTCTGCTATATTCATAGGCATACAGTGATGTATGAGCTTTTATAAAAAATAAACTCCTATTAGGGCAGTAGTTCTCGTGTCTCTAAACAGAAAAAGAGGGTTTTCCTTGTAGGATGATTGAGGATATGGTTGAGAAATTCCCGTTTCTCAGGTTTATCTTTGGGGTGGCAGAGCAGCAGAACCAACAATCCAGCACTATTATAAGTAAACAGAGTTCACTGCTCAGTACAGACTTCTGTACTGTCACACTCTGCATCTCAGTTTGTTGTCCAGTCTCCCTTTACAATCAACAGAGAAAGAGATACTTCTGCAACTGTTTTTTTGTCTCTGCATCAAGATCTCACATAAGTTAGATAAACCTGTCTGGAGCTGTTCTTTGGGATGAGCGGGGGGCAGTTTTCTTGCAATGCTGGTTTGTCTCCATTATCTCCAAAGTCTGTGTAACTATGGTGCAGACTTCTACTCTGCAGCTGCCTTCCACTCAGCCCATCTTTGCCTCTCAGAACTGGAACTTCCTTGTATGAAAGATCCCTGTCTTTTCTTATGTTTTGGCTCATCAACAGTGCAGGTCAACCACAAACCCATTCTTCCTAATTAATCTTTTGCTACATTGGAAGAAGAGCAGAAATTTGATAACAGTAATCTCCAAACTATGAACATGTATTTTCTATGGAAAAATGTATAATTCCCTATGTTTGTACTTACTGGTCTGTATCATGGACTATTCTTCCTATAGGGCTATACTATTTTTTGTTTAAGAAATACCTACTTTTTAATTCCAGTGAGTCTTAACTATTGTGCAGATGAAAGAAATTACTTGCATATTGTGAACTGAGATTTACACCAAATAATCTGCTGTATTTTTGCATCCTTGGGAACAACAAGGTATTGAGGCTGTCAGGTTTGTTGTATTTATGAATATTTGTTTTGCCATGACACGTGCTGGCCCTAGTACCTGAATCCTGCCCCAAGCCACAAGGTTCCAAGCAATAGCCTTTGAGGAGCTGTGTGACATCAAAAGAATTTCAACTGTGCTGTTCAGGCACTCCTACTAATGTTGAAACTGTCAGATTGTAAACCTCTGTCATCCTTGTTCTTTTTCCCCTTACATGGGCTAGGCTACGATGGTGGGATCTTCATAGGGATGTAATTTTGGGACTGCACAGGTCTCCATTCTGAAACACCAGCAAGGAGTGATAGCAGAGCCAAAACAGTAGCATGGGATATTTTTAGTGGTGTGGTGGTTTGACCAGGAAGAAGTGGGAATTCTGGGATGCTGTGGTCAAACCAATGGGTGCTTGGATTTTGATATTGGCACCTGGTGTAGCCAGTGGGTTTTTGGACACACCTCTGAGAACACACAGGGGTTAAAAGCAGAGCTTTGGCCCTCAGAGGCTCTTGGGACTTCGAGGGATGGAGGTTGGATCTCCCTTCCCCCGTCCAGCTGCTGCTGCTGGGCTGGGGAGGGGCAGCCATGTGGTAGGCCTGGGCCTGGACAGAGATGGGGAGTGAGGAGGCCCTGGAGGATGGAAGGGTGGAGGAGCCCCAGGAGACATCAGGCAGCCATCCCCCCACCTTGGAGACAGACAGAGAGAGAGAGTGCAGCCTGTGTTTGTGGCTGTTACCTTGAAATTCAGTAAACATGTGCTGGCAGCAGGCAGCCCGGCTGAGGAGATGGGGGGGGTGCAGCCAGGAGTCCAGCCGCCTGGAGGAGTTTTTAACCCTTTTTGGACAATGAAAATCTTACAGAACATTAACCCTTCCTAGACGAGAGATAAGAGTGGAGGAGGACGAAGGAAATGAGCGAGTGATGGAGGTCTGGACCAAAGAGAGAGTGAGAGATGTTAGAAGAATGGGGAAGATGGAGTGGCATTTTATGCTGGACTCTTTTGTGTAGCCATGGACAGAGCCATGTTTCCGTGTGATACAGAGACTGAGTCCAGGGGGAGAAATGTCCCAGAGCCAAAGAAGATTCAGTGTGGGTACCCCTCGGCCCCAGGGGGTATATAAAATGTGGGGGGGACAGATGTCCCAAAGGTGAGATACTGTGCTTTTCTGGAACTGGACAAAGCATCCTTAAAAAGACAACCCTGGAAGCAGTCCTGATCCCTGTTCGGTGGTGAGAGCACCGGAACAAGGACGGAAAAGGCCACCACGACACACGGAAGGACTGCCTCTCCTCTTGAGGAACTGAAAGTTGAGCAGTCTAAAGGGGTGGTGCTGGACCCAGAATTGGTGATTTTGGAAGACGTATTGTATTGGGAATTTAGGGGGGAAGAGGAGGAGAGTGTTTTTGTGAGGTTTTAATTTTCCTTGTGTTTTCTTTTTTTTCTTTTGTGTGTAGTTTAGTAATTGTTTGTGTAGTTTAGTTAATAAACTTTTCTTTATGTTTAAGCTGGAGCCTGCTTTGCTTATTCCTGGTCACATCTCACAGCAGACACCAGGGAGAAGGTGTACTCATGGGGGCTCTGGCTTTGCCAGGCCCAAACCATGACAAGTGGGCATATAGTTTGGGATTCAATGGAAGTACAGTTATGTCAGCACAGGTCCTGAACTGGAGCACTGGAAGAAGCACTGACTGGACTCTCAGTTGTATCTCAGTCTCTAGACCCTGACAAGACTTCTGAATTCATTCTATAATCCATCCTTGAGCTATCACTTCCTCATTACATTCTCAAGTTGCTGCTCTGTCTGTTCTATAAATGTCATGCTAAGACAACAGATGCCACACACCAGGTTGGAAAGGCGGTTTAGAGAAGACTTCTGCAGCCCACAGTTGTCCTGAACCTTTCATGGGAAAGCAAGACAAAAATTGCTTTCCCAGATGTTTGAATCCTATCTTATTTAGCCATAATCCTCAGGCTTCTCCACCACCTACTGAGAAAAAGGTTTGCTTGCTTTGACTCTTCCTTCAGTTGGTTGGTCACTCTGATTGCTTTGAGAGGTGATACTGCTGCATTAAAACCCTTTTTCTCTGGAGCAGTGTCTGTGCAGAGGAGCCAAGGAACTGTTTTGTCAAGGCTAAAACACTGAACATCCTTTTGTTGCTTAGCACTCCTTGGAACACTACTGGTTTCCATCTCTTTAATGTATGGAAAACTTTATCATCACAGGTCCCCAGCCAGGTAATAATTAGCATTGAGTCCATGATTCCAGAAAGCTGATCAAATATTCTATTCTATTCTATTCTATTCTATTCTATTCTATTCTATTCTATTCTATTCTATTCTATTCTATTCTATTATTTTATTTATTAAGAAACTCATCCCCTTACAGACAGACCAATACAGCTTTTACCTAATTGGTCAATCAATCCAAACACCATCCAATTAAGAAATCACCCTTTGGTAAACAAATCTTCATAACACATTTCACATGTGCACAACAACAGGTGCAGCAAGTGGAGATAAGAATTGTTTATAATTTTTTTTTCTGACCTTCTCACAGTCTTCCCCAGGAAAACACCTGGGGAAGTCATGCCTGCTACTCTCTATGGAGAGAGCTGCAGCTACAAAGCTAAAGATTCAAACACTTTGTTAAAGTAAGGAAAATACTCTGTTAACCATATTTTCACCTCTCTCCCCACCCAGACAGAAATTTGGGCTCTTTAGTATTCTATTGTCCCCAGTGATATGGATTCCAGAGGCAGAAGCAGAAAAGCAGTTTGGGAAATCAGATCCCTGATTGCACAAAGTGCTTTCATCACCATCATTTGCCAGAGCAAGCCTCATATGGACGGTGTGTGCTTACTGCTGGCACTGAGCTCGCCACCCGTGACACCCACGGCTGCGGTGCAAGCACCCACACCTGCAGCACTTCTCAGCTGGAGCATCCCGGCTGGGGCTCTGCAGAGCAGCAGTCCCCGGCCCTGTGGCTGCGCTGGGCCACTGGAGGGCAGGGCAGGTACGAGGCATGAGCCGAGAAAGGAGGAGGAGGAGGAGGAAGGCACTGCCATGCACAGCAGCGCCCGTGAAACGCGCTCACGGCTGGAAATCCGTGCCCCTAGAGCCGACAGAAACATCCCTGTTTCCAGGCTTTGTTTTATCAGCAGCAGAGAGTGATCCTTTGATCCTTACTCTCCACTTTTGCGAGGTAAAACAGAATTAGAGGAAAAGCTTTGATTATCCATTTATTTTTTAACTGCATCTTTGGGCTATTTAAACTGGGATGAAAGCAGCGAGTCAATGTGATAATATTGACAGAGCAGAGATCACGGTGACAGCAGTTGTAACCCAGCACCCTCTGCACACCCAGCTGCTCACATGAAATGCTGCAATGAAACCAGCACAGAGGAAAAGAAGCCTTTAGCTTGGCTTGGCTTTACAAGCCAGCCAGGTTTGGGGTCTGGGGTGCTGATAAGGAGAGGTCCATAAATGCAGCTGCTGAAAGGAAATGTCCTTGTTTGTCAGGAGGGTCAGGAGCACTAGCATGTCTCTCTGAATTACCTTCACTAGATAATCAGGTCAGCCTTTCATTAATTTTACAAACCAGATTTGATCCAATTGAGGATTTTTTTACAGTAAATCAAACAGCTCCTCCACCAGTGAAGGATGTTTAAAAAGGAAGTTGAGTTCTGCTGTGAGCTGAGAGGACAGGGATGACTGAGTCAAAAGTCAAATCCAGATTTCTCAGACTCTTGTTCTTAGTGCTGAATGTGTTTCTGACAAGTCCTAGAGAATCATTTAGAGACACAACCCAGTGACATGATATTAATAGACATAAAAAATTTATATTACACCAACAAATGAATAAAACTCCTTCCTTTCAACTGCACCTATAGCTCCCTTGTGCTCAGCAGAAAGAGAAGCATTGTATGGTCTTATGTATGAGAAAGAATGATCTGTTGGAGGTGAAGAAAACATACTAAAAGAGGAAAAAAAGACTATGAAGGCAAGAATAGGAACAGAAATAATTGTGGGTGGAACATTGTAGTTATATTGTAATTCATCGACTTTGTTTTTTAAGAAATAGGAACAACTGAATCCTGTGGTTGAGGGTTATGGTTAGCAGAGAAGCCAAGGAAATAGCTGAACAACTTGCAGAGGAGACAGCTGAAGATAAACAAACCCTAGACTTCCCCTGCTCATATGACATAAAGAAATGGAAGAAACTAAAAAGAAAATAAGATCTAGAGAGAAAGAGAAGTGTGTCTCTGTGTAATTTCAGGGGAGTGACAGACCTGACTTTTCATCTGTACAGCTAAAGAAAGACACTGGGCAACTGAAGGAATAGGTCTAGTACTGTAGGTCAGGGTAAGAACTGTCCTGTTGCTGAGATAAAATTCCATATCTTTGAGGCATAGAAGGTACATTTGATTTATTAAAAAATTATTTTAAAAAAAGGTGCAGAATGTGCCATTTTCCCTGATAAACCAGATTTAGGGAGATGGGGGGAGAGCAAACTTATCTCTTTTTTACCTGCCATTTGGGTCATGTTCAGCATACAAGTATGCATGTGTGTGATCACAAAGTGTGCATTAGTCCACTCAAATATGTGACTCTTTTCTGAGTGTAATTGTAACAATATTTGTCAGGTGGCACCCTTGATGCTGGCACAGCATATTCACAAATTAAAACAAGATTTTGCTGTGCGTATCTAGTATTTTTCCTGAAATGTGCTGTGTTAAAATCAATACTCACAACATGGCTGAGTCTGTTGGGCAGCTCTAGAGATATCTGCTCCAGCTTTGCTGCTCTGAGGTGCTCAGAGCTATGTCTAGTGGCTTTTAAGTATCCTCAAAGCTGAGGATTCCATAACCTCTCTGGGCCTCCCATTTCAGTGTTTGACCACCCTCACAGTAAAAAAGTTTTCTTGTGTTTCAGTGTTATACCAGTCAGCTTCCTGGCCTTTATGTTTGGAAGCAGCTACCAGGGGAAAATTTTCTATCACCTTCCCCCAGATTGAGATGAGTCTGATAAATCTGTAGTTTCTCAGATTTTCCTTCTTGCCCTGCTTGAAAATGGGAGTGACATGTCCTTCCTTCCAGTTGTCAGTAATGCCTCCTGATCACCAAGATGTTTTACAAAAAATCAAGATACCTTTCAGTGACATCAACCAGCACCCTCAATAGCCATGGATACCTCTCCTCATGTCTCATAGCGTTTGAGTGCTCCTGTGTGTTTGAGTCCTCTCTAACTACAAGGGGTAAGTCTTCCTTGCTCCAGCCTTTCCTTCAGGTCTGAGAGGTCTATGGCTAAAGACCAGTCTTACATGCAAAGACCAAGACAAAGAAATACCTTGGGCTTTTCCATGTCTTCTGTCACTGGCAGTGAGGTCAAGCATCTAGGTAAAATATTTACCAGAACTGAACGTGTTTTACAGAATTACAGTTAATTGCCCAAGAAGGATTGGTTTTTATCAGTTTGAAGGGCAAACTAAGCAATGTTTAATTGTCCTGACAGGTAGTGGGGTGAGCATCCACATTCAACATTGGCTGAATTTCCTTAAGTAAATGAAAAATGCAGAAATGGCACTGTCCTGAGAGTGTACTATGGAACTCAAAATCCTAACAGATTTAGGCATCTCTCCCAAAGATTCACCAGCATCTAAGTAGTTTTGATGAACCATTCCCATGGGCTGCAAAGCTTTTATGTGCTCCTAATAGAACAACAGAGTGAAAAAGTATTCTGAGTGGCAGCGCCATCAAACAGGACATGCAAGAAACTCCAAACCAAAGTTTTCCTCCTGATGATAAGTGCATGTGATAGTGCTGTCAATCAGATTTGCCCCTATATTGGGGCTTCTCACCAGCTTGTCCTTTGGGATTGAAAGGAGCACATCCAACTCCTGCCTGCAATTAGTCAGAACTCAGCCAAAAATATTTAGCCCTTATTGACTTGCAACTCTTCCCCTTTATCTGCAATGATAACAAGAGTGTGATCGTCTTATCAATAGTACCTGGATAGCTATTCTGTTTTGGGTCCAAATTTAGAGCAACCTTCTAAATGCTTCTCTCACCAGAATGCTTCTTGCTACTGGTGCTTGACAGTAGCACCTAAAATACAAGCTGACATTCTGCTACTATTCAGGGCTGTCCCACTTTAGCAAAAAGGACATAGTCAGGCCTCTCAGAGACATTCAGCACAACCCTCAATAATGCATGGCTTTAGTCCAGCACTGTTTCCAGAGACAAATTGTTGTTACACCAGCAACCTGAACCACCTGTGTGCATGAGACTTTGGAAGGCCCAAAGAAAAGCAGTCTTTGTGTTTTTCAGTGGCTTAAGTGCAAAATAACTTCTGACACTTGATACTGGAGAGTTTTAAGTCTTAATTCATTCAGATAACAGAGACATTGATCAATGGCTGTCCTGAAACCATGCATGTATTATAGAGGAAGAGAGCAGAATTTCCTATTAATCAGACTAAAAAAGGAAGTTGGCTGTGGGTGCAAATCAGAAATACACTGCCTGTTGGGTACATTTTTTAGCTCTACATTAAATCTCTAAAGATACATAAGTCATTCCTACGTCTTTAGGTGTTTTGCATTTGCTCTTGCATCATATGAAGGTCACATCAGCAATGTTGGTTGAATAGGTGAAGCACTTCAGTATTAGCTCCGTTTAATTGAATTGAAGTAATTGGTGCTTATGCAACATGATTAAGCCCATTATTGTCCCTTCTGCAAATTTTCTCAGTCTGCAAGATCTGAAATGTTGTTCACCTCTACTTAAATGCCTCATCCTTTAACGATACCTTGTTTGCCCCCACAGAACCTGATTCCTCTCCATCCTAGCTCTTGTGACCATTCTCACTTCTACCTGTTACCTGACCTTTGGTGTCATGGTTTAGGCCTGGCACAGAGCCAGTGCCCCCATGAGAATACCCTCTCCCTGGTGTCTGCTGTGAGATGTGACCAGGAATAAGCAAAGGCTCCAGCTTAGAAATAAAGTAAACTTTATTAACTAAACTACAAGAAGAGAAGAAAAAACTATGAGGGAAAAGAAAAAAGAAAAATGAAAACCTTACAAAAGCACCTTCCTCCCCCCCCCACCAAAATTTCCCAATGCAATACATTCCTCCAAATCACCAACTCTCAGTCTGGCACCACCCTTTAGAATACTCAATCCTCAGTTCATGAAGAGGAGAGGAGTCCTTCTTGCACCATAGGCTTCCCCTGGAAACACGCTGAAACCTCATGTGCTTCCATGTCACTCAGCACCGCCTGGAAAGTCCTTTGCCATCATGACATCTTCCTTCCATGCCCAGTGCTCTCACCACTGTGCATGGACCAGAGCTGCTTTTAGGGCTGTCTTTCAAGGATGCCTTGTCTCACTCCAAAAAAAGGCACAGTCTCTCCTTCGGGACATCTGTCCCCCCCATTTTTTTCACCCCCTGGAGCCGAGGCGTACCCACAATGAACCCTCCTAGTTCTGAGGCACTGCCACCCCCTAAATGCAGTCTCTGTGTCACAGGAATAAAAATGGTTCAGTCTATGGCCACACAAGAAAAGTCCAGCCAAAAGGCCACTCCATAATCTCTCCCCCCACTCAGCCAGTCTTCTCCACTTCCCTCGGGCCTAGTCCTTGTTATCTCATCTCTTATCTCTCTTCTTATCCAGCTCCAGGAGGATCAACATTTTGCAAGGTCTCAATCGTGTAAGGAAAGGGTTAAAAATTTCAGTCTCTGCCTGTCCCAGAGCTCCAGCACTCCCACGCTGCCCTGCTGGGCACCTTCTCGCCACACTCCCCCCTTCTCCTCCTCGGCCGGCTGCTATCACATTCCGTCGCCGGCTCTCCCTCTCTCTCTCCTGGGGAGAGGGGGGTGGCTGCCGGATGTCTCTTGGGGCTCCTCCACCCTTCCATCCTCAAGGGCCTCCTCACCCCCCATCTCTGTCCAGGCCCAGGCCTACCACATGGCTGCCCCTCCCCGCCCAGCAGCAGCGGCTGGACGGGGGACAAAGATCCAACTTCCTTGCCTCGAAGTCCCAAGAGAGCCTCTGAGCGCTGCAGGTCTGGTTTTTAACCCCTGTGTGTTCTCAGAGGTGTGTCCAAACCCCACTGGCCATATCAGGTGCCAATATCAAAATCTGAGCACCCATTGGTTTGACCACAGCATCCCAGAATTCCCACTTCTTCCTGGTCAAATCAGCACATTTGGTAATGTATGTAATCATGTATCACCTCTCATGATTACCAAAGGCATTGAACAATCTGCACTAATGATGCAGTCTGTAGATATGTGGAACTGGGGACTAAGACCAAGTAAGGAATTCTGGGTGGGAGACTAGATAGGAGACTAGAAACTAGGGATGGCAAAGATCCAGGCCGAAGGGCTTGAGGCTTGAGAAATGGATAAAAATGTCTAGAAACATCTAAGTCCCAGTTCTTGGCCATTCCAGAAGGCAATGGATGCACAGCCTCTGCTGTGTCTTCTATCTTCAGTGTCTGGCAAACCTGAAGAAGACAAACCTGCTGCTGTCTCTACATC
Source organism: Ammospiza nelsoni (assembly GCF_027579445.1). NCBI lineage: Eukaryota > Metazoa > Chordata > Aves > Passeriformes > Passerellidae > Ammospiza > Ammospiza nelsoni. Next base: position 128,936,686 of record NC_080633.1, read on the forward strand.
CTCTGTTAGCTCAGTCCAAAGAGGTTTCTGGTGTAGATCTAAAAGGTCCAAACTATTTTATTGCTTTAGACAGAATTACAGATCATCCATGATTTTCTCAAGTACCAGATAATGCAAACCCCAAGCTGAAAAACAACTGTTAATGCAGTGCAGAGCAATCTGTGGTGAACTGCACACTATCCACAATGGCATCTTTTCCAAAATACTGCTACACAGCCTTTGAGTGTGAAATTTTTACATTTTACAATTGACATTCTATAGGAAAAATGATGCAAAACACAGGTGGAGCTAAAGCATCTCAGCCATATCCAAAGATTCACTTGGTCTCTTTCACATCATCCTGTCATTCTGCTACACTCCTTTCTTTCTTCCTCACTGCCTCTCTTGCCTTGAGTATTGGAAACCAAAAGTTGACCTGAAAAGACAGAAATATTATCTGTATGATAGTATTACTGAGTTAAGATCACCCAGACATTGATACCCTGTATATTCAGTATTGAAGGCTGTTAAAAAGATTAACTTAAACAAACTATATGTCTGCAGCTTTCTCTCTGGATATGCCATAGGTATATGCATGTGTGCTAGTTATTTCCATTAGAGTGTCTGTGTGTGTGTGCATGTGTATATATGTATATATATACACACAGGATAAAGGTTTTTGCAGGCAAAAGTTCTGTTTCCTAATAGTATATGCAGTCATACTGTGTTTTGAAATAGAAATATTCCACATTCCATATTGCTAAGCAATATCAGAATATCTTTCTCTACATTTAGGGCTACTCTTACTGCCTGGCACTTGCTATCTAGATTCAGGAATACTCTAAGTGCTTTTCATATGTTCATGAAAACAAAGTTTCTTCTCCGGAGGACTCTGAATATGAGAAGTATTTTCTTGCCAGCACAGTCATTTGAGCATGCCAATGTCATGTGTGAGGCATGTGTGCTGAAGTACATAATAAAACTATTAGATGATCTAATCTTACCATTAGGCAACATGTGTCTGGCTCCTGAGCATTGGGGAAAGTCTATTAGCACATAATTGAAGTTGACAAGTGTTCAAGTATTTCCTGGATCTGGCTACCACCCAGATGAAAGGTTTATTTTTTTTCCCCAGAGCTCATGGCTTACCGTTCTTGCAAACATGTTCTTCTCAGTTTTCTCTTGTAGTTTTTTTCTTTTTTTGAGTAATTTTGCATGTAAATAATGTATCCGTTTCATCTCAGTATCAGGATAAAAGGAAGTTGACACGAATATTTTAAGTTGGGTCAGGAGGCCCGAGAATAACCCAAAAATTACTAAGAAGAAGATGATGACTCCAAGCTGAATCCATGTTGTGGAGAGAGCAAGCTCAGGATGAGGGATGCAGTTTTGCTTAACCAAAGGGATCTTGAAAGAATCAGTCTTGGCAATATGCTCTTTCATAGAAATTATATAGCTTTTCTCATTCTTCTGCACAAGAAAAGTGGAAAAAAGGTGTTGATTATAAGACAGATTCCCTCCTTTCTTAATATTTCTTGCACTCTACATTCAGATTTACAAAGGACTCTAAATCATCTAGACCATCCAGTGTCTGTATACAGTATGCTCAAAACAATATATATATTGGCTATTTATAAATGTTTTGGACTCTATTTTCACAATTTCTCTTGGTGGACAATGTCCAGCACTTTGGACTGTTAAAAACCTTCAGAGCCTTCTCAGTGGCTCTGACAGGGAAATATTTAGCTAATGTGGATATAATAGTTTATTATTTTTCCACTCCTATGACTCTGCTCAGATGCCCTGTTGGAGGGTCCTTCGTTGAGAGTAAAACTGTAGAGCAGAGTGTCTGTCCCTTTGGTTTTGTCTCAGCACATGATCAGCAGTGCTTCCACACCATGGTGGCTCCACACCAGCCAGAAATCAAACTCCAAATAAGCCTCTCACCTTCCAGTGAGAGAGGGACAAAGGCAGAGACTATGGGTGGAGATAGCAAGTTACTGAAAGCAGCAAGCAATGGAATAAGACATGCACAGTAACAGCAGCAATATAATTAATGAAAGTACATAAAAAGAGAAGGTGGTTTACCTACAAAAGGTATTCACCATCTCGACTTATTTCCACCTGGCCCTGGGACAAAGCCAGGATGGTGGCTCTTCCTATGCCCGGCACCACATGGCTGTCCCCAAACAAAGACAAGGTGGCAGTCACTCACCACAGCACTCTCTCTGTGCCTGAGCCTGAGACAGCAGAAAACAATGACAGACAAACCCCTGAAAGTATGAAAGTATGATTGTCCTCGCCACACTGCACCACCACTTCGGGCACTGGACTCAACTCTGTGCAGCAGTTTCCAGTACTGGTGCTACTGACTGCTCCTCCCAGCTCCAGTCAGCTCCTCCCAGCTCCTTTCAGCTCCTCTCAGCTCCTTTCAGCTCAGCTCAGACTTGGCTGGGCTCAGGCTCACTTCTGCCGCTCTGTTCCCCACAGCAGCCGCCCACATCATCGCTGCTTTCAGCACCGTGTGCCTGAGTCAAGTCTTGGATGAACAGGAGGGCAATGGGCAGCAGAGGGACAGGGCTGATCCTGACAACCTTCCCAATGGAGAGAGGGAGGCAAAAACATTGCATGATCAGGGATGCTCACCTTTTCTTCCCCCTGAAATCACACCTGCAGTGATGTTGTAGGTGGCCTAGAACAGCAACCCAGCCATGCCCATATGGCACTAAGCTCTGTCCCCTCTCTGCAGCCACATACTGGCCCAGGCAGTGACCACACTGACCAAAGGCTGTCACACAAATGAGGCTGCCTGACCTCCTCTTGTAGCTGCCTCTGCTTAGCTGATGTCATTCACTGCTTGTGGACTGAAATGCTCAATAAGAAGGGTAAATTAGACATGCTGCTGGGACCATACTATCAGACAACTTTCTGTTCTGTGAATTAGAACACTGTAGAGTCACTGAATAACCCAGCCTCTTTTCTGATCATGTCAAAGGAATAATAAGGCCTTCTAATCACCCTACAGAGGCCAAGCACTTCTGTTAGATGTTCATTGGACAAATGAAGTTCCCAAAGCATATTACCCATTCTTCAGCCTGTTAGCCCTTCCTTGACATTATCCTGTTCCAAACTATCTCAGGCCATTTTATCCCTAAACTGAACTGATTTATAGGCAAGAAAAATCTTCATTAGGAACTCAGTATGAAACAGGAGTACTAGTGCATGAAAAACTTTACTGTTCATGCTAATTAATAAACATCTCAAGTGTCTGAGTCTGTCCTGCTCACCCAGCTTCCTGGACTCCCTGGGATCAGCAGCCCCGAGGCATGATATAACAAATATGTTGAGATTAAATTTTACATTTTAATGTAATTAGCTTTCCTTGGGGAACTAGAAACAATCTGATGATGGCATTAGTTTTCTGTTTTGAAGGAGTCAAGCAGCTTTCCACATGAGTGAATGATACACACAGAGAGAGAAAATTCGTAGCGCAGGAGCCATGAATCAGCCAGACATGGTGCTCAGGACTTCTGTCCATGGGTAGTGGGACTAAGATACTTTGTCCTGACTCAGGTCACACTCAAGGCAGGTCATGATAAGAGGCTGCCTTCAAGGTACAAAGGATAGAAACACAGGCAAAACCACGCACAACCCTACACAGCAAATAGTGAGTACACAGCAAAGTGCACAACAACAGGTTGATTAAGGTTATGATCAATTGGCTCCTTATTATCTTCAGGAATGGACATCCCACAACCTATCTCAGAAACTTGTTCTATTGTTTGATCAACTGAAGAGTAAACAAAAAAATGTATTTCCTTCACTTCAGTGCACCACTGAAAGATCACAGAATCATAGAACAATTAATGTTGGAAAAGACCTCCAAGATCATTGAGTCCAACCTTTCACCAAACAACACCATTAAAACTTGGTGCTATTAGTACCATTCTCTAACCAGTTATCCTTGGTTTGAGCATGAGGTTGGTCTTGATGGCCTCCAGACTTGTCTTCCAGCCTAGCTAATCCATGGTTCTCCATGCTGCTGCTCCTGCTAGAGGAACCTGGAGATTTTGGCAACAAGTCGTTATTTTGTGTGTATGTGCCCATCCATACAAGCAATGATGCATCCTCACAATACTCAGTTAAAGAAAGGTAGGCATCTCTTACATCAGTGTCACAGTGACTTTTGACTATAAAAAGTAGTGCTTCACAAATTTCAGTTCTGTGAGTTTCAAATTGCAAGCCTCTGGTTTTCTTCATATATATAAATGGAGGAATGAAAATTCGTTTTCTTAAATTTACCATTCTCTAGAAATATGACAATGCTCTGGAAAGAACTGTCTGGTTCCATCCAACCAATGTATGTTGAGGCAATGACCCTTTTTGAAATGAATTATATTCCAGGAAAAAATTGATGGCTCATTGCTATATGTTTGCTCTTGCAGCTGCTGAAGATGAAGAGGAATTTTTCAGCAATAAACTAAGAAATATATGGTACTGAAAAGTACTTACATTCTGAGAGAGTCTGAGTTGAATGTCTAGATCCGGTACTTCTTGGAGATATTTGTTCACAGAAATAATTAACAAATAAAACAAAGAGTCTACTGCAGCAAACAGAAGCCAGATGCAAAGATGAAGAATTATAGGGAAAAAATAACGCAGCATTTTTTTCCTGTCTTTTCTTGTGAAGAAGAAGGATGGGATCATCACATAATCTTTCCTCTCTTTTCTGTTAAGTGGCAGAAGACAGGGTCTTTGCTGTTGCTTTTGCTGCTCATCAAATGCAATGAACTGTTTTGTGATATAAGCATTCTTAAATTTGGTACTATGAGAACCCACAAATTTTTTGATAAAGTGTCCAGTTCCAAAAGAAACTAGAAAAACCCCAAATACAGGCAATATTTTCTGACCTATATAGGGCAGTATAGTCAACATAAAAGATATCTGGTTAGCAATTCTCTGGATTTCTTGCTCTGTGTCATTTAGCTCTTGTTTTAATGCATCATCTAAAATTGAATAAGATGGTGTGAATTCATGCTTTAGGATCACTATATCTTTAAGTTCCTCAGCAGGAAGGTTGGCCACCTCATAAATCCATTTTATTGCCTCAATATAATATTTTATCAAGGCAAATTGCTCCTGCTTTAAATGACAGGTTATACTGTCTGCCAGAACCTTTAGATTGTGAAAAATATTTTGAATGTTGCTGGCCACAACAACACCTGTGCCAGCAGTAATAAGAGCATGCCTGCCATTTTTCAGTCCACAAGAAAGGAGGAACAGAACACTGAAACAGCGCAGGTGCTTGAAACAAAAGAGCATGGTAGAAAACAAAACCCAGATGAATCCAGAAATCAGTAAGGGCCCCAAGGAATGGTGTGCCAAGGAGAAGTGCATGCTAAGGAAGAGCAGAAAGCTGGAGAGGAAGCCAATTGCAGAGCAAACTGCAAAAAGCTGCATCTGATACTTCCAGCCCGGCTTCCTTTCAGATATAAAAATTTCCCATGCATTCTGAGCTATTGAGATGAATTTTTGCATTTTCTTCTGATTGTTGCTGACACTGCAATGGCTCAAACTAAAAGGAAAGGAAAAGAGAAACACTGTTATTTACAGGATCACACTAATGACAATGATGTGCTTTTAACTGACTGTCTGATACTTCTTCACACTACAAAATCTGCAGGTCTGACTGACATGAGGGTGAACCACTGCACATGAGACCAAAATCTTTGTCTCCAATGTCACAGATATAAATATTGAGGAGGTGACTCTAAAAGGATTCCTATCTTTTGCCCTTTTATATTTTGCACACTTTGATTTCTCATTAGCGGTGTAGAGACAATGGCTCACATGCACATGTGTGTGTGGGTGTGAGTGAATGTGTAAGAAAGAGACCAGCCTCCTGTAGCACCCACTGCTCCCCACAGATGCTAGCTTTGCCTTGGTAAGCACCAAGAAGGGAAAGAGAGGAGCACAGAAACTTCCTGTTGGTAGTCTCATGAAGGGGAGCATGGCTCAATCTGCGGGGAGCAGCCGGAGCAGCTGCCGGGGAGGAAGGAGCTGGCAAAGCAGCATGAGCACGCTGCCCAGGGATGGGAATGAAGCACAGCTTCTTCTGGTGGAGGTGGGTTAGTACAGAGCAAAGGAAGCGTGCCTCAGAGGCACCATTCCTTCTTTGGGTCTCCCCTGGGGTAGCACCCCTGTCTATATCCAGCAAGCTGTCCATGAGCCAGCAGGGTGCCTCATGGCCAAGAAGGCCAATCCTGGGGTGCATTAAGAAGAACATTCACAGCAGGTTGAGGGGGATGATCCTGCCCCTCTGCTCTGCCCTGGTGAAGCACATCTGGAGTGCTGTGTCCAGTTCTGGGCTCCTCAGTAAAAGACAGACTCGGAGCTCCTGAAACAGGCTCAGTGAAGGACTGTAAAGATGATGAGGGAACTGGAGCATCTCTCTTAGCAGGACAGGCTGAGGGAGCTGAGCTTGTTCAGTCTTCAGAAGAGATCACTGAGAGGGGAATCTCATCAATGTATACAAGGAGCTGAAGGGAATGCCTCAAGGCTCTTCTCAGTGATGCCAAGCAACAGGACAAGAGCCAATGGGCAGAAACTGATGCACAGAAAGTTCCACCAGAGCTTGAGGAAAAATTTCTTTACCTTGTAAGGTCCCCAAAACCCTTGCTCAACATGGCTTTAGAAGGGCTTACAGTTGTTCATGTAAGCTCTGAGTTAGATGCACAGGACAAATATGGACAAGATATTCTCAAGAGGTCAAAACAACTAAAAAATTTTGCTGGCAACTTTAGAAAATCAGAGAACTTTGGCAAAATATTTAGTGCAACCTTCAATCAATATAGAACACTTCTCAAAGCATTAACATAGGAAACTCTGTTTGATGTTAAGTTACACAAAAATTCTGAGAAGAATTAGAAACAGAAAGACAGAAAATACATAGATACATAGAAGAGGAGCCACAAAACTTCCACTCCTGGATTCCAGTGGTGTGCAGCTGATAGAAATTCCAAGAGGCTGTAGAGTCAAGACATGCTTGCCTCATGTTCTCCTTTAAGCACCCCTTGGCCCTTCCCCCAGGGGGACTCCCAGTCATTTGGCCACTCAGGAGGTGGGAAGGGGCTCCAGGGGTGGGGGGTGCAGCTCTGCCTCTGGTGTGCCAGGGACTGGAGCCCCTGCCAGGCTGTGATACAGGCTCTGGGGTGGGGCTGTAGGGCAGGGCACTGCCGCACCAGGGCAAGGCTCCACCTGCCCCTTCCCCCACACACGTGCACCCCAAAACATCTGGAGACATCAATCATTCCAGCCTCTCATAACTGTGAGGGTGACCAGGCACTGGGAAAGGCTCCCAGAGAGGTTGTGGGATCTCCATCACTGGAGATACTCAAGAACCAGCAGGATTTAATCCTGTGCCACACGCTCTGGGATGACCCTGCCTGAGCAGAGGGTTGGAGCAGATGACTCGCTGTGCTCCCTTCCAGCCTTACCATTTTGTGTTTAACCTTTATTAAGCCTAATAGCTTGTGCTTGTCACCATCTGTCCTGCTCACCAGTAAGCCCGTTGTGTAAATTACAGAGTATTTCTGTGATTCAATTCTGTTAGATGGGAGATGTTATAATATAATATTTATAGTGCAATTTGTCCAAAGATGCAAGGTCAATTCATATGCATATTAGAATTTTAACTTTCTAGAGTAAATGAGATATTAATTAAATAAAATAAACAGTGGTAAATTTATCTTAAATAGGAAACAGTTGTCTTTGTAAAATACATCCTGAAGATATTACTTTGTCTTTTGCTTTGCTTGAGCACAGCAGGTAGCCAGGAACTAAACTATAATTTTGTACACATACTGTATTTTATTAACATTAGCCTTTATGAACCCTGCTAGCATTCACTGCACCATTTCTCCCTCCTTCTCATTGTAATTAGTTATTAGTTGTGTCATTATCTCCTTTGTGTGCAGCAGGAGCTGAATATTATGGGAGCAAGCATCCATCACCAGCTGGGACCTTCTTGTACTGATGTGCTGCTTTTCCTTGGCCTTACTTGAGCTTGATCCTTTATAGTGCTGAGAACTATTCTGAAAAATGCTGAGTGTTTTTTGTGTTTAACCACTTCAGCACAGGCAAACAGTGGGCAGCAGGCCCTTGGGGGGTTTAATTCCTAGCACTATCACAGGGCCTAGGAAGGCTGAGAAAATTGCTCCCCTCCAGGGCCTAAGTTAACTCAGCTGTGAATGAAGTACAAGAACAATTAACAGCTCCTTCACAGAAGCAAAATTAGTCAATGCCCTAGAAGTAAGTAGAAGTCACCACGTTTGGGAAGGTGCTGCAAGTGAAATGGGGAGGAGAGTTAGCACACTCCAGCTCTGACATGAGCAGAGCCGCCCTTCTGCTTATGTGGATGGTCTGCTTTGTCCTTTTTCTACTGAAAGATGTTTTTAGGAAACAATCAGAAAGGAGAGGTTTATGGTCCTGAAATCAAGCAGAACCAGACCTAACAGCAGGCAAACCTTGTCAGCAAATCCTGCACCTCCATGATCAGATCATTAGACAGTATGTGCTGCCACAACTTCTTTGTAGATCTAAGAAAAATTGCTTTGCACAGTGAATACATTTGGCATTCTGTTCTTGATTTAAGAAACTTAACAAAATAAAGAGCAAAAGGGCTAGCATTTATCTAATACTGTCCAAAATATCTGTATAAGAAAATAACACATTTTCAGTTTTCTCTAGCAGCACCAATTTCACAGCTGTTCTCAGGCACAGTTTTTACATGGTTTGGAGCATTTGTATGTATGGGTATGGTGAATTTGGGTTAATGCTTATAAGCATTCAGTAAACAGCTGCAATATGTGACTGGGATTTTTGCATGACTGCATCCTTAGATTTAATAAAGTACTTCTGGACTGGAAGGCTGGAGACTTGCAAAATATGGACAGAACTCTAAAAGAATCAAAAAGTCTCCTTTTCTGAACAGATTCAGTCCTGTTACATGAGATCCCTGCAGTATTCAGAACATACATGATAGGTTTGTCCTTAACCTGCGTGAGCCCAGAGTTTTAAGGCAGGAAAGTCATTGTAAATACACAGTGAGTTTTGGAGCCTGTGGCGTGGGTGCTCAGGTGTCTCTCCATGGTCACTGAAGGTCACAAAGGGAGCATCCTCATCCCCTCAAGAGCCCATCTCTAAGCTTAAACCTTTCCAGGGTAAGAGTCAGGCTCACAGTGTGCATTTCTCTGGCTTGTCTGACACCTCAGTTTTCCCCACATAAGGCATCAGCAAGAGGTATAGATATTCAGCACTGAGTACAGGAGAATCACTCAAAGGATGAAAACTCCAAACCTGAAAAAAAAAATATTTGGAGGCTGAGCATTCTTCTGTCACTAGGCACTTGTACAGCTGTGAATGCTTGGGAAAGGAAAATAATACTGTGGCTTAGAGGAAGAAATAAATTCTTGGCATCACTAAAGAGACTAATTCAGAAGTTCAAGAAATAGTAAACTCTGAGAGCTTTCTGGAATGATTCTTCTTAAAAGCATAAATCACAAAAGTTTCCTGAAGCTGTTTGGTGCAGTTAGAAATTATAGCGGGAGGCTGACAAGAACAAAACCTTCATTTCAATTGCAGTCTGAAGCAAAGTACTTTTTCTCCTGTCCTGTAACATGAAATAAGGTGGGGGCTGCTGCCACTATTTATGTAGCATAAGGAAAGAATGATTCTTGGAAAGCTGTTTCTTGCTCTGAACTGCCAATTTCTTTCCACCATAGTTTCTAGTGATGAAAAACTCTCCTCCCACAGAGGGGAGCTGGAAATTCTTGTGCTCTAGTTCTGCTTCTGTAACTGATTTTTTAGTTGAGTCCAAGGGGAACCTCTCTATGCTTTAGTTTGCCTCTCTAGGAAATATTTACTCAACTCTGAAAGCATGATATTCTTCTACCATATGGCATGCTGGCAGGAGTAATTATAAAAACAAATTCTTCAAAGGACCTTCTCTGGCAAGGAGGTTGGGCCACAGTTCTTAAGACTTGTAATGTACTGAATTTATTGCAACATATTTAAAAGGCATTTTTCTAGTTTCATTTTAAAATAAACAAGAAAAATTAAAAAGCATTTTAAGTTCCTGTTTGTGTTTTTTCAAATATGGCTACAGATTTGAGGAAGCAGAAGATAACTACAAAGCATCAAGAGTCCCTTGGAAATATCCTTCCAGTTCAGCCATGACCCCTGTGCTAGAGCTATGTAATTTTTTAATAGCATGTGTTTGTGTTATGTATGATTTCTTCCCTGCCTTCTGTGGAGACTCCTCCATATTCATCCTCAAGGCAGTTGTGGCTGCCTCTGCTACCAGCTTTGTCCTGTCCTATCCCTTGCTCACCCTGCAGCTGATGATGGCCTTGCTACAGATAGAATGGAATAGAACAGGGCAATTGAGTTGGAAGGGGCCAACAACAACCATCTAGTCCAACTGCTATAGATTGAAACTCTTAATATTTTTGGAGAGTATTTGTGAAATCTTTTCTACATAGGCTATTGCTTGCTTAGAGATGAACAGCAAGTCTACATGTCTAGTATGTGCCAATTTTTAATATAAAGGAAGAAGCAGGTATCTCCTAAAATATATAGTGAGTAAAAGAATGGAATCTACTAAATAATTAGGGTTTTTTGACAGAGACACAGCTGACTTGTATGAAAAGCATGACAAAAGGAGTCAGATCTCTAAGTCTACTTTCTATGTTGATCCAGACCTAAGTCAGGCAAAGGCTGGGGATTACAACTGCCATTGATTTAGGACTGAACAATACCACCCAGTTTTTGTACCTTCACACCAAGTCTGATATAACTTTCTCTGCACAGCACTGTTGTTTGGGCTGATCTCAGGAGCAGTGTGGAAGTTTGGCAGGCCCTTTGCCCAGAACAGTGTGCAGGATCCTTATACATAAAAACAAAATCTTATTAAGAGAAACATTAGATTCCATTGATACTCAGCTTCACAGTGATCTTTGCCTTGCTTCAGCTACACAGTGATCTTTGACTCATAAATCCTGTTGGGATTTTATACAGGAATTAAAGAATAGAAAGCACACAATAAGATTTTAAAAACAAATATTTCCTTTTTTGGCAGTTTCAGGAGCCTTCATTTCTAGCCTGAATCAGTTACATTGAAATGCAAGAAAATTACTTCCCTTTTTTGGATGCCGTAAAAAATCCAGTGCTGAACTATGGCATAGTAAAAGGAAAAATACAGGAGGGAGTCCCACACATTGACTGGTCAATGCAGGGCATTCAACAGAGAAATAACAGCCCAATCAAAAATCCAGTAACCTTACTGCTTCCCCAGGGCTTCATTGACACCCTCACAATTTCTCAAGTTCATATTATTTGCTTTTAACTGCATGAAGAAAGAAAGTAAATGGAACTAAACACATTACACAGAAGGGATGACTAAAATATCTAATCATGTATGTGCACATAGGAACTTGAAAGACTAAAAAACACAGCAGCGCAAATATAACAATTTATACACAAGGAAAAACAAACAAACAAGCAAAAATAGCAACTGAGTGAGATCTCTTTTTCTTCATGTATTGAAAATAGCTTGGGATAATTCTGAGTACTGCACGAGTGTTCAAGTTCTCTAGGATACCACAAATTGATTAAATGTCATATATATGAGATGTCTATAGCTGGAGGTCGGACTTGATGATCTTCAAAAAGGGTTCTAAGCCAAGTCTTCTGTGATTCTGTGATGCCCACATCTGAGCTGTCTGTATGGCAATGAAGAGAAGAGGGCAGTCACCCAGAACCTTTACTTCAGACCTGTTTTAGAGGTCCACCCTCGCAGAAGATGGATTGCATTCTATGAGAACTTCACTGTGAAAAGTGTCTCAGTTACTCAGACAGAGCTATCCAAAGCCTGGCAAGATGAACCTCTCCCTATGTTCCCTAATTGCCAGGACAGGCAGTATTTCACTGAGCTGGGGACTCAGAGAAGGACGCAGAAAAGGCGTTTTGGGCACCCACAGAAGATGGACAGCTATGGAAGAGACATAGAACAAGAAATCAAATTTTCTCACAGCCCTATGGGCTGTGTTAGGAAGCTGTGATGCAATAAACCCTCAGACATATTCTGCCCTTAAAACACAGGAAGGGATGTAGGCCCAGTTTGGGAAACCCAAATGGCAATTTGCCTATTGCCAAAAACATCTCTACAAAACACAGAAAATGCTAGTGTGAGGGAAGGGAGGGAACATGTGAGATTACACAGTCCCTCTCCTACACAGAATGGCTCTACACATACTTTTGGGAGAATTTAGGAGTAAATAGTTTCACAAACTTTAGGAATAGACTCTCCAAGCAGTAAGGTGACAACAGTTAATTTAAAGCAAGTCATTTTACCTTAGAACAGCTGGCTCAGTCCATGATCACTGACCAAAGTTCCTTATTAACCTTAAAGTGTTACTTACAGGCGCTGCTGTAAAGCATTTGAAGGTTCTTCCTAGTGCTGTGTGTTCTCTTGACTTTGGTGGGGAACCGAGACAGACAGTAGTAACAAATCTCACATGAGTAATTTTTTTCCTATACCCTCCCCCAATGACTCAGACACACTACAATTTTGAAATTGTTCTGGTTTTGACAAAGATTCATGAGGAAGTAACTTATGCACAAGACCAGAATAGCATATAATTTGCAAGTTCCACTTTCTACCTTTTTTTTCTGGCAGGGTAATAGATATCAGCAAATGAGTTCAGGGCCCAAATTTCAACAATTTAATATTATGTTGAGTAATGCCTTAGGTCTAGAACATTTTAGCTATTTTAGTACTTCCTTTGAAACTTGCAGAAATTCAGTACCCAAATAAATTTAAAGCTCTAATAATTTTCACCCCAAAAATGTTCCTACTGAGATCTGTACAAATACTTTCGTAGACAGTCTGTCAGAATATGGTCCTTAGAATAATACAATCTTAAATATACAATGAAGACACAAGTTATATAAAATAAAGATAATTTATATACAGGAGGGTAGAACTGTTATGCAGAGGAACTTCAATTTTTATTTTAAATCTGCTATTGGCTTTTGCAGACACAGTTTTCATATGCATTTGTGTGTACAGGGGAGAAAGATAATTCTGGACACCCAGACTCCCCACTTGAAATGTGTCACACACATCCTACCAATTATTGGATCGATCTATTGAACCAGTCAGTCATTTTATTCAGTTGTCATCAGGACCATCTGATAAAGAAGACCACAGATTTAAAGCAAACCAAAGGCTTATACACAGCTTCACAAGGGCAACAGCAATGAAAAGAGTAAGAGGATTGTTACATACCTACGATACCTTTTCAATAACATCCTTCATACACTGCCTTTTCCAGCCATTTTCAGAACTAATTTGCAATTATGGTTTTACTGTTTATGTTTAACCTTTCAGATTCATTTTTCTCAAAAATGTCATAGGTGATTTGGTCCATTGCAGAGATGTTACCTGCTACACGAAAGGGATTCTAAATTGGAAATTGACTCTCGTTTAGACTGATTTCAAAGATCCAGAGCTGTACACTAGTCTCAGTTCTGTCCTTGGACTCTTTGCAGAATCCAATCAGTAGCTACTGTAGTGCTGGCATGCATATTATCTATTTGCCCTTGGTTGAAATGTCCCTGCATGTAATTTTCCAGACAGCTGGTTTTGCAGCAGACACTGATAGTACACTGAAGTAGCAGGTTGAGCCCAGGTTTCCCCTCCACAGAGCAGCCATACACCTGCTCTTCCAAAAGCAGCCACTGAACAAGTTCAGAAAGCTGGCAGACAGAATGGTGAACATAACACAGTGTTCATAGCATCTAAATTATGCATAATGTAGGGCTATAATTAGATACAGTGGACCATCTATAACTGGAGAAAGTCTCTGATTATTATAGGTTGAATAGATGAAATGATCTTTTAGCAGAACATATTGTTCATATTATGAAATAAGGGAATATTCTGTTAAGGGATGCAGGTAGGTGCATATTAAATCAGACCAAGTCTCCATTGAACCCAGCATCTCAGCCTTAATAGCAGCATATAGCAGATGTTTACAGAACCCCACATGGGCAATATGGACCATTTGGACATGGTCAAGGTGACCCTGCATGGGGGGGGAGGGAGGGGTGGAGGTGACCTCCAGAGGCCCCTTCCAACCTCAACTGTTCGTTGATTCCATGATCATTGACGTTCCTCTTCTCGTTTTTCTATCCTCTGAGGCCAATCCAAATGGCAGCACAACCATCTGGGGTATCAGGCACCCCTCTTAGGTTATTGTCATCTGCAAAGCTTCTGAGGGTGCACCCCTTCCAGGTCAGGAATGAAGATGTTATTATTACTGTATTGGCCCCAGTATCAGCCCATGGCACACACCACTAGTGAACTTTGTGTGACTGAACTATGTGTGACTGAACTGTGCCTGGCCCCTGGGCTCATCCAGTTTCCAATCCAACTCACTGTCCATTACCTACCCATTACTTTCTCAGCTTGTCTATGAGAATATTATGGGAGACACCGTGGAAAGCCTTTTGGAGGGTGAGATAAACAGCATCCACTGCTCTCCTCTCCCCCCTTAGTTAGTCACCTCGCTGCAGTCTGTCACACTGAGTAAGCATGAATTCCCCTTTGTGAATGCATGCTGAATACTCACTGCAAATGATTCACGAGATTAGTTGCTTTGCATCCTTCCCAGGGATCAAAATGAGGCTGACCAGTTCCTTGGATCATCCTCCTTTCATTCTTGAAGATGGGAGTAACATCTGCTTTCTTCCACTCTCCAGGATTGTCTCCCAAGCCCCATGGTGCTTCAGAGCCACTCAAAAGTGGCCTCACAGTGACATCTGCCAGCACCCTCAGCACCCATGTGTGCCTCCCATCAGGTTCTGTTGTTGCACTCTTGCTTAAATGTGCCCCAACATGGTTCTCCTACACCAAGGTTAAGTCCTCCTTGCTCCATCCTTGGCCTTGTCTCAAAGGCCTGGGGCTTCTAAAGGCTGGTCCTCCTAGTAAAGGCACAGTTGAAGAAAGGCATTTTTGCATTCCCTTGGGCTATATATGAGAAAGAAAGTAGTTTATGGTCACGTGGATGGACTATTTTCACCCCTTGCATTTTCAAGAAAAAAGGAGTTCTATGGGCAGGCTTTACCCATACCCACCAATTTGAATCAAGTGCTGGCAGTGACTGGCAGCATTTCTAGTGTCTTCTAGAGAATCAAATATTCTGTAAAGTACATACAGACAATGTAGAAATCAACCCCACAATCCAAAAGCTAACTAAGGCTAGAGCTCCCTTCAGAGATACAGCATTTTGATAAAGAGCTTCAGCTGGTCTTTCTCAACCCATATGCTGCAACCAGATGTGCTGGTGTTGCTGCATTTTTTTGCCAGGTTTTTTAATAGAGAATGTTTTAGTGACCCACTCACAGCACGCCCTCACAAACTCTTGTTAGTACTACAATTTCTGGGATCAAGGTGGATGCCTGCTGGCTGGTGGTGGCTGAGGGGGGATAATATTCCCTCTGCTGGGGGAATATTATCTCTAGCAAACATCAGCTGCTGATACTGTCTGGTTCCTGGACTTCCCTGCTGACATTGTTGACTATTGGTCACTGTAAAATGGGAGGAACTGACAGTTCACAAATTTGAACAACAGTACAGTAATGGTGTCGCAGACATCTTTTTATGAAAATCCTTCCCTTAGGATTTTTTCCTCCTGAGAAGCTGAGAGGCCTCAGGGACAAAATGTAAACAGTGGTTATCTGTGGCTGTGGAATGCATCAGGTGTATCTGTGATTGGTCTCATGTGCTTGTTTGTAATTTATGGCCAATCACGGCACAGCTGGCTCTCTCTCTGTCCGAGCCACAAACCTTTGTTATTCATTCTTTTCTATTCTAAGCCTAGCCTTCTGATGAGAACTTTTTCTTCTATTCTTCTAGTATAGTTTTAATGTAATATATATCATAAAATAATAAATCAAGCCTTCTGAAATATGGAGTCAACATTCTCATCTCTTCTCTCATCTGAAAACCCCTGTAAACACTGTCACATAATGGCTCCTGGTTTTTCTTCTGCTCTGTCTGCCAGTGCAGTGTAGATGCTTCTGCACTCAAAAATAGCGACAATCATTTCAAAATTGGTGTATTTATGACCATTTCTCCAATTTTCTTCTTAATCACCACAGAATGACTAGCAAAACTTGCTTGCACATAAAAGGTATTAAAAATGTCACAGCTTGAGATCCTACTGTTCTGGCAATTGCTCAATGCATTTCAACAGATAATGATGTAACACAGTATGTGTATTAATTTCAACTGTGATTAGCATAGTTTGGATAACACTGTGCTTCAACCATTGTAACATGCAGGCTGGATGAGTGGTTTTAGGGCTTTTCTTTAGGATACTAAGATTGCTTCCTTTTGTGGCAGCTGTGTGTGACAAAAACAAAGCAAGCTCAGAGCTCTGAACACCACATCTCATTGAAAGCACTCCCTATTCTGCTTTGCTTCCTCCTACCTAAGGAAGATTAGCTAGCATCTAATAGTCCTTCCTTGTGGCTAGCTTCCAGAGAGCAAGGAAAGAAACAAACATAAGCATTTGTAAATATTTGCACCCTTGTTTTTGAGTCATGGCTCTAATTATTCTGTTTTACTGCTACAGCAGGAATACAGATTAAAAAAAGACAATTGCATTTTATTTTCTAAATATCTGAGGAAATGAAATAATGACAGTGGGTTGTTATTCCCAATGAGCTGCACCGGATGAGCAGCGTGTCTGGAGCCAGCAACAAAGCAGCTCTGAGTAAATGGTTCTTGGATTGAATCAGGAGTGTAGAAACTCAGTTCTGAGGGGCCCCAGTGAAAAACCCAATCCAAATACCGCTGAGCTTGGGTAAAGTTTGTATTTAATGCTGGTAGCTGAATCTAATCTTTATATGATATACAGGTATTGCTTGAATCTTTGAAAACACTGACTGTTTCTTTGCTATAAAGAATTATTCCTGTAGGCAGAGCTGAGGAAGGTTCCTAAAAGCCTCCAGGAAAGCAGTTAAGCAGGGATTTTTCAGCTGACTAATTGTCATTGATAGCCACATAAATGCTGCTGACTTGGTCCCAGGAAAATATTGATATCTCTCTATGGAATCCTGATTGATTGTCCAAGAGGTATCATGAAGTGACTGCCCAAGGTGCAGATTTATCACATCCTTCTTTTCATGAAAGCTGGAAATGTCTCTCTTTGCTTCTATAAGTTAGTTTACTTTGTTTATATTTCATAACCTCCTCTATGTAGGAGATGCCACTTCCAACAAATTATAGAGCCAGCTACAGCTGCTACCTCCAAATGAAGAGAGAATAGGCATTTCAAATGGAACATAAAATCAAAGATTAAAAAAGCACTTTTAGCAGTTTCACAGTTATAATTAGGAGCTGCACCTGCCAAACTAGCTCTTCCAAAAAACAGGATACAGCATCTGTGAGATCCTGGATTAAGGGGTCTATAACAACAACTTTATTTGGAAATAAATGCTGGTGGGTTCATGGCTGCCTGTGGGATTCCTGCCTTCGCTCCACAGACTGAACTGTTGAGCAGATTCACGGGCGCATACTTTTGGGCTGGAGTTTTGCCTGGTGTAGTCATGTACCTTGTTTTGGACTCATGTGAGTCCCTGGCCTGAGCATCCCCACCCTCCTTAGCACTATGTACCCAGCTGCTCACCCATTCCTGCTTTAACTCATTACAAAATCACACTACTTAGAAAAAATATTTTATTAAAACCCCTTAAAATAAGTGGTATCACTTTAACACTGTTAGACTGGCTAGAGACTGAACAAGACATTATTCCAGAAAATTTGAGAGGGGAAGTATTCTCAGCTGAGCCACAATAATGGGAATGGAGTGGGAAGAGCACAGAAAGTTCTCAGCCTGAAGATGCCGTGTGCACTCCTGCTTGATGGGGGTACACCTCAGGGTACTCACAAGACACATTTCCAAGAAGCAGCTTCTAGATTATTTTCAGTTTGAAGTGACCCTCAAACTATTCATACATTGATAACTGACTGTTAATTCCTTTTTTTTCTCCTTTGTGTTCTCATCCAAATATTTACTTAATATCATATTAGCTTTTATAGCAAAACAAAAATACAACAGACATCAGACCTGAATTCTTTAAAAGACCTAAAGGAAGTGCAAAAAAAATAGGACATGCCACAAAAAGTTTTTACACCAGACAGTTACACTGTAATGAAACACCAAACAATTCCAATCTCATTTTTCTATAATATATGCTATTCCAGATAACTGAAGTCAGCATTGCTCCAGTGAAGATGCCCAAATAGCAAAGACTGACAAAATGATAAAGGAAAAAGGTTATATAGAAAAAAAGAGTAAAATATAATAACAGCATTTGTTGGACCATATCTTACCAGGAAATCTGATACATACTAATAAATTTCTTACTGTATACTATGAAAAGAGTCAGTGAGATAAAAAAAAATAATATATCCAAGGAACAGCAACTAGATAGCAATCTTAGCTTAGAATAATGTAAGTTGAATTTATAATGGATCTATCAAAGCATCTGGCAATGTTGCTATAAAATAGGTCTGGCATTTCCATTTTTACCCCTCAGTTACTTTGAAGGCATTTATAACTTTGCTAACCTGCTTGAAACTTGCAGTAAAGTATTATTTTCCAGTCTTGCTTGGAAGTTTGGGTACTGTTAGTGGCTAATAAAAGAGTGCCTTCTGACAAAAGAAAAAAAAAAAAAAAAGAATAAATAAGGCAGACTGAGGACTGAGTGCTACAAGGCAATACTTGCACAGTTTTCCAAAGCCTTTCCTTGTGTTGCCTGCTTTTGACCAAAGACTGAAATTTCTGCCTTCTCTTCTCTTCCTTTCACATGGTTGTGCTAAAGAATGGCTTATTTACATTAAAAAGAAATTACAAGGCAGGAAGTGGTTGATGCAATGAAGTTAGTTCTTGTCTACAATGAATATATGATACTAAAATCGGTATAGAAATAGAGTGTTATGAGAAAGAAGAAGCGGCAAAACAAAGAGGAAGACAGAGAATGAAACCCACAGAGTATTATAAAACCAAACTTCAACACATATGAGTTTGCAGAGTTATGGAAATAGTTACACTTCCATGAGATACTAATCTACAGGATCCCATCTGCCCTGCAACTTTACAGGACGTGTGTTGCATTCTTGTTGTATTCATATTTCTCAAGTCCCATACTGTACCAAACTGTTCTTCTCTGCAGCACAGCCCTTCATGTCTTCTCAAAGACTCCTCCTGGGCTTTCGACCCACCCCTATTTATTCCAGTTACCCTCATGAGCTACAGCTGCTGCCCAACTAAGGACTTTGCAGCTGTAGCTCGTTTGGAGCAACTCGGGCCCACTTATCTAATACATAGATCTTACAATACATAGATCTTAACAGGGACTCTCTCCATAGACATGCTGTCTCCCAGGATTATTATGGCTTTGGATTAAAAGGGACCACAAAGACCATTTAGTACCACCTTCCCTGCCGTGGGCTGGGACACCTCCCCCTGGACCAGGTTGCTGAAAGCCCCATCCAGCCTGGCCCTGAGCACTTCCAAGGAGGAGGCATCCACAGCCCCTCTGGGCAACCTGTGCCTCACCACGCTCACAGGGAGGATTTTCTTCTTCATATCTGATCTAAATCTACTCCCTGTCAGTTTAAAATATATTATTCCTTATGGAAGCAAGCAAAGAGAGATGGCACACAGCCTTCTCACTGGAAGTTGCGGCTCATGACAGTTCTGGTCAGGAGAAGGAAAACTCAAACATGGAGAAGTAAATGTGTATTTATAAATAATATTATAACTCCAGTAAAAGTGAGCTCCCAGTGTGAAAAACTGAAAGGTGGGATCCTGCTTGTCTTCTGATCTGTACAGAAAGTTTTTGACCCCAATATTTACTAATAAAATCAGGGGATTAGCTGTATGACACCTTAAAAGAAATTTGGTGTAGTGAAAAAATAAAAGAAAAGCATTTTCTTATTGGTGATATAAATACTGCTAGTTGTCTGCAAAGAGTGGAAAATGAAAGAAATTTCCTGTGGTTATACACTTTTTTTTTAAATCTTAAACTGATTCATTATAAGTTTTGAAGTAAGTCTCATACAGTGATTGCAGCAATTAATTATTTAGGTTGTTACAGGTAAACAGCATATATCAAATGAAGCAAAATATAAAACCCAACATTAAATGGTAAAGTATATGATTTATAAGAAAAGGGGGTTTCTATTCTTGCAGATGTACTTCCTTCTGCATTTTGATGAAAAGCAACATTCAGGCTTCCCATATATTATCCTTTCTTCAGTAATCAAAACTTCAATTAGCATTTGTCAACATTTGTACTTTGTTAGGAAGAAAACATCTCATGAGCCATTTCCTTTCCTGCAATCAGCAAAGATTGTGTTCAGGGTGGGACAAGCCCATTCGGAACTGCAAAATTTTCTGTAAATATGGGAAAAATTAGGGGGAAACAGGCTGCAGCATGAAATATTTCTCAGGTAATAGGGTATTTGACAGAAAATAGTATGGAGGAGTAAGGAGGCTTTTAGGAAAACAACTTTCCAGCTGAATTTAGGCAGTCAGAGCCTGAGCTTTCTACAAGCACTCAAACAACACAGATCATACTGCAACATCAGGCAAACATGGTTAAAAACTGATTTTAACAAAAAGATTTATAGGGCAGGTAGCTGCTTTGAGGGCACTTTTGTGTTGAACTGTAATGGCTAATGGGATTAATTACACTTTGCTGAAAGAGCTCAAGAATAGCCACAACACTGTTAAGGATTGTTTAGACGCCAGCCAGACTGCCTGGAAGCAGGACAGGGAGCGAGCCTGAGGTTCCTCCCTCCCCTTTGGGAACACAAGGCAGCACAGAAGAGAGCTTGCAAAGAGAGTTAGCCTGGGATGTGCTCAAAATCTAAAATATAGACTATACTACATTTTAAAACATCTATAATTAAAGCAAATAATTCTTGCTGAAAAACTTGCTCCTAGCTGGTAAATGCCCTATTTCGTACTTTTCAGTGTTCCCAAAGAAAATATCAGTGCTATGACATAATTATTTATTTTCTTTGCTTTTGGCATGCTGCAAATGTTTTACTCAGTTGGATGAGAATAAAGATGCTCAATACACTGTAATTACTTTCCCTATTTCTTGATTTACCAGTTCTCAATGGATCTTCCCTCTTCATCACTATTATACTGAAAGCTCTTTATTTCTCTTTTCCATAGACATTGTTTAAATATGAATGAGATGAAATGACTGTAAAAGGAAGTGCAACCAAGCCTTTTCAATAACAGTCAGTGAATTTCACCCTTGTTTCACTTAAGTATCATAACAAGATTTAGATCTCAGTTACTGGAAAGAAAAAATCTTTGTAATTTCTTTAGCCAAACTGATTTGCTGCCATTTATTCAAAACACCAGTGCCATGAAGAATTTAATCTTGCTCTAGCATAATAAGTAACTACTGAAGTTTGTTATGTATGAACCCTACATTTCCTGTAGTTTGCTAAATATTCATTAAAATACAATTAGCTTGTTTCATTTTTTTAATGGAAAAACTTTTTTTTCCTAAGTGCCACTGCTCCAGTGTCCCTAGAAGGGAAAGACCTAATCCACATTAGTGGAATTTATGTAGATGGTAGTCAATTCTTTTGCTTTCTTCTTTGGCAAAAAAACCCCACCTTGGACTTTTTTCTACAGCTCTAGTCCTCTATTCAAGCAGAACATCCAGGTTTTGATTTAGACACATGATGTTGCATAGCCACACAAATTATGATAACATTTCTAATACACAAATGATTCCTTTCTTCATGCAACCCAAACAAACCATAATGCAAACAAACTATATAATGCACCTTTCCATGCCTCCATGCTTCCCCACTCCTGATTGTTCTTTGGGCTTTTATCTTTCTCCCTGGGAAGCAAACCCTATGTTCCACACCAGGCATTTTCTTCAAATCATGGAGCATCTCATATCCTCTCATATCCTTCTCCCTTTCTAAAACATCCAGACTTCCTTTCTGTATAGTTTATAATCCATATCAAGATGAAGCCAGGAAAAAAACCCTTTTCAGATTGTTGTTACTGACCCCACCAGACCTTTGGCCCCACCAGCCAAGCCAGGCGCCTTCTTGGTCTGGCCATGCCCTTGTCCAGAGATTCAAGCAGAAGTGTTTTGGAGCTTCACAGAATTCTGGCTTTAGTCCTGTGTCACCACTTCCAAAAATTTCAAAGGTGAAGGCAAAAAATTTGCAGATTTGGCTACTTCAGTAATTACATAGCAGTGGCAGTTCATGTCTTCAGCTGGAAATATCACCATAAATGGGCTAGAGATCACAAAATTGCAATGCAGAGCTGGTGGTTGTATTCTTCAGTCCAGATACATTAGAAACTGGCTGAAAATGGACCTGTCTCCAGTGCCCATGTGGAATGACCCAGGCCAGACCTGCCATGGTGGGCAGATTTGCTGACACCCTGCTGCAGGGTCAGAGCTGTGTCCTGCATCACAGGAGCACCCAGTGCTTCAGCTGGATCACAGAGGCTGCCAGCCCCCAGCCCAGTCAGTGGCACTGCTGCAGCACTCAGCCCTAGCAGCTCCCACACAGTGGGAGAGGAGATATCTGTGGGGAAAGGTAGCAGGAGAGAGGAAAAACTAAATTAGATGGTTTTAAGAACTTTCTGGCGACAGGGGAGGAAGGAGAAATTTAATCTTGGCTGCTAGTCTTGGTCCACTCTCATATCATAGTCAATCACCTACATAGTTCCCTCCTTAAACAGGACTGGAGGATCTCCCAACACTACAGCTGGGCATCAGTTTGTCTGGGGAATTTTTGTGTTGATTTTTTGTTGTTGTTTTTGTTTGGTTCATCTGGGTTTTGTTCTCTTGGTTTTTTTCTTTTTTGCTTTATTTTTGCCCAGTCCAGGATACATATCTCCTTTTTCATTTAATATAAAGAAAAC
This sequence comes from Ammospiza nelsoni, assembly GCF_027579445.1. Taxonomy (NCBI): domain Eukaryota; kingdom Metazoa; phylum Chordata; class Aves; order Passeriformes; family Passerellidae; genus Ammospiza; species Ammospiza nelsoni. Next base: position 128,959,719 of record NC_080633.1, read on the forward strand.
TCTCAAGCTGCCTGGACTATCAACAGCTGGGCTTGTGGTGGGAGTGTGGAGCTGGCTTCCCAAGGATCCTTTAAAGGATTTTGCCCCACACATGTGTAAAGCTGTGTAACAACTCTATGCATATTTCAAGTTTACTTGACCTTGTGTCAATAAAAAACTTGCCCAGCCTCTAGGGCTATTCTTTGATGCCCTTTCTTATATGTCTTTGCATCTCATAGGTTGCTTTTCTGTTTTAGAGTGGCAGGGTGTGCCTGTGTGAGGGTGTGTGTCAGAAGAAACATAAGACTCTTTTAGAGCCCAACTTAAATGTCTTGTTTTCATTTGTATAAGAGTTGTAAGGAATAAGAAGATCAAAACACAGCTGAGCGTACCTGGTGGATGCCAGTGGGATACACAGTGTATGTGTGTCCCATTTACATGTACATTTGAGTGGGCAGACAGGGTCCTCCTGGGACATCCAGTGACAGAAGAGTCCACGGCACTTCCTATCCAAAATCAGAATGTACCGCAGAGCTTGCTGCTGATCCTTCACCCCAATGTGATTGAGAAACACATTCTTGAACTACACTAAACTGATTTAAAACCTCTGTGCAGGCAAAACTCCATGCAGCTGGTCAGGATGTGTTCTCTCTGGAGCCCACGGTTAAATAGTTGGTAATTTTCAGTATAACTGTGAAGTTGTATTTTTTTGCAGAATACTGTGATTTTATTTATGAAGTAAATGAAATTATGACATAAAATACTTAGATTATATATTTTTCTCCCTTCTAACTATAAAGCAATACTTGAAAGACCATGTAAATGGCCTGTGGATGTTTTTTCCTCAAAATTAAAGTTCTTTACTTAAAACAGGTTAGGATAAATGGCTTTGGTGGCACAAATGCAGCATATTAAAACCAGTAATTAGCCCATGTGGCAAAGAAGAATGGAACTTGTTTCTGTTTCCCAACTCAGAATGATTGTGTGTATTTTATTTTGTTTTTGTTTTTAATTAAAACTCCAGTACAGCATCTTTTGTGTTTGTGGTAATTATGCTGAACTTTGTATCCCAAAGGAGAAATGTGTAAATGGTTCACTCTTTTGTGGCTATTTGTTTGTGCCATTAGCTCAGGAAATATATTTTCCAAACACTGCATTAGTTTAGCCAACTGGTGACAAAAGCAGTCATTTGTGTAAACACAAGCAAGCAGAGTTGAACAACAGAACAGACTACATTTTGAAGTAATATAATATGACCATCTGAGGAAGCAGTAATTGTACAGAATGACTTAAGTTTATTCTTTATTATTCATATGCTAGTTGTCAATGTGGATGGAGAATGGCTCATAAATAATTTACAGCTGTCTCTGGAAATGTGTATGTTTTGAGAATTTTTCAAGCTGTCGTACTGTCCTTGAAACCAGCATGGATACTACTCTTAACTTGCATTGTAACAGGGAATTTAGGCTTTATCAGTCATACATAATACTGTCTTGGATTTGAAGGATCCACTAAAGATGCACCTGGACAGGTGGCTGAGGCTCTGAGCCAGCAATGCTGCAGCACACAAGCAGTGATGCTGAGGGCCACTTACCAGCTTCAGGGGGGAAATAACTGAGTGAGCCTTCACCAGCACAAATATAACTGGTAGGGCAGCATGGCACAGGCATCCATGAGCTACCAAACCAAAGATTTTGGAGAAAAAGAGGTGTGGATTCCAAGACAAAAGTATTGAAGTTGGTGCAAGTCCATCAACATACAGTGAGTTCCTATGGAGGTAAATGTTACGTACAGAGAGTTTGCACTCTTAAGGTCCATGGGGAATACAGGACAGATCTGGATTCCCGTGGTACAATGGAATTCAGGAGAGTGATACCTGCCCACTGGTGGTGAGCCACATCCAGAGCTGCACATGGTTGCTGGAGGGCCCCACGGTGCTCCTTGATCCCCACAAACTCACTGGGACAGAGAGAGGGACCTTACACTGTTTTTACAAACTCCCACAGGGCTCTGGAATTGCAGACACCTGCCAAGCTCACCTACTGGCCGCCCTCCAGCTCCACACCCTGAAAGTTCCTGCACCCTTCCTCAGGTCTTTTCCATATCCCAGTTTCTCCTTTGGGGATCCCTGGGCTGTCCCTTCTGCCCCCTCCACAGCCAGCCTTCAGTCTTGGCTGATCCTGCTGAAAATCCAGCCTGAGTTTGGGCTGGCAGCACCCACGTCCCTGCAGACAGCCTGCCACCACCCGAGCTCCCTGAGCTCCCCGCCCCATGCTGTGCCTGCCCACCCTGCCACAGCCTGTGCCTTATGCCAGGCAGCTGCCTGCTTCTGCAGAAACGCTCTGGAAATACCTTTCCAAAGAGCTTCTCCACTTAATATCAAGACTTGACATGGAATAGTGCCAACAGATTATTTAGACTAAGACTGGCAAGCACTCTCTCTGAAAAACACCACCACTAAACCCCTTCTGTTCTACAGTGTTGCAAATACTCCTGTTTCATGCTAAAACCAGAATGTATTCCTGTAGCAAACTATTCCATGTAATAAATCCTGAAAAACATACTTTTGCAGTAATCCAGTAAGTTTAAATTTCACAACAGTTTGCCCTTCAGAACTTGAATCTCAAAAATGGTGCATGTTTTCTCAAACATGTGCCATGTCAAACTGAGGAACCTCCCATCCCAGCCAGCTCCCCCAGGTCACATCACCTGTACAATCATGTCCATATCCCCTCAAGTCTCCTCTCCAACAGGAGGCTGGACTAAAGTCCAGCTGAGGTCCCCTCCAGCCTGAATTACCCTACTGTGATTCTACTATTCCTTCCCAGGTACAGGACTTTGCATTTGTCTTTGTTGAATTTGTGCTTTTGGCCCAATGGCACAGAGCTCTCGAGCATGTTGTCTGATTCCTGTCCCCCAGTTGGGTGTTGAATGCAAACTTGCTAAGAGCAAACTCCACTATGTCATCAGTAAAGATGTTTTTGTTGACAGGTCCCAGGACAGACCCCTGAACTCTACTCCTGCAGCATCCAGAATTCGAAGGATTATTTCCCATTAACCACTGCTCTTTAATCCTGACTGCACAATCAATTTTTTACCCATCTAGCTGTTTACCTGTTTAGATGGTCACATCCTAACTCTGATACTTGATGGATTTCATGTTTGCAAAACAGACCACATGCTCTGTCAGCTCTTCTTGAGCTTTCTAAGAACTGCCATGAGGATCTATTGATCCATTTTTCACGTCAGCTCTACAGTCTTTAAGAGCTTCATTGAGTGTCCTTTCCTTGTCTTGGATCCGTCTCAAATGAGTCTGAATTGCTGATTATCCAAACTTTAACTGGAGTTTAAAGTCAGAGTAATCTTATGTGTCAACTAGGTTTAGAAAACCATTACATTGTAAACACTCTAGACAATAGCTGTTTCAATTATTATTTTATGTGAGCTCTAGTTGACAGCTGAGAGCTTTCTCCTGTCTGACTGCTACCACTGACCTGCAATGCTTGTGTTTTCTGTAATGGCTCAAGGACAGGTGAACAAGAGGCTATTCTGTCCCTCACAAAATACCCGTCTTTGTAACACAGTGCTAAGGAAATCAGACATTTGAAAACTAGAGACAAGTAATGCTTGGCTGGTTGTCTGCTGCTCTGACAATGCAAGCATGGTTTTGCTGGCCAGTGAACTCTGCCTGCTATGGACTGTTCTGAATATTTCCTTAAAAGTTGAAAAAATTTGAATGATTTTGCCATCAGACTCCATAACAGAAAACATTAAAAATAGCAAGGGATGTTGTTCAGTGTTTATTTATAGACTCAATGCTAATTGTTAAAGCCCAGAGACATTTCTAGACAAGAATGGAGATAAAGCTGCTCATCAGCAAGATAGGGGTAACAAACACACACTCCAAATTATGTACTCTGAACCCAAACAATTCAAAGTCAAGCCAACAGAACTATGCTGACTACTAGTGACACATCACTGGGACATCCACAAAAGCTTAATGCTTCCCAGCAGTGATAATGTGAAAGCAAGATTTTTTAAAGACAAGTCTTTAAAAAAAAAATCACAAAATCAAAGAGTACTTGAGGCTGACAGTCAATCTCTGGAAACCATCTAGTCCAGTCTTTTATTCAGAGCAGGTTTGGCAACAGCAGGTTTTTGGGACCATGTCCAGTCAGGATCTGAGTATCTACAAGGACTGTCAGTCTACCACCTCTCAGGGTAATCTGCTCAGTTTGACCAACTGAGCAGTAAGCATATTATTATCCTTATGTGGGAGTGGAATTTCCCATTTCAATGTGCCCCTACTGCCTCTTGTCCCCACACTGGGCACCACAAAGAAGAGTTCAAGAAGAGGTTGGACCAAGTAGGTTGGACTCAAATGATCTCAGAGGTATTTTTCAACCAAAGTGATTCTTTGATCCTGTAATTCTAACTTTGAATCCTATTATTTACACCCACTCATCATCAATCTACAAACACTGATGAGATCTTTCCGAGCCATTTCTTTTCAGCCTCTCATCGTATCACAGAGGCTCCTGCTCTTTCATCAACTTTGTGAACCTTCACTGGGCTTGTTCCATTATGTCCTTGTCTCTCTTGTGCTGGGAAGCTCAGCAGGGGTACAGCTTTCCAGATGGGCCTCACCAGTGCTGAGCAGAGGGGAAGGATCCCCTGCCTCGACCTGCTGGCAATACTTGACCTAATACCGCCTGGGGTACATTGGCTCCCTTGCCACAGTGCTGGCTCATGATTAATCTCTTGTCCACACTCATGAGGTTTTCTCTGCAAAGCTGCTTCCCAGGAAGCAGGCCCCCAGCAGCTGTGAAGGGTGCATGAAAATCCTTTCAATCTGTCAAGAAAAAAATAAGGGTAACATTCACCAGGTGACCAAAGTCATGTCAGAGGCCTCCTTTTAGGGTGCACTGAGTGTCTCAGACATGCTGACAACACATGGCACAAAAGCACAACCAAAGAGGTGTGATGCTGCCTCTTACTGCTGTGGCTGTAGTGTTCAGGGCACCAGAATGTGTTACTTTCCCTTCACTCTTCAGCCCTTGCCCACGTTGTCTTGTGCTGAAGGCATGTTATGGGGAAGAAAAATTATTTTTAATCACCTTAGGCAGTGCAAGGACCTGACACAAAGCCTCCTTCCACTGAGGCACTGGAGAAAAAGTACACACAATGGCTTCTTTCTAGTTCACTTTTTAGGGAAAGAAATGTAAGCCAGTGATTCCCATTCAAAGAATATGATGGTGCAAAATCCAGTCCCACAAAAGCACCTCAAGGTTGCAGGTAAGCACTTCTGCCCAAGAAAGAAAGAGAGAAAGAGGGAAAAAGTCAATTGCTTCTTCAGAATCATAATTCCTTTTTTCTCCCTCTCTTTGCTTTTGCTCACTCTCTTGTACTATTGTCATCTCCCTCTCAAGACAAATGGGATGGCTATGGGATTTCATCTTTGCAGAGCAGAGCCAAAGATGCTTGGATGTTCTAAGGATATTACAAGTTACTTTGTCTCAAGTTACAATCTGGATACCATTTTCCAGGTTGTATAACTTTTACTTATAACTTTCTGATGCTCTGTGCTTACTTTTCTTTCCTTTTCCTTCAATGCCATCTTAACATATCTGGGAACATCAACAAGAAAACTAATTCCAGTTTTTCTGTTGTTTTGCATCTCACTCTACAAGTTCTTCTATAGATACATGTTCTGTACTACTGCTAGGAACTGCCCAAATTCTGGCTATTCTTGTCATAAAGTATTTTTGTTCTTGAAGCTGTACATTCAGGAATGTCTAAGCTTACTGAAGCAAGGACAAAAGATTGGAGGCTTTTTTGCCTGGAATATGTATGAGCCACTGGGCAGTGCAAAACGTGAGGGCCAGGGTAGGGCTACAACAGTGCTGTACCCCTACAGAAAGTAGAAGTTTCCTGCACAGAAGCTGCAATGACTCAGCTGCAGGGTGCACAGTGACTGCAGGTTTTAGGAGCAGCTGATTTAGAGTGATCCAAAAATATCTTCTGAATCACCAAAGGATCCTAAACTGCATTCTCTGTGATGCCATGGCAAAGCTTTCTGTTTCTGTTTCAGGTCTTTTCTGAGAGTGGGTGAAATTCATGGTATGCCTTTGACATGCTGCCTGAGCATGTAAAGACAGTCTTTTCCTCTCTTCAACTACAAGCAGGGAAGACACTACAGTCAATCAGAACAAATATCACCAAAATCATTGGATCATGCTGATGGATTTCTAAACTCTGTGTGGATTTCACTTTCACAGCACTTGATTCTGTTACAATCAATGAATTTCATGTAAGGACTAGGTATAGAAAACAATATATTAAAAAAATATAATATATTGAATTAATATAATCAAATAATTGGTCAATGTGTTTCCTAAGAAATATATTATATTCATAATATATTATAAAACAATAGATTATTGATGAAATAATAATAATAATAATAATAATAATAATAATAATAATAATAATAGTAATAAATTATAGAAATGTCAGGTCAGATACTATGACTGAATTTTTAACAGAGATTGCTGAAGTCCTTGTCCTTGTGCTTTTCATATGTGAGGCACAATGTAGTGGTATAAATCAGCCACGTACCGGTGAGGTTATTTAGTAGGAGCAGTAAATGACTCTTTAATCACATCAGCCACTTCACAGGGACAGAAGCAATGCAAAGCTCTCTTCCCAGCTGAACTTGCAGAGATCCCTCTGCCAGGAAGATACAATTGCCTGGGACAGAGAATTCCCATCACATTTCTTACGTATCTCAGTGTCCAGAATGGTTCACCTTCAAACCCATAAACCAAGTCCACTCCTTTAGGAGAATGCTGTGCATAAATTCATGCACAGCATCAGTGCAGCAGTTGTCAGTGGGAAAAGTCCATGTCCTACATTGACAGCACTGCTTTTCATCTGTGTTGCTCAGAGCTTTCCTGACAGCCTCCTAACAACCTTGAGATATCCCACTCAAACAGTTCAGCTCCAGAGCACACAACCATACAGCTGGAGACCATCTTCTCTCTGGACTTAATTCTAGGCAGTAGGACCTACAGATGTGTCAGCACAAAGCAGAGAACAAGAAATTGTGTTGGTAGAGAAGATGAAGATGTGAATGGGAACAATTAAATAAGTGCAGAGGCAGAAGGAATAGTGGAAGGAGTGCAGGATGTGTGGAAGGAGTGCCTAAAGCATGGATCTTAACAGTTGTGTAGCAGTGCCATGGTCTGGTGCTTCTCTCTGGCTAGTGAATATTTGATTCTTATACACCAAAATGAGGATACCCATACACTTAATAGTATGGGCAGTGTATTCTGAAAATGCTTTTTAGTTTGTGACCCCTGCCAATGTACACAGAGAATCCAGGTAAGACTTGGTAGCAAGCAGTTTTAACTAAATTATCAGATGGCAATGCAGCTTTATTTTTATATTAATATTTATATATTTATGTTATTATTATAACCTGCCTGCCCCCTGTTATGAGTGAGGCAGCTGTGTGTGTTACTGTAGGCAGCTGCAGAATGGGGATGCAGTGCTGACAGAGGCAGCCAGCAGAGGCTCAGGGTAGATGTGCACCAAGACTCTGCTCTGTTGCTCAGGAGGTCCAGGCAAGCTGCTCCAGTGTGTTGCCTGAGGCCAGGTCCCAGGATCATCCCTGAAACCCCTGAACAGAGCCACCCTTAGAGTGCAGCTCTTCAGCCAAAGTCCAAGCTGCTTCCAGGGAAGGTGATTCCTCCCTGCCCTTACTCTGTGCCCATGTATTCTCAACACCATCATCTGCCAGCCCCAGATTCACACAACTACATGGCTACTGGATCAGAGAACTAATGAGATCTACTCCTGGGCATAGTACAGCTTTTATTGTCAGTGTGACAGAGCTCAGACTAACTTACCTGAAATCCCACTCAGATTTGTATGCTTTGCCTTGAGGAACCAGGGGTTCCATGTCAAACTCAATACAAAGCGGGCAAAGATGACCTGTTAGCATTCCAAAGGATCACATGATGACTGTCTGTGTAATACCTGAACTCATCTTGTCCCACTACCAAAATAATTATCAAGGAAATTTGCAGATTTCTCATGTGAGTTCTCTCTGCCAATCCCTGTCTCAGATTTCTGGTGAGGTTTTTTTAAGGCCTCTTCTGGGCTTATTTTCCTCCCTTTAACTTGTAAGAAAAAACTTAGCTTTAAGTTTAAAGGGAACAGAGTAAGGTCTGTTTGGCAAATTTCCTCAAGTAAACATAAAATTACAAGGGTGTAGGTAAAAAATTGCAGTAAGCCCTTCTAGACACATCAGAACATGATTTTGAGTAGCATTTATCTGCTAATGATCCCTTAATGGTTATGTTTGGCAAATAAGACAATGAGAGGAACTTAAAAAATGTCTCTGCTGCTGGTTATGATTTCTGTGGTGAGAGATACAGATCTGTCTCGGGTGAGTCAAAGGTAGGCTATGGGAAACATTACAGTGACAAGAACTTGGTTTCAGATGTTTCTCATCGCCTATGGAGAAACACCAGTTATGGAAGTGTTGAATTTCATTTGACCCTGTAGGAAGACAAGCTTTCACAGACTGTGGTGAGGTTTGTGAATCTTTGTCCCTCAGCTTTAAAACACAATAGCTGGCTCAGGCAACCTTCACATTTTTGGTCTGGCTACAGAACATGTTCAGCTGCACAACATAGCTGTGGTTTTCCTTCCTATTAAAACCAGGATAACATGTATTCAGCTATTACATTCTTTATTTTTGTTATGTAAAAGCATAATACCAGGTATTACAAGAGGCTGTCCCCAGCCTACAGCATGAAACTCCATGCTATTCAGAAACCTTCCCAGCACCATGAGGAAGTCTTGATAGCCCTGCCAGTTACCTCATGTATGCCACTGTCTGTCTGTCACCACCATGGTGCTCTCACAGCTCTGGGGGAGACTGATAAAAGTAATTCCTTAAGCCAGGTACATTTACATAAAACACATGTGTGCAAGATAAATCATGGCTTTAGGCTGCTCAGAGCTGTATTTTAGAGGAACCTTTTTGTCGTCTTTCTCTAGTTTGTTTTATAGCATTTCTGTTTTCATGGCTGACTTACCAAAGCAGGAAATCATGATTTATAAACATGGGAGGAAAGACTGGGACCAAACACATATAAATATAAATAAATAAAATAAAAGTAACAAAATATAAGAAAGAATCTCCTGGATACAATCCTGTGTAATGCATTTTAGGTCAACCCTGACTGAGCAGGGAGGTTGGACCAAAGGACCCCCTGTGGTCCCCTCCAACCCTACCCAGTCTGTGATTCTGTAAATGGAAGATCTGGTACCTCAGGACTTTGTAGGCTATGGTACCTAAGGCGATTTTCCAAGCTATTTGCTCTAGGTTATAGAGGCATTTACCTACAGAAAATTGATGGGCATAATGTGGGTCACATATGTCTTACCAGGAAAAAAAATTCATGGCTGCTTCTGCAGTTGCTTTTGGTTTTGCTCTGTTTTCACTCAAACAGGCAGCACATCCTTAGAGCACCACACTTGGACATCAAGGGACAGTGTAAGCACAAAGCCCTGGACTATCCTATTGCTACCCCTAGTAACAGACCATAAGCTTTGGTACAAGTCTGAAAGCCCTCAGGACTGAGCATGGTCATGCTTGCCTTGCCTGAACTCTTCCTCACCTGCCTCAGCTCTGCTTACTTGGTTGAGAGAGCAACTCCTCTGACTGTTCAGATGTCATGTTCTATATCTAATATCTTTTATTTTGTGAGACACAGTCAGAGTAAGAAGCAGCTGCTCTGCCCTGGGTGAGATGCACCACTCCAGCAGCAGATGCAGTGCAGAGAAATACAGACCTGGGGCAACAGCAGAGATCTTGGGAAGCAGGGACATGGAATGCAACGTGGAGAAGCACAGGCAAGGCATGACAAGAGATGGGGTGTAGGCTGTCACCAGAGACATGGTGGCTATAAACAGTGCCCTAATGGTCAAAGAAACACAGAGATAAATCTGGAGAAAAGTGGGTTTAGGGGTAACAAAGAGAATAAAAGGTAGTACCTAACCAATGTAAAAGTACAGTATTATCTACATTATCTATTCTTTATCTACAGTAAATATGGACACAATGTGAAGTTGCAGACTGGTGAAGACAGGACAGAGGTGCAAGAGCATGTTAGCAAAGGATGACCTGGGTGGAACTTGGAGAGAGGAAGAAGAAATTATGAACATGAACATTAAATTCTTTCAGAGAGGCACTCCAGGTGCTGAAATCTCCCCCACCAACAGCCACCAGCCTTAAGATCCATTGGAGCAGTGGAGGGATGAGAAAGAAAAAGGGTAGAAAATAATGTGCGTGCGTGTGTGTGTGTGTGTGTGTGTGTGTGTGTGTGTGTGTACAACAATTTTTAATTTGATTCTTGTTTTGGGAATCACCCTCTAAGCAGAAAAGTGAGGTACACAGAAATCCTCTGTGTTCTGAAGTGTGGCATTATTATTATTGTTGCTGTTATTATTTTCTTCTAAATTGGGAACTGAGTTCCACAGGAATGTCTATTGTACTTACATATGGCTTCAATGAGTACTTCATGACTTCACAAAATGTCTGTGAAATGCAGGCATCTCAGAAAGGTCACTGACTATGGTCCTTCCAGTTGCAGTTCCACATCCATCCTATTAGATAACTCTGAAACTCCCCATGGTCTATCCATACAGAATTACTTCTCCATTTACATAAAATTGAACTAGTTATTCCTTCCTCTTGACATAGAGTTTCAGTTCCTTCAGTGAATATTTATACCCTCTGACTTGATATTAATATTATTAACACTATAAAATATATTATTGACACTAAGGAAATATGGGGAAAATATTTTTATGGTTAGTGTTTAGCATCCAGACATCTTATGTTTCATGTCTCAACCTTAACAATTAATGAATGCATTCAGTTCCTGAAAGAGTCCCAACAGGCACAAAGAGTCCTATTGATTTCTGGCGCATTTGGGAGGTCTGGAGCCAAGGTTTTAGTGCAAGACTGGTCATGAGATGTTTTCTGGAAACAAAAATCACTAGCATAAGTGATTTAAAGTCTACCAGCACTTAAAGGCCACATGGGGATATTTCTATTACTGTTTTACCTACTACTTTAGTAGGTAAAAGGAAAATTTCAATGCCCAAGGCTATTGAGCTGGCTCTAAGAATGTCTCCAGCAGCTTTGGTTCAGTGTTGGCCAGAGAAGAGTTTGTGAAATCAGTTTTAGTCATCCAAGGTGATCCACCCAGATGATGCAGGGGTAAAACCCCCTTGCATAGTGACTAGAAATACTCATGTAATTTTCAGTGATGGAGGTTGTGATTTGGCATTTGCCTTCTGAGCAAAGCTTTCAGGCAATTTCAACCAAGTAGGCACTGATATTATAGCCTAGGTTTCAATTATCTGGAGCATGTAGAACATGGAATGCCCATACTGTGACTGCATTCTTGAGGTTTTTGATACCCAGACCCTTGGAAATTAAAAAACAGATTTGAAATCCAGTCCAGTATTGCACATGTTTTGTACACAGTCACCCTTGCCTCATAGGTGTCAGGGAGATATATCTGAGAAGTGAAACTGATTGCTGCAATTATTAGAGAGCAGTGACTGAAAAACAAGGGCACCATCTTAACATCAGGGGTTTGTAGATCTTAGGATTTAGGTTGCACTGTGTGTGAGATGAATAACTGAGCAAAAAGTAATGCAGCCTGAGGAGGCTGCAAGAGTTTATCTTGTCTTCCTTCCCTCTTTTATCTAATTATTTCATGGCCCTTATTTATAAGTATTGATTCTTTAGTAAATGTTAATATGGGATTCTCCTCCAAGAAAAAGGTCAGAATATTAAACCATGTATTTTAGTGGTCACATAACAGGGTTAAGTGGGGCAGTGATACATCTTAAATCTACCAAAGGGAAAAAATGTTATCAGAGCCAGAGGATGGGAAAGATGTCAGGACCCCACTGAACAGATTCAGTGGAGTCTTCACTGTCCCTGTGTGTGCATGGCTGGCTTCTGTCTGTCAAATGCAGTACATGCAAAAGATAATGCTGAACAACAGGGAAGAGCAGAATGCAAAAAACCAAAGAGAGAAATACATAAAAGCCCATTGCTAAATAATGCCTTTTTCTAGCTGGGAGAAAAGCAGTGCATGTAGCGCAGTTCAGCAGAAAGCATTTCAGAGAAGTGCTGTGGTGGCTGAGCACCTCATTGCAGCCAGCCTTTCCATGGAGCCTTGCACTTGAAGAGTGAGATAATCTAACCTGAAGTTCGTCTCTGTCCTGCCCACCACGTGCCTGGGAGTGTGACTGCAGAGCCTGGCAGGACAGGCAGCCAAGGGCTGTGTGTGTGCTGGCAGGAGAGGCTGCTGCCAGCCCGTGCCTCTGCTCTCGTGCCCAGCAACGCTCAGCACAAGCATCTAATGTAGAACTCTTTCCTGCAATTTGAGTATGCTGTGATCTGCAGTGGAATAAATGAATCCTGCAGTTCAAAGATGACAAGGAAAACCTGTTCCTCCACAGGCGGCGCAAAGCCCTCAGAACTAATTTGCAAAGAGCGAACTAATGATAGATAACTCTCCACTTTTCCTTTCTTGGGCTAAGCAAAAATGTTCAGAAATGCAAAAATGCTCAGACCACCATTAAAACTGAAATTTATTTCAGAGATCAAACCTTTTAATATAGGAAATGAGAGGTTTTAGTGAAAATAAAACATTTTACATTTTGGTTTCCTGTCACTCTTCATTGCACAAGGCAAGCCTGTTATCTCCCACCAGTTTCCTGGGACTCTGCAGGGCCCCAGGTGACTCAGAGCAGAGGCTGCAAACCTTTCTCCAGTTAGTCACCCTCAAATGATTGCTTCTCTCCGTGGCTCTGTCCTCATCCACCCCGGAAATTGTCTCCCCGATCAGTGTAACACTTTATTTACCTTTGCTCCATTCTGGAGAAACATTCAAGAAAGTATCTTTGTGTGTTGCTCATCTTAATAGTCACCATATTAAAACAACCAACCAACCAACCAACCAACCAACCAACCAACCAAAAAACATTGGATACTTTTCTCCACCCAGAGGTTCCAAAGCCCTTAAAAGCCAATAGACAGACGTCCACCAGATACAGTTTTAACCGCAACAGTCAATAGGAATTTTGTTGATGACGTTGATTAAAGAAGGAACTGAGACAGACATCTCTGTCTCAGGGTGGGCTCCTCAAGTTTAAACAGCAAATTGTTTTAAAACAGAGGGTACAATTCCTGCATGGTTTTCTGTATTCCCAGCTTGTACTGACTCGCAAGTTCCATTATCTTCCTTTACTCATCTTTTCTACAAGCTTGGGCTCAAAATAAGGCTCCAGTTAAATAGCAGCCAGTTCAACCCAAGGTTAGTAGCAGAGCCATAGAATGGCCAGAGAGAGTGGCCTAGGCAGAAATATGGCATTCAGCTTAATTTCATCTGCTTTAGAAATAATATCTAATATTACAAATAAACCTGCACAAATCTGCTCTCCAAGGTAACAGTTATATGTGTTCACAAACATGCTTGCACAAATCTGGTTTCAAACAGATGATCAATTCCTCATCCTCTGAGTGCAGAGGAAAACAGATGAATTTGAGAATGGATGAGTACATTTAGGCCACAGAACCCCACTCCAAAGTTCCTGTATAAAGTCAGGGGTCTTCCCTCATGCTGAAGGTAATTTTTCAGTACAACAGCCAGGCCCTAAAAACTAACAGTGATGCTGAAAGTATCATGTCTGCAGGCTAGCAGCATATTAACCAATAATATCCCGGAAGGAAAGGAAAAGGAAAAGGAAAAGGAAAAGGAAAAGGAAAAGGAAAAGGAAAAGGAAAAGGAAAAGGAAAAGGAAAAGGAAAAGGAAAAGGAAAAGGAAAAGGAAAAGGAAAAGGAAAAGGAAAAGGAAAAGGAAAAGGAAAAGGAAAAGGAAAAGGAAAAGGAAAAGGAAAGAAAAGAAAAAAGAAAAGAAAAAAGAAAAGAAAAGAAAAGAAAAGAAAAGAAAAGAAAAGAAAAGAAAAGAAAAGAAAAGAAAAGAAAAGAAAAGAAAAGAAAAGAAAAGAAAAAGGAAAAGGTTACCATTTTGTTATCACAAAGTGCTGAAAGCCGTACCACTTTGTCTTTGGTCTTGTTGAGCCTTTTCTGTGGGGCTGGAGAACTGTCAATTAGCAGACATTTTGTTCCTGAATAGACCAGGTTTGAAAATTTGGTAGGAAAGCCCAGGAGTAGCATACAGGGAGAACTCTAAGAAATACAAATAATGCATTTCTCTTAGTGTGTTCTGCCTTGCTTTCTTCCAGCACCTATTTGGTTTCATGCCTCTGGAGCAGCCTCAGGAGGCAGCATCCATCCTCTGACTGTGCTCTGAACATGGTGCTGTCACCTCCTTGGGCTGGACTGGTCTGTTGTTGTCCATAAGACTCATAAAGAAATGTTCCTTACATGCCTGTGATTTTCTCAACCAATGTCATGTGTATATTTTAGGCTGAACTCTGTATTACAAAAATGGTCTGCTAAAATCAGGCTTAGCCCACAAGTGTAGCAGTGATTTCTGCAGCTCTTACACAAACTAGATTCCCTTTAGCACAACACTTCCAGTCTCACAGCCCTGGAAGTGTCAGTCTGGACAATAACAGCACCTTCCCCAGCCACAGGTTATTTCAGCTGCTGTCCTACAGGCCTCAATATGTGTCTCCAGTGGCTCCAGAGGGGATGCCACAGTGGGGCCTCCAGTGCTAGGGCAATGTAGCAGGCTTCAGTCAAAAGCCCATTTGAGTCAACAGCAAGACTCAGTTTATGGGTTCCAGTGGACTAGATGTGCATCTGAGCTACTCCCTTCATAGCCAGGGCAAGAATAGGCACAGCTAAGCTATGACTTATTTTCTTCTTAAAGGAGTGTGCTGGTTTGAATGTAAACCAGCAGGAGAAATGAACCACACACAATTGCCTTGAGATTTCAGGTTGGAGTTACAATGCAATAGAAAGATTACAATAAATGCAATGCTGCCCAGGAAACTGGCTTAAACCCATGAAGTCAGAGTGCAGCCTCACACCCTGTTGGTCAGGGTGGTGGTTACAGTCCTGTTGAAGTGATGGTGGTTGCAGTCAAAAGTGGTGGTCTTGTAGAGGTTCTGGTCATCCTCTGAATCCATTGAGAGGTGGTAGTGATGCCCCAGATTCCCAGTTATATATGGTCAGGTTCAGGTGGGAATGCTCAGTACCACTCCCACCCAGGGCAGGATTTTTACAATGGAATGACGTAATCCAGTGAGTCATCTGCCCATTTTGGTGGTGCCATTGAGTCCATGATAGCCCACTAGCAGAACTGACCCCCTCAGGAAGGGTGACTGTGCTGGTGCTTCCCCAGAGGGAGTTATCACAGCTGAGCTGTTTGTAAAGAGAAAAGAAACACAGCCCTGCTTCGAAGGGTTGCCTCTTCTCCTCTGTCTCGTTTGACACCCAGCTTGTAGCCTGTGTGTACTGAGCAGCTCCTGCAAAGGACCCAGGATTAACAGCTTGTCAGAAATCATATAGTGGGGAGTAGAATACACAGTTTGGGTTACACTCACATAGTGCAAAACTTTTCCTGTAACCAGGACAGGAGATGTCTAAAATATGTTTCAAAAGTACCAATTCCACTGCCTATACAGAGACACCACAAGACACATGGCTGTCTGGCTGACCACTGAAATTAGGTGAGATGAGTTCATACAGAGTTGCCAGACAGAGGAGCAGCCTCAAGCTTCAGTACCTGGGAGCAGGCACTGCAAAACACAGGGGAGGTGTTGACACAGTTAAGGGGCATGCATAACCCAGGCAAGGCACTTGAGAAACCCATGCAGCAGGGAATAGAATCTGATGTCAGGGCAGCCAGAGAGCCCAGTTTGTAACAGGGATCAACCATCACAAAATCTGTCCAGTGCCATTAGATGAAAAAGCTGGAAGAGTCCTTTCTCACAGGGGGACTGACAGAGGGAGGTAATGCACCTCTTTTATGCAGATACCAATGGATAGTTTATTTACCCAGTCTTCCAGGGTAGTGGAGCACTCAGCAGCGGGCACTCCTCAGACCTTGCACAGAAAGGGTTTGGTAACACAATAACATCATTCAGTGCCGACTGGAGCAGTGATTAGAGGGCAGGTCTTTCTCAAAGCTACATGCTGATCAGCATCCAACTCAGCCATGCCCATCATCCCCGAAGACCTCAAGGGATCTGTGTGGTTTCACAACTCCCACAAGTGGTTCCTCTGAGGCTGGCTTGAGCTCTTCTCCCAACAAAGAAAAGTTCCAGAGAAAGCTCAGTGGGAGATGACTGCATCACAGCTTCTTCCAGCTTATTCTTCCCCTGCGGAGTTTTGGGTAATAGATCTTCACTTCCAGGGAAGATGTTGTATGTGATTTGGCATCAATTGACAATGGCCTATTGTGGAGCCTTGCAAGGCAGGCACTTATTCCTTAACTTTCCTTTTCTGCATGAATTGTGTGATGTTTCCATCCAATTTGCCATGTTCTTCTTGGCCCGTACTCAAGAAACCACTGCTTTTTTTTTTTAAGAATTTGTCTGGAACAATTCAAGATGTATTAACGGTTATGACCTGGGTACATGTTGTCAATAAATAATAGCATAGTAAAATATAAAACAAAATCACATTTGGATGTAAGGATGATTGAGAAAGAAAACAGGTGTCAACTGATGACTTACAAACAAGTAATCTCACCTTTGGGCCATCTAATTTCACTGTTATTTGGCATCCTTAAAGACAGACCAGCAGCAAGACTAAAGCTGGTCTTGAAAAACATGGGAGTCACCACCCTGGATCCCAGTCTCCTGTTTCACTTTGGTTTGTCAAGTATCCTTGCTAAATGCTTCAGAAGAAAATACACGATATGCTTTGGATAGAAGCAAGGTAATCTGACCTAACAAAAGAATTTATCTTCTCTTGTGCCTAGAAGCCATTTTCAGCCCTGAAACTTGGGTAATTGCATCACTTCCAGAAATTTGTCAGGAGTGGTTGTAATACTGAGATCAGTGATGGCTCCTTATGAGAAAACCCACCAGCATGCTGCTTGGTTTTCACCTGTTGAAACAATAATGGGGTTGTATCACAGGTGCCGAACAAGACAAGACAACACCGTGGTTGTAGCCAAGGGATGGAGAGGAAACAATTAACACCTCAGCAGGTGTTTTGGTTTTTTTTGTCTTCTCCTTGATTTGCTTGGTTCATTCATGTTATCCTTATTAATTATGATTAATTGACTGACCAAGAGTCTGTTCTCCTTTTGCTAACTTGTACAAGTAGGACTAATTCGAGCAAGGTAAATATTCAGCCAGGACAGCAGACTTCTGGAAAAGTGGAGAGTGGATCCTGTAATTTACTTTTCCTGCAGCATCTCCTCAGGAAGCTTGCTGGCTCTTACCTTTCCTGCCAATGGGAAGCAGGCTATGTGCTAAAGTGCTTTTTAGTACCTTCTTCTCCTCCCAAACCTTCCATCTCTCCTGTGCTGGCAGCAGCACACTGTGGTCCTTAAACACCACCCAGATGTTTCACAATCACAGAATTGTTGGAGGGGATCTCTGGAGATCATTCAGTTCAGTACTCTGCCAAGGCAGGGTCACCTACAGCAGGTGACACAGGAAAGTGTCCAGAGTGTCTCCAGAGAGAGAGACTCCATGACCTTACTGGGCAGCCTGTTCCAGTGCTCTGTCACTCTCAAGGTGAAGTTCTTCCTCATGCTGAGGTGGTACTTCCTGTGTTTTAGTTTGTGGCCACTGCTCCTCATCCTGTCTGTGGGCACCACCAAAACCAGCCTGGCAGTGTCCTCTTAGCACCTTCCTTTGAGATATTTGTATATATTGGTGAGCTCTCCACTCAGTCTTCTCCGGACTAAACAGGCCCAGCTCCCACAGTTTCTCCTTAGAAGAGAGGTGCTGCATCCCCTCATCATCTCTGGGGCCTCTGCTGGACCCTCTGCAGTAGCTCCTTGTCTGCTTCAGACCAAAACTTCCAGTTTTGCTCACAGTGCCCAGGAGCCTGGCCATCTTACAATAGCTTTTAATTTAAAAATTCTTGTTGATTTCAGCCTTTCTCCCTTAACAGACTTGCATTTATTTACAGATTTGTTTAAGACCACATGGAGTGAAAGAACAGGCTTCAAATCTGGCAAAAGAAGTGCTGTGTTCCCAGTTTAAAAAGGACAGATTTACCCTTTGCTCATCCACTTGGACTCCCATCTGGCTCTGCCTCCCCACATGCCCAGGTGGCCAGGCTGCAGCTGTACGCAGGGACAGGCCATGTCCTAAACCCCTGCATATGTGCCTGTGCCACACTCACTGTGCCATCTCTGGCATGGCCCCTGCCATGGTTTTAACCCACAGGAGACAGCACTGTCTCAGGAAATACTTTATGGTGGCATTGGAGAGCCCTTGCTCCCAGAAATCTGGGACAGGAAAACTCATTTGGGGCAGGGAAGGAGCAAGAGGAAAGAAAGAGAGTTCAGGTGTATGGATGCAAATCACACCATTCTGCTGGGTCTCCAGGCCTGCAAAATGGAGCTGGCATGCTTCAGTGAGCAGTGCAGATGTGACCCAACTGAACAAGGGCCAGAGGCTGGAGGGAGGCAGGGATGCCAGGACAAGGCTGTTGCAGGGCTCCAGCAGCAAATGGATCTCCAGTTGCTGTTTGAGAGCAGGAGTATGACCAAACCTCATCCAGTGACCTCTCACTGAGGCCAAGGTGAGCCATGGTGTTAGTCTGAAGGGCTGAGGTTTGCATGAGAGGATAGAGAAGCTTCAGTGGGTCCAATTTTGCTCTTCCCCACATTTTTGCTTTCACAATGTTCAATTTCATTGTAATTTGGTTCTCAGGAAGGAGATTTTCCCAGGTGTTTCCTGGAAGCAAAAAGTACTGAAGGGAAAAAGGACCTGATATTCTTCTATGTCTTATCCATAGTGGCATCCTCATTTTAGGAGCTATTTTCATTACCTACCCTGGAAGCTGAACTGCCTTAGACCTCATAGGCAGCTGATACTGAAAAGTGTTCAAAATGGCTTTCCAGATGATCCTAAATTAGAGTTACCATGGAGGTTCTCCTGTCTCTTTTCATTGAGTGCAATTAAATAGACTATTAATTTTGGCCCTCTGAGTTTCACCTAAATTAGATGTCTGAACACAGCCTGAGTATCCATCTTGGACTGTAACTGTGGCTTGACCCAGCTGTCACAACTAAGTTTATAAACCCAACACTGGTTAGGAAAGCAAAGCTGCTGAGGGTGTAAGAAAACTGTATTCTGAATCTGTTGCCTAAGGCACCTGCTTATATTTTAAGTATCAGATATGCATGAGATGTGGAAAAGTCACAAGGAAGCATCTTGGTTCTGGATCCTTCTTAAAGAAAACAAGGAAATAAAAACTGTGCCTAAACAGGTAAAGAAAACAATATAAAAATACATTCTTTGTTAAACATGTATAACTAAAGAAACTAGTCCTACAGCTGCACAGATACTGTGATTTTTACTGATATCATGCTAATTGAAAACAAAAAATCCTGGGTTAGAAATGACAAGAATTTTCAGCAATCCAAAATGAGGATTCTGATGTTAATTTTCCTTAGTTTTTTATCTTAATGAAACTTTCAGAAACTGAAATTGTGCCAACACTGTTTTGTTTGGTTTAAGATTCTTTAAGGGCTGACAGGAATATGTCACCTCTGTATAAATGGGGATTCAACATTTCTTTGTCTATCACCTGACCCATGTATTTAAGGGACAGCTTAGAAATGCAGTTGCATTTTAAGTGATTTAAGTGGCCTTTTTCCCTTCATGTTACCCTTATGCTTCTTGGCTCACTCAGAGATCCACTCTTCTTAGCTCTCACTTTATTTCAATGGCCAAAGCACATGAGGATATATAAAAAATGTCAATTCTCCAAGTTGTATTTTTGCTAGTGAAGAATAAAGTTGTTGGTGAAGTGCCATCCTACCCCAGGGCTGTTCCTAGAGAGCCAGAGCTGCTGGCTTCTAGGCTGTTGAGCCAGAACAGTGTTTGTACAGCCAAAACACAGTGAAGGACAGGACTCACTTGTTTGTGCATGAGGTTGTGTAGCTGTGTGCACTGACACCTCAGGCATGTGGCAGATGGTCACTAAGGTGTCTGGAACGCCAGGTTAGCAAATCTGAGAGTAAGCAGTTCCTGAGAACAAATTCCAAAACACAAAATCATAGCTCAGAATTTGGTACAGAATCAGAACATAGGCTGAGAAACTGTTAGATAAACAAAATCTTTGTATCATTTCTGGTGTGTGGGAGACTGTAAGAGGAAACTTCATAAGTCCTCAAGCTTCTTAACTGAGTTTCTTGCCAAGCAGCAGAACTCGCAGTGTGCTGGTCCCTGAGAGCTGGTGCCTGATATAAATGATTCCTCCTCATCTTCAGGGATCTGTTTTGCCAGTATTCAGGAATGTTGCAGCAAAAATACTAATAAACAAGAAACAAAAGGAGGGGATCAGAATACATATCAATAAAGTATCTGCTACTTTGATAATTTCACATTACTATTTAATGCCTCAGTATTACCTAAATCTCTTTTAATTCTCATCAAGGGGATAATAATTTTGGCTGCTATTGGCACTCTGCACTGGCAAAGGTAATACTGGCCTTATTCTTCATGTGCCAGTTGCACTATCAGCATAGCAGGACCTACTGGTTGAGATTTGGCCTATCAAGTTTTGGTGTTTTGGTTTGTTTTCATTTCAGTGAATGGTGTGACCTTAATATAAATATCATCTTTAACATTCCTTTACCAAAACTGTAGCTAGACAGAAGGACTTTGACTAACAACTCTTACATGAGCCCTAACATCTGTCCAAAGAAATCATGGAATATCTCAAGTTGGAGGGGATCCCTAAGGAGCATCATGTCCAATTCCCTGCTTCTCACAGGACTACCTAAACCAGGTGACTACGAGCATCCTCCAGACACTTCTTGAACTCAAGTCTGCTTCCCTGGAGAGCCTGTTCCAGTGAATGATCACTTTTGTTGAAAAGCCTTTCCCTGATATTCAATCTGAGCTTAGACCAATGCAGCTCCGTTCCATTTCCCCATGTCCTATCACTGCTCCCCAAAGAGGAGATCAGCACCTCCCCCTCCACTCCTCCACTGGCACCTGGGAGGAAGCTTTAGACTGTGGTGGAGTCACTCCTTATCCTTCTCCAAGCTGAGAAAGCCAAGGGACTTCAGCCACTGCTCGTGAGTCTTGCGCTTGAAACACTACCAGTGCCAAACCTGCTCCCACCTCAGTAAGATATCCTAAACCTCCATGTCTATAAAATTAATGGCATCCAGCACCACTCACCTATTCCATCTTCATGCCAACATTACTTCCATTATATCTACATTTTGGATAGCACTTGATAAGCTGTTCTTAGTTACAGGAATAGTCACAGCAGACAAGAACTTTTGACAAACTTTTCCATAGCCCTGTGCCCTGCACCCTCTGCACATCTAGGATGCTGTTTCTTTTCCATGTGACCTCATGGCATATTTTAGGGCATCAGTGCTCTGTTGGTTTAATTAGTATGGCTGCTTCTCTTTCTCCCTGGGGCTGGGCTGAGGAGTGACCTGACATGACAGTGTGTCAGATCTGGGAAATTATTTCACACCCATTTCCTCCTTCATCAGTTATTGGCTGCCTGCTGCCCTCAGTCCTGATAATTATACAGGCAGTTCAGAAAGGTCTTGCTACTGAAGGACTATGTAATCCTCATTCTTATTCCTGGCTATTATGCTTGCATCTGCTTCTCCTAAGCACAGCTGCTGTGAAGGTAGAAATTCAACACAAGCCAGTTTCTGCCTCTGTGGCCAATGGAGAGAGAAGGAGAGAATCTGATGCCCCCAGCGTGACTCATCCCATCCTAAAAAAGATATCAAAAATAGGCAGGTATTAAGCAAGTAATGCCAGAAGTTAATTCATCTTTGGTATTAGTAGCAGATAGCTGTAATTTTTTTCTTGCCAGCTAATCTAGGTTCCATAAACTTGTCCTTTGAAGGTGAACCATTCTTTGCTGGACACGTGCATCTTCTTTCTTTCATTGCTGTTTGCTCCTGGTGAAGCTTTGCTGTAAATACGTACCAAGGAAGGGACAGAGAGGATAGTCACAACTGGAGGCTGATTGTGACATCTACAGATGTGGTGTCTGCTCTTTGCTGCTTGGGTATCAGAGAGGTGAGAATCGCACAGAAATGTGCCAAGGCAAGAAGTACAAACTGTTCTACACTCCCACATAGCATTATCTAACTTTGTGAGGAAGCTATGAAATCTATTGCTTTGTTATCTTTTATGCCATATTAAACATCTATATAAAAAACTATAACATTTTAGGTATTATACAGTTGCGCACAGATATTTGATAGTAGTGGGAAACTGCGAGAATGCAATGATGTGCTGGTTAGGAGGCACTGGCCCCATGCTCACACTCAACATATATACCACTGCTATACCACTGATATGCCACTGCTATGCCACCATGCTACTTAAACCTTCTAAAACTGAAGTAAAGGCATGGAAGTAGAAAGCCCCACAGTTAGGGCACCATGGTGTTTTACTGCATTTTTTACAGGCACAAACTCTTCTCAGCATAACCAGATGAATCAGCCATCTGAGCCAATGTTGAGTAGTCATGAGTAAGGTGGTACTGTTAATATTAAAATGATCTAGTTTTGTTTTGAAATTAAGTGGACATAGACAAGAAGAAATTGGAGAGGGGAAACAGCAAGCACTCTTGAGAAATTGTCTCAGAGAATAGGACCCTTTAGAAAAGTACATGTTGTAGCTTTCTTGGTCTGTACAAAGGGCCTTTTCAAGGATTCGCTGAGTGTAATGGAGTACATTTCTAAAAAGTGCCAAAGACAGACACAGTCTCATGCTCAGCTGGGGGAGGAGGTGTTTTGCTGCCACCCCACCACAGGTCTAGAAGTGATGTGCTCCAGGGCATGGGACAGCCTCACCTGCCCCCAATAGTTCCCACCCAGTTCTCACCCCGAGACTTGCCTGACATGCAACAGCAATGTCAGCATCAGCAGAAGAGGGACCTGCTGGGGTATTAGTGGTTTAACACACCAGAAACCTGGGTCTGTTCCTCCAGCAACCCACTTGCAGATGCAATGCAACAAATGGAGTTTCTATCTTCACAGTTCCCACAACTGCTCTCGGCCCAAAATACATTTGCTTGCTTTTTTGGAGGTTTTGTCTCATGACAGTACTGCAGTGCTTTTCTTTCACCTCATATCTAGAAATAAATACACACACTTTGCTGTGCAAACTGCCAGCCGCTCTTCAGTAAATTTCCAAGTCATAAGTGCTTAAGTTTTGCCCAGTCACCACTGCCTGTGCTGATGCTGCCTCTGAAGGGTCAGGTAGAGATCAATCCT
Organism: Ammospiza nelsoni; assembly: GCF_027579445.1. Taxonomy (NCBI): domain Eukaryota; kingdom Metazoa; phylum Chordata; class Aves; order Passeriformes; family Passerellidae; genus Ammospiza; species Ammospiza nelsoni. The sequence goes on from NC_080633.1 coordinate 128,983,170, forward strand.
CTAATCTCCCATCTCCACCCACCCCTCTCATCGCTGCAGAGGTGTTGAACCCCTCTCCCTTCTGCAGAGGCTGCGTGAGCCCTTGCAGGCACCACTGTCAGGTGGGCATTCTGTCCTCATTTGTACCCTGCTCATGAAGAAAAAAGGCAGCTAACATTAGGTGGTATCTAGGGATAGGGTGGAAGTCTGACTGGATGGTGCAGCCACTGCACAGCAGCTGAGGGGACCTGCTCATGGTCTCAGCACATTCAGTGCACTGGCTATATCAGAGCTGGAGCCTGTCCTGGCAGCTGGGAGCCAGCTCCATCCCAGGAGCCGTGCACTGGGCACAGCTGGCTCCCACTGCTCCTGAGCCTGGCAGTGACAGCGGCACCTTGACACGGCATTTCACCTGCAGCCCTGTGGGAGAGGAAAAGCACAGTGCTCTCCAGCTTGCTCTCCAGCTGCATGGGCTGCTTGCACCAGCTCCGCCGAAGGGCGCGGGAGGATGCTGCTGACCACCTTAGAGAAAAGCAACAAAATTCTGCACACAAATTCTGTAAAGAAAATGTTTTATTTAAAGTGTTAAATACCATCACCAGAATGAGTTTGATTTACATTAGTTGGTGTTCATTACAGGCCTAATCTGCCCTTTTTTTTCCCCAACTGTAATTCCTTTTAACTTTTTAAAACGTACTATTTACAAGACAGCAGTGATCACTGGAATAGTACTATTTACATGACTAAACCATAAGTAGAATTGCAGACGTGTGAAAATTAAAAAAAATACATTAATTTTTTTAAAATAAATACTGCATAATGACAATTATGTACAAACCTTCCATGCGTCATGTCCTTGATTTTAAAATTTGAAATAATTTATAGAGGACTATGCATACAAGAATGTGTGAGCACATCTCACAGTTTCAGGAAAATGGTTATGTATTTCTGTTTAATATCCTAGGGGATATTGTAGACTGCATGTTAGTAGCATTTATTTGCTGCTGGTAGACAGGTGTCTAAATTATTTCAATAAATATAATTTTACCAGTCTGTCTATTAACAATAATCCATTATATAAACTCTGCAGACAAGACACAATCTCATTTTCTATGATATTGCACAAAGTAAAAGGCATTATAAGTGATACTGTTATTACTTTTTCCCTCTTATGAGGCATGTACAATTTGTTAATGGGAAACTTCAACAGATTTTCAAATAAACTCAGAATAATTCTGTGTGGCCATAAAGGTAAATGTAACATACTTCAAAAATTATTGCAAGATTTCAATATTAAACCTTAAGTAGGTATTAAAGGCATACAAAGACCCAGGAAAAAGAAAAAAAGAAAAGGATATTTTGTTATTAAACATTAGCCAGTTACATTCCCTTTAAATAACGAAACTTAATGAGAAGCTTGAACTTGCAGCACCACCCAATGGTAGTTACTGTCTGCTACAAAACCCAGGGTTCCGAAGATCCATTAACTGCAGTGAGGTTCTGGCAATGGTGTCAAAGAGCTGACAGAGTGGTACTGAGAAGTTTTCTTTAAGGCTATTTTACCAACCAAAGACTGATACTTTCCAGACTGATATTATCTAATTATGTCTTTTGCAATGGAAATGTAATTTATGAAAATTGAACTTTACAGCAGAAGAACTGTATGGATTTGTAACCTTTGTTGCTTCTGTTATTTCAAAAATGTAGCAATCAATTTGGTTTAGTGCAAATAAAAGTGCTTAAATTTGTTTCCTAAAAATCAATCAGGTACTTAATTTTTCCTCTTTCCAAAAACCTTCAAGAAATAATAGTTCAGTCTTTGAATGAAAGATGCTGGTGCTGAACACAAATTTATTGAAGACATCTTACAATGGCCACATGATTCCAGTATTTTGCTGTAGAATTCAATTTGAAGGTGAGAAAAAATGAAAATAAGTTACCATGCACTGTACAATAAATTGCAAAAGTTCAAATATCTTCTTTATCAAATACATGCTGAATTACATTAATGTACTCCCAAGCCATGTTGCAAAATCCTTTTCAACATGCTTGAAAAAAAGTAAGCTCTTAAACAATATTTTCTCAAATAATTCAGAAATGCAGAACAATCTGCAACCCTGAACCAAATATGGGGCATAAGACAGTAATAAGTCAAAAGGTAGCCATTTTAGAATATGCTGATCATCCTGGGAGGTAGAGGGGGAAAAGAGCAAAAGGAAGAAGGGAGATTGGGAGGAGACATAGAGAAAGAAGGAGGTAAAAGAAGTGTACAATTTGCACATTATGTTGAACTTTACAAGGCTTGTACCTTTTACATTTAAATAAATTTAATATATTACACTTATTTCTTGTCACATAAACAGAATTTTAAATATTTTGCTAGAAATTATTTTTTATTTTTAATATAAGTCTGCAAAAACACAGACCATGACTGGTTTAAAGAATGATAAACGTGGTATGTCTTTGTATCACCCTGTTGCATTCTCTTCCCTTTAAAACCATGCACTAGTGAAATTTATCTTTAAAAATAATATAAACTGTTGAAAATGGCTGATTTATTCTTTTTTTTTTTTTGTTTTGCAAGTTGCAGCCCCAAGAAAATAATTTAAGTGTTCAGCTAAATCTGTGTCCATGCAAAAAAGTTTCTTAATTTCATACAGTACAGTATATCCACAGAACTTTATTTTTCAGAGAGTCCATCATGTCTGGGGTTTCACCATGTGAACAGCTGGAGGTATGAAGCCCACCACTTTAAGTCTTGAACCTTTTCAATATGAAGAGTTTTCAGATCTCAAGCAACTGCTGCAAGTGCCAGTTGACTTTTCCATCATCCTTAGATTCTTCTTTTCTTCCAATGTCTGCTAATCCACTGACTTGTAACGTGGCTCCATGGGAGGGTAACTCCGTTTCTGTGGCATAACCAAACTTTAGGAGGGGAGGGCAGATAAATAAAGAAAAGGGAGCAACAAAACAGATATGCCATTGAAAAGGACTTTTGTTGCATGAAACAGATTGATTTTTTTTAGTTTAGTCCATGGCTTCAGATTGGACCAAAACTGAGTCCCTGAACTCCAAACCTATCAGTTCTTCATGATTTCAGTCCATCACCTGAGGGCCTTCCGTAGGGCACAATGTGTGCAACTTCCTTGAGAACACAGGATCGCGTTGCAGCCCTAGAAACAGGCTCAGAAGACACAACATTAAGCATGCAGTGTTACCAGGGTTTGCGACCTGTAATTTTATTTTTTTGTAACGCTGGTTGCTATGACAACAGTTTCACAGCTGCTATGAGCGAGCATACGAAGGTCCTGTTGAACTTTCAAGAGATGATTGGGAAGCTCTTCTAGTGAGAGGAGCTAAGGTTGGGTCTACTAGGGAAGAAGGAGGGAAAAGTTTGAACCACCCAATCACCATGTTGGACAGGTCCAGTTCATCTAAAAGTATCTGTGCCACTCCCATAAAGGATTTATGATCCATACGTCCATAGTCTCCCCAAACAATTATCTGTTAGGTAAAGAAACACAAGAAAATAGAAAAATTTTAGTGAAAATGTCAAAAGCTTTAATCTGATTTGTCAAAAATCTCTGGTTGTTTAATTACAGTAAGGAATGAAATATCCAACTGCTACCATAGTTTAGTTCTGTGCATCCTAATCATGATGCAGTGACAGAAATGATCTGGGCACAAACAACAGTTACCCACGATAGCAGGGAAAGCCCAGTGAGAGGAGCCCATACATACAGCAGAAGCAAAATAATCTATAACTCACTTTTGCTCCCTTCTACTTGCATACTCAATTTCTACTGGCATAAATAGCTATTACTGTAGTGTTTATGTGCTCAGCAAGTATATAAAATATGAGCATTTACGGCCAAATGAAACCTGAAAGAAGTTTGAAACTCATTCAGTGAAAACTGTACAGGTGACATTTTCAGGTTCAGAGGAACATTTATGCAAATTACCTGTAAAACTTTCCCTTGGGGACTTTCTTCAAATGATAGAAGTTGCTGATAAAGTGGTTCCAGCGTTTTTCTTGCTACCTTTGTTTTCTTTTTGGCTATGCAGACTCCATTTTCTAATAGATACACCTTTACATATGGTGCTTAGAAGAATGAAAATAGAAAACAGAAGGTAAAGAAGAAGTCCAGTTTTTTTTTGTGTACACACACACTTTCTATCACCATATAAAAATCTGCTTTTAAAGGATATATAATTTATAAGAAGAAATATCCACAAGCAATATTAACAATTATTCCCATACAAAGCATCCATGCATTTTCTTTACTGTTCTCCTTGGGTGTATTTTTTTCTTGACTTCTTTTTGTATGTCTCTTTTACCATGGAACAATTCAGATTTTGACCTGAACAAATCAAGTATTCCTATATATAGCATCCCTATACAGTGCAATATGCAAAATAGGCCTATTAAGTAAATGCAAGACTTGCAATGACTTTGGTGAAATCTGGATCAATGCTCCAAATTTTTAATAATTTTAAATTATCTACAAGGTGAAAATCAGTGAAGAAAGGACTCTGACACAATTTCTATTTTGGCAGAAGAGCTTGCTAAAAATATCATTATATTGTCCTTTTTACATAGCGTTACAGGACATCAGATTATAAGAGAAGGAGTAAGTATCAAATAGTGGTCTACTTTTTGAGTAGATACCTATTCCACATCTCTTAATTCCCTCTTCATTCCTGAGACTTCTATATAAAATCTTCAGTATATACTTTTCTTCCTACCCCATAACTAAGGATGCCTTTGCTATTACCAAAAATACTTTGAGGTCTTCTGGCAGCCTGATTTTTCATTTCCTCCCGAAGTAGGGCTGATTTCTGATTTCAATACAATATGCATTTCAGTACACAACATTATAACCTACTGGGACTTGAACTTGTTAAGAGTTGGCAAAGCTGAACAGAAAAGCCACAGGCTTTTTATGTAGAATGCCATTCTCAGAATCACAGAATATACTGAATTGAAAGGGACCCATTATGATCATCAAGTCCAAGCCCTGGCCCTGTGCTAAGATTGTTACTAAGGTTTTTCTTCCTTACCTGGCAGTGTCTTTGAACCTGGTTTTACAACAAGGCCACGGGCTCGGATTATTTCTACTTCCAGTTGTCCTTTCTTATCCATCATTCCCACCTGAATATCTCCTAGATAACAAAAAGAAATCCCAGCATTGTAATTCAAAACTACTTTAGTATACGAAATGTTGAAAAAATGTCTAGGATGAATACGTGGTGACTTTTATCACCTGTTTTCCATCAATAAGTATGATCTGGATTTTAACACTACTATGTAATTTAAGGTTTACCCTCTTCACTGCTATTTATGTTAGTAAACAATTTAAAAACTCTGCAATAACACCTTCTCTCCCATCTTCCATGGCCTCTTTTACTTCAAAATAATTTCTACTTCCTAAGAGTTTCAAATTAAAAAAAAGGCAGCAAGGGAATTTATACAAAGCAGCTCTGTAAAGCTGCTTGAAATCTCTTCACCATTGCTCTAGTTAACGACAAATTATGAAAAGATAACTTGTGAATACACAAGCCTCTAAACACAGTAATAAACATTTTGCACCAAAATTACAGATTTTTATACAATATTATCCAAGTGATTCAAAGAAAAGTTTGGTCTCATTAGTCCCATTTTAAAGATGGAAAACTGAAGAAGAGGTAAAAGGCTGAACTTTTCAAAGCAACTTTCTACTTTTGCACTTCTTCATAAGCATCCACGATTACATTCAACTTTGGCTGAGGTTACAGCTTTGGTCTTAACTGAGTTGTTCAAAACCACAAGAGAAATCCATATTTAAAGGGACTCTAGATAAATTTTATGTTCTAACTACCTGACCAAATAGAATATATCCTATCTAGAGGGCATAAACACTTAAACACTTACCCATTGATGGCGTTGCCAATGTCTGTCGTCCTACAAGCTGGGCAGGACCAAGTCCATCCAGAAAATCACTGAACTGGCTGTCTGCAGCCAACCTCACACCAGGGAAGATCAAACTAGAAATAATATTGAAAAAGAAACCAAACAAAAATACACTTAAATTTGCCCTTTGTTTGTGTTTTTATTTATTTGTTTGTTTTTTGTTTTGTTTTGGCTTGGATTTGCTTTTTGTTTTCTAGATGTTTTGCACTTAATGTTTGTGGGTTTGGTAGTACTGTAAGGAACTTACCAAACAATTACTGTAATTTTTGAAATCCCACAGTGTGCAACAAGCAGCAATTTAGCCTCCAGCATATAAACAAACAGGTAAAGAAAGCACTCTCCTCAATAATTTCCAAATTTGTATTCTTCCATAATGTTCTCCTTTTCTAATGCATTAAAGGTCACTGTTAATTAGTGCTGATATGAGACCAGTTCATTAAGATACTAACACACACCCTTACCAGTGATTTAGTTACATGAATGTTACGTTGCTCACACTTCTCAGTTACTGTGAATTCAATGGTTAAATATCAAATGTACACAGTGAAATGATGACATTAGACCAAATACTGGTTGCTATTTTCAAAACTGCCATTCATTCAAAAGATTTTGTTGAAAATGTCTTTGAGAATGACGTCTATTCAATAATAGAACTGAAATCCCTTGTGGCAAAGGACCAAAGTAACTTAAAATTAAAATGCTTGCCATAAATTATCTGTACCCATTACAGAGCAACAAGAACTAATGACATTTGTAATGACCAATCATTAAGAAACGTCCATTTCAAATACATATAGTGCACCAACTTGGAAACACAATATATATTGTGCAGCACAGATGAACACCACTAATAAATCAACCCTCAATAAGACTTCTCTAGGCTATGTCTCAGATACATCACTCAGAAGTTTTAACTTGGGCTTTTATGATGCTATGATAACCATGATACGTGACAGACTTGTACTGCTGCCCAGATAATTTCTTCAGGTTAAAAGCAGCAGAATCTTTGAAAAACTCTTGAGTCCAGTGACCTGGAAATGCTCTGGAAATGCTTTGCTCTGCATAGCACTGACGTATGCCAGGAGTTTTTGGAACAGAACTTATCCATATCTGTGTTTTACTTGGAGTACTGCACCTGCTTCCCCTCCTGACACACCTCATGATGATGATCTGCCCCCCGATGTGCCCTTCTCATGGCACAGCAGAAATGATCCTCCTCCTTCCTGCACCAACACTGGGAGACTCTTTTCACTCACAGGGGAAGACTGAGGCTTAGTCCATCAATGACACTGGTTTGTGAAGGGAATTCTGACTGAATGGGACCTACAGCACTCACTGTGCTTCCCTCTAACAACTAGTTCCATGGAGAAATGTCAGGAAACCACAGTGTAAATGCTGCTTACTTTCCCTCGGAGCTGTAGCTGTTCATGCTCCCATCCGTTGACTCCCGGCTCGCCTGGCGAGTCATCCAGTTCCTCATCTCCACGGCCAGCCCTGTCTCCGTGCTCCTCTGGACGGTGCTCCGCAGCTTCTTGCCCCCTGCTTCTGTTGGAGACAAAAGAGAAGCCCCCATGCCACTGTGCTGCCGCAGCTGGGCAGCCGTGCCCACCCCTGCACCACGTGGCACAGACAGTCAGAGCCACAAATTAATGACCTGTAACAAAGCTTCCATTTAAAATGCATCAGTTTTTTAGTAACAGGAAAACAGCAGCATAAATATCCTTACAGGATCTTGGTTCTGTCGCCACGTGCTTTCCAAGGTCAGACAACACAAGTCTGCCCATGGAGGTAACCAGATTTAAACAATCCATAGTCTAGCGCGTTTAAAATATATTTTCCCTGGATGAATAAATCCCTCTTAGGAATTAAATTAAAATGTTACCATGATGTCAAAACCTGAAGAGAAATGTTCTAATTCAGATGGGTTATTGTTTTAAAAGCATTTGGTCATTATCTCCTAAATCAAGTTACAGATATCCATCAGTGAGGATAGTAAACTAAAAATCAAGAAGCCTTCCTATGCCTTCTTCTCTATTCATTAGCTGATTAATTTTAATTTATATTTAAAATATACAGTATTTATATGCACAATAAGAAACTTTATTACCACCTTCAAGAATAACATTTTTTCTATCTATTTGCATAGTTTAATTTTACTTAGACAAGGGAAAAAATACTCAAACAATACAATAGCATTTTTTAGTGTAGGCATTTTGATCAAGACCTCAATTGGATAAAATGAGTAGGAATGAAGCCTCAGTTTTTCTTTCATGAATAAGACAGATGTTCCATGTAATTTCTGATTTTAAACACTGTTCCCTGCACTGGGACAAGGAATTCTGCATACTTATTTCTTTTAATCTGCTCTATGCACCTCTGAGTGCAGCACAGTTATGTGTAATATACTGGTATTATAAAAGAGAAAAAAAGTTTAAAACACTACAATAATAATAATTCTTAAATACTGATACAATGAGGGCAGAGTAATATCCAATATCTTAGGACATCAATGGACTCAATTTTCTTGTGCAGTTATTTGTAGCATCTGTTACCCTTTACACCTTCTCTGCCTTGTCACGTGCTAGAGGTCAGAAGAACTTCTGGACCTGTGAGGATGGTGAAGCATTAGGGATTTGAAAAAGGAAACGAGCAAAAGGAGGAGATTGTCCTGGGATGAGGACTACCACACCCCAGGGGGAATGTGTGAGCACAGGAACTGGCTCAGAGTAAGAGGATCTGCACCCTTGGCCAGGGAATGGGAGACAGACCTCAATTTCCATGAGTGCACTCATTGTCCTAGGGCTGCAGCGCGGGTTGAAGTCTCCCAGGCCCCTCAGTCAGGAGGAATATTAGGACAATAAAGAACATGGGAAATGTAGTGATGTGGGAGCTAGACACCACAAATACCTTGAAAACCACTGTCTCCTTGTCAAGAAAGATTAATAACTCTGCAATATAGCAGCAGTGAGACATTTCTACAGCAGTATCATGAGTGGTTCAAATAATATTGCTTATTAAAAGCCTTCTGCATATTCCTTAAGGCCATCACTTTGAATCAGTACATACAAATAGTAACAATAATAGAAGTAAAATTTTTCCTCTAGAATTTCAGCTACGCAAATGAATTCAGCACACAGGACAATGAAAAAATAAATTTTATTGCATCAAAATTACTTCTAAAAATGCCCATCATCTTACATCATGTTACCTTATGTAAGAAATGCAAATAAAAAAGGCACCAGGGTACTACAACACACAAAAATGAAGGTCAGAAATCAACAATTTCATTTCTTTGGGTTGTATCATTCCAAGTGCCTGCTGGTTTATTATTTATATTCAATTAATGAAAGCTGGCATCTGACTTCCAACAGTGGTCCAGTTGTTCTAGCATACAAGCACTCATTTCAGAGAAATATTCCCACAAACTGCCAGGAAAATATCGTGCTGTAGTTTTGTAGAAAAGGTACACTGCATCATAGTAACATGTGAAAGGCACACAACTCTGAAGCCCCACAGGACATTACTCCTCTGTTCTAAGAACTCATTTGATGAGTAAGCATTAATTTTCCTTCAGTCTCATTAAATGATGGTCATTCTCAATTCATTATTGTAAATATGAAGCCCCTAATGTAAATTTAAAAGAACACCTCCATCTTGCATGATTCTTCAGTATCTTCATACACCTTTCAAACATTTGGGAGTTTGAGAGAAATATATGTTTGATTATGTCATATGTGAAGGAGTATATAGTAACTTTTATTAATTTGTAAGGCAGATTTTTTTTTCTGAACTAGAATTGTAAGTCTGTATGCCTTCATTGTAGAACAACAGAATTAAAAAATGAACATAACCATTGCACATCAATTTACTGAGAAATCAAGGCAGAACTCATGCAACCGCCAATCAAGTCTTCATAGACACACGCGTTTACAGCATCCCTCTAAACTTTAATTTAATGCAGTTTTACTTTCCCACATTCATTCTAACTGAAATAAGTGGTCTGGTTCATATGACAACAGGCACACAAAGATACAACTTTGATATACCATGAAAGTTAGATGTGTAGTATATCCAACTTTTGTGTAAGTACAAGTGGTAAACAGTAATTATTTTGACCTTAGCATGGAATTTAAGGAGGGCTGAAAGGAGGTTATGTGAATAATTATTTCCTAATTTTCAATAGAAAAAGGCAGTGCTCTCGAATGATCTCCAGAGAAAGATCTGACCTTCCATCAGTAAATAATCCTACAATTCCTCAAACCATTTTAAAGCAAAGATAGTATTTTTGTCATCCATACTTTATGTTTTATAAATTCAGCATTAAAAAATTAAAAAGGTTTCAAACAGCAATGAAACCACAAAGTTGCTGCTCAGCTTAAAGAAATAGCCTTTGGTGCCAGACTTCCAAGCTGTAGCTGGTAGAGCATCTGATTGAAGATCATATCACTCTACTAAAGCCAAACTGTTTTCCTCATTCCTGCCTGGAAATTGAAAAAAGAAACTCCTCTCTTGTGCTAATTCAACTACTCATGTAGCTGCATTCCATACTGGACCCAAATCAAAAGGAAAAACAAAAAAAAAAAGATTTAAAGTTGTCCTTTTTCTTTCAAGACAGATAATTTTGGAAAAGATATTTGTCAAGACAAGCATTCACCAAGACAAGCTGAAATGAACCCAACTACAGCAATACTAACCTCTAGCTACACAAGTAACTTGGGAATGAAACACTCACTCAGAAATAACTATCTAACTAGTGTAACTGCAAAAGTGAGGGTTGGTTTTATAATCCTAATCTATATATACACTCATGTTATGCATGCTGTTTTAATCTTAACAAATGAAAATATACGGAAGTGAGAGCTTAGAAGTGTACTTAGTTTTTACGTTGCTGAGTACCTACAATCAAAATAATTTTATTTATCATTTCCTAAACTCTAAAAAATAACATTGAAAATGTTCTCCAAATTAGTATAAACTAATTGCCCCAGCAAAAAGAAATTTCCCTCAAGTCCCCCAACAAAATATGGAATATATTATCTGAAAAACACTAGCTCAGATTCTCGCAGCCATATCATAAGGAGTGGAATAAATTACCAGAAATAATTGCACTGGTATTTATGAAAGCACACTCATTCTTACAGTTAATCACACTGGTAATTTAACTAATATGGTTGCTGCAAATAGACTCCGCAGGCCACATTTTCTAAGTTATGCACAGAATTATTTGTTCCCACAACTTGGAGTGCAAATCACTTACAAATTAGGGATGCAAAACTACTGATACAATCTTCAGCAGCAGATGAGAAGTCAAAAACTGCAGTGAATGCAACAGATTACCTTCCATCATCTGGGATCCAGCCAGATGAAATCCACTGCTGGTGGTGAGAGTGAGAGCTCTCAGTTTGCCCTCAGCAGGAGCTTCCTACAACTGCGCCCCAGCAGGCACAGAGCCACAAGAAGACAAGGCACAGGCACAGGCAGGCTGGCTATGCCAGTCCCTAGCTGGTCTGTGATCTCTTGCTAGGACTTGTAGGGGGTACAGAGCAGCTGTGGCTTCAGAAACACACTGAAGTGCTTGAGGTGGCTCTTCTCTGCTCTCCCCACCTCATCAGAAAAGCTGCATAAAAACTCCTTCAGCCTTGTCATCTCAACTCAGGAGTTAGATCCACAAAGAGAACAAGCTGCCTTTATGTGCCCATTTTTTAAGACTAAAATAATTACACACCTAGTTACCCACTCCAGATATGTGAACAACTGGCTAGATAAAAGATAGTCTAATAAAATGTGAACCTACAGAAGAAAAGGCAGACAGGGGAGGTCTCAAATTCCCTTACAGCTGCACAGCTCTGTTTCTGGAGTAGCCCAAGTTTTGTTTGCACTGAAGAAGGCATTTAGCTCTTGTTGAAGCACTAGGAAGCACAGCCAAGTTATTTCTTTCTCTGTGTTACCCACAGACCCCAAGCAGAAGACACAGTTTAGAATCTATTAATTTAAGCAGGATTTGGGCAGTACGGATTCCATTGCCACTTGAGTTTGAGCTCATTTCACTGATTCTCTTGGGCCAGTGCTAACAATCAGTTTATGAAATTTTGGTTACAATCCTTCCAATGGATATTTTCACAGTGCATGCTGTCAGCATTTCTGAAACCCAAAGAGCATTTCAGAGCCAGGGGAAACTGTTATCAGGGTCTTTCTCTTACTTGTAAGGAAGAAAGGAAGATCTGCATTCTAGTTCCTGCTTCCATGAGTATCTGAATGTAAAACAATGATAAATTATGACTGGGACAGGAATGGCCTGCACTGATATGCCCAAAGCAGAGCTGCCTTCAGCAAGAGAGCTCTTCAGTTTGGAAGGTGTGAGAGAGTCTGGGCTGAGTGTCAGTCTGCCCCATATGTTTTTAAATTTCTTGGGAGTCCTGACTAGTTTTTCATATTTGGTCAAGGAACACTTTTTCACTCTTGTCCTACTCTTTTTGTTTCTTCCTCTGGCCATAATAGAGGCATGGTTAATCAAGACAGCACCTAAGAAAACATAAAAGATAGAACTGAATTAAATAATCAACAACAATCAACTGCAAAACTGTTGCTTGGACTTCTGGTCAAAGGCTGGTATAGAAGATTTGGCATGCCATTCTTGATGAATTTCCTACAGGACCCAAGAGGCATCATGAATGTCATTTGCTCCTGGCCAGATTGCAGCATCCTTTGCCCGCATTCTGCTTCCCTGCCATGGCAAATCGTATGTTCAGCCGACTCTGTGCCTTGGTGTGGCCATGTGATGTGAAGTCAGTTTGCCATGTGGCTTCTGAGCAATCCTGTGGTTTAAGGCAAGCACCTGCTCCTTATTCTCTCCCACATCTTAATTACATCTTCCACTGTAATTTCACTGTTGCTCTGATGCCCATTCTCCAGTTTTAACTGATCCTTCAACAAATTGTTAAGAGCATCAGAAAAGAGAAACTGGTTTTGTGTGTGGAACCCATCACTTCAGTATCTTCAACTCATGGTTTTATGTTCCCAAAAAGGTTTTTGAAATATTTTTACAGGACTGAACTGTAAACAAAGAGCTGCTTTCCTGCATGCTATAAGTACAATAAGTACTTAATGTTCCTAAAACTTTAGTAACCCCAGCATTATTATTCAGAATCACATGCTACATATAAAAAGCATAAATAACTATCTTGAACACCCTATGGTTTGTTTTCAAGTACCAGTGCTAAGTACCACTCCCGGTGATCCCAGAAAAGTATATACAGCATCAGACTCGTTGTATATATATATGCAGTATATACAGCACAGAGGTCTGATGCTTGGCCATTTCCTTGACAAAGAATTTACCCCTGATAAGAGAGGCTGTCCCAGGGAATCAAAACTAATTAACCACAGCTGTAAGGAAGAGAGCAGTTAGTGCTGACGTAATTCCCACTTTTGGTTATCTGACTCTGGTTATACAACAACAAACAGGCTATGCAGGTCTGGCTGGATCCTTTGTTTTCCAGGTGCTGATTACAGATCTTGACAGTGAGGTGCAGATCAGGAACAGAACTACACACGGCCACTCAGGCCCTTCCAGCACCACTGCAGAGGTCTCTGTTACTGATAAGGCCCTCAGTGTTCTAGGTGTGGTCTGAGGATTTACCTGCCAAAAGCCATTTACCTGCTGTAAACCTGAACACAGAGGTACAACAAAAAGCACATGTCTTTGTAGCCCACAGCTGTATCTCCCATGTGACAAGTGATCTGAATGAACAGACCTTCAAGAGCCCTCATTTAGACCAGTTATGATCTCCACACAGATAAATGTTCTTATCATTCAAATGTAACAGATCTATAATCATTTGTACGTATTTTGTGCATGTGTCAAAACAGAATGGTAGCATTTTATATCCACTTTGTACATCCTGTACAACAATCTATATAACTACAAAAAGTGCAAAGCAGTGGAAAATCAGTCTCATCCCCAATCTATTAAAATCCTGAAAAACAGAGAAAGTAATTTTGTGGAATTACATTCTAATTTTGTATAAAATTTATATAAGGAATATAGATGTACAACTAGATAGGTGTACATCTTAACCACAGGAACTCTTTACATCCAGTCTCTGATTTTGCCAATGACAAAGGATGATCATCCAAAGCAAACAGAAACCATTTCTGCCGTTTCAAGAGGAAATGATTTCTATGTTTACATGAACACTCAATTTTCTAGATGTATATACCATTCTTATGTATTTTTTAATAACCATTATTTCATGCATTGTCAAGAGCAGATTAAAAATGCTTAAGCAGCAAAGAGTACATATATTGAGGAGCTTAGAACTGCTTTTTTTTTTTCATTATATGAAGTGAGAGATACTTTCTAAATTTGGAATAGTGGCAGTAACACTATTCTTTATCCCAACCTGTATTATTTTTATTGTAGCAAGGGTCATTGCATACACTATCAGACAGATCTAGGCAGCATTTTTGAATGATGTAGCAAATGTGTTGAAGCAATTCAACACCCTCTATTAAGGCTTAATGAGGTAGATGGTGCCAAGAACTTGGATGGCTACTGAGATTACACAAATTAGAAACAGCTCTTCCTCCATTTCTTTGTCTAAGATGAATAATGATCCTATGCAAATACCATTATTTAAATAACCACAGTTCACAAAAAACGGAGCAAATTTCACATTGTAATGACCTACTTTCAAACTACTGTTCTTAAACATTTACCTCTCCAAACTGAAACAATGACAACACAGTGCATTGATCTTCTGACTACATTCTTGACCTTGACATTGAAAAATGAAAATTACAGCACATAGATAGGAGATGGGTTTTTACACGTTTACGTAGGTACCACCAGAGATGCACCCTATCATGCACTGTAGCTCCACTGCTGCTGCTACAGCCACATTCAAATTATCTGTCAGCTATTCAGGTACATGCTGCACTGTAATCAGCAGCTCAGAGGAGAAACACAACTATTAGAGAAATACAGCTTTAAAAATATACTGGGCATTTCTAACTCAGTTATAAGTATGCTGTGCTTTGAATGCCAATCTTTCTGCAGTTTCTTCTACTTTTCCCTTAGTTTTCCAGAATACATATGATTTTTTGTCAGGCTCTTTGCTTTGCCTGCAACAGTATAGTTTTTTCTATGCTTAATTTTTTTAAAGGTCTTATCAATTTTGGCATCTACAGCCACTTCATTAGTACAGTACCTGAGTATAACTGGTAAAAACACTTGTGACTAGCTTGAAATGCCTGCTATACTGCCTCCACCTTTGAACTCAGCCCATGGAGCTGCAGAAATGGGACAGACCGACCACCATGATGGAAAGGCTGACCCAAGACAGCCCCTGAACTGGGCCCTAACAGCAAACAGAAAAATTAATTAACTATAAAATTAAATGTCATGCAGATTGTTACGGAACAATTATTATTGCATATTCAGAGTGCTTTTATCCTCCAAGATGAGTGACCCCACTGTTGCATGCAATGTGCAGCAGACGATCTCTGGTGTGCTAGCATCAATTGAGCCAAGATCTTTAAAGGTTCATCTCTTACAGGATAACCTGTCACAGGGCACTATACCCTTCTTTCATATCCTTCCTTGGCTCTGCCTATGAACATTCCACATAAACAAGGTCATCTTTACCACCAAGGCTAAAATGTAGGCCAATTCCCCCAAGATGATGTAGTTATTTTCGTTTTCTTCATAGCCTGATACTCCTATATTACTTTATTCTTTTTAAGATGGTAATTTTAAAGGATAACTACTTAATCTTCAGAATTCTCTTCACTTTAGTAATTACTGTGCTAATGAATTTATTGTTACTACTTCCCCCATTTTCTATTTCTGGTCAAATTATTGTCTGCTTGTTATTGTCTACTGGGACATCCAGAGGGACACTGTGATCTGGCGGTCTAACCACAGGAACAGAATCCAGGAACTGCTGAGTTTTATTCCAGCTGTGCCAATGTGCAGTGATTAATCAGTGAGAAATGCCACTGAAGCCATTACCAGTGCTCAACTGAGCAGCTCCATGTACCTTTAAATAAAGTCCTGAGTCTTCACTCAGGGGCAGCACTCCTGCTGACACCTATGTGGGATCCAACAACCCCTCCAGCAAGTTTCCCAGCTAATTATCAGCCCGGTGACAGGAGAGTGCAATGTGCTTCTATTCCTGCTGAACTCCTGCAGCAACCCTCAGATACTTCTTTCAGTAGACATCAATATGCAAAACTGTAACATAACTTCTCCTCAGCTAATGCAACTAAGTTTTGCTATTTTTGGCACGATTGTCTTGGACTGAAGAACATTCTCTGGCTTTTTTTTTTAATTGCCTTTTGTTTTTCTAACATACTGGGAGACCAAGTTGCTTTCCAGTTCTTTCTGAATTAATTTATGTCTTAAATTATCATAAATTATCTGTTGAATTGTCTTCAGCACCTGCAAAGCATTTGGCTTTCCCCTTCAATCTCATAGCTTCACTACCACCCAAAAACTTCAGCAAAGGAAGATATTAAATTGAAATATACTCCCTTTTGGTAGGCACAGTTCTGCATACAGACCTTGCCATAACCAGCAGCTCCACAGCTGCACTCCTGGCAATGTGCTATTTAACTGTTTATTACAACACCTCAGTGTAAATGCAAATCAGAAGTGAAGTATGAAAAGGAAATCATAGTGAAAATTTATTAAAAAACAATACACAGTGTAATTTGAGGAAGCACCAAGTTACCAGTCCCAATCATAAAAACAGACATAGGCTTTCTAGTGATCACATCGTGTGACCTGAGCCTCTCTTCTTTTCTCTGCATGTTGGGTAACTCTACTTCTTCTCCAGTAAGCTTCTTGTACATAGGAATTCATTTGCTCAGTTGTTCACAGGAAAGTTTAGTGCACTCATGCACTACTTGTAAATATAGCACGTGTATGAGACTTTGCACTATGACTACACAGACATCTAAAAGGATATCACATATATTTATAGTGGAAATTCTCTTATCTTTTGACAGTCACAAAATTTCTTTAACTTCAACAAAGCCAAGATTTCAGAAAAAATATGAATGCTTCAAGAGCATTTATACAGATACTGATTTGCACTCTGTCCCCATACCTTTTCAACAATTTCCATGTAATAAATTACATTTCCATGTAATTCCAAGTCTGTTCTAAGTGGTATTTGACACCAATTCTCACTTCAGTATGCAGGCCATACATTTTATCATTAGTGAATCTAACAAAATAAAATGCAAGACATCTCTTTAAAATCCTTGATACTTTGACAACATAAATTTCTGGTACCATGTTAGTCCTGTGTGTATACATGCAGACATGCCAGAAAGAAATGGATGATACAAAGAATATTTTAATCCTAAATAATGAATGTGCATAAACTTGAAGGATTCATCCCAACTGATCAGCAGGTAAGAAATGCTATTTTAAATAGTAGCTCCCTGCACTGCAAACCAGGCCTACTAGCCATGACAAACCGCCCTGTACTCTGTACTGGTGAGGCCACACTTTGAGTGCTGTGTTCATTTTCGGGTCCTCCAAGGACACTGAGGTGCTGGAGGGTGTCCAGAGAAAGGCAACAATGCTCTAAAAACAGAACTTATGAGAAATAGCTGAGGGAGCTGGGCTTGTTTAGCCTGGAGGAGACTCAGGGGAACCTCATCACTCTCTACAAGCACCTGACAGGAGGCTGTAGTGAGGGGAGCTTCAGTCTCTTCTGCCATGCCTGCAGTGAGAGGATGAGATAAAATGGCTTTACACTGAGACAGTGGAGATTCAGATTAGATATTAGAAACAAAAATTCACTGTTAGGATGGTCAGGCATTGGAATGGGTTGCCCAGGGAGATGGTGGAGCCACCACCCCTGGAGGTGTTAAAGAGGTGTCTGGAGGTGGCTCTGGGTGATGGGGTTTAGGTGCTACAGTGACAGTGCTGGGTGGGCAGCTGGACTGGATGTTCTTGAAGGTCCCTTCCAACCTTCTGATGATTCTGTGATTCAAATTCATGGCTACCAAAACCAGCAAACAGCAGCCTTTCCACAGCCCACTTCTTCAGTACATCACAGCTTGGATGCCAGGGCTTAAGAGATCTCCTTTAATCAGCCGACACGTAAAGGGATCTTCTTAATCATCATGCTCAAAAATAGCTACAAAAATTATTAATTTGTTGTATTGAGTTACTTGCTAATAAATGACTTCTGACCTTGACAACACTCATATTCTTTCATAGCAAAAGATATACCTCTGGACCACTTCAGCAGTTAATAAAAAAAGTCTTCAAGAGAGTATCCCAAATAAATGCCTCAACGGGTCAGATTTTCTAGATTTTCTATTTGTATTAAAAATATGACTGAGTGTGAAATGTAAAAAAAAAAAAAAAAGCACCCTTGTAACAGAGTTTATCTTTTTTTTTAGGATATCCACTACATGCAGAAATAACTACATCACGAGGATAATTAACTTATGAAGTTTGACACCTTTTTCAGATTAAACTGTAAAAGAACATTTGTATGTGAACATGGGAATATTACTACAACTAATGTATTAATTACATTTCATTAATATAATTGTATAAACACTCGTAAGATAATAAATTCCAATTTGAGTGCAGAAGTAACTTGCCATCCAGAGAACACATCACAGTTTTTTCTTTCTAATCCCACTGAGGACACTTGGAAAATGATCTTTGCTTCATGGCTGCCATTCCCTCTGTAACCTGGTATGTCTGAACTGAGGTAGCAGAAACTCAAATCCATAAAACTGCATAGCAGTTCCATTTCTATTTTTTTCATGGGAATTAATGAAATGTATTTTCAAGTGTAGCCTACATCTAAATAGGATCAGATAACATAAATCCACACAATATGTGACATATTCATCATTATACAATCTTTTAACACTTTGAATAATTTGCCAGCACAAAATAAATAAATCATTACAATTATCCTTAAATTTACAGACATTTCTCTGCTGACTTCCATCTACTTTATATTTCTTTGAACCAGTGAACAGTTTTAAGCAAACACAGATTCCACCAAGGAATAAATTAAATGCTTCCTAGAGAAGTAAAGAAAACCAAGTAGAATAAAACAAATCAACACTCTGATTTCACACAGGATTAATGCAATTATTGTATCTAAAAATCAGGAGTGAAAAGAAAAAGCTTCAGGAATGATAAAGAAAAATAATCTCTAAAGAATACCTTTACACATTTAGTTTAGGATAATTTATGATATTTTCAGTGTGTGCTTTCAGCCATAGTGTTTTATTAGCACATCAATAGTATTAAAAATGCCATCTGAAGCCTACCCTGCAGTCTACTGGCAATATTTTGCAGTTCACTTCATTGTTCAAGGCAGGGAGCAGATGAGAGTACTGAAGGACAGCAGAGTTTGCCCCAGGGGGAAGCCACTTCTCTTCCACTGAAAGAGGCAAGCTGGCCAGCCCCAGAGTAAGAGCAGGGAAAAGGTGAGGGACCATGCCTTGGGATTTAATCAGAATTGAGAGATGCTTTGGAGAAAAAAAATCACAGACCATTGCACATGAGAAGATAAATCAAAACACACAAAGACAGACATTACCCACTGAACTCTCAGCCTGAAATGTGGAAGGTGATAAACGAACATGCAGATATTTTAAATAGATCATGAATGGTGTACACACACAGCTGATACATGTTTGCATGGCAGCATTGGACATTGGTTTCTCTCTTTTATAGTGTTCAAATCTATTGAAGGTGCAATTTGCTCCATTAATCTTAGTGGAATTAAAAATCTTGAATTAGTTCTGATAAAACAAGGGAAATCCCAGCGGTTCATTCTATACATAAATATATTTAAACACAACAGATTACTGTCGTTATGAAACCAGTATACTCAAAACAAACTCATGAAATACAAGTTCCGTCCTGGACACAGTTTGGTGCCACGCATAACTATGTATGTACATTTGCACATTCCAAATAGCAAGTCTCTTTGGGGGCCATGCCTACACACAAAATCCACTGTATTTCTCCTGTTAGCCTTCCATCTGCACTGCTACTCTAAGGAAAGGATACTTGGGGCCAGTATTTAATTGCTCAACTCTGGTGTTCTATAAAAATTCTGTTGTAATGACAGGCAAGGGATACTTGAACAAGCCCGTAGATTGTCAGAAAAGCACCCGCGAGGAAGTGTGGTTTGTTTTTCGTATGAATGAGCAGAAAATGGAAAGAATGGAAAGACCCTCTATCCTTTACTTCTCCCCCCAACGTAACTAAAGTTCAGCTAGCAACTTCATTCCCAATGTGACGAGAAACATCATCCGTTAAATCCCACCTCACTCTCCAGCTACAAGCACGCTGTTACCAATCTCTCTCTCAGCCCAAGCCACTCTCCATCACTCGCGTCCCATATCCAGCTCCTCGCCCAGCCGACCCCCGGCCCTTCCCGGCGGGCGGCCGCCGCCGAGCCCCGCCCGTCCCCGGAGCGGCCCGGAGCGCCCGCGGTCCCCGCGCACACCTGCGGCCACCGTGCCCCGGCCCCTCACCTCCGTCCTCCTCCTCCAGGGAGTTCATGCAGGGAAAGTAGACCGCCAGCGCCTCGAAGGAGGCGGAGAGGCTGCTCCGGCTCTGCGACCGCTGCATGGCGCGCCCGCCGGCCGCCGTCTGCCGGCCCATCTTGGCCGAGCGGCACCCGCCTTTGGCGCGGTACAAGAAGCGCGGCGTCTTGGCGGCGGGGGCTGAGGGCGGCGGGGAGCGCTGGGCGGGCTGCGCGCCGCGGAGCTGGGCTCTGCCCCGCTGTGCCCGGCTCTGCCCCGCTGCCGCCGCCGCTGCTCTCGGCGGGGCGGGCCGCCGCAGCCGGCACGGAGCCGCCTACGAGCGGGGCGAGCAGTGAGCCGGCGGCGCGGGGCTCTGGGGCGGGCGGAGCGGGACGGCGCCGTCGTGTGAGACTCGCGGGCGGGACGGTCCGGCCGCGGCGGCTGTAAATACCGAGCGCGCCGGAGGCAGGACCGGGGCACGGCGCCGGCCGGTAGCGGCGGGACGTCCCGCAGGCACCGCCCGCAGACTTTGTTCTCCGCCCGGTTCCCGCCGGCCTGCGAGCGGCCCCTGCGCGGCAGCAGGCGGGAGGGGCGCGCCGGGGCCGGCCGGGGCTCGCAGGGTTGCTGGAGGCGGGGGGAGGCCGCAGAAAGGGCGGCCCCGTGGCTCGGCACGGAGCGGGGAACGCAGCGGCGGCCCCGGCGGGGAGCGGGGCTGGGCAGCGGGGCTGGGCAGCGCTGCCCCCACTCCCGGCCGGCAGGACACACCTGCAGCCTACGGGCGAGAGTCCGCTCTCGGGTGGGATCTATAAAAGAGGGAACGAACCACTGGACCAGAGAAAGGCTGAGCTGGGAAGGTGTCCCTGGGTCATGAGGCAGGGTCACTAGGGCCAGCTGCCCTGACTGGGGGCCAGACGGCTTTGAGTCTCTCTCTCAGCCTCCCTGGGAAACCTCTCTCAGCAATGCTCACTCACCCTCACAGTGAAAAACTGCTGATGTTCGGCATGAGGCTTCTGTGAGCGAGCTTGTGCCCATTGCTTCTGTCAGTGGCCCAGCATCTCTTGAGGAGCTGGCCCTGCAAGCCACAGGCAAATCCTTCATCTCTTCTCCACTTTAGGCCAAGCTGTATTTCTCTAAAGCACATCTGCCTCCTTAGCAAACATGAGTGTACCTTTTCTAAATTCAGTCCTTAGAGGATTTGCTTATAGCTACATCACATAATTTTGGGGCTTTTATATATTCTTACTTCCATATCTTCCTCAACACTATTTAATGTTACCTTTTTTCTTTTATCCAGTATGTTACCTTAATTGAGTATATAGCAATTCGCAAACTTTTCCCTAAAATGCTAAGAAATTAAAGCACTGGGCAGGATTAAAAAGAGGTACCAGTTACTGTACCAATCTTTTGAAGCATCAGTGACTTATTCCACTATAGTTCATGGCAGTGCAAAAGTGCTATCAAGCCTTACACATGCTTGTTGTTTCCTTACTTGCCCTTTGAACAGTAATGACAGTAAATGCAGGACTTGGGGTGCATTCAGTTTTCTTTCAAATAAAAAAAGAATTATCTCAAAATAATCAAACCCTATCTCAAAATTTATCAAACCCTAAACATTAAATATAATGTTTAGGGTTTGATCTAACGCATTTTGCAGACAGAATGATGGTTTGAAGTGAAACTGAAACTCTTCATGAAGAAAGTATGTAGAGTGAAATACACTTCACACCCCTCATGTGTATTTCCTTGAGCTGATGATTGGAAAGTATAATAATAAGACTTTAAAACCAGCCAACACTGTCACTGACATACTTTGCTGAGGAATGAAAACTAGTTGGAACTTTAGCATTCAGGGATGGAACCATCATCACTCAATCTACATCAAAGCAGTGAGTTTTTACAGGTATTTTTATGATTTGCCCAATAACTTGATTTCTAGATAACTATAATATAACAAAGCAAGTCTCATGTAACATCATAGGAACTTATTTTAGAAGAACATAAATCCCTTTTTTCCTCTTTACTGGCTATAAAAGATGCCCAGGGCAGCTTCTCTAGGCTCTGACATCTTTTAGATGTCTCATTCAGGTCATGTTCCAAAATGTGTGTTTAGTTGCTCATCATGTTTCTCTGGCCACATGCCCAATTTTGTCCCCTCCCTGTGATGTTCTTCTGATTAACAAGAAGGTGAGCTGCCAAGACAGATAGACACCTCTCTTGTGAGCCACAGGCAGGCCCACAGGCACTCCATGATGGCAGAGACCTGCCAAGGTCTGTGGAGGACACCTGGTCAGCCTGCAGTACCTCTTCCCTAAAATCACGTTTTGCATTACATCCCTGTAAGGTATTTTCAAGTGGTCGAGTGAGCTTTTCCTGTTTACACTTTACTCTAAAAAGACATTACTGAAATACTATAAAGCAAACAACTCTAAAAGAAAGTGTAATGGTAGTAATAATAATAAATGTCTAGTATACAAAATCATATACTTGGCAAAACCCAATAAAGCATGTTGAAATAATTGCTAAAGATATTTTTAAAAGACTTGGTGACTACAGAATTTTCTATCTATAAACATTAAAGCAGACAAAATAACTTCCTTCAACATTTTTATGAATGTGAGATTTGGCAGAAAAGTAAATGTCCATTAAATAATAATTCATGACTGCTTTTGAGAAGTTGAATGTAGGGGCCTGAATATATGTATTGTTATAAAGGAGTCCTTGTGAATATATATATGTAGTGAGAGTCCTATGTATTAGATAGGTGGGTCCTGTTGCTCTGGATGAGCTACAGCTGTGGGATCCTTGGTTGGGTAGCAGCTGTAGCTCATGAAGGGCTCTGGGATAAAAGGGGGTTGGGTCGAGAGCCCAGGAGGAGCCCCTATGGAAGCCATGAGGAACTGTGCTGCAGAGAGGAGCTGCATAATAGGACCAGCAAGAAGGTATGGACTTTAAGATGGGACTCCAGAAATATGAAATACAATAAGATAACAACAACAATTGGTGACCCCGACGTGATGGAGGTATGCAGCCTGAAGAGCTGTGGAAGATAGGTGTAGCAGCCTGAAGAGCTGTGGAAAATAGGACAGCCTGAGAGCTGTAGCAGCCTGAAGAGCTGTGGAAGATAGGTGTAGCAGCCTGAAGAGCTGTGGAAGATAGGACAGCCGAGAGCTGTGGCAGCCGGAGAGCTGGGACAGTGGAAGATAGGACAGCCGAGAGCTGTGGCAGCCTGAGAGCTGGGACAGATAATGGAGAAATTGTTAAAAGAAAAGGGGGGAAATGTAGGGGCCTGAATATATGTATTGTTATAAAGGAGTCCTTGTGAATATATATATGTAGTGAGAGTCCTATGTATTAGATAGGTGGGTCCTGTTGCTCTGGATGAGCTACAGCTGTGGGATCCTTGGTTGGGTAGCAGCTGTAGCTCATGAAGGGCTCTGGGATAAAAGGGGGTTGGGTCGAGAGCCCAGAAGGAGCCCCTATGGAAGCCATGAGGAACTGTGCTGCAGAGAGGAGCTGCATAATAGGACCATCAAGAAGGTATGGACTTTAAGATGGGACTCCAGAAATATGAAATACAATAAGATAACAACAACAGTTGGATAATAAAAATGAGTTAATGTTCATTACATTTCAGATTAACTACTGGTTACTTTCACAAAAACAGTTGAATAAAACTGAAAAGACATTGAGAAAGCAGAGAAAGGCAAAACAACAGTTGGGTGACTTGGAGATACAAAAAAATAAATAAACTCTAGAATATATATTCAAAAAAGAGCAACATGATTTGGAACATCTGTTTCATCTACTTTCACTCACATTTAGAAATATTCTTGTGTAAGTACTCCCCTTAGAAGTATCTCTTGTAGAAGAAATAATACCTGCTTGGAAGCCAAGAGGCTTCTAAGCCATTAATAACAAATTGACATTTTTGCTAATGTTGTCAATATAAAAAACCTGTTGCTGTCATTGATAAAATCAGTCCATACCAAGGAAAGCACTTTAAAACCTCAACTATCTGTAGTCAATTACAAATTACCCCAAACAGACACTGGGATATTAGGCACCTGTGCAAAAAAATCCGTAACAAAACACTGGATCACCATCCTATCCAAGCTTCCTCAATATGCTTCTGTCCTAATTTTCTTTCTTTAAAATAAATATTTAAATGGAGAATGAAAACAGACACAAAGAACTGAGGTGACAAATCCATAAATTCTCATGGTATTTTGGGAGGCTGTCCTCAGTTTCTAATGATTGCACTATACAAATAATCTAATTGATGGCAATCTAGACACATCCTGAACTGCAGAAAACAAGTTTACTACCCTGACATTGACAACATCCCCCAGCTGTTTTGCTGATTGTTTAAATTTTAACTGACACTCATTGATTTGCTTCACCAGGTAGAAGTGAATAAAAATCCTGTTAAAGAACAGCACCCGAATTCCCATCTCAATGCTAAATGTTAAGACAAAGCAAGAGACTCCAAGGCATGCTATTTTGTTAACATTTATATAGTTTGCTGAAAGAAACCATGTTGTAGGAATCGAGGTCAAACAGAACAAAGTCAAACACCTTCTATAAATGTATGTATTGTCCTAAAGAAATGCTATTTGTAGGGTTGGATTTATTATCAAATATTTTGGTGGCTCATCTAAAGAATTGTGGAAGCAATTGCTTACTAGTTGTGTTCCCTGAAAATTGCTAAAAGATGAATTTGTGGCACTGGATATTTGGTGTCAATCTACTCTAAATACAGCCAGCCAATAATAGAATTCTGAATTTAATAAATGTACCTTTCTCTTTTTATGTAGGTATGCCATGTGAGGTAATTTAAAAAGTACATGGAAGTTAATGTATTCCCCATGCTTTTCCATGTTTCTTCTGTAACTGGGTGCATTTCAGCAAGCTTGCCTCAAGTAAACACTAATTATTAGACTTAAAATGGGGATGCTTCAGAAAAATAATGCTTTGATGATTCCTTCATGAAACCATTACTTTTATCAAGGACAGAAAAATCAAAAGGAAAAATGATATTTCTTCACTTCCCATTTCTACTTCTATGTACTGAACCCAGAGGTCAATTCCCTGGAGTGAAGAATTCAATAATTTTTATGGCAATTATTTTTTTATTATTGCCTATATTATGGATTAATTCCTAAAGCCTGCTTCAGCTTCTGAACACAAGATAAAAGCACACATTGCCATAAAAGAGTTCCTGAGCCCTTGTGCACATTTTGGAGAAGATTCTCCAGGGCAGTCACTATGGAAGGGTGATCTAAAGTTTCTCCTTTAACCTGCAGTTAAGGAAGGTTTCCTGGGAATGGGACTAGAAAGGAGTTAATGACTTTTCTTTGTCACCTCTTCTGTCAAGCATTGCCCACAGACTTCTTTTGTTAGCTACAGAAGGGATTTATTTTGTTCATGATTGTCTTCAAAAAGAACCAGTTTATCTGCTGAGCTTTATATGCTGGTTAATTACCTCTAACTTGTACCACACCTATCAACTACTAGGCACAAAATACTAAAATTGTAATTCAAACTCTATATGTATTCCCACTTATAAGAAATCTTTGTGCAACATGCCACTACAAGAAGGGCAAACTGCTTCCTCTTAAAACAGGAGGAGGAGTCCCCCACACCTCCCACACTGTTTTATTTCACTGAGTTTTTGTCTCTCATGCCTTCAGTCTTCACTAATCAGAGACAGCCAACATGTAAACAGAGAAGAAATACTTGACAAGGGCCTCAAAAAGAGTTAACTTGGAATTGTCTCCCACTCCAAAAAGTAAGCCAGTTTGAAAACCCAGCATTTATCTGATTCTAGGAAGACACAAAAGGAAAAATAAATACCAGTATTGGTTGGAGGAAATGTTATTCTCCAACTGAGTCTCCAAT
Organism: Ammospiza nelsoni; assembly: GCF_027579445.1. Classification (NCBI taxonomy): domain Eukaryota; kingdom Metazoa; phylum Chordata; class Aves; order Passeriformes; family Passerellidae; genus Ammospiza; species Ammospiza nelsoni. Next base: position 129,009,523 of record NC_080633.1, read on the forward strand.
TATTCAAGCAATTTCCAGTAATTTGTCCAGATTAAGTATCACTGGAATATACAACTGCTATTATTACTGAATTGAACCTTTTTTTTTTTCCTTTGTGTAAAGCTAAAACAATACATGGAAAAGATCATTAAAACCATGGCCCAGTTAGTGTAAAACAGGGTTTATGTATAACAACTTGTACCATGTAGTAACAAGCTGCCATTGCCTATAATATGCTAAATGTTAGGACTGTGCTGGCTGTCCTCATTCCCTACAGAGATGGCCAAGTGCCAACTCCAGCCCAGCACTTTGAAAGGGCAGATTCCAGAAATCTACAAGGTCCTTCACAAAGTAATGGCTGCTTTTACTGAATCCTATCTTATAAAAATTCACTGTTCTTGACTTAATATTTTTTTGATCATTATCAAAGAATCATAGAATGGTTTAGATTGAAAGGGACAGTTAAAGGTCATCTAGTCCAATACTCTTGTGACGAGCAGGGACACCTTCCACTACACCAGGCTGCTCAGAGCCCCATCCAGCCATCTAGAATGTTTCCAGGGTTGAGACATCTACCTGTTCCAGAGTTTTTCCACACTTGTTATAAAAACCTTTTCCTTATATCTTATCTAAACCTACCCTGATTTGGTTTAAAACCATTACCCCTTGTCCTGTCACAACAGACCATGCTAAATAGTTGTCCCTGACTTGTCATGACCTTTGTCATGAACTCCATCCCAGGGCAACAGCTCCCATGCATCATTGACCTTCAGTGGTCTCCTACTCTTCTTAAATTTTCATGATATAACAATAATTCCTACGTTATTTCTACATCTAGCAGTTAGAAATGAGTTTTCTAAATTCTACTTTATTTAAATCTTACATTTTGGGTTTTCTGCGTCTCCCCTACTAAGCAGTTCCAGAGAATGCAGGTACACTTTTCTGTCTGCTTACATGGTAACAGTAAATTTTTCCATTCTCCCACTTCTTTTGGCATTTTCTACTGTAAGGTCAACTCCACCCCAAATATCAAGCTAGGTACACAGATTTATACCAAAATAACTTTGCTGACTGACACAGCTGTTCTGGGAGAATTCCCTAGTTGTTAGTGCAAGTGCAGTTATATCAGCAAAACAGGATTCTCCTAGAACTGCTTGTTTTGCATGCCCACCTTAGGACTCATTTATTGGTACACAATTCCAGCATTCCTGCATGGGAATAGTGGTTCCACTGATCCCATCACCTCAACAGTCTCTGCCAATGGGACTCTATCTTCAAGTAATTCAGCCTGTGTGGAGATAATTTCAGTCTTGCACATTTTCAAAGGATGCAGGTTTGAAGAGCTGAAAGAAATTACTTTCACTACATCTCTTTCAAACACTCAACAAATTTCAGTTTCTAAAAATAAAATCAGGAAATTTTAACATAAAAATTGTTTTAAAAGGTAGAAATAGAAAAGTCTTTTGGTTTTTTTCTTAGAAACAGGCTGCTTTCAGATGCATAAAGACACCAATTTTAGTTTGGATTGCTTGCCCTGCAGTTGGCATTCTCTTCTGCATTAAGCTCTCTATAATGAACATAAAGGAAATCTATAAAAGTAACACTTTTTCTTTAATGCTAATATTAATCACATGTGAAAGCTGTCTGTTCTTATTTACACAAAATATATTTACTTTCCCCTTCAATATTTATGAGAAAGCCACAAAACCAAAATAAAGTAGTAATTTTTCTGGATAACAAAAGGAGTTTTTAATGGGCTAGCATGAAGCAACACACTGTAGATAGCTCACAAGTAGCTAGGAGGTTGGAGAGAGAAACTCTACACTGCTATTTCTGTTTTGATTAAAATAATTTCACATCTTTATGATCACAAGGTGATCTGCAAATCACAAGGTGTCTTAGAGGTTGGCAAAAACTACTACTTCGTAATGCTTCATCAGGGAGAGAAACCAAGAGCACAGAAATAAAAAGCTACATGGTTTTTTGAAGAAAGAAGTGTTGAGAAAAGAAACCCATAGGAAAAATATCAAGCTGTTTGAAAAGCTAAAGGCAGGTGGTGGGGTGTTGTTTGATTTGGTTTGGGGTTTTTTTTTGTTATAAATACATACGTTCTATCTGCTTCCTTTGTTTTGATCCCAATCCACCTTTTTGCCTCTGAGAATGACCTTCATAATTCATCACACCCATCAGCTTAAAAACAAGCTGTAGTTATTCATTTATATGCTCAAATTATATTATTGCAGCTGCCTGTGTACTCCACTGAAAGTTTTCAGAATGTCTTAGAGGAGGACAGTGTAATTAGTTTCAGACACTCTAATTTCATGAAACATGATTTGTTTCCCTTCTAATTCCATCTTCAGTAGAGATGGGACAAAACCAGTACAGAACTATTGGCACTTGAGTGGCCTGTGGAGCACGGTGTCCTGAACCTCTGTTGGGGCTGTGATCTGCTGATGCTACTGAAGAGGATGTACTGCAGAAGAACACTCTATGATCTTTTGCTTGTATTCTGGGTCCTTATGCTTGTGTTCTGCCAGAAAAATAAATACAAAGAGCATCCTGCTGAAATGAAATGTGTTTTGCAAACAACATGTAAAATTATGAGCATGTAAACAACAGGGTGAAAAGTGAGGTGTGTACCTGTCACACGTTGTTCTCTGCACTCAAGAACTGCAGTGACTAGAGAGAACATAGTTTGCCAAGGACAGAGCAGGTCTGGTTCAATATGTTTGCCTTTTAAAAGTAATATGTTATCATCAAGTGTCAAAAGCCTTGGGGAGTCCAAATGTCAGCGTTGAAGAGACATTTGTCTTGCAAGTCAGTCAGGTAATTTCAAAGTACCCTGTAGAAGGTTAATATATCAAGGTGGTGTGATTTTGCAAAGTTCTGTGCCCATTAGGTTATCTGTTTTCCTGAGACCACAGATTACATTCATTGAATACACTGTGTGCCAGAGTCCTGTGCATGACTTCAGTGCAGAAAAACAAAACAGGATTTTCTGAGGCTCCTTATGCTCTGCAAAGCACTGCAGAGACTTGCCACATCTATTTGGTAAATCATGCTTTTTCAGACTGCCTGCACTGTGCAGTGCACAGGTAACCAGCTCCATCCATCATCAATGTAACCATCCCATGGTTCCATCTATAACATTATGGTTACCATCCATATGGTTACTCCTAGCTGGTAGAGTGGAATCTCTGAATGCCTCAGACTTCCAGAATGTCAGTGGAAGCTACACAATTTTAATGGTGTCATAAATGTCCCTTCTTATGGGTACAAGTGTATAGGGTGCAAATACTTTAAATCTTAACTAGGATTTTACAAAGGGACCATATTCACTTATGAAACACCTTAATTTTAATGGTCAGCAATGAACTCACTGTCTAGAATCTGAGTCAGCTGGTGGGCACCAGAATCTATCTAGAAATAACAATGAAAATATTTTCCAAGCAAAGTTGAAATATATTTTTATCTGGTGATGTCATGTTTATCTGACAAAATCACAGATTTCAGTTTTATTTTGTAAGTTTTCATATTATTTATAACTCTGGCAGAGGAATGTGTGCTGTTGTCATTAAATGTCTCTCATTTCCATGGTGTTTTAGTCATAGCAGTGTCTCTTCAGACATGCTCACACAATCCATGAATCTCAAAATGCCAATAATGAAAAACAATTTTCTTTTTCTATTTCATTTGTTTATATCTGGTTATCCACAGCTATGTCTACACGAGCAAATACAATATCAGGACACATTCTGATGCACAGAATGTGTTGGGCTGGAAGGGACCTTAAAAATGATCTAGTTCCAACCTGCCTGCTGTGGGCAAGGACATCTTTCATGTGTCACATTGCTCCAAGCCCCATCCAACCTGGCCTTGAACACTTCCAGAGGTGAGGCACCCTATCAGCTTCTCTGGGCTGCCTGTTCCAGTGCCTCACCACACTTAAAGAATTTCTTCCTAATATCTTATCTAAACCTTCCCTCTTTCAATTTTGACCCATTACCTCTTGTCCTGTCACTGCATGCCCTTGTGAAAAGTCATTCTCCAGCTTTTTTATAGGCCCCCTTTTGGATACTGGAAGGCTTCTATTAGGAACTGGATCATTTTACTGCTACATTTGCAAAAGAGTCTCTAGCACAGTATCAGCTTAAAGTTGTAGAGCACCTCCAAAGATATTCTGATTCAGGAGTTCACATGGGCCAAAAATCACATCCAAAGTCTGTTTTGGTGTATCACAATCTGGATTTGTGTAATTGTTCCACCTGAACTCAGTGCCAGGGTTCCACCCTGTGTGATTTAACACTGTAATACAGTAGAACTTTCTCTCAGGTATGACACTGCTACATATTTAAAACTCGCAGGGAGGATTTGAATTGCAGATGTAAAATATGCAGTTTTACAACAACTTATTTGACCCCAGAGTCACTGTGCTACAAAGAACATTTCCTCAGTTAGCTGTTTGAAAGCCAGTTAGCCATACTATCACCATATTAATGAGTTCAAATGGGATTTGAAACACCATATAAAAAGACTTAATGTGTGGGCATAACCTGGAACTCTTTGAAAGCTTTCATTCACATTTCATACATGTAAGGCCACACTGGACATCATTTCACAATCTTGCATTTCAGGACTGAGAGTAACAGATATAAAGCAGTAAAATTTCATTGACTAAGATTCTACTACTGCTACTGTTGTTACTAGTGCACTAGTAACAACATATCGATTACAGACCAGATGTGCTGATACAAATTTGGCAATGCAGTTGGTGTATCCTACAAAATACAGAATAACTTAAGCTTCTTTACATATGCTGACCTTTAAGAAATAAATTTTACTTCTCCGGCCAGTAAGATGTCCCATCCAAGAGGATCTAAATATATCATACTTTCCAAAGATCCCTCAGATACGAGTTTCATTATCTTCCATGTACAATTTAGGCTGTTACCTAAAGAGTAAATAACTGAAACCAAAAGGTGAGAGGTGTATAATTGATATCAACCTGAAGATAATTTTGTTCATCTGCAAAACCAGTTATGAGCATAGGTCTGTGAATAATCTTCTCATTTTGATCAGTTTTGCCAGGATTATACAATGCTTGCTATTTGTATTTCAGAATCTGGCTACTTTTTGCTGCATATTTAGTTAATGATAATGCTAGAAGAGCAAGAAAGCTTGGACATGAATACAGAAAATATTATATGAACTCATAATTTGAGGTTTTTTCCTAAAAGAGTTTGCAATCTGGATGCTACAGCAGATAAAAACCTCAGGCTGCAGCATAGGAAGAAATGGCACCAAATTTACACTACCCCAAGTAAATCAGCAGCAAAAACTTCCTGCCATCTGGATAATCTGCATCAGCATAGAATATTTCAAATGTACTAGCAAATAACATCCTACAAATCTTTTCATATGTTTCTATATTAAGAGAGAGTTTGTATCAACTTCCTTTTCACTTGTGTTATTTCAGACTGGTGTATTGAAGTGAGGATTATGATTTCCTCAGTGAAAGGGACACTGAAATGTGTGCCTCTTTCTTTATCTCCTTGTATTAGCTTTTTAAAATAAAAACCAGCACCAATATAATTCAAAGAATTCTATTCTTTTTCAAGGGTCCTAGCAGTCCTCATTGCTAGTGATAACCTAAGGACTTACCTAAGGACAAAGGTGTTTCTCTGGCTTAGAGAAGAAAAGAGTCTCTTAACTAGAGAGAAAGGGAAAAAAAAACCAACTCCCAGTGGTTCATGCTGAGTGACATAATATGTTTACTTAGCACAATGGACCTGGTATTTTAGCCCCAACTCAGGTACTGGAAACTGCATCAGTGCTGGGTCTGGCCAGGCTAAAAAGCTTTGCAGGAAGTCACTTGTTTGCCTGGAGTTAGCTCAGGTATTTGCAACCCTACTGTGCTGTGTGGCCATGATATGCACCAGGAGTCATCTCATTTCACTTCTGCATACCAAAACTAGGAGTCTAGTCTAAACCAGCTGCCTAGGCTGCCTCTGTGCACAATGGACAAAAATTTGAAACAACATGACTGCAATGCCAGAGTACCAACTATAGCAAATGAATGAATTTTCAGTCCCAGAGGAGTTAACAGCCAATGCCAGCTGAAAATAGAAAGCCTATGGACTCCAACAGGAACTACGCACAGCCAAAAAAATATCAGAACCAAACCTAGAAGATGACAGAACCCCAAAAATCTGACTCAGCTGGTGACTGTAAGCTGTGTAAAAGGGATTCTCAAACCTTTTTGGACTAGTAAAGACACATCCTTCCTCCATAAATTTCAGCTAAACAGTACATAAGCTACTTCACACAGGAGCTAAGAAATATTCCCCTTCTTTTGGAGTGATTTTTCAGGAACTCTGGGTTTTCAGAACCTTAAAAATCAAGCCAATAATTCTTTGCTTATTTCTTTCCTTCTATCCTGCTTCTTCTGTTTCAGAAAAAAAAAAAAAAAAACAAAACAAAACCAAAAAAGATACACGTTTTGTTAATTAAAATTCCTTTTTTTTTTTTTTTCTGTATGAATACTGGCTATTGTTACTTTCTAAAATAATCCTTTGTGGATTTAACAAATGTCAGGATTCTGCACCAGCATACTTGTTTAGAGAGCTCTTCAAAATTCAATTAGAATAGAAGCAACCCACTAAGTTGAGCAAGTTAGTTATTTGAATACTTTTTTTACATCTGCCTATTATGCACTGCATCAAAAATAGTTGACTCTTTTCTTAATTTTGTAATGCAATTTCTTAGTTAATATTTGAATAAAGTTTAGTTAATAAACTTTAAACTTTCTCTATAGCTATCCTTATTCAGTCTGTCCATGTAAAATAATCTTAATATCTTTTTATTTAGTTTGGGGAATATCTTTAGATTCAGGGTCATTTAATACACATATGACTTCAGTTCTGTATGCATGGAAAGAGAGAAGAATGTTCTCCAAGAATGAATGTGACAAATGAGCATATGAGAACATTTTTTTCCCTGTAAATATTTAGAGAACGTTTTAAATTTTAATTTAAGCCTTATTTTAATCTATGAAATGTCATATATAGCTAAAAGGTACAGACTGCACAGCTGAACTCTACTAAAGACACCTCCTGTCAGCTTGTACCCATGCAAATATGTAGCTACTCCATGAACCTCTCTAGATGATCACTAAATTTGAGGTTTCATAAAAGTGTGTCAGGTAAGCACAGCAATCAGTTGAGTTATACACCTATTTGATTTAAAATAATTTATAATTAAGCTAAGATCATAGAATATTGTTTGTAGGAGAAATATATTATTGAGCAGTAGTAAAGATAAAAAGCTTAATGAAATGTAAGCTCTTTAACTGGGATGATGAAAACCAGCTTTGATATGAACTACTTAGACTTTTGCCAAAAGCCAACCAAAATTTATAAGAGATGAAGACTTCAGAGTGAGGAAAGAGATGTGACTTTAAAGACCTGAATCTACCATGCTAGATAAGTCACACAAACTTCTGGTTTCCAAAATCCACACAATCTAGCAGTCAGACTGCTTTTTTCAAGGCCCAGACTAGAGGCAAATATGAACAAAACATAAGAAAATCAAAATGGCCATAGCAGGAAAAAACCAAAGATCCAATTATTCAGTATCCTTTGTCAGCATGGCTAATACCAAAGCTTAAGAAATATATGTAAGAAAAGAAAAGTATGGGAAAGAACACCTTTATTTTGCTGACTGCTGGTTTAGAGGCTGAGTTAGACTTTTTTGTGTTTAATTGCCATTGCTAGATCAAACCCAACTCACTGGTCTGATCTCTTTTCGGGGCTGTATATAAATCAGGTCCATGCAGTATCCTATAGAATGGGTTTCTTAGTCTAAATTTGTACTGTGAATTACTTCCTCTGGTAATGGTCTGCAATGCTCTAGTTCTTGCATTGTGGGAGCAATAAATAAATCATTCGGTAGTCACCTTTTTCACAGTATCCCTGACTTTACAGGCCTCAAATGTCTCCTTCAGTAATTTTTTTTCTGTACTGAAAAAATCCTGTTTCACATTCTTCATCATCCCTGCTGCAATCTCTTCCTACTTTATTTAGCTCTGTGTCCTTTCTGAAGCTGTGGGGCCATTAGATGTGCATACATCAGAATAATTATATTTTCTGTGCTGGTTTGTGATATTATTTTCCCAACAATTGTAACTTCATATTTTGGGGGAAAGAAAGCACATAGGAATTTGAGTGTGGAGACAAAACAGAGGGGAAAAACATTAAACCACATCTTCAATTTGAGATGATTAAATAAGAAGTGAACTCTCTCATTTTTAAAAAACTTTTAAGCTGTAAAGAATGATGAAAATATTTCTTTTCTGTTTTGGAAAGCCTTGACACAAAAAGATCTCTGTTCAGACAGTGAGCAAACTCTGAGTGCTTGAACTCAGGGACCCATGCCTCTTTCAGCACACAGTATTTGACTCAGGTCCTATGCTTACTTCATATTGCATCCAGCATGACTGAGGTGTATCAGATAGATAATCCTATTTCAAGTTCATGTATAATTGACAGAGAGAAAACTATAAACTTGGACCATTTTACAAAATGAAACTATAGAGAAAAATGGAAAACTTTTTGCCTTCTTAAGTAGGAAAGTCTTTGAGTGTAACTAGAATTTTGTGATGGGATTAAGAAAAATAAGTGGCTAAATTGTTGCCAAACAACTAAAGAGATCTGTGAAAAGCCAGCAATAATGTCTGGAGAGAGAAATGTTAGGTGATGATCATATATAAGTGAATGATAAAACAAAAGCATTTGCTTCCTAGGAAGCAAATGCACCCCAAGAAATGACAAAAATCCAAATGGAAACTGGTAAACACTGTAAAACACAGAAAAATACCTCGGTCTGTGGTTTGACATAGATTGTGCAATTAATTTCTACATGAGACTAGGAGAAATGACTGATCCTCAGTGTCAAATTTCAGTTGGAAGGGGAAAAACAATACCATTCATGCAGTTCAGGGTAGATTGATAAAAATGAATTAAAAGAATTACTGTAGTCAGCTACCCAGGAAATCTGTGGCCCAAATAACATAAAGGAACCTTTGGACAAAATCCCTAGTGCCTCCAGAGGGATGGTGATCATAGTGAAATCTGCAGGGACATAAGGTCAGAATAGTCATTTACTAGCTCTGCACCCTAGGTAAAGGATTTTTTATATAGGCAAGTATATGCCAAGACCAATTGGAAGACAGATAATTGATTCAGTATTTGGATTCAATATGTCCAAGGATGGGATTTCTTATGGAGGAGAAACAATTTAAAACAGAAAAAATTCACTCTGAAAGGAAACTTCATTAATCGTATGAAGATTGGGAACATGAGGAATTTTGCAACAACTGCAGAGGAAAATAGACTGAGGACACTGCTGAAGGCAGCTTCAGAAGATTGTGCTGTGAGGGTTACCTTGTGAGATTTGAAGAGTCACTGAAGGGTTCAGAATTTATCCTTTTGGATTGGGTGAAACCAGCAGAGAATTGTGCCTATTTTTGTTACAGAGAGCACAGAGGCTTTGATTATGTTTTGGACTCCTAACCAAATGTCCAGATAACACACATAACTGACATTATAGGAAATTTGACTTTGCTTTCAACTGGCTAAAGCATCAAGTAGTGTGGTCATTGTTTTTTCCACTGCCCTGAGACCCCAGTCCATGTTCCCTGAGGTGCAAGGAGGCAGGTCCTTCCAGCTGGTACCCTGACCAGCTCTGCCTGCCAGCTGTGGCAAACTCTTGGGACAGAGATCCAACTACTACACTTTAAATCACAACCTCCAGTCACTTTGAGGCAGTAAAAGAGGGAGTCTTTGCTCAGTGGCTAAGGTTTAGCAGTTCTGACTCCATATTTTTCTTTTTTCTGCAGTGCTTTTGCAGGTATCCTGCCTGTGGCAGAAGGCTTGGAATTACATGATTTTTAAAGTAAAAAATTAATCCAAACTATTCCATCATCCCATGATTTTATGATTTTCAGTTAATATTTTCTTTCGTTTGCTTGTGCTTTCTCACTGTGGTCCTACATATTGGCATCATATCCAAGGTTGCTGCTAGAAGGCTGTTTTACCTACACATGAAGGCTGTTTTGCAAGATGGCATCATATCTTTGATTCACAGTTTAAACTCAAACATACAAATTATCACACCAAAGCTACCTAAACACTTTCAAATTAGGAAAACTTAAACATTTTGTATCATGGCTACCTCATGAACTGCTTCCTCCTTTTGTAATGACTCCACTAGAGAGTGTCAGCTGTACCTAATCTATCAAACAGAAAAGATGTCAAGAGAAGGTTAGTTTTAGAAAAGTATTCTTCACTTTCTACTGTATTTCTGCTTGAAGATCAGGAATGACTAAATTTTAGGGGAGTCTGTGAACCTTTCCTTCTTCCTTAGGATTTAATTTTTAGAAACAATGCTATATGAAAAGAATCCTTTAAGAAAATGTAAGAAATTTGTGGAAGATCATAGTACTAAATAATGTTTGGTCTGTGAGATACTGCATTTATAAATCAACTATTTCAATAGAGAGGATCCTTTAACCTCAGCTTATATTGGGTTAATTTTGAATAAAAAGTCTGATCAAGTGCCTTGGGCATTGCAGGGGGTGTCAGTCCAAAACACTTCTGGAAAGGACTTGGGTCATTGGAGCTGCAGGTCCTTTGCTGCAGGACTTTGGAATCCATGAGTTTTGAAAAGACAGCATTTACAGGTGGCCACATTGCTATTTTTCAGTCTCTCATCAAGATGCACTAAATGTTTTGTGCCACTGCCCTGCTTTCCTTGGACTTCCACGGAAGGGCCAAAGGTGCATTAAGCATCAAGATCTGTTTCTTTGCCACAGTCCTGTTTAGGAAGATTAACCAGTAAGAATATGGGAGGAAACAGTCAAATGCAGATTAATTGGGGTAAGAAATAATGATGCTGAGGTAAAATAATATTAGCATCATAAGTGCTGAATATGATGAATCTGGATAAACAGTCATATGAAAATCAGGTTGACAGATTTCTAAAAGAGCTGTGGAGTTCAATAGCAAGGAACACATCTGTTCTTCCCTACAACTTAGGTACTTTTAGTGACCTTTTCTTTAAAAAGCTGCACTCTCAAGAATACACATTTATTATTTAACATTTTATTAAATACTTCTGCAAAATCAAAAGATAATGTACATGCTCTGAATGTCTAAATGATGAATTTGAGAGTGGAATGAAGCTGCATTCCTGTTCCTTTTATGGTTCTCTGCACTGACAATTTATTTTCAGAACAAATAAAAGTAACGTTGTAATTACCCTTTTATGCTAACAGTTTTGGTATTATATTAAAAATGTTTTAAAAGGAACACATGGTATTCACTGGCATAAACACTTGTGAAATTGCTTCATTCTGCTTATGCCTTCTTCTTCACTGATATAATTTTCCATCAGTCTGTCAATATTATATTTCTATTTCTGCAAGTTATCACTTTTATGAGAAAATACAGTATTGTTTGACAAAAATTAAGGAAATAGAGAAGTCCTGATCTACATTACTAAGATCATATTATGTATTTAATTGCCAATAAACTTGACAATTCTAATTTAATATGACCAGATGAAGTAAAATACAATAATGTTCAGAAAAGTATCAAAATATTGCATGTTAATAGTTAGGATACAACTCAAAAGGAGTGTGGTTTTCTGGCCTTGTAAGACAAAAGAGGGTGCAAAAAGAAGTGCATGAAAAATAAGTTTACTGGCATCAGATTATATGCTCATCAGATTATATGAATGAAGGTTCAACATTCATTCAGGAAGTGGGAAAAGCACCAAGTGTGCAGAACACCACATTTCTGTCAGAACAGCTGGGGAGCCAATGACATAACAGAGCTGCAGGTTTGGCAGAATAATTTTAGGCACTCAGTACAATCTACACATCAACCATGCATAGGACTAATCTAATAAAAGTTAATTCCACTGACCTCTACCCTGTCTGACAACCTTATATTAATTTCTCCATCACTGAACTAGTATCTTCCTGAAATTTCTTTTTTGAATGTTCACGTTACCTCCCTTGTTGAACTATATTAATCTAAATATTTTTTCTATGACATATGGTGGTGTACATGTATATGTAAACAGAGTGAAAGAAGAGCAATTGTCTTCTCTTCCCACAATAAACCTTCTTCATTTCCTCTCTTTTTTTAAATGGAGACAAAACACTTTGTTCACATGCTCCATTGTTTTCTAGCCACTGAAAAACCATGTAACCCAAACCTGAGGGCCTATAACTGTAAAAGAGAGATTTTTACCTAAAAGAGAGATCATTTACTTAGTTTATAAATATGCAAGGCTGTTTTTTGTAATGGAGCAAAGGAACTTAGTAAAAAATTCTGTATAAATAGATATTGATAACACGGCCCTTGCCATGGTCTACCCAACATAATTTTCTAGTTTTCTTCAGTCTAAACTCTATCTGTGCATCTAGCTTAGCTGTGAGAGTGAAAGGAAAAGTAACTTGCTGAGAAGCAAAACTCAGTTAGGACAAGAGGATGAGGGATGTTGAAAATCAGGACACTGAGTTTAAATTTATGGACAGAAAAAGCAAGAAAGTCTGTCAGAGCAGTAGGTAGGGGAAATTATTTTAACTACCAAGTACATGAGGGTTTGGTGACAGACAGGAGAAACCAAAGCATGCTGGGCTGCAGGACAGAGCTGCATTTACAGCACAGAACTCTACAGTACAACAATAGAACTTGACTACTCTGGGAAAGGGTGTTACTGTAAAATAGTGATTGCCTTCAAAAATTTATTGTTTGCAATTTTCCCTACAAAAACTAATCTTTTCACATAATATCAAGTCTCATCATTCCTGTGTCTGTCATATTCTATCCTAATACAAATAAGTATTCTGCGCTTATGAAGCTAAGAAAGGATCTACAATTAAGTCCTGAAGGAAGTCACAGGAAAAAACAGCTCCAGGAATAATCAATGGTGAAGTCTTTAATTTAATGTAATTTAATTCAGTTTAATTTAATTTCAGTCATTCTTTCAATTGATCTTCTTCCTGCTTAGGGCTTAGTCTTTTGCAAAACAAAGCTTTGTTGTGTTTTCAATCTGGCAAAGAGTGGGTGGAAGTAATAGTCACCATTTAAGAAATCATTTCCATGCCTTCATGTAAATCTCACTCTTCTTTCTTGGAGCACTTATATGGCCTTCCTCACTGATGACTGAAATGTATTAAATTTTTCATATGAACTGCATATGGGGATTGATGAGTAGATGGTCCCTGAAGCTGTCTCTTGACAAATCAGAAGAAAAAAAATCCCATACTCTTTTAGTGCCAATTTATTGCAAAATTAACTGAAGAACTACTACGTTGCAGATGAGCTGGCATGAATGAGTCAGAAATTAAGCTGTTGGTTGGCTTCCAGAGAAAGCATAAGCATAGGCACTATTACATGGCGACTTTCTCATCACGGCTCAGTTTGGAAGATGGGAGTGGAGTTCAGTTAGAAGAATATCTACCACATATATAGAATATATCACTTTTCATCAAGAAAATTACAGAAATTAGAAACAGAGAAATCTCTTAATCCAGCTACCCACTGCCAAGGCCAGAGACAGCTTGTATACTCTCAGGAAGCCCATTCAGGAAAGGAGCAAAAATGCTATCAGCATGAAGCTGTTACTTACTGTATGTTGTACCAATTGCATGTTTAAAAATAACTCAGCCTTTCTACAATATACTATTAATTGTTATGTAAGGAAGACATTAATTTACGGGCTTCACTTACATACATTTGGCTTTAAATTTGGCTCAGAAACCAGTTCATGGCATAGTCCCTCAGAAAGACATTGCAAACTCCATGACCAAGCACCCGAGCCAACTCACACATTCAGCTGGCAACTCTGTGCTCAGCCCAGAAGTGAAAAGTGATGGTGACAGTGAGAAAAGCTCCATTTCAGGACTGAAGTAGGCCACCAATACTGGTTATCCTGTCCCGATGCACCAAGAACCCAGCAGTGCCCAGTGCTGCAGCCAGGGCTGTAATTCCTCAGCAACCCCAGTGAAAGGTTCTCACACAGTTACCTGTCTGCCTATGTGGACACTCTTCTCCTCTAACTAACTTTTCAACCCAAGTAACATTTTCATTTACATCCATGGTAGATAGAGGTAACTTGCCAGGGCTTCAATGAAAGCAAGGAGCCCGAGCTCAGGCTGGACTGTGCCAGTCACCATTTGCACAGCTCATGTCCCGCAGGAGGGAGGGCGTGAGGGAGGGAGCTCCGGGACCTCCATGGATGTAGGAGGTTTGAACAAGAACTGTAGGCTGAATAAGAGATGTGATCTTACTGTTCCAATGAGAGATGTAGCCTCCAATGCTTCTAATATTTGTAGAAAAACTGAAGTTAGGAAGAAATAAAAAAAATAAAATGTGTACACAGAGAATACACATGTATGTATATATGTGTATTTATTAAAAATCCATGACAGAAGTGTGTTCCACTCAAACACATTTAAATCAGGTAGGTATGCCTTGAGACTGTTGAATCTAAATTTTTTCCAAGTAATCAAATATTTTCTATTTTACTATAAAATTAAAAGAGATACTTAAAAAAAAAAAAACAACACCTCAGAGGCATCTTAAGGTAACACAAAAATCCTGATGAACTTTTAAATCAAAATAAAAAGAGAATTTAATACAGCTGTCTAATTTTTTAATGTGTTGAGTGAGGATGGCTTTGTGAAACTATAATCTCATTTCCTATCCCCAGCAAAGCAGTGATTTTCAATTACCATTTTTACTTATTAGAAACAAAACAACAATTTTTAAATTGAATTTAATAGTAATTATTTAATAATTAATATTAAAACCAACAGGGGATACATTAACAATATGTAAATATTTTTACTGAGCCCAAACAACAGCAGAAAGCTAATTAAGTCTTACAAGGAATGGGGAAGAAGAAAGCATAACACTGAGGAAAGAAAAGGAACTGCTCTCTGAGTTGCTCTTGTACTCTGCTTTCTCAGGACTGCCCTGGTCACTCCAAACTGTCCTACACAATTCTCCTCCACAAAAGCTTTTGTCTTTTGCTATAATTTTTTCCAGCTGCTAGGTCTTCCTCTAACTGCCTTGTTCCTGATTCCCACACTCTAATGTGCAGCCAGAGCCATGCTGTCATTTAGTCCCCTCCTGTGTGTGCCTTCTTCTCCCTCTTTCACTGTTATAATTGCTGAATTTCTCCATACTCCACTTCCCTCACCTCTTGACTTTCTCTCACATTAAAGTCTGCATTGCTGCCTCCTGCTGTGGTTCATCCTCATCAATCACTGCTGCTCTCAGACTGTGGCTCATCTTTGCTGAAAATCTTTTCAACAGGCTCCCTGCTACCAGCCACTGACCCTGAGCCCTTCAGCCTGGACCTGTGCACTTCTACTGAGCAGGTCTACCCCGCTACCTTCCTTTGATGCCAGCATTATCCCACAAAATTAGCAACTTTCTTCATACTGATTTAAGGCCCACGTCTTAAAGACCCGTTTTCACAGAACAGAAAAGATTCTTCGTAATATTTTTAACTATTAAGGCTTTTTTCCTAAAATCTAGAAAATTCCTAGGTGGATGCTTTTTTTAATATCGGATATCATGTCAAGGATACTTACTTTTGGTGAGATCCAAGCTGTCTGTGCTGAAAGCAAAAAAAGCAACCAAATATGCTCACATGTTTCGTGTTTAGACACTGGACAGACATGCCATAACTCAGGATGAGACACAGAGAAAAAGCAGGAATTGATGGGCTGAAGGTGGAACTGGAAAACACAGTTAACTCTGCTAAAGGGAAAGAGCTTAAATTAGCTGCAAATGGCTAACTAACTGCCTACAAAGTATTTTCATGTGGAAACAGAATTCTTGGTGATATGCCAAAAATTTAAATGGAAAATAAGGTCAAGGATTTTAATGAGTTTTACCTGTGTGATCACTGACTGATTTTGGCCACTTCTATCCTGTGCACATTTATATATATATGAGTGTGTATGTGTGCAAAAGAAAAGAATTAGGAAACACAAAGCTATAAATCAGAATAAAAAATGTGGAAACAGAGACTGCAATAAGGATTTATATGTAGGTACTTACTATGAGCACATTACTCTGCCATCTACCTTATTCTCCTCAAGTTATTTATTTTTGTGGTCTATTTATTCATATGTAGTTGATATTAACCAAGGCATTATAAAATTGTAAGGAGTTATGGACAGTGCATGCAGACAAATAAATCCTCCATCATGTAGGGATGGCTGCACAAAAATAATTTTCTTAGTCTATGTTTAAAATACCAGAGACTGTGGTAATTTTATTTATCCTTACAGACAAAACCTTAAATGATCATAGGATTGAGAGCTTTAGAGGTCTTTCCAGAAGGAGACCTTCAGGTTCCTTTCCCCATATACTGCATATCTTCAAATGCCAGATGAGTATAGGATTGATACTAAGGTCAAATCAAATGACAAAATTTTTCTTTTTTAATCCTGAAGGGGTTAGGATATGCAACTTGAACAAAATTGGCACATGCTAAGATTCATCTCCCCACTGAGAAAAGACAGGCATGGTTGTAAAATCCAGGATCCAGCTTTAACCATCTGAAAAAAATTCATTTCAAAATTGCAAAGAATTCTTTTCCCAGTAGGGTTCTATTCAACAATTCCTATAATCAGCCAACACGCTGCATGAAAGCATTTGCTTAAATTGAATAGCAAAAGGCATGCAAGTAAATGACTTCTACTGAGCACTGAGCACTTAAGACTTCATAGGAAAGCTGCTGAAACGATTGATCTGTGTACTTCCATGCAGCCTGACCTCTGAGGGCTACCAGCTGCTGGCACCTGGCTTTGGCAGTGCAGAAACAGAATGTGAGGAGGCTCAGCCTGCTCACTGCTGAGAAATGCTGCTTTCAAAGGTAACTCCTATGGCAAAATGGTCTCCAGCCACTGATGGATTGGCACCGTTCTGTCCAGACTTTCATGTGCCTTATTTAAGGCAAGAAAACTGCAAGATACTTGACTGCAATTAATTTTCTAAGCTTCCCTGCATTTCTGTCCTTCTCCTGATGAACACATGACTTTGGCTTTTGACTGGGTGGTGAGGTTAAACTACAAAGCATAGCAATGGCAGCAGTGACAGAGATGAAGAAGATTCATCTAATTCTTGTCTCTTAGTGGCCTTACCAAAGAAAGAGAGCAGAAGAGAAAGGGGGTTGCCTGTATGTGAAAAGTGGACTCATGTCTTCCTCCCCTGTGTGAGGGTCAGATTTCCTCAAATGAACTACTAACTTAAGTAGAGCTACTCATATGCTTTTTAGTAATCACTGTACATAGCTAATTTCCAACATACATAAATAATATTCAAGCTCTGAAATAATACCAACATCGGAAATAAAATCAGAATGTCTGTAAAGCGGACAAACAATAAAAAGTCTGCCTAAATGTTCTTCTTCCTTCAAGTTATGCGGATTCATACAAACCAATTTTATTTTCATCCTCTGGATGTGAGCTCAGTTTTCAGTCACTAATGCAACTCATGGCTTGCAGAGATTAAAACAGAAATTTTTCAGTTACCTACAAACTCAACCAAGGAAAGAACCAAATGCTTGCTCTGTAGGTAGGTCCAAGAGCAGCAGGGAGATCAGCACTGCTAGTGAAACAAGAGGACATAGCAACTGGGAAAGAGTGACAGATCAAGGAAATACAGCTGGTAGCAGGGAGAAGTTCTTTGTCCTTTTCAAGAAAAAGAATGCTTTGGTGAAGCAGGTAATGCTTCTCACTAGATCTTCAAATTCAATGGTATTTTTATGATGTTCATATATCATAGCATATTTCTATGCTGTATTGAAAAAAAAAAGTAGAATATTGCCTTGCTAGAATATGTAAGTTACAAATTTTAAGACACCTAAAATAGAAAGTTTCTATAGAACTTAGCTTTGTTTTTTTAATATACTACTATGTTAACTTTTCTACATAAATATTTAAATTGGCTGTGCCTTAACACTGCAGGTTATAAAAAAGATATTGCATTAAATTAAAATTTAAAAAATATTAAACACATTCACCTTATGAAAAAATCCATAATGTTGATAACTATTAATTAATTTAGTTAATCAGAGGGAAGTAATTTTTCCTTCACAGTACAAATTTGTTCTTGACAGGTCTTACTGCAGCAAATAGTAACAAGAACAGTACTTATTACTGTGAATATTTTCAATTAAGTCTCAACATGATTTCATAGACTGAGCTAAAAATAATTTTTGCTGGCACCAAATTCTAACCAGACAAGGGCAAACCCAAAATATTAGAGTACTATAGTTACAAAAATGAATAAAATCTGATTGTAACTTTTGGAGCAGAGATTTAATTAGTACAAGAAAACACATATAATTTAACATTTCATTAAATGAAATGATCATGACAGTAAAAAAATTGAATGTCATTCACACAAGCACTTGCAAGCATAGGAAAAACTCTTAAAAGTAAATATAAAAGGACAATCCATCATTAAGGAAACTATGTTTTGCTCACTTTACCAAAAATAATGTGAGACTCCTAAAAAAATATCTCCCAAAGGTAGACATAGAACCATGCACAAATTATTTAGGTGATAAGGAAAGAGGTAAATTTTGCATTTGTTAAGAGGCAATTAATCTTTTCCTGGGTAGACTGCATTACAAATGGGTTGCAAACAGCTTAAATGTTTTTGTCCTTCTATTAAATGTTCTCCATGACAATTTTTGGCTCCCTGAGTATGACAAGCAAGTTTAACTGAACCCACATATGCCTAACATATTAGAGAAAATTGTATCACTTTGTTTAAGCAAACTCAAAAGGCAATAACAAAACCTGTACTGACATATAAAAATAATATATGGAAAAATCTTTCAGTTGTAAACTGCCAGAATATAAAATACTGCATCAAAAATACACAGTTAGCCGCTGCACTCCTTGAGCTAGATTCTCATGTTTCCACTTAATTTAGATGCACTTGGGATGTCTTTAATCTATCCATTTCCTAAGTAGCCACTGCCAAAGCATTTGGTATTTGTAAAGTGTAAGGATATGTTTTACTTTCTCAAATTTAAAAAAAATTAAACTTTAACCTGGAATTCTCCAATAGCATAGCTAAGAAGCACAATGTGCAATCCAGAAGGACAGAAAATATAATTTCACAAAATCCTTCTTGTTGTGCTAAAACAGAAAGTAGAGTATTGACGAGTTTTAAGTTTATATTATGGCACTCCATTGACTTCTGCTGGTCTCAAGCAATTCCTCTTTTCTGTTCTTTTCTTATCCTCCCCTGTGTTTATCTCACTTCTCTATACAGACTGCAAAATCACATATGAATGAAAAACAGTTTGGTATTGGATACAAGTTCCTAAAATGCACAGGAATCAGTCATCTCATTCCTAAGTAAAAAAAAAAAGTTCCTCAGATTCAGTATTTTTATCCCAATTTTCCTTCTAATTTTGATTCTATACTAGCTGAGAAACAACTGACTTGCCACACCATGGAGGTAGCAGGGCCCTACACATGAGCATTCAGAAAACACAGGTCATGCACATTCTGCCTCAGGGACAGGTCTGGCAAGCCTTTAAAAATGCAGCTGCAGAACTTGGCTCAAGAAATTTAGTTTTGACTGCTGCTTTATTTTATTATGTCTCTAGAGAAGCAGAGACCAAATGTCTGTCTCATATTGCAAGTAACCAACATGTATCCTTGCAGAAGGAAAATAAAGTTTTCCAGTTTCTTGGACCATACCTGGCATACACCATCTGGCACATACCTGAGATGCACTACTTTGCAAACTGAAGTTTTTGCTAGCATCCAAAAAAAAAAAAAAAAATAGGATGACCCAATATGACAAATAAAGCATGGATAAGAGACTTGAATGTAAACTAATAGTTAGGGTATCTTGATTGGGAGCAAAAGGTTCAGCTTCCTGATCAAGTGGTTGCCTGTGTATTTATCAAAGCTACACTTAAATAATTTTAAATTACTCTGTTAATTTAATTTCTCCAGTAGAGTTCTCTGTTAAGAGTTTACTGTTAGTTTTGGGTGATAGTATCATCACACTTGTTCCGTGGCTAAAGGGCCTGGAGGTGCCCTGTGAGTCATAGCCCAGTTCATTACACACTAAGTGCCTGCAGGTGTGAATAGCACAACTGTGGGCTCAGCACCTGTGTGATTTCCCACAGGCTGCACATCCGTGGGGTGTTTAAAAGCAGGAGTTCTGCAACTTTTCCTTCCCTGTCTTATCCTACAGATATCCTACAGCTCTGTGCTGTAAGGCAGAGCCAGCAGCAGCTGAAAGGGGCAGTGGGAGAGTGCAAAGGAACTTCTGTGACACAGCAACATCCATTTAACTTGGATACCAGTCCAGGCCAGAGAGCTGTTCTGAATTAGTCTGCACAGCATGCCTCTATTACTACCTTTTGTTTTGGGGCTATTTTCATGACTTTTTTACTTCCAGGTAATTATTCTATAAATTCACTTCTATCCTTAGAAAGAGAATTCCATTTCTCAAACAGTTATTAATAGCATTGATAGCATGAGTGGTGTTAAAGACATAAATTTAAGATACCAAAAGATTGCCAAAAGACATTTAATACTGCATTCCATTTAAGTACAAAGAAAGAAATCCTGTATTATTACAAAATGTTAACTTAAAAAAAATATGCAGCTGTAATGAATCTGTAAATATAACTGTAATATTTATTTTTGGTGTGCAAAACATGTCTCTGATAACTGTTTAACAGCAAAGTACTACAGCCCTTTTCCTGCTGGCCTTTGGAGATCTGAAGTAAATCTCCCTTCACAGCCCAGTGTTATTTAGTGACAATGGTTTACAGAGCAATGGATAAATTAATATTTTCCTTCTAGAATAATACAGAGTGTTCATTGAGGTGGCTATGTACGAAATTGACAAAACTAGAGATATTATTTAAACTGAGAAAAAAACCCAACTGAATTTTCTTTCTTGAAGTATAAACTACATATATACACAGAACTGTAACTTCAGATAAATATCACAGACATTTCAGGCAAAGTGAAAACTGAATAATTGCCAAGGTATGAGATTGCCCTATAAAGTTCTTTTTTTTGACTCTCAAGTTTCAGTAGACTGAAATCAGTGCCTTCTTTCACAGAATAATGAAAAAGAAATTTCATATATTATATCACATGTTAACTAAGGGATTAAAAAATCCCAAAAGGAGTTTCTAAATGGAAACTTTCTTAAGGAAAGCCTAAATTTTTCCTTATGTAACAACACAAAAAACTCCCAAATCTTGTTTACTGCAAAACCAGAAATAAAACAGCTTTATAGTTTGGGGTTTTTATGAGATGTCTATTTTTTTTAGCAGGGATCTTATGAGAATTCTTCCACTCTGAAAAAGAAAAATAGTTAAGCAGTATTCTTACCAGGAAAGATCACCCTACATTTCTGTCTATTTTTGCCTCTAATTATGGAAAGAAAGAAATCTTGTAGAAGGTCAAGCTAAATGTTCTGCTCTCACTTAGAACTTTCTCCTTTTTCCTCCCCTTATTAATGAGTTCAAGTAGTAATATAAGAAACTTTCTTTTTAGTAAAGAAATGCAGAAAATAATTTTTTAAATTATAAGGAAGGATTTTTTATATCATAAATGCCTACAGCTTGGGGGATTAGTTCTACTTCTAACACAGGCAGGAGAAAGTCTTAAGGTGAGTACCTCACTGAGTTGATAACTGTATTACAGAAAAGTTTGATGAGTTATTTGTGACTGAGGCAGTAAGGCTCAGTTGGCGTACATGATCTGCACCTTTTTTCCTGAAATAAAGTCTTTTATTCTAACTCTCTAGTTTTACCACAGGGCTTCCTTCTCATTTGCCTGGAGTTTCTCCTCATATATGGTGTAAGGTGTCTCCCACACTTTGTGTGTGAGAAATGTCTTTCAGAGGACTTGTATAAGATCACAGCTAACATTGGCTGGAGTTAGTTCTGGCATCTCAACTCTGTGTTTGTTTTCACTGCATCCATCTCTCAGAAAAGCTTTGTGAACATATGAAGATTCAAATACACACCTACTTCCTCTACAGAAAATCTGCATAAATTTTTCACTGCCATATCTCCTTTCCTAGTGTTTTCCTACATGTAGAGAAAAGCAACAGAATTTAATGACATTTTAAAGCCTTTTTAGTTTGCAATTACAGTCTCTTTATTTATTAGCATACTTTTCAGAGCTTATTTAGTAAAAGCTGATTAATGCTCTTGGTAATGTATTTATTATAATAGTGCTTTCTCTTTGGTAAAGGATTCAGTTCACAATTCTCAACTAATGAGTAAGATAAATATGCCCTAATCTCTTGTCAACTGCTAATCCTATATTTCTATCAATGTATTATGTGTTAATTTTGAAAGTAAATCAGATTAGACATCAAGAATATTGACGCAAGTGTAATACTACACATTAAGCAATCTATTAAATTAGCAGTCTGTCTCTGGGATAGGAGAAGAAACAAACCCCCAAACAAATAGCTTGTTTCAAATTGCCTGTATTATATATATGATTATAAAAAAATTAAAATACATTTCCAAATTAAAAGTAGTGGATGATAATTTCAGTTGCCATTTTGATCACATAAATTAATTCTAGGGATAGAAAATAACAATTATGTAAACATTGTAAACAATTATGTCTTTTATGCAAACAAATACACTTTTATTCAGTAAATTGTATGCTTACCATATACTATCTAATTTTAGATAATGAAAGGCAGTCAGTTTCTCCTTTAGTCACCACAATTCCAAGTGATTAAGCACCCTTTTTTTAATAGGAACATTGACTCTATGTGTAGTAGAAGACTATTTTTATATCAATCAAATTTTGAATTGAGAAATGTGAAGTTCTATACCAATATTACCAATAGATTCCTCTCAACTATTCCATAAGTTGAGAAAATTCTTTTACAGGCTATGTCATTGGTTCCTAACAGACATAAGTGAGACTGTTCTACTTATAAGTACAGCACTTCAGACTGCAGTTTCAACTCTCTTCAAACCATACAGAATCCAAAATTTGTTTTTAAACACAAATAAAATAAAATTTCACTCAAATGTTTTGCTCTGAGACCTGGTTCTCTTACATTTCTTCTAAGATGAAGCCATGAAACATCAACATTTCTAAATGCTTTAATCTCTTTTCACTTGGGACCTCTCCAGAATTTGTTAAAATGGAAATACCTCATTTTGATAAAAACTATTGAGTTCACACAACATCAATCATCATTTTGTTGGTACAGAATCAACTGCTGTTTGTATTTTTCCCATTGAGAACTATAATTTCAATAACATATGGCAAAGTTTACCCTCAGCAGAATTATGAAGGATGTCAAAATATCTCTTAACACTGTCTCAAAATTCCAATGTCACAGCCCTATAACTTCATGCCACATTTGGCATCCTAGCAAGGGTTCTTAGGTGACATAGAGCAACATGTTGGCACAAAGCAAGCGCAGTTCATGCAGCATCAGCTGCCCCCAGCACCACCTGTTACGTTTACATGTGCAGGGCCCTCTGGGGCGCGGCGCCTTGGAGCAGCACTCTGCAGAGACACACGAGGGCTCTGATTTCTATGCAAACATAGTTACACCTCTCTGAAGGCATTCCTGCACTGGTCACTCTAAAGCTGTGCTGTTACTTCCTTTTTTCATCTCTTTTAATGAATTCCATCTATTTTAATTGCATTCCCAAAGACATGATGGGTCTCAGTCCCTGAGAGTGCGCTGGACCTGTACAGGTCACCCAACATACACACGTGATGTTTTAGTATATGTGATCCATGGACCGCCCCAGATTCTGAAAACATGCATTAAAGTGCTTTGGCTCTTGGCTATAATCAGCCTACAAACACAATAGGCTTTGGCTAACTAAAGAAAAGACAAAATATTTACCTCGCTGAAAGAGAAATGTCAGCCAAATAAGGGCAGTGAAGGCACACAGGTATCTGCCTGCCAGAGACAGTGCGTGTAAATTGAAAGGGATGCCTATGGTGGCATGATAAGAGGATGGCAAAGATTTTACTCATTAATGAAATATAACTGAGAATTAGGTCTGCATCTCTATAGAAGTCTGATCAATTCCCTCAGGGCTGACCAGCAGGAAATAATTTCATTCCAGATATGAATAGCTAAGCCTGTTAAGTATTGCATTTTGCATTGTCTTCCTCAGTAAAGAAAGCAGTCTTTTCCACAAGGAAGAATGCCTGTTACAACATAAACTTCTAACCCATCAAATTTTTGCTTCTAGAATTCATAGCTTGACTCAAGAATGACGAGTATACCTTTAGCTATCAGGAGCCCTGGAAACGTACAGGAACCAGAAATAAAATAAATTCTAATTTATCTTGCTGCTCTACTCTTCAGAATCTTGTCATTTACTGAAGTCTTAAGTAAAAGCTACCGTATGAAAAATTACTTTTGTGTCATGCTCTTTACCCATAAAACAACTGTTCCTACCTGAAAAGGAATACAGAGCAGAATAAAAAACCAATTTCTGTATCTATTTTGAGTGTCATCTTCTTAACACTATGAAATAACAAGAAACATTATAAATATAATTTGAAAAAGCATTTAAAACTGACCTTATAAGGCATATACTGTAAGTCTGATACACAGTCCTGAAAACAGTTATGATGACCTACTTTCAGAAAAACTTCTGGCATAGATTTAGTTATAAAATATGAATGAAGAAAACCACTGAAGTAAAACTGTGCTTTACAAAACACTTGAAAAAACTTCAGAGATACAGATAGTATCTCTGTGTGCTCATATGGAAATACTATCTGTGTCCCAGAGATAGTATAAAAAAAAGTTATGTGTATATATATATATACACATATATATATGTATATATATATACACACACGTACATACATACATATATATATATACACACTATATATATATATATATATATATATATATATATATATATATATATATATATATATATAACTTTTTATAGAAGTAGTGTTATCTTCTGATACTGGTATGCTTTTTCAAGCCTGATCTGTAAGGAGATACTTAGCCAGTCATATTATAGGATATAATGTCTTCAGAAAGTACCTAGGAAATTTATATACTTAATCCAGTTTCTGCATGGTACCAGTACCCTGGCACCTGAGTAATTCCTGCCTCTCCATTCCAGAAAACTGTACTTACAAGACACCTGCAGGAAATTAGTGTTTTGGGTCCAGATTGTACCAGTACATGATTCCTTGTGCAGGCACCCACCATCTGAGAAAAGGAATATGATGAGACAAGCCAGAGAAATTTATAAATTCATTAAACACCTTATTTGAAAGTTTTAATTCTCTGGTATCAACGTACAATGCTGGTGTCCAACATTTTCTGTAAGATGTACCAATGGATGGAAACAGAGCACTTTGTGTTGGAAGGGACCCTAAACCCCATCTAGTTCCACCTCCCTGCAGAGGGGACAGAGACACCCTCCACTTGGGTTGCTCAGGGCCCCATCTAACCTTGCCTTGGACATTTCCAGGGATGGGGCATCCACAAGGCAAGCTCTTCTGGTGTCTCACCATTCTTTTTGTGAAGGATCTGAAGACATATCAGGTATTTCTTCATGGTGTGGCCTCACACTCACCAACCCAACAGGCCACCACGTTGTGTCACTGTAGACACAGCACCATGCATGCACCTCATCCAGGGCCTGACCTGTGGCCACAGGCCTGCTCACCACAACCAGCAATGCTTGTGTGACCCAGCTATTAAAGATGCTTGTGCTGTCCTGTAGCAGCAGCCACATGTGGCCACCAGACAAGGCCCCTTGGAGACACTTGTCCAAGAGAGCAGCAGGAGCAGGTGTGCAGTACCAGCTCTACAACACAACCCTCAGCCCTTACCTGCACCCCTGTTCCCAACCAACACCAGGGGCTTTTCCAGGAGAAGGCAGCAGGAGCTGCTCTGGCTGCTCTGGTCAGGGCCAGGCTCAGGCCAGCCCTGAGCACAGGCCAGTCCTGGGGAGCAGCCAAGGGCCAGGGGCTGCCAGCCAGAGCCATGCCAGCTCCCCAGCTCCTGCCACTCCTCTAACAGCACCAAATTACAGCTCCTCACTCAAGAGTTTGTCTGAGCACCCTACTCACAGTCAGTGGGTCTAAAGACTTTGAGTACTCTTTGAGACAGTTAAATTTCACATTTGTCCCTGACTGGAGCATCTAATCAGTCATTGGGCAACTGATTGGATATAACAGAGAGAAAACTTCAGCTTAAAAGTACCAAATAACAAAGACAGTGTGGTATTTAAATCAGACCTAGACCAGACACACAATACAGATTCTCTCTAGTGCTGAGACATACTTGAGCAATGTACAAAGAACTGATATCCTTCATTTAATAGCTCTTATGGCAAGAGAGACCAGATTAGATAATAAAAAGTAATGTAGTGCATGGTATATGATTTGATATTCAAATGCATCTGTACAGTTACATAGCTCTGTACTATCAGAAGACAAAATTTTAGACTTCCAGGTAAGCAAGAGATCAATTTTTTTTTCTTGCCTAACCAGACATTTCCCAGAATTGTCCAAAGGTGATTTCATCTTTTATCTGTCATTTATTTCAAAGAAAATAGAAATGTACATGAACCTGTCCTGCAAGTGAACTGGTAAAAGAACAAGGTTGCTGCAAAGTCTTGTCTACTAACAGATTACTAATGGAGTCATCAGTGTCTGCATGGTATTCTGGGTTTTCCCTACAGACATTATTTTTCCTCTTCTTCATTTCCTCCTGTTCGTACTGCATTCAATAAGTCACAAAGACAAGCTTCCCACCCTCTTCCACATTGTTACCTCTCCTTTTTTCCTTTCTTTTTTTAGTTCTACTCTTTACAGTACTTGAAATCCCACTCACAGCCCCCAAAAGTTTACTTGAAAAATTTACCACATTTTCTGACAGTGCAAATCATTGTTTTGCTCCATCTTGTTGTACATGAAAACTCTTATCACTTTGGTTTGGAAAGAACAGAGAAATCTCTTATCTGTGTTTGAATGGTGGTTGGCACAATGGAGACCTTCAGATGGGACCTCACACAGCAGGGCACTGTAAACTTACATTGAACTGTATGAAAGAATTACAACAGTTTTTTCTTAAATACTGAGAATACAACATATCTTCTGCATACACCTTGAAATATATATTATATATTTATATATGCATACTTATATAAAGTGATTAAATACTTCTTTTATATTAATATTATTGAAACACAAGTAACTTTTTTCCATGTAAAATACACTTGTCCTATACAGTGTCATTATTTGACATTGAGCTTTTCAGAGTGCATTATATGGATTTTCCCCAGAATAGGAAGAAATAGAAAAAAAAATGTAAGATTTTAAGTGCTTTAGACATCAAAGCAGAAAAACTCTCCATTTTCCTAGGCAGCACATTGAAGTATCCAATTTTAATTGAGAGAAACAGAAATGAGGAAAATTTCTACGGATGGCGAATAGGCTTGTAGGCTGAAAAGAAAGTAATCAAAACACAATAAAACATTTGCACTAAAGTAATAGAACATATAATTTTGTTCAGGAAAATTGCTTTGTTTCAAAATAAGGTTGTATGTTTAAAGGTGAAAAAACCTTATGTTGAAATACACAAACACTATCTGTGACAAAACCAAAGGCATTTTGCAGCATTTCAGCGACCCTTCAGAAACTTCAGTAAGAAATCCCCCCAAATGAAAGTACAGCTCATGCTGGTTCCTGAAAAGCTGAAAAGTAAGGAATTAGTGTATTAAGCAGGTTCCAGCAAGCAGAGGATAAAAGCTTCAGTCCAACCTGTAAAGGATCTTTGCTGAAAAAAAAAATTAGTAAATGTTCAGAGGAAAAAGATAATTGACCATTTTCTTCATTCCATAGAATATTGTTGATGAGGCAACTTCAACAGGATCTTCAAATGATTAAACTGTAATACATAAGTATTATATTATGCACATTTAACTGACTATTTGAGAGAGAAAAAAAATGTAGTTCCTACCAGTTTGGCTGAGTTGTGACGTGCTGCGGCTCTTTCTGGACAGCCCCACGATGGCGACCATCTTGGCACCAATGCTGGAGCGCCTCTTTTTGCTGCCACCACCAACAGTGCCCACCGCCGTGTCCGACTGGCTGCCATCATTCTTCTCCAGCGTGTACATCTCCCCGCTGATGCTGGTGCTCTTTGTCATGTTCTTTCCTGAGATGGCCATCTGTCTGCTTTGCATTTTGGATGTAAAGACACTGTCAGCCAGTTGATGGATAAACAGTGCAGACAAAGAGTAAAAAGGGGAAGACAGAAAAGGACAGGTTTCAGATGGAAGGTTTTGGGAGACTAGAGGGTAAAAGCAGTTAATCACACAGATAGGGTTTGGTTTTAAGAGGTAAAAGGAGAAACTTTAATTCTAGGGTCTTGGCTGGTCCACTGTAAACATACTTGACTCATCAAAATTGTGTTTTAAATAACAAGCTCTTATTAACTGATTGACTAAAAACTTATTTCCAGCAAAAGCATACCAAAGAATTAATGCATCCATATATGATATAATACTTCTTGCTTGGAAAATTTAAGTTCTGGCCTCAGTGCTATGCTACGTGCCTCTTCTTCTCACATATATACACACAAATAACCTATATTCCTCTGGGAAACAGACACTTGATTCTTTACTGAGTGGAAAAGAGCCTCAGTCTGAAGCCCAGTTTTGATTACTAGCCATCAAGACATTTCAAGGATGTTCTCATTAATCTGGTTTATCTCAGTTCATCATACAGCAATGAACACCCACAGGTTTTTCCTCCATCTCTGCATCAACAAATACAAGTACTAGATATGCATTTCACACAACACTTGACTGTTATGTGGACAGATCATCAGTACTGATAAAATGGAATTCAATTCTAATGTATCTTTTGTACTTGTTTAGAAGCTCTGTGAACGTGCTCTGTGTGGCTGCATCTGAACTGTCCGCTGCAGCATTTCAGGGGTACCAGGGGAACCTGATCTGTCCAGGCTAAGAGACTTTTCCTTTCCTCAGAAATGGCCATCTACACTGATGACAACAGCACTTATCCAAATTTTGCCCTGACATCTAATTGGTAGGTATCTGAACAAATATCCAGAACTGGAAGCTCTGGGAGACATGTGGGGCTGAAAATATACAGAGAATTTTCTATATCAATGAAGATCTTTCACAGAACTTAGACCTTTATTATTCTTTTCATTACAGTACTTCTCACCAAAAAGTCCCCATGAGACTCCATTTCAAACAATCCACAAAACTGTGGAATATTTCTGGAACCCAGGGGAAATTATTTTTTGTTAAATCATCAATATATATAAATGCTAAAATGAATACTTTTTTCTTCTTAAACAGATTTTCAAATACATGCTAAAGCTGTTGTCAGAACTTTAGTGCTCAGCAAATGTCTCTAGAACAAATTTTTATGTGTATAGAAAAATATATATACTCCTTTTCCCTTACCTATAATGGCCTGAAATCAATTTCATAAAAGGAAGGAATTATTGTTTCTTTATGAAGTTTTTTTGCAATACTCTGTCAGTTTTTTTCAATATTCTGTCAGTAACTTGTCTATGGAATTAATGCAGTGCACTCAAAAGTAGATAAATACTTATAGCTTAGCCACAACCCAAAGGGAAAGCTAAGAGTTGGTTCACAGCAGAAGTAGACCTTTGCCATCGAAAAATGCTGAGTGTACTTCTCAGGGAAGGCACAAGGAAAAATATGAATAAGAGTTGGGGTCAGCAGATGGAGAAACACAAAACAAAGCTGAGAGAGAATCATGGTGGCCTTGCCTGGACACACAATCACAAAATACTGAAAAGTGGTAACCTGAAAGCTTTTTTCTTACTCTCTTTTAGCTCTCTGTGTTGTTATGTGTTAGTACACAGTGACTCTCATTTGTACATTTATCACCAAGGGACGAGTGGGATAGGATGTGGGTAAAGAGGAAGGCAGGGAAACAGTAAAAGAGAATTTGTATTTCTGTGTCTTATTAGCACCATGTTAACTTACTTGTTAGATGATAGCTTCACATGCTGTATTTTTAATCAAACTAACACCTCTAAGAATTCAGTCAAAGAAAACAGATGACACTGAAACCAATTCTCAGTTTCAACATTATCTTGCATGTAAAAATACTAGAGGTCTAGGAAAAACATGGCTGTGAAGAGCTAGTATCTTCAACTTTATCTTAAGCAAAATTTAACTAAGAATCAGAACATTAGAACCCCTTATCCAATAATGCTGTTTATAATCCAAATTCTCAAAGGAAATATGATTAATGTGTGCTTTCAGTCAGGTCTCTCTCTTTTCAGTATTTTTTAAAATCAGATAAATTTGACAGAGCAGTAGGAAACTAAACTATTTAGTTTCTAAAACTGTTTTGAAAACAGATCCCTGGAGAGAGATCTTATGCATGTCTCTTTGGGGAAAGATGGCAGAAGAAGTCATAGAATCTCTCTTAGTGGAAGCTAATTCACAGATGCAGACTGGTGGAGGAAGTAAGTTTTTCACTGCTTACAGAACAACCTATTTCAGTGATCCATTTTTTCAAAAATAATACCCAGAAAATCAGTGAGTTCCTATCATATAGCAAACAGTAATCAATGCATTGTTTTGTAAGTGTTATTACCATTCAATAAAAGCCCTATGTCATCAGTGGAAACAGAAATATTCTGAATTTTAGTATAAAAGTTACACTGAAAAGAAAGTCACCATTTCCTGGGTTGAATGTGTCTTTGAGGTGTTTTTTTGTGTCCTTTCCAAGATTTATAGTTCTATTTAAGTGAAATGGATTACAGTAGTTGCCCTTATTAAAGAAATCAGTGTCTTTAAAGAGGCTGGTTGCTATAGTTTCACTGTGCACTTATCTATGAAATTGTTTTGAATTACTAAAGCTTGCTTCTTGGCTTCTGTACCACAAAATGTTTTGCTGTGTACTGCTGCCAGTAATGATGTAGGCTTCAGTCAGACACCTTCTCTTGGCCAACTTTTTAAGAAAGGTAGGAAAGGGAATTCAAATGAGAAGAAAGGATGGGATTTAGATTTAAGTGGATATACCAAATACTAGTACAAATGGCTGATACTAAAATTCATTCACAAGCCTCTATTTTTTTTTTCCCAGTCGAACTCTAAAACTATTTTCTTCAATTAAAGGCTTGGGGGTTTTCCCCTTCTCTAAAAGCAGCAGGGAATACATCTTTGCTACAGTCATAACCAGCAAACAGCCCTTGGGGAAAACCATCCCATAGCAGGGACTTTGGTTTTCTCCAATTCCTCTCTTAGCAAAAAAACTTTGAGAAATACATACTAGGAGAGTTATGAGTGGTTTATAGTGCCTCAAAA
The DNA here is from genome assembly GCF_027579445.1 of Ammospiza nelsoni. NCBI lineage: Eukaryota > Metazoa > Chordata > Aves > Passeriformes > Passerellidae > Ammospiza > Ammospiza nelsoni. The sequence continues at coordinate 129,040,954 of NC_080633.1, forward strand.
TAAACCTAAAGTGGTCATGAGCACTTCCTCCAGCAGCACTTTGAATCCTTTCTGGCCATCCAAACCCTCATTTACTAATTTTTCTTGGCACATACTTGATACCCTCTCCAGCAGAAACCATGCTTCTACCCAGCCCACCTTTTGACAGTGCCACAGATGGATCATTCTCAGAAAAACTGGGTATTGTATGTTAGATTTGGTTCCTTTCTGAACTAATAGAAATGTTGACCTCAGAGTATAATTTAGAGAGTAAATCATACAGTCTTTTTCCTTAACAGGAAACAGAAATTACTGGAAGTTTTCTTTGTATTACATATACACAAATCTAATCTCACAGACATCCAGCTAAATACATGCAAGAGTATTTTAAAATAGATATTATATAAAAGTAATTTATGAAATTGTATGAGGTAATGAATAGATATGAAGTAAAAATAGGGTTCTCAAGGTGTCTAATAAGATAATAATAATTTTAAAAATATCCTCAGCAAAGAAAATATGCAGCCAGATGCTGAGGGGAAGAACAAAATAAAGGGGGAAATAAAGTAATTATCCTAGTCCAAATAGTATGTGCATAATGACATAATAATACTATTATTAGAATGAAAACAAGAACAAAATCAGCACACAACCCCAGCTATGTGGCAGCCCACAGCCTAGAGCAAGAGCTGAGTGAAGGTGGCAGCCAGGCCACTGCCTTTGGCTTAACAGGACCAAACAACCAACAAGAGCAGAATGAAGGACAAAGCTCACACAAGAGCGTTGCTTCACGCACTATCCCAAAATCCAGGAGAGCTCTTGAGGAAACCAAGAGCTGCAGACAGGTCTTAGTGTAAATATCTTTTCAGACACTTCAGTTTTCCAGTGAAAAAAGCAAAAGGAAAGATGCATACACTTTAGAGGAATATATTCTCAAAGATAAAGAAGAAAGTCCTTTAAAAAATCACAAGAGAAAAATAAGGCATTAGAAAAGAAATTACAATAGGATATCTATATAGATTTGTAATTTAAAGCCAATGGTGGAGTATGAGAGCTGTAGCCACGAAACAGTATTCTTAAAAATATACTATGTTAGCCAGCTGAGGAGAGTCAGACTGACAGAGACCTGTGACGTCAAAAGTATTCCTAAGTTTGCTGATGATACTAGATTAAGAGAAGCTCCTGACTCCCTTGAACACAGAAAGGCTCAGCAAAGACTTTGACAAATTAGAAGTCTGGGAAATCACCAACCATATGAAGTTTAACTAAGACAAGTGCTGGATTCTGCCCCTGGGATTGGACATACAGACTGGGAAACAAAGACCGGCACCACCAAAAGGGACCTGGGGGCCACTGGCAAACTGACCATGAGCCAGCAGTGCCCTGGCAGCCAGGAGGGCCAGGGGTGTCCTGGGGGGCACCAGGCACAGCATCACCAGCCGGGCAAGGGAGGGGATTGTCCTGCTCTGCTCTGCTCTGGGGCAGCCTCACCTCGAGTGCTGGGGGTAAATTTGGGCACCACAATAAAAGAAAGATATAAAAGCATCAGAGGGCACCCAAATGGCAATGAATAGTGAAGGGCCTTGAGGAGAAGCCATATGAGAAGCAGATCAGGTTACTTGGTGCGTTCACTCCGGAGGAGACTGAGGGGAGACCAGTCTTTACAGCAGTATTAGAAATCACAATTTTTAATCTCATTGCTCTGCCATAAACATATGCATCAGAGAATCAGATTTACACAAGTCATTTGGCAGACCTTGCAGGTTTCCTTATTTCTTTAATTCAAAGTCAAAGCAAAATTAATATTATTGCTTTCCAGCTTAGCTCTCTGTTAATGATCCCAAATGAAAATAAGGCATCCATAATAGTGAAAATTCAGGTTGCCAAGTACAGCTGTGGGCTGTGATGTCCTAGGGAAAGGATTTTAAAAATTTTTCAGTTGTTGAAAAATATATTTTCTAATATATGTCTCCTGTGAGACTGGAAGACCCACTGAAGACTTTGTTTACTGCTTTTTACAAGCAGGAGATGAATTTTAATGCCATTCATAACAGACCTGCTAACTCAATCAGAGATGCTCTTATTTCATTAGTTAACTGAAGAAATTTAACAAAAGCAGCATTATGGGGACAGCTGTGATGTAGGAAATAACATTTCCATGGGAACAGCGCTTCTGGCCAATACTCGTACTCGTCTGCCAATTCACATCCAAGAGAGACACTGCAGGTTCAAAATGATAATGACTTAGTCTCTGGAGATCCATTTGGTCAAAAATTCTTCTATTAACTTATTGGTGGTATAAATCTCTAATAGCTACTGGACTGACTTAATTATTAGGTTCATTTTATTGAAATTATAACAAGAAAGTTGGGAGGAAAAATAGAGCAGTTTTTATAATCTATTTTGTTATGTATATTGCTATTCAAATAAAACTAGTGGCCACATCTCAAAATATAAGTAGCAATATTTTGATATGAAATTTCTTTTTTCAAAACTCTCTTTCATTACTAATCAGGAATACCTCACTTGCTACAGTACATAGGTTGACTTGAGCTGTATTTCCCCCTTTCTGGTAGATGTAAAGCTGTCCACACTGCTTTATTATTATAAATTAATGGAAGTATTCCATGACATCTCTGGCAATTTTTTTTTCAAATAGGAATAAATGGCAGAGGCAGGGGTCAGAGCATAAGATTATTTCCAAATCATAGCCACAGCAAATGAATGATGCAGAAAAAACACTGTAACAGCTAGCTGTTTCCAAATGCTAGCAGTTGAATTATACACAGAGCTTCAGAGATTTTTGATATAATTTCTCTCCTTCTCTGATAGAATAATTGGATATTTTTAAAAGTAAAACATACAGTTGATATTTTCTGTTAATTTAAATAGCAATTGTAATGAGGATTATATTAATATTCATCTAAAATAAAAATTTTCAATTTTTCCTCTACAAAGTTACAGAAGAGCTTTATTACCCTGCTAACACTAATAAATCTTTGATGAAATCCCTTTTTTTTTGATACAGTGAACTAAAACAGTGATTTACTCTGCAAAAAAAGTCTAGCAAGAAAATTAGTTGAGGTCTAGAAGTCTTGTATTAGTCAGCTGTCATATTCATTAGTAAAAAGTCCATATGAGCTCTGAAGGCTTGGAAATAAAGTACATTGCAGTCAAAGACTGAGTGAACTTTGAATAACATCCAAATTCTTTGAGCTTAGAAAGCATCTTCTTTAACCCAGTGTGGCAAAGAAACAGTTTGTAAAAACTGGGTACCAACTAGCTTGCTAAATTAAAACTGATCATGAGCAACCTGATTTAATCGAGACTGTTCTCTTGCAGAAATGTGCCTTGCATGTACTTCATCTGAAATTTAAATGTTGTGTGCCTGTTCCAGCCTGCTATTTAATTATTCTTACAACAGGGAGGGAGGAGAGGGCCCAGTTTTCTGTATTTACACTGCTATGTCACAATCTACACTGCAAACTTGCTTAGTGCTGCTCAGTGTTGTTTCTCAAAGGGCTGAATAGAGCTCTATGAAATGGAAAGCAAGCAGTGAATAGCTAAACCAGACATTAAATCCATTATGTGTCCCAGACCTCAAATCACCAGAGAAATAATGTAAAATTAAGTCAGGAAAGTGAAAAAAAAATTCAGACTTGAAGGCTGAAGTGCTCAAAAATATACAGAGGTAAGAGACATAATGTTTTGCCTGAGGGTAAGAAGTACTATGATTTATCATCTTGCTAAACTGAAATTGCTGTGAGGGAGATTTATTTATTTAGAAAACTCATTGACAGTTAGAAAACTTTGTAAGATAGACATAGGGGAACTAGACAGGATGAACTACTGAGATTACACGAAGAGAAAAATCACATAATACACAGGGAAGATCCAAATGCCTTGAAAAGTCTTTATTTAAATAAATTTCTGTCAGCAATATGGATCTCACTATAGCTGCATCTATACTTCACTCATGAAAGAATGCATTTCTTTGATTAGTACTGCACAAAGGGAATATGCTCAGGCTCATTTTAATGTTTATATGCATGTATGAGGAAATGGCTGTCTAAAGAATAAAACAACTCTAACATTTCCTTCATCCTTGTGAATGCAGGTTGCTTGAGGACTCTGAAAAATCAGGGTCAGAATAGGCACTGCTAACATCTCCAAAACTCAAAGCATGTCTCTGAATTGATCTTCTGGGACTGAGAACTAAATGGACACGAGCAAGAAATCTGAAGCCGCAATTACTTCAACCAAAGAGACATTATCTGGGACACCATGATCTTGCCTGTCTGACTTCTGTCACTTTGACAAAATGACTTTGAGTCACTTTTGGTCTCTGGGGAAATTATAAAAGCATACAGAAAACTTAAGACCATCATAAAAAAGAAAATGTGAGAAAAGGTGTCTCACATGTTTCTGAACATGAGCCTGAAACCTTTGTTTTTCTGAGCTGGAGAAGGCATGTCTATGACCAAATGTCCCTGCTGAGACAGTGTGTACATGGCACACCATGCAAGTTTGAAGCAGCTTTCCTCTTTTTTACCTTGGGCCTCCACAGGAGTCATTTTTATGCCATGGCTGCTGTCTGGGAAGTGCTGGGCTCTCAGTGGTATTTGTAAGGAAGTTTGATTTCCTCCTCGGGGCAACCGGATGAAATCTCCCAGCTTGTTTAGCTGGCACCTTACGGGCTTTAGGAGAAGTATGAACATGCAGTGAAATTACTGAAAATGTTAATATGTTTGGTCAGAAACCATTAAAAACAGATCTATGGGCAATGCCCAACCCCTGGAGCATTATCTTTCCATAGCTATAAAGAACACAGTAGTAAGAGCAGCACTGGGCCCCTTATCCTTAGTCAAATACAGCACTTGCTAGATGGGCCTGGCAATGTGCTTCAAAGACAATATCACAAATCCAGCAACTGCATTTTAGAAATACTTCTAAGAAGTAACATGAAGGAGTTTATGTTTGCTTCTTAGAAGGCTAAGTGATAAGCATATTCATATTTTTTTATGAAGTACATTTTTAGCAATATGTATTAATTTTACAGAATCTTATCACTATTCTATTAGAATAATACTCAGGTAAAAAGAGTGAAAACTGCATCACTAATACAGAGCCATATCTGTTCAATCATAACGTCCAAAAAAGAAAAGCCTTATATTCTTCAATATTCAATCCCTTGTTTTTATATGTTTCTACACCACTTTTTGCTGTTGCTATTCTTGTCACCAGATCTGTTGTGCTCAGTCCTGTACAAATAAATATTAAAAAGTCTGTCAATTAAAAACCTTATGATTCAATCTAGTTTTAAATATTTTTAGAAAATTAATCTTTTTATAACACACTTAAAAGTGCAAAAACTAATTTCAAAATTTATATTTGCTTCAAACCCTCATTTTAATTTTTTTTCCTTCATCTCTGCTTCCTTGAGTGTCTACAGGGCTTTCTCCCTTCATTTCTTGTGGTTTTGTTTTGTATAAACTACTGACGCACTGTTTTAAAATAAAATTTAGCAACAGGAGTGCACCATGGATCAGGAGTGCTTTATGGATCACAGGTCTGAGCTGACTCAACAGAGGTAAAATTGCAGGCTTCATTTCATGGAGAGAGAAGCAGTCTCAAAGATATTGCATTGCAGTCAAAGTAAAAATGTCTGAGTTCCCTGCTGGATATCAAAGCTGCAGACTGTTTCAAATAACTTATTTTTACTGTTCACCTGTTAATAATGTATACTTCCAAATTCATTAATTTATGATATCCCAGTGTATCAAAATCATTTTACTAACTGTAAAGGAGCCTGTATATCTTTTGTATTTACTCCAAAGTAGCAGGAAAAATAAATCTCCAAGGGTTCTATAGACAGTGACAAATAACTTAGAAATAGGTGACTTTAATAGATTTCTTAAATTATTTTTATTCTTTCCTCAGTACAGATTTCAAAACAAATATAATTGCTCATTCAATTCTGTTTGGAACCATTGATCTTCTGCATATTTTTCCATAGTATTTTTCCAGAAGATATAGATAATTCACTTCTAAATTTCATCTATGAAAATGTAAAAAAACAAATGGCTGAACTATTGTCCATGTGTGTTGGTACAGACCAAGCAGCTCTATGAATTTATAGCTTTTGAATATTTGCCTTTCTGTAGAAAATTAAAGGTAAAAATCTTACATTGAAAAGTAGTGGCCTTGAATGTAAGCTTTAAATGGGCAAGAGTTTTTTTCATAAATTCCTAACAGAATCCACCCAGATGAATAATACGAGGAAAGTTTTACTGAAAAAGCTTTTTTTGAGTCCTCTGTTTTTAAAGACACAGACTAGCAATATGCAAGCAGCTCTGCTTATCTAGTCATAAGAGCACAGAAGAGTTATGTTAGAGAGACAGAAAGCTCCTGCTTCTTGTTCAAGGACCCAGCGCATCACACCTGCCCCAATTGCCTGGATAATGCAACATTTTGCAGCTGAAAAGAGCTGGTGAACATTGTACTGCAAACTGCCATTCTCATCCCAGGAATGGCAAGACCACTTGGCTGTCACGTTAAAAAGTTGAAAAAGACCAACATCTGCTGAGAGCTGCAGGCAAGCTTTCCCTGAAAACTACATCAACATTGGCATAACTGGACCCAGGTTCTCTCTCCTTCCATGGCAGAAATGACACTGGGTGAACTTCATCCATCTATCTATCTATCTATCTATCTATCTATCTATCTATCTATCTATCTATCTATCTATCTATCTATCTATCTCTGTTGGAGGCACAGACTACCTTTACTGCAATTCTGCCAAAAGACTGCTCATGCAATTTCTCTTCCAATCATGTGGCTACAAAGGTTAGACACGATTAACTTCTGTCATTGAATAGTCTAGTTGAAGCAATCATTAAAACACTTTTGAAATAACTTTAAAAACCAAACAGCACATACAATTGAAAATGGATTCTTAGTGTCTGTTATCTTTTGTACACTTTTTTATATTTTTACCAGAATAAAGACTTTCAAAACCATTACTGGCTTCCATCCCTGTGAAGGAGCTTGCAAAGACTGCATTGAAATGCTTTTTCTTCCAGAAAAAATACTGCATTTAACTGTTAATAGCTGCAGTTACAGTGGAAGGGTCATAAAACCTGAAATACTAAAATTAGAATTTAATGATAAACTAAGGAACAAATACTCATCAGGAATCAGTTTTAAAACCTACAAATTAAATTCTCTAAAGTCTTTTTTTTACTGAATGAACTAGAACTAGAAAGTAAATTTGAAATGAATCTTTTTACCTAACAGTGGAAGGGGCAAAAAAGCATTAAGAACCTTTGGAAAGAAATAAGGGTTCAGCTGAATAAATACATTACTTAAAGCCATGCATTGCACTCTGTTTCTTGAATTTTTAAGTGCTCTGCAAAATTACATCCCAGCTGAATTTTTCCACAACAAATTTTTCTTTCTTGGTTGTGTCATCTTCTTACTTAATCAGCTCTATTCCTTCTACTATCTTTTAGAATTTACTTTCTTTTTTCAAACAGGATATCACTGATTCCTTCCAAATACATAGCAAAACTTTGTGACTTGCACATGCTTTTTATTTCCCATCTCTGCCCTCTGTCCACCCACATAGACAATTTCTTTGTCCACTCTCTCACCATTTCAAATGACAGATACTGCAGTGCTTTTCTCCAGCCCTGGCAATTAACCCAATAACACCTTCCAGGATACTAGAGAAAAGGTAAGTTTCATAGCCTTTCTATTTGGTTCTCTCATCTTACTCCACATTTCAGTAAAAAGTTACACTCTCTTTTACATAGTTGTCTATAATTCATCCTTACTTCCTAGTATCTTGGCACATGTTCCTTATCACATTTATCATCTCTCATTCAAGACTGAAAGATCAACTCCTGATCATCAAGCTTGCCCCTCATGCACTTGATGTATTTTTAGCAAGGACCTCATGTTTTGTCCTCATTGTCTTGAATGCCTGAAAATAGCTCTCCAGAAACATTCACAAAGATACCTTATTTTCTCTCCTCAAATCTCCCCTTAGTATTCATTCTCTGTTGTCAAGATGTCTCCAGCACTGTGTTGTACCTATGTCCCGTGGAACATCTCTTTGTTCTTCTGTGCTTCCCCCTCTGGACTCATATGTAATTTCATAATTTAGACTCTGTGTGCTTGGAACAGAAGTTGTATTTTTCTGCTGTATTTCAACAGTGAAATATTGCTCTGTCGCTACATTTGCTCTGTACTCTCATGGTAAAATAAAACTATTGTGACTATCAGAATTAATGCTTGGGATTGACATTTTAAAAAATATAAAGGGATAAAATTTAGGGCAGTCTAAATCACATTGCCTTTATTAACAAGTATCAATGATCAAAGATTATAGATAATGAGCCTTTATTTTTTGCCCTGAGATTATCAAGGAGATGGAATAAGAAAAAAGTTAGTGAACTCTACATAATAAATACCCAACAGCAAAGCTGGAGCCACTCTTTTTTTGTTAACATGTACTGCAAAGAACACAATTATGATTTCCCTACATATCAAGCATATGCCAAAGTTAAGTTTTACAAAGTTTAATTAAGGCTAAATCTGATGCTGCAACTACTTCTGGCAAAAAAAATTAACTGATTTAATGTACACCAGTGCTCCGAAAGCTAACGCCTTTTATTGTGCCAAGGTACTCTGTGAAATAGGCATGGGATTAATTAGTGATGAATGTCTGTGTTTACAGTCATTTCAACCCACCCATGATCTCAGCAGACTGAAGACCTCAGTGGGACTACTACCATTACTCCTGAAGTATATAAACACAGTAACATCAAGAGGTATGAGGTATCCTTAATAGGGTGATTTTTTTGATGATGGAATGATTGTGAGCAGCCCCTGCATTCCACATTGCCCAGAGGAAAGGTGCCTGCTGTCCAACTACAGATGCACCTCTGAAGTAAAAAATACCTTGAAAATTCCCATCTGCAATATATCTTTCCTTGATGCCCAAGATCTCAAGAACTACATGATAATTTATTGCTATTCTATCAAGGGAGAATTGGCCACCTTTGTTCTGCTGGGCATATCAAATACCTATTGATATGTTTAATTGATATGTTTGGTTACTTTTAATATTTGTGGTGTGTCTGAAAACATTCTTTTTTGGAAGCTGAAGTCATTGCCTTATCTTATAAATTTCCAAGTATCTGTTATTTTAAAAATTGCCAGAGAAATGAGCAGAAGGCACTGAATTTTCAAAAACTGATCCTGCCTTTAGGCTTGTCCACTGAGCACACAAGTCATAATATTTCAATATGCTAATGAGACACAGCTACGTGTGTATATAAATGTGTATACATATCTATAGCTGCCCGTATCCAGGAATCAATCTAGCTTTTCTGTTTCATTCTTACCCTAGAAAAATGCTCAGACAATGCTAAAAAATGAGCACTGACTCTACCATAGTAAAGGAGGTGAATATAAACTTTTCTGTTCATTCCAGCTTGCATATTAAAATGGTCAAAATGTGCAAAGTGGGGAAATAATATTAGAGACTTATTTCCATGAAGGGAGCCAAACTCTAACACAAACAAAAGTCACTACACAACAGTCACTTAATAACATCTTGTTTCTTTATAGAGATTCCTAACTTGTGTCACTTCTTCCTGAAGGCAGAGAGCAGCTAGCGACCAGAAGAACAAGCTGGCTCAGGAAACAAGAAGCTGTTCCTCAAAAAGGATGTTACTTTCTATGGGGGACAGCATATTGGCTAAAGATATTTCACACAGCTTGAGTGAAATCTAGAAACCTGGAACAGAGTCATGCTGTTGAAAGGCAAGACTTTCAGATCCATTAGAATGGGAAATTAGTGGGAAATGGAAGAGAAAAAGGTCCTCAAATAATCCTTTCACACACTACCATACTACAGGCCCCGGAACACATATGCCAAGGCACTCTTAAAGACAACTGGTTCTAAACAACTCTTTTTGCTAAAATCTAAAATGCATGAATATGAGTGAAAGGAATGATGGCACAATACATAAAGGCAGTAGTATGGCTATGTTAGTTCATATGACCCAAGATTATACACTAGGCATCTTGATTCTCTCTTTGAATCCCCTTTGTTTTGAGTATGTCAGTATCTTCAAGCATGCACATGTGTAAGTTTGTAGCAAGGAAAGAAAATGGATTTCCATGGATTGCTCTGCACTTACCCTAATGTGTATTACCACAATATAACAGGCATAAGTTATTTAGAGGTAGTGCAGAATTGTCAGGCTAAAAGAAAATGTATTTTTTTCTGAGATTTTCTGCCATTCTTGTGTGACAGAGAATGGGTTCAAAAATATTCATCAAATATGAAAGTCATTTTTTTAATGAAGAAAAGAGGAATGTTGTATTTCTCTCAATAGGACATACATGGATTTTGCAATACAAAAAGTCAGACAGTTACATTGTTTTAAGGATTTGTGGCAAAATGTATAATTCTAGAATATTATCTGATAAAACCAGAGCCAGTTGGGCTGCAATGTTTCTGGATACAACACAGCAGCTGAAGTGCATGACCCTTCCACAATACAGCAACCCTTGACAATTATTCACATGGAACAAAAAAAGGAAAAGGAAGAATCTGCTTTATCCACATAGATTGTCAATCAGTATGCACCACAAAGAGGACTGAAAAGAAAATCCAGATTTTCTTCTTTAGTATGGCCGTAAATATAAGTAAAGATAATTTTGATATTGCTGAGTTTTCACTCAACAAAACATTTTTCCATTAAATAATAATTCAAGTAGGAAATCTAATAAAGAAGCTTACAATTTCTACTGTTTATTACAGTCAAACCCAAACTTTAGTCTAAACTAATTTAAAAAATAATATGCTGCATTTGTATGCATATTAATGAGTCAAGTTGATGTGCTGCCTCATTTGGTATGCAGAACAAGTTCATTGAAGCTGAGAATGAAACTTGATTAAATATGAAAGCATGATGACTGAAAGCAAAAACAAACAAAAAAAAAGAGCTGCAGAGAGCATAGGCAATAAGCAAGCAAAGGGAATAAAAAGGGAAGACAAGTAGGGTGCTGGTACAGGAAAAAGAATAGATCTACATAAACAGAAATATATTTTACCTGTCATCCTCTTTCCCTTCCTCAGCTTGGTCTTCTTGAGCTTTTTCATCATGCCCTGATTCTTTGATCTCCTCCTTATCACAGTTCTCTGTCACCTCTTGCCCTTCCCCTTTTTCATTAATTTCTTGCTCTTTTCCTTTTTCCTCCTCCTCCTCTTTTTCTTCCTCCTCAGGAAATACTTCATCTTGTTCATCCCCTTCCAGCCCTCCCTCTTTTTTCCCCTCTATATCCCTTGTTCTTCTGAAGTCAACAAAATTGAAAAAGGCATGCAAAAAGGAAAAAGAAAAGAATAAATTAAAGTCAGGAGAAGAGCATGCATGAAGAAAGAAAATGCAAAAGAAATTAAATAAAAACTAAAGGATAGAAGCAGACATAATGTAAGTCATGCTTGCTAGGAGCCCAGCCTACACTGGAGAGCTTTGGAGCATTATCTTAGTAAGTCCCTATTCAAATAAAACTTGCATGGCAATACCTCACATTTAGAAAGAAATGTGTGACTGAAACAATGTGGACCTAACAATGCTCATATGAGCAGATGCTTAAATTTGCAAATACTTTCTTTTAAGAGGACAATTTTCTGAGAATTACTATAGGTGATGGAGGTGGTTTACACCTAGAAAAATTATCTTTCATTTGTGCACCAAATGAAACCCAAAGCTCCTCTGAGCGCACACAGGGTGCAGGCAAAGAAAATGCTGTGTTTTAGTCACAGATACACAATGTACATCTTGTTGAAGAGCAGCTCAATGATTGTACACCTACAGTTAAGTTGGACTAGTGTAAGTATTAAATAAATTGAATTGGTCTCTCTAATTATTAAATAATACATCTATAAAAGTTCAGCGTTCTATTTAAAAGAAAAATAAGATGCCTCGTCTGGCACAAAATTTTTGAGTTAAACTGTCTTTTCAGTCATATTAAGTATATTTTACAAAATGGTTTTCAGAAAGCGTGTCTAATGCTTCCTGACAGCATATGTTTGTTATTTCAGGGTATATTAGATAATCCAAGACAACAAAACTTCGCTAAAAACAAATTCCATGAAGACTTGAAGAAGCATTAGATAAAAAAGACATTTGAGCCAGTATTTTGCAAAATCCCTGCAAATGTCATTCTAGGCGAAATGCTAAAGTCAAACACAATATTGATAAGTGTTCCGTTACTGAAGTTACACAGCTATGGCTGCCACTGTAGCTGATGGTGCTCACCTTATTTTCTTGCTGCCCCTGGGGCGCTCTGACTGCACAGACATGTAGCTGGTGCTGCTGAAGCGGGACGCGCTGCTGGTGCGGGACACGGCCGAGACGTCGCTGACATCGCTGTCCGAGGACTTGTTGGAAACGTTGTCCGAGCCTCGGTGAGGATCCCGCCCTGACCGATACTGCAGGAGCAAAGGGACAGAGAGATGGTGTTGTTGTGACATGCCACCACAGAGCAGCCGTGGACCTGGTCCCTCCTGCTATCTAAACTGCCTGAACTTTTAAAGGAAGTTCTTCCCTGATACAGAACAGAAGTTATGTCTTGGTATCTACTAATTTTAGTCTGCTTTGCTATCCCGGTCCTCAGTTTCAATTTGTACAAAATTTCCAGCATGTCCAAAAGTTTCACAAAGCTTAGAAAAGACATCTAAACCCTCAAAGAATATTCTTACCACAACTGCTTCACCAGTGCAGAAAGGAAAGCAGAGAGATTAGTGACTTGCCTATGATCACTGAGCTCATGAAAGATTAAACAGGAGACAGAATGTGATGCATGCTATCTGTAAAGTACAAGTCTCTTTTGGGGCCTAGCCTGTTTACAAGAACTTCTAACTGACAAATATAATTTTTTTTCTTTTCCAAGTAAATAGATAGATAAGGTTATCAAATCAAAAGACAAAGTGATGTTGCAGCTATGCAAACAAACCCACACTTTGCTGAACTGCTGGACTGAGAAGTCTGAAGGATGGGAGTGTACTAGAGGTGATTTGTAGAGAAAATGTACACTTGCCTGAGGAACTAAAAGATTGCAAAGGTATTAGAGCTGGTTAACAGTAATATCAAACATAGAACTGGCAGGTGACTGGTGATCACCAGTCAGCCCATACAACATAAACAGTATCCTGCAGCAGTATTCAGGTTAGATCTGAACAAAATATGATAGACATTTGTTTTTGTTACACATTACACTAAATTAATGTTAAGTCTGTGCCACTCTGCATGGCACTATATATAAATATAGTAAATACCAGAAAGATATTCTTCCTTCTCTTTATATACAGACATGCCTGTGTATACAGAAATCTGATGGGCTGCTACTGGTAACCTTTTCAGGAAAATAGTACTTCAAGATGAATTGTCAATGATCACCAGGTGATTCTTTGGAAATAAGGCAGTACAGAGCAGTACAGATGAAGAGCAGCACAGACAGGACTGAAAGAAAACAATAGGAAAAAATAATCTACCCAACACACCAGTGGCTTGTTAAACTCTTGGGAATAGCGACATTGTACTCAGCCACATGTAGAAAAGAATGTAAATGTAAAATGCAGACCTGTGTAGTACTGCAGAAGAGAAGGATGTCCAGATTTAGCTCTTAAATTGGTCCCTTTTTATAGATTTAGAAGATGTGTCTTTGGTGAACTAGACGGATAATTTGTTTCTCTTCTCTTGCAAGGAATGTTACACGACTGTGCAATACCTAAATAGGATTTCAGATATATCTGAATAGGATTTCAAAATATCATTTCAGTGCCTTTCTCAGAAATTATTTTTACAAGTTATTTTGCTCATTTTAGGAAAGGGAAATGAACAAGACAAAAATGCTCATGCAAGTTAGACTGTACATCTGCTGCAGAGAGTGACCAATCATAGCCATAACTCCACACTTACAAAAATGGTTGCACATTCTATGCCAATCTTTATCATTTTTCCTGATCTCTACTAACATACCATACTTGTGTTCATCAACAACCACTCAAGTCCCTCACAGCCTTTAAGTGTAAAAGTGAACTTAGCCACCCATAAACTCAGAGTACCTCTGTGATTATAACGTTCAAAAGTTTTAATATTTACTGACTGCTTCTATTGATGCCATTCATGTTTTTGCTTGATGAAGAAGACAGTGCATATTATTACCTATATATTCTATTGGAAATGTAAAAGCAATGATTAAACAGCTGTCCTGGTCATTGGAGATAATGGAACATTATACCAAAATAAAAGGAGTATCCTTTTAAAGGAGCAACTACTTAGCCCTTTAGAGAAATAAAAAATAATTATGCCTAGAGATATGGTCATGTATTGAGTCTTATCCCCCCACCAAACCTTCCCAAGGATGATTCTTCATTTAAGACGTAGTTATGAATGTGTTTTCTGCTGATTTAGCCCAAAGCTACCAAGACTGGGAAGTGCAGCCGGGTGTACTGTGCAACCATCACACGCCATGGAAAAGGCAATGCAGAGCTGCCCGCAGGCCTGCAGCACTGTCTGAGCCCTGGGCAGATGTCACTGCTGTGCCAGGCCCTGTGCTGCCATGGCCACGCTGCCACTGGCTCCCGCCAAGCCAAGGGACAGCAGGACATGGATGCCTGTGCGAGCAGGGCTCCTGCTTTGGTGTGGCTCTGCTTTGGGGAACACAGCACCACGAGTAAGCCATCGATGGAATTGTTAATCCTATCGCAGTTGGCGGACAGACAATTAGGTGTGGTGACTCATAGAATAACAGGACTCGACCTGCAGATCCTACACTGAGCTTGCCCAGCAGTCCATGGAAATGAGCCCTTCCAAATTTAACGTGAAGTCACAAACAGAATCAGCATTGCACAAAGTTGTTCTAGAGTCATTCTGCAGTACACAAACTGTCAAAAATATGTGGTTTTGATTTTCTGTTTCATTTCTACACCTAGAGAATGTCAGTTTTCAGACTACTACATAGCAATGTGGTGTGTATAACAAATCAGACATTTCCATAAATAAAAAAAAACCTTATTGTGTTGGTTTGGGTTTTTTTTTTTTTTTTTTAGCCATGCAATAGTAATAATCTAGTGATACACAATGAAGACTGAGAATTGTTTTGGCAAGAAAAGCAACTTAAAAGTAAATAATTTTACAAATATAATGTGGAAAAGGTCATAAAATCATTACCTTGCCTCTTTTTTCTCAGTTGTACCTAAAGATATTTCCTATTAAATGCTTTTTGTTGAGACAGATGTCACTGAAACATTATTTGACTGTTACAACTTCAGCATGTTTTAAGATTAAAACTGGGAAAGTTAATTGATCCTTCCCTTAAACTGGAATGTCTCAATATACAATATTTTTTAAAGGTTTTTTTTATACCTTGTCTGAATTACAGTGTCTTGTACCTTGTCTGAGTTACAGCTACCGGTTCTAATATATACAAAAATGCTGCCCACCAAGGAAATGTAAATTAAATGTAAATGAAATTAAATTGTCTTTCTTGCTGGAAAAAGTTCAGGTACCTCATATTCACTCATTAACTGCTCCTGATTACCCTTTATTCTGCTGCTGAGGTGTACTTTTAACCTTATATCTGACATAATTTTATTTAGGAAACTGATTACAGTAGGGTATTGCACAGTAGTGTTTCTGTTACTCCAGCACAGAAGACCAAAGGAACCATAGTGCTTGTCTGAGAGAAGCTATGCTGCCACTTTAGTTTCGAATTTGTTTCTTAAATTGCAGTTCTATACAAGGCAGCTTTTGAAATGCTCCTTTGCTGACTGCCTCAAGAGTAAAACTGCACTTTCACTGTGCAAATATTGATTTTTTCAAAAGCATTTGGTCCTCATGTCATATACTTTAACTGTAAAATGCAATCATTTCTTTCAGTTTTGTGCTACTGCTTTTTCAGCTTTTGTGTGGTTAAAGTTGCCCCAAGGCATCACATCATATATTTCACATCCAAATTTCTTTCTTCCTCCAAATTTCACTTTCCTTTTTTCCTAAATGTCACCCACTGTATGACAAGATCAACTATTGGACTGAAAAAGTAATTTTTAACCAAGTGCTAGCCCCCCATTATATCTGAAAAGCAGATACCATTTTCCATCCCTCTCCACTGCTGTTCCTGAGTCTTGTGCTGTAGGATTTGCACAATCTGACTGCACATTGACAGGGAACTGCAGTCCCCGTGGCTGGATCAGCATGGCCACTGATTCTGATCATCCAGCAACTACCCTGTATGCTCCAGCATCCCTCAGCAGAAAACATGAGTGCAAGCGCACTAATGAGCATCACACCTCCCCTGGGTTGAACAATAAGATTATCAGGGTGAGGTGACATGTACCTGCACACTATAAAGATTAGCTAAAAGGTTTCTTTCAGATTCTTTTTTTTGTTTGTTTTTTAAATGCCAGCCATGACAGTAGGAAAATTATCTCCTGACTTTCTCCAGGCTGGAAATAGTGTTGGAATACGGTTAAATTTTCATTTCCACCCAAATAAAGACTCATATAATAAAGGTAATATTCTGGACTTTATGACCCAGTAAGCAGTGAACCCAACCTCTTCAAGCTGCTTCAAAAATGGGAAGTCTGCTGAAAGCAGAGGGACTGATTAAAAGCTGCTTTTGAAATTTTAATAGTAAGATGGTTTTGTCCTATTTTGCAGTGTTGAAGAATGTGAAAAATTTCATTATTACAGATTCTATTAAACAAGCATTCCAAAGTTTCTAAAAGCATTTTTATCTGCGTTAGCAGAATAATCATCTGGAGAGCCTAACAAAAGGACAGTTAGGTGTTAGTACCTATGCCTTTTAACTTCAAGAGGTTACTGTCCTTTAGTGAAAAATTCATGATTTTTAAAGCTGAAAAACAAATACCTACTTTGCTTCCTAATACAACAACCTCTGCAAACATTTTGACCTCTTTGTGAACTACCAGTAAATGGCTGACAGGACACATAGAGCTGCAACTTCTCTGACACTGATGCTCTTTTTTCTGCAAAGAAACTGGTTTGGAACTTCTAGTTCAAAGGGGTTTTAAAGTGTTTCATGTTGCTTTACTCTATTGTTACCAGTCTTCTATCTTGGACTATACAGTCATGCAGTTATCCAGACAATTGACATTGTCAGTGATTTCTAAATGTCTTTCTATTTTATTTTCTTTTCTTTTTTTATGGTCTACTCATCAGGTTTTATTTGCTAGCATTTACATAGGGACATACAAATCTGGTCAATGTTTTCAGTGATCAAAATGTTGGGAAGATGTTTCAGACAATTGTCTATTGTGCTACTACCAGAAGATTAAAGAACCATTTTGGACTATTTCAATAGTTCTTTGGCTCACTAACAAAAGCTCTCAAGCAGCCAGAGCACAGCAATTTGAAACGTTCTATACCTCTTGGTGTGAATTCACAACCTCTAAAGGCGCTGCAAATTTTAGTTATTACCACACATTATTTGAATAAATGTTACTGGATTGTTTGATTCCTTCTAAAACTTTTGTTAATGGCTGCCTAATGAAGTCTGCCATTAAAATTAAAGCCAAATACTTACTAACAATTACAGCAATAACACTAGACTCATATAAAGCAAAAAAATCAGACATTTTTACAAAATATCACATACAGATGAGTACATATGTTTATCTTTAGCTTGCATACACACAAACTCAACATGAAGGCTATGATTAATCTGCCCTTTTATGTAATTTATACACAGGCAGCTCAATAATCTGTGTTTACATTTGCCACTTCTGTCAAGATCAATCAAGAAAATTGAGGTACAGCCAGCCAGGTCTGCCTTTGCCAGTTCTGCTTTAGCTATCACATGGCACACAGCAGTCCCTCAGGAGATTAATTCTTGCACTGCTCTTGCATTAGATGTTAGATATATAAGGAGATCCACAGTTGCCTTGGGCTTCTCAATATGGAGCTGCAGTCAGTCCACCTTAGACTCATTCTTGGCCGCTGTTCCTGTCTTCTGCTTTGTGGTCCTGGATCCTATCCTGTCTTCCTCTTTTTTATTTCTAACTCTTGGATCATACTTTTTAACCCTATAATTTACATCTGATGAGTCATTAGAACACTGGCATTGTTCCAACTTTTCTCCTTTTCTCCGTTCTTGCTTTGTAATCAGCACCCTCTGATCTCCTGAGCCTGTGCACCTCTCCTGGCATTCTTGCCTTGCACTAACATAAAGGAGAGAGCTATGATGTCACTACTTCTGAGCAGGACAGTGCCTGGACCATAAATCTAAATCTAGCTGGTTCTACAGTGGTTCTCTATACATTCATCCATCACTTCCATTCCTTATGCAATGATTTTTTTCCTCAGTATTCAAAACATTCCAATCCACTTCTACCTTGAATAAAAAGAACTGACTGTGATCAGATTTGCAAACCCACCTTGTAAACCATCAAAATTTCCAATAAATTTAGACCACCAACTAAAAAATCAATAAAGAAGAACATTCATTTTTCTATTGAACATGTGAAAAAACTTTTTTCAAAAGTTTTCACATACTTTCCTTTGTGGTGTAGTGTCATCTATTTATCAATTTCACTAACCAATACTCACATATGCAGCTTTACAGAGTTCCTAAAACCTGATTTCACTATGGAATTAAGCAATGCTGCAAATAGCATCCTACAGCTAAATTAGGGAAGGAAAACAACAATGAAAAATATCAAGTCAGCTGTGGGCCTTTGCAGGAGAGAAGGGAAGCCTTGGTTGTACTGACTTGAGCACAAATAGAACAAGAGGAGAGATTATTCCCCTCTATTCAGCAGTCACTAGCCTGCATCTACCATACTGTAAGCAGTTTTGAGACCCAAAGTGAAACACTGACATGGATAAATTAGATTAAGTTTATTGGAAGGCCGCCAAGCTGGCTGGGGGTGCTGGGCTCCTTCTGACTGAGCAGTGATGGCCATGGAAGTACCTAACAGCAGATTATCAGGTCATACAGGGAAGAAGACAAAAAGACAGAGCCAATAAATTTACAGCAGCTCTGAGTGGTATAAGGCCCATTTTTACCATAGGCAGAGTGAAGTAATGGATCAAGTTACCCAGAGTTTTGATGCTTGAATATTTTCAAGACTTGACCAGCTAAAGCCCTGAGGAATCTGTATTGATTGACCTTGCCTTGGACTTCTGCTAAAGGTTGGGCCTGACAGCTTTTGAGGTCCTTTCCAACCCAAATTACTCAGGCTGATCCAGGAGTTGAAGTTGAAACTTCAAGGGCAGAAGTAATACAGAAGTCCCCAATGTATCAGTGCCTAGGGACAACTGGAAATCTAGAGGGAAGTAGCCCAGAAGCAAGCCAAATCAAAAGACAAAAAATCATCAGCTTCACATATATTTGCATATGGTGTAATTTTTTAAAAGAACTTTCAAAGGGCACAATGTTATATAAATACAGGATAGCACTAGAAAATATTCTGTCATTACTTCAAGAGAACTTACAGACCCTGTAAATATTTGGTAAAGTAGGAGCAGTAAGGCAGCTCTTCAGTATTTGTGTCTTTAAGTGAGCTTGAAAATTAGCTTGCCAACAAGTTTGGCTTCCTACAAAAGAATATGTTCCTACAGTAATTTTCAAACACCAAGTAGCTTTTTATCTCATGGGTTTTTTTCATATAATATGACTTTCAGAATATCAAGGCAACCTCTAATTTCAACTGCTCTAATACTTGTTCTGAAATCAAGCTGTTATTGATGCAGAATTAATTCACAAAGATTCTTTCATCTAGTCTAGGGAGCTAAATGTTATTATTTAATCTTACTTTAAGTCAAGACCAAATTTAAAAAAATTTGGAAGGAGAGAGAACTGCAAACTTTCAGCTGGAATATATAAAGTTACCACTTTATTCCAGACTGTTCAAAATCACAAAGACGTTCCTTAAAATCCCATCTCTTCTTTGATAAACACAGTGGGTGAAAAACTGTTGTTTAAGATAAAGTAAAAGACAAATCAAGAGAGGAATAATTATAATCATCACCACAAAAAATTCTTAAAAGGCAATCTAAGTTGTGCTACATATTGGAATGAAAATACAGGGTTTATAATGGCCAAGCAGGTGTCTCCTAATATCTCATCAAAAGATACCTGAAAATAATTACACATAGAGAGAGAGACTCTACATCAAATCATAAACATAATTGAAGTGTGGGACATGACACCACAGCAACACAATGGACCCCTTTGGTGGTGTGCCTCATCTACTGTATAACCAGACATCATCTTTAAAAGTGAAGGTAACAGCTTTCTATTATTTATCAATGAAATTGAGATGTTTAGGAGGAGTTTTGACAGCTGGAATAATAGAGGTGATTCTGACAGACTAATTGAGGCAAAAGAGAGACCCAAGTACAGCACATGGCTAGGGTGAAATAGCTATAATTGATCATATAACCTACAAGGAATAGAAAACCTTATGTGCCCTGTGGATGCACTTCATCTTGTTACAAGAGCTGATGCTTTGTATCAAGTTAAAAGTGAAGCACAGAATACATTTCTCTAACCATAATATACCCAACATTTCTTGAAAAAAGACCAAGATCTTGAAGAAATATGAGTCTACCTAATATGAAGGTGAACAAATAAGAGCTTCAAAGGAAGAACCTTTCAATCATACTTAAAGGTATAAGGATATCCAACAGTCACTCCTCCTTTTCCATGTGAAAGGAATTCAGAAAAGTATACAAAATAGAAAATAAAACAAAGATCTTCCAACAATTTCTTTGAAACATTTACTATCCAATTTCCCTTTCATATTGCTGATCTCCACCAGAATTTTAATTGCTATTTAAAACAGGGCAAAGTCAGTCACCAAGTTTCACTTTAGAGAAATGGGTCCACAGTCTGGCTATGTGATGGTGGGTAATAAACTCTAAAGAACATCTTCTCACACTTCCCTGAATCTTTTTGACTGCCACATATTAACTATTCTGCCTTACACAGAAGGCAGAATTTTCTTTTTAAATAGACACCAGCAATCCTTTAGCATTCCACAGCACCACGTCAAGACTCCTGAAGATGCATCACCATGGACACAATTCACTGTCAAAAGTCTGGGCTGTTCCAGTCAGGGCAATTGCAAAAGACAGGTATTCAGGGACATCCCAATTTACTGTGCAATTACATTTGACAGTATCTCCAGTACTTTAAGTCCTGTTGAACTTCAGAATGTTTGTAGGACAGCCTGGTGAGCCTACACTTGCTCAATGGGTCCAGTTTGAGTGATAACTCTGTTTTTTCTGCTCCTCATTGGTCTTTTAACACTACTACATCCTACTCACATTGGATAAAATGAATCAAAGCATGCTTCCTGTATTTGTTTCCATTCCTCAAGTGGTTCACATGCCATTTCTGCCACCACTGCACTCAAAATCTTTTGCACTTCATATAGTCCTGGAATGAAGTCAACAGTTTATTTTTTAAAGAGGAACAAGGCAG
The DNA here is from genome assembly GCF_027579445.1 of Ammospiza nelsoni. Lineage (NCBI taxonomy): Eukaryota > Metazoa > Chordata > Aves > Passeriformes > Passerellidae > Ammospiza > Ammospiza nelsoni. The sequence continues at coordinate 129,062,464 of NC_080633.1, forward strand.
AATTCCTGTTTAAAAAAAAATAAAAACCACATTTTTCTATGGTTGTTATACCTAATTTGGGCTTCTTTGAGTTGTTACTTTGCAAATGCAAGCTAGGACATCAAATCATATGCAGTTTATGCAATTTTTTTATACATTAACCTGGATTTTGAAATCTATTTCCATAATTTGATTTCAGTCCTTTGGTCTCACGAAAACAAGTACAAATGAAATAAAAAAGATGGCAAGGCAACCAACTTTTCTTATCACAGAATTTCTATTTCATTGCATTTTATTTCAACCCACAAGCCTGTTAACTATTTCAGCATACCTGATGGCTTAAGAACAGAAATAAGAACTTTCCCCTTAATCCCACCTTCATTATGTAACATTTAATATGCCTTTCACCAAATTTGTCCTGGGACAAAGCACCTTCAAAAGAATTCATGCTGAAGAGAACAGCTGGATTGACACATGGCCATCTGGTGAGTGCTTATTCCTGTAAGCAGAAGTGCCTAAGGCCACAATTGTTCAAGAACAGGATATAAATATATCTTTATACATCTATGATTTCACTTTCGAAGTCCTTAAATCCACAGATATCAGAGGATAGCCTGTAAAATCAAGCATGATTTGAGGGGACATGACATAATCTTATTTCTTAATGTTTTGTTTTCACTGATTATTAGGATACATCTTGGAAAATCCATGTACAATAAGAAAATGCAAGCTCAGCTGATAACATTCCTGAAAATTTTCTGCTGATTCATGTCAAGCTAAAGGAGGAACCAATCTGCTAGATACCACAATTTCCTTATCAATCCATAAACAAGGTAAACTGTTTAGAAAACATTATTTTCCCTAAAACATATTTCCTCAGCAGCTTTACTCTTGTTTTATTGCAACTAGCAAAACAAAGGCTGCAGGGAGATCCTGAGCAAGCAAACTGCTCCTACAGATCAGAAAAACTGAACTCTGTTTTTCTCCCAGTCATTGTCCTTGAGGGAGTAATTAGAAAACATTTACTACTTATGTCTCCCATATCTCATTTTAAACACTGCGATTTACCTTTGCTTGCTTGTAAGGTTAATCTGAGTTCACTTTTACTGAAAACATGCAACATCTATTCATATTATTTACAATTTCATCTTCACCACAGAAACCACTTAAACAGTAGGGCAATAATACGTAACATTTGCAGAAAAAAAACCAATTAAAAAATATCAATTGAAACCACATGAAGAATTTATTCCATTTCAAAAGACAGGTACTTAGATTGGAGCTATTCTGAGATCAAAACTTCTGTAAATATTTTTGAAGATTTTTAATGTCTATGAATTCTTAGAATAACTTCAGATCTTGAAGTTATTTTAATTTTATAAATGTTTCCTCAGAATAGCATTAACATAATATTTCCCAAATTTATGTGACTGGAAACTAGCTTAGATTATGGAAAGGAAACATTTTAAAATGCTTCCTAAATATCACCCAATCTGCTTCTTTACAATTCTTGAAACTCAGAGTCAGCAAGAAATGAATTTAAGGTTTTGTCACTTACTTACAGAACTCTATGTCACAGTGTTTTGATTTTTTTTAATAGAAAATCAGATGCTAATTAAAGTTCAGATGCTAATTTATTAATTAGCTGGTAGTTTCAGGTTAAACTGCAGAACTATGCAAATCACCAGAATTGTTTTTTACATGATGGTATATGTCACTCAAGAGAGAGCAGAAACAGAACTATGTATCCTGGTTCTCTGAAATCAATGCATCTAAGATGCTCTATATGTTGCAACAAATATAACATCCTTCAAGGATTTTACACAGTTTGAAGAAAAAAGATATATTAGAATAATTTTACTGTGATAGAACAAGCTGAACCTCGGACAAAATTGTGTTATTTCCTGCCATTATTCACTGACTCCAGCCTGTCAATGAAATCTCTGGTAAAACAATGATTTCCATCCACAGGGGAAGGATAATACTCCTCCTGATAAATTACTAAAGAAAATATTCTGTTTCCTAGCACTAAAAATACTAGTTCTTGTAAGCAAAGCCTTTAGTTCCCAGAAACAGCAGTAAATACCACAGGTTAGAAAGGACACAGAGGTAATTTCATATCTTGGTAACATTCTCACTGTGAGTGTTATTGAAGACATTGAGGCTTTACAAGAACCTCCCTATGCTGAGCTGAGACTCCAAGGTCCTGACCCCACTTTGATTAGCTCCATTGTGCAGAACCAACTTTTCACAATAATGGCTCTGTAGAATACCTCTCTAAATCCTTCACATGAGCTACTTGCAGTACAGGTGCTTGAAGCCACAGTTATATCAATGAAAAATAACTGTAAGAATTTAGGTAGTTAAGGTACTTACTAAAATAAGAATCAAAAATCCACAGAGAAATCTGATAGACACACACACACATAGCATTCTTTCCCATGTAACAGCTGGCAAAAATTCCTCAAAACCACAAACCTATTGCTTGGAAAAAAATTGATAAGCTGGTTAAATTTTCATTTATAATTTTGGGGTTGCTATCAAAGAAAATCAACCTGTTGAATAAAGAGGAGCACTCCCAGATGTGAATGAAACATCCGGACCACTAAAACATTATTATAGTCAGAGTTACAAATGATAACAGTAATCTCTGGGCAAATCCCTCCTCTAAGGTTGCTCAGCTAAACCACAGGAGCAGCTCTCCAGGGGCTGTCCCAGGAGCACCTCCTGCAGCTGGGCAGGGCAGGAGGGCCATGAGGTGAGGGGCAGCCTGCAAACCTGACCGTCCCTTCTCCTGCTGCTTCAGCCTGGAGAAGAGAAGGCTCTAGGAAGACCTTACAGAAGCCTTCAGTAAAAAATGACAGTGAAGGAGTTTTCTACAAGACTCTGTAGTGATAGAATGAGGGGTAATGGCTTTAAACTGAAAGAATAGACAAGATATTAGGAAGAAATTCTTTACTGTGATGGTGGTGAGGCACTGGAACAGGTAGCACAGAGAAATTGTGGATGCCCCATAGGTGGAAGCGATCAAGACACAGCAGGGTGGAGCTTTGAGCAGCCTGGTCTAATGGAAGGTGGCCCTGCCCAAAGCAGGGGGATAGGAAGCAGATGATCTTTAAGGTCCTTTCCAACTCAGGCCATTCTATGATTCATTCTGGGGTTCATTTTGAATCCGACACATTTAAACAGGCTCTGTGTAAGCCCTGCACTGAGATTTCAGGTCTGTCCTTTCTAAGTGTGTGCCACACTATACTTGATTTTTCAAGGTCAGCAGTCTAGCAGATTGATCTGGCAAACCTGTTTCCATCATGGAGCCACTGCTCTTTTGTACTTCAAAGGTGAATAATGACTTTTTTGTACACATTTGACATGGCACAGAATTAAGTAGCACAATATGGTGTGATTCATGTTATCACAGATTATTATTCCAATTTCTTAGAGTTCCCTGATTGTTGTAGCAATTCAATTAACTTCATATGTTCTCTATTTTTGAATCCCACACCTTGGCACCCAGATATTTAACACATGTTTCCCAGGTAATTTTTTTTCTTTTCTTTTTTTTTCTGTAGATTTTCTCATGTATTATCAGGATAACAAGACTTTCATAAAAACTTAAATCATTAATTCAAGCATAGTCACAGTATTTTGCGCACTAATTGCCACTTAGTTCAATAGCATCTTGGAACTTTACAGCTTAAATTCAGATAAAAACCGTACACAGAAATAATTGAGTTTACTATGAAAAGACAGTAGCTCTGAACCAAAAGACTAACAGTTTATCAATTCACTTGTCTATACAAAGCCATTCAGAAAGGAAAATACATTCTATTATAAAAAGGATAAAAGGATTTAAGATAGATTGCAGTGATTGCTCTGGATGGAAGTTGATCAAAACATCTCCCAGGTGAGTTTAAAATGTCATTATTAAAGGAATGGTTACAATGCTCAATTGAATTTGGCTTTTACAGAAAGCTTTGATATAAATTTTGCTGTATATGAGGGATCTATGTGCTTACTAAAATATTTTTTTTCTTGAAAATACTTGCTCTTTCCAAATGAATATTTAACTCATCACTATAAAACACAGGACTGTGTTACAGTTATAATTTGTGCTTTTTTAATGGAAACCCAATTCTCTGTGATTGAAAAGCCTTTTTTTTCCCTAGTAGACACCTATAACTAATGAAAATTCAGAGCCAAAATAGAATGATGGTTTTACTTTTTTGATTTTGGGGTCATTTTTTCTCTTTGAGATTCATTGTAAAATTATAAGGTACTTCTTCAATAACATTCTATAAAGTATTTAACCTCTTCTTTCTAAACATGATCACCAATAGAAGCTTATACAAAATCTAAGAAAATGTGACAACAGAAAGTACCTGTTGACAGCTAAAGACAGCCAGCATCAGCCTCCTTTCAGATGTTTAAATTTCAGACACAATCATCATATGTGAATGCAGTATTTTTGGTAATCACAGTACTAAATTTTAAAATACCATAAATTTCAGATAGAGACATGGGCACTCAAGATTAAAAAAATTGAAAAATTATCAAAGCCAAAATAAATAAAAAGAGTGCTTAAATTTAAGGAGAAGGAAAATGACAGCAACAGAAATATTTTCTAAGAGCTTGCCACAACTTTTACTGAAGAAGAAAATACTAGAAATCACAGCAACCCCTATCTATCTTCAAAGTCACTAAATTAATTCTAACACATCAGCAAAATACAGCTGGATAAAAATAGAAATTAAGGAAGAGGTATTTTCTACATTACCATGTATATAGAGTTCAGTTCTAGAATTCTGAATTTATTTCATCTAGATATATTTTTGAGCCTTATAACTGAGCTTTAAATCATGTACTTACAGGAACCAGAACTTCCATTTCAGCAATTTATTCCCAAAATTCTTTCTATTAAAAATACAAAGAAATACTTGATTGAAAATATAAATGCTACCAGCACTATGGGCCAGAGAGATGCTCTGCCATTGACCAGCAAAATTCATTAGAGATCACACACATGAGTGATGGATTAGATGACCTGAGCACCCACAGGCCGTTGGCAGTGACAGGACCTGTCCTTCCAGACCAGCTGGTGGAGCTACCAAGTTTCTGCCCGAAGAACAATACTCAATTAGTCCTCAGGAGAGCACAAAAGCCATGGAACAGGCAATAAGGAAAATGTTTCCTCACCTGGGAAGTTCTCAGTTGGTGTAATTGATGTTTGGTTTATTTTCTGAAGACAGGAGCTTATTGGTGTAGAGGAGGGCAGTGGGAAGGAGCAGGGAACTACACAGTGCTCTTCCCTTTGGAAGCCTACCAAATTGTACTGGCAAGGCCCTCAGCTATATGGGCATTCTACAGAAATGTATTACACTGAATATTTGTGGGTGGTCCTATCTGTGTTAGTCTTTGCTTTCTTAACTATTCTCCAGCACAGCTCCTTTAGAATTATTTTGTTTCTCCAAGTTTTATTCAGATACTTAAAATTTTAAAATTTAAACTGGTATAGTAAAAAGAAGTATATACAAAACAATTTATGAGCGGTTTTGAGGGCACATGGATATCTAAATAGCCTCCATTTTGTGTTTAGTATTTTGAATATTTCTAATTACATCCTTAACAGCATCAGCTGTAAGAAACAATTACAGATCAAAGAGGTATATTCATAATTATCATAAATTGTCAAATTATTACAGGGCATCTCATGATCCTCCAAGAACTCTAAAGCAGTTGTCAATATAAAACCAATATAAACTAAATATAGCTTATAGGCAGCCAAATATCAAAGTTCCCAACATCCCTTTAGTTCAATGTTTGTTTAACTCCCTTTTCCACAAGAGTTTCAAGAAGAAATGTGGCAAGTGCTTCTGCTAGCTCACTTTGCTGCTCTGTGTAAGGCTCTGCTTTGATTTTAAAGGAGACAAAGGGATTTCCAAACCACCATTATACGAAATCTTTCAGTTGACAGTAAAGGTGAAAGGATTCCACATGTAGTGTACCCATGGCAAAATTACTTCCTGCAGGTTTCAGAGGGAAAAGGCAACTCTTGGCAGCACTTTTGCACTTTACATGACCTTACAATTAAGATCTGCTTCTGAGGCATTCAAATTCAGGCTCTTCCACCTCCAGATCTTACCTTTTCCACATTCTCTCACACAGGAATCCCTTAAGGTTTTACTTGATTCACTGCTGAATAAAAGTGTCTCATTCTGCAGAGCTGAAGCTGCATCTACACTACTCAAAAAGCTAAACACATGCTTGACTCTTCCACAGTTTAATTTGTCTTGATCTTGTTATCAGGCTAGAAGATCACAAACTAGCATGCTAGTATGCCTTACAGTACACCAAACACAGAGAATTAGGCTTGTATCTAAAACTTGAATTGTGCTGATTGATTATCAGGAAATGCAACTTTACATATATCTGATGATGCAGAAAGTTCCAGTATTATAATCAATATGAATCATTAAAGGTGGATTTAAGAAATCCTCTTTGATGTTCTGTATTACTGTGTATTTGATGTAGGCTTTTCTACATCTGGCTAAATAAGCTTGTTCAGCAAAAAAGTCAAGTTTTTATCTGCTCTTTTACCTCTTTTATTCCAGCTTTATTCCTTGGTTCTCTAACATACTCTTTTGCTAATTACTACATTACTGACTATTACTAATTGCTATATTATGTAACTGGATTTCTCTGCCTTTTTGTAGGTCATTTTTTTTCCTAATAAAACAAATAAAATGAGTCTCAAGATACTTAGAGGTTTAAATGTGTGTCAGATAGTTGTCAGTCTGTTTTACCTTTATTCCTAAAGAAAGCCATAGTTTGTCACTGCTGCTGCTCCTACATAATTCCAGCTCCCTTTACTTTGACATCAGTGACCAGACTTTCTGTAGGGGCTAACATTAGCCCAAGTTGTTAGAATTTTCTTATGATTTCACTCTGATTGCAAACACTTCTAGGTTTCTTTATACCAGAAGTATCTTCTCTCTTTTTTTCTCAGCATCACCAAAGCTTTTTAACTCTCCTCAGCTGATCCACTGTGCATGATCTAGTCATGGGGCAAGGAGAGAGGAATGACAGGATTTCTCTCATCCTCCATCCTCAATTTGTCAGCAGGAATTCCTGTATCTGAGCACTGGTGGGAATGGCCAGAGGAAGATGCTGCTCACCAAACACAGCACCACCAATTTGTTTGCCAGAATGGTGGGAGTAAAAAGCAGGGAGCAAGGCAGAGAGGTTCAGAGAGATTTGATGAGGGAGTTTGGGAAGTGACTCCAAAAACCAGCTCTACAAAATGGGAACTGTGTGAGTCCAGCATGTGGCTCGCTCAGCTCCCATCTCGCCCTTCCCTCTTCAGAGTACATCTTGCTTAACAATTTAGAACAGGGAAGCTTAGCTCTTATGCCAAACAATAAACTAGTCACAGAAAGATTCTTTTAATTGAGGGAAATTACACAAATCAGGCTGGGGTTGCAGAGGCACAGTATGGTAAATGGCTAATTTTGCCTCTGGTGGAACACTCTTGTGCTACTGAGCATTTTTTCTTTATTTATATAGTTCAGGTTTTCCATTATGTCAGCATCTATCAGCACTGAAATTCAGACTTTAGTATATAGATCCTATTTAGTACAAGTTTACTAGTACCCAATAAGCAGAAATAAATAGTTGTTCCAATACCAGAAATTAATTTACCTCATCCTTAGTGCCTAAAATGTTTTTCTCTCATCTGCTTAGCTGTAAATATTCCTATGAAAGTTAATATATTACTTGCTTTTCTTATGTCTGTCCTGAAACCACACTTCAGCAGCTTCTGAAGGAAGTTATTTAAGGAAATGTCTTTTGCACCCTACTAAACTAATGTATACAAAATATTATGGAAGCAGAATAATTATTGTTCCAAAAATCATGAGGAATGTACAAGAATAATAGAGATACAATCTCTATTATCAACCCTGAGTTTAAAATATAAGGAGAATCAATTTCATATTTCAGCAGCTTCTAAGAACACTGAGATCTGGAATTAAACTTTTCCCACAAACTTCTTAATTTATGACTATGCACCACAGAAGGGTACCTTCCTCTAAAGCCTCTAGTACTGACTTCCAGAGGTAGAACAAAGCTAGAGAGATACAACACTGGGTGCCTATTTTAATATTTCAATATTTAATAGAACTTCTATTTTTATAGCTTTTGCCTTCTCAGCAAGGAATGATATTGGATATTTTTTCTTAAGTTAAAGTAATCAAGAGGGACATAAAGATGCTGTTGACCTGTTGACTTCTATTTAAAGAAGGAAATAGAAAAGTCAAAAGAAAATTCCATGTGCTGGCTTTTCTGAATGTGGCTTAATGCCTACTTAATGATATTTTTCTCAGGCATGGCACTCATGAGTGCCATGCTTGTGCCAGCTGAGAAGTCTAGAAAAATCAAAGTCACTGTGCACTGTACAGAACATTACAGTCACCATTCGACATACATGTTTCAGTTCATGATTTCTAAAGAATTTCTGTAGAAACCAGGTAGATAAATTTTACTTACTTGTTTTCAGTCTCTAGATAATATAGGAATTTAATTAAGGGGAATTGAAGCAGTGGTAGTAAAAAAAAGTGAAGACAGAACTCTCACATGGCTTATGAGATTTATGGTTCTCACATGGCTTTGAAACAACACAATGTTAAGAATGCGTGTTGAATTACTACATATATGTGAAAATTCAGTGTCTAGTTCCACAGGTTTTGTTGATAGAATAAAAACTCACTTTCAAGTACTGAAACTACACTTAAGCAGAAGAATAAATTAACTGTTTATTTCTGGAGACATTATTTGATATGTGCAATAAATAAACCACCATATTCATCAAATAATTCCATTTATAATTTTCCTCTTTAATACATTCCAATAATGCTGAAGGCAAAATTTTAATTAAAGAGATAAAAGATGTAGAGTGATGCCCAATAATATGGTGTAGGTGAAATGGAAAAACAAGGGTAATAAATACTTCCTTAGAGAGTCATGTTCCATCTCACTCCTTTACATGAGAACCAATTTAATCTGTACCAGTCCTACTTCTGACTCAAATTTCAGCTAAGCATTGGGGGAGCAGGAAAATCAGCAGATTAATTCTGGTTGTACATACAATACATAAAGTCATATTTTTGTGGTACATACAATCACAACACTTACGATAAGGGCCACTCACAGTGTTACGCTCACCTCTCAAAGGCAACACCTTTCACAGCCAACAATATAGAAATACTTTCCATAAGTGTCACATAAAAAACCAGCTAAACAAACAGTACTCAAGTCCCTCTTACATGTTAATAAACATTCCTATGCTTTGTGCAGTTAAAACTCCATTTGCAAAATATCCAAATAACCATGCAGCACATCTACGGAATTTCAAAGTATCTTAAGCCATTTTTGTGGCTTTGGTTTTGTCAATACTATTTTCAGTAGTAGGGCTTTCCATTTGGAAATGGACTTTGCTAAAGCGCTTCTATTTTCCCACACTGAAATGTATATTCTAGAAAGTAATTATATGAAGTGTATTAGTCTAAATTATCTGAAAAAAAATTAATTATAATAATAGTTAATAATTTATAATGAATAAATTTGATGGTTTATTTGCATTCAAATACTAAATGTCTCATTTTACAGTAGCTTTGCCAATCCTGGGAGCAAGGAAAAACAACCTGGAAATAAAAGTCTAAACCAGATATCTTTTCCTCAGCCAAATTTTATAGGTCAGAAGTCTCGTGTTTTCTACTTAAAATGCGACCTCAATTAATGAAGTCTTTTAGAGGACACTAAATTATTTTTGCATAATAGAAATTTAAATTGAAAATATCTTGATTATTTTAATTAACATACTCTATATGACATGACCCTGTTCCAGATAGCAGGAAATTTTGGATAGTATATTTAAGGTTATACTACTACGTAGATATTCAGATTCTTGGCAATCTGCCACAGCTGGGGTAAAAGCTTTTGTTGCTGCATAAAATACTTTACGAAGTGCTAAAAAGCCACTATTAAACTAAGTAACACTGTATCTTCCAGTTTTCAGTTGATCAAGATAACTCTCTGTTCAACTACATGAGAGCCATGAGCAAGTTTCAATAGCTCTCATGCCATCTGTCACTCAATAAACATCTTTTTTTCCTTCTTTGAGTTTTAAAGTCATGGCACTATTGTTCATTCTGATAGACAATTACACTGGTTCTTTCATTTGCTTTAACTTATCCTTCTTAAATTTTAATAATCAAGAACACTGTATGTTAAGAGTTTTGCTGCACATTTCCAAAATTTTATTATAGACACATTAGAAACTTTTACTGAAGAAACAACCTGGCACTCATCTATTACTTTCTAATAGGGTGTTGGATATTTCAGTTTAGCATATTTTGTTGCTTTTCAAAATAAAACTCCCTTGCCTTAGAATGATAATCTTGTTCCAGCCTGGAATCTGATCCTGCTACCTGTTTGTACTTGCTCATTTTCATTTGGCGATTCCTTTCTTCTACATCCAGTGCACCTGTTAAGTTAAAAACAGAAGGAAAAAAAGAAAATAAATACACAAGCAGTCATCACTTTCAAGGTTAAAATTATGCTCATGGAAGTTATAACAGAAAGAGATGAAATTTGATTTACTTAAGTTCCGTGCATGTAATTTTAGTTCCTGAATTATGATTTTGCAGAAAACCAAAGAGTTGCAACAGGAGGAAAATAGCAGATAAGTATTTCAGCAGAATCTTAATAAGTGTTGTATTATCTACACAATTCAAATGAAGCCAACTTTGTGAAAAAAACTCAATACAAATGAAACACAGTGTTTCCACGGAATATAATTTTATTGTTTTAAGAATATTCAAGAGAAACTGAGTCTTTTATTTAATAAGGAGGAATGCAAAGATAACCTGTTTATTTTGGGTAGAGATTCTCATTCTGCATTTATCATAGTCTGACATATCAAATTAATAATCAAGTAACAGCCATGGACTAGCCGACCTTTCATTTACTATTTCAGTATATTCTTAGTATGCTCCAAAAATTCAAAGAATGACTAAAGGAATCTTAAAGAGCCACCCAGTGGCATCACTGTATTACATTCTAATGAAACACAGCTTCAAGAACAATCCCAGGATTCACTCATCTTGGACAACATATGTGATTGGCTTTAGTCAGGGATGGGGTCTCACTACATGTCTCAGCCAGTAGCTGCTTTCAACAAACTGGTACTGTACCACAATTTACAATGTAAAATAATAAGGAAGTGCCAAAGCTGAGGTGGAAGATTGAGAAATAGAAAAATGAGAGGAAGACAACAGCTCAGAAAAGATTTTCAAACATGATGTAATTAGCTATCATACCCACATAAGTATGATTCTTTTCCACTTTAACCTGGTATAAGTCAAGAATAAATCATTATCCACCAAATGCTAAAAAGCATTACTTTTGAATTACATTTGTCCTAAAATATCCACAATTTTAATGCAAAAGTTACCTAGGATAAAAATTTCAGGATCCCACTAATCATAAACAGAAGCTTCTGTACATTGTAAGTATTAAGCAATATGGATTGCATTTATGGAACTGATATGGGAATGTTAGGTGCCAGTGTACTACAGAAACCTGGTATAAACTCTAAACCTCAGTTGAAAGTCATGATCTAACAGCAAAGTGGGGCTTGGCACCTGGGCCTCTCAGCTTTGTGTTTTCTTTGTGAGAACAATAGGGGTGGTAGCACATACTATGAGAGCTGCCAGGTAGGGGTTGTGGCACTTCATAGGAAATCTGGAAGGAGAGGAGGTAAAAGGAAGTGGGAATGCAAAAACACTAAGCTCTTCTGCTCTCTATAAACTCTCTGGCTTCTAGTTTTTGTATTCTGACTCTAACTTTACACTCTACAACAACATGAAAGAAAAGACTGCATAAAAAATTCTAAGAGAAATTAAAATGAAGAAAAATTAATGAGAAAGAATAAATGGTGCTTTATAGGAAGAAATAAAATGAGAGAACAGCAGATGAAAATTTCTAAAATAAAATTTTTCCTGTCATAATTTTCCTCAACCATTATAGAACCCATAGCACTGTTTCTCAATTTATCATTAAGTGAAATTTTTAGGATCTAGTTTTAAAAGCTCTATTTTTTTCTCTTGAAAACAAAAAGTTACACTGGAAAATATTTTTTTTTCAATTACAGAAATAACACATAAGTTTTTTGAAGTAAAATACTTCAGCCTCCTCTCAAAGAAAGAAATCATATTTTGCTGAAATCAAAATCTTCTTGTCATTTTTCAGTAATGTAAGAAAGGAGACATTTTTCTCAAAAAGGGACATTTTTTCAATTTTTCTTATGTTTTATTATGAAAACGTGGCATTTTTTCTCTGTGTCCAGACATTCTGCCAAATTTCAGGAAAGTGCAAGTGAAGAAATAACAGGTCCTGAGCATAAACTAGAAACTTCACAATTACTTGAGAAAATATTCATTCTTATCTATGATCAGTTGGCAAAGTGAGATTTCCATAAATCCAATTGCCTATGATATGTACAAAATATGCCATTCAAAAGGGAAACAAAAGTATAAGGCCTTGGTGTGAGTCCTCTGCAACAAAACAAACAAAATTTGTGGCTTATTTTTTCTCAAGAGAAAAACAAGACAGAAAAATATTGAAAAAAAAAATATTCAATTCCCATAAAATCTTATTAAAGGAAAATCTAACTTCCTCTCTATTTTTGAAACTGTCTTTAACAAGTGAGAGGATTCAGTTATGAGCAAAAAGAGGAAGGGCTGAGGGCAGTGGATAGTTCATGAGGCAGCAGAGAGCTCTGGCTCTGCTGCGCACGGAGCTGACAAGCAGAGAGCGCAGGGTTGCTGCGTGCCCCGGGCTGAGCTCGCTGGCACTGCCGCCAAAAGCAGCTGGGAGCTGCATGGCAGCAGGAAAGGCTGCAGAGCATCCTGGCACTGCAGCCAGAAGCAGCTGGGAGCTGCATGGCAGCAGGAAAGGCTGCAGAGCATCCTGGCACTGCAGCCAGAAGCAGCTGGGAGCTGCATGGCAGCAGGAAAGGCTGCAGAGCATCCTGGCACTGCAGCCAGAAGCAGCTGGGAGCTGCATGGCAGCAGGAAAGGCTGCAGAGCATCCTGGCACTGCCCATTCCCCTGGCCCAGCATGAGAGCCTGTCACACTGAGCGCTGGGAATGCAGGGCTACCATCACCCCCACTCCTGCTGGCAAGCCTCTGCTCAGTTCACACCTATGTGGGAGGGCTTAGCAGGAGAAAAAATACTTCTAGAGGGCTCAGTAACCCTCTGGGTGCATTAAAGCTACAGCTTTTAACATGAGTTTGGTAACCAAGGCAGAACATTGGTCCTACCCAAGGACTCCACTGCAGGCAGGAGCTGTTCATGGAGCATGTGTCAACAAACCTGAACTAACCTGAATCCAACCATTAGTTATCAACAGGGCTTTAAATGTAGGAGCATAAGCTTTCACACACCTGAAATACAAGGGCTGACTGACCCCTTGTGTTATTAGATCCTGAGCTGGAGCCCAGTACAACACATTTTCATGGCTATAAAGACTGGCACTAGAAAAGTTAAAGCTGCTTCTGATATACTGAAGTGCTGCCACAATATATTGAAGTGTATGCCACCAAATTTTGGCCAGGTAAAGTGAGTTCATTTCTTCATGAACATCCTTCCAGAATTTTATAAACAGTAGTTGTGCCTCCAACAGAACTATCCAATGAGACACTAAAATTCCAGCCATATGAGTGCAAAATTTAAGACTGAAGGGAGGAACAAAGCCTGGCGCTGCTCACCAGACATAACTGGGGGCATTGCACTTAGGCAACATTCTGGAGTTTTGGTTATTTTGAACTCTCTAGCATTAAATACCCATGGCCTGAAGGTTAGTTCAGTGGGGTTTCCATGGGCACAAGGCAATTCCTGGCTGACAGAGAGACAACTGCTGATTCACTACCAGCTATTCCCCAGATTTTCAGAAGAGAATGTGCTAAGGGAAAGTAATATAACTACAGAGCAAAGACTCCTGAAATGCCAGAGTAAGCACAGAAGTACTGTGCAGTGCAGCCCTGTAATCTCTCAGATCCACAAGGACTGCAGTGAGAGGCTGCTGTGCCAGAGCTTAGCTCTGGTGATTACAGTAAATTAAACCTTGGGCCATGTGAATTTGATGCTTGCTTTTATCTATGGAAATATAACCACTAGACAATGAACTGTAATTTCAACTTTAGCTATAGGATATTTTGTAAACAAAAGTAGGGATATTTCTCAAGACACAGACAAAAGGGTGCCTGGAGGCTGTGGGAGTAAATCAGAAGAGAAGACCCCAGATGCTGCAAACAGGATTGTATGAGCAGGAATGCAGTCAGAAAATGAAGCCACCTATAGAGACTATAAAATCCAGTAACAAGCAACAGGCGGGGCCCCAAATAAGAGGCAACCAGCTTGAACTCCAACTACTATTGCCAATTAAACATAGTAGAAAAAGGAACTCTACTTGATACTTTTATTGAACTGGAAGCTAGGGAGAAGTCCTATTGAGGTGAGATCCACATAATTCCTACCATGGTCTAGGTGGTGGCTGTATAATTCCATTCCTGCAACAGGACTCAGGACAGGCACTAAAATCACTGCTTCAGCTTCAAATAAAAAACATTATTTTCATGTTTTACCTTGAAATAAGCTAAGATGTGACAAGATAAGATTCAGCTACTTCACCACTAAAGTGAAAGGCTGCAATCAGTGATTTGGTTAATACCTAACTTTTCTTAACCCCTGAGCTGCTCACTGAGTCAGTTTTACAAGGAGATAAGCCATCATTGAATTCGGCCTAGAGCTAAAGACTGGTATTTTCTCTTCAGGTCAAATACTGGCTACTCTCCTGGGTAAGATTCTTCAGCTGATAGCCTGTGGGCCACACCAGAGACAACAGGGACAACAAATGGACTTATCATCCAGCTAAGGCAAACCTATCTGGTTAAAAATCATAATCAGCTGTGACCTCTGCTCTTTCATTCTTTCATTGTCTTCTCCAGTGGGACTTACTAAACCATTCTAGTTCCTAGAGATTCTGGTGATGGAGATCCTGCTGCAGGAACTGAGTTTGGAAGAGGAGTTTGCTGTACAGTGAGGCATCTGTGGCACAAAGAATTAAAGGGAATCTGGTATGGAAGAAGAGTGAAGTTTCCCTTACAGTATTAGAACAGATTTAGTTTTGAATACATATGGGCAAAAGGGATAGAAAATTTGGGAGGCACAGCCTTGAAGGCATGGGGAAAAAACTCATGATGAGGGGACTAAAGTCTGATAAAGACTGATATTTTGGAAATCCGAAACCTCTAATAGAGCAGAAAAACATGTGCAGATGAGCATGCTCTATGTCTGGAGAGGGGAGGACAGAACAGAGGTCTTAAAGTGTATGATATCTGCATTTAGCTGATTCTGGTCTCTTTCTTACCATTTCTCACCCTTATTTGACACCCTTAAAATAGCAAAGGAAATACATTTAGGGAAGTCCTTTCTTAGGTTCCATTTCCTAGTGTCTATTTTGAAATCTATAAAATACATAAAAATTGCACTCCAACTCTTTGCTACATCTTTGCTCAACATAACAGATCAAAGAATTTAAGAGAAAAACACAAAAATATTTTTAATAAGTCACCCTACCTGTATCCTCATTCTCTGGATCTGTTTTCTTTTCTTCTAAAACAAATGAAAGTAATATGTAAAGCAAAAAGAAGGGGAGAGAAAAAAAATGCAGAAATAATAATAATAAAAGTAATATAAAATGCATTAAAAAGGAAAACATTAACAAAACTCACCAAATTAATATAACATGAAGAATTTAGTCAACCAACCAAGTATGGTGCTCTGAATCTAGAGGCATATTTACTGTATGTTAGTGCATACATTTGTGTACTGATATTGAACATTTACTGAAGGGAACCCATGGATATTTTGTGCACTTCCAGAATCATTAACACACTCAAGAAAAAGAGAGCAAGGCAGGTGTCAGGTAGAGTTACTTTCCAGTTTCCTTAATCAGGATGACACAAAAATAGAAGTTAAAAAAAATGTGCTTGTGCTGTAGGTTTTATGCAGTGCACACACAAGACACAGTCTAATGGTTCAGGCATAAAAATTGAATGTGTCAGAATGGCTTTTGGCAATTACTTTAAATCTTCTTTGGTTTAATCAATTCTCATAGCTTCTACAGGTTAAAAGGTTTAATAATGATATTACTGTAACTTGTCTTAGAGTTAAAAATTATGAAGAACCAAAGACACTACAATCAATACTCAAAAACCCAGTTCATGCACTAAAACTCAGCTGACTGATGCCAACTCTGAATACATATCAAAGGTTGTAAATGGCTCAGGGCATTCATCTGTCACAAAGAAATGAAAATATATTGGATCCCTATCAAATAATTTGGCAGCCCATAAATAATCTGAAATCCAGTTTTGGTAAATAATGTGAAAGAATTTTAAGTCAGATGAAATTTACTTAAATTAGAAATACATTAACTTTGAAATAGGTTCTCTTTATTTTTCAAAACTATATTAAATTCAATTAAAACAATCCCATGAATATAGAACAGCCCCCAGGCTACACACCAAAAACAGTATGCATTAGTAGAACTAAATATTTTTCCAGTTATTGGTTATTGAGGACTGCTCAAAAAAAAAAGATCTAATTTACAGTACACAGACTGAAGAAGAAAACAAGAGTTGTTGTATTTTAAGGAAATATAATTTTGTAATTGGGTATCAAAGCAGAGGATGAAGTCAAATTCAGAGAGAAATCATACTCAAGCAAGGTAGAGTCATGAGAAGGAAAAATGTGTTCCTACAGAGAGCATAAATAATATGCTACACTCCAATAGGATCTGGCTTCCTATCATGTGTGGGTTCAAGATTATTGTTCTACTAGCAATTTCTAGTGGAACTATTAGGCAAATTAATGGGAAACAGATATGGCAGGTCATAAGCCTACACTTTCAGCAATCAGTGGCTATTGAATCAGTTCTTGGAACTTCTCCCATTCCCTGACCCTTCCTGCCCCACACTCTACACCATTTTTAAATGAGGCTTTTTGTGTTCTTCTGAGTTGGCCTTTGGGCAGCCTGGCCTTACTATCTATGTGGGCTGTGGATAGTGCTAGGAAAAAAGCAGAGAATGATAGATTATTTTGCTCTTCAACCTTTTTCTTCAACCAAAATATTTTTATTTTTCTTTCAGTTTTAAATTGCTGTTACCAATATATAATCTACAAATACAATGTCTTTTATTGTTGCATTACTTTCTAAAGTAGAAAGCAATTTGATAGCAATAGCACTGATCCAACATAATGCACAATAGAAGAAAGTGAATTGAGTCATTAAAACACCCATGAGCTTGAGCTCAGAGAAAATGATGTCATTTCTAGGTTGGTCCATATGCATAGTGACAAGAAATATTTACTTTGCCTAAATATTATCTTAATATAGAAATCTTATATAGAGTAATAATTTTTAAGAGGCCTAGAAATCCATTTACCCTTATGTCTAGATGTCTTTCAAACATATATCTTTAAATAAATACATTGTCAAAATAAAGAAGTTTGAAACCTGTCAGACTTTCATTCATTCTTGTTCTAGATATAGAAAGTATATAGGCAAATATTGTCAAACCAGACCATAGAAATTAATACCATAGCATTTGCAAACACAGAAGTCTATTTGATTCTTGAATTTTAAGTGTGATTGAAAGGCTGTAACAAATCTCTACAATAGATATGTTCTTTAGATTTTTAGTAGAAGGCTCAACACAGTAGATCCGACTCTTCAAACTGAGGTTTCATATGTATTGTCAAGAGCTGCCAGAAGAAGTACTAGAAAGGACTGAAGATTGAATTGAGAAAGATCTGATTTGGGTGGAAGCAGCAGAACTGAACAAAACTGATATCATCCATTCACCAAATAAAGCAACATTAACATCACAGTAGCAAAGATCTTCACTGCAGCTATGGGCCTATACATCACCTCTAAAGGAATTCAGAGCAGGTTCAGGATGTTGATACTAAAGTAATTAATGCTTTTGTTTGTAATGTGTTCAAAACAAAAAAGCTCTAAGGACCCTTAATGTCTTGAAACTGCTGAAAACCCATAAATCACTATAAGATTATTTTAAAATGTCTCAAACTGAAAAATATGAGAAGACAAAGTCACTCCTAAAAAATCTTGATCTGATTTTCTTTCTATATATGACCAGTATCATCACATTAGTCATTATTTTGCTATATTATCTAATTTAACCTTGATTTACAAACTGAAAAGCATATATTGTGTCCTGTGGTGTAATGTTCTCAATTCAAGAACTAATTTTTTTCAGAGCACTGTACTTTGAAGAAAATAAATCAATGCTCTCATGAAGGAGATATTTCTGCACATTACAGAAAATGTATGTTTTCTGCTTGATCAGACTACAGATATATTTAAGTATATGGATGAAATATAGAAATGAACTATAGATATAGAGAGATTGAAATGCTAGAATATTCTCTCTCACAACCTTCTTCTACCATCACAGCAGACATTGCTATTATAACAACCACTGACATTTTATTTAATAGTAGACACAGCCATGCTCCCATGGTCTACCTTGTTTTTTCTAACTGGTTCTAATATCTCTGAGAGAGATCTAACAATCTAATATGTATCTGGAAGATAAAATGAATGGAAAAGAATACAAGAGCAGACTTGTCAAGAACTAAAACTGATCTAAAGTGGCCTTGATTTTCTTGGAAATGCCTTAATTGAATGAGCTTTACTCTTCCGATGGGTACCTGGGGGTGCCAGGACTCCATCAGACTTCACCCACATCACACCAAGAAGTGTCATGTAGCAGGGACTCCAAGTTCCTTGGAACAGATGAGACAATAGAATAATAGTTCCACAGAAGAAGTAGGATATCAGGTTTCTCCCTAGTCATAGATACTGTGGCAGTATTGAACAATTTCTCAAAAATTACTGATGGCAGCACTGAACAACTGCTCAGACTTGCTGGCTTCCTGGTGGAGATGAGGGGCAACCTGATTGTGCAGCCTTCGGGTTACACCTGGGAGGCGCTGGGCTTCCCAGGGTCTCTCCCTTCTCTCACAGCTGACTGCTCCAAACTTAAGGTTAGATCCTGGTTCTCTCGTGACCTTTCTCTTCTCATTCACCTGGGACCCAGGTGAATGAGATTTGCATAAACTGAACAGTGGTCTAAAATAAATCTCGACTTAATTGCTTTGAATGGAAAAAAATGCAACTTCCAATGTTGGAGGATAAGCATGTCACTGCAAGAAACAGATATGGAAGTCCTAGTTTGTTTCAGAGTTTAAGCACAAGATATGACAATGACATAAAAGATTTTATCCTTCTATTTTTCATATTTGCAGACACTTAATATCAGCAATATGACTATGAATTCTATTTCTACAGTGGGTAAATTACCTCCTGTACCTATGTGCTTTATTAAAAATTGAGTCTGATTTCTCAAGGTAGTCCAAATTATTAAATAACATTTTATTTTTAAAATTAAATATATATGTAGTATCCAAACTTTGGGTAAGTACTTCAAAAATGCTAAAATGCTAGCTGTATTTCTTACTAGAGATTTCTCTTGAAATGTTATTCATGAGAATATGGGAAAATCAATTTTATTCTGAAAAAAAATCCCTGAAATATCACAAAATCACAGAATATTCTGAGCTCCAAGGGACCCATAAGGATAATTGAGTCCAACTCCTGGTCCTTTACAGGACAGCCCCAAGAGTTTCACCATGTGCCTAGGAGTATTGCCCAAAGATTTCTTGGACTCTGTCAGGCTTGGTGCTGTCACCCCTGGAGAGCCTGTTACAGTGCCCAACCATCTTCTGGCTGAAGAACCTTTTTCCTAATATCCAACCTAAACCTCCCCTGACACAACTTCAGGCCAGTCCCTCAGGTCCTGTGACTGGGCACCACAAAGAGAGATCAGTGTCTGCCTCTCCTCCTCCTCACAAGGAAGCTGTAGATCTCCCCAAGGCCTTCCCTTGTTCTCCTGCAGGATGAATAGACAAAGTCACCTCAGTCATTCCCTGCATGGCTTCTACTCACACCCCTGCACCATCCTCACAGCCCTGTTATCAAATCAGGCAAAGGAAAGAAGATTGTCTCCTAAAAATAAACAATAAAATGTAGAAGTATTTGCTTCGAACATCAAAACTTGCCACTTAAACGTCTTGTACTCAAAGGATAACATTTCCTTCTGTTTGCTGAGCTATTAAATTCCAAGTCTACCTTAAGGAGTTAGCTCTAAATTTTTTCATTCTGGCTTTCAACAGTGTGAAAAATTAAGCTGCCTAACTGGTACAGGTCTAGCAAAGTATCAGATACTGTGATATAAATGGTTACTGAACTTCACTCCGGGTGTTTTTGTCTGATCTGTGGCAAATATAAAAAAAGTATTGCTGCAGCAAACAAGTTCTTTCCAAGTCTGTGATCCACATCACAGTCTGAACGAAAAGAAAAAATAATTAATGGTTGTTGAAGGGTTCTTCAATATATATATATATTAGCTTATATATTCTTGATACTTAATATTACTGTTTAAATGTAACTTATTTCCCTTGAAAGGACATGCTCAAAAAAAGACTATTTCAGCCAGCCAGCTTCCTAGCAGGGAACATGGCTTCACATTCCTGTTTGCTATTTGAGGATTGCTTGACAGCTTTTTTCTTTTTTTTTTTTTTCTTGTTGGTTTCAAACTTGACACACCAAAGAAAGGCTAAAACCTGGGGGACATTTCTTGCCACTTAAATAAATTTTTATCACAATGCTAAAACCATGTTAACAACTTTCCTTTGGATTATTTACAGAATACATGGCACTGTTTAGTAAAAGAACTGAATAAAATGGTGTGGTAATCTAAACAGGCAAGTTAAAGTTGAAGAATCTCTACAATCCTGGGTTTATAAATTGACAGGGTCAGCTAAGGTCTTCATCATTAGGTACAGATCAGTGCAGATGGTAAAGGGCAAATATATTTTTAAGCAAGTTGGAAAGTTCTATTTTGCATCTTTATTAAAGTGATGATTAGGGCTATGGCTAGCCCTTTTTTTATGCTGCATAGATCCTTTTCTATGATGATTTTTGCAGGGTAGCTGGTGATGTTTTTCCGTGCCTCATACAAAGGTGTACACACATTTTGGTGGCTTTCATGAAATACTGAGGTCTACATGGAAAAAGCATGGAAGAAAGAAGTAGTAAGCCAAATATTAGCTAAAATATCCCATTTTGCTTCTCCCAAGAATTCTGGCACATCCTCCCTATATAAATGACATGAAATAGGATTTTGAAAGTGTAAAAGAAAAATATCTGAGTGGCCAGTAGGCCCTTATACTCTGTACCCATAAAAATCAATTCAGATCAGCCACATTATAAGCTCTTCATTGTTTTCAGGAAAACCTGAGCAGTCTTATTATAAAGCTTTCCAATATCCTGCTTGCCAAGCATGCTTCTCAGAGCTCCCACCACTGGTACATTCCACAGCTTAACCACAGAGAATTCCACATTCTGATACAGCCACTTCCAATCATAGGCATAAACATTTGGTAATAACTGTGCCTCTGCTCTCAGAAAAGCTAACAGGTATTAATAGAGATTCTTCAGCAATAGAAGAATGCAAAATACCTCAATTAGCATCTCAATAACTAGAAAGATAGTCAAAGGTTTAGCCAAAGAACACAAAATGATCACCTGCATTTAGAACTCAGAATAGTTACAAATTAAACTAACAAACATTTTGCAAAATTATGCTGTCATTTTAAATTGCATAGTCTGATGTATTTACTATTTTAGCTTCAGCAGACTGATCATCAGCATTTATTTTTGTGGTTTAGTACAGATGGCTACTTCAGAAGTCTTTGGCTTCTGGATTTAATTCTAAACAAACTAAAAAATAAGAACAAAGAGCTGCCCAGCCATCCAGTGTGATACATCTATTACTATGCTAAGTACCTGTACATTGAATTCAGAGTTTAGAAAATTAGACTGAATTTGGAGTTTACCCTTTGGGTTTTGTTGACCAAATACAGATTTAGATGCTTTAAATGTTTCTTTTACAGTATAAGGCACCAGATTGTAAATAAGCCTGTCAAACTAAATATCACAGAAGTGTTCAGAGATGCACAAGTAATTTAATCATAGTTGTGCTAAAATGTTACAAATCCTACCCAGAAATGTTTTTTCAACATAAGGAAAATGGAAACAGAACAAGGCATCATCCTGTTCTATAAAGGAAAGTGTGTCACAGAATACTGACTGTAATAATAACTCAGAAGCAGAGGGGTGTCATGTTCTGTTTATAAAGGGTAAGTATATCACAGAAGATTCACTTTTGGAAGACTTGAAAAACCTCTCATGGTTCTGTAAGATAAGAATGAATTAACAGACCTGTGCTCCTTGTCTTCTACTGCAGTTGATTTCTTAAACACTCTGAACTGTGACTTTTTTGTCCTTGTTTTCTCCTACAGTTAATTTGCCACACCTGTTCACTGTTTGGCCCTTCACTGTCCAGGTTTTTGAGCTCTTCCAATTTGGTCACTCATCCTCAGCAGGGTTTGTTAGTTTTTGTAGGCTTCATTTCCATCAATCATATTATTACAAAGAAACTTCATAATAAAGCACTTAAAAAATGGTATTTCAAAGTCCTTGTCTATTTGAATTTCACTGTTAAAGTCAACAAAAACTCTAATCAAGCCTTTGTGTGCTCTTAACATGACAGTTTTATGTCAGAGGTTGCAAAAAAGGACTTCAATATCTATTTCCATTCCTTTCATGGCCCTTTAGAAATGGAACAGTCCCCACTCTCTTCTAACTTCCATTCATGTTAGAAAGTTTAGGATGGGTATCACTATGCCAGCCCTTCTCATCCTAGAATTACTCACTCAGCACTATTTCTGCTGTCTGTGCACTGACTGCCTTTGTACTGGCATGGATTTGCCTTTGCAATGCTTGGATGATCATTTTTTGGGTAGTTACTTGAGTCAGCTAGATCAATTGTTGGAATTCTGAAGAATGTATTTTATGTTTGAAGAACCCAGTAAGTATTATGTGCAATTGCTAGTAATTTTTGCCACGATGATAACTGGTTGTTCTCACCCATCTTAGAGATGAAAATAAAGATGTATGCTTCTCACTAAGGCTTTTGGGCAGACAAGGGCTCACTTCCACTTCTCCTGAATGGAAATACTCTTAGTGAAAACATTCTCAACAGTTTTGACAACATCTAAACCTATGAAACGTGTTAATTTGAAAAATATGAAAACCCTGCATCTCAAAGCAGGTTAGTGAAAGGCCTGGATCGCAAAGCTCCTCCTTCACCCAAGAAAAACAGGGTTTAATCATTAAGGATGCTATCAAGCTTTACTGCTGTCAGATAACAAAATTGATATTAAAATTCTTCTTGGTCTAATAACACCTCAAATCAATAGCTAATCCTCTGAAATACATTAATGTTTGGTAGCATGAAAAATAAACCATGATAAATAAACTATGTGAAAACCATTTCCTAAGAAAACTTGTAAATTGATAATCCTAGATTCACACTTTTTAAAGCAAATTCTAAAGCAATGGGAAAACACTCTGTTCTAAAGTAGGCATGTGAAATGAATCCCTTGCTTTTTAGCTGTGCTCAGTGCCTTGTACTAAAATGTGTAACCTAATTTGTTACTAAGGCAAATGTGGAAGAGGACCTGTTTCAAATATGCATCTGAAAATATGCTACTATTCACACAACAATTTTCTCCTGAGTTTAGAGGTACTAATAACAATTATTGCAAGGGCAGAGCTGATCATGCTTTTGCAAATGTGTGCTAGACAAATAAATCAGTGCCAAATACATTTATTTAACACTTTGAGCTAAGTAGTGTTTTGTAGAATTGCAATGTCAAAAAATTTAATAATAAAGAGTATTAACTACTTATATATGTTCAAGAAACACAGGTGGTGAAAATAAATGTTTTTTTCTGACCATTTTAAGGCCTGATTTCTTCCAGCACTGAGAGAGATATGAACAGATTCCATATTCTGATTTAATATATGGATTCAATAAATAACTCAGAGGAAGGTTTTGGAATAAAAAGGCCTACAGCTTTTATTATGAACAGATAGGAAATGGCTCACCCAATCTTCTAACTTCATTTTTGTAATAAAAGAGATTCAGAATCATTGCACAGGAACTGGCAGTGAATCATAAGCACAAGGCAAGTAAACTCAGTCTTTCCACAGCAAAATTTATTAATTCCTAATAATAGTGATTTACAAAAGAGCACTTTCACAAAATACTGCCAGTTATCTTCCCTACCTATCCTCAACTTTTTTTTACTCTGTAATTTTAACAATTTCTATATTGAGATTTGTTTAACATGAAAACCACAGCAAATAACATCTGCAAGATTCTGTAAAAATTCTATGGTTCTAATTTGGACAAGACCAGTATGAATGGTAAAACTGAGCTCTGAGGGAGCCAGTCATAGTATAGAAAAGACAAAAATGTTTCAGTAAATATCACCTAAATTTAATGGACCAGTCAATATATCCCAAAACTTCTCCAGATTTGCTAACCTAAATGGCATCCAAGTGGCTTCTCTATTTTGTTGGGATAATAGCAGATAAACAGGGAATTAATTAAAGCTTTTACACAGTAATTGTAAAATTTGAATTTTATACCTGAATTTAATTTAATTAAATTTGGGGAATTGAGGTATGTTGTCCTACATACCCCAACTGAAGAAGCAGAGTAATATGAACAAATACTGCATTTTCAGGGCTAGGATGCCTTGATAGATATTAGTTCTCTGACAGTAATATAAACTACATGGAAAATTCAATTAAATGGCAGCTTAAAATTTGTTATGAAAGAAACCATAAGTAATGTACAATATCCCTCATAATGCAGCTAAGTGAGGACTCCTTCAGTGTTCTGACTTCTTGCTCCCATACTATCATAACTTTTTGATTTGCACTTTTTGGCATGAGAAGAGAGCTTTTGTTCACTAAAAACTCTACTTCTAATTGAAACACGTTTTATTCAAAATCAAACACTAAGTTTGGAATTCCAGTGCATGAAATTTAACTTACTGAAATTATTCTGTTTTGAAATTATATCCTCCCAGAGTCAAAAAGAACTAGGTATAGAAGAGCTTCTGCAGTTTTTGTAGCAGTTTTCAAATGTATAGATAAAACAAATTATAGATTGTTTTCATGTGTTAGCTGGAACTGTAAGGGCTAATTTTCAAATTATTTGAGACGAAATAAGAACTGATGTGATAGAATTGAAATCAGTTTAAAGTCTTAAGGTATAGCCTACTTGTCATCAGCTACCTTTCATGACTTTTATAGAGTGCAGTTTGTAGGTTATAGAAATTACATAAGTGTCTTAAAATGAAATTCTTAAACCTTGTCAATATTTTGCTAGTTTATTGAGGGGGAAGAGAGGGAAAAGTATGTGAAGTGAGCTGTGATAAAATCTATAGAAAAGGTAAAATGAGAAAAAATAACACAGAGAAAAGCAGTAGAAGAGACAGACCTGAGTTTGTTCTCCTTGATGATTCCGCTTCTTCTGTGATCACATCGTGTAATGTACAGACATAGACAAAGGAGATGGGCGTGAGAGGATGTATTCAGAAGGTTAAAACTGACACTGAGGGAAAGGGCCAAAAATTGTTTTAGAGAGAAGTCTGCAGAGCAGAGTTAGTAAGTGGAGAAAAAAAGAAAAAGACACTAGAAGAAAAAAGAAAGCTGAGAAAGAAGTGGTTAAACTATTGTTATTGGAAAAGAACAGGAAAGACAGAGTTAGTATAGAAGCTGAGGAAATAATAAAAGTTATAATTGACAGCAAAGTCAATCCCTGTAATGATGCTGAAGAAAAAGCTGGATAGCAAAAGGTATGTTAACTAGCATAAATACCTTTGATCATGTCTGTTCATTTTTTTGAATGTTATCTACTTGAATGCAAATATTATTTTTCTCTTTCAAGTATTGAACACTCAGTTTAATGTTCAAGGGACTTCTGTTGTTAGATTTTTCAATTATTAAATTATTGTAATTTATGCTGAACCAAACTTCAGATACCCAAAACAGAAAATACTTTTTTTTTTTTTGCAAATGTATGTACAAGCTCAGACATTTCAGAATCCACATAACACACTCTGGAAAGGACTGCATTATTTTAATGCTCTGCCAAAGGCAAAATTATCAAGACCAAAATACAGAATGTGTGAAAAGAGAATGTATAGCTATTAACTCTCATGGTCAGCTCAGAATACTTTTCCAGAACTAATGTTGGTCTCATCTCACACAAGTCTGTTACTACAAATGCATGCAAGTCAAATGCCAAAGCAACTATCTCATCACTTATATTGTTACTTCGCATTCAAAAGCACACTGCCATTTTAGACATGGAAAACATCTGAGGGACAGTGTCTGCTATGTACTGAAAATCTATTTGTAGCAAAAGAATGGGAGGAATTCGTCTTGAAAAGTAATAACAATTGCAAAGAACTGTGAAGCCACAGGTGCTAGCAGAACAAATGCTTTCTCCCCAAAATCATCAGAAATAGAAAAAAAAAATCTATAAGCTTGGTCAAATTTCAACATGCAGTTTTCTAATAAGTCACAAAACACTGCTCATAAATTATTAATGCTGAAGATACTAGACAAAGAAGTCCTGAAAGTTTTACACACCACAAAAATATCTGTAATTTTATCATTGTTTTACAGTCAATATCAAGATACCATTGAAAAAATGCAAAATTAGAATAAGCAACATAAATCAGTAAAACAAAATTAAAGACAACACCAAATTTTATCTGATAACCATTGTCTTCTGTATTTCAACAATTTTATATTATAGTGTTAGATTATATTTCAATCTACTATCAAATGCCAAGACACTACCAAAGTTGTTGCAAAAGCAAGCAGCTTGAAATGTACATAATTAGAATGCATTTTTAGGCAATTAAATTTCCTTGCAGAATGAAGACATATTAGAGCTGTATATGAGATATGTAGTGTGAAAGCACAGCAGCTGTAGTTTTGACAAAGGTTGCTAAGTTTTTGCATGTTAAAAAAACAATAATGGAGTATAAATATTTTTTTATCTGGGCAAGTACAAAGAATCCACTGGAAGAAATACAAATAAGTAAATAGAAAGATCTACTTCTCCACATCATGTTACACTCATACTAATATAATGTAGCTATAGTTGCTGTAAGTACTAAATACATAAATAAATCATGTTTTAGCACCACCAAAACACAGCTAAAAGTATTCAAAATGTTCTGAAAATATTGATATTACTTATGTATAACCCTGAAGTGAGCATTCCTACTATAGCAAAAGCAGTTATTAGAAAGTCTATACCAAGACCCCCACTCCTTGGTTGATTTTTTTTAATATCCATAAGAATTAGTAGCTTTGAGACATATACTGCAGTAAGAGAAATCCTTCTCTATAAATTTTCAAAGTATTGAATCATGTTATTTCCAAACTTGGAACATGTCTGGTAAGATAATGCAAGGTATTCTAGTTATGCCAGACAAACACAACTGAATAGCAAGAAAGTCTCTGAATATTTTAGGATCAAATTACCAGTATTTACATGCATATCAGTCACATATACCAATACTTTTTTAAAATAGCCTTTTTAAAAGTCCTCATGCAAAGTATTTGTTATGAAAAAAATTTACATTTCAAAGTGGCAAACAAAAACCATTCATAATTACAAATATTTTTCAGTTTTAGATTTTTACTTATCAAACATATTAGAAGAATACTTCTAATAGAAGCCAGAGGGGAAAAAAGATAATAGTTGTTGTCTCACTGTGGATACCTGACCAACTGCTACCTCATCTGTTGAGATAAATGGATTATAATATTTTTGTATTTATTGTTGGAAATATTAAATAATTCGTAGAAGTTGTGGCATGGCAATGCACCAACTTCTTCCAAATAGTGATGTGAAGAAGAAAGTACTAACAGACTGATTAATTTAAAAACAGTACAACTTATGTGAATCACTTTTTCTCTTGATTAAGGCACCATGCCAGAAATCTCAAACAATAGTGTGAAAATTCTCTGGTTTTGTAGCTTTTATTCTACAAAATAATCCTTTTGATATAGGTTTAAATGTAAGAATAAAACAATGTCACCAATTCTATTAAATTTACATCATGTATATAGTCAGTCTTCATTTGTAGTTATTGCTTTTTTTTTTGTGGAACCATCATTTATTTTCACCAATTGTTCATCTCAATGTATGAGAGTATTATGTATAAGGCTATTATATGCAGATTTAGAAACAGATGATAATCTCAATAAATAAACATAAAAAGTTAACAAAAACTTTAAGTCTGAAACCTGCCCAAAATAAGTACCATCTCTTTTATTATGCTTAAACATAGAACTGTTCATTGTAAGTAATGTCACCCATTGAAGAGAAGCATTTAGGAACTCAGTGTTCAAAAATTGTTACATGGCAAACACACCCAACCAAAATTCCTAAAGCAGCAAAGGACAGAGAGATATAAGTTAATTACTGGCTTTTTTCTCCCTCAAGAGTTTTCTTAATTTCATTTTTATCTTTTCCTAAGAACCAAAGATCTTGCACTGCAAGCAGAAGCTCAGATTTGTAAAGTCTCATTTCTGGACACTCCTCATAAAATATGATCTGCAATAGTACAATCAAATAAGCATCATCTTAAAACATGGAAGAGACTCTAAGACAGAAATGCTCCATAGAGTCTGTATGTTCCATAATTATATGTCATTAATCTGGATGAGATTAGACCTGATGACTGATATAATACATTTAGCTCTCAGGTAAGATATCCCCTGACATTATTCTAACTCTGCAATGCTAAGGATACATATATACAAGAGTAGATAGAGAAGCTAAGAGTACAAATATTTGTTAGCAGAAGATGTAGATGAAAAGGCCATTTTACTACATTGAGATGTGAAAAAAAATCAGTATTACTTAATATTCTCCAAAAGCATTAAGCCACAATTAAATACAGAGCCTGTCCCAAACTTCTGAACTTCTTAATGAGGTAGTTCCCTCTTAGTCAGAGTTCTTTACCTTAAAGCATAAACCTAAACACACAAAATAGCATCTGTATACTGGATGTATGCTGACATTTTAACTCAAAAATACAGCAAGAAAATACAGGAAAGACTAAAGCAATATATTTAATTCTACAATTACATAATATAGACTATATGTAATACACACTACATAAAAACACAATAGGTAAAGACAGTAAGTATGAAAAATCTTACTCTTATCCAAAGACAAGGATAGTAGAGACAATAGTAGAAAACAGCAGAAGGAATTGTAAATATTCTCAGTATCATAAAATCTCTAATTCAAATTAAACAAAGTAGATTCCATAACTTTCATAAATCTCAAAAGATAAACTAAATGAAGAATCCAGAGAGAGTTTTTATTGTTTTGCTTCTCTGAGTAAAGTTCACATGGTAATTTTATAAGGGGGGAAAAAGACAAAATACTAACACTTCAAAATATTAATGCACTGTAGTTACACATTGGATTGGAATTATTATGAATCCTGAGAAGGCAATTAATTCTCTCTCTCTCTCTGCCCTACCCTTACTTTGCCTTTTCCAACTAATTTCTAACTATTTTCCAACTCTATTTTCCAACTCTTTTCTCCCTTTCTATAATTTTCAATCTCTCATACTGTGAATTCTGACTACAAACTTCTATTGAAATACACACAATTTTGAATGATTTTGGACTACTGTTTTCACACTACAACTGAATTCATGGTAATGGATAAGCTACAATTAGTTTTCATTACATAACATTAGATTTGTGAAAGTCTTTGTCTATGCAGGTGTCATGGCACAGTCCTACCCACGAGAGAGACTTAAATGTTCCACAGATAAAAATAAGCATGATTCCCTTTAAATGGAAAGCAAATCTACCCATATAAAGACTTATCATTTTTAAGCATACATTAACTTTATATTTTCTGATGTGTTTAACCTACCATTGCTAGGATTTCTCTAAGATTTTCTTTTACTTCCATATTACAGAAATATGTCTTTCCCCAAAATAATTACAAGGACACTCAATTTTTACTTAATTCCAATCCAAGATTTATAAATCCATTTTAACTTGTGTTCTTTTGTTCAATAATGTTAATGTATGTTCAGCACTTTCTCACCATTCTGTTCTTCAACTGCTCATTGGAAATCAAAAGTTTCTGTTGTAAAGGTTGGATATTTGATGACACGTCAATGTGCTCAACAGCCAGAGAAAATGAAACCATTACAGGAATGTTTCACATAATAGCCATCAAATCTACTACCTCTCTGTAGGAAAAACAGGGGAAAGCCAATACTCTTCTTTGCTATCCTACAAAGGCAGTTTCTGTATTGTCACCTCTGGATGGAGACACAGGTTGCTAGGCTGTATTCAGCTTCCAATATTTTGGATCGTGAAATGGAATAGAAATGAGTATCTCTGCCATGGTACCCTAAACTATGTCCTTTTCCCATTTTAATTACTTTGATGGGGTCAAAAGACACTAGTGATGATACTGATGAAAAGAATTGCTTTTTAAGAAAAACAGCATCCTGCCTAGTTTTATCCGTATCAGTACAGGACGCATTCTCTACATACAACCTTCTTTTCCAACTTCTTCTCTTAAGGCCTCATATATAAAATGCAAAACCACGTGAAAATGTTTGCCTCCTGTATTTCTTTTTCTTTTCTTTTCACTGAAAAACAAAATCTGATTAGAGGACCAGAGTTTTATTCACTTTCTTTCAAATACCATCTATTCCAGCTCAGATGCAGTGGTGAGTGCTGAAGGTACTTAATAATCTCAGGGATGAACAAGTAACTTTCTCATGCTTTTTGATGTAGTGGTGTCTAGAATGCAGTATTCTCTGACAGAGTACTGACATCAGTTAAAGGAAGGGGACAGATTCAAAATATAGCTTGAATTTTTATGCTATGCTTACCTATGAATCTGCAGTTTTACCCTTCCAATCCTTCAAAATCTTTACATAAATAAAACTGAGTCTTTGAAATATGCTTAACACTGATTCTGCAAATTTCATCAGAACGTAAAATTTTAAAACACTGTTAAAAAAACCCATCACTTTGGTTTCTGATATTCAGGAAGAGAAATCTTATCATCAACTTCTATTGAAAAGTCTGCAACACAAGAATAATTTTGCTATGTAAGTTAATGACCTTCAATTTCTCTCCAACAAATTTGCTAATCCCATTTCCAGTCATGCATATTTCTAGAATATTAATGCTTTACAAGGTACAGCATTACTGCTATTTTTCTGGGGTTTGAAATCACTTTTGTTATCTATTCATTTGCTCACAGATCTCAATTCTGCACTCATGGTACTCATGTAATCAATGCCTATTTGTTCTCCCAGGTTTTCTTAGCTATACTACTGCCATGGCTATTTCCATGGCACTGGTTAGGTTAAATTCTTAACAGACAAAATGCACTTAAAGACAGTATATGCTTTCATAAAAGATCAAATCAGAAAATTCATCAACAGATGAAAAGGCAATCAAAACTGGGGAATATGAGGTGTCCCTATTCCTTCTTGCCTCCATTGCACCCTCTGAATTCAGGAACTAAGTTTCATTAGTATCTCTTCACTGTCTTCTGTGCAGACCCAACACTTAGAGCATTCACAGATGAAAGAAGGTGCAGTCCTGTGCAGAGGGTAAATCCTAAATTGTAAGGGTTCAAGGAATTTGAAGTTTCCTTAGGTAGCTTCTGTCAGGCTGCATCACGATTAGATCATGGTCATACATACAATATAACTCAACATCCAGACGTGAGTACAGTGTTGTGGCACCTTCTTCTAGATGTCCTGACTGCTATGCCTTGAAAGGTAACTGAAATGATACAGGGATGTCTGTAGGGAACAGTGGTGTGCACACATGGCAGATTATGCCAGTCCTGGAAGCTGCATTACTCCACTCCTACCGTGGAAGTACATAAAGCTCTTTGAAAGATTCAGTTTGGAAAAGCATCTGAGGCATGTAGGGATGTGCCATTTGAGGCCCATTGCAGCTTGTTCAGAAGCACCTCAACGTCTCTGCCTCGTGTATCACCACCCCATGCATTACTGATTACAAACATTACTGATAATGCAAATTAAAACAGAAGTTATGCTCTTATCAGGCATCAGCCCTCACAGAAAGACTTAAGACTGTAAAGTGAAGAACACAACTTTTACTTAACTTTTATCTATTCTAGATTTTGATAATGGTGACTGTGGCTTTCCAAACCAATTCTGACTGGAGATCACTGGTTCTTTTCCAGACAGAAAAATAGGTAGAAATCAGATGACTACCATGTTAATATACAGAACACCTGTAAAGTGAGAACTTTTTGTTGCCATATTTGATTCCGATTTCTATTCTTCTGCCTGTTTTTGTCTTTCAATTCTAAGATTTTACTCATGTTCCAAAAGGTAGAATACCCCATCTAAAAAATATGGTACCTCTTTCTAAAATATGGAGAAGGTGGCCCTAAAAGTACCGCCAATAACTATAAATGAATTATATGTCTAGAACACAGTCTTAAGCCCACCTCAGCTGGAAGATGGAGTTAATGTTCCTACCTAGATACTACATAAGAGAAAAGTCAGGGCAGAGGCACTACTGTGCTCAACTCTCCCTGGAAAGACAAGAGTGGAGACGCTGTATTTTGAATCTATCATGCAACAGTTAAAACAGCTAGAAAAGAAGATATATGATATTCTGATCCTGACTGTTATAAACAGCATTTGTTTTATCCTGCAACTTCTTCTGATGCATCAAAAAGTTGGGGAACAGGAAATGCAAGGGCACATCTGGATTTTTAATACTAGGTTGTCTAATTCCTGGGTTAGAATCAAGACAGATTTCACTGGTTTTCTTCAGTTCTGAGTCTGGTACTTTCAGCTGTACAATAGTTGAACTTCAGCAAAAACTTTGGATATTATCAGTAATATATTATAATTTAGGTGAGATTACATTATTAATTTAGGAGGTGACACAGCCAGCCAATCTTGTAAATTTTAATTTGTGCAACTGGGAGAAGGGTTGTTATTAGAGTCAGACAACTAATATGCCCAATAGAGTTATTTGCAATACAAAACTGAACCAAGATATTCTTGCAACTGAAAAATCCCATTTACTTGAGTAGATTCCATCAATCTTTAAATACAGGATGAAACCTGCAATATAAAGATCCCATTTCTCTTTCCTTCCCCTTCCTTCTCTCCTCCCTACCTTCTCTACTCCTAAAAGTGTGCTTCCCCTTTGCAAGTGTATAAATTAATGTGATTAGGACCTTTTATTCTCTGATTGTGAAGACAGAACAACACTATTATTATCATCATCGTTATTATTACTACGTTTACATTTTATTGCTATGCATTTGTAGGAACAAAGATAGCTGAATAATTGAACTTGCCATTTGGGGTGAAAAAAAGTTTATGACAATTTTTAGTTTCAGAAGAAATCCATTTGTGTACAGAATGGAGGAAAGAAGAGATTTTTTAGATTTGAGAATTTCCAAGTATGAAGATATAAACTGCAGCTTGCATAAAAAATTACACTGGAACATTATTTGTGCCTTGTGTGATGGTGAAAGAAGGTTTCAGATTTAAGCCTGTAGAAGATTATTTTCTCACCATACATGCAGGATACCTTGGTTTGGTCAACTAAATAAGAATCAGCATAGATTATATTTGGATTCCTGAGGCTTGCACAAACTTATTTAGTCTTAACAAAATTCAAAACTAAAAGCAAAATATATCTAATATTGTGCCAGAACACTTCTTTTCTAATGTATGTGCATTCTAACACAATTGTTTACAAAAGCAGATCTATTTTGGCTATTCTAAAACAAAACTATATCATCTAAATGGTCTCTACATGCTAAATATTTCACACCAAAGTGAAAAAATAAGGTACATAAAGCACACACGCATTACAAAAGCATGAAATGTGGTTTTATAGTCTCATGCTTTCATGTGGTTTTCCAAACCCTGACAAACCTGTCTCAGACTGGTGTTTCTTTTTCGGCAATGGTTTGTCATCAGTTATTGTACCATTCACCTTTTTCTGCTGGTCTTCCCATGTAACTTCTAGTGTAAATCAAAAAAAAAAAATCAGAAATATTATGTAACTTACATTATAATACACCTAATATCATTTGGGACAAGTCGATCTAAACAAATGTATTATCATTAACAATAAAATTTAGATTAGTTCTTAGAGGCCTGGGGTGAAGAGAATAATTACACATCTTAAACACTCTGGAACAGAACATCTTATCCAAAAGTTAGTGCCTATGTAACTTTTCAAATATTCTGCTGTCTTTAATATTTAACAACTGACATACAAAACAGGGGCTTGTTTACACAATAATGTGGTCCGTTCTTAAAAATTAGTGTTCTACATTCTATAGTGTCTTACTATAGATTATAATACATATATAGCTTATAGTTTATACATAGATTATAGTATATGTATAGCTTATTATTATGGATTCTTATTATCATTGTGTTTCTGTAAGTTATAAAGGAAGTTAGAAATATTTTGGTAAAAAAGTCTATGCAAAGATATAATTAACAAAAATAACCCACCAAACAAAACAAATTAACAAACAAACAAAGAAGCAAACAAACAAAAAACCTGAACAAGCAACCATGCATGCCTAATTTAAGTTGAAAAAGTGTTTTTAACAACTAATTCAGATTTATTTTCAAAACATGGAACTTGATTTAAATTAAGTCTTTAATTTGGGCAGATTAAACTACTCAATAAGAACTTTTGCATCAATTAGTCCTGCATCTGAAACTGGCATTTCTGATGCAACTGCTCAGGAAAAGAGCTACAGACAGAATCAAGTACACTGCTCCACAGAACTACATTCTCCAGACTTGAGTGCTGTTAGCATTTGGAGGTTGTCAATTTTTTTATTTTTACACTTTAATTCTCTTTCTTCTGACAAAATAGGTAGTTAGCATAAATACTATCAATTTTAAACCCTTTGGGATCTCATGGCAAAACCAAATCTACACCAATTAACAGGAGAGATCCAATGCTCCAAGCTCCATTTTTGTTTTGGGCTGTTAAGAATCTGCTAACTTTGCTTATTGTGTAAAGTGCAAAGCTCCTCACAACCATTGCCCCCAGATGTTATCACTTCTACAGTCACAGAAATAGCCAGTGATGGAGAATAATATGACAGATATGGAAAACATTTTTAATCTTACCAATTCAAATATAGTAAACTGACACAAAGTATGTTAGATTATGACAACATTACTATTACTATTACTACTACTACTATTATTATTAATAATAATAATAAAAATAATTTTCCTTTTGCAAGAAAATGGATGGATATCTAACATTCAAAATGTAAACTTGTGAAAGTGTTATCTGTGTGCATCCTGCAGCCTTTTCTCTGTGGCTGTTGATGGTCCATATAGGCTGCTGTCCTATAAAAGGCTGCTTGGATTTTTAAAATGGGTGGAAATGTAGGTTCAAGTACACTGTCACTGTAATGATTTCATGACACTACAGATATACAAGCTGAAACAGACTCTATCATCTTTGAAGTACCATGTGTAGTGAGTACTAAATGAGAAATTTCAAACAGAACATTCTGTTACCAAACCATGGAAATAAAATCCTAATATGATTATTCCTAGCAAGAATGTGATTCTTTCTTTTTCTCTATGAATATACACAGTTCACAATAAAATATTCTTTTTTCTCAAATGAGTCCAGAAGTATCTTCTTAATTTGCAAATCAAAAAACTCAATGACCTTAATAAAACTACTTTTTAATTTAAGGAATAGTCACTGCTAGACAAAAATACCATTAACAGTAATTCAGGCCAAATAGTGGAGATTGTATTTAGAATAAGATAAAAAGCAGGCATAAAGTAATCCAAAGGAATTTTTCATAATATACAACAAATAATCTAAATATGGGAGAACACTGAAGAATATCAGGAAGTCCACTGTTTTCCATGCTATTTTAATGCAAATTTTAGAAGAGACTCACTCTCTCTCTGACTCTAGGTGAGTGTCCTTTTCAGACATCCTGGTTTAGTTCTGAACATAAAAACTGTAGTTGTCTCAGCCACCAAAGTCACTTATTATTAAAAAGTTCCCTATCAAAAGTAAAGCTTTACTAAACCTTGATAATTCTTTGAGAGCTCAGCATCTAGAAAATAGTTAATCCTCTCAGTAACACTCTGTAATAACGTTTGAACTGACAAGAGTGAGGAAATAAAAATCAAATAAAAATATCATTCTTTGAATAAATACTTTTGCCTCATGTTAACCTTAAAAAGAAAAAAACAACAACATTACAAAAAGCAAGACAGGCTACTGTATGTTTTTGAGGAAAGTCATAGCATGAGCATGCAGACACTTTCAGAAAAGGTTCCAAATGACCTCTTTTCTATAGCTTCAGTTAAATTTATGGCATATCAGCATTAAATTCAAATGGCTGTTTAGTTTTATCAGCAGTTAAGTACAACATTTAGATTGAGTATATGGGGTTTGGCAGTACTCCAGATCAAGTCAAAAACTTCACTAACTTCTAGAAAATTGCAAGTGTTTTTCTAACAATGGTTATTGTTTCAACTGAGAAATAAAAATAAATCTACCCATTGGAATTAACCAAACATTTGACCTTTTCTTCAACACTTTCTAATTTCATTTCCATTTCTATGTTTTACAAAGATGAGAAAATATGTTTTAAGGAAAGCTCAAAGGACGGCTTTCTGTTTGGGAACTAGCACAAGATGCTGATGCTTATTCAAAGTGCCAAAATGTCAGTGTTGCCCTCCAACTCTCTGGTTAGACAAATAAGTTTAGTTAAAAATGTACTTTGCACAATGTAGTTTCTAAAATCTTTTTCTTTTTCCCCAAGGCAAAGCGCCACCATCTATTCCCTTGTTGTTTTAACCAAAGCCAACTTTGGTCAGATAGTAAATATTGTGAAAGAAACCATACATTTTCTAGATCATCAGTCTCCTACTATCACTCTCACTTCCCATAACGTAAACTTTATCCTGTCATTTGTTGTGATAATCAGCTTTGACTTATGTATAAAGAGAGATGAAAAACTATTAAATATTTATCCAAAAAGATCTTATGTAGATTACATAAAATATGGGATTCTTGAGTCAGAGTATTTCAACCAGCTGGTGCACCTTTAGGGCTAGAAGGATTTGACAGGTGCCCACTGCAGATTTTTCCCACCAGGACGAGACGGACAATCTTTAGATGCAGTTGTTTCTTTAGATTGAATTGTTGCACCTACACAGCACAGTGAATAATGCAGCTGGGGTGACACTTGGTGTTGTGCCATTCCCTGTGAGAGTGACACTCACCTGTGCTGCCTGGGAGAGGGGGCCTGGTGTGCTCCAGCACACAGTGTCAGGTACAACCTCAGCATTTCTTACACTTTTTTTAGAATATTAGATTAGTTTAGAATATTTCATATGAAAAAAATTTAAAATGTGGAAATAATATATTAGAAGAATAGTTGCATATTTCAGCTTTTCTGAATTTCTAACCATGACAGCTTAGCACCAGGAATGTTGCAGTTGAATTGGAAATGGTGCAGCAAACTGCAGAAGTACAAGATGATGCAGCAAAATACCAGATACTAATGATGAGGATTTCTCTTATGCCAATACTTGCCTCCTCTCTTCTTTCCTCAATACTACAACCAGTAATAGTGTTTCTCACAACTACCCTTCACTTGAAACATATTTTTATATTTTCTCTTTTACTGGATTGTCTTTTTTTTTTTTCAATTAAATCCACTTCAGGTTTTATCTTTTTTTCAGCACCTAACATTTCTGGGAACCAATTTTTATCAGTGCATTTCTAGTTTTAGACTTGAAGTCTTCTCTTTTTCATTAGGACGTACTTAATTTAGTCATCTTTTTCTGCAAATGAAAAGTATTAAAAGTACTTAGAACTTCTTTCTATTTTTAATTTTATATGAAGAATGCTCAGAAAGAAATTATGTTATTAATAATATATGGTGACAACTACTGTAAAAATAAGTCAAAAGTGGATTTGGCTAATGCTTCTTAAACCAATGCAGCACAATAGGAAGTCATTAAAACTGTGGGATAAACTGTCAAAAGATGAGAAACTGTTTTGAATCATATACTTAAGATCTCAACTCATGCATGCAGGATGCAAGAAGAAGAATTAATTAAGACTAAATTCATGGCATACAAGTCTTACTTTTTGCGAAACAAGGTCCGTAAGAAAATTAAAGAACATCAGTCTCTAGAGCTCACACAGAGAAAAATATTTTCAGTGTGTCAAACCTCTACTAGGGGAAAGCAAATGGCTTCAAACCGTGCTGTATGAATTGTCCCAGATGTACTGAATTGTATCTGGAATGAATCCAGGCCCACCTTGCAGCACCAGTGTGCTGCTTAATGGCATCAAGGCCAAGTGACACCAAGGCGAAGTGACACAAAGTCAGCAGTCAAGATTTTATGCCAGACTGCTGATGTTCCTACACCAGAGAAACCTTCAGGTGCCTCATTAAAACAGTGTCGATGCTTCCCTACCCTGATGTAACAGGAACAAAACTCATCCAGTACCCAAAAACAACACACGTAGGAGCACAGGAGGAACACACGTAGTCTTTCTCTGACAAATACAGAACAAGACCTCCTGCCTCCCCAGGTAACCCACAGCCAACCTGAGGACATAATATTTTAGCTTCCTCTTTTGTCACAGTAACAGTTGATCTACATTTTTTTCTCCAGCACTGGAAGAATACTTTACAGAATGTTTCTATACCTTAGAGATCAAAGCATTTATCTGAGACATGATGATCTGTCTTTCCTTCAAAATCTTAAATGCTTCTTAACACTTTGCCCTGAGTGCTGATAAAGTGTGGACAGTATAAAGGCAGGGAGGCAGGGACACACATACACATATGTACACACAACCTTCATGTGAAAATAGTTTGCAAATTAGTGCCAAATCAACCAATGAATGCTAAGAAATGTTCTAAAATTTTAAAATAAAGAAATTGTTGAATAATGGCTTATATAATGATTTTTAATGAATAGAGTGTTCCGATACAATTTCTGACATATCTCAATTATTTGTTGTTTTGATTTAATCTTTCTTACTAAACTACATACACATTCTTCAAAAAAAGTAAAAAACAAACAAAAAAATCCCCAATACCCAAACCCTGAGCTTCATTTCCCAAGGCTGCAGTTGGAATACATCAAAAGAACTTCAATGTAACTCATCAGGTCAGCAATAAAAAGTACAGCAACATATCTACATTTCATATTGTTGTTACTAACATTAAAAACATAATAATGCGCTGTAGATTATTCCTTACTCCAGAAATGTTTTCTTCAAGCTGACTCCAAGGCTACATTCATTATTTGTGACTGCAAATCACTTAAGTCTAGTCCAGTAGCAATCTCTTCTTATAATCTTCTCTACCTGCAAATTCAGTCAATTATATTTTAAATTTATATTTTCAATTTTTTGCTAGTGGATTTCTCTGTATGAGGAATAAATTGATTTTAATCTTCTATTCCTTATTTTTATTAAAAAAATTAGATATACTCAACCAAGGTCTCAGAGAGCCCTTGTTGAAATATCAATCAATAAAGTCATAGCCTATCTTTAGCTAAAAATCAGAGTAACATCTTGCTACTTTTATAAATACAATGGATTTGTAAAACATGAAGAAACGCCAGAAAATAAATTAATCCTCCAGATGGCTGAGAAGAAAACAGTCAGTTAAGGTTACATTAAACATGAGTAAATTAATATTTAGTAAAGTATATTTAAATAACACAAAGATATTATTTGTAATCCACTACCAAGACTTTTTTTTTCCAGTACTGTTTGGGGCATGGGGAGGAGTTGTTTGTTCGTTTCACATATTTTTTCACGTTTTTAAAATATGGCAGCTTTGCTCCCTCTTCTGGTTAAATGCCTGCACCACGGCAGGCTGTGCTGGAGGGAGGTCACTCAATTGGCTCCTCTGGGACATCTGGAAGGACAGCTGCCCCAAGTCCCTCGTTTGGATAAGCACTCCGGGGGCATTTTGAAAGGACTCATTTAAGGAGAAAGAAACAACATAGAGAACCATTGAGGGAGATGAAGACACCCTGCAAAGATACCACTGTTGTTTATGCAGATTCCTGAGGCACAAGGCATAGGAGACTGGGCAGCCAGGATCCTGGATAAGCTTCACTACACATTTGAACAGAATTCACAGAATTCACAGAATGGCTAGGTTGGAAGAGACCTCTGAGATCATCAAGTTCAACCCACGCCCCAACACCTCAACTAGACCATGGCACTGAGTGCCACATCCAGTCTTTTCTTAAACGCATCCAGGGATGGTGACTCCACCACCTCACCAGGCAGACAATTCCAGACATCACTCTTTCCATAAAAAACTTTTTCCTAGTATCCAACCTATATTTCCCTTGGCACAGCTTGAGATTGTGTCCTCTAGTTCTGTCAGTTGCTGCCTGGAGAAAGAGACCAACCCACACCTGGCTACAGCCACCTTTCAGGGAGTTGTAGAGAGTGATAAGGTCACCTCTGAGTCTCCTCTTCCCCAGGCTAAACAACCCCAGCTCCCTCAGTCGTTCCTCATAGAACTTGAAGAGTTCCAGACTCTTCACCAGCCTCGTTGCCTCCTCTGGATGTGCAGAATCGTCTCAAGGTCCTTCCCAAACTGAGGGCCCAGAACTGGACACAGCACTCAAGGTGCAGCCTCACCTGTGCTGGGTACAGGGGAAGGATGACTCCCTGCTCCTGCTGGCCACACTATTCCCATACAGGAATACTTGTCCTGCTTATTTCCCTTTCCCTCAGCATCCACACCTGGTCTACTGAAGTCCAGACACTGGGCACATGGATTTTTAGTGAGGAACTGGTATGGGAATCCTCATACTGCTCCAATAGGTAAATACAATAAAAATCAAAATATCTTCAGAATTTAATGAATAATGAATTTTTAAAAAGAAAGAAAAAGAAAATTACAAGTAATGTCCAAAATAAATATGGAGATAAATATGGAGCAAAGAACAAGCTTCTGCTCTACACCTCTTTTCCATAGTGCCTCCTCAGTTTGCATTTCCATGCCCTGGATGTCAGGGAATACTCTGTGCATAAAAGAAAATGTGAAGAGCCTACAAATTCATTCTGCAGAATGCAGAAGGTAAGGTTTAGCTTGATATAGGGTCTAGTATTTCCTTTCCATGTTATTTTTATATTTATTGAAAAAGATGTAATCTTATTGTAAATCCTCAAACATTTTCTGAGCAGAAAGATAATTTTGTATTATATGATTATATATCTCTCACAAACACACCACACAAAAAGAAAAGCTCTGCAAGGTGCTAAGATGCAGCTAAGATTGAAGCTTATGGTACCATTCTAAATTGTAAAAAAAGTCATTCTGCTCACAAAAGGGGTCTGAAACTAAGCCAATAGATGTAAGCAGTAATACCAACCAATAAAGGAATTACAATAAATGGCTTACACAAAGATGAAAAATACATATTTCTTTCTTCAGAAAGATCTAGGTTTTTCTGAATGTCAATTACTACTACTTAATAACATAAAAGTTTTCTTATTGCTCAAATTTGCATGGAATTTGTACATGCATCTTTACATGCAAATACTGTCTGCACCAAAAGGCCCTCTTCATTCTTCTGCATTACTTCTGAAACATTAGGTTAGTTACCAGACAAACTGCGTTTGTCTAGCAGATAAAATGACATCCCATTGTCACATACCAGCCTCAGAAATGCCATGTGGTATTGCCATGTACTTTTGAAAGATGAAAACTCAAATTTATTATAAGTAAAATTTGAAGGTATTTATGGACAAGTTAGTAGCTAGACTCTTTCTCATCTGTAACATTTCCCTGGTAGTTTTAGAGCTAAATTTGTAAAATAGCCCCCTATATCATAAGGAATTTTAGCAGAATGTAGGTTACTCAGTCTAGAGCATTTTACTGGTACTTCATTTTTCCTGGTTTGTGTTATTGTATTGTGGGGTTATTCTAATTTCACTCCTTTCCCAGCATGCAAATTGAAGTTATGTGCCTGTCCACAACTAGCACAATCTAACCAGGTCTTTACTTTATTTAGACCTTACTTTGCTTGAACTAGAATTTAATTAAAATGCAGTGTTTCTCTAGGTACTCATAACACATAGGAATATGTTAAGTATTCTTACAGCCCACGTAAAACACATCCAGTATAATTTCTCATGCAAAATTCAGAAGCTGTTGTGGTCTTTTAGTGAAGTCTGGAGTCAGTGAGCCAGAGGAAGAGAAAGCACCTAGGAGACTCACAGCAGTCCTGTTCAGTAGTTCAGGCAAAGTGTAGGCCCCAATTCCACAAATCCAAATGGTCTTAGAATGGAAAAAGATGCTCGGATCAGCCATCAAGATAAGAATGCCCTCTGGACTGACAGGAACCTGCTTGGTTTTCAAAAAAGTGTATTTGAACACTGCTTCTGCAAGTCAGTTAAGCAGGTCCATCTGTCATCATTTCTTTGACTGGGGCCCCTCTATTCTGCCTTGTTTGCCTTTCAGTCACCTAAATTCTTTAGATTGTGTCTAAACTGTACAACAGTTCCCCATGCATGGGGAAACAAGAGTGCACAGAAAGGGCAGGACTGGGACTTGGGTCTTGTCTTGCTATAAACTCAAGACACAAACATGCTCCAGACACTTCTCAGTCTGGGAGATGAGAACTGCAAAGCATTCCTAATTCCCATAATATAGACAAAGCTGTAATGTAATCCTATAAAATTTTAAGCTTTTCGTATTCCCTCACTGAAGACTGAGGGAATATGAAAAGCTTAAAATTTTGCTTTGATAACTACATCATCTTCTATGCACCCTAAATTAGGACAGTAAAAGCCAGAATTACCTGGATCCTTTTCCCACAAACTCGAATGATTAAAAGAGGTCATACAAAATACATGAAAGGGAAATGCTAAAGACCTCAGGAACATTGGAAAAGGATGACAGTTTGGGTAATAAATATTTGAAAATCAATAGAAGACACTGATCATTCTTATGGAGAATAAGAGCTCTGCAGAAAAAAACCTAAAACATTAAATGGATGCCTTATAGAACTTAATAAAAGTATGAAACAAACTATCTAAATAGAGGTTAGTAGTTTATTGTGCAATCTACATCTTTCAGGCTCTATAAGTGTATAAAATAATGGTTTTGTTGAAGGAGTGGGAGATAAACCAAGAACAAAACCAACTTTAGCCTGACGAAATCACTGTTAATTGTTTTGTCAGCTTTGCCAGGTCAGTGGCAAAAGTCTTCAATCTTACTATGACTGGAATTTAAATCTTAAAAGTATGACACTGAACTATCTGGTTAGTAGCACAGATTGCAGTTAAAACAGCAAACTCTCAGATTTGAATTCATTCAGGACTATGCTGGCAGAGCCACCAGAGCAAGCAAGGTGACCCCTCAGGCTGGTGACAAGGCCCCTTCTCTGCAAAGGCACTCCACTTGGTTGCCTACACTTGATATGAGAGACATTAAAAATGGTGTGGCTGTCCTTCCCAGACAAGAAACTGGCACAGGCAAAATAGAATCCCTGCTCTGCTGGTATCTGTATTCCATCTGCTAAGTTGTTCTGGGGAATAGACAGGAATGGTCCATGACAGTGTAACTGGGTTTGTACCCCTTGCA
Organism: Ammospiza nelsoni; assembly: GCF_027579445.1. Classification (NCBI taxonomy): domain Eukaryota; kingdom Metazoa; phylum Chordata; class Aves; order Passeriformes; family Passerellidae; genus Ammospiza; species Ammospiza nelsoni. The sequence continues at coordinate 129,106,313 of NC_080633.1, forward strand.
GGCTCCTGTAGAGATGGAACTGTAAGAGTGAGTACCCAAATTTTAATAAATCCAAAACAACAACTAGTTCATATTTCATTCACTGGCAGAAGACACCAATGACACAAAATATACATGTAATAGGGTCTTAGAAGTACATGGAAAAGTAATAACATACTTCTTCAAAATTATCAAAGCAGTTTAGAAGCATGAACTCGAATAAAACTTCAAAGTAAGCTATGGTTGTTCATTGTAACTTTCTTGTTCTAATTTTTAGATAAGAAACCTAAATCTCCATTTTAACATTTTAGTGCTTTAAATTAAGCTTATTTCTACAGAATTTGAAAAAGAACATCAAGCAGGACTACAAACTAGACAATAGAAATGACTGTTAATAACATAAGCCTTTCTCTAAAAGTATATGATAATGAAAATGGTCAATTTTTTCTAGTCACATTAAAAAGTGCCAAGCTTGTAAAATATCCAAGCAATGTAAAAGAATATAGACCTGGTAAAAAGTGGAAGATAATGCAGACAATTTTGCAGGTGTCTGCAAACTTTATTTGGCCTCTTAGGGCAAAGCAGCCTAGGAATTCCAAAATAAGAAGAAATAGAAACCTACCCCCTTAGCTCTCCATAGCCAACCTGATCATATATCAGCCTAGTGCAAACTCTATCTTCAGTAATACAGTTAGCTGCAAAAACATAAACATCTGGAGGTTTTGATTCCGATAAATATTTTTAAACCTCAGTTGAAAATAATTATATCCAAGAAGTAAAACAACACACTGGAATTGAACATATGTGAACTTACTAATTTTGAGCTAGTAGAACTATGCAACACACACACATGCAGCAAAAAATAAAATTAAATTTCTCAAGCACCCACAATTCATAAGCAATATCATAATCAACTTGCCTTTTCGCCCATTAACAGGTGGGGTTTGATGTTTTTCCTCACAGTCTTTACAACATTAAAAACAGACAATGATGATTAACAGTTGGAACAGGTACTATGAAGAACAAGGTAACTACAAGCACACACAAAACTGTTGCAAGCTATGTGATCAAAACTCCATGCACTAGGCTAGAGTTACCACAAAACACACAGAGAGAGCAGCACACAGCACACAGCCCACTGAACACCGCAGAGACAGAATCTTAACAAAAGCAATAAAAAACTAAACTGTACTATAACAAAAAATAGGAAGGCAAAGATCTTAAAGGACAATTTGGATGCCTAAGTGAGAACTAAAATTCAAAAAAAGTAAACCTACTTTCCACCACTGAAATTGTGAAATTACTCTAGCATCCAGTGTTTTGAACAAGTAATGAATCCCATCACAGTAATTACTCCTGACTTTTCTTCATAGAAAAAAATACTAATCTGCATTTTCTTCTCTTCAATGGGAAGAAGGTTCAGGGCACAGGATTCAGACACACTTTTAAGCAGCATTTAGCATCTTAGGCATGTGAAATGTGTTTCTTGATCCACTCATCGTTTTTTTTGTGCACCAGGCTTCCACCACTTTTGGCAATTATTAACTGTTAATTCGTTATGGACAACAGAATGTAACCTATTAAAAAGGCATATAAATGCAAATGTATGCATTTATGATTCTTCATTTGAAAAGGAACCTGAAGAACAGAGAAATTATATCTTTAGATCTCTGCATATCTTTGAACCAGTACTGAGTGTTTCCTGAAGTTAGAAGTTAAATTTATGTTTTAATCATATCGTATTTGAATGGGAAAAAAGTATTTGCAACTGTTTGATTTGATCATGAACTGTTGGTTGTCATCACACTACCAACTCTCTTCCAAGCAGGATGGAGGACATCATACCAAATGGTTGAAGTATTTCTACCTAATGCAGTTGCCTACTATTTTTGTCCAGCATCAGTCTGCTAACACAAACTAAGGGGAAAAAAAACTGTCATGATACAAAATGATTTACTTCCCTGCGTGTAAAAATTATTAATGCAAAGTACCACATCTAAGAGGTACCCACCCAGATCTGCCAAGGCTGTTACTTGAGCATAGAGACAGAGTAACTTCATAAAAAAGAATAAAAAGAGTAAAATAGTTGGGTACTTTTTTTCACATTTAATTATCTTAAGCATTCACAACTGGCAAATAAACTCAATTAATTTGTTTGTATTGTTCTTTCATAAAAGAATATAAATGATATAAATATTCTGTGGGGGTTTTTTATGTTCAATATATTTACAAGCTAGCTGGTAAATCTTCCCTATATACTCAGGGGAAAACATATCTAAAGGAGATAGGCACTTGTGGTCAGACAGACCTGCCTCAACCTCTGCCTCCTCAACTCCAGCATCCTTGTTTTCTTCAGCTCCTGCTGCATTAGATAAGCAAGGGATGGGATAGGGAGAAAAAGCAAGACAAAACACGCATGCTTTGTTACAAGCTGTTCAAATAAAATAAAAACATTAAACAAAAGACATCCACAATAACATACAAACCCTCAGCCTGTGGCAGAAATTATTTTTTTTAGTGAACCAAAGATGAAATAAATTGTTGTGCTATTTTTCATTTATATCTTTAGCTAATTTCAATGAGATCTTTCTGCAAGTAATGATGCTCGTATGCAGCCCTTAATGTTCTTTGTCACCAATTTCTTACTAAACTTTTAAGCACTGGAAAGCAGAAAATAACTAGCAAAGCAGAGAAAACAGACGGAGATTGGTAGCTAATTAGTTTAAATCTTCTGCTTGGCTTTATTTTAGTTTATCTGGGAAAAAAGTCCAAGCTTCCATTCTCAAACACCATATTTAAAATTGTATATTAATCACAAACTAGTGGACATACTTGGTACCTAAAAAGAGCAGAAGAAACAAAGCAAATGCTTTTTCAGCTTTGGAAAAAATATCCCACATTTGCAGAATAATATGCTTTTTTTATCTGGATTTCAGAGTAGTTAGAACACAAAAAGAAAGACATTTTCCACTAGTACCTACAGTTGCCTAGAGCATATTTAGATACTGGAGAATACTCTTGGAAACAACAGTGAAAGTGCTATTAATGATAAGAAACACCAATATATTTTTAATGTCATTAATAAAGTACCATGAGCTTTCTTTAGTGACAAAGCTCATGAGGGTAACAACAGTAATAATATTGAAGAGTGTCAAACTGAATTGCTCATATACCATATGCCTGCTTTAATTTAAATGTCAATTATTTATTAAACAGCTTTGATGTGATGCAATATGTGTAATTTTTCAAGGCTCAGATTTTGATTGCTTATTGATTTTTCATGTTATCTGTTTCTAGAATTCTGTCCAGTTCTCTCATTACATGTATATGTTTATATTCAATTAAATAGTTCATTTAATTATTTGACTTTATGTTTAGCTAGCATGTAATAATAATTTTAAAATTAAGGTTTCTAGGAGGGTAGTTAACAGAGAAATTCAGGCTATAATCAATGCAGTGCAATGCAAACTACTCTGTGCTTGGATTTCTGCTCTCCAACTCCATGATAAAACCAGGACATTTAAATTCCAATTGAAATCAGGACATTGAAAATTTCTATTAAAATATTCAGCAGGGATGTAATCTATACTGTCAACCTTCTCTCATAAAAAAAAAAAAAATAGAAGATGTGCCTAAGATTTTTAAAAAACCATTTTCAGTAGAGTTGAATTAAAATGTTTTTTGCATGTAGGTACCCTGAAAGGTAAATGAACAATGGCTGTCATAAGCACAGTTGTATGACTTCTCAGTCATTTTCCTTCTATGCCCTTTGTAGTCTCTGACCTATACAGTAAGATCTTCAAATTTCATGAAGCTGTTTCATTTCTTTTCTTGCCAATCCAAGAGAAATTTATAAGCTATTACTTCCCCTGAAAGATCAGAATTTTTAAGTAAGCACTTTAAACTCTAGGTTATAGGTTAGGTTTGTTCAAGTTTTTCTATGGAAATTGTACCAATGCAGCTTAAATATTTTAATACTCCTCAAGGTCTGCTGCCTCTCAGGGCAGTGAACTGAGCATCCACAGTCAAAACCCAAAGGTGTATTTTTGCAAAATCGTAGTTGAAATCAAAACCCAAGAGTAGATTCAGAAAGTATCCTAAGGAAGCCTTACAGATGTTAACTAACCTATTCTGTTTACTTTGCAAGTTACACTGTGCAAGTATGAAGGCCAGTACCACAGAAGCAGTCACACAAAAAAGGATGGTGCAAAGCTCTTTATTTCCATTTTTTGGGCTGCTGTGTTTGCCTAAAACATCAAGTCTAGATTACTTCACAGCCAAGTTGAAGTAATCTAAGATCATATCCTATATTTTGGATATACATTTGGATATATATTTTGGATCCACATGTGATCAATCACTTTTATAAAACAAAATATCCATATGCCAAATATTTTTAAAACCCTGCAAAATCATAGCTGATAGAGTATGACTGAATTATGACCAGTCTTAATTGCGGTTTTCTGCATTATAACCACCTTTCTGTGTCTCCCATCAAACTATGGTAGGGCTGTGTAAAACACAATAGGATTCCTTTTCATTTTGCAAAATGAATTCCCATTTAATGAAATTGCATTCTAAATGAGATAAAACCCCTTAAAATAAATGGCATGCACTTCTGTCAGTAGAATCTGTGCCTTCCTAACCATCAGAATGTCTCTGTAGCTTCCACTCCAGACTGCATGAGTTGGAAAGGTGTTAGTCACTACACATCTGTCCCTTTTAGAGATTTCAATCTGTATCTGAGAGATTCAAACCCTAACTAATGGCTTCTAGCTATCCCTGATTAAACTTAATCAAGTATTCCTATTAATCCCATATTCCTGCTAATTTTAATATCTAATTTTATTCTGGAAAAAGATTACCCACACCTGAAGTTAAGAGAGGACAGTTAATCAGCATTAATTTCAGGCCTAACAGGTTCTGAAATAATTTTCCCAAGACACAAGATTATTATGAGATCATATAATTCAAGTCTTTATGATAGAGCATAAATAGAAAGGCAAATCCTTACTGAGCTCTGTGATTTGTTAAATTTCTGAGCACTTCATTTCCAAGTTCTAAGGTTTTATTACACCTGTTTAGCCTAACATGATTTCCTATTTTTTTAATGTTGGGTGAATACTTGGGGGATGTTTTTGTGAAAAGAAGAAAGAAAGGGCTTGTCTTTAAAAGGAAAAGTAAAAATCTATATCAGGAAAAAGTACTCTCTCTCTGATTAGTAACTAACAATGAACTGAATGGGTGAATACTGAATACTTTCACTTTATGGTGTTCCATTTTAATTAGGAGCAAGTGATCAGTGATTTCATCCTTCTGCCAAGGTGAGTAAGGTGAAAGAAATACATTGTGGCCACATATAAATAAAATATAATGCTAACCCGTATGAACTATAAATACTGCACTTTTCACTTCTTGTCAACCAGTGCAAAAAATACAGAACACTTGAGAGTACATCAACATGCTAGCACTAAAACCAAATTCAATTTAACAACACTTTCTACAAATGTTCATTTCAACAAGATATTTCTATCTCTTGTGTAATTTAAAAATATAGAAGCAAAAGTTTAGCTGAAAAAAAAGTCTTCTGGCATTTCATTAGTGAAAATTTGTTAGGTGGTCCCAGACATCTTTTCAGAATTATTTTCAAGCCACATAACGTGAAAATTCACCAAAGTAATAAACTCTAAAGCAAAACCCAGACTGCCTAGATGCTAAGGTACAGTCTGGGTACACAAGGCAATGACATGCATTTCAGAAATACCCAGTCATTCCTCTCAACAGGCAAATCTGATACTGCAATAAACACAGTAGTGGCAACCTAAGGAATTAGCAAAAATATCATAACCATAAAAGGCTGTAAATGCAACTTAACTAAAGATATTGTATGTTCTACTGAGCCTGTGGGACACTGATTAAAATGTTTGAATCAGTACAACACAGATAGGTGTGGTCCTTCACAGCTACTCCCAGGCAGCTTTCTTGAAAGCAAACAGTTTGGGCTATTTTGAAATAACCTTCTTGTCCTGGAGCAAACACTCCCAACCACATAACACAGCTCACGGAACTAAATCTAACCCAAATAAATGTTTTTTACTTCTGATCCTAATTTGGAAAGCAATTACCCAAAGGATTGGGGTTTTTCCCTGTAGATTCCTTCCCTTCCATTTCTAGTCACAGCCATAAGCACACCATATTCCACATTCTAGTCAATGCTGCCCTGTAACAAAAAACTACCTCCAGCAGCAAATTACTCCCTTCTTCCTACTTGAGTTCTGGCATTTGTACAACATTTAAAGAAAAGGTATGCAGATACAACCATTGTAAGAAATACAAATTATTCAAATGTATGCAAACTAAATGAGCCCACAGTAGGAGTCTGCTACAGATCAGTTTTTCCTTCTTTCTTTTTCTGTTTTACAAAGCTAGGATGACTTCCAATTCATCCTTGCCTATAAGGTACCTTTAACTAACTCTTTTCATCAGTTTGATTTTAACTTTATCTAGTTGACAATTAAATCCTTCATTTCAAAATACAGAAAGTTTAACCTTCACAGCACGTTCCCTGCAATATAGAAACATCTTTCTCATTTGAGTCTAGTATGTGTTCTGTAAGACAGAAAGGACTACTCTGTGACAACATTTTTAGGTATGGTCATATAGCCTCCACAAACACATAAAAAAAGTTTTGATTATCACTGGGGCTTAATAAAAGGCATTAACACTTACCCAAATATCTACAAAACTTGCAGGTTTACTTGGTGCTATATTTGCTAAATATTAACATAAGTTCCTTCTGTGATAGTCAGTGTTTCCAATTCTATTAAATTTCAGTTTTTGTAACTAGTACTTCCTTTGCCTAAAATAACTTTCTGTAAAATTCAATTCTCCACAGTAAAAAGACTGCTATTGATCTTAATTATTTCTGCCACTGAACAAAGTTAGGTAATCTGCTGTTCTTGCAGAGCACTATCCTTTTAAAAGAAAATTATTACTCCCTTTAAAGAAAATTATTAGAAGATCCTAGAGAAGGACAGGAAAATCTTCAAAGAAAAACTCTATTGGTATTAGAATATGAGCTCTTAATTCATGACAGAAAATTACATAGGATGCTCTATGAAAGCTGTAGCTACGGATTAGGTTTTTAAGAGTGTTTACCATCTTTGTATGTGTAAGTTCAATATGAAATGCATCTTTTTATTGTATCTTGATGATACTTATGATGCTTTGGTTGTATATCAGAACATCAGAATCTGTGGATCTGACAATTTTCCATAACCCAGATTTTCCAAAAGACTACTTTTTCCAAAAGAAAAAGTAAAAGGAAAATATTACTCAGTTTTCAAGTAAAAAGAGATTTCCTCAAGTCCCCGCAATACTTACCAGAGGAAACAATTCTATAATTCCTATAAAAATTAGTTATTTTACTGTATTTATTACATTTCTCTCTATAGAACTCATGACATAAATAATAAATAAGACTTTTGCCCTCTCTAATCAAACACAGCAAAAGGACAGCACTTCAAAATTGCTGCTCTGAGGAGCTCACAGTCTAAATAAATATACTAAGCAAAGAGCAGGGAAGAGTGGTAAAACATAAAAGCATATACAGCAATGACAGCAAACATCATGTGATTAGATGTGATTATTTCCTGGAATATCTAGACTCTATTTTATATAAGCAATTCACAACACATAAGGTGACAAAGAAATTAATATACTAAGAGTGATGATCCAAGAAAACAAGAGTTTTCTTTTAATGAAGTTTTGTTTCCAAAATGGAAATAAATATTGTAAATATTGGAAATACTAAATTAAAAAGTCTGATGAGACAAACACAGTAATACTACATAAAGATCCTTAGTGGTATAACCAAGGACTGCAATTGATATCTTGTGGCTTGCTATTAAGCAAATTAAATTGTTTTAATACTGTAAAATATAAGGGGATTTTATTTTAAGCAAAAGTATTTTAACTTTTTGAAAGACTACTTCAATTGAATATTTTTCCCATAATATTTGCAAATTACCTACTAATTCAGCAAATGTATCACACTATAAAATATTTGGAATAAAAACATTCTGATTAAATGAATGGCTAGCATAAAACATGTCAAATGTCCTCCAATGCTTATATAGAAACATGTGCCTGAACATCTGCTAATCCAGGAAATGTGCCTACATAACTACTGAAATGCTTTTCTTTGCCATAGTGTAAAAGCTAGGTTTTTAAAAATGGGTACAGGTCCAGGTACTTTTCTCATGACAATCATATTTAGATAGCATTATTTATATTGTCTTTTTTTCATACACAATCCTGTAGAATTTATGAGCCACGGGTCTAAAAATAAAGACTAACACATTATGACAATACTTCTGACTATGTCTGTGCAATCAAGTAACATCAATTGCAGCTGGGTTTGTTTTTCCCTATACAGCCTCTGAAAAAAGGCTTTCATGTGAAAAACAAGCCCTTCTTTATGTACAGACCTTCATAAGACTCTATCTCCTTGTCTCCATTGTCTACGGAAAGTCACAAAAACAAAACAAACAAAACAAAAACAAAAACAAACAAAAAAAAAGGAACCAAAGCACAGGGGTTAAAAACAACAGAATTTTTTTAAAGACACAATATACTTGTTAAGAAGGATCAAAAAAAGGAGTGTATATGTCCATTTAGACTGATTTTGCACAGCACACCTAGTTACTAAAAACAGAAGTGTGAAAATGTATTTGCTGTCAAGAATGCACTTGTATACCTTTGCTTCTAAACATTTCAGAAAATATCTCCATCAAGCAGTGCTTTTAATAGACATTAAAGGTAAGCAAACTTACAGTACCAGTAAAACATGAATCATTAAATATTTGACATTTCTTATTTTAAAGATCATTACCTGTCTTCTTGCTCTTCCTGTTCCAAGATGCAGAGGTTTTATATCAGCATTCTGTAATACACTCCATGTGAGCCCACAAATTATCAACTAGGTTCCTGACTCCCAAAAGAGCCAGAAATTTGTCACTAGACACATACTCATTTCCTGTGCCTGTTGAAGTCAATGACCAAACATCTACTGACTTCAAAAGGAATAGGATCTTGCTAATAGTTCACCTTGTTTTGTGTGCATTATACTGCTAATTATTCATGTCAGCCAAAAGTACTGTAGATGTTAAAACATAATAGAAGAAAACAGTACAAAATGCAATACCATTACCAAATCCCAACTCTGTAGACAAAAACTCAAGAGATTTCAACTGTAATCACAAAAGGAAAATAACAAATAAAATCGACCTTCATGAGCAATTTGGCACCGTCATTAGGGAGAAAACCATCCACTTACTTCTCTCCAACGTCCCCTTTGGTGGGAGCTGCGGTAGCTGCCTGCCCCTTCGCCCTACTACTGGAGTACTTGAGGGACTTGTCTGGACAGACCCAGTTCGAGGATGTGACCTATGAGACACATATCAAAACAAACCACAGCCATTAAACCACAAAGTCATTCTTAAATATCCTCAAGAACTGATAACGTAACTAAGTAGATTTTACATCACTTGGGACCCTTGCAGTCCCAGAGGGAAACTATTATCTCTATTCAGAAAAAGACCTGATTAAAAAGAGAAATCTCTCCATTAAAAGGAAGCCAAATTGAGGCTGAGGATGCTTCCATAAGATGCTTTTTCACACAGTCAAGCCAGAAAATATGTTGTGTGCATATTCATGTGCATATGGATATAATAGCCACATACACATAAATTTATTCACAAGTCAAATTCAATTATCTTTACTCAGCTTGTATTTTTTAAAATTACCATTGAGTTGCAGTGAGATTACATTAATTTTTCTAAACAGAGTAATGAACTGAGGAAAGACAATGATATTTGACTTAATTTTCACTGGGGATTTGATGATACTAACTCTAACTTTCAGAAAACAAAAGAATGTATTCTGCAGTTCTAAAATACAGAGAGGCTTTCCTGAACACGATCTAGACCAGAATGTCCACATCTTTTTATTGTATTATGTTTGTTTAAGCTAAGACTAATGTATAGAAATGCTCAAAATATCAATAAGGGGTACTCAAACAGGAACAGTACAGACTATGGCACAGTAAAATGTAGTCAGAGAAAATGGTGGTTAAAATGATAAATAATAGACAAAGTTAGTACAGTGCAACTAAAGAAACTTTTTTTTTTTAAAAAATAGTTTCATTTGATGTTATGATGTTCCATAAGCAATGTCTGATGAACACAAATAATTTCTCATTCTGTAAGAGAAGAATATGATAGTTATGAGGTGCTTTATGTGGAAACCATCCAGGATTCCTGACAAATGAGAAATCATAAACAAACGTAGTTAAATACTGTCAGCAAGCAATTTGCAATGGTAGTCACACCATTATATCCAGAATAGAATATAAATAGTGTGTTCACACTGAAAGGGTTAGTATCTATTGCTGCTAGTGATCGGCTAAGGATGAGGCGATACCAATCAGCTACTGGGAAAATAAAATGGTGAGCTGGTGGGGCAGAAGGGTTTAGTCCGACTGATTTGTCTGTTTCACCTCGGTAAGGCAGGTGAAGGAGGGGCAGATCTTCCAGTCATTAATGAAGGCATCGACCTGATGAGGTTTGAGTCAGGACGCTCTGTGGATCGGGAGCGGGAGTTGGTCCGCTCTAGCACAGGACGTTGCTCTGTTGATCTGGATCTTTGATATGGCTGTCTATCTGCTGCTTCACAATTCCTGTAACGTTAGTCAAAAAGCAGCTCAGTTGAACTTTAGCTTTTCTATTAGTTATAAAATATGCTGCATGATACTGGTTTGGAGCAAATCATTTTATTACATATATTTTTAGGGGGAATAAATTTTCTGAGATAACTTCTTGATAACATATAGCTTGTTTACACGTATGATTTGACTTGCTCCATACTCTTGATAAATGGGCTGAAATGTTTCCAATGTCTCAGTAATGACTATCCATGCAATAGTCTGTTTCCTGACAATTTCTGGATTAAAATATTGTTATTTTGTGTATTAATGTATCAACCTGTGAATAAAAGAGTAGCTGACATAATATTAAGTCTCAATAAAGCTAAGAACTCATTAATAGTGCAGTTTAATTGTGCATTTCTTTCTCATATGAATAGGTTTTTTACATATTTCTTAGAGATTGCATTCTCTCTAGAGGTAGCACTCTTGTTTGTAGGAAAGTCCACAATCTGGTTGTTATAATTACCATGTAGCACTGTTAACTATTATTAGACTTGGGGATGTCTGTTATATATAGGCTAGTCAATAAGTGATAGATTCATGTGTGGTGCTGAGACTGTAACCAGGTGAAAATCTACATCATTAGTACTTACAGAGGTTCCAACAACTAGAAAAAAAATTGGTTTGTAATTCAAAAATTCTTTTAACCCTCAGCCTATGGAACTGTACCAAAACAGCAGTGGAAAGAGTTATAGTTAGAGATGTAATGGGAAGAAATTAGACTGAGTTTAAGAGATTTTTTTGATCAAGCAGTGATATCTTCTACTATCTTAGGCTATTAATTAGACCATTACTTTCAGTAATTAATCAAGCCCCACCTTTTTTCCCAATGTAAATGGTCTGTTTTCAAGGTGTGATATTTGTTAGCAATATCCTGAAATCCATTAAATCAAGGCAATTTAAAAACTAAAATCCATAGCCTAATGGAGCTATTTATTAAAACCACACACTTCCCAGCTCTCCTTGAGTAACTGAACAGATACAGAATACAAATGGGGAATGTGTACCCTTCAGGACTTTTCCTTGAGCGAAGTCATGCATTTTACAATGAAGTCAGTTAATACAATGAGTGGCTTGATGGTGATTAAGTGTAACAAGAAGTCAAATTTTAATTAGTATCAAAAAGGAGAGAGACATACCACAGCCTTATTATGAAGACTTTTATGCTAGTAACAGCATTTTATTTCTAAAAGCATTGAAAAAGAGTATAGTGGCTGACTTTGCTGAATGTGTTTATAAAATATTCATTAAAAACAGTCTTTTCAGGCCTTCCATGAGGTCATAATTGCTCTCCTAGAGCATACAAAGGGCTTGCCACAGACAGATTCAGAATAATACCATACATCATGAACCTACATCTATAAGCTCCTAACAAGCAAACACACCACAGTGACACATAAATGGTAATTATAAGCTGAGGCACTAAAGATTGTAGGAAAAGTACAATGAGCCTGGCACAAAACCACAACAAAATTACCTCACTTCTTCTTCTATCAGTTCTGTTTCTGAATAGGAAGCTTCATCAGCAAAAACATCCACTGTCTCGCTTCTTTTACATTGTTGATAGACAGAGAAACACAACCTTAGCTTTGATAGAAATGCTGTTTAGTTTAAGTAACAGTTTAAGTGAAGTTTCAGTGTTATGGAAGGTGACAAAAATGTCACCCATCTTCATGATGCCAAGAAATGACCATAGAATACATTCTTTGACTATGGGAATAAATTCCAAGAAAAAATATTCCTAAATTCAACAAAATTATAAATAATTATATCCAGGTCTTGAAAAACCCACCCTTATCATGTTTATCCACATATTAAGGAATATTAATGAGCCTACTGACCCTTTTTTGGGTCTGTCAGCATTTCTCCTTTCAGTGAGTAGAGGACTGCTGGAACACCCAGCAGCAGGGACTGGGCCTCATTCTCTTTAGCTCTCCAGGTATAAAAAGTATTTTTTAGGATATTAGGGGTCTGATCTATTGCCTGATTAGAAGGAAGCAGGCATTCCTACCATTGGGATCAATACTAATGTCTTAGTGGGCAGGTTTTGTGCTCTGCAGAATATCATTGAGCAACTGCAGCTAATCAGATAAGGCCTCAAAAATGTCACACTCAGTAGCTAATATACTGCTTGCCACAATCTCCAGTGGGCATTTCCTTCAAGTGCAAAAACAACTGGGAGTTCCCCGAAGTGAAGGAGAGGGTGGATTTTGGCAGTAAACCTTTGAAGCTGAGGCAATGCTGTTTTGTAGACGGAGGGATTTGAAGGCTGAGTCCTGAAGCCAAACTGATTGTCACCCTCAGGTTCCAGGCTACAGGCTGCAATCCTCCCAATAACCACTACGGCAAATGGAGGGCTGTGTCAAGGGGACAGCCTTCACCTTGAAAGCTTCACTTTGCAGTTTTGCATCATACGCATATAAAGAGCAATTAAAAAAATAGTTTTACTCTCTTCTCACTTATTCTTTTATCCTTTTAACAGTAAACACATGTACTACATCATCCCAGTCTTCAGCAGCAGTCTCTTTTACAGGAAAACCATCTGATTACCTCTTGTGCAGGGAAACCCCTTCCTAACCACTGTAAGTCATTACAGTGAAACCCCTTCCTTACCAATGATGCTTGAATATCAAAACCCAGCCATACTTATGGGAGGAAGTTAAATCAAAAATGAAAGTTTCTAAATTTTCAGATATCATTCTTAAAGATTTAGGCTTACAAATTATCTAGATGAAACTTTCTTCTTTTCTCATTAGAGATCATATCATATGAATTACTGATTTTTAAAGAGGGAAATATGGTAGTCTTAGTTAAACTATTCAACATCCATATAATATTTTAATGTACACTAGCACTGTTTACCTTTGCTAAAAGACTTTCATTATGAAAATACTGTTAATGAAACATCAAATAATGACTTCCTCCATCTAATACTACCTATTGTAGCACTCTTCTATTTTTGCTGGGGAAGACAGGCATGGTAGATTAAGATGATAGGCTAATTTCCATGCCAAAGTCTGCAAGACTTGTAAGCATAACAGTCCGTTACTGTGAGGAAAAGGTACAGCAGCGTTTGCTTCTAAACCAAGCAATCCCTATGAGACTGTTTGAGCTCTCTGTAAGCCACTACACAGAAAGCTCTGTGAGTATTCACAGTTTAACTTCTTGTTCCAAACCCATCAAGTATTAGAAATAGAATCTAATATCATTTAGGTACCACTGTAAACTTTAGCTGCTATAGTACCTAACCAAAGGTGCTCCCAGATTTTATTTTATATACTGATTTATCTCCATTTATATATATAGATACTTCAAATTTCAAATGTGAACTCTTTTCCCAATGCAGTAAATAAGACTTTCCGATTTTTGATTTTTCAGATTTGTTACTTTTCTTCACAAATAAAAAAGAATTTTCAACAAATTACTATAGTCATTTATCTAAATTTATGGATAGAGAAAGCTTTATAAAAGATTAAAATTTTCCAACAGTAAGCAATTGTAACAGCTTACATAACAAATAGAACTTTTTTCCCCCCAAAATTACTGAAAACCACTTATTTAAAAGCCCATCTTAAATTTTGTTACTCTGTAAAAGTGATGAGATCATGTCAATCACCATTTTAGCATTAGGTTTTTCTTGTAACAAAAAAACTGAAGAAATAAAAATAGAATTGCTGTAGGATTACAGTACGCTACAATTCAGCTCCTAGTATATCTTTTTCAGCTATAAACACTGCACAGAACAAGAAAAATACAACAACACACTTTCTAAGTATCATAATTTCAAACTCCAGCTAATATACAATGGCAATACCTGTCAGTGTCTGTGGATGGCTGCTGGATTTCAATCCTTGGACATGTTATTCTTCTACTATCTATAGGAACTTTGCTGTTTAGTCACAGACACAAGATCCTCTGTTAGCATAACATAGATAAGCACATCTAAAAACAAATGATATTTCCAGTACCAAGAAAACTTAAATTTGAGTCATAAATATTGCAGTGGAAAATGGGAAGGAGCAGTACACTGCCCAATCTCTAGAAACTGGTGACAGGATATCTCAGCAAGTAACTAACTCATCTGTACTCATAAAGGAAAACTCATCTGTACTCATAAAGGAACTTAATATAAAATCATGTGCTGCTATAGTTTTTAAAAGACAGGAATGTACAGCTTTTAGTTACTCTGGTTTAAAAAAAAAGGTAAAGAAAAATATTTTGGTTGCTGTAATATTCTGTAATGTTTTTATATATTATACACACACACACAAACACACACACACACATATATATATATATATACATACACACACACATATATATATATATACATATATATAAATATACATACATACATGCATCCATACACTGGTATGATCTCGTCACATCCATTATTAACCTGTGGTATATGGTATAACTACCACTATATCCCCATGCCAGTGACAGGCATGATTCAACTGCAGCATGGCAGAGTCTGAACTAATCTGCTAACTCAGCTGGGCAGACAAAGCAGGGAACTCTGCCATGATCCCAGGCACGTTGTGCTCCACTCTCCTGGGTTCTGCTGCAGCCACAGAATTGCAGTTGCTCCCAGCTTGCTCAGGTATCTGTACGTGACACTGTGGTCACTTCATGACCATGCTAACACACGGCATGGTATAATCATAAAAATGCTTAAGGAAAGCATATATATCTACACCTGTGGAGATTTCCTCTCCAAAATATGTGTCATCATTGATGTTTTTGCTGAGGAATAGCAAAGTCATGCTTCAGAGAGGGAGTTAGAGCAGACAGTGTTTTTTCCAACCCTAACTATTTTATGATTCTTCTGATGCAGTTAGAGCTTTATACTAGCTATTACAATCAAATATATACCACTAAGTAATGTAAATCCTTGGAAGACTGAAATTATATGCATTTCATATCATTTTTATCTGCAAAAAAGTTGTAGAGTGTTTTTACTGTATTGCTTCTGGTACTTGCAATGTATCTTTTGACTTATATAGCCAGCTGCCTTATATAATATCTTGTATTTTGCCAACTACTTCTAACTTTCAACATCCTTAACACAGACCCTCCGCTGACACATGTAAAAGAATCATCCTGAAGGAATAAGCATCTCTATGTTCATGAGATGACTCACTGAAGATCATGATAAAGCTGATTAGGATTCAAAAGCTGGGAATTCAAAATTCTCGAAGATGAGAGCTGAAATCCTCTCCTCTCCTTCACCCCAGCTCAGTTTTATAACTGAATGTACTGCAGTGATTCTCTCTAGATAATAATCTAAACTTCCATTAAAGTACTGGAAATATTCCAAACTATAACACTTTCAGCTTTATATTATAAATGTATTCCACAGTTTTTCCCATTTCAGAACAAAATATTTCACCCACTCAACTTGAATATTATACTACAAGGAATGAGCAAAACCAGGAACATGCCTGGGTTTTAATTAACATGTCTCATGACTGAAATATAGGGGTACATAAGACAATGCATAGAGGATCTTGAGAGGGAAGCAATGAAAAAGAATTTCCTAGTAGAGCTTGAGTATTCAAATGTAGTTCAGCAGAGCACCTAGACTATAGACTAATCCATTGAAGTAGTTGTAGGCTTAAAACTAAGCATGAAACTTAAATATGCCTTTTAAAAGTGCAGTACTAAATGCAAAATATGAAAAGTACTTGGTTCTTGATGGATTTTGTAAGATTTTTTTCCTCAGATCTTACATATAACTTTATTTCTATATGGCACACATACATGGTTGCCTTTTTTTCCAGTGACATTTTCAAACACCAATAATATGTCAGATGTTTAAATAGCAAATTACCACAAGAGTTGTAAGTATGCAGTTACTGTATATATACATGGCAGCTATGTATTTATCTTCTTAACTTTTGGCAACAGATCCCTCTCTGATATCAAGGGTCTTGCCTTCTCTGATATCCAGGGTTTTGTGCCTTGATGAGACCAGGATTTCAATCAGATCATTCAAACAGGAGCAGGTATGCAAGACTTTATTATCTTTAGAGTTCTTAAATTATGAATGAACAAAATAGCACTCAGTTTTTGTTAAAGGCATTCTCTAAATCCATTGATCGGTACAGAATCTGATCCATTTCAGCAGTCTTTACTCTATTAAAGTATTTTCTATGCCTTATGTTTTATTTAAAAGTCATAATGGTTCACAACAAATTATTTTATCATTTTTGTTTTTCACCAAACATTTTAGGAGCTAAATTTAAATGGAGAAAGAGAGTAGTAACTAATAAGTTTCTTTTTCACATTAAAAAACTATTTTTAGATATTCACCCCAGTTATTTACTTATGTTAGTATCTAGTAGCTTAAAAAGTAAGAAAAGAGAAGACAGGACTATTTCATGTGACTATCAAAAGCAAAAGCTTTAGTTACACCATGCACTTTCCAACCTCTTTTAAATGCTGTTCATTTTCAGTTTGCTTATGTAGTTTCCAGGATGAAGTAGTAAGTGTGGCCTTTGCTGTGCACTTAAAAACGAAGAGCCAAGGACCAGTGGCACTGTGGTTCAAAAAGCTAGAGAATATGCATGGTCTCAAGTCTCTGCATCTGCACTAATGTTTAGCCAAAAGACCTTCGCAAATCTCTCCTCTCTAAAGAGGAGAGAAGTGCACATTAGAATATTGATTAATTAATTCTGGGTTCTATCAGATTTTTTACATTTCAATTTAACAGTCTCTCATGTTCTCTGCTCACATTCACAAAGGAAGGAAGTAAAAAAAAAAAAGAAAATTCTTGCAAATGAGGGAGAAGCAGTAAAATCAACGAACTAAAAGCAAGGAAAAATTGTGTGCTTTCTTGATCAGAAGCCAACCACAACTGGGAAGAGCTACAGATTCTAAGGCACACAGCACTTTGCATGGGTTGTGCATCAATCACAAAGGAAGATAGGTTAGACAAATAGAACTGGGATTATTTCTAAAAGTAAAAATGCATTAGGTTTCAAAGACACCTTCCCCAACACTGCAGATGTAGGCAGCTATCACTAAAAAGCTGCTTTTCTTTAAAGCAGCCCTGAACACTGAGAACATGTTTTAAAAATAGTTCAAACATAATTAATGTTCTTTTTCTATTTGTAACTGAATAAAACAGTTTAATCTTAGAAAAAAGACTAGAACATAAGTGCCTTAGTTCTGAGCCAAGAAAGAAAGACATCAAGAAAAAGACATTTATTAGGAATAAATTTGGTACAATTATAAAAGAACTCTTATTATAAAGATCCAAAATACATTTTAGCTTTATCTGTAACACTACACTCTTTACTTACCCATATTTTTCAGCTGAACCATTGACTATATCATCTGCCCATGAACTTGCACCATTGTACCACCTTTACAATGCAGTCAAAATAAAAGAAGTGTTATTAAAATTTATGTATTACTATTAGCACTCTAATTCATGTGACATGACCACTTCTCAACAAAATAGGAAGATTTCCAGATGTTTTCAAATAATTTTGTACATTTCATATTTTCTCTCAGGTATGAAGAAAACCAACTTTTTCAAAACCAAACATCAAGAAAATTATAGGGCTTTTTTTCCTTATATAAATTTTATATTTTATCTCTAGTCTTTTCAGCAGTTAAGCCATAAACTTCAGTTACATAAAGATTAATTGATCTCTTATCTTTGCTTACATAAATGTCTTCATGTTTTCAATGGCCATTGAACTTGTGGAATAATAAAAAACTAATTATGGTGACAAAATATTAACAAAAAGTAACATAATATACATTAAGAGTTTAAAATATTGCTTTTAACTTCAAATACATGACCTTGCCAGTTGTGATCTTTTTTTTTCCTTATGATAGGTTAGATGGTTTCTCACAGGTATGTAACAAGCAGAAGAAAATTTGCTTCAATGATCAAACAATGAAAATTAATTAAATTTTTTAGTGGTATTGTTCTTCCAAGTACTGAATATGGGTTGCCCAAGCATCTGCAGCAGCACTTCAGCACATCAGTTGAAGAAAACATAAAACACATATAGAAGTATTTTATCTTAAGAAAGAAATCGAGAAAAGAAATAATACGACAAAAAGTTGCTTTAAGAAATCAGGAGATAAACTGCTTATGTGTCACTACTCCAGTATGTTTAAAATAAATAGTAGATAAAAATCATCCACCATTTGGTTAAGGAGTTTCAACTAAATCTCTGGAGTTTTATACTTTCAGGATCTCACTAGGGTAAAGCCAGGGAACTCCTATGTTGTCTGCATTCAATGATTTCCACATGACAGCGAGTGAGAAGACAGGGATTATCAGAAAATATCAAGACACCGCTATATCATCAATTTGCTTGTCTGCCTTTTCTCCAAACTTCTCACGCTGCAGAATCTGAGCGTTTGCAGTATGTTTACAAACTTAATAACCCCACATCTCCTGCATATTATGTTGAGGGAAGACCATAAGGGGGGCAATATATGTGAATGTCAATTAGCTGCCCTTGTTTATTCTACGTCCAATTGGATGGTATGGGGAGCAGCTTTTTTTTTTTCATGGTTTATAGCCAGATCAATGGCTGGATGAAAGTCATTTCAGTTAAATCCACTTGAGTTTTAGATTAGATTTAGACTTAATCCCATATAAATCAGAATAATGCTGGAGTATGACAGGTACATTTTTATACTCTCCCTGATAATCCATATACTCAAAACTGAAGCCAGTCTCTCCAGTTAGCCAGTATTTTAAATAAGAGTTTTTGATAAAACTACTTCATTGCAGACACCATAAATACATAAATATGGGTTTAAAATTGCAGTGCACTTTATTTTTTTCTTAAATATGACTGTATTTATTTATAGCAATCAAATAAAAACAAAATTTCTTGCTATTTGTTAGGAAAAGATCCTTGCTTTACATGTTCCCAAAACATAGACAAAAATCAGACATTTAAAGAGGGAGAGGAACATTGATTTGCTCTTTTCTTCAGATTTCCTTCTCTTTTGGCCTAGTTCTTTAAACATGAATGGCTGTTATCAAATAACTATTTCCAGAGACACTCCAAAACTTTTCAGATTGCATGCCAGATTTTAGTGATATTATGCTCATTGTGATACATTTTACACATAACAAAATTTAGGAAGAACAACATTACTTTGGTTCCTAGCATGGTAAACACTCAAAACCAATTTGAAAGCTTTGGGTAGTCATTTTTTAAGTCAGTGTGGGCAGTACCATGCTAAAAACTGAGTACCATCTTAGGATACTCAGGTTATTGAAAGAATTAAATTGCCCTAGAATCACTTCTAGCGACAGAAAAGGTTAGCCATTAGAATTATGGTGCAGTTAAGCTTAGAAAAAACCTTCAGTTGTACCTAAGCTCCTCTGTACTATTCAGTTTTCCTCCCACATCTAACGAATAAAAACATTTTCAAGCTAAGAATTATGCTTAAAAAAATCCAAAGTCAAATTAATGGAGGGCTAAAAAGAAAATGAGGTACTTAAAACTATGGAGATTAGTTGTTCGGTATTTAGAGAAATATGGCATAAAGTGCACTGTAAATTTAAATATCATTAGTCTAGGTCAATTAGAATTTTAGACTATGCTTCATAAAAATTTATTACTCAACTCTATCTATTTTTACTATATAAATTAAAGTACCTTTCAGGAGTATAGGCTGTGTCATCATAATATGAATTAGGCACTCTTCTCTCATGCCTAGTCCTCCTGAATGTGGAATAAATAGCACAGATATTTCAGACATTTTAGAGCGTGCTTTTTTCATTATGCATTCCCTTACTGTATTATTAAGATGTGATGCAGATGGAGCTCATTTATGTTCAATTCAGCTATATACTCTGAACATATATTTTCATATATATATATATATATATATATATGAAATTTAAAATCCTGTTCAAATTCGATTCAGAAATAATTAACAACTAACTGAGAACAATTGATCAATGCACACGTATTTCATGGAAGTAAAAAGTTACATTGACAGAAAACTGGTACTTGAACAACAGAGAATGTTCAACAAAAGTAGGATTTTGATGTTAGAAAATGTCTGCTGAGTAAAACAAAAACCAGGAAAGAAAATGGAAGTAAAATCTAATTTCCTTAAGTGAAACAACAGAAATTCTGCCTGAAAGAAACCTCACATCCTACACAAAACATACACAAACCAGCTTTTATGGACCTACAAATGCTAAACTCAAAGGCTAAGCGGAAAAAATAAATTGTACAGTGTGGTGCTCTTGCTGATAAAGCTGAGCTCTTAGGTAGGGAAGTTGAGAAAGAATTTTATACAGTGAGGTTTTCAGCATAATTTTATTTGGAATGAACTGCTAATATTTTTTAAAACACAAGAAAAAGGTCAAGAATAAGAACCTGGAGAACATTACTTTGTTTTTGAGATCAATGGTGTGTCACACAATTTAAAATGTTACTGTCCAGTTATGAATTAGCCCATATAACTCTGCAGGATTCTGAACTGGGGGATACAAATAAGTGTGAGTAAAGCTCAGCACGTCCAGCCATGATGCCTTGTGTACCTGCAGTGTGAGTAGCTGCAGCAGGGCGAATTGATCCCTGCTGGTGCTACCGTGCTGACTGGAACTCTGAACGGTCAAGGGACCTGGGGTGTGGCACAGAGCAGCAGGATGCTCTTGGGAAGACCCCAGGTCCTAAGGGCTCTGAAGTCACTGAACATGCACAGGTGCTTGCTGCCTTTCTTAGGCATGTGCTGGAGTAAATATATTGCCTATGCTGCTGTTCCTTTTGGGAGGGAAAGAGTTGGACTTCTTCAAAAGGGGAGAGCTATCAGAAAAAAAAATTATAACCTAAGAATGACCTCAGAAATTAAGGTTTTTGCTAATGTAAATGTGTCCTAGAACCAATGAACTGAAGTCTGTCGTATCAGATAAACAGTGACTGACACAAACTTCAGCAGAGAAAAGACGAAAGAGAACGAAGTAGTCACTCTGTGGGGAAAAAAAAAGGAAAAAATGCTAGAAGAGACCACAAGAGTTAATGGAGTGGCTGTGAATGGCTACAAGATAAGCAATAAAAGGAGCCATGAATAAAAAAGGCAATTTTGACTAATATGTTTATATCATTTATTTGCCTGCAGGACGCAGACACTGATGGATTCAGAGTGACATGAGATAAAAAAATATCTCTGTCCCAGATGAGAGACTCTTTCCTGAATGCTGAACTGTGCAGAGCAATATTTGCTATTTTGGTGAATAGTGGAAACTGGAAAGTTGTTTCATATGCATGATAAAGTGAAAGTAAAAGACAGGAAGAAATGTGGTTGCTTGATATCAACAAGACATTGATTAAGAAGATGGAACAAAGAAGACAGGAAAAACACCTTGGCCTACAAAATAATGTATTTTAGAGTAACCACTGAACTGGGAAAACTGTAAAGATAAAAGAGGAAATACTGTTTAAAAGTAATTGTTCATATAATTACAATGAAATTGTGGAATAGAAAATGACTTAATGTTTTTCAATGTCTAAGGAGAAACTGGATAACGATTATGCTATAAATTGTTCTTAAATTGCTATTAGAGTACAGGAAGATAAAAAAGATGAAAAATCCAGGAACTACAATTGTGGCTTTGAGGTATTGAGAGGAGTTCATATCTGGTAGGATGACTCAAGTAACTTGAACACTAATGTTACCCTCAGGCAGCCTGGACTCCGGAGGATCACAGAATCCAGGATCAGTTCCTAGGCCCAAGGAATCTCGAGATACTGTTCTAACAGTGAGCTAGAAATATTCCACTTCATGTCGGATTTTCATTTCTGATCCAGACAGAATTAGCTTTAATAACTTTCTGTTCCATAAAGCCCTGGAAAAGATTTTCCCACTGCTTAAATCCTAGCTTTTTAATCTTTATGAAGTACTGTAAATTTTGTTCTTTATTTTCATTGATTTTATTTTTGAGAGAATAATTTCAGAATCAAAGATAGAAATTTACAGTCAAGAACCTCAAAGTAAACCAATTTGAGAATAGCTCCAACTTTCACTATTATCTGAACAGTCACAGACATAACCAGTAATCTGAAACAGGTTCAGAGAAACTAGTGCAAATCAGAGTATATTTCTGAGGCAAAAAATAAAGTGTATAAAAATTCATTCTTGAAATAGCATACAGATGAGCACACTTCATCATGCATTTTAAGAAAATAAACAAAAAATCCCTTTCCTTATTGAAGTTTTTACATGTGGACAGAAATATTATACATTTCCTTTATCCTAGGTTTCATGTAAAACAGAGTCATTTCAAAACAAATGCTTGACTGAGTTCTAAATGTTAAAATATTTAATATACCATAGCTTTGGAGAATTTTAAAAAAGAAATCTTTCTTTCAAAGTACTTTTCAAATCCTTTTTTGTTTCTGCATGCAAAAGTAATTTCACATTCACTTAAAAATATGGTGACATATGATCTGAATACAGAGCAAGCATTAATGAACTTCTCAGACTCATATCCAGAGGGCAGCCATGAAGTTTATATATAAAGAGTTCTTTACTTGCTTTGGAAATTTTTTACATGGCCCCTCTTTTAAAGCAACACCTCTATCAACCATTGTATCTGATCTGAAGTCACCATTTCCTTTTTACTGGCTCACAATTTTCAGTTTGATATTCTTATTTCCATTTACACACAGCTATGTAAACTATTTTGGTTTGCAACATTTTTGAAAATATCTTAATTACAGTACTTGAGCAGCATAACTTAAAAGCCACTGTATTTCAAGTGGCAAGTTATTTCACAGAAATTGCTATGGGCTCAAATTCTCTCTCCATATATTTCATGTGTAAATAGCAACTATGATGTTCTGCAATCACACACAGGTATTGTGAGTGTGTACAAGTATTCCTAAATCACAGAATATGCATTATACAAATATAAACAACATAAGCTTACATAAGCATACACTTTTACTTTTCACTCTATTTTTCAGTTAAGCAAAGTATAAGACTTCAGCAGACACTCTTTCTGTGTACTTTAAAGTAGATAGGCTTTTCCTTGTTATTTCAAAGAGAATAATAAATACTACAAGTGCTCTGGAAAATTGCAACAAAAATAAGGGTTATAAAAGACACAGATATATAATATCCATATAATCTATTTAAAGCTGGCTTCTGCAAAGCTGTTTGGTACCTCTTGGGATTTACCCATGGCCCCAAATAGTCAGTTTCAAGATGCATACATACTCATCAAGTACTATAAAAACATATTCACTGCATGTGTTTATCTCTTAAAACACAGATCACATTCCCAGTTTGTAAATCAAACATGGCAGTGTCAGTGTGGCAGAGCTAATGGCACACTCCACATCAGTTATACCTCTCAAGATCATAGTAAGCACCCTCAGAATAGGTACGGCACATCGTACGGGAGCGGAGCAATCTGATTGCATCTTCACAAAACAGAGGATACATTGTGTGATCCTGGCTGCCAAAACACAATGGGTGAACACAATGAAAAGCAAAAAAAGATGAAACAAGGACAAAACAACATGAAAAGCAAGCAATGTCAGCAACAGAACAAAACACTGGAACAGAACATGACTGGAACTTTGGTGAACTTTGCAAAACTACTTTTAGAAATTTAAGTATATTGGCTCACAGCTACAAGAGCTACTAGGCTGAGAAAGGCACCACTCTCCAGTTTTATCATAACCTTTAGCACAGCCACTCATATATGATTTTATGCTTACTAAAATCACAGTATTAGCAGGTATTAGTGTTTGCTGGTCTAAATTATTTTCTTTATGTATTCTCTAAAAGACATCAGAGTGATGTAAATAAAGCATTATCTTTGAAGACCATCAATTATAGTCTATTGGAAGTGATAAAATATTCAAGTGAAGCACAGGAAGAATTACCCAGTGTTTCTGTGCACACTATGTTAACAAATCTAAGGATGATACTAACTCAACTTCTAAGTTTTCTACCACTATACACAGACAAATAAAACCATAAGGGGACATGTAGGCACACAGAAGTACATGCATTACCCACACATAGTCACACAGAGGAAAACATATACCTGACATCCCTGTAATGGTGATCTGAGGACTGGGTATACCGGGAACGAGGTAAAGTAACATAATGACTGAGGTGATGGCAGAAAGAAAAATACAGATATGAGACAATAAGATGGAGAAGGAATGATACACAACACAAAACAGAAAACATTATAATCATAACATTATGGTTTAAGAACACTGGACTTATTAACAAAATAATATGAGATATGGTTCTAAACATAAAATTATCTAGATGATTCACATATTTATTCTGAGAAGCCAGTTTATGGAGATTATGGATCAAGAAGATAGCTAAAATTTGGGATTTTCTAGTGTTTCAATTAGGAAGAAAAAATGCATCAATCTCTGAAAGCAACTCAAGAAGTTGGATTGCTTATTTCTTTTTTAAAGGCAGTCATAACTTTAGTATGAATAATATCTTTGAAAGAGATTTACCTAATCTGTCTGAAAGGCTGCCACCATTTTGAGATCTGTCCCCACATAGGTCCAGAGCTTTCCCATTTCTACGTGTAAGTTCTCCTAATACTGACTATATTGTGCTAAAAGGTGAACTTAGATCAAAATGTTTCATTATTTAAATAAATAATTAAGAGATGTAACATCAATACCAGAATATGCCAAAAAAAAAAATGCAATTCAAATAATAAAATTATTTATATTTTGTTTGTATTATGAAACAGTGTCAAAATTGATATATTTTAAATATACTGGTTACTCTACATATCTCCAATTAGCAAAAATAGAAGAAAGTAATTTTACTTTTACTACAAATATAAGCACGCAGTACAGGGAAAAGGGTTTGGAAAGAGAGGGGTTTACCAATAACAAGGAGTTAGTGACTACAGTTTCCATGAAGCTGGGATATTTCAAAGGGAAGTCTAATCACAACTGTCCACATTGGAAATGTAAACTGACTTCACAAGAAACATGGAAAACCTCACCCTTCATTTTTATTTCTCATATCTTAATTTGCTTATGATTACTGTTTTCCCAGTAATCAAACACACTGTTACCAGTAGGCATATTACATACACTTATTATATTTGTCTCTTTTGCATGAGGATAAAATGCACCATCACCCACATGAAAATATTCCTCATATTAGGTCAATTATACATAGTATGAGATGTCTTTGTGTTCACTTCTTGTCAAATAAATGCAAAAGAGTTTCCACTATAAACAGCTAACTTAAATCCTTGATTATGCAATTTAAGTTTTACAGCTTGTAACAAGAATGAAGAGCTGCAGACAATTCAACAGGGCCCAATTTAACATGGTATAGTTAAAATTTGAAGAAGAACTAATAATTATTAAAATAGTCACAGAGTTTACACTGCAAGCTGTGAAAAACTATGAATGTTTCTAAAGTAATATAACGACCTAAGTATCAAAAGCAGTCTACCCATGACTGCCTGTCAGTCAGCATGTTGTCAAGAAACATTAAAAAAATTCACCACGATCTTAAAATATTCTTTGGAATATATGCACACCCACAGGAAGAACAATCAAATAAAAATCTAGGAGTCTACCCCCCAGGAGCTAAATGTAGGATGATGGTGAACAACTGCACACAGGTTATTCTCTCCACTACATGGATACATTGCCAGGCTATGTCCACATCAATATGCCTTTAAATTATACAGGTGCAACCCTGGAATTAGCATCTCAAAACTCTTGCTCTACTATTAATAAGTAATGAAGTGTTTCCAGCTGGTAGATGACATTTTAATTTTAACAATTCACTTTATCTTTCCAGTGAACTGCTGACAAGTTTTCCTGGTAGTTTTTGAAAAATATATAAAATAAATGACATAAATAAATGCAATCTATTTAACCATTATTTAAAAAAAAATCTTAAACAAAACTAGGACTTTAGGCAGAACATGTGCTGCAGAACATGAGTGTGCACAGAAATGCACATGCTATTTGCAAGTAGATTACTTACTGCCCATAAGAAGGAACACCTCAGACTGTTCACTTCACTGATTTGGACATGAATGAGACACCATCAGTTCATGTTCTGCTTACGATTTCAGTCCTAATAACTTTTCATATCTCCACCAAACTATGTTGATTGCCCAATTTCTGGTATAGAGTTTCGTTTTAATACTTCTAGAAACTCAGAACTCCAGTGTCCTTACCATGTTCTGGGAATTTTTCTTAGGAATTTCTGGTAGGAAGTTCAACCTTTTCCTTTTTTTTTTTCTTTTTTTTTTTTTTTCCATTCTGTTCAGGATTTCAGAATCAATATGATAGCATTTAGATGGCATTTAGATACAACCACTAATGCAATTTGATATGCAATAACTTGCAACAAGTTTTAAAAAGCTTCTTCATCACCCAGAGCTTTGCCTATCTATATATAGGAGTGGGGTTAGCTTGAGCTTATACTTGACCTGACCCTCTGGAATTACTGTCTATTCATACTTTTCCTTTTTTCTCAGAGCCCATGTTAACCATGCTATGTAACTTGACAGAGTCATAGCATCACTACCAAAGATCATTAAACAAAACCTTTGAACAAATACAATAAGCCCACTAAACTATATTGTAAAATGTGACTTCTACTCATTTTTTGGACACTTTCAGAAATGGTGATTCACCCATTTCCCTGGAGAGTGTGTTCTAATGCATAGACTGTCCTCTCTTTCAGTGAAAAAATATTTCTTAATATCCAACCTGATTCAACATGCAGAGCAAAATGCTTCAACGCCATTTTTCTTCTGAGCATCCAGCCAACACCAAACTAGTTGATTTTTACCATTAAATATATTACAATACATTTTTATCATTTAGGTTCAAATAAATTCCTTTTGTTTTTATAAATATGTTAGCAACACCAAAAATGCCCATGACTTATTCGCAATGTCCAAAACTGAAACATACACCATATTTATTTGGCTAATCCCCAGTACAAACTGCTTAAAATCATGAAGTAAATGTATTATAATGTAGTAAAAACTTTAAGCTTTGCATTGCCTAAGTGCAAAAGAGCTCCAGTAATGTCCCAGATCTCCATCTCAACTAAATATATCATTTGAGCTGTTAATGAAAATCATTACCTTATATGCACATATACATGGGAATGCTCAGAAGACAATGGAGACTATGACATAAGAACTCCAGGATACCTTTTATTCTTTTTCTTTTTCTTTTTTTTGCAACATTGATTTAGATTTCTAACCTCTTATTACACATTCTTTACTTCCTACATTATCTTAGTTCATGGTACTAGTATGTAAAATGATGGCATGGCAAAATGAGCCTAACTCACATCCTAACAGACTTATGAAACATTACCTATTTTGTTATAGATAGAATATACAGAAAATTTGCAGCAACAATTCATTTTACTTAAAATAATAAAGTTATTCTAATAAGGCAGCATTATAGGTTTTGCAATATGATCATTATTATACACACCCACACAACCATCTCCCCTTTCACACCATATCAGGTGAAAAGTGATTTCACTGTACGGACAAGAAGATTCCAGGTACATAGGTAAACAAGATAGCTTTCCTTTTTTTAAAAGTGAACAGAAAATTACTTAAAATTTTTCTGATATTTCTCACCTATTTGTCCATTTTCTTACAAAATTCAGTGAACTATTAGGGTAAGAAGTCAGTGATTCAGCAACTGATTAGATTGCCAGATTGGAAGTACTCAGTATCCAGGATCAGGCTTAGAAAACCAGAAGAGTCCCAGAAGCATGCTTGAAAACACTCACACACACAGAGTACCTCACTTGAGCCTCATGGAATACCTTTCTGTTCTTCCTATGCAGCAAGGGCAGTTTAACCTGCTCTCTATTGCTTGGGATATTGTATTTAATAGTGAAAAAGAGGCATTTAGGAGATAATTTATTCCATTCAATTTTCACACTCTGTGACCAGGTCCTAAAATTTGACTGACATTCCACCTTCAGCAGTACAGTGGGCAGTAGAGGCCCAAATGTTTTTGTGCAAAGGCTAAAGTGCTGTGCATTATTACACCCTTGTGCTTATTGGAATACCCTTAAATAATTCTGAATTCAAAACAAGTCTTTGGGTTCCTTTCTGTTAAAGCCTGCATGAATGAAACTCAATTGATACTGAAATTTCTCTCATCCTGTCACTGTTTATCTATTCTCATATTCAACTCTTTCCAATGTATTATCTAATTGCAATTAAAGAAATATATTGTATCATTTGCAATAGTATTATCCCCTATTTTCAGTAACACTTCTTTACATTTTTTCAATTGAAATAACAAATTAAATGTAGGGAAATTATAAAATTATTTAAATTGTTAAAAAATAAATATTATTTTTTACTGGTATGAACTTGTCTTTAACCAAATACTCCCCAATTTCTCAAGTTACAATTTTCTGAAAAAGTAGCAATGTGATAAAATAGAAATTAGCTTAATCAGACTGCAGAGCAAGAAACAGGTGGTTTTTGGGGTCAACCAGCTGGAAATTTAGGGGGGAAAGAGCCACTGAAAGTGGTAGAAAAGAGAAAACTGCTGTATGAAACTTAGGGAAAGTACTATGGTAAGGAAGGAAGTGCAAATTTGTGCTTGGGGTCACATTGACTGTGAGGTTGAGCACAAAATTTTTCATAGGAAAAGGAGCCAGGAATAATAAAGTTATGTGGATTCAGAGAAATGGCACAGCTCGATGAGGAGCTTACTCATTTCAACAATGGAAAGCAACTACTAAAACTAGTTACTCTTTCCAGGGTTCACTTATACCATTCTAAAAGATTATATTCTCATCTGAATAAAGCAACACTTAATATTCTCTGTGGTAGAACGTTTTCCATGCTGCTTCCCAAACACCTGGCAAATCACATCAACAAACTATGTGAACAAAATGTGAAGTCAAGCTGTTAACTCTTAGAAAATGTCAAATGCCATTCAAGAATAAAGCACTGGTTATGTAATTTCCCCTGCTACATTTCATTGAATACATTAATAGAATAGTTTTATTTAATAATTGGTTTTTTAAAAGAAAAGAACAGATTTTCTTTACTTATAAACATCAACAATTTTTCCACCAGTAATGGTATGGATGCTTTTTGCTACACCGATTCTATAGAAATTTCTGCTAATCTCCTGGAGTAGATGAAATCCTAGAAATGTTCCATCTGAATGTAACTGAAAATTTGAAGACCTTAGTTGTGAAACAATAGCAATTATCAGCAGGAAATTATCAGCTGACACACATTCAATCAAGATGGCTTTAAATAAGAAAATCAGTATCACATTATCACAGTGCTCCCCATACTGCATTTTAAATCATTGCTCCAAAGGTGCAACACTGAAGTCTTTTATAGAACTGCATTGTTTTTAACACAGGCTTGGGTTTGGTTTTTTGGGGTTTTTTTTGGTTTTTTCTTTTTGTTTTGTTTTTTTGGGTTTTGTGTGTATGTGTGCATTTTGTGCATTTTATTCTGAGGAATATATCTATGACTCTTGGTGGTGGGGTTTTTTTAAAAAATCTGACTCAAGGCTTCTTCTTTACCACCTTCCTACTCTGCCATCCCTGTTGGAGATAATCATCCTTCAGCAGACTCATGGAGGTACCAGGTGGGTGGTGCAGATAATTGTGCAATTAAACAGTGATTTGAAAGGAGAAAAAGAACTTAAAGACACACTGCAATTATTGAGATTCAAACTGGTGCAAACATTTTATACCATAGCTATAAGCAAATTTTCAGTAATGCATTTCTTTTACTTTACTGGGTATTTGAAGAAGCAAAGCAGTGACATTACATATCCCCATATGGGCATGTTACCTACACAGTGCACACAACTGAAGCCTGAAAAAATTGTCCCAAAATTTCCAAACAAAGCATCAGGAACTCTTTATACTTTATAATAGCTTTGTATTTTAATTTGCATTTAAATGATTTTGCAGTACAATTTAACTAAATAATAAATAAATGGCTACCTAGTTACCTATTATTCAGGTCTGTATTTAATAAAGACTGGGGGCAAAAAAAGAGTTCTTTTCAGTGTTTTAATATGGGAAAATGTATCAAAAAAACTTTACCTAGTTTGACCTAATCTGGCATCTATTTAATAACAGTATTAGATTAGGAGTCTGCTACCCATAGATGAAGCAACCACACAGTTTAAGATGACATTTAGAGATGTAAAATTTATGTTGCTCTTTCCCACCTTAAACTTTGTGTCAAATAATAGAAGAAGATCTTTACACTGTGTTTTAGCTAATATTTAACAGGCTCATTGTAGTGAATTATTTTGGTCCTCACTGGTTTGATTATAGCAAATGAAATTGTTTGGCATGTATTTCAACATTCACTTTATGTTAAAAAAATCCAAGTCACATGGCTTGAACAGAGTAAAAAAAACCAAACAA
The DNA here is from genome assembly GCF_027579445.1 of Ammospiza nelsoni. Lineage (NCBI taxonomy): Eukaryota > Metazoa > Chordata > Aves > Passeriformes > Passerellidae > Ammospiza > Ammospiza nelsoni. Next base: position 129,137,481 of record NC_080633.1, read on the forward strand.
GTGTGTATTCAAATATGTGAATGAAATCTCCTCTCAGTAACAGGGTGTGATACTCCTGCTAGTCCCAGCATATCCGGATAACATCTTTAAAGTGATTTTAAAATAATGGACAATATTGCTCTAAATAACCATGCTTATGACTAGCCAATTAGTTTAACAAAACAGGTAGCAACTTTTCTTCTTTCAAATGAAAAGTGTGCAATAGCTTTGATGAAAAAATAGTGGTTGGATAATTTCCCTTTTCTCTTGTTTTCTTGGAAGTGCTTCTCAGAAAAAACACTTACTCCAGAAGCTTTTCCATAGATTTCTCCTGCAGGACTACTTGAGTTAGGCATTCTCCGAATGCTCTGGCTTAACACACTTATGCTAAATTCCCCATAGAAACATTATTCCTCAGGGAGAAGCCATCTTGGACATCAAATACAGTTAAATCAATACTTGTTAAATAATATCTAAGTTTGTTGAAGTTGTGGGCCTGAGTACAATTTTCCCACACTGTCTTGGTTAACAGTTGTTAACTGCTATTAACAGTTGTTAACTGTTGATATATCTTGCAGAAAAGAACACATAGATATAGTTAGGTGGTTTTGTTGTTTTTTTCTTTCTGTAACTATGCTAATATTCTCACATTTTTCCTCTAATTCACCTAATTATATTGATTGTTTAAATATAAAACTCTGAGGTTAAATCCAACTGTTTCCAAAATTTTCTCAATAGTTTTATAGTTTCAGTTTCTGAAGGGAGGTAAAATCAGTTTTAGAAAATTTATCAAAACATGTCAAACTGACATTTACAAGGTTATTCCATTACAGAAAATGTTCTTATGGAAATTGGGTCCATATTAGGTCATAAGCATTCATATTTCTTTACATTACAAACCTTGGCTATTTCATAAGAGTGTGAGTACCCACAAAAATCTTCACATTTTGATAACAATTAACTAGTAGATCTATATTAAATATACAGGTAAAAATTTGACATGGTTTCTCAACTTGAGTTAGCAGTATACACAGTGCAATTTCACACTTTTGTTAATATAGCAACAGATACAAATCTAAACTGTTAATTTACCGTTACAGTTTACAAAAATGATTATATTATATGGCCATATTTTACATAATTAAGGGGGTCTGAAATTAAAATTATCTCCAAATGTGTCTTTCAGGGGTTTTAAAAATAATCTTTTTTTCTATTCTAACTATGCATTCAGTTTTGAAGGAATGTTTCATTGCCATTAGACTTAAGGTCAATAGACTTTTTATGTAGTTTCAGCTAACTCCTCAGTGCAATATACTTTAGAGAACTTAATGCTGAATTATCTAGAAAAGGAAGGAAAGAATTTTCTTACTCATATTCTCAGTCACACTTTAACTTAGCACTGAGCATGTCTACAAGACTATTTCAAAATCCTCTTTTTGCAAGCAGCTTCAAAAGCTGTTTCATGGAAACAAGAAGCCATCAGAGCTGTGGGAAGGAAATATGTGATTTGTTTTAGAGCCAAGTGCGGATAACATGTAGACAGATTACAAACCTATGCAAAAATGCAGTTTTTCAACTTCCCCCAACTGCCTGCCATTCTAGAGCTTTTCAAGAGCAATGCTATTAAGAGCTACTTTAGGGATACCATTGGGTTTTTATTATATAGCAGAGACAGTATCATAAATACTCGCGTAAAAATTGAAATATAATAATTTTTCCATGCAAAAAATCACTGTCAAATTAACAATGAATATAAAAAATATAAATATTTGGAAATAGTCTTTTCCTGTTCAGAGATTGCATGTTGCAATAGAGGCATAGCTAGTCAATAATTTGCTTGCACAGGCGACCATTCACCATGTGAGAAGAGGGGACGTTACAGACAATATATGCAGTACACAGACAATGTATAAAACTGTGTTCAGAGACTCAGAGCACCCCTCTCAAGCAAACACCTATTAATCTAGAACGGTCATGAAAACTCAATAATCTCATCCCCAACAACCTTCTGACATTGTTTTTCTGATGTGTTCTAAAAAACCCAGTTATTTTCCTCTAAATCAAGACAGTCCAGGAGGGATTATTTGACTGAAGGGGTGGAAAAACATTGTGGTACTGAAATTCAAGCAACCTTTCACAGCTATGCATTTATCTGGGAGGCAGCAAGTGAACTTGCACAGTGAGCAAAGGCAGAGCATTCCATAAGGCATACACAGGCTGCAGGGATGAGTTTAGATTCTGTTTCAAGGATGACTGGTCTAAAAATCAACATAACATTGCATCCCAAAAGGATTCTGTAATCATCTTTTAAAGAAACAGCACAGAATCTTCAAGTTATTGCCTTCTGTAAGAAAATCATATTCTAATGAATTAAGTGAATAGACTTTTTTCCATAATTTAAACAGAAATATTAATTATTTTAAAGCAAAAAAGAGGTTGAATTATGATCTACCCTACTTGTGGTGAATACACTTCCTATTCTAGATGATAAACATTTCACTGTTTTTTCATTAGCTTTATTTTTGCCCATTTGACTTTTTTATTAACCAAAATAAATTACAAATCAATTTGAATAGATTTGGGTTTTAATTCCATTTGATACTTTTTTGTAACATGTCTTTGGGAAAAATCAATTGATTTTTTAATCTTATGAAATTAAGATATTATAATATTTTGAAAAGTATTGTCTTGCATTCCATACTATCATTGATGATCACATTACTTAGGAAATACGGTCTCTTAAGAAGTATTTATCTTTTCTGTTCAATATTACTAACAAAAAGCCACTGATTTCTCAAATTCCTTGTATTACTGTAAGAAACCCCAAAGATGTGTTTTGATGTCACTTGAAGAATAACCTGTGATAGCTATCTGTAAAAGCATTAACTTAAATGCAATTCCTACATTCCTCAAGATTACAAAACATATCTGTATTACTCCTTGGTATATGCAATTATAAAATTAGACAAAAGCTAGCATTATGCCTTTCATTATAAAGTGCAGGATTTCAACTTGGTACAAAGCAGCTGAAATATTTTAAAAATTAAAGGTAATAAATGCTTCCTGTTTTGATTTTCTACCTGAAGACAATGAGGCAGAAAAGACCAATAATTTTTTTAATGTAACAAAGTCATTGACACAATTAATTCAGCTAAATTAACTACATTGTTCAATTATTGCTGCAATTCTTTTTTAGATCATTAAAATTCATAGAGGTTGCTGAAGCTCTGCTTACTGTTTGGGAAGTTCCATTAGGCAAAATATTATTCATAGTCAGATGTGCTTCTAAACACAAAGACTCCGATTTCATACATGCTGTCCTAATAATTTTTTCCTTTTCTTTTTTACCAAGTGTCTCAGAAGGTTGAGCAAAGACAAAAACAGAACACAGTACTAGACTATACTTTTGTTACATATGTTACATATGAACTGCACTGTATCCAAAGGGAGCATTACATTTATACTGAGCTGAAATTATCTACTTTTATGCCTCTTTATGCAGCAGCAAAAACAATCAAGTCTACCAAATTTTTTAAAAAAATATTTGATACTTAAAGAATTCACTGTATAGCACACAAAACAAAAATATTTTATATGAAAAAGGACAACTAAACTATTCAAATTTTATATTACAAATTTTGTCATAGATTTTTTTAATTCCCTCCTGGCAAACATACACTCACTGGACAGTTTTGTCAGCCTTATGTGCACTGATATTTTGCAATGTATGTCATGCGACCAGTGGATAAAGGAGAAATGCTAATCTCTGGGATTAGGTGTGTAATGTATTTTAGCAAGCTACCATAGTGAAGTTACTCACAGTGATGCCTGTAGGCTGCAGCTGTTCCTAGTTGCAGCCAGGTACTTACCTCTCTCTGTCTGGGGAGTAGTGGTCGTCCGCAGCTCGGTGTCTGTCCATGCGGTTCAGGGTGTTGTAGTGCGCAGGGGTGGATCGAGTCCCTCGCAGTCCCTGATCCACATTCCGACTGAGGATAAAAGATATCAGATCATGAGTTTTTAGTGTGCCTGCATGAGATCCTCTCGCTGCTTTGTACAAACAATTATCAGCAACCATGCTGGTAACAAGATCTGTTAGCTGCCCAGATTTTTCTATACATTTATAGTAAAATATTTTTAAATCTTAAAGTAAAAAAAAAAAGTCTCATTTAGAAAATTGTGCCAAGTCCATGACAGGGATAGAGTTCTCTTTTTTGTTCCAATGTGTTTCTCCTAGAAATATAAGGAAAGCTTTTTCATTTCCTTCATTAAAAATGTTAATCTTGCACAGCATTACATTAGTCTTTCCAGACTTCAAGCAAAAATTCTATTCTGCTGGAAACATACACTGTAAATAATTTTTCATGAGTTCTTGATTTTGGCTTTATTTTACAGATGTAAACTGTAGTAGGACACAATGGGGACTTGTGGCTGTTACAGTAGAGTGCAGCCTGATGAAAACATGGTCATCTGAATTTAAAAATAGGACTGTATGTGGTACCCACGTAGAGGCTTAGTGCAGGCTTGGGTAAAGACCACCCGTGCTAATTGAGACCAAAGCTCTGCCAATCAATTGTTTTGCTCAGTTTATCTATCAATACCTACTCACACACTTTACTTTTTGTGCTCTGTAAAACAAATCCACAAGAATAGGAAAATAGGAGACAATGGTTAACTGTAATAATTACTGGATAATAAAAACATAACTGTTTTGTACCAAATTCAAAAACACAAATTGGATGCTTCCCTCCACACAAGATCAAGACCAAAAAATTCTTCTGTCTCCTGTCCTTTATTACAATCTGCTCTAGCGTGAGTCTCAATTTCCTTTATTGTTTTGGTTTTGTGTGGCTCAGTTCCCTATTCCTTTCTTGTCACTTTGTCTGCCCTTTTAGTACCTGTCATATTTACCTTTTGTCATTTACCACTTTCTGACTAATGTTAACTTGGACATGTATCCTTCACTGCTGCTGCCATGACATTATTTATTTCTGCATATAAGTGCTATACAGATGTTGCATTACACATAAATTTTTGCCTTCAGCTCTACCTCATTTGTCATAAAGCATTTTCCACTCTGGCATTCATGAATCCAAATACTGGGTTTACTCTGGCTAGTAAAGAGTAAAAGAGCAGCAACAAGATCTTGTCGGCTACGATGAAGTGGGTCTTTGGAGGAGTTTATTAAAAAACTAAATAGAATTGAGGACTACAAAATGGTTTCTAAGAAATAACAGCAACTTCAATGGCCCAAAACCTCCTGCAGAGGTGTCAGCAATAGGAAATCTCTGGGCATACAGAATGCTCACTGCAGTTAGGACATCTACAGAGTAGCACATGTATAACAAATTCACCTGAACAGGGTGCAAAATGTGATAATTCGTATAGATTTCCTGAGTAGACCTGTATTTTCAGTAGAGCTAAAAAAGATATTTCTGTAACTCATAGCTTATACTTCTCTTCTGCAAATCCTCAAACTCTCATAACCCAATTTTCTGAGCTCCACAAGTCCTCAAAGAATTTGTTTGGTATGTGGGCAGGGAAATATTACTCAAATAATGCATTTGATTCTGACATTGTAGGAAACAGCTGCAATAATTTCAAAACCATATTTAAAAATTTAGCTTTAGGAAAGTTAAAAAGCAAGAGATTTTGAACATGTAAAGAAATCCAAGACTATAAGAAAATGAAAAGTGGATTTTTCAATGGTGTTAAACAAGTGTTAATCACCAGCTTGGGTAAAAATTCTGCCAAAAATGCAGACAGCATGCATGCAGGCAGAAAAACATAAAAACACAAACACACACACAAAGAGATTTTGCTCATATTTATGTCTATATCCAAGACAAATAGTGTAGGCAATTACTTAAGCTGAAATCAGTAGATTAAAAATCAGAATAGGCCCCTTTGTGTCTACCACTTATGTCTCATTTCAAGTCAGGCTGACTTGGTTTTAGATGGGTTTAGACTTCAAGTAGAAACACACAGTTTCTGCCACTTAGCTGTATGAGATGATGGGGGATAATTTGAAAACCTAGTATCTCACTAATGCAAAAGGCTATCATACAGGCTACATCCATTAGAGGAAATGGTAAGTAAAAACATAAATAAGATATTATGAAGTCAAGAGAATTTTAACTTAAAAAAAGAACAAAGATAACAGAAGGGAAAGCAGAACAAAAGAGAATTAGGATTTCTGAAAGAAAGGGAGATGAACATGGACCTGCCAGAAAGTATTGGATAACAGATCTTCAGTGTCAAAGGGGAATTGTGAACATTATGGGCAAAACAGAAAACTTCCACTTTCATTTCAACTGAATTACATCATCTGGAAACCTACCCATACACAGCAACAAAAGGACTGGAAAACAGGTTTCATTCCCATTTACATCTATCTCTCTGCTTCCTTTCTCTTAAGAAAGATTATCCTGCAGAGTACTAAATGAATTATTACATGTTATCCAAAAGTACCAGGTTGTTGGAAGAAATTTCCTGGTCTAATTTTCTCAAGATAAATACTTATCAGAGATCTCCCAAGATCAGGAGTTGATACCTTTCACTTTAAAATTGTATGTCTGTCAGTTTATTCTTGGTGATTTAGAAGTGGAAAGGAAGCTACTCTGGGCAGCAAGGGAGGCTTCCCAGAATCCTAATTCTACAGAAACAAAAGGGTTGAAAACATCCACTGTCATATGAATGCTAAGGTAATGTCGAACTATCACATACTATAAAATATGGCACCTGTAAATAGCTCTAGGAAATGACAATGTGGAGAGATATTTTTATTTCCTTAGATTGGACTGTACTGAATTTTGACGAAAAATGAGATATAAATAGGTAGAAGTAAGATACAATTGTGAAATCATATAAGAATATTAAATAATATAGTAATAATAAACCATAAGTAACATAGAATTATATATAAATTAGGCACATCACTATAATGTAAAAAAAAACCTTAATTGGCATTACATAATTTTGTAAGATCTAACCAATTCATTTTTGAAAGTCTGGAGATTATTTCCAGTATTGGTACGAGATGAATACCAGTTTAATTTATTTAACTGCATAGTTGAACAAGAGTTTACCTTTGTGGGGGAGGGACACTGGGAGACCACGATCTAGTCCGTCCTATACTATCTCCACGGTGAGGGGACCCTGATCGAGAACAATGATTAGATGACATTACTTGCTCAGGCACTGACAGTGTTGAACTTTGAAGATCTCTCCCGTTATGTCGGTAATCTAAAAAGAAATGTAAATATTCAGTGAATCTGAAGTTGCACTTTCCCACTTCCTGCCGTATCTGTAGTACAGAGTTTCTCAGTAAAAGATGGGATTTGATCAAGAATGTTATAGTGTGTTCTTGGGTTTTATAATAAAACATACATATGTAAGTTGACTCCTGTTGTTATGCTTTTTTTAAGTACAATTACAGTTCCTATAGTTATACTGCAAAAGTATAGAAATTAATACCATGCATCAAACTGGAGACTTACCATTTATGGTTAATACAATGTATTAATAATAAAACAAATTAAACTGATTTTTCCTTAGAATAAAAAAACTAATTGTTGCATTTTTAATTAAAATTATATTTCAGACGTTTTGTAAAATGTTTTTCAAATAGAAATGTCCATAATTAAAAATTAATCCATAATTTAGTTTAAAAATTTGGGATAGGAAGCCACTATGGAGTTAAATAGTGAGATTGAGTTCAAGAAAGATTTGTATTTCAGAAATATTTAAGGTAACAATGACTCAACAACATCAGATTTCACTCACAATTCTGAATTAAAAAACACATTTTCTTCACAAATAGCTAGCACCCTGGACTAATCTTGAATAAGCCTATCAGAAGGCATAAATGGTCTAAACAAAGCCTCCAAGTTTCACTGTCCTAAAAGGCTACCACATGGACATTTAACACAGGCTTTTAATGAAAATCTTTTTTAAAAGCTGTATGTGTTAAAAATGATGGTCTTCATGTAATTGAAATAGTTGAATTCACTGTCCCATGGTGCAATACTCTCTGTGGAAAAAAAAAAACTACATCTACAGCAATTTCAAGTAAGTTTCCCCAAATTTTGTGATGATGAAATTAAAACATAATGATAAGAAAATGAAGATTTGCAATTGTTAACCTGATTATAACATTTAACAAGAATAGGTCTTCAGAGAATTCCTGGTGGCTATGACAACTGATAGAACTGATTTCTTTTTTCCGAAGACAGTAACCAAAAAAAGAATACTTAGAGAGATCCACCTGGCACTGGAAAAATTCTGGCTCATGCAACTGTTAAACTTTTCCCATGAGAATCTTCCAAGAGTAGAATAATCTTCTGCTCATGATTTTCTTATTTTTCTTCCTGGAAAATGTTCATTAGAACCTAAACAAAACCTTATTAATTCATTCCACTTGATGGTTCCAAGTATGTTCAATACTTTCAACTGAGTACTCATATTTACTATATGGCTTTACAACCAAGGATATATATAAACAATTCTAATTCGTAAACAACTTCTTCCATGTTTAGTATAAATGGATTTGTGTGTATCTGGAATGTGTACTAAAGGGGAAAAAAAAAGCACATCACCCTTACATTCCACTAATATAATGATGCTGAGGATGACATAGTCTCTCCTCACTACACCACAGTCAAATCATGTTATGTGTACCTTCAGCTAAGTCAGTACTGCAATACCAACTTTTATCTTATATACAAAGTAAATTTATTATTATAAGCACTGAAAAAATATATAGGGGCCAGTGGAACATAATTCTGAGATCATCAGAGGCAAGATGGGAAATTTTATGTGTGTTTGAAATGCTGTTATTCACTCACTAGTAAAATGTAGGAGATAATTTAATTTTTTGCAAGTCAGTCTGGAAATCAATACACTCTGCAACTCTGCAATTCTTTAAGTAAAAGAGCTAAAGTAACAGTAGTGAAGAGCCCACCCTGCAGCAGACTCCTGGCAGGGCCTGTGGAGAGAGAAGCCCCCGCTGGAGCAGGTTTGCTGCAGGACCTGTGACCCAGCCTGGAGCAGCGTGAGGGGCTGCACCTGATGGGAGGGATCATGCTGGAGCAGTTTGTGAAGAACTGCAGCCCATGGGATGAACTGACGCTGGGGGGTTCATGAGGGATTGTCTCCCATGAGAGGAACCTCCCTGTGGAGCAGAGGAACGGAGTGAAGGGAGGAAGGAGCAGCAGAGACAACGTGTGATGAAGGAGCTGCAACCCCCATTCCCATCTCCCTGTGCAGCTGAGAGGGAGGAGGTCGGGAACCAGGGGTGAGCTGAGACCAGAGAGAAGGAAGGGATGGGGGAAAGGCTTTGAAGTTTCAGGGGCTTATTTTCTCATTCTGCTACTCTGATTTTATTTGCCATAAAATAATATCTCTGAGTTGTCTGTTTTGCCCACAGCCAGAACAAGGAGTGATCTCTTCCTGGCCCTATCTCCACCCACAAGTCTTGTTTTATATTTCCTCTCCCGTTTCCAGCTCGTGAGGGCAGTGATGGAGCAGTTTTGGCAGCCACTTGGAACCTAGCCAGAGTCAATCCACCACACATAAATGAGCAGCAAGTTATTATAAACTTCTAGATATTGAAATAAAAAAACATTTACAGTACAAGAACGGAAAGAAATATTGTCTTATTATCCTAATAATGCATATCTATTGACAGAAAAGATAGACATAGTGTATCTAGATAGACTATCTCTATTTTTTCTGTCAATAGATCTCCTTGCATACACAAATAGAATTTGTTGAATCTGGAGATGAAAAGCAATGTAGAGTAGTAACATGAAGAAATGGGTAAATTCTTTGAAAAAATCAGTAGTTTTTATAATATTTGGTATGTACAGACATCAAAGTATGAGGGGAATGAGCAATACTGTAAGATTTTCTAGGCGAATAAACATAATGAAGGGCAAGGTAATCCATTAACAAAACACAAACAAAAACCGCCTTTAAAATTCTAAAAAATGCTTTAAAAGTCTAAAAAATTCCTAGAAGTGAGAACAAGTAAATCAAAATTATTGAACTTATTACATATGCACACAGAAACAAATTAATTACTTTGGAACAAAAAGCCTCTTCCAGCTCTAATTTGTTATTGTAGTTGACCAAATGAGCAGTATTGTTGCAATAAATCAAAATATATAACTTTGTAATTAATTGCCAAGTCTAATCCTGATCAAATATGTGCTTTACATTAATTTTGAGGTAGTCATGCAGTACTTTCTGGTAACTAACACTGGTACTGCTTCCTTATAACAATAACAAAGGCAGAAACAACCAGCATTCCTAGCAATTTTGCTAAATCTTGATAAACTTTTGCTACATTTTTTGAAGAAAACTAGAGGTGTTTAGCTGTGATCAAAAAAATAGATTAATGTTGTCTAATAATATTGTTACCAAAAAAATTGACATTTATAATCCATTTACCTAAAACAAAAAATAATTATATTTACAAACTCCTCTTTTTCCAACAGGCCACACATTGAAAAGCAACTGTTTAAGTAAGACAACCCACTAACATGGGTTAATGAGGTAATTTCAAAGTTATCCTTCAGTTTTGTAGAGTTAATGTAGCTCTGATTTAACTGCCTGTACTGTAGGTAATTTACCTTCCAATTTCAAAAACTATTGCACATCCTGAAAATAAGGTTAGAGAAGTTAAGTAAAAAACATTTTCTTGTGAAAAGAAATTATAGACAGAAAAGACAGGTCATAAGGGCAGCTTGACCAATGAGTTGCTATTGAGCAAAGCAGATATTTATAGCAGTAGTAAAAATAGGATAAACATTATCCTGCTTGCAGCTATAAGTATTGAGTCATTACCATAGAATCAAAGGCTCTGTAACTATGGCAAGCCTCTTAAATCAACATAGAGAGTACACAGAACCTGATAATCAGTGTAGACATAATCAGTGGTAAACAACTGTGAGCTGCAGACACTAAAAGACAGACACACGACAAGGATAACTGCAATGCCACCACCTTCTTCTGTCATGGGAAGGTTTCTTTAAAAACTGATACATATGAAAAGAGGGATTTTACAAAGCACACTAAACACAGCTTCTTCAGACCTGAAGTTTTAGTTTTATCTGATTTAAGAGAGACAATATATTTGACTTAAAATATTAATCCACAAAGTATGTATTGTGCTAATATTATGCTATGCAGGTTACATATTCAGTAAATACTGATGATTGAATTGTTATTTAAATTATGAATCTTTCAGGTCCAAAAATGCAAAAAACCACAAACTTCCAAATATTAGGTTCATATCAACAGCCCTAAAATAGGCCTAAAAAGAATTAACTGAAGTGTACTAATGAAGATTTTAATTTAAATGCCTTGCTGCTTGATTTACTTGAAAGAAACTCTTAGTATGAAAATTGTTCTAGAAAGGCAGTACTAGAATGGCTGCTCATCACAGGCAATGTAATTGACTTGCTTCTGACACTGATGTTAAGTGGTATTTTCTCCACTTTAACATCTGTATTTGATTGAAGCATCAAGCTTTCAGATATTTAACTTTTTAATACTCACAGTGGTTGGGCTTTGAACAAGCACTAATTAAAAACAATTATATAATCAAATTGCCAGAAATGCTTAACATACCAACATTTCACATATGGGCACTTTAGAGAGAGTTCAGTTCTTTCATACAAATGTGCTCAGCTTCTGGGCTGACTTGCACATCTAAATGAAGATTTTAGATGTTCTCCAAAAAAAAGTGCTGACAGTCACTGATCAAATAAATTGAATTATTGATATCTGAATGCTTTATAAGTTGAAGATATGTTATGGATTGCTTTGGGGAATTTTTCTGTATTAAATATTATTCTGAAAACATAGGAAGGATGAATGTACAGTGAAAGGAATCAGTAAACATTACAGTAGGAATAACTGGTAACTTGCTGCATAGCAACTCAGTTCCTCACAGGTATAATTAGCTCTACAGCACTAATTGTATTTATGGGCCCATTACACTTAAGACAATTCTTTTCTTATGGAAAAGCATTCCCACACAGTCACTAGAGCTAGCTGAGTTTTCAGTGCTGTTCCTATACCCAGCATGACATGAAAAGCTTGCAAGGGGGAAATACCTAAACCACCACAGGCACTAAAAAGATGTTTCTTCCTAGTTGAGCATTCATCCATGTATATTTGCATCTGTACAGTAAGTCCCTCAAATTAGCCTCCTCTTCACACTGTTGATTGGAATTTATCAGTCTTTCTTGCTATATTTCCTTTTTAGAAGTGCTCTTCTAAATTGCCACAATTGTAACTCATCCCAACCAGTGATCCCCTTATGTGAGAAGTATCCACAAAGAGCATGTCTAATAGGAATGCAATTTCATTGCAATTTTCATTGCCTTTTAATCCCTTTGTTACTTCACAGATATAGGACTATGGTAAAAATATAAACTAACACACCAAGTTCATATTTCTTTAACTTTCCTCAAAGAGAGTACTATTGATAATTAGTAATTATCTGAAAATAAAACTTGAATCAAGTTACGTACTTACTTACAAACTGAAGTGATATAGCTTATATTTAAAAATAGTTTTGACTAGTTTTTACTAGTTTAAAGAAAAGCATTGAGAGAATTTGGATGTTTGAGGAGAAAGACGATTTTTCAGCTGAGGAAATTATACTGAAGAATTTCTTTATTTTTTAAATAATAGAAGTACTACATTCAAAATTTAAATAAGATAATAAAGATGAAAAATGGAAAGTATATATTAGGAAAGAAAACTAAAATGAAAGAAAAGCTTAAAGAATTATAATAATGTGTAAAGAACTTTAGGCAAAAAGTTATAAATAATATATAAATTATTTGTTTGGAAAAAGGAAAATGGTTAAAGATCCATTGATCAAGGCAGTCAGCATAAGGACTATTTAACATGGCTTGAATTTCAGTTTGGAAGGGGGATTTTTGTGACACACAGACTAACATTTTTAAATCAAGGGAGAGCCTAGAAAGAACAGATTTTAGAGCAGGCCATTTGGTATCAACATACAATAAAATAAAACTCTTGTCAGTGTTTAGGTCTGAAGTTACTGGGCTTTTGGGTCACAACAGGTTCCCATTTAGGGCTAGCTGGTAATCTGGTAATACAATGAAATCTGTATTTTAGTAGGGATAAAAGTAATCCACTCTATGTGCTAATGCTGTAAGATATCTTTCTATAAGCAGTGGTAAATTCTAGTCGAATTTAATCTGTAACCAAAGTGTGTTTTCTGCATCTGCTTTGAGAAGCAATCATCCACAGGATTCAGGCATAAAAATTCAGCCCACGTTATCAACAAATAGAGAAAAAGACATTTCCTCTGCAGCAAAGGCTGCAACATGACAGTGAAAGTATTCTTTTGAACAAAGAATTCCTCAGGTGTTTTGAGAGGTGAAACAAAAATTGATAATTTCTTTTCATTCTTCTTCAAACACAGAAATATTTTTGAAGGTTCAGTAATAACTGCTGTACTGATGGTATTCTGTACTATTTTTTCATAATTTACATGGACCCAACTATCTGAATAAATATCTTCTTTGCATTCTTATTTCCTCCTGAAGCATACAGCTATCTTCTGCATAATGACAAAAACTTATCGCTATAAATGTTTTTCTTCTCAAAGCCGGAGACTGCACTCTTTTACTCAGAAAAGCCCTTCTCTACAGAGGCTTGTAATGCAGTCTGTGCAGAATTCACTGCCTTACGTTCTCCCATGATTCATTTGTCGCTTCTGTTGAAACATAGCTCAGATTGCAAGTGTTTCATAATACGTAATCTGTTGTAATGCAGATGAGATATGGGTGTAGAACTGAATTTTAAACATTATTATCTTACTTAATATTTTAGTGTTACAAAAGCAATAGGTGAGAATTTTACAATTAAATGGTCTTGACAATACATGTCTCTGTTCATAAAGTCAGACTCAGTAGGCTGCTTGTATTCCCTAGGTTCAACATACACTAGAAAATATCTGGGAAGAAAACTATTTAGAAATTATAGTCCATATTCCTTGAATTTGTTAACTGAAATGCATGCTTAACTTTGGACACCAGAAAGGAAAAAAAAAACCAAAAAGCCAATCTGCCTTTCACTGAGTTGTATTTATTGTTGTAATATAAATGATGTTTTGTAAGCCTTTCTGGAATTAAAAAAAAAAAATCAATATAAAAATGCTGTATAGCTTTTATCAAAAAGGACACAAGAGCATTCCAAAGGGCAGGTGTAGATGCTGATGTAATCTCACACAGAACTGCTGGTGACAACTTTGAGGGCCCAGGTTTATTGTTCAGGACAGCAAAACAGATGCTTCAAACTGTTTGAGAGCTATGTATAACCAATCTAAAGACATAACCAGAACTGCTAATGCTGCTCATTCCACTTTCCTATGGTAAGATTAATGCTAGCAAAGATGAAATATTAATAGAGATTCTATTCTAGTGCTTTCCAAGATGAATGTACATAATATTTGAAGAGAGATATTTTAGAATCTAGTAAAAATTTGCTTTTTAAATGTGTAATATGCTATAACTCTTTGTGACAATTGGTGTTGGATAAAACATGTAGCCAGAAAAAAAGACATTGAAGTTTTTCAATCTGTTTCTCACTATTTTTTTAAAGGCCTTTCCTGTTGACCGAAACAACAGACTGAAGCTTATTACATTTGTATAAGAAGGCTAAGATCCAATCCACAAGAAGTGATAGATTCAGTAAATAATTTTTCCAAAAGATCATAAAATGACAGAATAGTTTGAATTGGAAGGGAACTTTAAAGGACATCTAGTCAACCATTATGAATAAAAGTAAATTGAAGAGGAGCAAAGAGTTAATTTTTCTTCCTCTTAAAGGCTTCTGGAGTTTTGTTCACAGGTGTGATACTAGGAATTAATTTTATGGAAAGGATCACTGAGAGTACTTGAAAGATGTTGGCAAGCTTACTTCATGTAATGCACTATTTATATAGCAGACAGAAGAAGAGCAAAGTGTCATGTTAAATAAAACCTGAAAATACAAAATGAAAGAACTGGGGTAAGTAAGAAAGAAAGAAAACTAAGGGAGACAAATGGTGCATAACAGTGCATATATTCAAACCAAGATTGTGATGAGTTTAAAAATGAAGAGAGGAACTTTAAACGATTGAGGGAATGATAATGAGAGTGGATGGTAAGACAAGACAAGACTAAACAAGACGACTTACAAACAGTGGCAGCAGCACAAAAACAGTAAGGCACTAAATATTTCAAAACCTAAAACCCATCAAATTTCCTACCCACACAGCCCAGCTGAATTAAAAAGCAAATAAGTTGTAGAATTGTTCAGCAAAAATTCAATAGCTTAAAGATGCTAAAAAACTAAAGGTATGTCAGAAACTCAGGTAAGAAAAGTAGGCTCATTCATAGAAATGTAAAGATCATAATTTTACAAGTTGTCAAAAGATAAGTTTATTGAATCGAAGTTGTAAATCTAGATGCTCCATAAGAATCCTGCTCATGTTCAAGCACCTGGTAAAAAAAATCTGCAAAACTTGGTACCTTTTTCCAGGACAGGAAAAACATTTCACTTTCAAAATGATGCTATACTGGGCACTCTAGAAATATATCCATTAAATCCAGTTACTTCCAACCTTTGTTTTTTAGTTCCTAAGTTAGATTGATACATTTTAATTTAACTGACCCACAGCAATATGAAAGCTCTTAGTTTTGGAAGGACAGGCAATTTGAATGTCTTAGTGACTACTAATTACAGACAGCAAGCTCATCAAAGATTGAAAGTACAGTAAAGAGGAACAAAGGGCTTCTGAGGATGGTTGCCTCTTTGGTTCCAGTACTTCACGCCACTCTGGCTACCTATCCTTCCTGTGTTCTGACTGCAATAAAGCAAACAGGGGAGTGGGAATATAAAAATGCTGTAAATTTTCCTTAGTAGTTTTCTAATTAAAGTAATAATCTGAAAAAATAGCCTGTTACTGTTTGAAGATAAATGTTTTAAGGAACATAGAAACTTTAGTGGTTTTTCAGGCCTAATGTTCTTTCTTTTTTTAATCTGGTAAAACTCCTGGAACCTTAGCACAAATATGACTTGCCCTGTTTATATCACAAAGTCTGTAAAATTTTATCAGTTATTGAAAATAACTGATTTTTTAAATAAAATTTACATGCTGTTTATTAAAAAAAAAAAAAAGTTATCTCCTTATCCCAGCAAGTGCAAGACTCATAGCACGGAATAGTAACATACCAGGGTCAAAAATGAAGCACAGCCTATGAGCTAACCATGAAATAGCTGGAAATAAAAGCTGGAAATAAATGACTATGTAGACAAAACAGAAATGCATCTGAGTTTAGACAGGTAACAGATTTTAAAGCAGGACCAGGCCAACTCATATAATTAGATAGTTCACTAAATGTCTGGATTGATCAATAATTGGCTTCACACCATCTCACAATATTCAGGATTGCCTACCTCACCTCATTTATTCCCTCTTAGTTCTGAGGTGAGCTGTACTCCTCTCAGCCTGAGCAGAAGGTCCTGCAGCCCATGAGCTGACGGTGGCTCGGGCTGAGCTGAGCGGATCACGCTCCCACAGCTGCTGTGTGGAGCAGACAGATTAAACTGCTCAGCCTTTCCCAAACCCCACTGTCTCACACTGGAGCTGGACCTCACCCAAGAGAACCAGAAGCTGTCTAGCACAGAAAACCCTGTGTGTTAAAAATCTCAGAACAGCAGCAGGGCAGCAGAACAAACACTGGGAGGAGTACTCCACTCTGTGCTGACAGTAGCACACTCGGTACTGGTTAGAGCTAGCACAGCTGCCTCCTTTGGACTGGATACTGGGAAAAATCTTCCCAAAAGAGTTGTCCAGCAATGGAACAGGCTGCCCAGGGAAGGGGTGGAGTGACCACTCCTGCAGGTATTTAAAAGACGTGTGGCTGTGGGACTCATGAGCAAGGTTTAGTAGTGGATTTTGCAGTTCTAGCAGGTGGACTTGATCCAACCTAAAAATGTCCATGATTCTTAAATAAATTATCTGTTGTATTCATCAAAACTATATGGTTAGGATTTTATTGTTTTCAGCAATGATTATTTTTTATTTGGTATTATCTTTTCTCTTAGAAGGGGAGACATACTCTTTGACATGATAACTTTTTTCTCCAATGGGCTCCATTCCAATACTTAGTGAAGCAGATTATCTGCTATCTCCTGTCCTGCCTTAAAATGCTCGTGTTTCAGACCTTTAGCAGTGTTATTAGTCCATCATGAAGTTTTACAGGATATATCAACATATGTCTGTCAAAAAAGGAGAAATGAACATTTCTGGACATTTATTAAAAAAAATAACTTTATGCTATTTTTATCCTTATATAAAAGCAATAAGGACATTCACACACTGACTTTTTCCCCCCATTAGTAATTTTTTGAGATTAGACATGCAGTATGCATAATATTAATTCTGTCTCTTAGAAAAATATATACTTAAGTTCCACTTATATTTCATCAGAAAAACATTGCAAAATTCATAACAAATTATAAATAAGAAATATTTCTACTGAACTCGGAGAAGTAAACTTAAACATTAGTACCTGAAACAACACCAATTCCATCATCACAGTCATAATCAGAGACTTCACTGTCACTGATTCTTTTGGATCCTGGAAAAAGAAAATATATGCGTCATCTTCCTTCCTGTAAGTTAAAACTGTCCTCTGTCAATAATACCTAAATTAATGTATGGATTCCATACTATACCATGAAGCATTAACATCAGCATATAAAGGTAATCATTCATGTTATAATTGTTGAACATATATGACTGCATCAATTATTTCAGCTAAATCTTGAAAGTAATATAAAATGAAATACTGAAATACATCTCTACAACATTGCTTTTATGAAATATTTTTATATAGTTTATATTAATTCCATATACACCGATATTTGTATTCATTCTGTACTGAAACTAGCATCACACTGTTCATCTTCCAAGTTTTTATGTACAAGGTACCATCCCTCCCCAAAGTCTCTGAATAACAGAAAGATTATTAATAGCAATAATATTAAATGCATGTAGTACTTTCTTCAAGTTCTTAATAAGGATTATCAGGAGAAAGGGCAGCTTCACACATATAGCGTGCCATGGAACATAATCAAACTATTAAATGTATACCTGCCAAAATATCTAGAGCTGAGTTGGCTAAAGCAGATTCCACTTCCACAATTAGAACCCAAATGTAGGTCACACAGGAAAAGTAAATATGTCAGGTTTTGTTCAGCCTAAATTTACTTCAGTCTTCTGTGGCATATTTAAACAGTATTTTATTGTTGATATCAGGGTTAAACACTGGCATGTGACTGATAATTATTCATTCACTTCTGTTAAAAGTGAAAAAATCCCTGCTCTTCAGCAAGATGGTGTGTCTATTTTAAGTTTCTGACCATCTAAAAATGGGTAATTGGAAGGGAGAAACTTTAATTGTCACCACACTTCCAATCACATGCAAGAATTTTTTTCCTGCCTCAGGACAATTTTTCTGAAAAATGTAGACACAAAAATATCAGCAAAAAACTTTGAGTAAACCTGAAGAAGTCCAGGACAAAGCAGCCTTAATGCTCTATCTGAGTGACTGGCACAGAAGGATGTCTACACTCCTTTCCCAGCAAAAAACTGGGAGAACATGTACTTAGAGTGGTTTTGACAAAAATGAAGAATTTTCAATTTAAAGAAACTTTAGAAATTATTTGAATTATAAGAACTGCTGTCATTTTAGACTGTTGAACATCTGTTTACCTACCCACTAGAGGATAGTGGAAGGTTTTCTTTAGCAGAAAGAGTGTGCTTACAAGATCTGAGACTTCTCCTAAGCCATCCTGTATACAGTAATTAATCATCTTATTCTCTACAAATTCATGTAATTTCATTTTTAGTCACAGTATTCTCTTGGCCTCTGCAACATTCTATGTGAGTAAATTCTGTAGTTGGAGTATGCATTGTGTGAAATCAACTTCCCTATATTTTATATCCGTTATCTCAGACAATGCCCTCCAAGCTTTTGTATTCTGAGAAACATGAATCAGCATTTTGTGTTCTGCTATAGTTATCTCTTTGGTTTGCACTTTTTTTGAGCTGCAATATCATTCTTTGGTTCCTTTACACATGCCAGCCTTTCCAAATTTCTGATTGTTCCTGCTGTATTTGTTTGTACATTTTCTATTTCTTCTCTGCCTTTTATGAGAAGTCAGAAGTCACTGCAGCAATTGAGATGTGGGTGTATGAATTTGCAATCTGGACTGCAGACTATTTCTTTGAGGATTTTTATTCTTTGAGGATAAAAATTTCTCAGTTTAAAACTTATTCAACTAAAACAAGATGTGTGATATGTGCTAATTATTAGAAAACAATTTAGCCTGCCAATACATTAAGTAATTTCAGTAAAGAAATTTTAATTGTCTTTATTTAATTGCACTAAAGGCTGATGTTTTCCTCACAAATAGGAAATTAAAGCTCAGGGAAAATCATGCAATTCTTATATGGTAGCTCAATTTATTATAAAATTTTAGAAATAGCCACACTACAATGGGTAGGGGAGAAATATTTTTGAATTCAAGAAATAACAAGTCTTCCTCTAAAACAAATAAATTACAAGCAAGTGATGACAATTAGCACTCAGGAAAACTTAGATGATGAGAGCAGAAATGAAGGAAAAGGTTTCAACCTCCTCTGATTATTTTCTTAATTACAGTATTAAAAGGCCCACTCTCTCTTTTTCCCCAAAGAAAGGATCCATTCCACCTGTGATGCTGTCCCTGTTGCCATTTTCAGGAGAAGCTTCTAATGGTGTAGTGATACATGTGCCAGTGAGCAAGAAGGATTAGTCTCCATTCTTCTCAGCCGCCGATTCAAATCCAGGTCCATTAAAAGAGGGCGATATTTGTGACCAAACACTGAGCAAGAGAGCCCTACTATCTGGCTGGGCTTTGGCTGGCACCTGGAAGGCAAAAGGCCCCAAAGAGAGCGCAAAGCAGTGGGAGTCTCTCCTTTGGTAGCCCTGACACTGATGTTGCAGTGGGTCTGTGGCTGCTGTGCAGAAATGCCAAAAAGTCACCCAGGCCCTGTCAAGAGGGGATTGTGGCATGGGAAGATGAGGGCAATTCAGTATGCTGATGCTCATCACATGGCTGCTTGGAAAGGTTTCTTCATGAAAGATGTAAAAAGGCTGAATCAACTATGATTTGAATAGATGTCATTTACTCATCAACTAATTCATTCTTATGAATGAATCTAATTAATTACAACTGAGGTTGCTTTTTATTTATGTTTATATTTACAGCTAAGTACATCTGCTTTAACATATTTTTAGAATATTATATTCTGTATTCAGGAGGAGATATTTGCATCTTTGAGGATGAAAATAGTCAGCTGTTGTCACAGTGGGCTCTACACTTCCCAGCTGTGTAGCTAAAATTATATATTGTTGTAGTCACAGGATACATCTGGCACAAAAGAGAGATTAGGAAGCTTCAACAGAGCACAGGTATAAAAGACAGGGTTCTCTCTCTCTCTGTCCTCTCAAGCCACATCCACCTGTTCCAGAACCTCCTAATACTTCAGCTCCCCATCATCTTCCAGGATCTAGAGATCTGAGCCTCAGGAAAGAGCCAGCGCAAGAGAAAGTGAATGGGCCAGGATTGAGACCTGCCCAAAGGACAGGAGTAGAAAAAGAATAAAGTAAAGGAAGAATCAGATTTCAATGATTTCTCAAACTGTCCTTGCCACTGAAAAGAGGAGAGTCTCTTGTAACACCTGACATCCTTAAAATATGAAACTTGATCTGTAAGATGAGATATGAAGCTTGTTCAGCTCAGATCATCCACTCTATCTCCTCAAGCTGCTACAAGCCAGCTCTAACTACTAACAGAATTAAACCAATTGAAAAAATAATCACGTTTAAGGAATATTTTTCATTTCCTTACAAATGTAAATTTAAATGATAGTAAAGAAGTCAGAAGAAATTTAAAGCAGAATTAATGACTTGGTTTTATCTTTGGCAATCAATTTTTTCAGGAAGGGGGAAGGAAAGCGATGTTATGTCAATTAAATGTGTAATATCTAGAACTACTGCCTGGAATACATAATTTCTGCAAAGGAATCAGATTATACCTATTTAAAACATTTTCCATTAACTTCAGAAATGGAACAAACTAGAAAGTGCCCAGGTCAAAACCTTTTATTGAAGTAAGTATTTGAAATGTCAGTATAATTACTAGCAGAATAGTTTAATAGTTCTTGGAATTTTTGCAAGAGTGATTTCATCTGCTTTATATTAATTTTAGATGGTACTTTCCTTTTTAACCTATTGTCAATGTAAATGTGAAGATTTAGGCATGTGTCCCACCTTAGCCATGTCTTTTCAAAGTACTACTTCACTAAGTAATTTGGACCACTGATTACAAAAAAGAGAAAAAAAATTTCATATCTTATCTATGAAATGGGACATTGAAGCCTCTCACAAATTATTGCAAATTAATATTGTGAATGAAACTGTTATTTAGTTAATATCTTAAACTCTTTGACATATACATTATAAAATATGGTCCAAAAATCAAGAGCAAAGGGTTTAAGTCCATTCTTACATAAATTCAGAATTCAGTAAAAATCTTATATTCCAGGATACTGTCTACATTAAATGAATGCATTGGTACCAATGGTTTGCTTGTAGTTAACTTTCTCTTTGATGCCATTCCACTAGTATGTAGCTTATTTATAAAATTTTATTGGAGGTATTATTCACCTTTTGTCTGATAACTGGGCAGTAATAGATGGTGAAGACAAACTTTCAAATCCCTTCCACCCAGATTAACAATTATTACAGTTATGGATTGAAGGCAAAATAGATCCCAAGCTACTGTAACCCTCAAATGCCTTAACTCAGCATAGCCCCCGGGAAATAAAAATGTATTTTTTTATTCCATTTATCAAGTTTGGGTTTAACAGCCTTAAACTATCAATAAATCTTTTCAGGGGAGCGTTTATACTGGGGACAATGGAAAACCTCCCCAACCAGAACTTGCCAACGTTCAGCATCCTCCTGCCCTTCCACACGCCCCTACTCCTTCCCTGCAGTGCTGCTCGGGCTACCACCTCACCCAGCACGAGAGCTCTGGGAGAACACGTGCACAGCAGGACTGGAAGTTCACAGCACTTGCAGGGTTGGGAACAAAACCCTGTCACCTAAAAACCATTAGAACCATTATTTTTAATTTCAATTTAGCAAGTACTTTCTATTTAATTTTTTACTATTTGGATTTTTACTTTCACTTACACAGAAAAGGAACTTATAATACAGTAGTTTCTTAGTATAAAAACATTTCCATTTTTCTTCCTTGGGGCTGAAGTAATAGGAAGTAAAGAAGTAATAGGAAGTAAAGAACAAAATGAGGTGCTTCATTCAATTTCATTAAGGAAACAGTTATTTATTTTTTGTAAACTTTTAATGAGATGCAGTGTTGATGGCCATGGAAAGCTTTAACAGCTTCTAAATAAAAAAGAATATGGGGAAAATTGAAAAAATGTTTACAGACTATTCTTTGGTTTTCCCAAAGCTGTCCATGTTTAAAAAGCATTCGGACCATGTATTTAATAACTTGCTTTAGATTTTGGTCAGGACTGAATGGTTGGGCTCTTGGGCTAGATGATTGTGGTAGGTCCCTGCCAACTGGAATATTCTATTCTATTTCACCAGAATCACATTTCCCTTCATAACAACATTCTAAATAATTGGAACTCTCCCATGTGAATAAAACAATATGCAAAAAAAAATTATTTTCTTACAAAGCAACCAAAATCTGTGGAGGGTTCCAAAAAACCTTCTGCCTTCCACATGACAACTGCAGTTGGCACACAGCTTTTCTTTGCTCTCTTTTTAATATACAGAGGAAATAATACAAAATACCTTCTGCACTTCATAAATTCCCCACAGACATTTCTGATAGACCTCAAGAGAAGATTAACACAGGAGGTTCAAAGGTCTACTCAAGTGCATTTGACCAGCCAACATAGTTACCAAAATGAACTAGGACAGGGTAGAATGAGAAATAAAATTAGTGTGCATCAGCCTAAATACAGAAGAAAGTGCCAAATTTATGGCTCAGTAATTCTGCGCTTTTCTTGTGGAGAAAGGAAAAAAAAAGGAAAAAGAAAGCAGACCAGGCTCCCAATCCTGTCCCTTACAATGCAGGAAGCTTTTACAAGGTTTTGTGGACTCCCTGGGGCAACCAAGGGTAGTGAAGCATGCTTGCAGTTCCCTCCCTGGAGCTCACAGAAGGCCTTCACCACCACTTAAAGTCACTTAGCATGGCCTGTATTTCTTCTATGTTCAGAGCTGACACATAAGTACCCCCAAAAGAGTCTCACAACAACTGTTTTAAGAATTTGCTCTCTGATATTCATCCAGGCCGTGCCCGAGGGTCCTTAGTGTGAGCTAATTTCTCACGCAGTCCTGCTGTCTCCATGTCAGTCTGTCACTTCATCTTCCTGCACATAATAGTGGGGTTTAGAGGCTTTAGACCACTTTCATCTACACTGACAGAGGAGTTTAAATATAAAATTCTATTAAGTTCCTACAGGTCTTTGAAAATCGTTAGAATAGGATAGATGAAAAAGATAAAAGAGATACAACTTCTAGATAGAAGAGAGAGATACAAATTGGAAGTCTTTAATCAAAAAGAAACTTTATCCATATAAAATTTGAATCTAATCTACATGTGTTCAAGCCCACAGATGCCACACCAAACTTGGTCTCTCCCCATATGAAGATATTGTAAAACATGAGAAGAATTTGGGATTATTTCAGGAGAGAAAGGAGTAGAAGAAATATGGGAGATTGACATTAGATGTAATCAAAAAAGGATTTTATTAGTACTACTCTCAAGAAACTTCTGCCCTAAGGGGCTTTTGTTTCTCTCCATCATGGTATGGATCTATTTTCATAACAATGTGAGTTTCATTTTTTAAACATAACTAAAAGATAATTAGTTGAACCAATTCTCAAAGAGATTCCAATAATTAAAACTGCAAAAACTGCAAAAAGTCCCAAATGAAATGCACTACAAAATTTAAGTTGGTAAAAACTGTATGTTATTAATTTACTTATATTTAATTAAGGCAAATTCCTCCGATAGAGCTGGATTTGTAATGGGGATTTCTATCAACAAGAAACTGTAAAAATATATACCAGTGTAAATACTGATTTTGCCAGTACTTCACTTACCCCACGTCTGTATTCTAAATATACTTACACTAGTTCTCAAACAGCTGTAATATAATAGCATTCCTTTTAATCCAGTTAAAGCTAGATAGCATTTTCCTAGTAGAGTTAATAAAGCTCACTACAGCTTTCCTACCATATCTTTACCTAAAATAAAGGCAAGCAAAGCAAGTGTGGTGCTACAGTATTGCTCCAATATCAATACTGAGACATTAACAATAGAGAAAGAAAGCCAACAAAAGACCTAATACTCAAAAGCAGACAAGAAAAGCCAAAGAACTTTTATGCAATTTAGTATCTGCACAATAGGTAGCAAAAGCACACCAATAAAATATCAAATTAAATTTTGCACATATATGGAAGCAATAAGCATTTATGGCATGCTGAAAATTTACCTGAATGATATGAATATAAGCCTTTATCTGGAAAAAAAATATTGAAATGAAGTAGTGTCAGGGAAAAAATATATGAATCAACACATGTAACAGGGATGATTAGAACCTTAAACTTTTCTATAATTGCTGCCAGAGATGGAAGAATTTGATAGTGTAGCCACACTACTTCAAAATTATAAAACTCAAGCAGCTAAGAGAAATTAAACCACAAAAATGCCAATAATCACTTCTGGATCAACAGTTATATACAACAGCCACAGAGATCTAGTAGAGCAATTTCAGTCATTTCCAATTTTGAAATACAGTTGCACATTTTTATTACAAGTGTTTAACTTTTTAAGGGCAAAATGTATATTCAGCTGGGCATACAATATGAGCTGCTACCCTTAAAAATATTGCATGCTTCTCTTGGCCCTGCAGCACTAGCAGAACTTTCCCAAGGTGTAGTTTTGAATGCTCCTTTAAAATTAACAGACTCTGAAGTGATGTGCCAGTCAATCTTCTCCCTCCTGCTAGGTCTTGACCTGGTAAATACGTACATACATGAGAACCTTAATTATATACTGTTGTTACCACTGAATTTTAGAACCCTGATATGAGCTGAATGATTAAATGCTTGCAATACCTGATTTATTGTTTGCACTCCTTAAGTCTGACTGGTTTATGTATTTTAGCTTTCCAAACAATCATACCAAGTTTTCTAAACTGAGCCAAGGAATAGGACGCGGATATCTGGACAATTCTGGAAACATGAAATGTTCATTGGATTTGTAGATTTTGAAATATGACTTCCATATTAAGATGTCATAATACAAAGAAGGCAAGAAGCCAGAATAACATTAACAATATCTTGTCATTAGCAAGATTTTGTAAATATTTTTATTCCTTGTAGTTGAAAAGCTCCCAGACAACTTACTAAACAGAAGAGTGCCAGTCTGTAAGTAAATGATGCACCTCAGATTATATGATATGACAGTGTTAGAGAAAATTTCAATTTCTTGCCAAATGGTGCTGTTAATGGATTCACTGGATGACTAAGTGCCTTCTGGCAAGTCACACTTTTTCTGACATCCAGGTACTAACTATTTTAATATGTGGATCATACTACTAAATCACCTACTACTTACAATTTCTAACTCTATATTTTCAACTTTGGTTTCTTGATAAATGTAATACATTTTTATGTCTCAGAATTCCATTAGTCAATGTAATTTCAAAGTAAATTATAGGGGTTTTTCAGCATCACTTACAACCTTTTAGATGGGATTTATTGTGTAAGTTCTCTAATATTTGTATTCCTTAATGCTAATCTCTTCTGGTTATGGACTTCATTAAAAATTATACTTTTTTGGCTACAAAATTATGAAAAATGCAGTTTAGAGACTTTTTATAGCTTACCCTGACAACATCAGGTGTTACCTGAACACTAAAGGTGGAAGTGTGCCATGTGCCCACAAAATAAAATCTATTAACACAGTGTAGAAATTATTCATCTAGTTAAAAGTTAGGGACTTTCTGAATTTAACTGCTGGATAGATCTTCAAAAACATACAGTTTCTTGAAGACAACAAGAATATAAACTTAGTGAGATTATAATGGGATTGAGGACTAGGAAAGCAATGTTTGTTTCTATATGGTCATAACACAGAAAGGAAGAAGTCAGAATAGTATTAAAACCATCTGAAAACTTCATTGCACAACAGAAGAGTAGTTTAATAACATGATTTTATCATGTATCAGAGAAATAAAGTAATTATCTTAAACTGCTTCAAAAAAGCTTTTTAAGTATTTTTGTAGTTTAATTACAATTTAGTAAATTAATATTCTAAATTAGTTTCTTTTATTAGAAAAAGAAAAATATTTTGATAGTTTAAGGCCTTTTTAGACATCCCTGTATCATGCTAAATACCTTTTAATTAAAGTATTTAAGAAACCATAGATGTACAATAAAATATAATAAATAAATAATAGATGTACAGTAAATACAATACTGGTATATATATCCATATTCTATGAACAAAATATCAATGCATGCAAACCAAGATAACATGCCCAAGGCCTATGCTTCATTTAAAGAAAGAGAAAAACTAAGGAAAAAGCATGAAGGAGAAAATTAATTGTCATTTTGGCTCTCTAGGATAAAATGCATATAATAAATTAATCATGGCCTGTGCCACTGACCATAAAATGCTCCATATTATAATTTGGAAAAAAGTCTCTGATGCGTGTGTCCATTAGGTACAATTCACTTACCTACCAGTGAACAGCATTATTGTCATTTCCTCAAGTCAGGTTCAGTGACATTCATTGAAAATTATGGTGCTGACTTCCCAAACTCACAACAAACTAAAGGAACTTGCTGAGACAGCAAGATCCTGATTCTGCAGTGAAATGAGCCCCTACAGGGCTCCAAGGAAGGGAATAATTTTCAGTGGAAGAAGATTGGCCATCATTTCACAGGTGCTCATATTTCACAGATTAAAGTTCCAGATACATTTGTAATTAATTGTTGTTAAACTTTAATGATTTTGGTACTACGAAATGTATATCTTGATGTTCTACAATATAGACTTGATAGCTTTACCATTTAAATAATGGAAGAGAGGGATTAAATTAACAGTTATGACATTCCTCCTTGATCAGATGGTAGAGCCACATAACATTCAAAAACTAAAAACTGTCAGCACTCAGCATTGATGAGTCCCTCTAAAAATGTTTTTCAAAAATTAATAAGCAATGGGATTATTTATTTTTTAATTCAGTCTATCAGTTTGATTTTTTTCTAGTCGGATTTAATAATTTTTATCATGTTAAGGTCTCAGCATTGCTGCAGAAAATACAGTCTGATGGAAAAATGTACAAAGTAAAAAATTGAAAACATGAAAAAATTTTCATGTTACTCAAAACACTTTGTTTACACATCATAGCTTTTCTTTATTCCCATTCAAAGAATGAATAAAATCTAAAGAAAAAGAATTATATATAGCTTTTTGCACACTATACGCAGATTTTTTTTAGAACATAACTGCAGTCAGATTTTGTCCCAACAGTTTAAACTCTCATTACTGTAATTTGTCTCCTTCCAGATTTTTATGGACCTGGTGAATCATGAAATTCAGTGAATGGAGTCATTGATGAATTTAATTCTAAAAGTAATGAAATTCCTTTTACAAGAAAACTACTCCAAAGTAGGTTTATTTACATTTACTTTAATTTTGATTTATTTTTTCTTGTCTTCAGATGTTGGGAAAAAAAATTGACTCCTACATGTGGATTTTCAAACACTGTAATTTCTAAAATCTTTGAGATCTTGTTCTCAGCAGAGTTTATCTCCCGTAGATTTATTACTTTTCCCTTACTGAGGATGTTCAAAATATAATTTTTTATTTTTCAAACCATATTGTGAATTCTCATGGTATTCAAAAACTGTAGAGACCTGCTGCTGTACAGACCTATGCTGCAGCAAGAGACCTGAAAATGTCTGGGTTTATTGCTATATTCATATTTCTTCTCATTTGCACACTTAGCTGTTACCTACACTGCACATTGCACTCTCTGTGGACTGCAGATCAATAATTCAGACAGTTTCACTTTAAAGCTGCAGAATCTGACTTAGAAAACAAGTGTCAGTCACTTTTCAATCCTAAGTATTTGGGAAAGTCTTAAAACACTTGGAGTAAAACAAAATCTGCTTCTGAAACAAATTCAGCATTAATATAAAACTAAAATACTGTTGTTCTTCAAAACATAAAATATCCCCATATTCTTTCTCAATTCACAATACCAGCTCACACTTCAAAAATGCTCACATTACATAGATAAAACTGTAAAAGATGGAGTAAGAATGCATCATATGCAATTTGATTTCTATCTCTATATTCCGGGCTCATGGAGAGAGGAACTAATTTTAGATACATGATCCCATGGTATAAACCTTGTTTTATTTCTGTATCATTTCTCAAAAAACAGAAATAATAACAATAACTTGCACATCCTAATAACCACGGACCCAGCACCCAAAGCACATTCAATTTTGTATGTATTCTCCAATAAGATTCTTAGCTAATGTGAGATGGAAAAACAGCCTACCAAAAATGAGAATTCCTAAATATTGTCTAACATTATTTTTAATTTTCTGGTTGCAATCTTTTTCAGAGGCAATATAAAAAGAACTTCAGTTTGGCTGTAATTCTAATTAATGCTGGAATTCTGGGTGTATGGCTGATTTTATGGTAATTAGAGAAAATGAATTCTAAAAACTCACTTTTAAAGCTGAGCACAATAAGTAAAAGAGACCTACTCATTACCCCACATTTCTCATAAGAAAAAGTTTAAAATATACTCATTGGATCAGGTTATGAAAATCTCAAATATAATTAGCTGAAAGAGCTAGTAAGTCATAATCCTATGTTCTATATTAGTTCCAGTTTCTAAGTAGATGTCTGTCAAAAAACACAAAGGAGAAAGTATGGGAATGATTCTTTATCACTAGGAAATTAATGGAATGTATGGATCAGAGGACTGGGAAAGAGAAGGTGGACAGCTGACTTAGATCAGTCTGTACCACAACACACTGCCCACTCAAAGATATTGAGAGATAAATATATGTAGAAACGAAGCTACTGGCTCTGAAAGCTGGCTCCTAAAAAACCAGCATATGGGGCTCCGTGGGAAGCTTGCACTTTGCTACTGGCAATCTGTAAATACAACTTCACTCTTCAGGGCTGACAGTCTGCTCTTCTTCAGGAACACTGCAATCCAGGGATATTAAAAAGAGAATAGAAGTGCTAAGCGTAGGTGGTTCTTTTAAACTACCTTTAGAGAGTAACACTTAAGTATTGTCTTCAAATAAATATGTTTATCCCTACTCGACAATCATAAAGATAAAAAAGCTTAGATGTGTAATGTGTATTTATATAAACAAAAAAGAAGCTTGTAATTCAAAATATCTCTCCTGTCATTTCCCACACTAGCAATTTTTGAGGTTATACAATAAATTCTTTCATCACTAATTCTATACATAGAGAGAATGCAGAAAAGAACAAAAGGTAGGAGGACTAAACTGCTGAGATTTTGCATCCCCAAAAAATTGAAATCATCCTGCTTAATAACAGCCCAGTACATGTTCTAAGAAGTGCTTTGAAAAGCATTGACAAACATGCTAGACGTGCCTTGTTCTAAGAGATTTTCTTCACGTTGTCATAATGTGCTGCTGGATAGCATCTTCTGTTTCATGATATACAAGAATGTTATTGAGAGATACAAAAATATCTTCAGATACAAGAAACTGATCTATTGACTTCATACTCTTTTGACATCTCAAAAAAAGGTAAAAAATCCTAGACTTCTATGTGTTATTAATATAGTATAAATATTTTACTTAGTGACGGCAAACAGTCTTCAGAGGTGCTGTCTGCCCTTCACCAGTTCCTGGTGATGACATTTAGATTGGGAAGAGCATTTTTGGAGCCCATCTGGTGCAATGCCTGTCTCAGGCCTGGCCAACTGACACTGCATTGTTTACAGCCTTGTTCACTTGGGTACTGGACCTCTCAGTAGGATATTGCATGACCTCTTTGGACACCAAGAAGTACTTTTATTTTCATTTCAGAGGTGTGACAGCAATAAAAGAAAAATTTTGTTTTCCCAATGCTAAATGGATTCTGCTGCCATAGCTGAGCTCTGATCAGATGCTAAATTTCCAATTGTATACTCTTTCAGACCCCAGAAAGCAAGGATTTTAATTCCAGGATACCTTGTTCTGTACATTAAAAACTATCTGTTTAAACTGAAAATTATTTATGATACACAAGGAATCAAGACATTAATATATTCCTAGACCACTAGAGAAAATCCTTCTTTATCAGGTTCCTATACCTGTACAAAAGGAAATAGGATTATTTAGTGTAGGAACATCTGAATTCTCCAGCAATAATAGTGAACATCTGAAATTGCTTATTTGATTGGAGTTTTTAAAACCAGAGGCTGAAAAACTAGTGCTCTGGGAACAGCCTAGCTAAACTATCTTCACTGAAAAGCAGGACTTTTATACCAAATCGTAGTATTTCACCAAAAAAGAAGATATGCTAATTCCTTTCCTCTATATTTACAGACAAGCTTGTACAATTGTTCAGTTGAGCACATTATGAGTATTAGTATTTATTAGTTTAGTTTTATTATTTATTAGTACATAGTAATATTGCTATGTAAAAAAACCTGAATGTCTTCCAAATTTTGAGCCAATATCATCCAACAGAACTTTACTCAAATATCACTAAAATTTGTTAAAAAACAAATCATAAATTCATTCTTAATGTCAGTTATTTATTGCACAGACAGAAATTCTGACAGACAAATAGTGTTTGTTTGCAGGATTGGATATTTCCTGAAAACCAGAATTTCACTAACTTCACACACAAAGAGTCCAATTGGTCTGTAAAAATAGTCGTAGATGGAAACTTCTTAAAATGTATTAAAAATGGCATAGACTGTATAAGAAGTACAATTTAAAAACTTTAGTTAAATAACAGTCATGTCATGTAAGACTGAAGAGGACTGAATTGCAATAGAACTCCTTATCTTTTAACTATCACTTCTTCCAGCTTTTTGGGGACAAGTATAATCTTAAAATATCAAGGCTATGCAGTGTGAGTCTCTGACAGTGTGTCTATCCCAGAATATTATGATATGGAGCATTTTAATCCTTCTCACCATCAAGTGCACAGAAGCAAAACAGATCAACTGCTTGAAATACTTGTATACAATGGGTTATGCAATAAAAACTCTACATAGCACATATGAACTATCCAAGCTTGTTTTCATGACTACACACATAAGGTTCTGTGAGTTTGTGTGAAACATGCACACACACTCACATACAATGACTCAAAGAAACTCCAAGTAAATCTTAAAAATTACATTTGGGCTGTTGTTGTGTTGTTAGGGGTTTTTCTGTTTGTTTTGGAGTTTTGGTTTTGTTTTGTTGGGTTTTGGGGTGGTGGTGGGTCTTTTGGGTTTTGGGAGTTTGGTTCATTCGGTTTGTTGGGTTTTTTAAATAACTGCCAACTGGTATTTATAAAATTTATTCAGTGAGGAAGAGCTTTAAATCACTGGCAGTATTGAACAGTTAAACCGGAGAAACCACGAAGTATTGAAGAAGCAGATTTTTCCCCTTTACTGTCTTATTCTCATGTATTTATTTTTATTACCATACTTTAAATATGCTAGTTTCAAAATATATACTGATAACTACTGCAGACCAAGTATAAAAAAACTCTACAAAGTAGAATTTTTAAAGAAATTTCATTTGTGAATCTAAGCACATAATATAATATCAAAGGAAGACAACAGGCCATGGTATTAATTTATCTACATATGATGTTAAATACAGGTTACTTTAAGAAATACGAGCTAAAGAGAGAGGTCCTGCAAATCTACTTTTGCTTAAACAATGAAATTATGAACATAATACAAAAGAGCTTCATGAAAAAAAAAAGCCCATTGCAAAAAACAAGATAATTTACTCCAACTGAGAATCTGAACTGAGTTATAAGAAAAAAATGGTGCGATGCACAGTGGTTGATACCATTTGTAGCATGTCACTCTCATCAGTAACCACAATGATCTAATTCATAACAGCTACAAATTAACATAAAAATTCTGTCAGCTTTCCATTTGCAGGAATTTAATAGATTTTATTATGCATTCATTCAAATGAACTATACACAGAGTGAAAAACTAATAATAACCTACTTTGTAACCTCCGTGTGGGACTCTCGCCATGGAGCTGTCTGCGTGGCAAATATGGTGAGGGATGGGGAAGTGGCAATGAAGAGACATCATGTGTTTGAAGTTTGTACCAGTGGGGTTCATCATCTAGTAATGCTGTCTCTAACTCAATAAGAATCTAAAAAAGAAAAAATGGTTAAAAGTAGGAAAGCATTGCGCAACAGAATATTTTAAAATAGAAATACCCATGAAATTTATTCTATTATTCTCTTACTGCTAAGGACTTTGTTTGAAGTTATATAAAAACCTTGCTTTAATATGCAAGAATCTTCTGTGCCTTTTAGAACACTAAATATACCCAAAAACGTTCACAAAACCCTTATTACCTTATGAGAGCCTTTACAGTTTTCAAATAGGTAAATGAGCAATGTTCCAAAGTTTTAGTAAAATATGACTATGGTTAATATAGATTTGAATGAGCAATTAGAAATTAAGAAACCACATTCATGCTGTTACTAAAACAGAAAAAATGCAGAAAGAATCTCATATCAGGATTATGTAATTTGTGTGAGATCACTGTTTGTTTACTACTAAGTGAAAGAAAAAGTAAAACAATAAAACCAGCTTTGCTTTGAGCAGTTAGTAATTTTTTGAAAATAAGTATCTATACATAAGTATGAGAGAGCAACTGTATTTCTATAGCAACTACCAATACTTGTATACCTCTCCTAAAAATTCACTTTCTTCCTCTCGAACTCGTGCTTGGTCCCAAAGAGTGATTTCTAACATTCGTTCTCTAAACTCTCTCCGATGAACTGGAGAATAAATAAATGTCTGATTCCACTTAGGTTCCAATGTTTTCTTTACTGTTTTTGTTCTTCTTTTATTTTTATCACTGAAAAAAACAGTTAAATATTAAATATGTTCAAAACACCATTAAACTGCATTAAGTATATAATGGAAAATAGGAAATCTTAAATCAGCAGTTCAATTTGTAGGATCAGGGGTACTATAATCTACATCACGTTATAATGGTCAGTGCATATATTGAGGATAATTCATAAGCTCACATTAAAAACTCAGGTTAGGTGATTTCAAGTTTATGTGCCAATTCCAATTTTAAGATGTTTCCCAAAACCCACAAATTTTTTAATATGATTTTGCATGTATTCTCTTTTATTTTGGAAACAGCATTTTATAAAATAAAATGTACTTCCATAAATGGGATATCCACAAAGCACAGCCTGACAGTAGAACATCTCCACAGACAACATTGGGCATTGAGCTGCATTTCAAAAAAAATGAGCCAGCTGGTTCACTGGAGTTCCAGTCCTACAGCAGCTCCCTCCAACTGCAGAGCGGGAAGGAGCAGCTGGCCCACATGCAGGATGGGCAGGGAGCTGGGGGCAGTGCAGGGCTTTCCTGGCTAAGGGCTCCTTATCCACCTGGGAAACCAGAAGCCCCAAAAACAGGTTACATGTTCTTTTCCAGCAATACTGGAACAAACAGCCTTCTCAAAACAGCTTCCCAAATCCTTTGGTCACTCCAGTGAATCGCCAGGCCGAAGGTGGACCTCCATTGTGAGGTGAGGTCTCCAGGCAAGGCTACCCTGGCAGCCTTGGCTCTGGCTCCAGGGTGCTGTTGAAAGCAATGTTTTTGCAGAATATTTCTGCTAGAAAGAATTAATATTTTCTGATTGAAACAATTTTTGCTGGAAAACACCCACACTGCTCCTACTGAGAATACTGACAGGAGTCCTCATAACAATGCTTATTCTAAACCTGCTGATTGCTGCATAATGCAGCTGCCAGACTAATTTATAAGGATTTTTTAATAGGCAATGCAGATGCAGTCCATTCGTTAATACTTGCAATTTTAATAAAGTCATTGTATTTCTGAACTGTTACTTGGAAGTTGGATCAAAAAATTACCTAAGTAATAATACTTTTAGACACACTGTTAAAAAAGACCATAAATTATTTCTAGCATACTAAAGGTTTGTTTACTCTTGTGAACTGTTACATTGTACAATATTTTTCAATTAAATTTCTTAATTAAAAGAGAATTCACCATCTTCATCTAATTAAATGATTGACTTACTTAAGTGTATTTTACCTCCAGCATGTTTCTTTCTACTACACTAGAAATATACTGTTGCTTACTTAGCTTTTAAATCTAAGGAAACAAAACTGAATTTCCACATCAGAAAAAAAACCAAAATTCTGTAAGACAAATTGCTGATCATAAACACATAAAACAACTAAAGAAAAGTTCTGAATGTTTCTCATAAATGGGAAAAAATATAGATTAATAAAATTTAATGTCACTATATTTTAGTTATCACAATTTACATTGTAAAACATTGTGAACACACTTTTGTTAGTCTATTAATTATTCATTATTATGGAAAAAGCAGGTAAGATAATTGGAGCAGACCTGATTCTCAGTTTAGCACAGCTTCAGCAGCTACAAACACACTACAGCATTTTGAATAAAGTAGGGATGTACACCAACTGTTCAAATACTGGTGAGGCTGGGAAAATCTATCCTTTTAATCATCAATGACACAGCAAATTAGGTAGTCACATCAAATTTGCTTGTCAACCTATGGTATACAACAAAATTGGAAAAGCAACTTGGAAAAGTCTTCCAAAATACTAAATAGCTTTAATTCGTACTGAACTCAAATGGTAATGGAGATAGCTAGCATCTTCCCAGTTTAGCTATTTGGAAAAGCAAAGGAAGTAAAAATACAAGTTGCATTCTGTTCCACAGATTCAGTAATCCAATGATCTATTATTTTGAGTGGCATTAAAACTTTGAATTATTTGGTTAGTACATTATAAAATAAAGGTAAACATGTCCCCCTACTGACACAATCTGAGGAAACATCAATTAAAAAAATAAACTGGAAAACACACTATCACTTCTGCTGGTCTTCCCAACACCTAAATTGAAACACAGAAAATCATGGACTAAGAAGTGAAAGTTCTTTTCAGGAATAGGGGTCCTACTGCAGTTTAACTTTTCCTAAGTGCATCTATGATACCATCCAGATTAACACGAGTCCTGTGCTCTAGGGAAAGTTTTCAAAGTGCAAACGTGAACTCTCAGTTGAGTCCCCTTCAGCCTTACCTCAATTATACTGTGAACAGGTATCTGTGTGTTTCAGATGCCAAACCTGTTATTGCCTTAGTGTATAAAGGTGGGGCAAACCAAACTGCTGGACTCATCAGTCCAGAAATTTATGAACCCGACCGTGTAGCATCTTCTTTGCTCTAGAGAAGAATAACTGCCATAGGAAATAAAGGCACTATAATACACTAATAACATTCTTTGCAAATAACAGATCCCCATGTTTACCTTTCTTTCCTTTTCTATTCAGTATTTTATAATATAACCAGGGAAAGCAAGTTTGTGCTTAGTGTTCAAAGACACCTTGCTGTTACATACCATGTTCAACACAAGAGCTCAACACTGCAAGCCATTATTCATGTAAGCATGGCTGACAAACTCAGCTGTGCATGTCACCTGAGTATCAGACTAATTCAAATATTCCTTGTTTTTGTGTTCACCCTACCTTCTGTCTGGAAGAAAGTAAATTTTAACATAAGGATTCCTTGGCCTCCCATCTTCCCTTGAAGGAAGATCCTTTGCTCCCAGTATGGTCACTATTAACTGATGACCAACCTTGTCATACCACAGTTTTATCTGTAGGAAGAAAATATTAATTAGTGAACTCATTTCTACAATGAAGTTGTATAGTAATCCTTAAAAATAATTTTGCTCATGAGCTTCTATTTATATTGGTTACTTAAACAGAAAATATTATATTCTACTTTTCATTTATAACAAAGAATAAAAATAAGTTAATACTGTAATAGCTTCAGTATATACCAGGAGTTACTCTTTTTTTAAAACCCTGTACTATAAGTACCTTGCTTCACACTAACTGTTTTTCACATGGTGCTCTGGTTAGGATTATTTTCCCTTGTATTGTATTACTTGCATTATTAATGTATAGTATTCATATATATACATCTCTGAGGAGTTTGTGCACAATTAATTAATAATGTTTCATCTGCTGTTGTGCTAAAGAGACTATGGGATAAACCCATAAATATTTCATATCACTTAATATTTTTCAACATATATACACTTATTCTGAAATAATACAAGTCCTCCATAAATACTGAGAGGAAGGCTCAGTAATCCAACCCTCTTCATAGTCCAAGTAACAAGATAAAAACCACTATTATTCATTTGTAGATATTGTTATTAACCAGTCTAAGGCTTGATTTGCTATCCTGCTTTATTACAGTCATTACAAGCTGCTATTTAGCTATATCAGTTTGAATTCTATGACTGCAAGTACATCAGCCAAGAAAAGGATATGACTACTCCAGAGCAGTCACTGCAGAAGGGGGAAATGTTGCAGTTAGGGTAAAACAAAGCCTTACAAATAGCCAGGAAGCCACTGCATGCTGGTAGCAGTGCAGTGTCTCTAGCTGCAGCTTACTGAGGAGCCTCTCCTCATGAGGACTTTGCCCGAGACAGGACAAACCAGGACATTTAAAGAAAACAGTGACCCTGCCTGAACTTAAGGGAATCAGAGAGGATAATGCCCAGCTGCACACCTACCCAGGCAATACACCTTTAGGCATGAATATACCCTAGCTCAGGTAGATATAAAGAGGAGAAGGTGCATTTTCTGTGGAAACAATCTCACTTAATTTCAGCGACAGGGTTTTCTTCTGCTATCATAGCTCCTCATCTTCAACATTTCAGTCTCCTAAAGAAAGGTCTTGATGTAATTCTCAAGACTTTTAACCCATAAAGAAGAGGCTAATTTAGCTCTCTGCCATTCCTAATACCTCACTAAGTGAGATTACACTAAGACACACCAACTCAGTTATTGGTGGCAGTGTACTTCTTCCTTCACTGCTTCAGATCTTGCAACTCCTGTAGCCACTAACCATTTGAATGGATATTAAAAATGGGATATTTGTCCTCCATTACCCTGTCATTAGCCCTGCTACAGACTTTAAAGGTGTTTGGCACTAATAGTTAAAGGGCCCTGTGGCTAATCATCTCAGCATGAATTTTAGATATTGTTCCTACATTCTTACAAGCCAGGGGCTTTGAGAGTATTTTTTCTACACTGAGAATTATCTGGACTTCTAGCTATTTACATCCAGCTACAGATGAAAAGCAGAAAGCTTGTACCAACAGTACACCTTTAATGACCTCTGAAGTGCAAGTCAACTTAAATGTTCTTTGACAC
Source organism: Ammospiza nelsoni (assembly GCF_027579445.1). Taxonomy (NCBI): domain Eukaryota; kingdom Metazoa; phylum Chordata; class Aves; order Passeriformes; family Passerellidae; genus Ammospiza; species Ammospiza nelsoni. Next base: position 129,175,151 of record NC_080633.1, read on the forward strand.
TAAACCCACAGGTTTCCTTGGGAGTCCTGAAGCAAAAGACAGACTTGGCTGGTCCCACATCTCAAGTGGAATAGCACTGAAGACAATCTTCTTCATTTATTTTTTGTGGAAAATTATGCTTGCTTAAGGAGAATGAAATAAATTTGTGATACAGATACTATCAAAAACTGTGACTGATGAATGTGAAATAATCTAGATATAGGCACCAAGAATACAACCAGAATTATGTGTTCATATGCAAGCTAAATATATTTGTTTCAGACTGATTTTTTACAGGAAAACTTCAGTCAAAATATTTAGAGAATTACTTAAGCAGAAACTGAAATAATCTGACACCACTTCATTGAGATGCTTTAACAACTGCAGTTTGGATCAGGAGCTCAAGATTTGCATTGACTTGTACCTTCTACTTTTCCCTTGATGTTCTGAAATAAAAAATTGGAAAAACTTGAACTTAATGGGCATATTTTCCCTGTAATGCTCTTTAATTTGCCTTGTTACAGGAAAAGCCAGGAGTCAGAATTAAGACCAGAAAGCTCTCTCTCCCCTACATTCACACTGCTAGCACTCCAATACACAGCACAGGTACTTGTAACCCAAGCAGTCGTTTGACTAGGATGCAAGGAGAAAAAGGGAAAAAACTGTGAGAGAATGGTCAAAGAAGCCCATAGAGGGGAGAATGGGATTGCATTCTTATGGGATTAGAAGAAGGAAGAAGGGACAAATAAAAAGCTGCTTTATAATTACAGTGAAAGTAAAACAGACAGGATACTTTTTGGTGAAACACGGGAAGAATGAACCACTAATGTCAGGGACCAGAGATTAAAAGGGGAAAAATAGAATGAATGAGAGAAATGTTATGAGGTGACAAAATAACTAGCCATGCTAACTGGCACAAAATGTGTTGAAAGAGAGACTGGGATGAATAAGAATCTAGCAAGATTTTTTTACAAACACACACACTTGTATAATTTTAGAACATCTAAGAAACTTCAACAAAGCAATCCTGATCTAAATGAAGGAAAGGGAAAGCTAAACTAACAACACATAAAATATGCTATATAAAAAATCATGCTAGCTGATGCTAATGTTGAGACTAACACCTGAACAAAACCTTCTTGAATGGGATTTTGTCTGTCTAGGTTACTTATGATGTAGGCACCCAAGATTTGCTTGGAAGTGGTGCAACCTGAATACTTTCCCACTTTGCACTGAAGTCTTGGAGACAAATGAGCCATACACATGCTCATATACTTTCTTTCCCTGGGCTCCTTCAGCAGCCAGACATGCACCTAATGCTTTATTAAGCTTTTGCTGTGACCTACATTCAGGCAAACAGGCATGTAAATTCAGAGCATCCTGATACTGAGATGCACTGAGATGGTGTGTTATTCACAGAGGGGTGCATCTGCTGCAGACAGGCTGCCAGGTAGGAATAACTGCCACAGAGTGCAGGAAGCAGGAACTCTTCTGCACTCAGAGGATTGAAGGAAACGGAGATGTGGGTCTGACCCCAGCTTCATTCTTTCTGGTTTTTAACCACTAGTGTTCTAATACAAGAGCAATACAGGTCTGGAACCTGCCATGCTAAACTGAAGCATGCTTTGGTAACACCACACACTCCTATTCCCAGCAAAAGTGTGTCTCAGCTTCAGATGAGACTTGGTACTCCAGAGAAGAATGCAATGTGGCATAGCTTGATAATAAAGTCACTATTTTGATACACAGGTTCAACCTCTTCAGTCTAAACAGTATTTAAACAGCAGTACATGTCCTGCTTCTGGAATAAGCTTCCTACACAAACAGTATATAAAAGCTGACTGCTGCTGCTGCATTCTGAGAAGTGAGGATGCAGGTATCTAGTACATCTAGCTAGCATTCCTGGTTCACAGAATCACAGAATAATGGGTAAGATTGGTCCTCTGTAGCCTCAGTAGAAGGTGCCTCCCCTGGAGAATCAACTCACCCTCTGGAGCAGCCTTAGTTTCAAATAGATTTAATGGGCTTAGGTGTCTTTAATTTGGGTTAATCACCCACTGCAGGTATTGAGGCACTTCGATCTTTCCCTCAACTGTACAAGTGAAAGATCTTCCTCAAGGCACCTGTCCTGGGTTGACTATATGATGCTTTTATCCCCAATCGTCTCATTCTGTTTATGTTGAATAATAAGTTTTGCACCTTTATTTGAAGTTAGTATAAGTTATATAAATTAAGGATATAAATTCAGTTTACTAGATTTCATCTTTTTCTATTAGATCTCATCTTCACTAAAATTTTAGAGCACTGACTGAGGTCAGAGTTTAGAAAAGAAGTAATCATGTATAAGAACCCCCTACTCTTATTCCCCCTGACAAGGGAATCAGTTAAGAAATTCTAGAAAATATTATTGTTGCACTTCTTATACTCCTATCTCATGAATGTTTGACTGTTTCCTCAACTATGCAATTCTAATGGAGTTTTATACACAGGACATACAGGCAAAACATATCTTCAGTCATAATTTAGATTTAGAAACAGAGAATATTTGAAGTTTTAAATCCTATGCTACAGTTATGTCTTTGTTATATAAGGGTTACTTCACGAATCTCATGAAAAGAGATAAAACTTGTGCCACTGGGAGAGACCATCTGCCCTACAGCTGATTTTTACCACACAACCTATTCAAACATCTCTGGCTTTTAGAGACAGCTGGCCAGGCATTTTTTTTCCTTCTGTTGCTCATTATAATTTTTCATGTAACCTACACAGATGTTTATTATGCTTATTATTATTTTAAAATTACATACTACTTTTCTTTCTCACATTATTCTGAAACTAAAGATATACCAGTGGGATCTGTTGTTTGAAAAAAAAAATCTCAGTTTAATTTAAAAAATACTTGCAATAATCTTTTTTTGGACTTAAGCTTATGTAGATGCTGAAACTGCCCTGAGGTGGTGATGTCCGTGGCATAGCTGAGGCCAGTTTTGAATGTTGTTAAACACACCTCTAAAAAATCCTGAGCACTGAGGGTTGCTAAATCAAACTACTATTGCTTTCTGCTTCAGCTGCTGTCTAATATGCTTGAACAATTACAAGAAAAGGGTGTCAAATGGAAAAGCATGTAGGATATAAAGGCCAGGAAATTATAGAAGTATTTATGCTGCCCTAATCTATGTCTCCTTTTTAAATCTCTTTTTTAGTGGTTTCACCTTTTACATATTTTTATACATGATCAAATATATTGATGTTCTGTGTTAAAGCCAAAAGGATGGCTGAAATTTTTGAAGTTAGAAAAACCCAGAGGCAACTCTAGCTCAAAAGAATGCTTTGCCAAGTAAACAAGAGATACTGCATAGAAAATACAATTTTAAGAACAGATTTTTCCCTACAGAGATTCATAAAGCATCACTCTGCAAGTTTGAAAATTACTGGTATGGCAAACTGAATCTAAAAGTTCAGGAAATGAAGATGCACTTTTACAAGTAATGTAAAATTAGTAAAAGCTCAGTGGGCATTTGATAGGAAAGAAACTGAATGTCTTTCTTCCCAATGAAATAATGATGATTCTATGAAATCATCCAGTGAGCCAGAAGATGAATGCAATGTCATGGAGGGAAGTGTGGAAGAGGAGCTTTTGCCAGAAAGGATCAGTTTCAGAATAAAAAGTAAAGAAGATGCAAGCAAGAATAAAGATATACATTTCCTGTTTAGAGTGATGAAACAAATAAGTATAAACAGAATGTTTGGAGATTTTCATTCTTGTAAGGAGTTCTACAGGCACAGCTATACCTCAGCCCACAATGAAATGTATACTTCCTGACAACCGTAAACAGCAGCTCAGAGCTCTGATTTAGTGAATTTGTCATGCCAAAAAAGTAACCAGAGTTCTGCACTGCTGCTGGACTGCTCCTAATACCCTTGTTTGCAGACCACTGGAGAATTCCTGTTCTTTCAGCAGCTTGCATGGTAACTATATCTAACACTAATCTTTTTATACTATCTACTATCACCACTAGAAGTGGGCAGATGGATCACTTTTTGTTTCAGAGTAGGTGCAATGATTTTGCCAAGGTCATAATTTTGAGTTCTTCAAGAACTCTTGTCAAAACCCTTATGTTTAGCATGGACTGTTACTGGGCTCTGCAAAAAAAACCTGTTAGACATGTCCACAAGGACTCCACAGGCACTGATTGTTTAGACAAAACTGGGGGTAAGGACAATTCTTACCTACAATATAAAAAATAATGCAAGGGTGAGCAAGTAAGCCTTAAACATTTTCACCTCTTGTTAGATACTTTCTAGCAAATGACTTTTTTTTCTTTTCTCAACTACCATAATCATTTGAGCAAAGTATTTTTTTTGTTTCATGAGAGGATATTAGTCTAAGTGGAACAGACAACTTTTATGTCTATGTCTTTATTTTGTATAATGGAATTAAAATATGGAACTACTACATGTTATTTCTACATTACAGTATTTCATGAAACATGCATATTTCAGGCAGAGATTTCCTTTTTAACTTGAACAATAACTGTCATATAATTTATAATTTATTTAGCACATATATAAAAAGAAATAAATATTAAAAAAGCTACTTATATAATATTTACCTCTATGAACTACTTAACAACTTGTAATTGTACTTCTCTAAATTCATTATCATGAGCAGAATACAGCTTTCTTAATCGTGCTAAAGGAAGTTTTAAATTTTTCATACAAAGCCAGCTTATGTCAATAGCACATAATAAATTAGCTTTAAATCATACAATCAAGGCATTATTTTATAATCTCTTTTTTCTTTAGAAGTTCTTAATTTTTGAATTTATATTTAAGCAGTTGAAAGGAATACTCTTGAGAATACTGCATTGTGAAAAAAAGCGTACTTAATCAAATATGGTTCATATCTGATGTCTTAATTACAGTCTTATTTAGAATTCCTTTATTAAAAAAAATTATCTCTTTTCCATTTCATAATGAAATTCAGTCATCTCCTTCTGATCACTTAGATCATCCTTTACATTTTGGTCAATTAATCAAAGAAAAACATTTATAAAACTGCCACACAAAAGATTAACATCACCATAAAGATATTTTGTAAGAAAATCAGATAATATTCTGGTTAAAAAAAAAAAGACAAACATGCAGCAAAGCAAGAAAAGCATTGTGAAATATTAGTAAAACCTATTTTTGCATAAATCTATCATACCTCAGAAGCTTCCTAATGAAAAAAAGGCAAACAACTTGTACCTAAACAGAATATCAAAGCTGAATAAATTCAGTAAGACAATGGGAGAATTTATTTTTTATTCAAGTAAAGTTTTGGCTATAATGATGTAGTTAAAAATACAAGAACCAAGTTCCATAAACAACAAATTTGTTTATTTAAACAAGGTACAAATTTTTTGCCCATCTTCTACTCAAGGAGCTACTATTATGAGGAAAATGCAAAAAAAAAATGTGTTGAGTAACGATAATGAATTATTTAAAGAGACATTCATCTTTACATTATAAACTCAAGCACAAAATTACTTATTGCCTAAACAATACACAAATTTTTTATGTGGTATGCATAGTCATCATCACTATTGAAACCTGTTTAAGTTTAATATTGAGCAACTAGAAAAAACTAGATGTCTCTTTAAATTTAAATTTAATATTTTAATCCCCATGCAGAATTTTACAAGCTGATCACAAGATGACATGAAAGTTGTTAATATGGTTTAAAGCAACACACTCAAAATATGGGAAAACGGACTATAATGTAACGTTTTCCTACTATGCATTTTCCATAACAAACAAAAGAAAAACCCACAACTTTAGTTTCTGTCAGGCAGACGAAGTCTTTACCTGAACCCTAGGAACAAAAGGCGTTGTTCTTCTACTAAGGCTTTGGCTCTGGTAAGCAAAATTAAAGAAAAAGCAATAAAACAAAACCAAAAACGACAACACGCTGGAAACTAAAAGACCAAAAGTAAAAACAAAGACACATAACTATTACTTTAAACACAGCTTTACACCAACAACATATTTATCTAACAAAAAGTATTTTAATGCAATGCATAAATTAAATCTGCAAATCTGTTACCAAATCATATCAAAACTCTTTGGTGGAAATTCTTGCCGTAGGGAAGTCAGCATGAATTTTGCCACTGATTCCCCACGAGCAAGGATTTCTCTTTGCAAGTCTATAGACAACATTTACAATAGATTTAGAAATAACATGTAACAGAAACAAAAGGTAGGCAAAGTGTGATTTAAAAGTGGGGTTGGAAACATAAGGTTGATCATCTCTTTCAGGGAGATTGTACATGCATATTCAGAGAGAAACAAGTACAATTCACATACTGACAGCTTTGGTTACTTAGGAAAGTGAGTAAAATAAAAGGTTTCCTCTTTTTTGCAACTTTAGGAGTCATGTCTTTGATAAGTCCTCCTAAATACTTAGAAAACAATTAAAGAAAGTTCGTGCTCTCTGATATTAATTTTACATGAGGGAAGGTACAATGTATTTCAATTCTCTAGCAATCACGACAGAAATGACATATGGTATACACACAAAATTCTTGCATGAAATGGGATCTAGAAAATTTAACAAACTGCATTTATAGATGCATTTACAACATATTTTTGTGCTGTAACACTTCAGACCCCATAGAGCCTTGTGGCCTCCAGTAGGTTCATCAAGACTACATTGAGTACAGGCAACACAAGTTCCTGGACTAGCTGCAAATTCCAAGCAACCACTCCCCACCTTCAGCTTAGGGCAACAGCTAATGGGGTGGCACAGAATTAGTACAGAGTATAGGGCATGGACAACCTCAGAGGGCTGGTGAGGGGGAGAACAGGAGCATGGAGTAGGTCACAAGAATCACAGCCATCTGACACGTTGGAATCTCCTTTACTTATGCTCAGTTTTCCTGATATTATTGCCACCCTCCTTGCTTATTTGGCATGCACAGATGATCAAGAAATCTGTTCTATAAAATGTGTGAAATAATCTGTTCTTATACCAAAGAAAGAGGATACATAAGAAAATTTGGCAGTCTGGATCACGGGTTTTGTCTGATGTACACCCTGCGTTCTGCAGGGTGCAGCAGCTGCACTGTACATGCCACTCTGCACAGGCAGGACTGCAGAGCCCAGAGTGAAGGGTGTCAGAATGTGACCTAGTCACAATAAAAGTAGACCTTCAGCTTGTTTCAGTTCAATTTTACAAGGGAAAAAAAATTATCACAGGCTATTGCAATCCCAAGAGGGACAGAATCTCTCCCACCATGCACCACGGGCTCTCACCTGTCATATTCTGCCTTGGAAATGGAGGAAAATCAACACATTGTGTGCACTACCTAGAACTTTCCAGGTTTTGGTGTTAGAGCAACAGCAATTTAATTTTATAGATGTACAAAGGGAAGAAAGAAAAGGAAAAAGAACACATGAAAGGGGAGGGGTTAGCATGTGTTGTACTTGATCTCATCCCCTCAATGTGCTGACATATAGGCCCTTCTTAATGTACCATAAAGGCTTTCAATTATGTTGTATATATTACAACTATAATTACTATAACTTTATTTTTTATTGCTTTATAAACTGAATATGTATGGAAAATCTATTGAAGTGGTTCTATGGTTCAAGTGTACAGGGATATAGATTAATTTTATAAATTATACCCTTTTTCTGCTAGAACTTCCACCAGCACAAAAATTTAATACTGTGATTTTATACTGGTATTCATTTACATGGTCTTATGTTGTTATTCCCCAAACCTAACTATTGGAAAAGAATTTCAAGTTATACTTTTCATATAGTATCAAAAATGTAGATAAAAATCAGTAGTTAAGCTAAGAGCACCAACATACAAAGAATACTTTTGATTTTTTCAAAATTATATTAAAGGAAAAACAACTCAGTGAAAAAATACAGAAACAGAAATGAGACAAAGCAAATAATAGAAAAACTATAATTGCAATAACAGATACTCCCCTGAAAAACAACATGAATAAAAAGTGCTATAAAATAAAACACAGATAATATGGATAAATTATATGAGCCAGTTATAACACACAATAGTTTACTGTAGTTGCACATAATTTGTTCAATTACACATGTACTTGGGCAGAATAATTATTAATGTAAAGAGGATTTTCTGTCTATGTGCAATGGTTTACTTGGTGGTCAATCCTATTAGTCAGCTCTAGACTGACACTGTGACCTCCACAAAGAAAACATTTACACAGACCAACGCCAATACAGAGGAAAACACAGAAGACTGAACAGAGAAAGACATCCCTGAATGCTACAGTGGCATTGCTGCAGCTAAACCAGCCAAAACCATACTGAACATAAAGAAATAGATTCCAAATACCAACTTGTATATAAAAATGCTTTAAGGATCTATAGTACTGTTTGAATAAGCCTATACTCCAGTATTCATTCAAATACTTCAGACTTTCATCCAAATTGTTATTTCCATTTCTGCCTACAGCTTTTGTATTTCACTGCCTATGCCAGTAACCACAGCTGCACTAATAGCAATCCCTCAGGATACATGCTACTGTTCAAAGGCACAGAAAATACAGAAAACACTTCCAAAATCTTGCCTTTCATCTGTTCCCTCAGATCCATCACACCTGCTTGAATTCAGCCACCATCAACCAGAATATCACTGACCCACCACTTCCACAATAAACAACATCCTCATTTACTAATTTACAGCTCGTTTGTTGCCAGGGTTCTGTAGTTATTCTCCTGTCTAGGCACTCCCCACAAAGAGCACATTCACAATTACATTCAGAATTTAGTATTTCCTTTCATTTCTACCTTACTTAGCTATTTTGAATGAATATATGATCCATCAACTGTTCTGTTAGAAAAGAGACGATTAAGACATGGAAAACAAAAATACTGAAGCACATCCATTTTGAGGCATTCAAAATAAAATATTTTTTGTAACTTTAAAATTCTTTTACCTTACTACTTCACTTTTGTTAAAGATCCAAAATTAGAAAATCTCATAGTTTATTCTAATTTTTCAAAACATCTCTAACTTTACAAACAGGATTTTTTCACTATCTTTTCTAAAGTTTCAAAACTTCCAAAAATGGTAGAATGATAAACCCAAATATTAAAAAGTGGAAGAAAAACTATTCATCATGCTACTTTCAAGAACATAAACACCCAAATCTGATGTTACAACATTTTTAATTTTTCGAAACTATCTTAAAGGATCAGACCAAAAAGAAACTACATTGATTGTTTTGAAAATACTCTTCCTGTAGAATACTTCAATTCTCCTGAAGTCCTCTATTTCTAAAAATGCATATTAGCCTATACATTGCAATTTACATATATATACATAGCCTAGACCCCATGTTGCCACCTATGCAGAGCATCCTCAGACACTATGACAGCCATCTTTGCTAGCAAAGCAAAAAGTTTAGTACTTCTCTCCCAAAGTCTTGACCCAACAGCAGCAGGAGCTGGTTTGTGCCCTTAACATGATTAACATGAAATACAGCTATTTCCATTGTGTCATTAGCTGGGCAGACAAGGCCAGCTTCCAAACTTTCAAACTGCCTATTAATTTTAGATGTCTAAATTGCAACTTTAGAGAGTTACAGAGGATTTCTGACTTCAGTTTCATCCAGCTGGAGCTTTGTGTTCTCAGATAGGTATCAGCTGCTCTCTGAGGGAAAGAGATAATATGAAGTAGGGAGTATTGAACATAATTGCAAACAGTAGATAAGGAAGCACCAAAAAAAAAGGCAAAGATTTTCTAATGTCTTGTAATGTTATTGGGTTTCCTTGGATGGAAAAAACATTTTAGAATAGGCATTTATATATTGAAACATTAAAAAAAGAAATAAAAATAGGAATTATGTCTTCTTGAGTTAAACACTGAATTTTTTATGCCATTCTGAGAAATAAAACCTTTGGATTTCTGTTATTCTCAATAAAATAGAATATACCTCAAAATTTCCCAATACTATGATTATATACCTTGAACTTCAGAATCCTATGAAGCTCCTAAATCAAAAGACTTACTGACTTTACTAAAAAAATCCTAATCTTAAACTCATGATTTTGATCTGAAACTGAGAAAGTGAGAAAGTCAGTTCTATGTGGTTTCTTTTTGGATAATTATTCCATCGTGTGTGTGCACTGGTCAACTAAGCAGCTAACTCTGGCTCTTGAATTTCCTGCTGGGAGCTAGACGCCACAACTTTTTGATAGCCTAATCTTTTATGAAGTTTAGAAAAAATAAATTTCTTCTTTGTCTCCCCTATCAACAATTTTTACTGTCTTGTAAAAATAAGGTTTTTAGAAACTTTGTTCAGTGTATTCTGACAGTTCATGTTCCCTTGTCATTGTACTTTTGCAAAGCACTTTGAATTCTGCAATCAAGATTTTTAGTTTTCCATTTATCCAAACAATTGAATCTTTTAAAGTAGTTAAGTACAACAACTACAGAAAATTATGTATTGTAAATGTTTTTTCTGATGAGCAAACAAGTAATGTCTCATGCACCGCAAGATGGAGCCAACAGGGCCACTGAAGAGACAAAAATATTCTGTCTCCTCTATCCATACCATAAACCATTTCTGTGAGACCTAGAAACAGTCTACTTGGATTTTATGCATATTTTTATGGTACACTCAACATATACAACTTGGAAGTAACATGAACGTGACATTTCCAAACTTAAACACGAGTTTTGCACTGCTTCCCTTCCATTTGCCTTTCCTTTTCAATATGTCGGGCTTCACCTGAGCACTTTTAAAAAATCACACTTTGGAATTTTAAATAACATGGAAAGATGCACAAAACCCAACTTTTTCAGTTTATTACAAAAAAAGTATCCTTTAAAAGAAAATATTCACGTAATGAACTTTCTTCTCAGTGAGAGTGAAGAACAAAACTGAGTAACATCAGTACAAAGAATACAACATGAGTAAAATATCAGAGGGATATCTGGGGAAGTTATATATGAAAGTTAGTGCATAAGAAATAACGAGCTGTAACATCCAGGCACACAGGTAATAAAATCTACCAACTCTACACACAAGTATGACAGTTTAAAAATGTTTACTCTCAACAGCACAAACATAACTGGAGGCCAAGATAAGACCTTTAGGAAAATTTGACTCTACATGTCTAGCTTATCAGATACATATACATGTATATATCAAATTTTCAAAAGCTAATAAAAGGAATATGATTATGAAATTCTGTTCCTGCCTAGACTGAGATGTATGGCATTAAACAAAAAATGTGGCTAGTTTAACAAGAAATTTCTGTAGCTAGCACTACAGTAAGAGTTGTATATGCTGCAAAAAGTACAACATTAAAATCAATGAAATGTTTACATACTGAAAGTTGTCCAGACAAGAACTGTGGAACATCCCTTAACATGCCAGGACTCATAGGAGAAGTCACTGAAATAGAAGGTCGGTCCATTTTTTGAGATTCAAATGAACTAGAACCTGTAATTATAAACAAAAATATTTTATACATAGTAGAAGTTATGCATATATTTCAACATTCTTTAAACAGAAATGGTAGAAATATAACCAAACATGCAGTAACATTGTGAAAAATATCCATTTTTAAAATCTATTTAAAATTACCAAATGATGATACTCAATCTTTTGGTGATCAGATGCAATCAGGAGCTTTTATTTATAGAATGGAATATAGATTATTCAGATATTTGTGACTGTAATTATGTCAGTAAGTTGAAGGTCCAAAAATAAACACTTCACTGTGGTCAAATGAATTCAGTCTTCTGATTTATTATCTCATACAATTAACTAATTTTTAATTAGATTTTTACAAAAATATCAAGACGTGCGCAATGATTTTGTATATTTTGTTTCAAATCTACAAGGTCTGAAAATGGTCAGAGGACAAATTTTGACAAAACATAGAGGAAAAGTGAAGTATTTTTGTAAATACAAAAGACAATCCACATCTCACAAAACATAAAATTAATTTTAAGAACTGGGCAATGAGTAAAAAGTCATTGAAGGAGTTTTTCATATTATTATAATCAAGCTTATGCCATTTCATTTATTCATGGCTTCTATTATAATAGCGTTCTGAAACAATGATAAAAAATAACTCCAGGCTGAAATCCATCTTATCAGATCCAAGCCAAAGAACAAGTTATTCTTCCCTACATGAAATATGGGTGTAGTCAATTTAAGTATCAGTGATTGGCTCTAATAAAGTAAGGGTATTCTGAGTTCAAAGTAGCTATCACTCAGGCTGTAAACAAAAAACATTTCTTTCCCATTTTTAGTTTATAAGATACTATTGAAATGCAAAGCAAGAGAAGAGGAATTAAAAATTGCTATTAATGTTTTTTTATATTATTTAGAATTATATTTTCTTCAATCAAAACTCATCTTAGCTTATAACCAATGTTGAACCTAAATCACAATATTCTGTTTTGATAGCTTATTATTAAACAAAGGTAGATAGATAATACAGTAAGATGACATATGGAGACAAATATAGACAAAAAGACGAGACCTATACTGACTGCAGAGGACATTTTTCGTTCTATTTGTGCTTACATAAAAGAGAGAGAAGATTTTCCTACCCCACAATTGAAACTTACTGGACTCCAGCTGTGCATGTGTGCTGTCAGGTATTCTGGGAATGTCCCTGAAATCAGGAAAATTAAGACAGGCTGATCCTTCATCTAACAACATATTTAAATTTCAGTTAAACTATAACACTTCCCAATCCATCATGGAATGCCTCAGGAATGGTGCATGATCTGCTGGCTGTCTTCAGCTACTGGGATGATTATCTGTTATCCAGTATAAATAATTTCAGTGTCAACTTAAATCCTACAGAAAAGATTTGGTGGAAGTAGGAAACAGGCTGCACAGTCATAAATAAAATAATTCAGTAAATAAAAGAACAGTCTCAGAGTTAACTGTAAACTAAAACTGTGAGTAGTAGCTTGACAATGACATTATACATTAATTAAATTTACTGGACCCTCACCAAAAGATATTCGGCTGCCAATCATGGCTATCCCAGCACATTCTTTACTGAACTTGAACCACAAATTCAATCTTACCTTTTCCATAACCAAATAAAATGTATAAATTCATCTGGCAAAATTGCATTCGTTCATATACAAGACATGTTGCAGCACATGTACTAAATTGTGTGCAGAGCCACATCATTTTAAATCACTCAATCACATCCCCCCAAGCAAAGGAACATATTATTCCTCTGGGGGGGCAAACATTACTGTATGCTAATAAAAATTATCAATATGCTAATAAACAGTTTCAGAGCTATTTGAGCAAAACCGAGCAAGATGAAGAGCTTCAGTTCTGAGTCACAGCAAAACCAATATTTACAATCCTGTTGTGTGTTTCAGTGCAGTTGGTTTCTCCAAGGCCACAGCCAGTCCTGAGGGTGGCCATGGTGAGGAGAGGCTGTGGCTGCACCACGCTGGGCCCAGCTGGCTCCTTGGGTGCCTCTGTGATAACATATTTAATAAAGGACAAAACAGCTGTGCAGCAGCTGTGAGAGAAAACAATGAGGAAAAAAAGGCCATGAGAGAAAAGTCATTGCAGACACCAAGGTCAGGGAAGAAGTGGAGGGGGAGGACTGGCTGCAAGTCCCTTTCCCCATGCCATGGACTGCTTCGTGGAGAAGGAGGCAGAAAAACCAGGGGGAAATGAGTGAATTTGAGCCTGGGAAAAAGAGAGGTAGGGGTAAGGGGGCTTCAGTTTTGGTTTCATTTCTCACTATTATTTTATTTTATTAATTCCTAAAAAATTAATCTTCCTCAAGTTTGTTTTGCCCACAATGGTAACTACTGAGTGGCTCATAAACTTTTTCATCTTATTTCCTCCCCAAGTCCTGCTGAGGAGGGAAATGGAGAGAGCAAGTCTTTGGTGCTCAGTCAACCCACCACATAGGTAAATGAAAAGGAAGGGGAAATTAAAAAAGTTCCAGTGATATCTACTGTTTCATACAATGAAAGAGTCAGTATGATACATAAATAACTTATATATTTTCTTTAGTATCCATTTGCTTTAGAAAAAATTTTCCAGAATACCTTCAGTATATCTTTTCCAAATATTTTTCAAGACTCACTAGAAAGACGGCTTTACTAAGTAGACGAGGAATCTTTCCAAGTGAGTTGATGCACAGTATCCAATGATTGAAATAAACCAGAAGGCATGAAACTGCTCTAAGTGCCCAGTACAGACAAGAAAAAAAATCTCTGTTGTTAGTACACAAAATTTGTGAGAAACTCACAAGCACTGTTGAAGAAGCAAATATTTAAGTTTGTATATAAGGAGAATTTATAACAGGATCCAATACTTGCCTAGTAATTGACTCTGAGTTACACTCTCGAGCTTAACTCATAAATACAAAAAACCTTCTACCATATGAGTCTGACAAGAAAACCTTGGGAAAAAAAAATACATATATATTACATAAATCATTCTGAATAGAATGAATAGGAGTTTTCTATAGATAGCTGAAAAAATAAACTTGAGAGCTTTGAACATTATCATTTACACTCCTAAAGCATACAGATCCCCATATTTCATGGTAGTGTGAATGGTTTTTCTTATAAGGAACTCTCATAGAGATAAACAGATGGAGGAGAAGTAAAATTAGTTTCATAAAGACTCTTTGCATAGTAAGTCATGTTCCACTGCAAGCAGGTTGTATAGAGTAATTATTAAAACACAGTGCATTATTTCTTCCAAATCCAAAACTGAAGAAACCATGAAAATAACATGTTCCCGTTATAGGGACAGCCAGCTCACACTGATTACCAATTTGGCCATCAATTTTATTCTAAGATTTAAAAAGTGATAAATTGCATGATTAACTGGCATGTTTTGTTTTGTTGGGATTTTTTCAGAATGGCTTTCAATTTTATCTGCCTTGTCAGCTTAGCTTGTCATCTTCAGTTTTCATAAAACTCAGCCCGTAATAAAGAGAAAAACAAATAACTGTCTTTACTTGAATTGGGTTTTATTCTCAGAATATCAGGATGTGAACAGGTTCTCGCTAAGTTAATTTCTGGTAACTGAAGATTTCTTGCACTATTTAAAGTGTTGCCATGAAACCATCAAGAAATTCTCCTTATAAATAATAGGATTTATCTCAATCCAAAAGCAAAATCCTTCAACTGGGCATTGATAATTCTAATAAAATAAATTTCACTTCTGATATCTAGGAAATAAGAAACTTTAAATATTGTGCATACACTGAAACTTTACATCCCAGAGCAGAAGACAATCTTATGAAGTTATGGTTCCTTGGACAAACATGACTTATTAATTTTTGTTGTGCATTTGATTCTGAACATAAATCTAAACTGAAAAGAGTAATAGCTCTTCTAGTTCACCAGCTCTAACCTCATGAAAAACATTTCTGACATTATGCTGTTAATATCAAACTCCTAAGAGTTACACACACCTAACCAAAATCTAAAACCTAGCAATTTGTAGGAAGTATTCATCACTGAGACTCTTTTACATATACTGCAAACTGACACTGGGAATCAAACACACTGATCTTTTATCACTGATCTAGCTCAGTTCTTCAGACTATGAGGTGAGTGGTTATGCAGAAAAAGGCATCTTGAGAGCCAACAACACTTGGTTTAAGGAATTATAGATGAGCTGCTCAAGTGACAGCAACATAATGGAGGGCATGATGATAAGGAAGCTGAAAAAGAGGCAGGAAATATAAAAGCACAAGAAATAATACAGGAGATTTTACACAATGAAAAGAATGCAGAAGGATTTTTAAAAATAGGTTTTTTCAATATGTGAGTTGTTCTGAGAAACTTTTGCTCTAAACTTCTATTAGAGAGATACTATGGAAGATTTGTGCATGAAATTAATTTGGGACCTCCTTTTCTGAGACAAGTAATGCAGTCTGTCCCTTAGCATTACTATTATACCCACATCTCCCAAGTTGTGCAAAGACATGACAGACGATACAGTCATTACCCTAAAGGGGTTGCAATTCCATATGTATGCAGGACATAACCTCTCATCTCAGTGACAACATAAAGCTAGCTTTTGTTATTATCAAGTTTGTTTAAAATTGGCATACCAAATTAAATTCCTACACCTTAAGTTCCTGATGTGTCCAACCCAATAAGTTCCTATTATAGCTGAAACTCTAACAGTGTCATCCTCACTGAAATGCCATTCTCAGATTATATAGCTCTAGATTTTTTTAGTACTTCTTAATTTTTAGTCATGATTTCTTATATTAAGTTAATGTGCGTCTTATACAAAATAAAGGGATACATATATTTATTTAAATGTGATTATAAAATCCTAAAACAGGCCAGGTTGGAAGTGATCTTGAAAGATCACCTGGTCCAACCTAAAATGGAAAAGAGAATCTAGATGATATTACCTATCACCCTGTCCAGTTCTGTGTCCCATATATCACAAAAAATTCTGGGGGAAAAAAAGAAAATTCTTAATAACTGTAAATATCTTCAAAATCAGTGATAATCATTCCCCTCTTCACAACCCTGATGTGACCACATATAGAACTTCCAATGGAGAATTAAAAATGTGATACATCTGCCTTTAGGGTCTAGGAATTTGGAAGAAAAAGAACAGTTGAAGAAGAGGAAGTACAGTCCAATACAACAAAGCAGCTACTGCTATGCAAGAAAAAAAAAAGTTTAGACATTGAGAGGTAGGTTTGAAGCTTAATAAGAATGGGCAATGTACAGCACTAAAGAAAAAGTCCTATACAATTCTAACTATTCATTTAAGTATGTTCTGTATTGCATATCAAGCGATAATTTAATAGTTCAATAGATGAAGGTGATGTAAATGTGGATCAAGACATTCCAAAGCATATTGATCTTTTCATTAGCATATTATATTTCAAACAAAATTCTACATTGCAGATTGTCAATAAATGGAGTTCATCATCAGTTCATAGACTAATTATGATCTCATAATTTTACTTATGTATTATAAAAAATGGGGATAGAGAAATAAAAATCAACAGTCAAGAATCACAACAACCAGTATAACCACAGTTTCAGAGCCAATATAGGCTGGCTCACCAACTGAAAAGCCAGAGAAGGAAACATATTTTTTAACCATAACAGCAGATGATGCTCGAGACTCTGAGAACACAGATTTCACACCAGCTCTTTTTACTCACTGGCACGATCTATCATTCTAGCTACATTTTTGGTTTACAGAATTTTGCGTAAGATTTTTCTTTTTACAATGTCAATGAATGTTTGAAATACTCCATCCTAAAAGTGAACAATTTTATAATATATAATATAAAGCACATGAAATTACTTACCCTATTGGTCTTGAAACTACAAGCTCTACTTGTGGCTCAGGTTTGGATTCTAAAATGATATTATACACCTCCTCAAAGGTGGCTCCTTGTAGTATCCTTCCATTCCATTCTAATACTTCATCACCTGTAAGTAATAACACCTTGCTTAGGAAGTTTGCTGTGGACACCACTTACAACTACTATTTAACCCATTCTACTCTCAGTTTATTGGATTGTGAAACCTGTATTATAGAACAAGTTTGGAGGCCTTCATGCAGGAAAAACCTGAGTATTAAGGGTTTTCTGCAGCTCAGCCTCAAACATGTAAAGTTCTGTGAAACAATAATATAATCAGTAGGACCCCTACTGACTCAGATGGTGCTCTTACTTGCTTTGGCAGCTGTGGCTTACAGAAATCCCAACATGCTCTTTAGAAAATTCATAACTAAAACGTCATATCTCATCAATTTGGTTCAGATAGTTCATATGCTAATATTTCTTGAACATCCAGTGTAGCAATCTATGGTTTGTATGTTGAAACAGAAGCAGCTTCCTAGGTAAGGTGGTTCTGCTCATATCTTTGTCACAGCTTGGTTTGCACTAAACAAAATATACACCACAAAATGACTGGGGAGGGCATCAACAGAATATTACTTTGAGTATAAAACTGAGCAAAAATATGAAAATATTTTTTGAATAGCATGAGAATTTATATTTTATAAAAGCAACCATCTAGTAACAGTGTCAGGTCGAATTCTGCAGTATTTCATCACATCTATTCAATATAATTTCACATGTAATTAAACTTGCTCACTTGTTACCACCTTCAGAAAAGAAACTTAGCAGTATAGATCTGTAGTAGATACATACCTGGTCTAAGATGCCCCACTGTATCAGCTAAGCTTCCTTTTTTAACTTTGGTGATAAATGCGCAGAGTCGACCTGATTCAGTCATCTTTCCTCCTACTACCTGTTTCAAATAGGAAGTATTTTCACAGTATGAAAATTTCTTTAGATTATTTAAATGTTCTGGCAATAGAAAGAATTCAGCTTTTTCCTTGGGTTTTACATAGTCCAGGTAATACATATACACTTGGAACAAACACCACACAAGTTTGGCTATGGCAGGTTATTTTTGTAGCTATTCTGGCAATGTGTACAATTGAAAAACAATGCAAACAGAGAATCCTAAAGCTTTTAAATTTTAGCAAATACATGTATAGTATCTCATTGTATTGTAAATTACCACCCAAAACAATGTAAGTTATTGGTCATTTAATTGCTCACTTCGCTATTTTTTTAACTGGGAAAAGATATATTAATGTAACTCAACTCAGGATGTTCACAGTAAGCAATGAAATTCCCTTTGGCTTGGCAAGTCAGATGAAAACACTTGTCACACTGAAAGTCCAGACAGGATGTGGCTTTCTCTACAGGGAACTTCAACAGGTTTGACCTTAATATTTATCTTACAATCAGACTTACATGTCAGAATCAGTAATAACTAAATAATCTTCAAATTCTTGAAGTTTCTTAATGGCCTTCATACTGGGATTTAAAATTTGTAATACTAAATCCAGTTTAGTTTACTTTCAATATGTAAATACTTGAAAATTCAGGTCAGGGATAACTGTTGGAAATCACTCTTTCCAGATGTCTATTGAGATTAAAAAGTAGTTACTCTTGAATCTGAACTATTAATAAATCTCACTGAAGAGTTCATCTTCATAATATGAGATTTGAGAAATTTTAACATAGATGTTTAAACAAAAAGTGCTTCCTAATGGCACTGTTAATCTTTTCTCTTGCATTTTCCGACAAGACAGAAATAAATATTTAAAACTTGATGTTCAACTGGCTTCTCCATTGACTTCAAATAAAATTATTTATTAATTAAATAAAAAATTTAAATCTTTGCAAAATACGTTAGCATATGTAATACATAACCACACTGATTCAATCCTTACTCACTGGGTGTGACAATAACATAATCTGTATACCTGAGGTGAAGTAGGAGTCATGCTAAAGGAGAACAGAAAATTTAAACTCCTTTATAATTTCTCACAGCAATGGTATGGAATCAAAATAAATACATGTTTGTTTCTTTCACTGTTTATAGTTTGTTCTCATTCTTGTACTAGCATTTCTGGGACTGCAAATAATAATATCACAAAAAATTGAGATTAATATATGAGCTAGAAATAATTAATAATGTATTTAAAGAGCACTGCATCGTGAAAAAGATGTTAACACATTAAAAAGAGTACATTTTGTGATAAAAACCAAAAATACTAAACAATTTTCCGTTTTTTGTTTTTAAACTGTGGCAAATCCAACAATCGTTGGAGAGAAAAATTCAAAGAGGAAGTTCAATTGGCATACTCTGATCTGGACTGAAATGTCATTAACTCACAGATGGCCCCCAGGTCTTCAAAAAGGGAAATTTTTTTTTTCACTTTTCTTCTCTTTCTTGGGAAGTAGAAGTAATACCATGGTGCAATGCTCCCTACTGAAGAAGACAGACAGGACTTGGCTTTCCTAGCAAGGGTGCAATTTGCACTTTGCTGAGAAGACGTCCTCAGAAAACATCTAAAAACATGTCTAGTCTTTCAGAAAGACACAATTTTTTAGTTCTGCCAAGGACCCTACAAAATTACTGCAGGTAAATTAATATATTATGTCTACATTTTAATTTTGAGAATGGTAAGGCATTATCAATATTGGTATGCATGCACTATATGGTATGAGAATGCTTTAATTATGAAAGTAGCTAGTTTAACTGAGTTGTTAGTTTCAATATTGTTCATCACCAACCTTCAATCCAAGCATTGCTCCTGAATCTCTAGGCACACTTCCATCTTTCAGTCGCTTATTTAACAAAATCCGACCAATGAGACGATCTCCATCTTTGGATGGCTGCCAAGTTACTGGATGCTATCATATGGTGTTAATGGAAAATACAGTGAATAGCATTTTAATGAAAAATATTTCAGTAATACTTTTCATTTGCTGATATATTTTAAAAATGCTATGGAAGTATTATGATTACACTAAACTTTAATATAAAAATGACAGAAAACTGTGCCGGAAAATATTTATTTGGACATATCATTCATCAAAATGGATGTCTAATATTTAATACCATTATCTATTTTACTAAATCAAATTTGTAAACATCTAGAATGATCTTTCAATCTTGATTTGACAGATATAGACAAATACCCATAGTTATCTACACACAATGAGATTTATACCTGAGTACTGAGAAAAACTTTGCTAAAAATCTAGTATAAGAATAATACTGGAAAAGAAGTTTAACTCAAACTGAAAGTTTGATATCATAAATATCTTATTTTTCCACTACTTCAAACATTTCAATTTTTATCCAAGACCAACAAATATTTTTAGTGTTTTACTTTCTCTGAGTAGTAGCAGATTCAAATTTAAAAATACTGGTAAAAGGTATATTCATTGATTAATTTTAATACTCTGTTTCTTTCTTGGAATAATTAATTCACACATGAAGCACAGTTACAGTGAGCATTATTATTCCATTACTATACATGGGCACAGTTATACTTGTCTATTGGCCTAATTAATGAATTGTTCAGATTTTCTTTTGTGTAATCATAGTACTTTCTCACAGAAAAATATTATTTCATGCTCTATTTCATGCAAAATTAGCAGGCACAGATAAATTTGCTCCCATTACCACTAATAACTCTAAAAAGATTTATCATAATCTCCACCAAACAGAAAGCAAAAATAAAAAATACAAAAGCAGATGGCAAAGCCTTTAATTCTGCACAGTACTGCACAAAATTACATGGCAACAAAACAAATGAACAACTATGACAGTGAAAGGGAAAAAAGAAAAACAACTTTTCTGTGCAGAGAGACCCAATTTTCTCCCTTTTTCACCTGGGGTTTCAGCTATTAATTTAATTTCAGCCCCAGGAGTTTGGAAATAGTAAATCAAATAAGCCAATTGGTAGAATCCTTATTGTTAATTACTTTGTTCTTGAAGGTAATATCAAGATATGCTAATTTGCAACCATAAGAACAATATTCCTTTATGCCTCTCAATTTTTTTTCTTAGTCTGCCAAACAGTAAAAGCTGCAAGCATGCAAAGACTTTTCATTTGTTTTTCTTTTCTGCACCTTAAGAAATGCTATATTGCCTCTAGAAACACCCTATCTTTTATTTTATGCGCTATTTTAATGAGTGACAGAGAGCAAACAAAGACCAAATGAGCAGGTTAAAATGCAGGCTCCATAATCTCAGTACCTTCTCACTATGGCTATGTTCCTCGTTTAGAGTGGTGCTACTACACGTATCTACCCCAGAGTCTTTTATCTGAGGCTCAGACCATTCCAAGTCCTCTTCCAAGGAGTGGCCACCAAAGCACACCATTTTCTTTTGCCTCTCGGATAAGGCGTTAGAATCCGACAAAACTGCCTGCTCACTAGTTTTTCTTTTTCCCCTTTGACTGTCCCCTATAGGTGTGGGATAAAAAAGGATACAAAAAAAGAAAACATGCAAAGGTGTAAATAAAACCAAGGAAATGTAAAATGATAAAGGCAACTAAATGGTAAGGCTCCACATGTCTCACCAAAGACATTGGGGATGCCTCACTGCTATGCCAAGACGTATGGTCCAACCAGTTGTAATCCATGTCTCCTGCGAGAATCAGACAGACAAGATAGTGCAGTAAAGGAAAGGTGAAAGAAAGGACAAACAAAGATACAGTAAAATTGTTGAGACTTCTGATCATCCTATCTGATTCATAACATCTGCCAGGAGGACTTGCAAAGGGCTTCCAAGAAAAAGTTAAGGCTTCAACAACAGAGTACATGGAATATGAAAAACATTGAGGAAGGAGATATATTTGTGTGTGTTGATGTGTGCAAAGAATTATGTACAGAGCAAAGCATTCTTGTGCCAGATTTATTAAGTGTCTTGATAAAATTATAAAATTAAAAGACAAATTGTATTTCTAATAGAATATCCAGAAGGGGAAGCATTTGAATACAGAATGTCTTAAGGAACTTATTTCTTTGCTTTTCTAACACAAATTAGTATTTATTCTAATCACATCAGTAAAATACTTAAAACAATGGCACACTGCATTCATTTTGCAGTAGGTGATATTAAGAAAGGTTAAATGAAAGTAAAAATCTAGAAACTATACTGAGAATAAAAAGCATATTAACTTTGCTTTGTCTACCGGTCAAATATTAGGATGAATTCTAGTAAGTGCAGGTACCCCACAAAAGGGAGTGTTTAGGGTTTTGACAAAACAAGTATTTCATAGAGTCAGAATTTAACCTCCATGGCAGACACACAGTAGAAAGAAAAGTTTGAAAAACAGTTTAAGAAGAGAGCTAAATTAATGCTGCTGTCCAAAGAATTAGGGAATGACTCATGTATTTTAATAAAACATTCTCTTTTACGTAGGTACTTTAAACTGTAAATTATGCCCACACATTCTGCACTATTACGTTTATCTCTTTTTTTCCCCTCACCATTGTTACTACATGTAATATGAAAAATATTTTGTTACTGAATGTTACATAATATTTTTATAGTACTATGTGCAGGAAAAAAATGTTTCATTTTCTATCAAATTTGACCAAACTAAAGCAAAGTAGTTCAGGGTTCCTTAACAAAGACCTCAAAAAACATTTTTCTATTTCTGTTACTTCAGATCCTGCTTCAACATTGCTCAGCCTATTCCTCTGGAACTACATCAGTAGGGAGGTGAAACGTAACTAACAAGTCTTAGCACTGTCTTAATACTTGTCTAGAAAACTTTACAGAAAGGATGTGAAGATACAGCCCCATAAAACTACAAAAAATAAAAGATGCTTTAGTAAAGTAAAACGTTCTCCTTGGAGAGGTATCACAGAATTAACTATGTTGGAAAAGCCCTTTGAGCTCATCAAGTCCAACTTAGTATATTGTATATGTACAATAAGAAATACAATTTTTCAATTGTCTCCTCCAAAAATCGAGACTTGCATATGCTGTATGGAAATAAAAAATCAAGTCTCATTTTCATTTTAAGGGAAATATTCAAAATACAAAGGCTTTGTTTTCAAAAAGATACTTTGAACTTAGTCCCTTACACATTGCAGAAATCCTGTAGCATATTAAATAATCTTTTCTTTCATAAAAACAATGATAAAGTAACTTCATAGAATTATTTTAAGGCATCAAATAATTAATATTTTCTAAATAATAAATAGGCTGTAAATCTTTAACTATGTTTCTTGACTCTTGAAAGGAAGATAACATTTAAAAATGGGAAATTCTTACCAAAACTGCTTTGCCATGAATGTTAATATCTTGCCTGTGTTACAGATAAAAGTGTGGCTATCCTGCCAAAGGGGAAAGAAATACTCTTTTGAAAGCTAGTAACATTTTGCTAAAGCTACTTCTGCAAAGCAATTTCCAGGTCTCCTTTTGCCTCCAGACACTGCTTTGAGGGGTACTGAGTGAAATCATCAGGGAGCTCGTGAAGATCTAGCCCTTACTCACAAATTAGAAATCATCAGAGGATAGCAAGAGTTCCAGCCTACATATTGCCTGTTTTACAAATTCCCTGGGGCCCTTAAGCATTGGTCCCAGGCTCGTCTGCTGGTATAGCTGGTTTCTGCTTATTCCAAATCCTGTTACCCATTTATTACTGTATGGTGCATCCACAAACAGTATGTGTCCAAGATTAGATTCAGTCATTTTGCAAAAATAGTTACTCTTCATCAAATGATAAACCCTGGAACTAAATCTGCACAGAGGAAGACTTGAAAAATTGAGCCTGTTACCTGATAAAAGCACTCCCTCTTCTTGCTCCACCATTTTCCCTTCCCTTTTTCAAACAAGATGTAGAAGGCTTTTTTTATTGTAGTTGTGTCTCACAGTAAATACTAAATAACTGGCATTTATAAAATGAAAAATTAAAATAAGCAACAACTCCATCCAAATACTGTTTTGGTTTTATCTGTGTAAAATATGTAGTTACATGTTTCCAAAAATTATCATATAAATTAGAAGTTGTAAAGCTACTGTAGATCTTATAGATTTTGCCCTTAATACTGTATTAATTGATCTAACTGACAGGCATAAATACTATGCAAGTTAATAAAAGGATGATTGTCTGGAAGCTCTGTAGTGTATTACATTTCTATGACAGACATGTATGGCTTACCATACCTACAACTTTTTGAAGTAAAACTAATAGCTTGATAAAGTCACTGGACATCAGTTTTTCAATGGGAGTTCTAGAAATATTAAAATCTTGACAAGGTAAATGATTTTTGAAATCTTGTAAAATTTAAAGTAATATATGTAAAACACATAGGTCTTTGCATACAAGAAAAAAATCTATAAGTAAATAAACAAAATAAAAGTAAAGAAATAAAATAAAAGTTAAAACATGATCTTTTGTAATATAGACACCATAGCTGTAACTCTGAGTACCAGAAAATACACTTGCTGCTCTCTTAAAAATTAATCATCCACCATAGAAAATACTTTATTATTGAGAATATATACATTTAGGGTATGCAGCAGAAATTACACAGGAAAAAATGTGACTTCATTGATAAATTAAAAAGGATATAATATCAAAATCATGATTCATGGAAGAGGAACCTAATATATTACTAAGGAAGATACAGTCCTTGTTTATGCCATTATAACAATATTCAGATGCTTTTTGAGTTCAGGAGTACAGCTGGATATAGGAAAGGACATATGTGAGGTCTGCTCTTATTAATGTCAATGAGTTCTATGTGTATATGGAAAGCTTCCATGGACTAATCAGGCTGGGAGAACCACAACATCAGTAACCTTGCCCTTCTGCAGAAACAGGGTTAAGCTGAAGCCTTTATAACCTTACTAGTATTCAGTGTGCTTTTCTTATTTTCTCTTTACAAAGCCAAACAGGCAGTGGAAAATATTTTTTTATTCTACATGCATTCAGGACCCCCCATCAATGGGAACTTTGTATTTTGGAGTATATTTTAAAAGAATATACTCTATTTTGGTCAGTTTCTGCTTTTTGTTTACGATAATGCCTTTCCCACACAGAAATACGATAATTGAGTATTTTTTATAAAGCATTAAGGAATTTGTATCTAACATACAAGGTGCGTGTGTACTATTTTTTGAATGCTGTTTAAGTTCATGGTCAAGTGCAGAACCATTTATCTTCCAAACAGGCTAGACATAGAGCACTCCATGTAATTGGCTGTTCTCCTCATACAGAGTTATTTGGATGCTCTAAAGTGCCCAAAATCTTCACATAGGATATAAGCATAACCCAGGCCATTTCTACCTAAAGCAAGACCTCTCTAAACTGTCATCTGTTTCCCTTAGTAAACTAAAAACATAATCTTGTTTTGAACCAAAAACTTGTCTTCAAATTCATATCTCATTGCCAAAAAGGACAGGTCACAGAACTTTAAATTCTTCAGGCTGAGGAGACTACCTGACTACATGGTGTATACTGAACACATACTCCTGACTACTTGAGCCACTAATGGTACATATATGTCATTACTCAAAACTGCAAATTATTTAACCTTGCAATTGAGTATTTTCCTCCTCAAAGCTTATTTTCAGCATAAGGTACAGTGAGCTGAACACATCCCATGTGTCTGTATCCTCCTCCTAACTGCACAGCTCCCAGTGCAGCCTTGTACCGGAAGGTCTCTGGAGTGAAGTAAAAAGTGAACTACAGCTATTAAGAGCTTCCATTTAAGCAGGTTACTTTCTGTGTTTGCAGTACTATCCATCCAGACTGCCACACAGTGGGTGACTCCAAAGAGGAGCTACACAGCTAGAACTGCCTGGAGGTGATTATATGAGTGCTTAAACAATTGCTTTGTCAGCTCTGGACATTTCAGGGACATTCTAACTTTTGGTGCAGGAGCAAACGTAAAGCTGCCTGTCACACAGCTGACTGTAAAGCACAGAAATATTATCCAACACAGTCACTGATGAAGTCTGAGTGCTGATTTAAAAAGAAGCACCTTCCTGCAGGGTTTGCAGAGGCTTTGAAAATTCCTACCATGCATTTCAACATTTCTTCTTGGAAAACTATTATTTCTCTGGATTTGTCAATTTTCAACATGGAACAGCCTAGGAAAATGTCTGAAGCATCTGATCCTAGCAAAGAAAAAAAAGAGAAGCTGTTCTTTATGTAACGGATACGAAGTATATTTTGACTTCTAATAAGTGAAATACAGAGAAATATAGCAAGTAAGAGAAAAATGTATAAATCTCCATTAGTGAATAGCAGAGTGCTGCATTCCACAAGGCAGGTGAGAGAAAAGATTGAGGGAGGTGGGAGCAGGTAACAGTGCATACCCCTGTGGCAAGAATGATGACATTGACACCATACAACTATTGAATAGAGATGCTGCACCAAAGAAATGTCTCAGGACCTCATGGGCTAGTCATTGAAAACTTAATTTCTTTTTTTTGTTGTTTTAAGCAATACTGTTCAGGGGAAGATCTTACTAAGAGATTTTATTTGAAGAACCTGGTTTACCCTCAAAAACTATGTAGCCCTGCTTTCAACTACTACAAGAACCGCTTAACAGAAAAGTTATTACTCTTGAAGTAAAGATCACCTAATGGAAAGGTGAAAGGGTTTCAGCATGTCTATTTCATTCTGCTTCTCTTTCTGAAACTGAGACTTAGGATCACTATTAATAGAAGAATATTTACTGGAAGTATTTTTTTCAATTATGTTTTGTTAGAAGGATTTAAATTGCTTTCTTCAAAATTACATATTCTAAAACAAAATTATGCTCGGTCTGTTCATCAAACATATTTTGATAAATGTTTTTCCTTGGAATAAATTGAAAGAAAACATATCAGCATGGCAAATACACTTGGTCACAGGTCAGTACACAAGCTGGGTGACCTTATACACTTACAATTATGTCTCTCATATGACACCTGAAGTGTGACGCTGTATGCCACACCATGACCTCTATCATATGATTCAGTACAAAAACTTAATCAACAAGAAAATGGACAGGTACAGTTTAGTTATGGGAGACAGCCAGACATTTTATACTGTGGTTGCAGTCTACCATGGCCAGTTTGTTTCCTAATTAGGATTCAAATTTTTCAGGTTTGCACACCTTTGTTATATATTTCCTGCTACTCTAATGAGTAAGGGAATATATAACGAGATGAGGGAAAACTAAAAAGAATTAAATATAATTTCCTGTGGGTTTCTCTCTTGCTTGATTATCTTAAAAATTTTATCTTAGGAAGATACCTATTTCAAATTATGCTTTTGACCCTACTTGTAGCATTTTCATTTTTTTCCTTCTTCCTTCTGCTGTTACAAAATTTAGAGCCTGTACCCAAAAAAAGGAAGTTCTTTTGGCAGAATGCAAAGGAAAACACACATTGAAAAGTTTCAGTAAGACTATTTTTGGATCCTGCCCAGTGGTAAGTAATCAAATGCAATTTATTACTCTTTCATTATTATTTTTAAAATACTTCTTTCTCCCTTTTTCTTCCCTATTCACATCCACAAAGACCACATATGAATTCCTGGGCTGACCTCACACATCTTCCCTGATTGTGTGTTATAACCATGCATCCTTTCACCTTAGATTTGCAACTGACAGCTCGATCACAAGTTCTTCACCATCTCAGTCCTGCAACCAGTATCAGCAATACCAGCTTGCCTACATCTGAATGAGGGACTCATATAAAAAGGAAACAATGCATGGGAGAATAATCCTATTAAAGAATCTCATATCTGGCCCTTGTTTCAGCATCTTAGAGTTGTATAATACTGTGAAAATGTTCTCATCATCTAAAACCCGATAGCATATTTAGGTGTTCCCAATGAGCCCAACCTTTTTCACAGACTAGTCTGCTGAAAGTCAACAAGTTCTTGGATGTAATGCACAGAGGAAGTGTTTGGTGTCTAGCAGGTGAGGAAAACCCCTGTATTTCCTGAATCACTGAAATCCTGATTCAGAAAAATGAGCCATCTTGACAACTGCTAAGGAAGCACAGAATCCAACGTTTCTGTGATGTGTTGGAGCTGCTGCACAACTGGGAACCAAATGGCACATGCACAAGAAATTCTGTCCTCAGACTTTGAAACCAGTCCAGGCAAATTCAACTGTTTTGCTGCCAACAGGAAGGTTATAGTAAAACCTGACAAGCCAGTTGGAAACAAGCCTTATAGCCCCCTGGAAGTGAAGACAGTTCATAATTGGAGCACTTTCAAAATTTGTGAGAAACAGCTGCAAAGTTTAGGAAACAGGTTTGGGGTTTTGTGGGCTCTCAGTACCTATTTCCATTAGACTTTTCATTACCATTTTATATACACTCACTGAAGAAGGCTTGGTTAAACTGAAGAAATAAATAGCTTGATGAAAAGTCTATTTAGCATTAGTAGACATATTTGCTTATGCAATTCACTTTGTGCTGGCTTACCCTATACCCAGCTTTATGCAGATATACACTTTTTCTACATCCTGAAGTTGTGACTGTGCCAAAATTACTGTCAGAGTAGCTCCAAAAAGGCATCTCCAAGTCTCAAGGCCATAGGATTTAATTCACATGAACTGAATCCTAAATGTGACCCTATTTCTATTTGGACAGAAATAAGCTCTCTACCTTTGAGAGGCAGTGTATAACCAGGTGCATTTTCATTCCTTTTAGTAATGGACATATGTTGACAGGGAGCCTATAATAATGTTTTCTATATGCATAGTCCATTCTAATACTTATTAACAAAAGAAAAAAGAAACCAAGAAAAAAAAAGTCCTCTATATTGTGTACTTATTTACTTTCATTCTTTACTGCTTTGATGCCAACACTAATTACTACAGAAAATAACCCCAAGCTACTTTGAATCAGTATATCTTAATTAATAAGTAAGCTTCAAATTTGCAAAATTAAGACAACAGGAGACCAAGAAAAACAGCAAAGGAATAGATTCTTCATGAGGCACAATATCAAATTCACAAATAAGGACATGGACTTAACATGCCAGCTGTACTCATGACAGAGCTGTACTGTCATAAGTACAACTGGCATGTTAAGAGTTCATCAAGAGACCTGTCAACCATAAGTAAAGCTGAAATAGTGAACATGTCAAGAAGAAAAGTCTCCTTAGCTCAGGTTTAAAGAAACATAAATATATTTATTCATAACAGTTTCCTATCTTTTATCCCATGTAGAGCTAATCCTAATGAAAGGAGACATTACTAGAAATGGCTCCTCTCATAGGCACATCATTATCTAGAATCAATTTCCATCACCAGACCAGCAGCCACCCATATATTGTGACTGAGGACCACCCAGTTGTTTCACTGATCACATCTTTTTCCTTTCTCTCCACTAGTTCCAGTCAAGATCACTGACATCTTGCTACCAAAAGTGATATTAAGAGTTACTTATTTTGTGTTTTTTTCAGTAAGAGATAAACAATATAAAAATAACCTATACAATTATTTTTATCTAATAGAAAAATTCATCATCAACAACAATAATAATAAATTAAAAATATAAAAAACTTTTACATTTTTGAGGTGAAACAGTTTTTCTAAAATAAATCAAACCAGTATCTAAGTTCCAGATACTTTCTGCCTTTTTCTGTTCAGTTCTTAGATTTTGTTTGGGATGAAAATACATTCTTACTTTTACCCTTGGACATGGCTGTTATCCTACAAGGACAGCTGAAGGGAAGGAGTAATGCAAAAGAGGTCTAGTTCATGTTTTTAAGCATAGCATTACCAATAATTTCTTACAAACTCTCAGTGGGTACAGAACACTCTAAATTCACTCTAAATGTCTTGATAACTGATGAGGAAATGCACATTTCATAATAGGAATAAAAATAACCTTTAAAACAATCCTCTGTGTTACATACTTGAACAACTAGTATTTCAATAGTAAATCATTTCAATAGAAGTTAAACTGATTAATTTTCTTGTCTGTAACTCTCAATTTACATTATGCAGAAAGACATGGGCAAATTTCAAAATTCTACCTAAAAATCAAGTGGAAAGTAAAACTTCTGTGGCAAATGTCACCTTTTACACTGTGCATAACATAAAGAAATTCAGCATTTCTTTACAAGTCATAGCAGTTTTTTGGGTTTTCTTTTCTTTAAACCTGACCTAACATTTCTCATGTGGAGTACAAATAACTTTCTGGTTGTCTAAACAAGTATAATTTTTATCCTTCTAGCTTCTCAAAACTAAACTGCAGGAGACACAACATTTATTCACTATACTTTTAAAATTGTTTGCTTTAAGATATAAGAGCTTAATGGCAGGTGTAAGTCCAAAGCATCATCCATCTCTGGCAGCACACATGCCATAAATGATCTAGAAATGTGCAGTGCATCTGCTGATTCAGTTAGCTGTAGTGGAAGCAAAAATAAAAACAGTGCAGGAGGCTCTTTCATCACCTTGACACTGCAACAAAAGCCTTTGTAAACTAGTAATTGGATCATTAATTATTGATCTCCCCTGTAGCAGTCATGATGAAGAAAGTAATTTGGTATATGTAAAAACACCTTTTGTTTTGAGCTTGCTTACATGTTATTTTTGTCAAACCATCTTCTTTGAAGGAAATTAATTACCTCTTTAAAGAGGAACAGAAATCTGAAAATGAAACTCCAGTGGATCCCAGAAGTAAAAATCATATCCAACTGTCTTACTACTTTCATACCTTCTGTGCATAGGCTTGACAGTGTGATACTGTATAATCAAATTAGTTTAGAGCAATGATCTGTTACACCTGGGTTACAGCTTAAAGAACAGATGTGCAAAAATAAAATACCAATGATGGTGGTTGATTTTTAAGACACTGAAGCACAATGAAGGTTATTTTGCTCATGTAGGCACGTTTATACATACATGGAGGAAAATTCCCATACACATTACATTAAGAGGAAGGGCAGGTTGAAAAATTAAATATTCAGAAAGTAAGGGTGGTACAAGACTTAGCTTGCCATGGAGGATTTATTTAGTCCCTATACAAATGTCTTTACGTATAATATTTCATAATACTATGGTAAAGTCCCCCATCCTCTCAATGGATCTTCTGTGCACAGAGGGAAAGGTGTAACCTAAATAAGGAACTAGTTCATACCACTGTTTCTTCAGTTAATGACCCCTTTCATTAGTTACTGAACATAATCTAAATGCAAAAATATTTGTCTCCTGAGAGCTCTGGTGCTGTGAGAATATTCTCCAGGAGTCAGGGTTAAATTCAAGGAATTGTTCTTTGTGGACTGTCTGCATAATGAAATGAGCAAGATGCTACAATTAACCTCTTAAAATGAGCTGCTGACATGCAGATGTACCATCAAACACTTTAAAATGTTCCAAACAACTTTCAGTGCCAAACATGAGAAATACAGGGCACGTTTGGGTTTTTTTTCCCCTTGGATTTTAGTTCTGCCTTTTCCCCACTCTATTATACCTATTCTTAGAAAATGGCAAGAATTTACACAAATCTACTCGCAAAATTAGCAGCAAATTTTATTATATGATTAAAACTAACAGAAAAAATCATATTCCCAACATTTATCCAAGCCTGCTCATGTCTATGTATACAAGCTGGATGGAAACCTCCTTCAAACAGAAATTCCCTAAGAATGTATTTCAAAGAAAACCGAAATGGTTTAAAAAGTGTTGTGGAGATTTAAGGGTAAGATTGTTACAGTAATAAATAGAGAGATACAGATGCAATTTGTATTTTAAATTAATTTAGAATCCTAATGTAAAAAGGTATATTTTTTCATTGTAATTTGCACTGACTTCATTATTATTTGAAGAATATAGAACAATGGAAGAAGTGTCCACAGAAGAATAGGGGATGTTAGCTCTGCAATTATTTCATTTCTCTGAATACATGAAGAAGCACACTGCTCAGGGACCTTTCCACAGTCAACAAGAACTACACTCATAATTATAGCCTTCATGGTAGCTGAAGCTGTAATAGAAGTTACATAAGGGATTTAATCTCAGTCTCTTGTTTTTCTATTACCACAATTACCCAAAAATATATCTCCTGAGGCTAAATATTTCCAGAACGAGTTTAAGTAAAAGGTCAGTGTTTTCCACGACTTTTCAAGGAAAATTCCCTCACATCCTCTACTTGTTCACGTTCAAATTTCTGGAAATTTGTGATAAGAGAAGAAAACCATCAGGGTTTTCAGATGCATCATCAGATGCAAAACCATCAGGGAATTCTGCCTCATAAATTGGACCAGGCCCTACACTATGGAGGCTCTGATTGCTCAAAGCAGTTCTTCAGACAATGTAATTTGTGTGGGTCACACAGAGGTTTTCAGAAGCAATCACATCGTGTAGCAAAGGGTGGACCAGCCTTCTCTTCTCCAGGTAGAAGAGCTACATCACAAAATAGGAGGTGCATAATTGTGATGTAAACACAGAGGCTACTGCTTCAAGGGAGGTCAGTAACTTAATCTAGTTACAAATGTATTTAAGACAACAAAGCAATATACTCAAAAGGCTTCAGTTGACTTCAGACAGAGTTGAGTAAGATACTTGTAGGTACAGCCAGTTTGAAGCCATCCTCTCCCTTGCTTCATTTGCTCATTTCCTTAGGTGTGCACCTTACTTGGCAATATAATTTATCCAGATTAACACAACTCTTCAAACCAGTTTTACATTTCCCTGTGAATGTCCAGTTCAATTTAATTTTCAGATAAACTGCTAGCAAACTAACCTGTTACTGCTTAAAGAAGAAAATAAACAGAAAAGGCATCATGTTATCTCCATATGTCCAAAGACTTATGCACTTCACTCATTAACTACTTATTCATCTCTATGCAGTATGAAGCTGAAAGTCCTTAATGAAGAAACATAGCAAGAAATATGAAAATTACATGTAAACATTTTTGATTGATTGGAGGATTTTGGTATTTTTTTTAAATTAAAGAGGCTGCCTCTTTTCATTATGCATTTTTAATCTGAATGAATATAACACTCAGATGTCAAAAAAAAACAGGTGTGGGATACAGCTGGCACAGGTGTCTACACATTGACCTAACCAGATATGGCCATCTGACTGTTAAGCAACAAAAGGATCGTTCCCCTGATTTAAATCTGGCAGTGAACACTTGGAAATGCCTCCATTAGACCCTTGGAAGACTGCTCAGCAAATTTTTCTTGGAGTTCCCTAAACATTCTTCTGCCTCTGTCTGCTCAGCGCAGACAAAATTGCATAGAGCATCTTCACTGTACTGTAAGTACTGCTGACTTGTCAGAGTGAAGGTTTTATAAAAATGCAGACCATGAATAAGCTATAATAAATTTATTATGATTAGACTATGTTATTACCTAAATCTGCCATTTTTTAAAAGTCTGTGATAATATTTTACTTATTTTATAGTGACTAGAAATAATTTAGCTGTCAGTATTTTTCTGTTGCTCCTTATTATCATGCAAGTAAATTTGGACTATTCATATCTATCAAAAGAAAATAAAATTGTATTCAAATGAAATTTTGATTGGTAATACTGAAAATGTACAAATAGTAACACCATTAACATTTATTATTTTACATTTTACAATGGACTATGATTTGTAATTCCCTTTCTTGAATTTGTTGAAGTAAGGAGATACTACAGCTTTTTGCAAATGTAGAGATTAATTTGTTGAAAGAAAGAGATACCACAGGATTTTGCAAATGTAGAATTGGCTATGCTCACAGCTATACACTGTATACAACACAAGTAAATGACTTTTTAGGGTGACATTGCTGTTCTGCTTTTCTTTTTTTTTTTAGATCATATTCTGTCAAATCTGATAAAGAACTGGAAAGTATGATATGCTTTGGGAATAACAACTTTGGCAAACTACTCATCCCAATGTGAACAATTACAGATTTTGACTGCTTCTCTGCCACAACTCAGCATCTTTTTTATTGTTGATTTCAAATGAGATCTTATGCCATAAAAAACGGTTTCTACATTTCATAGAATCATAGAATTATTTGGATGGGAAGATTCTCTAGTTCCAACATTCAACTTCATAAATGACTGTGTTATTAAGGTGTTTCTTGGAACTTTCTTCTTTGCTTGTTTTGCAACATCCTTTCTTTTATAAGGAAAGTATAATAAGGAATTTGTTATTTCTTCAAACAAAGTCAGAAGCAACAAAATTTTACAATAAAAAAATCCTATTTCCCAACTTCATATATTTCCAAGTATTAAAGTATTCCAATAGGGGGAAACTAAAACTTCACGGCACTTTGTCTTTAATTTCAGCTACTGCACACCGCAAGAACTTAGTAGGAGATTGCCTGTTCCTAGGGAGCACAGAAGTTCAATAGGATCCTTCAAAGGGACATTTAAGTGTCCCTTGCAACCATAAAATCTTTTCTACTTATTTTCAAAATCTTTTCTACTTATTTCCATATGCAATCAACATCGTGTAATCAGACATGGGAGTTAAAAAAATAGGTGAGTGCAATCCTAGAGCAAGACAATTTTGGATTCAATTTCACTCAGCTACTTGTCTCAACCTACATCAAACCAGTACAATGCCATAGTCTTCTCACTGGCAGCTGCTGCTTTCATACTTCATTCCTTGTGTCCCTGAACATGACAAGGAAGCATTCCAGGTGACACCTTAGAGTAAGCCATAGGCTATGAGTTACCAATCCACAGCG
Source organism: Ammospiza nelsoni (assembly GCF_027579445.1). Classification (NCBI taxonomy): domain Eukaryota; kingdom Metazoa; phylum Chordata; class Aves; order Passeriformes; family Passerellidae; genus Ammospiza; species Ammospiza nelsoni. The sequence goes on from NC_080633.1 coordinate 129,210,159, forward strand.
TAACAAAGACCTACATGACCACTGACCTCATCCTGACAGCTTGGGCACGCTGAGGAATGGGAGCTCTGTCGTCTAAGACAGGCATAATAAAATAGTTGACTCTGCAAGATTCACGCACTCTTTAGCTTCTGTGGAAGCTGTCTACTCCAGCAGCAAACACTGCAGAACTGTTGTGTAACCAGCAAACGGGGTATGGTGGATGTCAGGGCTGCAGTTCTTTCCCTGGTTTAAAGGCACCCGTCAGGAGAATGAGCGGGCAGACGGCACAAGGAGGCACCCGTGTGGGTTGCCCTTCCTCAAACGCTGTGTAACAAAGGCAGACATTCCCCACTGGAGACTTCAGGCCCTGTTCCCAGCCCTGGCCTTGTACAATGCCCTAGTTACTTAATCTGCTAGAAGAGATTAATCATAAAAAGAGCAAATTTGGGAGAGCTTTGAATGCAGAAAAAGGGTTATGAAGTTGATGCACAGGAATGAACAAATGCTAATAGAAGAGAGTGAAATGCATATCACAGTTAAAGAATTTAGAGATTTTGATTTTTGCAAATTTTACAAGACCCAGAAGAAGGAAGAGTGTCATGCAGAAAGTGGAAGGAGCAAGCCTGGCAGTTAGAGGGAAGTGAACTGAATGAAGGAAAAAATTGATCTTTTGCTTTGTTTAAATGCTTTGTGCCTGAACAGAACCCAGATTTTAGCAAGCAACCCCAACTGAAATCTAATAATTATAAAAATAGTTAGCTGAAATGTGGATCTTCAGTTCCTCACAAAAGAGTAATGAGCAAAGGACTCAAAATACAAGGGATTTGAATGCTAAGCTGAGTTCTGACAGTGATCCATTGATTTGCAGTCCATAAAACCAAGATAATAAAGCTTTCTTCCACTTATGGAGATAAAGGAATAAATGCAAGTCATTCAAACACTACTGTGATGAGTGTTCTGCAAAGGACTGTTAAAAGATGGGACCGTTAAAACAATCCAGGCTCTCTTAATAAGAATGAAAAGAATGTCTCATTTCTCCAGATACCATCCATTTCCTACAGTGAAAAAGGCAGATGCTGAAAAAGGACCATGGGGTAATAAGCAAAAAGATTGGTACAAATGAAATATTTCAAGAAGCAAAATATAGCTGACCATCTACTTACTTACATTTTTTAATTCATATGTGATTCTGAAAGACAACAACGTTGTTCAAGGGAAGCAATGAGAGATGGGCTCTGATTCTGTGCACAAAGGAGCAAATACCTTCTCAAAGGTGAATACTCAGAGTGTAGATTCATCTGGCTGATATGTAGAATCATTTTTTGGCACACTGTGAATTTAGTTTTCAAGAGTAACCTTAATTTTTTTGCACCAGTAACTTTTTTTAAAAGCTCTTCTTTACAGTTCTTGTTTGCTTTTAAGTCACATTCTAGAATGATAACTTGGAAAAGAGAAAGAAATTACATTAAAAATTCACCTAGTTCAGCTATTTCACACAAAGCTAATGTAAATTAAATTAGTCTATGTATAAATAAAATAAAAGAATAAATAAATAAATGTGATCACAGCTATGATGCTTGGGAGTATACACACACACTTTTTTACTCAATTCAGATATTGTTGACTTCAATATTATAATAGCATTAATTATACCTCAGCAAGTATTATGCTGTATTTACTAACATCAAAATACTGTTCTCAGTCCATATTTGACATCACCCAGAATGTTGTCAGATTGCATTCCAAATACAGATGTGAAAATAATTTGGTCGGCATTTCTCACATTGTATTTATGCAGTAGTTTATTTCTTCTGGCTTAAGAAAATACTTGGCTTTGTTTTATATAGATATAGCCCTTTTAAGTAAGTATTGATGGGGATTTTTTTATTTTGCTTTCTGCTAACATTACAGAAATGAGGATCATTGAAAGAGAAGTATGCCCATCATTAAACCACATTAAATAAACTGTATTCATGGGCACATTTTTTTTAGAATTGAGGGGAAAAATGTGTTTCTTCATATACAAAATTCTCATTTTTGAATTTATAAAATACAGTAAGAATTAAATACATCACTTTCATCTGTCAAGAGTAATTACTTTTGTAGCTTGAAACAATTTGCCTTTGGTGACTAGGGTCACATGAGGTATATTATGCCAGAATGTGCATTGTTACAAAAGCCTTATGTGAAAAGTTGCAAACTTTTGGTCTTTCTGTAAGCAGCTAATGCTGTATTTAATGGAATTTTTCCAGGACCTCACAATGAAAAAGATCTGATTGCAGTAAAACAATACTCATTTTTCAGATGTTGAACACTGCTTTGTTAGTCAGTTCTACATCAATTGTTTTCAGTATTTGGCCCTTCTGCACACAATGAACATAAATCCCCAGCCTCTTTCTCATTAGAACTTCCTCCAAAATCTGCACTACACTGTGCACACTATGGAGAACACAATGAACTTGATAAAGAAAAATTATAGTATTATGTCTGCTTCAACATTACTATAAACAGTCAACATTTTAAAATATTACCACAATGCTCCAATACTTATTCCTGATTTTTCATATAACCAAATTATTTCACATTGTTTCTGCTGGGACAACCGAGTAAGTTGCAGATATAAACAAGCTCACTAGATTTCTAGCTTTGACTATGCATGAACATTATACTTAGTAAAAAAGACAACCATAATCCGTATAAATGCCTCCAAAGGAAATAGAAAAATTCTCAGCTGACTTCTGAATTCATGACTTGGATGTTTTGCCCTTTGCTCTGCCTTGTTCATTATTCATGATTCAGGATAACAGATACCAGGACACATTAACATTTAAAATTGAAAAGAAAATTCCATTTTTGTACCCTTTCCTACCAGTAGAAATACTTCTCAACTACAGGCAAAAAGTATCTTTCAGTGCATATTAAAATCTTTCCCTAAAGCGAGTTCCATACTTTAATGAAGAGCTTTCAGTCTGCCAGCATTAAGTATCACATGCACTTGCCATGCTGCATTTCCACTACCAATTGCTGGTACTTTTATGCCATTTTCTTTGCAGAGTTCTAAAGGCCTGATGCTGGGTAAAAGACATGTAATTTCTTAGAAGCTGGCATAAGTGGAAATTCATATAACTTAATTTTCAAAACAAGAACTTCAGTAAGTCGCCTTCGCTCAGACAAAACGCAAAAGTTGCCAATGAACATCACAAATAGAACTAAGAACAAATTGAACTAAGATTTCCAGTCATTGTTCAGCAAAAAGGAACTATAAAATGTGGAGATACATACTGAAGTCTGGTGATTTCTGGATGAAATCTGCCCCTACTGCAAGCTTAAAAGGCACTGTTTCCACAGGAAAATCTGCCTGTACCTCAAGACCCTCTTCAAGCTTGTACAACTCCAACTGGAACTTGCTTTGCAACCAGAACTTTTCTGATTTCTGGAATTGAGAAATAAACCATCTTTTCCTCCCACATCTCTGGGGTGTTTACAAGGACACAGCAAAAGAACATTAGTGAAGAGATTTGACAGGGATGGCAGCTCTTTTCACTAAGACACCAATTTGAAAGTCATTTTACAGAGGAAATAAAACACTTTCAGCTGTGGCTAAAGAATGAATAATACAGCTGTTATTAAACAAATACATTGTGCCAAGAATACAATCTCATAAGATTAATGAACACTTTGCTTTTCTGAATTTCTTCATTGAATGAGAAAGTAACTGCAGAGTTTATTTGTTCCCCATGTTTTAATTTATTTATAAATTTGCATATAAATCAAATAATAATAGGACTCACCACTAAGAGTAACATAATGAAATACATGAAAACAATTTTTGTTATAAATAATGACAGTCACAAAACAAATTAATAAGAAATGGCAAATGCTTTGGCAGTGTCAAGTTCTTTGCTTTGTCTCTAATTTCTATTTCTTCAGTTGTGAGTTCTGTGTAACAATGCAGAGATGTAAGCAAAACAGGTGAAGTGTATAGCAAGCCCCCCATGGTATAATGGACTCATTTCATGTATTTTAAAAATTGTTTTAAAATGCTGGTAGCACGCAACATGGATTTACAGCATCACCAGGGCCACTGTCATATACTTGCCTATTTTCTTCATCAAATACCAGTATAGCAAATTTCACCCTTAAATCTCTGAATACTTTAAATATATAAATCTGTAGATTCATAGAATAGTTTGGATTGTAAGAGATCTCTAAAAGTCCTAGTCTAACTCCACTCCCCATTCCCATGTATCACCCCTCTGGGCATCCTAGTTCTAGTGTTTTACCACCCTCTTTTTAAAAACCTTCTTACATCTAGTTTAAAACTCTCCTCTTCTGCTTGAAAACAATTCCCCCTTATTCTGTCACTACATGCCCTTCTAAAAAATCCATCTCCATCTTTCCTGTAGGCGCGTTTTAGGTACTGGAAGGTGCTCTAAGGTCTCTTCAGAGCCTTCTCTTCCCCAGGCTGAACAGCTCCAATTCTAACAGCCTCCCTCCACAGGAGAAGTGCTTCAGCTCTCTGATTATCTTGGTGGCCTCCTCTTGACTTTTCCCAACAGATCCATATCCTTATTTTGGGACTCCCAGAGCTGGGTGCAGTGTTACAGGTGGGCTCTCATTAGAGCAGAGCAGAGGGGCAGAATCCCCTCCCTCACCTGCTGCCCACAGGACTCTGGATGCAGCCCAGGACAGGTTTGGCTTTCTGGGCTGTGAGTGACCATTGCTGGGACATGTCCAGCCTCTCACCCACCAGCACCCCCAAGCTCTTCTGGGCAGGGCTGCTCTCAACCTGTTCATCCCCCAGCCTGGATCAATACTGATCTGGGTGTAGCACAAGCACTTGGCTTTGTTGAACCTCATGATGCTCCCATGGATCTCTTCTTGCGCTTGTCCAGGTCTCTCTGGGCAGCATCCCATCCTTCAAGTGTTTCAACAGCACCACTCAGCTTGCTGCTGTCTGCAGACTTGTGAGAGTGCACTGGATCCCACATCTCATTCACAAAATATTTCAAATTAGAAAGATTAGGTAAGGAAGAGCAAAACAGTGGAAATTTGTATAGACTTACTTAAGACTATAGAATCTAACAGCATTGAATGGAAATAAACTGCAAATTTTGCTTCCTTAATTCTCTCAAAATTTATCATTCAAAAGCTGAAAAGAAAGAAGGAAGTATGCCTTTAATTTCTTTGTATGCAGAACTGCTTATTTGTAACTCTCTTTTAATTGCTGATCTGTCAGTGGGATTATTTTGATCTGATACGCACAAGCAAAAGAATAAATGTTCAGAGTAAAAAATATGCCTCATCCCCACTGCAATTCACTTTCTCTTTAAAAACATGTCATTCCATCCTGTTTGTTGACCAAACCAGCACTGAACTTCACGAAAACAGAACAGCTGTTTCAAGAAGCTGAAATTGCAATAAAAGATAGAAAGTTCCAGAAACAGATCATTTGAATTGTGTTTCACAAGGGCCGTGCAGTGAGCAGCCATGAGAGAACTTGGAAGATTTGCATTAGAAATGCTTTTAGCCATTTTATCAGTCTGACTCATGTCAATGACAGGCATTATCTTCATGACTGCTCTGTTTGCTGCACTGCAATTCCGCGCTCTTACGTGCGAATCCAGGGTGTTAGCCTGGATTTACTGCCCTCCTGTCCTACTGCAGAGACCTACATCAGCCCCGTGTCCCAGTTCTCTGCGCTGCAAAGGCCTCTTGCCAGGTCCACACTGTTCCATCCTCCTCCCTTTTCCTTGCTACCACTATTATTTTTTTCTTCTCTCTGCTCTCTGTTCTTTCTTTACTAGGGTGCCAGAAAATGCAAAGACAGATCCTGCCCTGTGATTCTGATTCTTCAGGTTGGCAGATAATTTCTGATGACTTCATTATCCATATTTTTTCATATAATTAAACCATCACTGTTAGGAAATGACTTGCCAAGTGTTTTACCACCAAAGTACCACGGGAATGAATTCACTGTGAACAAATTGCAAGCAAATGAACATAATTTTTATCCATAATATAAAGGTTCTAAGTTGTTTCCTAATTAAATTTCTTATGTGAATATGATTACTTTGTTTGATCCAATCTTATCCTGTGTCAAACTAATGTTTTTTGAAATTTAAGTCACAAACAGCCTTCTTCTTCCCCTCAAACTAACAAAAGCCCTAATTTCTCTGTTTTCTAAGAAGTAAAAATATTAATATAAGAAAAAAATATTAATATAAGAAAATGGTGGTGCCTACATCTTCCAAGACAGTTATTACATTAAAAGTCTCTCTTAAAGGCAATGCTTTCACCAAGACTAGCAGGGGAAAAAGGCTGGAACACGAAAAAGGCTAAAGACTAGACACAGAAATATGGTTGGATAAAAGGTGGTTAATCCCAAAGACTTGAATTAGAGGATTATGGGGCTTCTGTAGGGCAGATGGTTGTTTATTCATGTCACAGGACATAAAAAGTAAACAGAGGGAGGAAAATGAATAATCTTTCACTGACTAAAGACTTCAACATCCTAGATACACCTAGTAGTACAGGCATTCTTCAAAACCACTCAACAAACTCTGGTCTGCCTACAGACTGCAAAGGCACTAAGGAGTTTTTTTTTTGTCAGTTTTCAGTTATTTCCCCCATCTCTTTTCAGCAGTTTATAACTGGCACACTGCAAGTGTCCTGTGTGGCAAATATTCACAAGATGCATTCACAGGGAAAATCATTAACACTCAGAGAAATTATAGCATAGAAAGAAGGTCACAACAAACCAGTCTGCCCTTTGAAGTTCACCTCAGTGAATGAGCACTACATTATAATGATTGCATTCTCTCATCCTTTCTATTCTTAACAAATAATGTGCTGCATTGTTCTCCTCACTGGCTTAGGAGAGCATTCCATCTCAAATGAATTTGTTCTGCAAATGTGAGTAATGTCAAACTAAAGATAAGAATGTGTAGGTTGTTTACTAATAAGTTGAATCAAGAAGCTAATTATGAAAAATTAAACTCTCTGTAGATATAAATACCTACAACTGCAAAAATAAAATCTGGGACAGAAAACCTTGAGGTTAGTTTGGATTAAACACTATATTTTATTGTCACTTTACCTGAGCATAGTATTAAAAATTTAAATTCTGAAATTACATTATCTTAGCCTTATAATACATAGGAATTTGTAGTGCTGAAACACTTTTTTATTATTTTCTAGCTGAAGCACCTGGCTAAAAGCAACATATGACTTAGATTTTTTCTCATCTATAATTTATGCAGACTGTGGGCCTTTTATTTTGTGAGGAATGCACATCATGGAAGCAAAATATGTCATATGCACAATTTCAACTGCATTAAAATCCCACATTGTATCATGATATAAGTCAAGTTTTACAGCACAACCTAGTTTAGAAAAAAGAATGTAGATGACATGCTTTTTACTGCTTAGTCATATGTGTGATGCTATAAAAAGATGTAATCCTTACAACCTTCTTATCAGAGAGATATTTTAACCCTGGACTTCAAAAGTCCATATGTTACTCATCACCATTCAGAATTCCCCTGGTTTGAATCTTACTCTTCCACCAAAACAATTCTCTTTTGTATTGCTGAAACTACATTCGTCATGATACTTTTCTCTAAATATGCTCATAAAAGAAACTTTCAGAAAATCATAAAGATAACTCACCAGCCTTCATAGTAAAGTATTTGTATAGATGTAATTCAAACACCTCCTCAAAAAATATCAATGTATTTGGAAAGATGACTAAAAATTTCAATCAATGATGAGGCAGAGCTTTGCAAAAACATTGCAGTCTTGGCACAGATGCAATTAATAATTATGTGTAGATGATTTTCACAGCAGATGTATAAGTGCTTTACTTAGTCACATCTGCACATTTGAGAGCAGACCTTATCTGGTGTGCCAATACATTACCATAGCAAAGGTTTACCATACTAATAATTAAACATAGTTTTGGTTTCCTCTTAAAGAAAATAATTTAGACTTTTCTTAAAGGCAAAAAATATTTAATTAAAAATTATGGCTCCCAGGAAAAACAGGTTTGGCTTTCAAGACTTTTCCCAAATAAAAATTAGGAAAATATAAATACTGTCATTGAAAGTGCACAAGCAAGCAAAATACTTTCTTCTTTATTTCTTTTTTAAAGTTTTGTAGTATATAGCAAGCAGAAGTTGTTCCAGGTATTTTACAGGTCCTCCACATAAATGTGGATGTGTTTCCAAGTCAGTTATTTAAGTATTTATAACTTAACAATTTTTTTATTCATGCTCGTGCCTGATATTAAAATTTTCTACCACTTTCAATTTTTATGTTGTTTTACTTGAGAAGACTTCTTAAGAATTTTGAGTCAAATGAGTCAAATGAACACTTAAAACTTACACAAACTATCATGTTCAGCTTCTATTGGCTTCTAGCAGAAAAATCTAGTCTGCAAACATTAGTCTTTGAAAGAAAGTGGCTGAGCATTAGCATTTGTTAAAATAGGCTATCTTGAAAGTGCTTAAGTTAACTGAATTCATTTTTTGTAATTAAAACACAAATCCTCACTCCAATTGATGCATTTCAGAAACTTCCTACTAAATTCAGGGAAGTCAAAAATATTCTGATGATTCAGGTTGATTCAACAGAAAATAATCTCATTGTCTAGGTCTTTGTGCAAACCCTTCATATACACATTTAAAATATAAATTGATGTTAAATGTAGAAAACACATTTTGATGGTTTTATTATCAATGATAATGCCCCTCTCAACAAATAAACTTGGTTACATCTAAAAAAGGAACAAAAACTCCCACTGACTGCAGAGCCTAGATTTCTCTACTGCAGAGCACCGTGGAGAAGCCACTGGCCATCAGGGATCTGCAGCTCCCACCTTGTCATCCTGGAGACCAAACCTTTGCTTTCAGGCTGCTTTACTCACCACTCCTGATGGCACTGCTCTTCCTGCTGATTACCTATGTGGGTCACACCAGAAACCTGTGAGGGGGCTGGCTGGCTGAAACAGCCTTCAGCAATACACTCACAATCACTATTACATTTTCTCCTTCACCATATTCAATTTCCTTCTCTGACATTTTCTTGACTTCTATATAACCAGTTCCAAAACTGCCCAGTTTCTGAATTGACTTCATGCTATCACCACCACCATAACTAGTATGAGAAACCCCCAGATGTAGTTAGCAATATTGTCCAGACTGATAGCAAAAGTAAAGGAGGAGAAAAGCAAAGCAGTTAGTATAACCCCAAACTAAAGTCTGGAGATTAAAAGCCTGCCTATTCTCAAATATTATGTTTTCATATTCCTGTACCTATTGCACAAAAAAAAAAAAAAAAAAAAAAAAAAAAAAAAAAAAAAAAAAAAAAAAAAAAAAACAAATGGGAAAGAAGCTTCCTTATTTTTTTATGAGTAATAAGGTCCTAAACTGAAGAAACAAAGTTAGCCAATACAAATGAGCCCAAAATCCTCATTTTATTACCTCTCCTTTTCCCCAGTAGTAACAATTTGCACTTGTCAGAGTCCCTTTAACAGGTAGGATTTTTCCTTCTGAGGATGTTAGATAATATGAAAGAAAAAGAGTCATTCATTATTTCACTTTAATATTCCAGTCATCAATTCATCGTCTGGTTTTGACTGTAGATATTATAGATGTCAGTAGCAATAACTTTAAAAAAAATTCTTCCTGTGGAAGAAAAAACTATTTTAAGGGCCCATCAAACATAAAGAGCAGTTCTGTTGCTGCAACAGTACTTTTGCACATATTATTCCCTTCCTTATAATAGGTATCATCTATAGAGACGTGTGGTTTCTATAGGGAGAGTGGTCAATGTGCTGGTTTAGATTATGATCTGAAAAAATTAATTAGAAAGACATCTACCCATCCTTTGATCCCCTCTGTTCTGCAGGAGACCAGAAATGTTAGCAGGCATGTACAGAGCCAAAGAAAAGTTTCTCAATTTTGTAGAGAGAAGTGAAATTTTCTGCACTGAGGGCTAGTGGTGTCCTGTATTTTGGGAGAGGGAGGCAGAGGACATGGAGGTGAGGGTTAAGGATTCAGGATCAGGTTTGCTGTTCCTGCTTCCTTCAGGCCATGGCTGTCACTGCAGCCTGAGGCGACCACACAGCTCATCCTCTCCCTGTTTTCAGCAGCAGCCACTGCACCAAACACAAACTTCTCTTACAGCAGCAACAGCAAACTCAGCATGCAAAACAATCAACTGGGCAATTTCACCAACCCTAATTATTCTGGGCTGCTGCCTACTTAGATTAGTCCTGAAACTCATCCAAGACATTATCTCCACAATCAGCTGCAAAGTCAGACCTGCTTTCCTCTTCTACCACTTCTGCCAAAGATGCACAAACAAACCCCCAGTTGGAAAGGGCATAATTGTATTTATGCAAACTGTGATCATGATTCTAACCCCAGCCACTCTATTGAGTTTATTACCAGTCACACACAAACTGTAGAAATGTCTGATGGCAAATGCTGCTCTAGTTCAGAGCACACAAGGGGATGGCACTTACCTCTGAGGGTACATTCAATTGCTAATTTTACTCATTTGCATCTTGTTAGAAATTCAAGCCAATCCAAGTAACACAATACATCAGTCTTAGAGACACAGAAAATTCAGTTCTTTTCAGTAAACATGAAATACTTCATTTGTTTTAATAGTCTCAATAGGTCACTTCTACATAAAAAGGCCTCATAGGGCACGTGATGCCAGTACCACAGTTTACATAAATATTTTTACCTTAGTTCATTGCAAGTACTTTAAGGTAGAAGTACCTTCACCAAGCATTTCAACCTGCTCCTTCAGGCAGATGCCACCTGCTCACACTGTCAGGAAGGAACAGTTTGGTACAAACCCTCCCTGGCATCAGCCTGCTGCAGGATCCCCCGTGCCACCCGGAGCTCAGTGTTTGCCCCATAAGAGCTGGCAAGGGACAGTTTTCCCACTTGTCAGCCCATCCCACCAGCAAAGAGGCTGAGGGTGCATGAGGAGCTGGGAGGGGACACAGCTGGGACAGCTGGCCCCAGTTTGACCAAAGGGGTGCCCCACACCACACAATGTGTGGTCAGCAATAAAAACTGCAGGGGAAGATAATAAAATCTGAAAGAACAAAAGTTCTGCAGTCCACAGGAAAAATACTTCATGTCTGTTCTCACTCTTTGACAACTATATTAATCAGGAAATAGATGATGAAATTGACCTATTTTTCTTTCTTTCTTCAATATTTGACTTTCAGTTGTCATAAAAAAATTTTTCTCTTTTAAATATGATCTCTTTCATCAAATTAATACAGCTTCTAGATTTGATGTAGTAAAATATTGTATTAAACTTCAACAGTCACGAATTCAACAATTCCAAGTAAATTTCCAGTTTTCAAGTACACAAAACATGAATCATTTGAACCCAACTTATGAATCTCTACTTTGTCCTCACATAATTTTAGAACTGCCTCCTCTCACTGATTTTAAATTCACTAAGCATCTTTTTCTAATAAAATAAATAGTTAAATAATTACATCATATATGTTATTCTCTTATTACTGGAATGGTAATGATAGAAATAACCATTTTCTTGGATACTCATTTTAAAGAGCAAGAAAACACTTACTCTAAATGCATTTGTTTTTGAAATTTTCTCCCAAAGAAACCTATTGTTCTCTGCAGGTTTTTTCCTATATAAACTTTTATACAATTTTAATATTCTTCCTTAAATAATATTAATCTATTTGCAGGTTGTTAGCTCAAAACATCTAGACCATCTTGAAAACCTAAAACAAATCAGTCAGTTATATGATGCACACAGCAATGTATGTTCTCAAACATAAATATTCTATAATTAAAATACCATTTAATCTGTTCTGCTTATTTCTTCACATATTTTAAATTCATAACTTCTCATATTAAAAGATGGAAAAGACATCTAGCTGAATTCCAGAGCACAGCAGTTAGGAGATCTGTTCAGGCATTGAACTAAGGTTATTTTGTCTTTTTTAGATAGGCTCAGTCCTCATAATTATTAATGAAGATATATTCAAGTTTAATGAGATGAAGTTTTACCATTTGCAACAATCCTAGGAGCCCAAATTACATGTAGTTATGAGTGTTGCTCTCTATTTCTGTTTACACACAGTCTTGGGCAAATGCAGAAACTTACATTGTAAGATTAATTCCACTGACTTTACCAGGATGCTTTAGAATGCATAAAATTAAGACTGCATCTTTCAAGATGAAGGTTTAAAATACATGCAAGGCTAGATTAATATTTTGAATGTAAATTCTCACCTTAAATGGCAACAGAAATCATCTATTTAAATGAACTTTTAAGAGACATCATAGATTCTCATCTCTCCTTCACACAAATGCTGGATGCCTTTCAAGAAATGCCCTTTGATCAAGCACGAGATGTTCTTCAGTAATACAAGTTATTGAGCTCAATAACAAATTAACAGCATGTGACTGAATGGACTGTGATGAATAGCAGGCTGCATTAGATGTTGTAATGGTAATTATTCATTCTAAATTCTGTGAAGCTATAAAAACAGTTTAGAAAAAAGGAGCAGAAACACTCCACAAGTCCTAAAGCAGAGCTCTCCTGCTCAATAAAGCATTGCCAGTTCACCAAGTTAGACTCTGGACAGCACTATATTGGTTCTCTTGCAATAGTAGCTAAAAGCAGCAGTCAAGGATTAGGACTCTCTTGACTATTCCTCAGCCTGTAATTTGGAAATGCAGCTACAATTTTATGCTTATGTTTTTATCATAAATAGTTTGCAAGTACATGATCCGATGGAGCTGTCTAGTTCAGCAAAATCTGCTTTATTTTTACAGGGAATATAACAGCCAAAGCATTTGGTGGATTATGCTATGTAATACCAAATTTAAACCTCTGATAGGCAGGCCAGATCCCTGGCCTTGAAAAGGACCTACTGTGCACTCCTAAGCCATCCAAGCAGGCTTAGCCAGGCTTCTGATGAGCCAGAGGGGCTGAGAAAGTTTTGGGGTAGGTAGCATGGAAATGAAAGTGCCAGCTACTTGGCATATACTTGTGCAACCAAAATATTTCTGCACCCCAGCAAGGCTCAGCCTAATAAAGAATAAATTGGACAGGCAAAAGTATGTGTCTACATTTCTGGAGGACACTAGGACATCACAAGCTGATGTGACACAGTCCAGTCACAGCTGTGCAACACTTGAACCGCAGCTGTATCCTCCAGGAGTCACACTGACACCCTACCCACTCTGTCCTCCAAGGACAGTAAAGCTTTTGGGAGCTGTTGTATATGTAACTTCAGTGACAGATAAAATAAACAAACCTCATGAAGTAGGATCAACAAATGAATACAGATCCAAAGCCTAAAATGCAAGAGAAAACTCAAATCCATCAATCTTCTACAACTGAGTTGAATTCCCTTTTGTCACTTGCTATTAGGCAATCCATTTGAAAATTATTTACAACCCCTCTTGACAAATATGATTAGAAAGGATTTGGCGACTGTACTAGCTGCAATCATCCAAAGATAAATCTTTAATAACTTCTAACCTTACAGCATCAGTTTTCAAAACAAAATTGGAGAAAAAACATTCAGCTAGAAAGATCTAAAGAATAGCAAATACTGAGAAAAATATAGAGCAGCTAAAAGAATGATGAAATATATTAAAAACTAAAAATTTATTGAAATTTGTTTCACAAATTGCAATTCCTGAAGTTTTCTTTTTTGAGCTTGCTTATCCCATTGCAATTAACTGACAAGAACCATGTAATAGAGAACAGTAGAGACAGTTTCCATGGCTTGTTATTGCCAAAGAAATCACTTAATAATGTATTTTAGTGCATCTCTGCCAGAGGTCTAGACTGCAGGAATTTACTTAAGGAACAATATTATTATAAGTACAAATAACTTATAAAAATGATTTTAATTAAATTGCAGAGACTACTATCTGAACAATATTTAACATAATTCTCACCAACCAACATAAGGAGTCCCGGGGTCAGCAGGATGTAGAAGACATATCAAGAATACAAAATACATAGTCTTTAATTTGTAATCCTGTACTGCCTTGGTTCAGAGCACTTAAAGGGAAAATGCTCTTGTGGCTATGAGTATGCAAGACAAAACAACTTAATTCCTTAGGAAAGGTCCCTATGTATTGCAGTTATACACAGCAGCCTCAAGAAGTTCAGCAGAGCCATAGATATGAGCAACCAAATACTAACAATTCTCTCCTAAGCCTCTGTGAATTATGATTTTTGTTCAGAGGTTTACAACAAACTCTGCCAGTTTTCCTCAGTGACATAAAATGCACACCCTCAGAAGGAAGATTATGCACCACTTCAAATTAGTGTCTTAAGTGTTTCAACATGGACAAAAAAAGACATTTTCCTGAAGATTCATTCTTTGAAATGGCTGAATTACATTTTCTGAATTGTTATGGGGATTAAAAAAAAAAAAAAAAAAAGAAGAAGAAGAAGAAGAAAAATCAGCCCACAGCACAAATCCAGCACATACAGCCAAGTCTCACTGATATAGAACCTAAAGACAAAGCAAGTCACAGACAGTGCTACAATCTGGGTTTTTTTTCAAACAGGTGACCTGCAACTGTTATCTATAATTAGGAACAAAATTACATAAATACAATGTACTTTCATAGTACTTCTTACAGCACAATTTACTGTCAATGAAAAGGGAGCTTGAGCTTCACACAGCTCTGTCAAATGCTCAGCGAGCTGAATCTGCGCAGTCACTGAAGGTCAGCGCCTTCAAAGGGTGATGGGATTTCACACTCACAACACAAACGTAAACCACTCAAAGAGACAGGGCACTGTGTACAAGTCTCTTTCCAGATATTTAAAAAGAACAAAGGTGTTGACTAAAGCATTCTGTGCTTTCATTGAATTTCATAGACACACTGAGGCTTTACCACTTCTGAAAAATAAAGCTTTTATCTTCCCCTGCAATGCATGTTGTCTAATCATCTGATCTACTGTGGAGTGAACACAAGGAAGGTGTTAGTGTTAATGTTAGCAAATCAGAATATTAATTTTTTTACACCCGCTTTTTAGTTACTTTGTACAGATAAAAAGAGAAGGGAACAACACTAATTCAGGCTCAGAAAATATTGAATGAGAATCATGTCAAGATTCCTTATTATGTATCTATTTTTGCTGCATTTTTCCTTTCTTACAGAAAACTATTAGTAAAAAAGGCAACAACATTAAGTAGATAATACATTTTTCTGGTACAAAGTTTGCCACAACCATATATTTTGTGAACATATCCTAGAGTAACAACACAAAGTACTGGCATTTTCCTAGATGCTTGTTCTCATCTTACACAGGTGCCATAAAGGACTCTTATTTGCACAAGCTTACTGCTTAGAGTAGTCATCCTTTTCCAAGAGGCCAGGGTTGAAAAGCTGCTTATCTCACAGGGTATCTGTACACCAGCAGAGCCTCTGTAGTAACAAGGACATGGACACAGCAGCTCAGCACGCACTCATCACGTGAATATTTACCCAGGGTCTCAGCAGTCAGCACTCTGCAGCTCCAGATATCAGCACTGTAACTGCTGCCCTCAAAACTGGTTTGCATCTGCCAAGATGAGCTGCAGTCATGCTTTGGGCTGCAGTGCAGACCTATCTTTAGATAAGATATGTGGTTTCAATTTTAGGAAAATAGGAATACCAAGAGGTTCTCACCTACTCTGTCACTTCTCAATCTGTCACTTACATCACCCTTTATAATTTGCAATTTTGCCTGTGATGTTGCCAGTGTTGCTTGAAAGTCATACTATTATTTACTGCCTAGTGGAAATGTGGTCCATTAGGCAGCTGAGTTATCTAAGAGCTCTTTGTCCCTGGGCATGGCTCTCGCTCTTCTCCATGCTGCTCCCAGCAGTGTGACTGTGCTCTTTTGTGCCAGTGCTGGTAAGGTGATATGCCATAGGAATTCTTCAGCTTATTAAGGTGAAAGGGATGTGTTCATTTGTTGTAGCAGCTTAGTTTCATACCAGTGTAGTCACCTAAAATGGCTCACTAAAAGTCAGGTAAATGATGGATTTAGTCCAGATAAGCAATCGTGAGGTAGGATGAGGATGATAGGATGATTTCCTTCCAGCCGACAATGAGCTTCTGGCTCACCACAGCTCACCTTTTTGAGCCACGCTTCAAGACAAAACCTTGTGTTCTCAGTCTCTTGAAGTGGGACCCTAGCACTTGGTGACTTCACTTTTTATGGGGTCTTTAAATTGGTTCACCCACTCAACTGGCCTGAGTTTCCATGACAATTTTTTACATTTACAATGAAATTCATGGGTTTGAAGAGATTAATTTTTTCTTGCAATACTACAAACACAAAGCAAAGAGCAGAAAACCTTCTCCAACTACCTCTGGTTATACTGAATTACATCTATGAAGATTTCAAATACTGACCAGCTTTGGGTTTTGTAAAGGTTCATAATGATTGACTTGAGGCAATGGACTACATACGTCAGAAAAGAATTTTCAGCCTCGTAAATATACTTTGTACACTAAAAAACAATTTTAAAAAGCAGCCCTTTAAATAGTGCTGGGATATTAGTCTGAAGTTCAAACCAAATTCTGATGACTGCCCTCAGTCAGAAGCTTTCAAGAATAAATTCAATTTCTTCAACACATCAATATCCTAGCTTTAAAAAATGGTGACTTTGTAATATTCTTTTTTAAAATGTATTTAAATTGTGTGATTAAAACAGAACATGAAGACTTCTCAAAGGAACTCATCTTTTAGAAACTTTCAGTATGAACAGATTTTCAGAGTTAATCTTAAAAAAATTAAAACAAAATGATACTATGCAGAAATGGCAAAATTATTAGAAATTATAAAATCTAATGAAACATACTGCATACATTCACTTCCTAGGACTAGTAAGAACTGTGGTATCTAAACATCTTTCATAGTGCATCACAAGTTCAGCCTTTCCTTGTTATAGATGTATATAGAAAATGGCCTATAAATAGGGAAAACAGTAAATAGTCGTGGAGGTTTGTGATGAAAACTTTTATTTTATTCTATTTAGATTATATAACTAATGCCCATATATTTACATTTTCCAAGTAAACAGATTATATAACTGGGAACCTAAAAGATATTCATAATCTAAATGTTCAGAAAGGCAGAAAGTATGAACACAGGAACTATCTCTTATAGAATATTTCTCTAGAATAACACTGATCTGAGTACATTTTCATAAGAATTGGTGCCTTCACTCTGGTGTAAACCTCAGTGTGTGACACAGGTGTTTTTTATGCACATATTCATTCAGTTCATCTGCCTTTACACATTTTAAAAGAACATCTTAACATAGAATATAGTGTTGCATGAACACAGGCTACTAGGTTCACTTTTCTATTGCAACAGATGAGACAAAAACCAGGAGCTTCAATACCACACACTTCTTCACAATCTACTTCTCCATGCTCATAAATGCTACTCAAACATTCCTTGGAAACAACTTAATCAGTGAGGTGAAATGGAGAAATCAGATGTACCTGACTTCTACAGCACTTTTGACAATTTAGCAAGTTAAATATTAACTGAAATAAACTTTCAAAAGTATCTTCAAGTCTGAAAGCCTGTTAAGTGCTGCAGCATGATCAAACAAATCCTTGCCTAAAGTGTATGGCTTCAAAAAAGAGGGAAGGGTGAAAAAATTATAGAAGAGAAAAATTGAAAATTCAGTAAAGGGAAGAAAAACCACTGAGTAATGTAAAGCCTTTGATGGGTTATACAAAGGGACACCAGGCTGCAGTGTGAGTAATGGGGGAACTCCGTGAAATTTCTGAGAGGTATTTCTCCATTTTCCCCTTTCTTTTTTATTATGTAATGGTTCTGTAAACATGTGACAATGACCAACTACCTTCAGTACTAGTTAGGACCAAAAGCTTGCTTTGTCCTCAATACAGCTGAATATTATATGATGCCACTATTTTAGTGGAAAAGCATGACATATTTTGTGTGAAATATTTTCCAAAGTAAATTAGAAATTAATTTTTTTAATCCTTTCACATTTCAATGCCACATACTTTATGGCAATAAAAGTTATGATTTACACCCAAGAAAAAGCAATGGGGGCTAAACATTCTTATTTTCTTTGTGCAATAGTCTTTACCCTTTCCATGAATTATAAGACTACTTCAGTAGAAGAGATAAAAATATTATTATATATGTTAGCATAAAACTTCACTATTAAGAGAGATGCAGATACCTTGTATTTCAAAGCAAAACAAGTTGCTCAACACAACTTTATAAAAAAAACTATTAGCACTAATTTGATAGACTGCAATGACCCAATCCTCTTCAAAGAGTTTCATTTAATATTTTCTTAATTATCATAAATTTCATTATCATTACATCATTTTTTTCTATCTTCCCCCTAAAATGAGGATTTCATCATCAGTGGACCATCAGAGTAGAAACGCGTTAATAATTTTTTGATGTTACTGACAAACACCAAAAACTTTAAAACACACGTATAGCATTTTAAATATACTTTTGACAGAATATTACTATTGGAAAAAGCTAGCTAGAATTTTCAACTTAGCCAGAAATAGGGTGAAATTGCACTGCTAAATCAATAATCAGATTCCTAGGCAGATGGCCTGATTCTTGAGGCACCCATCGCTCGGCACCTGCTGAGGCTCTGGCTGGGAAGGGTTTCTGCAGGACTGTCCTTGGGGCTGCCCCAAGTGTCTGTCTCAGCCCTCACCCTTGCGCCAGGGCCTTCCCCCAGGAGCAGCTTCGCTGCTACACAGAGCTCCTGAACAGCTGAAACTACAGCCAGGCAGAGGGGGACGCAGAAACTGGCGCCACTTTGCCCAGACTATTTATATAAAAATATTTCTTCCTGGTGCCCAGATTGTGAATTGCAATGGATGAGACTTGGATGGAGTGAGAACTGCGAGAAGATGGAAAGAACATGCTTTCCTCTGACAAGCATATGCCTCCAGGTCTCACCCTTGGCAATATTTAGTTTAATCTCAAGCCGTTTCTGTGAACAGCTCCAGGTCCTGAATGGTTCATTTTGGGGAGTTTGGGACAACAGGGCCAAAGGACAGAGCATCTTAGGAACAGTTCTCACTTGAATGACATATGCCAGTTCTGCTTATTTCCCCTTCACTTTGGTTTCTCTATTTCTCCCATACTGATTATCCTATCCCTAATGAAATATACATCAAAATAAAAACAGAACAAGAAAGACATGTTTTTACATAAAATGAAGAAAAAACCAACCCAAACCACACAAATGATAAAATACAACCAACTAAATAATCATTTTTTTCATTAATTAAATTCATTTGACAGTGACCCATTTAGTTTCTGACAGTTAACAGAAGAAGTAACAAAATTACCTGCAAAATCAATTTAAATATGCCATAGGAAAGCACTAACAAAATCTAAAATGACACAGAGTATAATCTGTGACAGATAGATTTGTTTTGTTTCATTAGAAGAACAATGATTTCATCAAAGCATGAAGAAAATTATAATTTGAAAAATACACTTCATGTATTCTGGAGATAGTACATGAGGAGTTTTTTTTCTTTTTGTGTTGTCATTATTTCTGTTTGTTGGGACTCTGTAAAAAAGACTAAAAAATCCAGTATTTACATAAATATTCAGAAAACTTCAAAAGAAAAACTCCATGATGTTTTTTTGTTCTAGCATGGCATTGTAAAGAACTGAAATGTTTCACATAGAATCCAATAGGTCTTCATTTTGTCTTATGTGTGCCAAATCTGTATTAATTATTAGCACTTAGCCCTGATGCAAGATTTGATTATCGAGTTAATCTTTCTAACTTAGCTAAAGTATAATTGCAGTTTGAAATAAGTGGAGCAGGTTGAATAAGATAAGAATTCCCTACATTGGAAGCCTTGCATGTCATAGGATGACTCCCTTTCCAGCCATGTTTGTACAAAAATTTCTTTCATCACTATTAAAAAGTTTATGGATATTTATTGATTTTATTCAGCATATATTCCACCTACCACAATGGTAAAGGATAGTGAAAAAAGAATCTTGGAATGATAATTCAAGTTTCTTTTGTTTTCTATTTAAATTTCAAAAAGATAAAAAAGGGTTACAGAGAAAGCAAAATTGTTTATGATACTTTTAATATTGGTCACTCATATGATTCAGTGGTCTACAGTTTCAACTGAAAAACAACAATCTTTACCTTAAGAATAGCATATTTTCATAAATTCCAGGGGAAACTACATCTTGCAGTTAGTGTTAAAAGGTAAACTACAGCTAGGTTCCAATGATCCATAAGTTAACAATATTAAAAACCATTTTGTTTGGTTAATAAAAAACTTAATCTCACCTTAAACCCCAGATAACTACAACAAATACACTAAAATACTTTAGTAATAATTCATAGTTCTTGTGTTACACTATCTCAGAAGATTATTAATCTTTTGCCCAGACAACATTTCACCTACACTATAGTTCCAGCAAAGTCACAGAGTAAAAGGAAATATGATTAAGGAATTAATTTTTAATAAGTTTTAATTATTCCTGTACATTTGTATACAGAAGGTTCAGATTGCAATTTAGGCAAGGTTTTAATCAATAAAATTGAATATTAGACATTTTAGTTTGAATTTATGTGCTAGGAAATTATTCATGTTCATTTAACTATGATAAAATATTCTGTATGTTCTGATTACTATATGAAAATATTTCTTCTTCCTGACTTCAGGAAATCCCTGTCTATCCCCAGATTCTGAGAATGCGCAAGTTACACACCATCTTTTCAGCATGTATTCTACAATCTTAGAGGACAACCATCATTTTATAAGGAAGCTTCTAATGTTAATATTTCCATCTTTTCACCTAGTTAGAGTTACCCCCAAAGGTTTCCTGGCTTGATGCAGTGTGCACCTGCCAGAATGCTTCTGCCAGCAGGAGTGATAATAAGGATGTGAATATGCAGCCAAGAATAGGGAAAAGGCAGGGCTTTTTTCAGTGAGGGATGTTATTGTCTTACACCAATATTTTAAATTACTGCAAATTTAAAATATGTTACAGTAGAGTCCTCAAAATGGTGCAAAAGATCACACCCTTTTCATATATTCTAAGTACCATGGAAGTGTGTAAGTAGGAGAAGGTTGAGCAATACTTTATTTAAAAATTCTCTACAATTAGAAATTTCTGTAGTTGAAACATTCTAGTTCTATTCTCATCTATACATCTGTGAAAGATATTTTTCTATAAAAAATATCATAGGCAATACTAACATTTTAAAGTAGTTAGGTACTTCTTAGTCAATGTTATAAGTACTTTCAAAGCAGTGACTTTTTATTGCTTAAAAATAGACAGAGAAAAGCGTAATATTTCTTATCTCTCAATATTTCTTATATTTGCACTTAAAATAGAGGTAGTTCATAGGAGTAGGATTAAAAAATGGAATAATAGCATTCTGAATTTCCAGTCAAACTCTTTATATATTTAAGTTATATTTATCTTACATAAGAGGTAGAGGTGTCTATAAAAATAAAAGTTATTTAATCACAAAAACAAAACACAATCTCCTAAACTGCAATATTAAGTGAAATAACAAAAGCAAATTTTGTGACTCTCTGAAATCTGTTTTAATAAAACATGTCAAACATTTCATCATTTTAAATAACCATTTTTCTTTGATCATTTAAAATTTGTACTTTGAATTGTAAGATATTTCTATACTGAAACTGTGTGAAAATTCCAAGTCTTTTCGTTCAACTGCTGCAGCTTAATCCTAAAATTTTGCCTTCTAGTATAATTTGTTCCAGAGAAGTTAGACTTTCAGGAACTCTCTAACCTGAATGAAACAAATTTTAGAAACAATGACCTCGTTCTGATCTAATTTAGCTCAGTGTAACTTTGAAGCCAAAGTTGTTGAAGACGTATGAAACTGGCACAAGCAAGATTGAAATCAGGTCCCTTATCTCTCTGAATTTAAAAGTGAGAGCTCTCTGATGGAATCCCACTTCCTTGGCATTTCTGCTCATGTAAGACACGCACTGTTCTTGCAGTAGCACTCAGGAAATGTGCTTTCTGCTTCTCACACCATGAGCTACCACACTTTTTCTAACTTGTGACAAGCATATTGTTTTCAAATAAACCTAATTCTCCATCAAAAACTAAACTGGATGTTTACCAGATTGGTTTCAAATCTGCAATAAACAAGTAGGCCCTGAAGGCTATTCCAGACATGAGGATATTTTAACTTCTATCGTGAAAAAGGGCAGTTCTTCACAAGTTTGTAAATGACCACAACACAGCCAGTGCAAGGTTATGTATTTATGTTTTCATGTGCTTAGTGACAAAGTGTATTTTCACCTGGTCCTGCAAGCACACATTTCTGCTCAGACAGCCTGCACTCTGCAGCTTTCAATCAACAACACACGGATCTTCAATGTTTTAAGTTTGCTCGAGTCTATCCACATGTTTTGTTAGGGGGTTGGTAAACAGCTGGCTGAATATGAGCTGGCAGCATGCCTGGATGACTAGGAAGGCGAGTCACATCCTGGCTGGTATCAGCAAAAGGGTGGCCAGCAGGACCAGGGCAGTGATCAGCCTCTGGTACTCAGCATTGGTGAGGCTGCACTTTAAATACTGGGTTTGGTTTGGGGCACCTCACTACAAGACAGACATGGAAGGGCTGGAGCGAGTCCAGAGAAGGGTAACAAAGCTGGTGAAGGGTCTGGAGCACAAGTCCTGTGAAGAGGAGCTGAGAGAGATGGGGGTGTTTAGCCTGGAGAAAAGGAGGCTCAGGGGGTACCTTATCACCCTCTACAACTACCTGAGAGGAGTTGTAGCCACGTCGGCGTGGGACTCTTCTGCAAAGTAACAAGCAACAGAAAGGAGAGAAGAGGCCTCATGATGTGGCAGGGGAAATTTAGACTGGATATAAGGAAAAAAATTCTTCACTGAAAGGGTTATCAAACACTAGAACAGGAACAGGCTGCCCAGGGGACTAGCTGATTCACTAGTCCCCTGGGCAGCCCTGGAAGTATTTAAAAGGCATGGATGTGACACTGGTTTAGTGGTGACATTGTCATTCTTAAGTTAACAGTAGGACTTTATCCCAAAGATCTCTTCCAAACTAAAGATTTCTATCTTTCTATGCATATGAGTTTCTTTGACAATAAAAACTAACTAGCTATGATGTTTTAATAAAATAAGAGTGAAAGCAAACACTAAATTTAAGAACTGACAAAACGCAAACACATTTCACTTTCCCACCACAGATTCCACCCACATTAGATGTCAGCCACCATTTGTGCAAACAGATACCTTTCACAGGGTGCTCTGAAAAGTGCTGGGAGCATGGTTTGCATGTATGCCTGAACTGTTTACCATCATTGGAGAGTCTACTATGTCCTACTTTCTATTTAGAACAAATTAGGGCAATATTTAGAACTATCACACACCTAGATTTCCTTGAATGAATTCTCTTCTTCCATGTAGAGATTGTCTCTTGCTGAATCCCTAGAGTTTGAGAGATTTGTAAAGACTTGTTTTTAAGACCCTCAAGTGTTTGGGGAAGGTGCAGACAGAACCCCAGCTTCAGCACAGGTCGCCTCTCTCGTGCCTTTCCTCTGAGTGGGGGTAAAACAACCCCAGGGATCACAAGATTTCCTGAGTCTCTTCAGATTGGTCCTTTGGCAGACTGCAGGTGTGACAGTATTGCCATAAGGAACACAAGGGCAATGGTACTGTTTGATTTTCTAAATTTATCTGTAAAGCCTGTGGACACACAGAATTAGCCACTCTGCTTCACATCTGCTTCATGCTAGCCCGCAAATTATGGGGGCCCTTTCAAACCTCCCCTTAAGGCCTCCTCCTTAGAATTGCACTGGAAAACATCAAACTGAACATGAAGGTAAAAAAGTACTCTAATTGTCCCTCACAATAGAAGACAGTTAAATTGGACAATCAATGTAGAAAGGTTGGCCTGACTTGCACAACACAAAATTCATAGTTCTTGTGTTTTATACATATAGCTTTATTTGGACCTCTGTTGGTGACATAGTTGACTCTGCTACAATACCATCACAACTGTTTTCTTTTTATAAGTCACATTTCTCAGAGCCTTCAAACTACACCATGTAAACTGAGATGGTTTTGGGAAAGAATTGGTGATTTGAACAGTCTAGAACATTTATAATGTCATTATAATACCTGGGTTTAGTGATGGAGGTGGCATTTTACAGCCATTTAAAATTCATGATTTCATAAAAACATTGACATTTCAATACTTGTTTTTCTCTAAAATTTTAAGCAATTTTGATCTTTCATTATTAGGGAAAATAGCAATATACCTAATATTTTGGTCCAAAACATAGAGGCAACTTCTTTTTTTCCTCCAAAGTGTATTTCCTAAGACAGCCAGGAGGTCCTGTCATGGAGATACAGCTTTGAACTGTCTGCTACACTGATCTCAGGACTGGCAATAAGTGTTGTAAATTGAGACATCTTTGCAGTTACAGAAGCCTGGTATTCACAGCAAGAGTGAAGAAGGGTCTCTTACATAATGCAGAGAAAATATTATTAGTTTCAGAAAAATTTGAATAACACAATAGGAAAGGATTGTTCATCCTATTCACAGAAAAAGGCAGAGGCCATCTATTAAATTGGTGCTCAGTTATGTCACTAAAGAGTTTCAATGTCTATGAAGATCTGCACAAAATTCACTCTGAAAAATATGTCTAATTCTGGCACAACCTATGTTTCAGGTAAACTCATTTGTAATCTCAGCTATGTCCATTTAACACTGTTCTCATGCGTTGTTTCCTGAGTTTCTAAAGAATGAACTCACCTGTCAGTGTCAGCTCCTGACCGTGGTCTTAGCATATCTCATCCCACCAAACACCATCCCAGCCCTTCATGTCAATGCTGACAGGTCCACATTTCTTGCACAGGAGTCCCAGTCCCTCTTTGCAAAAAATGCCACTCCAGGGGTTAAAGAGCAGGGGAGAAGTCGGAGGGTCTGAAGATATTATTTGATTACGTGACATGGGCTGCTGAGCCTGGCGCAGCTGGCTCTGGTTCCAGTACAGGAGTTACTCCTGGAATGACTTCCTGCGCTATGCATGGTCCCTTCCCCCAGCTCAGGATCCCCAGCACAGGCTGGGAGCAGACACACTCAAAGCAGTCACATCCTTCCCCAGTTCAAGCAGTTGCTCTTCTCCTTTATGAAAAACCAAGGTTTTCTCCACATTGGTTCCAGCTGCAGGCCACCACTAGGCCACTTTGACACAGTTATACTCTATATGTCATTAAAAAGTGCTTACACTAATTCAATCAAGATGAACAAAGCATAGTAAGGAATGTTTTTTCCCTGCAAAATCTTTGCAACTTTTTAAAATTAATTTGTATAACAAATATCTAGCTTCATTCATTCCCTCAGAAAACAGGACAGACACGACATTGTCATTATTATTTACTATTGTTATCAGTAAGAATGTTTTCTTTGACACCTAAAATGAAAAATTATTTACGTGAAAGCTGTAAGTTTTGTAAGATGACAAAGAACCTAGAATTTATTACAGAGAACCTAGAATTGTTAGAATTGTAGAGGATGTTCTAAACTCTCATCTGAAAGGAGCAGAAGATCCAATATGTAGACGAGACCCACTTCTTGTCAAAGTCCAGTGGATCCCTGAGACCCAGACATGAAGGGAAAGGCTCCTATCCAGGCAAGGTCTTCAGCAGTTATGGATTTTTCAGGTGGGCAGAAAAGTGGCAATAAGAAATCCAAGGGCAATCAAAGAGAGACATCAGTGCTTTAGGATGACAGGTTAAGGAACCAGGAGTACAAGTGGGCTTCTACTCTATTCTCCCAGTTGCAGGAAATGAGGAGGGAAGAGAGGGAGATCCAGCAGACCAATATTTGACTCTGAGCCAGCAGAATTTTGTGGGGTTTTGATCATGTTTACATTACATGACACCACACCGGCTGATGACAAATGGGGATCACCTGTCTCAAAAGAGAAAAAGGATTTTTCTCAGGCATTAGCAGGGTTCATGGACAGAGCTTTAAACTAGGTCTGAAGGGGAAAGGCATGAAACCAGACTTGTTACAGATAAATTAGGCAGCACCCTTCCAGTGTCTGAGAGACATTGTGCCAGTGGGGTCCTTCATTCTGCTGTCTCCATGGAGGTAGGGGATAGAGAGCTGTGCAGCAGCAGACACAAGGGTTATTGATGTGTTAGAAGACATGGAAGTGCTAAATTAGTGGAAATCAATAATCTTGTAGATCTTTTCCAACCTAAATGATTCTGCGCTTTTATAATCCTCAATGTATATGCTTTGTTATGTGTACAAAAAATATATTGTCTATATTACCTTGTATAATACATTTCCTGCACTGAATTGCATTAAATAAACATTTTGTTACTACTTCCCCTGTATTGATTGGTTCTATCTTTCTCAAGGTTGCTTCAAAGAGCAAAATCATGAACACCATAAAGTTGGTATAAGTCTTTTCTACTCATCAGGAACACTAAGGGGGTCAAGGTTTCAGCACAGCTGTTTCACAGAAGTACATGGAACTGTCTACTTCGACATAGTGAAAATTCCTTCCATTCTACACAATCTTGATCCTTACTTATCAGACCATGGTTGTGGATATTGACATATGAAAATTCAGAGTTATTACACTTACTCAAGTTAATTACTTGCTTCAGAACCAACTTGATAGCAACTTAATAAAATAAATAGTAGTAAATTTTCTATTCACAATCCAAAACAGCAGATAACCATTTAGAGGAAGTAACAAAGGTTCACTGGTATAAGAATAAAAACTCAAAAAAAGCTTAAAACAACATACATGAAGGTAAGTGAACTCATAATATTCATTTCATTGAGTTTAAATTCATGGTCCCCAATACTTTCATATTTAATTAGAAATTATCCTTTTATAGGCTAGGAAGTAATTTCAATCAATCTTAGTTTTCTTTCTGAAAGTAATTCCAAAACTACTTCTAAAAAGCACTAAAATAAAAATTCATCATAGCACCACAAGGAAAAGAAACCTCTATTGGTGTAAACAACATCAGTAATTTTAAATTTGTCTCAAAACTTCAGTGGGTTAACCTTACATACACAGATCTTTTTGCAGATCAGACATTCTTTAACCTGCAGCAGACAGCATGAAACTGGCATAAGGGCTGTATCATGTGCTCCAGTTAATTCAACAAAAACGCAGTCATGCGCCCACACTTGATCCAGATCAAGTATGCACTCATTGTGATCCAGGAGCACACAAATCTGGTATTAAATAACATGAAACCGTGGCCTTATATGACAGCACAGCTTTAGATATTTTGCAGATTTCATTGATAGGTTTTTCAGTAGGCATGTTTTTTCCTTTAACTAATCCAAATACTTATAGGAGCTGTGATGATCTTTTCCACATAAATCATCAAATTTATGTAAATGAAACACAAAATCAGAAAAAAAATCCCGATTCCCATCACAACAAAGTTGAGTCATCTGTGAAGGGCTGGAGATGTGTGGTTGCAACCATTTTAAATAGCTAAATGTCCAAAGCAGTAGAAACCAAATAAAATCTATATAGTGAATCAATAAAAAAATTAGAAATCTTACCTTTTTCACTAACACTTTCACTTTCAATCTCTACATCATCACAACTTGTATATTCTGGAGTGGATGCCAGTTCTTCTTCTGAGCTACTTAATGAAACCTGGCGCATTTTACCTCCTTTTTTTGTTTTATGGGGCTTTGGTGGAGGAGGTCTGACGGATTCAGACTGGTCCGAGCTGAGCGAATCATTCCGTAACATGGTCTCCATCTTTTCACGCTTTGTTTTCCGAACAGCAGAACTGGGATCCAAATGGTGCTGTTTCCTTAAAGAATCAGAGCGCCTCATGTCTGGTCTTTCCAGAGGAATTGGACTCCTCCTAGGTGTAGGAGGGCTATGATTTGTGGTCCTCTGACGATTGGGACTTGGTCCCTGAGCCTCTCGAGTTCTTTCCATAGAGTATGAACGTTGGTTTTCCATGGCGGCCCTGCGCTCAGACACTGATCTTTGTCTTGATGGCCGTTCCATCCTGAGCATGGACATCCGAGAATCATCCAGCTCTGTATTCGCCAGCGAGACATCGCTATGCCTGCGTTCGTGTCGTGCGCGGGACACTTCAGCGTGGATACGCATTTGTTCCTCATATGGCTGCGGCTTGACTGGATAACGAGCCAAATTAGGATCACTCCGGTATCGTGCCTGGTATTCCTCTTCCCTCCTTTGCCTCTCATATTCTTCCCTGCTTTGCGCATCTTCTTCTTCTACCGGATACTCCTTGGAACGCCTGCGGCTCCTCCTGTTGGAATCTCTATAATCACCCAGTTCAGGCTCTTCGTACAACTGGGGCCCACGCTGTGACCGCCTATCTGAATAATCTGATGGTGACCTGGGCATCGCACTGTCTGATGTAGCATACTGCGAGTATTCGTCTCTCTCGTCCCTTTGGTCGTATCTTCTGCTCTGTTCTCTTGATATTGAAGGGCTTCTTTTCCTAAATAATCATGGCAAGAAAGCAGAAAGAGAATCCTGTCAATATTTTATGTAGCACAAATATACAGTTAATGCTAGTTAAAAGATAAAATGACCAGCTGATGGAAAAAAAAAATCCATTCATTGCATTTTTTGTGAATATGCTCCCACATTTTCTGTACCAAATTAAAGAAAGGATGTCATGCTATAAATCTGCTTACAGTGCGCAGTTTGAATAAAAAACAGCTTTGAAGGAAAAACGCTGATGTGACTTTATAAAATATAGAAGACAAATACTTAGGCTACTTTGTAGTCATGACTGGTTTACAAGTATCAAAATTTTTTAATCCTTTAAATCATTTTACAGCAATATAACTTGACCATATACTTGTCTTCAATGGAGTTTTTTAATCACCATGAAAATTAGGGCTAGAAAAATCATTCAGTTAGTTTATTCTTTTAGCAGCTGTTATTGCTCAAAAACACACATTTCAGTTCCCACAAAACTATAATTTGTGCCAAGGGCAGAAAACAGACAAAGATTCAATGGCAGCACTTTTCTAAATCAGATGAACTCAGAAGTCCTGAACTCAGAAAACAAACCACATTTTTTGCTGTGAAGGGAAAGAGTTTCAAAGTGCTGCCTCTGTCTATCTGATAGGAGAGAAAACATTATTTTCACAGCCAGGAAGGAAATGCAGTCTCTGCTGACCAAGAAAAAACAACAGCTGTCAGTGCAGAGTGTGCATGGCCTGTGGGGTGTCTGGCAAACTGGCATCCTGTACTGTTTTAGGTACCATACAGAATTATTAAACTGTGCTTGAAAGATTTGGACCCAGTATTGCCTTGTAAATAGTAAAGTACTTTAGCTTTGCAATGGCATCTAAAAATGAGGAAACTAATTAAATCTTGCAAAAATGAAACTCTTAGTGTGAAGCATGACAAGTTCTGTAAGAATCATGCAAATGCCTATTTGCTTACAGTGGAGCTAAGACATCCCATCTGTGTTGTTACAGAGGTGTGTTAGTTCCAGCAGAAATTATAACTTCTGTACATTTTACAAAATCTCTACAGACTCTGCTACTGGGGACTCAACCTGAATAATTCTAATGTAACATGAACAGAGTTTCAGAAGGCTAAAACCAGAATGGCCAACAGGAAGGGACAATTAGAACAACACAACTACCCAAATGCAGTTTGCAAAGACATAGAAGCTTCATTAGGACAACAGCAATTAGATGCAGAAGTGCTTTAAGGAAGATAAATATTTTTCACTTAAGTACTTGAGATGATGAAAAATTATGCCACATCCCAAAATAAATTGTTCCAATAGAAAATTACCCAATTCCTGAAAAATTCTGTCATGGCTATAGCAAAAGTGTGCATAACTTCCTCTCCCCGATTGTGTCCCTCATATAGGAAAAATCTGCATTCATCAGATACAGGCATTAATCCATGTGAATCTCATTGCAAAATCAAGACAAATACATGTACACATGAAATGTACACATACTATACTGCCAATAGTCACACTGTCTATACTCAGTCTATATAACCTTCATGTGTCTTCAGAGCAGCATTGTTTACATCAATTTGATCCTCCAAAGCATTCAAATTCTCTAGAACATATGGTTTGTGGTATCAACTCCATGATGAACAGTGCAACACACAAAGCCATACAGATTCTAGTTTGACAAATCTCATGTGTGTCTTGGAGCAGCCTGAGTGTACACATGCTTCAGTATTAAACTTCTACACACTTATATCTACAGCAATACAAACAACACAGCAGTAGGAATTGGTTTAGCTACAAGTAGAAGATTATATAAACATACAAAAAACATGCACATGTGTATATATACATAAAATAAATAAATATATCACTCCGTGTCACAGCAACCTCATATGGATACGATCCTCTTCTGATGACATTACAGCTATAATGTCATGGGGGGGAGGCTGAGGGGCATAAATGACATGGATTTCTGTACAAGTGAAAATATTGTTGTAGACTTGCTGCTGAGGAAAATGTATTTCTGTTAAGGAAACACATCATCAGATGAACTGCCACAAGACTTACTAAAAAGTACACCTGTTTTTTCTATGTTAATGAGAGGAGAATTTGCCGATTTAGCATTTTATTTTTAGGCATTTATACAAACATTCTCTAACCTCATGTGCTACATTTACTACAAACAGTAATTTTCCTTCCTCCATTTAAGATATAAAAATAGGAAACCATCTATGGCTGACAGTTATGTGAAGAGCAGCTGGGTCCTCAATCTACTCTAACCTTAATGAAGGAAAAAGCTTTGCATGGCTGGCCTGTGTGTGGCAACTACTAGGGCACATGCAAGAAAAAGGACTTACCTGCAAACATAGTGCTTTTCTTCAGAGAAATCAGCCTAACAGAAAAAAAGTAGCTAATTGAATTCCTGGCCTAAGTTGACTGACATCATCAGGCCCTCTTTCTAATTAATTTCATTCCTGTTGAAGTCAGCTTACTTCACTACTGAAGTTACTGAATTAACCAGAAGCTGTAATACTGTCCATCAGAAATAAATTAACTGTACTGTACACCTGATCAGCCAGAAACCTGCTGCAGGAGAGGGCTCACCCTGCCCCACAGTCCCCAGACCCTCAGTACTAAAGTCTGTCATTCTCTACTGAATATCACAGCACAATTTGCCTCCCTTTAACATTCAACAATTTTTTAATTTTAAAAATATCTGCTATATACAGAGTTGTACAATGAATGCTATACATTTCAAATCAGAATTATGAAATCACAGTAAGAGGCAACTAGTACTGATGAAAACTTAAGGCCTGTCCCTACTATTAAAAATCTGCTGCTATTTTCAGATCACTAGCTAATTCTCACTCACCTTCATCTGTCTAAGCCATTTCTCACCATTAATTACCCTAAGGACACCTTAATAAAACCCTTCCATCAAGCACCCCCAGCTGGATACACTATGGAAAATGACTACTCCTGTCTTCCCAGGACTTCCCTGGAACCTTAAAAGCTAAGTGAACTTTAAGGGTGTGATATGCACCCTCCAGCTGCCAGCTGAACTAAGCACTATATATCTCTTGTCAGAAGGATTACCACCTTTTCTGGAAAGGTTACCACACCTTTTCTGAAAAATCCTCCAGGCCATTGTGATTGCTACTTGTTTGAAACAACCATAAAATAAAATCTCTATTATGGTTTAAAAACTGCAAAAATCTCTTTGTCAGGCACATTCTATAAATGGGGGTTTTTTTCAGATACAGAATATGAAACTTATTTTTTCCTACTTATTACTGTGTATTTATTTTTACTGTAATTTATCAATACGTGACATTTGGTCTTTTAATACACAACCCATAACCCTACACTGATGGAAACTTTATTTGCAGTGCACTACAGATATTACTAATATTATGGAAAAGCAAATAGCTTGACTGTAATCTGTACTCCTGCTCATAAAGTTAAATTATTCAACTCCCCCACATCACAATAGAACTCAAGGGCTTAAAATATAGCATAGAAGAATATAAGACAGCTATTCAACTTTGATGGCTGTGATTTCCATAATGGAACTAAATATCTTGAAACTCTTTGACATTCACTTGGATTCTGCCTTAAAGAGAAAAACTCTTTTGCTTTGATTTAGGTTTTTAGAAAATTGACCCAAATGTATTGTAGAAAAGGATATTTTAAAAATTAAGTCTCCATCACAATTCAGAAGTCAGAGACATTAAGAAACATTGTAATATGTAAAGTAATTATATCACTGTCAAAACTAGATATCAGACCCTCCTGCTAATGATCTTTTCCTCAGACTAACAAAATATACATTTGAACTGGAGAAAACCTTCATGAAGATATAATTCTTAAGTTATATTTGACCACCTGAAGCAACCTGCAGTTACTTGAAGAGTATGATTTATCAGAAGCTTTGGGTCAATTAAAAAATGATAATTTGGGTCAATTAAATAATGCTCTCAGTGGGCCTGAGCCATCAGCTACTTGGAAATGAATACTGGCCATCTACTTGTAAGACCTAATTATAATTTACTAGAAAATACTTTCAAATTTTGTTCTCTCTTTCCTATAAATTATCAAGGAATAAAGTTGAATGGAAAATTAAAACTGAAAATATCTCTCCTGCATATATTGTAATTTTGCTTAACTCAAAATGTGATCCCTTCAATACGTGGAAAAATAATTCAGAGAAGGTAAAAAATTGTCATTTGCCACCAGAACTTTTTCACAAAAGTCATTCAAGATACAGAGCTTCTTGTTAGAGACCTCATCATACCCTGAACACAGCTTCATTTCTCCTTTACTGTATGGCTTCTGTCAGCAAAAGTGCATTTGTTGGCCCCTGAGCAATCGTTTAAGAATAGTTCTTCTACTATTTGAAATTCTGTACTTCTATGTGTTGAATTCAACAGTCAGGACACTTGTTTAAAACAACAGTGACAGGGAGCAGATAAAGCACTTGTCCCACAGATCCCAGGAGCTGAGCTGGGCACTCTCTGGACCTTGCACCCAAAGCCCCATGAGCGCAATGAGCCCAGAAAACTTGCTGTGCAGCTTAGAGTCTGCCTGCCTTTCACAGGGAGGGTTCTACTCTCTCATTTAGGAAACCATCTCCACAGACCTCCTTTGCCAGACTGAAAAATCTCCAATTTTTTTGGCAGTGGTTTTAAGAGGCTATCTGGTAATGATTTAACTTCATTCTCCTCGTAACTTCTGCCTCTGCTGAGTCATACTGTGCAGGAGAATTCATTTTGCACATTCTACGAAGCAGCTATGGCTGCCTTGTTGAAAAAAGATGGTTTTTTTTTTTAGTTCAAAGCAGTTCCAGTTTTCACCAAGATCTCTCTTTACAGTTACTCTATGCTGTCTAGTTTTATACTAGATTAAACTTATGATTTATCAGTTCCCCATTCTTAGTTTCTCACCCCTCAAAAAATGAAGAATGTAAGCAACCAGTGCACAATTCACAAGTTAATTAACTTAAACAGCCTACTTTGATAAATAGAAAAGGTGTGTATTGCATTTGACCAATATGGTTTTCAAAATTTGTTCTGAAGTACATCTAACACTCACATATCTAAGGAGTCCACTAGGTAAAGCTCATGTGAGACAATATTTCCTTCCTCATTTCAGCCATGCCTTGCAATTTTGCCTTATAGAAACCATACGTAAAAACATTAGAATACATTCCAGCTAAATATCTCCAAAGAATATGAATTAAGTTTACAATGAATATGAATTAAGTTTACAATTCAATAAATTTCCTGAAGCATGAGATTGGTAGAGCGGATGTTGATCTCTATTAGATTTTATCTGAAAATAAGAATTCACTGACTGCAGGCTTGTATCAACAGAATGAAAGGAAATCTGCAGTAACAAAATGTTAATATAATTAAAGTCACCACTGATAACAATTTTGCTTTGAACTTGACATGATTGCACAGACATATGAAACAATACATTTTTATTCTATACAAGAAATTCGTCAAAAATTCAGCATTGCAGCAGGGCTACTTTCAATTTGTATGAGGAAAAGAGTTACAACATGGAAAAAACTGCTGAACAAAAGAGGTGATTTAAGTATCAATTGCTAATTTACAAATTTTTAGCTAATACTTTTGTTTCACTTTTTTTTCTTTAAATAAAAAACAACAGAGATAGGAAAACTGGACTAACATTAGAAATTATTTTGTCCTCCTTTATTTTGCCTGAGTATTTAGCAGCTCTTAAATCATATAATGTTATTTTAGAGAACTGCAAGCTGAGAAATAAAGCAACAATATTTTACTGAGTGTTCTTTCAGATATATTGAAGAATGCTTACCTCTTAAAAATAGGTTAAACATGCCAAGATTTTTCATTATTTCTACTTCTGAACATTTTCAAAATTAATATTTTGCTAATTATTTCCACTTAATAGATAAACAAGCAATATTGCACCTTTTCTTTCAGTAAAAATTTTGTCCCAAAGAAAATAATAATCAAAACTATAATAAAGAGCAAATTGATTAGTTTTCAAGAATTGGTAGGAATGGGCATTCTTGTTATCTGCATCAGTACTGACACTACAGAAACCATTTGCAGAAGGGTGGAATCAATTAACATCTGTCTAACAGCAGGATTTAAATTACTTTAAAACACAGGGTATTAAAAGAATAGTAGGTCACAAAAACACTAACATAAGAATGAGTAAATATAATACTGAACTGTTACTAAAAAGTACAAATAATATAAAATAAAAGAACATTTCAAAATTCTACATATACTATTTTTATTAAGATAAATATAATGTTTCAAGAATTATTTTTATCACAGAAATTAGAATACAATTTAAGAAACTAAATTATAGAGTAGCAAAAGATTTTTTAAAGATAATATTTGCATATACTTGAAGCACAAGAAAAAGTTTTTCAGTACTTCCACTGAGTTTTTTTACTAAAAGTAAAAAAAAATCTCCCTAATCATCCCCCTAGAAGAACAAGAAATGCTGAGCAGAGACATTGTTTTCACACAACACATTCGGTATCTTTCTTCCCTGCTTTACCTTTTGATCAGCCACTGCACATCTGGGTAGTTGGAAGCCTCGGGTTCATGAGAATACATCAATTTCTGCTCTCGCTAGCGCTTTCATTTAATCCTCTAGGTTCAGTGAAATCACACAAACAGCCTCTTCATTTCGAGACACAATTTTTTAGGCATGTATTTTGCAAACCCTTCCCTGCCCCCAAAATGTGCTTATAAAATATAAGGCATCCAGGAAAAAAATAAAGTTCAGTGTCTGCAACAACAGCAATGCAAGTCAGAGAGCTGACCCAATGGGAAGCTATTGAGAGCATGAGGGGAGTGTTATAGTTTAATGCTGTTATCATGTGCTGTATATAGCTGGAGGTCAAGTAAGAATTTACCCTATAAGGAGGATTATGGTATTTAGCTGATTAGTGCCTTGCTACAGTACTATTGCCTACAAATGTACATGCTGGTCAGGACATTTCATTTAAACTATTTTTCAAATTTGGCAGGTCCAGTATTTCATATTTTGTGATATTAGTTCCAGCATTTTCTTTATGTTCTAGGTCTTCAATAAAGTTATGTATTATCATACTTTTAGTTTGAAGTTTTAGTTTTAGTAAGAAGTCAAATTTTGGCATAATTTTCAACTATTAGGCTAAAATGGTTGTGGCATGTATTCCAGTCTGATGTGTTGCCCATACTGTAAAACTGAAAACGTTTTTCTTACGCAGTTAAAAAAAACAGTGAAAATCAATGAAAAACAGTCATCAAAACTCACATTAAAAATATGTTGAAAATGTGAAAATAATAGAAAGCAAATGCATATCTTCATTTGCCTTAAATATATTATAAATACATTTTTGTACAGTTTTCCACAGCATTTCCTACCTATGCAAACTAGCTTATGAATACATTATGTTTATTATAAAGCACCAACCAAATCTGACTGCAATATATTTAAGTCATGACAAAGTAGCATGACATGGAAAAACTAAAGACTTAGAAGAAATCTAGATTTTCTTCACCTCAATAAGAGTTCAGATTCCAAGGAAAGCATTCTGCCATCAAAGTTTATTTGTTCAGCCATCATAGAGAATATATTATAATAGACTTAATCTATACATAATTTCATCTAATTTTGAAATCTAATCTAAGCGTTTCAGTTTCTTACCCCAAGGATTGTTCAGCAGGTGCTTTTACCAGCAGCTGGAAGTATCCTGGTTCTTCAAAGGAAATCTTTAAGTTTGATGACAAGGAGAATTTTCTTTCAAATAAACACTCCATTATTGTGTGGGCATTATTACCATTACATAAAAATTAAAGCTATTTCAATAATGACCAAACTAAGAAAATATCAGTGACATGAACTGTCACTTGAGAATTGTTTTTCCTAATAACATCTGGAGGCTATTTTGGACTGTTGAACTTTTAAAACTAACTTTGCTAATGAACTTGAGTCGGTACATATTCTGTTCTTTCTCTCTATCTTCATTGTGTCCACAATTAAAATATAAATATGATATCATACAATGAACATAAGTCTTAAAATATCTCTGTGATTCATATTTCAGTCTGGAAGAGATGAAATAGATCATACTGAGCTGTTTTGATGCCTCCATAAAAGAGCAAGCATAAAATAACCGCTGTAAAAATGTCCAGTTGCCTCAGTAATGGGAGGTAAAGACCCGTTATTAAATCTTGTGAATTTGATCAGTGGTGGCTCATCAGTGAATGATGGGCTGTCTGCACCAGCTTCTCCAAGACCAAGATGTCAGGGTAAATGTGTTCCTGCTAGGGAACATCAGCTGGACCACTATGGAATGAGACAAGTGCATTAAATAACTCTTGGAAATTACCTTGGTACATAAAACTTTAAATTTCTGGTTCAACTGTAATTCTCAACATACTGCTGAGACGAGATTAAATGTCTGTATTTTAAAGAAGCACCTAAGTCTATCATAGAAGCAGACCACAAGTTTAGGTGAAATTAAGTTGTATTTCTGTAAAAACTATAGCATCTGTGTTATGTGTTGTTAGGACATGATTTTACAATGTTTTTTAAGCAAAAGAACTTTCTCCACAGTAGTTTAAGCAGTGGGCTCACAATCCACAGCTGTTATTCACCAAAATGTTCAGGATCAAATGATTATGGCTGCCTAGACAGAGCCCCTTCAGTTCAGAGCCCCTCAGGCAGGAGGTTAGGATGGAAATCATGTCTGTGTTGCCGGGTTTTCAGAGACACTATCTGAAAAATTTCCCATCGCGCTACCATGTAGTAACAACCTCACAGGGGATAATAACAGCCTGGTTTTTGAAACATCAACAGGTCAAAGAGACATCCTTAGATAGTCAGATCAGATCTCTGATGTAGATATTTCTACCAGCATTAATTTGTTTTTCTGCAGTGCTGAGACCAGCTCAGGATATTCCTCCCTTTTATTCTCTTATCATCTGTTAGAGATGTCTGCACTAGAGCAAGCCTTCCCTAAAGAGGCTCAATACAAAGCCTTCTGAAAAGAAAATATATTCATGGATGCTTGCAAAAATCCATATGGAAAATCACTAAGTACTCTAGAAAGTGTGTGGAAGTGAACACTTGGAAATGAAAAGGGTAACATGGCATCTTAGCAACTTCTATACAAAAAGGTGGCACTCAGTTAACATGACACCAGTACAGACCACATAGAGGAAAATAGCAACCACTTCTAGCAGGAAGCAAAACAATACTGAATAGTCTTTATAGAACTACTAGCAACAAAATAGCACTGAATAAAATTCACTGAAATGTTGACTATGTTTCTTCCAAGAAACAAAGAAACGTGTGGAAATCTAAAGCAATTTAAAATGAAACAACTAAAATAAACTTCATCTTGTAACATAAACAAGTCCATGGATGTATTCTACATTCTACTGCAACGAAGGTAGACTTAGTTACTCTAGTTTTACTTCTAAAATAAGATGACAGCTTTTTATATTCCACAGGAGAAATGAATACTCATTTTGTAACTTCATGTATATATAAACAGCCCAACTCATTCATGTTTTACAGTTCCTGTCACCAACATTATCTGCTTTACCCAATAAACTTGTTTCCAGCAGGATCCTACAAAGTCGAGTGATGAAATTATGACTGAAGTTCAGACTGTGCTATTCGCAGATTTTTGACATAACAGTGGCCACTTTTTCCATCAATTACAGAATTACTGTTATTGTCAGATTTTAGGGACCAGAAGTATGTTTTAAGTTAAACTTTACTTTCATTGTTGACCCGAGCACGAAAGGTTAAATGTTTGCTCACTGAAGCACTTTTCAAGAATAAGATCAACTGGATAACAGGCTGGGGAGCCAGGCTATAAAAATTATTCGAGATGCTTGAGTTGACAGAGCAGAAAATCACAATCAAGTTTCAGTAATTTAGTTACTGTAATTTAAACAGTAGAAATGGATAGTTGGACAGATCTGACTTTTACAATTAGCAAAGAATATTTCATGGTATATAGTAATTTTGAAATGCATATTGAGGTGAACTAACACAAAATAGTTACAATATTAATAGATTCATATATAAAAAAGAGAGAAGAGAAACCATGATCAAGTAGTTTGATTTCATTCTTCCTGGATACTTTTACAGAAATGAGATTAATTCCAGATATAAATGAAACTTTGCTGACAAGGAATAAAAAAATTAAATTAAAATCCTTATATTTGGCCTTACAGTGGCACCAAGCTCATTTACCGTTATCATTAGAGAGATATATCCCAAAACAATGAATCTGATTATTTTGGATGATTATTGGATTATATGCTATTAAAAGCACAACCTGAAGAACTACTACATTTCCACTAGCTGGCCATTTCCCTACTGCTGTAAGTCTTGTAGCAAGGTGAGAAAAACCAACACTACTCTGTTGGAATTGAGTTTGATTCATAAATACATAGAAATTTGGAGTAGAGGGTGAAGGGAGAGGCAGAGGAGAATAAGTGAATAGTTATAGCCATGTTAGAATGTTCTTGCAGCATATAAAAACCACTTAAAATACAGGGAAATTCTTAAGAGAATTATCATCAATTCCTCATAGAAAAGAAGAGATTTTCTAAGGTCAAGTTTTTGTGAAAAGTGGACTGAAATATATCACTGGGGTAGTGGCTGTGGACATCACTTCTTTGGCCCCTTTTTGCTTTTTTTGACTAGTTTCAATATTTTCAATAACATATTAGAAACTGACTGTGAGTGAAGACCTCAGCTGCAGCTGCTGATCAATAGAGTGAAGGGTAAAAGCTGATATTTTTGATACAGAAGCATTTTCTATTCAATGTTAGAAAAATACAATATTGAAACACAAATTTTGTTTCAAAAATAGAGAAATATTATGACGTATTTTCTCTTCCTCATTCCTTTAAGCTAAGAGGAAGAACTTTATTTATGTTTTATGATGTAAGAGTGCCCTGCCTGGCTGATTGTTTATTCTGCACTGCTCTTGTGCCTTGTGATGTCTGTTCCACAACAAAGTTACACTGCACCAGCATTAGTTGGGAGAGGATAGTTCCTCCCAGTGCAACATACCCAGAGACCTCCAGAGACAAGTGCCAAGGCAGATTCACCTACTCTGCTTCAACATTAAGGTAATGTCAAGTGGAAATTTTTTACACTGAAATACGAAAAAAAAGTCAAACTTCTAAAGCCATTAGGAATAATACACATTTCTGCAAGACAGAAACTTAACATGAAAAACTCTTTCATAGCCAAAGATTCAACATTTTAGCAGACACTATGAACAACGTTTGTCAAGAATCATCAAAGATTGAGACCCACAGGCTAGTACAGCAAAATACCTGAGGACTTTGCAAGACGGGCAAAAGTGGGCAATTATGCAATTCATCCTAATTCAACTTAATGCAAAATTCTGTTTTCTCTCTTTCTCAACATTTTCAGGTCAGGTCAACCTAACATTAGAAGGGCCACGTTGTCTCACTGACTGCAAATGGTATAATGTTTTCTTCAAAAACTCTGGATTTGAAAAAGAGCCTTTAACTTGTGCAAGAACCTGGAAGATTTTGTTTTGGATTTTCAAAGATAATGGATCTATTTATCACAAAAAATAAAATCATGAAAGATTTTAATAAAGTCAATTATAT
This sequence comes from Ammospiza nelsoni, assembly GCF_027579445.1. Lineage (NCBI taxonomy): Eukaryota > Metazoa > Chordata > Aves > Passeriformes > Passerellidae > Ammospiza > Ammospiza nelsoni. The sequence continues at coordinate 129,250,367 of NC_080633.1, forward strand.
GATTGGCATTTTATGCAAATTATGTATAAACAGAGGGACTACCACAGGGGCCTGTAAATCCTGCAAGAACCTGGACTGGGAACTGCTATTATCTTAAAAATACAGGGAAGCTACAAACAAACATAGGCATAAGCATTTCAGTGAAGTGGAAAAAAATGCTTGCATTAATTATTTTATATGGAAGGTGTATGTGTTGCAATCAGTATTGATCACCAGTTGGTACAATAGGCAAAGGATCTCATTAAGGTAAATTCTTAATCTAAGGAAGTTGTACTCAAAAAGGTAATGAAATTGTCATTAATAGTGATTTGGGAAAAAAAAACCCAAGAACAGTAAATTGAGACTACAGCTTTTCAAATACTGCCTACAGAAATCAAAAAATAAAAAACAGTGCCTTGAAAGACAGACACAAAATAAAATACAAACCAGGATATTTCTAATCTGATAAGTTTCTGTCATTTCATCCTCTGTAATAATAATGCCAGCTAGAAACAAGAAGGAGAGTTGTACATTCTACAGGAGCTATAACTTGCTCAGTGTAAGTACAGGCTAAATACCTGTGCAGGAACAAATCGTGATACTCTTTTTTATTTAGTTACCTAAAGACATGCTCAGAAATATTCCTGCTTTCAAATGTTTCTTATCATTCCCACTGCCAAGTTTTCCAATATAATTTTGTTAGGCTTTATATGATTAGGAATGATTTGTCCCTTATTCTTCCTTGTTGGAATGGATATTGCCCCAAAGAATCTTCGGGTCTGGAATAGGACAGGATTTCTTCCCAAGGGCACCTTCTTGTCTATCAACTCAAAGGAAAGTAGGGAGTTAACTGAGAAACTTATGTCCTAATCAGCCTTAAACTAGCAACAAGATGATAATAATTTACTCCTCACCTTAAAAGAAAAAGGGCAAACAAAGCACACACACATAAAAAACCAGCCCTTTGTCTCTTAAAAAATATGGGGGTGGCCAAGATTAAGAATTCAAGATCCCTAAGGTCCTTATGATATATACTCACAAACTCTAATTTTCAGTAAATCTCCATGATAGAGTTTAACAAGAAGGAGTACAAGTCTCCATATTTCATTGTTTATGGCAAGCTTGCAGGTGCCCGAAAATGTCTCTGTGGCAATTATCTTATAAAAAATAGGAACAACTGCATGACTAAAGTTAGGATAAATATACCAGCACTAGGAACCCCAACAGAAATGCTCACATAAATAGCCTTCAGAAGTGAACAACAACAGGTAATTTTGATGACGGCATGTGAAAAAGCAGTGGTATAGCGTGATTCCATGACCAAGCTCAAGCCCCAGCTTAAGAGGGGGTTTTTAATATATATTACATCCAAAGATCAAGTGACAATTAATCCCCTGAACTTCTTTCTTAAGCTCGTTGACTATTAAAGGGAGCTTCAAGTCAGACTTGATTTCCTTTCCTGATCCCCTCTGCTGTCAAGCTACCTGTTGTCTAACAATAATTATGCTGATTTCATATACCACACCAAGACATAAATACTCCAAATATTCTAACACAGAAGTTCATTTGTTTTGGTGCCCAAGACCCAAATATAGGTCTCTTCCAGCAACACAACCTGAACACATATTGTATTGCAAAACTTGTTTTCTGCTCATGCATTTTTTAAACTTTCCAATTCTTTTTATGTCCAGTAGTTCACTGGCATACTGAGGCACACAATGCCAGGTGGCAAAAGAGTTAATTCAAAGAAATCCACTTTATATGGACACACTTTTCATATTTTAGTTAGCCTTCCTGAATCCACATATATTCTTGTTCTTTGCCATCAAAAGTATCTTGTGACCTTGGTTAAACCACAACATTACCAACACAAGGGATCCAGGACCTCTATGATCTTACACCATTTTTTACAAAGGGGTAAAAAATGAGGTTTCAGATGCAGTGCAGTGAATCAATTCTCTTCCATCAGAGAATCTATTTCCAAATCAGGCCTTTCAACAAAATATATTTTTAAGCATTTCTCTTCAGACCATTTTTCTGACAAATCCTACTGTCTTTCTGGGTCATCTTTTATGACACCCCTTTCTGAGGTAGGCAACAAAAAAACAGGCATGGGACTGAATGGTATCCCCTCATATGAACAGGAATATGCAGGCTTTTTTCAAGCAATGATTCAAGATCATCATGGGGGATAAAACTGAAACACATTCATATAAGAAGTGGATAATAAGCAAATAGAAAGATTAAAATCAGCAATTTAAATTAGAAAACTCCCAGAATTCTTGGTTTGAGGCAACCTGTGTGATTATACTACAGTAACTAGTACACTGAGGAATAATTGTACAATTACTCTCCAATTTCTAGCAATTACTCTTACAGCTAAAATTATTTAACACTCTATCTTCACTATTCCTATTCAATATTGTGCAGAGTGGTGCCCAGCCATGAATGCAATTTAGGTGAAATCACAACACTTAAGCAAAGCCTCCAATGCTGCAACTGTATGAGGGAGTTTCAATGCTCATTGCCCATATGCTCCTGTATGGAAACCAAGATGCATAGAACATCAACACACACACACTCTGATTGGAAGTAACACTTGATTCTTCTGAATTTGTTACTTCAGTAATGGATCAAAAAGTAGTAAGTCCATGGCAAATATAAAACCTTTATTTGGAATTTAGATGGAAAATGTAAAGTATAAGAATATATGTCTCAATCTTCACAAGCTACTGTGCTGCCAGAACAAGACCACAGATTACTCCTCAATGCCTTCAGCACAAGAAGAAATGGAGAGAAAGAACAAAGAGGGAAGAATACATCTGCACAACTTCAAAGAGGAGGCTGTAGAAAAAGAAATAGGAAGAGAAGCCAAAGAGCGTGTGCACCATAATCTGCACCTACTGTAAATGGCATTCTCTTCATTACTTTTGGAGGCCTATTTAGTGGTTCTGATATCAACAAATTTAATACAGCAAGTAGTCTGAGATTCTCAAAAATGCCTAGTATCTCAGTCCATATTTCCTTACTTTTCCCAAAACCATTACATTAAGACAGATAATCTTCACCAGAAAAACTATTTTCCTCTTATTACTTTTATCTCAGTAGAAATGCTGTAGGGGATTTAAAACCTCTTTATAGCTGGTCCATAACACTCAGCCAAATAGCACTGTGAACGTCAGAAATCTAAGCAAAAAACTGTTTAAAGACATGGTCTTTAAAATAAAAAGTCCTGACTATTGACCAGACCATTTTTTCCTCTCAAAAAAACTTTAATATAGAAAAACATTAATAACTCTAAACATTCTTTGTGAATATTCAGTATAAAAAATTTATCTTAATAGTGACTGGTTGAAACAAAAATTTTTCTTTTATCCAGACTACTGCTTTAAAAAATATTTTTTAAGACTTTATTATACTAAAGAGTAAAAACTACTCTAGGATCACTAGCAATTTTCTGTGACTGCAGAACATGCATTGTCTCATCTTTGAAGAATTAGTCACCTACTCCTTGAAAGCTGATGTTCCTGTCACACATATTGTAGTGGTGGTTAATAACACAAAATTTATTCAGTCAGGACAACTATCAGCAGCCAGTAAGCTTCAAAGCCTATTTAAAATGTAAGTTATGAAATCAAGTCCACTTAGTCAGTCATATCTAGAGAATTCAAGATATTTCAACAATATTTAAAACAGAACTTTTAAAAAAGGAGGGCTGGCAACAGGAAATAATTATTCCATCTGTCATTGGATGGTTTATTGTACTTGACTTTACTAAAACTTTTCATTTTCTCCTTCTTTTGGTTGTGATAAAAATAAGACCAAAAAAAAGTATTGGTTGAAATTCAAAACGATGCATCTTAACAAAGCTTAATCTGACATTTGTCGAGTGTGATCATCTCCTGTTGATATCACTATTAACAAAAACGTGGCATCCTCTAGAGTCCAAACCCTCTACATCTGGAAAAATAGTCCATTTTAAAAAATCTCATACTAGGTTAGATTTTCTGATGGAAAGCACAATATCAGGGGGAAAAAATTTCTATATGGATAACCTCAGCCTTTATTGTAAGTGGCTAAAAGTAAGTATTGGTGGGAAGCCTGACTTTGGAAAGACAGAGATGTCCAAGTAGACATAACTTGAATTGCAATTCCAGGCACAACAGATATTGTCAATTTTTAAAAGACGTCCAGAGCTCTGTCAGGATGATGAAAGCTGGCTGAGACAATGGGCAATCATGCCATAAGTTTAATAAAGTTTCAAATCTTTTAACCAGCAGAGTGTTGACAATTCCATCAGACAGTTTGGTTTCACCGTAAACCAGTTTTCAGGGCTTAAACAGCTAACATCAAAACATTGAATAAGTGCATGTTTATGAACTCTCTGGACCACTTTGTGTAGATTAAGATTTATACTTTTATATAAATCATAATATTGCTATTTTACCGCCCTCTGATCAGATAAAACAGAGTAAAAGAGATATTTCTGTTATGTTTTCATAATGAACACAAAACCAAACGCAGCAAGTAAATGTCTTTATAATTCAAATCTTTTTTCCTAAATTCCAGATTCCATTACTTCTGAAATAGAAAACAATTTACCAGTGCTTCTAAAACATTTTGAAACAAAGGACAGTAAAATTACACACGTTATGCTGTTGTAGTTAAAACTGCAGCTGTTTTTCTTCTCGGGATCTAAGGGGGACATTATACAAGATATAAAATGACTGCTGGATCAAAAATGTGAGAGGGAGAGATGCTTCTTTATCTACTTTGGAGTATTGCACCTACATTTGTCACTTTTCCAAAGACATTTGTATGGAAATTTCTCAGTTATCAAGGTTCAACATGCCCCTGAAGTATGCTCCTCAGAGTAAGAAAGCCCTGGAAATTTTTACATGTATTTTCTCTCTTGAAAATCATACTTCAGTGAATTCATTAACTTCAGGTTTCTATACATCACATCTTTTTAAATCCATAGCATCCCTTGCTTCCAAGACAATGAGGTTGAACCATTTTTATTATCAGCTTAGAATAGAAAATATATTAAAATACAAGTAAATTATATTTTTCTATATATTTTTCTATTATATTCAGAATCAAAATTATTTTTTACAATAAATGCATTAATACATTATTAAAATGTCCATCCCTCTGGCATTAAGTATTTAACTACTTTTACCTATCTTTCCCCAGTATTAATTATACAATGAGATAATTATATAAAGCAACTGGCATAGTGTCAAGGTGATTTTCTGTTCTGCTAATGCATGTATTTTTTGAGCCTTTAAAGGGTTAGGATTTTTTCCAGACAGTTTCTAAAAATCACCATAGTATTTAGTCTCTAAATATTCTCTAAAACTCCATGCTTTTTCTACTGGAGGGTACATGCTGGGGTTGTATTGTACTTTCCAGTTGAAAGAGCAGCAAAAGAAGAGAACTGCACATTCATTCTGATATTCACTAGAAAAAACCTTTAATCCCTGCAAAACAAAAAACATGTTCACTCTGAGAGGCACAATAAAAATTGCAATAAAAAATCCTTTCAGCAAATAATGACTCATGCACTTAGGCTTTGTTCATTCTCTCTTATGGCTCATACGAAATGCTACAAAATATTGGGTCACTGAATATATAAAATGTAACTGCACACTAGTATCACAAAGACACGTTCCTTTACAGGCTCCTTTAATAACAGGACATAGCTAACAAATTCAAAATATGCAATGCAGTCTACTGAATAAACCATAAAAGTGATGTGTCTCAGTTTACATTTGTGGCTGTGTTTAAGAAATGTGATTACATGATGAAGAAACAGAAGAATCTAATCAGAAATGGCTTTCTGAGAGAATTCTGTGCCCTGTACAAACAGAAATTTTCAGAAGAATTCTTAGAGAAAGTCAGTGAAAACAAAATCATCAGAGGAAAATATACAGTAATACATAAGCAGTCTGATTTTGGTTTATTTTCCAAAGAGCAGACAACAAAAGAGAAGAAATATCTACAATAATTAAGGTTCTGAGTCACTTATTTAGAAGCGTTATATTACAAAAAACATAAGAAGACCATAGAATTTAAAACCCCAAAAGGAGACTGAAATCTTTTAAAAACTATTATCTTTACTCTTCTGTGAGTCACCAAATATTATGCAACAGCTCTGGATATTTGAAAGCATACTCAGTTCTTCCACCTGTGTATGCAATAAAAATTTCATTTATCTACTCATCATTTAGTCACTGCAGATAAGAGAGATCCATAAAATTTCACGGGAAGAGGCAGACTTTTTGGTAGTTTATTTTTAAAACTAAAGGCTAAAAGAAACCAATTCAAAATTAGTTTTACAGAGAGCTTTGGCAGCCATCATTTTTTCAGATAAGCCCTTTAAAGCACACATAGAGCCTTAATCAGTTTGCCTGTTTGTGGGAATAACCATGGGAAGAGAGAAAAGAAGAACAAAAGAGAGAATAATTCCTTACCTTACAGTAACTGGAGTTGTGCGAGACGAATGGCTTTGGTGCACAGACACCTCAGGCACCCAGCATGGAGTCCTAAGGCCATCAGAGTGATCACACCCTGCTCCCTACGAGCACCGAGAGGCTGAGGCGTGGTCCCGCGGCTCGGCCGCTGCAGGATCCAGCTGGGAGATGCCCAGTGGGAGCAGGGAGGAAGCACCATGCCTCCACGGGCACAGGATGCCTCTGGGAACCACAGGCATTGACATCTGCTCTCTTTGGCAAATGACAGGTCATCAGCAACTCATTTTTGCTGACTCACCAACAGTAACCTGATATGCAGAGTCTAGATGCTCCAAGTCCATCTAAAAATGACTCATGCAATTCTGCCAAAATGAGCAGCATACCTATAAGCCTTTATAGAGGAATACTATCCCACAAATGTCCATATTAATGCCAGAGAGAAGTGTTTTAAGAAAACCTGCAATCCAGTTCAGAAAGTAAAAACTCAAGTTCCAGCATGTTCATGTTCCTTAAAAATAATTCACTAAAATAGTAAAAAACAAACAAATAAACAAAACCAGAAAACCGCCAAGCAAACAAAAAATCCCTGCCCCAAAATACCAAATCACCCAGTGATTCACTGTGTTGTATTCTAGACAGAGTGACTTCCCAAAACAAAATACTTAAGAAGGGGGGAAATGCTGAATTTCCTTCTGTAAGCTTGTTTAAAATTAACTACAGGGAAGCATCACCGAAAGCTTATAACTCGGGGTTTCATAAACCTGTACCATAAAAGTGATGAAAGGGTTAGTCACAAGCAAAATCTTTCTTGTCAAATTCACTACAATTTTAAACTTGAACATAAAACTGATGCTGTCAAAGGTACATTAAATTTCAGTATTGCTAACAAAGAAGGAGTGATTTTCTGGACCATTTTGCACATTGAGCCTTATGTTGCATTCATCCTGTTATCCCTAAGAGTTTAAAATAATTTAATTTCTATTTCACTACCAAATGACATCAGAAATACACAGGAATTATATTTTTTTCTTTTACTTTGAGGTACCTATATAATGGTATTTTAGTAAATCATGTTTATCTATTAAAAAAGAATAAATACTATGGCTAACATTATTAAGACTATACAAAGATCACATCAGATAAAAGTCATTAAATTCAATAAATATATTTTTGCTGCATTCAACAGCAATAAAATTTGATCTGTCAGGTAACGAGTGTGTGTATGCATATTTGAAAGCCCCTATCTGTAATTCAGAGTATACAGAAAAAAATCAGAACTAGAAAACTAAACAACATATGCACCCAAACCCCTATCATTCTGTATCTTAAAATAAAAATGAAATCTAGTATATTTCACCCTGGAATTAACAGATTTTACTCCATCTGACATGCTACAGTGTGATACTGCTTTTAAGGATGCAAAGAAAATAGCCTGTGGTTCACTCCCTCTATAAAATATGGGACAAGAACCTTAATTCCCAACAAACCCCTCAAAGGATGTACAATGCCTGTAATGCTTCCAGAGCACTGGAGCCCCTCCCTGTGCGCTTACCTGGGGATATTCTGACACAGTCACACCTGAGAATCTGCTCTCCCAGCTCCCCACTACAGGGCAGAGGGAGGCAGAAGTTTCCAATGGGCAATTCAGAACAGAAAACTAAGTTTAGTTTAGGTTCTCTCAATGATCCACTCAAAACCCTTTCCCTTGACTATAAAGAGAGCCAAGGGAAACAACCTTCTAGCTAGAGTTAACTTTTATGAACCTGTTGCATTTTACCACATTGTGTAGGGTCTGAATGAACTACCATAGCTGTCATGGCTAAGAGCTGATATCTACATCTCTTTTGGATGATGTTTTGTGAGGAGAAAAAAAAAAAAAAAAAAAAAAAAAAGAAGAATCATTCATTTACATGGGCAGTTTCCAAAACTTCAAAATTAAATTGAAAGTTTTGCCTGATATTGATCTTTACATGTTAAGATGTCCAAACTAGAAATCATCACCATCATCATTAAGACTCAATTGAAAATCCAGAAGGAAAGCAACCTAAAAACATTATCAATGTTGTTTTCAATAGAACTAGTGACCATTTTACATTAAAAAGAATGAAAATTTTCATAAAACAAAAGGAAAAAAAGAAACTCCAGACCCAAGGGACCAGGTGATTTTACCTTGTTGGAAAGAACCAGTAGTTTAGGCACTCCAGAGCAAGCTCCTTAAGTCATCTGTCAGTTCCTTAAACTAACTAGAAAGAAATGGCACTTAGAGAATCTAAATTTCATCTCTTTCATAGGAAGAGATGATTTTTTTTCTAGACCTGCTTATTATCTCCTTCTAAAGGAAGACCAGACAAGATAGACTTCTACACTGTAGACTTACAATGTCAAAAGAGAAGAATCCAAACTGAAGCCAAAAGCATTAAACTATCCCAACCAAACAAAATCCTAAACAAATAAAAACAAATCAATAATGTAAGAAAACAAGAAAAATAGAAATAGAAAAGCCATGTTCTAAGATACAAAAATAAGCTTATAAGAAAAGCAAGTTTTACTAGGACCAGAGTACAAGGGAAAAAAAATCCCATTCTTAACTTTCAGACTGTGTAGGTGAGGTATGTGTGATGCAGCTTCTGCATCATGAATTGTGATGAATGGCATATTGATCTAAAACTAAACAAGTCTGACATGTAGTCATACCTGATCTGGATGTTGTTTAATACTCTGCCAATGATTATATAACTTTTCATTACATGAAATTAAAAAATATTAAAATAATTTGTTTAATAGAACCCCTGTGCATCTTGGTCTCCTTTTGCTCGTGTTTTCACTGAGAAATAAAAATTATACAAGCAGGTTATTTACTGCTAGAACAGGGAGCATTCCACAGCAACACTGAAATTTTGGGGTAAGAGATCTTGAAGATCTTCTAGTTCCAATCCCCCTGCCATAGCAGGGACACCTTCCACCAGACCAGGTTGCTCAGAGCCACATCCAGCCTGGCCTGGAACACTTCCAGAGATGGGGCATCCACAACATCTCTGGGCAACCTGTTCCAGTGACTAATCACCTCCTTTTTTTTTTTAACCCTTTCGTGCAATCTACCCTATTTAGGTTTAAAACTATTGTCTCTTGTCTGGTCACTGCAGGCCCTAAAAAAAGTTTTTCTCCATCTAGCATGTAAGTCCATTTATATATTGAAGGCCATGATCAGGTCTCCCTGGAGCCTGCTCTTTTTTATTCTTTGATATTTCTCTAAAATCTTTCAAGCAGAATTAGAGTCCTTGAAAGCAGTAAAATCTCTCATAGAACAAGCAATAAAGTTGAGGAAAACACAGTGTATTTTTGCATCACTATTATCCTAGTGTTGCCCCTTTATATGTTGTAAAGCCCAGAATCAACAGGTATGTTGCTTTTCAAGATACAAAGGATACCTGCCCTGCATTGGTCTCTATTCCATTGTTCTACAAGACAAAAGATTTAAAGTAAATTTTTGACATCTATATTTCTTGCTACCGTTCTTGTTTCTCTTCTTGCTGCCCAACTCACATGCTGTCTATCACCATTACACACCTGATAAAAGGATGAGACCATCTGGCATGAGTGTTCTTTTCTCTCTCTGATAACTAGCAGCCAGGATGACAACATTACCCTCCAAATGTCCAATGTGAATTTTGAAACAAAAAGAGAATTGACTGAGACCTCATCAGGTTTAAAGCAGGATCTGAAAGCAAGGTCTTTTTCATTGATAGTGCCTCACTTGGTTTGTTGTTTTTGGCTTATTTTCCAAAACAGTATCAAATAACTTTTCAAAACAACCTGGACAGCTTTAAATTTATTTTAATAAGTGGCTTCATGGAATAATTTAAATGTCAGGAAACAACAAAGGACTAATAAACAGTTGTTATAGGATTTATGTAGCTTGAGCAAAATTTTTAAAATTTAACATATGTCTTTTTAGTTGACATTAAAAAGAGTTCATGATTTTTGAACAGGAAAATATTCTTTTATATATTTTAATCACAATTTCATTAAAATTTACAGGAAAAAGGCCCTAAGTCTAAAGATGTTTTGTAAACTGAGAAAAACTGGAGTATTGATTAGTTAATCAATAGTGTTCCTGAAAGGTTCTGATTTTTGAGTTGATATTAAATAAAACTATTTCACATTATTCAGTCAATTTTTCAGTTGCTAACCTTGCATTATAAGTATCTCCAGGCTCTGCCTACAAATATAAGAACAATGCTATTTTATTTAGTAAAAAATTAGTATTCTATATAGGTTACAGAGCTTTAAATAACACAGAAACTGAATTGTAGGGTCATAGATATCTTCCACTAGACCAGGCTGCTCAGAATCCCATTCATCCTGGCCACAAACAGGGATGGGGCATCCACAATTTCCAAGGACAACCTGTGCTAGTGCCTCAGCACCCTCCTCATAATTTTTCTTTCCCTTTTGTTTTATCTTAATCTACCCTCTTTCAGTTTGAAACCATTGTCTCTCATTATTACTGCACTTCTGATAAAGAGTCCCTCTCCATCTTTCTTGTAGTTTCCCTTTAAGTACTGGAAAGTGCTATAAATTCTCCTGAAGCCTTCTCTTTTTTTTAGTTTTTTGGGGTTTTTTGTTTTTGTTTTTTTTTTAATGCCAACTCTGCAGAGCACTGATTTTTTATCTTTCTGGCTGTCCTCTGGAACAGGTTTATGGGTTTCTGTTGCTGAGAACCCCAGAGCTGGGCACAGTACTGCAGGTGGGGTCTGTGAGAGCAGAGTAGAAGAGCAGGAACATTTCCCTTGACCACACTTCTCTTGAGGCAGGACAGAACAGGACTGGCTGTCTGAGCTGTGAGCCCACATTGTCTTGACTAGAAAAATACATATTCCTGAGCTCTATCAATGCCTCGTGAATCAATCCGTATTGCTGCGACAATTTATTGATACCAGTTTAGATAAAATTAAGTGACTCTTATTGCATCAAATTTTACAGGAAATTCTAAATTTTTGTTAAATAGAGAAGACATTGCTGCAGTCTGTTGTGCTAGACTGACCTGCCAAAAAAACCCCAAAGAAATAAAATTTAATAGTCAATGGTTTTAGATAATGTGCAATTTTCCTGCCAGTATGTGTTTTAAAATAGTTTGTTGAAGCACTATATTATTATCCCAAATATAATAGCCAATCCAACAGAACAGTTCTAGCCAAAGCTCTTTCTAAATGCTGGTAAGTATAAAAATTTTCTTAAGGAAATGCTAGTGAAGTATATATTCATTATTCTTCTGAGAGACATTCAGGCACTGTTCAGTATTATCTGACTTGAGTAGGGAACTTTTGCAGTCAGTCTTGAAAACCCCATTCCCTAAGAGGGTCTGAGCTTGGATGCCTCCATTAAGATATTTTACTGAGTTTAAGCATTAATGTGAGCTGACAGAGCAACTGGCTCATGCTCGCAAGGTCAAAATGCAGGGCGATGTAAAATACACACAGTTAAACAGTGCAGGGGAGAAGAGGTTCTTGTGGGAGTTAATTCCATTTCAATAGAGCTTGTGTTGTTTTGCTATGAGATCTGAGCTCCTGCATTTCCTGACTAAGAGATTCTCAGCTGGTGAGACAAGAAATGTCCCCTAAGCAAACAATGGTTAAGTGTACACCTGAAAGTCACACATGGTTATTAAGGAACCATTTTTGTATTGCCATCTATAACTGTTATTTGCTGAGATTATAGCAAATAACACTCACAGCTCTACCAAAAATCTAATTTGCTGTATCTCCTCCTTAATAAGCATTCTCAATCACCTTTTTTTTTCCTCTTTATTCAAGTTATTTAGTAACAGGAAATACCTTTAAAATTTACTAAGGAAAAAAAATGCAAATCACTTGCAAACTTTTTGCGTATGATACAATGCAAAAACCAAATTTGTATCATCTAATGTACATCAAGACAAATCACTTTGATAACGGTTTTTAAATTGTTAAACTTCTACTTACTTTTCGCCTTTCAATCAGACTGCAGCACCTTCTTTCCCAGTTTCGACACGCTCTCACACTGGGAAATTATGGTACTGCTCTAGTTCCAAAAGGACTACATGGAAGCTTGTGTTCTTACAAAGACCTTTGAATCCAAATTTAAATATTTTCTTAGATTTTGAAAGATAAAATGGGAAGTTATGTAAGCAGCTAATGTTACACCCAGCAGGTATAAGGATTAGAAGTGCAAATATTCAGAAAGCTGTGAAACAGCTTAGATAAACATTCCTTTCCTCATCCTAGTCGAAATATACCCCAATATTATTTGCTCGTAGACCTTCACAGTAAGAAAAAAAATATATTATCTCAAAGGTAATTCACATTTTTATGGGAATCTAAAGCCAAAATGAAAATTAAATCTCCATACTAGTTCATTTTTTAATGCTAAGATCAAAATACAGAACTGTAATTTTTAACCTTCATCATAAAAAGCTGTGGAAGCTACAAAAATATATATTTAGAGCCCATTAAAAAAGAAAGTAAATGGACTTTGTGTCAAAATTAAATAAAACTGCTGGAAACTAAAGTCTTTTATAATAACACTAAAAAAGGAATAAGAATATTTTAAGAGCAAATTATTTCTTAAAGACAAATGAAGGCTCAATTTCTAGTAGCACTTGCAGCATGTACAGTGGTTCTTATGTCATTTACTGGGAACAGGCACATGATTCTATTGTAAATTTCAAATACACTACATGAATGTTCTGGTAATACAATTCAACTTTTTTCAGAGACAAAAGGATGTTTCAGTAATGTACAGCCTAATTTCAATACAGTATATCCAGATTAGCTGGTCAAATAATGCAGGCACTCCAAATAAAGAAAAACTTGTAGTTACGGTATAATGAAATCTGAAATATTTTGCATTCTGATCATTCTTGGCATTCTCAATTGTGCTTTCACAGTTCACTGCAACCTTAGTCAGCTATTCATCTCAAAATAAAATCAGCTTCAGCTAAAATTTTAGCATTTACATTTTGTTCATTCAAGTTACTGTAATAATTCACTTTAAAGCAATTGACAGAAGGAAAAAAACCCCAACACTAAAAACTTGATTAAAATTCCTTTTTTCATGTCATTACAGAATAACCTCCACCTTTTTGGTAATGGAATATTATACTGTATGCAATATTATGATTTGCAACAATCTATATTCTGTTACATGAATATTAGCATGCTGGTGCCCCACATAGAAAGCCTATTCAACCATTCAGTACTCAAAAATAATGTGTGGAAAGTAAAATGTCTTCATAAAATACGCTTTATATCTTTGGTCCTTTATACTGCAACTTGCCAAGTAAAAGAAAAAAAAATTACCCTGCAACCAAAAAGTAAAAGAATAAAAAAATCTAATTATGCTTTTCTTCTAAAGCTTCTTTTCCTATGTAGGAATGGCCCATTTAAGCCAGAGGCTACAAGAATACCTTACCAAGCAGAATACATGACTAACTAATTAATTTACAGTGTGATCTCATTTAAAAATTTCTCATTTAAAAATTTTCTTCCCAAAAATAATACTTCAGCAAGTAAGGATCATTTTTGACACATTTACTTAAGAGGTATAACTATGAGGAGCTTGTTATTAGTCAAAGAAAAACAAAATACAAGTAAGAAGAGAAGGCAAGAGATGCCCATTTTAGCTGTGTAAGCATTATATGTATAGCAATTCTTAACTCAGCCAGAAAAATTAAATTAAAAAAAAAATACAATGGTTCACATGGGATTTTTCTCCTAAATGAAGTTTCAAACAAAAGCTCAAATTGCCTATGGGAGCTAATTACACAGCCTTCAAAGATAGTTGGTATAGGTGTTTAAGGGCATTGAGGGTAAAAATAGAAGTCTGAACAACTAGTAAAGTATCTCTAATCCAAACGTTTTTCAAAGGGGAAAAAAAAGTCACTGTATAATGTACAGCTGCATAACTAACAAATTATCCCTAAGCACTACTATGGAGTTACAATGTATGAGAAAGAGCAATGTAAAACAAATTTAGTTTATGGGGTAATTGCATGAAAATAAATAGAAGTCCAGTAATGTATAAGCAGACTAACACATTATCACTGAATTTTATTTACAGATATTCTCTTTACCATGATCAGTATCAATACTCAGTACCAATAACAAATAATGGAATAGAAAGCCGTGGTACTGCAGGACCCCAGTGAGAGCACAGAAAGTACAGGGTCCCCCGTATCTATGCTTTCCTTCTGACTCAACTACTGGTTTTTATTTATTAAGTATCTAGAATTCCATAGGAAGTGCTCAGGGATGCACCACCTAAACTGAAGGAGCAATGAATGAGCACTTGCAGCACATCTGTCCAAAGGGATGGCAAATTGGGCCTCTAGAGCTGGGAATGTGTGAGATGGGATGTGGGACTGATGAGAACAGACCAAAAACTCTTCAGCTATCAAAGGCAATGTGTCATCTAAACTGTATTCTGAGCAGACTAATTGATGACTCACATATTCAAACTTAGGCAAAACACTTTGTTATGTTCCTGCACAAGATAGTCACTTGCATTTTTACAGCTGTATTTCATCATATTCGTTTCATTATAAATGGTATTTTACTAGGAGTCATCCTATTTCACCCCTTTTTTCCAACTCAGGTGTTAGCAATTTCTCTCATTTAGCATTATCAGCATATTTAATTCACATAATATCAATCTCAACATACTTTAATAAAAATATAGCACAAAATCAGATTACACTTTGCTATACAATGACCCTGCAATAATGTTTGAATAATAAGCTGGTTTATAATGGTAAATGCCAAAAAGCATAAAAGGGCAAAAAAAACAGTAAGCAAATTTAACTTCTAGAAAACCATAAATAAGCTATTATCTCAAAAGCCTGAGACATTGTGGTAATTTTTCTGAAATATCATCTTAGTGGTCAATAGTGGTTAAAAGCATAGAAATAATGCTTTGAAATGTTGAAAAGAAACTGTAGGCTAATGGAAGAAGCTTTCAGTTTATAAAGTCATGTATAAGAAGGAAAAGATAAACAGAAAACACATCATCTCACAAAACTGAAAATACCAGATGAAACTGTCAAATTACAGATTTCAAAACTAGCAAAAAGGAAATAATTTTATTCCACAAAGGATGTAACTCACATGTTGTAGTATTAGTCTGTGGGTGCTAAAACACTACATGGAATAAGACATTTGTTTAAAAATGTGAGAACAGATCTACCAGACACCATCTATGTATAACAATGCCTCAAAAAGTCCCCAAATTTTTTGTCAGTGAAGCTGTTCTCCACTTTCGCTGCTGTTCATATTCCTCCCTAAACATCTGTTGCTCGTCCCTGTCAGAGACAAGACATTTGTATGGAAATCTCTGACCCACATGGCCTCATTTACATCATGAAAATGCCCAAGGATGGGAAAAGAAAAAATAAAGCTCATCCTTTAACAGGCACAAGGAACCAGACTTTTTATACAGCATGGTCCTATGGCATTAGAGTAGGAGCACAGTTATAAGGGGAACTATACAGCCAAAATAGTTTTTCTATTTTCTCCAAATATGTTTGCTTTCCAACGTATCTAATAAATTTTTTGTCACTGAAGTATCAGAAGGTGATTTCTGTGTAGTAGACCATGTTTTACCCTCTATTAAGTGATGGAATCATTGCTTCTTAAAAAAATCATGTAAGTTGAATATTACTTAGATGATCTATGTATTTAGCAGGGAAAAAAAAAAAAGAAAAAATAAGGAAGCTCAGCTCTCTTATTTAAAAATCAAACGCATAATTTTTGAAATAAGTTTAAATAGTTCTTACAGTGGACCCTGAATCCTAAAAATACCAAAATGAAGATTTATGACATCCACTCTTGGGATCAGAAGAAAAAAATCCAAACCTCTGATTTTACAACCAACCTGAACTGAATCTTTAAACTTTAGTTTTGCTTTTCTTAGTCATAAAACTTAGTTGTGCAAGTGTTGTTTTATAAAGTTATATAGTGTCTGGCAACAACTAAACACAGAAAAGTGCAGTCCAGAATGATTCATGTTTACCAGCCAAAATTGAGAGTTTCCAGATATGAAAGACAATCATGGTTCTAGGAGTAATCAGAAAGTTACTTCTGGCAACAGAAAGAAGTTTGGTAACATTGTATGATGCATTGTAAGACATAATTTAGAGTACCTTATATACTTTGAGTCACCTTTAAAAAAAAGTAAGTCACAAAATGTACTGGAATAACTTAGAAAATTAAGGATTTCACTAAAAATTATTTTAAAAATAGCTTGGCTTATCTAGCTATGCAAAATGAAACTCAAGAGAGACTATTATGACTCCAATTAGAGATACATATTGAGAGAAAGGAATAACTTTAGCAGGATAATGTTCTAGCAAGATGAAATACATACACATCAGTCATGAATAAACTAAGAACCGAAATGTAACCTAATCATATAAGAATTATTTTTCTGTGACTGTGTTCCAAATAGGGTAAGAGAGGCATGAAATCTGCATTGTTTTACAACAGAAAAAAGTACTTTTAACTAAGGTATCATCTGACCAAGATATATGAATATGAGCCTGAATTTTAGGCACATAGAAGTCAGTTTAACATTCATGAAATGTTGAAAAGCAAGGCTTGGATCCTGCTTGTTCCACCATCTTAATTAACTAGTCCGGCACTTCATGGCTTTCAGTTATCTAATTCTTGTTTCCAAGAAGCATAATTTGATTTTAGTTTTGCTAGACTTTAGTTTTCACCAATGTGTGAGAATCTGGCTCTATCTAGCAACAGATTTTTGAGAGGAGGACAAGCATGCTCCAGATGGTATGAAAAAAAAAAATCTCAGCTGTCTTATTGTTGCAACTTCTTTACCCTTTCATGGATAGCCTAATGGATGCAATTGGGGTCAAGAATGAATTTTAGGTATGTCAGTTTACCAGGGATTTATTTATTCTTTCTCTGAAGTATTGTCTACTTTTAGGGTTGTCATTTGGTATTCTTATCTATGAATGCTTTCAAAAATATCTGATACTGGTAAAGCTCTTGGTCATTCCTTTCCTTTCCTTGAAATCTCACACAACATGTCTCATTTTTTTAAGTGTAAAAAGAAAAGACAAGACAAAGAAAGAGAAAAAAGCAAGCCACAGTGCTTTGTAGCATGCAGTATCTTGAAAACCTTCCAGAAGTATCAGTTAGCATCCTAAACAGCAACGAAAGTGATTGGACTCAACTAAAATACCCTATGTTGTATTTGAAGATCTATGATCTCCTTTGAGAACCTTTATGCAGTTCTGAAGGTAAGACACTAATTAGCAGCACAACCCAGCTGAGAAGGGCCAAAGGGTTCTCATGCAAACAAAGACGTACCACTGAGTCAAAGTGTATTTATTAAATGGGTGAATTTGGCTACAAAGAATTGTTTCATAGGCTGCAATATTGAATGGGTCTCAAATAAATGTGGCCATAGCCCTGCTTGGCTGAGCTCTTTATACAGAAGAATGTTCTTGTAAGTTTCATTACATGATCTCATTGATTTGGAAAACTAAATGCAATCACCTGTGCACTTTTTCCCCATAGGGTACATACATTCCATTTTAGTTTTTAAAGGTCTTCTCTCTCTCTCTCTCCCCCTCTCTCAAAAAGGATTCTTTTTCACATTAGGGGCATGTAAAGGTTGGTAGATTGTTGCATTGTTGGCTTTTTTCCTGAGTAGACAGGAGCCTACAGGAAAAGGACAGAAAGAAAAATAGGCCATTTGACTTGAAAGTGTGCAAATAATAGGGAAGTAGGAAAGTGACCTAAGGGACATTTTGTTTATATGTCCTGTGGCAAGTAGTAAAACACTACAAACCTGTCTTGCAAAATATCTGCCAGATACTACTATGGCTATCAGAAGGCAGCTTTAAGTAATAATTGTGCAAAGGAACAGTGTTTTGGAGAAAAAAGTGCTGCTTGCCTTTGCATTTTAATCCACTGAATTTCATTTCAGAAAAGGAGTGCTTTTCTCACTAGTAGAAAAGCACAGGTAAGGTATTTGGAAAGCTTCTAAAATTTTTCAAGATGTCAGTGAAGTGCTGAAGAACAAAACCATATTTTGTTCACATACTTGTTTTAAGGTCTATCTAGCCCAAAGAGCAAGCCAAACAAAGATGTCCAAAGAGAGAGAGAAGCAGGAAACATTCAAGAGATAGATATGGTCACTGATGATCTCTGCTGATAGAATATAATGAAAACTTTTTTTAAAATCAGTCAGAAATGAATACACTACTGGATGCTATACTGCCTTCTAAAGTCAACTTACAAGTTAAAATTATTGCCTGATGGGCTTCTGCCACTAGTAATGATATATATTAGAATTAATGACATTGCCAACACAACCCCTTCATAGGTTAGAAGAGTGCAGAACACTAAGAACGAATGACTAATTTTGAAGACATTCTTGATCACATTTTGGAATTGAACATTTGTCTAGATGTAGATTTAAAGAATAAATGCATCATCTCATAAAAGACTAATTTCTTCATACAATTCATGTCAATGAATGGGGGTCAGATAATTCAAATAATTCACTTTTCTAAATTACTTTCCTTTAATTCCTTTACCTGTTTTACATTCTCTGAATAACTTTCAGCAAAATTATGTCAAATGTTTTAGCATATAAAACAAGAGACAGAGTACAAGCTTGCTATAATTTCCCAGTCATGCATGAGCATCATCATGCACATACTTTGTGAAAGGGCATCAATCAGTTGTTCCACTTTCATGTAGCTTCAGCCTATCTACAAAGCATCCAGTCATACTAGCTGAGTAAATGACAAATTCATCAGGACTATAGACTATAACCTACAGAGCAACAAAATAAAACCTTTTCAATAATGGGGAAACATTAGAATAAGCAAATATGCCACATACTGGACATCTCAGGCTATCAATGCCAAAATGTATCTAGAATTTTTTAGAACTCTGTCAATACTGAGAAAAAAAATACTTCATCAACAGAAGACAGATGTCATCCTGAGAGGATGATGAAGAACAGGAACTAAGTCTGAGTAACATCCAAGGTACAACTGATCACAATTACTTTGTATGTGTTATATGATTGGCAGTCAAATCCTCGTCTTAAATACAATGTGGTTTAAAGTCATCTGCACTCCAAAGCTCAAAACAATTTCAAATCAGGAACCAAATCTAATGATGGAAAAAATATTAACTGAAAAGCTGAAATTCTGATCTATTACTCTTAACAACATTTTAGCACCTGTCCTTTACTTGAATGGTTAGTGAAAGCAGTTACACAAATACAACACACAGAAAAGAGGAAAAGATGAGTAATTGACATAAACCTAGAAGTTATCAAGAACCTATTAATTGAGCCAAAAATATACAAGGAAAGTCCCTTGTCAGATGAGATTAGAAAGGCATGAAGTATTTCTGCAAGTACATTACGAGCACAGGAATTCTAACAATTACATGAGCCTTGTTATGAAATAGAAATTTTTTCAGCTGGCAGAGAGAAACACCCAGCAAGTATTGCTCTCCTGTAGTTTGGAAGGAAGTCACATGATTTATAGATATTAGGTACTATTAGGTGGCATGATCACAGCATTTCCCATTCCATCACTACCAACATTACTCTAAGGTTTGCAATGATTGGCTTATACTTTTTAATGATACAGAGTTTATGAGTTTGTACACAGTAGCTTCAAATGGGGTACACAATGAGCAAGGTGATGTGTTAGCTGTGATTTCCTAGACCCTGAAGCACTGCGGGTGTTGTGCCAATAGTTACTTACACATTGAAATTTATGTATCTCCCAAAAAGGCATGCACTTGTCAGGATGACACTAAGTGAATGACTAAAGGGAGGAATAACTTCAAAAATCATGTTGCAGAAGAGCTATAAATGCAACTCTTAGCAGCATGATAAAACAGGCAAGTCACAATATTAGAATGGAAGACTCCAAACTGGGAAGCGGTCACTTCAATTTTCAAGAAAGAGCAGAGGGACTGATACAGATACAATCCTTGAATTTATAACTAAGAACTGAGGAAATTCAATTGATTACAGAAGTTGTATTATTATATTAAATTTTTATTGAAACTGCCTTTGAAAATCAGGTCTGCATCTAATGATTGAACTCCAGGAAGCACAGATAGGCACAGTCCTACCCCGGGAATATGTCACTTAAGAAAGACTCCATCAATGCAGTGTATTTTGTTTATCAAAAGAGAAACAAATTTCCTAGGTTTCCCTTGATTTAAGAGAAATAGTAACATGATCTAATGCATGGAAATAGAAACCAAATGATGAGTTGTGTTTCTTTAACAATAACCCCGTTAGAATTGGAATGATTTGGAAAGACTACAATGGATTGTAATGAAAGCTGTTGCTTGCAATATGAATATTTTCTGAACAATATAAAAGCATGAGTCCATTGAGCTTCAGTATTTATGAGATTAATAAGGACAAATAAATTTATGAGTATCATCATAAATACTTTGATGGGGGCTACAGGAAACAGCAATACACACCCCCTTGGAAAAGCTTCTTAAAGTGCACAGAAGTCTACTACTAAATCTACTACTTAATTTATACATAAGGCATGCAATAAATACAATTAAAAACATACATATATTTAAGTAATAAACAAGATATAAAATTATATTTTCAAGTAAGATTGCGATGCCTTAAGGCTTGTTTTAAAACAAAATTAATGATAAAATTAATACTATTTGAAATGTCTGCTATGGAAAATTTTCTTGAATTAAAATATATGTTCTTGACTGCTGGCAGGTACAAAACACATTAGTAAGGATGTCAAAAGAAGAGCAAAATTTTCTAAAATCCAATAGTCTTTCACTGGAAAAAAAATGGATGTTGCACAAAGGAAATGTCTAAGGAGAAAAAATTAAATTACATCATCGTGTATAATATTTTATTATCAAGATGAATTCTTGAATTCAAAATAATTTCTTAAATTCAAAAATTTTGCTTCAAAAGTGAAATAATATTCACCAGTTTATGCTCAATTAATACTGCTGTTTTTTTCATGTTATTGTTGATACTGTTCTTATATATAGACAAAGTAACAAAATAGAAGGAATATTACGTTCACAAAAAATAAACTTAGTGACCATTTCTCACAGGAATATCTTGGGGAAAAAGGTCTATAAGATGACCATGCTGACTGATATATTTCCAGCTGTGGAGCACCATGTGTCCATAAGCAGACTGCATTACTGCTATGCCCATTTACACTCTGCTCCTATACTAGCACAGTTCCATCTCCACCCAGACACTTACTCCCTTATATTTACTACAGACTTCCTTATCTTTCTTTGTCTCAAATCTCTGAGGATATAGATTTTTGTAGGTTTATAGCCTCCACTTGGACTTTAGTTACTATATAAATTACATTGTAAGGAAATTATTCTTATCAACATCTGAGCTCTCACAGATAACAAAGACTAGAAGATTTCTTATACCATGACCATAAATTGCATTCCAGTTGAAAAAAAAAATTTCTGAAAAATATTCAGTTGTTATTTAGAGTATTTTGATGTCAAATCTCTGAACCCAAGAACAAAACTTCCACCTTATTCTAGTCTGAGATATTACTTTCCTTGCAGATAATGGATTTTGTTGCACCTAAGAAAACTTTTCAGGGAGCAGACACTTATCAACCATTGTAAAGTGAATATTTCACCTTCTTTAAATATGCTGCATCTTGAGCGTCTTCAACTTTAAGGTAGGTTTTCCAGACTTTGAACTCAAATGTAGAGCTTTCTTAAGCTCTTCCCAGGAGGGAAAATCCCTATGGAAGAACTGAATCTAAAACTGGCTGCAGGTAATGATCTTACTCACATTTTTCACACTTATCTCCCACATGGGTGAATCTGGTCATACTTGATTTATATTCACTCCTCTCAGAAAAACAGAATTTTATCTAAATGAATAACTAAGTCATGAAACACAAGCCAAAAGTCACCACCAAAAGAAAGGTACTGACTCATCAAGCCATTACCCCATTGTCAAACTCATGCATTTGAAACTCTAATTGTTCCTTTATTAGCATTCTACCCAACTAATTTTCTTTGAATTTTACCCCAATTATGACTGAACTTCGGAACTGCAACATTCCTATGAGCAGTTCCTGAAATGTTAGAAATTCATTCAATTTTTCTGATACTTATGTTCTTGCTCCGAACTGTACCTCATCTCCAATCCTGATTGAGCATCCTCAGATCTTTCTCTTTTCTCACATGTAAAATTTAATTTCAGCAACCATAATAACTCAGCACAATAACCATAATGATGATAACAATAAGTCACATACTGCTGAGAAGATGACAGATTTTTTGCACTTCACTTATGATATCCACAGAGAGGCTTCTTCCTATGCCAAAACCATGGGAAAGAGCCTTGTGACTCTGAGTCCTGCCTCTTTCACTCCCCTTCATTAAACCCATCACATTGACTATCTTGACTGCACTGTTTGGAGGCCAGCTGGATATCATTTAACCACTTCCACGATATACTGTACTGGAAGATGGTCTGCTTTATTACTCTTCTCCACAACTTGTAAGTGATTATTTCTGTTAGGGTTTGAGCATCTTAGAGCTGCAGAATTGTACAAGACTACAGTGAATGCAGTAGTGGGTCAGCAAATCTATACAATAATAATCTATCAATTTATTAAGTAATTAATTATCTATTTATGGATGACAAAAATAGTAAAATATTTTTATGCTGGACCATTATTATTATTATTATTATTGTGTTGTTAGTACAATACTTTTATTTAAAATAGAGAGCTTCATGGACATTTTTCACTCAACTTATGTGTACAATTAAATGTTCACAGAGCAGTTTAGACCAAACATCAGTATCTGGAATCTTTCTAACCTAGAAATTAATCTTCTAACAGCAAAAATAGAGAACAGAGTTTCTTTTAAATAAAAGGATATATTTGCACGATACAGCTTTGTAGTTGCCAAAGCTTGTCATCTGTAACCTATGGACAAATGGTTAATACGTAACTGATAATAATAACAGCACATACTCCTTTTCTGCTCCTTAGGAAAATCTCAAATGCTACCGAGATATCAAAACCCAAAAATATAGAATTGTTTGGATTGGAAGTGACATTAAACACCATCTAGGTCCAATGCCCCTGCCATAAGCAGGGACACCTTTCATTACATCAGGTTTTTCAGAGCTCTATCCAACCTGGCCTTGAAAACTTCCAGGTATGGGGCACCTCTCTGGGCAATATATTCCAGTGCCTCACCATCCTCACATTAAATTACTTTTTTTCTAATGTCTAATCTAAACCTACTCTCCTTCAGTTTGAAGCCATTCCCCCTTTCCCTGTCACTACATGGCCTCATAAAAAGTCTCTGTCCATCCTTCTTGTAGATTTCCTTCAGCTGCTGGATGGCCTCAATTAGATCATCCTGAAGCCTTCTCTTTTCCAGACTGAACAATCCCAATTCTCTTAACCTAACCTCCTAGGAGAAGTGCTCCATCCCTCTAATCAACTTGGTGTCCCTCCTCTGGACTGGCTCCAGCAGGTCCATGTCCATCCTGTGCTGGGGACCCCAGAGCTGGGTGCAGTGTTACAGGTGGGCTCTCATTAGAGCAGAGCAGAGGGGCAGAATCCCCTCCCTCACCTGCTGCCCACAGGATCTGGATGCAGCCCAGGACAGGTTTGGCTTTCTGGGCTGTGAGTGACCATTGCTGGGACATGTCCAGCCTCTCACCCACCAGCACCCCCAAGCTCTTCTGGGCAGGGCTGCTCTCAACCTGTTCATCCCCCAGCCTGGATTGATACCAAGGGTGGCCTTGATCCAGCTGCAGCACCAGCACTTGATCTTGTTAAACCTCATGACATTTCCACAGGCCCATTTCTTGAGCTTGTGCAGGTCCCTCTGGCTGGATGCTGTTCGTCATGTGTGTCAGTCAGTGTCAGCTTGATGTCAGCAGCAAACTCCCTGAGGGTGAACCCAGTCCCTTCATCTATGTTATCGATACATTTTATTGCAGTCTGAGAACACATTCTAGATGAACAACTTCATTTAAATGAAAGTATTTGAATCAGTCCTGTCACTCTCATACTGCTTCTGACAACAAACCTGTTCATTAGGTTATCAAGATCAATCTCATACAAAGAATTTTTACAATTATTCCTTCATCCATTCCACCATTCCCCTGCAGTAAATAACACAGTAAACAGGAGAAAACAGAAGGAAGGTAACTTTTCAGTATCTCTAGGTACAGCCTGAACTAAACACACTACCATCTAGAGCTAAAAATTAGGAAAAAAGCTG
The DNA here is from genome assembly GCF_027579445.1 of Ammospiza nelsoni. Classification (NCBI taxonomy): domain Eukaryota; kingdom Metazoa; phylum Chordata; class Aves; order Passeriformes; family Passerellidae; genus Ammospiza; species Ammospiza nelsoni. The sequence goes on from NC_080633.1 coordinate 129,275,145, forward strand.
CTGATTACACACAAATTACTAATGTTGTAGATTAAACTCTAGCAGGTATCTTTAAAGTTCCCTGATAACATCTTTAACTATGAGAATTCATATAAGGAGATTCCATTGGTAGCTAAAGATTCCACTGGTAGTTTAGGATTCCTTTGAGCTCTTTTGCGTAGAAAAAAGGGAGAAAGAATAATTAGAAAGCAGGGAGAAATAATGATTAAATCACTCACAATTTATCTATGTCACCTGCTGATATTCTTACGATACAACACTTCGTCCATTTGCTCAAAAAGCTGGACAATACTTGTCTTGGTATGATAATTTTTTATTCCATATCTTCTTTGAAACTGCCCGTCAGTAGAGACCTGGCATATTATGTATTATTGTATCTTCCCACAAGAACTTATCTACAACCCATTGCTTAATGTGCTTAGCAAGTAGATTTTGATATGCAGTCCATATCAACAGTTGTTTAATTACAGTTACCAAAATCTCAGTTACAGTAACCAAACTATTTTATGTAAGAGGGAGTATATAAAACAGTGTATCAAAGTAAAACAAAAAAAAACCCAACAAATCACTTTTAATCACTTGCTATTAACCGATACAGATTCCTTTATTTTCTCCAATTTCATGGGGTCTATCTTTATCAACAACCTGCTTTCAATATAATTTTTTTTGCTTGAAATTTTATAAGCTTTACATTCACAGGAAATGAACTGAAACAGAAACATTTGTTTGTTCTTACTCTACGAGATAATGATATATTTTTACATGTGCTGCTCAAAGATTTTATTGCATATGTGCATAAATATCCATTACACATAGGAGATGAAAATACATGCAACTGTTTGTCCCACCTTCTAATAAATCATATCTTAAAATCATAAAATAGGGTCTGACTACGCTAAGGTTGCAGAGTCAAAAAGGAGAAAACAAGACAATCTTCCATCCTTGCAAGAACTTCGGTATGAGAACAATAACAACTTCTTCCTAAGTAGTTTATGAAGTGGAAGTAAATTGCAAAGTTAATCATTAATCACTCTTATATTGCAAATTAGAAGATTAAGGAATCTGAGAATTTGGCTCTTTGACCAGATTCCTGGCCCTAATGAAGCAGGTCATATCACTAGCAGAGAAAATTCTTTGTAGGTTTTGGCATTTTTGGTATTTTCTTTCATTCCCTCATCTCCTGCTTCCCTTGCCTTGAGCATCCCCCACCTCCCTGGTGCTTCCAGGAATAGTGACCACTGCCTGCAGAGCTTTGCTTCGTGTCTCTCAACTCTGAGCCTTTGACTGTGGTCACCTTCTAGGATGTCCTTATTCTTTCACCAACAGGGGGACAGAAGATGCCAGGCTGCAGCTGTGCACTTCTCACTGAGCTGTTATGAGGGTTCTGAGAGAGTTTCTGTCAAGGTCAGAGTGCCTTGTGCTGCCTTCAGGTCTGGGAGTGTCCTCTGCCTCTGAGCACTCCTACTGCCCCAGAGTGCTCCTCCTGATGCCTTGTCAAGGCTGACTTAGAACAGAGGCCAGACAGAATTAAAGAATAAAGCAGGTATTTATTACAAGGCCTCAATGGATACACCTTGGGCAGTACAAGAGCCCAGCCAGGGCTACACCCAATATGAAAGCAAAATGGTCACAAAATGACAACAAGTCACGAGGTCTCACACTTTTATAAGTTCTGGTCCATTAGCATATTGGAGTTAATTGTCCAGTTACAGCTTCAGGTTATGAAGTCTCATCCTTCTTGTTTTTCTCCCTTCAGTCCACTCCTGTTTATTCTCTCGGGCCTGAAATTTGGATCATTTGTCCTTGGTCCACAGCTAAAGAAGGAATTGTTTTGTCCACCTATTCTGTGAAGAGAGCTCACCATCCCCTAAGATGAAGCTCAGCACTGCACACTAAAACAGTAAAGAATCTGAAAAGTATAAAGGCTAAAACCTGAGCCATCACACTCAGGAACCTCATACAGTACTACCTGCTTGTTAGGTGACAAGCCATTGCAGAACTGGCAGGAATTTCTCAGAACTATTTCAGAATTATGCAAATTGATTCATAAAAATGTAGATGTCCGTGATCTATCAACTACCTACGTACTTATCCACAGATCTCTATGACCTGCTTGATTTACAAAATGAACACTTATTTATTTTTCAAAATGTATTCCAAATATTTTTTAAAAAGTAATTCTTCTTTAGGATAGTCACAAATTTTTGTTAATTATTATATCTATTTTAAAAAATGTGTACTAGTGTATGCATACATATTCTGAAAAATATCCTTGATGGATTTTTACAATAATTTACAGTCTAACATTGCATCTCTAAATGACTGAAGAGAAAACTTATCTGGAACCAGACAGTCTGGCAGTGCAGTTGGATATGTGTTCTGAAGCATTTGGTGAAGTATGCTTTTTGTTTGAGTGAATTAATTGCATAGTGTTTCAGAGCTATTAAATTAAATTTAATGCTGCCTCTACTTTATAGGAAAAGCAAAAAAGGAGAAATTTCTGGAAACTATAGCGCAGGAGATAAAATGAAGTTAAAACAGAAATAAACAGAAAATGATAAGTTTAATTTTAAGCACTTATTACATTTTTCTCCTGTGGCTATTCTTTAAACACGATCAGAATCAAGGCAAACATCTTCTTAGAGAAACAACTATTTGACAAGCATTTCTTATTACTTTTAATTAATTAGTAATATTATTTTTCTTTTGGTGCACAGAGCCTAAATTAATATTCTGTAAAAAGTGAATATATTTTATGCTGATTCTTTTTCATTTCAGTCTTTGCACCAGCTGCTGCTGACAGCCATAAGGAAAGCAAAGGTAGGCAGCACTGTAGTTATCTTTAGGTTATCATGGATGTAGAACATATTTAAAAGAAATTTAAACAAGCTGAAATAGACTCATGTAAAATGTATCTCATCGGGAGTATGATGATTTTTTATGAGTCTGAAATATCTTCTGAGAATTATTTGTGCAAAATTATATTTGAAGTTTTCAGTTTAGAAATCAATCTCTGTAAAGTGCTGGAAATTGAATGGTGTTAAAACAGTGAAGGTGTTTGAAAAAATAACTCTGAGAGTTACTACTCTGATATGTAGTTTAGTTGAAAATAATCTGCTTCTATGGCAAGTATTACAGTATAGAGCTCACTGTTGGAAAACCACATTAAATTGTGGTTGCAGTGATAGATTTAATAAATTTACCTTCTGTAAAGTTCCAGTACTCTCAAAGTATACAAGGATAAACAAAAGTTGCTGCCGGCTTAGATCCCTCATAAATAGAACATTCAAAGATTATTTTTGGATTTTAATAGATATATTTGAGTAGCCTCAGTCAGCATTTTAGTTTTCACAGACTCAGGCTGTGGTAATACGAATTTCATTATTCTTATGTATTTCATTTAACTGTTACATAATAAAATTATAAAGTTTATTCTCTAAGCAGCATCATTGCTCTTATCAACAATCATAGTAGCTAGAGAAAAGAATATGAGGGTTTTTAATAGACACTACATATCAACTACTAAGGAAAAAGATAGCATTTCTCTATCACACTATTTGAGATGATTTCTTTTCTCTGTATGAATCCTACAATCTAAGTAGAGGCAATTGCTTTACTTAAGCAAAAATACAGAAACTATTAATGTTATAAACAAATTTATATTCATTAGCAAGTTCAGTTTTCTTCAGATTTTACATTATCATTTAATATTTCCATGCATTACAATGCCAAAGTAACCTCTCAAATCCCTCTAAGAAGGATACACTGACCTCATTTAGATGACTGATTCAAAATCTGGGTGCATCTAACGGTCATATTCATATGAGATAATTAATATTTGTGTCACAGTCCTTTTCTCAGATTACTCTGAGTTTCATTATAATTGCCATTAACTGGTTAATTATCTCCAGCATGTGAAATGCTAGATGGCAACGTGAGCCAGGAGCATGAAGTGGGGATCTAGGCATCAAGGAAATTTTCAAGGAACAGTAATTGCATCCCTTGCACCCACATCCCTCTGTAAATGAGCTCTCCAAAACAATGAAGCTACTTCTGCCTCCCCTCTTCAGGTCAGCCAAACACTCCAATCAATGCAGCTGCCTAAAATACGGCAGTGGCTCTGCCCTAAAACACTGATGTGTCTCCACTGATTTCACTGGAGGCCTGTGGTGCTCCCAAGCAGCATGGGAAGTCAGGTGAGACAAAAGCCTCGTTTCCTCCTGGGTACCTGATACCAGCCCCTCAAACACTGTGTTAGCTTTTGAAATATTCCTTCTAGGTTTTGAACTTTTAATATAAGCTCCATTTCATGTGTTGGTAAATACACTGTCTGACTCATAAAGTTTATATAACTGAAAATTATTTTAGCAATGCAAAGGGTAAAACCTTTTACTGAAAATTTAGAAACTGCAGATAAGTGTAGCAAGCACTAAGAATGGCTTCATAATCTCTACATTCTGTCCCTGGAATTTTTTACTACTTCTTTATATAGATATTTGATTTCAGAATTAAGTTGTGTGAAGAGAGACTAAATATACAATTAGAATTTAAACAAACACAACTGCTGATGATGTCTCAACTACTGGTATGACCAGGTGAAAGTTGCCTTTTTGGAAGAAAGAGTCTTAGATTGGTGCTAGGTCAAATTAATTTTTAACCTCATGGGAAGAAACACATTGCAATATTATTCTTTAGAGAATCCTCCAAGCAAATAATTTATGTTACAAAATCTTGTGTAATGGGTAACATACAAACATGATAAACACATTTTTCTGAAAACTAGGTCTTTCTTGTCAAGCGGATAATTTAGATAAAGGATAAATAAAAATAATTCATTTTCATTTCAGGTCTTTGGCTTGCCTTTCATTGGACTGAGAGACAGCACAATTAGATAAATATAATAGAAGTGATGCTCACATGATGCAGAAAAAACTAGGAATAATAGCAGCAATATTTGAACTCTTATTAATGAGATTTATTTCACGTATTTTAATTAGGCATTTATGCTTTGGAAACAATAATTCCTAGTTTATCTTAGTGAAATATAAACTTCCTGAGATAGCACTTAAATCTCAGCTGTTTTATACTATCCTGTAATGCCAGACAGTGAAAATAATCAAAAATACCTCCATTTTCTAAATTCACCTGAAAGTGAATGGCAGAAATAGAACACAGCTAGAGATGGAAAACATTTATTAGATCATCTAGTTTGTTTCCATGACAATGAAAGCTCTTTCCCCACAGTACATTTTCTAGAATTTACTCAATCTAATTTAAGGCTTATACCATTTCCTATGGGATGAATTCTATACTGTGGTAGGTTAAGAAATTTGCATGGGCATTCAGTGTAAGCCTTCCACTCTTTACACCACATTCTATGTTTGGTTTTTTTTATATCGCCTAAATAAATCTTCTTTCTTCTTGTTTAAGTAATTGCATACATATAGCTGCTGCTACTCTGTCTCTTTTAAATGCTAGCTAAACTAACCTGGACATATTTCCACCTCTCTTTACAATTCTCTCCTGAAATTTTTTACCTTATGCTTTTTCTGAAGCCCAGATTTGCTAAAAATGCATGTCCAGAATTATGCACAGTGATCCAAATATCAGGGTCTCAGGTACGTGTTGGACAGCATATTACCCCTTATAGCTAACAATTAGAAATACTATGCAAAACCAAAGACAGTCTTCAAATCTTTTTATTTAGTTGATAACGTACCAGTCATGGTCAGCCCCAGCAGGCATCTGTGGACTTTTTGTGGAAAACATTAAATTGCCATGCTAAAAATTATGTTTATCTAAAGTTCACTGTTGTTTCTAAAATATTTTCCATATTATCTCAGGCTTAGTTTCTAAGTGATATACAATAAACATATGTTCATCTTTAAGAGTTCAGATACAAAGTTCCTTTTTCCAACTAGTTCTGTAGAAGCCAAAATTTTCATCAACATATAGAAAGACAGTTTACAGAAAAATATAAGGCTACTTGGGAGAGGTACTGATTTTATGGCAAAATGTATACCTACTTTGTTGAATTATATTTCCTGAGGACAGCAATACTTAGGTACATTGAGGAACCTGATCAAGTGGAAGGTCTCCCTGCCTATGGCAGGAGAGTTGGAACTGGATGATCTTTATGGTCGCTTCCAATCCAAGCCATTCTATCATTCTGTAACAATAAATATTGAATCCTCTTTTATCAAATAAATTATTTCTGGATATAAAAATTAAAATAAAACTAACCACCAGAGTGAAAAAAAAAATCTTAATTGACTAATCAAGGTCCATAATGATTCAGGGAAAGCAGCCTTGGCCAGCAACATTTTTTCAGTTAGCAGATCGTATATTTAGAAAGAAATTGGGAAAATTTATCCTAATACCTTATTCCTTTTATTGTTTGTACAGAGTTTAAAATACAAAGAGACCCAGTTTATATATAGCTATAATATTATTTTACAGGATTAAAGATGAGATTTAAAAATATTCAGATAAATTTAACTTTCCTGAGAGAATGTTAGGAATACCTGAGAATGTTTTCCTTCATACAAGTAACAAAGTTAAATATTCTCCTTCGAAGGAAAAAAAAAATTTACATTACCTATGGAACCATAATTAATTCATGATAATTTATGGATACCTGCATTAATGTAGTGTCATTACTGGCTAAATATTCAAACAGCCTTATTTATTATACATGATTATATAGCACAAATAAAATGCAGCAGCCCTGCAGCAGAAAGTAGAGCTAATCAGCACACAGTACATCACAGATAGAAAATATAATCATGTGAAATGAAGACTATGCTTTCACTGCAGAGTTAATACAGACTTCTGCTGTGATACTGCCATTATTCTCCATCACAGCAGCTCTCAGAATCCCCTTTTTCCCGTTTAGTAATGCTTCTAAATTGGCCTTCACAATAAGTTTAAAGTACAGCAAAGTCTAGGTCTATATGCTAAGGTCCTTACTATGTTTCTTATTTTCTGGAGATGTATATAGGTATATAAACATAAGATCAGATTCATGCTGGCATTAGTCAATTTGCAATAAGTATAAAGTGCATTCAGATTGATGATTGTAGCATTGATGATTTCTTTATTTAGTAGATCTAGTTCAGTCTTTGCTAAAGCATGCTCCAAAATAACACCATATGAAGTAATTAAAAGAAAATAAAATTTTCTTCCTAGATCTGCTCAGTATATAGACTAATCCAGTACAGCACTGAAAAAAAATTGAAATTAATTTATTAGACTGAGAACATGTTACCTTCTCTTGGTTTTGGTTATATAACTTAAATTAGTGCATTCTCTTCTGGTAAGTTAAAAGATGTACCAATGGCCATTAGTGCAAAATCATTTCAAAATTTTAAAGAAAGGTAAGTTATTAGGTCATGGTATGAGCAAAGAAAGACACTGGACTTTTAGTTCAGTGCTTTTATGTAATAAATTCAGATTCAACCCCATATAAAGTAATAAGGAGAGAAATTAGTTTCTGTAATATCTTATTTAGGTACATGGAGATAACGAAATATTCCACTCTATTGCCATAGTTTAAGTTCTGCATTGCACAAGGGATACATGACATAGGATTTAATGAGATATTCTATTATTTTGAACCTTTTTGTCACCAAAGCAGGAGAAGAAAATAATACAGAGAGGCAAGAGACAGAAATAACTGCAACTCAGTGAATATGTCTATACAATAAATTCTGTTTCCTATCTTACCTCTGCCCTGTTGCGCTCCTTACATTGCAGTCTACTTTTTCTACACATTTTCATTCGAGTTAACATCACGTTCTGGAGACAAAACCATATCACATAAATACCACATCACTCCATATTTGGAATTGCTATAATGAAACTCCCGGAATTCAAGTAAAGCTGATGTCCTGCCAAAGATGTATTAAAAGAAATGTAATTATTTCCTTTAGTTAGCTCATCTCACTTCAGCTGAAAGAGCAGTAGATTTGAGATTAGTTCTCAACCTGATCTGAGCTCTGGTTTCAATATCCACTTGTTCCAATCAAGGTGAATATATGCGTTGGACTTCTTTCTGTATGCCAAAAGTGCAGGTCAGATATCACCCGTATGTGATCAAAACTAAATACAACTAATGGATTTTGCATCATTTCCATGAAAAAAGTGATTTTTGAGACAGCATTTAGACACCAGTGATTATTCTAAAACCTTCCCAAATAAAGGTAAGTAGGAAATGGGTTTATTTCTATATTCAGCCATGAACTCCAAGATACAGACTTACTCATAGTGGATTACATCAGAAGACCAAAATCCAATAAAAATCCCTTTGCATTAGTTACATGGAAGTAATAATAAAATCCACAAAAATGTAGATTTGCTGTTTTTCAGTTTTTTGACCAGTATACTGTCAAGAGGCCGCACAAAATTCTGTGCAGAATTAATAACAAAGAAATAATTATTAATTAATAATTAAAAATAAGTTTTTGTCTGTGCTTAACAGGAGAACAGGGTCTTTTTATACACTACTGCAGAGACTATACTCTTGTGAGCATAGTCTCTGAGTATCTTGTATGGTTACACAATTTTTTAGTGCCTCCATTACACTCTATATTTTATATTACAATGTTTATAATATTAATATGTGTTTCATATATTACATGTGATATAATAAACTTTACATCATGTTATTATTATCTTTCAGGGACATGATTTAGTGGTGGACTTGGCAGTCCTGGGTTAACAGTTGCAATTGATGGCCTTAAAGGTCTTTTCCAACCTAAAGAATTCTATGACTCCACAATTTTAACATGCTTACTGTACATCCTCACAACTGCTACAAATTTCTTTGTGAATTGCTTTATTTGTATATGAATAATGTTCAATATTTGAATTTAAAAGTTCTGAAGAACTATCTCAAGAAAAAAATCTCACTGTATTAAGGATACATCAGCCATGTAGCTGGCAGTACCAAAGGAAACAATCTGGTTAGTAATGTGAAATAATGTGCAGCTGCTAAGACTAAGGGTGCAAATGAAGGGCAAGGCACAAAATCCAGTATCTCTAAGGTACTTAAGTTACTCTGCCACGTGTTCTAATGCCTAGAGATGTACCTAAATTCCAAAAGAAAAGGGAAATTTTAATTTGTACTTTCATTTGTGTATACTCACGAATTCATGATCGTAAGACCTCTACAAATACTTATAAATTAAAATTCATAGATGCACACGAGGCATTAAATAAGACATATATTCCTGAGGCATTAAATAAGACATATATTCCTGGGAACTCCAGCTGTGAAGTTCACATGATTTTCCTGGCACTACAAAGGAGATGTTGACAGCGGCAAGTGTAGAAATCAGACCTCTGTACTTGCCAGGTTCTTTGACTGAACAACACTATACTTTCTACTCATGCTTTATTAAAAAAAAGATTTGAATTATGATTTCAGGTACTCCTTATACATTCTGATTATGCTGTGTCTTACAAATTAGCAACTTCAAGATGAAATATATCTGTTAAGCAAAAGCAAGCTTTTGTGGACATAAATAATTTGAATTATTCCGTTTTTTATATCGTAAGCCTTCCTGCGTTTTAAAAAACTTGCAAAGTATGACAGGTAGATGAAGCATGTCTTACTGGAAGAGTTTTTACAAACAGGGCACTTAGAAGATTTTACTGTAGGTTATTTGAATAATGCTTGAACTGTATTAGAGCCACTGTGATACAGAAGAGCAATAAAAAATTAGTTTTCTCTAAAACACTCATTGTTCTGGTAATTTTGTAGCAGAACAATGCCACCATTAGCAGGGGAAAAATGAAGGTCCTTAAGTGAATGAAAGACTGACTGCCCCTGGGGTCCTCAACTCCACACAAAATGCACTTGTTCTGAGTGCAAGCTGAAGACACAGGAGCAACAACCTAAAACATAATATTAGGAAAATCAAGAAACATGAAGAGAAACATCATTGTATGTATAGAAGGAAGAGGGTAACAGGGGAGGAGAGATTTTAAACATCCTGTTTCAGGCAAAGATTTTAATGTTACTTTAATTTAGTTTGTATATCTATACTTGCAAACATATTTTGTAAGATAAGAAATAGTCAATACTCCTGAAATTTTGAGGTTCCATCTTTTACTAATGTTTTATTCATCATCTCCTTTGGTCACTTTAAAACTATTTTTAATGTCTTATATAGAGAAAAAATACTAAAATTTGCAAAAAAATATTCTTATTTCATTATTCTACCATTTATTTATTACTGAAACAATGTGTTATCTATGACATGTAATACATGCCAAAAGGTCTTATATTTGGTGCACAGTAGTCAAACCATAGACTAAACTTTTTGATTTAGAGCATTTCTCTTTGACTATACGTTCTCTTTTAAAGGTTAATAATGAAAACTATCTTAAAGGAATTATAATTGCATTACTTGCTTGTCAACTTAGTTTTGTATACCTTTAGCAATCAAAGTTTATTATTCCTATTATGATATATGTGACTACTACTTTCTAAGGCACAAGGGTTTAAAACTTATTTATTCAAAATGCTGATGAAGTTTCATGACAAAAAATTGACTTGAATACCAGATGTGAATTTGGAAGTATATCTTAATCATAAAGGTGACTCAAATATTGCAGCAAGGATAAAGTGTATTAATCAAGACATATTTTCATTCTTATAAATACAGACACCATGCAAATTCCCTCTGACTTGCAATATATCCAGCTCAATTCTTATTATAAAACAAAGTTAAGGTTTCAGCATTTCAATCTCAAATCTCTTTCAAACTTAGGCAACTTTGGAACAAGTTTCTCCAACACATAACATTTTTATTTCATTTCTCAATCTCATATTCTTCCTTCTCAGGTTCAGAACTCAAAAAGCAGCTTTCAGAAGGCTGACTTTCCCTCCCTATCACTAAGCAGATGCTGAAGTGAAGCCAAGGACTTGCAGCTTATGCTTCAAACCTTTTATCTCAGGGTAAAGTTAAAATTATGCCATTACCTCCAAACTTATCTCAGATTTCACAATTCTTCAGGGGTCAATATCATATTCATTGATTCCTTTCTCAGAACCCTGTAAATCATTTGGGGCTCAATACCAATCTTCCTTGAACCACTTTGAAACACAGTGTTTCACACAGTTCTATGAGTAAACCTTCATTCTGCCTTTATAGTGGAAAATTCAGAGTATATTCCTGAGAAATATAAAGGGATGATGGGTCCATAAATAGTGACTGACAGTCCCATCACACCTGACAGGAAAGGAGCTGAGTAACTGCAGTAATCCTCCCTTCCATTCTCCCCAGCTTAGCCAGACCTACACAGCCAAACATCCCAATGTTATTTGTGCTATTCTGTCCATCTGTGCTTTCTATCCAGAAAGAAATAATGAAGAAATGTCCAAACTCACACCAGCAGAAGTGGTCCTCTTTCCACTGCTTCAGTAAATAAGTAACTGTGGTAGGAACAGCAGCAAAACTTCTCAATCAAGGAACAAAGTGAAGACATAGCTTTTTTTTCTGGTAAGGAAAGTTTTGCTTTTCAAAGCCCCACATTTCTACCATGCAGGATAATTACTGCTGCTGACCTGCTAAAGGGATAGTGCCATTAGTAGGCACATCTTACCATAAATGTGCATGTGATTACTAACCCAAAATGGAAAAAGCTAAAAGGATAAAGGAGTGTAAAGAAGGTGAGGGCTACACGAGTGGTGTTAACCATTATTTTGTGCAGTTTTGGACCCAAGAATATAAGAAAGATTAAGCTCTTAGCATCCAAAGGAGGGAAACAGACAGTGAAGGGCCTTGAGGGGAAGCCATAGATATGAGGAGTGGCTGATGTCACTTCAAGAAGAGACTGAGGGGAGACCTCATTGCAGTTAAACTTCCGCATGAGAGGAGGAGGAGGGCCAGGCACTGATCCCTGCTCTGTGGTCCCAGTGACAGGATCTGAGGGAATGGACTGGAGTTGTGTCAGAGGAGGTTCAGGTTGGATATCACAAAAAGGTTTTCCCCAGGGGGTGGTGGGGCACTGGAACAGCTCCCCAGAGATGTGGTCACAGCATCAGCCAGCTTTCAAGGAGTGTTTGGACAATGCTCTCAGACACATGGTGTGGTTGTGACTCCTGGGGATGGAGCTGTGAATTGGAATTTTATGATCCTTGTGGGTCCCTTCCAACTCAGAATATTCTATGATCTTTTAACATACTTGGTAACACGCAAAGAAGGATTGGTGAAGACTCTCACTAGAAGCTTTTGACCATATAGTTGGGGAAAATGAAATATTTATGCATATGACTCTGACCAGTTTCAGGAAACAGTCTGGGACATTGATTTTGCTGCACACCAATAAAAAACTAACTCCCAGCTGAGGCAGGATTTAGTTAGCACTCATGCCAGTTTTATCAGAGTGACAGCACCCTGAAGAAGAGTAAAATGGATACATAGGGCTACTTATTGTTGTAGTCACCGCAGCTCTGCCCTGCTCTGCCCTAGTCTTGACTCTTGAGTGGATAATAGGATGCACCCATTATGCACTCAAGGGTCAAGACTAGCAACCTTGATTTCTGGATGTTGGAACATGCAGTTCCCATAAAATACTGGGCTCTTGTCATTGAACAAATCTCTTAAATGCTTCAACTATAAAATATCATAGTCATTTTTAATATCGTGCTCTCTGCCTTTTCTTTTTCCAAAAAAAGAAGATAATACCCACATCTTACTGGGCTGTTCTCAGAAATGACAGGAATCATCTGCGTTATTCAAGAATAGAAAGAGATTTTTTTTTTTTACATGTTCTCTTCAAAAAGTTGTACTTGGTAACTCAGCTATTCCTTAGATTTCTGTTGCTCTCACCCAGGTGAGGAAAAAAATCAAGTTTTAAAGCATATTTAATCATTTCTAAATTTAGGATTATTTAAATTTCTGAATTTAACATAATAGCTGAATTGAGACAAATTATCCACCTCTGATCCATCCTCTTTTTTCTTCCTGGTGGGAGGTTAGGATCATATGCCAGCTAGGATTTTATTGCCATCATCAGATAACAGCAGTTGATGCACAATGAGAATAGAGAGAAACCTGTTATGGCTGCAAATATCCACAGCTCTGTGAGATGCATGGAGGAAGCATATGTCACCTTATTAAATCTGTAGCAACTGAGGTGGAAGTAACAGAAGGTATCTCTCCCCAGAGCTGGAAGAGATGGGAAAAGAAATGGCTCTGTAAGGAAATCTCTTACTTTTCTCTCTCTGAAAATATCTGTAACAGAATGTTACAGGGATGGTTATTCCTAGAAATAGGGACTTAAAAACAAACCCAAAACCCAACAGCCACCTAGATGGGATGGAATACACAACTTCCTGTGAGAAAGAAATAGCTCTGAGGCAAGCTAGTACGTTCAGCTGCTTCCTCCAAAGAAAACAGAAAGATGACAAGATGAGAAATATCATACTACTCGTCCCACTCTGTCCCAAAGAAGCTAATCAAGGGCCAAAGGACTGATGAAGTCAGATACACTTATCGCAGCACAAAGAGCACATCAGAGTGTTCTGTGAGGAATGTTTGGCAAAGATGCAGAAAAGACCAAATACACAGCTGTATGAGTTTCTCTCTGCCTTTTATACACAACTTGCTGTCCCAGCTGCCAGTCTTCCCTTTGTGTTTAGAGAAGTTCACATACATATAGATATATAGGCACATAGGGATTCACCTGAATATGGCTTATTTCTCTAATTTTAGGAAGAAAATAAGATAGAGGACTATTTGACATGGACAAGTGTCCTACAGTAATACAGAGATCTAGAATTGGAATCAGCTTAGTTTTGGAATTCTGTTTGTGTCTGAGGCAAGACACAGACAGTTAAGAACAAGAGGAGGAAATAGCTTTGCTATGTCTTTAATACATTACATGGAAAAATTACATGGTAGGAATACAAACAAATGTATTTACGAACACTGTGTATGTTTTACTTGAGAAAGCACATCAACTACAAATTTGAGGAATATACTTAAAGCACGATTCTATTAATCTAGTATGGAGGTAAAAAGAAGCAGATGTGAAAATCCCAGCAAACTAAAATTTTAAAGGTAGCTATAGACAAGCCAGTTTTGAAAAGGGAGGAGAGGCAATTTCAATCACAGTATTGCACCACAGAATATGGACAATATACTGTCAGTTCTAACACCATTATCGTGGTTTTCTTCTTGGCTCTTAGAACAGTAATATTTGAAAATGCAACATTCTCTCAGAGTATTAGAAAACCTCTTGCTATGTTGAACCAATATAGTCAGGGGAAAAAAAACCTCAAATCTATTCTACAGAAATAGTCTGACAATTTTTTTTCCCAATAGGAAAGGGAAAATTATCTTTTTCCTTCAATGTCAAAGTAATAATTGTCAACACCAGAAAAAATAACAATTGCTCGTGACAGTAATTCCAACATCATTTGATGGCTTCATTATAAAATGGACCTTTGGTAAATAGCTACTATATATATTGGTTAGATATATTGGAGGAAACAAAACAGAAAATTAAGTAACGAAAAGAAATCATATGTTTCTGCTAAAATGATACTTTCAGTGGAAATGTCTAGTTTTGCCAAGTAACTAATTTATTTTGTAATTTTATTCATCTTTTAAAAATCAATACATATATGTAAAAGATGCTTACCAAGGCATTTCAAAAGTGAAAACTCTTAAGAGTCTTCAAAAACACTGGGGTTTAATTTAATGAAAGAAAATACAATTTGTTTTTTTAAGCTAGGTGTTTCTAATTTCAAAATGAGACAATTCCTAAGTCTCTATTGTACACAGAATTTGGTGAACAATCTTTGTACTGGTTCTAGGCTCAATATATTAGTTATCTTATGCCCCTGTGTGGCCAAGCTAGACAGTAAACTGACTTTCACAGAACTGTAAAAAAATCCTAACAATATATCATCTGAGAAACCAAGTTTAGGTAAATTGACTGCTTTCCATTTGATGAGAAAAGCTTCTAATAGAAACTGCAATTGCAAAATTGGATTGATAGTCCTCTGTACATTTTGTACCAAGTTGAGTCACAAAAGATGCTTGCCATTATGCAGTAATGTGTTAATCTCAATACTGCCCAAAGCAATTGTGACTTCTCAAAGCATGTTGCTACAAATAGAGCATCCAACAGCACAGTATTTGTACACTAAACACAAAATGAAGAATGGAAATCTGAAAATCCAGCTTACTAATTTACTAAAGGTTTAAAATATATTTTAAAACTTTATTTCATTGTTTTTTGTCACTGAAAGTAATCAGAAAAAATTTAGACTGCACAAAAAGCAAACCTCCTTTAGATGCTGCTGTAAAATTTGGATGTAATGCAAGTACATACTGTGTTTTCATAAAAGGTCTCTTGATTTCTTTTCTGGACACATGATGAATTTATTCCATAAACTACTTATTTGCCAAATGCTCAAAATACAGAACAATTCTTATGGTTTCCCAACATAAGGCCATTCTAATAATTTTTCCATAAAAAATAACTTATTACCCAGGAAATAGCACCCCAACCCCCAGCACAATTTTGAGGTGAAATGATAGCTCTTGCTGCTTCATCTGGCTGGAGTTGGTAAGGTCAGACAGAGCTGTGCAGGAGCAAGAGGGAGGCCCAGCAAACCAGCTTTCTCTTTTACACTCACAATAGCATCTTACAGCAAAGTGCTGCCCTGCAGCTGGCAGAGGAGAACTCAGCAGCAATATTCCTCCATTAGAGGCTGCTGGGAGGGGACAACAAAACCCATTTAAGTACTAAAATCAATCTAACTCACAAGGACCTTAATATCATTTGGGCCCTCTCACATCAGCTACTGCAAAGCCAGAACTATGCAAATAAAAAGCCAACTCAAAGTTTTTATGGGAAATCATAAAAAACAGTTTAATGTATGTTTCTGTCAATGGTTAGCATAGCTAGAGAAAGCAAAGCCTAAGATCCCCATCTTTCCCTCAAGAAAATTTCACTGTATCTTAACTTTCTGAAGAACTGAAGAACAAGAACTCCAAGAAAAAAATGATGTGAAACTTAAGAGGAATGTCTATTCAATTAAAATTATCCATATACTACCTCCTCTCCTATGACTTTGTTTTACTCTCCATTATCTACTGTACAATTTGTATGCATGAAGCTGTTTTCTTGACATTGTTACTTTGTGGCACTAGCAGTTAATCACTCTGTGTGTAATGTCAGCCGTTATTTTTCTGGACTCTGACTTGTACTTTTCAGATGTAAAAACAGAAAAAACCTTATTCAAAAGAGAAAGTATCATCAAAGGACCAAATATATAACTTTGAAGACTAAAGAGATAGAGCACACTATACCTCATCAAAGCAGACTCTGACATGCTGGAGGTATACCACAGCTCTGAAGCATTAACTCTTAATGCATGAACAATTAGTTTTTAGCAAGTGCCTTACATTTATTGTGCAAAGCTTTAAATGAAAATTCTATCTAAATTATATACTACATTAATTTAATTAAAAAATATAAAACAGATTTTTTTAAATCAGTAAGACAATCAAAGGACTACCCTCTGTAATAAATGCCAGTGAGATTTTTCAGTGACTAATAGATGATTTCTTCAACAACCTTTTACCAAGATCAGATTTAAAATACAAATAGTTCTTTGGAAGAGGGAATCTTTTAACTCAAAACCTTAAAATACTTTCACATAACTTCATTATCAGAAAACAGAGAAACATGGATTAGTCTCTCACAATTACTGCTGCATATTGTTTAAAAATTGCAAAATGTTTTCTTGAGGCCAAAAGCATTGATACCTAGAAAAACACAACATTGCTCCTTATAAATACAGGAATATTCTCATCCTAAGCAAAACAGCCCATACTAGGTAGGAGGCTCAGTTTCCTAAGAATCCTTTCTTGTTTGACAGTCTTCTAGAATAAATATACTCCTAATCTAAGGCACAGCAAATGAATAAAATAACTCTGTCTTTTTATCTGATACTATATGCAGCTTTTGCCCAGGTCTCACAAGCAAAATAAACAGCAAAAACAACCATGTACATGTATCTTTAAAAAAAAAATTTCAAAAAGCATGCACCTTGATCTACAAAAAGCATGTACTCTGATCTGCAAAAGCAGATCCAGGGAATCAGGACTGGGATGGTGGCTGATTAGAACAGTTGCTAAGGGCTTTGCTGGTTGCTGCAGGCCTGAAACTATGCACTTGGAAAAATGCAGTTTTACAATCCCAGCTGATAATACGTAAATTATTGCTCCATTTTGTAGAGCTTCAAATATTTCACAGTGTACCAAAGGGATATAAGAAAAATCTCATTGAATACAGATTTCATATATACCTAAAAATACCTTAATTCATATCTGTGATTATGATTGCTAAAACTACCCACATAATTTTACATACCTAATTAGAAATTCATAACCAAGATAACAAAACTTGAGAAGAGTAACATAAAATAAATATCAACAGATTTTAAAAGGAAATATCAGCAGTAAGGGAGAGAATCCTTACAACAAAATTATGGGAAATAAAATTATAACCATCTTCTGAATTATCAAGTGCAAATATCCCTGTAGTTAAGAAATTATATCCCATTTAAAAGAGATTTCTCCCACAGAGGCAGAGAAGAAGATTAAAATGCTGGATATAGTCTCTGCCTATTACTTCCACCCTTTTTCCAGAATGTTTCCATCAGTGCACTATCTTTATAAAAAACTACAGGGTTCTTTTGCTTCCTGACCTGCACTTCCACTCTCTTAGATAAAATTATTAATATTTTTATGTGTAATATTTAATAGCAGTATGAAAAAGTTCTAAACATCAGCACTATAATATGTTTACTGAATAATGACACAGAAATGTGGCATTATTAATTCATTTTACCCCCCCAAAAGTCCTAAGAAACCTATTCAAAAATTCTCACACCAATAAACAACAACTTCACCCTATCATTTCTAATTCCCACAAAACAACAGCTATTCACAAAAGGATACCCTACAGGGCTGACTGACCTGCTGCAAAGCATCCACTAATCAGCTATAATTTGACCAGTTAACAACATTATTGAAAAGCATTACATACAGGATCTAAATCTTTTAAAAATAAGGAACTGCTTTCTATTTTGCAAAAGGTATGCAGGACTACTAATTTGCATCTTCCAATAAATTATGCATGGTTAAACAGACACATCTCTGAGCATTTAATCTTTTCACTGCCATATCCACATAGAAATAATTTTCTCTGACAAATTTGTTTATGAATATTTAATATGCTTTAAGGATTACAGCTAATAATGCTAGCTTCTAATGGCAGCTAATGTACTTGAAAGATACATAACCATCTTAAATATTTTATTCTATCTTTGCTAGCTTTATTTCTGCAGATTGAGTTCTCATGTAAATCCTTACATAAAACATAAAAACACTAACAGACTCACTGCTACCATGAAAATATTAATATCTAGGAGTGTAGTTATAAAAGTACCCCACTGAAAAGCATGCAGACAGATTGCCATCAGCATAAAAGAAATGATAAAGCAAAAATATTTCATTTCTACTTACCTAGTGTTGTTCAACGTTTGTCCAAAAAGATCATTTTGTAAAATATTTGGAGGGGATGAGAAAACCCCATGAAAATGAGATAAAACAGAATTGCAGACCTGGCGCAGTGTTTCAAATTGCATTTTCTCCCTTTCTTTCCCTTCTATTTTTCTTCACCACCTGTCTTAAAAGTCATCTATTTTGTACACACCATCAAAAACAAATATGCCAATCAAGTTCCATATTTCTCCTGATCTCTGTAAAAACTGTGCCTAAATGAGCAGGGGCTGATAGTTAATTGTACAGTCATTATTCTTCTAATTCAGTCGTAGAAGATTTAGTACCCGAGCAGCTTTCTCCTGACTGTAGCAAGAATTCTAAACAGCAGTAAGCTTTTTGGGCATTCCCAGCTGAAGTGTGAAGCTGAGCTGCTTTCATGTACTCTACTCATATTTCTCTAAGCCTATTAAAAACACGCAGTGAATAGATGCTGTCGTCAGGAGTTTCAGCACATCTGGCTGCCAGCAGTAAAATCTCAGAAGTAAAAAAAAGGAGGACAAGGCATCCTCACACTGTTACTACTATCTAGAAGGAGGAGGATTTCTGCATCTTCCCCTCCTCCTTCCCTCCCCTGTAAAAATGACTAATATCCATGACCATGTATGTAGAATTCTTAATTTTTTCATAATGTAATGGCAATTCTAAAGGACCGAAAGACCACTTTAAAAAAAATCTGCACATAATAAACAACATGTAGCACTGAGACTGTAACAATAGATCTTTTGTCTCATATCTGAAAAGCTATACTGTATCTGAGATAACAGGATTTTAGTGCAAACATTAAAATGTAGTATCAATTCACGACTGAAGCAAACAGTATACATTCTATACCTCACCACTCTGTCAGGGATTGCACATACAGCATCGAGGCGATGATTTGCCATGCAAACTTGAACAATTACTAAAAGGAATGGCTGCATTATATATAAGCACTGCATTACAAAATGAAATGTCTTCAGTATCTTTTAAAAGTTTATTGCACTGAATCAGCCATGACAGAGCCGAGAAAAATCAATCACTTCTTAGGGTGCTCCAAGCCCATCTGCTTCCAGGAAAACCCACTATTTTAGGAGCCCGTGTACTGGTACACAGAAGTATCAGATATCAAAGAGCAAGAAGCAGAATCAGTCATCTAACAGAACAGAGTGAGCTTTTGCAACACAGTATGCACTGTGAATACCATGAAACGTACAGAAAATAAGTATCCCTGACTAAAAACCATTTTTTCTTTTCCTTCAATGCTTGTGCCAGAGGATCATGTTACATAACAATACAGAAAATAGTTTATCATTGTCAAATCAAAAAATAACAATTAAAAATATTTTCTTTATAATACCTCATTTTTTATCCACAGCTTTTAACATCTTAGCACGAATTACAAAATCTCCAAGTAAACAAACATAAAATGAGGTCTATTATTAAACCTCTTCCACTGAAAGCAATTTGAATCTCAAATGATATGGGAAAAAGCATCTTTCCAGCTAATTCAAGTGTGTTGATGTGCTCAGGAGGAAGAAGTCATCCAGGCTTCTTTGGCCAGAATGATGGCAGCTAAAACACAGATTTTATAAGAAAAAAAAAGAAACGGGAACAAATTCATCTCCTGGCCCCTGTAAAAGGGATATACTTGTGACTCCCACCTTCCACCCAGCTTAAATATTTTTTTACAAATCATGAAAATATCTGCTAATAAATCTGTTTGCAAAACTCATGTGAAACCCTACAAAGTACTACCCAAAATAGTTTTAATACCTATTTTTTTGTCCATAGCATACTGTGCATTATGAAAGCATTTGTATTTGAGCAATGTATTACAATTTAAGATAAAAGTAATAGGCTCTATGTCTGCCAAAGCTGGTAACTTTTGAGATCCTAAAGTAGGAACCAATGGATATTTGTGGCTATCTTACTATAATAAAGTGAAAAAGTAATATTTGGTAACCACCTTACTTATATTACAGAGAACTCATGTTTGTAATGCAAGAAAATTTGCCTTTACATTCATTCCACCAAAAAAACCAAATTTTCTAATCTGCTCCAAGAAACAGTCATCTTGTCACAAAAGTTCAAGTCATTCCAATCAGTATAATATGTACCACTTCACAGTTCAGAGGCAATGTTGGCCACAGAGTAGGTACAAGACCAGTATTTATCATATATTTCAAGCACATTATCCTTTTGCTGCATGCCTTATAAATGGGAATCACAGTCAAAATGCTCTTGTAGTTGCAACAAAATGCTGAGCATTTGACATCCATCTTTCTACATCTTTATTCTCAGATATTTAAAATGGAAGTTAGGGCATACACTCTTTTTTTTTTTTTTCTCTTTCTTATTTTTTTAAGATTTGTCCTAAAACTAGAGAGAAAAGAAACATATTTAAAACTTTAAGTTTTCAAGTTTTATTTTGGAATAAGGAATAAAGAGTACCCTGCAGATGCTCATGCATGTAAAATGTTTCATAGAGAAGTAAAGAATACTTTTAAAGGCAAATACTTCATAGTTGCTGCTAGCAGAAAATTCAGCTATAAAGAAATTGCGTTTGTGCCAATGCATATGTTTTTGGTCATCTAGAATACTAGAGTACTACTGATTTAAAATACTATTTTTTATTTCAAAAAAAAGAATGGAACCGAATAAAATAGAATCGCCTTTCTCTCCTGACCCTTCTAATGCACTCCAAGAGACCCTTTAGCCAATAAGCAATTGTTTCCTGTATTTATTATGTGGCCTAGAGTAGTATAGTGACCCTACTATGTGGACTTCTGCTAACATCTCTTTTAGGTACTTCCACCTTTTCCAAAACGTCATCATTCATCTGGGAAGAATCAAGGAAGTAAGGAGACCTAACAAGAAGAGGCTGGAGGGAATGGAATGAAGGAGCAGGATCAAAGTAGGCTCTGCCCACTGAAGCACCTGACCTTTGAGAACCAGAATGAAATTGACAATCAAACAAAGTCAGCAGAACCACACATAAAATTTATTCTCTGTACATTGACATTGTTTGTGAACAAAATGGAACAGGTACTATTTACCATATTTCAATGCTTTTACAGATCTTCAAATGTGTCACTGTTTCTTACACTAAAAAATTCCTGTTGGGAAGGGCAGTGATTCAGCGTAATTTCTAAGGCTCAGGAAATTATACCCTCAGCGTTCCCAAATTAAAAGCTTCGGATAATAACGTTGAAAAAGACAGGGATTACTTTTCTGCCTATTTGATATTTAACTTGATATCCCCTTTTCTGTTCTTCAGGGCTCTCAGTCTATACTCTCCAATATCCACACTAGAAGAAAAAGACGTCTGATATGCACAGGCTTCTTTCTTTTGGAACACCCCTATTTGTGTACTTAATGAGCACCAGGTAAGCCAAGCACTGCTTAAACACTTCTGTTTCTAGCATTTCCTATCCTTTGAGGGCCTCATTAAAATAATTTTGACAGTGTCTTTATCATGGTATTTGGTGTATTTATACTTGCAAAAAGATATTTGTACATGCTCTTGCTATTTATGGTTTCATAATAATATATTTCATTTTCGCACAAATTTTATCAAGGATTTTATGGAAATGAAGACCAAGTACTTTAAAGATATTGCAGAGAAAAAGCAAAATGAGTACTAGATAGTCTGAACAACTAACTGACATGGTTGACAGCCTATTTCAAAATGAAAAGACAAGCCTGAGAAAGCATCACTGGATCCATTAAGCCAAGCTACACTGAGGTCCATACAGATACCTGCCTCTGTAGCCAAACTGAATCTTAATAAAGGTCCATCAGATACAAGCTTTTAAGACAAAAAGTTATCTAGAAATCTCCCAAATATGAGGTTTTCAAATTTATATAAAATATTTCAATTTCAAACATAAGATTAAACTTCCTTAAATTGATTCTAGATTTCAGAAATGTAAATCTATTATACAAGAAAGTTGACAATATGTATAAATATGTTATCTCAAACATTACTTACATGCATCACTTATAATAGGCATACAAAAAAGATTTCACAGGACATTGTAGTTTAAACAAAGTAGAGTCATACAGACTTATTAAAGCTACACATTACAGCTTACAGGACAAAGACTTTTCTGGGATAAAAGATACTATCAAGAACAATTTTGGATTCAATTCCACTCTAATCTACTGGATAGTATTTAAGTATAGCTTGATAGAAATGCAGAAGAAAATTGTAGAGCTGAGTCAATTGGAGTTTGGGGATAATATTGGGGTTTTTGAAATGTACAGAAAGTCTAATGTCTACTGTTTTTTCCATCTAGATACTACATAAAACTTTGTCATTAATAGCACATAAGTACCTGTATTACACCACCATCGCTCTCCAATATGCCCTTATTAAAGCACTTAGTTAAATACTCATGATCAAAAAATTTTGACTGACATCCATTATGAAAAGAATAAAACTCTGAACAAATTCTTTTCAAAGAGGTAAGTTAACAACAGTGGCCTTGGACATTAGATAGTGTTGTATTATTACTGTTTATAAAACCACTCCTTTTGGGTCAGCAAACTGATGCTCCGAGGTGGGACATGATTTTAAGGACTATTGAAAATTCCATTCAAGGATGGGCATTTCCCTTCACTACTACAAGTGAAATGCAAGCAGACTTTCTTTTGGAATAAAGCACACACCCATTTGTATTTCATCACATCAATGTTCAAAGGTTCAGTTTCACAAGAAAACTTTATCTAATGCAAAATCCATAACAAGAAATTTAAACACATAACAACAGGACTCATAGAAGACAGTATTCTGAATACTTACTATAGAAAATAATAAAGAAAGGGACGCTGATAAAGCCTCAAACCCAAAAGGATAAAAGTACCTAAATCCAGGCTACAGGGGAGCATCAGTCTCTGTCCAAGACCTGTAAAAATGAATCTTCTTGTTCTGCTGGCTCCTGAGCAGTCATTCAAAATGCACCATTCTTCTTATTACAGGTAGCTGGGCCGTTAGAACAGTGTGAGGAAGCATGGAAAACTGAGTCCCAGGTTTCTCTATTGGCTTCCTAAAATATGCCCACAAAGTTCTTATCAACATGCCCCTGGTTATTCCTAAGGGAATTTGTCTTTGCTGTTGACACGGTTCTCTCTCCCGTAAAATAATTAAATATTGAAAGAACTATTTAATTCACTGAGTTAAACATTAATCAAGAATGGAAAAGTGATACTGATTTTAATCCTTGGTAGTCAGGTCACAGATCTACAACGGAAGATACTGAAATTCCAGCTAAGAGAGCAAAGCTCATTACAGAAAATATCCACTACTAAAGTATAGTAATGTAAAAAAAAGTAAATTCATCCTCATCACACACCATAACATACTGGGATTTTTTCTTGTGTTTTATTTTCAGCATCTTCGCATTTCTTTCTTCCCTTTTTGAGGCACTCCATTTAATTCTTCTCAGTATCCCTCTTCATAATTCTCCCATGTAGCCATTTAAATTAATCATACTCTTCCTTTAGTGTAATTTACACTGTTTGGGCCAATTTGAGACTCAAATCTGGACAGTCTGTTTATCCCTTTTTTCCTTGATACTACCATCTATCATCATGACTAATATGCTTGAGGAGACTGGGTAATTTCAAAGGGCATAAGTATTTATATAGTTAAATTCCAGCAATCTCTGAGAAAATTTGTGTCATCACAGGAGGACAAAGACCCAAGTCAGTGTGCATGGAGGAAGAGTGGGTAGAACTGAGAGCCATTACTCATTGACTTTTACAGCAGAAAGACAGTCAGAGCATGGTCAGCAAATAGCCACAACACTGCCATCTGAACTTTGGCAGAATTATCAAAAGTGACAGGAAAAGTTGCTTAAGTTATTGTGGTCCTCCACCACATCACAGAAGAATTAGGATGAAAAAACATGATATTCCACTATAGGCTATACTGATTCTGAAGCTCATGGAATTGCCTCCCAGGTGTATTTAACTCTCCCTTCCTCATTTTTTTATCAGATTTTCTATTAGAGGCATCCCATGCAGAAAGAACTCACAAAAGTTAATCTCCTGTTCCACCAACATTAATATTGAACAATGAAATATTATTATTAATTTATTTTTAGAATAAGTTTCAAAAAAGAGTTAATTATAACAAACCTTGTAAGCATATTCTCCATCAAATGCTCTAGGATATGAAGCTTAAGTGATGTGATTAAGGTTGCAGGTAAGAGTAACGTCAGTAGTCCACGCACGAAGTGTGGACCCCAAGCCCTTGCCTAACTTGCTGTGTAGGATACTAGAACTTTGCCATTCCAAAGTCTGTTGAAATACATTCCTTGTAGCATCAAGTGTTAAGTAGCCTGATTCCAGTGAAATCAGGGATAACACTGCATGCCAACAGCCTTTGGATTAAGGCCCAAAAGCGCAGTTCAACACTGTGCCTCTAGCACGTTCCCAGATACTGGAACTGCTCCAGTGCCAGCGGAAGCAGCCTGTGCTCTGCTCCTCAGTCAGGAACTCGCCCAGCAAGTACAGCAACACCCAAAGTGGTAAGGAGGATGCTCTCATTAACCTACTTACATTGAGGATAAAGTAAGCTGTCAGCTTACCTTTAGCACCTTTACAGCTATCTGGACATTCCCATCTCTGAAAATTCTCAGTACTTATGTCTTCAACACACAGAGAAAAAAGGTAAACAACTGTCTATTTTTTAATAAAAGACAAAACTAACCTTGGAATCTATAGATTCTCAAGGAAGTCAAGTACACCAGCCCAAAAAGCGAAGTCTTGACAGTAAATTCCAGGGCAGCTTAGGACTCCCTAAGTAGAGAAGTGCCAGCTGTCCTTTATTAGATGTGCTGAGTTCTGTGAGGACACAACTCATTTCCCTGCATCTCATCATGGACTAAGTAAATGAAAGAAATAATCATGATCCACTGATCAGGACGCCTTTTAAACTTCCTAGAAAGTCACCAACATGTTAAACATCATCTTTTGCCTGCATACTTACTACTTAGAAAAGAATATATTCTACAAATAAAATACTTGGAAGCTGATATTTTGCATTTTTAACCAGCTTTTTAAATAAAATTTTAAATCTGTGAAATGAAAAAATAAAGACTTGTGAAAGTTAAATGTCAGATGACTTACAATAAATACTTTTACTGATAAAATAACTCTACATTTTTTAAAACTCAGATAACACAATGGTAGGTCTAACTTTGTTCCTTACACAGATACTAGGAAATGTGCCATATGTTCACTTGGGAAATCCTACTGCTAGGGCTGGTATGGACACATACAAAAGCTGGCACTGACCACACACAAATTGCGCACTTGAGGATGAGTAAGACGGGAAACAAAACCAAACAAATTAGACAAAGGATATAGGAAAATTATAATTTGAAAACCTATTGTTATTTATTATGATAGACCATACCACAACAGTACTAATTCTTGAAATGAATAAGTAAATATGCCTCACAACTGAGTATACCTCCCAGTATAATTATTTTTAAGACATCTCTAAGATTAATAACTTTGACTTATTGTTCAATTTCCTTAGCTCAGTATAGATTATGGCTTCTCAAGCATCTCTGTGGAATTCTCTTTAATACATTAGCTGAAAGGCAACATGGGAAGTATTATTTAAATATGAAAAGGCATAGAATACTTGCAAATAATTACATAAAATGTATAATTTTAATTATTCCTCATATCTTTTTTCTTCTGAATATTACACAATATATACAGCTTGCTTGGTCTGCAATGAAGTTCCAGTGCTGCCTTCTACCTCATTTGCCAATTCTGGGCTTTACTAAGTATTCCTTGCTTAGGGAAGTCTATGCTTAAAAATGAAGATGTTACTGATTTTAGGCAAATTCAGAGGTTGAATTTAGATTGTTAAAAACAAAGACACCCAGATTCATCCCACCTAAATGTAGATGACTAAGGAGTGCAATTTGGAAAGCTAGCCACCTTTTCCTTCCTGTATGATTAATAGAAAGAAAGAGGAACATGTAGGGGGGAAAAATCATGCGACCCAAAATTGCATGAGCACCCAAAACCAGATTAATGAAGTGTTCTTCTTCTTGTCTAATTACTTTATTTTTGGTTTTATTTCTATTGCTAGATCTGAGAACACTTTCCAGTTCCTGCCTTAGCTGTGTTCTAACACCAAAAAAATACAGGTGTGTGCATCCTCTCCCTTTTTCCAACTCATGCATTTTCCCCACATATAACACAGGTGTTTTAGGGATCTTCACAGTTTCTAGCAAAACTCCTATTGATGGCAGATGTCACATATAAAAAAGAAGCCTTCCAATCTAGGGAAATGGGGTTTTTCAAACTATCCTGACCTAAGACATAATTTATATAAAGAGCTACTGAGGCAGAAATTGCATTTGACAAACAAGAAAACTAACCTGTTTTTCTAATAAATGTACAAATCACTTCTTCAATCTGCAAGAGCATGATTCTACTTTTTACTAAAATAACTCATAAATGTTACTAATTTTTTTTTTTCATTTCTGCAGGGCTTATCAGCTTCCTATAGGAGAAATACATCTCCCCAAAATAAATTTCTTGAAACTCTGGATCAAATTATGGTTCCATAATCAGTTCTCTGCTTTCCCAGAGTTCTGATAGTTTACTGAAATGGCTAAGCATCCTACCTTTTTGGTGTGAATGTATGCACTTGTCCATGTTCATACATGTAGTATACAATATATAAATAATATTTCTAAAAGTATGGAAGGGGTACTATTAAGGTGAAAGAATCAGAGTTAGAAAAGATCTAAGTGAGACCTCATTGCCCTCGCTAAAGCAATAGCTCCTTTTCCAACAGGAACATCAAATTTTCTATATACTGGTTGAAGAAGTAGAGAAGTCTGTGGAACACTCAAGGATGCAAAAGCTCGATATTCAGTAGATGCTACACCTTGTAGAACATGTGGTTTAGAATAGTATATTTCAACCAGTTTTACCTTCAGCTGACTTACATTTAATTGATATTTTCTTGCACCTCATTATAGTACATGAATCCTGCTTTATGCCTCATTGGCAGTTCTGGATGGTTCACCAATAAGATGTGTCTCACTAGACAAGAATTGCTGGCCTAGAACAGAGATTTGATTGATTTTTGAAACAGTGCACTGAAAATTTCATCTGCTACAGAAGAGATTTCTGTTCCCCACTTTTATAAAAATTGATCATTTTTCATTTTTCAAAAACATAAAAGTTGATTTAAACACTACTAAAAAAGTATTATGCATGATTAATAATGTAAAATACTAAAAACAGGATCTGAAAATACACACTCACTAACAGTTTGCAGACACCTGTCTTTGCTCTCCATTTCAGGATGAAGTATTTAAGGTGCAAGTTAATTTCTTCAGTGCTCACAGGCAGATTGTACTTATACCCGTTATTCTCCAAGTTATAGAAATTTAAGCAAACAGTCAGCAAAAAATAAATCCTACAACAATCCAATGATGTTTATCAACTATGTAAATGCCCCCAACAGAAATTATTCCAATATATACACACAGAAGAGATAATGTTTTCTTCATGAGAGAAACAGTTACCACAGTTACAACATCCTTAACACCAGTGCTTTTTTGGTGAGCAAGCTGATGATAAAGTTCCATGTTGTATAAAGAAAATAACAATTGCATTGATCCTGAAATCCATGGTAGTTATACATTGCAGAAATTATTTCTCACTCACAATTAATTTGGGAGTTTAATAAATTTTAGAAATTACTTTTTTTCACTTGGAAAATATCTTGAGATTTATCACCATATCTATTTTCAGATGACTGATTTGGTCCTTAAAGGTCCAAACTTGTGTTGGGTGTCAGTGTGTCCAGGTGATCTGTGATGGAAACACAGACTACTATATGTGCAAACTGAAAGATAAACCATTGTCCGAATGACAATAAGATTAAAATCAGTCTTTTTATTTCGTATAACAGAGGCTATGACAACAAATCTATGCACTGGATTGTGTATTAATTTTTGCTGCTCAGTCCACTGGTTAAAAATTCGAGCCTTCCATATCTTGGGGATGAGTTCAAAGAGACTAATTTATCTTCCTTTCACGTTATTATGAGATTTATGGTCTCCTGGGTTGCGCCTATATTCAGCTGATTGGAAAACCAAAAGAATATTTTCCTGATGATCACACACTTCTGGAATTCAATTCCTTTGACAGTGCCATGGAGCCTGGATTTTATAAGCATTAAGGCTGTATAAATATTTTACTTTGGAAAGATTTCCATTTAATACAGAAGTTCTATTTTAGTGGAATAAAGGCATCATTGGTCACTTGGGAAGGGAGTAGGGGTTAATTTCATAATTGATTGTTGTAACTGTAAGGTTTTATGATACTTGGTGACATACCACAGAATACATTCCTAAATAAATCTCATTTTCAGACAGAAAAGAAGTGCTTCTGAAATATCTGTATGCCACATAGAGAGTGAAATTTCAAATCCTTGTCTTGAACAAAATCTCCTGGTTTGGTTGGCTTTGCCCAGCTTAACACTGAAAACAACTGACAGCTTTTGGGAATATCTACCAAAAGGACACTAACATTCTTATATATGCTCTTAATCACCCAAAGGAGAAGTAAAGCAAAGTAGGTGAAAATTATCCAGATCTATGTTAGTGCATCAGTCATTACTGCAATGCAGTTTATCACCATCCAAAACAATTTTTTTGAAAAGTTGAGACACTATAAATACTGTACTTAATATCCAAAGCTCGAGAGTTTGAGTTCCATCTACTAAATATTCCTATATTTTCCATTATTTAAGTGACATATCTTCCTCTTTTCCTTCTTAATCTGGTTCTCAGTGTCTTTAGAAGAGACATTCTAATTTTGGAAAGAATATCTGCATTAAAAAATCTGCTGAATAGAAATTAAATTATATTTTACTTCAATTTTACTTTATTCAGAAGATCAAATGTCTTGCTTCAGATATTGATATATATTTTTAAAATGAAAATCAGTTCTTCAGTCTTCATTGCATGTACTTGAGACACAAGAAGCACCCAAATTATGCATTGTTTTTTAAGAAATGAATATTCAAGTTAAATTTGGTTTCTTTCAAGAATACGTTTTTGTTCTAGACCCTGTTAATAAATGGTACAGGAAGATTAATCACTACATGTCCATTTTAGGAATAAAATACAATTATCTCATCCTAGTGAGGAGGTGGAATTACTGAACTAATCTTTGAGTTGTCAAATTTCTTATATTCAAGGGTTGACATTGTTGAACTAATTTTGACTCTTCTTCTAGCTTAAATATTTTTCACAGTTCTAACTGCAGCACAAAGATGCAACTCAAGCAGGTCATTTTTTTGTCAGCCCAGCACCTCATGCCAGATTCAAAAAGATTCAATTAAAATTAATCTACCTCTTCAAAAAAATCGGGTTTGTGCACTGATTTGGAACTTTAGAATGCAATGTCCTTCTGAAGCTTAGCAATTTATTTGGCATTATAAAGCAAATCAGGTGTTTTTTGCTTTAATCTCCTTGGCCTTGCTAGGTATTTTTAAAATTTTTTTAAGTGATCATCAAGAACTTATTTAAAGTCCAGTATTTTCACAAAGTCATTACAAATGTACCTTCTTGCAGCTAAAATGCATTTCTTTCTATCACAACCTTACAATAAGAACTCTTCTTCTTGCCATTTTCTTCTTACAAAGAAGACAGGGTTTCTGCAGCAAAGTTCATGGTTTGTCCTATTGCATGCTGCATAATGGAAACTTGCTTAGGCAGATAAATTACATCTGGGGGCCAATTCAAGCAGATAATACCAGCTGACAAAACAGTGGAGCAGAAATCCAGAAAGCTGCGTTTGGAGCAACTTAACCTCTTGATATTCTGCGAAGATGATAGACTTTCTGAGGTCCCTAACAGCATTTTCAGGAAGCTCAGCGCTGCAGAACCGGGCACTTGCTGAAGTCATTTTCTAAAAACATCAGGGCATGGTTACAGGGAACAGAGCTGCATAGTGCAGGAAGTCAGAACAAGTTGCACATATACACAACCCACTGCATATCATATACAGATATTACACTGGATTTTAGAACACCACTTCAAGAGCCACTGACTTCAGGTCACCTACATTTCCTACTTAACTGGAAATGACATTGTACTGCACTACTTTGCTGCAACTATTCCCTTAAAATGTCTGTGGCTGTCTTATTCTTGTTAGTAAAGAATGGAGACCTCTGTTTTTTCTGAAAAGCACAAAATTATGATTTCTCAAAGCTTGGGAGAGAAGTATCCAATTAGTTCACCACGAAACTGAAAGGACACTCAGGAATGGTTTCAGAATTATTGGTTGTGAAGTGAGGAAAAGAAGTGAACTACATCATGGGGAAAGTAAAAGAAGCGGCATAGAGAAGAAAAGAATGTCTGTCTTTAGGGTGAAAAAAGATCATGGCTATATCTTTGAAACCACTTTCAATGTCTAGCCAGAGTTTGGTTTTGTTTCTCACACTGGTGGAAAAGAGATAGTGATACACAAAAAAATAAGTTAATAAAATAACTAACTAAATAAATAATTCTATAAGGACATTCCAGAGTAGGCAAAGGGATGAAAGGATCTCTCTTGAAGAGCAGAAAAAGAAATGGAATAATCGTGCTAAAGGAAAGGTACAAAGAAAATCGTATGGCTTAATAATGTAACTTTGAATTATGAAAAAATGGTCACCCTGGTCCTATTACATTCATTATTGTTACATTTTTTCCTCAAATCTGACTTAATAAAATAGATTGACAGGTACTAAAATTTTTAATCTTACCATCTAAAAGATAAGTGACAACTAAATTGCACTACAGAAGTGATTTCTTTATCATTTGTGACTTCTAGAGACACAAAGGAAAAGCCAAAGAAATTGCACCAGTCCATTTGGACCAGACCATTTGCATGCCATCTCACAGTTCTAGAATTTTCCTTTTCTCTTTCTCTTTTACAAACAGATTACCTTTCTCAAAAATAAAAGGACCCAAAATTGTAGCTGACATTGGTTGGAAGCCCAATGTTACTCAGTATAGGTTCTACAGCTAGATAAAGGTTCTGCTTAAAATAATCATAAAAGGGATATTTTAATCAAGCATAATCATTTAGAAAAATAACAGGGGAGGAAGGGAAGCAAGGCACAGCTCAGACAAACCCCACAGAAGTCACAGGGTGGCTCACGTCCTGAACGTTGTGTCAGAGATGACACTGCCCATGCCAGCAGGAGATCCACAGAACCAATATTAGGAGACAAAGAACTGTACAAGGAGTTTCATTTCTCAAAAAACAGACAGTTCTGCAAAGGTAATGGAGAGAAAAAGCTACACCTCTTTTTCAGAAGTTAGAACAGAATGAATATGCTACAACCTGCTGCAACCTAATAATGACAGGTAGAAACAAAGTGTACCCACTATGTGTAGTCTGGACTGTTAATGGACAATGTAAATATCCTTCAGGAACTCCTACAGAGACCTTGCCTTACAAAAAATATCAAAATCCTTACTCATCTTCATGAGTGGGTGTAGCTTAATCCTTGTCGTGTCTAATTATTTAATTAAAACTTCTGCACTAAAGGATTTCTGACTTTCTTAGACCCAAGGTACTTCTTCTCAATAATTAAATACTGTACTTTCTCTGGCTGTCTTCCCACAGATTTCAATTGCTTCCTCTGGCCATAGTTATTATTAAATTATTTTTTAATGTCATGTGAGATTGAGACTGCAGATCAACTTAACTTCAGTTTCTACCTAAAAACTGGAACAGCCATGAAATGCTGATCCACACCTATAATCCTTTGTGTAGATGAATTAAATAATTAGAAGAGCAGTTTTGTGAAGAAAAACCTAAATTATTATTTGTTCTAAACTATTATCTCAAGAATCATAAAAAGTCTACAACAAAATGAAAGCACAAGAAACACAAGAAACAAAAGCAAAACTACTGAGAGTAGTTCAGATTGACATTTTACTTTACAGCTCTAAGGACTACTAAAGTGGTAAAAATGCTGGATTGGGAGTAGGAAAATGAAAATAAAACCTTATTCAGATGCATTTCCAATTCTGTAAAACTTAAATATTTAGTCAATATGTTAAAAATACTGTAGAGTACCTCTAAAAACTTTTGCATCCCATTCTAGCACCATGGGAAGTCATTGTGAGGCCTTTGCAGTCATGCATGGAAAAGAATACCGATTCAATTTTAAACTCAACCTGCAAATTTCTTGTATGGAGTATTAGACTAATTCATTAGGTGAAAGAATATAATTATGCTTATCAACAATTGTGGGGTTTTGCTCCTGTGGTAGTTAAAATGTCTAAAAAAAAATCAATTTTTTTATGCCTTACATGAAGGATTCTAAAATGTTTAGAGACACTGTTGTCTGAGCATGAACAAATCTGCACACAGCTTCATCAGTCTGACTCTTGAATGCCAACACAATTTAAATACATTCTCTACATAATTATTTAAATATTTCTCACTGTATTTAAATATGCCAGAAGCTAAAAGAAATAGGTTAAAAATTTAAAATACCTCTATTTTATTTGAAAATCAGGTATAATACTTTGCTTTCAAATATGCTTAGTCTCCACGGGTCCAAGTAAAGGGGTTTTGACACATCTGGCCTAGAAATCTATCAACTCAGGTACTCAGAAATAGAAACAATCAAAACCAGAGGTTGCACTACAGTGACATGTCATAAGCCTTGCAGCAGAAAAATAGTGATAATCTCGAGAAATGGGCAGTTTTCAGCTTTTCAAATATCAGTATAATTGCCTGACTTTAATGTTACACTGTCATTTTAAATTGCAATAAACTACCATCAGTGCTATTCTCAGTGTCAGCTGTTCATGATCCAGCAATTAAAGAAGAATCATTTTAAAAAGATATAAACATGAAACAGATGGACACACATTTTCATTTTCAAATTCATGCTGCTCTTTCATGTTTCTTGTCTCACTTATGCCTGCTTTTTTCCTCTCTCCTTCTTTTTCTCTCTTGTTTTGGTCTCTTTTTTCCTCTCTATTCACACCCTGACATCCCCAGCTGCAGTCCCCAAAGACAGATCCTACGCTGCCAGCTCATACTGGCATTCCTCCCAAGAATGGAAGGAAAGGGACACAGGAAACCACTTTCAATGCTGCTGCTATTTGGTGACCCAACAGAATAAAGCCTTTATATGTGGGAAGCACACGTATGCATTTCATAAAGAATACATACACAAATCCTTCAGACCCTAGTAGCCTCTTGTTTGCATTTCTCACTCAGAATAAAATACATCCTCCAAGCCTCCTATATAGTGTGTGGAAACCACCCTAAAAATCCTCTTTTTTTCTGAAGTAAGAGGGTTGATAGAATATAATAAACCCCAAATACATATGTATCACTGAAAGGAGAAAACAAGGGAGAGGGAAGTAGGATATATCTTTACTGTGTCTGCTGGCCTGGAAAATAAATACCGCTGTTGTGCAACTCTGCAGCTGCTCACTCTCTCAATTTGTTGTTTTCGTTCTGGTTTTTATGATTTAATCTCATATCCTTACAGTTAATCTGAAAAGGGTTCAGGCAGCTTTATTTATTAGTCTTCCTTCAGATCATGAGCTTACAGATCATGATCTTTTCCTATACCAAGAACCAATTCTCTCTTTGTGACAAGGCTCAACCTCTGATAGATATAGCAGGAATAAACTGACTCATAACACATTAAAATGAACATTCTCACAATATTTTCATTTTCTTTTTTTCATTGAATTTCATGAAAAATATCCTTGAGGAAGTTTTTCTTCCATTAATATAATTCTTCCATTAATGAAAAATATATATTGTAAAATTAAAGTCATCATTTTCAAATTTTGAAGAACATTTTGGATTCTTAAAATACAGACTGGGGAAAATAATAATAATTTTTTGAAACCCTCAAAAATCCACATCTACCTGAACTACATAACACCGCTTCAGATATATATTAATAGCTGTGTCATTGTAACCTTGCTTTGGGAAGATGCATGAGTCGTTTACTACTTTTAGAGAGCTATGTATATGTATACAGAATAAAGGTTTGTGAAGCAATACTTCTGGAATGTCACAAAATATTTACAGTTTAAAACACTAAGTACATATGTGGAAAATTACTGAAATGGCTTTTCAATGGATCCTACTGAGAGGGAAAAAATAATTATTTTAAAAGCTAAGTATGGCAATACCACATAAAGATCTAACAATTCAGGCAAAGAGAATGACAAATAAAAAAAAGCTTCATAGGTTCCTTGTTTCCCAGATTTTAATTTTAGGGTGTTGTACACATTTTAATAGGGCATTATAAACATGGGCTTGGAATGAAGAAAACAACCATTTCACAAGCTGATTGCCTCCTGCAGAACAACTGAAAAAAAGAGATTATGTCTGTTCAAATTATTTTTTCTTCTAGAAACAAAACACATATTGTATGATGAGTAGTGTAGATCTTGGAAACAATAGACTACATGAAAGATCTTAATGAAAATAAAATAAAATCAGGCCCCTTTGCCTAATCCAGAATTAACGTGAATCTGCAAATCAAAGAACTGCAGCTACAAATCTACCATCTGTGCTCAGCAGACCTCAGAATAGACCTTATGAATCTATGGATTACTTAAAATTTCTTGGATTCACATCATTTTGCAGTTTTCAGGGAATCTGGTGTTACACTGTATCAGCATTCATACAACCTGCACACAAGGTTAAGTCTGTGAAAACCACTACATATGATCACAGTTCAACTGTCCTTAGCACAAAAGATCCATGTGGGACAAATTCCCTTAGTCTCACCCCAAACAATGTCAAATACACCATGGCCATTTACACACGTGAATCATACACGTGTGCCTGCTGGCCCTGCCCTACCCACAGGTTTACTACATAAAAAGCAGTAAAAGCACCATGGGCCAGATTGTAAACACTGTGGTAAAGAATTTAAACTGAGAGAGGGTAGATATAGGCTAGACATAAGGAAGAAAAGCTTTACTGTGAGGTTAATGCCACACAGGAACTGGTTATCCAGAAAAACTGTGGATGGCCCCATCTCTGGAATGTTCAAGGCCAGGCTGGGTGGGCTTTGAGCAGTGGTCCAGCGGAAGCTGTCCTTATCCATGGCAGGTGGGGGGGATCTAGATGATTTTAAAGTTGCAGTCTAAGTCATGCTATGATTCTATTATATGAACTAGAAAAAATAAAAATGTAATGGAAAACTGTTCTGCTCTTGTTAAGTACAACTTACTTCTGAACATTTTTTTTTTTACATTTTGCTTTTTTCTGTTATAGATCCCATATAAGAAACATGCTCCTGGAGAATGTGTAATCCAAAATCATCCATTCCAGTCTTCTTCAGGCAAAAAAATATAGATCAGCCAGAGAAGAGCTATAAACAAGTACCTATCTATCTGTCTAAACAGGCTGGTATCTATCAATTGCAAATGGGACTGTTGCTTACATCAAGGAAACAGAATAGTAGTCTAATGGTTGAAACAATAAAATTTTAATGAAGAACAATACTAGTAAAGAGAACAGGAAAAAAAATATGGTGAGTACTATTCAAGGATGGAAAAACAAAAAAGCACAACCAGAAAAGACACAGT
This sequence comes from Ammospiza nelsoni, assembly GCF_027579445.1. NCBI lineage: Eukaryota > Metazoa > Chordata > Aves > Passeriformes > Passerellidae > Ammospiza > Ammospiza nelsoni. The sequence goes on from NC_080633.1 coordinate 129,311,350, forward strand.
AAGGAGTGAGACAGAAAGGACATTGATGACCTTGAGATAAAAGGAGTGAATGTTGCCCTTTACTCTGTGACCAACATGTTTCCAGATGACCAAGATAAGATATATGACACTTGATTTAAACAACTTCTAAGCAACGATTGCTGCAACACCCATGGAAGCTACAAAAAGATGTAAAAAAATTTGACTAAAATAATATATTTTACCTTTATAGTCAAATCATAACCCAAATGTATAAAGTCTTAGCAATACCTTTCTTTTCACAAGTGGTTATTGATTTTAACATTTTTAAATTATTTTTTCTGTCAAAACGAATGTCCTTCTGATGAAAAATAAGACAGAAAATACAGTTCTCACTTTCTACTTTTGTTTCTATTTACATACTTCCATTATTGTGATTATGCAAGGCAAGCAACAACCACTTCTAAATGCTTGAGATATTTGGTTTATTTCCTTATTACGTTGGACATTTTGAATGGCCAAGTTTTTCTCAAAGAATTCCTTCATGTAGACAAATAGTCTAACATACTAGTTAGTGGCTCAGTTTCTGCAGATACCTAGTTGAATTCTGGGATAGTCTTTCTCAGAACTGTCGATATTCTCCTCTAAAAGCCCATTTGACCAGTAAGACTTTGAATGGGCATCACAGAGGAATCTTTTAGACCTTCCATTAGAACCAGAAAAAACGTATATGTGAGGAGCATTAGGGAATAAAATTATTCAGAAGACTCTCTATCCTTCAGTAGCATATAATATATATAATATTCTAAGCATATTTGTATATGTAAATTAGGGAACATCGGTATTATTATCCAAATAAAATATGAAGAGGCAAATGACTGAAAAAGCTATCTGAACTTAAATAATATATCAAGTAGAAGTAATCACAATCAGCAAAATAGTTCTGATTTCAGGAACAAAGCCTACATTCATCCTGTTGGAAAGTATCACTTTATATTACCCATGTTTATCATTTAAGTCTGTTTAGGGTAAATACATATTGCATATCTCAATTATACATTTATTCATATATTACTCTCTACCTCCATATTTCTGTGTGCATATAATATAAAAACACTTTCAGAGTTAAATTGCTGCTGCTGCTAACAAGGGTTTGGGATTTTTTTTATTATCATGTTATCTATGATACCAATTTCCTGGCAAAATTAATGGGAAAAAATGAGCCACAAGAGAATCAGCCTGTCTCTCCTGCTCTCTAATGTCAGGTTAGGGTGCCAGTTGTGTTTTTCAGACACTACACATGTAACTGAGGAGCACTCAGGACAACTAAATACTGAATCCAACAGCTGAAATCAGAGCAAACAGCCATAGGCACAAGACATTAAACAAAAAAGGTTAGATTCATTACATTCAATTTGCGCTCATCTAAGACCAAAAATAAGAAATAAAATATGGGGGAATACAAGATGTAAAGAAAAACGGAAACTCTTTTCCTTATACTGAATGGAAAAGATACTATATATGTCTAACTTGTTTCAAGCTCACAGAATAAATGCCGTAATGAGGTCATTTCTGGGCAGCAGAGAAGAGCTGCCAGATTATACTGCTCTGGCTGCCAAATTCCAAGGCAGTTGGAGGTCTCTCACACACACGTGAGGATATCATTTCCACGGAAACACCTGAGCAACCGCACTCTCATCTTTCCCTTCCCACCATATTTAAAGTTCTATAGAAGTGTGGTTTATGAAAAAATTATATCAGTTCAATGAAACCATTTTTACTTTTGTGTTCTCGTAAAACCTGGCCAATGAGATTGAGAGTTTTCTGGTGCCTCTTGGAATAATCACATAAAGAAAAAGAGAGGGAAGTTCTTGTTCCAGTCTCTGGCTAAACCAACTCTTACTGCATTAGCACTCAGAGTTACAGTTTCAAACAACACAAGCAACACCAATTTAAATCAGGGAAGAAAAAAATATTTATACTAATGACAGTAGCTAACAGCAAGAAACTGAGAAACCATGAAAAGACTCAGGTCATTACACAAGGATTTCACTATCCTCAATACCATGTACTGCAGGTACAATCACGTCTTAATTCAGTAGTCTGAACAGATGCTGTCCTCCATTAACCTGCCTTTTTGAGTCCTATTTTGGGTTTGCTATAGTGACCACAAAAGAAATACGGCGACGTTCTGCACAGCACAATTACTGTAATTTGACCAAGTTGCAAGCACATGGACAAACTGTCACACTGCAACTGTCATGCCCCACACTTTTTGAGTAAGAAGGAATGAAGAGCACAAACTGGCTATGACCATCTGAAACCAACAAAAGGTTTCTCAGTCCTGCTTCAAAATGCCAGTATGTATTTTATAGGCTACAGACTAAAAGCAAGACAAAATTATAAAAGATAAAATCAATTTTGTAGCATAAATTCATCAGATCTTATCAGGATAATCATTAAATACTTTCTTACCTGTCTGATGTGTCACTTGTTACTGGATGCTTTACTGTTGAACCATTCTTAATTGAGTCTTGTCTTGTGAGCCCTTGAGATCTGTTTTTGTCCAAAGCTTGTGTGGATATGTCACCTGGTGGTCCCTGGTACTGCGGATGCTCCTGCAGTTTTGCTTTTTTCTCCTGAGGTGCTTCCTCGTTCCTCAGAGCTCTCCCTCCCTCCTGGTCCGGCGGCTGCGGCGCGTGTGAGCCGCTGTTGTAGAACCAGGCTCCCGATTTCGTGAGGATCTCCTGTTGCTTTCGGCACAAGTTACAGACCCACATTACCTGCGCAGACACATTTAAATGCAAAATCCGTTAGCTCCTGAACACTGTATGCAACCTTTCCAGCAAGCACACATCAACTGACTGTTACCATTTCCCAAAGTAGAAAGACTACAGCTTTACTTCTATTAAAATTACAATATCTTAGCTACAATATAATAAAATATGTCTCTACAACCTTGGAGTAACTGGTTTTCAAAAAAATTACAAAAATACTTTTATTCTTTTTTTTTTCATTATTGGTAATGCAAGGAAAAGCAACAGGTAGTAGCAACAGAAATGAAAACGTTCTAATACTGAGGTTCTAATTGTAATAAACATAAGCTTTGAGAACTAACACTATACCTTGAGGATGACAGAAAAAATGAATTAAAAATTATTGAAATTTTAATCCATTTTAATTCTCTCACTAAGGAAGGAACTTTATAAAAAGTCATCTGCTGTTGCAAACAAGTCATTTTATAATTCTCCAAAATGCTCTGCTAATTTTCTTCCATGGTGCTCTATAGCCAGTGCTTACTTGAAGATGCTGACTTCAAGATGCAACTTCAATTCCATAGCAATTTTAACTTAAAGCTGTTTTATAACTAAAATAACACAATGTGTAAGGCGGTGTTTTTCTCCACTTCCCACCCACAATTTAGCTTGCACTATACGCTTACTAAATTATAAAAGTATTACAGCTTCCCAGGTGTGTGATCCTGCATGTAGTAATGAGATTTTTTTAATATTCTAAAATGTACTTCTTTGCAAAGCTTTTGACTCTGATCACCCTAGTCACATGGCAGTTCAGGAAATCAACACCAACTATCTGTAAGCTAATTTCATAATAACATACAGTTATTATGCTATATGAGAATAAATCAGAATGCAGTGAATCAAAAACAACACACCAGCTATGAACACATTCAAACTGATTACTGTGTTACTCTAAAATTTGGATTGTAGACAGTATTAATTCACTGCAAGTTTCCTCCTTCGCTCTTTAATCTTCATTTTTCTTAATCCTTAGTTTTCTTTTCTTTTTCTTGCCTTTATATATTTTTGTTTAAGTTCACAGACAGAATTGTACTAGTTTTACTATACATTCCTTGAATGTCTATGCTCAGCCTTCAATCTAGTTATGCCTCCAGTTTAAATTCTACAGCAAACTGCCTTTTTTCCAGTAGTTTAGAGTTTAGGACATGCAAAGGCTTACATCAACATTCATCACTCTTTTAAACGCAGCCAACTCCGTGGAATCACATGGAATATGCAGTTTCTACCTCCACCATAAACCTAGCTCAGTCCTCCAGAAAAAATTTCAGAAGTCGCAATCTGTATCTTGCTTTCATTCTCCAGGCCATTATCTAATAGATAATTTGGGCCATGCTCTCTAGCCAATTCTCACAAAAAACCTTTCAATGAGAGCTTCATGCAGAAGGTTATTTGGGTGCAAGGGTCAGACTCAAACTGAAGCCACCAACTGCCTCATTCTCAAACTGTCGGGCTGGGGCAGGAAAAGGAGGCGTCACTTGCCTGTTTAATGGTGGTGGTATATGCCCCATCCTAGTAAACTTCCTTCTTATCTTTTTAGAGGGCTGTTATAATTTATGAGAACTCGTGTCTGCTTACATCAACAATATAGAACAAATCACCAAAGCACTGAGGGCAAAACAGAGAGACTCCTCAAGAAGCAGCTTGCTCTCTGAGGTACATTTGATGTCCTTAGGGGACATTCAAAGGACAAAAATGCGTTTGCTTCAGGCCTGGACATCATTCAAATACACATTTAAGAACAGGTCTGTATTAGCTTTGCTAATTAAGCTAGAAAGCAGCAAAGTGAAATTTCAGACCCCAAGACAGAAGTACTTTTGCCCTCTTCAATCAATAGTAATTAAAAGGCTTTAATATTTCTGCTAGGTCTGTACACAGCTGAAAACAGTTCTAAACTTTCCATGTATGTGTCAGAGCAATGAAAGGACCAGATGTGATACAATTATGTAAGTATACAAACATATAACAACTTGAGTAACAATGTGATAAAATCCCCTGAAGTTCTCATTTGCTATTTTCACTTCATTTAGTAGATGTTAAAATATCAGAAAAGCTAGATACTACAGTCAAATCACTTGGGCAACTTTTTCCTTGGCTGACAGTCATAACTTTGTCCCCAGACAATGGACTCCAGGATGACCAGTTTTATTCTCCTTTACCAAACAGAATAAAAGTTCCCTCTGAATTTATATGATTTCCTATCCCCTCCTCTAAAAGCAGAATCAGGAAGAGTACTCCTGATCTAACCTGATTCCCGAAAAGTTTATTTAGGGTATTTCAGATTGAAAAAAAAAATCAAACACATGGCATTTAAAATACAAAGATGTATGAATTTTGCAGATTTTTTTTTCTGCTTTTCTAGGAGCGCTTAATAATTCCAAGTTACACTTCTGATGAAACCTTATTTCCAACATAACTTCAACATGCAGGATTTCATAGTGTTGACCCTAACATAATTTTAGCTTCAAATGTCACACACAGTGGAAAGAATGGGAACTGTCACAAAGACACAAATGTTTGTGCTTTCAGTGAGCACAAAAATTACAAGCCCACAAATAGCTCTGGACAAAATTGCCTTCCCCATCTTATTGCAGCACGTAGAAGTATTCTCACAATTTAAAAAGTACTGGTAATTTTTGGTGCAGACCTCTCAATTAAATCCAGACACACTTGTAAGAGGGTGTCAGAAGAGCACAGAGGGCACAGTGGCATGTTCCTGGGCAGGATTTCTCCGCCTGGGACACAGTGCTCAGCAGCTCCCACACATACGGAGCAGCTCTGTCCCTGCCAGGCCAGAGCAGCCACTGAGACTGTGACAGCAGCACTGCAGAGAGGCAAAGGCCACACGAGTGGACTGCATGCTCAATACAGCCATTTTGGCAAACCTGGGAGGAGAAAACATAGAATTTTCCCTTCTAAAACTGAAATAAAAAAGGACTAACCCCTTACATCAGAAATCTGCTCTCCAGGGTAGACACATGATCTATTACACACATTTGCAACTCTCCTGCCCACCCTCCCAAAAACAGTCATAAGCATATTTTGTACACAAAAATCAGCGTTGAAATCTGTGGGTGTCAATCCTCCACACGAGAACAGTGCCAATTTGAGAAGGAAAATATGGGGGAAAATCTCCTCTCCAACCTAAGTACTAATTCAAAACTAGAACCTCAGGTGCTAGTGGCACTGGATCGGGATGTTCTCCATAGGAAAGGTTGAAACTCCACCTAGTGAATACATGAGGCATTGCTCAAGTTCAGGTAAACTTCTCATTGCTGAAAAGAATGCACTAAACATACCTGACATTTTCACATTACCTCTTATATCCATTTTTTCAAAGAATAATTTATTTTTTCATATACAACACTGAAATAAGTATTCCAAATATGGATTAGACAGATTTACCTTAAACCTTCCATCTGCTTTCCATTCTCAAAGGTTAGTTCTATACAGTGAACTAATAAATTCTAATTCATTTTTGATTTCTTCACTATTTTTGGTAAAATTATTCATAATATGTTCCCACTTCTAACACTGCCCAGCAGCTTTCATCACATATTATTAGCATTTATTATTACATTGGCCAATAAAATAAATTCTGCAAAACCTCCAGCAATCAGCCATTTCCATCTACATATCAGAAATAAATAATGCACAAAAATCACTTATTTGTATTGTCCTAAAAAAGATACTAAAATTTTTTGTTCTTAGATAAAACAGATTTGAGATACCACTTTAACTTCAATAAATGCAAAATATATTTATCAGGAAATTACATCCACAGATATCTCAAGAGAAAACAAAACACAATTTAGTAAAAGGATATAGTATGACACTCAGTATTTTCATATGGATCATGTGAAAAGACAGCTATCTTAAAAATCACTATTCACTATCCCTGTAAGTTATTGATGGTCTAACCCTAAACCCTGAGAAGAAAATGGAAGCCTTATTTTATTGAAGATGAGATTAAAAGGCTCAGTATATTTGATTATGGATAACCTTTTGTTTGATAGCTGTAACACTACAACCTAAGAAATAATTACACCAAATCCTCACCAGTCTTTAGAACATTGCTTCAAATTACAGGTGTGCTGAGGTGAAAAATTGTAGTGCAATGCTTGCACAGTATTTCACCAAATCTATTAGAGTCACCTGCTTGGCAGAAGCATCTAACATATATCAGCATTATATTAACTGCTGCACTTGCTGCTAGTAATCTTAAGCAAATTTCATACGTTTTTGTTGGTTTTTTGGCTGTCATATTTCACATAGGATACAATTCTTTAAAAATCATACAAGGTAACAAGACTGCAGCACTGAAAGCAAGAAGGGCACAAAAGGAGAAGTAAAAAAACTCTGCTTGGGTCATCAAGGTAATTAATCATGATTACAAACACATTACTGCTTGTCCTTTTTTTTTAACTAATTTGTCACCAGTACAAAACTTCATTACATCATGGAGCAGGGCAATGTTTGAAGCCACCCTGTACTAAGGAAGTTTCTTTAGGGATGTAGTACATCTCTCCATCAGGCACTGTGTTGATGACAGGTGCACAGAATCGTTAGGGGGTGAAGGGACCTCTGGAGATGATCCAGTCCAGCCCCGCTGCCAAGGCAGGGTCATCTGGAGCAGGTGACACAGGAACGTGGCCAGGTGGGCTTGGAGTGTCTCCAGAGAGGGAGCGACATCCCTGGGCAGCCCCGTTCCACTGCTCTGCCCCCCTCAATGTTAATAAGCTCTTCCTCGAGCTGAGGTGGAACTTCCTGTACTTTACTTTGTGGCTGTGGCTCCTTACCCTGTCCCCGGGCACCACCCAAAAGAGTCCACATGCCAGTGTGGAATGGACACTGCCAAACCAGCACTGCCACGAAGTAACCTGAGTCACCCTCCTCTGTGCAGTCAGGGAAACTACAATTTACTGCAGCAAATCTGTCCATCTTCAGGGAATACAGACCCAGTATCAGTAGGGGTCAATGGTATCTTCTTTACTTCTAGCCCCTATTTCTGCTAATCTTTCTTCATTTTGCCTTTTTGCAAGGCAAAACTGCTTCCATGGAACTGTAATAAGTGAGTGTCCTGGGTTTAGGACTGTGAGGATCCCTTTGAACATCATATCCCCAGAAAATGAGATGGAATTGCTTTTCTGGTTATTGGGGTTTTTCAGAATACACTAAAATCTCCCAAAAATTTTCAGCAGCATTATTAGTTGTCCCTGTCAGAAGTAAAACTTTTTAGTACCCTACTTATTACTTAGAATTCAATCTTCCTCAAATCAGACTAGAAAACTTCTAGAAGTTAGCTAAAACTTAAAATCTTATCTACTTGGTTCTATACACTACAAAAACTTGTCTCGTGTTTGCATTAAAAACACAGTAGTTCCCTTTTGCTATCTAAAGTCTTTGTTCTCTCTTACAGCCAGAAGTACTGATTTCCACAACTGCTGGGGGAAAATTTGCTGTTTTCTATAAGAAATTCTTTAAAAATTTCTGGGTTGACATTCCTTTTTAATCAAAGTGTCTACAACTGTGGAAGATTTATATATAGCATGTGCAATCCATAGCCAACATTTATATTTTTGGAAAACACAGAGCCTTTTGCAATGTCTGTACGATCTCTCTATAGAGATATAATTCTAGAGGTTTGGGTCCAGAATAGAGATGCATCTTTTGCCGCTGCTAAAATCTATTTTAAAGACACAAAACCATTATTTTGAAGTTATTGGAATAAATCTTTATGCTCATATACTCTAAGCAGCAGAGTCTGGTTATAACTTTAATGAAAAAGAATCTTCTTTCATTTTACTGTTCTGACTGTACAGACAAGTTCCCTTTACATTTTCTTCTGTTACATTAACACATTTAGTCAGTGAAGTGCATTACATAAGCAAAGTTAATCTCTGAATTTGTGACTTTTATAAAAGTTGATAAAGATTACATGTTTTTTCAATATTTTTCTATGCCACTAGTCTGTGCTATGGTACTGACTTTCATGTTATAATCAGTTTGCCTGAATATCAAAACTGCTAGGATAATTATCTGTCTTATATCTGTAATGACAAACAGATATCTATCCCTCAAATTTGTATTAAATACCACAAGAATTCCAATACCAGCTAAGAAAAGTGAGAATGTTTACAATACTGGTATGAGACCAACACCTTTACATATATTTTAAGAGATACGTGTATTTGCACTACAACAATGCTTTGTACTGGGGGAGTGATTACATTTGTTCTTGACTTTGTAGTGAATGGATACATCATGTATGAAAAGTTATAATGGCTGTAAACAACCAAGTCAGAGTGAAATAAGCATATCATATCTTGTGCATGCATGTGATACAGTATATATTTACATGACACTACCCTTCTAGCAGAAAATTATATGACTAAATTTTTTAAAGGTACACTCTTTGGTACAAATGGTGACCTTATTCTAAGGGACAGTGTATCTCTTTTGTATCACTCTTTTACTATCCTCAAAACATATGCTAGTAATTTTGTTCATACTTTTTTCAACGCCTCTACATGCACAGTAGGACTAGAAACTGTTAGAACACTAATCTAGCTGGGTTAATAAAAGTCAAAGCACATCCTTGCTAAAAAATATTGTATAAAATGAAGAAGTTCATGTATAAAATATTTGATATGCTTCAAGGCCTGTAAAGGCAGTAATCTGGGTTTTTTCATTATGGCACAGGCACAACTCAAAACTGTCCAGTCCATGCCAATGAAGACAGTGCAAAATTCCTACACAGTGCCATATTTACCATACTTAGCTCCTTCATGAGCTTTCATGATTTCATTAAGAACTAGAATGCTATGCAGACTTCCAGTGAGAAAATGGCTATTGTGACATGGGGTGTGCTTTGGACATAGCACAAACTGGTCAGTATTATGTCTCAACAAATGCTGCTGCACTCCTTCCAAAATGGAATCCATTAACCTACACAGTAGTTCAGAGGGCCATGAGGGTTTATTAAATTAGTGCACTGGGTTTGGCATGAAATAAACCTGCTCTAAGTGAACAGAGTTTACAGCATGGTTCACAAAGAATGTCTTTAACTTTGGAAATTTAAATAATTACTTAATATACTGAGAATGTACAGTTGACCAAGTTACATGTTTACCAAACTTTCAGATTTGTAACAGTCTCAGAAAAGCAAAAGAACTGAGTACACAGTTCCTGCATTTTTCTTAGCAGACTTAAGCTCATTAAGTGTACTGAATAGGAAGAAACCTCATGGATTGCTTCCAGTTGCCTGCTGTTTCAAAGAATTTTTTAAAAACTTCATAATGTAATAAATTTTCTTAAAATTAACTATAAATAATGAGCCCAAAATCTGTCAAAACACTTTTCCAAGTCCTACAGCTACAATAGAAAGAATGCCTTTCAACTTCCAGTGCTCACATGTTCCAAACTAGTTTATTGCTATTTATTCTTGTACCAGTATTGGCACTGGCATTTCTCTCCTGTTTGCTGCCTGATGTTTTCACAGTTACCAATCACATACCCTCTCTGCTTTCATTTTTCAAGACCAAATAGATTTTGCTCTTTGAGACTACACCTATACTAGGAAGACATAACCCTGTCACAGGGCCAGGTGCTGGCCCAGGATTCCTGCGAATTCTTGTGCTTCCTGGCACAGTCAGGCCTTTGCTAACCAGCATCCCCCAGACAAGGCCAGCACACAGTGTAGGAGAACGGCATGGAGCAAAAACTGCTCCTAACAAGCAGCTTGGACTCAGTTACCCTGCTATGGAAAGCAGAATTCAGCACTGTTGATCAAGACTGTGCCACACAGGAGTCCCTGGCCTGTAGTTCAGAGAAGAAAACCTTATTAGTCCTTAAATTCCTGATTTTACACTTAGTGGTGTTTTATTGCATTCATTTTCACTATGGGAGTTCAGAAGGTCATCTGGTTCTCTAATGTGCAGTATCCCATTGCTCTCCTGTGCTGACAAGTATCCAACTTTTTGTAATGTATTTAATTACAGCTTTCTTGTTCTCTATGCCAAAGCCACTAGTGACAACATTAAAGGTCTTCCCCGGTACTAAGGCTTGAAGAACTCATGTAGGAAGTTGATTGCAACACTCCCCTCTTTTTCTTTATTCAATTAATTCTCATAGTTTCAGTTTAACCAGTAATTACTGTTGGTCTTCTATAATTTAAGCTTCTGCAAAGAAGTTAGTTTTTTTTACACTAACCCTTAGCTGTCCCTGCACAAAAGTTATTTAACCCCTCAGTCCAATTGTTTTTGCCTATTTGTTCCCTTAATGCCTCAAAAAATAATTATCCCTATAAAGACTGTTTTCAGAGCAACTTTGTCCATTAGAAATTAGGATTAGAAATTTGTGATGGAGAAAAGGCAAATTTTTTTTGTAAAACATACAAATAGGCAATTATGATTGCAATAAGGAAATACAAATAGGCATTAGAATTACTATTATTCAAAATTTTTCTAGCAAAGTGGATGCTATTAACAGCTTTTACACAAATATTGCATGTTTGAAAATATTAAGGGTTTTTTAAAAATAAAATATTATTACGATATTTTATTAAATTTTCAATAAAATTTAATTATTATGAGCTACTATTATACTAAATACTTGTTTTCCACCAAATTTGGCACATAGGAAACAATCCAAATGACATCTCCAAGTTGTTTTATTTTACGAAGACTTTTGCTCTCAAAGGCAATGTTAAATAATATTCAAGTATCATAAAATTATTTCATTCTGAGACTTTTGTTTCCTACAATTCTCAATTAGATGTTATTTATACGTCTTCATGCTCAAAAAATCTGTAATGTCACAGCTTCATTAAGGGATCAGCTAATAAAAATAACAAATTATCTACAGCCCAGAGGTGCTGAGCATATTCGTTAATTAACACCTGTAAACTGTCTGAAGATGAATGCACTAAGTGTTCACGAGTTATTTATAAATAGAAGACACAATATCAACATCAACAAGGGACCAAAAGGGAGGAAATGTGACAGGACCACAATAAGCCTGGGGTCTGTATGCAGATGGCACTAAATTGAAATAAACAGAATTACACCATTTGCATCATCTGTGTCATCATTCATTACTGAAATTGTCTGAGAAAAACGAAAGATCCAACTCTAATGAAGTGTAACATAATGGCAATAGAAAAATTGAGATGCTTATCATGTAGTTACTGCTGTATTGAATCCCACATAAACATTCTTCAACTTCACATGAACTTGCTGCCTGAGCTCTAACGATGTAGTCACAGCAGCATAGCTCTCAGACAAAATGTAAAACATTTAAAATCATAGAATATGCTGAGTTGGAAGGGATCCATAAAGAGCACAGACTCCAACTCCCTGCTCCTCAAAGGACTGCCTACAACCAACGCATATGACTGTGGGCATCATCCAGATGCTCCTGGAACAGGCTTGGTGCCATGTCCAGTTCTCTGGGGGGACTGTTCCACTCAACACCCTTGCTCTGGTTGGAGAGCCTTTTCCTAATGTCCCATCTGAAGCCCCCCAGCCCACCTCCCAGTGCCTGTGAGGAAGCCATAGACTGCAATGAGCTCACCCCTCTGCGTTCTCTTCTCCAACCAGGACAAGCCAAGTGACCTCAGCCACTACCCTTAAGGATTGTCACCACTTTACTCTCCTTCCCCTCGACTCACTCTAACAGTGTGATGTCCTTTGTTCAGTGTGGTACCCCAACCTGCACCCAGCGAGGCCACACCAGCTCATGGTATGGTGGGACAATCGCCTCCCTGCACCATTCTCAGTGCTGTTCTGTCCAGCCTGGAAACCCACACCAAGCTGCATGCTACAACAGCTGCACATCTTATGCCTGCAATAGATCCAGCCATAGCTAACCCTGAAAGAACAGCAAGAAAATCTAACATTTAAAAAAATTATATGTATGTCAGTATGTTTGTTTCATGAATTTCAAAATAGAATAGACTACAGGTAAAAAAGCAACAGACTTAGTGACACCTTAGGTATATCTGCCTATCAGTATGCTGGAGAGAACAATTGTATTTAACAAAAGGAAAAAAAGAACAGTGAAATAAAGCTCTTTTTTTTTTTCTTTTTTTTAATCCAATGTCAAATAGTCCCCTTTGTTAGGAAGCAAATATGGTTAACTGCCTATACTTCTATTTCATTTCAATATACTATGCTTCTATTTCAGTTGTGCACTTCCATAATTACTTCTTCCTTTAAAATAGCTACAAATTCCACATATGCAAATCCTTCTGCTGCTTCAGCAGTGGCAGATTGGTGAATGTTCCCCTTCTCTGCTAGTATAAATTAGCAGGCTTTGAAAGCATTATTAGTGAGAATTATCACCTTCCCTAAATTTAGTTCTATTTTAACTTCTCTCAGATAATTGTATCTACAGTTTAATGACCACTTCCTGCTTCATAATTCTTTTGTATCATTCCCTCTGGCAGGAAAAGTTAGATATATCATGATAGAATCTTCATGCACATATTCTGTGTATGTGAACTGACAGTCCAAAGGAGTCATACTTTAATAAGTCCTTCATGCTCTTCCAAAATCTTAGTATGAGAATCCAGATGAAGCAAGAACAGCAAAAAAGCCATGGACAAAGTGTCTCGAAGAACATCAATCACTGAATTTCTCTTCAAAAAACAACCCACACTACAATTGCAATTTGCAGCTAAGTAAGTAGTAGACTTTCCAAAGAATATTAAAGAAAGAATTTTGTCCTGAAAAACTTTGCATCAGTGTTTGAAGCTCTCAGAAGAATAAAAGGCTTTCTAGAAGTATATCCTGGAAACTATGTCTGTGCCTTAGAAAGGACACAGAATTTGCCTAAAAAAACCCCATGTAATTTGTTGGGAATTCTTTCTAAATAGGCTGTGTAGTTTTACATTCCAACTCACAGCTGGAAGCTCCTATCAATTTACCCTGTTAAACCACTGAATCTTACTATTGATACATCTCCACGTGGCTTCTGCTTCTCCCTTCATTTTTTCAATATTCACTACAGACAATGTCAAAGTCAGCTCTGTGAAGACACCACATGCAGCCTATATAATTGGGCTAGACTAAATGTTGGAGGCTTTAGAAAGAAAAGTGGTTAAACAGCCACTCTTGTTGAGATTAAATCCTGACACAATGGTTTCTTTATGCAAGAATTTTTAATCTCCTCAGAAGGTTAAATTATATATGGCTGAATTCTCAATTCTATTCAATTCAATTCTGGACCAGACCTAAGCCACATTTAGGTCCATGGAAAGTGAAGATGGTGGTCTGCTTCTCTCTGACAACCCCTCTGTTCCTTCCTTAACTGCTAAGTGCAAGTTGTAACTGGTGGCAGGCTCTCCTCTGAGTAAGGCTTTACACAGCAGGCAGCCTTTTGGTGGACTTGGGGCATGAACAAACCCTTACCTAAGATGGTATCAGAATCCCATTCATAATATTAAATATATCTACAGCATTTTTTAAGCTTATGACACCAGAAAATTACAGAAGTCATTCTAGGATCATAGCTATTCTATTTCAAAGTCTCTTATAAATAGCCAGTTAAAATCAATACATGAATAAGATATAAAAAAGAAACAACCATATTAATCTAGAAGGAATCTGGAAACACAAATTATGACCAAAAAAATCTTTTGCAATGTGGTCATTATTATTAAAGCACTTTCTCTTGAACAAAATATAGCTTTTTTGACATTTTTAAATGAGTACTTGAGATTGGTATCTGAATCTCTACACTACATTTTTAACTAATTTTCACTTTTTGCTATACAAAAATGTTAAGAACAATCTAAAGAATTATGCTCCTCCCAAGTTACTGAGGCCAGACATTCACTACATGGAAAGTTTTCTTTGGCCACCCACAATGATGTCAATAAAAAACAGAAGTCAAACAAGGATTAGTTAAAAATAAAAAATAATTTAAAGCAAAGTAGGAGGAATTTGCTTCACATCTACAGAGCAAAACCAATTTGTTAAAAAAATATAATCAACATGGTGTTATAATCTAAAAATTAACTAATATTGAATGCAAGGACACTAGGCAATTGCACACATTGGGAGAAATAGGCATTTGAATCCTATCTTAAATGTAGAGGTTAAACTATTCCAATCCCTTAGAAAGATCCCATACTTTGTCTACCTAAAACTGTAAGAAATCCAAATCCTCAACAGTAATAAATATAATCTTTCATAATCACACGATCAAGTATCTGAGAGCAAGAACATCTTAATTAAACAGGTCATGACTCTGAAGTTATGTAGCCATTACACTGAAACTTAAAGATGAACAGGTTAAATGAACACTAGTGATTAATACTGACCAACTTTAAACATTTACAGATAAATGGGAGGTATTTGTATTCATAGGAAAAAAAATTACTCAGATGCCCACTTAATAAAGATACATCTGGATTCTATCAGTAGTAAAACATTGTAGGGATTTATTTTGTGAAAGTATATTATCCCCCATATCAAACAGAAATCCTTTTAATATATATTTGGTTTACAAACCTTAGGTATTTTATTTCTTGCAGATCTAAAATGCTAAAAAGGGCTTGTGAACTACATGAAACTTAATGTTTGTGGCTTTTTGAGAATTATACATATAAATTGACTGAAATTGAATTAGCTACCTGAAATCCAGGCTTTTCTGTAGATCTTGACGCTGAATGATGGGATCTTTATAATAATTCAAACCAAGTTTTTGGTTTGAATTTTTTAATACCCTGTTTATAGTTCATAGGTGACATCTAGTTTTAACACAGAATTTTTCACATGTATTTAATGTTTTTCTTGAATGCACTGAAGTTCAACATCTGCTAAAACTGTCTACATAAGTGCACTCACACCAAGCTGAATAACTGTCTTGTCTGTGCATACAGTATTTCACATATCAACAGATACTGGCCATGCAAATTCCATTCTTCACACAGGAGATCTACAGAGCAAACAGATATTAAACCAGATGCAAGGCCTTTTTCATTTAATTCCTAAACCTGCCACTAATCTGTTCCTTGAAGGCACGAGCTAAATAAAGCTCTAAATAAACACCTTGGGAGGTTTGTTGCTTTACTCTATTACTAGCAATGTCTTCATTATTTATATATATAGGCACTGGTTTCCAGCCACTGAAGCTGAATCTAGATAATTAAACATTTATACCATCCCCTGCTGTGCCATAAAGTCTAACTGTGTCCAAAGAGTCCTAGGTGTGCTGTTACACACCTGGGACTGAAATGAGGAATTTACTGAGCTACCTTTGATAAAGGCCTACACCTGGAACTTAATAGCACATGGTAATGTTTCTGAATATTGCAACAGGTGGCAAATAAAACTTACTGCTCAAGAACTGTTTCATCTTCTGGTTCCAGAATTGCTATTTGTAACTGCTCTTGCTCTATTAATTTGAACAAAAGTGAAAATTTATTGATGTGCTATAGTTTTTATTGTTATAGCAATGTTTCCATACATGTTTTAAGACAAGATTATTTTCAGATAGCTTGAATAAGAATTTCAATGGAAAATTAATCTATTTTGAATAATTTGAAGTTAAAAGATAAAATTCTATTGCTACCAGGATGGGAAAAACAGCTAGCAAAACAAAAACAGGTCACTCTAATTTAACCAGACTCTCTCTAAATCACCCCTAGGGCATTTCATAAATTCAGTACACCTAAAACCAAACCAGCTACTTCTAATTTCTGTACTGTAAAATTATACCACCATAGTATATATTTAAAGGACAAGGTTTATAGGAAGGACTAGCATCTTTTACACATACTATTGTGGGTTAAAAAAAATTATTCAAGTTTTTGGGCTTTTAAACCCTTGCTCATCTAGTACAGAAGTACAAATATGACTGTAAAAAGAATTTTAGACTCACTGTCAGTTTTTTTCTGTATTTGCCTCTGTTCTTAAGCAAGAAACATATCTGAGTGTGTTCTTTAAGCACGGAGCATAGATAATGAAAGAAAAGTCTCCTTACATGGATCTAAAACCCCATGTAGCTATTGGATTGACATAGCTAAGATCATTTTAAAGCTACATCATATGAAGGAGTTGTCTTATTTTTATTCTCCAATTAAATTTCAAGCAGAAGCTGTAAAAGGAGATTGGCAGTTCCTAGGAAGACATTCCCCTTTCCTTGAAGCCAATAATCTGTGCATGAGAAAACAGGGCAATGGGCATTGCAGAAAAGGCAAAAAAGAAAAAAAAAAGGGGAAGAAAATAAAAAATTAAATCCTCCAACATCTTCAACTCAAAAGCTCAAAGAAGTTAATATAAAGTTGGAGTATGGACTACAATGAAGTGTAATCTCCCTGTACTTTGACTGTGACGGCCAGCTGACAGTGTGTTTTGGTATGACAGTAAGGCCCTAAAAGTTAGCAACACATGAGATCTAATTCAGAGAAAACATTTGTATGCCAATTTAACCATTAGTAGGAGGTATTTACTATGTGTTGTCTTCACCAGGATTTCAGGCAAGTTTAAGTCTGCTACTTGCAGATTTAAAAATCTATTTATACTGACTACATTCTATCATGTCACATCACTGTAGTCCTGCAAACACTGAAAATAAAGCTGTATAACATATTTTGAGTAGAAGACATGTCTTGATTGCAGGATAATTTTGATAGGCAAAAGGAGAACCTCGTATTGAAATATGTTTGGCAATCCAAGTCCAATTTCAACCAAGAAGTTTGTTCACCTTCTGCTACTGGAGGTGCTTTCTGTTAGTGATCAAGGAAACAAGAGTGCAGTCTGAATGCAGTAAGATAAAGGAGAGCAACGTAGACAAATGGATATGTGAGAAACAGGATCAGAGAACAGGCTGGGACAAGTGGCCCAAGTGGATTCAGGAAGATCTAAGTTGCCAACTCTCTGAATGACTTTCAGAGATCCCAATCTGAAAGACAATACTCACGAGCTGAGGAAAATCATTAAGCTCCCCACAGCAAAGAGATATCTCAGAAAACAATCCTATGTAATAGCTGGTACAAGAGACTTTTCTCAGAGATATTCTAAGTATAGGAAATATTATATATTTTATAGTGAGTCTCTTTCTAAAAAATTGATTTTTTCCATATTTCAGTGATCTGTAAATTAACATATTTCTTTGTTTAAAAAAAGATACACAGAGCATACACAGGCCACAAAAACCTTGATGAGACTCTGAGTCTGTTTCTTCATAAGACAGAAAATCAGCTCGAGTCAAGTGTGGAGAACAGGGCAAGAGTTTCCCCAAGCAGATCTTTTCCAGAAGCAAGAAGGCAGAGGTAGGAGAAGCAACCTATGGCTTCTGCAAATATTTCTTGCATTCTTTCTATTCCAGATGAGAAAGTTTTCAGGTGCTGTGGAGGTATAGAACTACAACACTGATGGTTTAGAAATAATACAGAGCTTGGTAGGGCCCAAGACCTCTTCAGAATGCCAGAAGTAAAAGGAGAAAAACTTTCTTTTTTAGCAGTGAAATTTTCACAAAAGTAACAGAAAATACCTAGGTCAACACCTAGGTCTCTCCTGACTGGAATAACAATGTTGATTACTTTGGAACATGGTGAAGTAAAGCTGGGGAATAGGAAGTTTTAACTGCAGTAAGATAAAGGGATAAAGAACAATGCCCTATGATAATTGCTTTTTTATCCTTTCTACTGTAATTTTATATAGAACTGTTTTAGGAAAAAAAACAGTTTTTAGGACTGGTGGAGGTTTCAGAATAGATTTTTAAATACAAGTTATTTGTCTGTGTCTTAAGTATTTCAAAATTAATAACATTAGAAAGGTAGAAGACTTACTTCAAAGAAAGTGCCAAATACTTTTATTTCCTTGCTCAGGAAATAAAGACAAAACAAAAAGCAAGTCCCCTTGCATTCTTCCTCAGGTTTATCCTGTACAAAATTATAAACAGTTTTGGTGAAGTCTTTGATCTGTAGCAGTTTAAAACAGATTCTCTAAAAACAAGATCCTGAATCCACTGGAAAAGAGGAATGAACCAAAAAAGTATCAGAAGCTCTGAGGGCCATGCCACTACTGATTTCATGTCACTACAAAACTTCTCACTTGAAAACAAACATTTAAAAATATGAGTCAATGAATCTAAACCTCAAAAGTCCATAACAAAGCAATCCACTTGAATTTTATCAGCTTTAAAAAGCCAGATAATAACCAGCAAAATGAAGGAACCCCATTTTCTCCTGTCAGCTCTTTCCAAAAATGTATTAGGTTACTTACTTATTTGTTGTCTCCAGAGTAGCAGTGGTTACATTAAAGTCATGGTCTCCAATGAAAGGTAATGTCTATAATTTCATTTAAATCCAGGATAAAATTCAGTAAAAATTTAGAAATTCTACTACTTTTGCATTTCCTACTATTTAAAGACATTTTTGCCCAAACTGCATTGCACTTCCTGGTTCCTCATCAGTTTAATCATACTTTCCATGATTTTCAGTGATATCATCACACAATTTCACTATTCTAGCTAATGTGTTGCTCATGTCAATAAAGTTATTTGATTAAGAATATAATTGTCCAAGTATAAGTAAAAAGGAGATGATCCTGTATACCTTTCTTTTTTAAATCAACTTCATTTTTAACAGTCTTAATTTACTCTAGTTTCTCAAAGAAATCTCTACCTCCTAGTCACATTTTGACTGACAATTAGTGATTGAAATGCAGGAAACCTTTTTAAATGTACCTTTGATTCTTAAAGAAAAAACATCCAAAAGTTGGAAAAAATTCACACTATTTTTCAATTTTAAAACACTACCTGTTTCCTTCTCAGACACTAACTAACTCTTTTAATCTTAAATTATTCCTTTCTGGCACACTGGGGTCTCAATTTTGTAAAAGTACTTCTTTATATACCTGACTAAGGAAGGACTGAGACACGAATGAGTCACTCCCATGTTCTGTGTGGGAAGAGGCACAGTGAGCTGCAAACTCTGAAGTGATATTTAATCTCATAGAACCAAAGAATGGTTTGGGATGGAATGGACCTTTAAAGCTCATCTAGTCCAACCCCCCTGACATGGACAGGACCAGCTTCAACTTGACCAGGTTGCTCAGAGCACCACTCCACCACATCTCTTGCCAACCTGTTCCAGCATTTTACTTCCCACACTCTAAAAACCTTCTCCTGTACCTAAGTAAACCAACCATATTCCCCTCTTCCTATTGCAGCAGGCCCTGCTAAAACTATGTGTCCTCATCTTCCTTGTAGGATCCTTTTAGGTGCTGGAAGGCTGCTATAAGGTCTTCCCAGAGTCTTCTCTTGGGATGTTCAGCCTGGAGAAACATCTCAGCCTTTCCTTATAGGAGAGGTGCTCTGATTCCTCTGATCATCTTGGTGGCCTCCTCTGGACTCACTCCAAGGTCCATGTCCTTGCTGTGCTGAGGAGCCCAGAGCTGGATGCAGCACTCCAGGCAGGGTCTCACAAGTGAATAGAAGGACATCTAGTCTAAGTTCCCTTCTGTGTGTGCCTAAGGGTACAGCACTAAAACACAACCAGGATCCATGGCTAACTCCATTCCCCATCACCATTAATAGCACCAGTAAACTGCTTTATGGTTGTCCCAATTATTCAACTCCATGTGCAGTCCCAGCTTTACCCTGCAATATTATTCAAAAGATGTAACAATTACTGCTACACTAAAATATATTTCTTACTCTTTACAGACCTGATGCTTTGAATACATCCCATTTTCCAAAGCTATTTTTTAAATTGGGTCAACAAACCATCAACAGTCACAAAGTATCTATAGCTTTATCTAGGAGCATCTTCTATTGAACTTGCCATTCTATTGTTCCAAAATACAGAATAGGCCTCCTAAGAAATACTGGAATTCAGACCTTCTACACTAACACTGGAAAATGAAGGATAGAAAATAATATTAAGGCTTCACTGGGTGTGTTAATCTCCTGGTAAGTGCTGTAGCATACAAAAATCACTGTTTATATTGAAGGTACCTATTTTGATACATTACACTGCATTCAATACACCAGGGCTTTTAACCTTATAGTTAGTACTAAAATATAAACAAAAATACCCCTGCTGTTCTTTCTTTACAATGTTATAGCTGAGAAAAAGTTGACTTAACGTATTGGATGTTTTTTCTGCCTTCTAAAACATCTATTTCAAAATCAGCAGAATCAGACATTACATAATGCAACTTAAGCCACTGTCCTTTTTCATGGAAAAATCTAACTAGTTGATTAGCTAGAGAAATTCCTGTCCCTTTCCTCCTTAACACATGCACATGGTAAAGTCAGATAATAGTATAACCTTCACATGTTTTTAATTTTCCAGGTGAATTTAGTATCTAACATGGCTCTAGCATGGATGATATCACAAGCATCAGTTGTTGGACTCGCTGGGAATAAGCACTGTTAGGATGCATCAGTTACTTGCAAGGTTATACAGAAAGGGTACATTCTTCAAGGAGAAAATTGTTCCTTTTCTTCATCTGCTTTTTCTATTCAGCAGCTACCTCTGTATTCTCCAAAATGCCGTTACTTCACAGCTTTTGAACTTTCTCAGCCTTTTAACTGTGAGAAACACGGATGAAAAAGGCCAAAAGAAAGCTGTGTACCCTCCAACAGACTGGGCCACCAGGAGATGGCCCACCTCAAATGTCACTTGCCTGCTACTAAAGATATGTCCTCAATGGTATCAACAGCACATGGCTTACAACTTCTGTGTGAAGCAAAGTATTTCTGAATCATATGTGCAAGTCAAATGTGAGCCTTGACACTTCTATCAGGAAGAAAAAATTACATTTTATTATAGCAAAAGCCATTCTCTAAAAGTATACTAACTTTAAAGAATATCTTTACTCCATTTCAATCTGCAACTTATATTTCAAGCATTACAGGGCAAATTGCTTTTGTAATTTAAGTTATTTAGAATGCAGCAGAGAGTTTGATGGACAAATAGATTTACACCAGCTCATGTAGTTTTCTCAATTCTCTTATTTAGAAACCATTACACTTATTTGGTGAAAAAATTGAAACCTACCCAGGCTCATTCCCAAATTCAGATTTATACTACCATTTAAACCTGGCTAAACTAAAAGATTAAGGTAAAATATTTTTTCTATGTGCATTATTATCAAGACAAACAATGTCAGTGACATGCATAACATTTAACATTATTTTGACATTATGCTGAATACAATATGTGCACTATATTTTAGGAAAGCCTACAAACCAGTTTGGAAAATAATTTATATTAGTGGATAACTCTATGACATTGCTGGCATATTCCTAAACGTTTAAGATACATATTTTTTCTTAATATTTACTGGTATCTAATTGTATTGTCATTGACAATCAGAACTGAACTACCATGCCAAAAAAATTACAACCTAAAATGTGGAGAGCATACATATCAGTGATACAGAGCTTAAAAATCATTTTGATCACTTTATGCCACTTCTACAGGAACACAAATGAATTTTATCAAAGAAACACCTGTGACACAAATGACATTTACCCATTTTAAGCTGTGCACATATATTGCAAAAGCAAAGGAAAGGCAGGGGCATGCTCACAAAAGCTGCAAACAGAGAGGAATATCATGCATACTGTTCACAACAACTCACAGGTTATTAGAAAGCCATTTGTAAAACAGTTAAGCCTTTTATGCCAAGCATTGCTTTCATTTTAATGACAGTAATTCCCCTTGCCTTCAGTGGGAATTACACCTGTGTAAATGAGAGCAAATGTAGGGCAGGAAATAATTTGACCATAAAAGAAAAGAACTTTAAACAGAAAAAAGGCTCTAACCACTTTGTCCTCCTGGAGTTCATATCCACGAAAGCAAGAAAGAAAGGACAGGGGAAAAAAAACCACAAATAAGGAAAGAGTCCATCCATTTTAAAAGTAAGTACTAGAATTTTTTTGTAAGATAAACACATAAATATCAAAGGAAGTAATATATATATTTCTTATTTTCCCTAGTGGTGAAGGAGATATAGTGAAAATAAGTAATTTTAATAATTTTCATGATTTTTTCATGAGTGAAATTGAGACTATCTTATAATAAAAAATTGTAGAAAAAATGCTCAAAGGAAGTAATTTTCATAAAAATAATTTGTGAGTCATTCCTGAATTATCTTCACAAAAGAATGGGTCATCTCATCAAAAGGATGCAGCATCTAGCTCATACCTTGGACCCCAATACTGCAAATGATCAGCATTCATCAATCCTTTGCACTTGCAAAGAGTGATCAGCATTCATCAATCCTTTGCACTTGCAAAGAGTTCAGTGAAATTAAGAATTTTTGTTTACTACAGACAACTTGAGGGTATTCAAATGGCAAAACTGCATGTTAGTCACTCAAGATATCTTTAAAATCCTGGAGTTATAAAGCACAAGGAGACAGACTTTGTCACAAGTGTTTGCTGCATGTCATGCCAGGTCTATAACACATATACTTTCCTTTTCATACCCATCAGTATTATATACAAACATTCCTATTGGCTATTTTCCTCAAAGAAATTGTCTTCTTAGCTATCTAAATTGTAAATGGAACAATACTTTAGAAAAATAACTTTTAATATTTTTAGTAAAAAATATTCCCTCTTCTACTGAATGAAGAATGGTGATTTTTATCTGGTATTTTAATTTCACACGCCAATACAGAGACTAAATGAAGGCACTTGGTTAAGCATTGACTGTGCTGGGAATACAACTGCTTACCAAAAAAGGGTGACAATTAATTTGTTTTTCCAATACCTGTATGAAATGTAACTTTGTAACACCTAACTCTCAGAGAAGGCTTAGGTTCCCTCCAATCCTAAAGTTACAAACAAACAGGAGAGAATACAACAGAGGCCAAACAAGACAGTCAGGCAATAAAACACACAATATACAAGGAGAAGCTGAGGGAGATAGGATTGTTTGGCCTAAAGAAGGCTGGGATAGGGAAGGATGTGGGAAGACAGGAACTACTTGCATCCCTCAACTATTTGAATTTTAGCTATAGGAAACACAAAGACAGAATTTTCTTGAAGATGCACAGGAAATAAACAAAATGTAACAATTAAGGTATGTATGGCACGTAAGAAAAACAGAAAACCACAAGAGTTGTTAATCACTGAAAGAGGTTGTCTCGTGGAGTTTGGGATTCACTCTCTTAGGAGGTTTTTACAATTCAGTTGAACGAGGTTCTAAAAACCTCATCTGACTTTGAAGTTAATCCTGCATGGAGCAGGAGATTGGTCCAGAAAAACTTCCACGGGTCCCATCTGACCCAATTTATTCTATGATCCTATGTTCAGTGGCAAAAGATTAAAGCATTTTAAAGATGCTATGGGTTTTAGTGGTGTTCTCAGTTATACAAATTGTAAATAGCATAGGAAGCGATCTAAATCACAGGACATCCATGCATTATCACTCTGTGGGCAGAGAAATATTTTTCTGCTCAGTACCAGGTGGTCTCATACTTTCCTAGCAAGGTTTCCTGTCCCATTGCAGTAAGAAAGAAAGCAGTGTTCAGAGACATTTTGTATGAAAACATCTACAGCCTTGATTTCTCATGCTCACCTCTGAAGAAGTACACTCTACTATCCAAGAGAATTACAATCCATAAGCATAATTCAAAATACTGTCATTCATACTTTGATCATAACAGTAACCAAGACTTAATTCACACAATCAACCTGTGTTGAATAATGTCCAGGATAAAGACTCTCTTTTCAGAAACAAGCTGCAAAATATAAAGATATGAGAAGAAGTTCAAGGCACGCCATCACGCTTTACCAAACACCTATGACTTCCTCCAGCCTCTCAGCTTCCTCCACACACACTGACAAACATTTTTGAGTTCATAGCAGTACCCTGCAAGCAATTATGTTATTGAGAATCTGAAAGACAGCCTAGTCAGGCATTTCAATAGCAAGGACATTAGAGAAATCATTCTATTCAGTTTTCAAAGAACAGAGGTATTTGTCCTGTTCCACACGAAAATGCAGCTGTATTTTAACAGTGGTTTTAAGGAGAAAGGTCTTATCTCCATGAGTATTCAGTCACACAGAAATGTTAACAAAATAAGTGGAATTCCATCCTATACTAAAAAAAAAAAAAAATGTAGAATGAGTCAGTATTTATCCCTTATCCTTTTTTAAAAGATCTATTACAAGGTCAATCTGGCATCTGACTGCATGAGCCAAAGCTACTCTTCAAGACTGTACGTTTCTCACTTTAATTGCCTAAAATTTTAAGTCTGGGTAAAACTTTGTGTTCTTCACTGTATCAGGATCATAACAACCTCTAAGGTTTATGAAAGCTTTATAGTAAAGAGTTCAAACATGAAGCTTCTGTTGAAATTGAGACCATCATTTGCTGTATATTGAGATCAAAATAGCTATCCAATTTAAATAAATAAATAAAACTAATAACAGAAATAGTTTGTGCAGTTGCCATTTGAAGGACTGATAATATCAACAAAGCTTGTATTAAAATCACAGGGGTTTTTAACAATCAAGAGAATCCAAAGAATCAGAACAGAAATGCAGATTCTGAATATTGGTTCTGCTAGGTATAAGTTTGCAAGCAAAGTAGTTTTTAAGTAAATTTTACAGGAGCAATATCTCTTGGTTCAAAATGGTAGTTTACTGTTTAGAGGAATCCTTTCCTCATGTTTGCAGCGTTATGTGTCTTTTGTAGAGAAATGCAAACTCAAACCATATTTTCTAAAGACCAACTTACTCGTATGCAATAACAAATCATGGAGTTTATTCCAAATCCTAGTGACTTAGAAAACCTGATTGTGACAGACTAATTCTTCAGTGCTTGCTAATTCTCAACAGAATGGAAATGATTATGCATTACCACAAGTATGCTACAGTCTCGTGTTGCAACTCCACACAGATCACATTGCAAGTCCAGCAGTTAGAATCATTCAGTAAAGGGAGCTTGTTTTTTTCAAAATCAAACAATCCCAAGGAAATTATCAGAATGCAAAGCTTGCACTGAACCAGGGGAACTGAGAGAAGTTCCCTACCTACACCGTGCATGTTTCCCATGTTGTTTTTGGGTCCTACAAAATGACTGAAAATCTCTTACTATTGTTCTTCAAAGACAAAGAAATAAGGATGTTTCAGAGGCTCCAAGTGCTAGTGAGTTGCCAAACACTCTGAAAGAAGGTATTCAGGATGCATTAGGTTAACTTTCTAGACAAGCATTGTTTCCTTTCTGTACAAGTAAAAGGTTGGTTTAGTGAACTGCCATTCTGAGGTGCTAAAATTCCTATTTGCTGCACAAAATGTTGTATCAAATCTGGAGGCTGTATTTTAGCATTTAGATTTCTCACCTGCATAAACCTCATTCTGCTGTCTACTGACTTATTCAATGTGCATTTCCCTATACAAATTAGTATATAATAAAAAAAGAACAGGAGTATATTTAATATTTCAGTGGTACTCTTATCACTAAGAATTATTACTGCTTGCTCTCACATGATTTATTATTTAAATTTTAATCAATCTGAAAGTGTTCATAAACATAAAAGATGACTGTTCAAGGTTTTTTTACTCCCTTGAAATTTAATCCCCATTTAGCTAAATACACCATTCACCAAGATAATAAATTGTACAGAAGAAGTGCTACCATTATCATTTTTATTTGTTTGAGCTAGAAGGAACTCCCACATAATTATAATTTTGTACAGCTTGAACTGAATGCTAATGCTCACATATTTAAGGCACTTTAACAAAACTGAAAAAGGAATAAATCATCCAAGCATTTTGAGAATCCTAATCTAATGCTCTGACAACTGTCAAAACATTTCCACTCCCTGCTCTTTCTCATGGCCATGAACCATGTAAGCAGTAGTCAGCCTTGAGACCTTTGAAAGAGGAGCATTCTTTGCAATTCTCCATCATCTGAGGTGCATGCTGCTAATACTGGCCTGTACTAAACAATTTAGGAGGAGAATCTGGAGTAAAAGGCAAGAGTTTTGCTTGAAACTTGATATTATGAACATCTCAAACAGATCCACCAAAGAACATTTCAGACAGCATAACTATCACCTTTTATAAGGTCCAAGGCAGACATTAAATATATATATAATGTCTACAGAGACCAAAAAAAAGCAAATTTAAAATAGGAAGTTAATAGAAGTCATCTTTCCAGAAACTGAAATTGTATTCAGGAGAGAGATAAGGATGAATTCTGGTAGACCAAAATAGTTTTAACAGAATAATCAGTGTAGGCATAAAGCAAGGAGACTGCCACACTCTTTCTGAATTAGATCTTTTTTGTTCATATTCACAGTGATTAGGAAGGTATTTACTCTAGAATATTATTTCATGCAGAATAAACTGGAGGACATACCTTGAACTAATATTTCAGAAAGAGAAGCAATAAAGTGAGTCAACAAAAAACATGTTTTTCATTAAATTATAGTTAGTGTAAAGAATCTCCAGTCTAAAATAATTAGTAACTGTAATACAGTCTTTCACTGATAAGTATAAAAGTTGGCAAAAATCCCAAAATGTTTTTAAGGAATTTCAACATTATATCAATTGAAGAATAGACAATTGAGTCTGACGTCCACATTGGACAGAGTTTTAGAAACTCAAATACACAATAAAATTACCAGCATGTGAATAAATTATGATAAAACATGGAGAAGTCAGAATGGATTTAGTAGAGGGAATTCACATCTGCTACATGTATTAGAATTCTTTCAAGTAGTCACAGAGAAAGTAAGAAAATGGGATTTAGTGCTACTGCTCAGCTGGAATTACATGCTTTTAAAGAATCTCAGCTGCCATGGAATAGGAATAAATTCATCCATGAGAAAATTTAATTAATGAAAGGAGAAGAAAAAAACCCAGCAATAAATGATCAGGGTTTTTTTAAGCAAAAATTTCACCAGCAAAGCCTCACAGGAGATCAGTCCAGAGATACTCTGTTCACCTTATTCACAAATTATCTAGAACAAAAATGAATGAGGTGCGGGGAAGCCTCACACTACAATTGCAAAAAGAAGAAATAGAAGAAAATGCCAGCTGAGAAGTGTTGCAGAACAGTCTCAGACTGAATGGAGAAGTTGACTTATTGAAAGACAGATTTGCATTAGACAGTAAGAAAAGCTATCTGTGGTGAGCATGGTGAGTAGGAATTACCTAAGACTCTGTGGAAGAACCTCATTGGAAATCTGTCAAGAGAAGTCAGACATATCTGTCTGTCAAGCTCAAATGATCCCTCTCAAAGAGAATCTAAATGGTGTATCAGAATGTGTCATTAGGAAATGAAGAATTTTTCCTAGCTCTATGTTTCTAAGGATGTAGGCATAATGATATGCCTACATCAAATATCTGTCATAATTGGTTTTTGTAATCAGTTGAAATGAATACAGAAATTACCTCTCTTTTTACTAGCAACATGACTTAGTTATTTAAAAAAAAATATGTAAACATACTGAAGGCAGCATTTTTAAGTTACCTTAATGAAAACCAAGGTGATTTCACACATTTAGACATAATCTCAGTTACTTTAATTATCAGGAACTATTATTAAATTTTTATAATTTTTTATTTTTTTATACTTTGTTAATCAAAAACTTCAGTCTGTTATTTAAACCTACTTTTCAATCTTAGGCCAAGAAATACATAACATGCATACTATTGTCTCCTACCTTACAAAAGATAATATTTACCAATTGCATGGTACTTGTAACGAGCATATTACTGAAAAAATTGACTTATGTAACTAAATTATATAAAAATATCACATGAATAAACATTAAAATAATTAAATTGTATTGTTTACAAAATACATATTTTCAAAAAAGACTAGCATAATACTTCCTGAATATTGCCATAAGTCTTCCACAACTATGTGTCAGAACTGGAGAAAGATTCTGTGTATCAGATATGAACATTTTATCTAAAATGTTGAGTAAAATTATCTCAGAGGACTTTTCTGTGATTACATCAGTTGTGCTGAATTTTATACCCTATCCTTCAGCTTTTTTAACAATTCAGATGGCTGTTTACCACTTGTTATACTATAAACTCCACCATATACAGAACAATATATCTTAGTGCATTTAATTATTTCCCAGAAATAGGTTAACATTTGCATATGTATGCACATATAAATATGCATAATATGTGTGGATATGTACGATAGCTAATAAATATTCTAAAGCACAATATTATATTATATAAAATTTTCTAACACTAATTCTACAATAATCTTGTACAGAAGAGCCTTTGCAAGCAGGAAAGAAACAAATCCTTGCTCTACTTTTTAATAATCAATATCTCAATATTAGCATCACTAGATCACTAGATATACTTCTGTTTCTCAAATAGAGATTCACTCTCCAACCAAAGAAATTTACTTGCTTGTTAGTCAAAAAAGGATATGTGTTAACATAAAAGCCATAATCACAAATTCATATGCAATTGGAAATTACATGAAATGAGGCCAGGTATCTTAAAAAGCCCTGGGTAGATTTCTCCTTAGAGGAAATCCATTTCAGTAGTTATGTGATTTGGATTCATAAGCAATGAGTTCAGGAGGAGCCTGCTGCCCAGCCCTCACAGCTCCGTACCTTGTTGGACCGCAGGGACACTCTTCCTCCGCAGCGCGCGCAGAATTTCGTTTGGCAATAGGAACAGTTATGGCCACAGCCATCAGCAAACTTGGTTTTGTGGCAGATGCCACAGGTTGGGGCATCACCCTTCTGCTCCTGGTGCTGCTGTGATTCTTCACCCATCTTCTTCACTTGCTCCTTATACATCTCAAACTGCTGATGTAATTTTCTGCAGAAGAGAAGAGATCATTAGTTGTTGTTTACTTTTTCCCACAAATACTTCACAGTCACTAAATTATAATCATTTTTACAAATCAGAGAAATACTGCAGTAAAGAAAATATATTTAATTTATAGTGTTCCAGAAGTGCTACATTCAAGAACTACTTCTTTTTCATTATAACTTAACTCTAGGAGGAAGCTCAACATTGACAACACTGAGCTCACAGTCCAGCTATTACAAAGAGATGAAACTTTCCTTTAGGTGGGACCAGATGTTTGCTATAAATACAACAGCTGGAAACACAGGATAAGTGATTCAAGAGCTCAAGTGTTAAATAATAAACTAGCTTAGAGGAGGGAAAAAAAATCTAATTAATTCTTTAAAGTATACCTTTATCTAATCCCACCAGATAGATGCAAATATCTTCTCTTGATCTAGCTTATCTTCATTTATCTAACAACACTGCATAGAATAATGATTCCAAAATTATTTTCAATGACTTTCCAATCACCAGGTTTAAGCTCATAATAAGTTACCTCATATTAACAAAATTATAAATCATTTAAGCCATTCATATCATTGGATAGGAACTCTCATCTCAAGTAAAATGTAAAGTAGAAGACAGCCTTAGATGTAAAATCCAGGAAAAATTGCTTAAGATACACACATACATTTACCATCTATTTCCAGAACTAGAAACAAATGCAGTCAGTGGCCATGAGTGCCAGAGCTGCAATGTTAATTTGTCATGTTAATCCATCCATATTTCTGAGTCCACAATCATCTAATCAATACATGATAATAGGAAGTGTGTCATGCTGACCAAACCTACAGACACATCAAATGCTCTATAATGGTAGTTTTTCTCAAAAGCTCTCTTTCTAAAGGTAAATTATGTCATGGGAAATTTAATTTTCATTGCAAATAGCCATAATATTTTAGCTTTTGCAGATTCTGAAAAAGATGGGAAGGGTGGCATTGCATATCACGAGAGTTTCAAACCCATTGAGAAAGAAAAAAAGAACTTTTACTTCGCTTTTTTTTTATCACTGTGATTTAAAGGGGTCTGAACAGTGATGTTTAAATTCTTAGCATGGAATTCAACTTGCCTAATTTTGCAATCAAGACTTTAAAGCTTAATAAATTAGATGTTACTTATCTAATTTAGGCAGATTTTCTAGTTCCCTGAATAAGTTCACACAACACCCAAAAAATTAAACACTTTTTATCAAACATTAAAAATGTAAAGTAAGACCAAAAAAAAAATTGCAGAAGGCATTTATTTTTCCTTAGAATTATTCTTCTTGAAAATATTGAGATTAAGTTAATAAAAAATACACATTAATCATAAGATAGAACAAAAAATGACCTCCTAGAAAACAACTAAATCCAGGAGACCAACTTCCTTCGACATAAATATGCCATTTATGTAGATCACATATAAATTAATGATGCAAAACTATTTCATCAGAATTTTCAGAGGTGCCTACCAAAACAAATATTACCCAAGTCAGTTAAAAATTAACTCAAGCAGTTATTTACCATGGATATTCACACATATGGCAAGAATTGTTGGGATTCACTTTGTTTTTCAAGCAAACTCCCCTAAGAATGTACTTTACATTAGACCACAGAGGAATTGTAGGAACAGGCAAGCAGCTCCCTCTCTCCAGCAGGAAGGACAGGAGGCTGGAGTCGTGCCTCTCCTCCGTACTAACCTGCAGCCTGAGCTCCCAGCTGCCACCAGCCCTTTCCCAAGAAGGGGCAAAGAGGGTTACTTCACTTGCTGATGTGTCATTTTTCTGTGTACCTGCTCTCGTCACTTCAAGATCAATCCTGAGTCCAGCAGTGTGGACTCCCAGCAGCAGTGGCTCCCTTTTCCCTCGCCTTCAGCCCTGTCCCACCCATACCAGCAGGGAGAGGGGCTCATCTGGGACCTCTGCAGGAGGGATAGCAGGGTTGGCATTGCCCTAAAAGCCATTTGGGCAGTCCGGAGCGAGGAGCTTCCTCTGCCTTCTCCCTGCTTCCAAAGAGCTCATTGTTGAGTGCTCTTTGTTGAATGGGGCAAAACACAAGTTACTAATAAGAAAAAGCTGAATGAAGTTGAAAAAACTGGAAGTCTGGAAATGTGGCACATTTCAGTTTTTACACTGACAACGCTATATAATTGGTAGTTGGTAGTCTGGCCTGTTTCCATCAATAACACATGTAATCTCTGAGACCTTGCCTGCCTTTTAATTTTGCTTAACACTGCATTCTTCATTTAAAGCATATTATCTATGCTGAACTCCAAGTTTATTTTTAGGCTGCATTCAGTTTTGTGGCTTCCTTATAATCTACAGCCTTTGTTTGTATGATTACTTGCTTACCAGTCTCACTGATGCATAAAAAGCACAAGGCTTTTGCCAAATCTTAAGCCTCATGTACTGAAATAATTTCACTTGTATTTCCTCTTGGGCACAAGAATCTATGTAAAGGTCATAACTTTTCCTTTAAAGTATAAACTTTCCAAGGTTATACAGAGTAGTTTTCCAAAATCCTTGTTTTGTAGGAGACACATAATCTGCCAAAATTGTTCCTTATTACATATTTTTCTGTTTTGAGAAAAATATTACATGCATTGATAGCTGTCAGAAAAATTTAAAACAGAGAAGACCAGAATCTATGAAATATTCAGTTAGACACAATATGTGTTCTATTTACTAAGCAGAACCACCTAAAATGAATATGTACTCAAAACAAAATACAGAGCATTCATTTTAGGAATTTCATTTTTTAAATGTTGATCTGTTTTGTAGATAAATAATTTTTTTTATCATCTAGCCTGTACAGGTTTAAGCCAAAATTTAAGCTGAAAACACATAGCAATAATTAGGTGCTTAGAATAGCACAGTATCTGAAACACATTCAGCAAAATGTTTTCTTTTCAGAAAACATAATACAAAATAAAATTCCATTTTGTTCAAGCTGTCTGCAGTCATTGCTGCCTGAGGGGCTTGGAAGTTCACTTACTAGGGAAATGAAAGTAACCAGTACCAAGGCAAACTTCAGAGACTGAAACCAAACTCAAGTATCCCAGACTACAACTTCCAGTCCCGACATCCAGTGAGTTACTCTGTTAATGCAAGAGGTGAAGATGCTAGAGCCATCCATGATAGCTTAGCTTGGAACAGACTTCTAAGATCATTGAGTCCAACTGTTCACCCAGCACTGCCAAGGTCACTGCTGATCCATGTCCCCAAATGCCACATCCACACATCTTTTAAATGCCTCCAGAGATTGTGATTTAAACACTTCCCTGAACAGCCTGTTCTGATGCTTGAAAACCCTTTCCATGCCGAATTTTTTTCTTAATATCCAATCTACACCTCCCCTGGTGCAACTAGAGGCCATTTCCTCTCATCCAACCACTGGTTACCTGAGAGAAGAGCCTGACCCACACATGGCTGCACCCTCCTTTCAGGCAGAGAGCAACAAGGTCACCGCTGAGCTTCTTTTTCTCCAGGCTCAACAACCCCTGCACCCTCAGCTGCTCCTCATGGGACTCCAGACCCTTCACCAAATTCATTGCCCTTCTCTGAACACACTTCGCCACCTCAATGTCTTTCTAGTAGTGAAAAAAAAGGGTTCTGACCAAGAGTTATATTACAGGCCAAACTTTTGTTCCACAATGAAAAGCCTTATTTTTAGAAATTATAGAGACTTTCTTTGTTAGCAAATTGTTATAGTTATATTAAATCATAATTAACTGCTCATTTAAGTAGAAAACTCAGAAATGCATATCCATGACCCTTATATAAGTGTAATTTGGCAATGGCCCCTGTAGCACATGCCATCTAGCTATACTGATTCAAAGCCTCACTCCATTACTACATTTGTTTCAAAAATACAAGTACGTACTTTAACAGCTGCGATAGATTTTAGAGGAAAAGCAGAAGTTGGCATGAGTTTACATATACACCTAATGATACTGAAAATTTACTCTGGGAAACTGGTAATTAAGTTCTGTTCTTGTGAGAATTACTTCCCTGAACCACACTTGTAATTGGCTGGGAGTTACAGTGGTGAAGTACATGAGGCTTATATGACCAGAAAAGTTTGTTTTCTTTAAAATAACATATCCAAGATAACTTCATAAGAAGACATCTCAGTGTGAAAAGTAACTGTTTTTAAGAATTAGGATTGCTCTGCCAGCATCAAGATATAGTTCACATAGGAATACTTGCTTTGTTATGGAATGGAGTTAATTTAATTCTGCTTTTCCTGATTGTCCACACCTCTCCAGAAATGAAAAATTCAATATCAGTCAAAAATTCAATATCAGTGAGTCTCTCCTGATCCATGTCAAAGGCCAGTAAGAAATCCAAGTTTATTATTGACATTTTATTACTGTCCTGAAATTTTAATTTTCTCCTCCCTTCCAGGAATAACCCTAAAACTTTCAGCATTTTACCAAAACTAAAAAAAAATTTACTGTCAAGAAGTTCTGAAACCATACCTACCTCCCAAAAGTTCACATAAATGTTTCTGAAACTTCTAAATCTGCTAAAAATCTGCCACTAAAAGGGCAACTGCTAAGAAAGAATCCAGGATGTTTAGGCCAGATGTGAGCGTAGAAGCCGCTTCTCATTTCCTCATTTCTCTCTCAAAGTTTTATTACAGATGTAGCACTTGCCTCATTTCGTATTCCCAGGCACAGAGCACAGATGTGGCTTTAATCCAGCTTCAAAAAGGGTTTGTTCACTTTCAGTTCTGCCAAGTCCATTCATTTAACAATTTTTCTGCTGGTGGCAATGACTGGTAGCATACAACATTCTTCCTGTACTGTACTCTTGAAGTTCTTGTTTTTACAACTGTGCCAGCTAACCTGTCACTGCCTACACCCACTTCTTAATGGATTTTACTCTTATATATAGAACCCCATGTGCTCGTAGAGGTTGGGAAACAGCAGGCTGAACAGCAGTTCTGCTGATAAGAACCCCTGGAATGGGTTGGAAATGGGCAATGGGTGGAAACCAGGCAAGGAGCCAGTGGTGTGTGTGCTTGCATTACAAATTGGACAAATTACATATGGTCCATATTAGCAAGAGTATGAGCAGCAGATTAAGGGAAGTTATTTGTTCCCTTTGACTGGCAGTGGAAAGGCTGCACCCGGACTATTGTGACCAGGTTGGTGTCTGCCTGCTATTGATGGATGTGGAAAAATATGACACATTTGACAAGTCCAGTTTGTCAACAAAAAAGAAAATTATCACATCTTAGCTCAATCCAGTGAAGAGGAATAGACTAAGGAGTGATTTAACACCTGTCTGAAACTAGCTATCTAATCTAAACATTACCTGAAAAGAAAAATTACAGAGCCAAATTCTTCCTAGTAGTCAAAAATCCAAGTCGAGCAGCAAAAGGCACTAACACGTCACTTAGTGAGGAGGTTCAGGCTGGGCACTAGAAGAAGCATGTACATTTGGAAGGCAATGCAGCACTGAAAAAGTTGTCCCGAGACACTGTGGGATCACTATGCTTGGAGCTTTTCAAAACTTGCCCAGACAGAGCACCATTAGAGTCTTGGCAATAACCATGCTCTGAGCAGGTCAGTTCAGAGACTCTCTTCAGAGAGAATTCCTGTTGTTACATCATTGGCAAGAGCTTTATGGAATCAGACAAGAGATATGAAGTATAAACCCAAGCAGAATCATAAGGAAAACTATTCAACAAGAACTATTTGGCTTACCAGTGTTGAAAAGAAAAAAACAACCACTTTTACTAAGAGAAAAGCCCCAGATCTTTATGTTTCTCATAAACTACTGTGAGAATAGCTCTCTCAAAGTCTAACCAATGAACCCACATTTGCTTTAAACTCTATGAAGTGCAAAGGGCAGAAAAACCTGGTTTTGCTTTATGCTTTGATATGGATATGCATAGGTGGTAAAATAGAAATGAAAACCAAAAAGCCCAACAATGTCCAGCAATGCAAAATAGGACATGTATTAATTGAAAAATTATCGTTTTGCCAGTATTCAACCGAAATGAGAAAGGGCACCACACAAAACTCCTCCTCAGAAGACTGTGATTCTGCTCTAATTCTACCAGATAAAGAAAAACTATTAAGCAACCAAAGACTCAAATCTAACTTCAAACAAAAACCTTACATATAATTACACTTGAAATTAACGGGTTATCACTCCGAGGCAGATAACACAACTAGAGTATTGAAGCCATTCACAATTCAGAGTTTTCAGCTTTCATATCAGTGAAAATGAAATATTGACAGAAAGTAGATATCAGCAGAGATCTCTGCAAACATTCACTCAATTCACAGCACTTTAACTTTCTTGCTGGCAAGATCTCAACAATCTCATTGGAATTGACGTAGGATTTCTAACTGTCTGACTTCCTCAAATAAAAATTCATTATTTTCTACTGTCAGTAGGTTTAAGTTCAGGAGCACCTAAGTGAAATATCTGAGCGTGGACCTTAGATTAAAAAAATATATTTCAAATTGAAAGGGCTTAAAAAATACAAGTGTCAAGTAAAAATGCTGCTTTTTAATCTATGCACTGGGATTTACAATAAGTAGGAGAAATCTAAGATATTGAAAAGAGCTAGACAAGCACTTACTTTGATTTCTGATCAAAGTACCAGTTTTAGCTAAACTTTCACGAACTTTTTCTTTTAAAACAGAAAGATACCATAAAATCCAATTCATTTGAATCTCTACCTGCCTTGAGTCCAAGAAATCTATTCAGACACAGCAACTCCCAAGCTTATCTCAGAAATGCACATAGTTTCTCCTGTGAGTTGTACTTGGCATAAATATTCTGATTTTCTTTTATTTAAGCAAAGAATATAGCAGAAAATGAACTCTACTAATTTTTTTCAGGCAGGAAATGTATTTTCCCTACTTTAAAAGTTAACAGGCAGATTTTTTCCTAGCATTTTCAGTATTTTGTTTAGAAAAAGAAGGTTAAAAGCCATATAATGACAATATTTACTGCTATTCAGCACCTCAAACAGTGAGATACTTCATTTTGACATTTTTTCTTAATAGATTAAATCCTCCTGAAAATTTCAGTGGAAACAAATCTGAAATTTTTAGCTTTTTCACCTATTATGTTTTGAGTTGGTTTACGGGTGGAGCTATCTAGGAAAAGGCCCATGATTTTCATGTCTTCTAATCTCTAACCTATTAAGGAGTTATTCTTTACTTTAATTATTCTGTGATATTCATTAACATGAAAGAGACACAGAGGAACAGTGACATAATTTTAAGTGCAGAACATCTTTAAAGAGCCTACAGATTTAACCACTCAGAGAAAAAGGCGGCCCTAAGCATAGTAAAATATTACTTACAAAAAATTAAATTTGTTCACAGCAAGAAAAATACTACCTGCCTCTCAATCAATGAGGTATTTATTTTTCAATATCATATTCTTAACAAATTCATAAAAAAACCTTTAAGAAACCAAAAAAAACCTCAAAAAAAAACCCTCTCAATATGGCCAACGCCTGGACCCCAGGTAAAAGTGGCAGAATTAAAATAAGTTCACACATATGGAACTTGATGTCTTTGGATACTTTCCCTAAAAAAATACTGTAAAATTCATACACTTTTAGTCTAATGCATAAATATATTCTAAATCTGAGTGAATTACACTGACTGTGCCATAAATGCTGAAGAGTAGAGAAAGAGCTAAGAGAAGAGAAAGGAAGGAGTGGCTGCTAAATGATCTTGCCCTTGGTTCATGCCAGTCCTGCTGCTCACTTACAATTCAAGTGGGAAAAGCCAACTATATCAGAGCTAACGAGCATCCAAAATTACCAGATCTCTCTTTCAGTGTCTTTTTTCCTTGCAAGGGAGCAGATGTAAAGATATAAAGATGTAAAGAATGTAAAGATGTTCTGGTTTGACCTAACATCATTTGCTTCATGCTGGAGAATGAACCCAAATATTCTCTGTTGGTGGGAACCTCATAACAGGCTGCTCTTAGAGGTAAAATACACGGCCAATATGATGACTTCAAGTTGGCCTGGCTCCATTATCTCTTTTCCCCACTTACTAGGGCCTCCGGCAAAGGCTTACAGGTCACACTGCATCACATTTTGTTCACAGTTTATTTGACCTCCCTAACAAAATAGAAAATATTCTCCCATTGCATTCTTCCTGACATCAGAATGAATTACTTACTTTGGTATGATCCTAAATAAATTTTTGGCTCAGATGAAGTCATGTCACTGACTCTAGCTTAACTTAAAACAGTCAGAAAGTCATTAAAAAAAAAAGACAAGCAAGAATGTGGAAAAAAAGACTATGTATTTTAATAAATGAATGTAAATGAATCAACAGAAAACACACCAGCTAGACAAACAGCCTACCTGGAACAGACCTATTTATTTTCCTCTTTATAATGCTCAGTATTGAATAAAACTGCAGCCTTTGTTTATTAACTTTGCTTATTAGCAGAAGTGAAACTGCTCTTTATTAACAGGGGAGCAAGGAACAATAGCTAAGTACAAAAGTCCTGTGAACACAAGAAGTGAACATGAAGAAGATTAACATATGGACTAAAAAGGACTGACATAATTAATGCTATCATATTTCTGTGTGGGTTTAATGATATCGAGATAAGCCAGACAAAATGCATAAAAAGGGAAAAGGAAGCGGGTAGCTCCTGGCTATACCTGTTACTCCCAGTTTTCCTCAGAACAACAGGCACTTGCTCCTAGCTTTTCCTCCACAGTTCAAAGATTAAATTGTAAGATTGTTTCTTGTGTCTTTCTAATTGTTTCTTGTTTATTAAAATTCATCTTCTACTGAACTGTTTATTCTACTTTTACAATCTATAACAGACATAAAGCTAGAAAGTTGCAACTAAGTTTTAAACAGACATAATAGAGTAAAACATCCAATTTATCAAGATCTTTTCCAACACTTGTTTGGTTATAAGAAATATGGGCATTTAAACTTAAAGACAATACCACATTGCTCCAAAAGTTTAATGGCCAAATCATTCAGACAAAGCTCCCTAATTTCTCCATAGCTGATAGTTATAAGAGTAACCACCTGTAAACAAGTAAGGTTCCTTCGTAAGTTCATATGGAAACTACTTTACACCTTTGAATATTTTCACACCACTCTGTTTTATTTCAATGTAACCGAGAAGGTTGTAATTATTCTTTTCTGGATCCTATTTAAATAATTCTATGTTACAACAGAAGTTTCCACAACTTTCATGCAAATATTATGGTGATTACACTGTGATATTTTTCCTCATGCTCCATAGCTGCTTATGCTGCTCATAGTTAAAAAGAAAATCAAAAAATCTTTTCTTAAACCATTGTGAGCATGTCTATTCCTACCATGCTTTTCTTATTTGACTCTAAAATAAACATTCTTAGCTGCATTTTTGATTCTTTCTCCATAAACAAAGTCTTCATTTTTCCTCTAATGGATTTTTTCATCTAATTCTTTACCCTCTCCAGCTGTACTGGAAGTATCAGTGTGACTCTGGTTTTAATGCCTAAGAATCAAGAGGGTAAGCTAAATCCATACTGTTACACATAACAGTGGTAGTTTTCCTTCTGCTCTTTACCCTTGCAACAAGGCCAACACTTCCCAGGTAATTTTAGGTCTCATTTAAAGTAAGATTAACCATGCCAGTTGTAATTGAAAAAGTGCCTGACTCTCCAAGGAAACTCTCCAAGTTCATTCCACAACTGCATTCATGCAGTTAAAAATATTTTATCTCCAGTTCCATGGCCTCGTCCCTGTGTTTGTAATCCACACTATCCCAAAGGAGCTGCTTTGATGAAGTGCTGAAGCTGTAAGAACTGAACCTCAGCTGACAATAAGATCAGGAGCAAGCAGTTCAACTTACAGCAAAAGTAGGTTTCCAGGAACTGTAAAAATTACAAATAATTATGGGCAATTTTTTAACTAACCCATTACAAAAAAAAATATGTAAAAAGTCAGTCTGTACGCTTTACATATCCAGATACCTTCAACTTCACGTAAATAAGTTTTGCCAATTCTGATACAAAAAAAAAACAATTGTCTCAAATACAGTGGTGTTTCAAGTTTGGAAAAATAGTCCTAGTGACAGAAGGAACCTTTTAGAACTCTCTCATTTAACAGTAACAATGCAACATGAGCTCAAGCTTTACTGAATATTAAAAAGGGCTCCATCAGAGACACCTTACAATAGGTGATACTCTTTGAATCTTCAGTTCTACTGATGCCATGGTATTATCATGCACCACTGCTGCTAAGCACTTTGGACAACTGAAAGTGGAGTTTTCAGAAATTGTGCATAGGAATAGTGAATCTTTCTTTCTGCATTCAGTCTGATGACAACCAGCAGCTGTCCTTAATTTCTATAAGAAAAGGCACAATGGAAAGGGAAGATCTTTAGCCTTATATTGCAGTAAAAGAAGCACATCAGGCATAGCATTATTCACATCCAGAATCATGACACTCTCAACTACCACCCCTTGCAGTTGTCTATCTATCAGAAAATCCCAACCAGAAACCAAAATGTCTCTAGACCTACAAGTCAATCAACCACAAAAGATCCCCAGGTAAAAAAAAAAAAAGCAGAAAGGGTCAGAACTCCTTGCTGAACGGAAATAACATCTTGTGATTTTTTTTTTTTAAACAAAAAGACAGAAAAGTGTTTTATTTTCTAGAATTATGCTTCTTTTGCAGCTGTTGCAGTACCCTTAATACATTATGAGCTTTATGCAAAACTCAAGACTCCTACTGGGATATTTTCCACACACAGTTCAGATAGGATGTATACAAACTTTCATATCCTATACAAAAATTCTCACCTGAAATCTAAACTCCTAGAAATACACTTGGCTCCCATAAAAGTTTCCTTTTACAGTCTATTTTTATACTACCATTCTACTTTTTGTATCTATGCTGATAAAAACATGCTGATTTTTATAGTTAGAAGTTTCTTCCTGATTCACTTGAATGCTGTTTTGAAGCAGAAATATTACACTAATAGAAAAGCATTAGAAATCCAGTTGTCCCTTAATTATCTCCACATTTTTGCAGATACTGCTTATTTTAGGAATTGTATTAATTTTAAAGGAACCTGAGGCACATTTATAAATATTTTAATTACTAGAAGTTATTTTTATACAGCCTTATTATTTAAAGTATACAAATTACTGTCCTAGCTAAATTATTCACTCAGAAGAAGTTTCACAGTTTATCTTATATTTTACT
This sequence comes from Ammospiza nelsoni, assembly GCF_027579445.1. NCBI lineage: Eukaryota > Metazoa > Chordata > Aves > Passeriformes > Passerellidae > Ammospiza > Ammospiza nelsoni. The sequence continues at coordinate 129,352,134 of NC_080633.1, forward strand.
TGTTTGCCCAAATGACACTTTTATTAACTTTATTCTAAATTTCCTTCTAAAGGGATACAGTATTTACCAAATGTGACAGAAAAAGAGGTTAATTCATATGTTGGCAATTAAGCACATTGCAACATTATTACATTTATAAAGGGCATCTCCAGCAGAGATAGTATTTCTCATAGTAACTCGAGTTACTTTTTTTGGATCATCTGTTGACTTACAGTAGGAAGTCATTCACTTCACAACTGTAGTTTTAGAAATGTCCAAAATAAGTAACATACTGTGATCAATGTTTTTATCCTTACTATAAATAGAAAAATTACTTTTTCATTGGACAATTACACACATAGCCAAAATAAACACATGCTAAATAATAGGTCAGACTGTCTCGGCTCCGAAATGTAACACCTCCTGACATTGCAGTATCATGATTAGAATGAGTTCATTCCACATTGTTTACAACATTCATGAGCATTTTCAATTATTAAGTAGCCCCTATCTTTTTACTTCTGTGACAGGAGTGTTCCTATCTTGATGATTTTCCTTTTCTAACAAACAGGAAATAAATGTGACCAATGCTGGGAAAGCCAGTGTAAGCAAGTCTTGGTTGTGCTCAACACATGGTTGTCTCAACTTCACCCAAGCAAACTACATCAACATGTCTGATGCTGAATAATCACCACCAGAAGTGGAATTTGCAATTATTCCTGATGCATCTCAGTTTTGACTGTGTCAGAATTCTTACTGTAAAAGTAGCACCAATGAAGCCACATTGCCAGCAGCACTCTAGGGGGAGAGCCTCTTGAAAGCTTGCCAATTCTCAGAACACTTATTTTCCATACTGCTCATATTTTTAAAGTAACAGGAAGTAAGGCCAAAACACAAATTAATTTCATCATGCTAATAGATACATAATTTTTTTTTAATGAGGAAGGAGCTCAGTGAGACTGCTCACCTGCAGAAGGGTCTTCTTGTAAGTGTGTGAACAAGGTGTGTAATGATTTTTGCCACACTAATTATATCTAAATCCATGCCTCCATACCTCCCCTTTACTGTAAAAGTGCACTGAACTCAAACTTCGCTTCTCAGAAGTAAAATATGTCAGTTTACGTTGCAGCAGTATTTCTTCACTTAAGAGTAAAAGTATTTGATAAAAAGTATTTTGTAAAAGACAAGAAATTTTGGCATCAAAAACTGTATAAATAGTAGTAAATCTAATACTATTTCTGACAGATAATGCTTGAGTTTTCCAAATAAGTGTAGTTGTACAAAACCACCCCAACTAATCAGTGTCAGAGAGAAGATCAGAATTTAATCCTATATTGAAATCCTTTAACCTCTTAATTAAAGCCTATTAATTAACCATTAAGAGCTCAGAGTTTCTGGGTACACATGAGGGTTGTAAGAGAATGAAGCCAGGCTGCCTGCTGCCCATAACCCCACAGAGTGAAGGAAGCAGCAGCAGCAGGCCTGGGAGCTACCAGAGGGAGCAGGGACACTAACAATTCTGTGAATATCTGCTTTCCTACAAAGCTTGAGTACTGCTGCAAATATAAATAAATTTTACTCACATTTGTATAAGCGCAACTGCACTTAAACACGAAGAGTAAGTCTTAGCCTTTTTTTTTTTTTGTATTTTTATTGCTCAGTGCACATAGATTACTATCTTGTTATGCCATCGTGTAAATTGCTGAGAAGCCTTTTTTTCCTTTTTTTTTAATAATAATATCTGCAGGCCTAATCCCTTAGTGGGTTCAACGCAAATCAAACTTTGTAGACTCTGGCGGAAGGAAAGTCTTACTTTATTAGGTGATTTTCCTTTTGGTCTTTCTCAAAGAGGTACCCTCAAGTACCCTGCCATGACTTTGTAAAAAATCTACTATCCTAATTGTAGACATTGTGGAATAAAATCTGGGGGGAAACAATATTTATTATCCTCCCTACTGCAGAACGTGGTCAATTCCATCCTGCTCAAAATCAATTGCCACTCTTATTTTGTATGTCTTTTGTATGCAGGACTGACCAGACATCACTATTCAAAGATGAAACAATATCAATACTGATACACTACCAATTTTTTCTGCTATTGTAACTAAGCTGCTACAACAGGATCTTTGTAACAGTCTGTTTCCAACCTTGGGAGAAAGAGCCTTCTTTAAATATGGACACCCAAAGAAGCAGTTTATTATACCTGCATCTTACTTTCATCTTTCTCTGGCCCCTGAAGGTAGAGTCAAAAGAGAGGCAAAGGCACAGCTGGGCTATCACAGCCAATACCTGAACAAATCACCAGAGAAGTTGTGATCCTAGGATTATCACAACTCATCAATGTTGCATGTCTAAGCAAAGAAAGAATATTCATTTAGTGTACATAGGTAACTATTATTGTAACAGCTAGGAAATGGGAAATGTACACAATAGAGTCCCAAATCCAATAGTTAATCTTTCAAAGAATAGTTTCCAACAGAGCCCACAGCCTAATATTTTCTTAATAAAATTCAATATAGCTACTGTAAAGAGAAGACAGCAGCAACATCACTAGACATGATTAAATACGACTACAGTATATTTGCTAATTTAAATTCACATTTAATCCTGAAACAGACAACATGCTGCTGTTTCTGAAGTTACCTGTTAATCAGATTTTTGGCATACAAATATTAGTGGTTTTCACCCTGTTGGTGAACACTGCACTAGAAACAATAAAACATGTTTAGCTCTTAGGTACATAAATGTGAGAAGGGGCGTCCACAATTGCTCCAAAAGTGTTTTCTGACATGTTCTGTATACATGGATAAAGTACACCTGAGATTAGAGGCCTGACTCCTCCAGCTGACAAAAATCTAAGTTCTCGCTGCTTCATAGCCTCACACTGAAACAAGAAAATCCATTTCCTACAACAAACCTATTCTTACTAATCAGCAGTTGAAAAAGAGAATATACACATGGATGCAAAACTTCCTAAAGGATGAGAAAAAGGTGACATGTGAAAGAGTAACTTGAGTTACTGATCACCTTTCAAATTTTGGAGCAATTGAATCATGTCAGTGACAAATCCAAATTCCAAATATTCCTCAGTAAAAACTGGATTTTTGTTTCTGTGACAGTGCCTTTTTTTGCTCTGTGAGAATCTTCACCGTCTGTTAATGTTATTCATAGATGAGACTTTGTACCCAGTGGTATTCCTCCTCACCCCAGGCTTCTGATCAACTCACTCTGGTACCATCTGTGTTTGTTCTGAGTCCAAGATACTCCAGGAGCCACATCACTATGAATTTACTTTCTCTCTCTACAGAACATAATCAGAAAAACATTTTTTGAAGAGATAGGTAAATTTGCTACTTTGTAAAAATCTATATTAATTCTTCTATCATCACAGAAAGCACCCATGAGTGCACAAGTAAAAGCAAATGGGAATGATGATGTTGAAAAAGTAAAAAGTACACTCATCTGGAAATAGAAGGGCTGATGGAGGGTTTCATGACACAAATATTCTGTGGACTGGCCTCCTTTTGGAGCACACCTTAATGTTCTGACTATTTGTTCAATTGTCCTTAAATCTCTAAAACCACAACTAGAGTGAAGACTACCATCACATAAAAATCTTCTCCTGGTCATAAAGGACAATTGTCTCATCTAGCATGTCTTCTGTAAGTAAACATAGCAGAGCTCCACATCCTGTAGTTAGTCTTTCTAAATCAGTCTAATCCTTTCCTGCCTTAAATAAGGGAGAATAGACACTTTTTTCCTCTAGCCTTGCTGCCCGTCAACAACACTTCAGTTAATTATAAAAAATATAATTAAATGTTCATTCTTTAATTGAGAAAATACTACAACTATTCCTTATCAAAAGGCTAAAACAAGACAACAGTGATAACACTTTACTCATCTCCACTCTGAAAGTTATATGACAACCACTGCAAATCCATCAAAATAAAAGTACACAACAGAGAGTAACCCTCCCAAAGACAAACACAGCATTAACTCACAGGTTTCAATTTAACAGAAAGGTTGTTGAAAGAAGTTGGGAATTTAAAAGCAGGTAACCAACATTACTGAACTTTCACTTGAAAAGCTCTGCAGCTGGGAAGCCTAATTGTATTTTCAGCAAGCCTAATTGTGTTCCCTGACTCCAGGGGACAGGAATTTCCCAGATACTCTTGACTGACAGGTCTGGTTCTGCTTTCAACCTGCAAGTAAGCAAAAATACCCACTGCTATTCAAACTAAGTATGAAAAGCATCGCTGTTTCCACTGGTATCATTAGCAGCTGGAAGTGCCCATATCAGCATTCCGTACTGGCCACAGCTGGATCATTTGTAGAAGTCATTCCAGAGATACAAACCAGTCTCAGCACCAGAATTCAGTAGTAAATCATAATATATCTGGCTTAGGCCACACAGGAAGACTCTGTGAAGTACCAAACATTTTCCATATGAAGTTAAAAGATATCCACCAGATCCACGTCTAGAGTTACTGGCATTGTTCCAGAACTTGCTTCCTGGTTCTGAAATTTGGTATTGTTTCATGAACCTAGTTGCTGATTTTCCAGGAATTCAATCCAGCATCTTGAGGGTATTTATGCAGTTATGGTGTTATAATTGATTCAACCATGGTCTCTGAATCTCTCCTCTTTCCTGAATATTTATTCAACATTTTTCATTATGCTTTCATCATGATATCGCTACCTGTGGTGCAAAATAGAAAAATTTACAATATTTTTAATATCAAATTACTGTCCATTAAAACTACCCATTGAAAGTCTTTTTTATTGCACCAATCACTACTGATTTAAGAAGCCTGATGTATTTGATAGAAATAGTTAAAAGTAATTAGTAAAGATAGATTGTTTCAGGAAATGTATAAAAGTTTATTTAGTGGTAAAAATAACATCTCTGACTTCAAATCTGTCATCAGAATTGGATGAATTGTCTTCCCAATTCATCCAATAATTAAAAAACTTCTAGTTATTTCCAGACATTTTTCAATCACTCAGTAGTATGCACAGCAGAAGAAATGAAGGTATCTTCTGTTCATGTTTTCTTACTAACAGTTTATATGGGAAAAAAAAACCCACACCACACCAAAACTGGGATTACTCTGGATAAAGATACTGCTCTCCAAAAATTATACAAGCTAACACCTTTACATTATTCATACCCTTACTCATGTGTGATACCTCAATAACCTCAATACCCTGGGAGGTTATTCCTCTTTGGTAAAAGCCATGCTGAGATTTTCCAGGCAAAATGTCAAAAGGATGAAACAGAAAGAAGGAGATAAGGAGAAATATATTGAGGAGAGGAACCAAAGGACTGTTTTGATCTACAGCCTCATGCAAAAAGTCTAGAGAATCATCCCTGGAGAAAGCAGCTCTTAACCTATAATACCAGGTGAGCCTAATTACAAGTATTGAACACTAAAAAGCTCCAGTCAGCAATTTTCGTAAAAAAACAGGAGCTGTATTGCCAAAGCAAGCCCAAGTCAGTCACAATTATTCTTCCTAAGTGATGAAAACAGACACTCATAACTCTGCTGTCTTGTGTGAGTGCATCCTGAACATACTCTTTACATCTACAGTACTACGAGGGTGGCTGCATGACTCACAGAAGCATGGCTTCAGGGAAGAGAGAGATCAGTTCCATTGAAGTCTAACTAGTTCCAACATCCTTTGATTTCATGATTCTGACTGCTAAGCTTATTTTCTCTTGGAAAATGCAACCAAAAAGAAGAATACTAACCTATAAGCAACTATTTTAACATCTTTTCAAACTAGATAATATAGAAAACACTATAATGTGTTGTTCTATTCTCCAAATCCAATAATATTAAATTAAATTTAAAATGTTTAGAATACAGAAAATCCTGAAAAAATAACAAATATCCATGGTGAGGAAAACTTCACCAGAATGGACCAGCACAGAGAACCAAAATAAAATACATGGGAAACGTGCCAAAGAGAGCTAAGAAAATCTTTAAACTAGGAAAACAGTAGTCTTGAGTTTGAAGAAGGCAGTCTATGAAAACAATTTTTGTACTATTAAAAGTAATTGTCTCAACTAACTGGCACCCAGAAATCATATACACGAAGCACAGCCTGGCTGGTTCTCTGTTAGGTTTCAAACTAGGATTCTGTCTGTGCACAAAGGCCAGAGAATTGCTGAACTCTCAGGCTTCCCTTCAGCTTCAAGCACTCTAACTGCTGTTCTACAGCAGAAAGTTTTTGTCCTGGGCATATATTTCTAGTGGGAATATTAATTCAAAATGAAAAATTACCAGAGGGCAAATACTGACATAAAACATGCCATGCAAAGTGATTCAGATAATATAAAGCCCATGGAAGTTCAGATTTTGGTATTTGCTATGTTCACAATGAGAATCATAGTCCTGACCACAATTCATCAGCATACTATCACACATGTATTTTTTATTTTCCCTGAAGACAATTGTTCCCTGCTTGAAGAGAAAGGCAAACATATTCAAAAAGCTGATGAAATTTTCTACCAAACTAACAAAACATAAAAAATAGAAGATATTCTCTTTTTCTTCCCTTTTGCTTAGTCTCTACCAAGTCATCTCCATGAATTGAATGTGACTAAGAGGTTATTTTATCAAAATAGAAACTCCATAAGAAATCTAAGAATGTCACTTATCGCAATATTTCCTTTGTTAAAAGAAAAAACAGTTATTAAAAAGATACTTCCACAAACTTGAATTTCCCTCAAATTGACAGAAATAAAAATTTATGTACCATGAATGGTTAAAAATTTATAGATAATCCATTAAAAAAACCTCTGTACATCATAGCAGCTGTTTGTGAACTGAATAGTCACTTCTCATAAAAGAAAAAAAAAGATTTCCTTTAGCAAGTCAAAACCATCTTATGCCACCTCTTGGAATAATCTTACTTGGGACTAGTAATATTCCATGTAAAATAGGGTTCACATCACTTCCACTCACAGAATACAATATTTCCAGCCATTTTAAGGAGAATGACATTAAATTATCATGAATAATGTAGAGCCAGTGGAGTACAGCAGCTGGAGTCTGATTTTCTCTAGAAGTTTTGACCTTCCTAATATCAAGACTTGATAAATCATAGAAATTGATGCATGATTTTTAGCGTCAATTCTTCACAGAATGAAATGCATGATTCTTCTTTGGAAAATGAAAATTAAAGCACTCATTAGGGTTATAGTTAACGCCAAAATGAGTGTATATAGAGCCTCTATGTCTTGCAAGAACACCTTTTGCCTCTATCCTAAATGTTGCATTTGAAACAGAGTTCACTGATTCAGCGGCAGGCTTAACACTGTTTCCTCTTATGATAAGAGTATCACTTCTGTCTTAAGCTTAAGCCAGCATTTTCTAAATCTATTTGCTTATCTCATTCAGACAACCTGTCGTCCCTCTAGGGGTGCTGTCTATTTATTTTTGAAAGCAGTTCAAATCAGGATGTTGTCAGCATATTAGTAGTGCCACAGCCTGTGACATTCACAAACCCTGAGAAATTGCAAAAATAAGAGTGAAAATATTTCCCACAAAGCTTTTAGGAGCAGTTCTATGTTAATATAGTGTCTAGAAATCATCACTTTACACCTTTATGCATATACATATGGAAACATTCCCTTCTTCAATCATATTATATGTTTTACTACTTCTGTTATATAACACAAAACATCTAGAGATTTTAGTACACAAAATAGGTCAGATATAGCTCCAATTCAGCCCTACCTTATAAATACGTTGATATTTTCCCTTTTTATTCTTTTATCCAGTTTATTATTTGAGTAATGTATATAAACACAGATTATGTCATTTTGGGGGACTTCTTTCACCTTTTCCTTGCCCCTAATGCCAACTGCTGGCCAGGTAAGTACTTTTGATTGTATTCTTTCTATATACAAGTCTGTTTTTATAACCCCAGATCCTCAACGAATTCTTCATTATATCATACTACCTTGTTTTTTGTTTAAGTTCAGCTCTTTCACAAACACACAATAGGTTTCTTACATTTTCCCTGATCTTTTTAAAATTTCTTATTAATTAAGTTTATAAATAAACATCATTAATTTTTTTAATGCAGCATCTATTCCTTTTTAATTAACCATATTCTGTGGTTCTACTGAATTACAAAACCATGTATGTTTCAGGATTTAAATAGATCAGTTGGGTTACAATAAGAAATATGTTTCTTATGATTACTATATTTACCTGTGCCAAGCATTTATTATTTATATAATGTTTTATACATGTTTGTCAGCATGTCTGCTGATGAAACTTAGTTCTACTATATTCATAGAGTTGTTAAGATTGGAAAAAGACCTCAAATATTGAGTCCAACCTCTGACTGAACACCACCATGCCAAGCACCACATCCAGTCATTCCTTGACCACTTCCAGGGATGGTGAGTCCATCTCTTCCCTAGGCAGCTTCTTCCAATGCTTAACCAGCCATTGCTTAACCAAAAGGGTATCCTAACCTCATAAACATTGCGAACAATCCAAACAACATAGACAAGTTTTGCTTGTATTAAATATTTTGAGAAAAAGGTCCAGGGCAACCATACAGTCAGGAAACTACCATGTCATGTTGCAAATGGTAAATTTAATAGTCTCAGCAAGAGATGTAACAAGCCATCAAAATGACCAAAGCAACAGAAGTTCTTTTGGTACCTCATATTTACTACATTAAGGAGACAAAACCAGTTTCATAGTTAAGAGGTATTTTGTGGATTTCTATTTTCATTTACAGTAGCTACAATCTGCCTGTATTTTTTTAATATACTGTATACTGCAAATTATAATTTTAACTCACTCTGTTTTCTTTCTATCTTACTGCCCAAGAAAACACAGCAGAATGTCAGACTTCTCATGACTCCAACGTAGTATTGGCTGCAGAGACCATTTTTCTCTTTCCTGAAATTATTTTTTCAAGTAGAGTGTTTTTAACAGGTTCTATAAAAAAGCAGCCTGAACAGGAACTGCACTGACTGCAAATAAACCCACTGAGTGTATATATAGTGTAAATTGCATTAAATAATGGTTGATGTGGGCTTGCTACCACATGCCCATTAGATAATTTGAAGACATTCAAAACTACCTTGTGGTTGGCAGACATGCTTTATGCAGTAAATTTAGAATTCAAAATTAATGATCCATTGATTTCTGTTAAGTATGTGAGAAAAATTAATCTAGTTTAACTAGAATTCATTAGAAATTCTCACAATTGAAAATTTTACTGTTTTGCTGATGGAGTCTACCACGACAGAAAAATTAATTTACAGAAAAATATGCACAAAAAGGTTTTACTAGGTGTAATCTTGCAGTAATTTTCAATCTTCATTTCCTTAAGTGATAACATGACTTCCAGAAAAAACAAATATCTATTTATTTACAAGCCAGTTTTAGTAAAAAAAAAATCCCTGTTGTGCTAAACAATGTACATTTTTCAATCTCTCCTAGAATTAGTCTAGTAAAAGTACAAAAAGACAATAATGTATTTATTTTGAAATTATTTAGCTACAAAAAGCATTATGTTTAATAACTTTTGATGCTGACTGCATTTTGTCTACTGTTCATTACTAATGTGCTCATAACTACCAAAAACTGAAGAGAGGCTCAATTTCTGCTGTCAGATTCAATGATGGACTTCTTACAGTTCTTAGCAATTAACCAAACTTTCAGCCTGAAAATAAAGAAAAATGTTTATGGGAAAAGGGATAAAACCCACCATCTTTTCAATATTTGGATATCTTTAAGCAGCAAACATTAGAAACTTTCCTACATCACTACTTAAAAACACAGAGCTCTCATATCTTGAATGCTGTGACACTGATCACTGTTAACTAAAAATACCTAATTGGGCTTTTAAAAGGAGATAAGACAACAATGACCATAAGCAGTTCCTATCATAGAAGGAAAAACTCTGACTCTGCAGCTTAAAGGGATAACTATGAAATATAATAAACTGTGTGGAGCATAATAGAAATGTGGAAAGGTTGTCCATTTTATAGATAAATTATATAACACTAGCACTTCCCATTGAAAATATCAGAAAGCAGTTTTAAAACAAAAAGGTGACAATTTCTCCATACAGATAATTAAGTTGAAGAATTCAGTTTCACCAAGTTCTGAAACCAAGAATACAAGTAGGTCTAAAACAGGACTGCAAGTCACTGTGGCAAACAGATTCCTTATTGCCAGGGAATAAATCCAGCAGTGTGCACACAGCCACTGCCTCAGGAAGTCACTAAAATACCTGTATCAGAACCATTCTATGCACACCCTTCTCCTTATGTGTGTTCTCAGGTATTCATTGCTGAATACTGCCAATATACAATATTACAATAGTGGAATCTTCAGTGCCTTCAAGCACTGGAATTCCTTTATTGTGATTGGAGATTAACACCATTACATAACATTCCAAGATTCACTCTGAAGAAAGATATAAATCCAAGTCAAACAAGACCACCACATCCTAATGAGAAACAACCCAAATACACCTTTTACAAAATATATACCCTATAAATCTGAAGAAATAAAAACTGGTAGACTGATTGTTAAGCATCAAAACAGTTGCTTCAGAGGGCAACTAAGAATTTCTACTCTTTAAGGATTAAAATAGGGAAATATCTCCAACACTGCTGATAAAACTCATGATGAAGTACACACATGCTGGAGATAGAAGTATTCTTCATCAAGCCAAGCTATGCAAGACCACTCTCAGTATCAGAATCATCACAAAAATTGGGAGTGGTGCCAAATATCTGTAGAAAGGAAAATGTCACTTCCATCTTGAAGAAGCATAAGGATCTACAGAGCCACAGACTGGTCAGACTCATCTCAATTCCTGGGAAGGTGATGGTACAACTAATCCTGGGAACTATTTCTAGGAACATGAACTACAAAGCAGTGATCAGGAGTCAGCAGGCATCAACCAAGGGAAGTCATACTCGACCAATGTAATGACCCTCTACAATGAAGTTACTGCAGTGAGGGGAGAGCAGTGAATATTGTCCATCTTGTCTCAAATAAAGCTTGTCCCATTGGCTCCCATAACATCCTCATAGAGAAGCTGATGAAGTACAGACTGGAGGAGCAGACTTGAAGTAGAACTGGGCCCTGGCTGAATGGCTGGGCCCAGAGCAGGGAGATCAGTGGCACAAAGTCTAGTTGGAGGTCAGTTCCTAGAGGGGTCATTATTGAGTCCAGTCCTGTTCAATAACTTACTTACCCAGAGATTTTCTAGAGTCTTCATCCCTAGATATAATCAAAATCCAGCTACATGTAGTTTTAAACAGTGTCCCTAGGTGGCAGCATGAAAAGAAAGGTTGGGCAAGATGACCTCCAGAAGTCTCTTCCAACCTCAAACATTTTGTGGTACAGAACTCATGTCCAAGAGCATCAGACTAATCCTACCTCTGCCCATAGGCATACATGGTCAATGGGCCTACAAAAATACCTTTTCCAGAGCAAAAGTGAAATCTATAACATGATACCTTGTTTTCAGACACTACTTACTCCTATTCTGCTATTACTCACCACATTTTGTCCTCCTCAGATTCACTGTAAATAAGCTTTTTCATCAGCAAAGGTGGACAATCAGTATATCTCAAAATTAGACTCAGATTCTAATAGCAATTTCAAGTGGAAAATACCCTAATATGTATGAATAGTAGTAAAATTTCTACAGACATTTATTCTCCTCCCCAGTGTCCCACAGTGCTCCCCAGTACACTTTTTTGCAAGCCATTAATGTCAGAAAAATAAATAAAATTTAAAAGCTGCACCATTAGTATTTCTGTTCAATTTTCTCCCTGAACGTTTACAATAATCACAAAACCAAATCCTGATAATTAACAAATTAATTAAATTATCACAAACACTGCTGGAAGACACTTTTAAAAGTCATTTAGTCCATTCTCTTGTTCCAGCACATGACCAGCTACACTTGTGTCTCTTCTAACAGGTATTTGCCAAACCTGCTCCTTAGGATTTTCACAGCTTCCAAACAAGGCCTAAACAAAGTTTGCAAGCATTTTAAGTTTTCTTTCCACTAAAAAATTCTCCCTACCAAGTTCAGTCCTCCCTAATGCAACTTAAGTTTACTCCTTTCAGCTTCACCATGAGATGAACATGGAAAAGCTATAATTTCCTTTCACTTGTCCATCTTCTTCATTCCCTGGGATTTTCTTTTAGGAGGCTAAATTAACTCATGTGTTTGATTATTTCCTAACACATACCATGGTTTTTAGACACCTAATTATTCATTCCTATTACTCTCCACTGAATTACAACTGCTCCACATAATTTTTGAAGGCTATGCTATTCCAGATGAGACCATACCAAAGCCTAGCAGTGGGAAAACTTCACAGTGCTTCCTGGCCAGTGTCTGTACATTCCTGTATGACATTAATCTCTTTCAGGATACTGGCTACAGCTCAACTTACTATTAGGGCTCCCTGATTCTCTGACAAAGATTATTTCCCTACACAATTTTTCTTTGTCCTATGTCAACCACATAAACTACCCCTACAGAACATCCCTTTGCATTTTTCCTTTTGAATAGCATCATAACATCATAACCATTCAGGATAATTTTTAATATAATCATGCCATGAGTTGTTAACACAAGAATGGGAGAAGTGTACCTAAAAATTCAGTGAGTATACCAATTAATTAATTTCTCAGTAATATAATAAAAACACTGAACAAAATTGGTTTCCAAAGAGGTCATCATTCAAAAAGATCCTTCCATTCTAACAGTAATAATTTTTTAATATTTTTTACATCTGTTTACACTGCCAATATAGTATTTTAAGTTTCTTGAAAGCCATATGCTTCATATTCACAACACTAGTGAGCAGAACAAACTTTTACTGTTAAGAAAACAGGGAATACAAAGTACTGTATAAAAAATGTAATATTGCCAGTTTCTAATAGTAACCAAAAAAACAACTATTAATATGTACAGAATTTTATAAGCAGTTAAGTGAGAATATCAGAAAGAGAGCTCAGAATAATACATTGCTTTACAGAACATCAATTTTATGTCCTATTTTTCCATTTTAATTCATGAAATGTTTTCATCATGTATACTCAAAAAACATCACGGCTTTCATGACCCACAAGTATGAAGATCAATTTAAATACATATATTAAAAAATAAAAAAAAATTGATTCTGCTTGAAAAGTAATTAGCAAGTTATACGCATGCTTTAAACCAGTTATGCATGAGTTCAAAAGTAAACATTTCTTTCATCACATGAACTCCCAATGTATAAACCTCTAGAAGAAAGAAGAGAGCAACTTAACTGTTTAAGGCTCAAATAACATCCAAAACACATTTTAGCAATTTGAAAATTTATAATAATAAATATTTTTAGTTTCTCTTTATGAAAGGAATATTTTCCTCTCCATGCTTTGTTCTACTCTAAGACTCGATGCCCTAGGCTTTGCCAGGTTCAGTTAAAACTTAAGATTTTCAGATAGCAAAAAAATCATAGAAAAGATTCACAGATGAAACACTGGCTCCATCAAAGTCAAAATTTCTTCTGCTTTGATTGACCCAAGATTTCACCTTACATCTGTTGAAATTCTGAAACATTACAGATATTCTAAAAGCATTAAAAAAAATTACATGATATGTTCCTGGTACTTAGAAAGCTCTTCTGACATATTATGTAGATTCATATAGCATTCTATGCATGACTCAGACCACACATATGCATAGACATGCTATAATTAATGCTATATGCCTTAGCATTCCAGCTTCTCATGCACAGAAAACATATCACTTGACCAGAAGTTTCATTATAAGGAACGTTTGCCAAGAGACAGGGAAAAAAAAAAAAAAAAAAAAAAAAAAAACCACAGTAGCAGTAACTCCTTAAATTGTACTCTAATGCAATCACTTAAGTTACTGATAAGGAGAGTAAGACCTGATTTTCAGTTTTCCCTTTGCAAATGAAGGGTTGGAAAGCAAATGGTGCTCAGCTTGTAGAATGCCCTCACCTGCATGTTCTAAAGGGGAAATTATTTTAAACATACCCTCCATCATGTTCTAATGCTATACAGATGTTACTTAATCTACAGAGAGCAGCTTACTTACGTCTGGGGCTCCTTTTCATTTTGCTGTTTTTGCTGTGGTTGAAGAACGTTATTTACCAGCTCAGTGATCCCACTAAAGGGAAACCACCTGTTTAAACAAGCAAATAATGTGACTGAATAACCAACAAAACCACGCTAGTTGAAATGTTTTCTTATCCAACATTAGTAGAAATAGACAGGCGGAAAAGCCAGAGCCAATGGGAATGTGAGCTGCAGCACTACAGAACTACGTCAGCCACTAAGGGTGTAAGGGAAGTAAAGTTCTACAAGTCACCAGTTCACAAGCAGGCAGCAAGAACCTACATCCAGCTAACATGTGGATGGAGTAAGAAGCTACAGGCAGCTCTCTTACAAGCCAGTCAGGAAGCAGATGACAAACTACCTGCAGCCTATCAGGTATCAGTGAAAGCTAATACCATCAAAGGTGCAGAGAGCAGAACATGGCAAAGGTAGAAAAGTCAAGCCTAGTGCATCTTGAAGAGACTTTACTTACTGTGTCGGCTGTGGTTTTTGCTCTTCTTTCACCCTAAAAAGATAAGTTTGCACAGCTGAGTGCAACATGTTGAAAACAACTACCCTGAAGTACTAACATCTCTATCAAATGGGAAGGGAAAAGTTCCTATTTTGAATTAAAAGGATTTGCTTTAGTATTTGTTGCATGTTTATATTAAGTTGTACTATGGGTTTGTTTTTATTTCCATTTATTTTTAAAAATGGGGAGTGCCAAGAATAGAAAATTTTAATATGCAACTAAAATTAAATCAGTCATGTTACCTGACTTCCAATCTTTTTGCACATAATACCATATTAAAACATTTCCAGCAACACTTTCAGCAACAAATACAAAGAAAGGTGCTTTGATTATGTGAACTACAACCTATTTCTTTATTTCCAACTTAACTGCCTGTCATAGTTCAAGGCAAATTTCTAACATCTAATATGCTATTTAAAATACAATAGATTAAAGGAATCTGCATTATATTTATTAAACTACAGTGATGTCAGAACCTGAAGACAACATAACTAAAAACTAAGGAAGGAAAGCAAGGAATTTTACTCATCAGTGAACTTTACTAGGACTTGCTTAAAGAACTAACTGGATAATACATACAGTAGGTCTGTTTTGTACTGATCAGTAGTTGTCCACTGTCTTAAGCAAAATATTCCAACTAAAATACATGCTTTAACTTAAATGAGCAAGCTGATGTTCTATACCAAACCTGCGCTGGTTTCAGCTGGGGTAGAGTTAATTTTCTTCCTAGTGGCTGTATGGGGCTGTAGTTTGACTTTGTGTTGAACACAGGGTTGATAATATAGAGATGGTTTTGCCATTGCTGAGCAGGGCTTACACAGAGCCACGGCCTTTCCTGATTCTCCTACTGCCACTCTGGGGAGGAAGTTGGGGGTGCATGGGAGGTTGGGAGGAGACAGAGCCAGGACAGGTGACCCAAACTGCCCAAAAGGATATTCCAGACCATGTGGCATCATGCTCAGTAAGTAAAGTTGGGAGAAGGAGGAAGAGGAGATGTGTGGAGTGATGGAGTTCCCCTTCCCAGGTAACTGTTACACCTGATGGGGCCCTGCTCTCCTGGAGATGGCTGAACACCTCCCTGCCCACGGGAAACACTGAATTAATTCCTTGTTTAGCTTTGCTTGTGTGACTAGCTTCTACTTTGCCTATTAAGCTGTCTTTATTTCAACCCACAAGTTTCCTATCTTTTACCCTTCTAATTCTCTCCCTGATCCTACTGCTGAGGGAATGAGTGAGCAGCTGCCTGGGCCTTGTTTACTGACTGGGGTTAAACCATGACAAAATCCAAGAAGAGGGACATTTACCCACAGGAATACTTACATCCTCTAATTGCAGGCATTCATCTTAAATATCAAGTTGAGATTTACTTTCCCTATATGTTCAAAAACCCAAAAAGGTTCCTATATAGATATTTTGAATGTCTCTCTATAGAGAATACTCTCACCTAACTAAAGAGGAAGAACCAGGCTCATAATGTTAAGTGGATGCTTGGTGTTGCACAGAAAAATAAAGCTCACCAAAATACATCCATATCTTGTCCATCACATGATATCACAGGAAATAACTTCATAAACAGGATTCAGTGACTAAATAAAATTTAAATAAGTGGATAATGAGAAACACTAATATCTTTCCAAAACTGAGTACCAAAAGGGAAAACTGAATATGCAAAACACAGTAAAATGTCTTCTAACACGGTTTTGCCTCTTCAGCACTTTAGAAATGTATATTAAAAGTAACATTCCAGTACAAAAAGCAAAATAAATAAATAAGCAAGGCCCACAAAATCAAGCAGGTATATTAAACAAAAAAGAAAAAATAAAAACAAAAATGTCACATGCCATTGCAATTCCACTCTACCATGCATCTTAATCATATTATTATCTATAATCAAGATAATCCAGACTTGTTTTTCAATGTAGAAAATTCAAAGCAGGAGAAATGGGAGGGATAGGAAATCAAAGCATGCCCATACTTTTCTCACTAGGTAGCTCAGAACATTTAATTTAGATCCCCAACATTATGAGCCATGAGGCTCTGCAGCAGTCAGCTGTGAGGAGAAAACTCCTAGATAATGATTCAAAATACCTCAGTTGCCTATGCAGAACTAGACACTGAAATGTGACCTGCCTGACAACTGGACATTGAAAATTGAATATATCACTGATCTAGCCATTCCTTTCCATACATGATTTCCAAGCCTTTGTACTCGACTCTTTTATTACTTCATTGTGAATTGTTCTATAGAACTAAACAAAGGAAGTCCAAGCCCTTCACATAATCAGATTACAACCAACATCCTTTTTTTGGATAGTGACCATGGTCAATCATTTTTCACATGTGGAACTGAGATCAAATTAGTGTAAGATCCTAAGTGTGCAGTTTGAAATCTTTGGTACACTTTTTTTCAACAAGATCTAGCATATTTACATTATAGTATATATATATGATGGCTTCAATTGCAGCTGGAAACCTTTGGTATTTTTGAAAATCTTACAATCAATTTTTAGTTTTCCACCATCAAATAAAACACATTTTCCATTATCAGACATGTTGAAAACCTACATTTAAAATTAATTTTTCAGCGTTTTATAGAAACACTGTGCTCTAAGTCAGGATATGATATGACCCTAGAATTCAAAATATCTTCCTTACAAATTAATCTTTTTGCCTCCTAGAATTTTGTCTCCTTCACTATCCACTTTCCAACTCTGCAGTTATGTGAGGACAAGAGCTTCCATTATTATATAACAGTGATGCATTCCTCGAGCACTCTCCATACATCCTTCAGTCCCTGGATTAGGAAATTATCTTCCTTGACTTTATAACAAGCATAGAAGACAAACTACAATTTTAAAAGAAATTATTAAGAAATCTATTTAATTAATAGATTCTACCATATGATTTTAAATTAATATTAACCTTGTGGATCAACAGGCCTGAAGCCTTCAGGTGTGCAGCCAGGTATTTACCTTTCAAGGTCAGAGAACAGATACAGATTCTGGATCTAAATACAAAAACCACTGACTAATTTCTGCTTCTTTTTTTTTCAGAAGACTTCATTCAGATGAAATTACAAGTTGTAGCAACTGATAGAAATAATTATATATTAGATGAAATGCACTGAATGTATTGTTAGCATTGCTGTGGTTTAAATATCTTTTTCTAGACAGAAAAGGACAAAAGAGACTCCAGATAACTTGAACCCTGCCTACATGTACACATACAGTTGTATTTCCTTTGGTTACAAGAGCTGGTTTGTGTTTCACTGGATTGTGTACTCCCATATTTATGCATTGTTTCTTCCCTCCTTTCAAAAAATCTGCAACAAACAACTGCTTAAAAGAAGTGCCTTGCCAGGTCAGCAAACCCCCAGACTTCCATTTTCTCAACAGACCAACTGAAATACCCCAAGCAGTATAATTCTGCATTCTGTAGTTTGATAAAACTACATCCTGCTCCTTCCAGGCTACCTGTCTTCATTTAACCTTCCTATGTCTTTCCAGCTCTATCCACTCAAAACTCTACCAAGAACAGTGCCAGTTCTCATTACTCTCTAGAAACAAATTCTGCTCTAAAAACACCAAGGGGCTGCAGATAATGTGTCTGATCGACAATAACTGAGACAATGTATTCCAACAGTGCAGAATACTAAGTATTTTATCACCTACTCTAAAACATAAGAGGAGTTTGAACATTTTGTCACTACTTATTTTTTGAAAGACCACAACTCCATTCACTACTCCACTTGAAAACAAGCCAGGACTTTTCTACTTGCCAACAAAGAATTTTTACACCTAGCACTTTGTTATGGGGAACCTCTGCCCTTTGAAACACTCACAGCACCATTACTCTTGTGTTCCTCTGCAAGCCTACACAGTCCAAGTGCCAGACCCCTTTGATCTTTTCCAGTAGCTGGAATCATTAAGCTAAATCTCAAGTTACTGTGAACAGTTTTTGATGTTAGATCCTCTCTGTGTACTAAAAATTTCCTCAAAGATTAAGGCTATTCCCACTGGCACAGGAAATGAATATGAGAACAGAACAGAAAGAAGAGGGAAGAGAACAAGAAAAACGGAAGCAGGAAACTAAGTAATGAAAACATCAATATAAAAATTATTATCCCTTTAAATTCCTAATACTTTTCTATTTTTCAATTTACTGCCACCAGTAAAAGCTTCTCTCTAAAATCTACTATGGCAAAACCATAAAATATTTTTTCCACAAGGTGCTTTGGAGACAGGTAAACTAAAAAGCACTCTGTTACCAGAGCTTATCTCTATTTTCACATACTTCACATGAATCGCCACAAAAACATAGGGGAAAAACTCAAGTGCCTCAATCTATGAAAATAACACTTAAAACAGACTCTACAGCTCCTAGATATTTCTATTAGTTCTTCTCAAGTGATGTTTGGGGAATCTGTATTTTAGAATCAGCCATCCTTGGCAGGGATAAACATAATATTTACCTCTAACCCAGTAATACTCACAAGATTCACAACTTGCCATCCATGGACCTACAAGCACAAGGAGATCAAATGTTCAGGAGTAAACTGGGTGTACCTAACGTGTCCTAGAAGCACTTAGTTGAGTGTATAGCATATAACACTCTATATCACTGTCATTTAAAAATACACAGGTCAGTAATTTCAATCTTTTGCTCAATAATAGCCTATATTTTCCATATTTCCTAACCAACTCCATGGATTAGGATGGACCAGGATAGAAGTTTTTTCTAGCCCTTTTGTTGAAATTGAGAAGATTGGAAAAGCAAGTCAATTTTTTGCTTGGAACTCATCCATGAAAAAAACCCTAAATATATTATGATTACTGTTAATGCTGTAATGTTGTGAGCATCAATTTAATGAAGCTGTTGGTGCTTCTACAGTAGTTATTTTTATTAAATATATGGCCTAGGAAATCCAGAGAGTTGGACACTTGTATGAAATGTTTAAGTTCAGAGAATGTAGATGCTAATGACAAAGCAGGATATATGTGCAGTAGTCTCAATGAGCAATGCATGTTGCACTAAACTTAAGAATCAACATGAGATTAAATATTAATGCGCCAAACTATCTGGTTTTCCTAAAGCAAATCATACAGGAAGGATGAGGGACAGTCTCAGATCTATATAAAGAATTGCCACATTTTGCTTCCTCTGCAGATATCATACTGACATTGACCTCCAGCTTTGTTCACAATAAAGAAATAGAAATAGTTGAGAGAAGACAGCAGCAAATAATTTCATTTCAAACCCAGATTTATATTGTACGCAACAAAAACGCGCAAAGCTGCTATTTTTCAAATAAAAACAGCAGCATGAATGCTAACTAGTTCATAACTAACTGTATTATAAGGTGAATTAAACTGAATACTAGTCTCAGGATTAGTATTTTCATTTATTTGCATTCTGGACCACACTAACCCAGAGGAGAGCACAGAGACACAGCTTTCTCAAGAGTCAAGGCACCAACATCTTTGAAGTGTTCTCTTTCTCTTCAATAACTGTCCACAATGTTAAGAAGAATTTGAACTATTCCAGAATCACTTCATAGTTAGCAAATGTCTTTTCAATGCAGAACTAGTGAAAAGATTTTAAGGAAGGGACGAAACTAGCTTTACCTGGAGTTTATATATTCCCATTGTCATAGCATATGACAAAATCTGTAAAAGTATTTACCATTGGCAATATTTCTTAATTTAGAACAACTTCCTCCCCTGTAACTTATACCCTTGAAAATCGCACTGAAAATAATATAGATTTAAAGAAACAATGATAAAATTCTAACCTCCCTTCTCTCTCGCTTCCCTGTGCCTTCCATTATTTGTCAAAAAAATTGCATTCCATGCATAACTATATCCAAACCACTCTAAAGATACCCATTCCCTCATTTTAATTTTGCTGAATGGGAGAGATCATCAGCTCCAGCAACATTTAGAGGTTTCCACACCCTGTCTTAGAATGCAAGGTCCATTAATCCATTTTCCTAGATTGCCTGCTGTGGACTCTTTCCTTTTTTTATTTTTCCTAAATCTTCATAACAGTATTTCAATTATATGCCCTGCACCAAATGAACAAAAAAAAAGGGTTACTTGCAGTGACTGCACTCACACATTGGAAGTCAAGGCACAACACAAGCACAGTATATAACTGTGCCTGCATCCACCCTTGACAGAACAGGGGAGTTAACACAGACATATATTCAAATACAACCAGCTATTTCCTTGAGAAGGCATCTCTACAGATTAATTATGTTAAATTACATAAGTATGTTTAACTCCCAGAAAGCAGGTCAAACATAAATCCATGCCAATTACATAACTTTAAAATACTATATATTACTGAATTGATTCTTTGCATTGATTATGATCATATTTAAGAACACACACATAATAACATGCAGTTTAACTATTTTGATCAAACAAAGTCTTTAATTTATATTACTGATCCAAGTTTTTTATTAATTTAGAGAGTATGAACAGTTGAATTGAGGAGGATCATATTTTGGACAACAAAGTAATACTCAAGGAATATTTTCCTGAATATATACACAGGTGATTTTACTGTAATTTTGTTCTGTTTGTAACAAACATACCAGTAGTTTCCAAAAAAGCACTTCCACAATCAGTAGATGAGTGGTTATTGGATATTTGATATAAGTGAACAAGCAGGTGGAGAAGTTGGGTACTTGGGCTAGAAACAATATTTTTCCTGGTACACAGAAAAAATATAAAACCTAACTAAACCCAAGCTTAAAAGGTCAAACATTGCTTGAAGTCCAAACTAAATTTACTTTGAAGATATATGACAAACAACAAGAAGGCACCATACATCCTTTACAGATAAGCACAAACATATACATGCTTCTGTATAACAGTCTAAGCTGAATGAGGTCCCTGAATGAGCCTCAGATGAACATCATCCATAAACATAACAAGTTCTGTGAGATAAAGCCTACTCTGACATTTAGATGTTAATTAGAAATGGGATGGTTTAATCTAAGGTTCCAGACAAGGTGCAAAGTGATATTTTGACACTAATATTTTTATAAAATATCTACTAAAATGTGGTTCACTGTGACCAAAACCAGTGCTCAACAGCCCTGTACTTTTAACTCTAAAACTGAAGATCTGACAGCATGTTTTGATTATTTCGGAATCAGCAAAACAAATCAGATTCTGCTTATCTTAGGATAAGAACTCCTCAGGGCAGAACTGTTTCCTACCATTCATTTCTGGGATGGGAAAAGGAGACACTGTGTTCTACAAAAGAAAGCTCCCTTGCTTCTCACACATCCTAACTCAGCCAGGCTTCTTCCCTGCTATTTGTTATGGTGTTCAGAGTGAAATGATAAAAATCAATGTCAAACTCACCAATCAGCACATGAGAAAGTTATTATAGTAATATTAAATAAAAACTGTACTATTAAATAAGTACTACAATGAACAGTAGCCATTATGTTATATACAGTTATACATACACTGTATGTATAGTATATACACATACTATATATAACTATACATATGTTATATACAGTCCCAATAATTCATTCACCAATCAATGCTCTTTTGAAGGTTATACAAAATTGCAAGGAGGAGGCTTATACCAGGGAGGTGATATTAAAAGGTCTATGGGTTTGTCCAAACCTACCACAGTTTAAAGTGAACTACTGCAGCTTTTCCCTATATTTAGTAAGGAAAAAAATATTTTAGTTATCACATATTAAGTGGGAATTTCTAAGACAGATTTTTAAAGTCCTCAGCATTATAATTTGTTGCCCAGTTGCAGCAGGCCAGCTGCTTCCCACATAGGCATCGCGTCTGCTGAGGGAACAACGCATGTAAAACATGTTTCCAAACATTTTGGAAAAACAAAATTTTAAAGTAAGAAATAACAAAGTCATAGATCACACAAAGTTTTCAAAGAGGGGCAACAACCAGAAAACAATATAAACAACCATAACAAAGGAATTCTATTGGGTGAAATTGTATCTTTCAATCCTAAAACTTCAGAAGTTTTTTTCAGATAGTCACATTACTAATATTTTTGAACTAGTAGTCCCACAGATTTGCTTTTTTATCTGGGTAAAGCAACCAATATCTGTCAGCTGTTCATCTCTACCATCATAAATAATGGCTGCAAGATTGGACCAGCTGACTTGCAACACAAAGCCAAAAATCAGCCTGTTTTAGAAATGCAGTAAGAACAACACAAAGATCAAATTCATGCATAAGAAGTATGTCAAGAGCAGCAGACAAAAAAACACACACAAATTTAAGGAATCCTTGAACCATAGTAGATACTTCTTTAAAAGTAGTTTACCTGTTCAGCTTTTATCAGCTCATTTAAAGAGCAGCTAATGTTGCATCATTCTTCACTATAATGAATTTCCAAATCCATTTCAAGGACGTGAGATACAAGTAAATACCTCCTTGAATGCAATCAGTTTGTTCTGTCAGCAGACCCCTTTTCAGACAAGAAAAAAAAAGGGCAATGTTCCTACAAATAACTTTCCATTTCTGTCAAAAGTTCAAATTTGAGACAACAGTCACTGTCCTGCTGTATATCTGGTCACACTAATGTCTCCCTCACACAATCTGAAAAGCTCTGACTTCTCTCTGATCTCCATTCTCATATTTTGAACAGGCAGAAACACCTCACATGGGAGCCTGACACTTGTTCACAGCCTCTAGGTAAGCAGCAACTGCCTTCACTCAGGATGTTTGAGCTGATTGAACTTTGGGCACATGCATATTTCAATTCATTGGAGGAAAACTGTTTTATTTGGATTTAATTTTTTTCTCCAATTTAGTAAATGTTACTCTCCTAAGTCCCTCAGATATGCGGATATTTCAGGCAGATGACTAACAGAGAATGAAAGAAATCACTCTGAGACAGCAGGCATCAAATCTGAAAAAAATGTTGGACTTTCCTCTAATTTTCCAAGAAGGAATAGAGACAAAGTTGTCCAATTATCACGTAGCATTTGTTATTAGATGCAATTTTCTGTAATTATAAGGACCTCACAGCAAACCTTGGGTGAGATTTACATTGAAAAAATGTTGAAGATACAGATATCTTTACAACCTAAAATCTAGCAAAGATTAATTTTTGACAGCTAGCATTCATTTGACTGCATCTATTTTCAAAAAGTCAGGTTTCTCCAAGGAAGTGTTGGAATAGCACTTGGGTCTGCCACAAATTTTGTGTAAAGAGGAAAAAATATTATGTGTATTTTTTTACACATTTTCTGGAAAGAGAAAAAAAAATGCTTTACATTCTTGCCCACAGGATGTGTGAAATGCACCACAATAGCTGCATTACAGTGAGCCATATTTTACTTCTGGAAATAAGAATGACTGTAACAAGGTAAATTTTATAGTCTTTTTCATGACCAAAATGCAAACATTTCTCACTATTATAGTAATAACACATCCATAAATATATCCAAATGTAGCATATACATGTACAAGACTATTCAAACTTTAGTAAATTATTATCTCCAAACACAGTTTTACCAGAGTGAACTTCAGTAATGGATAATCAAATACCAAATAAAGTTTTGTCCAACAACAGTTTTTCTTAGAAAACTCAAAAAAGGCTTAAATATTTTAAATTAGAATTTTAATCATATGGATTTCTAAGGGAGATTTATTTCAGTGTCTGGATCACAACTTCCCTTACTTAATGCAATTTTTGTTCTTCCTGTATTGGAAAGATGAGACTTTATTTTTTACTTATGCTTCAAAATGTTTTGCAATTAACCAAAATTCTCAAGGAATTCATAAAATGAAACAGAATCGTAATTTTAAAATTAATACAAAAGCTACAACATCGAAATTAAACACATTAGAACCTTTTTAGAACATGAGTTGAATTCTAATGTAATAAAGCGTCCATTAATATAGAAATATCTCCTAAGGGCTTTGAGTTACTTTTGGATTGGATTTTTACTTTTCCAACAGTAGATGGCATTCCAAGCATCTGCTGCAGAAAGTGCTTTTATAGATTCTTGTTCTGTCAGCTGCTAGTGAAATATGCAACCCTGGGCTCAGATGCTAGCAGGTGAATTAAAAACAATTAATTTTGATTCTGTAATTAATTTTAAATGCTCTGGTAATTACTTTGGACTTGATATGTTATTTTGCCTGTTAAATAGCTATTTTATAATATTATTATCTCTGAGATATCCACCAGCTGAAAATCTTATACACTAGAGCTTAAAAACTACACAGTAGACAATAAGCTAGCATTTCTCAGACTGTGACATTTAATTGTGTGAAATAGATTCCAATTTCTTCCAGAGTTCAGGCAATCCTAGAGAAGGGTTATTGCAGAGGATGAAACAGGAATAGAAATAAAACAAAATCATGAATTTGTTCCTGCTCTCTTCCAAACCAGCTTTAACAAAGAGCCCCTTTTTGGAGCAGACTTGTGTCCTGCAGCCCCTCTGCACATGAAGCTCCGGATCACTACTGCAGAACAAACAGGGTGTTGGCAGGACAAGTGCTCCAGCTGTGAGGCTGGATTACTAAATGGCTTGAAAAATTCAAGTTCCCTACCAAAAAAGAAACACAATATAACTTTTACTACAAAAAAAAAGATTACATTCCAAGATTTAAACAAGAAGTGAAAAACCAGAAAAAGAAAAATGAGTGAGAAACACAACAGTAATGCATACAAATTCAATGACAATACTTTCAAATAGTCTATTTATCAAGAAATCATCCATTTTTTGTGATTTGGTGGTGTTGTTCACATAAATCTTGAGAGTTAAAATATTAAATAAAATATATTTGATAAAAGTTTTTTTATGAGGTAATCATGCCTATGTTATTACCTTGTTCTATTATATATTCTATATAATATAGAAGCTATTATACATTATTATGCTGATGGTGGTATTATGATGATAATATCATTATAGTATGATGCTATTAAAGTATTAATATCTCTTTTGTGAGACTAAAACATAAAATACTGGAGTTTTTCCTGAGAATATATTTAGTTGAATAAAAATATAAATGGGAATACTTGCAGATAGCATTGAATTCTCTATTCACATATTCTATATAATTTGTATTTCATATCTGGAGGCCACAGGAAATTACTGTGATATAATCTTACCTGTGATGTAATGTCCCTGATCACATGAGATACTAGAAGTAAATACAATGCCCAGTTTACATGCTACTGAGAGAAATCATGAGTGGTTTTCTTTAAAACTAGATGTTGTCTGGGGATTCATTTGATGACTAGAAAATTTAGAATCATAAATAGAATATTATTATAAACTGACTGCATGACTAGTTATAGCAACACAGTTACAACAGTGGAAATGTTCTTTTCCATTGGTTTTATATGCCTGAAACAATGTTCCACTAAGAAAGACAATATTCCAGAATTGTTTACTATTTCTGTCTACATTTCTCTTTTTATCAGTATTCTGCTGGGGTTTGCTTGCTATTTGCACCCTTATTTTGAAATGAACCAAAGTTCGATGATACTTGGAAGACCATTTTCCTAAATTTTTTTCTGATACTTTGTTTTTTATGCCCTCGTCTTCTATTTTTTGCATGAGTAAGGCTCCCCTAGTTTGAAGAGTTTATTTTGATCATTTTTGTGCACATTTTTCTTTCCCATATTGTACAGACTTATTTACAGTGAGCAAGCAAAGTGATTCTAGAGCTGCATCATGGATGCCAGCTAAACTGGGGCTTGTGTTTGTTTTAGTGAGCAAACTTTGGGTTCCAGAGATGAACGTAATCCAAACCCATGAGCACCAACAGTTTTGAAACTACTGACAATTTTGCATACATTCCGCTCTCTCTGCACTTAAAACATCCAACTCTTAAGGTTTTAAAAGAGAGATGGTATTCTCTGAATATGGGTTTTTAAAAAAGGAACTACTTTAGCAAATGCCTTCTAAACAGAAGACAACTAATCAATAAAGGAAATAACACATACAAAAAAAAACCTCATACAGAACACATTGGCAAAATTAATCTTTAACAATTTTGATTTTTTTACCAGAATTAAAATTCTTTCAAATCATTTCTATGTCACAAATAACACTGTAAGCAGAAGCTTAAAAGCATTTAAATGACCTGCTATTAAAATTAATTAAAATATCTTCTTTCAATCTAAGCTGAAAGGGCTTCTGATCAAAATATCTTGTCTTGGCTGAAAATGCCAAGTTTTAGTTTTAAAAGCTAAAACTATATTAACAATTAAACTATATTAATAGTTTTCATTGATTTGCATTAGGTCCTGCCACATTTGATCCTCTGTAGTGGCCAGTGGCTGAATCAGAGACATTTCCAGGTTGAAGGAGTGGTGGATTTACTCGGCCTATGAAAACCTTGGGGTTTTGGGTCCACTGGGTTTGACATTCCAGAGTACAATGAAGGATGATGTATCAAGCTGTTCTAAATTTCAATGCTGCAGTGACATTATAAATTTATTTTTGCTTTGTGTGCTAATTTCCTTCAGTGTCTTTTTACAGTTTATTCAGAAAATTGCTTTAATAAACAATGAAAAAAAGCCTTAAACTGCACTTCTGCCTGCATCATAGAATTAAGAATGGAGTGAGAATCTGATCTGTGTAACTTCTCATTTCTCAGTGAAAACAAAATATCTATTCTCTAAACAGGCTCCAGGAGAGAACTCTGGATGCAAAAAAGGCAAGATCACAAACAAATAAAAATGGTACTACTATTTAGTAAATTCCATGTTTATTTAAACTTCTTTAACTGGCTTTCATAGGGCAACGACTCAGAAATTACTGTAACTATTCCTCTGAGCAAACTATCTAACCTCTGAGGTTACACATAAATTACAGTTTAAATCAATACAAGTTGTTGGGGCATTTCCTTCTTATTCTGATTCAAAAAGTATATCCCAGTGGTTCCTGAAAGTAGTACATTCATTTCTATAAATTTCAAAATTCTCCCCCAGAATAAAGAAAAAGATTGATTGTGTGATTACTTTTAACATAGATTCTGAAATCAAATACAGTATCCCTGAATTTGTTAGAAACTTACCATTTTCTATCGAACTTTTTCTATATTTTTACTAAGATTAACTTTCCTAGTCAGGCTGCAAAAAAAACTTCAAACAATCTTCAAGACACAAACTCAAGTGCTGGTAACCTCTAAACCTTTTCACCAAAACTAATGGAAATTTTAAATGTACAATTAAACTTCATACACTACTTAAGAGTACAGTATTCTCTCAAAGTTCAGCATTTTGATGTTGAGTCAATGTCTAAATTTCCTGAAAGGATGCAATGTCATTTGTATGACATTACAAAGTAGAATCTGAAGTTTTCCTCCTTTGTTTTCTATTTCCTGGGAATAAATTTACTAACAAATTAAGAACTCAGAACGCTCTCCCTGACACACATCTCACCTGAAATGATCATTACTCCTTTATAAGAGTGATCAGTCTGGGATTCCAGAAACTTGGGGCTGGCTATAATAGGTGAAAGGCATTTGTAGCAGGGGGGAGGCAGGGATAGAAAAAATAAACTTCAGATCTCAAATTCCTCCTTCAGGAAGGCTACACCTGTTCTAGATGCATTAACAGAATGCTACCTGTAGAAATAGTAATTTTGTGAGAATCATTATTCCTAAACATATGTTATTCAAACTCTTATCTGAACAGAAGTTCTAAATGTTTAATAAGGGAATCCTGCATAGCAGCTCTGAATGATCTTTTAACTCCTAAATCTTTATTGTAATGCAGACACTCATTGTTCCCATTCCTAGTGAATTGCAAACATTCATTCATGTCTGTTTGCAATTAGAATACATTCAAAATTAATAGAATTGCCATTCATGAAGACAGTAAATATAAAAGAAAATTAGTAAACAAAGTGACATCAAAACCAGCTCAGATAATAGTTCCATGATTTAAAATGGAGCATATGCTAAACACCCTTGAAGAACTCACAAGTTAACAAATTCTGCAGAGCTACAATACCAGCATCAATCTCCAGCTGGGACTATGAAACTAAATTTTGTAGATTCAGTATTTCTTTTATACCTATACTAGTAAGTATAAACGAGAAGTAAAGGCAATCTACAGAAAACAAGTTTAAAAGCCATTCCCAAGTTCACAAATTGGTAAATTTCTATGTTGTTGTTTTGTAACAAAAATACTCAACCCTTTCTTCTGAGTAAAGATGTGCATGCATTTTTGTTTAAAGAAAATGTATTTCTTAGATTAAAAACCTATCCAAAACCAAAGGAGTCAATTTCTCAAAACTGCAGAAATTAATGATGGAAGGATGAGAAATGGGTATTTTCATTAGTCATTGTCTACCCCAATCATAAGTTCAATGCACTAAGTTGTGTGAGAGGCAAATGAGAAAACAGTACATTAAATAGCTGAATATCTAATAAAACTTAGATCTTCTATTTTCTATCTTCTCTGAATCTCCCAAACTTCAAGTTGATCTCAATACTTCTTGTCCCATAATCGACTCAGGGCATGAAAAACAGCAGCCTTTCATTTCTTTGAAATTTTGAAGTTCCCCTAAGTCTTCTGTCCTAAAGCTTATCTGAAGTGTTTAGCCTTTTCTCATGGCCTGTTTTCTAGAGATCTCACCTGGACTTACTGTCAACTTACCCACTGCTATTTTCAGCTGCAATTTTGAAAACTAAACTCGTTCTAGCTGGGCATTTAGTGATGCTCATTATTGCCTGACAGCTTTGTAGGACATTGTAATGTTTATGCAACTTATGATAGCAAGTATCCTTTCCATAACCACATGTGCAATTAAAGCTCATTTTCAGCATAAGAGGCAGTTTGGAGCCTAGATACTGAACTTGGGAATAGATCCAGAGTCAGTAGCTAA
Source organism: Ammospiza nelsoni (assembly GCF_027579445.1). NCBI lineage: Eukaryota > Metazoa > Chordata > Aves > Passeriformes > Passerellidae > Ammospiza > Ammospiza nelsoni. The sequence goes on from NC_080633.1 coordinate 129,381,631, forward strand.
CTTCAATTTCAATGTATGATTACATGTAAGCATAGTACTTACTGAATAATGTCCCTGTTGAATATCATTCAGTAATTTTAGACAATATCTCTATTTTCTAAAAATAATTTATAACTTTTCTTACATGCTTGTAAGTGCACTCTATTCCATCATTCTTAACAATAATGGATGTGCTTGACAACTTCAGTAAAGTTTCGTTTGGTAAATCTTTGTTGAGACAGAAAATCATCCATATATAGGAAGTAAAACTTTCTGGTTTATTACTCATGGGTAAATATTACTATTCTGCAGTAGTTTTCTCTGTATCACCTGCCCTGGATTACTTAGGAATGTGTTTTTCAAGAAGATATGAAAGCCCTCCTGAAGATACTCTATTACCACTTCTCTGTCTACAGAAGCTGATATATGTAGCAGAATTAAATTAGATTTTTCTGGCATGATTTGTTCTTGATAAATCCACATTGACTACTATTCATTTATTTCTTATCTTCGAGATACTTACAAAAAATTAGCTTATTTCTTTCCCCTGGCTTTCTTGGAATTTCAGTAGACTGATTCACTGCTGAACCTTGTCTCTTCTTCCACTCACACCACCCCAGTTTTCTAAAGGGGGATTCTGTTCTTGTTGTTTTCTCATCTTATATAAACGCATACCCAGAAAAGTGATTCCAAAAGTGAACTCATAAAATAGCTTACAATAAAATCCACAGGACCACAATAATAGTAATTTTATCTTTGTGACTTACAAATAAATTTAAAGTCACAATTTTAGATACAATCTTAACATCTCAATTAAAATACTACTTCAGTCTATTTTCCAAAGCCCTGTCTTGTTGTTATTATATTGCAAGAGTGCTATTGTCATTACATTACAAGGGTTCCATATTGCTGGAGTTTCACACCTCCTGGATGTTTCTTGTAGGCAGCTCCTCCAGGCACTGACTCCTCCTTGTCCTCACAGCAGCCAACTGACCCCAGTTCCCTCAACCACCCAATCCACTCTTTTATAACACTCTTCTGATTGGCTACAGCTGGGCCTGTTAACACCAGGCCTGCTCCTAATCCTTGATAATTGGCTCAGCTGCAACTCTTTAGGGGGCAAGATTACATTCTATACTATCTTCATTTAGTTATATTGCATCCCTCTACACTGTCTATTCAGATAGATACCTTGATCTGAATAAAAACATTAATAGGAAGCATGATCTTGACCTTCTAGAATAAGACAAAGTATAGAATATCTGCAACCACTTCTGAAATTTTTCTCATTCCCATTGCAGAAAAAAAAATCGCAATGGTCCTGTGTAGGTACAATGTGCTCTCTCTGAAAACAATCATTAACCAATGAAAAAAATTTAAAACTGATTAATACTTTTGGGCAGCACTGTCTTGGAAAGCACAATGGTTTCATATTTTTACATATGATCCCTACTCACCAAAGACAGAGCAGGCACATGTATCATGACCCTGTGAGGCCTGTCTGTGGCACTGCTTGCCTGTACAAACATTCTAGATTTCCTTTGACTTATATGGTCTATTTCCTGATGATCTCAGTATTCTTAGTCAAAGTTGAACTCTTACTTGAAAAGCCAGCGCTGATTGAGAATACAAAATGCAGATTTATGGATGTGCTTGTCACAGGTGCAGAAATAACACATTTTGAAACTGATAGCCTCAGTTTTTTCATATAGTTAATAATGTACTTCTTTTTCCCTTTAAAAGAGATCTTAACTCTAAGAAAGACAATGGCATCTAAGCTGAATCCCAAAATTCATGAACAGTGTACACAATTCAAAAATTTACTTAAACCTTTTTTTCCAAACCATGTACAGCAAAACAGGAGTGAAAACTGACAAATAACATTAAAGAGTTCAGAAAAGATGGGCAGGAGTGACATGGGAATTGGGAAAATGTGAAACCTGAGTTCAGAATTTTTAACCTTATTGGAAAATTGATAAAAGTATGGTTTTGATTTCCATCTTGTCAATTTTTATGTTCACAGGAGACACAGGCACTTTACCAGGCGTTTTGACTGTTGGTTCATTTTCTCTTTGGCACTGTAGCCCCCTGACTATTCAAAGTGTGCACATAGCAGTTTGTAGCCAGCCCCATTGTGAGTGAACCAAGCTGCTGCCTTGACTCAGGAAAAGCAGCTATGGAGAGAAGATAATGCAGGTTGGTCTGCATGATGAATACAAGTCCTAGCTGGGTTGGATGCCTGGGTTTGTATCCTAACATATAGAACAGAACGGGATTGATATAAACTGAAATATCTGTTCTTGAGGAAGAGACATTTTGAGGAAAGAGGGAGGAAATTAGAACTAAAATGCAAATTTTGAAAGTTTAAGTTTTGTAAATATTGAAACATCTTACTCATTAATAATAGTGAAACTTAAGTCAATATTGGTTGTATTTCAAAATATGTCCTATTTCAATCTCACGTTCCTGAGCTTGATGTGATTGCTCAAAGAGATTGATCACATTTGTGATGCAATCAGATCTTAATGGTCCCTCAACTGACTTTAAAACCTACTCAACCACTCTTTCCTCCTCTTACTATGAACTCACAAAACTTCCTCTGTGGGATTTCAAGTATGCAGCCTTTTTCAATTCATCACACCCTCTCATATAAGTCATATATGTCACCATCTATGTCCTAATGATAAATTAACAGCCATTTAACTGCAAAGTGAGATATATTTGAAATTAACTGTATGTGAGGGTATATTTAGAGGGTAAAAAAGATGCACTGAAAACAAAATAAAGATTGCCTTCTACACGAGGCATATGTTATGTTAATACAATACCACCACCACAAAATTTAAATCCATTTCAAATGCATACTATATAGATATTTTAAAAATATAATTAATTAATAATATTATGTAAAGTTATATGGGGGTTTATGTGCCCATTTTTCTCATGAACTATCCAAACAAATCTCTGTAGTTTGCATAGCTAAAACTATGAGAGTCCTTTTTTTAGTTTGCTTAAAATTGTTTCAGCATTTTACTGATAATAGTAATAATTTTATTACTATGAGCATAGTAATATGCTGATAATTTTCAGCATATTACTGATAATAGCTGTAGTACAAATGATGTAATACAATGTAATACAAACAATGCCCTTCCCAAATAAATGAAATATTATCTCACTGCCTGCATTGATTTACTGATTAAAAACAGGAGCACTACACAAAAGGAAGGGCTACATTTAATAAGACTTTAAAACTACAAAACTACTGAACTTCAGAAGGAGAAATTAGCAAATTCTTCCAAGTTATGAGAAAAGAGATCTTTTTACTTTCTGGAGAACTTGCATACAGTGGCTCCTATTGCAGCTCAAAGAAGAAACCACACCTGGTTAGCATATTACTTTAGATAATGGACCTGACTTCTGCAAAGAATATATGATCTATAAAAAGCACAAAAAATTACTACCTAATTAATTATACATAATGTATCACACTGCTAATACAATAACACTGCAGAATAACACTGATTTGCAAAATATTCTTAGAACAGAAAGCAGTGCTAGAAGTACTCTGCCATCTTCCACAGTTCTCAGAAGGAAATGGCAAGCTCTTTTGATTTCAATAAAAAGACATTCTATAAATAAAATGTATTTATATCTTTGCAAATAAGCAGAAGAGTTGCACTGATCATGGCTTTAGAAATCCTGCCTAATTTTTTAAGATGCTTCAAAGCTCAGCTTAGCATCTGGATGTGCTGATTTTTATCGCTTTTATAGTGATAACAGGGTTTCATTACTTAAACAAGATCACCTCAGGAATGAAGAACAGCTGGTGCAAGCTGAACAAAAAGTAAATGGGCACAAGAGACCACTTTCTGTATCTCTATTTTGTTGGACATCTATATTATTAAACTGGTAAATTAATCAATTTAGTCAATCAGAATTCAGAATTCTCTTGGAATTCCTCCTGACAATGGCTTACCATACACACCTCCAGCAGTTTTCTCCTTTCCTCATTTGCTAGGAAAGTTTGCTATTCATCTTTAATTGTACCAGTATTTATCAGCTACCATTATCATTACCTACCTCACCACAGTAATCCAAAATTCATCAGCAAGAAGCCATCAGCCATTATCACATTCCCTTTAACATTTTTCCACCATAAGCACTGTGGCCTACTTTTCTACTCTCTGCATTGATTTTTAAGAGAAGAGAGCATCAAGTGGGACATTTCAATTCTTATGTTCAAAATGCTCAGCACCTTGTGTCCAACATGTCCAAGACAAAGATCATGGTCAGCAATTTCCCTCCTCAGGCATAATAATGGTTTTAGTCTATATAAATGGAGACGGAACTTTCCTACAACAATCCCCCACTCCTAAACCATTCTGTCTTTTGTTGTATGTGCAAAGTGCACGGATCTCACCTCCTCTAATATGAACACAAAGGAATAGACATATTTTTTAAAACCCCCCTCCATGTTATAACAAACCCCACTAACTGCCCATGAAATTCCTCCCCCAGGGAGAGAATGTGAGAGAACAAACCAAATGTAACAGATGTTAGTCATATCATGTAATGCATGACTGAACGACTAAAGATATATGTTGATGAGGACAGCATAAGAACCTCTGCAGAACAGAATGGGATCAGCACTTCTTCAGTATCTATTGATAAAATAAGGGAACAGTATAAAATAGAAAACAAATCCAAACCTCTTTTTCACATTTAATTAAGTTGAGAACTACAAAATGAGCAACAAAGGCACATCAGAACTTCTAATTTGCTATAAAGCCTGTCAAAACCCCAGAAGCCTATAATTCAAAATGAACATTAAATCTGCCACAGATGACCAGACCACAACGCTGTGGTCAAACTTACTGACACTAATAATACCCTTTGTCTTTTTTTGTTCCTGTGTATAGTTTCAGGATGTAAATGGGTAGACTTCATCATAAGCATTATCTTAATTAGTTACTGAAACAACAAGTGAATACCAAAATTCCTATAATTATTGTATCATTAATTACGGATATTATTACAGCAAGTCAAAAAAAGGAAATTTGTTCTTTACAGCAGTAACAGTAGCCTTGAAAAAGGTATAATTAAATAAAAAACATTAAAAGCTATGTCTAAAAAACCTGTATAATAATTATATTTATTGGCAGTTACCTAAAAACCTCAGAACTCAACATGAACACCCATGAAGAGAGTACATACATTTTAAATGTCTTTAAATATCTTTAAGAATATTTTTAAATGTTAGCCATTTTCCAAATATTAATTGAAGTTAAGAGAATTATTAAAGCAGGTGGTCAACTAGCAATTTAAAAAATATGTATTATGTCAAACATCCCTGTGGAATAGCCACAGTAGCCTTTCCTGTTATGAAACTTCCAATAGGCAGGAAATGTAAGCTATTTTCTATAAAATGGGCCAGAATAGTAGCATCTCTGATGACACTGTTATAATTAATGTATTTTATCTAAAAATGCCACCTTCATGATAACTCTACAAAAATATATTCTGGTTGGAATGTCAATGACCACTTAAAATTTTTATAGCTCTTTAAATATAAATCAATTTTGGATACTGCAAGTCCTTCTAAAACAAACAAAACAAAAATTATCATTCATTCCCCAGGAAAGAAGGGCAAATTCCCTGTATTCATTCCTGGAAGGAATTCTACCCCAGGATTACTAGTCTTGTATACAATTGATAGCTTAGACCTTTTAAGCACTCAGAGACAAAAAAATCTTACTGCAAGAGCCTTACACTTTTCAGGTTTCTCATTTAAAAATAACAGCATTATTTTACACGTCTGGTATTTTTTACTCCATCAGGGGCATACCCATATGCTGTGGCCATAATACAGATATAGCTATCAGGCAAGCAAATACAAAAGTCTTACACAAGGCAGGGCTAAATCAACCCTCAAGAAACAGAGCTAAAGTTCCAACAAAAAAAAATTATTTCTCTGCATAATGATACAACATGGAGGCCAAAGGCAACTCCTTTCCTCCACTTATATGTTAAAGCCCATAGATACAGCAAAAAACTGCAAATATTTAGGAACATCCCTAACTTCACACAAGTGCCTTAACAGACAAGGACTAATAGCAAGATTTAGCACCTACTGTGCTGCACTCTTATGAGGCCTAAAGAGTACCCAAGAAAACTAAATTATGCACTAAGTATAATAAAGGAAGTATCCTCAAAACATAATGCAGACACCCAAAATCCGACAAATAAGCTTTATAGATCTAGCCAACATAAAGATAAGGACACTACTCTTCTGAATTTCAGTCTGAATTTCCATGAATTTGGATACCTGACTGAAGCTTCCCTACATGTATGAACTTTTAAATTATGTGCAATAGTGCCACAGATTATCTTTTCACAGAATATTCTTGTAGAAGTCAATATTTAACTGAAGAAATTAATTTGTTTTATAAATTGGTATTGATCCTTTGGCTAATAGCTTCTCTGGCCAGAAATAAAATTAATGGGACAGAAATCTGGATTGTTTTGCCCTCTCAGATGAAGTCTGTACTTGTAGGACTACAGAGCTTGCTTTCCTGTCAGCCTCTGCATTTTCTACATAATATCATAGGTTCAACACCTGGGAGAATGAAGGTGCTATCAGACATTCATGGGGGGTTTTGGGACATATCCTGGTGGATGCCATTTCCAAGCACAGAGGAGTGCAAACGAGTTTGAATTATCTGACTGCCACCTCTGGCTGTGTGAGGGGACCGCAAAGCCGTGACCTGGTCTCCCATGGCATCCTCCCAGACAAACTGGGGACACATGGGTTGGACAAGCAGATGAAAAACTGGTTGGACTGCCAGGCTCAGGGGGCAGCGCACAAAGATTGGAGTCCGACTGGTAGCCCAGAACTAGTGATGTTCCCCCAGGACCTTTTGTTGTCTGAGCTTGTATTCTGGTCACCTTCTTTCATTTCCTTATCAAAATACCTTTTATGACAGACTCAAAACCATAGGTTTTCATAGGGTGAGCCTGCTGTATGTCTGATGATGCTCAGACAGAGTTTAGGAAATTTTCTGTCTGTTTTTTGATTGTGGCAAGCTGAATCTACTTTTTCTTCCTGTTAAGACACATCTGTGCACATGCTAAGGCCCAAACTTAGACACGCAAGGAGCTCTAGAGCAAACACCAGGTTGCATGGTGATAGGTAGGCATAGGTCAGAAGATAAATTTCTTTGACATCCTGATCTTGCAAATATTCCTAGGACTGTGAGTAAACTTAGAAATTTTGGAGATTGTTCACTTTTCTCAAGTTAATCATGGCTGTTCAAAGCAAAGCAGCACATTCATTGTTCCCTGCTAGTATAAGCATTGCTTTCATTCTATTTCAACAGAAATGGCTCATTCCACAAACAAGTATCAGCTCCACTTTTTAAATTAAATTTTTTTCTGTCATCATTCATTACACTACCTATCCATTTCCAAATATTATTGCAGTCTATAAAACCAAATATTTGAAGGAGGATTCAAAGAAACTTCTGGAAAAATAAGATTGGCCATTTTTCTAAATTACAGATAAGTACTAGTGTAAAAAAAAGTTATTGTGCTTTTCATTTAAGTACATACTGTCCAAAAGAAAGAGTTGAAGTATCACCTTTGTCATCTGAAAAGCTGAAACAGCAAAATCTATGCAAGTTCAATTTTTTTGATTGTTGGAACTTAGTACAAAATTGTACTAGCTGTAAAAAAAATTAAATAGGGTAATGAATATTTGTGCTGAAATGTGCAAACACAGTTCCTGTAACTGTTCTTACCTAAAGCAAAACGCATCTAACAAATAACTATATCCAGTAACATGACAGGTGGGTTCTAACAAATGCCGCTGATCCTTTTTTGTTTAATACAGAGCAAATTATCACTATGTGACAAAGTGAACATAACATTCTTAGAATCATTTAGGTTGGAAACAGCCTTTAAAATCATCTGGTACAACCATTAACCTAACACTGTCAAGTCCACCACTAAACCAAATTCCTAACATTTGCTTTGCAAAAGATTCACCATAACTTAAAGCAAGTGGACTGGCTACTTCCATTTTTAAATTATTTTTATTTTCAAAATCTGCTGTACAAAAGGGATAAATTCATCATCTTGATGTTATGGATATCAAACAGGCATTTCATCTTTGGCTGTTCACAGAAGTTCACACAAGTTATCTAAGGTGTTTCAATTAGTTGATATATAAAAGACATCTTCCTTTCTAATTGAAAACAAGAGATTTAGAGCTCCAACAGTTGTCCCACTATGAAAAGTTGCTCAAACCTAAGGATTAAAATAAGCAGGCAAATGAAACATGTTCAGGAGATCTGGACAAATTTTTAAAGACTATGTTTCATGATTTTTTCAATTGACCAAATATGTTTAAAATATGGGCTTACACTAATACCCATTTGGAAGACAAGAGATCCTGTGATGTGTATTCATAAAAGGATGAGTACTGGCCTTTATCAGTATTTCTTTTTGGTTTTACAATGAAAGGACACAATTCTGCTTGCAATCAAAGCACAAAGTTCAATATCCAAAAAAAGGTGAAGATATAGAAGACAAGCTATATAATTTTTAACTAGCTCTCATGGCCAAAGTTTTTACCACAGACTACTACAAAAATTCTGCAATATGTTATACAGAAGTTAGACCATATGGTCATAATGACACCTCTTTAGGAGGATCTTCTCATAGCTGTAAAATCGATGACCAAACACTTTAACTACGAAATGTTAGGATGCATGATGAATTAATTTTACAGCAGCTTGACATTTTTTGAGTAGAGCTGACTAGTGATAGCAATTTTGTATTTCTTTCTGAAGAGGAAGCCTAAAGGGTCACATGAAAAAAATTTAACTATGTCCAACAATAACTATTATTTCAATTGTGACTTTTTTTAATAAAGCACAAAAAATTCAATTCTCTCCTAAAATAGAAGTCATTCTTAATTTTCATTGATTTAGTTATGACACAAAAGGATACTGATCTTTCATTATGAATTTATTATAGAACTGAATTTTGAAGTAATAACACTGATAAGCAGAATATTTAGAAGTTATACTAAATAAATCAGTACAACTATTTGCCTCTAAATTTTGTTTGAATTAACTGATTTCTATCAAACGTTTTTATTTCCACTAAAATATATTTCTTTTTGTTTGTAATTTTTCATTAAAAACAATGGAAATCAGCAAAAAAATTGAGTCCCACCTTGATTAAGTAATAATTACACTATTTATAATTAATGTACACATTATTTTGTTCTTCTTTTATGTTGACTGGTACAAGAATAAAAAGAAGGGACTCTGAAGGATGAAAAAGGTCTGCTTACACCACTGCAAGCATGCAGTTTTCTCTGTCTTGAGTAGAAGGTTTATGTGACAACTGATACAACGACAACTTTAGAGTAAAAAAATACAAAAAAATAAATCTAGGTGTAAGAGTAGTGTAAATATGAATCCGACAAGATTTGAAGACCTAAATTTCAATTTAAAATAACTAGTTAGGTTATTGTATTGGAACAGTGCTTCTTGAAGTCTCAGCTGTTCTGTCACTGTGCTTCATTCCTAATCAACTCAGAACATGAAGTTACTGTACAAGAAGGAATCCTACATTTGCAATAAATCATAAGTCTTCCATGTTGAATTACTCTTAAAATTTCAACTGCCTTAGAACAATTGATATTGACAGGAAAAGATACAGTAGACAGAAAAAACAAGTTAGCAACTGAAAAGAACTTTTATTTCAAAATATACTTCTATCACCAAAGGACAATGTGTTAATAATGTATGGTAAACTAAACAGAAGATCAGAAATTAGCCTTAAATGATGGGAAAATACCAGCTGAAGAATGGGCTATGTTGGATTATGTCTTTAGTCATCATTTGCCAGAGGACTATTTGCATCCCTTCATCTCCTGCGACCCACTGACCAAAGCATCAGTAACAAGCGTTCATTGGTCTGATCCTAAGAAATATCCCCGGCAGTCCAAAATTGTCATAAAAGACACCTCAAACAGGTGTTCATAAATCACAGAAAAAAACATTGAGGAAAGACATATAACCTGTCCATCTCTTCTTTGCCTTTTACTTCCTCTTTCATTTCAGCTCCCATTGGCAGCAGGTCAGAAACCTCCTGCAGAGCCCCAGAGTCATGACTGGAGCACCCCCATGAGCCAGCACCGAGTACAACAGCGAGTGCCACATGCTCCCGGCCGAGACACTGTGCTCTGCTCTGCTGTTTAATTATTTGCTAAACCCATTTATCCCCTCAAAACTGACTGAATATCACTCCTCTATGGCAGCTCAGCTAGTCTGTTATTATTAACCTCTGCTCTGGCAGCTTCCTGAGTGTTGAATGTTGTATGAAGTATAAGACAGCATGACCCCTCACACACCAAATCACAATTTTCAATCACTAAACAGAAAAAAAAAGACAGGGGAAAATAATCCAATATTCAGTAATTTAGTAATACCATATGAAAACAGGGTGAGTAACCACCATCAGATCAGAAACAAAACTTCCTTACTGAAGAACAAGCAGCAAACTGATTGGTTTCATAATTCCATTTGAGAAAATCGACACAATTTAGTGAACAAAAAAGTGAAATTGAATTTATTCTTCCAAGCAATTACATTGTGATGTAGAAGTTATTGGTTTTCTGTGAAGACAGCAAGGCCCATGAACTAAAGTTATTTAAGGCTTCCATTTTATCAACAACTACAATATTAATAAAGTATTCAAATTATCTATTTTTACACTAATATAAGACAGTGTAAATACAAAATACATAGTATTATTTAATTTTTATATAAATACTACATATACTTCAGAAGGCTAAGTCCTTCAAATAAAATTTCCATCTCAAAAATAAAATATACCTTGACACACTGCAAAAACTTTGCAATAAAATTTCAGAATTATTTAGAATCTTACAAAGAAAATCTGGAAATACATTTAGCTGGACATACTGGTTCTTTGTGTGCTTTAAAGGCCATGTGCATCTCAGCTGAGATTCAGCACTGCCCCTCTAACCAGGAGCCATCCATGGGAAGTGACCATTCCTGGTCCACATTCCACAGTGCACGTGAGCACATGCCAGGTAAAACAGAACCTCTGTAAGCACACACTGCTGTGAGAGTGACACTGATATGTGTCCTAAAAGTAAGAGTCAGAAAATCAATTATTTTATTCCATGTTTACATCAGTGAAGCTAAGTGCTCTTTTAACTTCAAATCTCATTATACCTCTCTCACTTGGCATTCTTTAAAAATCTGGCACACTTTCTTGCTTTGTTTTCCTTAATAAAACAAGAACATTTTATATAAACATAAAGAATTAATGAATGTAATGCAGAAATTTAAGTGTACTGTCTTACCTACTCTCCATAAAAATGTATGTCGTTATGCAAAAGGTTGTCTTCAATGCACAATTGAAAACAAATTGCAATTCTCTTTTTACAAATGTACATTTCATTTCTGTAATATGTGAGGATACCATGTTTGTAGTATTAAGTGTACATTCACAGACAACAACCTCCCACAAATACATTTAGAGTGGGAAAAAAACTCCCTTTACAGTTGTGAGTAATTCTAGAGTTCTCCCAGTGTTGTCAGAGACCATGAAAATGGCAAATTTTTGCTAATAATGTATAATTTTTTTAAGTTAAAATTACTGTCTTAATATGTTTTCCCTCTGTTTTAAGTCACTTTCCTACATTAATAAGTATGTTTTCATGATTTTTTTACCTCCACTAATTTACCCAGCTAATTTATTTCTGACAATGAAATAAATTCTATTTCAATTTACAGCCTAATTTTTCACTGTGTTATATTTTATAACCTATATATTTAATAACTGTGCTATATTTTATATATTTTAACCTCTATTCATTTTTAGGAAAATTATTTACTGACATTCCTTTTCCCGACACAGGAATTTTCATATGATAAAGAACATAAGTGAAAAAACCATGAGTTTAATTTAAAATTCCCAGGATTTAAAGTCTAGCAGCTATAAAGCACTAAGATTTTGTTTCAAAGGTTTTGTTTTGTCTTTTTGCTGTTTCCTTAAAGGCAACAGACTCCACCACACGTACGTGGAACTCCATACTGTCATTTCCACTTAGCCATTTTTCAAACATAACCACATGATCGGTTGCCTTTAGCCTCTCCTGTTCTCATTCACTCTACAAAAGAGATACTATTTCATACAGAGAACATCAGCCCCTACATCCTACCAAATGTAAAATTAATCTTATTGAGTGTTCAGAGTAGATCATGGACTCTTTTTTTTTAGCAACATCTGTGCCCTGCCCCTAAATTATTTTTCTGTGGTAGGAAATCAAAACTAATACACTAAAATTTTAAAGGGAAATATATATATATATATATATATATATATATATACACACATACGAATTCAGGTATGCTTAGTTTAGCCAATTAGTTTAACAAATATTCTTCATTATTAATAGACAGGATTGATAATGAAGATTGATTGAACAGAATTTTATAACACTTCCTGTTACAAAATACTGTTTTCGATTGCATAAAACTTTATCACTTTTCAACCATTCAACCTGACATTCTACATCACGGGTTTTAATTCACTCTTTCTTTAAATACCTCTATAATGGCCTGTATTTACATAAATAAAGCTGCAAGATAACAAACTGCTTTATTTAAAAAAAAATAAATAAATTTTTTAAATATTATATCATATTGAGCAAAAAATCTCTTGTGGAAGGCCTTAATATTTAACAAAGGATGTTCCACTGGACATCATACAGAAACCAGGGGGAAAAAAAAGTTACTCTGAGAGTAACTTCAGATCACACATACTAAAGAGAATTCTTATATTTTAGAAGACAAATCCTCCAGACATTTTGTCTGCAAGGAGAGGCTTCTAACCTGGGCTGAACACAACCATATCCATAATGATAGGTCTGATCTTCTGTGAGTCATATCAGGTTTTGATCCAGACAGTTGAAATAAGAACAGAAAGACTTTTTCCTGAGCTCCCTGCTGGCTTCAGGCATCTTACAGGAGATGCATTATAATCCTCCATAAATCCTAATATGTGTTACACTTATTTCCCAACTCAGCTAAACCCAGAACCCACAACCCAGAGCATTCCTCTGCTAATACTGTTGAGAGTCACTGGCCAGATATCCCATCACATGATTTCTGTGCATCCAGGAGAAATCAAGAACAGTCAAAGCTAATTCTTCATTAGCTCCTGTAACAGAGATCAGAGCTGTCATTCTAAAGGTTCCATCCTTATGAGGACCAGTGTAAGGCAACCTGATGTAGCATCTTTGTACACCTTCACTTTTCTTTATAAAAGGAGGACCTGAAGAGTTAGAAAACATATTAGAAAACCAGTGGTTTTTCTGTGTTCTTAGTGCTTTCATACTAATCAAGAATTTTTATGTGCTTTACTGTGAGGGTCTTTGCCTCCAGTTCAGAGACAGAAGGGCAAAATAGTTTTGTTTAATATATATAAAATGTAAATTATTCTATACAACCCATATGGAAAGTGACATCCAAGATGTGAGGCCATGTTCCAGTTTGGGAACAATATACAATTTTCAATTATCTTAATTAAACAAACACTTTAGAACTTATCTTGGATCCTTTTCTAAGTAAGATCTTATTGAGAAAAACCTATAGGGATAATCTTCTATAAGACTTTCTACATTTCAGACCAAAATTGCAGCCAAAAAGCAGCACTGGTCCAGAGATGAAAGAATTACTGTATTGCCCGAGAATAAAACACAGTGAGGCACATGGGCACCAAATGAACCCACCATCACTGATACGATTTATCAATGTCTAAATGGAAGAGAAAGGTCACCTCAGGGTATAGTAAGGAAAAAAGAACTGTTGGGGAACTGGAAGTAGAACAAAGGAATGTTTCTTCAATCTCCAAACCACTTGAATAGCTGTGTGTCACACGTAAAAGGCACAACTTTGTTCTACACAGCACTAGGGGATTCCAAATAATCCCCTATTCTACTGTTCCTTTTGTGGAGTTTTTTTTAGATAGGATCTCTGCAGGTGTACTGAATTTGGCTGGGATAGAGTAAATTTTCTTCACAGCAGCCTCTATGGTCCTGAAGTTTTTTGCATTTGTGACTAACACTGTTGATAACACACCAGAATTCTGGTTATTGCTGAATGGGGCTTGCACAGTGCTAAGGCTTTTTCCCAGTCTATCACTCCAGAAGTAGGCTGGTGTTGGCAAGAAACTGGAAGAACACACAGCTGGAAGAGCTGATCCTATTGATCAAAAGGATGTTCTATACCATACAATATTTTTCTGAGCCATAAAATCCCAAGAAAGAGGCATGGAAGCAGGGAAAGTCATGGTTACACCCTGAGGCCAAACTTACCAGAAATCGGTTAAATATCTGGCTGCTAGTGGAAAGTAGTGAATAAATTCCTGTATTTTGCTTGTAAATATAGCTTTTGCTTCACCTACTAAACTGCCTTTATCTTGATTCACAAATGTTAATGCCTTTCTTTTATTTTTCTCCCCATTCCACAGGAGAGGGGAAGGAGTGAGCAGCTGTGTTTAGCTGCTGGCCAGGGTCAAACCACCACAACAGAAGAGGAAGAGTATCGACTAATGGCTATGTGCAATGGGAAAGAACATGATAACAGGGTCAAAACTATGCTCTAAAGACTAGTTCTGTGGATGAAACACACTAGGTATTAAACTAATCTTGACAATTCCTCACTTATTCAAGCAAAATTCCAGAGAGAAGCCCATATTCCAATTAATAAATTCATTTCTATTCTGACCTAAGCTGCCAGAGTGGAAAATATCTGCTCAAACTCTCAGACAAGAAGTTTTGAGATTTTTTTGCAGTTCTTTCCTATTTCTGAGCTCAAACATCCGGCAATCACTGAATTCTTCCAAACATGTCTGCTCCCAGACACACATCCAAGAAGGTAAGAATGGCTGTCTGACAGAAGGTTGCTGTACTGCATGCCAAGCAAGGCCAGAAGCCAGAGCACTTTTTTAAGAAGCAGATTTGTGAAGAAAGTAAACTAAAGTCCAGGGAAAAGTTGTAAGAAATGAACTTTCCCACTGTTTATGAACAGATAGGAAAGGAAAAAAGAGAAAATAAAACATAAGTAAATAGAGCAAATACAGGGGGGGGAAATTAATGAAAAAAAAAAGAAAAAATTATCAAAATTAAGATAAATTTTCCAGCTTAAAGACATGACATCCAGGATGTGCCTCATTTATTTGGATTTCTGAGGAAAGTATATAAGTCTGAAGAGGAGTATGCTGCACATAAGTCACTAAGGATAACAATAAGTTCTTGAGACAATTATCAAAATTACTCATGGCCAGGGACACCTTCCACTAGACCAGGCTGCTCAAAACCCCAACCAGCCTGGCCTTCAAGTGGGGCATTTACAGCTTTTGTGAGCAACCTGTTCCAGTGTCTAACTGCCCACACACTAAAGAATTTCTTATTAATATACAATCTAAACCTTCCCTTTTTCAGTTTAAAGCCATTCCCCCTTGTCCTGTCCCTACATGTCCTCATAAAAAGTCCTTCTCCCTCTTTTTTGTGAGCCTCGTTCAGATACTGGAAGGTTCTATAAGGTGTCCCCAGGGCTTTCTCTTCTCCAGTTTGAACTACCCCAAATCTCTCAGCCTGTCTTCCAGCTCCAGAGGTGCTCCAGCCCTCTGAACCTCTCTGTGGCCATTCTCTGGACTTGGCCCAGCATGCCCATGTCCATCATATGCTGGGGACTCCAGAACTGGTTGCAGTTCTCCAAGTGGGGCCTCAGAAGACAGGAGTAGAGCTATTGACCTGCTGGCCACACTTCTTTAGTTACAGCCCAGGATACAGCTGGCTTTCTGCTCTGCAAGATCACATTGCCAGGCTGTGTCCAGCTTTCCATTCAGCAACACCTCAAAGTCTCCTCACAGTTTCTCTCTCTACAAGAGACTTCTTGTAGACTTCTTGCCCAGTCTACATCTTTGCATGGGGTTTTCCTGACCCAGGAGCAGGATCTTTCATCTGGACTTGTTGAATTTCATGGGTTTAGGAACTATAGAATCACAAACTAAAAGGAAATAACTGTTTCCCCAATCGTCAGTATTATTCTGATGTGGAGCTGCTGGAGCAAGTCCAGAGCAGGGCCACAAAGATGATTAGAGGGATGGAGAACTTCTCCTATGAAGACAGGCTGAGAGAGTTTGGATTGTTCAGCCTGAAGAAGAGAAGGGTCCAGGGAGACCCCATTGCAGCCTTTCAGTATTGAGGGAGGTTTGTAAAGCAAGGAGAGCAATTTTTTGCACAGTAAGACAAGGGGAAACAGTTTTAAAGTAAAAGATGAAATATTTAGATGTTAGGAAGTTTGTTAGTGTATGAATGGTGAGACACAGCGAAAGGTAAATTATAGAATTATAGAGAAATTATAGATGCCCCTCTCAGAATTGTTCAAGGTAAGGTTTCATGGGGCCCTGGGCAATCTCATGCGGTGGGTGGCACTCCAGCTCTTGGCAAGGGGGTTGGAACAATACACCAATGATTTTGAAGGTCCCATCCAACCCAAACCATTCATGACTATAATCTCTGCTGACAGGGGACCATGTAAGGAACTGTAATGCTGACCCCCAGCTTTGCTCCTAGGCCTCGCCCTCTACCTGGTGGAGCAGGGAGGTCACATAATTCATTAACATCAAATATACCTGTGATTAAGTGTGCTGCTTGTATACAAGATCATTTAGTCTCCATGCTCCTATTTCCCTCTCAAAGTGCTACAGCCACTTGTACCCAGTACAAGATCAAGTCTTTGGAAGCCAATGTACAAAAGTCATTCATACCAGAGAGCAAGCAGGAATGGCAAATAATTTGCAGAATAAAAGAGGAGAGCAACTGGAGCAAGAGAACTAATCCAGCCACTTATGGTAAAGAAAGAAACTAATCCACCAACACAGTGGTCCTGTAAAAACTTTGCCTTGAACACCACATACAGTCCTGTTTATCTATCTTCAAGAAAAATGAACTTAACACCTGGAGAGTTAGCAGGATGATTAGGGGATACAGAATATGTTTTAAGAAGTAGGAGACATCTGAATTGTAGCAAAATAAGAATTAAAAAGTTGGAGTAAAGGTACAGTCAAATATCAGAGAAAGAAGAAAAACAATAAAGAACAGGCATAAATTGTCTGGGACTGGTTTAAGCAGGAAATTAGAAGATTGCTTCTAGCTGTAAAGAGAATGGTATTCAAGTAAGAATAGTGAGAGCAGAAGACAGTTAAACTAATCAAGCTCTACCTATAAAATAGTTATGAAAGAGGCTATTAAGACTGCTTGACTGAGAGCTAGGGTTTGGACCTTATAACCTAAGAATCATCCATTCTGTCTAGGGATTCATCTTCCATTCATTCCATACATACTAAAAGAACAGAAATAGAGAATAATTATCATGTTTCCTCTTAAAATCAAAAAAAAAAAAAAAAAAAAAAAAAAAAGAAATTTTTATTTGGTACCAAATATGTGTATACCAGTAGAAACTTGGCATTTTTCCCTTTTTCCTCAAACACTTCCAGATATTTTTAAGTACACATGTCCTCACCCACCCATCCCAAAACATCTACATTTTCAAGAGTCAGCAATAACGGTGGCTTGGATATTTAAACATACTGGTGAGACTTAGGGAATAGTCTTCAATAGGTATTTCTGTGTTATGTGGAATCCTCTGGTTGTAGGAACCTTGCACATTTTTCAAGCACAGCTCTCACAGAATGCAGTGTAAATGCAACACAGCAAGTACATTATAATCTTCCCAAAACTATCAGAAAGCAGTGTAATGCCAAATTTTCTAAATGTTACCAAAACAAACCAACCAACCAACCAATTAAAAAAAAATCCTTGAAAACACAGAGATGAAAATGGATATTAAATAAATAAATTTTAAAACTTTAACCTGAAAAGAACAGCACTCCATCTGTTCTGTTATCTAAATTACAGTCACATATATCATTTTAACAGGAATTCCAGCTAAGTAAATAAAGCTTGTACTATGACCATATACACATATGTCTATATTCTCTAAATTGTTCCACTTAGTGGAGCTTTGCTCTTTTTAAGGCAAACCAAATACTTGGCAAAAATTCTAAACAAAAAAGGGGTGAGTTTTACTGCATAAAGTCATATTTATGTTTAGACCATTTTTTTCAGAATTTCCCTTACATTTGCATATATAACTATTAAAGTCTAACACTAATTATAAAATGATGTCTTGTAGTTCTGAGATACAAAACTATTTATGTTCAGTAACTGCATCATTAGAAGGCAAGTGAGTAATATTTGTATTCAAATCTACTTCAGGTCATATCAATTTAATAAAATTATCAAACTACAGGAATTTCTCATCCAGACTGTACCTAGGACAAGAAAAATCTGAGAAAACCTTCACTGGGAGCATTACAAAGTTTTAAATTAAATATATATGTTCAATTCCATATCTAGTACATTCTTATTTCAAGAGGGCAGTTCTCAAAGCATGAATATTGTCATCCAAACACAAGGCAAATATGAAAATACAAGTTTTGGTGAATGAATTCCCCAATGGTACAGACTTGCTGTAATTTTGTAACTAAATGCTACATAACAGTCAGTGTGGATACACAAAAAAGTAATGCATGTGACAAAAACAACCCTAGCAGCAGATGTAAATCTCTCTGACATATTAGCTATTATATTTCAGGAAAAAAAAATCAGTTTCTAGTAGTAATCAAGAAAAGCAAAAGCAATAACTTTGGAGCTTATTATGAAAGCCAATATACTACTACATTACTTGATTAGTATGTGGTATTCTCATATCTTTAACCTTTCAGATCTAGTTACCACCTATCAGAAAAAAAAATGTATTTAAAAAAACTTACAAGAAGGACAGTAAGGGTGATCAATGGCAGAGAATTATTTCCACATTGGAAAAATCTATGTGTGGTACTTTTAAGAACCCAAGATCAAACTGAGATAAACTGAAAATATATAAACTGTAAAATCAAACAATTCAGGGGACATGTAGAAAATTCTATTTAAACACAATGAATTTGGTCAAGGCAAATTTGTTTTCATATACAGCAAAAAAGGCTATAAGACTGCCTGGTGAGATATTCTTTCTTACGTATGTATGCATGGTCCCTGTCAAAGACATCAGCCTGTGTATGAGTGCTGGGGACCAGTTTGGTCGTTTGGACATCTTAATCATTTAGTCTGTCATTGTACATATTAATCTTTTAGTCTCTCATTCACAAATAAAATTATTTTGTCTGTCTTTTGCATTACTGAGAAGGTGAGGCAAAACAAAGCATTTATTGCAAAAATTCAATGAGGTTTACAATCCACAGGGCAATCCAGATCATTCTCCACTCTGTAATTGACTGTAACGCCAGTGTAGATCAGCCTCATTTATAGTCAAGATGGACTAAATGATATTTCATTCCAACTCTTACAGAAAAACTAGAAAACATTGAAAAAATATTTTTATTCCTGTTCTGTGGAGAGGGGGGAACAGACAGATCACCTCTAGTATTTAAAGATTTGTTCCTGAATTCCACTGTAGGTTCTTACTACATCAGAGAAATCAGGGAAATTGGGGTTTCTCTTACTATTTCAACTCTTGATGTCTCTGACCTTTGCAAAATGTACATCAGAAAACTGAGAAAGGCACAGTGCACCATTTCTTTCCCAGCATATTTATTAATGAATGATCAATAATTACTTAGCACAGGACTTCAGATATTTATCTACATAGTAAATCACATTGGTATTAACCTCATTTTCCTATTGCCCATCCATTATTCTCTCAAGAGAATGGCTAACTTAGCACCTCATATTCCTGCAGAAGTTGACAAATTCTACTTATTTCTTCACCACTATTTGAGGTGAAAATATTAAAAGTCTAAGGATGCACTCACATGACATGCCTCATGTTGAAGGTTATTTATCTTGGTGCACATGACTGTATCATTTACTGAATTACTGAAAGCCTCCTTTGGCCCCAAGCCAAAAGTCATATCTGATTCCTCTGCAAAACCTCTCTTTCTTCCCCAATACATCCGTTATATTCTATAACATTTCTCTTGAATAAAATATTCCATAGCAAATAGCAGCCCACTATTAATACAATATGTGTTTCAAAAATCATAAACAGATGTCTATATTCCCAGCTTCAATCAAGAGGTTTCACATTATTTTTAATGCTATTTCTCACCAACCAGGGGAAAAACAGGGCCCACTGTTACAGGCCTGTTACCAAATGGTATTGCAAACTACATGACTCGTGCCCAGAAAAGAGATCTGTTGATAGGCATTACCAAACATAATTGGGTTAGAAACCCCTTCAGTTGTAGTGCCAAATTGTAAAGCACTGTAGGAAGTGAAAAGAGCAGTCTGGAATTAGCAAACTTTTTCTCAGCATGCATTTACACATCTGTGACTACTTTGCCCCATAAATTAGTGTTTTGAATCTCACCCATGTTAGCTTCTTCAATCCCTTTTACCACAGCATATCCTACAAAGTTTGAGAGATGTCATAACATTTCTTTGGTGTCATGTTCCTCAAAACAATGGCCTATAGCTTCCCCCTTAGATTCTTCAATCTCTGATTTTATTATATCCCTTCTCACATATATTTTCTAACACAGTCCTGGCAATATTAAACCAAGTTCCTAGCTGTCACAGCTGTCTTGGGAATGCATACTAGCAAATGTGACTGCTTTATCTATCATCTTATACCCTTAGCTTGGAAAATAATTACTTATAAAAATTAGAAACTGAAATTCCTGATGTTCCTGAGACACAGGAGCCTCATTCATTTACAATTTTAAATTTATAACTATTTTAGCAACTGGGGAAAAATTAATAGCTTCATTTTTCACAGGTATTACAAGCCTATGAAAGCAATCCCAACTCCTACATTGTGGATTTGGCAAACAGAAAGGATTTTCTGGTTCTGTAATCAGACAGAGGTAAAACAACACATCCAATCTGTCAAGGCTAGAACTTACAAGTGAAGCTACATCCATAGGGATCCCAGAAGGGGCAAAATAGCATTTAGGAAAGATCCACAGAGTCATTCAAACATGACTGGCAATAATATGCCAGTTGAGCTTTGGATCAATAAAGTAACATAAAGCAAACAGGTGAAAATGGGCTAAATATAGGCATAGCTATAGCAAATAATAAAAAAAAATTATAAAACATGGTGGTGATTTTACATGGCCATATTACAACAGACTTTCTGATCTATGCCACTTCGAAACACAACAAAACAAAACAACCCAAAACCAACAATCTCTCTAAAAATCTATCTTCTGAGAAGTTCTTTAAAATATTTGTGCATAACATAGCATGAAATATTCCTTGTAGCTGGTTATGACCATAACCTTTTGGGTTGCATCTTTTCTAAATGTTCTGTAGATGAAATAGAAGACACCAGATGAACATAAAATTAAATAGAAATCCTGATTTCAATAGATGTTCTCAAAAAGTAAGCCTATAAAATTTTATTATGCTAACACTTCATAATGATTGGATATCCTCAATTTCTTCATTCTCTTCCTGGAAATGGGCAGTGACTAGACTCTGCAAAGGTTTTTGGTGAAAAGCCAGAGATTTCCCACTGTACTTCTTTTACCTTCTAACTTGTACCTGGAGGAAAACCACCTCCTTTCCAAAACAGTGGAACCTCAGAATCATTAAAATTTAAAAGACCTCCAAGATCATCAAGTTCAACTGGATACCTTAGACTGAATATGAATACCACCAGACCCACAAAACCACATCATGATAATATCCAAACTGAACCTCCCCTGATGTAACTTGAGGCCATTTTCCCTTGTCCTGTCCCTAGTTGCCTGGCAGAAGAGGGACAACCCCCACCTCAACAGTCTCCCACCTCATTGCAACAAAAAAGGACACAAGCAAGTTTCAAATATTTTACTTATTCAGAATTCTCCAAATGTCTCTTTGTTCAGCCTAATCTTCTGACATTTACTCCTTCAGACTTTTTGGTTGGCATGCCATGTTATAATAGAAACTAAAGAAAAAGGAGGAATTTAAATAACCAAAAACTGTGAAGGACAGAAAGAACATGATTTCAGTTCCATTGCTACATTGCTGTCTAGAGAGAAGTCCTGAAAATCTTCTTGACAGACTTTCCATCACAGAAGACACCATCAGGACACATAGCCCTTCCCAGAAAATCCAACTCTTATTTAGAATGAGCAAGGAATTCCAGATGTGAATTAAGTGTCAGGTTGAAAGGTGAAAAGTCCAGTTTGATCCATAATTTCTTAGTATGTTTTCAGTCTGCTATGGATATCAGGTAAAGAGATTAATGACAAAAACTTTCAGAACATCCATACTGATCATCACTCCCCAAATTAATTCCAAGATAATAAAAAATTCCTCCAGTTTCAAAGATTTCAGACTAAAACCCACTTTTCTTTCCAAGAAAATTGCTTCTATTTGTATGAAACAGTCTGTCAACAGCACCACAGCACTCCAACCTTTCATGCAGATTTGCATGTGTAGCCCGCAACATGGAATAAATACAGTTCTGGAAAAACACGCCATAAAATCACTCAGGCTTAAAGCAAGAATGGCGAAAAACAGAGGGAATTAGTTATATTCTTCCAAGTATAGATGAAGCACTTCACTTCACCCACAAGCCAAGCTTCAAGATTTCTCACTTGGAATGCTAAATAAACTCAGAGAAAAAAAAATGAAAATAAAAAATAAAATCTTCCAGTTTTTTAGGATGTTGTGATCATTTCCTCAATGGAAAGAGTCAGTAGACTGCAATTTATTTTTATCATATAGATGTAAGACCACACCCTCAGCATCTTCCAAAGCATTTTTCTGACTAGAACACTTGCTCTTCATCATTTAGAAAAAATTCCAAAGATAGTACAGAAGAATTTTCATTTTTCTCCAAACTGTTTATCTGCGAATACCTCAGAGATCTTCCTCCTATTCTCTTGCTCTTTTACCTCTTCTTATGCAGCTATCTATTCTTTTTTCAGAGATTGACCCCTGACTAAAAGGGCAGCTGTCTGAGTGTGTGGAACTGCTCCAGGAAAGTAGTCCTGGGAGAATAACCCAACATGAAATTCAGATGGTAGAGGAATTTATAAACCAGGAAACAGAAGGGTGTTATTCTCTGGCCCCAACCTTTTTTAGTGAACAAACAAAAGTAAAACCCCTAAACTAAAAAAAAAAAAAAAAAAAAAAGAAAAAATAAACAGAAACCACCCCAAAAAACAGGTGAAAGTGTGAAACTACATACTTTTTATCTTAATGTCTTTGAATATCTGATGATAAATGGAAAAAGAAAAAAATCCACCATATCTGACTTAGCAGTTTGCCTAAATCATATTTTTAAAAACTTTAACATGGATTCAGCATTCGAATAAATTTAAAGTTGAAATTTGTGTTAATTTTGTTTACTATTCTCCTATTACATTTATAAATTTTTATTCTTATCTCTTTGTATGCTTTCAGAGATCTTTTCCAGATTGCCCAAAAATTAATGAAAGCAGAGGCTTATTTAAGATTAGATCCTTTGGGGAATGCCAATCACAGTTATGTTTTAAAAAAAACCTTAAAGGCAAATGGTTACCACAAATTTAGCATAACCCAGAGTAGCCATGAACATCTAAAATAATAAAAACTCCTGAGAGCTGCCCCAAATGCTAACAATATAAATTAGACAAGGAAAATAAGGAAAGGTAGGCAATTAAATTTTTTCTCTACTATTCTGTAAGGATGGTACTAATTTAGTTTTCTGAGGGGTTAAAGAAGTTTCTAGTACTAAATTAGACAACAGAAGGCTACTTGTTCAGTGATAACAATAATTAGAAGTACGTTTTGTTTGTTGTCTGTGTTGAATACACAGAAAAGTATATTTAAATAATATATAGTATACGAAATATCAAATTTCACAGCAGAGGTTTAGCCCACTATGCTGCCAGATTAATATAAGAATGAACCATTGGTTCATTTTAATAAAATATTGGAACAAAATCAATTTAACATTTTATGCCTATTCAGGATGAAAACTTAGTTGGTTTATGCAGTTTCAGTGGTTATTTCAGAGACTTCAGCCTCCAGTAAAGAGAGAGGCAGTCAAACTTAATAAGAATCTCTCACTGTATAGACTAACTGGGCTGAAATTTTCATCTTATCTGAAAAATGTCAGACCATACATTCCTATATTTTCAATATTTCATTTGTGAAAGTACTCTTTAACTATAAACATTGTTCTGCCACCAACAGAAGAGGGAAAGGTAAATCAGAGAAAGGCATTACATTCATTTGAGATACCAAAAAAATCCAGAGAGGAGAGCATTCAAAATTCACATAAGGAAAGGAGTATACAAGCTGCAAGCCTAGCAGTGATTCTGTTTTATGAAGAATCAAGACCACATATTTAGAATTTTTTCACAAACCGGAATTACTTTTTTTTGCCCCACTTTAACTGGGAGTTCGGGTTTTGCAAAGCTGCCTGACATGCTGCCCAGAATTCGGGGTCCTGGAAGCTCCAGCTGTCTCTGCTGCTGAAGAACCAGGGACTGAACAAGTCAAAGGATGCAGAATATGGCTTCCCACCAGCCTGCCAGTGAGGCTGCCAAAGAGCTGGGGAAAGGACCTGGCAGAAATTCAGGTTTCTTCCATCAGAATCCAGATATCAAAACCTGTCTGGCTTTTAGCATCACATGAAAAGTTCCGTCAAAAAAAAAAAATCCTGGCAAAAATTGAAAATAATCTTTCATTACTTCAATGAACACGCAAATTCCCAAAAAAGTTAAGAAGTAGTAATGAAGCTTTGAGTACATCAAGACTTTACTGAGGATCTGAAAAGATTCCAATGAGCTTAGAACATGCACAATACACTACAGCAGAAAAGTCTGTCGGTAGAATTTGAAGATAAATAAAACCCTGAAAACTCTACACAAAAGAAAGGTGCTTTCTCCTCTTAAAAATTTCCTAATATCACTTTTTACCTAGAACTGCCTTTCAGTGGTTGCAGCGAAAAAAACCCAAACACTTCTCCTCCTGCCTTCCTGACATCTCCCAAATGCCATATGTGATGCTGAATTCCTTGTCACTGTAGGAGTGGAGTAACACCTGCACTAGACAAAACCTACCTGTATCATGAACAGCTCTTACAAGGAATAAGGACAACAGGGGGAAGAAAAAAATCAATATGAGAAAGAAAACAAGTGCTAACAAATTCTTTTGAAGTCAAAATAGACATACCCATCTACTCAATCCCTAAATATTACGAATCAAATAAAATCTTGTGTTTATCCTATATAAAAAGTGTACAAGGAATTTTTGCTCCTATTTTAACCAGACAGATTTAGAAAAATAATATATATTGAAATTGAGTGTTAGCCCATAAAAGAAATTGACAAATACATGGAAGCTTCCAAGGCTCACTGATGAGATCAGGAAGGAGTAATACTTTGTCACAGATCACTTCTTTAGTCACTTCAAATGAAACCTGAGGAATTGATAGCAGCTGAGATTTCTCCTTTCCTTGCCCTTTTTTCTTTATTTTTTTCTGTTTTATTTCCTCCAATGTTATATCACCTTTATTTCTGAACCAAGGAAATTTATGACAGCAAGGTAAATTCATCTATCATAAATATCCTTGCAACAAATTTCCTGACATATTATTTTTTTTCCTGAAATGTAAAAGGCCTGAAAGAACAGATCAAATAAACCCCACCTAATAGTATTCAACAGCAAAACTGTTGAAACAAGAATAAATGTCATTATTTGCTCTTAGATTACAGCTAGGGGCAGAGCAAGCTGATTGCTTCATTACAATGGACAGATTAGATTATTAAGAGTGAAATGATTATCAAGTGCACTATCATAGAGTTATACTGGATTCCTCCTGGTGGCACAGTTGTACTGATGTCAAAATAGTGTTTTTAAAACCATAAGTATCCAGTAGGCTGAACTTTCTGTTTTCAAATGAGAACAATGTCACCTTTTTTCATGCTTAAATCATTTCCTATGTAGAGTATTTCAACTTTTCCTTAAAATTATGAGAAAACATAACTTGTATAAAATTCAGCAACCTCCATGTCCAACAAGAAACAAGAACAACCTGAGAGAACCACATCCACACACACTACAGTTAAAAACATGACTGCAGGGCAAGCTACAGGTTTTGCTGCAATGGATACTGCTAGATTACATGGGAAGGAGATGCTACAATGCCACGCACCCTGCAGGTAATAGAATTTAGGAGGGGACCGAAGGTAAACCTAAACAAATCCTTTCTGATGCATCAGGACTCAGATATCCTCACCTCTGTGATCAGCTATTTTTTATAGTATACTGCAACTGCCACAGAGAGGCTTCCTTTTTGTGGAAACCAAGACACAGGAAGCCTGGAGAGACTTGAAAGACACTTTAATTTTGTGCTATTATGGATTAATACCTCAAAGTTGAGTTGCATATCTGAATCCAGAGAACATGGAAGATGTACCATGCTGCAGGTACTGGGAAATGTGTTCTGAGAAGCTCTTGGACTCTCAGTACTCAGTAGAGAATAATATTCTACCTGAAACACAAGTTCCTCAACTTTATTTTCAACCACTAGACTTCCCAGTGAAAACTTTTGCAATAATAACATCCTTCCTCAAGGACGGAAAATAAAAGAAGCAGAAAGAGAGAGACAAAGATGAGCACACTAAGATATGAGTCTCGTGGATGATGTGCTTTTGCTCTATTTTTACCAAAAGCCCAGAGAAAGGAACAAAACCTACTTGTGCTGCTTCAGGGGCAACATTTGTTCAAGGCAGTAAAAATGTATTTTGGGAGTGCAAAAGGATAATCTAAGTCAGATTTGTTCTTGTTTCTAATCACCTCCTTCTTTGTCAGAGTGTAGATAATTACAAAACTTGTTAGCAAATGCTAAGGTCAATTCCCTCTCCACTTTTGTCCAGGAAACACCCACATAACAGCTGGAGATGGAAAGTACCAGTCCTCAAAAAAACTTCGCATTCCTCTTCAGTACGGGCAGAAACAGGACTAGGTGATTTCCCTGTACCTTCAGCATTTTGGTGTCATTCTTACAAGCACCTTGACTCAATCTATCCACCCTCCAAAGAACGTAGATCAATCTGCACTAACCAAAACTGGATGAAACAGATTGTTAAAATAAAGAAACATGGGGAAACAAAACTAGGGTAGAAAGGTAGAGTACAACTTCCTTTAAGTGTATCTGACAGATTGAGAAAGCACAAGTAGGTTGTAGCAAAGCAAGGAAGTGAATAAGCAAATGAACAGAAACTGATAGGAACCAGGCTCACGCATTTTGACTGGCACGGCTGTCTGTCAGAAGCAAATTAAAAACAGTACTTCAGTTGGAAATGGTGCAGCTGACAGCACAAAAAAAGCTTCAACTATCAGATGCCAGCTCTTAGAAATAACATTTAATAAATAGGCCCTTTTAGGATATTGTTACTTTGATGCTTACTTGACAAAACTGGATAAATTTATCAGGACAGCAGTTAATTTTGTTAGCACCCATTTCTTTGGTAAGAGAAATATAGGGATTTTCCACCAAAAAGAGCTAATAGAAAGCTGTAGGTACAAAGATCATTCTAGGCAATACAACAGCTATATTTACATATTGTCTACTACAGATAAAATAATTTTAAATTAAGACATTTTAAAAGGTAAAGTAAAAAACTTTGGATCAGAAAGATTTTCTTAATGAGACCCCAAAGGATACTGAGTAGCTATTGTTTATTTTTCAAAAATAGCTGTAGTTTGTTATTAAAATTATGGGTACAAACATACAGAGGATATTTCAGATTTTTAGTAATAGTCAAGTGCATTCATAACTTCTACTTTGCACTTTATTATTGAAATAACATTCTTTTAGCTTTAAATCAGAAATGTTCTTCAAATATTTTTTTTATTTCCAGAAACATTTGTATAAAAATTGATTCATGTAACTCAAATAGTGTGTGTGCTCTTAAAGGTGAGCTAACTGTAGAGAGACAAGAACCACCAAAAGCCCTACTGTCCTCCCTTTATCTACTGTAAACAAACAAAAACCTAAAGCTGTATCTACATAAAAGGTGATGTCATAAGTGAAAATATCAATTTGCAATTTCCTTCAGCTCCTTCACTTTCTATTACTGTAAGCAGAATACTTGCTACACATGTGATTATTCTTGAACTTCAACCTAAAGCTTTATCATGTTTGTGAAACACACACTAATTTCAGTTTATTAAATTCTGAACCTTCATACTGTGTGTATTGCACAAATTAATGTTACACAAAAATATCCAGAGGCAGTAGAGTAGTCAAAGATGTATGAGGTTAATCAAGTAATTAAGTTTAAAAAAAATAAAGGAGCATGCTCTAGAACCAACAGTGAAAACAACTGAGCGCTGATACTACAAGGCTTGCTAATGTCTTCACCTTTTACAGGTACAGTGGATAGCTGGATTAATTTCAACAGTTATAATGGATAACTGTAATTTTACTCTTGCTAGGTTATTTCTGGACAAGGTGGCTCAATTTTCATTTTATCTATTTTATATTTATCATACAAATATTTACATATAAATTTATATAATAAAATTGTATTATCATATGAATATTGACATATTTTATCTATTTATCTATATTCAGCAGAACACTAGATATTATGATGTTTATCCACTTCTTAGAATGGGAAATAATATCAATCTTAACAGAAATTACCAGAAAACACCTTACTGTGTAAGAAAAATAAAGACATCTGCAAAATATTAGGAGTCGGTCTACAATCTATTCTTTCACTACATGCACCTCCTGCTCCAGCAATGGTAACAGTAAATGCTAATTTACTGCTAACAGGAAACTCCGAAGCCTGTACAGTGAATATGAAAATGAAATAAGTATCCTTTTTATCAAGTAAGAAGGCAAAAAATCTTACAAAACCAAAGAATACAATTCCAGTGTGACAGATTGTGTTTTCATTTGCTTCAAGATTTCACCAGAATGGGCACTACACCTCACTTCAGATTGCTGTTCTCTTCACTCTTCCTCAGGCAGCAAAGACAGTTCAGGAAGTACAAATTCATGGCTTAAATTCTACAGGGCTGGAGCAAGGTGGTCTGCAGTCTCTCACTCCCACCTGGCCCTTATAGGTTTTGACATAAATGATGAGAAATGATGGGTGTAATTTCTTTTCTTTCACAATAAGATTAAATCAGAAGTGATCTAATGACATTAGTAGACTTCTAACAGAATAAAAGAATTCAAGTTAAACCAAAATTCAGCTCTATTGTTTCATTATGGAAACAAAATTTTCAGGAAAGCAAAACAAGAAAGCCATGAAGTGTTTTACTTGCCAGTGAGAGGGTCTAAACCAAATATTTTCTTATAAGCTTCACTATATCTCTATAAAATGAGTTGGAGGAAGTGAACAACCTTAAATAAGTGTAT
This sequence comes from Ammospiza nelsoni, assembly GCF_027579445.1. Classification (NCBI taxonomy): domain Eukaryota; kingdom Metazoa; phylum Chordata; class Aves; order Passeriformes; family Passerellidae; genus Ammospiza; species Ammospiza nelsoni. Next base: position 129,411,153 of record NC_080633.1, read on the forward strand.
TAAAATACAAAGTACTGACAGACTTAAATGGTCATCTCCCAGAATTCTTCTACATACAAAATGGATTTTAAATTAAAAAATTTGGAAATCCTATCTTGTATAACTTAAATGAAAGTCAAATAAAAATATTAAACTAGAATTTACTGTATTTAAAACTTATTTGGAGCATTGGAAGAAATATATAACTTCTTCTGTAGAAAAAATTCTTGTTAAACATGTACATGTCTTTCACAATATCTTTCATTTTTCAGAATAATCCCATTATCATCACAGCTAGATCTCTATAGATGTTCTATTCTCGTTTTTTAGAGAGAGAAACATCCAATATAAGTGCTCCTTCTTTACATATAGCATTAGGAGGAAAGACCTGTTGGTATTTCACTTTACACTAACACACACATTCTAGGCACCAGTACTACAAACCAGTAATGAAGTCACCGTACAGTCAGACTCTGGAAATTTTTAACCAGCCACTGGAACAGTCCAAATATTAACCTGTGAGAAGGTAAAAGTTCACTATATCCTCCGGAAATGTATATCTGACATTCATAGGAATAAATTCTAAACAAAGTTGTAGTAAAATTACTGGCTTCTGAATGAATATGACCTTTTTTAAAGGTATAATTTATTCAGATGTGGGGGCAGCAAATCTTTCCAGAAGAGTGGGCTTTGATTATGAAAGGAGGACCATCACAGTCATCTGGGGATATTACACATGTTAACATGTTAAAATATTGCTTTTGTAGTAATTTTTACCAGGACTCTGGAGGGGAGACATAAGAAAGGGGACAGCTGTTTTATTTTTTAATACAATGCAGATCAAAGATGAAAGTTCCAGCAATCCAAGAGAAAAAAAATTCTAACCAATAGTAGAATGTAGATCCTTATGAGTACTGGGCTAATATTAGCAACCAAGTAGTACAAAATATGTGAATATTTAATATTCCTACATAATAGTCCTAGTTCTGATAGATTCATTTCTCTTCTGAAAGAATGAAATGTCCTTCTAAATATAGCATTGCTTAAAAATAAGAATGCTAGGTAGGCATTCAGAAAATTGCAACTAGCATGGCAATATTTTTAATTGCTACATTTCTCAGACATTTTTTTAAATTCAATTAAGCCAATGAGGCTACATCTCAAATGCACAAGTAAGTCTGCAAGCCTGCAACTTAGGAGAATCAATTACTTTTATTGCGATTATAAAAAAAATTAAATGCTTTGATGCAAGGTCTATCGTTATCTTATGTGTCGGCATAGACAGCAATGGTAAGTTCACACCTTGTATTTCTCTAAGTAATCTTAAAAACATTCAGTAGTTAATGAATTCATGACCCTAGCATATTTAAAGTCAATCATAATTTTTGTAATCTACAAGATCTCTATTTAAAATTATGTTTCAGTAACAGATTAAATTAGAATAAAAACTATTTCTGTGTCCTCTTTTTAAAATATTGATGCAACCTATATTTCAAGTAAATTGCAAACTTAGAGCCAAAGCCATCACACAGTTTAAATAATCAGAAGATCTTCCCATATATAATCTGAAATACTAGGGGTGAAGCAGCTCTCCCATTTTACACAACAAAAGGACTGCCCAGTCACCTGTGAAAATACTAGTGTGCATGTGTGCAGCAATTACAATTATGGCCTTTGCTACATATCTTTCATTATTTATGTCCCAGATCATATTGGAAAATGCAACAGCTTAACCTGAGTCATCTGAAGTATTTTACCTCGCCTTTGTTTCTTTTTCCTAAGTGCTGAACTAACTTATGCCTGAAAATCATAGATTTAAAAGTGTTAAAGAAGAAAACCTGCTGTTTAATATGAAGATACAAAACCTAGTTCTATCTAAAGTAACAACACTAATGACTTTCCAACTCCAGTTATTCAGCAGAAAAATTTTATGAACATTTTGTTTGCTTCACCAAAAATTTTTTCAACAATAATTTTGGTGGCATTGATTCACAGACCTTAAACAGCAACTTCAAAATCAAAACTTAGTTTGTACATGTTTATCCACTGGTTTTCTCAATGACAGCCACATAACCAGTCTTTGCAGACTGTGGAAATAGTGGTGGAATAATTCCATTCCTCTCAGAGACTCCAAAAGTACTGGAGATAATCTCTCTGAGCCCCTCAGCTGTGCTATCTCAGCATTTTGTAGGACTGCACAGTAAATCAGATGAGTTCCTTTCTGTAACTTAAAAAGATGCTCTGCCAAAGTGATGAAAGGAGAAAATATTTTTTCATTAGTTTAACCTCCCTGAAATAGTTTCACTAGGCAGCTCAACAGATACTTGCACCAGGGCCATGATGGTGCCATGGAGGCAGGAAGGAGCAGCTGGGCTGGCAATGGAGCCGCGGGTGCTGCACTGACAGCACGGAATTGCCTGGGGCTCTGGAGCTCAATTTAGCCTCTCAGATCTGCCTTCTAGAGAAGCCTCTCTTTTTCATACTGTATTGATTCCACAGGGACCCAGGAAGAGTAGTATCATCTATGCTCAAGTTAGACTTTGCAAATAAAATTGCTAAATAAATATTGTGGTGCATTAACCTTGGATGGCTGCCAGACACCCAACAAGCTATTCTTTCATTCCCTTTCCTCAGCAGGACAGGGCAGAAAATATAATGGAAAAGCTCATAGGTCAAGATAAAGACAGAGAGACCACTCACCAGTTACCAGACTCCAATTTTGGAAGATTAATTCAAGTTATTGTCACTTAATAACAGGGTAGGACAGTGAAAATAAAAAATCTAATAACAGCTTCCCCCCCCTGCCTCTTCCTTCTTTTCAGGCTCAGCTTCACTTATGAATCTTCTACCTCCACGTGGAGAAGTGCAGGTGGAGGGAGCAGGGACATTGTGGTCAGTTGAGAGTCCATCTCTGTGACTCCTTTTCCCTCATACTTGTCCCCTGCTCCAACATGGGGTCCTTCCCATGGGATACAGTCCTTACTGAACTGCTCCAACATGGTCCTTCTCACAGGCTACAGTTCTTCAAGAACTGCTCCAGGTCTCTTCCACGGGGCACAGTCCTTCAGGAACATCTGCCCCAGCTTGGGGCCCCTGGAGAATCAGAAGTCTTGCCCAAAAACCTACTTCAGTGTGGGTGCCTCTCTCCACAGGCTGCAGTACCTGCCAGGAGCCTGCTCCAGAGTGGGCTCTCCATGATGTCCCAGCCTCATACGAGGTGCATCCACCTGCCCAGGCACGAGGTCCCCCACAGGCTACAGGGGCACATCTGCCTCACCGTGATCTTGACCTTGGGCTGCAGGGCAATCTCTGCTCTGGTGCCTGGAGGCACCTCCTGCCTCTCCTTCCTCACTGAATTTGGCACCTTCAGGGCTGTTTCCCCCATATTTTTCTCACTCTCTCTCTGTCTCACAGCTGTTGCGCAGGATTCTTTATCTTCTCTTACACATTATCCACAGAGTTAATGTATGACTGTCCAGCAGTGTCACTAATGGACAATACAGCCAGTGGCAGATCCATTTTGGAGCTGGCAGAAACTAATTTTTTCTGACATGAGGGCAGGTCTTGGTGTCTTTTGCAACCCCTGCAGCTCCACCCCAACACCTGGACATGTCAATGCAGCACAAATGCTTCCTTCACACCAGAAGAAGTGATACCATTTTTAGTTATGAATCTAGTGAATTATATGCTTCCATATAGGTTTTTATATAAGTTTCCCTTTATTATAGCAATATAAACTTAATTATGAATTAAAAGGCAAAGAATAGTTGGGTTGGTGAGCATCAGTTCAATAACTCCTTTCCTTCCTTTGTTTCACATACTGAGAAAATTTTTGAAGAAAATCTTTATATTAAACTGAAACTAAGGGTAGAATACATTTCGGTGATGTAATTAGAAAAACTATTACGCAGATGTTCAAACAGTCCCTAAAAAGATATTAACAATGTCCAAACATACCAAGTAGTAGAAAGGCACTGTAGAATTTAAACTTCCTTCCACATCCTAATACCATTCAGGAACTAAATAAAATACACTTATGTCCACGATAGAAGATTTTTAATGGCAATTTCCCTCTTTTAACACAAACCAACATCTTTCTTTTGGGCAGCTTTACTGAAAATCCAGCAGTTTCAATGGCAGGCAAGAGCTGTTTTAAAATAGGTCATCATGTTAAGTCTTATTCATGTTAGGACCAGCAGTCCCTTTGAAATACAAATTTTTTGTGGATTACTATAATAAAACGCTCCTAAGCCCTTATCAAAGAAAAACCTTGTGGCTATGAAGAGTGACAAAATATGTTACCAATTCTAAATTGCTCTTTCTTATTTAACCTAAAAATAAAATTAGGAGCATATGATTAATTATTTTAATAATAACAAGAAAAAATATACATCAGTGCTTTTACTTATTATAATGACCACATGATCAATACCTATTGAATTATGACTTAGTTTCCATAGTGAAACTCCAGATTCAGTGAATGATTTTTGATTATTGAAGTTTTATTAGGAAAAATTATAAATCTAAACAAAGGCACTATTTTAACCCATATTCCTTTTAATAAACAAACTTCTTACTTGTAACTAACTGGTCTTACTTAATTAAGCAATAGTTATTTATGTTGAGACATTAAGTTAGGACACAGTGTTATCATTGACTAATTCTATCCTTTTTATCACTCTTCTTTGTGCAGAACAAATACTAAAAGTTAAAAATCTAACTAAATGTTTATTCTGTCTTTCTCCAAACAAAACCTTCTTCTATACATGAGAATATCTGTGTGATAGAAAGCTTGGGAATATATAACTCAGACCAAATTTTAGACAAGAACACTCTGAAAATTCTGCAGAAGACAAGTTCATGTAAACTCTACACAGTAGCTAAAAACACTTATCTTCTGCCTTGTCTAAATAAATTCAAAAAACATAAATGTACATTAGTGCTCAGCTATAGCACATGCAATTTCATTCCGCTTTGGCCACCTGCATTTTCATATATCAAGCAGACAGAATTCAAGGCTTTCAAATAACAAGTACTTTCTCTGTACTCTACCCTGAAAGCACCTTTTCTTGGCCCAGTGCCTTCAGAGCATCCTCTACACCAATTTTTCAGATGAACCATAAACAGAGCAGGAAAAAAATAGATCTGGATTTTTTATACACATTTTTAAACTTGGAAGCTACAGTTTTTAAAGAGAAATATGGATACTAGGTAAAAATACAGTTTTCTTTCAATCATATTGGGATTTTGCTTAACTTTAGAATCTGGTGGAATCTTTGGTAAAGTTCCACAAAGAAATTAGAATTACTGCTTCACTTGAAATGTCTTCTGATGTAGTATGTATTAGCATGGAAGTAATATCAACACTTCAGAAATATTTACCATTCACTTAAACTTAGCCCATCAGAGTTACTACTTATATGTAAATCAGACTGTCACCAAAATATCAACAGGAATAACTTTACTACCAATCCAAAAAGCTAATACATTAATAAAAACCAGAACAAGCTGCTTCATTCTATCCATAGAATAAAATTAAATTCTTAATTTTAAAGTCATAGTGTTTGCTATGCTATTTCATCATTTCATTACTGCAATGTTACAAGTAGTTTGAAAAAATATTATATTTTCCTGAAGTATTTCAACTTTAGTAAAAAATATATGTTTGATAAAAGCATAATCCTCAGCCTTCTAGAAGTGACAGTGATGTTATTTTTCCAGCTGTTGGATAATACATAGTTCAGCTGTCACTTACTGTGCAGCAGTCGGTTACACAGAATGAAATGAATCATAATCACAATGACTAGCCAAATTAATGAAAGCATGCTGAATCAAAACTCATGCTCCCAAACTGTCTTAGGGCCTGATTCAGCAAAAATATGTTTGATTTAAACACCATACAACATATTCCATAGATACCTGCTTATCAAGACTTCCAAAGCAAGTAAATGCTGAATTCAGAATGCATAGCAGGACAACAGTATGTTTTTAACACCCTACCATCAAAAGAGACTTATCAGCTTGTAAATACACAGTAGCTAAACAAATCCCATTAAAACAATACATAGCAAAAGAGAGGTGGTGTGTGACTTAAGGAAAGAAACTGTCAAACTGAGTTTATAAAGCTTTCTTTGGGTATTAATGTTACATTGTTTTAATCCTACAAGTAGTAGACAAATTCTGTTTGTGACTTCCCGTCTAGCAATCTGACTAGCTTAATCTATGAGATTCTACCTCAAAATATCTGTTAGTCATTCTTATTGGGGAATGGCATTGGAAGGTTTTTTTTGCAATGTTCTTTTGATGATGGGCATGCTTAATCCCACATGCTGGAAAGATTTTATATTCCAAGGTCTTCTTTTAGATCTCATTCTTCAAAGGCTTTCTGAATTCAGTATAAAAATTTACCAAATCCTAAGAATAACCAGGGACTAGAAGGGAAGCATACTCAGGTTCCCAGCAGTGAGTCTCAAATAGTAAAGTTATAGATAAATGAGCATATCCTAATTAATAATTGATAGAAATATAAGCAAAATATGTAGATTCACAAACAGCTTCTAGGGAACCATAAACATCAGTGTCAGCTGGCAAAGTGTCCATGGCATTCTTACAAGACCAAATATATGATGAAGAGTTACTCTCTGCAAGGCAGACTTAACTGACCTAGCTCCAGAAGTCTGTGAGATAGACCTCTACATCTGACATATTCACTCTATCTTATTTTTAAGCCCACAGCCAGAAATAGGCTCTGCAATTCATCTGGCCCATTTGAAATGTCTAATTTAAGATGAGATGGATCACATCCTAAAGGCACCTCTTTATTTCCATTTGCTTCAAATTGAACCTAAGTGATTTCAGAAATGGATGTCTCCCTCTGTAGGTATTCAGATCTGGTCAGAAGAGCCCCAAAGAATTTCTGGACTCAAATAATGTAATCCAAGCTTTAAACAATGTAGTGTGGAAATTAAAAAGATATCAAAACTGAGGCAATGATGTTCATTATGTGAACAGTTCTATGCATGCTGAAGTTAAAGAAGTCTGATTTTGTGGGGACTCACACCTCATGATAGATTTATTTTGATGCCCGTGGTGGTTCTCCCCTGTAAAAACTCCTCGGTATGTAGAATGGTGTGAGTAGATTTTTTCAATCAGGAGTATGGACAATCACTTCCATTATCCATCTTATTATCTTCATTAAACCCCTAATAATTATGTATTTTTGGGACCTCAAATTTTTGTCAAATTTTTTGTAAGTCAACCAACATCTTGCACCTACTGAATAAATATGGCAGCAGATACAACTGTTTCCCTCAAAATAATATAGCATTTGTGTATTTCCAAGTTGGTGAAAGACCTCCTTTATCAGGAATAGATTTGAACACAGCTCTCACTTCCCAGCTGAACCAGTTATGGGTTCTGGAAAAGTTTATTCTGCATCCTAACAGTGAAGGCATACAAACATGCAGTCAGGAGTGAGAATGGACAGCCACGAGGAAGTCAAATATCTCTGTGAGTAGGATACTCTCTCTCCAGAGGCAAGTCCTCATTCCTGCTCCAAGGGCTGTTGTGAATTTTATTTAAGCAAATGGAATGCAAAATTCATAAGAGGCATCTGATATAGACAGAATACAACTCAATGGCACTAAAGACAAACACTGCATAGCTGAGGTAATCAAATTCAAAATACTAAATGAGGAATGACTGATTCAACAAGAGCTCTGCAAAAAAGCATGGTGAAAGGATAGTAGATCACAAGCTGACCATGAATCCATAAGTGCTGTACCACAACAAAAAGCCCAAACACATGTGACATTGTCTATATGAGGAAAGAGTTCCATGCAAGACAGTTTTATCATCATGCTCTCCCCATGTTTTTGGAATATGCGTCTGGGTTTGGACACTGTATTTAAAAAAAATCAGTCAAAAAGTATATATAAAGACTAGCAGCAAGAATGGTCAGAAGTCTAGAAAATATGACTTGTTGAATCCACAGAAAGGAGCAATGAAAATACACAGGAGGAGATATTATCACATTTATGAAATACATAAAGGGTTGCTGCAAACAGAAAAATAACAGATTCAATTACACTCCCATTGTGGACAGAGCAAGCAGCAAATGGCAGGAAAGAGATTTAGGTTTAACAGTAGGGGGGAAATTCTAGTGGTAAGGATAAGGACTTTCAGTAACTGAGACAAATTATCTAGGGAATTCAAGAAACCTCCATCCCTGGTTGAGTAGGTAGTGTAGTCATTCTTCTCACACCTTTCAGTAGTAATCTATCATTTGAAAAATGTAAAATTTTCGTACTGTATAGAAGAGCTTTACCCTAAGATCTGCTTGGCCCACTCTTCACTTTCTGCTACATAGGCAACACAGCACTTGCAGAGATGCTTAGCTTGAATTCAGTGCATTGTCTGCTATGTGCCCTTGCCTCGGCCAGGAAAGCTATTTATTTCACTGGTTAGGTGGGGTCTCACATTTGCAAATCACTACTTTATGCAAATAAGTGTCAGAATAAGTTCTGTCAAATAAGTGACAGAACTTCTGTCTTGAGAGCCGGTCATGCCTTGAGGCAAAGGATGAACTGGATGATCTGTTGAGGTCACAACCAGCTATGTTTTCTATTATTCCATGTGTTCTCTGGGCTTTAAACAGCTTTAAAATCACTTCTTCTCACTCCTCCTTTCTGTAATCAGAAAAATGTATAAATGCACCAAGAGTTAGATAAACACTATATGGAAAAGAATTTCTTGATAATACACTGGAGTACACATTTCTGAAAAGTTATACAAAAGATTGTTGTAAACCATTTTCCAAAACAGGTTAACTTCTTCGAACTCACAATTTTATTTAAAGGTGAAAAATGTTTATGTCCTTTGTATGCTTAAGATAGTACAGATTCTAAAGTAAGTCTGCCCTCAAAAATACACAGAACCAAAATGCCACGTTATATTGAACACCTAGTGATGTTATGACCTGTTAAATATTCTGAGTACAAATATAATATTATATTTGCTATAAGAAATGATTCACCTTAAAAATATTAATGTCAAATAAAGAATAGGTCATCAGGTAGTATTTACGCAACCTCATATGAAAGAAGAAGAAAGAACCAACCCCATAGAGACAGTAAACAAAGAAAATAATAGGCTTTATGTGTTATTTAAAGTTTAAAGATTTTCTTATGAATTTTCAAAATAGAAGCACTCAGACTTGTTTGAAACACGAGTTCAACTCTTGCTAACTGCTGCTAGAACAAACTCACTATATTTTTAATAAAAAGGATATCTCACTATATTTTTAATAAAAAGTTTAAAGTTTAAGTCAAAGATATTATTTATGGCCTCACATCAAAACTTAGAAACTCCTAAAGATACAGATACATAAAGTCAACTATTATGACTATTGCTTTTCCTCTATCAAAATGCATGAGTTTGATTTCTTTATCAAAATGCAACTGAGATCACTCTGCAAGCATGTACTGTGATGACAGCTGATACTTAAACTCAAGACTATAAAAACACTGTCTGCCACTTTCAATGACATAAACCAGCAGAAATTGCTTTGAACTCTTACTATCCAAAAATTACATGCATTTACTTCTTATATGCTCTGCTATTCCCCTACACAATCTCTTACTGTTTGTCACATTAACTCTTACAGTGTCAGTCCTTACTGACATCTTCACAGCTTCAAGACCATAGCTTGGAAAAACTACACGAGGACACAGCCACCACATGATATCATGCAGAAGCAGCTGTTGAGCACAGCACTGATTTTGCAACTGAATTCAGTGCATTGTCTGCTATGTGCCCTTGCCTCGGCCAGGAAAGCTATTTATTTCACTGGTTAGGTGGGGTCTCACAATTGCAAATCACTACTTTATACAATAAGTGTCAGAATCTTCTGCCTTGAGAGCTGGTCATGCCAGCTTCTGAATCACCAGAAGTACAAATAGCTCCTGAGATGAAGTTGTTGGGGTTTACTGAGTTTACAAATGCACTACCAGATTTGGTGTAAACTGTTTTTATTAATAAATTATAACAAACCCTCAACTGAGTTACTTCAAGGGTGTAACAGCTCCTCCTGTTACACCATGTAGTCCTGCAAAAGAGATCTAAACTCAGTAAGCATTGAAAACAATATAGGTCAATATGAACTTCAGATTTATAATATGAATAACTTTGCCTGAACAACAACTGCTTTTAAATGCCATTTGTAGAAAACTAGTATTTCAAGAGATTCTTCCTGCTTATGAGTTTAAATTAAAACAAAGACTTGGCCACTCCTAGAGAGATGAGGTTGTCTAAGGTAAATTGTAGCAAATAACTTTGATATAGTAAAACATATTATTAAAACAGCCCTTGTGCTCTAAACTTAACTTAAAAAATCATCCTCACCTCAAAGCTCATTGTTAATGTATAATGCCTGTTGCAGTAAAACAGGAATAGATGAGATCATAATGTGTTCACTTAAGGTGTTCTTGGGATTTTATCTCCCCCAGTTTCTGTCAAAATGCATCATCAGTGAAGACACTGGGGGAAAAGGAAAGATCATACCAAAATAATCCTTCTTGGAAAAAGATGGTCTAATGGTCTTAGAAACTGCCCTAGCATTCTGACTGACTGTAAATATGACAACAAAACTTGAAGGAAGCCACTAAAGCAAAAGGGTGAGGGGTGGCATTAAACTGAAGAAAATCCCATTCCACTGGATTAAAATTGCAAGTTCAAACTATCAGTTTACTTTTTCCTTCTTATTTATGGAACTTTGAATATGTTGCAAGTATTTTAAAACTTCACTGGCAGGGTAAAACCACATTTTACACTAGTTCTGCAGTAACCAATAACTTCTGTGTATTTTGACACTTACAATATATACACTAATTAACCATTGTTTCAATGGAAAAATCAATTATTTGACATTCTCAGTTATTTAAATGTTACCCAGCTCAGAGATGCTGAGATGCAGAGATGTGGACAAAATCCAGAATGGACCACTCAGTCTCCTAAACTCACCTCCAGAGACCACTGCATTTCACCCAGTCACTGCTTTCTAGGATACAGTCCTAGCACCTTAAAATTATGATCTTCACTCCTCTCTTTCAGATGTAAAATTAAATGTTTTTTTTTCTCTTTTTTTTTTCAAAGAGTGCAAAAAGATATTAATTTGACAAGACTGTAGAAAGCACATACTATCTGGCATTGAATGTCTGTTTTGGGGGTTCTTTTTTAACTAAATCCTGTATCTGTTAGACTATTTCTCAGCCCCATATGATGTCAAGCCTTTCTACATCCAACTGATCCTCCTTGTACTTCCTGAATGTGGGAATGTCAGCATTATTGCAGTCTTCTAAAACTTTACTCAACATAAAAATTATCAAGCCAAATAATTAGTGTAACTGGCACTCTGTATAATCTCCAAATAAATTCTGCTTAGTCACTAAGAGGAAGTACTACTTTAATCACTTGTAGACAGTGTCTAAAAGTGAGTTAGGTTCTTTAGAGAACAATTGTAAACACTGAGTCTTCTTGAAGAGCAAATGGTACAAGCCATAACAAGCTGACAAGTATTATCTACAGTACAAAATCTGTCATCAGTCTAAGCACGTGATAAGAGTGAAGAGCAAGGAACAATGACAACTTTGAGAGAGGCCCAAAAAGCAGCACAAATTATTAAAACAGAAGAAAGGGGAGACTATAAAGAGAGCAGAATAAGGTGGTTGGAAGAGAAGAGGACCTGGCAGGGCAGGAAAGAGGGCAAGTATCCTTCTCAACTATATATATCTATATATATTTGTGTAACTTTCACTATCACTTATTTTATACTGCATAAAGTTATAACTTTTAATGTCATTTGGACCATATTTGATTTTATAATACACAGAAACAAGAGCAAAATTATGAATGGTGTAGCAATGAACTGTTCTAATCAGCAGTCCGAATTCAGACAAAATGTGGTGCAAAATTATGGGAGCATAACATAACTAACATTGCCTGAAGTCCTAGTTTACTTTTTAGTCAAAAGCAAATCTTTTTGCCTTTTACTCTAGAAACTTTAGGAATTCCTATACATATCTCCATTTTCCAAAAGCAAAATCAATAATCACCACATATATCTTCTTTCCAGCCCTGAAATCCAAATCCAAAACATACAATGCTTTTAAGACAGTGTAAATCAGAGCTGATTATTTATAAAGTAGGATAATTACTTATAAAATAGTACAAAAGCTTTGTCAGTCTGATATTTACACTTCTGTGAGTCATGGCCATCAACTTATTGCTTCCTCTTCCCCAGGTGAGCATCCTGCCCCACACCTCACTCACTCAGTGTCATACAGAGCTCACAAAGCCCAGCTTCCTTGGTTTTGTTTGTCAGAGGTTTTGTTTCATTCAGTGTAGCTACCCCATTTTTATCACATCTGTGCAATCCCTGCCACAGTAACTGAGCCTGCAGTCAGTTGTGCCTTCCTAAAGTTCACTCTGGGCTTGACAGTGGTGGCTCACAGAGAGCCACCATCCTCTAGCTAGCCCACTATGTTTCCACCTTTCTTAGGTAAATCAGCTGACAAAGCCACACACTTTTTAAAGAAATCTTTTACCAGGACCTCATAGTAAACCTGTAATGCTTTGCAAATATATGAAAAGTTGGATGATTTCATTAAAAATTTTTTTCTTGGGAAAATTTGTCTACTACTGATCCAGACTCTTGTGAAAAGTTGAAATACATGTCTTTTCAGAGCTATGAGTTTAACTTTATGAGGAGAGCATTTTATCTTTAGAATTGCTCAGCAAAGGAGATGGAAACTTGTGATATTTCAAGTAGGAAAGTGTAGATGCACATCACACAGGCTGAAACAGAAGTCTTAATAAATAATGGCAGCACCCTAACGTCTATTTTTATTCCTGTGTGCATTCTCTCAACACAGTTCTTTGATACAAAAATAAAGTACAAATTAAAAGTAAAAAAGCACAAGACTGATCCCATAAGTCAGTCCGTATGGAGGAAATGTGCTGTCTAAAATCTGTTAAAAAGCTTACACACATAAAACCAGATTTTATAAGAGGAAGGATGTGCATGATTTAAAGGAAAAGTGATCATCAAAAATTCTATCCTCCTTCCAAGACAGTAAAATATCCACAAAGAAAAATGTTGAAAGTATGCAAATACTCTTTAAACAGCAAAGACTTACACCCAGAGTACAGACATAAATTCACTCTGTCACACATTATGCATATTAAATATTATGCAAAATATATATTCAATAACCTTGTCAAAAAGACAACTTCTTAGCCCATAACACTCAAAATGCACTCCAAGGGTCCCAAAAATTCCAGAAGAGAGACAGTCAAAGCAGCAGAGTTTACCACCCATCCTTTTTAAAGCAGAAGCTCCACCTCAAGAACACAGTGCACAACTGTGGCTCAGCGTATTTCACAGACCAAACCAGGCCAAAGGACAGAGCAAATCTGGAAAGCTTCTGCTTTCCATGCCATCATGTTCCATCAAATCCTGGCAAGAATTCATGCTGACCAGATCACTATTAGTTGCTACAGATTACAACTCAATACCATCTGTATTTCCCTTCCCCAAAAAGAGTAAAACAAGCATAAGGAGAAATTATGTATCTATTTTAAATCCACACATCTTTACCCCAGGGAGTGAAAGGAAAAGAATAAATAGTCCACATTACAGATGTGAGTCACACTACTTAATGCTCTTTTGGAAAATGCTCAAATACCACAGTGATGGGAACAGCATAAGAATTTGAAAAACACAAGATACAAACAGAATGGAGAAAGGAAGTAGAGCCCAGGGAGTAGCCATTCATACTGACAGTCAATCACCATAAATGATTTAAAAATAAATAGAGGGAATACATGCTTGCTGCTTTCTTCAACATTTGAACAGTTCTTGTGTTAATATCTCTAAATGTCAACTCTTGTTTTCAGCATTTTTTTAATCCTGCTATATGTCTCCATGGGATGAAATGACACAATTTTATTGCTGAGGCAAAAATACCTTCCACTTCAAAAGAAGCTTGCCTTCGAGGAGAATTACACTTGAACAAAGACTGCAGGATTTAGCTCTATATTTATCTCTATGCAATAACAGTAGTTCATTCATATAAACATGGGAGGGTTTTTTTATTCTTTCTCAGAAGGAAAATATCTCTAAAGAGAATTAAACTCAGTAATATCTACATAAATATGCTGGTATGACTTTGGTGGAGGGTTGTGCTTGATAAATCTGTAGATATTTTTAGATTAAACATGTACCTGATGGCTCAAGGAGACACTTCATTTTAAGAAAAATGAAACTGATGAGTTATTCATCTGACACCAGCTCACTTCTCACTACCCTCTAAAATATTGTGGTCCATCTATTCAAATTCCATTGACAACAGCATTTTCCTAATAGCACTGCTTTAGGCTATCCTTTATGTATAAACTTTACACCTTACCATCTCCCTCGTAGCTTACACAGAACTCAAGAGGACACTTCTAGGGAGACATAATGGGAAACTAAACCCTACATAAATTTTATCCTAAGATATGATAAAGACCTTTTATTTGCCCATTGTCTGCTTCCAAGATTCTCACTATTACAAATGAAAAGAATTCTGCTTCATTTCTTAAGTTAGTTTTACCTTACCATTACTTGAGAACAGTTTATTCTTCATTTGCAAGTTTAACCATTCAAGCTGATCCTAGTATTGTACTGATGTTTTACTTCACATTTGATCATAAATAATACTCTCCACAGCAAAAGTTGACAGGAGCCTTCTTTAAAACTTTAATGCCATTATTATATATTTAATAAAAATAAATGAAACCTTAATTCCTTGAATTCCTGCAGCTTCCAATTTGAACTTCTATTTTTATTAATAATTTTTAAGAGTGCAAAAATTTTAGACAAAAATTTGCATTTGTTTTGGTATATCATGTAACTTAATAAAATAGTCTAAATTGTTTCAAAATAAAGTATCCCAATAGCAAACAAACTGTAGAGCAAGACACTAAGATGTGGTGACAAAAGAAGGTATGGTACTTTATTTCCAGTGCTCACATTACACTGTCGTGCTTCAGAATGTTCATCCAACAAAAAACCTTTTTAAACAGACTTTGAAATGTTTTTAGGAGATCTCCTCAACATTTAGGAGCTGTCACACAAAGTATATTCGAAGTTTTTGGTATGATGCAGTGAATCTGGGAAGCAGACTTCCAAAGTCAGCAACTAAAGCCCAGAAGACAGCTTCCAGGTGCTGAGTGTGAAAGACCAGCTGCAATTAACATGTCCAAGACACAACGCGAATTTTGGTACAAAAAAAACCCGCTTAGAACTTAGAGCTTCAGCTTCACCACACTCATCAAAGTCACATCCACGACAGCGGTAGCTTTGCATATTTTTAAACCACTAGAAGTCAGCGGGGTTACTCCATCACTAAGGGAGAACGGTTTTCTCGACTTTACTCAGTGTCTGCCAGCCGACTGAGAAGGGCGTGACCCATGCCGTGCACGGCAGCGGGACCCCCGGGCCTGCAAGGAGACCGGCGTCACCCCGGGAACGGGGCACGGCGCACCGGGAAAGCTCGGGCTTCCCGGGCCCCGCGCTCCTGCCCGGACGCTCCCGGTGCAGAACGGGGTGGCTGTGGACAGCTCCCGGGGCTGAGCCGGGCCCGGGGACTGTGGACAGCTCCCGGGGCTGAGCTGGGCCCAGGGACTGTGGACAGCTCCCGGGGCTGAGCCGGGCCGGGGGACTGTGGACAGCTCCCGGGGCTGAGCTGGGCCCGGGGACTGTGGACAGCTGCCGGTGCTGAGCCGGGCCGGGTGGCAGTGGACAGCTGCCGGGGCTGAGCCGGGCCAGGGGACTGCGGACAGCTCCCGGCGCTGAGCTGGGCAGGGGGACTGTGGACAACTAGCTCCAAATGCTGAGCCGGGTCGCTCCGGACAGCTCCCGGTGCCGGTGCTGGGGCCGGGGCAGCCCTCACGCCCGCGCCGGGCAGGCGGAAGACGTCCTGCTTTCCCCGGCGCCGGGGCTCACGCTTGGAAAGAGCAGCGGGGCGGGGGCGGGCGGCAGACACGTTGTCGGGGGAAGATGGCGGCTGTGGCAAACCCACCCAGCCGGGCGGCCGGAGCCCAGGCCCCGGTGGTGCCGCTCCGCCCGGCAGGGCCGCCGCCGCCAGCGCGGAGCCCGCCGCGCCCCCGGCACCGGGCCCGATGCTGCCGGTCCGCCCCCTCCGGCGGCGCCGACCGCCGCCCCGACCCACCCGCGTCCTCCCGATGGAACACGCCGGGTGAGGACGGCACCTGTGCGGCCATGTTGGGCGCCCGGTCCCCGCCGGCGCCGGGGCGTGCGGAGCCGGAGCCGCCCCGCCGAGCGCGACTAAGGCAGGCGCCGAGCGCTGCCGCGTCCCTGGCCGCTCCCGCGGGTCCCTCCCGCCGTGCCCCACACTCGCCCGGCGCCGAGCACCCCTGCCCGACCCCGGCAGCCCGACTCCTCTCTCCCGCCCTGGCCGTGCCGCCCCCGGGGCCAGAGGAGAGACTTTCGCGGCTCCGGGCCCGGGAGGACGAGAAAGGGATGCGCCCGCCCTTACTTGAGCACGGATTGCTCCTTCTCCTCTTCCTTCTTCTGGCGGTCCATGACGGCCAGGATGATCTTCCGCTCTTCCTCCGTGAGGTGGCTGAGGTCCGGCATCTCGGGCTGCGGGGCCGGAGGAGGCTGAGGAGCGGCGGGGCCGCTCCGGGGCCCGGCGGGAGCCGACATGTTTAGTAGGAGCTGCCGCCGCCGCTACGAGAAGCGCTGCCCGAACTCCAGCAGCACCAGCGGGAGCGGCCGGCGCCGGGAGAAGCACATACAAATCAATACCCTGTAATCAACCGGCAGCCTAATGACGGCCCCGCCGGGGAGGGGCGGGGTGCCCGGCAGCCCCGACCTCGCACCCACCCGCCGGGCCGCCGGCGGCAGCGGGAGAACGGGGACGGAGGGGCCCCGGGGGGCGAGCAGGGGGAGCGGGGAGGGGAGAGGGCAGCAGAGGAAGGGCCGGGGGCGGGGTGGGGAGGGAGAGGGGAGAGGGCAGGATTAGCCGCGGGAGCGCTGTGGTTTGGGTGCGAGCGAGATTATCCCAACCCCGAGCGCCAGGCAGGGAGAGGGGGGACGGAGCGAGCGTCGGGAAGTCAGGAGACGGGGGCAGCGACTGCCGCCGTACGAGAGCGGAGCCCCGGCGCCCCGGGGCGCGCAGCGGGGAAAGCCCCAGCGGGCGAGCGCCAGTCCCGGCCGCCGGCCGCGGCTCATAATTCCTCGCCGCCGTCCATGGAAGGGGCCGCGGGGCGCCGCGCTCGCCTCCCGCCGCCGCCTCCCGCCGCTCCTCTGCCGGACCGCGCCGCTTCCTGCCGCCGCCTCGCTTGGCTGGTGCCCTCTCGGCTGCGGGATGGAGTCCGCCTAACCCATGGCATGGCGGAGAGCCGGAGTCACGGGAGGGGGCTCCGCATCGCCCCGCTGCCTCCCTCTCCTGAGCCGAGCGGCGCGGGGCGATGCGGGGCCCGGCTGCCGCCCCTAGCGGCGCCGCGCGGGCTGGCGGCGGGGGGCGGCGGGCGGCAGCTGCCCTTATTTATTTATTTATCCCCGCACAAAAAATGGACGCGATAAAAATCACGCGAGGAAGGACAAGGAGGAGCCAAGGCGCCGGCGACGCGCTGGGAGGACCGAGCCCGGCGGCCGCGGGGGGGCAAGGCGGAGGGCGGGGACACGCTGCGCGGCCGCCGCTCCCGCATCTCCCGCCGCTCCCGCTGCCCCTGCCGCCCGCAGGGAGGCCGGAGAGGGGCACCCGCTCGGCCGGGCCGGTCCCCGAACGCAGCCCTAGGGAGGAGGATCTGGCGGGGGGGGGAGTGCCGGCTCCGGGAGGAGGAAATGGAGGCAGAGGGAAAGGCGAGGGCGAGCCGCCCGGGAGGCCAGCAGAGCACCCATATCCCCGTCCCCTCGTAGCCCCACGGCACGGTCCGCAGATCGGGCAGAGAATCGCAGAGCAACATCAAGGGCGACGCGGGGTGTGCGCCGGGCCGGCCTCCGGTTCCCCCGAGCCGGGAACCGCATCGCTGTTCAGCCGTGCGGATCCAGCCCAACAGACCTGCTGCTCCACCATCGCCCACATAAGGTCCTGCTGGAGTGTCCTTCACCCCACGCTGGGGTGAAATCTACCACAGCCTCTGTCTGGATAGATTCCTCTAACTCAGAAGAGCAAGAATGTGACACCCATTAGAGAAGATTGGAAAAGAAAGTCCTCCTCCCACACGGGCACCAGGTAGTGGTGAAATGAACCTCTCAAAACTCTTTTGCTACCTATAAATCCCCCACCTGAGCAGTCATTTTGTAACAAGAAATAATTTCTGGAAAAAGCATCCTACACTACCCAAAATGCCATTCAGACCAAATAAATGGGAAATACCCCATCCAAGAATGCCAAAGAAACAATTCAATCCAAATCTGTATGTTTTTACTCTGTAAGAGACAATAGATTTCTGCTTGCTATTCTCTCACTTTATGAGACATAACATCAGTGCTGGATAACATGGAAGTGTATACAGCAATAATAAAGTGATTTTAAAAGGTTTCATTTTAGCAGTTTGAAATCTCATCGCAGATCATATAGTCTTGGAGCTGGTGTTGTTATCTGCCATGATATCAATTTATAACCAAGTATAAAGACATGGGAGGAAAAGTAATCTTTCAGAACCTATTGTGGTCCTCATTAGCTGTATTTCCACAAAGAATAAATTCTAGGATGTAGGTCCACAAGCTAAAGAGTTCTGCCTGCATGTGAAAATACCATTCCTTTGTGGAAACAAATTCTGGAGGAACAGATTGTTGGAAAGACATGAGAGGTTTGCTGTAGTAAAGCAGGTCTTAACAATTATCTCTACCTATTATCAGGCACATATATTAATTGAATTTTAATTTTTTCTAAGAAATGTCACGGCATCCTGAGCTAAAGGAGACCGTTCTATTTCTTGATGTAAACTTGTTTATAATAGACCCTATGGTAAAAACCATAAACCATTGTGTAAGACACTGACCATATTATATTTAATCAGATATCCTTGTAAAATAAACTGTATAATTTTTCATTCAGTCCTGAAAGCATTCTGCTCCTCCAGTTCACATCACCTTCACCTTTCAGGCTGGATTCCAGCCAGCTGGCTCTCACCGAATTCCTGGTTTCTTCCTAGATAAATCTGGCATCAAAATCAAAAAGAAGAAGAAATTTAGAACCATGTGTCATCAGATTCCCAAAGATAGTACATTCTTTATCAATCTATGAATGTTGAATGGAAGAATTAACTGTAGAGAAGCCTTTGAAAAATACATTTTATCCCAGGGAAGTGAAGAACATGAGAAATCAGTCAATAACTTCTAAGAATGATTACAAAGAACCAGACCAATTGAAAGTAGTCACTCCAGTCAGGTTACACAGTTGGTTCAAAAATATTTAATGCCATGCCTCAACCATAAACACAAGCAGTATTCATGCTGTAGTCTTGTTGCAAGACATCACTACAGTTTTCTGTGCATTGCCTCATTCAGCTGAGATTCTTTCCAATGGATATTTACCTTTGAACTCTCTGGATGTACAGTGCCTGCTTCATTTCAATGAGCCTGTGATGTTTCATCCACAAATGACAAATACTTGCTCTCAGCATTACTGTAGAATTTCAGAGCTTTCTTTTCTCTTTGGTATTTGCCTTGTTTCCACTAAATCCCCTGCCATTACTGGGTAAGTGTAAACAAACAAATACAGGGACAGGAACTGTAATCCCCATATGTTATCTAGCTATTTGTTTCGAAAAGAGAGAGCAGATTCAGAGTAGAAGACATCCTGTCTTGATGACAATGAAAAAATGGTTCAGCTTGACCTTTCTAAGCTTCTACCTTCCTTTCTCACAATCAGTTCCACCTATCATTCCTCACATTTTTCTGCAATTGAAAACAAACATTTTTTTCCACATTCCTGTCAGCCTGCACAGCATCGTCTCATGTTGTTACTGTTATTTACATTACTCAGGTGATATATTAATGAAAATATACAGCACAGACTTCCCTACCCACTCCAGTGTAATGGGGTCAACAGCAGTTTATAATAAACCAACAAATGATCATACTATAATGTAGTATGATCATTTACAAAAATTATTTATAAGGAGCATTCAGTTTTAATTCTGACCTTCCCATTCATGTTTCTCCAGTTTCCCTGCCCTCCCTGTTATTTTCATTTCTCATTCTGAACTGACTAACATCCTCCAAAAAAACAGATTCCCATTCCTGGTTTACAATCCTCTGCTGAAATTGTTCTTCACTGCAAAATCTGTAAATGAAAATTCATTCTAATTGTATATCAAAGTCATGTGATACTTTCTTTTAGTGGCTTCTGTAAGTCATCTAAATGTACTGACACCAGCAGTGTTATTAATATAATTTTTCTGATATCCTTTTTTTATCTGTTCCTTTTCAGTTCTGCTAGACATGAGGGGTTCCCAAGGAAACAGTGATATTGTAACCTAGTTTTATATATCATCACAAAATGTCTTTCTCTAAGGGTCTCATTATACTTACTCCCATTTCCTTCCTCATAGCAACTACAAGAGTAAATGAGTTGGTAGATTCATTGTTTAATCATGTCAAGTGTAAGTCTTCTCTGAAAAGGAAGTGCTAACATCTGCTTTATAATGTTTTGTATAATGGGGAAAATCCAGTGTAACTAATTATTTTTTTTTTCTGTCCCAATTTGAAGCTCAGAAAACATTTTTATGTCGCTGACATGAAGAGAACTTTAAAATATTCTATTATGGATCAGTGAATGGAGGAAATTAAAGACATATTCTTGGTTGAAAATGACCAGTACTCAGACTCTCAGTGGATCAAGTCAGATGTATAACCAGCAAGAAATGTTTCCTGCAGGACATTTCATGGAAGCAGACTGCAGGGAACTCCTCAAAGTCCCATACAGGAAGGAAAAACTACACTGCAACAAATTGTGTTTTCCAGGTCCTGTACTAAATGCTATCCAACTATCATGGACTGGTTTTCTGGTGCAGTCTTGGATCGTTCCCAGCTTTCTCCTATCTAAATTGAGGAAACATATTATATAATATCATCAAATTGTCATTTGATTGCTTTCAGGAGGATTTTGCTAGTCTCTATGCAATTTTTTTTATGCTCCAAGCTAATTTCTATTAGTTGGATGCTTCCCCACAAGTGATTTGAACAATACTAGATATTTATGGGTAGAAGTTAGATTTTTTTTTTGTTGTTAATCTCATTCCCTATAAAAGAGTGTCATCCATAGTATACACAGTGCTGGCCATAACCAACTATATTAGTGGAATACTTCCTCCCAGTTTAACTGGTGTTAAAGATCTATCTGCAGCAGATGGAAAGGTATTGGTCTTTTATCTACAGAACACATTTTTTCCTCTAGACTATGAATATGGTCAGTATCTTCACTGAGTCAGAATGGTAAATTTCTTAAGTTGCTCTGAAATGTGTAACTTAATTTTTACCCACTTCCAAACCCTTTCCCTGCTCAAGGAGAACCATTAACAAAACCCTTTTGGATTGGAGGACTGGAGACTCTCTATCAGCACTGTTTGGGTTATGGAGGATGTCCAACCTTATTCCTAAATTGGCTTTGCTTGGAAGAAATTGATTTCCCTTCTCTCAGTGGACTGAGGAGCTAGGATCCAGGCTGTACTTTGAAATGCAATATAGTAGAGGCCTTAGCACGTAGGTTTTCTGTAAGCACTGCTGGTTGAAAACTGAAGAGAGGTTCAGATCAATTAGATAGTTTTCTGGTTTAAGGTTGGGAGAGTTAGGGCAGCTCACCCTGGAGAAGATAAGGCTCTGGTAACGTTAATGTGGCCTGTAAATACCTTAAGAGAGTCTGTAAGTTAGATGGAGAAATATGTTTTAGCCTGTTGTAGACTAAAGTAGATATATAGAAGGAAGAAATTTTTCTATCATAGGGGTAGTAAAACTGGAATGTGTTGCTCAGAGAGGTGGTGGATTAGATGACCTTTAAAGGTTCCTTCCCACCTAAACTATTCTATGAATGGGATACTTGCTAAACATGATTTATGCAGCTTGGATGTTTTGTCCAGAAAAGTTATACACAGACACAGGGTACATAAGTTTGTAAATATGATCAATGCTATAAACTTTATTATGTCTCATTCCTGCAGTTCTGTTTCCATGCTCAGTTTGAAATATTCTGTCATATTTGTGATATAAAATATGCTGAATTAAAGGTGCAGGCTAAAATCTTTACAGGATCTTAATCTCAGTATTTTCTGTCTGAATTTGACAGTTCAATTTTGATTGTTCTGTTAGTTGATTGAAAGACATGGGAGGAAGTTTTGAAAGAACCTAAAAGTTCCTGTGTAATGACAATTCTTTGGTTATACATTTCTATTTGATTCTCTACATGAACCAGCAATATTTCTAAGTAACTGGGCAGAAGGTTTATTCTTATAATCTAACAATCCTGATTGTAATAAATCAACAGTGTTGCAATTGTCCAGCTAAAAGAATTGTAGAATCAAGAATCCTAACAAAACCATACAAGTCTATTTCTTTTGGTCCCTTACAGATCATTCCTTGATATTTAATACCTTTATTGGTATTAAAAATTTTCCCCAGCTTGAGCACTCTGGTTTCTTTTCAATTGTTCTGAGTTGTCAGATACTACACTGGTTTCTAAATTATGAATATATAGGCATTATTCAACACAAAAAGCACAGGCTAACATTAGCACAGCTGGTGCTTAGAACATTATCATATGTTCCTGTAAGTTATGGATGCAGCATTGTCTTCCCTCTTTGCTGCCTTCTAATCCCTCTTCCCTGACCCCTCCTGCACTTGTGAAACTCAAGCTGTTTCAGAAGAAACACCAGTATTCTTAAGTCCCATGTGATGTTTTTTTTTTTAATTCAGTCATAAGATTGTCCTCCAGAATAGGTACAGAATATCCTGTTCCAGATCTCAGGAATGTATTCATTTCTATTGTAGTGACATCTTGAAAGTCCCCAATCTCCTGGTTTTATACAAGATAGAAATGACTGTTTTTTCTTTTTTTTCTTTTTTCTTTTTTTTTTTTTTCCCTTTTTTTTCTTTTGTGGACTGCACTATGTGATTCTATCTCTCAATTTATTATTCATTATTAAAAGTATTAATGGTATCCTGAAGAATTATTATTACTACTACTACTATTACTACTACTACTACTACTACTACTACTACTACTACTATTATTATTATTATTATTGTCATGCTTAGAAAGCCTAGTCATGTATGAAGGGTCTAGTGTCCTAGAAATCAATAGAAAAAATAGCACAGGCAACAGCCTATTGCCATAGAAAACTCAGAGAGCCACAGACAAAACAGAGTACATGGGTAACTCAGACAAATGCAATTGAAATGAGAAGACAGCAGTAAGATAAAGGTAGCAACACTAGAGAAATGGAAGATGACTGTTTTTTCATGGACATTATTACAAGATGGTGTTAAACTGATCTTTGAAGAAAAATGAGACACAATTTGGGAGACAGAGCATCTTTGCTGGAGTGGAACTGTTTAGAGTTTTCCCAAAGTAGCATTTGAGAGGAAAGTTCTCAAGGTAACATCCATTATTGTAAAACCAGTCCATTACTGATGTTCCTTTTTTACTGCATCCAGTTTAAGTTCTGACCTCTCTGTTGGGAAGAGATAGAAAATACTGGTTTGACTTTTTGTTTTCCTCAAAATCCAAAGGCAGCAGGTCTTTAGCTGTTTGGATTTTCAACTACAGTATATTCTCACAGACCCGGACTATAGCAGTTTTGATAATGAAAACATGCCTGAAAGGGATGATAATTAGAGTTTAGCATCTGGTATTTTGTATCTAGAAATCTACCTTTCTAGGTTGCACATCTGTCAAATGACCAAAAATTATCAGGAAGTTCAATTAATTCAAATAATAGATAAAGGCAGAAGGGGTAGCCTTGTGAAACTGTTCCTAAAAGCACAATGGTACAGGCAACTTAATTTTTTTTAATTCAAGTAAGCATACATTACAACTTTAGCTCTAGTACATGAAGAAAGGGGCCAGTATCTTGTGAAAGTTCATTTTACAGTCCGGAGACAGAAGGCACTAGAATGGCAAAAGCTAAAGTCTAATTGGAAAACAATTTCTTTCTTGTACATTGAAATCATTAGCACTTATTTGACACTTTGTAGCACTGTTTCCCTGAAAAGGCTCCCCATGAGATCCTAGTTGACATGCCTCAGATAAAATCAAACTGTGCAGCATGAAAAGTTTATGAACAGTCTTAATCAACGTTAATCAACTTTGGCATTTTACTAGGCTAAGGGGAAAATTGCATTAGGCCAAATGAGAGTCAGCAAACGCGTAGTAACATGATGATGGCTGCTTTGTGTTCTGCTCTCCAGACCAGGATTCTGCCATACTTAGAAGTACAAGTATGATTAAAACAAGATTCATTCACTAGCTACATTAGTATAATTACATTCATAATGATTTTCTAATAAGTAGAAAATCAAAACATTCTGAGAAGGGATTCACATGCACAAAAGCTTGGCTATTTTTACTAGCAATATTAGTCTCAGAAAATACACAACCTTTGAGTACAATTATTACCTTTCTCATGCTACAGCATCTTACAAATTGATACAAAAACTGTATGTTAGGATTGCTGTGAGACAAAGGTATTCAAAATATAAATGGATTACAAGTTACAATTTTATTTCCAGCTTTCTTGATCATAGTGAAGTATAAGCAGGCGGACTTGAACAAAGTCTGTTTTTATAGTGGACAGGAAAAAATTCTCTATAAAGAAAGGTCTTACAAAGGAAGGATGGAAGGGAAGGAATAAAATATGAGATCATTTTTGACATTTCCTCTTGCATTTCAAAGAGGTATATCAAAAAAAGAAGGTGTAAGGAATCTCCTACTTTGAATGCAAAATGAGTTATTCCACTGCCAATGTGCAGAGAATCTTTTAGAGAGACAATATTTTAGACTTATCAGCTGCTAAAGTCTGCCTTGTCTTTTATAAAAGGGACTACATCCACTATAAAATTAGTGGATGACACTTTCAAAAACAGAGGATTTATGAGTTGGAAAAGAAAAGAACAAGACCAGTAACTATCCTAATAGCCACGAAGTATGAAACACTGACTTAACACAGCTGCTTAGCCTAAATGTAACAAATGTACAAAGCCAAATAGGATACACTTGTGCAGAAAGACTTCCCAGCCTTGTCTCTACTTTTCCACATGAAATATTTTCACAGCAATTGTTCATGCTCTCCCATAGAGCAAACTGAGCTGGTCTGATGAGTAGCCACGTTCTGTGTGCAGTCTCCCCTGTGCCAGCTATTTCAAAAGCTACCAAGCAAAACAACATCAATAACAGCTGATGGCATTTTGTTAGTGATACTGTGGATTTCATAGGTATTCATCCATCATTCACAGTTGTTTTCAAAAGTATTCATGGCTGTCAAGAGTTCAAACCCTATAAAAAGAGTCTGTAACACATTCAAAACTCAGCCATAAAAATACAGAAAACTAAGTTATACACTAAAATAAAGCATTGCTTCTTATGTGCAAATCACTGCAGTCCGTGAGTTGTGTAGGACAAATCAACATTTGACAGTTTTGGATGCAGAGGGAAACAGTGACATAGGATAAGGACAAGGCTGAGGTACTTAATGGCTCCTTTGCTTCAGTCTTTGACAGCAAGACCAATTGTTTTCTGTATATCCAGTCTTCTGAGCCAGAAGACAGAGACTGGGAGCAGAATGAAGCTCCCATAATCCAGGAGGAAATAGCCAGCAACCTGTTATGTGATTTAGACACCCACAAGTCTACGGGGTTAGATGGGATCTGTAGAGAGAGTCCCTGTAAGATCTATGTATTGGAATAACTGGGACCCACTTATCCAATACATAGATCTTACAGGGACTCTCTCCACAGGGATCCACCTAAGCGTACTGATGGATCTGGCGGAAGAGCTTGCCATGCTGCTTTCAGTCATCACCAGCAGTTCTGGGTAACTGGAGAGGTCCCAGTTGACTGGAAATTAGCAAATGTGTACAGGAAAGGCTGGAATGAGGTTTCAACAAGGTTTCAGCCTGACCTCAGTGCCAGAGAAGTCATGGAGCAGATCATCTTGAGTGCCAACATGGGGCATGTACAGGACAACCAGGAAATAAGGCCTGGCAAGGTTGGTTTTATGAAAGGCAGGTCCTGCTTGACCAACCTGATGTCCTTCTGTGATGGTGTGACCTGTTTTGTGGATGAGGGAAAGGCTGTGGACATTGTCTGCCTGGGCTTCAGTAAAGCCTTTTAGCCTAGCCCCTAACCTGCAGCAGCAGATGACTGCAAACAACTCCAACACTGCTGACTCACATCCTGAGAACAAAGAGGACTTGTTGGATACATGGCTGCTTGCTTCTCTCACAAGGAATTACTTCTCAGAAAGTTGCTTCCTGTGACTTTGTCCACCTGATGTAACATATTCAGCTTTCATAGAGTTACCTGCTATTGCCCTACACTGGTATTGTCCATAATTCCATATCCAGCAAGCATTTAATTCCATTGTTTTATGTCATGTTTCTTTCTATCAGTTCATAGGATGAGAAGGACATGCAAAGATGTCTCAGCTTTGCTTTACTCTCTCACAGAATATCTTAAAAAGAGGAAAGGAAAACCTGTTCCCTAGCTGAGGAGAAGTACTTTGTCTCCCTAGTGGATGATGTCCACATGTCCTTCAAAAAGACATTTTGTTGTGCTCAGATCTTCGAAGCAGGAAAAAGGTAACATGAAGAAAGCAGCACAAATTATTCTGTTCGTGTATACATTTTTTTCATATTTGGTTCTACATCATGTATATACTGACTGCCTCTTGTACTTCTCCAATTTTGGTAAAACGAATTCTACGCTATTTTTGAAAAAGAAGAAAAATTAGCACAGTATCTTTTCCCCAAAATGGTGAAGTTAGATGAAGTAAAAAAATATATGACAACAGTGTAGGGTGAAACAGAGCTAATCACTCAAGAAAGCAGTATCTGGGGTGATAGGAGACAACATTTGCATGATTCAAGAAGGTATAGAAATTTCTACAGGGCATGAATTCACGAGTCAGAATCACATATTAAAAATAAGCAATGGACAAAGTAAATACTTTTGATTTATAGAGGTATTATTCCATTGAGAGTTTCTGCTAAGTGGACCATAAATTATCTGAACTTTACTCCTGTGCTTTATAACACCACTGAAACCTCCTGGTATAGTCCATTATGTGTCTTTATTTTCCCTTATATTCTCACACACACAAATGTAGCAGTCTGCATAACCTGAAAGATTACTTAAATACTGAAAGAATTTCTCAGATTTCTAATCACATGCCATTTAGAAATATTTTACATCATGTGAAGAAAAAAATTTCAAAAAAGAAACCAATCATATAACAGTCCACCGGACAACATATAACAGTTGTAGTAGGTTCTATGAAATTAGCTGATGGCTGAGAATAGGATTTTCCAAATCCTCTAAGCACCAGACATGAACAAATAGAGGAAAAGCTAAATTAACCTGCTTAATTCTAAGTACAGTAGAATACAAATTGCCAGAATTATGCAAAGTACACACATGCACGCACATGCACACGCACCCCACACAGAGGCAAACCCACATTTTCCCCCATTTCTGAACCTGGTACCTTGCTCTGTTGGGCTGTTTAGGAGACTCTGATCCAAAGTTACGTCAAGCAGGATGGTGGAAGCTCCCAACACATCTACCAAGGCTGGGTAAATCAAAGATAGAGGCCAGACAGAAATTTCTCTCTTGATTCTGGATGCAAGGCTGACCACCTTCCTCTTCAGAAGTATTACTGGCTAAGCCTTCATTTTGTCTCCATGACAATATCCATCTCGGTTCCTTGGATTAGTGGATAGCCCCAAGTGAATCTGTACAACAAGCATCAGTCCAATCCCATCTCAGCAAGAAGCTCAAACCTTGAAGTATCTGCTTCTCCATGTTATGTACAAGATCCTGGCATGTACATCCAATGCTGCAAGCTGGAGAAATCAGCTCAAGTTATGAGGGAGATGGAAAATTACAGTATTGATATTCTCAGCATGAGTGGGTACAGATGGTCAGGAACAGATTGTACCAAATTGAAGAACAATAATAAAATCATGAACTACTGAGGTTCCCCTTCTGGAGGAAAACAGATAAGTTGCACTGATTGTGAGTGACACCACATAAAGAGCCCTGTGAGACTGATGAGGAACCAATTAGCAGCAAAGCAGCAGGTACACAGTTCAAGTAAGTGAGGATGAAAACCCTCCAAATGGTACCATGATACAAAAACACTTCCTAAAACATCTTACAGAACCTTTTTAACAGTAGCACACCCTCATCGACATGGCTGGGCATAAATGGGAAAGTAGAGAGAACTAATTATGGACAGAACATGACTGGGTATCTGGAATCTGTTCACACAGCAGCCCTAATAAAGACATTATTCAACTTTAGTAACTAAATTATCTCCTGATGGCAAGAGCATGTTCTTCTGCCCACAAAATCACATCAGACTGGCGATAATAAAATATGGGCACAACGTGGTTTTAACCTGCATTAATTTTTATTTGTTCCTCTGAATGTTTGGGCATGTAAGTTTTAGATGCCAACAGTGATGTGACATATATGCTGCCATTGTGGAAAATAAATAAGATACTTGCAGAAGTAAATAAAAAATAGCCACTCAAATGTATGGTGTTTAAATGTCAATTCTTTAAAAAACAATTTTTCCACTGAAAGGCATAATTTTCAGGTTTCACAAAAACAAAACTTGAGTATCCTCAGCAAAATATGTTAGTAGAATTAAGATTTTCTGGTATTTTTCAATAAATATAGGGCTGGGTCACTGCAATGCTGTGGAGTAGCAGTGCCAGAAAGGGACCAGCAAAGCAGTACTTCCAAAATGGTCAGGACAAAGCCCCATTAAAATGGAAAAAGTGAATAAATGTTTATGAAGAAAAGACATCACATTGGTAGGTAGCAAAAAGGGGGTTCCTGATTTTAATAATAGCTTAAAAGTGAAGAACTGGGAGGCACAACACAGTGTATGGTAAAACAGATCAGATCTGCTCAAAGGCAGCAAAAAGAATCACAAAAGGATGCTCTAAACCTTGAACTGAGAACAAGAGAATGGATCCACTTTAAAAGAAAGTAGAAGAAAAACATACAAAACTACCTGAAAGACAATTTTTGTGACTGTAAGGCTGACATAGCATCACAGTCCTCTCCAGAAAATTATCCTACATACTTACACTGAATTGGATTTGCAACATCACTGCATCATCAGGTACCTTAAGAACAGCAGATTACTTCTGGCAGCTGCTCTTGTGCTGACCGTATGTTCACTGTCAGTGAACAACCAGTGCACAGTGGGACACAGGGCACATTCCAAACATACCTACACTGTGGTCTTTGGTACTGACTTTCAGGAAGCTTTCAAGAGGATCTCTGAAATTTTTTAGTGAATCCGTACAATACCCAGAAAATGTTATGGTTTTCATTAAGACACGAGATAGATGGACCAAGATCTCTAACCAGCTGGCTTAAAGTTCATAGTGAATTTACTGTATTTTGGAGGTAACACATCTTCGAGACAGTGAAATTCTGTGGTCAGGTCACGCACATGTAGGTCTGGACATTGCTGATGGTATCTGCTTCCTGGAGACATTGATAAAAAACACACTGCCTGGGAACTGTCAGAACTGAATAAAATGTCCTGAAGTCAGAAAGTAGATAAACAAAGGTGATAAAAACCAGTGTGACCTCAGAGAATTGTATTGCTCCATAAGAGGGAAGTCTGAAGTATCATTACCTCACTAAAACAGCAACTTCTGCATGATTTCAACTGTGAGCAAATGACTCAAGTGGAAAGCTTTGCTTTGCCATGGCTGGCCTCCAGCAGGGAAATCTAACGCCCTCCATGACAAGCTAAGAGTCTTTTGTAGCTATGCATTAAACATATATCTGCAGGTCAGGAAGGAACAGATGGAAATCTGCTGTCAGCATTGGTATTCCCCTTGGCTACTCAGAAACAGTTGCACAGAATAAAGCAGGCCCTGATCTTGGACTGGACATTGTGGCCCAAAACACCTGACCTCTGGCATCCCCAAAGACAAGAAAACCAGAGACATTTTCAGCACAGTATTCACTAAAGCAGCAGTTTTGCAAGAGAATTTGGGAAACTGTGATGGCGTTGGCTTCTGATAGTACTTCCTCAAGGCAGCTGAAGTCTTATGCTTCTGGTGATATGAAAAGTAGGTTGAATTAAGACAGATAAAATGAGAACCTGACAGATTTGCAGTTTCCTCCTTCAGGTATTTCTCACTGAAATATGTAACTGGTTAGTTTAGCAATCCAATGGATACAATTTTAGCTTTTCCTATCTTATGAATAAAATCTTAGGTTACTAAACATTTTAATGAAACTCATTTTAATAGGTTTTTTAAGAATTTAGTTCTTAAAAATCTGATCTGTTCTGCCACATTTTTCCCGTGTCTGCTACTGTGACTCCATCCTTTAGTGTGACCATCCGTTTGAATTTTGGCTCTGCCCAAAATTCACTATGACATTTCTTCAACATAGAGAGCTCTGTCAAAATCTCTGTCTAGGGCTGTTCACACAAGATTCTCTACAGAGTAAGGCACAAGACACAAAAGTATTTGTCTTTTGAAGCAAATTACTACACATTGTCCATAATATAAGGAATTGTCACTAAGCCAGATTTCTGGTTTTATTCCTTTATTCCTGGAGGGGAAAAAACCCTCTTCTGACTAAACCTTAGTTTCAAATCACATTTGGACCCAATTACTGAATTAAGTTTATTCCACAGTTTGACATCAGTATCATAATCCAGTTACCTATCCCATGCTGCTTTAACTTGTGATAGTGAACATTTTCTATTTGAGATATTGTACCGCAGCTACTAGACAGCCATAACTGATAGGATTATGTAAAAACAGCAGCTTATCATGAATGTCCTAACATTTTCTGATGTTAAATACTCACTTGAGAATGATGCAACTGAAAATATTGCCAGTGGTTTTGTTTGCCAAGGTTATATTTTGCCTTAAGTGATGCAAAAGAACACAGGCTCTTTTCCTGAAATAGCTGGTCTATAAATATGATACCTTTAGATACCCAGCTGAGCCAATGATTCTTTTGCCTTCAGACTTAAATGCTGGATTATCCCATTTGTGAGGGAAAAAAATAGGTGTTTTTGATATTTCACCTTACATTCTTATAGCATAAGAGGGATTGAATTTTCCCTTTCGTCTTCATTCAAACTAAGTGAGAAAACTGCTGACATGTTCCTTTCTTTTTGATCTGTGCTTTATAGCTCCCCCATCTCCTGCCATGCCAAACCGCACCCCTTTGGCCAGTTTGCAATTATATTCTGGTAATAATCTTTCCCCTTTGGCTCTCCTGGCTTCTCACCCTCCATGAATTTTTGAGTCCAGGTTTCCTTTCCCTTAATGAATCCCAAATACTGCATACACCATAGTGTAGATTCACAGGCATCTGCAAATGATTAAAGCAACCATAGGTCTTTAAAAGCAAAACTATTCTCATTTTTTGAAGGATTAGGAGTAATATTGCCCCAGATATAATACAGTAGAAATTGCCTCAAAAAAGAAGTATTTCTATTTTCTGATTAGCAAAACCTAAGTCGTTCAGCCAAGTCAATGATAACCACAAAAAAAGCAAGAATTTCTGAGGTGCTATTTTGGGAAGCAGGGATGTGAAGAGAACAAAAACAGAAGAGAAAGAAAACCATAATGCTGGAAAATCTGGAATCCTCAGATCAAAAGAGTTTTACAAATAGGAAGAAGTGATTTCATCGTCAGGTACAGTTCGATCTCTATCCTAGATCTCAAAGTGCAGAAAAACAGCAAACTGCTGTTCTCACAGGACGGAGTGAAAGGGAAATGAGTAATGACGAATGCTGCTGCTTAGCTACCCAGGGATGTTTGCCCCAGATAGCAAAAGCAGGAGTGCCCAGACTGGGACTCTGCAGCTGTTGCTAAGGCTTGGCTCTGTCATGAACTCGTGGAGTTGTTTTAGGCAGTTGTTTGATGCAATGGCCTCTCTTAGCAGGTGTAACAGATCCCCTATCCCTTCTACACCCCACAGCCCACTTGTATTTTACACCACTACAGCTTTCATATACTGCTTTGTAAGTAATTGGCATTTTTCAGGTTGCTGAAAAAAATTGTCATATTCTACAATAAGGCTCTTAGATAAAATCCCACATCTTCAAATAATTCCACTCTGACTGAATAGAAGTTAGAGGTTTGGATGTCAGTATTGTAATAAATACATGAACACAATATGTCTACTGAATCTATATTAAATCTGTGGGTTTCTATCATATTATGGCTTTTAATCACATTTTTACAATGACAGTCAAAATACCATCTCCATCCATTTATCTTCTTAAT
Source organism: Ammospiza nelsoni (assembly GCF_027579445.1). NCBI lineage: Eukaryota > Metazoa > Chordata > Aves > Passeriformes > Passerellidae > Ammospiza > Ammospiza nelsoni. The sequence continues at coordinate 129,443,703 of NC_080633.1, forward strand.
AATCAGCAATGCTCTTTTGTCTGCTGAAAGATCTTTGGTTTTACCCACACAAGCCATAAAAGTAGAAAACATGACGCAACATGCTATAAGCTCACACTTTTTGTACCTGCTGAAATTGCTCCAGTCCTGGACGAAATGAAATAATTCAATATACTAATATTCATTAATATTTAAAAAAACTAAATTCAAGATATTCCACTTTATATTCTAAAAACTTCAGAGATAACAGATCAAACTTTGAAGGCACCAGAAAACAGCAGCTCTGCCTTAAGTGAGTCTAACAGTAATTACTCATTACCTTTGAAAATAAGTCCTTGAGGTTGTTTCAAACTGTTTATAAAGCACACGATCTTCAACTGAGAGAAGTGTATATTTTTTTCATTTATTATAGTAAGCAATGACACTTTCAGCAGTTTTTACTTGGTGGTATTTGAACTGTGATCTTTGATTTCGTGCTAGAATTCTTCACATACCTTCTAAGGCCCTAGAAGTCTTGGGTGAGAACATCACAGTCTTTTCTTTCTAATTAAAGTCCCTCTTCTTCAAACACCTTTCCATCTTTCTGTAGTTTAACACTGAGCTTGTTTCCCACAAACCATTATCCATAGAAATTTATCTTCAGTTACAAAATCTCATTCATCTCTTTTCAAACATTTTTAGACTTTTAGGTGCAGAATTGCAGAAGGTACACAAGGTGTTCGTTTGTCACCGGTTCTGCTCATCTTAAACCTCATTGCCTCTGTGTGCAATTGTGTCCAAACCTAGACAGATACTCATAAGTTAAACAGTCATATTTCACATCATAATGTTAAGTACAAAAATCAAGTTTTAACTAAAATACAAATGCCTGAAGCATGAAACAAACACCTCTTGAAATAAGCATTTACCCCCATTGAGTACAGATCAGGTATGCAAAGCTGTGCACTAGGTCTGCATATAGACATGTAAAGTTAAGCAAGATGAAATCTACTGCCTCCACCACATTCTTGGTCCAGTCACTGGGAAAGAACTGCAGAGATACTTCCATATAACAGAGCATGTTACCTGACTAAAGGTTACCAATTAAACACAAAGCCATGGCAAGGATCTGAACAATTAGAAAAACCAAGTGCACAGACTCACCAATCAAAAAAATATGGAAGGGGAACGATACAGATGACTGCTCCTAGTGTAAAACCCACTAAACAAGTGTAGGAAACTCCCTAGAAAACTCTGCAAACTGAGGTATTATCTAAAGATTGTAAAACTTCAGAGGAGTATGAATTTAGGGAGTGTGTAAAATTTATTGGAGGATTATTATTTTAGTGGATTGCATTGTGCCAAACTTCCTCTGGGATGTTTAAGGTAACCACGAAAAGTGTGTAAAGGGAGTGAATGAAGTAAACTGGAGATAAAGAGGCATAGGAAAACCAAGGACAAAGAGGATAAAGGGGACCAGTCCCATGTGGACAGCTTACCAATTACACTGCAGTGCTGCAGTCCATCCCATATTAATATTGCACCCTATTTCCAACTAGACTTGTGTGCATGTACCTGTCAAGGCTAGCAAACCTCAAGTGAGACTAGCCCACAAGTAGGACAACAGGAGCATGATCCACTGGAGCAGGACCACATGGCCAAGGCACTTGAAGGTCCAGGGGCCTGCAAAGGGGAACCATGGCAGTCACTCCTGGAGTGTCCCCAGAGCAGCCACCAGAGCCCCAGTGCAGCTGCGTGCACACCCAGAGGTGAGGCTCAGCCTGGCCAGCCGGAGGAGGAAGAGGGAGGAGCAGCAACACCCAGCCCAGTCTGTGTTTACACAGGCGCCGATACAGGCACTGCACTCTGCCCCTGGGATTTGTGGCTGGCAGTGTTTATTGTTTGTATTGTGTGTAGGTGTGCACACAGGTATTGTTTTATATTGTTACAAGCTTGCTGATACAGGAATCACAACAGCCTGGGGTCCTCTGGCTTGGGAGGGGAAACTAAAAAAGCCCTCATCCCAAAAGCCAGGGTATGGCTAAGGTATTGTTATCATGAGCAAAGTGAAGAAGAGTCATGCAGACACAGGCAAAAAATCCTCCTGTTGAAATTTTCAGTTGGTCTAAAGGTTTATATATTTCCACATACCTGAGCGGTCATTTAGTTTGTTTTAGGTATCTGTAACATATGGAGAGTAAAAGAAATTACTTTATTCAAATATCTGTTTCATTACATAATTTGGCTATGACGAAATAGAAATAAAACATTGATGACTCCATAGCTGTTTTATCATGAAACACCAAGGCTATGAACTCACCAATGCTATGAATACTGTTCTAAGTATTTATGCAATAAAGAAATTATTTTTCTTTCAAACCACTTCTTAGGTATCTTCCCAAAGAAAGAACATACACAGAAGTCTGGGGGCTTTTTTAATTAGCAGGTCTGTAGGCATTGGTTTAGAAAACAATGTCATTTTCCTTTTTTTCTTTAATTAACACCACCAAAATTTTGAAGGGAAACATTACCAGTTTCCTTTGATTTTCAGTATTTTATGTGGTCCTAATGATTTTACTATGCATACACTTGGGTACATACATGCAGATGTATGTGTACCCAAGTGTATGCATAGTAAAAATTTCTACATACAGTCATTTTGATAAATCTAGGCAGCACCATTAAGGTGATTAAGACGAGGTCTGATTACACCCCTCAAATCACTGAAGGGAAAAAATAATAAAAACCCCTGCCAAATAAAAATTTATTAAGAGTCTCCTGCTTCTTTATTTTAATTTCTAAACCATTTCAGCAATGGCCTGTAACAGACTTACATGAGCACCTCTTGCAAGCACAGCTACCACCTGGCAACTACTACATTTACATAAATGTTTTTGAGTGTTGTTGCATTATGTACTTCAGGTGGATGACCACAAAAAGCACCAGATACAAACTGTAAGAGTTTCCAAAAGGGATAAATCAACAGCAGATGGCCCAACAGCATACAAATCCATTGCCATGGATCCTCTGAACTGAAAGAATATCCGTGCAAAACTCCAATTAACTGATTTCCAAGCAGAAAGTCCCAGCTCAGACCTACACTCATTTTGCACCTAGCATGTTTCTAGAAGTCACAGCAAGACTTGACTCTGGAAAACAGAATTTTTCCTGGAATGGTAAGAGGGTGCCCCACTTGATGCCAAGACAAATCTCTGTGTAAAACTACATCCACAGATTTTGGAGAAGGAATTCATAACCGAACACACAGACTCTGAGTACTTTCCTAACATTAAAATTCCTTTTTTCAGCATAGTTACAATCTTCCTAGTAATTTTTAGCCAACCCTGATCATTTGAGTTGCACCACTTGGATTCTCTCTGGAAGCAGCAGTTCACAAAGGTGTTAGAACATGAGGAGATCCTTGGGACACGGCTCACACCCACTGCTCCACACCAATGCCACATCACAACCTAACCAACTCCACAACTGAAAGCTCTCGCTACATTCAGAGTTCTGCAGCAGAGCTAATAAATTCCAAGCAGCAGGGCTTGTTCACACCAGGGGTTACCATGACTCAACAAATCAATAATCAACAGCTTCAACTCACGCAGAACTGACAAGGCTGAAAATTTTTAATCACATTTCAGGAGATTAGCCTGGTTTTGCAAATCGTGCAAGACTTGACTACAGCTGTGTCACAAGCCATATTTTGGACTGCATATTCTCCCTCAATTTTTTCAGTATTTCAGGAAGAAAATAAACTGTATTTGGCACAGAGTGCACTGTATTAGTACAACAGGCACACAGCCAGCATCAGCCTATTTCCTGATCTGTTCCACTTCTTCTCATCATCCTACTTATAGCTCTTCAGATCTGCTTCTCTTCCTGCATCACCCCATAAAGGTAAGTGATCCAGAGAGTCAAAGATACATTATGGCCTCTTATCACCAAAGAGCCATAACTTTGCCATGATGATTCAGGAATCTTGCCTAAACAGTACTGCAAGAGACAACTTAAAGAGTAAGAACCAGAAATGCATATGGATTAGTGTCAGCAGAAACATTAAACAGGATACTATATGAAGGCAAGTGCTCAAAGTGCTCAATTTCCAGATTAAAAAAAAAAAAAAAAAGTTTACTCTAATTGAGTTCACCTTTTTTTTTTTTGTGCATAAACTCAGGGTAAGGGGAATATCATTACACACTGTAGTGTTAAGACTTAAAAAGAGCTTTTTGTACCGATGATGTTAAGCAACATTACAGTTATTACATATCTCATATCTCTCTTCAGTCTAGACAGCCTAGTTTCATTCCAGCAGAGTTTTCTCATCACCTTGGCAACTTCAATAAAAGGCTGTTTATTGCATGGGAAGAGAAACAGGGTGTTTCCCAGGCAAACTGTAAAGGAACTTTGGGATACAGTTACCTTGTAAAGTGTGAAACTTCCATTTTTCTTCTATAAATGTAAAATAGAAAGCTTATAATGAATCTCATACAAAGGAGTTTCTGTGGTTTATAAAATGTATGTAATTTTTTTAATCCAGATTTTGCAAGTTTTAAAGAGAAAAAAATTATTCAACTAAGTAATTATTAATATAGCAACTTAACAGTCTGAAATTTGGTCAGCTTATATAACAACAGTTAAAAAAACAGAGCAAAACTATAAATATTTACAGATGTCTGAAAATCCTGTTGAATTTCTTTCTGGATAAAAGAAAAATAATTCATTGTATTGTAAGAAGTATAATGTAGACATTAAGAATAATCAGTTGAAATAATCAAAATCTGGTCCATTGCTTAAGGTCACTTTATTAAATTTGTTTAAATAAAAATTTTTAAAAAGGACAACATAAGGACAATTTTTGTAACTTTTTTTTTTTTTGCTTTGACAAGTATTAACCAATTTTATCCCTTTTTTGTAGTAACAGTACCAAGGAATAGAACTGGAATTACAGATATTCTCCACCAAGTTATCTGCTTGTATCAAAAGGGTCAAACTCCACTGCAATATGCAGTGTTGGGCCAGTAAAATCAGAAAAATTACAAAAAATATTACAGGGAAAATTCTCATAACTACTCAAAACAGATGATGACTTGACAAGTCAGAGGATGAACAAACTTGGAAGAAAAGTCATGTTTCTGGAACCACATGCTGTCTTACCAAAGTCCATCAAATTTGTACAGTGTATTATTTCAATAGTGACATTTTTCTTTCATTGTGGCATTTTGTACATGTGAAAACAATTATTTCACTACTGCCACAATATGCTTCTTCCTCTCTGGCACGAGGGGCACGGATCCTGGCTTGCTGTGCTTACGACGATTCAGTTCCCTAGAAACAAAACAGAAAAATGAAACTCAGTAGTCAGCACAAATGTTTAAGAAATACTGTCTTCCTCCTAAAGCTACCAGTGAAGTCAGCCTACAAAGACAGCCTAAAAAGTTAAGAATTGCTCTGTTTCTAAGAATTGCTCTGTTTCTAATAACCAAAAGCCATATACTCCTTTGAGAAGAAGGACCACCCCTTTTGAAAGTAACTTTAAAGTTGGCTAATTTAGAAAGGTTTCAAATGAGCCTTTCTTTGGGAGCTCAGCTTGGTTTCATGTCAACACGATCAGCTGCTCAAGTTTGTGGAGTTTTTAGCTAATAAAGACGACTAAGACCCACCACTTTACTGTTAATCCAATGGCGACAGCAGAGTAAGCCACTTTCTACTCCTAGAAATTCCAACATGGCAATGATCCAGGAGGTATAAAACACTCATCCGGGAATCTGGCATTATCAAAAAAGGCAAAACCAGAAACCCACAAAAAGCCATACAGAACCCAAAAAACCCTCCCCACACACTCTGTAACAGCCCATCCTATTTCCACTGCAATGGGGCACCATGTCATGCTTAACTCAGCACTGTGGCTCTTTCCAGCACGGCATCTGTTGCCATGTCTTCACTGTGCTTCTGGGAAGCAGCCAGCCCTCACTGCCACTGGCACTCATCTGCGTTTGCCTTAGCATCAATCCAGCAGCTCATGATCCCTCACTGAGATGCTCAAAGGAGCTCTATCACTCCCACAGGCCACAGCAGCACTGCAGGGATGGTTTTATTTAGAGGAAGAGAAAGTGAAGGCGAGGAGGAGCACGCACTTGCGGCGCCGAGCCTCCCTCATGATGCGCTGCTCCTTGATCTGGCAGTAGATGCTCTTGGGCAGGTGCCGGTGCTGAGCTATGCGCCGGATCTGCGGGTGGAACTGGAACTTCTCCTTCAGCTTCTGATTGTAATTCATGGCTGCCTTCTCTCGGGGCGCAAGCTGCAGGGAAAGTAACACAGACAAGCATGTTATAAAGGAACAGGGATTTAACTGTCAATCTCCTCTACAAAACAAAATTTTAACTTTTCATTCAAATGGCTTCTTTCTAGTAAATTCCCCCAGAATACGGGTAGGTAAGTATTAAAAACCCTAAAATTCCAACAATATCCCAATGCTCAAACACAAAACATTATCATTTTAAAGCTGAGTGGAGTAACGAAATATAATTCCAGAGAATTAGATTTTAATGTGCTGTAGAGTGAAAAATGAGAACATATATAGCTGATTAATCTTTCCTAACCTCAGATGACAACCAACTTTCCCTGTAAAACAAAGATTTTCAGGCATTTTAATCACTAGCCAGGGTAATTAAAAATGCTGTAGAGGAACTGCCCTCATGAACAGCTTTACAGAAAGCTCTTCAGGTGGCCTGAATCTTACCCAGCACCCTGATCCCTTGGGAAGCACAAAGCATGGATCAGATTTCAAGTACTAGCTTCACTATATAGCAGAGAGCTCCAACTTTCATCAAGCAGCTAAAAAAGTCTTGGTATCATAACCACAGGAAATACAGGTGAGCTGGTATTGCCATAAAAGACTATTTTTCAATTCATGTTTAAAATTCTATCCAAGCCACCATCAACAACACCAAAAGTAAGAAACATGTTCTCTTGACAGTCAATCTACAGAAGATTTTTTTTTTCAACTAGGCTTTTTCCCTTTGGTCCTAATGTCTATTTATCAAAAAGAAAAATGTGTTTCCTGTGGTTTTCTTTAAAGCATGAATTGCTTCATTAGCAACCTCTATGTATTTTGGATTTACTTGGATCTTTGGGAATTTCAGCTGCATTTCAGTCTAGAGAGTTTTCATATAAATATAAAATCTGTTAATATAAATTTAATATGATTTTAATCCCATCTGCTTTTTCCTACCCTCCTGCCCAAACTATGTAACTCCAATATTTCAGACATTTTTAAAACCCTTCACATTTTCCATTAAACCATGGCACCAGTCTTTTGCCATCCCACATTTGTGTCACAGTGCTATCTCCACCTAAAACATTAAAAGTAAAACAATAGTTCATGCAACTTCTATTTATTCAGCTTTGCAAATGACTCGGTGTCACTAACTTCTCACTTTCCAGAAAAGACAAACTGATTCTAACAAAAAAAAAAAAAGAAGCAGTAACAAAACCAACAACTTTATTACACACACAATTGGAAATTTCACTTACAACATAATGAGACACATGATTTCCCCCCCCCTTGAAATCAGCAATTGGCTGTTTATTCTCCACTCTGGAGATCACTTTTGTCTGTGACTTGTGGTACAATTTTTCATGAATTCTGAATAAATAATTATCACACTCAGATTTTGGTCCAGAATACCATAAATGGTCTGAAAACAAGTACTGATAGAAATTACCCCAAAGGAGCTTCTGATTTGGGACATTAAGGAAACCAGGTACCAGATACACAGTTGCTCATGGCTCAAAAAATTCTTATTCAAACATCAGAGATACATGATGCTCTTGACCTGTTTCTCCACACCCTCTTGTTCATAAAATCCAAATCCTTCTGCTTTACTTACACTCATTGTGGCCTCTGAAATTGAAATTGAGTATATTTTACAGTCTTAGCCCACTAAAGTTACCCTCCCCCTTTTACTGAAATTCCTCCTTGTGAGCCAGCCTGTGAATAGCTGGTTCACTCTCAGTAAATCCCAGGTGTTCCCACTTTGCGGAAAACTGCCAACATAATCCAAATTAAAGAGCTTAATTTTAATTAAATGCAATGATTTTTCTTTAATTTTAAAAGAGCAAATTGCTGCCTATTTAGTATAACCTTGATGATTCTACAGACAAGAATGAGGTGATTCTTTAAATTAAAGATACATCCAGGACATCTTATTTAAAAAAATGATATAGATTAAGAGGTGGTGGAGCCTGACTCCATTTTTATGGGTAATGTGGTATAGAGAAAGGGACACAGCTGGTGACTTCCACCTAACTACCAGATGCCAGCAGCCAATACACCAACTGTGCCAAGTGCACCCTCATCCACAGGATGGGGAAAGAAAATGTTGCAGTAATGACAAGTTTCCTTCATGAGAGGTAGCAGATAGCTAAGAAAGCACATTGCAATAATGCACTGAATTCCAGCCTTCTCTTGTAAGTCACTTTACAAAGTTCAGTGTGAACAGCTCAAGAGAACTGTGTTACCTCCCATTCTGTTTTGGGCTGGAGAAGATGCACAGGAGGATTAGAGATTTTATTTATAGGGACTAGAACACTCTCCAATTCAATATATGTAATAAATTAGGATTTATGTGATATTATGAGGGGGAGACATACTTAAAGGTGACATATGACTGTTTTTTCCTATGTTCAAATAATGAATGCGCAATTTCTTTCCTACACGAGAAAAATGAAGAGTATGTGGCAGAAACATAACTGATTTGTGTCCCTTACACAGGAGGACTTCACAGCAAATACTTAGGGTGAAAAAAGGGAGAAAGAACTCTTAAAAGCAACCAAGTTGCCAGCAATAGGAAAATGCCTCTTCGAGTAAACTGCCCATGCCTCTTCTCCTCCCTCTTGATGACACAGACTGCTTATTTTTCCATCTAAGCAGAAGGAAAGTAAGCATTTTTGCAGAGCCCTGATTAGAAGCTAAAACCACCCTTAAAAATTCTTCTCTTCAAGAGGGCTGTATTTAAAACTCCACACTATTAAGACTTCTGTAATTCAGCATGAGAATATGAAATGAATGTTTATCTGTCCTCTTCAGGTTGCCCTTCTAGGATAGGGCAGGCAAGAGCACAGATGCAATATATTTTTAGAATCCAGATATATCCCAGCAATTTTCTACACTATAGCTTGTCTTATTTTATTTTTCTATTGCTCTGCGGAAAACACCTTCTAAATTTATAGCCATGAAGTTCATTATTCATTCTTTCCTGGACCAAAATTTTTGATCTAAATGGATGACAAAAGCAAAAAACCAGAAAGGTAATGTAGGGCAATGTAAATGTTAAGAGTATAAAATCATAGCTACAGGGCTGAAGTTGCAGGTGCACTGAATCACAAACTGAAAATCACTATGAAAAGAATGCCATGACCCACAGTGTCTGGTACTGCTTGTTATCAGCATTATCTCAGAAAATGGAACCACATACTAGAAACAGACTGAAAGGATAAACAATTGCTTAAGACAGTTTTGACGTGCTCCTGCTAATGCACTTTGCTAGATCAGAACCAAGACTTCCAACAGCACTTTCTCCTCTCTCTACTAGCCCATACTCAAAATCTGCTATTTCTGCATTTTTAAGGAAGCAGTAAACCTATGCTCCACTACTGTTCACTCATTCATCAATAGTTTCACTAAAATTCTAAGCATCCTAACCCACTGCTCTGTACTAATTCACAAAAGTAACAGAGACAAAATTTTGCAGCTGCTACTCACAGAAGTTAAGTTACTAAGAATTCACACTCTAAGAAATGCAGGTATAGTTTCTTTTTAATGTGGTAGACTGAAGAGCTATACAGCTTCTACAAGTTTTACTGATGGTTCATTACTTTCAGTACAATTTGGAGAAACCCAGTCTATCCCTTTCTTTCTATCAATTACATTAATTGTACACTATTAACTGAAATCCACTATATTACTGCTGCTTTTTCAGCCTTTCCACTCAGACCAGGCTCTATCTTCCTCCTCAAAAGTCAAAGTCATTTTCCTTTTCATAAATCCCAAACTTCTTCAAAAGCACAGGTTAAAAAAGCATCAAACATACTTAACAAGCCATATATTATGTATTTGAACAGTCTAGAGTTTCTCAAGTCTTAACAGTCATTTGCTTCTGGGCATGCTGAGATAGATGTTCACTGCTTTAAAAATAACACCTGTTACATCCTATTATTAATAATACATATTAATCAATTAATGAAAATTTATTAAAAGCTAAATGTAGAAAATTATTTTGAAGCAACCTCTGCAGTAGCTCCAACACAGATATTTGGGTTTTGTTACCCCTATGTAAAACCTGTGCTGACTTAATTGTCAGTGGAGTAGAGACACAAGATGCCTCTGGCTCCTCCAGAAACTTTTCTTCTTTCTTTCATGTTTCACTGACTTTGAGTAATGAGTGCAGTGCCAAATACATTAAAACCCAAAAGAAACATGCATGTCAGAACTGATGACTGCTTGGGTACAGCTCAGAAAGTACAACTTTCCAACTGGATAAATGTTCACCAGCCACAACATGAGTATCACATATTCACTATAACTTCCTTTGAACTCAGCAATGCGAAAAAACAACTAAGTACTCACCAAAGGAAAAAAAAAAGTTTGATTACTATATTTCTTTCTCGGTCAGGATGTTGATTTCTATCCACCCCCAGCACAAAAAATATCCATCTTAAAATACAATGTATTGCAAAATTTTAGCATTATATCAGAAATACAGTGACCTTTGGATGAGTCATTCAATCAAATCTTCTCAGCAAAGAAAAACAGCAGACCAAGCAACTAAGCATTTAAGACATATTTTGACACTTCTGACAGAATTACTGAATGTTCAGCTTTGAATATTCAAAACATTCAAAAAATAGCCACAGACTGTGGAATGACTGGACACTTATAAAATAAGCAAGCATATGTCTGTTAAGATAAGAACACCAACACTCTAAAAAAGAAGCAGATACTAAAATAACATCAGTGGAACCTGCTAAATAGCCATTAACAGTTGCATTCTTAAGAATCACAGGAACTACCAGGCTGGATCAAACAGGGATTTGCACTGAATCCAAGCAACATTCCCAAGATATATCCAAGAGCATGATAAGCCATGAGGACTCCTGAGTCCTATTAGCTACAATTGCTCTCTAAACATCTGAAAAATAAAACTTCATAGTGCTTCTAAAAAAGTTTTAAACAACTATAGCCACTTCAGACAGCTTCAAATTCTGTGTCTTGCTAAATTCACGGCTTCAACAACACCATGCTTGAACACATTACCACATAAGATACAGAGGTGTGAAATGTTCTTTTCTCATTATAATGTAATTCTTCACAAATTCTTCTCTGTTTTGTGAAGTGAGAGCAATTTTTCTATGCCCCTTTTAAGTTCTTCCTGTATTTCTAAATAGTTTTGCCTCTTAAGATGACTTTTTGATGTTGCAAGGTGTTTTCTCTAAGATAGGATCATAAATTATGGGAGGATTTTCACTTCTGACAGTAAAAAAAAAATCCCAAAAAAACCCAACCAACCAAAAAAAAAAAAAAAAACCCACAGGAAAAAAATCCTCCCAAGAATAAATTTAAAAAACAGGGAAAAAAAATCAAATAATAAACCACATGTCCCTTGACCTGTGTCATAGATAGCTATTGATTTGGTTCTCTTGGGAGCCGACAGCCCAAGTGCTGTGACAGAAATACACACCCTTACAGACATTACAAAAACTTCATTGGAATGATCCCACAAGAGCAGAACCATATTGTGGGTGCAGCCCCCAAGGGTCACATCAAGCATCAACACTGTACTCACAAGGGAAAACAGCAAGGGCTGTTTTTTGTAGGACTCCTGCCAGGTCAAGGAACACAAGAGTATTAACGTGCAGACCATATCCAATAGCCAGTAGTCACAACTAAGTACTGTCTTTTTTTAGGCCCATCCATGGCCAGTTTTCGCTGACGCAAATACTACAGAAAAGAGCAGAATGTCATTTACCAGTCTGTGTTCTGAACACTTCAACAACAGCTAAGCTGTCCTTTTGGTATGCAACATTTCTGCAATTAGGAGTAGCTGTGCTTGCCTATTACTTCCCAGAGTCAATTATCCTTACTCTTTCATAACAAAAGCAGCCAATGCCATCTAGTAGTCAGTGCAGTGAACTTTTTGTTCACATCTGAAAATATCGGGAACGTTTCTACACAAAAATGATGTTTGTGACATTCTTTTTACCCACTTGTCCTTCACATGAAAGGCTCAGAGTAAAGATGAACGTCAAAAATACCAGACAATTCTGTTACAGAGCAGCATTTTAGAGAAACATCATGATCTCTTGCTAAAAATATAGTGAGCAAATGGAGAAAGCGTCAGTTAATATAATAAAATTAGGTGAAAAGGGTTTTGCTATGGGCATATGGATATAACAGAAGGAACAGAGACAATGTTTCTATCCAACACTGCACTATCTAAACAAATTCAACATGAACGTTAAATCCAAAAGTAAAGTCTCAAAATAAGCAACTGTGGAACTGATAATTAAGTCTTTGACCAAAGCACCAATGGGAAAATACCGATAATCAATGCAGAAGAGCAGGAGGAAAATAAAAGAAAAAAAAAGTATCCATTAAAAAATTAAAATAAAAAAATTCAACATAAACAATCATTTGTAATCAGAATTACTGCAGAGACCACAAAGCTGTGCAGTTTTTTTATCTACTGCTCTGTAGCAAAAGTGGGAATACTAACAGGACTTCCCAGTACCTATGGCGGGCCATGGCTAAAGATATACATGTTATTTTAACTGCGCTACTCCACATCCAGTGCTTCAGAAAGCACAGCAGTCCATCAATTATCCTGTGTCCAGAGTAGCCCAAAGTACTCCTCCACTCCCTCCACCTGCCACCTCTGCCAGCTCTGTTTCACTTCCCTCCTACAGATAATTCACGTTGATGGAGCTTCAGGTAATCACAAGCAGTCCCAGACATCAGTATGCAAGAGATCCAGCATCTCAGCTGTACCACATTCTTCCCCGAGTCACAGCTTCCCTCTCCTCTCCCCACAACCTTTCACAAGACCAAGCAGAAACTCCCCCAGACATTATCTGACAGCTCTGCTGATGGGCTAAGAAAAGGCAATGTAAGCACCTCCAAAATACCATAACAATATAAAGCTACATAAAGGGATTACTCCCAGCACACAAAGTGCCAAATTCATTCTCCCAAGTCACTCAGTACTTTGACTCATCTGTGCAGATGAATCTATGCAATTTGTGACTGAAAGGGAACATTTGGGCTTTGTCTGTACACAAACATTTGAACAAGTATAACAGAGAAGTCATCTCTAATGAGGCTGGTGATCGTTCACACTAGGAACACCCCGACCAAACAGACTGACACTGCATTAAGCAAACCTCAGATAGCACCCTAGTTTGCCCACTAGGTATCTCAGAGCTACAAAGGTTAACAAAAATCTCAGTGTCAAACTACACATCAGTGCAAAGAGCCTACTTTACAATACACATGCTTATCACAGCATGACTTTTTTTAAACAAACTGCATGAATGAATACAAACTAATCACATTTCAGTCAAAATCTTTAAAAGTAGTGACTCTAAACTTCAAAAGAATTACTTAAGTACGGCTAAACACAATTTATTACCTTTTTCCCATTAGTAAAGGATGAATTCTAACCATTAGCACACACGTAAAAAATTCAATTCTAGTTTAGATAGAACTGATGATTATTGTTAACATTAAACAAGACCAAAAGAAGTCATCTTGTGTAGCAATAATGAGGCATCTCATTTCCTTCTTATTATTATAAACTGCAGTAAATGCAAAGAGCTGTACTGCACATGTCAATGTACAAATTAAACACAAATGTCATAATATAATTTTACAGCTTCCCTTCATAAACAAGTTTTAAAAGTTGAAACGGCTAACTGGTTGTAATAATAACAAAAACCCCCAAACATCTTGTGTTAACAAAAAGCAAAAAGCAACTCTTACCACTCCCAGTTTTTCAGAGGCATTAGCTTTCCACAGGCGAATATTCATCTCATCTGAGCCACACAGAATGTATTTGTTATCTGAAGTCCATTTTACAGTGATGACGTGCTGCATTCGTTTGGTATGATAAACCTCCCTAGAGCAGAGACACATTTTTAAATTATCTATCATCACTTTTCTCACCATTATCTTTCAAATAGCAGAGAGCATTCTGTTCAAGGCAAAATATTTTTGTATTTTCTTGCTGCTGTTTTTAAATAAATCTGACCTTTTTAAACACTGCTGATCTTACCTTTTTATAGATAGAGATTCAAAAGAAGTGTGATAGATTGATAAAGTACTACCTAGGATAAGATGCTTTTTAAATAAGTGCTTTCACAGAAATCACAGTAATGAGTTAAATAATAACTCTTTTTGCAAATCATGCTAAGGGTATACAGTATGAAATGCATACTGTTCCTGAAGTAATTTTGATTAATATGCTTTTACATTGAGAGTATTACAGAATGGGAATGCAGAAAAATAGGTGCCAAAGAATCTGACACCAAACAGCAACGAAACACCTCCCAGCTGTCCATTTATGATATGGCAATGGATTTGCTACTCTTCATTGTGATTTCCCTCCTTAACCCAAAAATGGACTCCATTTCTTTTTTAGTTTCTGCTGATCAGTCTCATGCTCAACAAGTGCTGTTGAAAAATGTTTCTGCATGCTGCATTTAAACCAATATTGAAGTTAAACTTTCGTCTAAACTTTTGTTAAATTTTTGTCTTATATTTTGAAGTATGTATCAAACAAGTTTATTCTTTTATTTCTGCTATAAAAATAAAGGACTAAATACACTTTTTTTGGGAATTCTAGTTATTTATTAGCATTCTGAATTAACATTCTGAAAAGAAGGAAGAAGTAAGGTCTATTTATTGTCTACCAATAGTCATTCCTTTGATGCATCAGTCATGCACTACAGCTTATTCTCCTTCCTCCATTCAGTTATTTTTGCAAGGAAAACCCAAGTAATAATGTAAAAGAAACACAGAAACAACACCTATTCAAGTGGTGTGGAGAAACTTGACTGGGGTTGAGCTGAAATGGTTGCAAGAAAAGTAATCAATATATCAGAATAAATAAGCTTGAATAAGCTTAATCACCTCTTTTCATTCACCAGCAAGCAATACTCTACAAGAACAACTATGTGGAAGACTGAGCAGAACTACCATCAGAAAACATGAATACTCACATCAGCTTTTCACTGTTTAAAGGCATGTGTGCACATCTGCACCTTCACAAGAACTTCTATGTTTTACTTTCCTTCTACCACATGACTCAGTAACAAAGCTTTTCTTCACCCACCTTTGGGGAACTAAGTAATTTCGCTTTTCATACTTTGAATTTGCAGCCTTTGCCTATCCTGTGGCTGTCATCACAAGGTATTAAATGTCATTTTTCAGGGACAGGAAAAACTGAAAACATGGCCAAATAACCTGAATCTGTCATTTAGAAGTTTGCACAGAAATGCAGTTCTGTTTGTAAAGCATTTACTAAATTTAATCAACTTCATAAAAATCTTATTTCTTAGGGCTAAACAATTTCACTATTTGAATTTCCATTTAAAAATAAAATAGAAAGCAACTGCAGTTAGGAGTTTTTCAGACTGGGAGGACATCAGAAGTAAAAACTAGAATAGCACCAGGATCCTTATTTACAGGTATTCCTAAATGCCCTCTCACTTTTCCATGCAGGATCAGATCTTCTATTTAGAGACTTTCTCCATTCTGTGAGATTAATATGAACTGTGCAATTCTAAAGAAGCCCAGCTTCTAAAAAATTTTAAGTGTACCAGAACACTCTAATCAGCTTACATGAGGCAAAATTTTTCATTTTTAAATCTTCTCCTCACTAGATTTATGGCTACAACACAAAAGGGGGAAAAGTGTGGACAAAGAAAAGCTCCTTCCACAGACCTTGGCAACAATGTGCTAAATGTGAAATAAAGCCTTTATCTGTTGTGCTACGGGGTCTGAAAATTTCTCCTCAGTGATGTGTGTTAACTTTACATATCACCACTTCTGTGAACATTCTTAATTCATACAAAGAAGCTGCTAACCATAATTTTTAGTCATGCAAGTCAGAAAAAAAACCCCAAACCTACAAAGAAACTGCAGCATCTAATTACATTTAAAGTATTATTGCAAGACAAAAAGAACATGAAAACTATCAGCAGATTAGATATAGAGGGAATGTAAACAGCCCCTCCCACTATTTAATGCAGCATAGGAGCACAAACAGTTACACAGCATGCACAATTTCATCAACCATTAATAAAAATATACTCCTTCACCAAACCAGTATTTCAACATTTTCAACCTCAAACCACCTAGAACTTGACTCAGTAACAACGTTCTGGGAGGACAAGGTTGGAGAGAGGAAGTCAAGCAGAAGTAAAAGTTAAGAATAAAGAAAAAGGAGGAAGAACTGACAAGAAAGAATAATGAAGGCAGGTTTATGAAGATCAAATGATACCAGAAAGATCAGATAACTTGCCCCAGTTTTCATGAAACTGAAAGAAAACCAAAAAAATAATGGAGACACAGTAGATTCAATCTGAACTCCAGCAAAATATTTAATATACTGACTTATGAAACCTTACATGAAAAACAAACTCCATGTGAATTGTATTCAAAGCGCTCTATTACAAATCAAAACCAGGTTAACAAAATATGAACAAAAGGTAGTAAGTGCACTGAAACAGATCACAAAAGGGTCCCAAACTGATCCTCAGGAATTCATACAGCAATCTATTTTACATAATGCCTTCAGCAATCATCCACATAGGATGAAGACAATCCCTAGGAAAGCAAATGCTACAATGCTGTAATACACTGCAAACTTAAGTGGTGACTGAAACAGAACAAAGCAACCTAAAAACATTAAAGATGCATCAACAGGGAAATCAAATGGTATTCACCATGGTAAAATACAAATGACATGAGCACAGTAATCCACTCTAATTTTAATTCCATATTGTGGAAGTACTGCTACTTGTTAAGTAGTTCTACTCTTGATCCATACTCCAGACTTAAGTCAACTACACAGCCTGTCAGTTTCAAGCTACCAACAGAATAAGATTTCAACACTCACAGGAAGGAAATGCCCCAATGAAGATGTTAATGAATGAATCAGTAATTTTGAGGATTTGGGAGGAAGTCACTGGAATGAAGAGAGAGAAAGGTGTAAAACTACTCACCTGCTGTGACCTTTGTCTACGGGAAAAATGCGGATGGACTTGTCAAAGCTGGCAGACACAAATTCTTTCCCAGTGGGTGAATAATCCACATCAAGGACAGCAGACACGTGATCCATGTGCACCATCACAGGTGATTCAAGAAAGCGCATATCAAAAGTATATAAGCTTTAAAATAAATACATCAGAAGCTTAGCATCAGAACAAGTCCTAAGTAAACAGTACATTTTACATAAACCACACTTAAGGATAGAGCCATATTGCAGAGGAAACTCCTTGAAACAGCTCATAACAGGTGAAAAGAAAGAAAATGGCATTGTTTAGGGTTTGAAAGAAGCTTGTTAATCAAAGGATCTAGTTATCAGATCAGGTTTCTTGCTCCCTATCAGAGGACAGATAGGCTCCACCTCATCATCTGTCCATGGGTCAGATTGCAGGCATCACACTGGCCTCCTTTACTCCATCCTCCCATGTAAGTATGCACCCTGAACTTGTAAAAGCACCTCTCAATCATTACAGCAAGCCCATCAGTTCTGAAAGGTTTCCTAATATTGCCATGCTGTAAACTCCTAGTAATTCAGAGTCTACTGTAAAGTTCCATTTGGTTGGCATCCTTTGTTACTGCCTAATTATCTTAGGCAGACAAGTGCAAGGAAAGCTTGGTGTAGCAAGTCTAGGAATGCAGGGAAAGCTTGGTCCTTACCCATGGAGATGCTAGCCCAGCAGAGCACACTATCCATAGAAAAACATGGAAGGCAGGTGTTTTATGTTAAAAGTAAACATCCAGCTGCTGGACCACAGCTGGTTTCCTCTAAGGACTTGAAAGTTCAGATAAAGCCTACCTCTACTCCCTCAGAATAAAGAAGCGAGGCATAATCAATATGCAGATAATCAAATAAGCATATGTGCTTTACACACAATGCATTTATTGGAACCTGATTAAGATATACTATTTAGTAGGACTGTTATGTTAAAAATTTAATTCAACAGTTTTCTCACCTTCCTTTCTGCAGATGAATGCATAACTGAAATTAAATATATCTTACTGAACACTATAATGGTGATTATTGCTTTTTCCTTCTAAATTCCCCAAGTATGCAGCATCTTATTCAAAATTGCTACTCCATATAACCAGCAAATACTTGCATATGCATTTTTGATGTGTGCATTTGCCTTTGCATACTAAATGCTTCAAGCTGCAAGAGAACAGTTGTCCCTGACAGCAACAGCTATAACTTTTAGTTTAGCAAGAGGAAGAAAAAAAAATTGAGAAAACCAAAACCAGCCAAAAACCAAATTCATAAACAAAAACTTCAAACTTATAAACAAACAGATTAGGTAGTCTAATAGTTTTACCATAACATAAATACAAGAAAAACGGCACATTGAATATAACACCACTTTCAAGGTCTGAGCCAGATTCCATTTCCTTAGAAAAACAGCCTTAAGATAAGTAATAAAATTCCTATGTTCTAGAAGAAAACAGTGATCTATTGTTAGATCACTGACTTCCTGGAAAAAAGGATATGGAGCATATTTGCAATGGCCTAGTTTTGAAGAGACAGCTTTTTCAATATCAGATTAGCTGTTCACATGAATAGTATTGTTCAAAAGTAAAAAACTGCTCCGAGACATTGAAAGGATAAGTACTGCAGTCTCCAGAACTGTCTCACAAAAGATTAATTTATTTTTTTTTTAAGAAATGTTCTCATGAAAATAGCTGATCAGTACAATGTATCAAGCTTCACAAGAGCTGGCAAGAAAATAAACATTTATATTGCCTCAGACTGGACCAAGAGTACTTATTTTGCAGGGCCCATCTCAAGTTATACTTGCATTCAGCTGCATTTATTCTAAGTTACACTGCTTTTTACACCCCAGGTTCTGAGATACACAGAGGCAGTCTACCATCAATTCATATTTCTTGAAATCAGTATTCCTGTAATTCTCTAGGTTATAAAGCAATTCAAATTTAGAGTTTGAGTAGTCTTTAAAAAATTTATTTTAGCACAATCATAAATAACCAAGATACAGATGAAAAATATAACCTGTCCAGGATTATCAAAAATCAAGGTTACACTTACTTGTAATCTTCATTGGCTGCAGTAAAAATGAAAGCTTCCATAGGGTTCCAACACAACGTATTTGTCCTCATGTTCAAGATAACCTGAAATATATTTACACATTGCTACCTTGTTAAAGGCAATAAAATACTCACTGCAGTTCAAAACTTCCTACATACCCCTGAAGACAAGGACTTAGTAGATAGATAACTATGGCAGAGGAATAGTACATGACAGAATGTTTCCTCAGCAGTGTTAGAAGTGAAACCCAAGAACCTCCTGTCCCTCATTACATGCTTCTGCTTTGGGCTACACAACAATTAAATTTTCCTCTGTAAATCACCTTAGAATCAAATTCTTCTAAGTGGCCATTTAACATGGCAACTGGTTAGTGGTCAACAAGTAAATATGGAACTTCTAAAAAATTTCACTTCTCTGTCCTATTTACAGGAACCTTTAGTTAAGTAATCTATAGACACACCTAATTAAATGGTTATTTCAAGGGACATGGTCATTAATTGAAGCTGTGAACCAACATTTGCAAAGCAATTGTAACATGTTTATGTTCTCCCAGTAATTACGCCTTCATTATTTTATGTTGAAAATTGCAGTTCACCAATTCTCCTGGCCAGCTGCCATTTTTTGTGGAAGTGCCAAGCAAGGCACACAGAAGTTACTGTGTTGTCAGGTACTCAACACTCTCCCTGTACCAGCAGTGAATCATCTCACACATTTTTAAGATTTGCTTGCTGCTTCTAAGCATATGGCCAACAAAGAGGCCAGCTGGCCCTGAAGTGGGAGGAAGGCAGCTGATAACAGATTAATAAAATCCTTCTGCTTTCTAACTGCAGACTAGACAAGAGGCACTAGCAAGCTGTATGTTGAATGTCCCCACCTTGGAGGACAGCTGGGGCCCTGTGGGACAAGGCAAGGCAGGGACAAATCTGACACATCAGACACTGCAGCTTTGGCTTCTGCCGAGTCTGAGAGGAATTTCCAACCATTTATTTGAAAATAAGAGCTATACAGTATGCCTGACACAAAGTGGATGTGTAATTACAGAGCAACTGATTAACAAACTGAACAACTCTATAAACAGGATTTTCTACAATGCTCCAGGCCAGCTATAATCCTACTTAAAAATCCTGAAATTTGTTGAACGGTATGGCATTCAAATCTCATTTTTATTCTTGACTTACTACACTGAACACCATAAATTTACACACCTATTTCAGAATATAGTTGTACAATTATAACCCTTACGGTAATGAACACAGTCTCAAAACAAGTTAAGTGATGATTTTACTGAACATACCTCCAAAAGATTGCAATGAATGTGTGTCTTTTCCTGTAATTCTCATTCTCCCTAAATCCTCATTCCCTAAGTGACACCACCCTGTTCATTACAAAGTCTGCGCTGCAGAACACTGCTTAATTTCAGGAACTGCATGCTACCAGAAGGGAATGCAACCATCAGATCTCTAAAGTGATCTCTAGTTAAAAAGCAGACACTGAGATGTCCTCTGTTTACACTAATGTGACAACTAGAATTTGCTCAGATTTCAGCATTCTTCTAATTATAAAACTTGCACAAAACTGGGAAGTTAATAATCAAGGACTGTTCTTTATTCCTTCCTGGTGCAAGTTCACCGGCCACTGCAAAATGAGCATACAATTAATGTTAGCCCACCATATCTCTAAGTACTTTAGGTTGTTTTACAAAATAACTTCAATATTGCTAAAATCAAGCTCTTTCAAACACAGTCAAGTCCTGTCATGCTCTCAATCTCTATTTTACACCAAAATTTACAAGCCTTCAGTTGATTTCAGCAGTGGCTTTTGGAAGTAAAATAGTGCCTAAGAAATGAGATTGACTCTACAGTTCTAGCATTAGGTTTAGTAACAAGTATGTAAGGCAACCTGGCTGGAAGTGATTTAAGTTGCTGTAAATACATTAACTATCTAAACCCATGCCAGAGCCATTTTTAACTGCTATTTTTAATCTATTGTACATCTTCTTAGAAAATGGATAAGTTTAAGTCCCCATTAAGACAAGTCAAAATTGTGAAGTACCTGAAGACTTGGTTCTCTGGGTTTAATTATTTTAACTGTGAACAGTTGCTTACAAAGAATGTCAGTCTGGAAATGCTGACATTATTTTAATACAGAAACATTACCCAAATAATTAACCTGTCTTCCTTTACTATCAGCAAGGTTTTTGGTTGAGATGAACACCTAAGAATGTAATAAGTAAGAGAAAACACAGCTCCTGTCAGCTGCTAAAATGCTTAAGTCTATCTTTACAACCCCCTAAGCTTTCCTGATCCCACAGGTTGCACAAGAATGACTTTTAAAGTGTACCAATTCCTATCAAAACAATTTCCTCTTGTCTCTCAAGAGAATTGCTTTCATTCATCTTTCCCAGCTTTTTTTAGACTAGCTCTTCTTTTGAACCTAGGTAGCATCTCACTATCTCATCCCTCCCTTTTAAACTAAAGGCTTTGAAACCCACACTCAGGACAAATGGGCAACAGAGCTACACAATGTGAGAATTGTGTGAATAGGAATGCATGTGTGATGTACTCCTATTTCCATTCATGAAGGGACTGCCACTGAGTTCCAACTGCTCTGCTGATCAAATCCCAGGAATGCAGCAGCGCCAGAAACCCGTGCCCATACATAAGTATGGTAACATTAATAAGCAAAACCAATCTCTTAGGAGTTCCAAAGCTCTTAGCTCTCAATGCAGAAATGGACATTTCACCTCCTTTCCACAGGAGAATTACCCCTATCCCAGGAGGAAACGCAGTACTGTGTCCATGGAAGCAAGGAAGTCCTAACCTAAGTGCATAATTCCTACAGCAGGAAATGCATGTCAGCATGCTGCTTACATGAGATACACATACACAAACATGTGCACAGTCTACAGTAATTCTATATGCACACGTATGTACAGTGTAAGCTAAATATATATAATTAGCATATATACATATGTAAAATTCTCATAGATTCAAACTTAGTTCACAAAGGACTCAACTGCATCCTTTGCTGTAGCTCTACAGCACTGGCTGGGCTCATTTCAATATTCAGGTCTTTAGCTGGCATCACTGACAAGTTTTTATAAGCACTGCCTCAGTGGCCCAAATGAAACTTCACTAAAAATTATTGGGGCGCAGGGAGAGAAAGAAACACTGCTACGCCAACAACTTTCTTTTTTATAACTAAGTACCATTTTAATGTTGTAGTGTGTATCAGCTCAATGACACTGCAGACAGTATGTAACACTGAGTGCATATTCACAAGCCAGAATATTGCATTTCAAGAAGAATATTGTTAAAATAGAGCAGGGGCTTAGAACTACTGGACTTGATTGAGGTTTGATAGGTGTGTATGAATTACAAGCCTCTTATCTAAATAAATACAAATATTTTGTTAAATAGGAATCTTTAGGACATCGGTATGTTCCACATATAAATATTATTTTGATTACACTGCAAAGGATTTCTGAATGTTTATGGTGGGTGTATAGGGAAGGGTTTATTTCCCTTTGAAGGAAAAAAACCTTTTCAAATACAGAGCAAGGCTCTCCAGTGG
Organism: Ammospiza nelsoni; assembly: GCF_027579445.1. NCBI lineage: Eukaryota > Metazoa > Chordata > Aves > Passeriformes > Passerellidae > Ammospiza > Ammospiza nelsoni. The sequence continues at coordinate 129,466,601 of NC_080633.1, forward strand.
TGAAGTTAACTTGTTTCCTTCTGGTAAGGAAGAGGAAAAAAAAAAAAATCACACATACATAGACAGAATGCAATACAGGAACATAAAGTTCTTATTGTGAAATTGCTGTCAGGTCAGGCACTTGATCAAGAATTACAACAGAGTGAGCATGACAGCCTGTCTGAATGCAGAAAAAGGCCCTTCTAACTCTGCATTGTTTAAATCCCAACATTAATTCAAACTCAGAAGACTCAGACAATGAAAACTCAGTTAACTCAGATTTCAGAGCTTCCCATTCTCTACTGTCACCAACAGTTACATGCTATTAATATATTCAGTATGATTATTAGCACCAGTAATTAATCTTAAAAAGAAAAATATTACCTTCTTTAATGGAGTTGATTTTCTCATATCATACAGTACAATATTTCTGTCAGAAGCACAGCTTCCCAAAAGATAAGTCTGAAAAAAAAAAAAAAAACAAAAACCCAAAACCAGTGTATATAGTCTTTTGAACACTTCTAGAGTGGGTTAACAGTTTACATCAGATACCTAAGCTATTTCACAAAGCTGGTCATGAGTTTCTTTTTCAGTCAAGGAAATACCTTCATCAATTTTTCTGTGCAGCTAATTACCCAGCACAAACATTTTAAATAGCTTTTCCTGTAAGATCCAGAATCCATGCAGTGCCCTCTACTTTAAAACTAACAGACAATTCCTCATAAACACTTTTTCTATGAGCACAGCCCAGTGAAGGGGTATAACAGAAGTGCTGTAAAAGATCCAATTTTTGTTTTGCCATAGGAAGGGTGAGAAGTCTCAGTCACAGGGAGCAGAATACGGAAACAGATGAACTGGCAGCTCCACAGCCACTTAACTGCTACACTGCGTGACTGAGTTACCAGGTATGTTGTTGTTGTGGGCAGAATGGAGACTGCTCTGCTTTTGTTTCTCCTCTCCCACACCAGCAGAGAAAAAAGATAGGAAGATAAAATTGTATGGTACTACATTCCAAAATAATATAACCATCAAAATCTATATATGCATCTCCTTACATATTCCATTAAAACATAAAATCGAAATTTGGAAGAAAAAAAATCAAGATGGTATAAACAGAGTTTATATTTCATATTGTTCAAGAAAAATACTAATTTCCAATATATTACACAATCATTACCTCAATGGGATTAAATTTTACACTGCTTATGCTATCAAAACCCCAAGTCAGAGAACACTTGGGGCTTGTCCTTTGTTCATCCCAAATGTCCACTTGATGGCCACAGGTAGCAAAAACAGGCTCCTTCCAGTGGTGATCAATTCCTGTATACACTGTCTTTAAGGGAAAATAACAAAAAACAAAGCAAAAATTTAAAAACCCAATTGTATGCATAAATATTCAACTATGTTCTGTAAGAAAAAAAAAAAAAATCAACAAATCTTTGCATGTGGAGTCTCACATGGTTTTTCTCATTTATATTACTGAAAATTAAGTCACCATTGCTACTAGAAACTAAGCCTTATCAGATGTACCCCTGCCAGTAGGCAAGCTTTCTTTTCCATTTAAGGCGCATGTATGCATCTTTTGGTAATTTACAGTGGAGTTGGCACTAAAGGCATATTTACAAAATCCTGGCTGATTTTAAAATAAATGAAAAATTTAAGAGTGCAACTGTATTTTCAGTAGGGACTTGAATGGATTTCACAGACATTTCATTAACTAAAGACTTTCAAACCATCAATTTGAAAAAAGCATTTAATGTTCTTCTTAACACAAGCTTATCATAAATTCAAAGTGCCAAAATATGTATTTTTAGACTGCTTTTGTCAATAAGGAAGATGTAAAGTTAGTATTTTGTATTGAATGTCTGTGAGATTGGTATGAAAAGTAACTTATTTATGAAAAGTAATGCAGACTAAGCACTGACAATACCCATCTGAAGAGACTACAGAGAAATGTGACCAGTTTGCAGGAAAGGGATAATTAGCACAGACAGAGCTAAGCAGTCTGTGGTGGCATCAGAGGAGTCCTTTCTGGTTACATGTAAAGTAAGCACAATAAAAACATGAAGATACTTTAAAAATGCCATAATAAAATTTGATGCCAGCAAATTACAACCCATTATGATGATAGGTGATATCAAGTTATTGCTCTCTCCTTCAAAAGCTAGATAAGATATGATTCAAACTAAATTCAAAAGAAGAGGTGTGGGAAAATCAAAACTCAGATTTACTACCTTTCCAAGAATTGTATGAATAGGTTCTTCTTCTTCTCCATATTCTGGGCTCTCCATTTTCCACTGTTTTATGGTTTTGTCATCACCAACCTGGAAATATTGGAAAAGTTTTATGTAAATATAGTCCCTTTTATTTTGCTAGATGTGTTTTGCAATTAAATATAGGCATCCTTTCAAAAAAATACTCTGTGATATACACAAATGCTTCCTCCTGCCTGTTCATTGCTCCATTTTATACCTCCAAGCAACAGATTAGCTCTCCTGGTCATAACATGTCATTAAAACATGTACATGGTCTGGCTGCAGTGAACATTCTTCACAGCAGCCCACATGGCACTGTGGTTTTGATGAAAAAAACATCAGGGCTGAAAAACATATTTGGGCTGAAACAGCCCTGATACAGCCCCAAGCGTTGGCTGTGCATTTCCCCTGCTCCCACTCTGTCTCCATGACCCCTGCCTCACCCACCAGCCACAGGCTTGGGTGGGCAGCAGACTGGCAGGGGACACGGGCATGACAGATGTCCTGAGCTGGCCAAAGGAGCATTCCATAGCCCAGAACAACAGTCTGCAATAAAAGCTGCAGTACTGGGAGCAGGAAGAGGAGGTGGGGGCTGGCTCCACAGTGGCTGCAGCTCAGAGATTGTCTGGGGACCTGTCGGCTTCTGAGAGCAGGCGATGGATTCCCAGCTTGTCACTTGTTTCCCACCACCACCTGTCCTTCACCTATTCCACTGTCCCATCTTGATCCACAAGGCTTTTCCAGTTTCCAGTATAGATAGCTGAATAGGAAAAAGGTGAGCTGGAATGATGGCTATTTTGTAAGGCCGAATTTTGTGGTTTTTCATCACCCTAAACTGCAAATTATCTTCTGGAAGTCACTTTGGTGAGCCTGTAATCAGTTAAAAGGCACTTTCCACCTCAGTTGCTCTGGTTGCCTGCCCCAAATTTTGTTCTACCTCTTGCACTAATGCCAGCAAAAGCTTTTGCAGGGCTGTGCAGTGACCTGGATCAAGAAAATAGGCCTAAAAAATGTTAGCTTTACAAGTTTACCCTCCCCTCCATGACTGCACTACTACTATTTCTTTCCCTCTCTCAATTTTCAGGCAGACAGTTTGTCAAAAGGGGAGTAACTAACTTGGAGTCACTTAGGATTTTTTACTGTGACTTTCCCTATATCCTAACTACTGTCCCTGTGATCTAGTCCATACCTTAGAAAAAATAAATATACTGTAGTGAAAATGGCTCTTCTATGACCAGTTTAAACAAAGCACAACTTCAGGACACTTCCTGTTTTCAAAAACAGTTCTTATTGTGTTATCTCAGAACTGTTTTAATGCCAACAGGAAGACATACTATTTCCAAGCAGTTTACATGCAAGTGAATCTGTTGTGTATGAATTAATAAAGCTTTATTCACCTGGAATGGTCTTAACTTAATCAGATTACTTTTAATCATAGTATATGCAAATGGTTAATGGTTATTTTTTTACACGGTATATGTGTATGCAAACGGTTACTTTTCAACTTTTTTACATCTTGCAATAAACATAATCCATTTACTACTTTAAAAAAAAACTATTTACTTGAGTTTTAATTACATGACCATCTGTTAGCTCTTTGCTGGTATTTATCCCTTCCATGCTCTTGAATGATATCCATATCCCAGCATCAGAAAAAACTTCATCCTAAATAGAACTGTCGGGTTCACCGACACATTTAATAAGTATATTCATACAATATTTAAATGTTCTGTGGCAGAGAGCAAGCTTCTCAGTGGAAAACAGATGGTGAGCAGGTACTCTGTGCTGCTGCACTGCTGAGGAGCCCCATAATACTCACAGTGAAGAATGATGTGCCACAGAAACGGGCACACATGCCTCGAACAAAGCCTTCGTGGGCTTGTATCGTGCGGATACACTGTCGTCTGGTCAAGTTCCAAATCTTAACCTGATAAAAACAAAAAGCAAATATTCTGTAAGCTTTCCACAGCTGCAGTTCAGTCTTCAAATACAAGAGACCACACATGTTGTAATGAAATGGCAGAGTTGGCTTGGACACCAGTCAGATTTTATCTTCGTTTTTTAAAAACTAATTATTTCTTTCTTGAAAAAAATTTTAAAAGTGAGGCTCTTTTGTTCCTATCCTCCCCCCTGACCAAAGCTGTATACTTTCTGCATTTTGTACTTCCATGTTTTTGAACTAGAATTCTTGCTAAAAAACAGCAGCAGTTATAAAATTAGCAAAAAAATACCCTTTTAAAGACAAAAACACAAAGAAATTTGGAATCAACAGAATTTTTTCTGTCCAGCTGCTGTACTACATTGTCTATAGATGTCCACCTGTCACAGAGGTTTCTGTTTAAAAGCTTTTGGGCTCATTTAAAACCAACAACAAAGAAATGGAGCTTACTTTTTATATTTTTATGTATTTACAGCACCCAGTACTTTACTTGCTCTATCAGTAGATAAGAAATTTGCATTAGAACTTTCACAGAAATTTGTTCCCCTTCTCTCTGAAAAGGTTAACCCCCCATTATAATACTGCATGACATGAGCACTTTCTATAAAAAGCAGAAAGCAACCAACTGCCTAGAAGACCTTTAAACTGCCCTTCATACCTTTAAAGTATTCAAGTACTATGAGCAATGTAAGGGTGAGAAAAGACAGGTAGTTTTTCCTGCCACTAGTTCCACTAGTCCTTGATTGCTATTTAAAATAGTTATGTAAAACAATAAAATATATATATACATAGGGTTAGCCTTTTTTAGGCAATATGAAACCCTGCTATTCCAAAAAAATTTTTGGTTGTATGCCCCTTCACCCTAGCTAATCTGGCAGTTGAACTTCTTTAGGGGGAGCAGTCCTAACATGTATTGGGTTTGCGTGGCCAGGTTTTGGTAGTGGGAGTCTACAGGGGTGGTTTCTGTGAGAAGCTGCTGGAATCTTCCTCCATGTCCAGCAGAGCCAATGCCAGCCAGCTCCCACACAGACCCACCCCTGGCCAAGGCCAAGCTAATAAGAAATGGTGGCAACAACTCTGTGGTAACACATTTAAAAAGGAATAAAACTAACTGCACTCAGAGAAGAGAGGAGCAACAATACAGGAGAGGAATAACTCTCCAGACACCAAGGTGAGGGAAGAAGGAGGAGGAAGAATGAGGTTCCTCTGAGCTGCTGTGAAGACCATGGTGAGGCAGCAGTGCCCCTGGTGCCCATGGAGGAGGTTCATGGGAGTGCAGAGATCCACCTGCACCTGTGGAGAAGACCGAGGCCAGATGCACCCAAAGCAGTCTGTGATCCACGGCAAGCCCTAGCTGGAGCAGGCTCCTGGCAGGGACCGCAGGACCCATGGACAGAGGAGCCCACACTGGAGCAGGGTTCCCAGGACTTGTGACCCTGTGGGGACCCACCCTGGAGCAGCCTCCTCTTGAAGGACTACACAATGTGGAACAGTCACCCACACAGCAGCTACTTATGAAAAGCTGCAGCCTGTGGAAAGGACTCACACTGCAGAAGGACATGGAGGGGAGGGACCCATGGTGGAGCAGCAGAGCACCTCCTCTCCCTGAGTAGAGGCAGGAACAACGTGTATTGAACTGACTGCAACCCCCTTCCCCCATTTCCTTGTGCTGATGGGGAGGAGAAGGGAGAGCCTGGGAAGGAAGGACGGAGGGGTGGGGGAAGGTAATTTTAAGGTCTTATTTTACTTCTCATTATTCTGTTCTGAGTTTGTTAATAATAAATTCAATTATTAACCCCAAGTTCAGTCTGTTTTGTCCCTGGTGGTAATAGGTGGGTGATCTCTCCCTGTCAGTATCTCGACCCATGAACCTTTCTCACTACAATCTGTCTCCTCTGTACAGTGGCAGAGTTACAGAGCAGCAAAACTGCATGAGGATAGAGGTAACATGCTGAAGAGAGGCAGAAAAGTAAGGTGTGGCAAAACCAACCAAACAAGCCAACAAAACACAAAAGAGAAAAAAGATGTGTGTTTGTTGTGGTTTGCAAGCTTACCTCTCCATCACAGGCTCCAGACAGCACAGTAGACAAACTTTTTGGATGTTTGGCCATGCAATTAACGCCATCTCTGTGGCCATCAAGTGAACTAAGAAAGGGTTTTGCAAACACACGTTCTAGCTTTGTGGCATTCAGAGCTCTTGTGTACTCTCGTGCAACCTCAAATGGATGCAATGCAGGGTCATAGTTCCTTGGAACTGCAACAGAAAGAACGCACATTAGAAACCCATGCTGGAGCAGGTCCAGAGGAGAGATGAGCAGATGGATGAGCAGATGGACTACCTCTCCCATGAGGAAGGGCTGGAAGAGCTGGGGTTGTTCAGCCTGGAGAAGAGATGGCTCAGGGCAGACCCCACTGTGGCCTCTCAGTACTTAAAGGGGGCTGTGAGAAAGATGGCGACAGACCTTTTAGATGGTCTGTTATGATATGACAATGAGTAACAGTTTTAAACTTAAAGAGGATAAATGTAGACTAGATAGTAGTAAGAAGTTTTTTACAATGAAATGGCACATGGCCCTTTAAGGTTCTGAGCAGTCTGATCTAGCTGAAGATGTCCCTGTTCTCCACAGGGCAGGGTGTGGGACTGTTCACCACAAGGACTTATCTAGTCCAACCTTCCAACCTACGAAACTCTATTATTCTGTGTGTAAAATCAACACAATTTTTGGCAGTTTTAATAATGAATGTGCAAGAAGCGGAACTCGATGCACCAGGAATGAAACAGCATTAAGTGCAAAAAACTGCAAAGGGTAACCTAGGAAATATCAAGAACAATCTCGGGGTACCAAATCAGCGATTAAACCCCCAGCCTCGCACTCCTGCTCTGACCAGGCTCTGGAAGACCCAGGCTCTGCCGCGCCGATGGGAGCTCCCGGCAGCCGCCGCCCCGGGCCGCGGCACGGCAAGGCAAATTCAGCTCCACAGAGGCCCCGCACGGGAATCCCCGCCTGGGAGCGGCACCCCGCAAGGAGGGAAGCCCAAGGCCCCTGCCCGAGCTCTCCGACTCTCGCTGCTAGCGGGCAGCGGCGGAGGGGACGGGACCGGAGCGGAGCGCGGACGACGGGCGCTCGAACGCCTTCCTGGGCCGCCGGCCTCATCCCTTCCGGGCGGGCCGTGCCTAGGGCCGTGCCGGGCCGTGCCTAGGGCCATGCCGGGGCCGGAGCCACACTCACCGCGCTGCAGGTCCAGCTTGGTCTCCCTCACGTAGTCATCGGGGTTGCGGCTCAGCACCTTCACCCGCATCGCGCCGCGCCGGCACCGCTGCGCACGTGACCGGATGCGCCGCGCGGGCCGTTCTCGCGCGAGGCCGCGAGCCCCGCCGCGGTCCCGGCCCCGCCCCCACCCCTGCGCGCGCGCGGCCGGCGATGGGTGCCGCGGGCCCCGCGTGCACGGCGCGCGAGCCGCCGCTGTCACGCGAGCCGCCGCTGCGCTCCGTGCTGCGGCACGTGCGGCTGGAGAACCTGGCGGCGGGAATGAGCGGCGGCGTCCTGTCCACCCTGGCGCTGCACCCGCTGGACCTCGTCAAGATCCGCTTCGCAGGTGAGGCCGGAGCGGCCGCCGTCCCGCGTTAAGGACTCACCGGCGTGCCCGAGCTCGCCGAGCCCGGCCCGGACCTGCCGGGCTTCCCGCCCACAGCCCGCGCTGCTCCGCCCGCCCCGTGCGCGGCTGCAGCGCCCCGGTGCCGGGGGCAGCCCCACGGCTTGGAATAAACCGGCCGTGAGCCGAGAGGGTGTCCCGTTCTCTCCCCCGCTATCCCGAGGTGCTCCTTGTCCCGTGTAGCGGCTGCCGCCTGTGCGGTGCCCCGAGCTGTCCGCGGGCACGTCGGGGAGCTCCAGCCTCTCCCCCTCCCGTGGCCGCCGGTGCCTGAGGCACCCGAGCGCTGCCCGCTTGAGCCGGCGGGCTGCCCGAGCCCACGTTCAAAGTTCACCTCTATGCCAGACATTTTCAACACTCAAAGCTAGCGGTGGTTCTGCAGTAACCTTGGCTGTTAACAATAGTGGTGTTGTTTTGCAGAAAACTCTGTAACTGGTTTGTTTCTCCACAGGGAAACATGGCAACTTCTCTTGACTTTTCTGCTGATTTGAGAAACTCGTCAACCATTTATCATATTTTCTTTCAGAGAGGTAGAAACATTTTACCGTATCTTTGGATTGTTTTCTTAAATAGATACATGGATGTTTTAAGATCTGAACACCAAACTATGACAGGGACATTTTTCAAAATTCAAAACGTTGCATGTCCTAGTTGGGCACATCCTGGGCTGCATTATGAGAAGCACAGCCAGCAGAAGGGCTCTCTTCTCTCTGTTTTCCATTTGTAAAACTATGTCAGAAGTACTGTGTTTATTTTGGGGCTCTCCAGGACAAGGAAGGAAGACAGTGACACACTGGTGTGACTGCAGTGAAGGGGCTGGAGCACATGACACAGAACAGGATCCCTTTGGCCTCAGAAAGGAAGGGATGAGGGGAGCTAAAATTGTAATCTATGACAGTGTTCTTGGAAGACACAGAGAAGGTAAAGCCAGATTCTTGGAGATAGTTAGAAGGAGCTGAAAAGGAACAGGCACAAGCATGGATCATTCCAGTTATTTTACTGTGAGAATGGTCAAATACTGGAAAAGGTTGCCCAGACAGGCTGTAATCTCTTCAGCCATGGAAACATTCAGGAGTCAACTGGTCGTGTCCCTAAGTAACCAGGTCTAATTAGATCTGGTTTAAATACAGGTTTGGATTAGGTGGCTTTTGGAGGTCATGTACTTTCACATGCTTCTTTGGATTGAAAATAATAATTCCTGTGTTTTGTCTTCAATGAGGGAGCAGGAGCTGATATCAGAAATGAATGTTGTTGAGATTCTTGGCAGCATCATTGACAGAAAGACTTGCATTCATGTGTCTGATTTGCGATCTTGTTTCATATGTTTATAAACTTGACCTAGTGTCTGCATGGTAAAAATTTCACAAATGTCTTTGGGAAAGGTCTAGCAGCACTTAGGAAGGAGAAAAGAGGTGTTTGTGTTCTAGCTTTGAGTGGTTGTCAAGGTGTCGAGGTGTTGTCACACTGTGCTCAGCAAAAGCATTTTGTCTTTAATGCTGAAGTCTGTCACAATGTCTATGGGACAAAGAGTTCAAAAGGAATTAGTAATAATGTGGCACTGAACAGAAGATGCCTGTTTACGAGGATTAATTTTGGTGGGGACACAAAAACTACACTTCTTGTAAAACTTTGAGATCAGTTTTCAGTACAGTTGCAGTCTAGCCATATGTCTGTAGTAAGAATGAAAGCTGCTGCTATGTTGGCATCACAGAGTAATTTAGGTCAGAAGAGAGCTGAGGAGTTCACCCCCTACCCAGATAAGCTCTGCTTAGATCAGTTTGTTCAGTCTTGTGCACTGGAGTTTTGAGTAGCTCCAAAGATGCTCTTCAGGCAACTTTTTCAAGTATTTGGCCATTCTGCTGGATAAAAAGTTCTGGTCAAAATTCCCTGTATTTCAGCTTGTGTCTGTTACCTCTTGTCATCTCACCATGGACTGCATCACATACCTCATCAGTAATCAACTTACTCCTTTGTTGTTATGGTAGGAGCAATAGTAGTCACCACTCCAAGCTTTGTGGATGTCCATGTTCTACATGATCTGTCAGACAAAAACTTGTTGTTTTCTGTATTTTTGAAGTGGTATTTTCTAAACATTTGGACAACCAGCTGTTAGGTTATTAGGTGGGAGAAGAAGCCTTTGTGTATTCTGGTAAAAACTGACTTGGGAATCAGTAAGATGTGACCCATTGCTTTATAGAACATTTTAAGGAGAAAATTTGAATTTAAGGGTTGTTACTTAGGACTTGTCTAAACAACTTAGAGAAACATGTCAAGGATGCCATCCATATCACTTGAAATATGATGCACAATTGCTGGAGTGCTAAAAAGAAGACACAGAAAACTTCAGATCTGCTGCTCATCAAAAATGTACAAAAGTGCATTTACTTAGGCTTGTCAGATTAATAGGAACTTTCCTCTTACTGAGCTAAGTAGTTATCTCTGGTTTTTATTTCTTTTCCCCCCCTTTTTTTCCTAAGTTCTTCAGCTCTAAGCTTATAAAGCTGTAAACCTCAGCTCTTGCATACTTGTGAAATAACACTCATGTAATACAGTTGATCAATTATGTTTCATGTTCATTTATTGCTTTGGAGGCTGTGGACTCCTGGGTTGGCTTGGAGGCAGTTGAACTTTATGCTTCCCAAAACGTTTTCCATTTCTGTCTTTTGTAGTAAGTGATGGATTGGAGCTGAGGCCAAAGTACAATGGAATTCTTCACTGTATGAGCACAGTCTGGAAGCATGAGGGGCTTCGAGGCTTGTACCAAGGGGTGACTCCAAACATGGTGGGAGCAGGAGCCTCCTGGGGACTTTACTTCTTCTTGTAAGTACAACTGTAAAATGTGTCACTGCCTGCACAATGCAGTGTTCAGATATACATTGCATCTTCTTTGTGAGGTATAAAAATGTGCTAAGGGACTTACAAACTTGTCATTCTCTTAGCTAGTCCAGGTCTGTTAACGTTTATTATGGTTTGCTGGTTTAGAATTTAAAGCAGTTTGAGTCAGAGAGTTGTTCCTTTGTCAGATACAGTGCATTCCCTTGCTGCTGTGAAAGTACTAAGGAATTTGAGAGGTGGTGATACTATTCAGAAAGAATTCTCTAAAAGTGCCAATACACTGTTCTTAAAACCCCATGAAAAACAAGAATCTAAATTGATTTCTTGAGATCAAAGAGTGTGAAGTTTTCTACTAAAACTAAATGTTTGATTGTTTTTAATCATTTTAGTGACAGTTTTTTCATTGTTCTTGTCAGTTCATAGGCTTTGCTTTTAAAGCCCATTTTTTAATATTCTACTTTATTAACTCTGTTAATACTTATCCCTATTAATTCAAACATTTTAGGGACTAGTTAGCTGGCATGCCTATGCAAAGCTCACTTCTCAGTTGTCTAGACTCTATTATTGTTTTACTTGAGTCCTTAAGCTTTGCTGTAGATTGCTATTGACACTTCATCTTCTGTTGACAATTCCTTAATTCACAAAGATTGCAAACTGGATCAAGAGAAGAATGCTCAGTGTATTTCTGAGCTAGAGGGTCAATACCTAGCACTGTGGGTCCCACTAAAATTCTTTTTAAAGTTAATTCTGGATATCTGATAATTTTCAAGATGCAGTCCCATTGATACTGACAGTTTAATTTTACAATTTAAATATATATTACCATAGTTCACTTTAAAGAGCTGACTGCTCAGAGACAATGAATCAATTAAATAACAGTAGTTTGGATGCCTTTTCCTCAAAGGCTGTGTACCCCTATGATCTTAAGTATGTCTTAGGTATGTCATTCTGGATTGGGTTTTTTGTGATGTGGGTCTGTGTTCACCTTCACTAAACTATGTTGTACATTTTCCAGTTACAATGCCATCAAAGCTTACAAGAAGGAAGGGAAGATGGAAAGTCTCAGTGCGAGCGAACACCTAGTGTCAGCTGCGGAGGCTGGTGAGGTTAAATGCAAAAATTAATGTTCACTTGTAGCTGTTCCATATGCTGCTACCTGCCTTTCTGTGTCAGTGCAGCTTTTTCTTACAGATGGCAAGTGTTCCAGCCCAGACGCAATAGTTTGTTGTCTGTAAATAAAACAAAGATGTCTAGCACAAATAGGTGGGTCACTGTGGTCCTCCAGTTTTGTGCAGAATTAGCAGTTGACAAAATGTCTTTTGTCCTAGTTTTCATTCTGTGTAGGCACTTTACATATTTAGTACTGTATTGGGTCCCAAAATGTAACTATGGAAATCTGCTGCTATCAGATTGTTAACTTGTTAAATATTTAACACCTGGACCTGGAAAGGAGGTGGCCTGTTGAATCATGGAATGTTTTGGGTTGGAAGGGACCTTAAAAATAATCTAGTTCCAGCCCCCTTGTCTTTGGCTGGGACACCTCCCACTAGACCAGGTTGCTCAAAGCCCCACCCAGCCTGGTCTTGAACACTTCCAGAGGTGGAGCGTCCACAGCATCTCTGGGCAACCTATTGCAGTGCCTCACCACTGTCACAGTAAAGAATTTTTGCCTCGCATCTAATCTAAACCTACTCTCTTTCAGTTTGAATAATACCCCCTTGTCCTGTCACTACATGCTGTACAGGCAATTTGGAAAACTTCATTAGGATTTTGAAGCATTCATTTAACGTTGAAATATAAGGCATATTGTTTGAATGAAATGTCATAATGGATTCTGTCACAATGGTATTTTTAATAACCTATAAAGCTATAAGAGGTTCTTGCTGTTAACCTGTCAAAATTATTAAGCAAATCTCACATCACTGAGGTATCCATTAAATTTTGAATTATTGTATACTGAAGAATAACTCAGATAATCTGTGGTACATTAAGAAGCTGCATTTACTGTCTACTCAGATTATACTACCAACTGTGGAAAGGTGAAGCAAAAAAGGGACTGTACTAGGAATATGGAAAAATACTTGTGCCCTGCTAGAGTACCACAGCAGGAGAGAACTGGACTTGACTGTGAGCTTTGAAGGGGGAGAAAGGGAGCAATAGAGGGCATAAACTTCACCTGTTTTGAACAGTATGAGTACTCTGGTAGGAGAAGTAGTTTTGTCATTGTAGAAGCCTGTGCTATATTGGACTGAACAGACTGGGACAATCTGCAGAGTTGGCATAACAATGGGAGTAACTTCTGTGTGTTCCCAGGAGCCATGACCCTGTGCATTACAAACCCAATCTGGGTAACCAAGACTCGACTTGTGCTACAATATAACGCTGGCGTGGATCCATCCAAGCGGCAGTACCGAGGAATGTTTGATGCTCTCATAAAGATATACAAGACAGAGGGCATCCGTGGCTTATATAAGGTAATCACTTTGCAGAAAAATTCCATGATTGCCTGGCACCACCCAGTAGCATGGTGAGACTTCTAAATATTTGTCTACAAAAAAAAAATTGTAACAGCTCACTTTCATTCTGTGAGTCTTTCCCACTGAAGAACTGCAGCAAAAAGGCTTAGTCAGAAGAAAAGCCATTATACTGGTGATAAACTGCTTTGTAATTTTTTTTGAATCATCCTATAATTAGAATTTGGATAAGCAGGTCAGCAACAATGTAACCTATGTTGCTGGCAGTGCTTCCTTGCATTTTATCCCTTATCTCTGTATTTCTAACCTCTTCTAGAAGATAACATGACTAAAGTACTTGCTAATTTTTTCTTCCACAATGGATAGTTTCACAACTGCTTATTTGCCCTCTGGTTATTGATGTCTGTAATCTGTCAGCTCTAGATACATTAAATTTGCAGACTTCTAAATAGGGCCTGCATATGTGTGAGGTTTTTGTTCCCTTTAATTTAGGGAAATAGGTGGCAACAAGATTTGGACTTTTTGCCTCCTCCTCTCTTCAGGTCATGACATCAAGATGCATTCATCAGTGCCTGGAAGTTGTGAAGAAACCTATTTTAGTTCAGGCTGGCTCTTCTCCTGCAAGTAATGCTGCAGAATCATAGAATCATAGAATGGCTTGGGTTGGAAGGGATCTTAAAGATATTCTTGTTCCAACACCCCTGTGATGGGCAGGTTTACCTTCCACTAGCCCAGGCTGCTCAGAGCCCATCCAGCCTGGCCTTGAACACTGCCAGGAGTAGGGAACAAGACCACTTTCTCTTAGAAATTATCCTGACTACTGAACATTAGCTTATTTTATTTTCAGTGAAAAATGTGATCCTTCTTATTCTTGCATGCTTCATGGCAATGATTGCCAAATTCTAACACCAGGAACAGAGCACCTTACTTATTCCTAAATTGAAATTGTCAGGTTTGCCTGCCTGGATGTCTGCTCTGTTCCATGTAGATAAGTTCTGATTTCTTGGATCTGTTAGGTTTTAAGATGTCCTTCCACCCTTCTTTTCAGATTATTCCTGCCAGTAGCATGTGTCGCCTTTGGCACTAGACACTTCTTTGTAGTGTTAATCTGCAAATGTGGGACTAAAGCAGCTACTTCCTTTGAAAGAGCAAATTACTTGCTTAAATCTGCAAAGAAGGTGACCTAAATAGGTCCTGAATGACCTACATAAGTATGCACACTGTGCAGCTTCCATTTGACGTCAGGACTGTCTCAACCTTGTCTGTACTGGGGAAAAAGGCACTTCTTCAGGTGGCTCATGGACTTGTACATGATTTAGCTTCCCCCATTTCAGTGTTTCGGGGAGCTTTTATTTTTCTTGCTCTATTTGAAATTGTACAGCTAAAGCTTTGTTAATTGCCCTGAGTCAGGAGTTGTAGTACACGCAATTGTCTTCTTTTTCCTCATAATCTTCATTTCAGATAGCATTCCTTGTAGCAGATATGGGGATATCAGGTAGTACCACCTTATGGTAAATGAAGGGATCTCAAACAGAGCAACTGTCTCAGATAGAATTGGAAAAAAATCTGGAAAGAGTTTCTGTTTGAGATTTGTCTCCTTAGACAATAAAGAATGGAATTTCTGACCAAGCAATTCAATATTGCTCTTTACTGCACAGATGCTGTTACTGATCTGAGCAAATCCTTTCAGTCCTTTGAGGTACAAATGGGTTATGTCAGGCTACATCAATCTTTCTAGCAGGGATCAAAGCTGTCTTTATTAGCTCTGCTGGGTATTGATTGTTCATCAAACAGTTTGCCTGAATCTGGGTTTCTTAGTAAGTTGTTCCTCTTGAACTTGGCCTGGTTCTGAAAAGGCAGGAGGAGTCTCCTTTGCTCATTATCCCAGTAATCATCCAGTCAGTGATCTTCCACACACTCCATCCACTGGGCTTTGTGTTTTGGCCCCCTGATGACAGAGCTGCTCTGCTGCACACCAGGCTGAGTTAAAAAACAGCTTGGGGTTATGTACTTTGAACACACCCATGGATCTGCTGGAGATTTGAGCTCTAAAAATTGCCTTGTCATTAATGAATGCAACCATCTCCATTTT
Source organism: Ammospiza nelsoni (assembly GCF_027579445.1). Taxonomy (NCBI): domain Eukaryota; kingdom Metazoa; phylum Chordata; class Aves; order Passeriformes; family Passerellidae; genus Ammospiza; species Ammospiza nelsoni. Next base: position 129,481,826 of record NC_080633.1, read on the forward strand.
ATGAGTGCTGTGTTGTTCTTTTCAAGCATAAGGTAGGAGTGCCCAAACATGGTAAAATAGTTGTAAGATTGTAGGATTGGTGCTCTTAGGAAAACCTAAAATATCTCTGAGCTATTGAGAAACTGTTAGATGTATATTCTAGAGTGACTGGCTACTAAGACATCAGTCAGGAATGCAACTAGCATCCTTCATGGCCTCTGTATTTCTGTATGTGCATTTTTTTAATTCTCTTTTATTGATGATATAGAAGCAGCAGTTGGAAATAGAGCAATGCTTAATAAACAAGAGTAAAATACCAGGAAATTTATAAAATCTAAGGAGATTAAAGTAAAATCCAGGTTCATCAAGCCAGAATAATAATGTAGCATGCTGACAACAACAAAAGTCATATGAGTAATGTGTACTCATTACCAAGTGAAATATATTTGGGCACTTCTGTGTTGGCATTTCACTTTTGGTAGGCAAGATTCTATGCTCTGAGGATAAAGTACTTTTCCTGGCCCCTCAGTGGCTAAGGCACTTAGCTCTCTGTATTTTGCATGCTTTGCTTCTGTTATTTTTCTTCTTGTAAATGTGAAGCTTGTAAGCTTTCTATATCTTTGTACTTGTACATAGCAAAATCCATTGAGATTTAGCCATCTTGATTTTAATTTAAGTTGCGGGTTCTACACAGAGACATAAGCATAAGTGGCTTTCACATAAAAGATGGTAACATTTTTCACCATGAGGGAATCAAGATGGTAATGGCAACTTCAGTGTCTTGTCTGCACAAGTTGTCAGTGCAGGGCACTCAGATGCTGCAGGTCTCTGACACACTGAGAGCCCAAATGAAGGCAGCACTGGAGAGATTACAAGAGGTATTTGCTGCATTCTTTTGAAACAGACAGCAGAGGCTGTTCTGGCTTGAGTGCTGTCAAACACTTGAGGCAGTAATGTGAGTACCACATCACCAAATGAACCTTGTTCCCCTCTTTACTAAGAAGCACAGGTTTTCCAGTGTGTACATTTGCCTGTGTTTCTTTTTATTGTGATGGGTAACCTTTGAAACACTAACCAACAAGACATTTTCTTCTTGTCTGGATTTTCAGCACTTAAAACACTTTACGCCAACTTTAAAATATTTCTTTATTCCCACTGTCTGCTACTCAGAATTATGTGCATTTAAATTTCTAATTATAGAATATAAATATAGAACTATATTTAATTCCATCTATTGTTCTAATCCATTGAAAGAGAATTCAAGTAAGACTTCTTTGAGGAACCATTCATCTTGTCATGTTTTCATTGGAAAAATCAAATATTAAAGTAGAAAAATAACAAGAAGTACGTGAAGTTATTATAAAATTTCTCTTTACAGTCATATTATGTATCTAAGAATAAGAAAATAGAATATGTTTCAAAAACTTCCCCAGCCAAGATATCTCAGTGCTGTGAAGTCAGTTTTGCTTTGAAACATTTTTCCGTAAGAATGCATGATTTTCTATGATCAATAAAGGTCTGGGTCAGCTCCTATTTTTCTGAGGCACATTGGCTGACAGTTGCCTCACTCCCTTCTTGCATTTTTTAATATTGGCCCGACATTAAAAGTCCCTCAGTCTTTGGAAGCTCAGCACAAGACTTTAGGTCTGCTGGTATTTGTGTATGAAGTACAACCAGTAGATGCTTTAGGACTCAAGGGTGCAAGTTATCCAAATCTTCTGGCTGAAGTTTAAGAGTTTAGCTCTCTTTAAGGTTGTTTAACATTCTTCTTTTGTTGGCAGGAAAAGTATTACCTCATTTTTCTATGATATAAATACATTGTTCTAATTCTTTCCAAGTGGAGAACAATTACTTCCACTGTCTTTTAGTTGTTTTACTGATTAATCACTGAGAAATGTTTGTGAAGATTTTCCCTGCTATCACTGTCCATGAGTTTCATACTGGTTTTGCTGACCCAGATAATTTTTTCTTTGACATTTTTGTATAGTTTTTTTTTCTTCTTCTGCTGTTTTTATATTGCTTTTATTTTCTTCTCTGATCCAGGATTTCTGAAAACCAAAGTTGTCTTTTTCCCTCTGTTGGGCCCTTTGGCTTCAACTTCACTTTGTGCTTACAGCTGACAAAATACAGATAAGTGGTTTCATTCCACTTGTTCTCATTTGAGGAAGGTTTTTTTCCTGGGACTTTCATTAGCCTTTAATGCATTTCATTAGTTTGTGATTACTGATGTTGAGTTCATGACCATTTTTTCTTACTGTGAGAAGCAGAAATTCTAAAAAGTCATTTCCTGAAAGACTGAAAAACCTTAGAAATCTATATGTAGCATTTGGAAAGCTGATCCCTGAAGTGGTAATTTGTGTATTATCCATGCAGTTTTTGTGCCTGCTGTAGTTTTAGTTGTTGGGGTTTTTTCTGCAATTTAGGAGTTTTATTATTTTGTCTTGTTAACACTAATTCAGTGGACTCCTTCAGAGATCTCTTCTCCTTTTCACCTTCTCCAGGCTTTTAATCATATTCTGCTTAAGTCAGACTAAGTCTTCAACATTTTGGGCTTGACTTTTAGTCTAACACAGACTTTGGCATCTGAACACATTTTTAAATTCCTTTTTTTTGCCCAAATGGATCATGGGAAATAAACTTTGATTCTTTAAGTCCTTTTAACCACATTTTGAACATTTTACTGTTACAATTGTTCCCTAACAGTTTGCAGCAAGCTTTAGAGTCCCTTTCTGGCCAAGATGATTAATCCTCCATTTATTTGTGTTTTTCAATGCAAGTGACCAACTCTTCAAAAAGAATTAGTGCTTTTCAGAACCCCTGCAGCTGGCAACTCATTTTAGTGGAGCTAGTCCTGGTCCTGGGAGAACTCCTGTCTTCTCTTTCTTGTGGACACAGTTCAGAAAGTACCTGTTTTCCCCCTTCATTTCAAGTTTTTTGAACCTAAAGCTTGTGTATTTTCATGTGTTTGTGTATGTAAGAAAGACAGTGCTGGAGCAGCTCACTCTCTTGTCCCACAGGGACATGTTATGGTAGTGGACCTGGCAGTGTCAGGTTTATGGTTAGATTTGATAATCCTAAAGATCTTTTCCAACCAAAATGATTCTATGGTTCTATATAGGCACAAACATTTTTAGTCTAGAAATATATACATCTCATAGACACACATTTTTGTAGAGACACTCATGCAAACACATGCCTATCTATTTCCCAGGCTCAATCACAATAATGTTTTGTACCTCTGCTCCTGGTGGCTCTTCTCTGAGTTGCCAGCATCTGTCATTGCTTTACCAGTCTCAGGTGGAACCAGACCCCTCAGTGCCAGTCTCTGGAAATGTGCACTGAGCTTGATTTGTGGTCTTGCAGTCCTAATCTGTGTTACCAGCTTGTTCTCTGTGAGGTGGAGTCTCTGGGCCACTTGTTTCATCCCAGTGACTCAGGAGGTGACTTTAGGCTGCATGTCAGGAAAGCAGCAGTTACTGAGTGTTGGTGTGATGCCTGCCCTTAAGGACACTGAGTCAGACTGCAACTGCTGTGCAGGCACAGTCTGTACATTAAGGGAGGACAAATGTAGGGGTGGGAGCTGTGCTCTGTCAAGTTGTTTAGATTTTGTGCATCACCCTTTAACCTTGTTTTATCATTTTCTTAGGGATTTGTGCCTGGTCTGTTTGGAACATCACATGGAGCACTTCAGTTCATGGCCTATGAGGATTTGAAAGAGAGATACAACAAGTATAGAAACAGAGTATCAGATACAAAACTGGTAGGATGCTTGAGAATAAAATTGTGTTGTGGCATGCAAATAAACAGAAGTAGATTCCACTTGTCAGGTTTACAGCAGCCAAATGTGCAAAGTATTGGTACATTAATTAAAGTGCAGAATATATAGAAGGAAATAATACTTTCTCACTTTTTAGGAACAAGCAGCTGGTTTTCACTGGTTTTGAAACCCAACTTCTTATTTTAGCAAGTGTTTTGAGAATTTTAGAAGTTTTTTCTTATGTTGTGGAACCAGAGGGGATGGTATTAAACCCTGGAAAACTGTTCAGATGCAAGTTGGGCAAAGGTAGCTACTATTGGAAGAAGTGTTTTAATGGGAATGAGAAGGCACATGTTTTACAGTCAGTTACTTGTAGCGCTGCATGTAGTAAAAACTGACATTTCTTTTAATGTGTTGTATCATAGGAGGGAAAAATCTAGAGTATTGTTTGGTTGTACATTTAAAAATCAAATAAGATTTTGGGAACTGGCTAATTTAGACCATACCTAAGGCAAGCCTGACAATTTTTCTTGCTTTTAGAACACTGTGGAATACATAATGATGGCAGCTGTATCCAAAATATTTGCTGTGGTAGCAACATATCCCTATCAAGTCGTGCGGGCTCGTCTTCAAGACCAGCATAACACCTACTCTGGGGTGTTTGATGTGATCCACAGGACCTGGAGGTAGGTGTGCAAAATTAAAAGCCTGCATGTTGCAAACTGAGTTTTACAGAATCAGAGCTACCTTTACTGGCTCCTGTGCTGACTGCAGAACCAGAACAGTTCAGGGCAAACTAAGTGTTAGTTGTACAAAGTCACGTTGTGCAAGATGCCACCAACAGCACTAAGGTAAGGAGAGAGGAGGAGATTGGAGGGAGCCAATGCCCCCTGCAGGTTTCTGTTGTTTATTCTGTCTCCCTTCTCTCTTCTCCAGCAAATTTCACAGGCTAAAAAATAACATTGTCGTGGCTGGTTTGGGACACTAAATGAATTCTCACTTGAACTGCTTTGGCTTATCACACAGGACAGGAGCATTGTGCTGCTGGCAGTTGTGGCTAATCCAAATTCCTGGCAAGGTGAAGTGAGCTAGCCAGAGCTGATTATACTGATGTCCCTGGGTTACCCTGGGGCCTGCCTGCACTTGTTGTCTGGTCCCAGCTTCCTGTGGGACCTTTAGAGACCTGTGACCTCACACCTATTCATATCTTCTCCTGAACCTTCCCTGAGCTCTTGCCTGAGCTGCACAGTGCAAGGGAGAGTTTTCACACAGAACCTGTGTGTTTACCAAGGGTGGCCACCTCTGTGTGTGCATCCATGGCTTTGGGCAGTGCTTCTGGGTTGGGCCATACTGCTGCAGAGGTGGCAATGGGCTCCTGGCTGTGAAGAGGGGCCAGCTCAGTAAGTGCCTGAGGCTCTGTTGTTCCAGGAGCACCCCTGGTTCAGAGGCTGTGCAACCATTTCAACTGGAGGCAATTCAGAGCAAAAGTAGCCCTGCTGTGTCAGTGCTGAGCCCTTCAGTGCTGCAGGCTGCAGGAGGGCTTTTTAGTTCTGCTCAAGTGTAGTACAGCCATTCTGGAGCCACTGCTGAGCTCATGATGAAACAAATGGGACTTAGGGAGGGTTGTGTGAACCACACCCAAGCATTTCTTGGGATCTCTGTTTGCTCCTCCTTCCAGGTGTTCTATGCCTGTGAGGTCTGCACCTGAAGAGCTGAGATTTAATGTGTCTATAACTTTTTAAGAGCCCTAGCATGACACACTGATTGAAATTGGGTGAAATTAGGTTCTTATTTATTGGCCAGTGGAATCAAAATTCTGGAAGGGGTGCTTAAAATCTCAAAAAATGAATGGTGACTTTTCTTAGTTGTTGTAGCATGAAGAAAGATGGTAAATTGTCTTTCTTAGACAATACCCACTAAAAACACTTAAAGCCCGGGCTAAATAACTGATCTACATAATGCTATTATAGTTTAGAAGAAAAAACAATGGGTTAATACTTGATGCACTTTAAACACTGTCTGAAATGGTTATTTCTAACCTGAAGTACATCTCTCAATGGGAGTGTGAGAAATAAAATGCCAGGCCTTGTTTTATGTCTCATTTTTTCTATTAAAAGGCATTAATTAAAACCTTTTTTTTTTGTCTTTAAAGGAAAGAAGGTGTTCATGGATTTTACAAAGGAATTATACCTAATGTGATCAGAGTGACTCCTGCCTGCTGTATTACCTTTGTAGTTTACGAAAATGTGTCTGGCTTTTTACTTGGTTTTAGGAAAGAAAATAATTAAAGGTATGGACTTTGTTCCTAGGAAGGAATCTATCCTTTATTTTTTATATTCATGATCTGGGAGAAATTTACTTCAGCAGTCTTCTTTGACACTGTGAATTGATCTGGTATTTTAAGGAAAGAATGTAGAGACAATAAACCCTGCCAACATCTCTCCTTTTGAACGTTCCTGCACTGCTGCCTTCCTCTCTGAATCAGCTGTGTCTGCTTGAAGCAGATGTCTGCAACCCTGAAATAAGAGTGCTGTGACTGGGTGAAGGCAGCTGCACTGCAATTCCATTCATCCTGGCCTGCCTGGAATAACTCACTAAGCAGTTTCAGCAAGTCTCAAGATAACAGTTGGTGAGATTCTCTCCTTCCTGAAGTGGAAAACTTCATATGAAAGCAACCCTGGGGCCTGTCAAAACTTTCTTAAATCTCTGAGTCTCATTAAAACAAGGAATGTCATCTGAATCCACCTCTGTGTTATTCATCAGATTTTAGGAAGTGGAATGCTCCAGACTCCACTGTTCATCCAACACAAAAATGTGTGGCTCAGTGGGGTGCAGTTTGGAAACTGAAATTGTTTTTTTTAAAACAGCTGTCCATTCTTGCGTTTGAATAATTGCAAGTCTGATGAAGCTCAGTTCTTGTCTCATAGCAGGCCAGGTTTGCACTGTGGTTTTTGACTTGGTTTTAGCAGCAGACCAACATGCTGAAAGTGCATACATCGCTGGCAACTTAATTCATTTTCTCTTTTTCATTCTCTCTCCATCTCTCTCTGTGCCAGAGTCTGTCTCCATTAATCATACAGCTGACCACATATTACTAAGTAAATGCATATTTTAAAGGAGGCTTACTTTTTAAAGATGAGGATTTTTTCTAGTAATCCCATAGTGATGCCGTGTTCAAGCCAGTGTAGCAACAAATAGGACCACACTTACTTTCAGTAGTATTCTTTGGAAAAAAAAAATGTTTCTAGTCTAAAAAAATCCTGTGCACAGGACTTTATTTAAAAAACCAGAACAATCTGTTAATGTCTTCTGATTTGGTTTAAGGAAAAGATTGTTGATATATTGATTGCTAATTTACTGATAAATTATAGTACATATCAGTAAATCTGCATAATAGTTAGGGTTTTTTTTCCACACCAATAATTGCCATCAAGGATATGTACTTTTTAGAGTTCTGTGTTTGGTGGTTTTGGGTAGTTTATTTATTTAAGAAAGACATTACTGACCTTAACATCTGCCTCCTGCTGTTGGTAAGAAGATATTAAGTATCTAGTAAGTATCATTTAGCTAGGAAATAAGTTAGCAAAGGCTATCAACGGGGGAAAATCATCAGTTTCATAGGGAGCAGAGTAATCACTTTGAGAAGTTTCCTGTTTACCTGACTAACCTAAAGCAGAAAGAACAATTTTTAATAAAAATTTCACAGATTAGGAACTTGGTTTTAAATTTTAAGTTAAAATCTGGAAAGCTACAGAAACTACTGAGTATTTTGAATCTTCATTCAGTAGTCCACTCACTTGTTTTTGTAGATACTGTTGCCAAATACCATATTTTGTATATAACTAAATTTATTCATAATTTACACTTTCTCTTCCACAATCCCATCCCCTCTACTGATATAGTTGATCATCTCATTGGAAAGAATAATCTCATTGGAAAGAATAATCTCATCTGGCTGGGGCCAGCATGGCTGGCTTTGGTTTTTATTACGGAAGGTGCTGTGTATATTTAGCTGAAGATAAATTTACTGGAAGTTTACCATGTAAATAATGTAGATACAAAACAGCAGCTTCTGCCTTTGGAGGGTGCTGACTGGGCTTTGTGTCTTTTGTGGTACACAGAACAAATTTAATGGAGCACTGAATTAACTACCACCCAGGATCCAGAATATATTGTGAAGACATATGAAAACATGATAAAAGAGAAAAAGCTGTGCACATAATCCAAGCCTGAATTAATGTGCTCTCGGCCAGAACAGCTTACCCATGCTTCAGGATAAATGCAGGGGCAGGCTGTGAGCATGTGCACAATCACTCACTGTGTGTTAGCGGACGTTCTGTAAGTCCACACCACAGCTCAGCTCATAGTAACTTGTTTGTTCAGGTACCTTAAAACCATCCTCCAAGCCAGTGAAAACATTGCAGTTCTTCAGAGACAAAATACCAGCTGTGTAACTTGCTGGCTTGCAGCAAATCTCACACACCATCTTGCAGTTGAGCAAGCCCGAGTGCTCCCCTCGCTGCAGGTGTCCTCCCCTGGTAGCTGCAACAACAGCTACAGGCAAGGGCTGCCCATCCTGGGGCAAATCGTACAGCTTGTTCAGAAAAGAAAATGAGATTTAATTCTAAATAGCTGAAATAAATTCATTATCTCAGATTTAATGGGTTTTTTTCCTTTTAATTTCTGGGAAGAGTGGAGATTTTTGCATGTTGTACATGCTTTTCATGAGTTTTTTTATTTTGTTAATGTAAAATTGGTTTTGTAATACAAACATAATTGTTGTTTCTCTTTAGAATGTGTACAAATTTAAAAAATGTTTGAATATGCCACTTGCAGCATTTGGAAGAAAATACTAAAAACACTGAAGCTTATGTTCTGTGTTAGCGTGATCGGTGTTGTCACTTGTCAAACAGCTGTGACATCATTGTTTCACTCTATCAGTTCAATTTTGGAAAGCCTATGCATTTCAACCTGTCTTATGTCTATATCTTCTAAACAGTTTAATACATCTAGTTTTTAACTAACACCAAAGTGATTCTGTATAACTGAAAGGCTAAATCCAGGAGAATTATATTATTGGAGCAATGAAATTAAGTGTCGTAACTGTAAAATTATTTAGTGTCTGCATCTTAGTAATGGAGACCAGTCATAGATATTACACTGAAATCCAGTCTATCAAGAAGCAAGAGAGGGAAGAAGAGCTTAGGTAGTCTGGTTTTGCTCAGTTATTCATAATATGAGGTATTTAACACTTACCACATTGTCTGGGTCACAGTTAAGTCACCAGGAGTTCATTGAGATAAGACTGTAACAGCAGAGCATCCTATTCTGCAGTCAGGTTTACAGGAGTGCATTTTATGTGTGTTTTCTGAAGGCTGAAGCCAACACCTGATTTTACTTTCTTTGAACTTTATCTATAAAGCCTTCTAAAAAAATCGTGTATCACAACACCATATAAAATACTTTAAACACATTAATGTTCAATAAAATAACCCGGATTTCTTTTTTGTAAAAGGTCTTATTTATTTGATACAAAAAGTTATGGTTAATTCTAACAACAGTGGTGGTATTACATCAAAAAAGAAATTTAAAATGTTAATGAACTTGGTTTTGATATTTGTATTCTAAAATTATTATTATAAAAAGCCTCTACTGTGTACAAAACAAGACAAAGGCTACAGATGCAAGGCTTTGGTGCCTTTCAGTCCAGTACTTGTGTCCAACTCTATTGAAATAAATTCTTTAAAAAATAGTACAAAATTTTTAAAAAAAGGTATTATAAAAAGAGAGGGAAGTTATTTTGGCAGTTCTTCAATGATGATTCGGGAGACTGAATTCCATCCAGTAGAAGCATCTCCCCGTGGATAATCTGAGCACGTCCCCACCCAGATGGCAATATCCACCAAGCCAGCACTGATCCCTTCACACAGACCTTCCACTGGTTAAAGACAAAAGTCAGGTTACCTCAGCAGACACAATCCCTTTGTGTTTCTCAACTGAAGGTGGACTCAAGTGCTTAAAAACAGCAACTTTAGTTAAAGGTGAAAAGGTTTTAGAATTTTAAAACAATTTCAGCAATAAAAACTCTTATGTAGAGATGTGGCAACATCAGTTAAAGCCATGCAGTGCCTCTCTCTCTGTGCTGCTGAATGGATGAAAGGATGGCAAAATGGGAGGTATAGCTGCTGCCTTAAATACCCAAATTTACACACTGGGAGCTGGAATATGGCTTCATACCCTTCCAGACATCTTTCTAGCAGTGATGGGAGGGGGTGGGGGCACAGCCATGCCTGGTTTACAGCTCAGCTCTGTAAAGGTGATGGCCACCCTGTAAGCTTTTCCACACGTCTGTCACTGCTTCTGCATGGAGTTGCATTCCTGATGCCCCACTAGCACCACTAGATGGAGGTGGGGTAATGAGGACAAGTCAGCTCTACCCCTACGCTGAAAAAGTCCTATAACAGCTCTAGACATTAGATTGCATGCAGTCATGCAGTACAGGGAGAAAAGTGGAGAAAGGACACAGAATTTATGTTCCTTTTTCTTAGTATCACATCCCTTTATGTTGAATGAATTCACTAATTTGCCTCTGCTAAGCAAATGAGTAATTGCTCCCAGATATTTCACTTTGGAGGTACTTTTGCGCCCCTCCTGAAAGCAGAATAGAAATTGCAGGAGGAAAGTGTCATTTCTGCACAGACAATGTGCAAACACCGGTATTTTAAGCCAGGATGACACTGTCTACTTGGCAGTAAGGCTGTTTCTCCATAAGTTAATACAGCACAGAATGTCTCTGTAGTCATGTTGTGGCAGAGATCAGTAGACCTGTCTGGACAGAAATCTCTTCCATTTCTAAATCTCAGAATATAGTACCACGAAAAGTACCACAGCAAGAAAGTACCACTTAATAAATAATTACAATACTATTACTTATCAATACCAAACTCTGAGACAGCAGAGTAAGAGAACAAGTGTGAGTTGGCCACTCTCTGTGTTTGCTGCTGCTGCCTCCTGCTCCATCTCTGCTCCCCCGGCATACGTACCCGAGGAAGTTCTGTGTATGTTAATGGTAGAGTTCAGCTCTGGGCTTCCTTGATCCAAGTATATTATGGCCTCGATGGGCAGTGGGCCAGCACACTCTGCCCCGTTGAAGGTGAAGTACCAGCGCTGGCAGCAGGCGCTCCTGCACTTGAGCCGCAGCGAGCCGCTGAAGAGCACGCGCAGGGCGCTGTTGGAGCGCATCTTGGTGAACGTGCATTCCTGGCAGGAGACAAAGGTGCTCTGGCACAAACCCCTGGGGTTGAGCCCATTTATTTCCTATATATTTATATTTAGGACACAGATTTAGGAAGACATTTATTTCAAAATATTTTGGCTATTCTCTTTAGGCCCCTCTGGGAAAAAAAAATAAAATGACAGCCTGGGAAGTCCCTTGTGGTGCAAAGATGCAAATCAGAACAGCACCTCATAGATGGTAAAGGAGAAAACGGATTATGGAAATTCTTAACTTTATTTAGATAAGTCCTGCTGTTAAGTTGCTAGCCTAGTCACCTTCTGGGATTTATGTAAAAAGATATAAGCTCTCTGAAAGCTGCACTCAAGCCACAGGATCACACAATCATAAGGATTGGAAGGGACCTCTGAAGATTATCTAGTCCAACCCCCAAGTCCTTGCATGACAAGAAAGCACAGTTTCTGTCTCTGCTAACAGAAATCCTGGGCTTAACGATTATCACAAGACTTCTGAGCAGTTTATACCCAGCAAAAGCTCCACAACTGAAAAATAAGCACTTTCAGTTTTTTAAGTGGTTGTTAGCCTGTCTTCAACATGCTGGATTTCACAGGGAAAAAAAAAAAAAAAAAAAAAAAGACAGAAAAAGGAAAAAGAAAAAAAAAGAAAGAAAAAGAAAGAAAAAAAAAGAAAAAGACAAAAAATACCAAAAAAAAAAAAAAAAAAAAAAGGGAAAAAAAAAAAAAAGACCAAAAAGGAAAAAAAGAAAAAAAAAGGGAGGGGAAAAAAAGAAATAAGTAAAAAGTTAGGGACAGTTCTGCAAGTAAGAAAAGTCTACTGAAAAATTTGATTCTCTCTCTAGCCACAGCACAGCAGTTAAACTGCTATAATCACTCTGGGCTTTGCTTCATAGCTGGGATTGAGCAGGGATTTTTTCTAAAAGTTTTACACCCAGGGCTGCAGTGAGGACAGAGTGTTTGTGTCAGTCTGGGTGACACAGGCAACTCTGCTCCTGAGCAATGCTGATCCTTTGCAGAAGCATCCTGCAACTGCAACTGAGTTTCAGTGAGTAACCACTATGAAGCAAGAGTTATAAAGAAGGGTACAAATAACAGATTAAAGATGTTCATCCCTTCTTAGGATTGAAATGGTGAAAACCTTGCCCTGTTTTGGGCAAGCTAGAGAGGTGCTTTTTTGGTACTGTGACTTTCAGCCTTACAGTGACAGATCTGGTCTACTGAACGTACTCTTACACCAGCCACAAAATTCTTCCGAAACCCTATTCCAGGAATGAAAGAGGCACAGAGCTGAAACACAGCTGAGAGCAATCCAAAGTAGCTAAGCCTTTGAGAAGTTCACCCTTGCATGCAGGAAAGCAGGAAATGTGTGAGGCTGGAGCTGTGCAGCCCCGGTGCGGCGCCGCTTACCGCGATCTTGCCCAGGTCGATGCCGTAGTTCAGCGCGCTCCACGAGCACTGCTTGAAGTTGGGCGTCCAGGACTCCTCGATGCTCTCCCGCATGCACTCGCCCTTCTCCCCCTTCAGCCCGTCCCTTCCCGGGATCCCGGGTGTCCCAGGGATCCCGTTGGCTCCCGGGTTTCCATCCCGGCCGGGAACGCCGCTGGGGCCTTGCAAGCACATGCCATTATACTGGAAGAGAGAACAGATCTTGCTGCTCCCACCCCTCAATTCCGAGGCTAACCAAGTCAAACACAAGTGAATAACAACAAAGCACACCCCCCTGCTGTACCACAATGGGCTATTTCTGCATCTCCCAGAAAATGGTTCCACTGAAGTAGAAAAAACAAAGGAAGAATAAATTTTCAAAGATAAGCAGTGCCAGCAGAATTTGCTGTAAAATAGGATGCACCTTTTTTTAATGATGCATAAATCCTAGCATTAAAAAATTATCTAGTCCAAGAATTAAAACCTGTTGGAAAATTTCACCAGAGTCAAAACAGAAACAAAAAAAAGAAGTCACATGTTAATAGTTACTTTTTCCTAACCCACCATTACTTGTATAACTGTCTATGCTAATACATGTTTAGTATGGTTTTTTTTTTCCTAAGAAAATTTTCTATTTCATAGAGAGCAAAGGTTAATGCCACTTTTCTTCTGTCACTGCTCCTCTGGTGAGAGGTGACAACCACATGGTGGTAATCAAGCCCCACAGTTCAGACTCCAATATGCACACAAATGGATGGTGATATGAATGTGGGAAGCTGCATCCTGGAATAAAGCTGAACTCAGGAAGCCTGCTTGTAACAGCGGGAAAGCAGACATGGGAGGAGGGCACACTCACATCCTTCCTAACATCACAGCATTAGGAAAGGTCAAATGTTGCCCTCCCAAACTCCATGTTAACACACATCACCTTCTCACCTTCTGCCCACCTTGGAGAGTAGGTTTGTGAAGCCCAGAGCTCCCTCCCACAGCAGCCTAAGGGCTGGGATGTGAGAGGAGCACTGGGCATGGGAATGCTGAGCAGGAACCTGCAGGGGCTGGCCAGGGCTTTTACTTCATGTGCTCTGTCCTCTCTGGTGCTGACTGCTTCCTCCCAGTCTTCATCCCAAATCTTCACAGATAGCTGTATTCTGCTCTTCCACTTTCTCATATTTATTTGTCTTCATCTAGTTTAAACCACCTAATGGCCGTCTGTTTCAAAAAGAAACTGCTGCAGCTATTCCCCCTCATGCCAGCCATGCCCCTGTCTGCCCTGCAGGAGCTGTAAACTAAACTGTAAGCTGTAAACTGCCTCTGCCCTCTTTCCTTTGTCAAATTGGTGAATTTTCTTCACTGAGGTTGTGCCTTTTCACAGGCTCTGGTGCAAAAACCAGCAGAGCCATCACAGGCTTAGCTGGAGCCACACCAAAAGTAAAATCAGTGACTACATGGAGAGGTCTAGTAAGAAGTCAGATGAGGGTATGACTAATGGTTGCTAGCTTTCCCTTACTACCTTCACCAAAGAAAACCCTGCTGGCTAAAGGCAGTGGAAATATTGGAATATTTTCACGAAGAAAACCATGCTTCAGAAAAGTTCACTGAGAAAGGGTTAGTTGGCAAAGCACCAGCCCAGCAGAACAATGCAAGGACATTTCTATGTCACACAGCAACAGTGATCTGGTTTTGCTGTTGCTTTCCCACTGGACTCTGTTTGTAACAGTGACTGGCTCTGGCTTTCGCATGTGGTTCCTCACCACAGAAATCCTGCATGTGGAAATAGGCAAGAGCTGGGTCAGGCCAAAGCTGTGGCCGACTGCCCCCATCCCCAGAGCCACCAGGAAGGGCTGGCCTGTCCCCACACAGGAGCTGCCACCCACAGCCAGACAGGGAGAGCACCTCAGCCATGGCACATCCCAAAAAATAAATGGGAGCACAAGAATCACCTGGGCTTTGGGGTCTACTCCAACTAAAATTGTGTCTTGCCAAGTCAAGTCTTTTTCATGTTTTCTTAAGCTGGAAATGCATAAAACATACTTTAAACATCCACTGAAGGCAGGATCCCCCCTCAGTCCTGCCTCCACTCTGCCCTGGCAGGGCTTCTGCTGAAGCGTCTGTACAGCTGGGCTGTGCATGAGTCAGCTGCCACTGATTTACCCACACTTTGCTGCTCACTCTGCTGCACCCAAAAAGCACTGAGCAATTTCAAAGCACTGAGGGATCCTGAAACACGGCTCAGAAAATGTTAACTCGTCCATGCGTTCAGACTCCTTATTCTCAATGCAATTCAATTTCCACAATAAAAGTGAAAAGATAATGAAGTGGTGTGGAAGGGAAGGAGCTTTGCTAGCAGTGGTGCTTCCAGCACATCCTTTCAGGGATCTCTCTGGAGATCATGGAAGAAATGGTCATACCACTGATTTTCTATAGAAGGGGAAACGGCAGTACAGCAACTCACAGAAATACCTTCACATCTGCTTTCTACATTCCAAGGACTGGAAAATTTCCCTCCTGTCATCTATCCCTGAGATGGGATAGTCCCAATGCATTCAGGTTTCTAGTAGCAGTGGAATTTCAAACAATGGTGTGCAGTCCCTGCCGCCCAAGGAAATAATGCATTCAATGCCACTCCGATGGAAAGTGTGCTCGGTGAGCATGCAGTTTCAGAGCATGCAGATAGTTTTTCTCATTACTATTTATCCACTAGCATTTTAGGAGCTAAGCAGCAGTTAAGCGCTTACGTTGGAAGGAGCTAAGCAGCATTCACTGCTGATGTTTGATTGTAAGGTTCCGGCGCTGGCCCTGCAGTGCGCGGAGCGCAGCGCCAGCCCCGGCACCGGGCACGGCGGGGAGTGCGGGCTCGGCCGGCGCCAGCCGCCATCCCGGCCCGGGCCCGGTGGGGCAGCGCTCACACACACACCGGGCCGCCGAGACCCCGCGGTTTGTGTCAATGCCCATCAGCGCCTCCTCCGCGTTTTCCTGATTCAGCGCAACAAGGGCTCGATTAACTGAACCGAGAGATGCCCAGCGGCGCGGGACCGGCGCTGTCTTGTCTGGAGCGGCCGCCAGGCTTTTCCAAAGCCTCTGATCTATCGCCTTTTTGGTATCTTTGCAATAACAAAGCGACTGCGTGGCTCCTCCAGCCGCCCCCCGCCCGCCCCGCTCCCGCTCCCGCTCCCGCTCCCGCTCCCCGGCCCGCCGCTCTCACCACGTCCACCACCTCCCGCTGGCGGAGCGCCTTCTGCTTGCCCCGGGGGCTCTCGGAGCCGCCGTGCGGCGGGGCCGCGGCCAGCAGCAGCGCCAGCAGCAGCAGCAGCGGGGCGGCGGCGGCGGCCGGGCCGCGGGGCATCGTGCGGGGCGGGATGCGCGGGGCGGCGCGGCAGAGCCCGGCTCCCCGCTCCGGGCGGCAGCGCGGCGATAAATGAGCCTTTCAGAGCGCGCAGCCCGAGCCCCCTCCCCGGGGAGGCCGGGAATTTCCATCCCGTAACCGGGCGAGACGGCCCGGCAGAGCCACCCCCCTCAGCCATTGGCACGGGGCCGGGGCCTCCCGCCCCTCGGGCCGGCCCCGCCGAGCCTTCCCCGGGCCGCGCCGGAGCCCCCGGCCCCGCCGAGCCTTCCCCGCGCCGCGCCGCGCCGCGCCGAGCCGAGCCGAGCCAAGCCGAGCCGAGCCGACCTGAGCCGAGCCGCGCCGAGCCGAACTGAGCCGAGCCGCGCCGAGCCGAGTCGAACCGAACCGAGCCGAGCCGAGCCGAGCCGAGCCGAGCCGAGCCGAGCCGAGCCGAGCCGAGCCGAGCCGAGTCGAACCGAACCGAGCCGAGTCGAGCCGAGCCGCGCCGAGTCGAACCGAACCGAACCGAGCCGAGTCGAACCGAGCCGAGCCGAGCCGAGCCGAGCCGAGCCGAGCCGAGCCGAGCCGAGCCGAGCCGCGGCAGCGCCGCGGGGCCATGCCCGGCGCTCCCGGAGCCCTCCCGGCTCTCCCCCCGGCTCTCCCCCCGGCTCTCCCCCCGGCTCTCCCCCCGGCTCTCCCCCCGGCTCTCCCCCCGGCTCTCCCGCAGCCCCAGGCAGTTCCCTTCCACGCCTTCAGGTGTTTGCCCGGCGCTCGGTAGCTCCTGTCCGATGAAGGAGCTGTGTCTGCAAGACACCGCCTAACGCCACAGCGGGATGCTGATGCACCGCGAGGAGAAACTGTGATAAAGTATCAGCCGGGCATCAGTCACAGATTTCACTGTAACAGAACCCAAGGTAAGGACGCAAAATCCTTCTGAACAATAAAGGATTTGGGGCTTTTTCGAAAAACTTGGTATTGCCAGACTGAACATTGGCAATTTAGTAACAAAGGGAAAGTTTTCGGCTACCCAGTGTAAACCATCCCATACTGCTTTAATTCCAAATCATACATTGCTTTTCATCATTCTCGGATTGAAAGCACTGTAAAAGAAAGGATGTGATATGTCCTCAAGAATTCAAAATAGAAATAACAAATGTTTGAGGTAGCTCCTGTATACTGCAAACTTCGCTGTATTTGTAGAGGTAGAGTTTCCAGAAGGGGGAGATAAGCTTCAACTCTTTTTTTCTGAAGTATTTAACAAAACCACACATTTCTCCTGCAGGAAAGAATGCTGCAGCTATTCTCTACAAGAAGTTGAGTCATTCAAACAGGCTGCATGGAACCACATTTTTGTGTGGACTGAACCCCTTCATGTGGCTCTTCACTTAAGCCACTTCTTCCCTTTCCCTGTCTGTGCTGGTGGAACAATAGCAGTGAAGGGAGAGCTGCAGCACAGGTCAGTCCCAGTGCTGTCACCAACCCCGTCACACGCTGTCCTGAGGGCTGGGACTGACGTCAGCCACACTGCTGAGGTGAGGGCTCCTACCTTGTGAAGAAGAGCAGCATTACATCCTGCCAACTTCAAAAAAACAGCTGGTAAATCACAATGGTTCCCTAAACCAGCTGGGAAATTTTATGGAATGATGTAAATCCTTAATTGTAACAATTGCTTTGGTGACAGCCTCAGTCAGCATCCACAAACACAGGCAGAGGCTTCATTGAGCAATGGCTCGGTGCTGCCTCTGGGCTGATGGCAGTGCTGTGAGGGCGGTGATGTTTGATTTCTGTGTCACCTGCATGTCCACACAAGCGTCCTTACCGCGGGCTGGGGATCCTCAGCATCAACACAGGCTGTTGCTAAGGTGTGTCCCTTCACAGGGTGCCAGACTTCTGCACTACAGAATTAATTTCCTCAGGCAAGGTGCAGCAGCTGAAGTACACAGTGCAGCAGCACTGCACGCCTTCCCAGGCAATCACTCAGGGTTTTAGAGAATAAAATTTCCATGGATGTTCACAATTGTTTCCCCACCTGGGTTTGCTCACCATATGTTTGAGTGTGGTTTAGAAGCTTTGAAATTCCAAATGGCTTTGCCAGAGGAAGCAAACTGAGGAGCACTGTAAGAGAAGGTCTCAGCAAACAGCAGTGGGACATCTGCTTTGAGCTCTGGTGAGAGCATTGTGCAGCTCCTAGCCCTTGCTTGACTTGCAGTGTGCATTTCCATCTGGAAAACAGCAATGTCAACATCCTCCTTAGCCTTCTTCAGCCCAAGCAAGCCTTGCCATCTGTTAGGCTTATGTTTTGTGGTCTTCTGATATATTTAAATGCTTCTGAGGGCACACACCACTGCCAAATGCTGGTGAGATACTCAAATTGAATCAGAACTACTGATCTACTTTGCCTTAACTATTTCTCATAGCTCAAACAAGTGATAATAAACTTGCCTGAGCATCCTCTGACCATGATCCAAGGACTTGCCTGAGCATCCTCTGACCATGATCCATATTACATCAACTAGGGATTCTTTCATTTTATCCATCCTGCCATATGATACAGGCTTTATCTTTTATATATGGCCCCACAAACATATCAGAACATATTAGGAGTTGTTATTGATGTCACTAAAATCTCCCAGATGGCCAGTCTACTCCTGCACAGCCTGGGCAGGCTCACACAAGGTCACTGTGGCACAGTCAATGCATCTTGCACCACAGAAGCTCATAGATGAGGCTGATGCCAGGAGTGCAGTCTCTCAGCTGCAGCTTGAGCTGCTTTCCCCCTCACGCAGCCTCTCAGCATCCCAAAAATCCAGACACACAAGTCTGGAGAGAAGGATGTTCCCATACACACATGTGTTTCCATTCACCTCAGCTCTAACATATTTAAATTCAAGGGACTGCCCATGGGGTCACTGGGTCTCTCTGCCTTTCCTGTCCAAACTATTCCAGTTTATGGATCCTGTTTGTTAGCACACTGGTTTGACTTCAAGCAGTAAGTATTTGTTATTCAATGTAGTTGTTATTCAGTCCTCAGTCTTTACAGTGTGAAATAACTGCAGGGAACCAGGAGCACCAGACTTAGGTGTTCATAAACATTACAGAAAGTTCAAGGCTGAGGATCCTGAGACAAAAGAGGCCCATTAAGTAAGTGCCAAGACTTGGACTTTTCATCTTCCTTTAACTCTTATTGCTTCATACATTTCCCTGTTCTGAGGATGTCTGGGGATTTTGACTTTGGCTGGCAGCCTGATCTCTGCATCACTCTGTTGTCATACCCTGGGTAACACTCAGCATCCTTGCCAACCTGTCTTTGGTGCTTTTAACTGTGGAGTTCATCCTTTTAGATCTTGTTCACTTTAATACTGGCATTTTAGGGTGAGTTGTAAGTTGGTGTAAAAGGCTGAGATCAGGGAAAACTGTTGAATTTTTCAAATGGCTCTTTGCAGGCTGCCTGTCTGATCAAGGAGACAAAGAGCTGTCTGTACTGCTGTGGAAGAAAACCAAAGTAAGATCTCTCATGTAATTTATTACAGATTTAAGAAATTGATTCCAACTTCCACCAAAGAAGCCTTTGGAACTGCATAAAAACCAATAGGATTGTGGCCTTAGTCCTTTCTAACACCTCTTAATTTAAATATATGATTGATATAGCATGAGTAAGATTTTTTAAAAAATCCAAAACATCTCTCTTTATTTTTTTACTTTTCTAGCACAGATAGACCTATTTAAAAAAAAGTTCCAGTAGCTTCTGCATAAATGATAAAAGCATTATAGCCCCAGCAGTGCTTTGCAGGTACACATATTAACATTTGAATCTTAAAATATATTTGGGGCATGTGCTCCCACTTCAGAGGCTTGTCTGCAGAAGAGAATTCCTGTGTTCACATACATGAGGACAGCATTTTTTGAGTGTGAGGGAAAAAAAATCATGATGGTAAATGTTAATTCTTTTTTTCTGAATAAGCACATGGCAGTTTTAATGTTACTATAGGAAATGTATTTTTACACAATAAAAAACATGAGAGAATCAACACTTTTTGTTATTCATATTAATTATGTTTTCTATGGGGAGAAATATTTAACATTGTCTCTGACAAGTCAAGACCAGGACATAGGTCAGATACCAGTGACAACTTATGGAAACAGTTCCTTCCATTGCCGGCTGGGGTTCTAGGCAGATCTGGTTTTTTCTGTCCAAGTCATCAGTTGATTTATAGTTGCATTTGCTTGTAGCTGTGTTTCTACAGTAATAATGGAGGCACTGAATATTGTAAACTAAACACTATTCACAAACAGTCAGAGAGAGATAAACTTTAATAAAACTATTTGGGAGAACTGTCTGCCTCACTGATAAAGGATAAATCAGGACATCCAGATGTTTCCATAGTGCAAACTTTATGATGAAAAGCCCATACTGTTTCCATTAGCTGCTGGTTGCAAATTTCAGACCCTGAAGGGGTCTGGTCTGTGCCTCTGCAAGGCTGCTCCCCAGAGCAGCTGGCACAATCCCAGCTGCAGTCACGAAAACATTTGGGTCTGCAGGGACATCAGGAGCACATCTGGCTGCAGCAGGTCCACTTGGGTTGGGTTGTTCAAGGACTTGTAGGATGGTAAAATTAAATTCACTGGGTGTCCAGTGAATCATCACGTGCAAGGGGAGAGCTGAGTCTCAGGAGGAACATTTGCTCATTAGACTGGCTGGGAATCAGCCAGTGGTAGAAAAATCACTTGGCTACCTCATGAAACCTCAATGAATAGAAAGGCTTACACAGAACTGAAAAGCTAACTTTCCTTAAATCCTGTGCTAATAAAAGGTTATTAGGATGTGAAATACAGTGCTCCATTCAGACAAGAAGGCTTCTTCAAATGAAGGGCACAATCTGCATTTTTCTACACCATTCATCAAATGCACTGCCAGAAGTTTGTTCTTCCAGTTTTGGAAGGTAGTAGCTCGAATTAGTGATAATCCTGAAATTAAAGGAATAGACTTTAACTTTGAAGGTTTTATTTTATTTGTGTCCAGTAAAACCTTTGAAAAGAAGTTCCTCAGGATAAGCAAGCTATGAGCAGGGCTGAGGCAGGGCTCTGCAGCCCTTCAAGGTGGCTTACAGAAACCAGAGGTCTACAGCCACCATAACAGGCACACACAAAATGCACAGAAGTACATGAAAGATTTGGTCAAAGAAACAAACAAAATTTGGCCCATTTGCACAAAACTCAGAAGAGAGACAGATGAGCAGAGCCAGACAACAATGACAGAGGGGAGCACACGTGATCACTGCAGCTCTGCTTCTTGGATGTAGTGGTGGATCTTGAACCTGTGGCATTCCTGTCGCCTGGCTCCCCATGCCCACACTGACCTCAGTGAAAAAGTGCCATGGCTTGAGGCAGGCAGGGCTGTGGAGCTTCTGGGCACCACCTCCAGCATGTGCTCACTCACGACCCACTGTCACTGAAAGGGCAATACATGGACAGGGGCTGCTGGGTCAGGCACAGTGAGGTTCACCACAAGTGGCTCAGTGAGGTCATCCTTCAGCCCTGAGGATACTGAAATAGGTAAACTCTTGTATTTAAGTTGTTTTATGTGCTAATATAGGAATCATATTTGACTTGCATCAACAAGAGACTGATACAGTGGCACTGGAAAGGATCAAGCACCTGAATCCCTGGCTCATGTGGAGATGAAATTGTATTTGGCCAGAACAGCAAAAGACCCGCCAGGTTCCTGTGAAGAAAAATGTGGTTTTGAGCCCTTCTTTAAGTTATATTTTTACAGCAGGTGCACATCTAACTATGCTTTTGTGAGGCATAACGTAGTGCTGGTTTCCTCGCTTCTATCCTTGTAACTTTGCTGTAATTACAGCACCTCTTGGTTGATTACAGATCTTATTTATGAGTCCATCATTTCCCATTGTCAAATAGAGCAGCTTTCAGGATGTGTGCCCTAAAAATGCTGTTGAAGTAATATTAATTTAAAAGGCAAATTCCTCCTTTTTTTTTCCTTTTGTCTGTGTGTGTGTGCGTGTGTGTGTGTATGCATGTGTGCTTTCTTGGCTTTTCCTGCAGGTTTGGTGACTGTCCATTTCTCTCCATAGAGAACCTCATCACAGCTGTCAGCATCTTTAAGTTTTCCTCAGGATAATCTTGCCTACTAAAATTTTGAGAAAAATGTTAGGAAAAGTTTTAGGAAAAATAAATTAACTTGCATGGTGAGCCTTGACTTCAGCCAGCCCAACACATTTGCATCTTATCCACCCACTGGCACATCACACCTGTCAGTGCCACATCTCCACATTTCACAGATTCATGTGTCTAGATTATTTATCCCTGCAGTGCATCCACTTTACTTGGAAGTCTGGATCACAGCCATGCCTGCAGGAATCTGGCAGGAGGAGAGCAAGTCCCAGACAGGACTGTGTCCAGTGGGCAACACCAGTGAATCAAACCCAGTGCTCAACTGCTTCAGCTTCATCAAAGCCTCCATCTTCAGTCATTCAAGACTTACCTGCATTCCAGATAGATACCTGCTACTGGATTTGGGTCTGGAGGGAATGCTTCCCAGAGAGATTAAGCCTTCAACTGATAAATAATTGACTATTAATTTCTTGTGATCCAGTTTCATGTGGTAAGGTAGAACATCAGGAAGATAACTGGGACACACATTCTCTTCTTAGTCCTTCATACACAACCAACATGGAACATCCTTTTTCCCGTTAATCCTTTGATGGCCCTGTCTAATCATCCCCCCCTCACCTCTCTGACAAACCTACTCAATGGCAACAAAACATCTTCTTGTTGTTTCTCTTCACCATGTATGGCAAAAATGAGTCCTAAAATACCTTTCTCCTTAAAATACCTGATGTTCTCTCATGACTATCCTGCTGTACCATGAGAGTGCTCTCTGTGAGGGAAGTCAGCGTCCCTCCAGATCACCTCCACCCAGTACTGAGTGCCTGTTTAGCATTGCCCTTCCACAAAAAGTGCCTTTTCCAAACAGCAGGAACTACTCTCCTCTCCAGCTCCTGTCTGTGCTAAGAAACCAGCTCTGTCCCGTTTAATGAAGGTAATTTGTTTAAATAGCTCATTGGCCATTACTTTATTTCAACTAAAAAAACTTGAAAGAAAGCAAACTTTTATTTCATATTTTGTTTCAGTGATCAAAGTTTGAAATGCAGGGAATAAACATTAACAAAGAGCTCAGATATAAATGTCCTGGCTTGTTTTTAATTATAATTTAAATTATAATTTTTTAAATAATTTTAAGATTATACTTTTAATCTCAAGTGCTTTTTAATAGGAACTAAAAGCCAGTTAATAAACAGAAGTGGATTTCATAGACATAAATCAGAAATACATTCTGAGCTCCACTTCTAGGTATACAAAGCAGAAAGCTAATGAATGCATTGTATAAGTTGCTTTAATTAAACTCCAGTCCATTAAAAAAATACAAGTATGATAAGTGTAAAGGCATGAAAGAATAAGTGCAAAAAAAAAAAAAAAAGAAACTTGCAGGAAATAACATCTATACTCATGAGACTCTGAAATACCTTTGGTGCCAGCCATCTCAATTACTGCAAATACCACTGGTTAATACTGGCAGTGAGCTTTACCAGTGAACGCAGGCAGAGAGCAGCCAGATGCCTTCAAAGACTGATCCAACAAGTGGCCAGTGTGAAGGGAAGGATGCAGAATCTGTCCTTTGATGTGCAGCCTTCTGAAACAGCATGTTGAGACTGGGTGGTCAAACTCCACAGCAGAACAGGATTTTCATTCTCTTCAGCTACTGCATTTTTCAGAATGCTAAACTTCTTAAAGAAGTTCAACTTTTCATATTACTTTTTTTTCTGTTTTGCTTCTGAATTGCAACTGGATTTGACTGTTTAAACCAAATATATTCTGTATCCTGTAAGGAAAAAGGAGCTACAGTTCTCTGTAAATCAGCTGAAGAGTTGTCAAAGAAAATTGTGTGATACTTCAGCTTGTTAGTGCTCCATCGCTGAATTGTTGGGGTTTTTACTCTAAAAAAAAACCAGGAAGTTTTAAATACTGCAGGGTTTTGTGGTTTTTTTTTTTTTTTCTTCTCTGGTAATAACACATTTTAAATGTTACAAACATTATTTTGTTTACCTTTTAAAACTTAGACTTATTTTTTCAACTATATGCATAGATTTACCCTCTAGGTAAAGTCTACCCTGGTTTTCACCAAACACATTTAGCAAAATAGAGCAGTAAGATACAGTATAAACAACATGTACCATAAAAGTACCATATTGGTAATTTCAGATGCTGTTTATTTCACAAATCAAGTATTATTAGATATGCTAAATTTATCTTGTCCTTTGAAAGATTTTCTATGCAACCTGAAAACTCAGTGCAATGCATAATTTGAACTGATTTATGACATCTTCATTCACAGAAAGACTCTTTGGCACACATAATTCCAGGTTTGGAGAAGCTGTCAGTATCCTGTAGTCTAGCTTCTTTCTAACAGTGGCAGCAAACAAGACTAAAATGGCTGTATCAGTGTAAATAGCTGGATTTACAGTACATCTTCCAGAAGACTGCAAGCCTCCATTAAACAGCTTCAGCTGATGGAGATCAGCTCCCTTCCCAGGGAGAAGTCATTCTCACAGGTTCAGAAACGCCCTTTGAGCATGAATGGTTTAACTTCATTCAGATAACAAGAGGAAAGCAAATAAATACCTTTTGTTAGAGAAGCTGCTTATGAGATTCTGCACTGCCCCTCACCATAAGGCAGTCAGTCTTCCAGGCCCTGACTCATCTCTGTGCCCCTTTTCTCTCAGTTTCCTTCTCCTCATCACTGCTGTGAGCATGCAAACAGAGCCTTAACTTCCCATTCACTGCTTGGGTACTTAGTGGTTAAAGCACCCAGAGAGGTCACAGCCTCTTTGCCTGCAAGGATCATCTGGGAATTCCGAGTCTGTTTTTTCTGGTGCAGCTGCCCTGGAACACACAAAGTGCTACAGTCTCAATCTAACACTGATGAGTTTCACTGCCAATGTTTTGATTATTGCTTCATATCTCACACTTCTTTGATAATTTACCTATTTTTAAGCCCACAGTATTGTTATAACTTCAAAATTATTTGATTTTTTGTAGAGCAGTTACCACAAAAGGAAATTTGTTTCAGAGCTTCCTAAAAAGAGGGAATAGCACTAAAAATTAAAAATCAGTATTTTAAGAAGGTAGCAGCATGGGCAGTCTGGAAATACACATTCTACATAATCTAAAGGAGGTCTTTAGAGGTCATGAAAGAAAAGATGCTGTAAACATTAGGATGAAAGAACTAGTTCAAGTTCCTCACCGTGTTCATGTGCACAATTCCCAGCATTGTTCTCAGTTTCTCACACAGGAGAAATAAAAACATTGCAATACTTACTAACTCACACAGCCCTACTAAAAAATACTTGGGGTTTAGGTGCAAAAATACTACAGTAGTGGGTAGAGCAACAAACATGCCACATGTGGTTACTGAGAAATATCCACTCAGAAGCTCTTACTATACAACAGCATATTTTATTACTAACAAATACAGTAAAAACTACTGAACATGTGTATAAAGTTACCTGGTTACAAACAGAAGTAGAAAAATGAAGGGTATTTAGTGCACCTTTTCACAGGAGGTTTTTCATATCTTTTTTACTGTCCACTCAGTAGCAAGAATTCTGTGTACTTTTAATGGGAAAATTCTAAAAGGAAGAGCATATCCCATTGATGACAATAAATTACAAATGCTAAAATGCAGATACTGTAATATAAAGGTAAAGAATTTTCATTTTTAATGCATGATGGATAAAACAAATAACTTTGGTTTATCAGAACCGTAGTTCCTGTTGTTCCAGCACTTACATGTCCTTTGTACCACGCAATTTTCATCGTTCCATGCATCACCATGAATGCTATCCCAGCTCACAGTAAATTCTCTGCCTAATACCATAACATCGAGACATATTCTTATTAGTGGTCAAATGCAAGATGCTGGACAGTTTTACAAAATGCACTGACATTTAGGTTTAGAAAACAGCAAAATCTGTCTCAAAATTATCTCAAGTAACAAATCCCATTGGGTCTTAAAAAAACATTGACTCAAAGTCAGACAATGAAATTGTTATCCACATCAGCAGTACTTCCTCCTGAGAACCACCTAGCATAGGAAAGACTATATGTATTAAGGCCTTTTTGATTTAGAGAAAATATATTGCTGTAGCATAATCAAAAATTAGGCTTTGTAGAAAATTAGGCTTTGGAGGAAAAGTACTAAGGCTGTCTTCTCTGTAAATAGATTGTTAAAGAAGCCTGCATATTTATAACTCACCAGTTATTTGCAGCAGTTATCTGGAAGATATTTCTTTATAGCATTTTTAAACAATGAAGTTACTCACATAGAAACAGCACAAGATGAGCTGTCACTGCAGCTCAGGACAAAAGCCCCAGGCCTGCATGTCAGGCTGTGCCCACTGAGCCCAGGAGTCTGAGGTGTCCCTTTGTCACCATGCCCTGGATCACCAGGCCAGGAGAGGCTCCAAGAGGCATTTTTCTGAGACAGTGCTGCACCTTCTGCAGCATCCCTGCAGCAGGGCCTGCCCCACCCCAAACATCAGTGCATGGTATGGGTAAAGGTCCAGCCTGCTTTTCTCAGAACTGTGTCACATAGGCTGATCACCAGGGGACTGCTGGCTTCAGCAACACCCTAAGGGGAGCACGGGAACTTTCCCAAGTTTGTACAATACATACAAAACAGCAGTTCTAAAGATTGACCTTATGCAGTCACTTATTTACAAAATTAATTTTTATGTACAAAATAAACTGCTATAATTTCAGATTCCCTTTCATATTCAGTGTACAAGCTACCATAAACCAGTGCTATAATTGATACAGCAGGATGTATAATTTAGAGTGTTTAGAAATTTGTGCATCACTTACTTAAGTGATACTGTTGTTTAAGAGACAGTAAAAAAAAGAAAAAATTAACAAGTTTTGAAAAATATTGAAGAGGCTGATGGAATTTTATACCTTGAGAAGTAACAGTGCTTTTGAAGCATTATTTTAATGCAATTCATTACAAAGTGTTCTTTATATAAGGAATAATATTTGTCTCCCATCTTTTTCTTACATTATTGCCATGTCCTACAGAACTTCAATTTCCATTAGTCCTGGACAGGATTAAATACAGTACATTATTGCTAGCTGTCCCCACAACAAAACATAGATTTATAAGTGCAAAGCAGGATATATGTGTTTTTTAATAAGGCACAGAATATCCATTATTTCCAGTGTAACAAAGAACTCATGTCAGTTTTATACAATGCAAATGTTCATAAAAATTTTCAGTCTTATGCAATACAAATGTTGATATTCATTGTCCATCTTTCAAGGATTGGAACTGTTTCCTGAATCCAACTCTCTTCTGGTGTCTGAAGCTGAGTAGACAAGTAGTGATAGTGAAGGTGACTGTGGGACATCAGGTATTTGGGAACAGCTCCTTTGCAGTGAAGGAGATTCACTAAAATCATTTTTAGGAGTTATTCTGTAAGTAAAGAAAAATAAAAGACAGCAAATTTTAAGCACAGTTTAATTTCTATTACACTGGAAAAAAACCTGAGTAGTGAAATTGTAATATATATATTCAGCTGTATGAATGCAGTACAGTTCTGTACACTTTTCCAAGCCTGCAGTCATCATTGTTCTTTTTCAGACTCATCACCTCTCAAAGTGATTGCAGTGCAGACACAGGTTTCTTGAGGGTCACTGTTCAGCAAGGCAAGAATATCCTACAAGCTGAAGCTCCAGCACACAATGCTTAAAAGAAAAAGAAGAACCCTACAAAAATACAAAACAGCCCAGAGGCTAAACATACATGGCCACAGTCTGCAAGTTCTCTTGACAGCTACTGAAGGTCAGGTGCATCCTGAGAGTACCCTGATTCTTCAGAGAGAAGAAATAGAACACTTAGAGAAACAGTGGTAATATGTAGAAACAAAGAAAATACTGAGTTCAGGAGCCTTACCTTCCTTCACCTACTCTCTTAACACTCTCAGCCAAAGTACCCATGTGGCAGGTGCTGTCTGCTTTGTTTCTCCTTTCCAGCTGATCCACGGTCAGTTTAGCGCTGGGGAACATCTGATCTCCACTGGTTTCACCCTCCTCCACTCTTCTGGCAGATGCTCCATCTGCCTCCATCTCCTTCTCAGATGTCTCTGGAGAGCTTTTAATTTCTGCCACAGTTTCTTGGCTCAAGTAATCATGATTAGTGATTGCTACTGCAGAAGTTCCATGATTTGTTGTGCCACCTGTACTGGTCCCCATTGACTTTGAAATGACTTTCAGTCTGTGTGAAGTTGACTTGTAGTGCTTCTTTTTATGTTTAACTTTGGAATTGTGCCTCAAGAAAAATTCACATGATTCTTGCAGCACCCTTCGACTCTCGCTGATTGGACTGGAAGAGAGTACAAACACATCACTGAACAAAGAGGATAATGTTAGCTATAATATAATAAAGAGTAGCACACAAAACCTTGAAAGAATAGCAACCAGTGATGCAATCTGAGCTGGGTGTTAATGAACAAAGGGAAACAAATTGTATGTGAAAAGAGGAGGAAAAATCATAATGGCTCCAAAGTAACTGTCTGTGGAACAAATAAATAAAGCACATTTCTACATTTCTTAGTTCTGCAAATAGGTCCAATGTCTACAGTGAATTAATGATCTACTAGAGAGAAAAGAAGAATTAGCTCATAAGCAGTTGCATTACCAACTTTATATATAGAGTCAACCTCCTCCAAATGAAAAAATATAAGCATATTAAAAATAACTTCATTATTTTTAAATCCTTGTAGCTAAAAGCAATTAACATCTGAAACACAAGCAAAAATTATACAGGAAATGGAAAAAGAGGGGAGAGGGAAAGGAAGCTATAGATTCACCATTGAGGAATGGAGATGTAAAATAAAAAGAGCTTAGAGGCTACTGCCTTGGGAAAACCAAAGAAACAAAATTATCTAAAGCCACACTATCATTTATAAGTAACAGATAATCTGAAAAGAAATAATTAAGACATAAAAAAGAATTGAAAAAAGCAACAACTATAAGAAATGGAGACAAAATTTATAAGCTATTTAAATCCACAGATATAAATTTGCTTAAATTAGGTAATGAAACTGAATTCTTCTGTTTAATTAAAAAAAAAAAAAAGGAACACTAGATTAATGCAATAAAAGTGGTAGTAAGGAGGGTTCAATGAATATTAATTTCAAAAGAAGACAAGCCTGGCAGAGGAGAACAGAGAATATTATTACTGCATGACAGTAAACGTAGTACTAAGTACTGTGTCAAATGAAGTGGTCACAACACATGAAAAGAACTAAACTGATGGCTGAAATTATCTTTCCTCCTTTGACTGTGAACCAGATCTGTATTAGCCAACACACCTTCTGCTCTACAAAAGAGAAATCAGCAGAGGAAAATATTTTCTGTCTTCTTGAGACTGTTGTTAAAGGGTCACTGTGTATTTAAAACTTCCCCAGATTCCAGTGGAATTCTGCCGATGCCCAAAGCAGCATTTATAGTCTGAGGACAACATTTTGATTATCTCAGCTATATATAAAAATACATGTCTGAAAGGCAAATTTAAGTATATGCTTTAAAAACAGAGAAAAAAAAATTCTTACTCTCTTTTGCGGTTTCTGTTGAAGAAATTGGCCCATTCAGAGCAGGTCTTTTTACTTCCCACCCAGAACACTGGAGATATGCCAACAATTAATGTCAGCAAATATTTCATCAGAAACAAAAATATTTCTGGTCTTGCTAGTGCCTTTGCCTAGAAGATAAAGAAATTTAATAAATGCAAAGAAGAAAATATACTCATTGATTTATTTTTTTAAATGAAGAAAACAAATACATTTCTTAAACGAGAGACTTTCTCCTTATGACTGTTGCTCTTTGTTGAGGCTTGTACTGTGGACAAACATCAGACATGTACAGACAAGTCAGATGTGTTCAGCTGAATATACACACAGAAGAGATCTGTCAGAAGGAATTGTTTTTCTTTTAAATTGAAAGGAAAGGTAATTTGGGGAGTAATAGTATTAGTAAAAATATTCTCCAGAGGCAAGTGTGAAAGATTTATCCCTTCAACTTAAAAGAAACAATAAGTGGATCACTGAACGGTTTGGGTTGGAAGGGACCTCAAAGATCATCAACTTCCACCCCAGCTGCCACAGGCAGGAACACTCCCACTGGACCAGGCTGATCAAAGCCCCATTCCAGCCTGGCCTTGAACACTTCAGGGATGAGGCATCCATAACTTCTCTGGCAAACCTGTTTCAGTGCCTCTCCACCTTCAAAGTAAAGGTTTTCTTCCTAATATCTTCCTAATCTAAACTTACTCTCTTTTCAGTTCAAAGCTATTCCCCTGTGTCCCGTCACTACATGCCCTTGCAAAAAGTCTCTCTTCCTCTTTCTTGTAGGCTCCCTTCAGGTACTGGAAGGATTAGTTGGGAGTTAATCTGATTAGACAGCATCTTCAAGGAGCTGCAGGGAACTACACAGCAGTTGTTTATTGCAAAATTAATCCACCTATTTGCAGAGCTGTATCATAGGAGCTGAGACATTTAACCCAGTGAGAGATCATTATCTTTAGCTGTCATGCTGCAAGTTTAATTTATGCCACTTGTCTTATCTGCTAGACCCATCTATGAAAGCCACTATTTTTGTTAGCCAGGTAACATAAGCTACTTCAGTTTTTATTGGTTTTAATCTATGTAACAAAAGTCTACAAGCCAGCTCAAATAAGCCAAGGCCAAGCACACCACTTTGAGCTATTCCACAATTAGCACA
This sequence comes from Ammospiza nelsoni, assembly GCF_027579445.1. Classification (NCBI taxonomy): domain Eukaryota; kingdom Metazoa; phylum Chordata; class Aves; order Passeriformes; family Passerellidae; genus Ammospiza; species Ammospiza nelsoni. The sequence continues at coordinate 129,512,413 of NC_080633.1, forward strand.
CACTGTCTATCATAGGGACAGATCCCACAAAGTAGATCTTTTTGTAATATTTAATGTTGATATTTCTTCCTTCCAATGGGTTAATTAAAGGCTAAAAATACATGCTCTGTGTTATTATGCCAAGCTGTCATATTTAAGCACCACAAAACAAATTTATTGATTATTTTTAAAGCATAAAAGTCTTGTTTTCAAACTTGTATATTCTGAAGCATTTAGGTTTATACAGAGCTCAGAATAAAACCCACTGAAGTCAAAATACACTTGTTAAGAAACAGCATTGGAAGCCAAAATAACCAAGTAGTCTGTGAGCTGTGCTACTCAGCCTACACTGACTTCAATCCAGAGGATATTAAATGGTGTTTAAGAATGAAAAAGGTCAATCCTGATCATTCCATAATGCCTGTATTTCTATTCCTCATTTTTAATGATAGTTTATTCCAGCAAAAAAACATAGATAGGAAGTGTAATGCAATGAAAGATGACACCAGACACTTGCATTTTTTAGTGATGCTGTCTTCTTATGTATTTGTTCTTAAATGGAAAGAAATAATACTTGTCAGTATACAAAACTCCCTGCAACTGCAGCAGATTTAATCTACTGAACATGGGCAGATTTTAAATTAAAAGTCTTTCCAAAGAAGTTGGATTTTAAGAGGCAAATATTAAACACAACCACCTCCACAATTTTAGTTGAAGTTTTTTCTTTATTTGCTTTTTTTTTTGTTGTTGTTGTTGTTTTTTAATAAAGAATTCTTTGCATTTCTGAAAATCAGCCTGCAAACTACAGCTATTGTGGAAAAAACATATGGGAAATTTGTGCTATAATTTCACATGGTTTACACTTCTATACTTTAAAGAAAAAAAAAAAGTGATTCTAAATCTGTGGTTATAAGCAGCATTTAAAATCCAATTTAGTCTAAATTTTTAAGAATCCTTATTTCAGCTTCAATTAAAATTGATGAAAATTCAACTTATGTACTCTGATACTGAGCTTGGCAATGAAGTACTAAGCAAATGCTTTCAGAAGCAAATATTGTGAGGAACAACCCTCCTCCATCACAATTTCTAACATGAAGTTCAAAGATCATAAAAAGCTATATATTCTGTTAGAGCTGCAAGTTGAATTTAATTGCTGAATGCTACCAATTAGATTAAAATTTTCAAAGCAAAAATAATATTTCATTGTTTTTTGACTTAAAAAGGAACTAATCACTCCATGTTTCTGAACAGATTACTCACTGCATGGCAGATATGCATAAGGGTTTTTGCTAATTAACTTTACAGTATTATTTATAAAGGAAAACGTTACTTGCCTGGTAAGGGCAAGGAATATGGTACTGGTCACAGTGGTCAAACACCCAAGTGGTTTCCCAGATTTTCCGATTCACCAGCTCATAAACGTAACATCCAAGAAGGGCTACAAGAGGCACCAAGTACAGCCCACTGAAAACCCCAATGCGGATCATGAACTTCTTGAGCTTCTCCTGGTTCCTGCCGTCGTGCTGAATGACCTGCCGCACGTGGTTCAGAGAGATGATGCCGGCTAGAAGGAGAGAGAGACCGAAAAACACACAGAGGCACAGCGGCAAAAGCACGAAGTACAGCGAGGCGTCCAGGTCGTAGAGACCCACAAAACAAACTCCACTGATATTGTCCCCTTCCACTTTGTTCATTGCAAGGAGCATAATGGTTAGAAAACCAGGTATTCCCCAGGCAACTGCATGGAACCACATGGCCTTCTGTGCAATAGCTTCACAGCTCCATTTTCTTCCCGCCGCAAGGAACCAAGTGATGGTCAGAATCACCCACCATATAGTTCCTGCCATGGTGAAAAAGTACAAAACCATGAAAAGGACAGTACAGGCTTTGTTTTGGGAGCCAAGAACAACCGTTTCACCAATTTCTAACTTCTCATCTGCCTCATTACAGGCAGTCCTGTTCCCAAGTAAAAATCCAATAAAGTACATTAGAGAGACTATGCTGTAACAGACAGAATAATAGATGATTGGTCTCTCTGGGTATCTAAACCTTTTGACATCAATCAGAAAAGTTAGGAACGTGAACAGTGTAGCACAAAGACAAAAGATTGAAACTATTCCAATAAAACTTTTTGCCACATCCAATTCATAATTCTTGAAGTACATATTGGGACATGGGGGTGCACACTGATCAATTCCTAGAAACTTGTAGCCTTGTCCATTGGTAGTGTGTAGGTGTCGGGGACACCAGAATCCATAATCCCTTCGGATCTGGCTTGGGGTCTTCTGAGTTCCATGTACATTTGTGGTTACAGCAGCAGTGGCAGGAGCAGCCTCATCACAATTGATTAACCTGAATAAGTAAACAGAAGAGGAAATATCTCAATAGCCCTCATTCTCAACTAGAATTGATGCCTTAGGTTTTATATTTTTCAGACTCTGTACTGCTTTAGTGTGTAGTTCTGAGCTTCATATTATGAGACGGTAAGCTCTCTTCACAGAGCAGCTAGACAAAAACAATTCCTTTCCTAGCTTGGAACCAAGGACAACTACTCAAATTTCAGGCCCAAGAGCATAAACAACGTGGACTGAAGAGAGAAAAACAAGAAGGATGAGACTTCATAACCTAAATCTAAAATTGGACAATTAAGTCCCCAAATGAAGTATTAATTGTCCTCTATCACGTGAACACCTTTGAGGAAAAGGTGACACTTCAAAAAAGGGAGTTTTGGCAGGCAGCACAGGAAAAGCAACACAAGACTAGGCTGGCACATTTAAACAGTTAGGAGCAACGGAAGGTTTCTACTATGCAATGTTCTGGGTCTGCTGAAATACAGAATATTCTACATTCCATTATCTTATGAGCAGTTACTTCTAAAACCCCTAATAAAGTAAGCATGATCATCCCTAGTTTAGAGATCAGAAACCAAAGCAAAATCTATGCTGTAACATGTAATATTTTAAACTTTTAGAAATGTACAGTGAAAAAGCTACCTCTTGCCAGGATGTGATTATTGAAAAGAACTGCCACAGAGCTTTGTTGCAAAAACTGTCACAGGCAGAAAATGCAGGTGATAATTTGAATTACAAAAAAGTTTTAATAAAGAAATGGACCCGTGCACAAGCACTGCAGGGTCAGCATACTAAGGAAATTACTGTGAGGTGATATTTAACAGTCTGCCTCAGATTTTCAACTCAGTCTGTGTGAAACATAAAAATACCACTCCCACCACCTGTCAATATGAAAAATACCTGGTACATTCCAGCTCTTCAGGCCATGCAATTCCAAAAGTGTCCATCAACTGCTTACAGTCAGAATACACTTTCTCACAGAGGCTTCGACAGGGGTGAATCACATGAATCTGATCTAGGCAGGCTGGGACAAAGGCTCTGCACAGAAATGTGTGGACGTCTGGTGAACAGTGAAGATTCATAAGAATAAGGAAAGGCTACAGGGAAGAAAAAGGCTTTGGTTAGCAATTTTTAAAAGAAAATTCAAAGCATCAAAACTAACTTTCGTCACTAGGGCTTACATTTAATCCTATGTAGGTTTTGAAAAAATACTAGAAAATAGTGTTTGTTCAGCAGTTCTGAAAAAGCAAAACCAGAGTGGCAAGAGGCTCTGTTGACACTTCCAGCCCAGCCCTTGTCCCAGGATCTTGGACAAGAATCTTTGGATTTGGCTATCCAAACTTCATTTTTCCTATGTGACAACTTTGGAAATCTGAAAGGTATTATGAATGCCCAAGATATTTAAAAATAAAGTAAAACATTGAATGTCTTTGTACACCAGTCAGCTTCTAAACAAATGCCCTGAGGTTTTCCAAGGTGTGTCTGTTCCTGTAGTTCCTGTTAGATTACATTTTCAGTCCTAAGTGGTGTGATATAGTCATCTCTCATGCTAATTAAATTTAGGGCTTTTTTTTTTTTTTGTTAATGAGGTCAAAACATTATTTCTCATTTTTAAACGTCTCATTTAAAATCTCTCTCAACATGACTGAGAATTTCTTTGCCTGGATTATCAAGTAACAGGCAGTGAGTAACTGATGACTGTTCTTACTAAAGAATTCATAGAATCAAGTTTAACTTTTTCTGCTCAATGCATTCAATTGCTTATTCACAGTCAGACAGGCTTTCAAGTAAAAAAACCCCAGCCTTTCCACTTTACATTTTCTCAGCTTTATTGTTAGGGCAAATTATTTTGCCCAAAATACTACTGTATGTGCAAATGTTATGTCTGATGTTAAACAGGGATAGTGCATGCAATTTTCAAAGTAGGCCAAGCTTTTAGTAAGATTTTTGTTTAGTAAGAATTTTACTTAATTATTTGCCATCAATATTTATGTCTTTCAAACATTCAACCAATGGCTACAAAAGGAAAGATTAGATTGAGTCCAGAACAGTATCCTTATTTTTTTCTAGCTTTTAAGCATTGCATATCTATCTATCTATCTATCTATCTATCTATCTATCTATCTACCTATCTCTCCTTACTCAAGAAGCAAGTCTTAGTACTGAACATGCAGTTTAAAAGAAAAGACATTGCTAAATAAAATTCCCTTACAAAATGGAATACCTACAAGTCCTTAAAGGACCTTGGTAATAAATACAGGAATGTATAGGGAGGAAGGAAGAAGATAAGGCAGAGCAAGAATAACACACAAGTGCGTTATGACAAACCAAAAAATGCTGGCAGTACCCTTCAGAGCACTCCAGCTGTGTGCTGCATCTGCACAAGCCATTACAAGAGGCACACATTAGTTTGACCCCCTCTCTGAATGTCTCCTCTTGAGCTGCCTTTGCTGGAACCCAAGATTTGAGTATTTCATGACAAGGACAGAAGTGCAGTTCTGGTATACTGCGTTCCAGTTCCACAAATTGGATTATTTCCTAAAGTCTGCATCGCTTCAGATGAAAAAAGTACTCAGGAGTTTACCTTAAATGAATTAAATTCCCTTTGCATAATTATGATGCTTCTTTTCTTCTCAATTCTTAATTTTTATTTGCTCTGTTCTTCCTGGAACTTAGGATAAACAACATAGCCTGGGTAGTCATATTCAATTGTTACAGAAATTGAGTTTATTTTTGATATTGTCTTGCAGAATTTGTCTTGATTGTTCTGAATTCTTCCTTTTTGTCACCCACAGTTCACCTCATTCAATAAGAAGTAAAATTAATTTTCTAGAGCAAATTTTAGACTACCAGCCAAAAACTTTTTCATCAATCTTATCTAGAAAAGTAAAGGTTTTTTAGAATCTCAATATTTATATCAATGAAACTGAGTTTACCTACAGTGATATTTTACCAACTATTTTTATAAGCAACTTGACAGTTTCTAAATAGCATTTTCCAATACAGATAATAGGCTTACATATTTTAAGCCTGCTCCTTTGATAAAGAAAATGAGCATGAAGAAAACATCCAGAGAAGAAAGTCAGGACATAAAACTAAACTCTACCACTCTAACAGAGTTTCTGTCATATGAAGCAACCTAAAAGCTAAAAATCATAACATGTATAATGATATTGTGTATTAGAGGCAGATAATGAATGACAAGACAAGCAAGAATAAAATGTTTGCATTTGCATAAAGAGTTTTACTAAAGCATGTTGTCATTGTCTAAACACTCATTTAAAGAGTATATTTTATTTAAATGAAAAACCACCCTAAATTTGAAAATTTTTTATTTAAATGAAAAACCACCAGATAAATTTTAAATTTTTTAGGAAGAATGCCATGTTTAGCCTATAATGTAATCAGAGCAGTATTCCAAGGACTTGGCTGCCAAGAGTAACTGTTCTTACAATATTTCTTTTATTTCTTTCAGCTTGCTAAAAACATTTACCTTCTGACACTTGAAAGTATGAGCACAAGAGCAAGAAGTTTGATGCTCTGAAAACACAAGCTGACCTTCTGAGTCAGACCATTCAGCTGGACACCTCATTTTCCCCTGGCTGGCAGCAAGGGGGCTGTAATAAGACAAGCTGACATCTCTTCCAGTTTCCTACTAGCAAGGGTTTAGGAAACATGCTGCACATTGCAACACAGCCACTGTGTTGAAACCTTTCTTCCTAAAATGCATCTTCTCCCTTTTTCAATCATTTACGTTTGAACCCTTTGTTAAATACTACAGCAATAAGTTGCCCTGCATAATTTAAACAGACATTGGTAAGAAAATACTGCATTTTATGTTTATTGTAACTCCTGGTTTTGCAGCCTAATGTGTGTTTTGACAAACAGGTAAAAGATTGCACTATACTTTTTCCTTTCCATTTTGTCTTTCTGCAATAATTTTTATAATATATTTTTATATTAGTATAGTAAAGCTTTAAATTTTGATTTCTGCTCCTTTTCATAGTATACTTTGTCTTCTATTTGCCTTGACTAAATTTGAAGACTGACATCACATTTCCAGTGACAACAAAGACTTTCTGAGTGACAGTAACTGGTAAAATACTGTGCCCACCCAACTAGTACAGACAGTGGGTGTTACCCTTCCCCTATATTTATTACTCTGCGGGTTATTTCCCCCCAAACTTATTATTCTGCATTTCCCTACCCTAAATCACACCTATCATTTTATTGTCCAGATGCTTCTAGTACATGATCTCTCTGCAATTCTTTAATCCCATTTTGTTTTCTCAGCAAATTCAGTACCTATCCCTCTTCTAGACCCATTTATGAATTAGTTTGTTATCAGAAGTTTCAGTAAAAGTAACAAAGGGGAACCATTCTAGAGATTTATTTGGTATAGCATGAAACTATCAGCTCAGGATTTAATACCTCTTATTGGGAAAAAAACATTTATCTATTTATTTATACCTACTTTTCTTCTTGTTCTTTAAGCAGGCATTGGAAAACAAAGTCTACAATGGGTTACCAGCACAGTTTCTTAAAAAAATATAGGCTGTGAACATGCTTTTGGAAACTGAAGTATATATAATCTCAATTATCCCTTTCAACAGAAGCAGAGAGTCCATCAAAAAACTAATAGATTTTACAGCCAACGAGTTTTCTCAACTAAAAAGACCCCCCCTATAAAACGTAAAACTTTGCCTCAAGCACACACAAATGGGATTTGAAAAATACAGATATAATTTCAGCAACTGCCTACTTTTACCATTTAAGAACATCAGAAGTGTTAGTGAATTGTGCCTGGAACTCTGCTAAAATGAAGTATCTTTAAGTGTGGGCTTCACTTCCAGCTAGCCAAAATGGAAAAGTCTGCTCATAGAAAATAGTATGTCTGTGTTTCCTGATGGACCATAAAAGCAAATCTTACCAAAACCAAAGTATTTGCTCCTCCAGCTTCACAGTCTGGAAGCACAAAGTAAAGCCAAGATCACAAACTCACTGACAGTAAAATTCAAGGACACTTTACCTGAACTGTGGATGTCCCAACCACAAACCACATTTTACCCACGTGGTCAGCTGGGTAAATTGCATGCATGCACATGCTGGCATCCTAAACCTGCAAGTCTGGGATTAAACTCACAATCTTATACCGTAATCCTCCCCTCTTCAGGAAGTTCAGGGTCTGCATGTGGCACAAACAAACAAAATTCGCTCTTCCAGGAAACCAAGGCACTTGGCATTTTAAGCATTAGCAACCACTGCCCTGTCATATGAAGAAGAGATGAAAATCTGCACACTGGGTGATGAGAATGCTAAAAATAGAGTGAATCTACACTCTTGAAAAAACAGAAAGGGAGCCTCACACAGTCAGTGTATGTTCAAAAATATAAATTCCCATCTTCTTGACAATGGGAAACAAAACTCAGTAAATGTAAGACAAACTAGAATACAGTAACAATCTTTTAAAAAAAACAACAAAACCCAAACCAACAATCTAATAGCAGCTGTAAAGTCAAAGATGATGTAGCCTGTAACAGCAAGAGGGGCATGCCTCAAGCACTATCAGTGAAGAACCAAGGACTGTGGGATGCAAACTTTCCACTAACAAACATGAACATCTTATGAAGTCCTAGGATCCTTACAAGGTGTGTCTATGTTATATTATCTCCAGCAGCAAAGACAAGCTACCTCAGAAATCCAGTTATGGTGTGGTTCTGCAAACAGTAACACCACAGAGACAAGTGAAGACAAATGGAGCAAAATACAGAAAAAATGTCTGAGTGCAAACATGTCCTTAAATGTGCTTTGCCAACAAGTAAATTGCAACCTAGAACTATATATGGATCCTGTGCTCACCATGCTTCTCTGTTTTGTGCTTAGCAGGCTTACAACTGCAAGACACAAGCGAAACAAGTTCATTATTACATGCAAACTTTTCAAATGCTCTGCTGTACCTCACTTCAGTCTGATCCTAGAGAGAAGCATTACCAGAGATGATCAGTCTCTGGGGCTCTGATGCATGATAACTACCAGCATATACCAAAACAAGTAAGTGAAAATACTCTCTCTGCTGATTAGTGTCACAGAGACACTTTCATAATATAGAAAATTGTGGACTGAAACATCAAGGTCTTTGTTACAATCATCCATGGCAAACCTTCAATGTAAAAGACAGGAAATACCTTGAATTGCTGAGACACACAGAGGACTTGAGCTTTTGTTCAGCCACTGGAGTCAGATACCTAAGACAGTAAAAACCTGCTTTCCCAACCACTGGGCTCTACCCACCATGTGAAAGCATTTAACTTCATTAATCTAGTTAACATTGAGGTTCACTGAGTTAAACAATGACAGACACTAACTGTCGTGGTGTTAAGCCACGTCACCTCTTTGATACACGTTTTGATTAAAGGAACAACACCACAACCTTGTTGCTTACAGAACTCTCTATTTCAGTCACCAAAGCAAAGGCAGGCTTAAATCTGTATTTCTACAATTGTACTCCACTGTGTACCTCAGATTCCTACCTATACTAAATATATAGTTCTATATATTCCTACCTATACTAAATAATACCTATACATTGCTACTCATGTAACTATGTATCTGCTTTACAGGGAATAACAACCACCTAAATAATGAATAATTAGAGTCATAGAACATCTCAGATTGGAAGGGGCCCAGAAGGATCACCAACTCCCTTGCTTCTTGCAGGGCACTTTCATGATTAATAATTAAAAATTAATTGTTAATAATTTACAGTACCATACAAACAAACCTACTATCCAGTCACTACAGAATTGAAGTATAGCCTCTAAACTCTAAACCAAATATATTTATAAACATGTAAGTTTTCAGATGTGATAGGAAATACAGCCACTGTCAATCACAGTGCATATAAACTATCTCAGAAGAGGAGACAGTAATTACTCTTTCTACTCCCAGAGCTACACTAACAATCTTCACAGTATCTTTAGCCACTTTTACAATGATAATCTGTTTCCATTAAAAACAGTGGAGCAAATATGGCACGGCTGATTTAATCCTACACTATTGTTACAATGGAGTTATTCTCAACTGGATGCAAACAAGATTAGCATCACACCCAGAGGGATTAATGCCTTCATGCAATTCCTAGACAGGCTGGCAAGGGTGGCAATTTGTGATGGCCATAGTGAATCAGCTGCCAAGAACCTCCGACTTCTAGTTCACGCACAATTAACTAAGTCATGATAAATAAATGTCCCAACACATGAAACTAAATGAAGGATGAAATGTACAAGTCCAATAGATTCACAGCAAGGTTGAGAAAAGACTAGGTTTTTCCCATTGGAAGTTACATTGAGAAATTTAGATCAAAGGCAAGTTAAATACACTTAATTTGGTATGTAAGGATTTTGCAGGAAGCTGAGGCAGTTTAAGTGTCAGTGCCTTGTTGCTACATGCCTGCTAAAAGCTGCTTCTTAACAGAACTGCAAAACAGGAACATGGGAATGCACAGAAACATTAGTGCAATGTCAACCACCCTTTAAACCAGCAAGGAACACGGTATGAGCTCATTTGAGAGCCCATATACACCATGTCTCTACCTGAGCTCTGAGTAATAATCAACTACTGCAGCCAGCAGCAAGTATCAGCTGTAATCTCTATTTTCTCAATTCAGTTAAAACTTCATGGGTAAACCAACAAAAGTTTTTCAGGACTAAAAGTCACCATTTATATTTTAGCTATAAATGCATATAAGATGTATATTATAAATCTGAATACTTTTAAGTTTAATATGCATTATTATTAAATGCATCTTGATTTGACAGAGGTAAAAAGAAAACCATCAAAACATACATGAATTTGACTTCTACTTTAATAAGCTGCTTTAAAAAAACAGCATTACTTTCTGCAGCTTCCACAATAAACTAAAAGTACACGAAGTTGTGTTTAATCTAAAAGCTTTTCAAACATTTTTAAAATGTAACCAACTTAACATTTACATAGATAAGAATGAAGTATTCTGTCAGAGTACAAAGTAAGTTGCCCCGTTAGTTTAAAAGACAATAGTTTGTGTTTCCTTCTCCAGGAAATCTGAAGTTCAAAGAGCTGGTAGAGGCTGGGGGTGGTGCAGAGAAAGAAATGGGCAGTAAACAAGCAGTGGGACAAACGATGCCGTTCTGCAGAAAGATGTTTGCAAAGATATAAGCTTATTTTTGTCCTTCAACCAAACAGCAAAGGCAAGACATGCACTTAGACTGTCAAATTATATATATATACACACACACATGTGTCTGCATATACATCCTGGTCTGAACTTTTATATTAGCTATTGAAAGGTTATGGGAATATGAATCAAAAATTCTACCAGGGCAAGGACAAAGCACATGGGGGAATGGTGTCAAAGGTTGACAGGCCAGTAAGGCACTCATGCACTTTCAAAAAGAGGTAAGACAAACTCCATAAAACTACTCCAATACCACACCTTGGCACTAAGGTTGCCGTTGACACTATAATGGGCACAGACACAGAAGGATAAAGCAGGCTATTCTGCTTTTTTACTTTTATACACTCTGAATGGTTTTGTACTAACCATACAGAGCTGCAAGATATTCTGAGTTGGAAGGGACCCACTAGGACCAAGTCCAACTCAAGAGAATGGCCCACACAGGGATCTAGCAACAGAATTTCTTTCTGTAGTAAAACAATTTCATTCCATATTTTCTCTTTAAGTATTTTCACATGCAAAATAAAAATACATATATACCTATATTTTTTAAGTATAGCAAAGGTTATAAACAATATAGACAGGAATTTTACATCTCACTATCTGAAATAAACTAAAGTACAAGTATTTCAAATACTTTTCAAAATAGCTTATGACCAAAATCCACTGCCTGTTTTTGTTCTAACCTAAATTATAGCTTGACCTAAATTATAGATATTCCAGCCTCTGCAATTTACAGTCCTTAACAAATATGAGAGCTTTTTCCCAAGTGTTACAGAACTGAACTATTTTTACAAAGATTTTCAGTTATACATCGTATCTGATTTAGGTTTTGCGTAAACTGGACAGCATAAAAGACAGAAAACTGTAAGTTAACTGAAGGAAGGTATACTGCAGGCCCTCAGACATCTGAAGTCTAGACAAAGCTTCATTACATCTGGACTGCAGTAGCATAAGAATCTCAAATCTTAAATTCTCCTTGTATTTGCTATGTGTTACAGGAGTATGTGGATTTATTGCTAAACTTTTGTGCAGCATTCAATGTAAAGGATTACCTGTAATAATGTTGATAGACAGTCTTATCATTAAAAAAGCCCCCCATTTCTAAGAAATTCTGGCAGAAGTTATTACTGCTCTGGTTCCAAAAGTCATCCATATTTATGCTTCCCCTTCTCTCTGTGAGTGTGGAGACACACTTCAGCACAACAGCACCACCCAAGTTACCAGAGTAGTAGACCTGCACCATTTCTTTCTTGGCTACTGCATTTTTAAGTCTTAAATGAAAACTTTAGTAGTCTTTAAAAAAACAACTTTGTTATGATGTAGGAGATATCAGTCAAGTCATTTGCACATGCTGAAACAACATCAGTTGGTCAAATGCACAAGTCATTTGACCAAGCTGAAGCCCATGAAGCTGCAGTCACCTACCTCAGCATCTGCAATCATTACCTCTGTCTGCTGCTTTCACTGCTTCCACTTGGTCACGCTTTGAGACACTCCCAGTTTTGAATGCCTTCATTAGACACAGTTTCCTCATTGTTAGCCCACAGTGCTCATCTTGGTGACATTCCCCTCATTATCCTCCCTATTTCTCCTGTTCTAAAAACGTAAGGCCACCTTTTCTGTTTACGTTATGATTTGTGGGCCACGACAACCTTCGACACTTAATGTTCTGTTTGTAGCTCTGTGCATAATCCCCAGCCAGATCCCCCACCCAACTGGACTCTTAGAATGGTGCACCTTGTACCTTCCTTACAAGAACATCAGCTCAGGTGAAACAGTAGGCAGCAGGGATGTGACATCCTAGCAAACAGGTATTGCTAGGTCACCATGAGGCTGGATGGGTACAGTCCCTCTCCAGAAAAGCAATGCTTTTAATTTTGTATGCAGGAAAACTGTGTGGAGAGTTTGGCCACTAAGTGCTTTGTGGCAGTAGCTACTGAGTCTAAAGAAATCTGGTTATGCAGGCCCTCTGGGCAATACAGCATGAGCCAAACTTGGAAGGATGTGGTCACTCTTTGAAATAACTTGATCTACCAGAACTTTAAGTACAGGAAAGGCAGATTTTTTTTTTCTTCCCAGGAAGCTCTTGTCTAGAGGAGAGGTATCTTCAGTAAGAGGACATCCTTACTGTCCTACAAAGACTGATCATCCAGGCCTCTCTCCCCCCCATATACTGTAGCTACTCACACAGCTCTTACACACCCCTGCCCACCTCTCCCAATAGCTATGCAGAAATCTAGCAAGTCTCCACTCGTCTACCCTACACAGCTCAGAAGAAGAGGGCAGACATATGCATCTTTTACTCTGGCAGGCAAATTACCAACGTGCTACAGCAATCACAGATGCACACAAATACACAGAGAGGACCCAAAAAGGCAACCATGTGACAAAGGAACTATGTTTGCCCCTAAGGGCTGGTGAATCAAAAGTCAGCACTGAGAGAGAGAAAAAGGCAGCAAATTTTGTGGTGCAGTTACTCCCACCCCCTCCCTGTGGAATACATAAAGAACTAAAGAGATGACACAATAGTACTTTTAGAAATTGTCTGCTTTAATCACTGCACTGTCAAACTAGAAAAGAAACCATGGACATGTGACCACATTCCCCATCCAATGTGGTTTTTTTCTGGACCATTTGCTTTTTATGGTCTTTATCAATGAAGGCACAGGTAAGACCTTGTAGCCAAGCTGTCACCCTGAACATCCATCCTGCAAATGGAAAACTAAGCCTGCATTCCACCTCCACCAGCACACAACAAGGGCCTGAGCTCCATCCAGCCTCCTGACCCATGCAGCACTGTGGGCAAAGAGCATCTCACACCCAAACACCACAAAGCTCGCTTCAGAAAGACATCAGGATCCTCTGCCATTCTTAGGCTAGATTTGTAGATGACAAAATGAGGAGCCTTGCAAAGATGTCCCACAATGTACCTTGCTTCACCAAATCCTTCAAGACTGCCCAGTTGCTCTTTCCAGAGCTGCTGTGGGCCAATGCACTGGGTGTGAGTTGTTACCCAGTTGTTAATCCCACACAGTTTGACATCTCACAGACAGCAGAGGGCAGACAGTGTGGACCACCAGCACACAACAATATACAATTTTGTCTTACTTGCCTACTATTAAGGAAAGATATGTGAAGATGACCTTCAAAATCATGGTCAGCACATCACCCTCAGCACACCTATCCTACCTAATCTAATGCTAGGTTTTACTAATGACCACGTGAAGTTCACAAGGTTCCACTGGGCAGCAGCCACTTCCACAAAAACACTAAGACAATTTGGAAATTGCATCTGTGTCTCAAAGCTTTGTACCCACTGCTGACTCTCCCCAACACCAAGGATGATGTGTTCTCAGCAGACAGCTCAGCTCCCAGGCCCTGACTCTCCTCCATCAGTGAAGGCAAAGTAGTCAAACTCAGCTCTGTTCCTGCTTTCATTCTCTATATAAAAAGTTTCAGGGAAGCTGTTCTGTTCATGCACAGGTCCTCTAGGAGTAGGCTACAGCCACAGGACTAAGTCCATCACTACCTTCATTTACCCAGTGACTGCAGATTTGAGCATGGAGAAGAGAGAATTGGAGACAGGGCTGGACTAAGAAACCACCTACAGCTTGCAGCTGCACTTGAACATTAACCAGGGCACTGCAGAAGGGACAGACATCTGCAGGAGACAAACAACAAGATACCATGGTATTTCTCAGAAGCTGACAAAGATCTGCAAGACAGCCTTCCAAAGGCCAGCTTCAGACCCCATGCACAGTGAAACTGGCCAAAATCTAACCCAGAGTAGAACTCCTCGGTCTCACGCAGCAGTCAGGTAGGAAGTGTGCTGACAACTTCACCTACTGATCCACTCCTGTAACACCAAATTACTTGCCAGAGGAGGCATAACCTCTGAAGATGGATAGAGAGGAGGCTCTTGGAATCACACTGTCAACACCATCTCCAAGAACCCCAGCCACCATCTCTTTGCCAAGCAAGCAGTATTTTGGACCCCCATGCATTCTAAACAGCATCCTTGCAGAACAAAGAGCAAGGCAGTGCTATTCACATCATCAAGTGGGCAAGTCCTGCTGCTCAGAGAAAGCAGCAGCAGATTTTGCAGATGACTGATATGCTCAGAGCCAGGATAATGGGATTACACAGATTTGCCTGCTTTCAGTCAATCTGCACAAGCCAATCACACTTGAAGGGCCTCAGTACTACTGAGGTAACAAACACTTTTTTAGTGGCTGTAATTTACTGCACCCATAGGAATCAGCAAAAATGGTTTATGAATGTTGCTATAAGCACCACTCTAAGAACTAAGCATGATGTACGTTTCTTTGGAATACCTGAGAGCAAGAGAGTACAAAAAATGAACATACATCTCAAATTTTTACGTTCTTTTACAAAATTACACAGATAATTCACGTTTTCAAACCCAGTCAATGCTTTTCTGCAACTTCCAAGGTGATGTTCAAAAGAATTGCTCATATCCACTATTCCATATTTCTTGAGACATAACCAACAGAGAAGTCAGTTGCACTGTCTTGTATTTCCTTTGATCCATATGAAGTATATACAAAAATACTTTGGCATCTGCCAACTTGCATTTAACAAGCATCAATTCAGCTGCTTCATCACCACAATCTTTTGTGACATGCACTACACTCTGAGAAGCTAGAAAAGAAGTTTGTAAACAGTAACACATGATGTTCTAAATTTACCACTTTTTACAAAGGCCTCCCCTGCTCTTTAGTACCATGGTAAAGGAACAACAAAAATGTTACAACCAAAATATGAATTAAAGACTCCTTTGTGCTTGTTCCATTGGGTCAATATCCACACCTCTGCACACATTTCTCCACTTTAGGGTCTGAGGCAGCACCAGGGACAAAACATAACTCCAAGCAGATCAAGAATACTGATTGTTTTCCTAAAAGATGCTGAGATTTAAGCTTCAAGTTTCAAGTATTAGTGTTTCATGTATTACACCAAGCACTGCTCATGTGGAGCACAAGCAAGAAGCAAAGATGGCTGTCTCTAGAGATTAAGTAAATTCACACCTGTGATACTTTGCAGGCTATCCCAGTAATAACCTTTTCATAAAACACCACTTATTTGCCCTAAACTCCCAACCTACAGTGGTAGACAGCTTTTTCCTTCCTGTGAGTACACAGACACATGTATCAATTCATGCTTGCAGACACCAGGTTTGCAGGATTTTATAAGTATTGTTATATTGAATTAACTGCAAATTTGGATTTAGTGGAAGCAAATGAAGCCATTACATTACAAATTTTAACTCATGCAACTTCAGTATTAAACTTTGGAAGGTACTTTTTAACCCCCTCTAAATGGCTTTGTTTCAACTGACCCCAGTTGTCACACAATTTCTGCTACTGCTGCAGCCAGCTGCATTTAACCCTCCACAGACATGCACACACATATTCTGGCACATGGCCATGAACTCAGAAGTGAATGGAAAACTCACTACTGAATCATTTTTTCAGTCTCTCTGAGGTACTTCATAGTTCTCTGTGCAACATTTTCCAGTGTTTTCTACAGTCTGCTCTAAAAGCTCACTGGCAAGCCTTTTCCCTTTGTACTTCTACAGGCCTGGATCTTGCCCACATCAGGAAGGCTTAAGGGCTTGTCTCCTGTGGATACATTCCAGAACTGCAGCAGAACAGATTAAGAGATATGAATGTAAGTTACAACACAGGAACTCGCTGCCTTGATGGAATAATGCCTTCAGTTGACAACCTACACCAGGATAGTTAAAGTAGGAATTACTTTGGAATTCGAAGTGACTTGTTTTTGTGGACGACCACGAGGGGGAGTTACACCTATTTAAGTACAGCTGTAATGAACCAGATCTTCTGTTATGTCCACTTATTTTCCTTATCAGACAAACCCTACATCTTCCACCTCCCAATCTGAACCAGTAGTAACAAGAACAGTTACTGATAAACTGCTTTGAGATACAGAGATGGTAGGCATCTGCAAATAATCAGATTCCACAGTCATGCAGCTGTTTAGCAAACATACACAAAATGTGGTTTTACTTTCCTAAAGCCACCATCTGTTGTGTACACAAAACTAATCCAAATATAAAGTAAAACTCAAGAAGCCAAAACTCGGTCTGTCAAGTTGAAAGCTCAAAATTAAACTAAATAAATAAACATGTGAATGGAGGGAGCAACTGGAACTTACATATTTTTTTATTGCAGAAAACGAGATCCCAGAGGGAATATCCCCACTAGCCAGAACATCCACACCAGAGGCCCTAGGACTGAGTTAGTCATCTTCTTGCTCTAGTGTTGCAGTGTTCTGGTTTTAGCACATCATTATGAACAGCTGATCCATGAGGCAGAATTGTAAAACCATCTATCAGCTGCTTTCCTTGGAGACAGCCACTACTGAGACAGTAGCTCCACATCATCCTCTTCTGGAGGATTACTGTGAAGACACCATCCAGAAATACCAATTTAACACATCCCCAGCACAGCTCTTCTTGTTATACAACACTCCCATGCAGCAGTTATACAACACCACCATGCACTTCAGAGCAGGGCATGGTGAGTTACCACTGTTTTGGAGAGTGAACTTCACCTTGGGGTGAGACTTGTCCCCTTGACAAATCATCATCCTTTTGGGGAGCAAACACTCCCCAAAGATTCTTAGAGGGGGCAGAAACGTAAACTTGCACTAACACTAGGGCTCTCTGCACAAAATATTTTTGATTTGTGGAAGAAGCCCCTACATTATTCCTTAGGATTGCATGATCCTACTAAAAGTCAGTTATGATACAGGGAGCAAAATACTGCAGGCCTCAACCTCAAAACCCTGTGAGATCTTACATGCAAATATGTAAATCTCATGCCCAATTTTGAGAACAGGCAGGGGGAAGGGAGGGGGAAGAGCAAGACAGAATTAAAAAGAAAGCCTTTAAGCATTCCTGCTGAGGATCAAAGGAAAGCACTTCTATAGAGTGAAAACATGCCATTAAAATTCTTTCTTTGGTATGAATGAAGTTTGGACTGAAAATTGGAAAAAAAAATTAAGCTCTTAAAACAACAGAAGTCTCCTCCACCTCCTAACACACTGCCTTGTTACGGCTGCAAACTGAAATTAAACACCATTCCAGAAGTGAGTGACTCCTCCTACCCTGCTGCAACACTGAAAATCCCCCGAAAAGCAGAATCCTTTCACAATCCTGAGAAGGTTAGTTGCAATCAACTATGGACAAACTGGCACCATTACTGAATGATACGAAGAATGACATCAAAATATGTGACACTGCTACACACTGGTCCCTCTCAGAAAGAAGGCCCAGCAATGAAACACAGTAAGCTTTTACCATATTAATGCCAAATCTAACCACTAGAAGTGGATTCAACATGAACTTCATACAGAATGGAGCAAAGACCATTTCACCTGTAAAGCAGCTGTCTAAAAAATTCTCTTTGACCAAGTAATCCATCATCACTGCTGGACCACAACAAAGGCAGGCAGCCCACCACACAAGAGGCAGCTCAGAAATGTCTGCACAGCACCACAGTAGTTAGGAATATCAAATTAGAGGCCAGGCAATGGGAATGACAGGAGACTTGGAAGCAAATCAGAGAGGGTAGGCAAATTAAACCCTAACAGACACTGTTGTTCCCTGCAGCCACCCAGCCAGTTGACTGAGTAGTAATCCAACACTAGCAGTCAGGTTATAAGGGTGACAGGATGGAAAAAGAGAGAAAACTTCTCACTACCACACAATTCTTAATGAAATAGCTAACAAGAAGGAAGTTGGTAGCTATATGCAAGGCAAGCCATGAATACTTTCCAGGAGGAACTCCCTCCACACATGCACTAGGCACAAGTTACTGATAGCTGAGAAAAGTCAGCCATGGCAACCTAATAAAAATGGCTCTGTGGCCTCTCTGCCCTAGCAGCAGCATGACTGGAATGTCGCCCTGGTTTTCTAGGATTTTCTAAGCCTTCTGATCCAGATGTCGCAGATCGACACGAAGGGACACAGGCACACACCGCTCTCAGGTGAAGGGAAAAAAGGAAAGTTTTATTCTCTGACTCCACTATTTATATTTTTACAAGGGTGACAGTGGATTGGAAGGTGACAGTACCACCTCTGCAATGCCACAGGTCAAACCAACAGTCCATCAAATCTCTCTTCCTCCAGAAGGAATGAAAAACAATGAGTTGTTTACAGAAAAAGTGTGTGGGAAAATTCACTACAAGAATGTCAACATCAGAAGGCTTAGAAAATCCTAGAAAACCAGGGCGACAACTGGAAGGCACAAATGCATTGAGCCAAGTGCTGGCTCCATGGCTGCAGTTAACACACACAGTCAGAAGCAGCAGCGTACCTGAGGAGATAAAGTGGCAGACACTGCAGGAAGCATTCCTGAGAAGTGATGGCTAGAGAAACACTGCACAGCTCACAGCTGAAGCCTACAGCCTACCTTCCAACTAAAAAGCCCTCAATTTCTCAGAGATCTGCAGCAAATTCAGTTGCCTGCATACAAATGGCTTAACATTTGATACCAGAATTTCCCACACATCTACACTGGGTTGACAAAACCAATGTGAGACCAAAGCCTGTGCTATCCCAGGCTGGCAGGGAATTGTGATCATCCCAAGCAACACTAAAAACATGTTTCAGCAACTGAATCAAGCCCCTCCTCCAAGCTCAGTAAACAGTATGCAAATAAGATTTTAGTAGCAGTACCTTCAACACCACATATAATTTTTTTAAAGATAGAAACTTAATATTCACCTCATTTCTGTTGCACCCTTTGCATAGCACAAGACACTGAGCTTTTCAAGACCTGTGTTAAGATTTTCCCCCTCTCTTACCACTGAAAAGCCATTATTAAAACAGGTTCAAAACTTGTTTTACAAGCCTCTCACCCAGAGAGGCTCTCACCCTTCACAGGTATTGCTATGGGCAAAGTCTTTCCACAGCATGGCATATTCTCAGGGGAGCCACACTTACAGCTAGTTCAGGTAAGAAAAGTGCTTATTTTCAGTTCAAAAGAGTAAAGTTCTCTTTCAGTCAGAAGTTTCAGCATCCAGTCAGAAGACATCAGAATGCAAAAGCCACAATGGAGAATAGGGCTAAGAATAACTTCAGGTGATCCTCCTTAGTAGATGTAAGGTGACAGAGGAGCAAAGAGCATCTTCTAAATATCATTTTTGCACTGAGTTCAGGCAGGCCAGGATATCATAAACTATTTCTCCTGAGAATTTCAACAATTGTTCTGTCTAACAGTAAAGTGCCTGAGCTATATGTGATCAGCTCTGCCAAAATGCTCTGAATAGCCACATTGCTGTGCTACACCCATTCCTCTTCCACTCTAATACAGGATCTAAGGCAGGGTGGAGGGAGGAAGTCGGTAGCTCCCTTATATAGCGCCTTACCAGGAGCGCCACAACACTCTGAAGACACATCTACTCACTAAACATTACCAGTCTTGTCATTCAGTGCAACAGGTATCCCAAATAGTTTCTGAATGACAAATTTGTTACATACAATTTGGGGGGGAACACGGGGGTGAGAAACTTACGTCCATTTTGCGAGCAGCCGTGTCCTGATCATAGTGTCCCATGAGGTTTGGGAAAAAAGTCATATTGTAAGGCATTCCTGAACATCTGGAAATAGTAATTGGCTCACAGGTGAATAAGCTGTGCCCTTCCACCAGAGCTAGAAGTAAGCTGCAGGTCGCAGAGAACACAAGTGCTCCCATTTTGTCAGGATCTCCAACTTCAGCACATCGCTCTGTTCAGTAGTTAGACAGACCGGCGTTGCACAAGGATAAAAACACGCATCTTCCTCTGCCAGCTCCGGCGCAGGGCAGCAACGCACACAATCAGACTCCTCAGAGCTGCTTTAGCTATTGTCCCATTTTAGCCGAGCGCGACTTTGTTAAATCCCTTCTTCTTCGAGTCTGCACGTGCAAAGACGGGACAGAGAAGTGAACAGCAGAAACAACCCGACCGCGACCACCCGTCCGAAGGCCGAGCTCGGCCTCCCGGCCGGCCTGCAGGCGAGAGGGCGGCTCCGGCCGGGCCGGGTGCCCCCGCGGCGCCTCCCCGACCCCACACACCGCGCCGGGGCCGCGGCTCGCCGCGTTCGTCCCCCGCTCCCGCCCGGGCCCCGGAGCCGCCGCCGCTCCCAACGCCCCGTTCCCAGCCCCGCCCTGGGAAGCGGCGCCCGCGGGCTCGGCAGGGCAGTCGGGCCAGGACCCGGGGCTCGCCGGGCGCGGCCCCGGCGCCGCATCCCCGCCACGCCCGGGCCGCGCCCCCGCCGCCCCCTCACCGGGACCCGCCCCCGGCGGCCACCCCGCGGCAACGCTCCGAGGTGGAGTCGCTGCTCCCTGGGACGAGAGAGGGCCCTGACCCGCTGCCCGCACTCACCGGTGGCGGCCCCTCCGCGATGGCCGCCCCGCGGCACCTGCAGGATGTGGCGTCTGGCGGGCGGGGCGGGGCGGCTGCACCTTCCCGCCCCGGCGGTGCTGCGGGCCGGTGGCGGCGGGCGGGCCCCCGGCCGGGGCTGTGAGGAGCAGCGGGGAGCAGCGGGGAGCAGTGGGGAGCAGCGAGGAGCAGCGAGGAGCAATGAGGAGCAGTGAGGGGTAGTGAGGAGCTTTGGCCCGGCTATGCGGCCACGGCCCCGAAGTCGTCCGTGTTGTCCCAGCGCGCCTCGCATACCGGGGGAACCCAGGCTGAGAAGGGCTCCGGCACTGCAGCACAGACGGAAACGGCGTGAAAATCCCTTCAAACTGACTCGGCACTGGAGTTTTCCTAAACATCTCTGTAACGCACTGTATAAATTCTGTAGGCAATTTACAGAGTGTCGGGTGTCGGGCCATGAACCTGTCCCACCACTGGAAGCGATCTCGAGGATTGTTTCCAAACGCACCTCGGCCTCTGCCAGGCGGGAGGGCCCCGCGGCAGAGGGCGGCAGAGGGCGGCGGGCCCCGCGCTGCCACCTTCAATGTCGCCTTCACCGCCACCTTCACCGCCACTTTCACCTTCACCGCCACCTTCACCGCCACCTTCACTGACACCTTCACTGACATCCTTGCTGCCACCTTCACTGCCGCCTTCACTGTCACCTTCGCTATCACCTTCACTGACACCCTTGCTGCCACCTTCACTGTCACTCTCGCTGCCACCCGTGCTGCGACCTTTACCGCCACCCTGGTTGCTACTTTCACTGCTAGTTTTCCTGGCACCTGAGCTGCCATCCTGCAAAAGGCCCGAATCCTCAGGAGATGATGGATGCAGACAGTAGATGAGGCTACAGCTGAGGAAGAGATTGATATTAGAAGTCGATGTTCAACAATTGAATTTAATGAAGGAAAGGGAAGTAATCAGAAATATTTGGTGAGGAAAGGGATGCTGTGGTAAGAACAAAGGAAAATGACTATTCAAATGAAGGAGGAGCATTGTGGTGACTTTGGTGCTCAGACTAGTGCCGTCTTCCAGAAATGCAGCTGGAGGATGTGTGAACTGTCCTCCCACTGCTCCCACACCCGCTGCTGGCTGAGACCACACACACCAGACAAGTACTGGCCAGTAGTGCTCAACTGTGTTCACAAACACAGGCCTGAGCTAATGAGAAGTAAGTATAGAAATTCAGAATGTTACTAAGCAGAGGTGACCGAATTTCTCAGCATGGAGCCATCCAAGGTCTCATCAGGCTGTTGCTCAGCCATGCAAGTTGCTCCATGCTCCAGGACTGGAACAGGAAACACCAGATGCCGAGACATGCAAACCAGATTTAGGAATGGTTTGATGATGTTCAGGCAGCACTGCTTCTCTTCTAATGAGCCCCTGGATAGTCTGTGCAGTCTGGCACATTCATCCAGAGAATCCCTCCATGGATTGTGCTTGGAGAGCATGAAACCTGCATGTGGTTATTCAGAAGACAATAAGTATCTGGAAGCTCTCTATTCGCGCAGGTATTTTGTGTGTCATTGCCTGTGTCACCCTAAAGAAACATAAAACTGCTCCATGTTCCCTTACACCAAACCATTTCAGCACTTCTGTGAATCATGAGGAGGATTATATCTACCTGCTGCATATTCACATAGTTCTGGCACTTGAGCACATGGAGTAACTTGATACCTGGAATTAAATTTGCTGTACAAACAAGCAAATGATGCTAAATTAAATGTTATTTGCAGGTTGTGGAAGTTATTGTACTTCACTATTTGATAAACCCATCTGCATTATCCTTTGTCGTTGCTCCATTTCTCATCTTGCAGCTATCTTCTGTCCTAGTCTCTCAGTAGCTCTACCTATCCTGGAAATACTATATTTTTCTTTTCATGAGCTCTGAGAGGCCACATACTCCAGGGGTCTGGAAGTGAGAGCCCCAGGAGCATGGAAGGGACAGTTTCCCTACTCCACTTCTGCAGAAGTTCTTATTGGGAAGTTCTTGATCAGCCCTTGCTGAAGTTCCAGAGTTGCTCTCAGCTCTGGGAACAGCATCAGACACACTGAAACCTTGCAGAGACAAAGCATGTTCAGTGCAGATTCACACTCCACCAGGTTTCTAATGAACTCTATTTCCTTTCTAGTTCCATTGACTAAGGCATTATATAAAGTTATGGCTTAGTTTGTTCCATCAGAATGCATTTTTAACATAAATCTCTGAAAAACAGATATGGTTAAAGTAACATTCTTTTCCTTCCATAAAGACTCTCATGTTTTTATTAGATGACAGGAAAAGGCAGAGAACAGGAAGCATGAAACCTGTCTTCAGTCACTCTATTAATATACTTTCTTTGCTCAGAACCTAGTTGTTAAGCAAGTTATTCCAGAGGCTGGTTCTCAGAGTGTGATCTAAATATATTTGTTTCTGTCTCTATTAAGGTCTTGAATAACCAGAGGAGGAAATGTGAGCACTCTCTTTGGTATCTAGCAAAGCACCATGTGCTCAGCTGTATTGCTGATTAGGGATGCAGCTACTCAGATGTGTAAATATTTTTCTTACCTGGCACTGGAGATATTGTTAACATTCCAGTTAATATTGATTTGCTGATATTCCCTGGCACTGCCTCAAATAATTATAGTTTAAAATTTTTACTGCAGAGAGTATAAGGTATTTAAAGCCTTATTTAAATCCTAGGTCATCTTCAGATGTCTTTCATCAAATTTAGCAGAAGGGAATTCAGCAGTCATGCACAGCAGATCCCTTCCAAGCTCTGCTTGCTCCCACCATCTTTGCAATGGATGTTCTGGAACAGGCTTTGTGCCATCCCCTCCATGCCCATGCTCCCTCCAGCTAGCTTAAACCCACCCTCAGCAGAAACATTCACATCTTGCCTGGGCTATGAGCTAAAGCACCATTTTCTCCATCCAATTTTATTGTGGTGACATCCCTCCAGCCACACAAACAGCAAGGCGACCATGTTTACCTGCTGCATGAACATGTTGGTGCCCCATGTGCTTTGTGGAGGAGGGATCTCCAGCAGTGGCAGTTGTCAGGAAGAAGCCTTCCTCTCCCACACCAGGATGATGTGTATGGTGGTAATGCTAGAGTCTGCACACTTGTACATGAGCTTTGTCCTCCTGACACATCTAAAAGTTTCATAATTGAATTGCACTGAAGGAACATCGTACCAAAGTTTCACGTAATGTAATTTAAATGTTACAGATTTGCCAATTACGCAGCTTGATGTTGGCTGATTCAGTTATAAGGCTCATAATGTTCTTATTATTCTGCATTTAAAACACATTATTCATAATTTTTTGGAATTTAAAAGGACTAAATAGCCAGTAGATGGCACCAATCAATCCTGTTGTGAGATTTAGAATGGCAAAGTGTAGTTCTTGTCTTTTTTTCAAATGCATTTTGGAAATGAAAAAAACTAGACAAAACAGCATTACTGACAAAATTTTACTTTTTAACTTACAGTAATAGTTTTTGAACAGAATGTTTGTCTGAAGTCAAAACCCTACCATGTTATTGAACACATAAACTTGTGAGGAAGAACATAAAAATTTATTTAGAAAATCCAGTCTTTGATGGGTTAGTCCCTTCTGAGTACTTCTGCAGTCTCATTCAGCTGCATCAGCTTAAATCTTGTTTATAACATTTTCTTCCATAAAGCCTTTAAACTGTAACTCACCCCTCTCAACTCGCTACAGCAATGAAGACTAGAGAAGGAGTCATATAGAGAAAGACAGAATGTTGGTGCATTGCTCTGTATTAATCTCATTACTGGGTACTTGGAACCCATGTCATGTTCCTCCCTGAATAAAGAATGTTATTTAGACTTCAGTCCTTCAAAATATTACAGCTGTGTGGGTTGTGGCACCCACACACAAGAAGATGTTGATTTCTTTGATGTAAGAAAGATCTCAAGAAAGATCTCATCTTTCATTTGTCTGTAAATGACAACACCATGCCTTCACAGCATTGCTTTAATAAAACAGTGATTATGCTAATAGTATTTCTTTCCAAACAGGTTACCTCGCCTAGCCCCGGATATTAAGCACTAAACAGGAAGTATGCTTGTAAAGAGAAAGCTGTCCTAACAGTTTAAGGCCAAGGACACTTCATTCCTTGTGCACCTTTAGCAGCTGCCTTCACTCCTGATCAATCTGCAGCCCATCTGGGTGGGGGACAGTAATGGTAGCAGCAGCAGTGAGTGTTTTTCTTGCCAGAGCCCCTCTTGTCCCATTGTTCCTGTGGCTGTAGTGGAACTCACCTTAGACAATGTCACACAGACTGGGGAAAGAGAAATCTGTGTTTCAGAGCATGAGTGATTTCCTATGGAAAAGACTGATACAAACCAAATCTCCTGGAGCGGACAGGCAAGGTATAGGTGATTCTGACAGCAAAGCAGAAAATCCTGGCTTAATGAGCTATATTGTAGCTTTGAGTTTTACTCCCTCCAAAAGACCAACCCATTAATTTGAGGTGAACTGTCCATTTCAGTACAATGTGCAATTATTGAAGCAGAAGTGTCACACATAGGTAAAACCTTACAAAAAAAGGCCTTGTAAAATCATGGTTCAGGGCTTGTTACTTCAGCTAAGTATAGCTAACAGCTAGCCTGTCCCATGAGAACCTGCAAGCACGTCAGCCATTGCTCATGGAAAACCTGTGAAAATAAGAAGTCTATCCCGTGAGAATCTGTGAAGAATGAACGTGAGCATCTGTTGAAGAAGATGGCCTTAGCACATACACACACGAGCACCTATGAACCAATGAATTGAGTGGCAAGAAAGTTACTAACCAATTAGAATTAAACACAAGGCTTTTGAAAACTGCATAAAAATAGGCTGTGAAGATTAAAGTGCAGCTTTTGCTGCTTGACTTTGAAAGTGTCGTGTCCATCTTTATCTTCCTCACAGCTACACAGGAGTGACTTCACATAGATTTCCAGTGCTGTTCTTTAAGTTGGTAGTTCAAGATATTTATTGAAATGTGAGCATGCTAGAGATACAAGAAAACCATAGTTTTGGAAGTTCAGAGGCACCTACTGCAAGGTGATTCATGTCAGCCTGTAAAAGGCAGACTAATGAGCATCCACAACAGTGTTCCAGGACATTGATAATTATATCCACCCCTTAACCAGCTACTGTATCATCTCTCCTCATCATACTACTCCTGTGCTGCAGGGATTTCCCAGGTTCTGGTGAACTACATAACAGAGTACCTTGTAAAAATAAAACAGATCTGCCTGTAAATACATCCTCTCAACACCTTCTCCCAGTGGGAATTCTGGAGTAGCAGATTCACTATTTGCTAAAATATGAAGGAAGAAGTTCAGATAAGAAGCACAAATCTTTCATTATTATTGCTTTTCAATTACATCCTGTGGAATAAAGTTGTTGTTAATGTGTGGAAAATTCATTGGAAAGTGTCGTGATCATTGTATGCATTGCCCTTACAAACAGAACAGCAAGTCATTTTCTGTCTTTTTTTAGTCACTGTTTATGACAACAAAAACTTATTTTAATAATGGTTTTAATGCTCAAAAATAATATTTTTCCTAAGCTTGCTTGCAGGTGCTCCTAAACTATTATAAATAGAAGCATCATGCAGAATACTAAGCATGTTTTCAGCTGAGACATACAGTTTTGCCTGAGATCAATGCACAATACAAAAATGAGTCACACTTTAGATCTTATAGTAAGTATAACCACGTAAGAACTAATTTCTCAGGTTAATAAAACCTGCTACACTCCAGGAATTGTGTCAGCATAACTTTTAAATTAGGATTTGCAAAACAGGGTTCTGAAACCAGTTACACCATGTTCTGGGAGATAATGCTGACCACTTTTAAGGCTTCCAAATTATATAAACCTCATTTTCTTAGCCTCCTTACATGTTTTTTCATCCTTGATGTTTAAGATCAACCATAGTAGAACCAGTCAATGTCTGGAAACTAAGATTTTCCATCCAGACATTTGTAGTCAGATGATGGAGACAACTGTGTGAGTGTGAAAGCATCTCAAATACAAATTATAGCAGAAAATAAAATCATGGAATTATAGAATGGTTTGGGTTGTAAGTGGATCTTAAAGATCATCTCGTTTCAATTTCCCTGCCATGGGCAGGGACATCTCCAAATAGACCAGGTTGCTTAGAGCCCCATCCCACCTGGCCTTGAACACCTGCAGGGGTGGAGCAACTGGAACATGGAATATTGTCAGGCAAAAACATTAAAATAGACAAAGCCAATAATGAATGAGCTAAGAAAGATTTCAGTATGCATCAGTAGTAATCACAGTAGGTCATAAACAGAAAAAAAAGCTTCATTAGCGAGGGATTGAGTCTAACCATAAAAATGTTTTTCTGACTACATCTAGTTAACATACAAATTTGTCTTCCCACTTGGCATGCCAGAGTTTCAGTAATTCACAGATATCATCAACTGTGACAGCAGACAATTTGGGACACAAGGAGGCAGACAAGGGGCTAACCACTCTCGTGTATTTTTACATGACTTTTATACAAAGATTTCATATTTGTGCCTTCATTTCCCTTCTCAGACTTTCTGACATATAACTGAGTGTGTTCAACTTGAAGGTGAAATAGGAGGCCAAAAGTCAGAAATTAAAGCTTCAGATAGAGAAGGAAGGCCAGGAGCCAACAGGGACAGAGGGGCACGATTCTCTGATGCATAAGTATGAGAAGCAGAGGAATGCCAGGAGGTTCTTTGCTTCTCTGAGAAGAGTGTACGGCCTGCTGGGTGAGAGTTTACATGCTGGATGGAAATGGAAATTGTAAAGCTCAGCTGTGGGCAATTGCTAAGGATCTTACAAAGCATCCAAAATGGCAAAGCAAAGCAGAAATGTGGCATACAAGCAAGAAGAAAGGGGAAGCCTGAGATACCAGGTGGGATTTATGCCTCTCTGTGACACAGGAATCCTAACCCACCCTTCTCAGAGCCATCAGTTCCTGGATCCTAGAGACCTTCTGAGAAAAAGGAACATTTAGGATTCATGGGAAAGTTCTCAAGGCTTCCCTCCCAACAGCAGCCTAATCATCATTGTTATCTTTGTCCTCAGAGGACCCAAATTGCCCTTGAATGAGAGAGATGTCCATGTCCTCTTCCATGGAGCATGATGTGATGCCCTTGTCCTGCAACAGAACACAATTCAGAGCCCTCCAGTAGCAGAGGACAGTAACTTAGCAATGGATAACTGCTCATTATTGTATTTAACTGTTTTCTAAGTCCGACTCAGGGCTTTAATTTTAGTCCTGCACTGCAATAAATTCCATTCCTACCTGTGCTGGGCCATATGGGCACAAAAGACCACAGTGAGTCACCCTGTGCCACCAATTGCCATCTCATGCACTGATGATCCTTTGCTCAAGCTGCTTTCAGGCAGTTTCAGAACCTTCCAAAATGTTCAATGATCATAATATGCTAGAAGTATACATTCTTCTGGAGCCCTGTTTTTCATGGTTGCATTTAGGAAGTTTGGAACTATGTTCTATGTCTGGTCTAATTTCAGAGTGGTATCGTTCTGTAGAGCTGATACTTTCATGGTGGAGAGTGAAGAAAGGCAGAACAATCCCAGTGTGGTAGCAGAGGCCATAGGTCTGCTGAGCAGCAAGATGGAAAGTTTGATCATGGTTGGGAGCCACTCCAGACCTAAGGATACTGACAACACTTAAGAGAATAGGCCAACCAATCCATGTAAAGAGGAGCATGGACATCCAGAGATGGCAACCCTGTTTACAGAGGTCAGAAAGAGAAAGATATTCCATAGCAAAGGTATTGTAATACCCTTTCAAAATGTCAGTAGAGTAAAATCAATAGACAAGTAAAAAATCAGTTTAACTCACCCAATTCAATTTATGATGGAAATTCAATTGGAATAATGTTACTAGAATTTGTCAGTTTGGCCCTTGGATTCATAAATCCTTCATAAATTCAATTGTCCTGTGTCTTCTTTGTGCATCACCACTCAAGCAGTTATTTGCTCTTGAACAAAGGGACTGAAATTAATAACAGACAAAGACAGCATATTTTTCTATTCTCCTCTTTGTGCTTGTATTATATGAACATATGCCTCATATTTTGCACCAAATTGATTCAACTTCCTTAGGAAAACTCAGATGAAGCTGTTTAAGCAAGTGTTGTGGAGTAATTTATCCTAAAAACAGATACTAACAATTTCAATAGAAGTTAATAATAAGTTCTGTTATCATATGAAAAATTTAATGTATTCTTTTATTTATGCAGGTATAACTAGAACAACAATTTAATCCAATGAACCAACATTCCTTTAATTTCATAATTTGTATGTTTCCCTTGTTGCACTCTCCTCTCTGGGCCTTTTCTGGCAAGATATACATGTTGCTGCATCTCTGCCAAATGCATTGTGTCTTTTCTTCAGCCACTAGCAAATACAAGGTTTCTACACTCCTGTGAGTAAAGTGAATAATTTAGCTAAGCTTTTGTTTGAGCTCTACAAGAACTGTGTGAGTGAAGCTGTTGAATGCCAGGAACAAGTTCTCAAATCTCCACCAATTCAGAAGAATCTAAAGTTGCTTTATATTCAGGAGCTCTAGCTGTGTCAGTTGAAATGCTGCTTTTAACCAGGATCTGAATTTGAAAGCCATAAAAAGGGAAGAAAATCAAACCTGCATTACTAGAGCTTTCTGCTTTGGTACTAATTTGTAGTGAAGTAACATGGTTTCTTCTAGATTGTGGACTATTGTAGGAGAACAGCAGCAGCATAATCCATGTTGAATGAATGAAACCAGAGGCTCACTAATGAACAGAGCAAAGTAATTTTTTGGTATAAAAAATATTTATAAAATATTGTCTAAAATTATAGAAAAGTTATTTTTATGTTGTATAAAATTATATAAGCAAAACTGTAGGAAAAACTACAAATGCACTGATTTGAGCCCACATTTAAGTTACTTTATATCACAGTGCCAATATATATAGTGTATAGAGTGTGCAAGCCACACTCACTTTGAAGTTTTTATGCTAACAAAGTAGACAATGGGGTATGCAATGGCCTTAGTAGTATGAAAATCAGCGTCTCTTGAATCAGAACTTACCTTTGCTAAATGCAACCAAAATGGTCTGTTAATGGAAGGAGAAAGATATCACATAGACCTATTGCCACAGAATTATAGATATATGGAAGAAAATCACAGAGTAGAAAAAATTTATACTGATTTGCTCTGGTGTACTCAAAGCTTAAACTTGTCTGTCATGTGAAGATGGAAGTCATTATTTCTTTTGATCTCAAAGACATCCCAAACACCCAGCAGAGGTGGGAGGTGCTCTTACTTTTCTAAGAGTACAACAGGCAGTCTGAGAGCACTGTCAAGATATATTTTATTATACTACACATGTCAAAAAAGTGGTCACCTGGACCTGCTCCAGCAAATCTCCAACAGGTTCTTGAGAGCACAGAAATATATCTGAGCGGCACTACCTCTTCAAGTATGTGGGATAAACCCCACATGAATTTGAAGAGAAACAGTCCAAACAACTGAGCAGATATAAGCAAGGGTATCCTGAGCTAATAAGATCATAAATTTGCAACTGAAGATGTCCTGGAGCAGCACAGTTTTATTGCAGAGGGAAGTGGTTGTTTTGTTCCTGTGTGTTCTCCAGAGGTGAACTTGCACATGTGCCACATGTGCACAGATGGTCTGGGACTAGGATCCAGGAGCAGGTATTGAAACCAAGAGATTTAGCAGCATAAATTCAGCCTGTGATAAAAATGCATCTGTAACATGAAATACCAGCAAGAGCTTATTAGACAGAAATTAAAAATACCTATATGGTAAAGGCATAAGAAATTATTTCTCATCATGGATGCAAGTAATCAATGCATTGTAAGAAAAAACAGCATACAGACAGATGAGCAGCAGTGACGACACCAATTTTGTGCTGGAAAAAAAATATATACATATACCAGTATATATTCTGGAAGTTATTCTGTTATACTTGTTAAATATTCTTCTAAATTGTCAAAAGATTTCAGGCACAGACCTGGGACAGAAAATCCTTATCAGATATGAAATCCCAGCTAGAGCAGGAATGGGTATAAAGTGTTGGCTTCCACAATGGTTTTAAACATGTTAGTTCATCTGAAAGATGGTTTTGAGTCAGAAATATGAATAATGAATATCATTTGCATAGGACACCATACATGTACATTAATATTGCACTCCCTACATCCCAACAGTTCCCAGAGGTGATGATACTGCTTGGGTGGGGTTGTGGCTGTTCAGTG
Source organism: Ammospiza nelsoni (assembly GCF_027579445.1). Classification (NCBI taxonomy): domain Eukaryota; kingdom Metazoa; phylum Chordata; class Aves; order Passeriformes; family Passerellidae; genus Ammospiza; species Ammospiza nelsoni. The sequence goes on from NC_080633.1 coordinate 129,543,694, forward strand.
AGTTAATGAGAATTAATTTTGTCCCTGTGCTTTCCAGTTGTGACCTATGGCGTGCCAGAGCTTTAGTTTTCAGACCCATGTCTGAATTGGTAAAATTATGCTCTCAATTATACAATAATGTGTCCAATAATGTGCTGCAAAAAAGCTGTCATATTAATAGTAAAGAGGAAAATAATAAAGTGGAAAAAATCTTCTAGGAGGGAACTAATTTGAGGGCAAAGGAAATGCTACTGCACTGCAGAAGGGCTGGTTTAGGGAACTGCACAGGCCACAGCACCTAATGTTTTAGGTTCAAATCAGTCCTTGAGTCGAGCAATCTGAATATAAAATCAGTCCTTGAGTCGAGCAATCTGAACATGAAGCCGCTCACAAGTGTGACCTGGAAAGTTCTCCCTCCCTTACATGAACAACCCCAATATTTAATTTCCTGGTAAAACCAGATGAACATGACTAATTTCATGCCTTTTGTATTTGACAGCTCTTCATAGCTGATAAAGAATAGGCTGCTGCTTAGCTATGGTGCCTTTTCTTAAGCTGCTTTTTGACTGTGAGCAATCTGTTTTTTCTATCCAAGCAGTAATACCCCAGACACGTTTCCCTGTATCCAAACATGTGGGTGTTTTGCAGAGGTTAATGGAAATTAAATTAAAGCTGAATAATACTAATTATAATGCAAAAGTGTGCAAGCAAAGCTAATTAATACAACTGGCAGCATAGCTCAGTCTTGCCCTGTGACATCACTCTCTTTCTCTTTCTCCCTCAATCCCATTTTTTTCCTAAGCAGGGACCCACAGCAACCTAAAGCTACTTGTTTTATACAGTCTTGAATGGACAGATATACAGCAGCATCCCACTTTTTGCACTCAGGACTTAAATGATATTCAGTCCTCCAGAAATCAATGAAAATCTATTATGTTCTCCCTTTTTTCTTCTTGCTCATAAACATCCCAGTTCTACCATTAGTATTTCAGTATTTCCTAGATTTTAGTGTTTGCTGAGTTTTTCTGTGCAAGGAGTTGTTGCAAATAAACTTGGATTTTATCTTGATTAAGTGACATATGTCAACAAATGTAATTTCTGGTGGACCACCTCACTTTTTATCTTATATTAATGACCCAACTTTGCCATTAGTTTACCAAAGGGCAGAAGAATGGCTTTTAACTATGGATAGTATGCACAGGTTACTTGAAAAAAAATTGAAAATCAGAAGGAAAGATTTGAAAACTGGAGGGTGGTAACAGGGCAGAATGAGATCTTGCATCCCTGCATCTTACAGTACACCTTATTTCTTGCTAGCACCTTTTCCACATGCTTCACTGAGCCAGTCTAGAAAGCAGGCACCTGAGAAGGCACTGGTGCAATGAGGGATGCTTGGCCTGAGGACAATGAAAGTTTAATGTTTCAAAACTAAACAGTGTATTGAGTTCAAAGGCTCCACTTGCAAGGTATTGTCTGATCCCAGATTTTGAATCATCCTGTTTGTAGGGTTCCCATGGGCTGTTTCACGCCTGAGCGCTGGACTACAGCTTCCTTGTGTCCCTAAATCCTTTTTTGGCACATCCCAAAGCCATTCCTTTGATACTATTCTTCCTTTTCCACAGGAAACAAACCAGTTGTTGTGTCAGCATCCTGGCCAGGAATCAAAGAGAACAAGCAACTTGTCAGGCAACACCCAGGGCACAGACAATTAGTATGGGGAGGATATTTCAGCAATTGCCTTTTTGCTAGTAAGGAAAAATATAGCGAAAATTTCGTGCAATTTTGGAAAAAATAAGAAGCATCATCTGTAAAAGTTACGAGTTTATTTCTATGGCAGAGGTCAAACAACACCACAGCTACTTTTCCATCCTGTGCTCTCCAGTTCAGGCAGGAATAAGAGCTTTTTTTAGCTAGGTATTCTGGTTGCCTCATAGCTGCCTCATGGCATCTTAGCAGACAAAGTGTCTCAGATTCCCACTGTCTTCCACTTTAGCCATGACAGCAACCCCAAACTCTCCCATTTATAATTACAGAGGTACAAATGTATTTTGATCTCATAATCTCTCTTTGGCAAATACACCAGTTTCTTATGGGAATATATGTATTTTGCTTTCTTTCATATGACCAAGCAGTCCATGAGCCACAACCTGAGGACATCAGATACAGAAATATTCTGATTCCATGAATAGCAGATGTGCCATTCATTACACCTTTGCCCTCTTTGAGCTCAGCTTTAAAAGCCCAACCAGAAACACAGAAATGTGAAATAAGTGGAGTAATAAACAGACACTTTAAAAATGTTCTTTATTTTATTTTCAAATTTAAGCTCAATCTTCGTTAATCTGTAGAGAGTACAAAAATGTTCCCGTTAGTCTAGTTTGAATTTAGATGTATTTGTAAATAAAACTAAGCCTGCTTTTTCAAATACCATTTCTGTGCACAGATGATATATCTCATTCTTTTCATAAAGCATGTAAAACAAATTTCAGTTCAAACAATAAAATATTTTACACTTGGGTATCAGAATTACAAACAGAAATTAAAGGTTCTCAAAAAAATGTGCCTGAAGTGCAGAAGCACACACTAAAGACATTACAATATACACATGCAGAGACATGCACAAATAAATATGTATATGAGCATACTACGAAGATCAAAACTACATGTGTCCTGGTTTTTATGAAATCTCAGTAATTCTACCAACAAGAATGCATGTTTAATGCAGTACTCATATATTGCTTACACAATAATTATAGTCTCCTATTTATGTCAGTACAAAATCATTTCAGTCACACATTAAAATTGTGTGTCTTCCTTCAGTGTCCTACAGTGATGCTGAAATGATGAAATACATTAAGGAATCATAAGGGAGAAGATGAAGGAAGAGTGTAAGATAAAGCTGTACTGAGTCTTTGAGAACATTAATTTGCCTCATGATGAATTGGTATCTCTAAATCCTCTCTCTTTAGACAATATCCTCTTGCTTTTGAATGATTCCATTTCTCACATAGTGGAAGAAGATCTATCAAGATATATAGGAAAATCCTATGTATATATTGTGTTAGAATTGTGGAAATGTGACAAAATTCCTTTCTGTTTAAAATCTGAACTTAGATAAATCATAAGAACTCACCATGTGTTGGCAAATCATTCCAGCAGAAAGTGTGTTGTTTCAGTGTGCCTGTAGAAATCTTCACGGGCAGCCAAGGGATGTAAAATAAATTACGTGTCAATAATGCCTTTTTGGGGAAAATTACATTTAAAAAATCTGACATATAAGTCAGACATGCCCACAGGTCCTTCATCTGAAAGTCCATGTCTTTTAACATGGTATTTTATTTGATGTCTTTGAGCCATTTATATTTGAAAGATGTTGCTCAAAGAACAGACCCTGTAAATAAGACTCCTCATTTCTAGGAAGGCCACTGGAGTGAAAATGTCCATATGATCCTTTGGGCTTGCTTCTTCCACTAAAACTAATGTGGGAATCTATTATGAGGACTTTAAATTGTCTAAAGTGGTATACCCTAGATTCTGTCACCCTAATTATACAGAGTGGGGTATTACTTTATAAATTGGTTGTTTCTACTTGTGGTTTTCTCTAGTAGAAGGAAAGTAAACATAAGTACATCCCAATCTGTGTACAGAAGCAAGATCTACATATCCACAACATGCTCTTAGTTTTATTAAGGTCATTGCAAGCTTGCACATCAAACACTAAGAAGCCACCTAGGACAGAATGTAATTTCTTTTCAGTTACTAATGCCTAATGAATGAGAACAGTAATGTATTACATGGGGAGTGTGGGTAAAATTGCTTATTACTGAACAGGGCTTTTACCACAGAAGTTGGATCCAATCTTTGAATGTCATAAAGTTAATTTTCAGGATATAAACAGGTTTAGGGGATCTTGGAGTAGCTCAGGAACATTATCATTAGCAGGCCAGGGCAGGCAGCATCCAGCACTCTGCAGCTGCTGCCCCGATGGGAGATGTGGGCAGCAAGGTCTGTGCTGCTGCCCAGATAATTGTGTACCAAGGCCATCTCCTGCAAAGCACCCTGTCACAGCTCATGCTGGGAATGGAAGGCTCAAGAGCTGCCTCCCTGATGGCTGCTGGCGTGAGCCAGGGCTGCCTCATGTGCCATGCAGCTCATGGGCTTCCTTCTATGGTGTGACCCGAGCCGTGTGACACATCTGCTCAGCAATCCTCACAAAATAATTTCTTAGCTAATAAATACTCTCACTGACAGGACTCCTTTGTTCTTGCATCTACTCACTCTAATGTGGTATCCACCCAAGGCCACAATCTCTGGAACAGCTTCTTACCCAACAAACCTTCCCTTTTGCCTTCCTTCAAAATCCTGTTTATCCTTAAACACATCAGGATCATTAATCACTTTCTGTAGCTTTCTTGTATCATATAAGTTTATACTGCACTCTCTCTGCCAGTAAATCCTTTCAGAATATGCTATGGTATGCAAAATTCTGGCTCTAACTCTGGATTCCAGTTTGCCTTTTTGTTGGAGTAATTAATAAACAAATCCTATTGCATAGACTTGTTGTACAACAAGGAAAGTAACTCACACACATAAGCAGCAAGCTAATAAAATGATCCTAATACAGAATAAACTAGGGTTCAGTTCACAATTCTATTCTTTTATGCTTGTTTTGAACAGTTCTTTTGAATGGCTCTTTAAGAATACTAATATACATCCATATATATATATATATATATATATATATATATATATATATATATATATACACACACACATATATATGGATGTATATTATGGATATATGGATATATGTCTGATAGAGGAGGCAAATAAATTTACCTCTTTTATCTTCATAAACATGCAAACTCACAGAGAATATATATTATTACTTCCATATTAAGAAGTAATATGTTGAATTAATTCCTAGACTTCACTATACTGAACATTTATATTCTTTTTAGATATATATTTATTATAATCATAGAGTACTGTGGCACGGTATGCTCACAATGTATTAAATAAGTTCAGCACAGTGAATTTATTATATCTTATCAAAGAAAGTTAACTTTTTGAACTGACATTAGAATATGACTTTAAAGATTGTGGTTATTTTCTTGTAATATTAATGGTAACTTTTTTCCTAGGCAGACTGGGCTTCAACATAATCAAAGGGGCATTTATAAAACAACCAAGTAGCCACAACTCTACTTACTAGTTGAGACTAGGACCTGCAAGTAAGGCTGATCAATATGAAAGTTACTATTTTTAAGACCAAAATTATGTCAATACAAACAATAAATTAAAACTAAGTAATTGAACATTTACTATATAAAACATTACTGTATGAGTTAACTATATTTAACCTATATATATAATTGAAAAGAGATTTAGTGGAAGACTAGACTTTAGTCTCACTTTCTTGAGATGTCTGGGCTTGTGTTTTAAAATATGTGAGTGCTTTAAATGAACTCTGGGTTTAAATGTCCACACTCAAAACAACTTTATGACTAAAAATTCAGATTCATTTGTTCATTTCCTGGTTTTAATTGTGATGAGCTGTACCCCTTATTATCCAGCCTCATCTTAATAGCAATGTGGAACAGGACATACACAAGGGATAACATGAAAGTCAGTAAAAAACAAATATAATGGATTTTATGTGTACGTCTGTGCAGTGCCACTGCTTTAGACAAATGACTATGTCTGTTCTTTAGACAAACACTGTAATGCCTACGGTGCTTGCAGCTGGTTTCCACAAGACCTGCTTCTGGAGGCACTCAGTAGCAGCTGCCTGCTGTATTCAACCTGGAACACGTGGAGATCTTCATGTCTTCAGTGAACTGACATTTAAAGTGCAGTGAAGCTTTGTTAAGTCCATCCTCACCTGCAATTTTCTTCATTAATTGGCACAATTCTTTGTTTTTCTTCTGTCACTTTGTCTGATGCCTTTTGTAATGTTAATGGCGACTTCTTGTGTGGATGTTTTCTGTGTGTCCCATTTACTCTGTGAGAGTTTTAAACAGTACAGTGAGTTCCACAATGACAGCAGAAAGAGTCACTGGTGATTAACCCCTAATTTACAAAAACAGTTCTATGTAATAAACAGAATGTCTCCAGCATCCTTCTCACAGCACTGTGGTGCAGAGCAACTGTCTCATTCAGCGTGGACACAAGCTTTTATCTGCTGCAAAGGCAGTGGATGTCAGTAGGCTTTGGATCAACATTCTTGCCTATAATTATCATCTCTGCATGTGTGTACTGTAAAGGCAGAGCAAATAAATCTGGTTTCAGTCCAGAAGTGAAAATGAGAGATTCCTTTTCATGTCCCTGTGAATAGTGCATCATTAGCTGAGCTTGAATTTTCTGTACTTGATTTTATGTTTCTGACGTGAAAATATAGTTTTAAATTACCATTTCTGCCTGCATAAAAGATCCAAGCACAATATATACCTTTCAGAGATTCATCAGTTTATTTTCAATATTCAAAAAAGTCAATCTGTCTGAGGCATGCAAGTGCATCCCTAATTTAAATTTGTACTTTTCCATCTCCCAGACTGCTTGTTGCCATAAGCAACACACCATAATGCACAGGAAACTGGATAGGTCTAATAAAGTGTACCCAGATCTGGGCTGATAGAGACACATAGCTGGGTTAGGTGGGTTTGATTATTGCATTGCCAGTGTTCCATGAGACTATTTGTCAGTGTAAGGAATGCCAGGTAAATTAGACATTATTTACATGGTAAGAGTGCCAGGTAAAATAACATCTGATAAAGTTCAGCCATTGACATAAATGGAAGGTTCATATATATCACAGAGAAACACCTGGAGTTAATTTGTTGCTGTGTATTATTTCACATTTCTGCAGCCTGAATACACCAGCTCCTTTGCCATTTGCTCTCCCTGTGCTACTGCTCATGCAAGTCCTTGCCAAAGACTACAATGAGAATCAAACCAGATTATTGTCAGTCAGGGACATAATCTGGGTACCACCTTTTCTTTGGGGGGATATCTGACCAACCTGTTACCTTCACTGGTATTACCACTCCTTTCTTTATTACCGTCATCATCATCATCAATCTTTTACTTCTAAATTGTTTTGACATTACAGTCATGAGAGGATAATAAAATTTCTCTGACTCAGCGTCAAACCTTTCCCCCTCCAACAGCACAAGCTGTACCCTGCCATAACCAGGTATCAAGGGATAAGGCAGATGGCTGCTTTAGAGCTTGATGTTGGAAAAAGTGAGAAACAGAGAGGTGACATGATTTATCCCCTGCTAGCCCACAGGCTGATGGCACAACTCAAGCCTTGCAAGGGCACCATGTGCTGCATTGCACTGTATTCCATAGCATGTTGAGACAAAAGGAAAACTCTATTAAATGTGAATGCTCAGGGAGATAAAATGGGTACATTTTGAGCTGCAGGGGAAAATCACCTTTTCAACTCTAGACATCTAAACTTAAGGTGTTCACATTACATGCTCACCTTATGGTTCCCTAAAAGTGGAAAAACAGAGATGCAGAATGGCAGACCAGAGCTGGAGCCTAAATTAGATACTACTCTTTCTCTCTAGGCATATATATTTCTTTTTTTACTATAAGAAGTTTAAACAACTTATTATGTACCTGCATTGGATGTGGAGAATAATGTAAATGCTTTAGTTATATCAGAATTGTTTGGCACTGAGCTGCAACAGCAGAGATACGTGTTACTGAATGTATCTCAGCTAGAAAATGCAGGAGGGTATCTTCAAAGTCATGGGGCCTCAGGGCAGGAACCCACACTTCACTGAGTAGTACCATCACAGTCAACACTCACATGATTAATATGTTGTGGGAATTTGCCCGTACTTCCTACTAAGTGCAATACAGAAGTAATTTTCCATTCAATTACAAAATTAGACAATTTTCTCCAACAGTAGGACAGGTGCAAACTGTAATTATGAATTGTGACCAAGTCTTTTTCAAATTGGATTGATAATTGTGTAGTTCTGTTCGACCATATCCAACCTCACCAATTAAGATTTCTCTGTGGGCTAGGACAAGCATTTGGGCTTTTCATTTACAGAAATCCCATGGCTCTAGATGTCATGCTGCTGTGGAATGTGCCCCTGTCCACCTGGAGGTGCAGTATCTCATGAAAAGATACAGCAGTATCTGATGAAAAGATACAGTATCTTTTATGTCACCTGGGAATATCTTTGCACTATAGCAATACAAAAGATAATAATACAATGGAGCTATAAAATAAATAGACATGTACTGATGTGTTGTGTGTTGGCAAATGCAAGGTGACGTTCAATCCAAATTCCCTTTTTCATTTGGTTTAAGGATGTGACTCTCAAGATGGGACAGCTTCTGATGGGGTGGGTGTAGCTGTTCTGCCACATGCTGTGCTGAGGCACTTTCTGTGGAAAAATGTCAAAAGACAAAGCTCAGCGAGGAGGAGTGCCCACACTGGCAGTAATTCAACAAACTGTGCACGCCTGAGGAGCAGAGACACCAGGGGAGCTTGTTCATGTCTGAGAGAGTCAAGAAACAAAGGATGGAATTGCACAGAGGTGTTGCAGTCATTCTCTGTTTAAAACAACACACCTAACAGGACTTAAGCTGAAGGAATGACCCAAATGGCCAATTGGCCATCCTCCAGAATGACCCAAAGCTGAAATTTGCTTGAACTTGAAAATACATCTTCCTTTTCAAGCCCCATGTAGTGTGCTAGCAAAGTAAAACCTGTACAATATTTGCATGTGTATAAAGTTAGTCAAACTCCATTTAAGTGTGAAATTATGTCAACTGAAACTCTTTCCCCCATCATTGAAGAGAACAATATAAATATGACTTAACAGGGGAGGGAAGTCAGAGGAGACTCTTCCTTTGTGTCCTGGGATGCTCAACAGGCTGTACCCTCTCCTCCCCCATGGGGACTCCTGTCAGGTAAGCTTTATTCACAGTAATACTATTGCTTATGCATTCTGATGTCAGTGCATTTATCAACAGCACTTTGTGGACCTTACTGTGTCCAAGAGGCAAGAAATTGCCCTGTTTGTGGATGTGGAGTCTTAGTGAGTTTGCCCAGACTCACAGTGCAATGCATGTCAGTTCTGCACCAGGGACTGCACTCCTGACCACAATTACTGGGCCGCCCCTCTGTGCCTCTGGCACCCTCCCAGACCCAGAGTGCCAGAGTGCTCACCCAGAAATATTGTCTGTGAAGGTCTCCCAGGATCTCAGAGAGGCAGGTAATACTGAGTGAGGAAGGGAGGGCCCCCAGGCCCACTACATCTGCAGACAACACAGAAAGCAAGGGGGGAGTTTGCCTTTCTGATTTTTTTACGTGACAGAAGAATTGGTGTAGTCAGCAGGATTGCCACGGATAAACAGTTACAGAAGTATGAATGTGCTCCTTCCCAGGCAGGAAAGAAATGGCCCAAAAATTCTGGAAATACAAAGCAATTATTTATGCAGTATTGGAGGCTCACTTATCTTACATGCAAAAGGCAATTAAAGAGTCCTTCCCTCAAATATGTTATATATAGAACATGCTGCTTTGAAATCAGAAAATGGAGTATTAAAGTCATCACTGGCTTTTGAGAGGGAAATAAAAGAAAGATTGGAAACCCAATAACAAGCTTATAACTGAGAAACATAATTTTAAGGATCTGTTTGCTTCAACAGAGCATAGGGAAAGACAATTATTGTAGAAATTAGGTAGGAAAAAAGCACAGCAGTGTGAAACAAAATCAGGGAGAGGAAATAGAGGGCAGAAAAACAACTGAATTGTTACTATCTTTGGAAACTGAGCAGCTGCACAAACAGTTGCAGAAAGAAAAGGAGATAAAGCAAAAACTGGAAGAAAAGGTAAAAATTATGCTTAAGAGGGCTGCCATTCCAGCCAGCATTGTACAGATAAGAAAACCAATTTCATCCCTTGGAGAATGGTGAAAAGCTGAGGGGACAGTGGCCACCCACCATTGTCTGCAGGAGACTGAATGCCAATATTAACCCTTTAACTACTGCTGTGCCAAATTTTGTGGAACTGTAATGCAAATTCAGGGAGTCACCTATTCACAGAGGGCAAAACTGGACATAAAAGAAAACATAAAAGATGTTATTTATGATTCCACTCTGGAAATACCTCAAGGCTCAATTCATGCTCACCCAGAAGGAAGTGCAGTGTACCTTTGACAGATTCCCACAGGGATTTAAACATTCACCCATGACTGCACATTCTGTGATTGCCAAACCTTTACAGTCTCCCTCTCCCTAGATGTGAAATTCCATGATATTGTAGCAAGAGGAGACTCCCCTGAAAAAGTAGGGGAAGCAGCAACAGCAGCATGGCAAGCACTTCTCAAAGTAGAAATTGAGATTCCCCCAGAAATGCCAAGGGCCATGTAAAGGACTTTATCTGCTATATCTGCAGATAACCCAGAAGACAAGGAAGCCTTCTTTCCCCAAATTTTTAGTTAACACCTTCTCATATGAGAAACCAAGGAAGCAGTAAACCAGCCATAGATTTTGGCTTTCTTTAGTCTGCAGCAGCTCAGCAGCTGCTGTGCAAACAGGGCAGGAGTGGAAGGAAGGCTGTAGGAGGCAGGTGGGTGGGTAGGCAGCTGTGGCAGGAGAAGGCTGGACTTTGGTATAGCCCCAAACCTTGTCCTTACAATGTATACAATGTACACAACGCATAAGTGAGGGGGAAAAGGGGGAGGAGCTGATCCAAAGCCTACTGAAGTTATTGAAAAGACACCCATTGACTTTTTCAAGTTTCATGTCCAGCTTTGAGTGAACCAGGGTTCATGCAGTGCACATATTTTAAGCAGAACAGCAATTAAGGGAAAACATGTTCCTTTTCAGATAATTAATCTAAGTAGTTTGTATGATACATGCCACAGCTGGACTGAGTTGGAAAGAAATGAGCATGGGGGCTTTTTTTTACTGTAGCAAGTGTGTGTTACACTGATTGACAAATAAAACATCAATTCTGTGGCTGTTCAGGCATGAAGCATTGCCAGACGTGCTCAGCTCCATCACACCATGCCTGTAGTGCAGCCTGGCACCATTTTCTCACACCTCAAGACACTGAATACAGTTTAACTGCAAAGAGAAAAGCTGTCACAAAAGTAACTTAGACCTGGTTGAAGCTAGTGCTGGGCAATAGTGACCATAATTCTCATACCTCAGTGGTCCTGAAGCCATTCTGTCTCTGTGCTGTAGTTCCCATGCTGTGGACCATGGGGTTTGCACACTGAGAGCCACAGTTGCTCCTCTTCTCAGCATTCAGCATTCCAGCTGTGGCTGATGCTGTAGGTACCCCTGTGTGAGCCAATTGGCCATCCTCCAGAAGACCTAGCAGGGACACATGGAATTGGGCAGTTAATACTGAGGAGCAGTTTGAGCTGGCTCTGGAGTGCCTCTGTTTTGCCTCATTTTGTGGTGGTGTCAGTGATGCAAGGTGTGGTACAGTACCCCAGTGAGAGCAGTCTACCTCCCTGTGGCATCTTCATCCTCACACTTTACATCATTTGGCCTTTTTCCTATGGTCCACTGCTCTGGGAACCATTGGCTCAGGAAATCTTGGGAAAACAGTCAATGAGGGCAGCGTGTCAGTGGATTTTTGTCACCTGCAGGTCTCCGCTGACTTCTCTACACACACACCTCCTTGCATGAGCAAGAGTTGAACTGAAGACCCAGAGAAGGCCCCCTTAGATCTGTTCCAGTTCTGGGAAATGAAGGGGTTAGATGTGAGCATGGCAGATGATACCAATATGGATGAAAGGCTGCTTTATGCATGGCCTTGCTTTACATATTTTTTTCATTTGAAGTTGAGAAATTTAGAAAAAAATTATTTCATGTTGTTTTGCCTATCAGCCATCAAATAAATGAGTAGTTTGCTTTCTGCTCTAGCTGTGTGCATACACATGAATTGTACAATATGATATTGGACAGCATAGATGAATTTTCCCATCTTACTGCATTAACAAAAACCAGTTGTTTATGGTGGGTGCAGAGTACTCAACATCTGGTTGCAACAATGGGTCTGAAATCCAAATACTGGGGGTAAGTGGGGTGGATGACTGTTGCTCTCAGTTTAGTTTTTGTCAAAGCTTATTTATGAAGAGCTTTATGTTAAAAGAGAAACAAAGAAGGCAAATTTACTAACTGGCAATGCAGGTATCAAACCTAGAAAAATTAAGGAGTCACAGACACTAAATGAGAAAAAGTATGTGGGAAAACAATGACAAGCCATGGCTGTATGAAGTGACATTGTGTCATCAAGACCTTCTACATTAATCAGGCAGGAATTCAAGTGCTGTGTTAAAGATATTAAAAATGAAGCAAAGTCGTGAATTCTTTCTCAGAAATCTGTAAGAAAAGATGATTTTTCAGTAGAAAGCAACATTTGTCAGTATTAGCTAGCAAAAGAAATGACTGAATTCAATAAAGTTTCACCCAAATATTCAAAGCCTTGGTCTTGAAAATATATAAAATTTTGTGAATAAAAGGTCTTTAAGATCTCTTCTGACTCAAGCCATTCTATGATTCTGTGAGTTAATGTCTGACTACAAACTAGTCACTGCATTTCCCTGAGCAGTCAGAAGATGGAGGCAGAGTATTCCAAAGACACTTGCAATGGTGGTAACTAAGAATGCTGTCATGTAGGTTTTGATTGAAAAAATTTGAACTGAAAGTTGAAAATACTATAATTTATTTTTCACAAAAATACTTCTGTCTTTGGAAACTGCCTTTTCTGCTAGATATAAAAACTGGTGTCGTTCTTGTGTCCAAGTTTAGATGCAACTTCAGTAAGGCAACAGTAAACTTCACCTCTCCTGCATCTCCCAAAATTCCCCTCCTAGCTGTGTTTTAGGCCTTACCTCTCCCTGTCACTGGGCAGGACCGGAGGAGAGGCACCGATGCCTTGGTGCAGAGCAGCGAGTGGCACAGGCTGGAGCTGCAGACAAAAGCAGCTGCCGGGCAGGGAGATGGAGAGGCAGCGAGCCACTGTGAGTCAGAGCTCCAGCCAGGAGCTCACTGCTCCACCTTGCAGTGGAGCTCTGAGAACCAGCTTGAGCACAGCTTTCAACAGGCAAACTGCACAGGAATTACTCACTAATTCCATTAATTGAGTCTTTGACATTTCAAACTTCCAAATGATGAGTTTTTCCTTCTGTGGAGTCATCCTATGAAATTACTTTCCACCATGTATCTCTTTGGCCATCTGGTCTCTGACTAAATTGTCTGGTGAAACATCTGTCAGCTAAAAAGCCATTTTGTTATTAAGTCCAATTGTTAATTTATCAGATTGTGTTGCATCTTTTGATCTTGCACAGAAAAATTTTTCTTACATTAATCCATTTCCAGAGGCAGATGGAAAACCTCAATCCTGAAAATGTATATCTGGTTATACATCAAATATATATCTGCCTACAGCTGGAGGTGCTCACAGGCTCCTTCCCTCCCTCTCCTTTACCTGGGCTTTCCTTCTCCTTTGGGAGTGCTAATAAAACGTCTCTCATTATGGTCTAGACTAATTTCCAACATGGACACAGAAAGCATTACTATCAGTCTCATTACCTAGCTAAACACACCTGGAGTTTTATGATGAGTGAAATGCATCATTTCACTTAATCACACTGAGGAGCAGCAAAAATATTTAGGCAGACTAAATAGAAATCCTCATGAAAAGCATTTAAAGGTACATGAAACATGAGCTGAAATGAATCCTCACTTTTGCTTACCAAGGTTCAGCAGCTGGAATTGAAGTTAAACATTCCAAGTAGTACCTTGCACATTTGTCACCATGATATTTTCTGAAAAATCCCTTCACCAGGATTTTTCTCCTGAGAAGCTGAGAAGCCTCAGAAACAAAATGTAAACAATAATTATCTGATTGCTTGGAATGTGGTTTGGAGGCTGCTTACCAACAGGTGCATCTTTGATTGGTTCCCTGTGAATTGTTTTTACTTAATGACCAACCCCAGTCCAGCTGTGTTGGACTCTCTGGTCACTCACAGGTTTTATTATCATTCTTGTCTAGCCTTCTGAGGTCTCCTTTTTCTTTTTTTAGTGATAATGTAATGTAATATAATATAATATAATATAATATAATATAATATAATATAATATAATATAATAAATATATCAGCCTTCTGAGAACTTGGAGTCAATTCTCATCTCTCACCTTGTCCTGGGGACACACAGCACTGCAGCACACATTTATTTTTTAAAATAGTGATTGACTACTGGGATAATTTACAAAGGCTTAGGCAAAATGTCAACCATTGGAAAGCTGTAAATTCAGTCTCAATGTCCCAAAGGTGTGTTCCTTGTGGGAATTAACTCAGGGAAGTCCAGTGGGCTGTATGGCCTGGTGCCATTCCCAGCCTTACAGCATAAATATACAGGAGGATACTGCTGACGTAACCAGTGTAACTATGATCATAAAGTGCTCTGGCTTTAATGTATCTGTATGCATGTGAAAAAGTCATCACTCACATTTATGTTCACTCTAAAATGAAGGCAGTAGCTACATTAAAACTTCATGCCATCAGCCATCAATCTTCTTCTAGATAAATCCATTGCATTTTTCCATCTTTTCCACACACAGTGTAAACACTCAGAAAGCATTCAGGCATCAGCATTGTGCAAATGTCAGATATTCATGCTTTTAGTACTGCAAGTGCTTGAAACAATTCTGATGGCCCCCATGGGAAATGCTAGAAGTTTACTAAAATGAAAAGTGCAACATGAGGACATTATCCAAGCAAAATGTACAGAGACAGAAACACAACTATATACACTGTTTGGAAACTGGTAAAAAAACCCACAATCAAAATATTTCAGTCAGTCAATGAAGAATGGGCTGGTTATTTTTCTCTCCAGTAGCTATCGTACATCTGGACCAGCTAGCCTAAATCTTCCATCTCCCAAGAGGAGAAGGAGCCAGGAGGAGGCTCAACATTGCTTTGTTTTAATCAGCTGCTTCAAATGTGAGGCTCAGTTAAGCAAACAGCAATGCAGAGGGGCTCAGTGAACTCAGGAAAAACTTTAAAAGTAAAGTCCTGGCTCACAGCCTCCAGCTGTCCATGTTAATTGGTAAAACACCATTCCTTCATCTACCTCTTTCACTTACTTTTAACCTGTGTTTTTCCTAAACAGAACAGAAAAGGCATTGTGGCAGTCTAGGGAAGCAGACTGGTGTTTTATTTTGTAATGTATTCATCAGAAGATAAAATTGCCTCATTGCATTATTTCGTTGTGCACAGCAAGGGACCAAGGCCCTTGTTTCGTGTGAGACAGCTGCTGAAAAATGGACCCACACACCAGAGCCAGAGATCTGCTGCTGTACAACAGAGAGGAGGGGTGCTGGGTGCAGGTCAGACAGAAACCCTTACAGTAAACGGCTGGCTTTGAGCACTCTGTTCCTGAGTCTTAAATATTACAGATTCAATTGAAGATAAATTCCAACTTTCAATCCCAGATTTCTTTTCACTGGAATCTGTTTTAAACTGCAGGGACATTTGAGGGAAAAAAAGTTGGAACGAGCAATACCATTTCTGTTTCTATGAAGAGATGTATTTCGAGAACTGATTACAGTTAAAGAAAAGAGAGATTTTGGCCACTTCAATGATGAATTTCTGCCTAGTAATTCAGCATTGAAGTGCTTTATGTGGAAATTTTGGAAATTTTAATCAATGAACAACAGGGCAAGCTGCACTCTGAACTGTGTTTCCTGTATGCAATACATTGCTCTTCTGCTTTGAGATTGGCAGGAACCTTTGCTTAAATCTAATAAAATTTTTATTTTTTTGCTGTGAATTCTACATTCCTAAACTGAAAAATGCATAATTAGAACTGTCTGTAAAGTGTAAATACACTCCCAGGGCAAAGAGAAAACAATTTTAAAATGTCCTGAATCAGGATATGAAGACTGGGACAGGGCAAAGAGTGCTGTTTCCACAAAAAGAGTCATTTTGCAGAGCAATTTCCTTCTCAGCATTTTGCAGGCAGGGTTGACAAAACCACGACTCAGGTTTCCTGCTCAAACACTTTCAGGCACTCTCCCTCTCTCACCATCCCTCCTCCCACCACCTGCTGCAGAGACAGAGTAAAATCCCTTCCTTTAGTTAATGACAGACCTTTGGCTCTCAATAACTAGGAATATTTTTGCCTTTGAAGATTTCGGTGCTGCAAAAAAGAGGGTTTTTTTCACAGGGAAGCAATTTGGAGAGATGGTTCCAGTTCATCTTTCTGCAAATCGTCTCTATTGATGCTCAACAGCATTTCTGCTTCCTGGTGCTGTGACAGCTGGGAAAGTCTTTCATGTAATTCAATCCTGTATGGGACATTTTCAGTGAATTTTCTTTAGCAGTGGGTAAATTATTATACTGGGGTAAACTGTGGTTGATCAATCCTAGCAGGTCTGCCTTAGACTGTAGGGAGGGTTTATCAAGGCTGTTGGCCACTAACTGAATGGATGCTAATCGGAGCCTGAGAGGTTTTGTGCAAAGATGATCACAGTTTAGGTTGGCTGGCATTACAACTCTTGCAGTGATTTGAGAAAATCACAGAACAGACAGTGCAATGAAGAGGCTGCTGGGGAAGGAGGAAGCACCTGGAGAGCCCTGTCCAGCCCCTGCCCTCCCTTCTGTCACAGGGCTGGGGGTGGCTGCTCCCCCTGAGACACCAGAACTGCTCAGGAGGCTTCATGCAGTATCAGAACCACCTACTCTCAAACAACATTGAAGATTTCCCAGCAATTGGGTCTGATACCTCTCGCAGAATAGCAAGCTGAAGGGTCATAGAAAAAAAATTCTCATCTCTCAATTACCTTTGACACTTTTACTTAAATTCTGCTATCTATGGATGCATCCTTTTTTTTAAGGCAGTCAATATTTATTAAAAACCAATTAATTTAAAAATACTTCCAGAGGTGGTGGGGTAGATTGCTTAGCATAATCAGATGGGCCAAATAAGTATTGGTGCCATTTTTTAACTGAAATGTGAAATTAAGCCATTATTGCACTATCAAATACAGCAAAGGTGAAAATGTGTGGAATGGAAGCATTAACAGCTAGGGTTGGGCTGAAAAATACGGTCATTACAAAAAGCTGTATGTATCATCTGAGTCTGATTTTTTCCAATAATTTCAGTGATCTCTTGTGGAGCAACAAATAGTGGTTTAGGCCAACACTGTAATCCTTGATCACCTTCTGCACCGAGCAAACACCAAGAATATGATTACTGTACAAGAAAATCCAAACAAAGGTTGTAGTGCAGTGTAATTTTCCTGCCAGAGAAGAGCAGAGTGAGAACATGTGAGAGGAACAACCCTGCAGGCACCAAGGTCAGCAGAGAAGGAGGGGCAGGAGGTGCTCCAGGCACCGGAGCTGAGATTCCCCTGCAGCCCTTGACGCAGCCCGTGGTGAAGCAGCTGCACCCCTGCAGCCCCCTGAGGTCCAAAGGGATGCAGAAATCCCCCCACACCTGTGGATGAGACCCACACTGGAGCTGTGGGTGCCTGGAGGAGGCTGTGGCCCTGTGGAAGAGCCAGTGGAGAGAGGGCCCTGCCCCAGGCTGGAGCAGCTGTCCTTGGAGGGCTGCACCCATGGCAGGGTGACCCACACTGCAGCAGTGCTGGAGCACAGCTGCCCATGGGAGGGACTCACCCTGCAGCTGTTCACACAGAGCTGCTGCTCCTGACATGGACTCACTTTGGAGAGGTTCATGGAGAACTGTTTCCTGTAAAAGGGACACCCCTCTTCTCCCTGAGCAGCAGGAGAAGCCTCAGGTGATGAACTGACCATAAACTCCATTCCCTGCCTCCTTGAGCCACTGGGGGAGGAGGTAGAGCTGGGAAGGAGGGCTTATTTTACTTCTCATTATCCTGCTCTGATTTTGTTAGTGCAGTAAATTCATTTCATATTGCTAAGTTGAGCCTGTTTTGCCAGGGACAGTATTTAATGAGTGATCTCTCTCCCAGTCCTTAACTCATGAACCCTTTATTGAATTTTCTCTCCTCTGCCCAGCTGGGAGGGGAGTGAGTGAGTGCCTGATATCTGGTCCAGGTAAACCCACAACAGTGTGTTGAATGGGAAATGGCAAAGGCACTGCTCTCACACATTCTCTCTCCTCTGTCCTCTCTCCAGCTGCTCTTCTGCAGGTTCTTCCCCCCATTACTTCTTAAATATATCTCAAAGGTGTCCCCCCGACTGCTGATGAGCTAAGCCTTGGCCAGTGCTGGGTCCATCTTGGAGTTGCCTGGCTCCTCAGGACATGGGGAAAGCTTCTGGCAGCTTCTCACAGACACCAACCCTGTACCCTGCTCCCACTACAAAACATTGCCACACAAACACAATGCATTATTATACCCAAGGTCTGGACTAACATGGAAAGGGAATGGCTGCAATATGTCTACAGTCCAGAAGAACTGCATTTATTCACTTTCACTGTAATTCTGAACTGTAATAAGGCTATCTCCTGAAAATATCACATCAGAATCACTGCTATAGTTGTTTATTAAACATACCAGATTTTGAAACAACCCATTAATAAAAGAACATAAGGGCATAAGAGCACAAAGAGATCCTGATATTCCTATGTAATGCGCTGATCCATTTTTGTCTCTTGACCGAAAACACATGGTTTATTAAACACTTCTCTGCAGCCCAATTCACTAAAAACACTCTGCTGCATCGGCTTCTTAATTGACAACCTGATGTTTGCTTATTTATGTCTGTGGAGCTCTTGACTTTACGTGCACCTGGCGAGGGCGGGAGCGGATGACGGCAGCGCGGTCCGAGCCAGCATCGTCCCGTTGTCACGGAAACCGGAGCTGGCACGGCCCGGCGCGGCTGCCCTGGCACGGCACAGCCCGGCCCTGCTGCGGCTGCCCTGGCACAGCCCTGCTGCGGCTGCCCTGGCACGGCACAGCCCGGCCCGGCTGCGGCTGCCCTGGCACGGCACAGCCCGGCCCGGCTGCGGCTGCCCTGGCACAGCCCGGCCCTGCTGCCCTGGCACAGCCCGGCCCGGCTGCCCTGGCACGACACAGCCCGGCCCTGCTGCCCTGGCACGGCCCGGCCCGGCTGCCCTGGCACGGCACAGCCCGGCTCTGCTGCCCTGGCACAGCCCGGCCCGGCTGCCCTGGCACGGCACGGCCCGGCCCGGCTGCGGCTGCTCGGGCACGGCCCGGCCCTGCTGCCCTGGCACGGCACGGCCCGGCCCGGCTGCGGCTGCTCGGGCACGGCCCGGCCCTGCTGCCCTGGCACGGCACGGCCCGGCCCGGCTGCGGCTGCTCGGGCACGGCACGGCCCGGGTGCCCCGGCACGGCACGGCACGGCCCGGGTGCCCCGGCACGGCCCAGCCTGGCCCTGCTGCTCGCAGCCCCCGCCGCACACCGCCCAAAACGGACCGGCCAGAACCTCCCCGCCAAAGGTTGCCCCTGAAACGCCGCATTCGGCATCCTGAGGCCCGGCCCAAGCCGAGCTGCAGTGACGAGCCCGGTCCGTGGAACGCCCGGAGCTGTCAGCCACCCGGGAACAGCGGAGCTGCCGCGGGAGCCAGCGCTGAGCCCCAGAGAGCAGGGCACGAGTCACTCACCAACACACAGGCATGTCAGTTGTGCAAGATAAACTGTTAGCCAGCCACACTGCTAGACGGGGATAACATTTCCCCTGTATTCCTCTGATTCTCTCTATTTTACAAAGGACTCGATTGCCCTCCCATTTCAGAGCCGTTCTGCAAATGTCTTCGCTGATCCTAAATTGCAGGTTTCATTCCTGGCAGACCACTTACTGCAGTTCTGTTTGCTGATGCCATGGGCAAGTCGTCCTCCTGAGTACATCAGGTGAGTCTGTGTGAAATATGGATAATGTTTTCTTTAATATGCTTCAGGAAAAAAAAACCTACTTCACTAAAGAAAAAGTGTAAAGTTCAAAGAATAAAAAGCAATTTTATAGCTGATACTGTGGGTAATGTCATGATAAAAAATCAACAAGTAATTTAATAGCTGAGGAACAAGTCAGCCCTGAGGCAATCCGTATTCAGCTTTTCCATTCTAAGACAAGAGAATTATTTTTTACTTGGTTGCTACATCATTTAAAAATTAATTACTTTTATTTGCATTTTAATAACAGTCCCTATTAAAGACTGGGGTCTTACTGTGATGGTTGCTGTGGAAAAACAGTGGGGAGAGATCCTGTCTTAAGGGACTTGCAGCCTGTGGGGTAAATGGATTGTGAAGTCTCTCTGACCACAAGATAAAGACCCATATCCACTCTGTGGGGCTTTCAGGTATAATAAAGAAAAATAATTGAATACAGCAGCTAACCTCATCAGTGAAAATAGAAAGAAGTAGAAATAAAATGGCTTTAAACCTGCTTAAAACAAACAACATTAATTTTTTTTGTTCATATTGAATGTGTTTATAGAGTACATGTATGGTTCTGGTTTCTGGCAGTAAACTGTACATCTTAAATTTCTAGGATATACACTACATCTACATCTACATCTACATCCACATCTACATTTCAGCAAGTTATCCCAACATAGCATAACAGGTTGTGCAAGCATGTTCCAAAATACTTGAGAGTTTTTGTGTGCTTTTTGTGAATTCAACCTTTTCGCCGTGGTTTGCGTGCAACCCGTGGTGGCTGCCCTGGGGACTCATCTGTACCCACAGATTATTACTTCCTCTGAAAGTCATTACTTTGCTAACAGTTCCACTTAGCTGAATCAGACCCTCTAAAGAGAAAGCAATTTGTGCAAAGAGTTGCAAGGATCAAGGAACGGTTACTAAGCAGAAATGCAGCCTATTATTTCCCCCAGCTATAACCTACGCAGTAGCTCAGTCCTGTGAAAAGTTCTTTGCTCACATAGCAATGGATGTTCTTCCAAGAAATGGCTTTATTCTAAGGGCTCATTGTGATTCTTTCTTTTTTCTCTCCCTCACAGAAGCCACTCATCCTATGAACAGTATGTACACTTATTTTCCAGAAAATGCCTTTCAATTCCAGCACCTACAGTGCTTCATGGAGTTATTACTTTTCTATCCCTCCTCATCCATACCTGGTTGCCCTGTTCCTCATTGCCAAAGCCTCAGCAGTGTACTGCAACGCTATCAAGTTACATAATACACATTACTATATAAGTTACAAGCACCTATATTTGTGTCTGTTGGTGACTTCTCATCCCCTAAGTCACTTCTCATGAACCTAAGACCATCTCTCTTATTTTAGGTATGTTATAGCAATTAATACTGGCCTCTATGTCTTCCTTTAAAAATAGGGAGATTAATATACACTTTATAAAAATGGATGTAAAAAATCAAGTAGAGAAATTAACAAATACTCTAACAAGGGATCAATTGAAATTGGAAAAATAAAAAAGCAAACAAGAAAATTATAAAAAAACAATACTTTCCTATTAATTTAATAATATTTAAGCTTTCAAAATGCTTTGGTAAAGGTACAAACATTTGGCTACAGAAATACGTACAATTCCAATGAGAGCAGGCACAGAAACCTGAATGTACTGGATGAAAAAAGAGAAGCATATGATGAAATTTGTGGTGGTATGAAATTACTAAGATTGATGTATGGGAGTTACTAACCCTTTCCTCACTGCTACACTCTCTGATTCTGTATACATGACATTTTTTCATCCCTGAGTGATTTACTCCTCTTTATATTTTGATGTCCAATTCTGCTGTTTTTTCTACAACTGAGACATGTTGGCAATCACAACCACCTCTTACTGCTTTTGTCTTTTCCCCAAAAAAATTTTTTCCCAAAATATTTTTTCATCCTATCTCTATGTCTCTCTCTTCACAGAATTTCACCAGTTTATTCCAAATGAAAAATGACAGAGAAGAACTTCATCCTCTTTTCCCAACCTCGTTTGGCTGCCTCCTCCCTTTCTGTGTCCCAGTTACAGCTCCTTCCTGCCTTGCCTTGTGCCAGTGCCATCTCCCATTTCCCCATCTCTCCCATCCTGCTCTTGTCCCCTCCCTTACCCTTCCTTTTTGTTTCTCACTCTGAGGTAGTTTTCAGTTCTCACAATAAAGTCACATATTCCTCTTCATGTCTTAAATCCATATTTGACCTCATTTGCCCCTCCAATTGCTCCTTCCTCTCCCTTTCATCTGTAAATCCACTTAAAGTACTGTTATTGTCCCTGGAGTACCTCTCCTTATCCCTTTTCCTTCCCTACCTCAAACCTTACCCTACAACAGCGCTCCCTGAAGTACTTTATGAATTTTGAGGCACTAAGTGGGAGCAATGTGTGTTCCTCAGGCTCCTTAAACTGCTGTCACTACAGCTCAGTTGAAGAGTGAATCTCTGTTGAAGAGTGAATTGTTTTTGCTTCTACTCTGTCCTTTCCTCATCACTTTCCTTCTGATTTCTTCTGCAAGGTTGTCTTGTAAAGCGTTTCATGCCTTCATCAGTCTCTGCTGGTCTCGAGCGTTGTTCTCTTCTCCTTATCTCTGGTATTCTCATCTCCAAACATAAAGTCAATTACCCCATGTTTCTAGGAAGAATACTTACTGATCTACCTCTTTATTACCTCCTGTTCAGAGTCAGATCTTGAACTGTCTAGCTTCTGTTTATGATTAGGCACAACTCAAAGTAAACATGGCTAAGATAATGGTAAGTGTGGGTAAAAAGCTAACACTCTATTTAGCTTTCACTGCTGGCGACAACACTTACTTACAATTTGAACTTACTGCTCAGCATCATCTTGAGCTTCTTTAAATTTCTTATCTAATCTTCTTTAATATGGTATCTTATAGACTCATTCACCTTCAAATTCTCATGGTTTCCCATGTAACTACTGCAGAGTCTTTCTTTGGCCTTTAGGAGTACAATGTAGACCCTTTGTGACTTCTCCCTCCCTGTCACATTTTGGTCAGCAGAGAGTTTTGGTCTCCCTATTCCAGCTGGCCTGTGATGCCCACCCCACCTTTGTGAATTTTCACTCCTGCACTTTCATAATTTCTTCCTGATGCTTTGTTATTTTCTACAAAGGCTGTAAAGCTACTTATTTACATCTGAACCTGCCTATAGGCATTTACTGCTTTACATGGAAATTGTAATTATTCTGGGCAGCAACCATTTGTACAACGTCTAGCACAATGAATTTCTGGACTTAAGCTGAGATTTCTAGATACTGCTGCAATAGACAATAATTCTTAAATCAATTTAAACTGCACATCAGATCAGAGCTCCTCAATCCCTCTCTCATATCTGTCACTTCTATAACACCTCAGGTGCACAACTGGGGATGTAGCATACTGACAAGAACTGGGAAATTCAAACTTGCAGGTCTGCTCCTACCCAACCCACCCTCTGGTCAACTTTCTGTATAAGAGAAGGCATCAGAGGTAGTGTGGAAGAAAGCTGCCTCTTCCTTAATTTCAATTTATTTCCTAAGTTACTTGTGAAAGAAAAAGCCACGTATGGGTAGAATCTCAAGAACCTCAAGGACCGAGTTCTCTTCCCTCTGATAACATTGCTCCACAGCTGACGGCGTCTGTACGCTCTCGCTCGCAGCCGAGCGCGGCCGTGAGGGGTTCTCTAGAGCCCGAGCCGGCTCCGGTAGCCCAGAGCCCGGAGCGCATGGGGCCGCTCCCGGGGCCGCTCCCGGGGCCGCTCCCGACTCTGTCCGCTCCCGACTCTGCCCGCTCCCGGCGCTGCCCGCTCCCGGCGCTTCCCACTCCCGGCGGTGCCCGCTCCCGACTCTGCCCGCTCTGGGCGCTGCCCGCTCTGGGCGCTGTCCGCTCCCGGGGCCGCTCTGGGAGGGCCGGGCCGGGCAGAGGCTCCGGGCCCTCCGAGCAGCGTCGAGCGCCCGCATTTCCTGGCGGGGGGGCTGGAGGGCCGGGGTACGCGCTTCTCCCAGCAGGAACACGGGTACACCCCGCTGCATGCACACACACACCGAGTGTGTACGGCAATATACAGCGGGGGTCGGTGCGCACACGGCGGGTGTCGGCGTACACACAGGATCTGTAGGTGCACACACAGCGTGTAGATACATACACAGGATGTGTACGTGTACACACACGGTGTGTAGGTGCACACACACGGTGTGTAGGTGCACACACAGGGTGTGTAGGTGCACACACAGGGTGTGTAGGTGCACACACAGGATGTGTAGTTGCACACACAAGGTGTGTAGTTGCACACACAAGGTGTGTAGGTGCACACACACGGTGTGTATGTGCACACACAGGGTGTGTAGGTGCACACACAGGATGTGTAGGTGCACACACAGGGTGTGTAGGTGCACACACACGGTGTGTAGGTGCACACACAGGACGTGTAGTTGCACACACACGGTGTGTAGGTGCACACACAGGGTGTATAGGTGCACACACAGGATGTGTAGTTGCACACACACGGTGTGTAGGTGCACACACAGGATGTGTAGGTGCACACATAGGGTGTATAGGTGCACACACAGGGTGTGTAGGTGCACACACAGGATGTGTAGGTGCACACATAGGGTGTCGCCAGCGCTCCCCTCCCCGCGGTGCCCGCCCGCCTCTCCCGCACTCACCGGGGCGAGGGCCGCCCTGCTCCCGGCCGGGGCCCTCGGCGCTGCCGCCCTCCTGCGGCGGGCTCTCGGAGTCCGTGTTGGTCAGCCAGGTGGACTCGGTCTCCCGCGTCCAGCTCTCGTAGTAGCGGGGCTCGATGGCGTCGGCCCGGCTGCCCCCGCAGCCCATGGCGACGCCCGCTCAGAGCCGCCGCCGCCGCCGCCCGGGCAGCATCGCCCCGCCGGGCACGGCCGCCCCGCGGCCCCGCTCACGCCCTCGGGCCCATCCCCGCTCGTCCAGCTCTCCCCGGCTCCGCTCTTCCGTCTACCCCTTCTCCCCCGCTTTATTATCTCCGCTGTCCCCCCGCACCCCACCCAGGCTCCTTGCTGTCCCCTCCCCTTCTCCTCCCGCAGCCCTCATCCCTCCCCTCCCGCTTCTCTCCCATCCCGCCGCCTCCCGGCTGTCCCCGATCTTTCCCCACCCCGGGGCTCTCCCAGAAGCGGGGCCGGCCCTGCCCTGCCGAGCCCCTCCGGTGCCCGATGCCGGGGCAGACACGGGGACAGCTCTCTCCTCCCCGGGCTAGGGTCTGCACGGAAAGGATTTACACGCACATGCCCCCGTGCCACAGCTGGCACCGCACAGCAGCCCCCGGCCCGGCCCTGCACCCAGCTCGTGTGCCCTGGCTGGGTCTTGGGCTCTGCTCCACGGAGCCAGCCGTCCCCTCCCTGTTTCAGCCGGGAGAGCCTCGCTCCCACTTTGGTGCTGCAGTTTGCTGCTGCAAAATTGGGAACTGAAGCTGCAAAACTGAGTGCTCAACTCCACTCTTTCCTCTTGAATACTCAGTCTGGGAAACAACCAAGAACATGAGACTCGTGCAAAACAGACTGTAATTTAAACTGATGCTCGGGTAATCGAAGTGACAGGCAGAGATTCTGCACTGAGTCATATTGATGGTGGTCGCAGTTTGTATTGCAAGAGCTGCTTCGCAAGGTCCCTGCAGGGTTGGAACCAGCCCCATGAACACTAAACACTGTGGGATCACATCCTGAAGGGGAGACTTTATCCCAGGTAAAGGTTTCTCTCCTGGAGTAATTTTGCAGTAGAGCAGCAGGAATGACTCTTTCCCCTGTGAGAACTTACAGAGCAATACAGAAGTCATGTTCTGCATTTCATGCCATCACCCAGCATGATTGTGAGCTGTAAAGTATTCATCCACTGAAATCCAAAATCAAGCTGTCCAGTGTTTTGGGAGCTGCAAGTAGGAACACAAAGTCTCTGGAGTAAGAGCTCTTGTCCCTAAGGCTGGCTCAAGATCTTTATGAGGATCCCACAGGCCTTAGCTCTGCATCCCAGGCAGTAGGTCCTGTTACTTGTTCTGAAGGGATTCAGGTCAGGCACTGCTGAACAAGCTCCCAAATCACCCCCTGTGCTTCCCAAAACACATGACCACTGAGGTGCTTCTAAGCAGTTTTCCAGCCAAATACTCACTCCCAGCAATCTTAATTTCTGACTGAGATCTGCTGAGATCCCTCACCCACGTGGGGGCTGCCAGCATCTCTTGTCCCCATAGTTGTGCTGCCAAGGTCCCAGGGTGACTGGGGCAGTGATCTGAACTACTTTTTCATTTCTGTGGTAATGTTTTGCTGATTAAAAATACATTACTTTTTATAAAAAGCATTAAAAAAGAGATTGTATTTCAATCAAACTGCTCCCCAGCAAACAGTCCCCAGGCCAACGGGATATAGCGGTGTCTGAGCCAATAAAGAAACCTAACTCACATCCTGACTCCCTTCCCAGGAGCTGTGTGTGCCCTGGGTGAGCACGGGGCATGGCCCAGGAAAAACTGCCAGACATCCCTGAGTCTTCAAATGAAAACCTGACCAACACATCAGTGTCTCACACTGTGACTGTGCAAAACTTCCTAGACCAAGAGCTCTAAATGAAGAACACACTGGAGCACAACCTTGGGGGAGCCTTTGTATATTGTTTCATTTTAACTTGAAAGTTTAAGGGGCTCTGGCAGCTGCTCCCTGCTGGTATGTGTGCTTTCACATCACTTTGATTTCAGTTCTAGCTCTATTTGCAGGAACTTTGTCTTCTGACACTTATTTTTCCTAGCAGTTTTCAAACCCTTGAAAAACCAACGGCAGAAGAGCAACAAAAGGCTTCTCTTTCTTTCCTGTTATTTCTACCACCACTGGAGAGGAATTAGACCATAAATGTGAAGTGGAGTCTTAAAGCATTACATTGAACCATGTTCATTTTCCTTGCACTAGTATTTCACATCACCTTTCAAATTTCCACTTTTGGTGGAGCGTTGAGAAAATTACTGCTGAAAAATAATAATGGAACTATTACAGATTTCATGTTTAAGCTTCTGGTGTCATTTTGATTTTGAATTTAAAAACATACTTTCAAATAAGATTTTTTTGTATGACCAAAATAAAATGTTTGTTTAGTCTAGTAAGTAAATGATTTTGTTTTATTTTCATCAGCTCCTAGTGGGACTGAGAACTACTTTTTAAAACTGTAATTTTTTCCCCATAGCTAAAGGAAGTTTCATTCTTTGGTGTGTTTAAAATAAATTTAAGTGACTAGGAGAAAAAAAGATGTCTGCATTGTTTTATTAAAAGTGCCAAATACAATTGTGGGTACCCTTTTATCATAATTCATCCTGAATTATTGAACATGACTCCTCACTGCCAGGTGTGCAGGGCACAATGCTGATGGATCTGCCCATTCTGACTCCCTCCTGAGCTAAAGAGCAAACTCTGAGGCACAGAGCCATTGTGCAGAGGGTGTGTGCTGTGGCCATAAAATACCACAGCCTAGGGCAGGGGAGTGCATGTTGGCTGGCATGAAACAGAGATGGCATCTTTAGTACAGCAAGGGAACAGTACAAGGGTATGAATTCAATAATGTTAGCTTTGTACTGAGAATTGCATAGGGAAAGGAAGTGGGCAGACAAGGAAATCTGCCTCCAGAAACAGAAAATACCCAGGATCAGTTGAACCCTTGGCCTGATTCCATCTCTTCCAGGAGGGTAATCATATGGGAACCACTCAACTGCTCACTACCCCTGTGAAGCTGGTGGAGATCAATTGATGCAGGGTGGGAAGAGGTTGATGGCAACGTGCAAGTGAAGAATTAAAATCTGCAGAACACTTAAGGGGAAAAACTTTACAATTTATTTTTCTTCCTTTACTTCAGCACCTGAGGTGGTGTAGCCTAGCAGGAGAGGGATTAAAAATGCAATTTTTTAGATCAAGTTTAATTTGTCATGCTGCTACCCTCACGCTTGGAGATGATTAAGGCATTAAAATCTGACCTCTCTTCATTAATTGCTAAAAAAGGGTGGTCTCCCACAGATCCTATTAGTGGAGCTTGGACTGTGCTTTAGCTGCTCTGGTTTTGTGCTGCCTTGTGCACACTGCAGTGATGCTTTTCCTCCTCATGCTGTCAGTGATGTCTGCTCCATGTATGCTGGTTTCAAAAAATGCTACTTGAAATAATGGGAGTAGGAAGTAAAAGGGCAGAGTGGGCAGAGGATGAACAAGGGAAGGGAATATCAGGGAATTTACATTTACATTTACCTCTAAAATACATTTAAAATAATGAAAAGAAACTCTTACTCATAAAGTCCATGCACAATTTTTGTAGGACCCACTATTAATTTTCCCTTTGGTGATACTGATTCCTTTGCATCCCAATGACCATTTCAGTGTTAGGTACAACAGGAGATTTAAGAGATGTCCTGCCTTTCTTCATTTTTTTGTGTGGCATCTCTGCTTGTTTTATTAGATGGTATTAAATCTGGTTTCAGACCCCAGCTTTTCTCACAGATCTGTTCTCTTCACCCCAGAAAGTACCCAGCAGGTCAGTTTACTGACCTACCCAGGATCCCTGTGGTTCAAGAACATTTTTAGAGGAGGGAGAAGAATTTGAATTTAAAACTTTTTCTTTCTAGTAATGTATTCCATGTATCTGAGGAGAATGAGAATTATTTAGCTGTGTTATACACTCATTTGACATCATCACTCCAAGCTTGCAATATGCCTGGAAGCAAGATTGCCTCTGCAGCTTTCACATAGTTTATCTGAGTAAATTATTGAGCCTTTCTCTTTACTGCTGTGAACACTTGAAAGATTTAATTTGCTTCCCTTGATTTCTCAAATAATTGTCTTTAAAAGTTTTGAAATTTATACCATATAATTTCCACATTGCTCTGTATTAATTATGCGTTCCTTTCAACAAGGAAATAGTAGCCTTCATTTATCTGATATGGCCAATCAAACAAGGCAAGTTTTCAGTTTAGTATTCACAGCTTCCTGGTCATGTGTGGGTGATACTCAACATTAGCTACGTGTGAAGGTTTGGTAAGCTAGCTCCAAACTGCTCATAAATAGAGAGAGGTAAATTAACTCGCTCGTCCACTGCCTCTTTTTCATGTTTGAAAATTACTCTGAAACAGAACCTCAAATTCCAATTTCACAGAGTCAGAGAGCAAGGCCTTGAATTCTTCCATCTGAAACTTTCAATTTAGTTTCAGAATAATAATTTACTAGATTCTCAGTTATGAATAACTGTACCCTGGCAGCACAGAAGTTCCCTGTGATGGAGTACTATCAAGGAAATTTTGTGGTCATTTCTTTTCAGCTTTCTCAGCCTTTGAACCACACCTGGACTCTAACACTGACCTGAACTTGCCAGGGTCCAGTCTCCTTTCCTTGTGAATAGTGAATGTTTCCCAGTGAACAAACTATAAGCTTTGCATAAGTGGGAAGTTTAGGATCAGTATAATCATATTCACTTTCCCAGCAAGTAGTGAAAAACCAATACACTGCAGGCATCAAAGTGTCCCCACTGCATAGCATCTCACTGATACCTTATGAAAATTGGGGCAGATGTGCATGTCTGTACAACGTGCATCCTGCCCTTTCTGTGAGCTGTGTGAATAGAAATCTTCAAAATGCGTATGTGGAAAGACAAAACCTCAGGTTTGCCTAACTTCTGACACATTGGGAGCTCAAACATTCCAAAATTGCATAAGGATCTTTGCTCCATGTGTGAATTGAGCAGCAGTGCCATTTACTGCTCTTGCAATGCAGAGCTACCCCATTTGCAGTCAAGGATAGAAAGTAGATTGCAACCACTGCACAGAAGCAGAGACTGGGTGATGGTGATGGAAAAGTGGGATGCCTGGGGGATAGCATGCTTGCTAATTGCTAGTTGTATTTGTCCTCATGGAAAATATCTCCTACTTTCCTGTGAGTTCGAATAGTTCAAAGGGATCAAAAGAAAAGGAGGTAGGAAAAAGGTCATAATGGAGAAACTCTGGCTTGGATGACATTTGGATGAACTTTGTCACATTGAGAACTGCTGGTTGTTCTAAACAGCCCTTGCCTTCACCAGACTGTTTGGAGGGTGCAATGACCACCTATGGAAACACATCCTACAAAGTCTTGCTAGGCTGTGACAGCCCAGTTGAGATCTCTCTCTTAAAGAAGGTCTAAGGTCTTCCACCAGTCCCTTTGGGTTGTTCACATAAACAGGTAGCTAGTGAAATAAAATTATTTTCTGGGGAAAAAAACATTTGTCAGCTGTGCACCAGGCCTCATTTGAGAGTGTTTAAATATCTATTGATTAGGGGTCCTGAATAAAGGACATCAAGTGTAATATCCAGCAAGGATATTAAGTGTAAGTAAGAAAGGATAATGCAAAGAGAAGCTCAAAGTACCTGGGTGGTGTTCCCCAGCAGGAAGAGCCATTGAGTTTGTCCCTAAAAGGTGCAAATCAGTCACTGCTGCCCTGCAGAAGCCGACATGGGCACCGACCGTGACGTCTCTGGAAAACTCAGACTGCAAACAGAGCTGTAGCACAGAGCAGTGATGGATTTATTCCCATCTACCCAAGTCTCTGTAGAGCTCCTCCACATCAAATTTGTTTACCTTGTACTCTGTTCCAAGACTACACTTTGTTCCTAATTAAGAAGGTAAATCATAAAACCTAGTTATGAAAGCAATATTTTATGTAACTAAGTATCATACTGGGTAAACATTTAGCACTTCAGTTGTTCCTGGCAGAGCAAGCCTGAAATTTTATGGCCCTAATACCCAAGTCTTAATTAAAATATATTTGACTTTTTCCTTTGGATGCATT
Source organism: Ammospiza nelsoni (assembly GCF_027579445.1). Lineage (NCBI taxonomy): Eukaryota > Metazoa > Chordata > Aves > Passeriformes > Passerellidae > Ammospiza > Ammospiza nelsoni. The sequence goes on from NC_080633.1 coordinate 129,574,373, forward strand.
CTTCTCTCTGTGGGTACTACAAAATTAAGCATGTACTGCCACAGTTTAATTGTTTACAGGTAATTCATTTGTTTTGAAATATACTAGATGCTCTATCAGCCTAATGCAACAGTGCAGGAAAATGTAAATGCAATTAAAAAGGAAGTAGTCAGACACTCCATTAGTTGTGTTCTACATTAGGAAAGCTCTGTAATTTGAGGAGTTTCTAGTTCTACATATCCAGGGCCTACTCAGTCAACTATAAACCTGACAAGTACAATTTTTTTTGCTGCCTTCTTTTCCTAGGCTTTTCTTCTGTTCCCTACAGTGCCAGGAGGACAGGAAAAAGGAGATGGAAACTGGCAGGACTTAATTACGTTTATGTTATAAGTGTGTAAGAGTCCAATTAAGAGCAATCCTGCTGAATTTTAAACCATATTTTGTCATCTAAAAAATAAAATGTTCAAAAAAAAGAAGAAAAAAATCCTCTCCATTCAATAAGCACTTGTGAATGTTTCTAAGCTTCAGCACAACCTTTGGTATATGTGTCTTCCTTTGAGCTCCACTGCTTCTGCTGAGCTTATTTGAAAGTGCCACTGAAAGTTTACCTCAGTGCAATTATTCTGAATTCAGTCTCACTCTTTATAAATGCTAATTCTGAAAGATCCTGTCCTGCTATCCGCCCTCTTTTATTCTGTCTAAACACTGTGGAGCCTACAGCAGCATCTTCCTAAGATTCCTCCAAAGTTCTGACTCCTGGGTTGGATGTGGTCAGTCCAGGGGAAACCAGAATAGCTGTGCACCACCCGTGCCCACTCCCAATACCTTTTAGCACTGAGATGTGAAATGCAACTGAAAATATTTTGAGGTTTCCCCCCTTTTAGGTTGGTACACAGCATATGACTCACTGGCTGCTGCACAGAGCCTGTGTTTGCTGTTGCAGAAAGCAGATGATACTGTTATTATGCAAAATCACTTCCACCCACCCTGGTGACTCACCAGCACGTCACCAAACAGGATTTACACCAGTTTCAAAATATATCTCCATTACCATTCCCATGTCAGCAGATTACTGATTTCTTCCTTGCACTCCTCTGAATGACGACAACGCGGCTGCATTTTCCCTTGGAAGCAGAGCAGGGCTGGAGCTGCTCCTGCCTGCTTGAGCTCCGTTTGCCAGAAGGTTTCACTTACAGATGGAGCAGAAATGCTGGCAAGGGCTGCCTCTCCATCGAATGACCAAGCCCTCTTCCTATGAGGGAGGTTTCTGTCTTCAGCTAAGATTTTTCTTGCTCTCTTAAGATCAGTTCCATTAATTTGTATCTTAAAGAGTTGATTAATCTGTGAATTAATGTAAGGTAGCACTGATCTCAGCTTGCTGTGATGTGACAGTCTGTAAATGGTGACAACTCAAGGGTTGCTTGACTTAAACAGATTCATTTGCCTCAGTCTAAAATTGTTACACTTTTTAATTCCATAGTCAAACAAACTGCAGTGAGAAGCCCGTTGATTCAGGAAAGGAAAACAAAGATAATCCTCTTTTAGAAATGTTAGTTATTCTCCTTTGGTAAGACACTATCTCACTCTTGTGGATGATAGTAAATAACTAAATGCATTCCTATTTATTTGAGGAATTCTATTAAATTATGAATTTCATGGTTCTCCACTCTGGCATGTTTTGTGTCTCAAAGTGAATAGATAACATTTAAATGTCATTGAATATTTGGGCTTAAATTTAATTGAGATTGGATGGATTTGCAAACCTGAACATATTTGGAAATTTGGAAGTTTAGCTCTCTCCCTCATTTACAAACCTGCAAAAAGGGAATATTCCAGCCCTTGTTTGCTGAAAAAATAAACACACACATTGTATGGGATATCATGCCAATACACCAACTAGGACATATGTATAAAAGCTAGGATATGTATAAAAGTAAAGAGGTCCCTCAGGAAGTTCTATCCTGAGGAGCATCCCAGCTGCTTTTGAGGAGGCATGGGCTCATTTAGGCTCAGAACAGTCTCTGAATGTTTGATTCACCCAGCTGCTCTTTTCAGAAGGAGCTGTTCTGTGGACCAAAACACTGCTGGAGGGTATCATCTCTTTATCCATTAGGTCTATGCACGACATCCTTTCAGTGCCCAGGTGTTCATTCAGCTTCACTCTGCCCCTGCTGTGCCTGTGGCTGCATTGTGCAAGCAGAGCAGCCTGAGTCAGCTGGCCCCAGAGGAGAGCAGCAGCTGGAGGGCACCAAGTGTTCGCTCTTTGCACACCTGAGGGTTGAGACCAAGCCACGAGCCTGAAGCTGCTGTGTCTGACCACAGCTGGATCACTGATACAGTCCCAGTGCACTCCTCAATGCTTGGCTGGCTTCACACTTGGCAGCACCTCTGTTTCATGTTCTGTGTGTGATTCACCATAAAGATAGGGAAAAACCCCACAAATTTAAACAGCAAAACAGAGATTTACAGAGAGCTCCAGGGAAGAACTGCAGCTTGAGGAGGTAGGAGACATCACAGCGTGGAAATGAAGCCCTTGGGATTCAGGATGAGATGAAGACATGTAACCCTATCCATGGCCCACAACATTCCATGGGGATCTAAGGAACAGAGAAGTTCAGCTGCTCAGCCAGAGGGGATTCAGGTAGACAAGCAAAGCATTTCATGATCCAGGTAGGATCCAGGTGGATATGGGCCTCCCACTGGCCCCATGTCTTACCTATCATCCTACCTTTGATGATCTTAAAGGTCTTTTCTAACCTAAACAATTCTGTGATTCTACCAGCAGATCTCAGCTGCCTTATGGTGCTTGAAAGAGCACTGGCCACCCCTGCTCACACAGCCCTGACAAACTCCTGCTCAGGCTGTCTGTGCTGAGAGCTGAGCCAGCCAGCTTACAGACATCAGACATCACCATTTTTGCTGTTTAGAACTGAATTTCACACTTCGGTTAAGCTGCCTTCTGTTTGCTAACCCTGCTCCTCCCATTCTTGTGCAGGAAATGCTTCACATCCTGGTTCCCTTGCCAAGTTATGCAAAAAGGTTGGCTACTTCAAAATATATTGCTTTTAGATATTGTCCTTTGTCAATATTTGCTTAAGACAAGACAAGGTGTTAGTAATTACATAAAAAATTAGTTCTGTAAAGCAGCTGATCCACTTCCAGAGGTTGTTGTGAAATTCACAACTATCTTCTGAAACTTGAATTTCATTGTTGTGGAAGACCACTTGTTGTGGGTTTGTTGGTTTTGGTTTGGTTTTTTTTTGGTTGTTAGTTTTTTTGTGGGTTTTCGGGGGTTTTGTGGAGAGAGTTTTTGTGGGGGTTTTTTGTTTGTTTGTTTTTTAATTTTAATTAGGAAATTGTTCAAGAGGAACAATGTATCCACACAGTTATTTTAAACAAAAATGGATTTTGTATTATTATTCTCACTTGGCTATTACATTTCTTGGGGTCAGCTGTGTGAGAGCCAACAAGAGATACAAAGACCTAAGAATTAGGAGCCTGAACTGTCCTCCAGCAAAGCAGAACAATAGGAAAATTATAGGTTTGATTCAGCATTTTGAGTGCAATCCAAGTCTGACAGAAACAAGTGGCAAGAGATCATTAACTGAAATGGGGATGGCATGTAACCTGTTCATTTTAGCTCCAAGTTTTGAAGCTTTGAAGTTTGAAGTGCTTGAATGAAAAATGTACTTTTTTATTACAACAGCTTTTTTTTTCCACAGAAACAAAAAAGTATCCCTAGCTATCTTAAGCAATACCTTTTGATAAGGCCAGCTGAAATATTTAATAATTCTAAACCTGAATTTTAAGAATTAGAAGTGGGTCTTTTTAAAAGAGTGTAAAGTTATTTTTACCTAATTATTGTATTAATATGTTTTCCATTAGGAAATATACTAAAATAATTTTAAACCACTACTTTACAGCACTAACCACAGTAATTTCTAGAAAAATACCAAGATGTAGGTACCATAATCCATTCTGGTATCAGCTGGGCTAATTCTTCCTAAATAGTTTAATTCTCAATTTTCCACTGAGTTTGGTCCCACTGAAAAACACTGAGTATTATGTTTGAAAGTGTTATTTGCAGTACTAATGACTGCCACAGCAGTCACAGTGCTGAACACGGTGGCAGTAAATGCCTACTTATCCTCTACAAAGAATACACCCAGGCCCATGAGGTGTGTTGCAGTTTCAAGATGGCTTTAGTGCTGTCCCTTCAGAGACACAATTCCAAAAGGTTTGGTTCTTTCATCCATCTTCATTCATCTACAGTGCCATTAGAACACCTCAAATCTTCAGAGGAGGAAAAAGTCCTTTGCAAAAGATTCAGCCAAAGCTCTCTCTGCCAAAGGTGGGCAAAGATGCTTTTCTAAACCACAGCATTTCCACAAGGTGACAATCCCAGGTGAAGACCAGAGGGAAACTGGATTAAAACCACCTCTAGCTGGCAACAAAGATGCTCATAGATATGTACTTACAAGCATTTTTCTAAATTCTTATGAAAATTTAGCCACTACAGGTGTGTCACATTTTTAGAAACTAACCATTTTGGACAGTTTAAGTGAAGAATTCTTATTGACCAGTTTGGTATTTGGGAAGAGACTTGTTATTTCATTCTGATCAAGTGAAAATGATATAAGCTTTATTCTTCAAAGTTATGTACCCCAGTTAAAAATATAATTGATTTAATATTTAGCAGAAAATTGTTCATCATTATTAATTTCAGATTTTGTTGCCAGCAGGAAAGAAAATCTGCTGTTTTTCAGTTTCTCTGTAAGTGCAGACACAGGGAGCCTTACAACACTCTGCTGACACAATGGTGTAGAGCCAGGATCCATCAGCACAGCAATGGTGCCAGAACTGATCCATTTCAGAAGGGGAAACACTCAGCAAGTGCTACAATGGCATGTTAAGGCAGACCCTGCCACTTCACACCAGGCTGTGTGCAGGTAACAGCAGTGGCAGAGTAACAGCATCCCACTGCTTCAACACTATTTGATATGGAAAATTATCTGCTGGGAGAAGGAGGAAGCCAAAGATTCTTATTAGTTTAGAGCAAATGACAGCAAGAAATTCCTACAGGCTGGGCTCTGCATGGCAGACATTCCTCTCTGTGCACAGATTACTCATCATGGTCCGAAAAAGTACATTTAAATTTTCCTTACAGTGTCTCTAAAGGTGCTGAGCCCTTCTAAGCCATCTGCATGCCCAGAGTATCAGTGCCAGGCTAGCAAAGCCTCCCTGGTGCCACAGTGGCACTGCCACCTCTCCCACACAGCTCCAGAGCAGTACAGCCCTGTCACCCGGGGATGAACTCTCTCAGGCTGCACCTGCTGTCTATTTCCTATTGCATCCATCTAAGCTCATAATGCTTGTTTTCTTGGGGTTCTTCTGGCACCTGTTTAACTCTGAATTAAGTTGAAAGAACACTGACATAGCTAACTGATCCACAGTTTCACAACGGGTAAGTGGAATTTTTATGGATAGTTTGACTCCAATAGCTGGTGAAAACAGTGTCTTTTAATCTTGATTAGTTGCTGTAGCATTAGTAGCTGAAAATCCCTATGTAATTTAGTATTTTCAGACTCTTAATCAGTGGAGCATAATGAGCAGATTGACCAAATAATCAGCCTTTCCTTTGCTTCACAATACTTTGGGGCACTGGTGATGGCTGCAGCATGATGGGATTCAAGTCACAGGCTCCAGAGCCTGGTCCAGGTTGGAAAAACCCTTATGAGCAGGTTGCAGGTCTCTTGTAACAACACACAACACAGTCAATTGTGAATACATTGTGAAATATAACCACTTCTGAAACAGTATTGTCCAAGAAAACAGTTTTAGTAATGACTACAAGCTTTCACAAGGGTGAATGTGGCAAGGTAAACTGTTATTTAGCTATGGGAGATAAAGACAAAAATGCATCTGAATTTAGGGCAGCTAAGTGGGAACTGCAGGTACTAAACACTTCTAAGAAAACCAGGCTGTTGAGAAGAGAGAAAAAATATCACTTAGCTACCTGAAAACATTCAAAAATGCAGCCTCTGGTAGTGTGGCAGTTTATAAATACAAGAGGAATAAGAAAAGGGAGTAGTAGAAGAGTGTTAAGAAGTGGGAAAAAGGGGAAAATGGAAAATTTGCAGTTGCAGGAGGACAGAGAATTAAGAGATTCAGTAAGGAACGTGCAAGGACCTGTGACAGAGTAATGTAACCAAGGTGATGTGAGAGAGCAGAACAGGACTGGGAAGCCAGCAGGGCTGAGGCCCTGCTCCTGGCTGCTCTGCTGTGGGAAAGCAGGGCCTTACCACGTGAGATTGTCCCATGCAAGCCAGAGTGACACTTCTTACAGCTGCTTTCTCCATCGTGTTTACAGGTGAAAACAGCTTTCTGTTTTCTCTTAGCCAAAGGAGGTAACCAGGACATGGGGAAACAGGTGGGGTTCAGCTGCACCAGCTGGCAGATCTGCTTTGGACTGATGCTGTTGCTCACACAAGGCAAAACAAACAGGTGCCAGAGAAAGTAACTGTGTGTCATGATTCCCACATGTCCCCAGAGAGCAGGAATTCCTCCTGAAGAGTCTGAAAGGAAAAGGCCAGGCTCTACTAGAAGTTATCAAAGTCCTCCATTTTGAGTAATTGATTTTAAAAATCTAAGTTTGTTGTGGAAATAAAACTTAGTAGCTTAGGGACTACAGGAATATTTTCACACATCAAAAATCTCACATATCTATTTAAAAATATTTAAAAGACTGTATCAAAGTCCTACAGCCTTCACCTGCAGGATCTCTCCTGTTGCCATGGGTGTGGAGCAGGGTTGAACACTGCAAAAGGAGACAGTACAGAAGGTTGGAAGCTGAAGACTTTTGCTTTGATGGAAAGTACATGTGATCCCTCAAATTCCTTCATTTAATATTTGGTAAAATAAGCAGTACTAGTAAACAGTGTAGCCAAAGAACCTACTTTTAAAATATTGAAATCTTATAATGTACCTTAAATTAGACATATACCATTTTAAGTAGCAATTCTGAGTCCACCAGAATTCTCTTCCACCATTGGGACATGCCAATTGCTTCAGGGTCTTCAGAGAGAAGCTGGATATGTGCTTAGCACCATGAATCTTTAGGGAGTACAGGGAAGCAAAACACAGTAATTATGGAGAATATTAAAAACTTCCTTGGTACTATGAGACCACGAGACCATTCAAAGACCAAACATTTCAGTTCAAACTCACATCATTCAGCAAAGGCTCCGTGGGAGCTTTACCCCGGCAGTTATTTGAGAGCAGCTCGAGGTTGCTCTCTAGAGGTGGAAAATACAGATTTCACCTCTGCAGATGATGCAACCAAAGCAACTCGTCAAGGACATGTGACAGCACGCACCCCGACACGAGAGATCCTTGATGAGCCTGCAGAGGACAAAAGCTAAACCCATTTCATTTCCAGAAAAGTGATAGTGAGGCCAAAACCAAGCAATCAGTCCCACGATGGTGGGCACACACACTGCTCTTCGTAACTCTTTAGCATGACAGTGTTGTCATCTGCTCAAGGCTGGCTCTCCACCACCTCCTTTTGCCCAAAGTAGCTTCCCCTGTAGTTTTCTCATTGGCTCTGTCCAATGTAGGACTGTCCAGAAGTGTCCACACGGCCACAGCTTCCCAGGTCTCACCACCACCATCCCACCCAGTGTCTCAGGGAAATACAGCATTGCAACAACCCACTCACAGACTTCAAAGAACCTCAGGAAAACCACATTCCACTCAGTGAAGCTGCAGGAATATAAATATTACACTTGTATTTCCCCAGAGCCTACAAAATGTAAGCTTCTTGGTGAAACAGAAACCCCAGACCTCTGCAAGAGGAAACATTCATGATTTAGTGTATCCACGATTCTTGCCATCAATGCCACGGTACAGAGTGACAGAGTTCATTTGTTTATACTGAAGCAACATTAAATGATCCCAGGCAGGGATCCTATCCCCATGAAGTGAAGTGTGATACCATTTGCTTCTGACTCATCTCACCAATTGTGCTCTTAAAGATATTTAAGTCAGTAGAAGATAAACTACACACTGTCTGCCAGGAAACAAACACTAAACTGCTGGCAAATACTGGAGTCTTTCACTCTAAGAATCCAGTCCTGGTTGGGCGGAAGACAAACACTGCAATTGTTGACATGGAGCACAATTCAAACATCCCTTCTACAGTGGGAATTCTGCCAGAAAACCACAATTTAAGTACAAAGATATCTGGGAAGAAGTTACTTTCTAAACACTTCTGAGAAACCAGACACTGCCTGAACTATATCTAATAGTTCAGCAGATCATAGATACATTTATCGTTCAGAAAGCTTCCAAAATCATCAACATCTTTATGAAACCTGAATTAATATAGAGGTTTAAATGCTAAGCATTTCAGACTATTATATATTAAAAAGAAACTGAAAAAAAGATCCCACATCTGCTGGTCACTGTGCATTGCTACATCCAAGAGCTATATTCCTTACAATAGAAACAGCCCCAGAAAACAAGTGCTTGAACACTGCAGAGGCCTCCAGTACCCTCTGCTCAAGAAAAGAATTCATCTCAAGAGCACCTTATCAATGTTTATTCATATTGATGGGAGGGTGTAAGGAGGGAGCCTGACTTCTCAGTGGTGCCCAAAGAGAGACAATGGGCACAGAGATGGATCTTATCCTGCCTAAACAGAACACAGGTTTACTAGGTGGATGTTTAAACCCCAGGGAAGATTGCACTGAGAGGGCTGTGGAGTATCCAGTCTTGGAGATTTTCAACCCCTCACTGGACACAGTACTGAGCCATCTGTTCTCCTGACCTTGCTTCAGGAGGGAGGACTCGATGATGGTCCTCAGTGGTGCCTGCCAACCTCAGCCACTGCCAAGCTGTGGTGTCTCCTTAGTGCTGAGGTGAAGGGAATGAACCACCCTCCTCTATCTACTAGCAGTGCTCTTCCAAAGGTGTGCTGCTGGCCTTCTCCATTGCTGCATCATACTCAGCTTTCACAAATGGAGCCCTGGGTCCTTCTTCTGCAAGAATGCTTCCTGGCCAGTTGGCTACCAGTGTGTACTGGTATGTGGCCAAGGTGGCATTCTCCTCAGATGCGGGACTTGACATTTCCCTCTGTTGAACTTCCCAAAGGTCCCATGCTCCAACTTCTGCAGTGTACTGAGTGCCTCTGAACAGGGACCATTTGGCATATGAGCCTCTCCTCCCAGTTTTGTGTCACCAGCCAACTTGGTGAAGGTGCACTGTCCCATCATCCAGGTCACTAATAAACATGTTTAAAAATACCGGCCCCAGTATTGAACCCTGGGATATACCAGAAGTAGCTGGTGGCTTCTGCATGGACTTTGTGTCACTGATTACAAACCTTTGGCCCCACAAATTCCCCTGCTTCTCAGTCCACCTCACCATGCATTTACCTAGTCTGTAGTCCATCAGATTGCCAATGATGCTACAGGAGACAGCATCAAGGGCCAAGATACACAAACAGCTACTGCTCTGCTCTCATGCACTGATCCAATCATCTCACTGCAGAAGTCCATCAGGTCAGTAAGGCACAAATCCAGGCTGACTACCCTTAATCACCTTCCTGTCCTTGGCACAGTTTGCTCCTTCATCCTTCCCAGAGATCAAGGCCAAGCTGCCCAGACCTCAGCAGTAAATCTGGGTTAATAGTTCCCCCCATCCTCCTCTTGGCCTTCTTCAAGACAGAGAGATGCTTATTTTCTTCCAACAGGTTTGTCGTGGTTCATTTTCCTTAAAGTTCACTGAAATCCTCTCCTGCTCTGACCTCAGCTATTGAGATGCTCCCTCATACCCTTTCCTGTTCAGTAAGGAATTACTGGGTCTGCTTAACTGCCCCTCCTATAAGCTCCTGGCTGCACATTCCTACTGCCTCTCCCCAGTTCCCTGCTCATTCTTCTTCCCAGTCCTGGTGATCCCAGAACTCACTGCAGGTATTGCTTTGTCACACAATTTCATTACTAAGTTTTATCTGTGAGCTTTCAAATGGCATCCATCAGCATTTCAAGATCTATGTTAAATTTACTAAAAGACTAGTGTATTGCTATTGTAGATACTTCTCCTGTGCAGCAGCTATCTCCCCTTCTCAGACTTTGACTACAGACTGTAAATTGTAACAATCCAGTTATGTCTGCTTTTCCTATTAAGACATAAATCATCTGTTGTTACTTAATTATAAGAAAAATAACATTCCCATACTCCTCACATTCCAGAGTGTACTATGTTTTTCATTTCTTCCACAAATTATTCTCTAACCTAATCACTTGCCATGCTTTTTGGAAACAAAATGAAAAATTTCCATTTCTATACAGCTTTAACTTTGTTTCAGTTGCCAGGAATCTTTGAAGAACCACAGAAATACAATAAACTATACAATTATGTGGGTCTGGTTCTAACTTTTCCCTATAAATCAAATCTAACAGACTGACTAACTAATCTAACTGCCTCCCAGCTCCTGTATCCAAAGCATCTCACTTCATCACTAGAAAGGCCCAACAATATCCAGACATCAGCTATTCCAGGCTGGTTACTAATATTTAATACTCTGCAATTTTCCCTTGTTTTAAACAGCAATTTTGAGTCTACTCAGCCACAATTAATGCCAGACTAGATACATCACTGAAAGGAAATGCACTGGAGGTTATTTATTTCCCTGTAGCCCACAGAAGGGACCACAGTGGAGCAGGAACTGTCCTGCAGCCTAATTAGAGGTGTGTGCCAGAGCACATATCCACACTGCAGCTTCTGGAGGACCCAAATCAGACCAGAGGAACAAGCCCTGAAGGAAATGTGACTCACAGAGGATCTGTGCTAGACTATGCTTACTCTGGACTGCAGCCTGTGGAAGGAGCCATGCTGGAGCAGGGCAAACGTGTGAGGGGGAAGATAAAGCAGAAAGGAATTATTAAGATCTCTCTAAGCTGCTGGACAGAAAGACAGAGGTTAGAAGTAAAGGAGTTAAGCTGAGCCTCAGGAAAAACAAAAGGGATAAGGTGTGTCACTTTTTGCCTGCTTCTCATAAACCAAATCTTCTTGAACTGGCAATAAACTCCTGCAACTCCAACCCTCCTATCTTGCCAAAGCCTCCCTGTTGTACCTGTGACAGTAACTGATCTTTATCTCAACTCAGGAGCCTTAGCACCCTGTTTTCTCCCCTGTCCCATCAAGCAGGAGTAATGAGAGAGCAGCTGGTAGGTAACTGGCCACCAGCCAAGGTCAACCCACCACAGCCTCCAGTGAGCATTTCCCACATTCAAACTTGCATCCTTTGCCTCTCCTTATTGCCATGTACCTCTGAGAAGTGCTCAGGCACATCAGAAGGCTCCATCTTCTTTGTATCATCAGTTCAGGCAGCTGGAAATATCAGTGAAATCTGCTCTTTGCTTTTCCCATCTCTTCCCCAGCACGGAGAGACACGATTCTCCCTGTCAGTGTCTCATGCTCCACCTCCCTGACAAGCTTGGGTAGCTTCCACTGGACTTTCTCCATCATGGTGCTCCCTTTTCTTGCGTTATAGAGCCCAGACAGGACTTTACAAGTGCCAAATACTGGGGAAGGATGGCTACCCTCTAGCTAGCAGCCATCCCAGGAGAAGGCTGGCCACAAGCACAACTAGTTTCCATGAGCAATCCCAGCTCCTTCTCTGCAGTGTTGCTTCCTGCCTAGTCCACACCGAGCCCACACTGGGGCATAAGAGTTATTCATCCCCAGCACTGGACTTGGCAATTCTCTTGGCTGCAGTCCCTGCAGGGCCTGTCAGCCCATTTCTCCAGCATTTCCACATCTCTATTTTTCAGCATATTGACTGCTTCCCTCACTTTGGATGGTGGTGTCCTTTGCCTCCATTCACTTCAGAAGTATCTAAGGCTGATTGAGCAAGCACCAGTATCTTGAGCAGGGTGAAATACACAGCAAAGCATTTCATACAGCACTTACTGGAAACCTAAGCCCTTACCTGCACTTGTTTGTAGAACAGCTTTGAAAACAAAATCAAAAGAGAATTAAGGTGAAGAACTGAGACAACAGTACAGCCTGATTTCTCCTGTGATTAGAGAGGCAGGACAAAAAAACCCCTTTACCTTTAAGCAGTGTGTGCATGTTATAGTGGGCTCAGAACCAAGATGACAACCTTTGTGAGCAGCAGTAACAAAAGTCAGTGGAAGAGGCAGAGCTGGGTGATAAAAGGGAAAACCTCTTCCACTTGGGCACACTTTTAACAACCTGGACAATAGACTAACAGCTGTTATCTTCTGTAAGGAACTGAGAAGTGGGAGAAGCAGAAATGTGACCACAACAGGACACCTGATCTCACTATTTCCCTTTTTGTCTATAAAAACAGGAAGAAAAGCAAACATAAATTTACACAGCAAGTATTTTCATAGATGTCAAACCCTGTCAAAATCAGTAGCTAGATGCAACTCTTGCACTCAAAACCCAGACTTCCCTTTTAATAATTAGAGATATCGATGTAGGTTTACAAAGTTAGCCAATCCCTCCAAGGTGCTGTTGGGTTATGATTAGAGATCCCACAGCTGAAAGCTCTCTAGTTCTTGGAGCTCTGATATTTTCAGTTAGGGACTAAATGAGAAAAGAATACAGTGGTTACAGTACTTCAAATACTAATTTTGATAAATCAGAACTCCTCCAGTCTCACTCGATTCAAGTCACTTTTAAACAATACTGCAGCTTTTACTGCATATTTAGCTACTCAGACAGGCAGAATACTAGTAATAGCTGGTACTGAAATAAACAACTCCTCTCTACCCTCATGAGAGGGAAGCCATCATATTCCCTGTATGGAGAACAGATATTGCAAAAAAAAAAAAAAAAGTGAGCATCTAATAGCACAGTATGCAAAGCAATAAAATTGTCTCAAGCTTCAACTGACTGAAAAGAAAGAAGAATTATCAAAATCCCAGCTCAGCCTAGCTTGTTATTATCCCAGCTTGCTGTCATCTTCCCAGTAATTGTCTCAGATCTTTTCTTTAGTCACAAAGACATAAACATGAAAAGCATTCATACATATGTGTGGTGGCCAAACAACATACTCAAGCCTTTCTGCACAAAGCAAAATTAGTTCCTGCATCTCCTACAAGTACTTGTGCTGAAGCCAATTCTATTTCTGTACCAGTGCGTGCAGGATGCAGCACTATTAAAGACTTAACATATTGCTTCAGTTTAGACACAAGTATCTTCAATTTTATGTGGTAGAAGAAAGTGACACATTTGCACAGGTATGTTTATTTTCCCTGTGTTTACAGTGCATCAATTGTAATTTTAAACCATTCAGAAAGCACGATTTCATACCAATTTTACATACTTTACATCACAGTTCAACAACGTTAACACAGTTGTATCTGCTAAATCAAATGAACAAAATGGCCATGAACATTTACACTAGTCTTCTGTAAACAAGTTTTTTTTATAAACAACAGTAAATGGAATTAACACAGACCACCATAGGAAAGAGGGATAAGCTTTTCCTTAAATAAATCACTCTGTTTATAAATACTTCAATTCTCTCAATATACATTTACAGACATAGTCGATTAAAAGCTGGTTACCTACACCGCTCTTTAAAAAGAAAATGTCTAGAGATGGACCACAGTGTGTTCAATTCACCTAACATAAGAAGCAAGCATATGATTAGTAGAATGTTAAAAGTATTATTATACTTCAACCTCACTTCTGTTTGTTTACACCAACACTGAGAAGATTGTCATGTTAGGGAACTTTTACTTGAATTCCAGCAAATTACAATCGATCTTGTAGTACACATATGGGTAGTACTCCTGTTGGCTGAGGTTTAAACCTGGAATATCCATAGTTGCCTGCAAATAAATTTTGAAACCAGTTATACTCTTACAATTCAAACTGCTATTAAGAAGTAGCTGAAATATTAATATGTTTTAGAAGCAAATAGGCCAGGTAAGATTTCAAGGTTAAATTTTCACATTCAAGTGACTGTTTAAGTAACAGGTAAAGTTAGAACCTTGACAAATGACTAACAGGATTTTTCAAAATTAAGTACAAAGTGCTTTTTCGAAGTCTAAGTAGTTCTGTACCAATAATTCACATCCATTGCTATAGTAAACACATCATCACTACTACATCTAAACACTGCCAGTTTCTGATGAGAATGCTATAGGGTGCTGAATGATCCAAGGCATTATATAAGTTCAGCATCTTTCATTTTCACCTAAATTGTCTCACATCCTCTTTCCACAAAAAGGCCTGGAAATACATTACATTCAATATAATGTTAAGAATCTTTTTTAATTCAGCTAAACTCATGGTATCTTCAGTTACCCTTTAACTACGAACATCACCGATTTTCAATAAAAAGCCAATTAGCAGAATAAGCCTCCCAACAAACCAGTTTTTACACATGAAAATGAGACCTCTACAGATGGAAAGGCAGATTCCATTTTGACAATGATTCAGCCTTCTACAGCAGAGGACTACTGTGCTAACTTGCAGTCTGTATCTTTCCATCAGCAGTAGGAAAGAATGCAGTAAGAAGAAATTACATGTGACTTTTAAACCAGACAGCTCTTCAAATATATTGGATGCAACTTTAAACACCATCTGCCTGCATAAAGTGTAAAACAGAGGCAGCATTTTTTTATGGAGACAAAATTCTCTGTATTGTGAGAAAATGAAGAATATGGAGAGGTACAGCTTTTTAATGATGCCAAAAGACTTTGTTTAAACACACTAGCAGCAGTTAAATAGTACTTACATCAATGATAGCTGCTGCACTGCTGTCAAGGTGTTTGTACAAGTCATACAGAACTTCCCTCAGTTTCTTCATTGTTTTCTTATTAGGCTGAAGCAGCATTGCCTGGAAGTTAACTGGCAAACCGTACCTGAGGAAGTCAAGTAGAAAACCATGGAAATGCTGAAATAAACCTTCCTTCATAATTCAAAGCAGATTTTTTTTTGAGAAAGAATCCTATTGCTGAAGAGGAAATTCTGCTAATTTCCATTTTTGCAAAACCATTCTGTGTCTACAGTTCATAAGACAACAAAAAAGTAGAACTTCAAGCTTAAAATAACAAAACAGAAGCCTAAATATTTTTAAAATAATTTTAAATCCTTGAGTATTTAGCATAATTCTCAATGTTACCTGATCAAAGACTAAATTTTGAACATTCCATTAATTTACTTTGCTTATCACACTTGGTAGACCATGTAGTTTCTACTTAATCTTCCTTTCTAGGAGTGTGGAAACTGCTGCCAACATTTCAGTCAGGTTCAGCTTTCTTCTTTACTCTTTACTCAAGTTCTGTCTTGACAATAAGGCCATAGCAGCAAGAATGCAAGTTCATGTGATTTGTTTTCCTTTTCTCCTCTGCTTTTCTCCTTTATGACAACTGATCAAAAAGGCTAAAAACACCTTGCCCTTTACTGACCACAGTAGGAACATCTTCAACTATAAAAAATAAAGGTCTTTCCTTTGCAGAACAACTACATCTGTTCTTGACTAGTAACAACACTTGTGGATAGTATGAAGAAAAAAAAGCAGATAAAATTTCTAATTAGAATATTGAGTGGTTTAAAACTGAAAAATTTAGATTACAAAAGGCATGTCTTAAAGAAAAAGCATGGATTTCATGATGCCAAGCTATTGTTATTCTGAACTATTCAAATTTGCCATTTAAATATAAGATGCAGTTAGTTCTTGTTACAAGCAGCTCATAAAGTAACCTAAAAATGAGCAAATATGTCTCCCTGCTATTTACAGAGTATCTGTAACTCCTAAAGCAATAGTGAAAAGACTATCCAAGGGGAAGATACACAATTATCTACTTCAAATATTTCACAACTGGCAACAAGAGCTATTGCCACCAGCTATTCTTACTGCCCTACTTTTAGCTTCATCCTTCCCAGAAGAGCAGCATTCACTTGCTTCAATTTGGTAAACCCAAGCTAGATGTAAATTCTTACCAAGTCTAGGAAGAAAATCACTATTCAAATCTGCCTCATTACCTTAAAACAGATTCAACAAAAACACGCAATGCTTTCACATGAATCCACGCAATGAAAGCTTCACTGAAATTAACTTTCAGCCACCGAACCAGAGGCCCCTGTGAAAGAATAGAGAGGGAAAAAAAATAAGCTATTCAAACATCAGAAAAGACTCAGCCCATTATGCATGTTTGAGCAGCTACTCAATATCTGTACCATAATAAAAGACAAGACAAAGACAGAGTTCACTATGGACATAATTGCTCAAGAGTGTTTTGATATAAAGTAAAGAGACATTTAATGAGACTTCCCATTGTCCCTTCAGGTCCCCATCTCAGTTGCCATGATCTAACTATATTAAAGATCCTTTTAGTAATATCTGATTATGCAATTCAAACACTTGTCCATTTTCAAACTTCAAACATTATCAGCTGCGATACCAGCCCTTGGTTCAATGCAGTGAGGAGCACTTGTGCTGCACAAAATTCAATTATTCCAGAGTAGATTAGCTGGGTGGCAGGCTGCCTATATCATGTCATCCCTACAATGCTTTCTCTGAATCACAACTTCATGAAAATTTTATGTAGCAATAACAAGTCTTAGATGTCTCACACTTCTGTAATGACCACTTTATTAAGACTTACAAACTGTTTCTTCTTGTCAGTTGACAGTCTGTTCATTTCTTCTTTATCAGCTTTCATCTCTTCTTCATTGTACTGGAAGTCACGGACCATAAATCTGCATTTGGAAGTGAATAAAATCAAAAGTGTCTGTCTAGAGATCCTTCAAAGCATGAGAGACAGAATGCACACAAAATAAACCTTACTTATATTCTCTGGCTTTGTGCTTGAAGTCATCCACTGCCTTCCTGAACAAGGTGACATTACAAAGGTAGCTGTCTTGGTCCTCAAAGAGTACACTACACAGAAAGAAAACAAACCAAGTCAGAATTAACCAGGTTCAAGCCAGCACAGATCAGTCACACAGTACCACAAGTTGTACTTTATTGCTACAAGGCAAGACATAAATGTAGATAATTATACAGGATTTAGTTCCCAAATTAAGCACCTCATACAGAATGTAACTGACTGCTCTTAATTGCTCCCTTCATAAATGATGGCAGCTTACAGTTCACATTCAGAGACTTCATCACACAAAACCACTTCATATGATATTTGTTCAAATTAAAACTTATTTAACAAAAAAAGTAACTGAAACTGGTTTAGTACTGAAACATTTGTACTACAGTTTTATTAGAAATGTGTGTTTTAAAGAAAAATGAAATGGATATAAATTAGAAAAATACACAAATTAAAAATATACAGGTTGGCAAAACAAAATATTTCTTAGGCTGCAAAGATGACCCCTAGATTTACTATTTTATAATTAAAAATAATATTGCTTATTTTGGGGTTTTACCTTAGGAAAAAAAAAGCTTGAACAGATTTAGACTGTTCCTCAATGTGATACTGTCTTCAATACAAGCATTATCCGACAGTTTAACAAGTTGCCTTTGCTTAAGCTAGCCCTAGGCCATGGTTTCACAATAATGAAATAAGCACTAGCAGGTCTTCCAAATGTGAAGCTATCCAGAGCAAGTTCCGATTTTTTAAATGGCTCAGAACTAGTAGCATCAGATTTTCCTGACCAAAACCTCAGTCTGTCAGTTAAAATTAACCACAAATCGGTGCTTTGTGCTACATGTGGACTTTACCAGTCAAAGTGGTTACAAGGTTGTTAAAGTGGCTTAATCTTGCCCACCACAGCACCAGGCAGCAGCCTGATACCAAGGACCCAAAGAGACAAGCTGCCTTTCTTTGAACACAACAAATTTACACTTCCAGTTCTCCATTCTTTGGAAGCTTTCAGAGCTCATATAACTTGTTTCAAGTCCTGTGAATACAGACCTAAAGCTTACAGGCCAGCAGCCAGCATTTGTTGCTTATCTCCACCACACTCCAGCCAGAGGCTGAATATATCTGACCAGAATAGATTAACTCTTCAATCCTCTTACTCTTCTCACATAAGTTACGTTTGATAACTTTGTTAACTCTAGAGTTCACCTGAATCTTTCCTCAATTACTTGATCAGATAAGGTAGACATGTTGACAAGTTTCTGACCAATCTTTAAAATTCAAAGTCTTTCTAGATGAAGAACACTCCTGAAACACAGCACACGCAAATATGAGATTTAGCATTTCACAACTTACTTGCTGGAACGTGGTACAACCATCTCTGCTAGTGTTTCATACTGCTTAACCCAGTCATTGTAATTTAACCTAGAGAATGCACAGGTTATTGTTAGACTTTTAATCTGAGATTAATGGATCAAGGCTTTTTTTTAAAGGTAACAACATTTAATCATCACATCATCAATCTCAGGTGCAGGTTTTAAGAAATATGCAAGACTCAAGAAACACTCAGTTCTCCTCATGCTGTTTTTATAATTATTGATAAATAAACTATAGTGATTGCAAAAGTAACATATTTTCAGTCTTCATGTCAGTTTACAAGTGCAACATTTTTTAAATCAAAGAACTATGAAATTAAATCATCATTAAGTAGAGATCTCAGGGGACCAAATGGAATTAACTGTCAAAGTTAATCAGAAACTCCTCATGCAACTCTGCTCTTTTGAGCAGAGCATTACTTCTTCCACAATTATAAACAGGTTCCCTAGAGTCCTGCACTTGCCTGAAGGACTGGGAATTTTGGAAGCCCTGTTATTCTGTAGTTACTTGTGAAGAGGTTCCATCCTCTCAACAGCAAAAACAGAAAAAATAACAGCAGAGATATTCTAACCACTTGCTTTCTGCTAAAGCCACTGCAAAATTGGTTTTCCTTCACCAGAGGAAAAACATCTGACAGACTCTAATAGCTCCTGTGGTAAAGAAAGCCAGTGGGCTTTTCACAAATTAGGAGCTCTCTGCTTGCAGCTCCAGTCAAGGGCCATTTTTTCATTTTACAACAGTTTTGAGGGCATCTGTATCACCACTTTCCTTGGTCAAGGGAAAACATGAGGTTTCTGTTGTTCACACATTTCAAATAAGAACAGTCTGCTCCCCCAGCAAGCCTTTCACAGGACATAAGCAGGGTTCCAATGGCACAGACTTAGTTAAGTAAAAAAAAAACCCAAAAAACAGTGTTCAGGCAATCTAAAAACGTGCAGAGCAAAGCAGTAAAGAGTTCACTCAGTAAATGATGGAAGTTGGCATAGTTCTAACCAGGATAATTTAATGATTAAGCCTTCTAATGTAAAACAAGTCATGTTTTTACTCAGCACTTACTTTCATAAGGACACCATCTGGAGCATGTCTACTCATAGCAAACACTGAATAAGAGACATAAATCTAATTTCCAGTTTCTTCAAGAAATTCACGAGCACCCAGCAGTCTTTATAAGAAGTTTTTGTGAACAAAGGAACACAGGCACAGACGCTCACTTATCTCTCCTGAGCATCTTAACAGTTCTGTTTGCTCATCCAGGAAAGCCCCAAGCAAATTGAGATGTCATTCTGACAGTATTATAGAGTTGTGAGATCTATTATTTGATTTATATTTCTTATTGTATTCTACTCTTAGGATGAATAAACTTACTTCGGCACAATCACTAATAATGTGACCAAATATTCTGAATCAAGTACAAAGTCCTCTTTCTTTACAATATCAGCAAGACTTCTGGTTAGCAAGCTTCCCCTGCAGAGAAACAAAGCCAGAACAATTACAAGTTTAAGAACTGAATTTGTCTGGATAACAGTTTCCAGTGCCTGATAATATAGCATTCTCAAAAATATATTTTACCTACATAATTGCTATTAGCAGAGCAAACAAAATGTCCTTATATGCCCTTTATATCTCACTGTCCAAAGCCACTCACGTTTTTATCAGCAGCTCCACTGCTGTGCGTCATTTCCATATTCCAAATACGTCACACACTTAAGGGGCCAACTTGTCTTTTAAGAAGTGATTTAAAATGGCAAGAACCATTAAAACTATTAACTGTGGATTCTAGCACATGGAGCCTCAGAGTTATAGTACAGACCCACATGCAGAACATCAATAAAAGCTTAAAGCAGTGTATTTCCTTGTATTCATTAAAGACCAAGAATGCACATAGGTTTAACGGCGTTCAGCTGACAAACTGCATGGCTTAGCACAGAACTGATGTCTCACTCCTAAAACACCTTGTCATGTACTGTCATTGGCATGACCCATGGCTCTGAATCAGCCAGCAGGCTTGTGCCATCCACTGTAATGGCAGGGTTCAGGCACATTAATCAACCCCATTTGCACAGAGTAACTACTGTACCTCAGTACAGATAATCATCACACGTACGTGACAAGACAACACACAGTCCTCGTTTAATTTAATATCTGTGTGTACCCAACAGCTATTGTACCCAACTGTCTCTGCTGGTGAATTCTGAGGGAAGAAAACCAGTTAAGGTGGTGTGAAGGAAAGACTTGCTTATTTAGACAAGACATCTAAGTAGCAGTGTTACCACTAACAGCAAGCTCCTCTCAGAAGTTCCAGAAATTTATGCTTTTTGTACATGTTTTTATGATTTCTTAATTGCTGTTCAGTCACAGGTAAGTTAACACCAACCAGACAGCTGGTAATAAATGTTCTTTTATGACAGCTGCTCTTCAAGACTGATAAACACCTCAAAAGTACATTAAGCTTAGAGTAAACATTTTCTTAAGTTTTCATTATTAGATAACATTCCTGGACTACATTAGAAAAAATAATACAACTTACGCATTCTTTCTTTCCAAATTCTGAAGATTCCCTTTGAGATTATTGTATGCCGAGGCTCTTGCTTTTAGATCATTGTCAATCTGGTTTACTCCCTTAAAAATGAAAAGAAAAGGAGCTATGTCTAAAGAACTAGAATAGAACTTATGTTCAGCTTGCCACTGCTGCTCAAGTAATCCTGGACGATAGATTTGAGAAGGATGGCTTAATTAGCATGATTACCAAAAATTATTCATTCCCAGCTAGATAACTTGGCAGCAAGTGGAAGACTACAAAACAAATGAAGCACTTTAATTAATACAAGTTAAACTGCCAACCATACTCATATCAGTGTGTATCCTATACAAGGAAGTGTTTTAAAATCAGCACACTCAGTAACAGTTGGGTAACTGCAATGGCACAGTGTTGGTCTGGGATTACAATGCTGCCTACTGCCTCCTTCACTGCCTCCTCACTGTAGTAAAGAGGTACAAGCATGAAAAAATCCCCAGGGAAAAGTTTCTGAACACTGTCAAGGGACTCTCCCTTTATATAGACTTAGACCACTGACAAAACATTTTGTTTGCATAAAACACTTCAGCTTGGAGATGCAGATATGATTTTGTTTCCACAAAATAAATCTCTCTTAAAAGCAAGGTCATTTAATTAAATAGTGACCTTGTTTATGTTAACACCTAAGTTGGCTTGTCTGTAGCAGGAAGTCCTCAAAAGCCCGAACATTCTGTTCGTTTCATGTAGCAACACATTAACAGCTTGCACCTTTACAGATACAGAAATCCTTTAGACAAAATATTCTGAAAAATGACAAAATTAAACAGATGAGTACTTAAAGCTATTTAAATCCTCTGACTGATACAACCTTTAGCAAAGCAACATGCAGAACATTTTAGCAGGTGTCACACAAGGCATATACCTTCATGAAAACTTTTTAATACTACAAGAACACCAGCACCTCTTTTTTTACATCTGGAGGACAACATAAGAGGAAAATTAATCAGAAAATATTAAGCTAGTACCTTTGTGCATTTTAGCTCTTCCCCAGACTGACAACCCTTTGCCTTTTCCAAGGATCAAAACCTTCAATAACAGTATAACTATGCATTATTAATGACAAAAACGGAAAAACCTTTGATACCAAACACTGCCTTTACAAACCAGTTCCATTCAGCATTTCCTACATGACAATACTCTTAATTGCTCTCATTTGTAGAGTCAGTAGTCTTTTAAAAAATGACTGCTTAGATAAAAACCTGTTACTGCTGCACTGACTGAAGTTTATTGTGAAAAACCACCAGCTTTGCTTCCTACTGAATGTTAGAGAATACAGAACCACAAACCTCAATGCCACAACAGAACTCTTGAAAATAAATTTTTGTAAAATTACCAAATGAGGCAACAATACAAACTTCCTTCTGTGAGTAGAATTGGTGAATAACTCACAAAGGTCATGGCAAAAGGAGGCAGACTCACAATATTGCTAAGGAAAGTGCCAGTCTAACACAGTGAGCCTATCTCTACACAGAGCAATCCCAGATATTTAAACCACTTTGGTAGTCATTAGCCAGTGTCTTGCAGCCATACAGCTGAGCTGTTGCACTTGGATGCATGCCTGGGCTCCTGAAAAGGTTGGACATGGGCACTAAAAATATTGAGGCTGTCTCCTTGCATAGGTCTGATCACTAATTTCAAATCCAAAGAATAACTCGATTAAGTGAAGCTCTCAGCACAGATGCCATCTCAAAAGTCTTCTGTATTGATGCTGGGGTTCACAAAACTTCTGCAAATTGAAAGCTGAAAAAAACTGATGAATAGTTTCAGGAGATATAATTTTATTTTAAATGTTTCTGATACTGCTGTAATTTCTTCTCAACTGACAAATCCCCACTGCAATTGCCATTACTCATTTTGACAGACATCAGAATGTGCTGCCTGAGTGAGTGAGGATGACATAAAACCACACAGGAAATGTAGTAATTCATTATTTGACAAACTTTTCAAATTATTTAACATCAACCTGTCAAGAGGCTTCACAGATTTTAATTAATGTAGCTCTATCAATTTTCCTATATCTTCACTTTGGCATGTGATTACATGAAGACTTTATCTCTGTCAGGACTCTTTCTGCCTTGGGACAAAACTGTTTTAAGTCCTTTGATATGATCTCCTTGGGGTCATTTCTACAGGAACATTAAGCATCTTCAGTCATCTTCCTTCTCTACTTTATGGACATAAATCTATGGCTCACAGTGTATATTTTATAAACTATTTGAAATCAGATTTATTACACATTTATGTCCTAAAGCTGTTCCTATGGAATACAAGCACAGCTAAACATGAAGCAAAATGGAAACCCCCAACAGGATGACTCAAGCTGAACTCCAGCAGACCTGTTTGTCTACATTTACTATCCAACACAACAGGTCAATGAGGTCCCTAAAGTAGATGAAGAATGTAAGACAATTGAAGTTCAGGTTCTAGAGCTTGGTTGAAGCAGATTATTTATCTAGCAGACTCTGGGACACAGAATAACATGCACTGAATATTTGATAATTTTCAAAAAAGGGGCATATCTCTTCATGTCCTAGGTTTCTTTTTCAACAAATTTAATTTCTGCAAAAACAACTGCTGCACTATAACTGCTGTAAAAAGTTCAGTGCTTCACTTTGATACCTTCTTCTGAAGAAGTAAATATGTGCTAGTGTCAGATATTAATATTTTAATTTTATATCTGTAAGATATTCTTAATGTGCAAATCTTCAGAGCCATAAGACAGCCATCCTCTAACAAAAGGCCACACTGCAGGTGTTTTCCAAGAAAACTAAATTACATTTACTTAGTAAATGTAATTTGTGAAATAAATTCAAGATACAATGATAGTCCCAAAGAAAATCTCAAAAATGAAAGTACTAATTTCATTTTCAGTCAGCTTTGTAGCATATATTACAATTTTGTAATTTCTGCAAAAATATTAATGTAATAGTTTCAGGAATCTGCAGTAACAGCAAAGCAGAAGTCTGCCAGCACTTACTACCATCCCAACCCCATTATAGTCCCTACACATCCACCACCAAAGACTGTCTCTATAGTACCCAGAACAGTCTCTCCCTTTTTGCAAGTTATGTACTTCCAGTTAGTAACACAGGCAGTTCCAAGAGCCAGTCTGCAGCTAACAGAAAGCAGGGAAAGGGAAAAACAACCCGAAGAGGCTGGGAAGATCTTAAAGCAAGGATTGTCTACAGAGAACTCTCTCACTGTCTAAACCAGTCACTCCTGAGGACCCTGTAGAGGCTCACAAGCAAGTAAAAAAATAAAGCCCTCCATGTACGAAACACTTTGCCTAAGATGAGGAAAACACATGAAAACTCTCAATGAGCTTTCTTTACATCTAACAACGAAGGCTTATTTCTCCCCTCACAACTGAGTGCCACAGCTTTCAGAATGTAAATAAGTTCCCTGGTTCACTGCTAACAGCCCACAAGGTTTGAGAACATCAGACAAAGAATAAGCTAACACAGCAAAACTGAAATGTAAATATCATTTCCTGGCTATTTATTTGTTAGCTCAGTGATCCTAGGAAACAAAAATCAGCAAAGACTGCATGATGGCCTTCAGAGGGCACTCTCCAAATCCTAGCCACATCCCATGTATTTCTTTGGTTACTAGCTGCTACAAAATTCACTACTATTGCTTGCTGACTAAAACAGACAAAATTCTTTGAGAGCAAGTTTTGTGCATAAATATCCCAATTCCAAATAGGGAAGTTTTATAAAACAAGATACCTTACCTTTGCAATAATTTCTGAAATATTCTTCAAGGATTGCTTGATTGGGTATTTGGCCATATCCCACTGGAACCTTGTTATATAGGTGACCAAGTCAACTAAAATTTTAAAGAACTTTGTTAAGATTGACAATAAAAAGACAACTGTATTATATTCTATGTAGAACTGCTCTAACAGAAGAGAACTGTAACAGACTGGACCTTCCCATGTGTGTACCCTGTTGCTTAAGAAATTTGAAAATAAACAAGCTGTAAATTATCCATGACCTCTGCCTCCAGATATTGGTTTCACCACCTCTGTAGACTGTAAATGACATTTATTACCAAGTCAAGGATGGTTGGAGAACTACAGACAAAAGCAACTACTTTTTGCTCTGTGTGAAAAATGGGTGGGAGAAGGGAAGGTTATGATGGCAAAAAAGGCAGCAATGACCATGTGGCTCCCCTGAAGTGACAGGTTTGTAGTACAGCTATCTACAAAAGACACTAGTCCAAGCCTTTATCCACTCATACTAGCCTCTCTTCCATCAATGCAAGCTGTGATAATTCTATTAAATGGCTCTGAAAAAAAAAGATTGGTTCAGAGAAAGGTGTAGCTCTTTACTGAAATAAAATGCACACTGGCAC
Organism: Ammospiza nelsoni; assembly: GCF_027579445.1. Lineage (NCBI taxonomy): Eukaryota > Metazoa > Chordata > Aves > Passeriformes > Passerellidae > Ammospiza > Ammospiza nelsoni. The sequence goes on from NC_080633.1 coordinate 129,599,522, forward strand.
CCCAAGTCCTTCTCAGCAGGGCTGCTCTTGATCCATCCATGCCCCACCTGTACTGACACTGAGGGCTCCCTGACCCAGGAGCAGCCCCCTGCACTTGGCCTCCTGACACCTCAGTAAGTTTCAGGATCACTGCCTTCCCTTCTACAGTTTTAGAACACATTAGGATATTATGGTTAACACTTTACCTCCATTGGCCAGAAGATTCTCCTGAACTTTATCTTTACTGTCTTCTAGAACATCAGCCATATATTGGGCCACCTTCTTTACAACACTGAAAATTGGAAGAAAAAGATAAAAATATATTTTAAAAAAACCAATAAAGCCCTAAACCTGCCATTTGAGAAATACCATTCATAAAACTCATTTTAAATTGCCTGAGACTGGTTCAAAAGTGACTGGATCAAACAAGGATGATGACTGCTCTACATCCAAACTTTCTGAGAGCACAAGCTTGGCTCAATAGCTGAAGGAGACCGATTTCTCAGTATTCCACAACTTTATTTAAAATCTCTACTGCTGCTACTCACCAGATCTCAACAAGGTGAGGCTAGCTCCCTCATGTTGGTGTTGACTTCAAGTGTAAAGTCACTATATTGCAATTTTTTTTAAAGTCTGTTGTACTTCCAAAATTCTAACCCCTTTCTAGAAACAGGTAGAGAGGTAGAAGTCAACAGTAATACAAACTAAACACAGGATAACCCTGACAATGCAATCTGACACTCAAGACCTGCCTTCCTAACTTAAAAGCCATGTATAATATTATTCACATGTGCCAGGCCAAATAGTTTCCTTTTCTAATTAAAATGTCTATTTAAGATTGCTCTCCTTGAAACAGAAGATAGCTCCATGAGTTCTGATTATGTGAAATTTTGCTACTTTTGCTTAAAATAACTTTCAAAAGGTCATTAGTTTCTTCAAAATGAATAGGTTTTGCATTTTATTATTAATACTTTTAAGTATTTCTATGGATTAGGAAATTACATGGTAACTTTCTCAAAGTGTGAAAACAGTAATCCTGCTAGAATTACAAGCTTTTACTTCACTTCCTCACCACTCCCTGCACCTGTCAGGCTCAGTTTTTAACAATTCTCCAGGACCCAGCACCACACAACACAATTGAAGAGAGAATGCAAAATGTTCCACTATTCCAAAAGTAGTTCAGATTATTTTCCTTTTTTCAAGAACAGATACTGTTCTTGAAAACCAACATCTTAGCTTTCTTAAATCTGAGCTTGCTGACTACCTGCGGAGGATCACTGTGATACAAAAAATGCTGAAAATAACTTGTGTATTATTAGAACTCAGCAAACGATCACATCATTCTAATACTCTGCATCCTAGTAAAAATGAACTGTTACCTCTCCACAAATGCATCCAGTTTAGCCAGCTCATCAGACAAACCAACCAAAACATCCAGTGTGCCAACCTAGAAGCAAAGATCAAAATGCATTAGCAGAAGTATATAAACATAGAAAGAGAAAACCAGCTAACAGTAAAAGCTACATCTACCAACAAGTATCTCTCCAGAACTACATAAAATGCTGGACTCTAAGATTTCAGACACCTTGATTTACCAAAGCCACACTGTTTCACTTGTTAGATATCACCCCTGCCTCAAAGCACCACAGGATCAGATCTAACTCTCTAGTTTGGTGCTCAGTTTCAGTTCTGCAATCCAGCCATCCAAAACACGTTAAAACAATGTCTATGCTGTAAATTGGCTGCATTTTTCACAAAGCAGTTGCTCGAGCACTTAATTCACTACTTTAGATCAAATGTGAAATTTCACTGCTCAGGAATCTCAGCACTGGAGGCAACCTGGACATTAAAAACTTTGACAATACCAGAGTACTGCAGCAGTGAGACCAACAAGAGTCTGGACTTTTTGCATCTTGGGTAATAAAATATCTAGCTTGTCTACAAGCTTTCACTCTTTCTTCCCTTCTCCTCCAGAAAAATACCTTCTTCCCTAATCTCATGTATCTAGAGTACACATTTCTCACTGAAATATTACAGGGTTATTAACATTTAACATATTTGTAACCTAGCATCTACTTTCTGTATACCTGACCACTCAAATTCACATTAGTCCTTTTCTGTTTAGTTCTGAAGCAGAAAGGAGCAGAATTACTTAAGAAATATCACACAAATGACTTGCCATGCCTCACGTTCTTGTGGGCCACAAGCAGAATAAGGAAGCTCATTTTAACTAGTCACTTAAAAGCCTCAGGACAAGCAAGTCCTTAAGCAATAAGACTGCTGTTCAGTGGAGACTAAACCACTGTTTAAATGAGTTTTAACTAAAGGATCTCACTGCTTTAACAGTCTCACCAGGTCCACAGAAGCCAGATTATTTCCCACTGTATATAAAGTATATTCAGCTTCTGCCCCTTTTAGGAAGCACAGTAGAAGCAAAAGAAATTGCTTCTAACCCTGATGGACCCCAACAGTTTTCAGCAATAACTCCTCTAATTGCTGCAGGCACCCTACAGTTTGAAAGCCATCCTGATTCATATCCAAGGATATCCTGGGAGGAGACAGACATTTGTTCTAGTCCCTATTCTAACTGAGGACAGTCCAAATGTGAACACAAGTTATGGCAGTTTGAAGATGTTAAAAGGCACACTGAAGCACTCTGTGCCCTGGGCTCATTCCTTAGCAGAGACAGGAAAAAGGCATTGTGCCACCTGAACTTGATGCACTCAACAGACCAAGACTGATGGCATTTTTCTCCTCAATTTTGTAAGCCTTGAAGGGCTTTCACTGAGCTCCAATTCTTGTTCAAGAAACATCCAGGCATCAGGAAAGACCTTTTCTAAATGAATACATTGGCTCATAATTTTTCCGTATCCTGATGATGGTATTAAACCAAGAACAACTACTTTCAGATTTTGTTACTATTTGCTTCTCACAGAATAGTTCAAACAGTTTTTTTTCCATTTTCTACAACACATTGGCAGGTCACACTGGAATGCTCAGCCAGAGATAAACCACTGCTCTAACAGAAGAATGCTACTTCTGGACAGAGAAAAGGCAGAGCAGCTCTTTGATCAACTCCTGTATTTTAATTTGAACCTTTCACTGTATCTCAGACAGAGAAAAGGAGCAGACAATTCAGAAGGGGAAAAAACTTAAAATAATTTTTTAAAAAAGCAAAACAAAACCGTCAAAGGAAATTCTCAATAATCAGATCACAAGTTCCTATTTTTCTTCTCCAAGTAACTGCTACCATCATGAGATCAAGACTACCATCCTCAGAACAAAATTGCTTTATTTGCTGAAAGAACACAGGTTGCTGAATTTTGAAAACTTATAGTGTGAACAACTAACTTAGAAGTTCAGAAAAAAGATTACCGTTGTCTGAACTATTGCTTAGATCCACACATACACATCAAGAGAAGTCAGCTGCTCTCTCTAAAACAACTGCAGGTTTTAATCTAGAGAAACAAAGATGGTGCAAAACAAACACACTTCTTAGGACATGACACAGGGTTTCCATACCTTCAAGTCTGGAATATTGAACTTTGAGTTAGTGGAAAGGTTGTTGTGTTTTGTAGTTGCTGCGTGTAGCTTCTCCCATGTCTGCTGACAGGTCTTTTCTCCAGGAGCAGAAATCAGCCAAAACTCTGTCATTTTTGTGCCTTTATCTCGGTGGCTGTTGATTCAGAGGATAAAGGCAAGATGCTAGCAGAAGAGAAGCAAGAAAAAGAAGAAAAAATATTTGCTATTAATACAGTAGTCAAAGCTTGGCCTGAAGAAAAACATCTCATTCCACATTGCTAAAGTGCTGTTACAGCCACCGTAAGAGATTTTACCAGAAGTATCATGTGGTTTCAAATTCATTTTTTCCTATCTTCCAAATCACATTTACACAGTTGGAAAATCTTTTTAAACTGCCCATCCTGTATGTTAAAGTGGGCTGAGTTTGCAACATTAGCACCTTTCATTAGCAACTGCAATTTCATAGAAAGATAACAAGTAAACAATCTAACTGAAAAGAAATCAAATAAAACAGGACCCACATTATATTTTCACAGCTGGATACCTTTTCCAGTCTTGGGAGGTTGCAGTTTTATTGCAGCCCCAAGACACAAAGTCTCTGTGAAAAGTCTCTGTTTGAGCCCGCACGTTCGAAGAATGAGTCGGAGCTCTTCAGCTCTCGGTCTCAGAGTTATTTTTTGTTTCTTATCTATAAAATTCCTTCTCCTGCCCTGCCGAGGTCCATCCAGCAGGACAATCCCAGGCACTCTGCCAGCCCCCAGGGAGGTGTTATCCCTGTATACAATGTTTACAATTGTTTTCCAATACCCATCACCTATGTTAGACAGTGAGCTTCTACTCTAAACCAATCTAAAAGTGCCAACATCACAGCAGAAGATGGAGGTAGAGAAGAAGAAGAAGAAAGGCTGGATACACCCAAGGCCCTCCATCTTGTCCCCAAAACCCCTATTCTAAAAACCCCAAAATCTACTTTTTCACCTAGTGATAATTTATTATTACTACTACTACTTAAACTTCTGTGGCTTTCAGGTCTTCATACAAAGCTGGCAATTTGCTCCATGAGTCATAATCAAACCCACAGGTGTTCTGGGCTGTGTGCCAGGGTCTCTGAGCCCCCTGGCAGGGGTCCCAACAACTCTGGACACCCAGAGGGATGTCCTGAATTCCGACATTCCAGTGTCTGTAAAACAGTCAACTTTTTCTGAAAACATTAGAAAAAATAAGAAAAACTGAACAAATTTCAACTCTGATATCTCTTTTCCAATCACTTTTCAGATCAGGACAGTGTTTTAAAGTAAATAAATACCTAAAATTATTTAAATAAACTCTAGTTTATTCTTTCAAGTAGCTTTTCCTGGCAGCTAAAGATTTCAATAAAAAGGATAACACTTTCTAGTCTCGGTATCTCTGTTACAACTGCAAACCATCAATAAGATTACACATACTGGCATCAGTCAAGAAAGTGTTTATTTTGCAGACAAGCTCAGGAAGTTAAGAGTATTTATGTTCTTTTGTCACTAAGAAGCAGAAACAGCTGGTTGAGAGTTACTGGATGTTTTTAATAAGAGAATGAAGAACAAAATCAAAGTGTACCTTGACAGAATCTAAATTTTGATATCTGCAATGTCTTCTGTAGCAGCTTTAAATGACTAGAGACTAACCTGTATTTCATGAGCACAGAGTACAGCACTCAATTTTTTTTGAGGGAGAACAAATCAAATGTTGTATTTGCTAGAATCAGTATGTGATAGCAAACTTAGCCCAAAACAACACACACAGGTCCTTCCCCTGTGAACTCATTCAAGGGTGTTGCAATTCCAGGTAAGACACAGGCCTGATTGCTGATTCTTTGCTCAGCTCCTCAGGAAGCCTAAAGCTGAAGTTTACCAGCCATTAAATCACTATCATGAAGCACAGCAGCCATCCATCCCCCTTGGACTTAAGGGACATCATTTCCAGCAGGAGATGATGACAGCCAGTCCTGAGGCCCTTGACAGGACACCCTCTGTGACATCTGGCACTGCCCACCAAGCCCAGCACAGCAGTGCCACACAATGCCAGGGCAGGTGCAGGTAGCTGAGAAATCACAACATTTACAGGACCAGACACACAACATCAGTTATCACTACTCTACAGGGCTTCTTTGTTTAGCACCAGCTGCAGTATCTCACATCACAGGTCTCCACAGGAGTCTATTAATTACTGATGATTTGGAACAAAACAAATTTTCCTCTTATTTGGACTACTATGATGCATTATCTTCCTTAATGCATGCCAGACTTGGCACAAGAGAGATTTTCCTGCACTCCACTGAACTCTGGCCCTATAAAAGGCACAGGAAAGGTTACAGTAAACTTCACCTACTCAGGGAGACACCACTACTGCTGACACACACTTTCAAAGTTTGTTAAAGCTTTAAATTGTTTTTGTCTGGATTTGACAGGACTAGGGCTAGAAAAAGTTGTTGGGCAAACTAAGTGGTGGCAGCAGCAACTTGCAAATATCCAAGCAAAAGACAGAAAAGCAACAACACAGAAATCCAAGATCCTACTCAGGAAGACAGAGGGAACGTCACATTCTCATGCTTTCCACAAACATCAATACTCTACAGAATATTTATAAACTTTCCAGAAGAAACAGTTGTAGCTGCCAGGAATCATTAAGTCACTGGACTTCCCTTTTTCCCTCACCATTTTTTGTCTGGTTGGTTTTCCTGAAGTAGTGTTCCATCTCTAACAGTCACGGGAAGTAAGATAATTTCACATTTCAGGTAAAATGGAGGTATTATCAAATACACACAAGGGAACAAAAAGCTTGCTAGAAGAGTTTTAAATGTTTTTTACATGAGAGGCCTTGAAACCAGAACAATGGAGAATACTAAACAAGAAGTGAAGAAAGGAGAAGTGCTACAGAATGGTTTGAAAAACAGATAAAAATGCTGGTCAGACAAAAAAAATACATAGAGACCGACTGCAAAATGAAAGCCAAGCAAATTAACGAAAAGAACCACAGGATAAAGCCGGAAATACCTAGTGTTCAAAATAAAACCTAGAATAAGCAGTAAGAAGGGGTAGCCTATTCACACAATGTACCTCTATGACCAGGACTTTTTCGTAATGTACACTGCTTCATTTCCAAAGAAAAATCTATCATGCAGTACACTACAATCTAAAATAAAACTTATGAACAAGTTTTTTCAGTGCTTCACCCAGAAAAACATACAGGGATGTCAAAACCGAATCTCAGCTACAGCATTATATTTTTCAATAAAAACAAAAACCAGGGCAAGGGGCGGGGGACAATTGCTTCTATTTAGCTCAACAGGAAACCTCCGTTTACTGATGCGGCCCAGCACGGAGTCCCTAGAGTGTCACTTCAAGCTCGTTTTCAGAAATCACGTCTGGTGCTCGGCCTCCACGTTCCCTAAGCAGAAGCGGCCGCAGCGAGGCAGCGGGGGACAGTGCTCCGTGGGGAGTGCCCACGCTTGTGCGGAGCGGCCCGGGGCTGGCCCGGGAGCGGGGGGCGCTGCCCTGGCTCCCCACGGAGCCGCCGGGCCGCATCTCAGGACTGGATGGCAGTTCCCACAGCCCGGCACCGCCTGGGCTCCCCGGGCCGCGCTGTCCCTTCGGCCTCCCCGAGGTAAACAGCCCCGGCACCGGCAGAGCGGCGGCCCGGCGGCCCTGAGGCCCAGCAGAGCCCCCGGGAGCCGCGGTACCGCCGGGCCCGGCCGGCGCTGCCCTTCGTGCCAGGCCCTGCGCGGCCCGGAGCCGGGGGAGGCCGTGCGCCGGGGCAGGCCAGGACGCTGCCGCAGCCGCTCGGGGTAGCCCAGACACTCGTCCTTCTTTCCATCATTCCCTCCTTGCCTGCCCCTGCCCCCGCCCGCCCCGGGCCCGGCCCCGCCGTTACCGTCACTGCTCCATCCCCGGCGCCGCCGCCCGCTCACCCGCCGGTGGGTCACGTGACCCGCGGTCAGCTGACGCCGCCGCAGCGCCGGGCACGAGGGGCGGGAGCAGGCGCTGTGCCGCGGCTGCGCAGTGACTGCCGGCTGCGCAGTGACTGCCGGCTGCGCTGGGGCCGCGGGTTCGAGCCCCGCCCCGGCGGCGTGGCTGCTCTCCTGGATACCCTACTGTCGTCACAGGCACCTCAGGATACCGACTGCCCCAGGCCACTTCTAATTAATCTGGGCTTGATTAGGGAGTTGGTGTAAAACTACATGTGGCTCAGGGCGGCCCAGTGTCAAGGAGGCTTTGTACGATTCTGCCCTTTGGGCAGAGAAGGATGGTCGGGTTTGAAAGCGTGTGTGTTTGTTCTTGCTGCGGCCAGTAGATTTTCCTCAGATTACAGAAACACAGAGTCATGGAACTATTTAGACTGGAAAAGACCTCTAGGATCATCGAATCCACCACGTTGAATACTACCATGTAAACCAGACTGCCACTGGGTGCCACATCCAGTCTATCTTTAAGCACCTCCGGGGATGGCGACTCCACCACCTGCCTAGGCATGGACAATCCATTCCAGTGTTTAATCATTCCTCCAGTGAAGAAGTTCCTCCTGATGTCCAACCTAAACCTCCCCGGGCACAGTCTGAGGCCTTGTCCTCTTATTCCACTGCTTGTTACCTGTGAGAAGCGCCCGACCCCCCTGGGCTCAGGCTCCTCTCAGGGCTCTGCAGAGCGCTCAGGTCCCGGCCGAGCCTCCTTTGCTCCAGGCCGAGCACCCCCAGCCCCATCAGCTGCTCCGCTCAGGGCTTGGGCTCCAGAGCCTTCCCCAGCTCCGCTGCCCTTCCCTGGACTCCTCCAGCTCCTCAGTGCCCTTCCTGAATGAGGGGCCCAGAACTGGACACAGCACTCGAGATGCGTCCTCACGAATGCCCAGTAGAGGGGAAAAGATCAGCTTTGGGAAAACACACAGTGCTGGAAAACAGAGTGTACTTTAGAGATCTCAGCTATGGGAACGTGCTGGAATGCTTAACTGCTGTCAGTCTGCAGTGAAGGGCTTGAGAAAAGAGAAGGCTTGCATGCAGGTGACAGTGGAAAAACATGCACATGAGAAGAAACTGTTGCTGTTTTATTTTGGCACCTAACCCCATTTGTCTTAGCTTAGAGTAGAAATGCTGAGTAAAAAAGAGCAGGTTGTAAATTGTTCTATTGCTAGTTAAGTTGTATGAAAATGCCTGTCATTGTAATTCACAACATTATCTGAAGAAAGCAGAAACTGTGCACAAAAGACAAACTGTTTTGGTTTGCTGGTTGTAGGGAAACAAATAGTTTGTTCCTATTTTTCTTCAGTTTTTTGTTGTTTTTGTTTTCTTTTTCCAAATAAGCAAGAGTTGGAACCATTGTATAGCTGTGGGTGGCTTGTGCAGCAGAGAGAAGGCACAAATATGACCAGAGATATCACAAAGGTGACTTCACACAGTTCCAACCCAGTGAAGGATGTGGCTTTGTGACTCTGAGAGCAACTTCAGACCTCTAGTCCTGAGCTCTTCTGCCTTTAAGTATTTAAAGATGCAGAAGCTCCAAACTCTGCTTAGTCAAAGTGTGAATGTTGTTAAAATAGATCTGGTCTGACAGATCAGTTTTCCTTCAGCCATTTATGTTGTACTTCAACCACCAGAGGCTGCTGAAAATGTTCCCATTGCTGGAGTGCCCACAGCCCTTTAAAATGCTCTTGCATGCTCCTACTGGTACAATTTTGTTAGAGAGGCTTTTCTCATAGCAGTATAAAAAGGCTTACCCTAAACTAACACAGTAAAATAGAAACTTGCCTACCTTAAAAGTGGACAGACTTATTTTTAAATCCCAAATTAACAATTGCAGCAAGAAAAATTTCTTAACAGATGCATTATTCAGTTTTCAATGAAAAATCCTATAAAATTTCACAATAGGCACATTTTTGCATTAGTATTGCAAGGCATTTCCTCAAAATGTGGCAATAAATGCTATATGCAAACACTAACCAGCAAATGCAAGACATTATCTGTGTTATTTTTGGAACAAGATAAGATTTTTTTGAGTGATCCGTAGCTCCAAGCTATCAGATGGAAACTTGGCATCGACCTCTATAAATAAACAGAGTGGTTAGTAAATGATACTCTAAAAATCTTTAAGTGATGAACAGCAAGCATTTCTAACATGCAAAGTGACAACATGCCTGTAAAACTGCAGGAGGGGATTCTGAGGACAGGGACCTATGATCCGCTACCTAATGTCCACTGCCTAATGTGCTTGGTTTTATAATGGTATTTGCCATTTGATTAACTGATATCAATGAGGTACAAAGCAAGGCTGTAGGCAATCTATAACTCTTCACTAGAAAACAAAAAAAAGGAAAAAGTGATTAGGACAAATCAAACTACCAGGATATTATCACTCTTGGAATAAATGCGCAGTACTGGTGAGCTGCAGTATGGTCATTACATGAGATATTGGTGAGAAACCCAAGCCAGATGTGCCATCATTATAAATGCTGTTACGGAGAAATCTGTAAATAGTAGCATTTAAAACCACAGCTGCTACAATAGGAGTGGATATATGGTAGATTAAACAGATATGTTCAATAATATTTTTATACTACTTCCCTGTACTATTACTCCATCTGGCCTGACAGGGATATTTGTATGAAGATTCTGAAGCCTGGAAAAAAATAGATACTTCTTTTCTTATGTCTTGAGAAATCTATTTGTTGAAACTTCATTCATGGAGGAGGGAACTGCTATGTGTCTTTTTGATCTCAGTTATTTTCTGTTTTGATTTTTGAAAAATAATTATCTCTTTAAATCATTGTATAGAAGTTTTGTTCTATAATAAAAATATATGTAAAAAATTACTTTGGGTCAGGTCTCTGTGTAGGCCTGTATTCAGCTTTGAATATCTGAGTAATTTTTGTTGAATACTTTTAATATGCACAGGCTAAACACAGATTGACTTGAGTGGGCACTGGGCTGCACAGAGGTATTTGAGATAAAACTACTTAGCATTGAGGAAGCTTACCTGGGAGTTAGTAAGAAGTGATGGGGGCAGGGCTGCCCTTAGACTTGATCTTTTACCAGCTGCATGAAGTGGTTGCACTTTTAGATCTCTAGAGTGAAAATGAGACCACGTGAGATAGGTTGTAAAAGCAGCTGCTGCTGTTTAAATATCCTGGTGACGACAGTAGCCCTACTCAGGGTTAGGGGGGTCCCACAGGATTTTATATCACCCCAGGCACGAGTGCTGCAGCAGGCAGCAGTGGGGAGTCCCCAGGGAGGGAACCCAGGGCAGCTGTGCAGGAGCCTCAGCCAAGGAGCAATTGTGGGCAGTGCCAGAAGCATCCAGGGCTCTGTCCTGCAGAAACCTCTCAGCTGTGAGTGGGGACTGATATTCCACATTCCCTCACAGCTACGAACGAACGTGGTGAACGTAGCTTTCCATTCTAGTGTGGTGGGTCTTGACATCTCTGGTCATTTTTGAAGGAAATACAGATTTTATTTGAGTTCTTATTCACCAGGTTATTATTCACCTGTTCTAAATTTATTTATTTGATTTTTAGCCAAATTTCCTCCAATTATTATTGCAGAGCTGTGTGTTCTTTGATATGTGGATGTATCCAACAGAGATCATCAGAGATGGGACAGATTTCCCTTGCTTTTTGGTGTCCTCTGAGGCTTCTCTGATATACTTAGAAAAGCCGACAAACTGACTTGCTGAGGACAATGGGAATTTTATCATCAGATTTAACATTATCATAATTTTAAATGATTTTTTTATTTATATGTCAGTGGGATTATTTTTTTATTCTGGTAATAAAGGTGGTAAAATAAGGATTCTATACAATTTGCAGGACTAAAGCCCTAAAAATTGAAAGTTATGATTTTAAAGCTGAAAAATATCTGTAGATCTAAAGATAGGGAAGAATAATATTGCTGTAGTTATATTCCAGTATCATGTTGTGCAGTATTCAAATATCTGAAAAATAAATGCAATTAGGTAAGGTCATAATGTTCTCTGTAACATGGGTAAACTGCAATATAAAGCCCCATCCTACAGCTTCCATCAGTTTGGCTGATATGAGAATGAGATAAAAAACACTATTGTTTTCCCAAAATTATTCAAAGAAAGCAGAGAAAAAAAATTCCATTACTTTGTTATTTATTTTTCCTGGAGGTGCTCTTTTGAAAGCATTTTAATAAAAAATATCTATCAAAGTACATTGCTCTTCAATCTTTCCTGATGTTGCCTGGGAGACACAAGCCTTAAGATTGAAATGTAAGTCTTTGAAAAAAGACATTTGCAAACTGTAGAAAATATTTTTCATCAGGTAAGCTTTGTGCTGGAGACAGAAGGTCACTTTCCTAGCTGCTTCTGTGTTTTAAAACTTCATCCCTGACTTTCAGCTTCAGTTCAAGTACTTGAGGCAGATAATAAATCTGAATTTTCCAAATTTTTTAAATTCCTAAATTACCATAATTTACATTGAAATCCCCATTTATATGTATTTATGCATACGAACATTTAATTATTCTCCACAATGTGGGCAGCATATTCAGGACAGGTGCAGAAGGATTTAAACCATCATGCCTGAGAAGCTGTGGGGCAGGCTGTACTCTGACAGAGTTGAAATCCGTGTCCAAATCCAGCTGAGGGAAGCTATGAACAGCATTTGTGATCCCAGTTGCACACTCCACATGGACAGCACTGACCCTGCCTCCCTCATTCCAAACAGGACAGAGTTCTCAAATACTCTGCTGTGATTTGGGAGAGCACCTGATTTATGGAAGGGAAGCTCAGTATTGCCATGGGTCTGTTTCAGAGCCCTTCATTGAGAGTTCTGGTGTAGAGACAAGCTGATGGGGGCTGCTTGTGGGGCTCCTAGGCTGTAGCCCTGTACAGTGTGCAGCACCTGGGGACATGTTCAGCCCCATGGCTGTGCAGCACTTCCATCCACACCTGCTGCATCCAGATCTCATGTTAGTCCCATTCCCAAATATTCCAAAGTCAGGCAGTTCCCTCTTTGTCAGTACACCTGTACCTACAGCAGAGCCCAGCTGCCGGGCTCAGGCAGCAGAACTTTGCAGGGTGCACAGCAGAGCAGTGCACAGTTACTGATCTGTACAGTGGAAGGAATCTCCAAGTCCAGAGGGGTCTGTCAGCAGAACGGATGCTTCAGGAGCTGCGGGAGAAGCCATGAATAAGGTCTTGAGACACCAGTGGTGCCAGGTATCACTTCCCTAGAGTTAAATGCCTGAACCCTACTGTGAGCCTACACTGAATTACAATTCCCTTTAGGTAATTTCATTATCATAGAGTAGTATTAAGTGAGTTATATGGCTGTATATTCTGAAAAATGGAAGCCATATATAATCACATCAGTAATAGCAATAATGGGTTGGCAATTTATGTTTTATGACAGATTCAGAAGATATGAGTGATAATAAAGTACCAACTGCTATAACTTGGCACCCAGCTCTAGAAGCAGTCATTCAGCCTAGCAGGATGTATGTCCCTTGTGCTTTTGTAGATGACGCATTGGAACAGAAGTTGCTGACTAAAGAAGACATAATACTACCACCACAGTAGTTTTGACAAGAAAAGCAAAATCCCAAAATTTGAAAAGCAAAAAAACTGTCCTGGACAGCTTTCCTTTAAAATTATTTTTTAAAAACCAGTATGAGAATTCACTGTATTCTCATAAGTTCTCTGTTTCCCCTCATTTAATTCCTTTGGTTATAATCCTGGCCAAATATTTTCCTCATCACCGCATTATGTGAGAAAATGTTTTAGGGCATATTTTGATAATGAACTGCTTGATATCAGATTGCAAAGACAGCTTATAATGTCATCATCTCCCTTCTATGTTCTTGTCTGCTGGTCCTGCCCCACATTTCCTCCCCTTTTGACCAGCATGAGCAATCTGCAACCACATAATTGACTCATGTGGCTGGAAAACAGCCTTTTCCCATCCCCTCAGTTATTTTTCAGTGGAATCAGTTCTTTAACCCAATCTACTCAGTAGTTGTAAGTGTGCCAGCACTTGAAGGACAGAGCTGGTGGGGGAACAAGAGGCTGATCCGTGCAGCACTTCCTCTGAATCTTGTCATCACATAAATAAAATTATGTATGTGTTTGTGGCTTATATGATGTTATATGTTTCTTTTGCTAACTACAAGAGTAACATCTGCTACATACAGAATTAATAAATCATGTAAGTTTTGTCTTTACTTCAAATTTCTGATAGAGGGCAATGTTAGAACAGCTTATCTTCTGTCCTTGTTTTTCACAATCTGTAAAGGATGGTATGTCTGGCTCTTCACAGACGTGCAGCAGAGCTAATAATTCACTCAAGGTTCCTGGGAGCTGGAGTCCCATTTTGTCACACATACCTCCAAGGCAACCACATGGACTTTGTGACACTTATCACTGCCAGTTTATTTTTAATTTGCCAAAAGGGTGGTGATTTACCTGCTGGTAAATTTAGATCTTTGAGTATATTCCCCATTTCTTTACCAAAATGAAATTATCTCACAGGAGGCACTGAAGCTTATGGTAACACTTACTCCTTATTTATGAGGATAAGTGATCACCAGCAGTGGCATTTTGGATATTTTGAGTCTATTCTACAAATGTATCCCAAAGTTCAAACAAGCAGTACATTTTATTCTGTCTGACACCTGGAATGCAGAAACACAATAAACATTTTTCAGTTCATTCCATCACATCCCTTGCATCTTTTTGTCTTTTGTTTATTCTGGAGCTAAAAACATTGGAAGTCTCTCTTTTTAGCTGGCTTTTCTGGAGCTGAGCTAAATAACATACTAGATTCTTCCATGTCAAATTCCTTTCAATCACATTTGTTCTGCTTGGATGGATTAGTAATGAGATCAACAGTGTTTCAATTAAACAATGAAGATAACACAATCTTGCACTGAATTCCCTGGATTTGGAAAGTACAATGAGAAACAGCACCTTCTTAAGATAAGGCATGCATTGAGAAGAAAAGGGATAGCTGGAAGAACTGTTGACACTTGTTACATGTATTTGAGACAGCAGTAAGATACAGAGGCACTTTTTCTTGCCTAAAGCACAACCTAGATGGCAAAAAACCAAATTTGGTAGATGCAGTTCCAAGTTTCATGTAAGGTAATGCCTAACACGTTGCAGGTGAGAAAGGATATGTAAAGGTGTGAATAATAATAAATTACAATAGCAAAGATATCTCTTTAATATTAATTTCACTCTTAAATCTCAAATATAAGTCTCTCATATATATTTTATGAATGAGGAGAATGAAGCATTGGAAAGGGATCTGACTTGCTCTCATTCAAGCAGTGTTTGAGTGAAGATTGAATCCAGACTTCCAGCCCTGAGCACATGGTCAGAATGGCCCCGTGAAAATTGGAGGAATTTGCTACCTTCTGTGGAAATTGCCACCTTCTCCAGGCTGTCTTTTCTCATCAACAGCAGAAATCTAGATTTGTATTTGAGGATGAACCTTTACTAATAGGACTGCTGGTTCCTACCATGCAAAGGCTGGCTGAAAGGATGCACTTCCCAATAAGGAAAATGAGCACAGGAGAGCTTCAAAAAGGACAGAAATGGTGCAGTTCAAGTTGGGATCATTATATTTGAAATCAACTGTCTAAATGCTGTATTTTACTTGTGTTTCAGGTAAAAATGTATTTAAGAAGGGCATAATTGCCAAAGGAAAGAAATGGCCTTCTCTGGCTATGACAGAGGGGAAGGTCATCTAGCTGGACAGAAATTCATGGAAAACCTTATTTCTTCACATTAGATATATATATTTAAAGAGATATTTTGGCAGACAGTGCTTGTGGCAATGCAGAGCACATGCTGCTCACAGAAGTGCTTGGTGGATCACTTCCCTTCCTGTGCAACTGAATAAAATCCCTGTGCTAACTTCAGCAACTGCTTTGGTTTATAACTATTATTGGGATAGTAACTACTTTTTTTCTTTCTTAAAAGGTGTTTTGCATGTTTTATTTCTTTTTTGAGCAAGTTAATTGATCTTGACTTCTTCACTCTCATGTGCTTTTCTTCTTCTCAGTGTGTTTTTCCTCTATGCTCATTCTTCCTCACGTTTTGCACACTGATCTGCTCCTGCCCTCCACGAGCCCTCCAGGGCAATGCTGTCCTGCAAGTGGGGGATCACTATGGTTGCTGTGATGCGGTAGCCATGATTTGGAGGTAGCTCTTGAGCTTCTGTCACCCCTCTTCTTTAATAATGACAACTCCTGGGATCTTTTGGACCAGAGGCTTGTGGGTTTCCAGGCTACCAGGAGCAGGAGTTTATTCTGATCTGATCTTCTAGTTGCATCACTGGGGTTTGAGGAGCCATTGTCTGTTAATACCTGGAGTTACATTTATACAGTAGATTGGTAGGAGCTGTGTATGCTGTGGTCATGAGGACATGAGGACGTGCCTTGGGAAAGCCTGGATTGCCTCTAATGCATGCCCAGACAAAATGCCACAGCTGTGGGACCTGTGCAGAGCAGTGCAGCTCTGCAGGATGGAGCAGGTTGCTCAGAGAAGCTGTGGATGCCCTCTTCCTGAAAGTGTCCAAGGCCAGGCTGCATGGGGCTTTGAACAATCTGGCTGAGTGAAAGGGGTCTGTGCCTATGGCACAGGGTTGAAACTAGGTGATCGTTAACATCCCTTCTAACCCAAATCATCCTGTGATTCTCTGATTCCATTTATGACTCTGTGGTGAAGTAGATCTCGTGTCTGTGTGAAGGATACACAGCTGAGCAAAGGCTGACTGGCAGAAAGAGTAGGTGCCATTTCTGTGCTTCCTTGCTCTGCACCAAAATAGTGATAGCAATGTACAATCTGCAGCATGCCAGCTACAAAAACTACAAAATAAGTAATTTTAAAAACCCCCCTCTGATTACATTTTATTGATATTTGCTATTTTCTGATGCCACTAACAATCCCCACCTTTGAGTTTTTCTACGCAGCCCATGATTTTTTCTTTTAATGAACATGCAGTAAGTGGGTAAAAACCAGTGTAATACTGTATGCTCCTCCAGTCCCTGTTGCAAGCATTGTGACACCGCCTCTGTCTCCCCACATTTGCAGAGAGACCTTTTGCCTTGGTAGCTTGCACATCCCATTGGTCTTAATGGCACACAGCCAGTCTGAAGGATTAATGCAGACTGTGACAACTGATAAGAGCTGGTGCTTGCAGGGAACCCAGGGTATTGGAGATCTAATACTTGATATGTCCTTTGCTGAGCTGGAGATGTGCACAGACTGCTGGATATTTCTGCTAGTGTGATTATATTTTAAATTTGACTTCTAAGTACTCAAAGTAGGCTATTTTTACAGAGTTATATATATTTAAATAGGTTTCTTTAAAGTGTCCCTTTATGGAAAGGAAGTGTGCAGGGCTAATTATGGTTGAGCACTAGCCTTATATATCCAAGGCCATAACATACCTGTAATCTAACCCATGCATCTGATTTTTAAGGGCAGCACACACAGGCTCCTGGCAGCTTCCACCTCCCATCCAGTCACTAGATAGTTAATTTTCCAGATTTTACATTTCTATCATTTTTATTTTCAAGTTCTTAATGAATTTATACAAGACATAGAAAACACAAATGGGTGAGATACTCCTTAAAAGAGAAGCCACTGCCACCGAGGCCTCTTAACTATTACAAAGTCATGCTGTTTTTAATGCAACATTCATGTGTATGTCACACCAGCTGTTTTGCTGGATTAGCCACATGACTCACATAGCATTATATTCTTTCCCTGACAGTATTCAGCAGAGGAAGGGGCAAGAAATATCCTAACCATGTTTAGCTGAGGACTGGGGTAAACTATGACTGATTTCAAAATTTCAGTGTGTTGCAACTCTGAACACTGGTGTTGGTGTTCATGCCCTTACCAACTCCTACAGAGTTTTAGCCATTGGTGATATCTGTCAGCTGGGAGTCCCACAGTTGAACTGTCTCTATGAGAAAGAACCTGACTTCACGTCACTCCTAAATGGGTCACATTTTGGTTTCTTCAACTCTCCATTCCTCCTTGTATCAGAAGAGAGAATAGAAATCCACACTACACATTTTCTGTATTGTCATTATCTGATGCATTTCTGGTACTCATGTTTCTGTGCTTAAGCAGACTTTTCCATCTTCAGGCTTATCCACCCTGGAAATAAGCTGTTGTTAAGGAAGTTAAGAGTGTGAAATTGAAGGTCAATATTTTGCACAAACTTTTTGCGCAGCTACTCCTCTGCACTTGGAGGGCTTTTAAAAGTGTCTTCCAGATTGCTTCTACTGCATACTGAGAGCACGTTGTGAAGGTGCCAGCTTACTCCCCACAGCTCAGATCCTTTCCCACTATACCTCAACAGGCAGGGCAGATGTGCTGAGCCAGGTGCAGTGCACAGCAACACCATCTGGGCAGGACAGCCATGTCCCCTGGCAAGCTCCATTGCTAGCCCTGTGCAAGCAGCCCCTCCAGAAGGTTGTTGATGACCTCCCCCAAAGCCTCCTTTAAGCCCCTCTGACTCTATTGTTCCTGAAATAGGGCGAAGTGCTGTCATTGTGTGCATAGACATGGCTGGGCACAGCACAAAAGAAAGGGCAGACAGGGTTGTAGGTAAATAACTTGGCTGCGATTTCACAAATTCTGCATAATATGGAAGATTAAAGTGATTTCAAAAAGGAGAAGTAGAAAAAAGATTAGATTTTAAAAAAGGAGAAAAAGAATGTCCTTCCATTTTTCACGTCTGCATTTGCTGTGCAGTCACAAATGATTTGGCGCTCTGATTCAAGGAGAATTTTGTCATATGGGTGAGTTTGGAGGTAATCTTAGTATAATTCTTTAGCTTGTAGAGCAATAGCATGTCCCAGGTGGAGCTCTGCAGAGCTGTCAGTTTTGTTTGTTGGTGTGGTTTTTTTGTGTTTTTTTTTTTTAATTTTATTGACAGAATTTCTGAATATTTGAGCTACAAGAGCAATGCAGAAATCATTTATTCTGTAAGGACTTTTCCCTTAAAGGCAAGCTCACAGCCTAAAAGGTCTCCCAGGCTCTGTGGAGGGCTGGCAGGAGTTTCTGAGTGAAGGCCAAAAATATGTTCTTGCAGCAGTGTTTCCAAACTGATGGCACTACAACAGAGGCAGCTCCACTAGAGACGAAGCAAGCAAACCCACGCTTTGGCAGGCTGGGGAGTTCTGCCTGCCTAGACGTAAGGGTAGCTGTCATCTTTTCAGCTTTATTTGTCTTTGCCTAAGGCACTGGGAGGAATTATGTTCATATGGTAAATAAAAATAGTCCAGGTAAAAATATCCTGTGTCTTTATCCTCTCACTTTTATCTTACCCAAGAGTTATCTGCATCACTTGGGAAAGCTGATACTCTCTGAACACAGCACAAGCCCTATATAGTGTTGGGTGCTGTGACTAATTACTGGGTAGTTACAAGTGCTGAAAAGAGCAAAGAAGAAGACAGACCCCCTGAACTTTCCACTGTTTTTGTCTTGCTTTAGCTGCCATGGGCTTAGCACTCCTTTCAGCTGGGGCCAAGAAGAGGTTTCAAATGACTGGTGCAAATGGACTAAAATTTCAGGGTAGCACATGCCTGGGAGGACATTCTCTTCTACCTAGCTAATTCCCAAAATATAATCAGCAGGCATCAGCTGAGCTGAGGGAGCCTCTCACTTGTACAGTGCTTTACCCTGCTGGTTGACCTAGTTGCTGATGCAGAGAGTTACACACAATGCCAAGCCTGTTAAGTGACTGCAGCTTTCTCCGCACAAACAAGCAAACAAGAAATTAAAGAAAAGCTTCAGCAATGCCGATAAGCTTGTAGGGGCACTTAGGGCTTGTTTGTTTGGTTTGGGATTCAGTTTGGCCTTTCTCTGAACCCAGCTAAGATGGAAAGCTGTAGTAAGCTTCAGTGCAGCACATGAGACCGGAGGAGGCCAGAGGTGGCTGCAGCTCCCTGGCCATTTGGGGCTTGCAAGAGCACACACAGCATCAGTCCTGCTCTGTGTGTCAGCTTCCCCAACGCCCTGGAAGTGTTTGCTCTGTCATGCTGGTGTTGAAGAGATAAAAGGAAAGATTGAAACCATCTGTGCTATAACACACCCTAGCCAAAGGTGTCCCAGGGTTTCTGAAAACGAGCAGTGTCAGTGACGTTGCCCTGCCTGCTTGCCCATGATTGTCATATCAATGAACATTAAAGAGACTTTAATGTTGAGGAACTTTGAAGGGGCCTGAAAAGTGGAAAAGTGTGTAGCAATTTGTGCACAGTAGCTTGGTAAGGTCTACATCATCCTTAAAGGATCATTTAACTGCTGGTCTAAATGCTTTTCACTCCTAAAAGTACACAAATATGGAAATGCAAATACATTTAGTACTAGCCACATGTGTTTTAGACCTATACTTAAGTGCCATGTAAATGTTCTGGGGTAGCAGTTAAAAATAATTTCAGTAATTTTAGAAAATTTTTTTCAGTAAATAAACTTTGTTTTTAGTACCAGGCATTTAGTACCACAAAGTGTAGGAGATTATGGTAAAACATGATGATGGTGGAGAAATGAGGCTTGCTCCTGTAGGAGGCCCTTATCCCTGTAACACAGATAGGCAGGAACTGTTTTTATGTTCTACTTTGAAAGATTATTTGTGAACAACTTAAGAACTGAAGACAGGATTTATGATGCACAAAGAGAAGATAGTTCTTTGCTCAGTAGTATTACTGCTCAAAGAGCCAGACACTTTACTGGATCATTTGTTGCTCTGCCTTTTTCAGAATATTTTCATCAGGTGTTATTCTTATTTTTAGTATGTCTTCAGGCAGGGAGAAGTGACCCCATAATTTTGTTTTATTGAAAAGAAGGACCATGAATTTTCCTTTTCAGTTTGACTGTATATATGAGGTGTAGGCACTGTGGTACTGGGTAGAAGGCTACAACTTGTGGATAGTATTCAGGGCTGTGATGCTTTAGATATGTAACTGCAATAAGCTGGAGGTAAATTAATCTGATCTGCATATAGAATATTCTCTTAATGAAAAAGCACATGAAAGTAGACAGATCTTGATGGTATATCTACATTTTTAGGATCCTGATGATGATCACAGACCCTTTCAGCAACGTTTTTGTGAGACATGAATGATCTAGAAACCATTCTTCCTACTAAAGATGAAACTGTGGAAAGAATCTCCTCATCACCAGCAGCACAAAGGACCTCCCCAGAACTGCTTTTCATTTATAATATATTACCCTGGATAAACATTAATGGGCCACGTGTGCTAGAGCCAAACCTTCTGAACCAGATCCAACAACCGCAGGTGTTACCATGGCAGTGTCTCCACCAGCTTCTGAGCAGCTCCACCATGCTGGCTCTTGTTCAGAGCCTGAGGCCTAAACTCAGTCCCACAGACCTTCTTTTCCTACCCAGCTAATTACTATCCTCTAGCACCCTTGCTACACAATTGCACAACCACAGCTAAGGTTTGCACTCTCCATGACAGTGCTGTCAACAAAAGGTCTCTTTGCATGGTTTTTGGGCTGAATGCTCAGAGATCTGTACTGCAACAAGGTCCCCAGGGATGTGGTCATGGCCCCAGACCTGACAGTGGGCAAGAAGACTTTGTACAATGTTTTTAGATACATGGTTTATGTTTTAGTCTGCTCTTTGGCAGGAATTGGATTGAATGATCTTGAGTCTCTCCCAGCTCAGAACACTGTATGATTCTAAGTTTCTAGTGTTTTCTGCTTTTCCCTCTTCTTGATATGTGACTGCAAGGATATTAGCACAACTCTTTGGTGAAAACTTTTGAGATCACTAGCTGCAAGAAATAAGAATAGAAGAGGGCTTAGCTTTATCTTTTAATTAAACCCAAAAACCCAAATAATGTTGCTCACTTACAATGCAATAGAAGTATCATCTGTTGGAGAAGGACAAACAAAGAAGCTAATATGCAAACTCAAGCTGTCCTTCAGTGCATGTTACTATGGCTGGTAGGATTTTTACAATCTGCCTCCCCTGCTATTGTCACTTTGTCCTGCCATGGAAGTCTTACTCAGCTTTAAGTGTTAGTGACTGATCAATGCCCTGCTAGAGCCTGGATGTGAGCCTGTTTGCTGGATGAACACAAGTGCCAGGAGTAGCAGCTGGCCAAGGGCTCAGCAGGAAGAGGTGTCCCTCCATCTGTTAAGAAAATCCTTAGTCATAAATGAATCAAACCAGAACTATTACATTATCTTATGCAATGTTTTTAGAAGGGCATTTATCCTGATATATTGTGAACCTGGAAATCTCTCTCCTCCCACTCCCCTGAAGATATGTATTAAAACATTAAAAATTGTGGCTGCTCATACTTTTATATTTGCAGAGTTAATTTCTAAAGCAGAGTGATTCTTTTTACTGCAAGATCTAACTAGAGGGTACTTAACTCTGCACCTCCAGTAATAAAAGAGGCACTGTTTCATTTATGAGAAGCAACTTCAAGGTTTATGTTTCTTCCTAACATCTCAGCAGCTGCATTACAAAAGACCATCACTTATACTGTCCATATTTCCATATTCTAAATATCACCAAAGCATGTAGACTACAAGAATCTGGACCTAATATCAGAGAAGCTCCTTTATCTCACTTCTTGCCATGCATAAGAAAAGCCCAGTCATGGTAAAATGCTCATTGATGCAAATTACATTTTAAGCACAATTGACATTCCAGGCTCAAATCTGGAAAAAAGTTCAAGGAAGGATTCCTTTCCAGGGGTTCTTTGAATTAATTCTTTGTGTATCATTGTAGCTATTAAGTCCTTAGTATTGGTCTTGTATATGTATGAAATTGTGATTACCCTGTGGTGAACCAAAGTACTGTTTTCACACAACATAGAGGACTGAGATTATGTCCATTATCACATTGGTACTGATTGTGGGTAACACTGAAGTAACTTTTATTAAATTGACCACTTCAGGAAACAGGCAATAGGTCACTGAACTTACCAAAATGAGTTATTTCTTCAGGATTTATTTGAAACCTGATTGCTTGCAAGAGATGAAGCTGAAAAATAAGACAAATGTATTTGTAACTAAGACCACATATCTTGCATAGTTTGTCCTTGGCCTTCTATTATATCTGGAGTTGTTATGACAAGTTTAAGGGATGTGTGGCCTTCTGGGCGAAATCCTATTTTAATAAAGCTGATGTGTCTGAAGCTTCTGTAAAATTATTGTGCTGAAATTGAGCAACTAGGATCACCTATGCTCGAATATGATTTTTTTTAATTATTCTTTTGCTTTAGGAGCACAAGTATTCCCACAAAATTCTCACCTAACTGAAGAAACACATCTGTGTTTTCAGAGGTCTGGACAGCTAATATGCCATGTTTAGGACTTCTTAACTTAAATAATTGAAGAAGAGAAATTTAAA
Organism: Ammospiza nelsoni; assembly: GCF_027579445.1. Lineage (NCBI taxonomy): Eukaryota > Metazoa > Chordata > Aves > Passeriformes > Passerellidae > Ammospiza > Ammospiza nelsoni. The sequence goes on from NC_080633.1 coordinate 129,622,415, forward strand.
CGTTTCTATGTCATCACATCCAACTGTAATTTCAGGGTGACTTTGATCTTTTCCAGCCTCCCAAAATACAATGTAGTGGCTTGAAACTTTGTGTACTTCTTTCCAAAGAGCTCCCCTGGTGATGGGAGGATATGAATGACTGCTAAAGCATTTTCTGCCTCATATTTTATCCCCTAAAATACTGCCTATAATTTGGTTGATTTTGCAATTACTGAAGTGGATACTAAACACTGAGAGATGGGATGTACTATTATTTAAATAATGTTATTCCTAATAGTGTACCAACATATCAAACTTCAAGCATATTCCAGACAAGGAGCCTTTGTAGCCAGTAGCTCCTTGTCTCACAGCTTAGTTGCTTCAGTTGGTGCTGTGACTGCCATTACAGTGACACTTTCAGAGCACCAGTCAAGCACATTAATGCAGCTTTAATTACTGATACAGTTACTCTACAAGTATATAAACCTCACTGTACCAGCCAGTTAATTCTTTGTGGGCATTTATGTTTATGATTTAACCCACAGCTCAAAATCACTAATCCTTTAATAAAGTTTGTTGCTTTATGTCTCTATATCATGCCCGATACAAGTCTTTCAAAATTTATTCCTCACAGGTTTAGAAGTCATCACTTCCACTATATTATTAAGAAAACATGAACTTCTTATCTGGGGTTTGGGTTGAATTTTTCATTTTTATCTTCCCCCGCAGCTTCTTTGGAATATCAGGTTTCTGATCTGCCTGCAAACCCCAAGCAGTTAAATACTACTTTGGGCAGCTTTTCTACTTAAGGGCATGATTTCAGATTGTTTGCTATGACAGCCTTGCAGTACCAGTTGTTATCTGGCACAGGTAAGTATTTAACTTTGTATTTTCATTGGAATCACACTCATTTATTCTCTGTTCAGTGAGTACTGGAAGTTTAACATGTCATTTGGATTCTCTGTGGTATTTTGAAAAATATCAGCTGAAGCATTATGATACAAGGAAAATAGGTGCCTCCCAAATTTGTCTCCAGTTTTCCTCCTCTTAGGGCATGCAAACTATGTGAAAACTTCACTTTTGGCTTGGCACAAAAGCAGTTCCACATAGAGCTGAACATTAGTGAAAACTAATTACACCATCCTCGGCTTCCCAGCAGTGAAAGAAAAGAGGAGTTATCAGAGGAGGATGAGCCAAGAGAATGACCTGGTTTTCCAACAGTGAGCACAGAGATACATAAGCTGTGGCTGATGAGGAATGCTAATGGTATCATGCAGCTGGCATCCCCTGCTAAAGCAAACAGCCACAGTGACAGCTTGGTCTGCCATCAGAGGAAATCAGTGCCTGTCTTGCAGGAAGCAGAGCTGCCTGCTTTCTCATCAGTGTCCTCAGGGATTTCGCTGCAGCTCTTTATTATCACCTTTATTTTATACTTCACTCATGGGGTCATTAAGCATGCCATGTGAATGTGTGATTTAGATCTCCCCTATGGGGCTCTGGTGCATGGTAATGGAACATGAACTGCATGGCTTTGTGGTGTCATTGTCCCACAGAGGCTTATCTAAGGTGTGGTAGGATGAGACAATTTGCCCCATGGATAGCAGCATTAACCACATCTGCTTCCCACAATATGGGCAGAAATCCTATCTCACCTCATCCCGTCCTTGTCTCCCTCCTCCTCCACAGCCCCAGGTTCCCTCCATATCTCCTAACATCCTTTGCCCCAGCAGCCTGCCAAGGACTGGCCAGGGAGAAGACAGTGTAGGCTGGGGCTGGTCCAAGCCAGTGCTGTTTGGCTAAACAGAGCAGATGATCACTGAGCTCCTGCTGATACCTCATCTCGGTGCAAGCAGCCACTCAGCTGCAGAAGAAAATGATGAGCAGAATGTGCTTACCCAGGGCCTGTTCTGCAAAAGAAGAGGACTCTATTTGCTAAATAAATCCTTTTTACTTGCAAGAAAAAGCTGAAAACAAAACCTTCTGCAGGTGGCTCATTTTAACATGACTTCCTAGAAAAAGATGAGTGCTGCTGTGGAGAAATGCAGAGACTTTGGAGTGCTAGAACCACAGAGCTGTATCTGACTGGAGCTGAGTGGAAGGCATAGCAAGTGTGATGGATTGCCTTTGCTGCAATGATAGACTGCTACTATTGGTGCCTGCAGCTTTCCTCAAACTGAAAAAGAAGCAGCTCTCTTCCACTTTCTGATATTTCTGTTGGAAAACCAAAGTTTAGAAGGTATGTATCATCTGTCAAAAATCTTTATAAATCTTACTAAGATAAAGATGAATAAAGATGATAAATAAAGATGCAGGGGCGATGAATACATACTATGGAGTGGAGGGGCAGAGTTAAGCAGAGCTTGCAGCTTCAGGCAGCCCTAGGCCAGTCATGCAGAATTTGTGGAGGTCTCATTTATCTAGATGGAGAGCCTCAAGGGAAATGTTATCCCAGCCAAAATGTTGGCAGGAGACAGGATGTCATTTGGATGATGTGAACATACATCTGATCAGAATTTAGAGACCAGACAGTTTACAGAGAAAATAATGAGGCAGAGCCTTAAAGTAAAAGCAACCAAGTACAGCAGTGTATTAGCTGTGGTCCTGCAAGTGGAATTTCCCAAGTCAAATCTCCCTGTTGCAGCTGTTTTTATTCAAGATTAACAGATTTATGAAGACATTGTATGGACAACAAAATTGGAAGGATGATTTGAATGTCTAGGGCTCTTCTTTTTCTTCTAAGGAAAAATGCCAAGATACCCTTTTTATTTCTATGTAATCCTTGGCAGAAGGGGTAATCCATGGTTGCTAATTTTTAAGATTTTACTGAGACCAGTATGATATTTGTGATTTTTTTAAAGTGTTCATCATGAAACACTGGTATATTTTCTAAGTTTCCCTTCTTCCCTAGTGTCAGCTCTTCCTATCATCTTCAGGGAGATTGAGCTGTTGAGAAGAATAACCCCTGCATACAAGGAGCAAGAAGACATGGAGCTCAGAAAATGGGAGAAGGTACTAGAGTGAGAAAAAATCTCTGAGGAATGGCAGAAGAGTGTAAGATTTAGGGATGTGCCTGGAGGGGCTGCAGCCAGGTGTGGGTGGAAGGAAGGGAGGAAGAACAGGGAGAGCTGGAGGTGTTTGGGAGGGGGCAGATAAGCGTGTGCAGGGTGAAAGGGGCAGAGCAACCTGATGTAGGTCTGGCTTGCTGTTGCTAAGTTAACCACAGAAATAGTAATTAATTGTCCATTTCTGTAACCCATTATGTTATGGAAGTATTTTCTCTAACAACGACCAGAATTTGCGGTATGCCTTATTTTGAAACTTTGAATAATATAAATCAAGATGGGACAGACCTTCCTTTTGAAGATAGAAGAAAATTTGGAAATAAGTGTGTCATGGTTTGACATTGGCCAAATGCCAGGCACCCATGAAAGCTGCTCACTCACCGTCCCCTGCTACAGCTGGACAGAGGAGAGTAAAATTTAACAGAGGGTTCATGAGTTAAAGACCGGGAGAAAACACTCCAAGAGCAAAACAGGCTCACCAAGCATACAGAGTGAGTTTATTACTAACAAAATCAGAGGAGGATAATGACAAGTAAAATACACCCTTAAAAACACCTTTTCTTCATCCAATGCCTCCCTCCTTCCCACTTACATGCAGGGAGACAGGGCACGGGGGTTTTGATCAGTTCATCACCTGAGGTTTTCTTCCACTCTGCAGGGAGAGAAATTATTCCCCTGTGAGGCCATGGGGTCCCTTCTCACAGAGACAGTTCTCCACAAACCAGTCCTCCCAAAACTGCTCAACGTGAGTGCCTCCCACAAGTACACAGTCCTCCCAAAATTTCTATGGTGTTGGTCACTTCCTTGGGGTGCAGTCCTCCAAGGAAGGCTGCTCCAACCTGGAAGCAAGGGCCCTCTGTATTTCTTTGGGTCTCCCATTGGATCACAGGCAGAAGTGCATCAGGCATCCACCCACTCTGGCATGGGCACCTCCCCCAGGGGCTGTGGGTGGATCTCTGCATCCCCTATGGATCCCCACAGGCTGTGGGTGGATCTCTGCATCCCCCATGGATCACCATGGGCTGTGGGTGGATCTCTGCATCCCCCATGGATCACCATGGGCTGTGGGTGGATCTCTGCATCCCCCATGGATCCCAAGGGGGTGCAGATGGATCTCTGCATCCCTCATGGATCCCCAGGGGCTGCAGGGGCACAGCTGCTTCACCATGGTCTGCAGAGGAATCTCAGCTCTCGCACCTGGAACACCTCCTCCCCCTCTTTCTCCACTGACCTTAGTGTCTCCGTGTTGTTTCCCTCACATGTTCTCACCTCCTCCTCTTCTCTGGCTGGAATTAGAACTGCACCTCCCACCTTTGTTTTGATTTCTTCTTAAATCTGATATCACAGAGGAGTTACCACCATTTCTCATTGGCCCAGCCTTGGCCAGCAGGATGTCCACCTTCTGAGCCATCAGGGATTGGCTCTGCTGGACATGGTGGAAGCTTCCAGTAACTTCTCACAGAAGCCATCTCTATGGTCCTCCTGTTACCAAAAACCAGGCCATGCAAAACCAACACAAAGTGAAAAATTAGGAAATTACTTTTGTCTTCTGAAGTACTACACTCTTTTTGTTAATTTTTCAATTATCTCGGTAAGCTCATAATAAATTTCTGGAGGAAAGAAAAAGTAATAATTTTCTTATTAACAATTAGAAGATGCATTATGCTAAAAATGCCATAAGAACATTTAAATTTGGACATTTTCCTTAAGATTAAATATCCATTAAGTGACTGCAAATCACTAAGAGACAGCATAATTATTTTTTATTTGTGCAATTATGAGAAATAGATATAAAACTCTTCCAATTTAAGGTTTTATGACTTGAGCATTGACAAGGATTTATTAAATGAAACTCATTCATGGAATCACTTTTTTCTAGCCTTTAGTATCTAATTTTGAAACTTATCAGTTTGCCATGGTTTAATATACATTAGATTTGTTATATGCAAGAGTATAACCATTAGCTTTGGATAATAAATGGTCTGTTGTAAGAAATAATTTAGCATATCATCAAAGCAAATAGTAGAACTAATTGCATTCCATTTATCATTGACTGTGTCAAATCTGGTGTGGTATTTAAAAGCAAACTTTGTCTGAGAATTAAATGGAAGTCATTGACATTGATTACACTTATGATTGTGTTTACATGTAGTAAAACCTCAGAAACACACTCTGCAGTTATTATTATAATCATTCCTTTTAACTCTGCTGCTGTCATAAAAAAATGGTAAGCACGCCTTTGGTTTCTCACAACAAACCTAAGCCCAAGGCCCTGCTCCATAACTAACAACATATTGGGATGTTCTGAGTAAAAGGCCATCTGGGAGAGGGTAACCTTAAATACACACTGCTTTGGGCATTTTTTCCCACGGTGGATGACATGGGGGCAGCCATCTCTCCTTCCAGCTCCTATGGCACCTGAGCTGATGATCCAGCTCAACGATGGGACTACAGCAGCTTCCTAGATGCTGTGCTGGGTCCCTATCCCACATTTCCCATCAGGGGAAAAGAGAGGAAACAAATTCTAAATCATGCAAGAAAATTATACATGACAAGAAAGCTGATAGTGGCTTTGCCTATTTTTTTTGTTTTAGTTTCAAGATGGAATAGCAATTATCTTTCCCTTTGGAAAACTGTATCGAATAAAAAGAAACAAATCTCATTGTAAGAGCATCAGGCAAAGCTAGTGGCCCAAGTCCAGTTTAGGTGGCATTTTTCACGAGCAGATGCAGAGTAAGTACGCAGGAAGCAGCCACTGCAGTGTGCTTACTGGTACCAGTAATATCTCCGTAAATCAGACCGTCTCCCTGCTCCTTGCAGCAGCACAGCTTGCAGGGGCTGTTCCTTGGCCTGGGAGCTCTCTGCAGGGAGGTAAACAGCAGAGACATGGCACAGCACCGTGGCAGGGAGAGGGCCAGGACCCCTGAGGACTGGCTGGGGCTGAAGGCTCAGCTCAGCTCATCTCAGCAGCTCTTTGCCCTCTGCTCTTCCTGCTCTGCAGCCACCAGTGGGGCTCTGGCTACAGCCCCCACTGTCCTGGGGCTTCCTGGCTGGTGTGACCCCATTGTCCTGCACCATATCCTCCTTGGCTCTTGCCCTGGGGTTTAGGAGATGTTAAAAATAGGTGAGACCTTCTGGCTTTGCACTTACATCTTCTGGTGTGTGTGCACAAAAGGCTGTTCACTCTTGCTGAAACAGGGCAGGACAAATGGCATCAAACACAAGACACTGCTCCAGGCTTGTCTGGTGCTCACTTCAAGTTCAGTTTTCACTTGCATTTCTATCTGATCAGATTTGGAAGGTACTGAGTACTTTGACCAGCTGCAAGGAAACGGAATGTAACAAAAATAACCCAGCACTGTTTGCCTTGCTTTGCTAACTTTCCTGTTGCTTCTGCAAACCTGGCTGGAAATAGCAAAGCTGGGGAATAGCACTGACACAGTACCCTGTACTCCTATGATTTCCACAGCTACTGTTTCACCTCCAACAATGTATCTGAGCCAGGACATAGCTCCACATTCTTGAGCCAAGGATGTCTCGAGTCCTGAACAAGATCAGGGATCTTAATGGCAACAAAATTTAAAAGGGATTTCCTTCCTCGATTTTGAGGACCACAAAAAGACTGAGGCTGGGAAAACAAAATTGCGAGCTACAAATCTTAGCGTTAAGGCCCAGGCCCTAGAGAGAAAGAGTAGGAGATGGACACAAATTCTTGAGGTGAAGATCAAATTTGGTTGAGTACAATAAGGGACTCAAAAGCATGTTGACAAACAACTTGTTTGAAGACCCTGAGTATCAGCAGCATCACACCTGCAGTGCTCTGACAACCAGACCATGGACATGACAACACCCTGTTCTTTCCTGTGTGCAGGTGACACAGATGTGACAGATCCTTCTGTATCTCTGAACTGTGTTAAGGAGGTAACTATTCCATGCTGGTCACTATTGCCAACCTACAATCTGTGGCTTTTCTGTTTTTTTTATGTGGAAGAAAAAAATAGGGTTTTTTTAAACAGCCTTCAATTTCTAAGGGAAAAATGTATATGTCACAGAAAATTCAAATGCAGAGGGAAGTGAATAGTGCTACATGCTGCTCATCTTCCTCCTGCTAACATAACAACTCTAATCATGCAAGCAAAGTAAACAAGATTACAGGATTTATATTAAATGGGTCCATTTTTCTTTTCAAATGTGTTGTTACTTGCTTTTAAAATAGCAGAGGAGTTTGCTAGAGTTTTGTGTAAGAGTCCTGCTCCTTTCATGCTAGTGGGAAAATCCTCTGCCTTGACTTGTGGTTCTCTCAACCCCAAAATGTGTGAGACAACATTGTCAGTGAGAGAGAAAATGCAGGCACACATTTGGCAGCATCTCCAATGGCACTGGAGTGCAATCTCAAGAGACCACTTCCCTTCTTGCTGCTCTTGGATAACAAGGGGGAGATCATCACCACCTCTCAGAGCTAGGAAGGTGATGAAAGACATTGACAAGTAGAAAGTGCTTCTCCAGGGGTTAGCTGGAAATCTTTCCTTTGAAGACTGTGAGTCTTCACTCTTGACAAAATGCCCTAGCAGCCTGGGGAAGCTCAGCAAAACTATCAGGGGATGCTGTTACTAGAAATCATGAGACAAACATGTGCATGTTCAGAAAGCTGAAATGTGACTGTCACTGAAACTAGGAAGCCAAACAGCCTGAAAAAAAACCTCTTAATCATTGCACAAAGCTAGGATCACATTTGAGGAAGACTGCTTACACAAGAAGTACAGGGCTGAGAATAAACATCTGGGAACAAAAACTTCTTGCAAATGCTGCCAATGATGACAGAGAGAGTATTCATTCCAAAAAAAGTTAGTAAGAAGAGTCTCCCCATTCAGTAACCATCACTCACAGCACATGATATGCATACTTTTGACCTCCTTGCATGGTACACAGACCACTTCATCCTACTTTAGTGTTTGGACTGTTGTGTTTTAAAGTTGATTTATTGCTGCTGTTCACTCTTCTGGTAACCAGTGCCTCCTGTTTATCTGCACAGGGGAACTCCATGCCACTTCTCCAATTCAGAGATACTTGCAATGAGAAATGATAAATTCCACAGAGGCATAACCTTTGGTCTTCAGCTGACCCTTCAGGTATTAGTGATGATCCATTGCACCTGGATAACAGGAACTGGAATGGGTGTGATTAATAGCTCAAAATCTATCACATCATGAACCAAATGAACCCGATGAACCCTAATTTCTAACCTGATTTCAACTTGGGCACATTTCCTACAGTAAAAAGTCCATATCACGTTGCAGATACTTAAAACTTTCAAGTTTCCTTTACTACTTAAAGTGGAGTAGGCATGAAGGTGGCTAGACTCTCAAGTAATGCTCATATCTGAATATTCTCTTAAATAGGCCTCATTTAGTAGCTTGGATTGTGCTGTTTTGGCTGGGGTAGAGTTAGTTTTCTTCACCATGGCTGATGTGGGGCTATGATTTGGATTTTTGCTGAACACAGGGCTTCAAATATAGTGATGTTTTTGTTATTGCTGAACACGGCTTACACAGAGCCAAGGGCTTTTCTGCTTTTCATGCTGCCATGCTGGCAGGGAGGCTGGGAGATTGAGAGAAGACACAGCCAGAACAGGTGACTCAAACTGACCAAAGGGACAGTCCAGACTACATGACATCATGCTCAGTAAAAAAAAGTGGGGGGAAGAAAGAGGAAGGATTTGGAGTGACAGCATTTGTCTTCCCAAGTAACAGTTATATCTGATGGAGCCTTGCTGTCCTGGACATGGCTGAACACCTGCCTGCCCCCGGGAAGCAGTGATTCATTATTTTCTTGTTTTGCTTTACTTGTGTGAGTGGCTTTTGCTTTACCAAGTAAACTGTCTTTATCTCAACCCAGGAGTTCTCCAGCTTTTACCCTTCTGATTCTCTCCCAGTCCCACTGGTGAGAGAGTGAGTGATGATGTGATGTGATGTGATGTGATGTGATGTGATGTGATGTGATGTGATGTGATGTGATGTGATGTGATGTGATACTCAGTTTCTGGCTGGTTCTTTTCTCTCAGTTTCTGCCCATCCAGTCAATATTTTTTGGTGCTGACATTGCTCTAGCATTGAACTGCAATCAGCTTATGGTAAATCACTGAATACTTCTAAACTGAGACTGACTTTTCTCTTCCTTTTTCCCTCTTTTTATTTGACCTTGTAAAACAACACAAATTTAATTTTAATTGCTTGTGATGTCTCTGTGTAGTCCTTTGAGCTGATGTTTCCATTAACTTTGTGTAAACAACTTGGTTTGAGTATGAGATCTATTCTGTATCTATTCTCCATGGAAATTACACTCTTCTGAAACCAATGGAAAGGTGGCACCCTATTTTTGCCCCAGTTGTTTTGATTCAGAAAACCAGTCAGTAAATATAGGTGAAAGGTGACTGTCCCTGTGAGTTAAGGCAGAGATGTCTTTCCTCCCATTGCCTCTGAGCTTTTAATAATTATGAATCATCCTCCAACTTGTTATCAGCATTCTGTCAGCTGGCTGGAACACTAATAGCTCCAAAGTATGCAGTATCAAAAGAGGTCTGAAGATCAAAGTATCAATTGGTACTATTTCTACAAGGTCCTATTTATACAGATTATTTTACTAAAAAGGGGAACTACTGAAGTTCTAGTATTTCTATGTCATTGTTGCTGTGAGGGATCCAGAGCTATCACAGCCTTCATTTTCTTTTTCTTGTAACTCTTCCCTTTGCACGGGCCTGAGCAGCTCAGACAAAAATGCACTTTGGACTGATTCTTTCCTCCCACCCCAAGAGCTGAGTGCTCCAGCTGGATGGCAACAGATTTTTAACTATACCCAGTGTCAACCACACCGAGTGACACCACATGTGAAAGGAGATGGAACAGGGAACAGACTCTCAAGTCCAAGCATTCAGAAATTGAAGCAACCTTTTCCCTAGTTTGGGAGGTGGATCATTATTTGTATTTGTCTTCTGTTGCACTGAGTTTGCAGTAGCTAGGAACATTTTATTTTCAGTGGAAGATGAAATTCCTGCATAATCACGTAATTCCTGCACCTGAGGCTTAAAGAAAAAACACTGACCGCTGCAGGAGTTGGCAGCAGTGGGGGAAGAGGAAGAGGAGATGGAGGAGGAAATAATCTCATTCTCTCACTGCAGAAGTGGAATCCAACCCTGCTGCTGATGAGTGGCAGTAGAGGGAGAGGAAATGGGAGAACCAGAGGAGAAAAGAGCCCTTAGGAAGATATCTTTAAGAGAAGGAAATACCTGGGATTAGCAGGGAAGGTCATCAGGCTGGGCAGCCCTCAGACATCTGTCCAAACCAATCTGGAGCTCCTGGCCACTGGGTTGCCTCATTAGTGAGTATTTTTTGCACTCCAAAAGATGACGAGGGGAAGGATGTCTTTCCTGCTCTGGTTTATCTGCGTCATAGGGATAACACCTGATTTTGTCTACATCCAACTGTGAACCATACTCAAAAAATAGTGTGGAGGCAAAAAAACCTCCAAAAATGGTAGAAGTGCCTCACAGTTGGAAATAAGGGAAACTTAGAGCCGGAGATGCATTTTGTGCTTTGTTCACTTTCTCTCTTTGGAGCAGAAAATGTAAATTTTTACTCTACTTAACCTATGAAATGTGGATATGGAGCCATACAATGTTAGGAATCCAAGTATTAAAACTGAGTGCAGAGAAATGAGGCAGAAGGAAATTTTATGTATGCTTTTTTTTTATATTTTGCCTCTCCAGACAAAACAGGACTGCTAAAATATGTACATATACATTGAGCTGTGGCATCAGTTTTCTAGTTCTGCATTAATATTATCTGTAGTAGCAGAAGCACTGTATAAAGCATTCATCCATCATTTTTTCTCATTTTGTGTAAGGTGACTACACAGTTCAGTCTTGTACTCTCCCTAATAGTGTGCCACTCTTCTTTGTCCAGTAGATTTGAGAGGATGAAGTTTATGTTTCTGTTTTCAAGTGTTGCTTCCTTCATGAGCAGGAAATCCTCCCTCCCTCCATGCATTTTTAAAATAGTTGACAGATCCCCCAATTAATTGCATATCAAACTGAAGTTCTTTTTCCAGTCCTACGTGACTATGCACTCCTCTTAAATAGTCCGTCTGTTTTCTTACTCTCAATAAGAATATTAAAAACATCCCCTATCTACCAAAACAAAAACTCTCCTGGGAAGATGAATGTGGCAGTAACATGTGCCAATAAGATCACTCATATCTCACTGGAATATCTTTGAGTATTACCAACGGGAGACTCTAACAACATATATAAAATACATAGTAATATCTCCAAACTAGTCAAGTCCTTTTCCTAGTTTATATCCCTTCCAAAGATGTGTTTTGAAAAATCTACCTTTCTAATGAATGCAGCTTTCTGGGTTGCTCTTCTGTATATATCACTATAACCTTTGTCCTCCCCTCTATCCCTTCCTCCTTTCTTTGCCTGTTAATAATTCACAATTACTGTACCATAACCAAGCTCTGCTCAAATTTCTCTTCCTGTCTCTCTATAGCTTTTTCTGGTTTGGTTTTTTTTGTTGGTTTGTTGGTTGGTTGGTTTTGTTTTGTTTTTTAATATAATCTGATCCCTCATCCTGCACTTGCATTCTGGAATGGGAACTCAAAATACAAGTAAGTCACTGATGAAGGGTGTAATACAGAACACACCTGAATAAACAGCATTGTAAACTGTAAAGCTGAATTTTTGGTCTTCAATACAGGGTTTGTTGCAAGTGTACGTAAGAGGTTTTCTGACTTTCTAATCAATGTTCCTGCTTTAACTAACTTCATCTATAACCTACTAGTGCTTTTATCACAAAAAAGGAGACATGATAATGAGATTGCATATATTTCTCAGTTCTCTTCCTCCTCATTTAAAATTATTTGCAAAATAGAACATGGTAACAGATGAAAAGAGTAAACAAACTCCATCTCTGTGTGCTGTGGAACCTCAATCCCATTCTTTTACTTCAGATATGACAGGTGTGTATCTATTCACTCCTTTCTAAATTCTCTCTGCTATATAACTAAACAAACCCAAATTTGCTTTGGGAAAAAATGCAAACTGTACTGACATACCTTTTAAAAAGAACATAAATATGCCCTGAGAGGAAGAAGTACTTTTGGGAACAAGTGTATCTTTTGGTAGGTTTCAGTGAACTGCATCCCTACATATTTTAGTATCTGGAAAAAATTGTACTTGTTGGAATGAATTTTTTTAAAAGCAGCTCTGTGAGGTTTAGTAAAATTGACATAGCAGAGCCAGTCTGGTAGATAAGGGTTCATCCACAGCTCCACCATGAAACAGTTTTGTGACTTTTAACTGAGGCACCTCATCTCTGGGTGGCTCTTTTCTACTTGCAGCTGAGCAACGCGCCCTCATAAGGGCCTTGAGAGAGAACTAAAGGCTTTGAGGTGTGCTGAAGATGTCCCAGAGCTTCAGTGAAACTCTGCGTGAATTCTATGGGACAGCTAAAGGCTTCAATTCATGTATTTACTTACAGGATTCTTGAAGGCCTGAAATTGCTGGGAGACTGAGGCTGCCAGCTATGCAGTGTAATTAGTTTCCTCTGCTGAGCATTATGAGCAGCTTACCAATGCCCAGGGAATCAGGGTGAGCTGTCAGGCTGTTATTAACTCGGTGAACGAGGCTTCTGGCTGAACATTGAACCCTGCGTTCTTTTTCCACCTTCTCAAATCTGTAGTGACACAGAATAGGTCTCGAGTTAGCGGAAGCCATGACAGAAGCACAGATCCCAGATGCCGTGTGAAGACACGTATGGTAACCACCTGCCCGGGATCGCGGGGGAATGCTGACGGTGTCCCTGCCCTGGCTTGTGTCAGGAACTACCAAAGAGCTGACCGCTCCTGCAGCGCTCTCGGTGCCAGCCAGGGCGGGCGGCCCGCCGCGGACACGCCATCCCCGCCGGGGGCACACAGAAGCCTCACTACCCCGGCCCAGCGCGCCCCGGCCGCCGCGGCGGGGGAAGGCGGCGGATCCCGCCCCCGGTGCGGTGACGACGGCCCGGGTCCCGCCCTCCCCCCGCCCGCTCTATAAAAGCGCTGCCGGCGACAGCCCCTTCTTCTTGCTCCGTGACTCCGCTCTCTCGCTCGCAGCTCATCAGCCGCGCTCCCGTCTCCGCTCGCCGCTACCGCAGCCCCCGGCCCGCTCCGGCTCTGTCTCTCTTCGCCTGTGCCCTCTGGTCCCAGCGCTGCGCTGCGCTTTCCCCGCCGGCCGCCCCCGCAGCCTATGGCCCTGGAAGGCGCTGCTGCCGCCGCCTGTATTTCTGCTGTAGGTTCCCACATCCCTCTTTAAAAATTCCGCCTAAAAAGAGAAGACGATTTACCAAATCTTTCGGGCCGTTATCTCACGTGAGTACCGGAGCGGGAGTCCTGGGGCTCTCGCCGCCCGTGGGGGTAGTGGTGGGAGTGAGGGAGGGAAGCAGTGGCGACGCCCACCCCGAGCTCCGAACCGGGCCGGAGGGTCCGTGGTCACCGGCGGCGGGTGGTAGCGTTATGGGCTTCCCTCTGCCCAGGCCTGGGGCTCGGGGCGGCGCAGGGACGGACGGGCAGCAGTGGTCGTGGTGCCCGGAAAGGGCGGAGGGGCAGCTGGCGGGCAGTACCGTGGCGGTGACTGCCGGGGAGGTTTGGGGTTGGGGCCAGTTCCTCCCGCTGCCCTTTCTCCGCCCGCCGGCGTGGGGCGAGAGCGGCTGCCACCGGCAGCGGCATATGGAGAACGGCGGAATGAGTCAGAGCCGGAGCTCCCCCCGTCCCCCGGCGCGCCGGGCGGTGCGGGGCCGCAGTGCGGGGGCCGAACTGGCGGGCAGCGGGACCCCCGTGCCCGGGAGGTGTCGGCGGCGGCGGGCGGAGGGTCAACGGCCGCCGCGCTAACATGGCGGACAGCGCTGCGTGCGAGCGGTGACGGGGCGGGAGCGGAGGCCGGGCACCGGGGTGAACGCTGCGGCGGTGCCGCCAGTACCTCTCTCCCGCAGTCCTCGGGACGGGGAAGGGCGGCGGGACCGCCGGCTTCGCAGCCGGCGGGGGCTCGGCGACCGCCCTAACATGGCGGATTCCTGCGGAGGGGGGCTGTACAGTGTCTTCCCCCTCGCAGCTGGGGCAGTGCCCGCGGCTGGAGACCCGCGCCCACCGGGCGCTGCTGCCTCTCGCAGGGCGCCCCTGCCTGGGAGTGGGGGCCGAGGGACGTCCTCACCTGGATCCCTCAGGGCGAGGGGCTGCCCGATGCCCTGTGGCAGCAGCCTGGGCTGGCAGTATGGGCTGCGGTGCGGGTGCTGCAGGCTCCCTTCACGCGTGTGACCCACACGCCGTGCGCTACCCCGAGCCCCCGGGGGCAGCCGTGTGTGACCGGCTTCAGCGCGGGCAGCCTGACGGGGGCAGAGGCAGAAGTGCTGGTGGCATGGCCGCGGCGTCTCCTTGCCTGCTTCTCAGGGGCCATGTTGTGCTTCTGTGAGCGTGATTATCCATCCGGGCTCCCGCTGCCATGCTCCACTTTTCCCCTCACCTGAGCTGCACGAGGCCTCCTCACCTGTCCCCTCGGCATGGTCAGCAGGGGCCACGCCGAGGAGCGGGGCGGCAGCGCCGGCTGTCAGAGCAACGCCCGAGCCGTAATGGCATTGCACAAGTGACGCTTTCCGGGACTGCCTGCACGCTGAAGGGCCGTGCGGTCACCCGGCATGTGGAAGGGGAAGCCTTCCCTCCCGTTAGCAGTCCCCTCCCTTTGCCCGGGGAGTAGTTCTCTGGTCATTTCACGGGTACACCCTTTACCCTTCCCCTTGGTCCGACCCTTAGTGTAGCAGTAGCAGGTTTGGTGCCGCTGGTCCTTTTGGAGGTCTCTTGGTTGAGCTCAACCTTCTTGGCTTGGCTGTCTCTGCCAATGTATTTTGGTCCATTTGGCCACTGGTGTACTAGTGGCTTTTGGAAAGTATGGAGAAGAGATTCTGTTTCAGCTGCCAGCTGAATTCTTGTGTGTAAAGTGTGTGCACCTGAATGTTCAGGTAGCCAAAGTGTGTGCATGCTGCCTGCAGTGCTGTTCCCTGTTTGATAGGAGATCAGCAGAGTTATTATAGTGGTGGGAGATCAGTAGAGGTGTCTGTTGTGGCAGTAGGGGAGCTGAAGGCACGGTGCGCAAGCGGGCTCGTGCATGCAGAAGTGGAATGGTGCAAGTGCAGGGTTGTGATGTGGCTGAAGAGGATGCTGGTATGGCTGAGTACTGGACAGCGCTGCAGATCTTATCCAGTCATCAGTCTGAGCCCATGAAGATGCCTGTGTGTGCTGAGGGTTACCTGGTTGTGGTGAAGAGGCAAGAAAGTGAGCTTAAACCTTTTGAGCCTTTCTGAAGGCATCCCCTGCAGTACTAAATCCTGCACGGCTGCCTTGTGCCTGTAGGCAGGAGAAGCGCTGCATTTCAGACCTCTGCAGCAGTCTCTGGTGACTAACCAGGATACAATTGTGTAGTCCCAGTCGGTTGTAGCCACCCTGAATGAAAACACGGTGTAAAGGCCAATAAAACAGTGTAGAAATGCCTACCATCTAGTCAGATGCGTGATTGGGTCTCTTGTGTGAGTGGATTGGGGGGTAGTCCTGCCCTACTTCTTCTGCCCTCCCCGGCTGCTGGATTTTTGTCTCTGAAGACGCTGCACTTGCCCATTATTCTTCCTTGGATAAACGTGGGAGGCAGTGGTGCTGGGGGGGAGGTGGGGGTTGTGAATAATGGTGATGGTAGGAGGGGTTTGTTCCAGTCTGGACTGGTCCAGTCTAGTTCTTTCCTTCCTGTCACCGTGTGAACAATGCTGCTGTGGCTGATGCCTGTGACAAGGCAGCCCCTTCCCCGCGTGCCTCTCGCTGTGGCAAGCTCCCTTCTCAGCCTCCTCTAGGCCGAGATCCCCGGCCTGCTTCCCCCCATCCCTCCCGCTGGGCATTGAGCTCCAGGGGAAGCTGTTAAACCCCAGAAAAAAGAGGCTCTTTGGGAGGGGGAGGGTGTTGTTTGCTGGTGAGCAGCTGTGGGAATGTTTCTCCTGTGGGCACAGTTTTACTGGAGGCCACAGGATTACTGCCTTTCAGCACTGCAGGCGGCCCCTGGGCCTGCAGTTTGTGCCTCTCTCTGCTCCCTGGAAGGCTGCTGCAGGTGTGTGATGGCAGCAGTGCTGCTGGAAACGATTCCAGCTCTCCAGATTAAAGGGGAGACAGAGTGCTCTGGAAGAGAATTAAGACTGTCCTTTCCTAGAAGCGAGGCTTAATCGTGTAGTGTGCTAATTGAGGTATAATGGTAGATTTCAGCTCTAGATACTGTTGACGTATCACAGGAGCAAGAGTGTGGTTCATGGAGAACTCCTCAGGGACCTGTGCTTCCTTCAGGACCTGCTCCCCCTCAGGGATCCCCTTGCCACAGTGTCCTCTCCCTGCTCTGGAAGAGGCTTACTGTAACTCAGAAATACCTAGGTTTTTCTGGAAACCAGAGTAAGTTGGTGCCTCGGAGTCTGTCACTTGGTATAAATGTGCAAGGTCATTGTAATTCTAGATTTTTAGGGTTTGGTTAATGGATATTTTTGCTCAAGCCACTAAAGGGTCTCTTCTCAGAAACAGATGCAGTTGATTTTATTTTTTTTTCAAGAAAATGGATTGATGCTTGGTTTTGTAGGCCTGTTGTTATCACACATAGGGAGGTGAGAGGGGCCGGTGAACTGGAAAAAGCCCAGCCCTGCTGGACACTTTTGGGCTTTCTGCAGGGGTGCAGGTGTTCTGCCAGCTGGGGGGTGATGTGGGTCCTCAGGTGAGTTGTGACTGTTGTTGCTTGAGCTGTAGTCAAACCTCAGGAACCTGCTAGTAGAGTATACCAACAGATGAGAGATAAACACGTGCATATAGGTGCCACTTGAATATTAAAAGGCAGATCTACCTTGCTAACTATTCCCACAACTCAAAGCTCACTGCTTAGCAAAGAATACTTTTATACCCGCTTTAAAACCCTTAAACATGGAATGTTTCATTGTGGTTGATAACACATGCAATTTTTTGTAAAACTGGGTTTGCCCATAGGGGTTATGGACATCTAACACACTTGTACTTAAAGTGGTAGCCCAGCTCTGTCACTCAACAGCAAAATCCCTTTCTGCTGGTTAAAATAGACTAAAGTGACTGCAATTGGAAAGGCTCAAATTGTTCCATTTTCCTCTGAATGTTTAGAAGTGGCAAAGCTGCACAGAAAGAGCAGTCAGACTATTTTGCATATGTTTGTGGAGATCCTTTACATAAATATCATTTAGGAGAAGTTCTGAAAGACAGTTAGAACTTGGCACAACTCAAAGTTAACTATTGCTACAGAAAATTGTTGGGTTTCATTCCTGCTCCACAGGAATTTTCACTGTAAACTTTCCTCCTTGAGACTATTTATTGGCATAATATTGCAGGTGTTATTTGGCAGAAGCATTGCATTTTAAGTTTTGCACTGAAGGTTGTGTGCTCTGCCTAGAAGCACTTGTGTTTAATGACTTGTTTGGCTAGGAAGGTAAACTTAATTCCTGTCACTGGAAAATTTGTATGTATCAGAACAGCAATAGGAAGTAGTGTAACTACCAGTTAATTTTAAATGTTGGCCACACCTTCCTGTTGTGTGCAGAACTAAATGTTACTAACTTCTTGCTTTAGTGAAAGAAAAAGATAAGCTTAAATGTAATACATATGCATTAATTCTAGCTGGCAAAATTCCGTAATATCTCAATTTTGAAGCATTGAGGTTTGTTTTTAATGTTGCATGCTAGTAAATGCTAATTTATGTGGTAAAGCTGCAGGGAGTTGCTGTGAAACAGTTACCCTCAAGTTGCATTACCTCTGTGTGTTATGCAGTACTTCATGGAGTGCACTAGTTTAGTTTTCCAGTAGCAAGAATTAAGTGGAAAAGTGTATTTCAGGAGTTTAACTAACATGGCCATGATCTTTTGTGTTGGGCAATTCCCAAAAGTCAGGCTTTTGTAGTGAGCCCATGTAGTATTACTTAAATTATGAAGGTAGCAAAGGTTCATTTTTACAATAGGTTGGTATGTTCTGTGTTTCATGCCATGTCACAGTGAATTTGTAGAAACTTTATTGTATGTTGGGCTCAATCTTACATGTGATCAATTCGGTAGTGTACTTAATTGAATGAAAATTATGGTTGCTTTTAGGAGGAATAACTTCTCAACAGGCCTAATAAATGTTTCCTTGACTGCTTTTATGCTCATTGTTCTGTTTGTGTGAGTGCTTTACCTTGAGTAAGCTAGCCTTGTACTTTAAAATGCTGCTTTGCTGATGTGTGTAATAGCCTTTAAGGGCCAGCTGAAATGTTTCCTCATTCCTAAAGGCAAGCATAAGTTACTTTGTTTTTACTGTCTTGCTCATTTCTGGATTTGTCTGTGTGGTGTTCAGTTTCACTATATAAAGCACTATTTTTCACCCACATAGCTTTTTCACCCACATGCCATGTTCATTCACAGCAGAGGGAGTAGGAACGTGGCAAGGGAATTCTAAAATAGAAAGGAAGTGGGGAGGGGAAGAATGCAGTGGTTACAGGGTTAAAAACACTTCTGGGAGAGTAATCCAATCTTAAGGCATGCTTACCCTACAGTAGGATCTTGTAGAGATCTTTGCCATTAGTTTTGAAAATCTTCTCATTCAGACTGTGAAAGATAGGTAAAATAAGCAGCTCATGTGTTTTAGCAGTTCTTTGTACATCTGCCTTGTTCTGGCTCAGAGTTTATATTAACTCTTGAAAACTGGGTGTTTGATGTGATTATAAACTTTCATGGTGGGGTGTTACAAGCCTCCTTAAAAGCACTACTGAAAAGGCATTTGTTACATGTTTTATGATAAAGCTTTTCTTCTGTTCTGGCTATGAAATTTATTTTTGTGTGCATTTTTCTCCCTACAGGGCAAAATCTCTGATCAAGTTTACAACTATCCAGAGGGCTTAGGAGAAGTGCTTTATAGAGAGCAGTTCGACTTCAACGCTGAGCCACCTTGGGAACCTAGCTGATGATAGTAGGGTTCCATCTCCTAACTTGTCCATGTAAGTCTCTCTTCATCTGTATGCAGGAGGATAAGCACTTGCAAAAATACAGCTTGTTTTTTGATAAGCAAGGTCTGGGTGTAGATTAACAAAATTACATAGGACTTTCATTCAGGATGGCGAGGGGGACTAAACTAAACATTTTACTCACCTAACACATTTCTCAGTGCAATTATCTGATGAAATTCTGCAGTAAACTTGGTAAATAAAGCTACTTTTCTGAATTAGGGGTGTTGGCTGCAGAAATCCTGAAATAAAATGCTGTAACTTCAGTCTCAGTGATAATTCTGAAGTCAAGAATTGGTCTGCATGACTGTTAACATCAACTCATGACTTGCTAAGTAAGGTATAGTTTAAGTAGTTTATACTGAAATAGTTAAGATTTGCTATTGTAAACAGTAACTCGGGCTGATCATGAAGGGTGTGCCTTCCCAAATGCCTGTCTCCATTATTTGTTAATTACTATCCATTTCCACTAATAGTTGTAGTGGGGTTACAGTAGAAGGTGGAATTTAATGTTGGATGGAAAATGTGTACAGTTATAAATGCCTTTATATTTTGAAGTGGCAAATAGGTATTAAAGGAAAACAGGACCATGATAATGGAAAACAAATGAATGCACTTAGCTGATCTTAAGGAGCACAGAAAACTCTGAAATGTATATGTGGTTATCATGTTCTGTTAACTTGAAGTAGTTTTATGTGGTTTTTAACAATAGTCTTAACTCAGATATTACAAATGCATTCAAGCTGACTTTATACAGTATTTGTACAGTATTACTTTTTTCCTGTCTAGCTGAAGGCATTTTTGTTTGGCTTACTACCTATAAATTATGGAATGCTTTTTAATGTAGAACTTGCAAGTGGTTAAGTACATCTCAGTGAGCCAGGTACTTTTTAAAGACCACAAAGATTCCAAATGCCAGTTGTGTTAGTATGCATCCTAATAAGGTACTTAATGTAGATAAACTCGTTCTTTGAAAATACCACAATTGCTGAGGCACAGGATGAGCTTGGTTTATCCTGACTTTTGGCTCTATCTCCTGAGGTTATGTTCTTTGTTTGGTTTGAAACTTACTGAATTAACTGCATATATCTGGTTCTTTGTAGTTGAATACTCTAGTCAAGTGAATTCAATTAACACTGAGAATTTTCTGAATATCACTGTTATGTTTAAGGTGTGGTTTTTATAAGCAAAAAGCTGAAAAAATTGCCTCTCCTGTTCAGTTTAAGTTTTGGTTTGCTCTTGTATATGGCTAAAACTCTTGCATGACACTTTGCATTTGAACAGGAATAAGTAGTAAAAAGCTAGGAAAGGCAGAAGAATTGTTAGAAGGAGTGAATAAAGTATACAATCTTAATGTACTATACATGCATCTTAATTTCTAAAACTGTTCTAAAACTGAAGAGAATTTTGGCTGTGTCAGAAGTTCTTACTCTTGAGATGAAGGCTGTTATGGTACCTTCTTTGAAATATTCCTTCTCTAACTGGTAGACTCCTGTGCTGTGACAAATGATACAAGGTATAAGTTGCCCTAGAATGGAAATGCCACTGAATTTGATTCATTTGCAGCTGAATGTTCAGATAATGTGTATTTATTTTGAGGTTGGATGTATTTAGTGTTCAGCAATTATGTACTGTACACAAATAGAAGTGATTCAGTACTGAATGTAGTGGTGATGTGAGTAGCAGTGGTGTTTGCCAGGAAATCTGCACCTGTTTTGGTGTGCTGAAGCACAGGTCATTGCCTCAAATGCAGCTAGCATGCAAGTTAAAGAGCTAATTGGTACTTTGTCTTGTTCAACTTGCAAAGTGATTTAATGGGAAAAAGGTCAAGTGAGCTTTTAAATGTAACTGTAATGTTATATGTTAATGTTCCAGTGGAATTAAATAAAAATCTTCTGTCTGAATGTGTACTTACATTTCCATTAAACTCACTTCCTTTTTATCATTTTCTCATCTCACTTTTTTCTTGTGTTACACTGGCAGGGGAAGACTTGGGGTTTAGTTCTGTCTGCTCTTCAAGCTCTCACTCCCTGAGCAGTCCAGCAACTGTGGCCTGAAGTCTTGCTCCTTTAAAATCTCTTCTATTTATTCCCCCATCTGATTGGCCAGAAATGCTGGAAGTCTGATGTATTAGCAAGCCCTGTCTATGCCAAGTGGAAGCAGTAGCTATCTGGAGTCACTAATTGCCAGTCCAGGACACTAATTTTGAAAGCCTTAGTAACTTAGTATAGATGGAGCTGGAGGCAGCTGGGGAGCAGGAGGGCTGGGAGCCGTGGGTGCAGTGGGGAGGCCAAGCACTAACACTGGCTGAGCAAGTAAGGAGCTGGAATAGGGAAGTGAGTGTTTGCACTGTTATAAAAGAGAAGTGCTGGTCTGCTGCCATGGAAGTATATGTGCACTCAGAAGAGTAACCATTCTTTTGTGAGCTCTGTGAGCTTCTTGGGTCTGAATAATGTATTCAGACTTGAGGAATGCAGAAGGAGGTTTTTGTTCCTGTACAAGGTGCTGGATGGGCCATTGTTTTTTCAGTTTCTATCCCAGTTGCTTGCTTCAGCAGAATTGTTCTTTCTACACTGCTCACTTAACTGTGTGCAATGCTGCTGAGAGAACAGAGTAGGCTGCAACTGACCTAAGCTGTACAGGTATCCTATTTACAACCTTCAGTGGATTTGTGCTGAGAGGTAACTTGAGTAATGCAAAAAAAGACACCTGTTTCAGCATTTCCATCAGCTGGTTAGTGGTGGTGTTCAGATAACTTAATTACAGTTGGTGAAATGGTGTCTTGGATTTTTTTTTAAAAGATACTCCCATTATAAGTAGGTATTCCCTGCACTGAAAGCAGAGGGCTCATGTATAGGGAGTATATATATGTAATATATATACTTTTCTACTATACCTGTTCTGTACTGAATTGCTGGTGACAGTGACAAAATTTCTTTTTTTGATTTGTTACCCCTGAAGAACCAGTATTGCAAGGAATGAGAAAATAATTTGGTTTTAGCCCTTTTTGATTTTTGCATCGGCGTAATTTTTATTGGTCATAAATACTTTTGTTTAATAAGATGTGGTTGAGAGGCATTATTTGGAGCCCATTTCATTTGCAGAGACCTTTTTTTGCAGAGGAAGTTTTTAATGAAAGACCCAAACCTATAGGTGTCTGGAGTTTTTAAAGTTCTTAGGCCAAACAATACATAGTTTGGACAATGTAAAGAAAAGAAAATTGTGTGTGTTTTGGATGCTTATATGTGACAAGCATGTGTTTAGACTCTATTCAGAGAATTTTAATTTTCTTTTATTCCAGATGTCTGCAGTAATTGCAGTGTTTAAATATGTACACTTTTATCTTTGAGTTCTTCATCTGGGAAGCCATTGTGTTAAAGAGCCTGAGGATGTAATGCTTACTTCAAAGAAAGCAATTACATGCCTATGTAGAAGTCTCATACCACTTGACAGCTTTTGTTTGACTTAAAATATATGTCCTGGAGCATTGTGCAGACTAACATTTCAGGTGTGAGAATGGGTGGTGTTACCACACCAAGTCTGTCAAATAATGACTTGCAGTAAGTCAGCATTTCCAGCAAGGAGTGAGCTCTGTGCTCTAATGAGTTCTGGCTCATCTTACAGACATCAAAAAAGTCCTAAACCATCATTTAGATTTTCTTCTGCAAATTTTATCACTGATTCTCCTCACCCCCCTCAGGAGGGAACCAGTCAAGACAGAATAAGGTGACAGCAGAGTCCCAAATCCTACTGTGAGGTATTAACCCCTTAAAGAATTGTTTCTCTAGCCACTGTCTTGTAGTGGTGCTGTAGCAGTGCTTCTAGGAATTTGTTTTTTCTTTGCAGAATATTCTTCCTTTCAAGACTGAAGAGATGTAATTTAGTCCAAAAAGGGGACATTGGACAGTAGTCAAACATTAGCTTTTTTTCTACTAGATTAATTTTGCTAAAAGGAGAAGCTTCCATGTCTTGGATGTGCTTAGAAAAAGCAATCACTGTTTAGCATGCTGGGAGAGGATATATCAGGTTGTTTATGGTTTGTTGCAGTTGTCATTGGATCTGTACTGGCATATATTCCTTTTGGTACCTGCCTCTTGGCCATAAAATGCTTTTTGATGAATGAGCAGGAGACAAGTCTTGTTTAGGAAATAACCTTTATCAAAACTAACTTACTAGATAATTGTTCTTTTTGTTGGTGGTGGCTTTGGGAGTTGGTGTTAAAGAATCCTCCCCCCATGCTTTACTTGAACTGAGTCTCTCCAAAATTGAAGGGGCAACTTTTGAAGGAAAGTATACTTCTACACCATCTGTCTGAAAGCTGTGGACACCACAGTCATTAACTATGGGAAAAAAGCCTCTCTTTTAAGACTACTAAACAATTAGCTTAAATCTACTCCACTGTAACTCAGATGAACATCCACACTCAGAGAGGAAAAGTGTGTAGTTGGTTAGATTGGGCTGCTTCATTTGAAATACAAGGTACAAGCAATTAGCTATGTGTGTCTGGTGAGTGTAAAAATCATTCAGGGCTGTGACTGGTTCCACTGGGTGTGCTGAGACCTTCCAGTAGGGTAGATCTGGGGTGGAAGGGACTCTGGACTGTCTGCAGGAGTGTAGGCAGTGGCTTGTAGCATGAAAAAAAACCTCAACCAAAATTTAAAAATCTAGCTAAGTAGCACCCTTATATATACAGTAATTCCTTAAAATGTTTCAGTAAAAAGCTGATGCCAGCATTTCTTTCTTGGGGGGGGAAAAGATAACTCAGGTTTTTGGTCCTCTGCCTCTGAAAACCATGGATATTTTATGAAGATGACTGTAGTGTCCATCTTTGTTGGACTGATTCTAAGGCAAACTTAGTTCACAAGCTTCTTTTGTTCAGTGGTGGTATTTTTTTAAGGAGGTTTAGCTATTAGTCTCATTCTGAGATATGACTGACTAAAGACTTTTCTGGTTATTATAGTCTACCACCTAGTCATTGTTTTTATAACTCATTAAGTCCTTACATCAATGTGATAATTATCTTGCTCTTCTGTGATTTGGATCTTCAGGATTCCCTTAAATAATCATAGGACTCACTATATACGTGTGAGACAACTATTTCTTATCTGCTCTACTTGTCTTTATCATTCAGCTTCTGAACAGAACTGAATATTCTTGCTGCCCCTGACTTAGCTCACCTGGCAGTAAATGCCTCTTGTAACAAACATAGGGGGCATGTTTGAGTTGTGCAGAAAGCATATAAAAGCCCTGCTGGCTCCTTTCCCATTATTTGGCATAATGACAAGCAGGAGCAACTGCTGCTTAGTTGTGGTAGTATTAAACTACAGCAAAGTAACTTTGTTCCTATTGTTAACAACATTAACCAAACCTATGTTGCAAATTGTGAAGTTTTTTTTTTTACTGTATGGAGGTGGTGGATGAAACATGAGACTGAGTTAATACCCTGGCCCTGTGACAATTTGAAGCCAAAATTATCTTAATTTATATAGTCTTAATAAAGTATTTTTGGCTTTCAGCTACAATGGTTGTGGTTTCTATAAATACTTTTAATTAGAAAAATCATTCTGCTATTGTAAATCTAAGTGCAGGTGGCTTTAGAAAACAACCATCACTTTTTTTACAAGTACTATGCAACTTTTGTTGAGATATTAAAAAGCCTTAGGTCTTCATATAGAGAAGGAATCTAGTTAGCTAGCTGGTTTTGATCAATCTTGTGTTAGTCATAAAGATGACAGTTGAAACAAAAATGTGGTCAGTGGGTTGATGTAAGCTAAGAAGCTGTTTTTAAACAAGACCCACAACTCTAATGGAATGTGAACTACAGATTGTTCTATTCATCAAGTAAAGCAAATGAAGGTATATAGTCAGCTGTTGGTAATTGTCTGCTGTCTGCTGATTTTTACTTGAGATTAGTCAATCTGCATTCTAAGACTATATTTAACAGTATTTTCAGTGTTTTGACTTTGTTGATTTAGATTCTTTTGGAAAACACTGTATAAACTACTAACTACCAAGCTAATTTGCAGTGAAGAGCTGAGGATAAGCAAGATGCAAATAAAGTTAGACTGTAACTATTACTTTATTTTAATAACAATTCTACATGCTAAGATTATCACTTTTTAAATTACTTCTAGCGTAGTGGCTTCTTTATGTTAACCTCTGTATTGCAATTAACAGTTTTAAATGTTGTAGCCAGTGTTATGAGCAAAACAACAAAATAAATGTCTAATAAATACAATATGTAAATGCAGTGCTTATAAATTAGCATCAAAAGAACTAGAACATTAGTACAAATATATCACTGCTAACATTTCATCAACAAGGTACAAGTTTTCTATAACAAATTCAGGAATGTTCTGTTACA
The DNA here is from genome assembly GCF_027579445.1 of Ammospiza nelsoni. NCBI lineage: Eukaryota > Metazoa > Chordata > Aves > Passeriformes > Passerellidae > Ammospiza > Ammospiza nelsoni. The sequence continues at coordinate 129,647,916 of NC_080633.1, forward strand.
GGCAGTCTTCCAGTTGCACATTTGAATGCTAGCATTGCTTAAGATGCTTTACTTGAAAAGAACTGAGCTGAGGCATTTGTACAGTTATGCTGCACTTGCAGTATTTTCATCGTTTGCATAAACTCCGTGCAGATCAGAGTGCATACAGTCTGGAATTCTTCTCAAGAACAGCCTTGCATCAGTTCTTTCTGGAAGTTAGTGTCAGATTTAAAGTGCCCAGCTTCTATTTTATTCTTGGCTTCAGTGGAATTGTTCTATCCATATCTCTGACAAACGCAGGGCGAGCAGAGTAAAAACATCTTTGGTCTTTGTAGAGGGTGTGTTACTGTTTGTAGGACATCAGGTGTAGAAAGCTGATTTTTAAGCAGCAGCATGGTGTGCTTTGTGCCTCTTTTTCCATTGACACATGTCTTCTTTCTGCAGTTTGTTGCATAATTTAAGGACCTGGATTTAAGGCTTGGAAGCCCATCCCTTGTGTTTCTTGGTTTATGACTGTCGGCTTTGTGGAATACGGCTGAGATGAAAGGATTTCTTGAGGATGCAAATTACTCCATTGGTCTGTTGGATGAAGGAGCAACTCTTGCAGATGTTATTGACAACTGTATTTATGAACATACTCATGTAAGTTTTCTTTCCAGATCTTTTGATTTAGTTCCCTAAGTCTTCAAACTAGGTCAAAGTATTTTAGAGTTGATGAGCTGACAGCAACAGAGAAACAGTCAGCTAAGCCTCACTCACCTTATTTATAAATTAGTTTCCTCTTCTAATTCTGCTGCTTTGCTGTTTTCTTGCTTTGGGCAGAATTCTGTTGGGGAAATTTGGGCATCAGCTCTTACTGCCCTGAGTGTGACTATCAGGAAAGTAGTCTGGCTGATATAATTAAATACAGGTTCCCATCTCACTGTTTGAAGAGATTTTATTAGCAGTAGGGTTCAGAACAAGCACCTAAAATTATCCAAGTGGATATATTCAGTTAGAACCTTTTTGTTATTTCCTTGAAAATATGGCAGAGTTCTGAAAAACATTTATGCTGAGCCTGTTTAAAGCCATGTTTAAATTTTTTGAGGGCCATCATGGTTAATATTCATACATCTTCCTGTTACCCTTCTCCCCTGTGGAAACTCTGGTACAAGTACATTGTGAGGTTCTCTCAAGAAAAACTGTAAAAGCTACTGAAGTTTAGCAGCCAACTGGAAAGAAAGTTGAATAATTCTGTGTATATAGTAGTCATTTTTTGAATAAGGCTTCACTCATTACTGAGGAGGCAGGAAGATGTAGCTTTTGTTTTGTAGACAAAATTGTAGAAAGAGCAAACTTTAAAAATGTTTCATTAAGCAAATCCTGTGTTCTTCATATGCCATACCTGTGAGTTGCTCACTCTTCCCTTGGTTTATCAGAACTAATATTCATGTGCAAGTGGTCAACTATAGTACATCAAATAGCTAAATTCCATGGCCTTCTGAACTCAGGTGTAGGATTCCCAAATCCTGATTCCTAATATTCTTTTTCTGTCTAGCAAATAAATAGGTAAACTACTGGCAACATGTCATGTCTCCAACCACTGGCTGGCTCACAGAGGATAGCTGCCTCCTGCTGCTTTCATTTACTCCTTTAGCTCAAGGGGTAGAGGCCTGTGCCATGGATCTAAAGCTCCAGATCCCAATCCTGCTGGTGACCCGTACAGGGGGTCAGTATGCTTCCACCCGATGGAATTTCTATTTGTGTTTTTTAAACAGAAATAAAGACTTTGTATAAAATAAGCCACAACATGTAGAGTTTCAGATCTGCAAAAGTCAAGTGCTAGAATTGACATTTGATGTACAGTCTTGATTCAGATCCATCATGTGTTTTGTGATGGTCTTTAATTGATTTACAGTAGGGCATTCACCTACAGTACTTTTACTGAGTGCACATTATGGACAAATCTGGAATGATCTGTTTGTAGTTTGATCCACTACACCTGCATCATGACTCCATAGTGAGAAAGACTATATTGTAACAGATGTGCAGAACTTAACATTCCAGAAAAGTCTGTGCATTTTCTTAAAGATTGTGTACTTGATTCTGTCACCTTTAACATGAAGTCTAGTTCTTAAAATTCCTTTTGAACTTCATTCTTCACAAGATGTGGAGAACAGTCTCAAACTTGACTGCCTGAACTAAAATACCATCAGACAAATTTTCAGTAAAACAAGCTATTAGATGTTAAAATAATGTTAGTGCATCAGATTTTATTCCATTTATAATAAGATATAAATTCATTGAGACTGTGGAAGCTTTCATCCCAGTGGATCTTCTTCCTATAAATAGCTGCAGACTTCTGAAAATAAAAAGTTGAAAAAAGTGTGTAACTTAATCTGTTTTTTTTTATAAAATCAGCATTTGGCATTTAAGTAGAATCTTTTATTCAGGAATCTCAGAATATTGTCAATAGCATTCATAATATCTCTGAAGTGGTAGGTATTCCCTTTGGTTTTTTTAAACTAGTTCAAATTGCTAGTTGAACAGAAAAACATTATTCAAGGTCAAATCTAAAACTTAAGAGCAGGGTAAAAAAAAGGTACATAGTTCTTTAAGACTTGGGGTTGTTTGTCTTGACAGCAAACCTACAGGTTCAGACATTTTATTTTCCTATTCTTCCTTTTTCAGACTGGAAAAAAGGCATTTTATGTTGGAGATCTTGGAAAGCTTGTAAGGAATAACATGCAATGGCAGAACGTGATGGCACCAATAAAGCCATTTTACCCTGTAAAATGCAATTCTACTCCAGGTGTACTCGAAATTCTGGGGACCCTTGGTGTTGGTTTTGCATGTTCCAGTAAAGTAAGTTTTCCTTGCCTGTGTGCCTTATTTTCTTTCATATGTCTGCTGGTGTAAATTCATCTCTTTGGTGCCAGGTGCCATGTTTATAAATAAAATTTGAACTGTGAATTCATTTGTAACTGGCTGTTGAAAATCTGTACTTCTGCCCTAGAAGCAGTAGATAGTTTTCACTTTAGTGGGGTAATAGAGCACACCTAATAAAAATTCAGGAAAGATGATGCTGTGCACTTTGTCAAACTCTGGTATGCTCCTGCTTTTCAGTCTGAAATGGCATTGGTACAAGACCTGGGCATTTCTCCTGAAAACATCATCTACACAAACCCTTGCAAGCAAGCCTCTCAGATCAAGTATGCAGCAAAAGCTGGGATAAACATCATGACTTGTGACAATGACATTGAGCTGAAGAAAATTTCACGTAACCATCCAAATGCCAAGTAAGTGTCAAAATCCTAGTTTTGCTTTTATTGTGGGGGAACTTTTTGCCTGTATTCTGGGTGGCTTGAGTTGCAAGCAAAGTACATGGCTTCTTTAGTACAAATCACTTGTATCTGTTCTTCTTCTGTCTCCTTTGAAAATAGCTTTTTTGCATCTTTTCCTACTGAGTCTTGGCTTCCTAATACAATGGCCCTTGGTTTGGGAGAAATCTTGGGAGAAAGTTATTTTTTTAGGGCAATCTTCATGTAAAGGTTTCAGGGATTAAAGTTCAGAAGGCTAGTATTTCATCACCTGCAAATAACATCTTCCTCCTGCTCTGTTTTGGCTTCAGTGTTATCTTGCAGGGAGTTGTATGTGGATATTAGTGGCTCTGGCTGAAGTCAGGGCTGAGCTACCAGCAAATGACTGTGTGCATTGGATCCCACCTGGGGTTTGGGCACACTCTGCAGGTCTATTAAATACACTTACAGGCATTTCCACATAATTAAGACAGTGAGAATTTTTTTCAGTCACTTTGGTATTAGCTCAGCTGCTCTGTAGAAAAGTGGTCAAAGCTGATAATCTAGCTGTTAAATATGGCAACTTTATTGCTGGCAATGTATAATGGTCTCTTGGACTGACTGGCACTCCTGTCATTTCACATCACATCCCTCACATATGAGTGCTTTAGCTTTGGGCCATTCCTTTAAGAAATATGGAGCCAGAGTGAAGTGGATGTTACAGCGAGCCTAAGTGAATGTTACAGTGCTTTGCAGTGATTGAAGATATAGCTTTCCATAAATGTCACTGGAGAAACTGAATTCCTGATATCCTTAACAAATTCCTTGGTTCTGAACAGTCACGATTAAAGTATTGTGTCGTCTTCCAAAACTGTGACTTGTTTTGGTGCTTTTTTTGGGGGGTGGTGGTATTTGAGACAGTTTTATTCCTTGTTCAAGACTCAAGATTTAATATGGCTGTTGCTGGTGATTATACTTCATCCTCATGGAAGTCTGTCTGTGCTTTGCATACTGGAGAGAAATTTCTGTGCAAAAATGTTATGCATGATAAGTAAACGTTTCTGTAACTGCTGGCCCTGGTATACTTAATGGATTCGAAAGCCTTGGCAATGCTAAAACTGTTAAACCATTAGTGTTTTACCAGTTATTCACTGGTGCCTTTAGAGTTTTGTTAGTTTTTATGTTGATTTATTTCCATGATTCTAACAAACTCTTAGATTTCTAGAAGTCAGATTTAGTGGGTTTTGCTTGAAAATACCTTGATTCACATAAATGCTGCTATAACAATTTGTCAATTTAACATTGGATGTCTTAAGGAGGGGTTTTGACTAATCTTAATATGAGGTTACAAATCATAGTATGGATTTGAATTTTTCTATTACATTTTAAAGAGTTTGACTTGTAACAGTTTTTTGCTTCAGTTAGCACATTTTTCCAAATGCTTCACAGACTATTGTTTGACTGCAGATTTTTTAAACACCATTTTCTGTGCTAGTGAGAAGCAGGAAAGGAAATGCTCATCAGTTTCTCAAGATGAAATGGTATAAATTAACAAGGATTGCAGGGCAACCCGTTTGAGAACTTAGGACCTTTTGCTCTTTAGAAAATGCATGTTAAACACACCAGGAAACATTTGGAAAGTACTTGTAGAAGTCATGGTAGATGTTAAGCCAGCTGTAGTGGCCAGGCTGAGTTCTGTTTGTTGCCTGTCTTGTAAAGAGCTGTTTCACTCCATGTGCAGAGTTTCTTCCACTCATTTACACTCCCCATCCTGGTTATCTGCAATGTGCTCTGCCCAGTCTACATGTATGCCATGACACCACCTCTGTTTAGTTTACTGGATGACTAAATTTACTTGATCTTATGGGGGTGTGGCTTTCTCAGTGGACAGCAGTTTGAATTTGGGTGGTTTGGGGGTATGTCTCTAGAGGTTTGGATGTGACCATGCCTTTGCCTCTCAAATGTTACTTTAACTTAGAGACAGGTCAGCATTGGCACTGCAGTTTGCCAAACCTACCCAAAATGAGGCTTTGACCAGACAGAGGAAGGTGTTGCACTGCATGAGAATGTAAGAAATGGTACCTGCTGCCTCTGTGCCCCACAGTGTCCTGGAAGAAGGGGCAGGGAATGGTCTGACCACCCTACCCCCTGATCCTGAGTCCATGTGCTCAGCCACAAGGGGAGGTTATGTCATATGGCCAGGGTGTGCTTGCTTTCAGCCTGGATGCTGAGTTTAACTAAATCTGATACATGTCTGACTGAAGGGGAACCTCTGGGCTGGGGAGGGGTACAGAGATGGGAAAAATCATCTTAGTCTTACTGATGTTATGAGGAACTATGCTTTATTAGAAGGTAACATTATTTTCTATTACAGCACTCAACAGACTCTTGCTGCTGCAAGAGTCTTAGTTGCTGCATTTCGAAATCCCTTGTCCTTGTTGGCTCCATGTTTTAGCCCCTAATTGCTAGTTTTTTCTCTGTACAGGATTGTTATTATTAGGTTGCCTTGATTCATCCATCGATGGAGCTGGAGTACTGACAACATAATCAACACACTTCTGACAATCTTCAGGCTTCACATGTGCTGATGATGTAAACCAACTGCCCCAATCATCTTCCCCTTCTCTTAGGCTCTTACTGCACATTGCCACAGAAGACATTACTGCTGGTGAGGAGATGAATATGAAGTTTGGCACCACCCTGAAGAACTGTAGGCACCTTATGGAATGTGCTAAGGAGCTGGGAGTCCAAATAGTTGGTGTCAAGTGAGTAACTTCATTGTCCTCTGCTGGCTGAGTAGATATTTGTATGAGGTACTAAAGATGTAAAAGAGAAAAGGATTTTTCCCTGGTGATACTATTTTACAGGGTTTTAAAAAAAAATCAACAAAAACCCCAGACAATCAATATCATATTGATTTAGAATCATGAGCTTTTGCTTGCAAGCACAAACTAGTATGAAACAAAGTAACTATTACAGGCATCAAAGCAATAGGAAATGAAGTCTCATAAATCCTTCTGTCAGCATGAAAATTAAGTTTAGAAGCCTCTCCTATTCTCTAACTGTACTCTTGAACTTCTTTGGTAACTTGATTTGTATTTTTCCAGCAATAAACATCATAACAGAAGTGCTAGTACAGCATGGAATAGGTTGGATAGTTTGAACAAGATGAACACGGGGTCAGATTTTGTTAAGAGTTAAGGTTCTGTATCACTCTTTGATCATATCAAGACAAAATACTCAGATAAGTTGTTGGCTTGCAGATGGCAGGAATGAATCCTAGAGTTCCAAATTTGTACAAATCTGTGGTATTTTACCTGGAAGCTTGATGGCTATTTTACTGTATCTGAGAAAAATGCATGCACAAGTCTGCTCTGTCTGCCTTCAGCTACAAATCCATCACATGCTCATAACTGTTTAGGAAAGCAACCAAGCAAATAAATGGGTCATCGAGACAGTAAAAAAATGTTAAGCCAGATTTTGATGATTTAAACCACGAATGTTTTGTTGTGTATCTGCTTGAAATGGATGTTAAAGCATAAACTGCAAATATCTTAAAAAAATAGACACTACTGAAAAAAACATTCCTCTTTGTATAGTGTCTTAACCAGCTTTTATAAAAACAACGTGGGTCTCGTGCATTATTTTTTATTTAAATAATTTTTAAATTCACACATGGATTCATGCAAGTAAGTTTGAAAAGTGACCTTTGCTACTCCAAGTCTGCTTCCTTAAAGGAGTAGACTTGGAGTAGAGAACACTGTGGCTTGGGTGTGTGTATGGTCTGTCTAGAACCAGTGGACCATATGCCTCTTGAGGAATCCCATGGGAATGCTGGCACTTGTTTTAGCACCTCAGTGACTAAGTGCATATGGCAGTACTTGAATCTCTTGAACAAGGAACAAGAGGGGATTCAGGAGCTTTTGGTAGGCATCAGTGCTTCTCTGCAGCTTTGGCACTACTGAAGAACAACTTTAAGCCACTTTGATAGTGAAGACTGAAAAATTCACTAATTCTCAAAGATGAGAATATTGTGGGACATTCTTAGGATTAAGAGAAAGACAGTTCTCAAGTACAAATTCAATAGCAGGCAGTGTGGTCTGAGCTTCTTTGCACAGTTGCTGTGTATTATCATTTAAGCTTGTTTTGGGGCATTTGGGAATGAATTGCTTCTGTTGCTGTTTTATATGATGAAATTATTTGTGTGGTCTGAAAGCTGCACGGTTCAGTGTATTTACTGTGGTTTTATTTCTTTCAGATTTCATGTTTCAGGCTCTTGCAAGGATCTGCAGACATACATTCATGCTCTGTCTGATGCTCGGTGTGTGTTTGACATGGCTGTAAGTACCTCTGTATTCACATGCAATTGCTACAGTAGAGGAGCCATTCTATTCCAATTATATTAGCAAACCAACTACATTCTTTCCAAAAGAAATCCTTGGAAATTGAACTTTTAGTAAGGGACTAAATACTGCTTTGTGATGTGTGATAGAAGTAAAACCAACTTTGTCCTAATTGTGGTAATGAATACTGTTCCACTGACAGGCAGTAGCCTTACATTCTGATTAAATTAGTTTCCCACTTTGGGTCAAGCCTTTTTGGTATTCAAATCTCAGTCCTGTAAATACACAACTGATGCTTTTAGGTTACATTGAAGTTGAACAATTGTATGCTGGCATCTGTTGTGGTGTGAGGAGTTTGTAAACTAAACAGAGAAGACTGCAAGTCTTTTTACTCTTACTGCAGTGCCTTAGCTGTGGCTGGTAACATATGGGGGCAGTAAAACTGAGGATCTCGCTGATCTTTGTGCAAATTTGTTGCAGTGGTCTTGTCACAAAATTTGTGAAATCCTAAAATTTTGTCAGAATACACCACCTGTTCAGCAAATACTGTCTGAATATAACAAAAGCCACAAGATGGGAGTTGCTATTGCTGCGGGGCTTGCAGAGAATTGTATAACCAGCCTCTATTGACATCCCAGTGCTTTGCTTCTAGATTTAAGGGAGCTGTACTGTGCCCTTACTCCCTCATTAGATGCACTCAGCTAAATAGTTTCAAAAGCTTAAATACACAGAAAACCACAGTAAGGAGCAACAAAATCTTTTTGCTGTTGTTCGTGTACTTACATTCTGCCTATGCATTTTAGGAAGAGTTTGGCTTTAAGATGAACATGTTGGATATTGGTGGGGGCTTCACAGGTTCAGAACTTCAGCTGGAAGAGGTATGCAATGTGTTGGAAATTGAAACTCTTACTTTTGAAGAAATTGAAGTGTTTAACCTTCAAACTGCAGCTTGAATTGATAGCTGAAACATAGTTAAGTTCCATGTTACACTGTAACTCAAGATCTCACTAGTTGGGTTGGTATTCTTGATTGATGGATAGTGTAATCTCGTGACTTCTTTTAAATCTTGTTCATCTGGGCTGAATGCTCATTTAAGTGTGCTAGAGATTAAATTGCTATCTGAAGCAGCCTTAGCAGTAATAGTTAAAGGTTTTTCTTGACTGTTGTTGTCCAGCCAGTGATTCTTGCATGGTTTGGTGCAGGGTGCCTTAGCATGCTTTGGATTATAAACCCTGTTGCTACTGGATGAAAATTTCCAGTATTTTGCTTAGGAAAAGAAAGCTAGAGGTCTTGATTTGGCTGGCTCTGATTTTGCCTAAATGCCACCTTTAGTATGAAGTGGCACATAGGGCAGGATACCCAGTTTACACTGGTATGTTGTCTTAAACACAGGCTCCATGAATTCAGCACAGTGGAAGTGAGGAGTTGCTAACAGCAATCAGGGCTTTTCTCTCAATTCTAATGGTTCTGTTATGCATCCAAAATATTTGTTAATCTTGACATATCTGTCCTAATATATGAACATTAGTATTAAATAATTCTGTTTCTATGATACTATTCAGAACTGATCATGAAAAGGTCCTTTACCCATTCTGTGGGTTCATATGTAATTTTACATTATCTGATGTGCTGGATGGGCATTGAAGTTACTGGTGCACTTGTGAGTCTACCACAGCTTGAGCATCAGTTGTGAGAAGAGACTGTGTAGTACTCAGACTCATGGTTCTCAATCTAAGTGTTTAGCAGAATGACCAGTTTTCTTTTTTTTTTTTTTTTTTTTTTTTTTATAAATTGTGGACCTCTGGTAAAGGCATTTCTCAGAGATTGGAGGGGCAGAGTAAGCATTTGGTGTGCTGACTGGAAGTGTCTATGTGATACATCTGTAAGCTGAGTTCATTGGCCTTACCTCTGACTTCAATTTCCTAGGTTAATCATGTCATCAGGCCATTGCTGGATGTCTACTTTCCTAAGGAATCTGGTGTTAATGTGATTGCAGAGCCTGGATGTTATTATGTTTCATCTGCATTTACACTGGCAGTGAATGTCATTGCAAAGAAGACTGTTGAGTATGATAAACTTCTTCCTTCTGGAGGTAAGGGTTGGATTTGTTTTCTGTGTTATGTCTCAGTACAGGTAACTGCCCTCTGTTAGTTGGGATTGACTAGTTTGTTTATATGTTTGGTGCATCCCCTAATGCTTACACTGCAATATGCCTTCTGGATTCTGACCATATGTTATCTGTGTGTCTCACTGGTACTTTTGTGTGGCACTTCCTGTATCCTTACTAGGTTAAACCTATATTGGGTGCATCACAGATGCTGTGTTAGAAGGTTCTGTGTTAGAACATTAAAAATTATATCACAAAGCAAGCTACTTCCCTGCTTCTCTGGATTTATATTCTTACCACTGGTTATTACTGAAAGTATTAATTTGATTAAGCCTCTCAATATTATAAATGAATTTATAATCTGATCTCATACAGATTACTCTGCTTGTAATTCTCCTATTCTAGTATATATGGAACCCCCTTGTCAGGAGACAGCAGCTGACTTAAGTTAGATTGCAAAAGGACTACTTATGACAAAACATGCATGCAAGACAACTTCTTTTTTTACTTCCAGTGGAGCAAACCAGGAATGATGATGAACCAGTATTTACATATTACATAAATGATGGTGTTTATGGTTCTTTTGCAAGTAAATTGTCTGAGAAACTGAATACTATCCCAGAGGTTCACAAGGTGAGTCCTTGTATATTCTTCAGAGGTAGTCCTTTCTATCCTTGTTCTATTGAATATATATTTAACACTTCATACATATATAATTGCATATTATTTATTAAATTAACCTTCTGTATATTTGAAAATTCTTGTTCAATAAACTGAAGCCTGAATTGCCTCAATCTTTTCCATATAGAAATACAAGGAAGATGAGCCTCTGTTTGCAAGCAGCCTTTGGGGTCCATCCTGTGATGAGCTTGATCAAATTGTGGAAAACTGTCTTCTTCCTGAGTTGAGCGTGGGAGATTGGCTGATCTTTGACAATATGGGTTCTGGTACCTTGGGTGAACAGTCCACCTTTAACGACTATCAGAGGCCACTGATTTACTACATGATGTCTTTCAGTGACTGGTAAGGAAACTGTCTTGGTAGTGGCAAGGTTGCTTTTGCTTCCTTCAGGAGTGTACACTTATGAATGCCATTCAGTGGCAAATACAGAGAAATGCTGAGTGCAAGAATGTGCCTTTTTAGTTTGTGGATTGGTTTTTTTTTTGTCTCTGTTGTTTTACTGATGAGACTAAACTGAGATCTCTGATAAAATGCCTACTTTGCTTTGGGGCTGACAAAAGAAAGCAGAATACCTGAGTGATCTCACCTGTGTGTTCAGTGGCAGTTGTCAAGTCTTGTACTGGCTTAACAAAAGCTGTTTAACATCAACTTTTGAGCTTTCCTAATACACATATCCACAGCTTGTGTGTAGTGTTGGCACCACCGTGAGAGGGAAGGGCAGTGATGCTGTTGTGGTGATGGGGAGTGTGGTACCCCATTCCTGCACCCAGGCAGGCAGGGCCCTGTGCTCCCAGCCTGGCGAGTGGCAGCATTTCCGTGGGTGCCAGGCACTGGCACAGCTGGGCTCCCTCTGCTGAGCCAGGGCCAAGCCGTGTGGGGGCAGTTGGCTGCACACACTGCGTGGCGCCTGCTTTCTGAAGGGAAATTGAACCTGAAAACCTGCCGTTACATCTCTTGACCTTTTCTGCTGCAGGGATGAGATGCAAGATGCTGGAATTGCTTCAGACACATTGATGAAGAACTTCTTCTTTGTGCCTTCGTGCATTCAGCTGAGCCCGGAAGAACGCTTTTCCACTGCAGCTTAAACAGGCATTAACGCTTCAGTTAGACCTGCAGTTGCAAGTCTGTAGTTTGTCTGGTCAACATTCCAATCTGGAAGAAATGGAACAATCTTCAATTCAATTCATTCTCTTCAAAACTTGAAAAAATAGTAATAGTAATGGGGACCAGGCAAAACAAGCTACAGCTACAATTCAGTGGGGGGTGGGAGGGTTAGATAATGGTGTCCAAATTTAAAATCAAGTTCATTCAACCCCTGAGCGTTAAATATGCAACAAAATGGATGACTTAGTGGAGATGGAAACCCATCACTTGGGTTCTTCAACAGTTTACATACAAGTACACAGTTTTTATACTAAGGATTCCTGTTAGAAAAGTCTTGTAAAGTTATTGTCTTTCGCCCAGATATATCAAATGTCAGTGGGAGACCAGTGTGACTTCATTAGATGTTTTAGTGTATTTAGAATGTGTAAATTTGTGCTTTGAACTGTAGTTTAATAAATGTAAAATTGCATCATAGTATTTGTTGTATTTGACCTGTGATGTATCCCTTGTATGATTGCAATAAAACTTTGTGTAGATTTTACTGTTTTTCAGGCTAACTTTGGGAGGAGCTAGGCAGATAGCTATAAAGTAGGTGTATATGTGATTGATTTGAGAAGCTTTCTTTTCTCAAGCCATTGGTTTGACTTTGTGTTAAACAGTGAACATTTTAAGATTGATAAATCTGTATGAAGTGAAAGTCATGTAAGTTCCTGGAAGGCTAAAAGGCAATTTGTGGTGTGTTTTTAGAGCATGACCTTAGATTCAGTTTTTCACACCAACCAGCTAACCTGCACTAGGCATGGGTGTGCACGGAGAGGTTGTCCCAGCTTGTGTGCATGCAGTGCCCTGAGGCAGCATGGGTTAGTCCAATTCTGCATGTTGTCACAGAACCTTTGGCTCCTTTTTTAATAGCATTTGTTTGAAAAGTCTTAACTTTCAACTTTAGTTCTATATAGTGCTGATTCTAGGGTAGGGCTGCACAAGACTACAGAAACCTCAAATGCTCTCTTGCACTGGACTTCATTTCTGTATCCATAATGTAAAGGTAAATCAGACTGCTGCAAGTATATGTGCATTGAGTAATGAACTGCTTGAACTGGTCAGAGAATTTATTTATTGTGTTACTGCAGCCTCTCAATTTCTTCAAGGTCCTTTGCTTGCTTTCTCACTTTAACTTTCCCTACTTGAAGACTGGGGGGAGGAGGAGAAGGGGCTTTTAGGGTTTTGAAATAATGCCCTGAGGCCTGGATCCTACCAATAGAAGGGACTTTTTGAACCCTTTAGTTGGAGGTAAAATTTATACCATTTGGCTGCAAGTGTACTTCACATGAGTGCCAGCTAGGAGGAAATTTTATTTTCTGACTCTGTCAAGGAAAGGCTTTATGAAACTTAATGAACTTTTACTTGAAAGTAAATTCTCAGTTTGGATTTGTCAGAACAGTTTTACAGGCCAGTTAGGAGATAAAAAATGTCTTATGTGTTGGAGACACAGTCTTAAGAAACACTTATTACTGTAATGAAATGTACAAGTGAAAAGGGAGTAAATTAAAGGGGGAATGTGTGGTTTGGTTTGGTTTTGGTTTTCTGGTTTTTTTTAACCTGAAGTTACTAGCTGACCCATGTCAAGCAGTGATAAGCTCTTCCATTTACTGTTGAGGTCTTTCTAGACAAGACAGACTGCTGTGTGGTTTTTGACTAAATGCAACTACAGTTGCCTAAGGTTAGATAATCAAACAGGATTCTGTCATACAGTCTTTAAAAGTTGTTTTATGTTAACTTACAGAGAAGTAGAAAACAATTTCTCTATAAATGCAGCAGTGGTCAGAGCAGAAATACTTGCTGTACTTGAAGACAGTCTGCCATTAAAGCCAACCTGGAGTCTGAACACAGTATGTATTTCAGTTTGATTTGCTGCGTGCTATTGTTTATGTTGTAACTGCAGTTGGGAATTTTTACCAGCTGTGAAAGCTGGATGGTTTCTGTAGAGTACCTGGAGGTGATGTAGCCCTGCTGTGCTGGCTGCACAGCTGCAGCCCGTCCTGCTGCTGAGGCTGTGGCAGGAGCAGGGGTGTCTGACACGGCCGGCACACGCTGCTCCCGTGTGCTGCGATGGTCCTGCATGGCCTGGACACTTCCCTGGCCCACTTCCCTGCAGCCTGCCTGCATTTCCTAAGGCAGATCCAGGGCTGTGGTACTGGTGTTGCCAGTTACTTCTTAGGAACAGGAGGAACTAGTTCCAACTTTTTATTGTGTGCCCAAGCAGCTGCACGACTAGCTTACATTGGATATATTGGAGAATAAAAGTGGGTGCCCTGGATCCACCACTGGATATTTTGCTGCTTCCTATGTACTCTTGTTTCTGCTTTTTTTGGGGTGGAAGGAGGGGTGTGTGGAATTTATGTCTCAGGTTTGAGCCCTTGGGGTTCTTTTAATTTAAAAAAAAAGCCCCACAAAAATAAAACTAAACTAAAAACCTGCTACCCAACCAAAAACAACACCCCCCAAAAAATACTCAGGCTAGAAAACAGCTTTTAATCCTTGACAGCCAGGCAACTGCCCTTGTTCTGGTCCAGCCTGATCTTGCTGAACCAGGACTGTACCTTGTGAGTCTCCTCTTCTGTGAGGAGAGGAGGGGCAATGCTCTCGGGGCTTTGCTAAGGGCTTGGGCAACAGCTTGAAAGCAAATGCAGCCCTAGGAAGCAGCCTGGATGCCAGCAAGGGTGGCAGTGGCTGCCTGTAGGAGGGGTTCAGTGGGTGCTGGCAGTACCAGCTGACTGCTGCAAGGAGCCAGGAAAAGGAACAGGGTCTGTACCAAAGATGGCTTAACTGGCCTGATCATAATTGAAGGAGAAAATATCTGTGGCTGCCACATGTACTGCAGGAGTGTGTCAGATGTTACCTAATTTTTCCTTTTGCTGGAAGTAAAGTACTTGCCCTGAGTTTTAGGGAAAAGCATGATCTGTTGTGTCCATTGCTGAGGGGAGTGGGGGTGTCAGTGGCACTGGCAGAGGGGCTGCCAAGTGAAGGTCTAACCCAGGACTCCCGGGCTATTCCCTAAGAGCTGGTCTTTTCACAGATGTGGGAAGGGTGGGAACCCTTCCTATTACAGTCCTTATGCTTGGAGTAGCATGCATATTCGCTTTATTTGCAAGCTTGTTTCCCTCTATATTTACATCTGTTTGCAACTCAGTCTCAGAGCTGAATTAGGGGCATTAACAGGATTACCCTCTTGGCTCACAGGACAAAGCTAATTGTGTTTGTCAGCCTGAGTTTGGATGTGGCAGCAGGGACTCCCTGCTGATGCCCCCTGTCTTCAGCCGGCTGCTTCCCATAAGTTCTGTTAAATATAATCCTTTATTTTAATGTTCTCTTGAAATGCTTGAATGCTACAGTGGGCAGTAATGCAGAGCCCAATCTGTCACATGTGCATCTTGTCCTGTCCTACTGTGCCGTGTCAATACACGCAACTCCTTTGTATCAGTCAAATAGGGGAGAGAATTCAAGCCCAAGATTTTGCCTTTAGATCCTGGCTATATTTTGCTCAACTACCTCCTCTCTGAATTCCCTTCTTCATACCCTTAAGCAAACCACTTAGCTATGCGTGTCAGCAGCTTATTACACCTTTCCAGTGGAAATCCCCGGGTGGAAGGTGATGCACTACAGGTCACTTGTCAGTCGCTTGCTGCAGTTGGGATGGCCGAGGGATGTCCTGGGCAGCAGCGCTGGGCTCCACAGTGGGCACCCTCCTCACAGTAACTCCCCTTTGGAGCAGCAGCAACACCCAGCGAGCTCCAGTGCGAGTAGTGCCGTTCGGAAGCAGCCCCTGAAGCAGCGGCCTTGGGGCACTGCTGGCTGCCCCGGCCCCTCTCCTTCCCCCGGCGGCCGCGGGAGCTGTGGCCAGCAGGGAGCTCCCGCGCCCGCCCGGAGCCGCTGCGGGGGGAACGGCCCAGCCCCGGCCCTGCCCCGCTCCAGGCCCGGCCCAACCCCGCTCCCGCCCGGGCCCAACCCCGCTCCAGGCCGGGCCCTGCTCCGCTCCCGCCCGGGCCCAGCCCCGCTCCCGCCCGGGCCCAGCCCCGCTCCCGCCCGGGCCCAGCCCCGCTCCAGGCCCGGCCCTGCTCCGCTCCCGCCCGGGCCCTGCCCCGCCCCAGCCCGGGCCCAGCCCCGCCGCTCCCACGTCCCGGCGGCGCCGGGGAGTCCGCGCCGCACGCTGCGAGCCGCCACGTCAGGCTCTAACGCGCTCCTTAAGCGCCCCTGGAGCTGCGAACGGGGAAAGCCTCTGGATGCGTGAGGCAGTGCCAAGGGCTGCCCAGACAGTCTGTCGGGATCCTTTCCTGCAGCCTTTCCCAACCCCGACGGGACGCAGCCCTGGGTAGCCAGGTCTGACCTAATGGCTGAACCTGCCCAGAGCCCGCAGTTGAACCTAAGATCTGCCGGGCCCTCTTCCCCACAAAATCACCCGGTGAGTCTGACAGCGGATCACAAACCCCCTTTGCAGTTTGTGCTGCACCACTGCCCTGGCTGAGCGCTGCTGGCCCACACGGCTGGAGCTGTGCTGGCAGGTGCTGTGGGCAGGGCTGGCTGGAAAAGCCATTCTTTTGAGCTGTCTGAGTGAGGATCCAAAGCCTTTCTGTGTGAGAATGGGGACTGACCTACCCACACTAGTACCAGACACAGGGGAAAGGTGGGAGATACTCCAGGACACAGGACTAGGGGACTCTGTCTCCCTTACACATACGAACATTCCCATTGGAAGTTGCAATTTCGACAAATTACTACTCCTTTCCAACAACGAACACCTGAACAGCAAGTTCCCAGCCCGCCCTAGGTTTTAAAGAGCCTGATCCTGGGATATCAGCACTGAGGGGAAGGATGAGGAGCGGACGCTTCCTTGTCCAGCTGGGCTTGGCCGGGAGGCGCTCGCCCCCGCCGGCTCCAGGCCGCGGTCCCTGGCCCCGGGCGAGCTCCCCTGGCACGGTTTCAAGGCCGGCGCTAAGGGCTGTGCCTGCCGTCAGCAGGGCTGGTGACATGGCCCATGTTATTCCTGCACGACAGGGATTAGCCCCGCCAGACACCGCACCCAGCGTCCCTGCCGCTGCACCGAGGGCAGTGGCTGCGGCGGGGAGACGGGACACGGTGGAAAGGCAGCCCTGAGCACCCGGAGAGCTGGCGCCGTTCATTCCCTGGCGGGGAGCGGGAACAGCGGCGGCAGCGGCCCCGCCGTTTGGGGGCTGCATCCCAGTCCTGCGCTCCCCTGGGCTCAGGTTTCCTTCCTCCCCACCGGAGCCGCCGCCAGACTCAGCCCTGCCCGCGTGGCAGGCACGGGCTCCTGTGGAGCCGTCCGTCTGTCCGTCCGTCCGTGCTGCAGAGCCAGCGGCAGCTGGGCCTCACTTCCCTTAACCCCGCCAGTTGAAATGAGTTCAGATGAAATTTTCCACTTGAGAATCGTGCAAGACCAGAATAGCTTTCCAGGGTATTCTTGTTTTTTTCCCCTGCTAGCTAGAGGAAGGCCAGGCAATGCTTTGCAATGTTTGCACTTAAAACGCTCTCTAGATGGCTTTGGGGAGTCTCTACTGCATGGGCAGCCCCACAAGGAGGACCACTCAGGCTCCAGCATGCCAGGCTGTGGCCGCTGGCTCGGCTGCTGTTCCCCTGGCAGTCCTAGCCCTCCATCCCTTGGGACCATCAAGCTGGGTCCCACGGAAGCACAGTGCATTTTTCCACAGTGCTGCTGCAGCAGCTGTGGGGGCCCTGTGAGATCCTGCAAGGAGCTGGACAAGTGGGGAATGGACAAGCAGGCAAAGGCAGAAACAGAAGAGCCATTCCCAGCTTCTGCCCAGGCCCCAAAGTGGTGTTTGTTTGGTGGCCTGTGAGGAAAAAAACAATCCACAAAGCAAAGCTAGTTTAGCTTAGCACATTTGTCACGCTGTGCTTCTGCTTCTGCCAAATGCGTTTTGCAATGTCCCTGGAGCAGGGGCTCTCCCATCGCTGGTGCTGCCAAAGGGCTGGAGCCCCTCTCCAGCAGCAGCAGGCACCCACAGCCCCAGCCCCACTGCACCCACAGTATGCACCCACTCCACGAGCCACTGCTGCTCTGCCTGCATGGCTGGCATGCAGCTGCTCTCCGCTGAGCCTAAGGCCTTGGAGGATGCCACCTGCTTGGGCATTCCTGTGGGGTTTAGCCATCTCAAACCTCAAAGCCAAGATAAGGGGAGTCACCTGCAGCTTGGCAATGAAGTGGCAGGCACATAAAGCCCAGAGCAGCCTTGCAGCCCATGGCTCACACATAGCCTGGCTCCAGATCCTGGTACTCTGGACAACCTTCTGGTGCCTCTCACCTGGCTGCAGGCATGTAGGGCTGTGGCTCCAGGCACAGCACACAAAGCTGCTGCTGCTGCTGGCCCAAGCAGTCTCTGGCAACCATGAGGTAACACCTCCAGCTCAGAACAGGGAGTTCCTTTGACATTAAACCTATTAAACTATCAGACTGGTTATATTGGATGCACCTTGGCAAGGATGAGTCCTGCTCCAGTGCAAAACCCTGGAGGACACCAGAATTAGAGAAGTTTTAGAGATCTCTGTCTCATATGCCAAGTGCCCTATTGTGCACTCACACAGGACTAAAGCACTCAGGATGAGATGGTGGCCACAAGCCCCAGGTGCAGGAATGCAGACAGCCTGCATGGCACACCAGGGCCACACTGCAGCCACAGCCAAGCTGTGTGCCTGGCTGCTGAGGCACTGGCATCCTCCACACCTGCCAGCCAGAGCCTTGCACCTGCCAGGACAGGGCAGGAGACCACTCTGGATGTGGCATGGCTAGCAGGGAGAGGAGGGAGGGGATATGGTGCCACTGTCACACCCTGTCACACCACAGCCCTCTGCAGTGCATCACACCCCCTGCCCCCAGCAGCACTGGGTTTCCTAGGAGCTGGTGCAGGCTCGCTGTGGCACAGACTGAGCCCATCTGCCCAACATGCTGCTCTGGCTTGGAGAGGGTGCAGCTGGGCTTGCTCCACCTGCCTCTTTCCATATGATCCCATTTTCTTTCTACCTGTGACTTTCTATTGCCTCTCCAGTGACTACTAACAATCCCTCAAACACAGACTGACGTTGTCCCTTCGAGCTTCTGGGGTTTGTCTCATACTGCAGCAATTTCACCTTAAAATGTTGTCTTGTAAGCTTCTATTTCCACACTGTGCATGTTTTACACACACAGCATACTGGGCTTTCTGCAGCATGTCCCCAGGGTATTCAATAAACCAAAAGCTGTTTCTTTACCCAGTACAGTTCCCAGCTTCCCAAATAAATGAGATCTAAGGTGATTTGCTTCATTTTTAATTCCAAATGAATGATTGCAAGTCCCAGGAGCAGGGTTTCAGATAAGATGCACAATGGAAAGGTGAAGCTGAGGACATGCACCATAACATATAAGGCATCATGGTCTGGAATAAGCTACACTCAAACCAGCTGAAGGCCCTGACAGCTACTCAGAAGGCATTTGTTTCAGCATTAGGTAGATTGCTAATTTTTTTCCAAAGAAAATAAATTTCTGCACTAGGCTCCCTTGCCCAGTTGAACAAACTGATAAAAGCAAGAAGCAGAACTGTAATGCTCCAGATGGAAGCACAGTGTTTGGCTTGGTATCTAGTCTGTAATTCACACAGAGTGTCTGTAGTACTGTCTACAAATGGTAGGACCAGATCAGGAGACAGTTTATTAAATGATTGTGGCTTCTGTGGATGTTTTAAAATCAGTGATCTTGGGATTTCACAACAGATCTCCAAAAGGTTCTTTTGGATGCACAGGCTGTCCTGTGCCCATGGAAAAACAGCAAAGGAGGAGGATGACATGGTAGTATGCCTGTCTCACTGTTAAGGAAGTTTCTCTGTCCATTTGGGAGCCACTCTGGGAGTCTCACTCACATCACCCAAAGTGGGCAGCTCCAGTGAACTGCCAGGTGCCACACCTGACTCCAATCACACACCACTGACACAGTCACCGTCCCCACCCTGCCTTTCCCGTAGCAGAATTTCAAACATCTGGCTCCTTTATTAAAATACTTTAATTGTGGTGCAGCAACAACAGCTTGAGCGGGTGCCTCTGGGGAGAGAACCCCCACAAAGAGATCCGCGAGGTTTCGTACCTTCACAGTCTGTGCACCTGCTCTTCACATGCCTTGCACACATCTCTGGGTCCAGTGATGATCTTTGGTCTCAGCTGTGCTGCTCATCGGGCCCCGGGTGACCGTCCACCCCTGCTGGGTCCCCGTGCAGGTCGGTGTCCACTCATGGCTCGTTCCCTGCAGGCAATTATCCCCCCCAAGGCATGATGAGCAGCGGGCACACCCAGCTACTGGCACTCAGTGTGCTCCTCAGGCCTCTCCCGAGCTGGCATGGCTTGTAGATGAGTAACTGAAGGATGATGATGCAGCCATGAGCTGTCACTCCCTGCATGTGCTGTAGGTGCTTTCAGCCCTCTCACCTGGAGCAGAGAGGAGCTGCTGGCCACTCCTCATGCCCCTGGCAAAACATGGGGCTGTTCTTGCTGCAGGCAAGAGGGAGCAGGGCCCTGGGGATGGGGATGGGGATGGGGCTGATGCCTCCAGCCTGCTCTGTGGCCACTCCTGTTCAACCAGAGTCAAACCAGAGTGTGTCTGCGAGTGTGCAAAGGAGGCACACCCTGAGCCTGGCCAAGCAAGCCCTGCAGAGGGGATTACACTCATGGCAGGGACCACAGACATCAGGGACAGCCACAGGCTCCCCTCCTGGATGCCAGTGGCTCCACGTGCCAGGCTACAATTAAAAAAACAAAAAGGAGAGCAGAAGAAGGTGCTGGTGCTCCATGGAAGCTCTCAGCCCTTTCGGTCACAGGGACAGCCGCAGGGCACGTGGTCCTTCCAGGGCTTGGAGTCTTGTCAGCTCTTGTTCTTGGGGCTGGAGAGGAAATGGGGAGGGAAGCACCTTTGATAAATTGCTGGGGACAAATGAGTATTTTCCTTAACAAAACACCTACAACATATCCATCAGTTGCAGACAACCCCAAATCTGAGGTCCATGGCATTTCAACATGTACAGGTAAGGCAAAGTAATGTTTAAAAACCAGTCTAAAACTATTGAGTTGTATCTTCTTTTAGGTGCACAGCCAGTCCCATGCTCTCTGAAAATAAGCAATTCCCAAGTTGTGTTTATTTCAACATGGTACTCCCAAGGAAATTGTCTCCTTGGTGGGAGTGAAAGAGGAAAATGTTGCCCTAAACTAGAAGTCAGACCCAACAGAGCGACACCCAAAAGATTGGCAATGAGATCCAGGTCAGGTCTGGGGATGGGCTGGTTTTCCCCACACTTGGGCTTGCTCCAGCACTCCGCAGAGCCCCAGCCCATCTCCATCATGCAGGCGGCTCAGAAAGGCATCACTCACCCTGTGCAGCCTGGAGCCGCGCTGGGCAGCCCCGCCCACCGCCCGCAGCCGCTCCCACTGCTGGCACTGGCCTCCCCTGGGCTGCGGGCCGGGGTTTTCCTTGCAGCAGAGCAGCTGGGAAGGCACTGGGGTGGATGGATGGATGGATGGATGGATGGATGGATGGATGGATGGATGGATGGATGGATGGATGGATGGATGGATGGATGGATGGATGGATGGATGGATGGATGGATGGATGGATGGATGGATGGATGGATGGGATGGAACACCGTGCAGCTGAGGCTCCTCCAGGCTTCAAGCAGCACCTTGCCAGATATGGAGCGTGGCGCAACGAGCCGCCTGGGGAAGCAGCACCGAGACAGGCTGTGCTTTCCTCTTCCTGCCCGGACAGAGCCGCCTGTGCAACACGAGCACTTCCCGCTCGCACGGTGTAAACAGAGCCCCCGCAGCCTTTCACCTACTCCGCTCTGTTTACAGATTCCATCCTCGCTCTCCTCCCAGCGCTGCACACAGCTCCTGTCTGCGTGCGCGGTGTTGCACTTGGCAGGGCCGCGTGGTGCTCTCCTGACATACATCTGAGGCCAGATATGTAACTGTACTGCTGAGAGATTTAAGATGAGAAAACCTTTCCAGGACATTTAAGCTGTACAAATAATGATAATAAAAGGCCTTTATAGATGTGTAGGCTTAGTCCAGACAAACCCTTTGCTACTCTGCTCAGTACAAAATATAAACAGAGTGTGATTTAAGAGCTTCCTCAGTAAATGAAACAGCAAATGAGTAAAATAAACTGATATGTCTAGAAAAACAAATGCCTCTTAAAATTCCACTAAAACACATTTTTATTTCATGGCAGCAAGAAAAGAGCACTTAGAAATTATTTTAACATGGAAAAGGTCTTACCCCAATATACTAAGATAAGCAAAGAATTATGGCTAAGATTTTCAAATCTACCTAAGGGATTCAAGATCCAATTAAAACAAATAAAGTTTTAATCATTAAGCAGCCTTGAAAATCGTCCTATCTGTGTGCACAGGTCCATGCATATAAAAGTATATAGAGCTTCATGAGTAAAGATCTAGCATAGACCAAAGCAAGCAATTCAAAGCATTCTAAGACTATAAATGCATAAAAACGAACTCTGGAGAGTTGCGGTATTTGAAAGAGTGCTCATATGATCCAATCAATACTCATTGTTTATTTAACAAGACTAAATTTGATCCAAAATTTCTAAAACCTCAAGCTCTACAACACCCAGTGTCAGCAGGATTATCCAAGGGCATTCACCCAGAGTTGCCACATAGCTCTTCAGTAACCAAACAGACCCACACACCACTTGAATTTGGGCTGGTCAGATACTGTGCCAATAAAAGTCATCCCAAAGAGAGGAGAGGGGTCTGTGCATGCAGGCTCACTCATAGATCTGCACCTGAAAACATCTTTGCTGTATCATCTGTGTCATCCTAATTTGGATCCAAAAAGCTTCCTTCAGCATGGGTTGCTATGCTGTCTTTCTTTAATCTAGGAAATGCTTTCCAGACATGGTTTTATTTCACATACATGTACTTTAGTGTCTCAGCTTTGCCCTCCATGGGTGTGCTGACCAGGATGGTACAGCACTCATTTCTTTATGACAGCAACTCCTCCAGTTGCTTTTAAATGACATCTGTGCTTTTAATTAACTAAGCCTAAGGAAACAGACCCAAACTGTGACAGGGTGACAATATGTGACAGTGCAGCTCACACAGGACACAAAACACTGGGGGGCGGGGGGAGAAGGAGGTGTCACACCAGCTTTAGGAGTTCCTAGGACTTCACCAGAAGCAGGAAGTCTTGGGAACCTGAAGCTCAAACAAGCAGGCCAAACTTTCTGGAGAATTGTTATGGATATTACATGTTCCAGATAAATTACAGCTTAGATCATTCACTGTCTCATGAGACTGACCTGGATTTCAGGTTAACTTTAAAGCTTCCTGAGGACAAAGGAACCCAAAGGGCTTCCACCTTTCTCCTTTTTTTCTGTACTCATGTTGCAGCACTGGTCCCAGACAGTGCTCACTGACTGTGAGCAGGACCCCTGAGAGCAGCATCCACCACCAGTGCATCCAGGTTTGTGCAGCTGAAGAATGAACACACCAGCAGAATAGAAGTGTGGAAAATGTGACTCACTTTATCTGACAAAGCCTTTTGCAGGCACAAGAACCCCCTGACCCTCACTTGCTGCTTTCTCTTCCTCCCACACCCACACTGATGCTGGGAATGCCCTTTTTTGGGGGGACTCTGAAGACTGTTCCTGGTGAGTGCATGACCCTGACTGCACAGAGCAGGATGTAACAGTTTTCTGATAGTTAAAACTGTTCCAGCTGCAAAACAAACACATGTGTATACACAGACATTACGACATCAGTGGGGTTTTTTACATCTGGTGCCATCAAATATATGAAGATGGTCTTCACACCCATCTTGAAAACTTCTCAAAACTAACTAAGGCATCTTTAAACTAACCAAAGCATCTTGTTAGCTTCTGGAAACTAACAACTAGATGTAAGCTTTCTTCTGGTAGACACCTCTTTCCCATTGCCTTTTAGTCCTTGCTCTTTACTCTTGATGCCAGTTCACTGCACTGGCATCAAGAGCTGCAGAATCACACCCTCTTTATTTCTGTCCAATATCTGCATTTTCAGTACCTGAAAAAATGGAGATGAAACAGTATTTTGCAAGAATCATTTTGTCCTTCCACTACTGCAAAACAGTAACTTTTCAACAGCACCTGTGAAAACGCTTCCTGAAAGTTTGTGATGTAAATGAACACATCAGTCCATTTTCAGCCAATTCTCTTTGTGTAGAAATAGAGTTTACCTTCAAAACCCACCTTAAGCTAACTCAGAAACAGGAAGATACTAGGGAAATGCTGAAAGAAAAAAAAAGCATTTTACAAAATCAAACGTTCCTGGAAGTAGCAAGAAATTAATGTCAACTCTCTCCTGGGAGAATGGAGCTACTTACACACAGGCTGTCTCCTGACTTTTAAAATTATTTTTCAATACAAAATATACATGTGAAAACTGAACTGATAACCAAAGGGATCACAAAGCCTTTTACATCAGTCCTTCAGCTTCACCCAAAGAGACCAAGTCAGGGGCCAAAGAAGAGATTCACAATGGACAAGCATGTTCCTGAAAAACCTGGAGGAGCAGAGCCACTGCCCCTCAGCAGAGCAAACCTGCAATGACAGCTGCCATGCTGTGCAGCACATCCAGGGGGAATGGGCACAGTGAAGGCTTTTGGTGCAGGATAAAGGTAACCAAGCTTCCCCTGAGGCAGCTGCTCTGTGAGAACCTGGTTCACTACAGGATCTGAAACTCTCCTCTATGTGCCCCATCTCAATAGATACACCATACCTTCTTCTCTGCTTCCTTGGTGCCCTTGCAAGTCCCTCAGCCTTTTCACCTCCTCTAAATCTGAGTGCCCATCACAGTGTCTCCTCTCTCCCCTCAGTTTTCCCCCAGGTCTCCTGGCAACAAAGGGTGGTGTGTGCTATGTTTGAGCTGCAGAGGTGGATGTGAACACCTGCATGCCAACAGCCAGCACACAACCTGGACCTGCTCCCACTCCATGGGACCTCCATGGGACTCTGCTCTGCCCAGCTGATGGCTCTTGTGGGCTTGTGGTGGGATCCACGTCACCCCACCTGCTTTGCAGAGTCACCCACTGAGGCTGCTGCTCAGATTTCCATTATCATCAGGGAGATGGAGTCAACAGAGCTCAGAATGTAGTTCATTCCACATCAGGGAAAAACATACCTTGCTTGAACCTGGTGGTTTATATTTATTAGCACTTCACTGACAATAAAAACAGCTATAAAACCAGATGCTTGTGTTATAAACACCTAATCTTAAATGAACTCAACCCACAGTGACTCTGGGTACACTTATATACACTTTGCTGTTGAAACCCAAGAACAACTGTGGGCCCAGGGTCAAACACTGCAAACTGGCTCAGTTCTCTGCTGCAGACAACAAGGATCCTTTGGAGTAGATGATTTGTACCTACAGAGAAGATGAAGGGGAACATGTCAGCACAAGGGCCCACCTGCCCAGGCCTCCTTGGCTTCCCAGGCCTGTGTACTCTCCATGCTCAAGAGCCTTCCATGGCTGTTTTGCAACACATGTGTGCCCACATATCTACACCCTCTCAGACACTGACCTTATCCACTGTCCCTTCCTCCCCTCGTGGAGAGGAGACTTTGGACCAGGGCAACAGCAGTCAGAGGCAGGCTCAGGCTGATGAGCTCTTCAGAAGGCTGCTTGCCAGCCCTTTAATGCAAACACATCACTCACAGGCCCTGCAGAGTTGTGGTACCATAACTAGCTACATGGACCCAGTCTGCACCACAGATCCATTTGGAAAAATGTATCCTCCCTACTATAGACAAGACAGTCCCTCTTCTAGAAAAGCTTCCATTAGGTCAGGATGCCACTGTGCATGTCACCTCAAACAAGGCTCATACTGTCCCTCTTCTTCTTACTGTTTGTCTCAGCTGGCAACTAAGGACCACATAGCTGTTTGCTCACTGCTCCCCCCACCCTGTGGGATGAGGAAGAGAATTGGAAAAAAAGGTAAAACACTTTAGTTGAGATAACAACAGTTTAATAATTGAAATAATAATAATAATAATAATAATAATAATAATAATAATAATAATAATAATAATAATAATAATAGTAGGAGGAGGATGAGGAGGAGGAGGAGGAGGGAACAAAATGAGCTATAAATAAATCCAAGAAAGACAAGTGATGCATAGTGCAACAGCTTACCACCCCTGTTCATTACCCATCCCACTCCTGGCAGCTTCCAGACAATTCCCCACAGTTTATGTACCAAACACAGTATTCTGTGGTATGGAATATCCCTTTGGCCAGTTCAGATCAGCTGTCCTGGCTGTGCTCCCTACTGCTTCTTGTGCAACTCCTCATTAGCACAACACAGAAAGCTGAAAAACCCTTGATTTTTGGCAAGCCCTACTAGCAACAACTAAACCATCAGTGTGTTATCAACATTATTCTTATCCTAAATTGAAAACATAGGACTGCACCAGCTCCTGGGAAGAAAATTATATCAGCCAAAACCAGGATACTGTGGCTCCCATAGAGTGGGATGTCTGTAGGACCAAGGATGAGCTGTGGGAGTGAGGTGACTCTCCAACAGTGAGCTGCAAGACCAAAGTGTGTATGTCCCATGCAGAGCTGCAGGAATGAAGTGTGTGTTCCCAAAACTGAGCTGCAAGAGCCAAGTGAGACACACAGAGGAGAATTCAGGGAGCAGATGGATGCTGGCAGCCATGCAGGGTTTGGTATGCATAACCTGCTACACCTGAGATCCCAGCTACACCTAGGATCTTGCAGACTGATGAAAATCTTTGGCAAGTTTTTCTGGTCATGAGGGCAACCCCACTGACAGGGTTCCCTCCCTGTAGTCTCTGAACAAGCCAACACCATCCCTGCACATTGTGCATTCGGAGAATAAAGAGGGATCTATCTCCTTGCAGCCCCACATGCCAGCTGAGCTCACAGTGGAGATACTTGCACTGAGGAACACCAGAGCTGGCTTTGACAAAGGCTCTTGTTTTAAAGATTTAAAGTAGAATTGCTTAGTCCTTATATTGCTGCTAAGAGACTATGTGAGCAGCAAAGGTGTGCCTCTTATGATGTCTCTTTAAATGAAACACAAGGCCTTGATCTCCACAGGTCTCACAAGTGTGCCCCTTGCCTTAATTCCTGTGAAATCTTAATAAAAATAAGGAAATCAATTACTAGTAGCAAGTGGGTGGCTTAACAGTGTGTCAGTGATGTGTTTTGTACCATGATGCCAAGGGTGTGGTATGTGAGCCAGGAATTTGGCAAGAGACAGCAGCAGGACATGGGAGAGCTCAAGGCCTGTGACACATACAGAAGGAGTGTATCAGCTGCAGGGGGCCAAACTGGATGCAGTTCAATCTGTATCAGATGAAGGACATGCTACCTGCCCTTTTTCACTTTAATTTTCCTATCTAGAGATTGTTTGTTTGTTTGAATATAAACTAAGGGGTACACAGCGGGTTCGGGTATTACATTCATAAATTAACACTGTGGGAGCTATTAACATCTCTATCTCATTTGTCATATGAAGATTAAATTAGTCAATAGGCCAAAAATAATTAAAGGTAGATTTAAAGGAAAGAAGATCCTTAGATCCCATGACTTCTATCAAAATACATGTAATGGCTAAAGCCCTGCCAGAAACTAAGCACCACACCGCCACTTGCTTGCCCTGGCAATGGGATGGGAAGATAATCAGAAAAAAGAGAAAATTCAGGGACTGAGATAAAGACAGTCTAATAGGAACACAAACAAAACAAACCAAGGAATTTGGAATTCATTCACCCCTCTCCATGGACAGCCAGGTGTTTAGCCATCCTCAGGAAAGCAAGGCTCCATCACATGGAATGGTGACTTTGGAAGACAAACGTCATTGCTCCAAACATCCTCCCCTTCCTTCTTCCCCCAGGTTTATATGCTGAGCATGATCCATAGGGTGTGGGATATCCCTCTGGGATATATAGCTGGGATCAGCTATCCCAGCTCCCTGTGCTCCTCCAGCCTCCTCACTGGGGGCATGAGGTGAGAAGCAGAAAAGGCTTTGACTCTGTATTAGTGCTGCTCAGTGATAATGAAAACGTTCCTCTGTTATCAACACTGTTTTCAGGACAAATGCCAAACACAGGCCAAACCTGCTACCACAAAGGAAATTAACTCTTCTGCAGCCAATGCCAGCACCTTCTCCACCCCTTGTTCCACACCATTTATGCCATGCTCAGGTCCCACATGGTGTGGGAGTGTGACATTCTATGGTCTGGAATATCCCTTTGGCCAGTTCGGTTCAGCTGTCCTGGCTGTGCTCCCTCCAGGCAGAGCATGGGAAACGGAGAAGTCCTTGACTTGGGGGAAGCACTACTTGGCAACAACTAAAACATCAGCATGCTATCAATGTTATTCTCATACTGAATCCATAACACAGCACTGTACCAGCTTCTGGGAAGAAAATTAACTCTATACCAGCCAAGCCAGGACAATACCTATAGTGGGAGGTCTGGAAATTCCTGTTAGGAAAAAAGGCAAAGTGTCTCTGCTGACTTTTATATTATAGTGCTACGTCCCAAACCACCACCACCTTACCTCCTTCATACCTTTACGATGGCAACTTAGGATTTAGCCCATCAGATCATCTTAAAATGAAGCAGCCTTTAGGTCACAGTGTAATAAGCAAATTCTGTTTTGGCAGGAAAAGGACACAAATGTGTTTCTAACACTTCCATTGGGAAAAACATTTATTTGATCATGGCAGGAACAGGTGGCTTTGTTAGCTACACAAGCTTATTCTGCAATGTTTACAGGCTGTCTGCTTCTCATTTTACTGGCTGACAGTTCAGCTTCTAAGTCATTGATTTTTGATAGCACAAATTCAAATTGATCATTTACATTTTATAATGAATAGTTAAATCAATCATGACACTGAGAAAACTCAAAATATATTAAATATACCTTTCCAAGTGGTGAAATGCACAGACCTGTATGTTATCCTCTCAAGCAGAAAACATTCTCTGTTGTGTTTTCTGATATTTTCCAAGCTCTGTCTGCAACAAAAGCAATGTCACTTTGCCACACTCTTCCACAGCTCTCCAAAGGTACCTGTATTGTTGTGAAATCACAAACTCCATGTGACACAGCAGTGTTGCACTTCACTGGAGGTTATCAACAAACCCACCAGCATTGCACAAGTGAAGAAAGATCACACAAGATACTAAACAAAAATAAACATATGGTCACACCATGGGAAGGGAAATAGTAAGCAGTGAAGGAATTAACAAATCATTCCAATATTAATTCCTGATTGCCACTGGACTCCCAGGATTTCTTGGGTCGAGACACCCAGTGAGTATGTGACTTGGCTGGTCTGAGCTGACCAGACTCCTGTTTTGGTTCACCTTCCAAAAAGACAGATGGAAGCAGGGCTGTAGCTGTGCAGGACCAACCATCCTGTACAGTGTCCTCAGAAGAAAACAGCCACAGGAGCCAAGGAAAGTTCTTGTTGGCATACCACCTAATCCGGCACTGAAACAGTTGAGTATAAAACCTCTCACAATTTTTAGTGTGTATTGAAGCAATCATTTACTTACCTGGGTTCTTTCTGTGCTGACTAAAATAGCCATCTTGTCCTACAGTCTCATGTGAAATATGCACTCATCAGAAGTAAAAAATACGCCTTGATGTCCTGATGTGAGAAGTGGAAAACGTCTCTTGCTTACTCGTAGGTAGAAATCAAAGAGTTTAGGATAAAGGAACAACTTAAAACACCTTCTTAATTTTGCATGCCAAAGCAAAGATAAGCCACAGATAACAAAGTTGTTTTTCTGAAGTGAGGGGTGAGATTCAGGGGACTGTAGTTTCACCTGACTTAGCCCCTAGACCAGTTAGAAAGCTGGCCAGTACATTACTAGCTGTGTTCCCAATTTTCTTTTCTAATTTATTGTCCCAATCCCATGACAATTTAGCTTTTCAATCAGAATAATAAGGTACTCTATTCCTGGAAGGGTTCACAGCCAAGCTGGATGGGGCTTTGAGCAACCTGGTCTAGGCCTGTGGCAGGAAAGTTGGAAACAGATGATCTTTAAGGTCCCTTTCAACTCAAATCATCCTATGACCTGCAGGATGGACAAGTGGGTCTTCTGGAAATTTAAACTTAAGATGTAGTGTAAGAGGCAGACATAATAACCAACAAGTGCTTAACAGTCAAAATCCTAAACATCTTCCTAAAGAAACACACATTTCCTCCCGGGTGGCATAAAACCACATTCCCAGCTTCTCTGGGAAACTGAATGGAAAATACTTGTGAATTGACAGTGATCCTTTAGCTGCTTCCAGTGCTGCCAGAGAAGATCAACTTCACTGGAAACAGCTCACTTGCCAAAAAGAAGTTTCTCTCACCTGCCCTTTGGCTTCACCAGGGATATTTGGGGTTTCCCCTGACCTCATGAGGCTGTCTCCTATGGCAGCAGTGCAAACATCAACACTGCTGACAGCCTCTGAATCCTTCCACTGAGCAGGCACAGCAGGACTGGAAATGCAGTGACTCAGGCACGGCCACAAATGCTCCAGAGACAAAGGGCCATGAGCAATAATCTGTAAAATGCACGTACACAGAAACCAGGGTGAGTATCACACAGAGCTGGGGAGAAACACGGCACTGCCAGGCAAACAGGATTTGCTCCATCTGGCAATGAGACTGGTAAAGCACAGTGAAACCCATAAACTGAAATCTTAATGACAAGTTCTGTTTTTCACTTGGTATTCCAATCAGCAATTGAAGAACCAGGATGAAGCAGATTTTTCTTAAGGTTAGGATATGTGAGGAAAATGGGGCATGAAGAAGAAGGAAAAAGGAGACAAAAAAAGCACCAAGTTGTCTTGTTGCTGGCTGTATGCTCCCTCTCCCCAGTTATCTGATATATCAAGCTTGGCAATTGCTGTCAGTAGCAGCAGAGACACTTTTCTAATTCAATAACTGAACGGGAGCAGTAGAAGGACAGGGAAAAAAGAACAGCCCCACACGGTACAACCCTCTCATGGCCTGGACTTGCTGTCTGCTGCCTCCGGCCTCCTTCCGCCCCCTTCCCTGTTCTTCATTTGCTCCCTTCCTTCCGTCCTTCCTCTCATGTTCCCAGATGCCATTTCAGAGCTGCCTGTCCCCGGCCACCCCCTCAGCCTCAGCTGCTTTCAGACACCCACTGCATCGTTCTGCATATGAAAATGAGCTGTCACATTTTCCAGCCTCTGAAGCAAGAGATTATTTTTGGGAGAGGTGGTTTTGACAGTTCTGCTCTGTAATTCAAAGGCAGAGCACAGAGCAGGGGGAGAAGATACAGTGTATGAACACACACACAGGGCTCCAGACTGTGCATTTAGAAGGGACTGGAGGTCTCTCGGGGGCACACCAAATTCCTGTGGACTGTGGGAGTCAAGGAACTGATACGTCTCCTCACTTCTGAGGACTGCTCTTTCCTGAGCCAAGGCCAGCTGCTACCAACACAGCCACAGGACATGCCACTGAGATGACAGTCGAGCCTGCTTGGGGAGGACAGGCACAGCAAACCCCGTCTCCACCCTCTCACAAAGTCCTTCACCCCACCTGCATCCCGATCCCCCACACCACCAGGCAGTGTCTTTTCCAGAGCCCATAGTCCCTGCCAAACCCAGAACTCATCTGGAGATCTGGCCTAAAGGAAGGGAAGTAAAACAGGTTTTTGACCTACCAGTCCAAGCCCAGACTTTCTGTGTATTTTGACTGCAGCTGGTCAGTGCACAGCACAACACTTGCAGGCCCTGCACCTGGATGGCAGCAGCAGCAGACAAGCGTTGACATGGGGAGAACAAAGCCCGGGGGTGAGAAGGATCTCCCACAGGGCAGAATGAGCAAGAGGCTGCCTGAGTAACCAGACAAGCCGACTGAGGAGAGGCGTGGCTGCAGAGGGCTGCTCTGGAAATTAAAGTTGAAACAAGCTGGTTTAAAGAAGCAAAGAGGGCAGTTGGGGAGGCAGGGCTGGAAACATCAGTGGCTGGAGGTGTCAGTGGAGGAGGAATACATTAGGGAGGACCCAGAAATGGTGGAGGAGGCAGCAGGATCTGAATGGCCATAAGTGATGCAGAGCAGGCTCTGGCAAGTGCAGCTTACTGGGAATGGTCACAGGGAGAGGCTTTCATGGAGCAAAAGCAGTACAGACATCATGGAAGGGAAGGTGCCCTAAGGGCTATTAAGAAACACGGGGTGTGCCAGGGGCACATGAGATTGGCAGCTGGGACAGGCAAGCCAAGAGGACCTGTGGAGAATCACTGCTGAAAGGGGTGCCAGGGCAGCAAGGGTGATCCTGCAGCACCCACAGCAACAAAGAGCTGAAATGGCTTTCTGGGAAGCCAAGAGGAGATGGGCAAGGAGGTAAAGCAAGGACAGGGCAGACAGAAGTAAGAGTGGGAAGAGAACAAAACAGAACAGACCACCTGAAGCATGAACTGCCATTGCAGGTCAGCCTTTTATTTTCTCATGGTCATACCATAGCAGAGTCAAGAAGTACCTGTCAGTGTTGGATCCTAACTCACTTCACATCGCATAAACAAACAGATATGGACAAAACTCCAAAGTATTTACAAAGATGAA
Organism: Ammospiza nelsoni; assembly: GCF_027579445.1. Taxonomy (NCBI): domain Eukaryota; kingdom Metazoa; phylum Chordata; class Aves; order Passeriformes; family Passerellidae; genus Ammospiza; species Ammospiza nelsoni. The sequence continues at coordinate 129,680,075 of NC_080633.1, forward strand.
AGTCACCCTTATGACAAATCTGACATGCACATGATCAAGCTTAAACATCACTATGCTAATTTCACCTTTCCATTTTATACATTAAAATAATTGCATTCCCTCCAAAGAGCACTTTACTTATAGAAGATTACTGTGGAATCACTGTAACTTCTTCCAACAGTCCAGCACACACCTTCAACACATTGCCATAGCAAGCAAACCAAAAATTGTGACAGTAGTTCATGTTACAGACTTCTGTTCATGTTGGAAACTAGATTTTTAACACTAAAGTTCTTTATGTATCAGTAAAATATTTGTATATATGCATTACATGCAAGTAAGGGTGAAAAAGTGACAATTTTCTGAATGTACAGAGAAACTTAGTTTTGTGAGTGGGTTTATTACATTGGCTGGTGCAACTTTTAGATTTAGTTTTAGTGGCAATAATTTGTTTCAAATGAGATTTTGGAATGTTTTAAATAAAACAACTTGCAATCACAACAACAACAGAACTTGCCATAAACAGCAAACACAGAATTTTACCAAGAACTACTGAGTATTTTTTCCACAACCTTTATTTCAGCCAGGGCAGACGCATTTGTGAGGCAGGAGCTCTCTCCCCAGCTGTGCCCTGAGTGACAGTAGCACCTTCAGGCAAAGGACAGCATGTTCTGGGAGCCAAGCAACCATTTTATCAACATTTTCCCCCCGTTGCTTTCAGTGTGAAACACACAGTAAACACACTCTCCTTTCTCCACCCAGAGATGTGGGATCCAATGGAGTGATTTGCAAACAACTATTTGCTACTAGTAGTGAAAGGAGTTTGGATCACCCTGAAGTGAATTCTCTTTTGGGAATTCCCTCTAGATAAGGCAGTCAAGCCAATGTGTTTCCCTGCAGGCACTGCAGGGATCTTATAAAATCTGTCAGAAAGTCAGGCAGATACCCAGGCTGCACAGCAGAGACAGGGGATGGAGATGCAGGTTTCCCTCTATGGCATGCTTTCCTTCAGGTGCCAATTGTGGCAGCTGTAGGAGCAAGGAGAAAGGGATCCCACCACTGGCAGCCTGGTGCAAGGGGGCATAGAGGAGAGCACATCCCATCAGATGTGTCTGGGGTACCACTGGTGAAGCCAAATAACAGAGACTCCACCTATACAATGTATCAGCTGAAATACTGGAATTAAAGCAATAAATAAATAAATTAATAAATAAGTAAAATTTAAAAGTGTATTCCTGGGAATAAAGTGACCACTTTACCACTCTTGTCAATACATGTGTGTGAAATTATCAAGTATTACTTTAAATTACTTACATCTATGGTCAGGTTCTGCAATATTTATATCCTTTTTTATCTTCAGGCTGGAGAAACTGCTCATTTCTTGCAGGTAGGTTTGGGTTTTTTGTGGTTTTGTTTGTTTGTTTGTTTTGTGGTTTTTGTTTGTTCTTTGTTTTGGGTCTTTTTTTCTCTTTCAGGCATAACTAAACTCTCTGGATGTTTCTTGTTTCCTTGTGTTCCAGCAGGTTACAGGAACACACCACCTGCTGCCAGACCCCTTCTGCCAATTGGGATTGGCTGACATGGGGAAGAATTAAGCAGAATGAAAGAATAGGAGCGTGACACCATTGAAAAGGGGAAGGACAGGAAGAATGACATAATCACAGAACAATTAGGTTTGAAAAGGCATCTGAGACCTTTGACTGAACACCACCATGCCAACTGGACCATGGCACTGAGTGCCACTTCCACTCTTTCCTTAAACCCCCCCAGGGACAGTGCCTCCAGGACCTCCCTGGGCAGCCCATTGCAGGGCCAAATCACGCTTTAAGTGAAGAAATTCCTGCTAATGTCCGACCTAAAGTGCCCCTGAGGCAGCCTGAGGCTGAATTCTCATCCTGTTTCTTGCTGCCTGGGAAAACAGCTCAACACCCACCTGGCTACAACTTCTCCTCAGGGAGGTACAGAGTGATAAGGTCACTCCCAACCCTCCTTTTTTCCAGGCTAAACACCCCAAGTTCCCTCAGCTGCTCCTCACAAGACTGGTGCTCCAGACCCTACATCAGCTCAGTTGTCCTCCTTTGGACTCTCCCCAGCACCTCCATGTCCTTCCTGAATTGAGGAGCCTTGTACTGGACACAGCACTCAAGGTGTGGCCTCACCAGTGCTCAGTACATGGGGAGGGGCCCTGCCCTGCTCCTGCTGGCCACACTATTGCTGATGCAGGCCAGGATGCCACTGGCCTTCTTGGGCACTTGGGCACACACACTGGATGATGTTCAGTAGCTGTTGAGCAGCACCACCAGGTCCTTTTCTTCTGCACAGCTTTCCAGACACTGCCCACACCAGGTAGCGCTGCATGGGGTTATATGGACAAAAGTGTAGGACCAAGCAATTCTCCTTATTGAACCTCCTACCACTGGCTTTGGGCCATGGATTCAGCTTGTCCAGATCCCTCTGCAGGGAATTCCTACTCCACAGCCAACTTGGTGGCATCCACAAATTTATTGGATCCCCTCATGCAGATCATCAGTGAAGACATGAAACAGGACTGGCCCAACACTCATCCCTGGGGGACACCACTGGTGACTGGATGCCAAATGGATGTAGCACCATTCACCACCACTCTCTGGGCCTGGCCATCCAGCCAGTTTTCAATCCAGGGAAGAGCTTGCCTCTCCAAGCCATGGGCTGCCAGCTTTTTCAGGAGTATGTATGGGACATGGAGTCAAAAGCTTTCCTGAAGTCCAGGTAGATTACATCCACAACCTTCCCCTTATCTTCTAGGCAGATCACCTGGTCATAAAATGGCAATCAGGTTGGTAAGGCAGGACCTGGTTTTCCTAAACTATCCTAGCTGGGACTGATCCCGTGGCTGTCTTGTATGTGTCAAGTGACTGCCCTCAAGATGATCTGCTTCATAACCTTGCTGGGCACTGAAGTTAGGCTGACAGGCCTGCAGTTCTCTGGATCCACCTTCTGGCCCCTCCTGTGGATGGGTGTTGCCAGCTTCTAGTCATGTGGGACCTCCCTGGTTAGCCAGGGCTGATGATAAATGATGAAGAGAGGCCTAGTGAGCTTTTCCACCAGCTCCCTCATCACCCTAGGATGAGTTCAATCCAGTCCCATGGACTCGTAAGCATCTAAGTGGCACAGCAGGTCTCTGACTGCTTCCCCCTGGATTGAAGGGTGTCCATTCTGCTCCCTGTCCGTCTACCAGCTCAGGAGGCCCACTGGCCTGAGGATAACTGGCCTTACTGAGGAAGACTGAGGCAAAGAAGGTGTTAGAAAGAAAAAAAAAAAAAGGAAAGAAAATGCAAACAATGCTGGACTGCTTAGGAGGAGAAGAAGGAGGGGAAATCTCTTAAGTGAGGCTAAATAAGCAGGAGGAAAGAAACTGAATCATAATGAAGCATCTAAGCATTTCTAGAGCCCAACAGCAGTCACAGCTGCAGCCTGGCCTGGATCTGGCTTCTCAGCTCCTGACACACACAGTCGCTCTTTCAACTCTCATTACAGCTTTCTGACGGGAAAGAGCCCGCCCTAAAGCCTGCACGGAGCAGAGCGGCTCACAACGCTCCCGCCCTGCAGGCGCGCCGCAGCCCGCGGGGTACCGCGATCAGCAGTGACCCCGCTAAGCCGCAGCTGTTCGAGCCGCCGGGCGGCAGCAGCCGCGGAGGCAGCGCGGCCAGACACGGCCGAGCCCCGCGGGGCCGACCCGCCCGGGCTCTCCTCACGCTGCGTCTGCCTCGGGTCCCGCCAGCAGCGGCGCCCGGGGCTGGCACGGACAGTGCCGGTGCAGACCGGGGTGGTCCGCGTGGCAGCGACCTCCCCCACCCCGAGGGTACTGCCAGGACACAGCAGCGGCTCCCCCGGGCGCGCCCAGCCACGGGCAAGGGCCAGAAAGGCCCGAGGAGGTCGGAACGACCGCGCCGCTCTCTCCCCCCCATCCCCCGCCCGCGGCCCCGCTTCACCTCAGCCCTGCGGGGCGCGGGAGCCGCACCGGGGAGGCTGCTCCCTCCCCTGCCGCCGTGTGACCTCATGCAGGAGGAAGCGCCGGGCCGCCCCCGCCGCTCCCACACGGATGCCGGGGAGGGAAGGGCACGGCAGGGGGGGCGGGGGCGGCCGCCCTGACTCAGCCGCCGCCGGGGACACGCCGCGCTGACACTCCGGCCACGCCGCCGCGCGGCCGCCGATCACGCGCGGCAGCCCGGCGCCCATTGGCCGCCGCCCCACACACCTTTGCCGGCGATTGGCCGGCGGGCGGCCGGGGCCCCGCCCACCCCCCCGCGCGCGGGCCCGGGGGCGCCGCCGCCCGAGTGGGGAGCGGCGAACAAAAAGAGGAAAACCGGGAGAGCGGCGGCGGCACCTTGGGGCGAGCTCGGCTCCTCCGGTGAGCGAACCGGGCATCCCGGGGGTCCGGGCGGCTGGGACGGAGGGAGTGCCCGGGGGTGGTGCGGCACGGGGATCCCTGGAGCACGTGCGGGAGCGACCCCTGAGAGGAGGGACGGCGGGCGGGAGGTCGGGCTGCGGCAGCGGCTGGAGGGGCTGAGTCGCGGTGGGGGACTGGAGCTGCTGGGGTGGGCTGTAGGAGCGCCGCCCGCGTGGAGAGCCCTCCGCGGGGCAAGCCGGCGAGAGAAGCCGCGGGAGGGACAGAAGCCGCCGAGAACCTGTTGGCAGCGCTGGTCCGGCGCCGTGCAGCCTCTTATGCCTGCGTGCCCGACCAGATGCGGGCGCTGGCCTCGGGGGCTGCATGTACCGGGTGGCAGCGGTGAGGGAGGAGGAGAAAGCCAGGGGGATCCCGGCGCCACGCGGGGTGGGCGGCGCGGCGTCAGAGAAGCGGAGCGGCGCTGCGGGAAGAGCCGGCCCTCGCCCCCGTAACCCGCTTCCCGCAGGGTCGCCGCTTCGCTTCCCTTCCCTTCCCCCGCGGCGGGAGGCATCGGGTGTGGCGGCGCTGACCCCAGCTCGGCCCCCGCCCGCGGTGACGGCTCCTCCCGCCCGGGCTTCTTCCCCCGCCCGCCCTCACAGTCGGCCGCCGCCGCGCGCCGGAGGCGGGGGCGCCGCGCGGGGGAACTGGGGGAAAGGTCAGCGCGCGGCGGCGCCCGATCACGCTTTGTTCAGGTGCCCCGCCCCGGGCCGCGCCTTGCTCGGTGCGGACCAATGGGCGCCCGGCGCGGCTCTGGGGGAACCAATAGGGGAGGGCGGGGGCGGCGCGCGCGGGGGCGGCCGGCGGGGTGCGCTGAGGTGAGGGTGGCGCGCGCCCAACAGCCGGGGGCGGGGCCCGTGCCTGAGCCCCGCCCACAGCCCTGCGTGAGGGCCGGGCAGGGAATGCACAGTGTGGGGGTGCTGTCGTGTGTCAGTGTACGTGTGTCTGTGTACGTGTGTCCTGGTTCTCCAAGCAGGTGATTTCCCTTGCACGTACGTGTGTGTGTGTGAGAGAGATCCTTTGAGTATTTTCTAGAACGTTTTTTGTTGCTAATACCTTTCGAAGAAAATGTGAATCAGCCCCAATGTGGTCGTTTCTCATGTGCCAAAATAAGCACAATCCTGAGGGCTGTGTGTTTCCAAAGCAAAAATAGAAGGAGGGTGGGATGGTGGAGGAAGCTCTGATTTACTTTTTTGGGGGGGGGGTGTGAAGATTTTTCTTAAGTTCTCAGACACAGCTCTTCTTGCAGTGTGGAATAACTTCAACATACTTAAGATCCAGAGTAGTTCTTTTGTCTCAAGTAATTATATAATTTTCATGTCATGGTCAGATTTCCTTGCTAGCAGCTTCAGAAAAATATTACATAAATAAGAAAGGCAGGAAAACACAGGTACATGAAATGTATTTACCTTGTTCACATTGCCCCGTTTTTTTTTAGCAATGCCTTCTTACAGGCAGCTGCAAAATACTCAAACTTAGCATCAGATTTAAAGTTTCTCTTCTTTCATCTAACCAAAACAGGAGTAAGAAATGGAGATGATGACTGAAAAACAGAGAGATATGAAGTATTTCTGGAACAATACGCCTGAAAAAAGTGATTATGAGGCTGTAGAAGCCCTTATTTCTATGAGTTGCAACTGGAAATCAGACCTCAAGAAACATGCAGAAATGAGACCTATAACTCCTGCATCTGACATGTCGGAAGAAAGTGACGAGGCTTTGCTTCCTGGAGCAGCAGATTTCAATGCCATACCAGCATTTGTAAGTTTTCCAATTTGCGTGTGTGTGTTCTTGTTTTTAACAGTTAATGTGGTGATGTCGTGTTAGCATCCCCCCCTTACTGTGTCTCTCTCTCCCTCACAGTGCCTGACCCCTCCCTACAGCCCTTCTGACTTGGAGATGTCGCAGGTGATCCATCCTCTGGGCAAGGTGCTGCCCGAGGCTGCCAAGCCTCCTGTGGCCACACCTCAGAGAGAAGCAGAGAGGTCTCCAGCAGCCAGGCCTCTGAAAGCTCGAGTGACAAGTGTTATCCGCCACACGGCTGATGCCCAGCTCTGTGACCACAAAACCTGCCCTGTGAGAGCAGCCAGTGTGCTCCAGTACCAGGACAGTGCTTGGAGGGCAGCAAACAGGAGGCCGAAGGCCAAGGAGGAGCCCTCCGTGTGCTCTGCCGAGGCGCCGAGTGCAGCCAGCGCTGAGGGCAGCGAACTGTCCGAGGCAGAGGGAAGAGCTGCAGAGCCAGCTGCTGCTCCCGTGCCCTTGACAAAGCCCTCGCTGAGCAAGGAGGAGCCCGTCCCTGAGCCAGCGGAGCAGCCAGCGGGGGCGGCACCGCCGTCCCCTGCCCCAGGCAGCGGGGCCCCCCCTGTGCCAGTGATTTGCCAGATGGTGCCGCTGCCCACGAACAACAATGTTGTGACGGCCGTGGTGCCCGGCGCCGCGCCCAGCCAGCAGCCTGCCCTCTGTCAGCCCATGGTCTTCATGGGCACCCAGGTTCCCAAGGGTGCCGTCATGTTTGTTGTGCCCCAGCCAGTCGTGCAGGGCACAAAGGCTCCCATTGTTAGTCCAAATGGCACGAGACTCTCTCCCATTGCCCCCGCTCCTGGCTTTGTACCTTCTACAGCAAAAACCACTCCTCAGGCTGATTCTTCAAGAATAAGAAGTCACATTTGCGGCTACCCAGGATGTGGGAAAACGTACTTCAAGAGCTCCCATTTGAAGGCTCATGTCAGAACACACACAGGTTGGTTACTGCTGCTGCATGCTAAAATCTAATGTACAAAACTGCGGTTGTATATACAGCTTGTTATAGTTGTAGCGATTTCTGGGTCTGTTTATTGAACAAATGGTGGGCCAGCAATGAAACACTCTTTTTGCCAGCGTGCATTATAAAGCTGCCTGATCTCTGATGGGAAGTCTCCCTGAGGGGGAAGTTGACTCAGCACTTTGTTTGTGCTGGACTCACTTTGGGTCAGAAGGTGTTCAGTAATGCATCTGTGGAAGCAAGGCCTTGCCCAACAAGGAGTATGCTTTCCAGAGTTAAAGATACCTCAGTAGGCTTTTCCTCAGGAATGCTTTTGCCAGAAGTGGGTGAAACTTGGAGATGGTTTTATGAGAGGATGTGAGAATCCACTCCAAACTATTCCTGCCTTGGTTATTCTAGAGTAACTTCTCCAGGCTCAGCCCTTAACTGCAGTAGCAGAAAGAGTTCCATGTATTTTCACAGAGGCTCAGAGTGCACTTCTGGAGCTCAGTTACATAAAGCACCACTGCAGGCTGCGCTTCAGAGGGGAGTTTTGGGCGTGCTGAGTCATCATTATCCGCAGTTTACACAGAGCTGAGTGTTAAAATCAGCTGTTTTGAGATGTGAAGAGCATTTCAAACAATTTGGTTCTGGAGAATTTTTAACCTTTAACCCTTTTTAATCCCTTACCCATACTACTTAGCCTTGGAGACAGTGAATCTGCATGTTTAAATGTTAGTATATAAACAATTTTCCACATTTTGTGTGTATAATGCTTACTTAGATTTTTGGCTCAGCTGCCTTAATAGAAATTTTCCTGCCAATTAAGTGAAATCCTGCTAGTTCAGGCAGCGGTGTTTATTGCTCAGTACTCACTGTGGGTTTTTCCCTTTGTACTTTATCCCTTCCAGGAGAAAAGCCGTTCAGTTGCAGCTGGAAGGGCTGCGAGAGGAGGTTTGCCCGCTCCGATGAACTGTCTCGGCACCGCAGGACGCACACCGGCGAGAAGAAGTTTGCCTGCCCGATGTGCGAGCGGCGCTTCATGCGCAGCGACCACCTCACGAAGCACGCGCGCCGCCACTTGTCAGCGAAGAAATTACCCAACTGGCAGATGGAAGTGAGCAAGCTCAGTGATGTGGCCGTGCCACCAGCCTCTGCGACCGCCCAGTGAAAGGACTTGATCTGGAGACGGTGGAATTAACTGTTGTTGCTGGGATGGGCTGGCTGAAAAAAGGCTTTTTCTCCCGGTCTGTGGTTCTCCCGCACTGGCTGCTGACAGCAGTACAGAGAGGCAGAGGCAGCCTGCGCTCAGTCACAAAAAAATGCTGCTGGGAGAACCAGTGGCTGACTGGAATAGCGGGTGTCTTTTGCACTGGTGAGGAGAGAAAGAAAGGGAAGGCTCTAGAGCAGAGCAGCCACATTGTGCCAGTTTTCAATTTTGCAAATCACTTGTGTATGCTCTAGATCCAGTCCCATGTAAGTGTTTCTGAGGGTATGCTGCTCATGCCTGAGACCAACTCCAGTTTTAGCTCTCAGTTGTCTATCTTCAGTAGGCGCAGATAAGGACAGCGGCAATGTTCAGGCACAGGCTTGGAAGCCCAGGACCCACCTGCATAAGATAATCTAAATCTGTTTTGCTACTTCTGCCACCTTTGCTTGGTAGGAGTCTTTTTCTCCTAACTGTTCTCCAGCCCCATCGTAATCGATGACTTGGTGCCGGACTCCTGGAGATTTTGGACATCTCCTTCTGCATGGGGTAGTTAACACATCCAGCTTTACACTGCTGTGTCCAGAGGGGCTTGGGATGGGCATGCAGGGGCAGTGCATGGGCAGCCAAAGGGCAGGAACATTTCTGAATCGTTATTAGCTTTGTCATGTTTTCCCAGCTGCTTTGGCAAGCTTTGTGATTGTTACAGCTGGTTGTAGCTGGGCATCGCATGATGCTTCTGCTTTTGTGTTGCTTATGGTTTCCTTTCCACCTCCTCACTGCGCTTGTCATGAGCGGATAACGGGCACCTTGAAGACAAACTTGGTAGCTGTAAACTACTCTGGTTGATTAAAGAGGAAAACCAAGAATCTTAGGCTTCTTGATTGTGTTATTCTTTGAAAGGCAGTTTATGCTAAAATTGAAAGGGATATATTATATATTGTATTAAATTAGAAAGTTGTGATTCAGAGAAGAAAACAAGGCAGTAAAGACCGGCCTAGAATTTAAACCAGCTTTTGTGACAATGCATCTATTTTCACTATTTGTATTTTATCATATTATGTTGAGGACACATATCAGAAAGTGAATGGTTTGAAAATAGTGTATTAGATCTGCTTTTTGTGACTACTTTAAAGATTTGCACATTTCTTACGTTGTACTTTATACTTTGTTTACAATAAACCAATTTTCTGTAACGCTGACCTTTTTATTAATTCATAGTGGAACTTATCCCTTTGCAAGGAAAATAACCTCAAAATAAAATTGTCCTGACCAATGGAACACTATCTCTTAATTTTTAAATATTTTTAAAGCACTATAAAGCCCACAGGAATGCAGTTTCAAGTCTGTGCTTACTACTGTGCATTTCTTTTGGATTGATTTTGGGTTTTTTGTCCCAGCTTTTCATCCCCCTGCTTTTCTTCAGCACCCAAAGCTAATCATGCCTATGTGGGCCACTATGACTCTGTTGAAAAGTATTTCCTTTACGTTGGTGATTGCACTGGCTTCCCCAGGAAGGAACCTGCTCGAGTTCCTGATGGCCTGGCTGTCGGGCAGGGGTGGTGGCTGCCACCCCACAGTGTGGGATCTGGGTCCCTTGTGGCCCTCCCCAGGGCCACTGGGCATGAGGTGCTGGCACCGAGATGGGCTCCAGGCTGGGGGCTTGTCTGCCCTATTGCAGGTGTCGCTGCAGGAGTCCCCTGGCAGGAGGAGAGCAGGGAATTGGGGTTCTCAGGGCAGAAGCTGGGCAATGGCTGGGCAGTCTGGCTTCTCTGGCTGCTGCCCTGTGTGCCAGCAGTGGCCATTGGCACTGCTCATGTGGGCTCCTCTGCCTCCCGCTCAATCCCTGCACGCAGGGATCCCCACATTTCCCAATCCCACGGATGCTGACTCAGTGCCCTTCCCTGCTGTGGGTTTGGGCACTCCTTGCCTTATCCTGTGTGGCACAGGGCCCTGCCTAGGGAGCCTCTGAGTCATTGCCCTTCTCGTTCCAGGTGGGATATGCCATCACAGCCCAATGCAAAAGAGAGGCTCCTTCCTCAAAAATGTGAGATGTGAGTCCCATTCCACCATCTTGCTTCATGGTATTTCTCATTTCATGGCCATGAGATAAAATACTTTAACAGCTCTGGGTCTGAGACCTTTCCATATTTGCAAGTAGTCACTGGACTGGGAACGAGGTGCCCTCACCAGCTCTCCTGTCATGCTGATCCTTGAGTGCCATTTTCTGCAGCAGCCCTGCAGAAGAATGTACAGAAGGTGCCACCTCCCCACTGGTACTGTGCCCGTGCAGTGTCACTGTCACATACAGAAGGTGCCACCTCCCCACTGGTACTGTGCCTGTGCAGTGTCACTGTCCCTCTCCTCAGCAGTGCCTGCGGTGCGCTTTGAAGCCCCTCTCTCTAAGCATGGAGCTGAACATAAATCTGACTTTCCAGGCAAGCACCCTCATGCTGCCATGCAATAACAGAGGAAGAAAGTGGGTTTCCATGCCGTGATCTCCGCTGCCTGTGTTTTCTGAAGGAAAAGCAGCTGCTGGTGCTTTCTGAGTAGCAACGCACTCTGGAGGTATGCAGGGGCTGTGCCCTGGGACCACCCACTGGCTGCACTGCTGGGAGGCTGCTGAGGGAAGCTTGTTCCTGGCATGCTGTGAGCTAAATAAAATACAGCTTGTCCCTCTAAATACAGAACTTAACAGCAAGAAGTGCACTTCTGGCTGGTTCCAGCTGAAGACAGAGTCATAGTTGTGAATTTACCTCATGCCATTTTTAAAGCTTAACTGGGAAGGCCAGCTGGAAATTACATCAGCTATTTTGGGGTTTAATCCAAGGTTAACCTGAAAAATGTAGTTGAAAGGGCATTATTAGACACCTTTTCAATGCTAGCTTTATTGTGCAATCAAATTTGGCTGCATAGTAGGAAGATTGATTTTTATGGATTTTCTACAGATTGCTGTGAATAATTAGAACCTCCTTATTCCTGTATGTAAAACACAGGCACACCTCGTATTTTTTCCTCCTGTTTGGGTTCAGTGATGAAGCCAAACAGAAATACAAACCAAGATGCTCCCAGCAATGCCCACAGTTAGTGCTTGGATGCCAACACAGGCTGGCACTGGCTGTGGCAGGACTTGCCAGCGTGGCCACGGCTGTCATTTGCTGTGCAGGCATGTGGCTCTGGGGAGTTAATCCAAAGGGAACCAAGAGATAGCATACATTCTTGGTAGAAGATTTTGGAAGTATTGATAAACCCTCCAGCTTGCAGCTTAGCACTGCACTCTGGTGTGATGCACACACAGAAAAGTTGATGCTGCAGGGCTGACAAGGATTACAGGAGCTGGAGTGAGACACATTCCGTGTCTCAGCTTGCAGCGGGGAAGAGCAGTGGGGGTGTCACAACAAACTGTCCTGGGAAAGGAGGGAGCTAGCCCCTGTGTCCACAGCAAAGCAATACAACCCCATGCTCGGTGTCCTCTCCCTTAGGGGAGAGCAGGAGAGGGAGGCTGAGGGTGCCTGCCTGCCCTGGGTGTAGCACATTCCAGCCACAGGAGTGGCATCAGCAGGATAGGTTAGGGGGCTTGAGGTCTGCTTATCCCACCCAAACGGATCAGTAGTAGGGAACTGCAGTGCCAGGGTACCCTGCATATGTCCTGAGCACTCTGTGAGTGTTCAGGGATTTCAGTCTCCAGAGAGGATGGAGAGAAGGCTGGAAAAAGCAGGCATTTTTCCTTGTGGTTTGGAAAAGAATGATTTCCATTACAGCAGGAGTATTTATGGGAGACTTAGATGCTCTATGAGTGAACTAATATGTATTTTAAAAGAAGAAGGGTCCTGAGCTGGGTCAGCTTGTCTGGACCCGCAGATGCAGCTGAGACAGGAACCAGGGCAGCCTGTCTACCCCTCCTTCCTGGTGAGTGCAGCTCTCTGAGGCTTTTCCTCCTGAGCTTTACCACTCAGCAGCGCTATTTCAAGACACCCTTAACCAGCCAGTCCTGTCATCCTGGCACAGGCTGTCCTCAGCCTCTGTGCCAGGGTGGGTGCCACAGTGCAGATGGAGCTTGTGCCCAAAGAGCTGAGAGGGAGGACTTGATCATCAGCTGGCCTGAGACTTGCATGCCACATGCAGCGACATCAGGTATTCCCTTGGCAGTTCCCCACTTTTACTGTAAATGGATGATTCATTTGTCTGCTTTGGCAACAAACTTGGATAACCAAGGAAACAATCTGTTGGAAAAGCTGGAGCACAAAATCAGGTCAAGAGAAATGATGAATGAATATGAGCAATATGGGCTCAAGCTTTTAGTTCTGTATCGCATATTTTCTGCAGGAAACTTTGCTTCTCCTGGAACATGTGGTCAGGGAGAGTAATATTCAGCTAGAACAATTGGGTTTGGGTCTTAGAATGTAATTTAACATGTCAGACAGAGCTTCCACGTGTAGAGATATAGGGATCTGGAATGCTTTAAGTTGTGCCCAAAAGAAAATGTGATACTTTGGCAGTAAGAGAACAAGAGCAAAACACATCTTTAGCTATCTTGTTATATTAATGAGAAGACAGGAGATAAACTTGCTAACTCACTTCCTGTGCTGTGATATAAATCAGGTAATCATCATATAAAATGCATTAAATAATTCAGAAACTTTTTTAGGAGAACACAGTTTTGATGAAACTTCATACTTGATTGTGTAGCCTACTCTGAAAGTCACAGTTGTCTGAGGAAAAAAAATTCTGCTGTTATCATGACTTCATTTCAACTACTCAGAAGGTTTTGGTGGATGTCAAGGTACTTGCGTGGCAACAACTTCCTAAAAAAATGTACACAGCTGTGGTGGGGACTGCCCTTGCACTAACAGCTGTGGAGAGGCACAAGCACACCCTGCCTTAGCCAAGTATTCCCCAGAGCCTCAGCAAAACATAAATGGCTTTGAATAGCTAGGACATACAGAGTCTCCTCTCTGCCCACCTCATCTCCTGACTGCTTCCAACACATGCAAGAGGATTTGACATTTGTCAAGTCTACCTTAAAAAAAACCACACTAACAAAACAACAAAAGCCTTCACAAACTTCTCTTTATTGCCATCCGGGCTGAATTCCATACAATTGTCTTTGTTTAATGGTGAAGGCTGGGATCTTCTCAGGGATAGCCAGGAAACTGGCATGGGGTTCTTATTGTGAGCAACAACCTCAGGCAGTTAAAACCCTTCTGCTCGTGAAACAGAGCCTTTAGTGCTTAATTGCCTGGCAGTCACTTGGAAAGAGCACCCTCACCTCCCCTAAATCAAAAGAGAGAGTATCGCATGCAACCTGCCTGGAATGAAAGAAAAACAGGGTACAGAGAGTACCTTAATTGCCTAAAATGCAGGGTTATCAAAACGTGAATGAAACTGCCATCCAGCAAACAAAGCAAGTCCCCTGAGCACCCATCAGCCGTGATGTAACATCACCAGTCGCTGCACAGCAGAGGAACAGCTGCTAAATAAAAAGGCATTTGGGAGGCACAGCATAACAAGAGGACAGAGCAGCCATCTTCAAAGAAGCTGTGCAATCAGCTCAATGAAGACAGAACTCTTATCAGCTGTAATCAGTATTCCTCAGGTAATCCTGACTGAGGCAGTAGGGGCTGCAAAAGCAGAAGTGAGGGCAAGGAAAACCAAAGGGATTCCCCGTTTGCAGCTGAGTGTGTTGTGCTGCTGCTGGCATCTGGTTGCTATGCAGGTTTAGGGAGTAGCTGCCTCTAATGCTCTTGGTTGAGCATAAGCGGTTTTACTTCCTTTTCTTCTCTCCACCATGACCTGCCCTCACAGTGCCATGCAGGTGCTCTGAGATGTCAGGATTCCTGCTTTCCTGGAGATGAGAGCCCCTGTTCCTACCTGCAAGTGGCTGAATGCAGTCCTGGGAGGAGGGGCTACCCCACCCTTGGGCCGTGGGGCACCTTACCAGAACTCCCACCACAGGGAATTGGGTTTCCCACTGGTACCACATTCCTTCCACCCGCAGGTGACAGTCACCCTGTCACCCCACCTTGTGGCACCACTCTGCTCCTGGTTCTTCACCAGCTTCTGCAGCCCAGAGCAGGGCTTGGGGCATGGGAAACCAGAAGCAGCTCTATGGCATGGCAGCCTTGCTGGGGGCACTGGAGCAGCTTGAACCTCTCATTGATGCTGCTGGCTGCATCCCTCGCTGGCCCTGACTCATGGGCTCACCTTCCCTTCCAGCACTGGCACCCCCAAACCGCCAGCCATCCAAAACTGGGGGCTCTTCTTCTGAAGCCTGGCAGATGTTAGTTAGTGTCTTTGGGTCCTCACCTCCTCACCTGGCTGCAGCTGAGATGTCCCAGGAGCTTCCCAGGCTGCCAGCAAAGCTGATGCTGCTCAGGAGGGTGGTGTGAAACCTCCATGTGCTTTTGCTAGGACACCATGCTGGCAAGAGAGTCATGCAATTTTTTTGAAATAAAGGGAAAACTGTGGCATCCATGCAAAATTCTCAACGCAGTACACGAGTCAAAACCGCCAGTCGTTGAGCTAAGGAAAAGAAAGAAATTGTTACTGTCTGGAAGTACCCAAAGGGAAGCAGGGCGGGCAGAACTCACAGAGGAGCACTCACAGACTGGCTGGCCCAGATAGCATTGCTCTGCCTCGCACTGATTCATCTCAGCACGAGCCTCCCAGCCGTGGGACAGCAGGAATTACTTCAGATCTTTCAGGATGAAGTGGTCAGTTGGTAATCTGGGGATTTTCCCCCCCCCATTTAAGCAAGGGACTTTTCAATGCCCTATTTAAGTGAAGCAACAAGTATGATGAGTCGATGATGAGTCACTAGGCCAGGAAAAAAGCTGTAGGAAGGCTGGACTATTTATAAAATGTAAAAGAAAGAAAGGAAATACATTCTAGATGCAGTTAGATCTGGACGGTGACTCCAACTTCTCTTGTGGGACAGCATATTCCCAGGCGCCAGACGGCAAACCTCCCGGGAGGGAGGACAAGCGCTGCCAGGGCGTACACGGATTTTCCGAGAGGATTCATCGGCGCTGCAGGGATGGAGGCGTCCGCAGAGCCGCCGCCTGCTGCGGGAGAGCTCCGCGGTCTGCCCTGAGGGGCACGGCCGGGCAGCCGGGCTGCATCCATGGAGGGGAGGGACATCGGGCAGCCCGGCTGCATCC
Organism: Ammospiza nelsoni; assembly: GCF_027579445.1. Lineage (NCBI taxonomy): Eukaryota > Metazoa > Chordata > Aves > Passeriformes > Passerellidae > Ammospiza > Ammospiza nelsoni. The sequence goes on from NC_080633.1 coordinate 129,695,584, forward strand.
ATGGGAGCGGAGGGACATCGGGAAGCCGGGTCCCCAGCGCCACGGCACAGTCGTGGGCTGCGAGTGCCGAGGCGGCTCCCGGCGAGCGCAGCCCGGTACCCCCGTGTGTCACTGCTCAGTACCACCATGTGAATCCCCTCCCGGTACTCCCGTGTGTCACTGCCCGGTACCCCCGTGGGTGTCTCCTCCCGGTACCCTTGTGTGTGTCCCCTCCCAGTACCCCCGTGTGTCCCCTCTCGGTACCCCCGTGTGAGTCACCGCCGCGGCCGCGCAGGCGTCGCGCTCCGCTGGAGCGGCGGCGGAGGAGGCTGGAGGGGATTCCATCTCCTCCTCCTCCTCCTCCTCCTCGTCCTCCTCCTCCTCCGCCGGGAGGCCCCGGGCCCGAGCCGAAAGCTCTCTGTAGCCCAGCCCTGCAGCTCGGCTCCTCAGCTCACACCAGAGTACCGCAGGGAGGGCTGCGGAGGTGCCGCGGGAAGAAAACCCGACCCAAAGAGCTCTTTGGCAGCAATTGTGCGGGGCTGGCACGGCTGGCAAGGGCAGCAGTGCGTGTGCAAGGCGGGATCCCACAGACAGGAGACAGCGCTGCCTGACGGAGCCTGGGCAGCGGGAAGCAACGAGAGCTGCATCTCCGGCAAGCACCGCCCGAGCAGACGCCAAGGGCACAACGTGGCACGGCCTCCTGATGCCGCAGATATTTGTGTATAATGTACACATTCCTTGGCCTTTTGACACTTAAATTCTGGAGAGCTGTAGCTGTTCTGGAATACAGCTGGGCAGGGTCGGACGGAAGGACCCATTGCTGGGAGGCAAAGAGCATCTGAGAGCCTGAAAGTCCCACTTGCAGAACAAGATCCGTACCTGTGGGAAGGGGTTGGGCTGCAGGAACGCCCCGTGCTTTGAGTGCAGAGGGGCCCTGAGCACGGGGCAGTCCCGTGGCTGACACAGCTCTGCCCTCACATCCCTGCCTACGCTCACATCATCCCTGCTTCTGGCACTGTGTCAAAACCCAAAAGCCTGTCACAAAACCGTGTCATGGCGCGGTCAAAGAGGTGCTTAAACAGGACAGGGGGACCAGAAGGTGACAAGCTTTCTTTATCACTTTAGACATGGATTATGTGCTGCTGGCTTGATCCAGTGTGATCCACAGCTCTGATCCAGGACATGGCTTGGTGCTGATTTTCAGCACGCCCCAGTTTGTGGACACCTGCACACCTAATGAGATTAATACCTTTAGGAGTTTATTTAGGCTCTAGTTTCATAAAGCACAGGATCTGGGGAAGAAGGAGGACACATCTTGAGTGTTTTGGTGACAGTGTCTCTTGACTGACTGAGTGTACTCAAGGTGAAAATATGGTCAGTGCTGTTTCACCCACTTCAGGCTTTGAATGGGCAGCAGCAGTCTGGTGAGTGAGTGGTGTGAGCTGTGGGCAGCTCCTCACCTGCTGTATCTTTAAAGAAACCACCCACATCAGTGCGTTTCTAAAGGGAAGTCAAAGTGATGCCTTACTGGGGAAAGTTAGGGTTTTTTGCCATAGTTAAGGAAGTTGGCTGCCCTTGTTAGCTACCGCCTTTTAGGAACAAAAAGACGAACCCAATTTGAAGTACTTACAGTATTTTTGGTGTTAGTAGGTAGCAAGACAAAATGTGCTCCTGTGAGGCTATTTCAGTGGCTTTTACCACCACCACCACCATCAATAGAAGCTTTGCAACAAAAGATTAACAGATTTAATTTTTCAGTGCTGCTGCTGTGGAGGACAATTCCTCGGCAGTACGACAGTGCTGTCTTGTGTTCATCACATCATGTCCAAAAAATAGAGACCCTGCCTCCTGAAAGAACTTCAGTCTATGTTGAAGACCATTTCAACACTAAAGCAAATTTTAATTGACCTGAAAGATGTTTTCTTAAATTACTTCAATAAAAATTATTTTTTATTACTTACTCCCAGTAAGGAACTGATCTGCTTTATTTCTGCATGTTGCTGATGTTGGTTGGCTCAAATAGACTGTAAATAAACAATTATTTTTTTTTTGCTTACATTGTTGCAGCATGCAGTCTGTGTTGGTTTGGAGCTCTTGGGAAGGCACTGCCTTACTCCACAGAGGCTCAGGAGGGCTGCAAGATTGGGCAGCTTCAAAGCAGGTTTTAGATGTTACAATATCTGCTGCTCCAGTTTAGTGCCAGGTGGGACAGCCTGAAGTGTCTGCAGGCTGGAGACACCTCTCAGTGTCAGCATTTGGATGGCTGTATGTGGTTCTGGGTGTCTTTCCCCTGGACTCACCTTCCTGTCTGGAGCTCTGAGCCTCTGGTCGTTACTCTGTGAAATCTTCGGTTCTTGCCTTACTGGCAGCTGCACTGGCTGTGCTCAGCAGAGGGGATTGCCTGTGCTGTGTTGGAGAGGAGTCAGGAGGGCCAAGCGCTGCTTGGGCTCAAGGGCAAAGGGTGGTTTTCATTTCCCTTCTGTTTTCCTCTGCTGGGTGTAGATTGACTGGGGAGAGGGAGGCGCACTTTGCCCTCCCCTTGGCGAGCCTCCGCATGGGTACAAATGGTATTGGTGTATTGGTACCTCAGGAGTGGGGCTGGGGGGAGGAGAGAAGCAGGCAGGAGGAGCAGAGGTTTGGGGCCAGCCCTGCACCCACCTGCACCAGAACCACAGCTGAGGCCGTGCCACTGTGAGTGTAATTAATGCCCGAGTTACAGGGGCACTTTGTAACCCTGAGCACTGACTGCAGTGTCCTTTCAGGGCTGGGCTTGACATCACAAGACTCTCTCTAAGGGTCACCAAAGTAAAATAAATTGTTGCTGTTAATTACCCTTTTGCCTTTTGGCCTGTTTTTTTCCCTGGTACTTTTTGTTTACACACTGATGTTCTCCTTTCTGTTTTACTTGCTGCTGCCTACTTTCTTCCCTCTTTAACGTGTATTGAGCAAATTTAATTTCCTAGCCTCTGCACAGTTGATTTGCCACCATTGTAATTTGTCCCCAGCTTTGTGGGTGCACAAGTGGAAGTGGGATGCTTTGATACGCTGGGTTGGATTTTAAAGTTTTGACAAACACTGATATTTCCCATGGCAACAAGCTCCATACAATACTCAGCACAAACCTTGCTCTTGCAGAAACAAATGCAGCTCTGCAGTGTCAACTGCTTTCCGTTTAATTGCAGATGAGATATGAAATGGGGTTCTGTGGCTCGGGTAGGATGGGGGAAGCCCCAGGGCTATGCTGGATACCACAGAATTAACCACACAAATTTACTGGATGTGACCTGAAACTGTGCAAGATGAAGAGTCTTTGGCTTTTGCTAGGACAGTAGTTGGTGCAAAAACCTCTTCCTGTAAGTCCCCCTTGCTCTGGCACAGAGAGCAGGCACCAGTGCCCCCAAAGCACATGCCTGAGTGTTCCAGGTCTGGGCACTTGCTGTTGACATGTGGAACTGAGCACCCCTCTGACAAGGCATTTCCAGAGCTCAGGACGTGCCCCTGTGGAGCCAGTTGGGCTCACCCAGCTCTCTGGCCTTGGTTTCCTCCTGGCTGGCCAGGCTTGGAATGCCACTATGCCATGCTATTTCCTTTGCATCCAGTTTCTAAGGACATCTAGGAAAACCCTCCTGATCCTGAGGCCACAAGAAGATAATTAAATCTGTGGTGGAGCTCCTTTAAGCTCTCCCTTTTTGTACTCCCAGTATACCAGAGCTAGGACTGAACTACCTTGTGTTTCAGAGAGAAACATACAGAACTCTGTGTGTGTGTGTGTGTGTGTGTGTGTGTGTGTGTGTGTGTGTGTGTGTACCCACTTTTTCTTCCTAAGAATGTCCAAAATTGTTTATTCCTGACATTTCATTCTGAAGCAGCACTTGCACAGCTGCTTGCTGAGAGGTTCCTGAAAGGTACAGCTTTCCTACAGGACACATCATTTGTGTAGGACACACCATGTGTCTTCTAAGGCCTCATAAACCTGCCTGAGCAGGGGGACCATGTCACAGGGGCTGCCAAGGCTTGAGCAACGGGGGAGAACTCCTGGGAGGAGGCAGCAGTCAGGGGAGGGCTGTTGCAGAATGTGTTGGACAATGTGTTCCACTGGGCAGCACCTGTGCTGTGAGCAGTGGGGGCTGGCTGGACACAGCAGCCCCAGCCCCAGCTGTTCTGGCCACTGTGGTGCAGCAAAGGGAGCTACAGAGGAGCAGGTTGTCAGTGTAATGGGCCAGGGCCAGGTAATAAATTACATAGACTCCATGCTTTTATAGAAGGCTGAATATTTTTATTAAAATATTTTTTATTAAGAAACCCAGGCTTTTATACCTTTGTTTGTTACAGGTTGACTTAATTTGTCCTTCAATCAAAACACTGTCACCATTGGCTAATTAAAAATCCACCCTTTGCTAAACAAATCTCCATAACACAATCCACATGTTCACAATACCAGGTGTTATAAGTTAAGAATTGTTTCTCATTCTTTTCTCTGATCTTCTCACAGCCTTTTCCAGAAGGATGCCTGGGAAAGTTGTTTTTCTCTGTGGCCAGGGAGCTGCTGGGGGTGCCAGGGCTCTGCTTGTGGTACATGAGGTTTGCTGCCCTGAAGAGAGGGACTGGAGGAAGACTGAAGAGTGACAGGCTGGGGTGGGAATTGCAATGGGTCCCTGAGGGAGCACAGGGTATGGGTAGGGCAGGGTGTCTCCTGGCACACTGATAGTTTGGAGTTGTGGCTCATGGGGTTCAAAAATATGTTACCCTAGGACTGTGCAAAGCGTAAAAGCCGTAAAAATGACAAATTTAGTTGTAGCTTGTCTTCCCTCTCTAATCAGGGCTTTTTTTTTAGCTTCCCACAAAAAAATAAGCCCAAGTAATGTTTTCCTTTTGCTGTTTTCTTTCCATTCTTAAGTGCAGTGTGTTGGCATTCCTCACACATTCCTCTCGTTGAGCCAGACCCCGGGGGGAGAAAGCAGCAAGGGCCAGGCCAGGCCAGGGCTGCAGGGTCTCAGCTCCAGGCCAGGGCTGCAGGGTCTCAGCTCCAGGCCAGGCCAGGGCTGCAGGGTCTCTGCTCCAGGGCTGCAGGGTCTCAGCTCCAGGCCAGGCCAGGCTGCAGGGTCTCAGCTCCAGGGCTGCAGGGTCTCAGCTCCAGGCCAGGCCAGGGCTGCAGGGTCTCAGCTCCAGGGCTGCAGGATCTCAGCTCCAGGCCAGGGCTGCAGGGTCTCAGCTCCAGGGCTGCAGGGTCTCGGCTCCAGGCCAGGGCTGCAGGGTCTCAGCTCCAGGCCAGGGCTGCAGAATCTCAGCTCCAGGCCAGGCCAGGGCTGCAGGATCTCCAGCTCTGCTGTGTCCATGTCCAGCAGAGGCCAAGGCCAGCGCTGTGCTGCAGGGTGGCAGCTCAGTGCCATCCCGTCCCTGCTCCTGCCTGTCACACACTCGGGAATGACCTGTAGGGAGCAATCAATCGTTCAGGGGCTGTTTTTGTAGCTGTTCTTTCTTTTTCCCCTTTCAGAGTTTTGAAATCAAGGGCATGAACTCTTCGAGCAGGGATCTAAGACCCTTTGACAGGAATGTTGCATGTCCCTGGCGCAGGGAAGGAAGGGGAGGAAGGGCTGAATGTGCCTGTCAAGAAGGGAGTGGAGAGCAGCAAAAGCAGAGGAAGTTTTTCTGCTGTGGCGGAGCTGGGAAAGCTGCTGCCTATGGCTCCTGTAACATCACCTGCAACCTACTTTGAGGCAAGACCTGCAGGACCTGCAGAACCTGCAGCTGGGAGCTTCATCTTGGCAATGTCTTTTTTTTTTTTTTTCCTTTTTTCCTGTCCTGAGGTAATTTATTTCCCCTTCCTCGAAGTAGTCCTAAAATTAAGCAAAAAGGGGCAGGGAGGGGTTTTGTAACCCACAACATCCCTGCAAAGCAGGAGACCTTCTGTGCTGCCAAGGATTTGCTCCCCATCCTTGCTGGAGCTGCCTCTGCCTGCGTGTCAGTCCCCAGGAGCCACCGTGGTGGGAAGTGGTTCCTATGCTGATGGCAGTGCTTCAGGTAACTCAGTAACTAGCCAAAAAATCCTTCTTTATTGAGAAATATGGGAGGTTCATTTTTCAGTCCCTGTAGCTGCTTTAAGATATTTTTTTTTTAAACAAACAAACCAACTGACCAAACCAAAGTAACTAAATTCCCACCCCCCTTTTCTGAATCTGAATATACTGATTTGGACATGAAGCCATAAACTATGAAGTCCTCCATCCCAAGACCTTGGTGTCTGGGACATGGACGCAGCATTTTGTTTCATGCAATGGGATTTTCATTAGTCAAAGCTGACAAAAAGCCTCCAGCCTGATTCTTATCATTCTCCTGGTGTTTCCAAGGGCATTTATGGGATCATAAATACAATGAGGGCCTTTAGGAAAGTTTACAAAGGAACAGAGGAAGTTTCTAAGCTATGGTTGGCCCCCACAGGTATAAAGAGCACTGGTAACTTTATGGAAACCTGATTTTAGGAAGTTAGTTCTGTAGTAAAGTCTGTGCTAGTAAAAGATAGAAACAGATCTTCACACAGTGACAACTGTTCTCTCTGCCATTGCACTGCTGGAAGAAATCTAAGCCAGCACAGCAGGAGGGTGTTCAGCAAGTGGTGCCACCTGTGGGGATGTGGGTACCTCCAGAGCAGCCCCACAGCAAGGGCTCCCCTCTCCTAGTGAACAGCCCAGGTCACTCCACCTGCAGTTTGCAGCTCCTGGTGCTGAGACTGAAGATGCTGAGGCTGCCCAGCACAGGTTGCCCAGAGACATTGTGGGTGCTCCACCACTGGAAGCGTTGAAGGCCATGTGGGACAAGGCCCTGAGCAACCAGATCCATGGCTGTAGGGTTGGGACCAGAAACCTTCTTCCCCAAACCATTCTATGATTTATCAGCAGGAACTGGTGTGGGGACATGCTGGCCTCAGTGCCAGGCACTTGGGATCTGAGCTGGCTGGGCTAGGGCAGTGGTTGGTGAGCAGCAAGGGGAACAGCCGCATCCTGCCCAGGGGGAGAGCCTGGGTCTGTGTGCCTGCCTGCACCCCAGCCCATGGATTGCACTGCCCAGGTAAATGCCAGAGCTGCTGGAGCAGCAGAGTGAGGAGGACAAGCTTGCTCTCTCCTGGCATTGGTCACAGCACCCCTGGAAAGGTCAGCTTTGGGTGGTGGAAGAGAGCCCAACCCCTCAGCCACAGCACCCTCCTGAGCACCTGGTGTAGATGCTCCTAAATGGCAAACTCAGGAGAGATGCTCACCCAAGGCTGCAGTCAGGAAGACTTTGCCCATTCCCTGCTGTGGGCTTTTCTTGCCCAGCTCTGCCTTTCCTGCCATGGGGAATTGATCTAGGCTTGGCCACTGTCAGCTGGTGGGCTTCCCTGAGCAGTGGTCCTTTTGGGGCAGGAGGTGGCCCAGGACCAAATGTGCAGCCTCCTCTGTGTGTGATACTGAGATGTTGCTGCAGAAAGAGCCTTGCCAGCACCTGCAGTGGAGCTTTGGAGAGAAAATTATTTTAGCTGGCTGGGCTTAGTGCTCAGCAGAGGCTGAAACAACCTCTCCAAGAATTTCAGCCCTGTCCAAGACATCTTCAAATCCTGGGAGACCTGAGCTGGGAGCAGAATGTGACAAACGGCCGTGCTTCTGGGCAAACACTGGAGTTGGTGATGAGGCCGTGGTGAGCCTGGTGCTCCCTGACGTCACATGCATGTTCCTGGTGCTCCCTGGCACCACCTGGATGTTTCTGGTGTCCCTAACATCACATGGATGTTCCTGATGCTCCCCAACACCACCTGGATGTTCCTGATGCTCCCTGACACCATGTGGGTGTTCCTGGTGCTCCCTGACACCATGTGGGTGTTCCTGGTGCTCCCTGATATCACATGGATGTTCCTGGTGTCCCTAACATCACATGGAAGTTCTGGTGCTCCCTGACACGCGGGTGCCCTCGGTGTGCTGAGCGAGCACGTTGCTGCAGCGTGGGCAGCTGCCTTCAGCCTGCTGCAGTCTGGCTCCCTGCAGAGCAGAAATTGGAGCCAGGTGCAGCAGTGGCCCGGGGAAAAGACAATTTTTTTTTTCTTTTTAGGCCCGTAAATTAAACAGAAAATAATTTAGTGCTGCAGATGTTTTTGAATGCTTCTTTTCTGTAAAATATGCCTGCATCCAAGATCCAAACTGCGGCTTCTCTGTGCCAAGAGCAGACCATGAACAGCAACTGATGCCCTTCTGTACCAGGAGTGAATGTCCTAAAATAAACAAACAAAAAAGGGGAAGAGAAATTTTGATCAAAAGGAATGTCAGTTGATAAAGTAACAAATCCATTCGCTTATGTAACTTTTACAACCCCTTAGAACTGTGGCCAAAAATTGAGCAATTCCCTTACTTCTCTCTGGTGCCAAGTGACTTTCAATCTGCACTATCTATATTAGCTCATATGAAACTCTTTTGCTACTGCTTTGTTGATTTTAAAGCCCAACTAATTTGGTGTTTTGAATTTAAATTACTGTGGCATTTGCTGGTGGGAAATACAATGAATTTGTGGAAAACACAAGCCTGTGTGACTTGCTTTTGTTCTTTATTTTTCTTTGTTTGGAAATTTTAAATTTATTTCTTTGCCCAGACAATGACAGTGGTGATGGTCACTTTTATTTCAGCTGAAATGTGTCTTAAAACCTGCTGGAGAGTCTTTTTGGCAGCGTGAATGCCTTGTCCTCTGAATGCCACCTGCCCCAGCCTGGGGTCCCTATCCCACCTGGAGGTGACAGGAGCCAAGATTTATCTGGTCAGAAGAACCCAGCCTTATGTGGTCAGCATGGATGGATTTGTAACCATGTGCCCTCTGTCCTCAGCCCTTGGTATGGAGCTGGGCACCTCCTGGCAAGCGTTTATGTGGTGTAGGAACAAAAGAACAGGTGGGGTATGTGCAAAAGGATTTACCAGCACTTCCTTTAAAATGTTAATGCTGCCTCAGGCCTCTTGAGGGTGTTCAGTGATGTGCAATAAATTGCTTTTATATGGCTTTGTAAGCAGTTGTGAATTTAAGACTGTTTTCAAGGAGCAAGAAGTGGTGTGTCTATAATCACACTCAGGGAGATGGAATAAAAACCTTTTCAGCAAGTGAACATAAAAATATCTGGCCTTTACCTTTTAAGTCTTCTTGATAATGTTTGAAATCCAGTTAAACCTCTATACCCAGGAGAAAACCAGCACAAATAATGTCAGAGAGATTGATGCTAATTCTAAGCAAGGGACAGAGCCTTGGGCTCTTCAAACGCATTCAGTTACCTTTCCTTCTGTAAAAATAAAAGAAATATTCTAAAAATGTTATATTATTATAGGTCAGCTCATCTCCCTACTTGTGATTTGTCATGCTCTGCTCTGGCATAATAAATGTAAGTGATGAGCTGCTGTTTCTGCCAGATCTCATGGGCCTTCCCACATGAATCATTGGGAGCAAACTGAACTTCATCTCTAATTGGAATTCAAAGAGGCTGATGGACAGAAAGCTGTTAATAGGTCAGAAAGGATAAACTGAGGCCTAGAAAGGCACCTGAATTTGAGAGGAAAGTCTGGGTCTCCCTGAGGGGGAACAAAGTGGGTGACAGGGGGGAATGTTTCACTTCCAAGCCAGCCCCATAATGGCACAGATGAAGTCAGGTCTCTGGGTGCTGTCAGGAGACACTCCTGCACAGATGCCAAGCCTCACATTTACATCTCCAAAACATGATGGGCCAGGACTGACCCAATATTGCTGGAAGAAAAGAGATTAAGGACCAAAATTCAAATCCTGGATAAACCAGAGGCTTTCTTGGAGCACTACAAGATGTACAAGATTTACAGACAAAGAACCAATTAAGCTTTCTTGTATGAAGATACCTGTTGTGCAAGAATGTGAGTGTTTAACTGGTAATTTCATCTATTTCTGATTTGAAGACAAAATTTCCCTTACAGAATACAAAATGTGCTGGCATTCAAGCTGCTGCTGTCATTGGCAGGGGAGGTACAGGAGCTCCTTCCTACACCCTGTGGTGAGACTTCCCCAGGATGCTCTGTAGAAGCTAATGAGCCTTTCAGACCAGCAGGCACATCAGGCCATCTGTTCAGCACACTGTGCTTCAGACCATTACATCTCAGCTGCCTGTCCCTGGGTTGAGCTGAATCTTGGGCTCTACCCCAGTTTTTGTCAAGAGGAATCCAATATTGCATGACACACCACCAGCAGGGGGAAATGCCACCAAAGCTTTTGGTACATCAGCCATATTCCAAAGCCTGTGCCTCTCCCTGGTTTTGGGGCAGGCTATTTATGTAGCCATGCCCACTATTTTCCTGTTTGCATTGCTCCAAAGTCAGCTTTCCTCCTAACATGCAGTTTAATGCTCTTACTTTAAATTTGTCTCTCACTCTGATTCCTTCTGATGTTGTTTGGAACCTTTACACTTTGCTCTTTTAATATATTTCCATGGTTTTTTCACTCAGATGAAGTACAGACTTGAGCACTCTCTGTACCATACTGTGCTGACTCTCAGACACAGAAGCTTTCTGCCAAAACAGTTGAGTGCTGGACATGGTTCTCAGGCAGTCTAAGGGGGCAGCATCTCCCAGCACAATGTCCTCAGGCCTGTGTTTATCTTGTCTATGGGAATTCTATTCTGATTTTTTTTTCTGACACCGTTGGCCAACCTTATCCTTGTTCTGTCAGTAAAACATTGCCAGAGAGATGGGCAGAAAACCAGAAAGGCCCCAGCACTGTCCTTAGGCAGCACTGCTTCTCATCCTGGGTGTCTCCAGTAGCTGTGGACATGGCACAGCAGAGGCCCAGCTGCTCCTGGCACAGAGCAGGGGGCACAATGATCTGGCTGCAAACAAGGTGCAGCTTTTGCATTGGGGTCCCCAGCAGACAGGGGACAGTCTATTACAGTCCATTATTACTGATAAATTCCTGTCATTTAGGCTATTATTAATAGAGGCTATTAGAGTGCAAGTTTTGGTTGTGCTGCCTGCAGAGCTGCCTGCTGCTGCTGACACCAAGAGGCAAGGCATTCCCCCTCTCCCCAGCTGCACGGTGCTCCATGAGCTCATTTTTAAATGGCCTCTTTTAGACCAGATTTTACCTAAATCTAAACCTTACCATCTCCTGGCTGGAGCCAAGCTCTGCTGCACTGGCTTTCCTGCTCCTTGGCAGCACATGGCCCTGAGGCCCAAGCTGGGAGCTCAGCAGAGGGTGTGCAGCCCTGGTGAGCTGTGTGTGTGTGTTTTCTCCTGTGCAGCTCAAGAGTTCATGCAAAACGAACCAGGTCTGTAGAACATCTAGCTGCATCCCATGCAGGGTGTCCCCTGTGCTCTGGTTCCCATGTGCTCATGCTGACATCAAGACCTGTATTGGCTTTTGGCTCAGTCCTCTCCACTTGCTGTCAGGGTGATGGAACACCTCTTTAAAGGTTTGTTTGTGCTTTAGAAAATTCTCCCCAAACACAGCTGGCACATTTGCCCTCATATATCCTCTCTGCAAGGGCTCTGGGTGCATGTGGTGGGATTGAGGTGGTTGATCCCACTTCCACAGCAGGCTGCAGGCACCCTGGGAGAAGAATGGGGTCCTGCTGTGGTATTCAACCCATTCAAACACACAAAGTGGGGACCCAGGAGCAGGAAACTTGTTCTTCTCACTAATAATGTCCTTGGATGGGCCGGTGCTGAAGGAGCTCAGCACTGAGGGAGCAGAACCCACACCCCTGCACTGTGCCTGCCTGGGAGCCAGGAGGACAAGAGCCAGTTTGCAGGAGCTCCCATGAGGACAGGGCTCAAGCTGCAGGCAGCAGGACCCTGCCTGCAGGCAGCCCAGAGCCTGTGCACGGCTCTGCTGGGAGCCAGCAGGCTGCCTGGCCCCGGGGCACTCTCTGGCCAGTGGTTGCTGACCTATTTACTGCTGCTCCCTCCCTGCCTGCAGCAATCCTCTGCCATGTCAGGACTTGCTTTTCCTCTGCTTTCCAGATGAAGCAAGCACATATAAATGGCTGAATAGTGCTATAGCACAAGCATTGCTCCTGCTCCTTTAGTAGCTGCTCTGAAGAGTAAACAGTGAGTGCTTCCATCCTCCAGGTTGTTTTGGTGCTTTAATCCAATATGAAGTGTCATCCTCTGTGCACACTTTGCATACCTCTCCTAGAAGAAACCTACCATATTGTCGTGGAGTCAGCTGCACCACATTTGAAATCTCCTGCTAGCTGGGCACCCAGGCCATACTGGATGGCTTGGAGTTTATGTAGGTCAGTCCCTTGGGCTGTTTTTAAATATTGAGGTGAGGATTACATTACACTGGTGCACTACCATCCATAAATCTCTCTGGGTGCCAGCCCAGGATTTCAAGCTGAGTGCCTGGCTCTCCAGGCACACCAAGCAGCCGAGAATGGGCGGGTACATGGTCAGACAAGGTGGGATTTTGACACTTTCCCCCAGATGATTGAGTTTTCCTCTTAGCTCTGTGTCCTGGTTATGTAAATATCTCTGTGTTTCTCCAAGGGTGCTAACTGTGTAGGTGTTCACAGTAATAGTGAAGTTCTGCTGTGTGCTGTTGTTGTCCAGAGGATTTCGTGGGAATACAAAGTGCTCAAGACATGGCATGAGTGGACTCAAAGTGCTGGAATTTAAATTTATTCATCTCTTTTCAATGTTCTGGAGCCTTACTGAATTTGGAGTCAGTAAAACCTCAGCAAGGCTGCATGACTTTTAGCTGCTACAATCAGCTGTTACTACCTGCTACAGTGTTGGTTTTCTTTTCTTCTGCTGCTTTGCTACCAAAAGATGCTCAATGATTTTAATTATTTATTTGCATGAGGTCCTTATGCCCAATTTCTCCACTTCACATCTCCTACTGCAGTCATCTCTTTTGCATTCTGCAGATTCTGCTCATATTTAAACATTTCTAGCAGGTTTCCAGAAGAGAGGGAAAAGCCAAGACAAAAAGCAATGGTGGTCACAGCTTGGCATTTCTGTTAGAGCTGGCTAAGCAGGAGGCAATGGCTCTGAAGCACCTTGGAGTTGTTCTGTGTGGCTGTGCTCAGGTCTGAGTGTCTTCAGAGCACTTTGCTGTGACCCCATCCTCTCTACTTCCCCATCCCTCTTCTGCTCTGCCAGAGGACAGAGCCTTCCCTGGCTGCTGGGCCCTGCAGAGTCTGTCCCAGTGGCTGCCCAAAGCTGGGCTCCAGTGCCGTGCCATGGCTGCTGTCAGGTTGCTCGTCCCTGGCTGTGACAAACTCTGCCAGGTCCCTGTGCCTGCCCACTGACTTCTGCTCACACTCTCCTGGAGGTGCCTCCGGGGCCATAGCCAGCTGCCCTGGGTGGTGTCCCAGGCTCTGTGGCAGCAGGAGCACGGCCCTGTGTCCCACAGGCACAGGCAGGCGGGGGCTGGTGGCCGTCCCGGGGCCGGGGCACGGGAGGGGACGGGCCAGGCTGCTGTGGCCGCTGCGGGCCCTGCTCCTCCCTTCGAGACCCAGGACCCTCCAGGGCTTTGGGGCCCTGACCTCGGCAGAGAGAGGATTTTGTTTTCTCTTTTGACGTGTTGTGAAGTGCCACATGCACTCGTGTGACTGTGAGGCAGAGCCCTGGCAGCTCTCCCTTTTGCAGGCTTTTCTGCAAAAAAACCCCAAACCCAAACAAGCAAAAGAGAGGAGGCTGTATTTTATTTTTATAGCAAGTTAAAACCTGTTCTAGTGAGGTGTGGGTGCTGATTATTTTTAGTTTTCAGATTTTTTAATTCTATCATTGTTGTCACTTGCAGGCCTTTAAAGACTCCATGTAACACCCCAAGATAGGGACCAGCACAAGCAACCAGAGAGTGCAGGAGAGACTTGCTGTTATTGATAATTGATGTTGAAATTGAGAAACACAATTGCATGGAGAGCATTTCACACCACATAGCAGGGCAATTGAAAGGATAACCTCCAGGATAGCAAAACTTGTTTCATGTAGAGTGGGGTTTCAAGAGAAGAAGCAAACCCTCACACATCACTTGTCAAAAGAAAGGCCTGACCTACAGCAATTGGAGGGCAGAGGGAATTAGAAGACAGACAGAGATGGAAAACTTCCTTTTCAGTCCAGAGACCAGGGAAAGGACCTGTAGGGTTAAAGAGGACAAGCAAGGGCCAGTGTCCCATGCTTGTGGAGGTGGCAGCTTCATGAGAGTCATGCCAAGCATGCTGGAAGGATCAGCTTACTCCTCACCTAAATTCAGTCCAGGGTTATTAATGAGGTGGCAAATGCAGAGTCCAGAATGACAACAAATCTATGGAGTCTTTGGAACAAAGGAAGAGTTGAAAACATGGGTCCTGCTCTCTCTTATAAACTCTTAGGGCTTTCTCCAGGGGAGATGATGGAAAACAGGCTTGGAAAATTTACCTAAGAGACTAAGATGCCAAACAGCTTAGCAAGGACAATGGTTAAATTTAACTTTAAGCACAAACACGATGGATGGATGAAGCTTCTCACCTCATGAGGAGGTGCAGTGGAGGGCAGCTGCACCAGCCCCACCTGGCTGGGGTGATGCCCAAAGCCTGGCCATGCTGCTGCTCAAGGATGAGGATAGGAGGTGTAAGGAGTGGAACTGGCCCCTGTGACAGGCATTTAATTTAGTCCTTGGCAGAAAGAGCCCTGCCAAGTAGGCACTGCCCACTGGGAGCAGCAGCCCCCTGCCCGAGCAGTGCTGTGCTCTCAGGAGCAGTGGGCACCGAGGCACTGGGGGAGAGGAAAGATGGGATCTTTTCACCTTCTCATGAAGGCACTGCTCTCCCCAGGTTTTCAATAGCAGGGAGAGAAACAACAGTTCAACACAGCCTAAACCTGTGTAGAGCACAGCAGAGCACTGCCTGGCTGCAGGAAAACCCCTAGAAATTGATGCCTGAGGAAAGGTCTGGATTTAGCATCCTCAGATGACCTCTTGTTACAAGTTCCTTGGCTATTTATAAATGCCCCCCGTAAGACTAGAGTTCAAGAATGCACTAACCTTTAGAAATTCAGAGCCAATTCACCCTCTCTGATATCTTCCTCGTGCTAGGGAATTCAGAGAGAGTATCTGCTGCATGAGGATGGTCAAGATTGGCCTCAAAAATAATTTGTTGCAACAACATGCTGAAGAATACATGAACCACTGAAGCCCCTGTTGGGCTGATAACTGTGGCAGACAGCATGCTGAAGGAAATGAAAGTGGCCTTAAACAGGAGCCTTAGCTCCTGCAGCTCCATGGGGGAAAGCTGCAGGATCAAAGGTCAATACAATCCAGAGTAGAAACCTAATGTGATGGTGGTCTGTCAACAGGTGGTCTGTCCTGAGAGCTCTTGCACACCCAGGATCACAAAACAGCTCTATCTCTTGTCTTCCTCTTCACTTGTTATTAGTGTTACAGAAAAAAACGCCAGCTCCTGTGTCTGCCAGCCTTACTGCTTTGTGACACCACCTTCAGTGTTCTTGCTTTGAATAGAAGAGTTGCACGGTGGTAAATTTCCAAAAATAGTATCTGCCACCTAGTGGTAAATGAATTTTTTTTATGGGAGATGATGTTACAGCTTGCTGGGTTAATATTGGCTTTCCAAAGGTATTTTCTCCTTGAAAACTCTCAGTATATGTTTATTATAGATTTTGGGCTAAGTTCCAAATTGTTAACAGCATGTAGGTATTAACAAAACCAAGTGACTATTTCAGTGATTTGCTTCTATTACAGAAAGGTCTCCAAGATGCTCCTACTAGCCTAGACTAGCAACTCACAGGATGTAATATGAATTCAGAATTTTCCTCAGAAAGTCATATCAGTCAATAAGTGCTCAAGAGTGAAATTTAGTTTCAGGAGCACGAGGAGCCTAATTCAGGAACAGCGTGTGAAGAGCATGTGTTAAAGGATGAGCAATAAGGATAAGAGCAGCCATAGCCAGCCCTGTGATTGCTGTGGGACTCGATGTGATCTGCAAGTCACGGGTAGAGGGGAGGTGTTGGAATATGTTTCCCTTCTGCATGCTTAGACAGCTTCTGTAGAAATCATTACAAAGAGCAAAAGTCCTGTCACAAAGGGGTTTTGGTTTTATTACTTGGTGGGTTGCTTTGTAGGAAGCTGGTCTTTCCCAGTCCATCCCCAGCCCCTATCCCTGCTGTGTGCTCTCACTGGAGGCTCCCTTGCAGCCTCCCAGGTGAGAGGGGTGGCTTAGGTTTAACCATCCTTGGCCAACACCAGCACGATCAAACTACCTGTGCATGGGCACCCTTTCAGTATATTAGGAATGTCTGTAAGAATGATGAAGAGACACTTGACACCAAGGCCTGTAGTGACTGGAGAAGCAGTTTTAAATGGAAAAAGATTAGATTTAAATGTGACATAAGGAACATTTTTTTTTTTTTTATTCTGATGGGGGTTAGACACTGTAACAGGTTGCCCAGAGCCCAGGTTGGATGGGTGCTTGAGCAGCCTGGAAGATGTTCCTGGTCATGGTAGGGGCATTAGACAAAGTCACCTTCCAAAACTATTCCATGGTTGTGTGGTTCTATATTGACCCAGCTATACACTAAGCCCATAAAGTTTAACATTTATTAACACATGTTGTTTTAAGTGGTAGCTGGATGCTGAAAGTATCCCAGAAGCAGTTAATTTCTTGCACCACACTTACATCACCAAGCTAAACTGATCCTCAGCTGATCTGCGTGTAACATGTCTGACTAAAGGAGCTTCCTCCCACCCAGAGGACAGGAGCAGGTGGTGATGGAGCCAAGGGCCTCCCCCAGCCATGGACTCAGGGCTCTGTAACCCATCCCCTGTGATTCACCACCCTCATGAGGTGAAAGTCAGCTGTGAAAGTGAGCCTGTCTGTTTGCAGGCTGTACATAAACCACTGGCTTTGTTTTCTTCAGGTGTGAGTGTTTCCAGGGGAATATTCCCTGCTGCAGCAGTGAGTGGGTGCTTTTGGCACTGGGGACCCCTCGGATGCACTGAGACACATTGATCCAGTTGGTGTGAGGGTCCTCTAGGAGTCAGGGTCCCCATAGGTGACAGCCACCAACTGCATTTCTCAAGCAGGCTAATGGCAGGCACAGCACTCCACTCTGAAGAGTTTCAGCTGGGCAGCACACCTGCACAGCAGCAGCCCACAGGTGCTCACCCTCTCCCCTGGCAGGTTAGGGAACAGCAGATTCTGTGCCAGCACAGCCTAAAACATTGAGCTCCCTGTTAGGAAAGTCTGCTGCAGGGGAGTGCATCACATGAAGAGGAGGCAGCCTTCCTCCCTCCAGCCCCAGGGGCTCATGAAACCTGAAGCAGGTGGTGCTCACTGGGGAGATGCTGGCCCAGGTGGCTGGTAAATGCAGGTATGTTCTGTTACACACCTTTCTGCAGTGGGAAGTAATGCTACTTCCCACAGGAGTGCATACCCTAGTGCTGAGCCTAGGGCAGCAAAATTAAAATTGCCTTCAAGCAATTATATGACAATTCTCCCCCTCTCCCAACATGAAAAATGTTTTCTTATTATTTTGGAGCCATTGATTCAGCAGGAAATGGCGTCATTCCCTCCTCAGCTGTTGAGTTCTACCCTAATCCCAACTCTTCTAAGAAAAAGCTCTCTGTCCTTCCACAGCTTTTCCCAACCAGGCACTCTGTGCAAGAACCAAGCCAAGGGAACAAAAGGTACGGCTTGATCTTTTGGGAAGAAAGCTCCACCCCTCAAGGTGTTTCAAGATTTTCCTCCTAGAAATACCCAAGGGCTCAAATGGAAGAGGCTGGATTGAGAGAAGTGTCCTTACAGAAATGTGACTGATCAGAAGTGGTGCCTCTCAGCCTTTAAAATCCATGAGATTGTATGCTCTGAATCCACCACCTCTAGCCCCGCCTTCAGTACCCAGCAAGTGACCAGTCATGTATGCCCAAAAATATCTGTGTTTTCCTGATGGCACTCCCATTTTTGCCCACCAAACCCCTTCAAAATGAGGCTCACACAACCTGCTCAGTATGCTGCTTTCTTTAATGGAAGAGGTAAGAGAAGCTCTGACACAGATCCAAATGTCATGAAGAGAAGGCTTGATGCAAAGGAATGGCCTGGCTGGTTTGGTTTCCTGCTGCAGCTCATTAAGGGCAGAGGTAAGGGCAGCACTTGGGTGGCGGGAGGCACTTGGATTCCACGGAGTATGTCACCTCCTTGTCACACACCCCTGGCGGTAGGCAGAATTCCTTCACGAACCTTTTGTAGTTACTGGTCTTTGCCAGGGGGGTGTTGCACTCCATCTTGCGCTCCGCTGACACCGTCACCTTCCCGTCCTTCACCGTCACCGTGATGTCTTTGGGGTCAAAACCCTTCACATCGATCAAAGCCAAGTTCTGACCACTGCACGAGTTCAGCATCATGCCAAGTCTTTTCGTTCTGGAATTAAAACAAGAGGTGGATCTTTACTTTCCCGTATCCCTTTCAATCTATTTCTCCAAAATGGCTATTTCGCTCCCACCCTAGTTACCTGTATCAACCTTTGCTCCCGACAGCAATGTCAGACCTGCCTTCATCCTACCCCAAAGGCAGCCAGTGTCAGTGGAAAGCAGGCAGCTCTCTCTTACCTGTCGTTTTTCACAGCGACGCACCGTCTCCGGAAGCAGGGGCTGGGCAGGGAGCAGCAGGAGAGGACGCAGCGGTTCATGCGGGCCGTGCACAGCCTGTCCCGGAGCAGCTGCAGCCGCAGGTCCAGCAGCCTCATCTGCCTGTTGATTTGCCGCAGGTTCTGCATGCTGTCCTCCTGGAAGTAACAGTGCGCCATTGTCAGGCTGGAAGTGTGTCAGGGCAAGAGCGATCTGGAGTGCCCCGAGAGCTTCATCTGCTGCCGAGCCTGGGGCAGCGCTGCCGTTGTTGCCGCGGCCTCCCGGCGCTGCCTCACGGCTCCGCGTGCCGGGCCGCCACCGTTCCGCCGTCACCATGGCAACAACGGCCGGGCCCGCGCTCAGCCCAGGGCCTGCAGCGGCCGGCCCGGCCCGGGATGGACACGGCAGGGACAGGCTGGGGATGGACACGGCAGGGACAGGCTGGGAATGGACACGGCAGGGACAGGCCGGGGATGGACACGGCAGGGACAGGCCGGGGATGGACACGGTAGGGACAGGCCGGGGATGGACACGGCAGGGACATGGCAGGGATGGACACGGCGGCAGGGACAGGCCGGGGATGGACACGGCGGCAGGGACAGGCCGGGGATGGACACGGCAGGGACAGGCTGGGGATGGACACAGCAGGGACAGGCCGGGAATGGACACGGCAGGGACAAGCTGGGGATGGACACGGCAGGGACAGGCCGGAGATGGGCACGGCAGGGACAGGCCGGGGATGGACACGGCAGGGACAGGCCGGGAATGGACACGGCAGGGACAGGCTGGGGATGGACACAGCAGGGACAGGCCGGGAATGGACACGGCAGGGACAGGCCGGGAATGGACACGGCAGGGACAAGCTGGGGATAGACACGGCAGGGACAGGCCGGAGATGGGCACAGCAGGGACAGGCCGGGGATGGGCACGGCAGGGACAGGCCGGAGATGGGCACGGCAGGGACAGGCCGGGGATGGACACGGCAGGGACAGGCTGGGAATGGACACGGCAGGGACATGGCAGGGATGGACACGGCGGCAGGGACAGGCCGGGGATGGACACGGCGGCAGGGACAGGCGGGGAATGGACACGGCAGGGACAGGCTGGGGATGGACACAGCAGGGACAGGCCGGGGATGGACACAGCAGGGACATGGCAGGGCTGGACACGGCAGGGACAGGCCGGGGATGGACACAGCAGCAGAGCATATGTGCAGTGGCTGGGCTGCAGAGCCCCCATGGGCCTTGGGGAGCACAACTTGCATGCAATTTTGCACACAGTGTTGCTTCAGTGTGCCTGCCCAAAATTCCCACCAATGATACTGACCATCGGCTTCCATCCCATCACCTCTGACAAGTGCTGGAGCCCAAGACATGAAACATACTCCCTGAGGCTGGCCTGTGACACAAAAGTTAATTCCAGGCTCAGCAGCACCAACACCCTTGTCTCTCAGGCATCTGCCCAGTGGCAAGCCAGATGATGTGTTATTTTCCCAAGGTGAAATATGAATTTGGCTTATCAAAAAATCAAAAGAGCCATATTATTTTATATTTTTATATTTTATATTATTTTATATTGAATGATAGCCTCATCCATAAAAAGCAATAAATTGCTTTGTGCTTTATTACTCATAAAGGGCATCACTTTTTTGGTCTGAAGACAAATCTTTTATTTAAAAGCTGATTTCAAAGGCTGCCAGCATGTGAAGTGTCCCTCCTGTGTGGAGCGTGCACACCCCTCTGATGGCACTACTTTGTCTTTAAAACTCTGACACGCTCTATTCTCTTCAGCTCTACATGAAAGAGTCCTTCAGGAGGTCTCTCTTGCCTGCTGAGCCTGAACCCTTCATTTCCCGGAGGGGGTTTTGTTTGCCAAGCCCAGTCTGAAGAGATGAGGTCTGGAGCAGATCACTTGAACTGAGCTGATCACTCTAATCAAGCTCAGTCTCCCTTCTGATACACGAGTAGGGACCACAAGTGCCCTGCAGAGCAAAGATGCTGAACACAAGGGTGTGTATCAAAACAAAACTTCTGCAGGGAAAGCAACAGCTCAAAAAATAACTTGAAGTTAACCTTCCTGGTACGTGAAACTGGGGTGTTGAGGATTTGCCATTGTGCCCCAAAGGAGATTGAGGAGGGTCTGCAGGCAGTGGGTTGCTGGATCCTTTGGGATGCATGTTTATGCCAAGGGATGTGAGCTTTTCCCCACAGGCATGCTCATCCAGGGAGACTGTCCCCAGAGCAGGGGAGCATCGGCATGGGCTGCAAGCAGAGCACTGAGCAGAGGGACCTGCAGGCAAAATAACCCTGGGGGGGCATCACCACATACCATACACAGGATAAGCAGGTGTGTGTGGACACAAATCAACCAAGCAGGTGCTGGCCAAACTCTGCTCTCCTCCACTGCCCCCTTTCCCACCATCATCACAGGCAGAAGGGCAGTACCCAGCAGTGCTGTTGGCTTGCATTGCCTTGGGAGCAGTGTGTGCTTTGCCTTGTCTCACTGCGTCCCAAAACCTCCCAGGAAATCCTGAAGTTGGATGAAACACTGTGCCCACTGTGGAATTAATTAATCCAGGGATGACAACACTGGTTTATAGAGACTTCCCAAAACACCCCTGTGTGGAGCTCCTCATCCCCAAGGACTCTCTCACACCAGCCACATACCTGCACTTGTGTTTGCAAGCAGTGTTTAAAAAACATAAAAGCCTATCTACAGGCAGGATATTTTTGTAATGCTCTGAAAAAAGGGCTATAGCTTTTAAAACAATGGAAATATAGAGCTCTGAAAGTAATTTGTAGCCTTGTTTTCCATTACTGCAGCAGCTAAGCAATGTTGGTAAAGAGCTTTTTTTCATGCTTCTATTACTGTTTTTTGTTACTCCCACACACTTTAAACTTTTGGTCTTCTGCTGCAAATTGTTCACTTTGCACATATAAGAGATGGATGAGTGGCTAGACTAGACAATAATTATGTTTCATCTTATATTTTATGAAATTTCTATAAAGATCTGCGTGGCAGTCATCCTCAGTGTGACTTCCTAGAGGCTGAGCAGAAGTGGGAACCTGCTATGGCTGACAAGCAACTCTCTTGGTCATATGTACTTGGAAAGAGCTTTGGAAGGTGGTTCCTGCCTCCTTCTACCGCTTAGCACTGTTTGCAGATTACAGCAGCTGAGTATTACAAATTTAATTTCAGAGTTCTCAGACATATGTGGTCATTTCCAGTAGTGCCTCCAGAGTGCTTCCAGTCTGTGGATGTAATTTTTAGGAAAGGGGCCCTCAAAAGCATTCAGAGAAGAAGGGCTGATCTGTCTCTCTTGGCAAATGAGGATGGGTTGCCTGGTATCCCTTGACAGGCTTTCACTCCCTTTGGGTGCTGGCAGCACACAGAAACCCATGCTCTTAACAGTTCCAAGGAGTCAGATCCCACCTCGGGCTGGTACATGAAAGCCAAAAACTGTGAACAATAAAAATCCCTGAATTACAGCGATTTCTGAAAATATGTGACTGTAATAAAGGGCTGGGCTCCTGACTCATGAGAAGCTATTTGATTTACAGAAACAGCTCTCTCCTGAGGCAGGCTGATCTGCCATGTGTTAAACAAGCATTTCTTGATAGGCTGCTTCCCACAGCCACAGCCGTGTCCTCCACTTCCTCCCCGGCTCCCCTACATCAACATCAGCGTGCTGTCCTGGGCTGGAGCAGCCTCAGAGGAGGGTGGGATGGATGGCTGAGCCAGGCCATGAGGATCAGGCTGGGAAACATCACCCACTGTGAGTAATCCTGCTGCTCCTGCCTCTGGGACGTATCAGGAAGAGAGTTGTACTGCAGGAAGGTGAGCTGCTCTGTAATTATTTCCTGTGAGCTGTGGCACAGCTTGCCTGCCCTTCTGGGCACGGAGGGGTAATTACGGGCCCACACTAGAGGAATAAGCAGCCTCGTGCATGTGACTTGGACAATGTCACCACTGTGGAGCTGGGGATTCTCAGGCACAGGGAAGTGGCACTCACATTTCTGTGGGTCTGCCTAGCTGGCCCCACTTGAAAGGAGCACCAAACACTTCCTGGAAGGTAGATGGACGAATAAGAATTGTTTTGAGTATAGCTCAACTCCACATTGAGGGTGTGCTGTCTCATTTCAAGAACCAACTCAGCTCTATTTCCCTAGGGGAAGGAGGGACTTCTGGCACACAGTGTGTTACTGCAGCTGCTGGTAGGGTAGTTCCAGTACTCCTTCTGGTAGAGAGGAACTCTTGGTGTTTCTCTTTCACTGCAAGTCAGCTGGTGCTGTAAATGCAATGTGGAGTTGCTGGTGGCATGCTGGTATGTGGGTGCTGCATGTTACTGGGACATGGAGAATCAGCAGGGTAACACCACTGTGGTTTCAGCTTTAACAAGTCCCTGCCCAGTGAACCTAAGGTGAATTTTGATTTCTATGAAGACCAAGCACCATGTTTGGGGATATTAAGCAAGGGAGTCCACTAATGAGCCTAACTTGCAAGTGCTGCTTTGAAATTGTCTTTACTAATCAATGGAATAGGAAATCCTCCTGTTTTGTATCTGCTGCAGTCCCAGGGAGTCTGCACAGTCAGCTCTGACCTGGCATGAGGAGGAGGATGAAGGAGAACATGTGCTACAGCATCCATGTCTGATCCAGCCCTTGTCAGTCTCACAGGTTGTCTTGAACCCACTCCCACAGTGACCTCAAAGACAACAGCTCAACACAGACAAGTCAAACACAGTATAGATTCTTTGGCTCCTTAAGCATCCTTGGCTGTCAAGGCCTTTCTGATACCCATGAAGCTGAGAAGTTTCTCAAATGTAAAAACAGAATGGAGCAATGGAATCTGGCAGATGTCCTTCATTGCTTACGGTCAGGTGTAACTCTCTCCCCTTGTTCACAGCCCAGAGCCAGGGACCTCTCCACTCTGAGTCCACTGAGTTCACAGACCCCAGTGAAACACTGGGGAGTCCACAGAGAAGGATTTGAAAATACTCCATATGACCTGAAACTCAAAAAAAAGCTCCTAAAAAAAGTCCTCAAAAAACACCCCCCACAACCTGACCAAACAAAAACCCCAACCCTAAACCTCCAAAACCCCAAAATCTAACTCCCAGGGCTGAAAGCACTGCTATCTTCTTTGCCCTTTCAAATACAATTCCTGAATTAACCATTCTGACAAGGTTTCTCTTGGTCTCTTTTGAGCAAGAGCACATCAAGTTCAGCAAGTACAGGTCAATTCAGAGTGTGGTCAACATATTTTCAATACCAGGTTTTGACAGTGTCTGAAGCACTGATTTACAGGTATCAGGCAGAATCCCTTAACATCCCAATCACCTTCTTAAGTGGGGTATAAGGATATCACTTGAAGCTGAGTCTGGACCAACCCTCAGAAGAAATCCAGGTGTTGTTTAACTGAGAGTGCAATTGCATACAGAGCACTGTAGCCACACACTGCACTCAGGTAAGCATGTGCTCAAATGGATAATAATGATCATTTTCCTCCTCCTCTCATTTCCATATGGAACAGAAGCAATTAGCCATGTAACTGTGCCCCTAGGTCCAGGCAAGTATTTCTGAAAGGCTTGGAGCAGACCCAGGTGTCAGGCTCCAGCTCAGCCTCCTGCTCCTTGGAGTGGCATTGACTTCCAGTATGAACGTGTGGAATTAACTCCTGGGATAGTATTTCTGGATTGACAACACACTATTTATGTAAACGAGACATCCTTTGATATTCTCTTGGTTTTACCAACATATTTAACACTTTTTAACATTCATAGGAAAAAACACTCATGCTATATCAATAACTGCTTTTTATACCTTTCCCCAAGGGATTCTTCCTCCACTTGAAACCCATAATGGAGCAGTTGAATTCCTTCAATTCAGATTTAAATTATTCATTAATATTTTGCACTGACTCCTCAAGCTACTGCTCAGACGCACTGATGCTGAGTCAACTTTAAAAAAAAAAAGAGTTGTCTTTTCCTTGTTTTCCTAGCACTGTCCTAACATGTCTTCCTACTAAATAACATTCCTGCATTATCCTGGGGTCTCTCCCACTCCTGCTCTCCCACTGGCACACAGTGGTGGGGACCTGAGAGGCAGGACTATATTTTGTTACACCTAAGTGAATAAATGTCCTTCTCCCTAACAAGGTCTGCTCTAAACAGGCCAGGTGGAAGAAAAGCAAGGGGGTACCCTTCCCTTTAGCAGCAAACTGGTTAATCAATTCCTCACCTGCTCATGGTATTATTCACTCTAGCTGTGCCTGTTTGAATGTAATTAAAGCAGTGACAGGTCTTTCCCCAGCATACTTCAGGGCACCACACTACCCAGCATCATTGCTAAAGATGCTTTGTCCCATGTGCACACAGGATCTTGACTAAAACACCCTGCAGCACCATACCACGGAGAGCAGAAGCCCATCAGTGGAATGTCAGTGGTGCTAATTCACACGAGGGCCTGGCCTTGCCAGCCCTGCCATTGCTCCTGCACTGGTGGGGCAGTGCAGACTGCTGGCCTTGCAGCAGCTGCTTGCCACCCTGCATGAGGAGTGATGCTGTGGGAGAGCTCCTCACTCCCTCCAAGCCAGTCCCTCTTCCCAAAGGTAGTATCTGAAAGCTGCTGCAATGCTTAAGGGGAGCAGCCTGCTGATAAATCGATTTTTTTTCTGTCTGTCACCACCAGAGTAATTTCTAGGACTCCTTAACACCTTTCTGTAACAAAATGAGGAAGACTGCAGCAGTTTTCAGGCCCTAAAGCTGCTCTGAAAATCCCCTCACTTCAGGTTTTGTTTTCAGCCAACATTACTATATTCCTACTGTTCCCATTTAGTGCAAATAGCTCAGCTAACTGAGCACCCAGAAGAGATGTAAATTGTGGAGCAGCTGAAAATGGTAATTATTCGTGCTTTCCAGTCCTCAGAGGTATGAACAAGGTGAATGGTATTAGCCAGCCATGTACAACACCCCGGGTACAAACCCACATCTGTGAGCAAGTGCCAAGAGCCACTGGTGCCTGTGGAGTTCAGTGTGTAATGTATCTACTGGCTCTTGTTCTTCCATTGTAGGTATCTTGTCCACCTAAGTGCAAACAAAAAGTTCTTTGCTACAAAATCTGCATTCTATGTTGTTAGTCAATAGTCTGACATCTGCTTCTGTCCAGGAGAGTCCTCTACAGAAGAAACACAGTTTTGCTGCAGGGGTAGAAATCAATGTGCTAGTTGTCTCAGTTTGAAAAGACAGGTGTCTGCTAAGGAAGACAGGAGTCTACCTTGAAATGGAAAATGTAAACCCCCTCCCTGCAAATTATTATAATTTTGAAATTAATTTGGTCTCAGGCAAAGATGTGGGAATAGGAATAACAGTTCTTTATTAGGAAAATTAAAATCAAAATGCAGTAGTACAAAAAAACCAACCAACCAAAAAAAACCTACTGACAGAGTCAGTATATAACCTGACACCCTGTTGGTCAGGGTGTTGGTAGCAGTCTGATTAAATGGTGGCTGCAGTCCTCCTGGAGTGACAAATGCAGTTCTGTTGAAGCAGGGATTCTGCAGAATCAGGGTACAGTTCTCTGAAGGTCCAGTGGTAGTGCAGACGGTTCAGTCTTCCTCTGGGAATCCTGTGGAAAAGGCTGAAGGTGGTGTTCTAAATCTCAGGTTATATCCAGTTAGGAATTCTTGGCTCTTCCCCCTGGGCAGAGCATCTCACAATGGGATGATGTGATTTTGTCAGTCATGCAGTGGCACTCAATGGCCCATTAACAGAAGCTATCCCCCTGGAGGGAGGATGGTGGGGAAGACAAAGAGCACTGCCCTACCTGGCTTTAACAGATGATAACAGAATACATACTTTCAGTTACATCTTGCATTGCAGCCTAAGGCACTAGTGCAATATGAGAGAGCTCTCATTTAACAAGAACTCTCTCATTTCTTCAACATCCATGTTCTCTTCAAAAGAAAACAGTTTGCATGTGCTTTTTGTTTTCTCTTCTAAAAGATGAAGGTAAGGCCTACCCACTTGTCAGAGATGAGTTCATGTTATTTGAGCAGTAACAGCAGACCTTTACCTTTCCATCAGTGTGCTTCAGAAAGTACTCTCCCAAAAGATGGTATTGGCAATTGGTGCTGCTGCCCTGGAAGGTGACTCTGAGCATCCAGGAGGATGTGAATGAGAATTCCCTTTGTGGCAGGTTTGCTGGACGTTTTGCAGCATCACTGAGTGCAGGGGGAGACTTGTCCATCAGCAGAGATCCTTGAGACTTATGCAAGAATGGTCAGAGCTGTGTGAGATGTCACATCTTCCTGGGAGAGGTGATTATTTCATACCTCCTTTCATTCCAAATTTGGAATGTAATAGAAATATCAAAACTAAGCTTCTTGAAGTCTTTTGTTTACATCCTGGTGTTTGGATGTTTTATGGGATTCATATAAAATCAAAAATATTAAAAGCCCTTGATAATGCTGTCAAAGCTTCAGCGAAATCAGTGATTATGTGAAACATTGCCACTCTTGTCTGTTCTGCTAGGAAGAAAAAAAAAAGTCTTCTTGAATAAGAAATTAATTACCAATTAAATTTATGCCATTCATCAACATCAGCTGTACACTCCAGGCAGTGTCTTCCTTTGGCAGCCAGGTACCACCACCAGCTTCCCATCATTTCTGTGACAGCTTTTCTCCACACAGATGGAACAAGGCATGGGCTCTTGTGCTGACAAGAAAACCCCAATCCTATTTTGCCTTCCTTTTCATTCTTCCCTATTTTAAAGGGTGATGAGCAGTTCTTGTTTGCAGTGAGGATCTCCTTGGCAAGCTGCAGCAACAGCAGTGGCCCAGAAGAATGAGCTGGGAGCTTACAGGTCCTACCTCACAGCACTAAGTATGGTGAAACAGGAGGTGTGCCAGCCTTGCTTTCTTCTGTAAATCTATCCTAGGGTCTCAGAGGTTTTATCTACAGTATACTCAGAGCAGAGGCAAATAAGGCTGGTGGCTAAATTCCAAGGGCTTCTGTTATCTTGTTTCTGCAGTGGTTTAGGGCCCCTTACAGGGATGTGAACATCTACCTGAAAATACATCCTGATGTGCCACTCTACAAGAGTTGTTTAACCACTTAAGTACCGTGAAATAAAAAGTTCCTCAATTTTGAAAAAAATTTGTCTTTTCTTCTGTATTTTTTCTCTTTTCAATTGCTGGTTTCCAATCTGGAGAACACCTGGAGATTACCCAAGGCTTGTTGAATCAATTTTTAGCCTCTGTGAGTAATTATAAAATTAAATAGTTTAAGAAGAAAAGATGGAAAAATTCTTTTTTGAGAGGAAAAATGAATTAGCCTTGGAGCTTGGTGTCCTCTCCCAAGAAACTTGTGAAGTGTGTCTTACAATGTGGGAACAGCAATTTGATTGTATTATAAAACAGACTGGAAAAATGCACAAATCAGACTGACAGGCACTTCCAGTCAGCAGTGATTACAAAAACTCCAGCTCACAGCATGAGCCCTCTCTAATCACATTCAGGGGGTTCTATTTTTGAAAGGGATCAAAGATCTGACAAAAACATTCTCACCATCTCCATTTTAGAAGAATTCTGAATCACTCCATATGCCACGGTGTAAAATTTCAATTCTTTCCCTCCTCCTTTGGCAACACTGCTAGGGTGTGAGACAGGGTCAGACAGTAACTACTTGTATGACTGAGGAGTTTAAAGTTAAGCCTGAGCTTTGATGAACTGTAACAATCACACCCTATTTCAGAAGCACTGATCTCTGAGATGGCCCAGATGCTTTGCACCTCCCAGGCTCAGGTCTGTGAGGGAAGAGGCAATTACCTGTGCACAAGGATGTTGTGGTGATGAGCAAGGCTTAGGTGTGCTCCAGAATCCTGCCTCTAACAGTCCTGCCTGTGCTGGATACTTTGGGGAAGACTCCTTCTCATTTCCAGCTGGAGCCATGGTGCTGCCATAGCATGTCCTGATGGGAGGCTCCAGTGGACACCAGTAGGCTGCACAGGGCTGTGCCTGCTCACTTGGTGTTACTGCATCACCTTTTCCTTTGTGTCACACCAGCCTTTGGGCTTGCCTTTCCTGTTTCTCCTCACTACTCAGCTGTCCTGCATCTGAGCAAGACCTGCCCAGGTCCTGCCTGCTCTGCACCAGTCTTAGGCCCATGGCTGTGGTGAGCACAGACAGCAAGAGATGTAGTCACACATTAACTGGTGTGGCTGAGGAGATGATTCATGGGAGGAGCACATCCTTGCTTCAGGGCAGCTGTGCCTACCAGAGGGGCAGGATGGACAGCACAGCTGTGAGGGTGCCTGCTTCAGTCACCCAGGACAAGGGGAACCTGCATCTCCCCACCCCCATCTAGGGTGGCTCTGCCTTCAGAACAAGGAAAGCTGAAGGCTCCCCAGCTGCAGTCAGCAGGCACCTTGATGGGCTCCAGCCTCTTCAAACCTCTTCAAACCTCTAGCAAACACATCCACTTCCCTCTAAATTTTCACTGCAGCTGACAAAGGAGAGGGGTGCTGCTAGGACATGGCTATTCCCATCAGCAGCTATCCAGCTGAGTCCCTTGGGTCCTTGTTTTCCTTACCTTGCCATAAGGAAGGTGCAGGGAACTCCCTCAGGTGTGGATGTCACTGCTGTAAAAGCCTGTGACGTGGGTGTGGGTGCTACTTTCTGAGTCACCAAGTGTGGAATCTGAGTCTTTGGATGAGAGCTTGCTCCAGTAACACCACTGGAACTGCTTTCTGTGCATGCACATAATCCTTTCTGAAATGCAGAAAAACCTTCTTTGAACCAAGAAAGCTCCAGATGTTACTATAGCTCTTACAGTTTTCTTGCTCCAGAAACTAAAGGCTTTTCTTTAAATTAACAGCTGAGTTCCTGGCCTTACACACTGCTTTGAGCCCTCCCTCCCACAGCGTCTCACAGGGACACAGCTCAAAAGACTGCTAGACCATCAAGTACAGAGCTAGTCTATACCTGTCAGGAACATACTGTGCTGATTCCATACATTAGTTATATGCTGTGTAAAAAAACATTTCCTAAGAGATTTTTTTTTTTTTAAGTTAAACTGAAGATCTGGATCTTTTTTATGTGTCAACAAACTAGATAGACCAGAATGGAAGATCCTGTAAGAGCCATACTTCATGTATCAGTATTTCATATCAGCATCACATCTTCTCTGTAGCACCTTCTTTGTTGTGGAAAGAATCCTGTTGTTATAAAAGGAATCTTTCTTTGAAGGAGTACCTTCAGGTTTAACATGTATTTCTTATTTCTCCTAATTTATTGCTTATCTTTGAAGGAGCAGGAAATCACCTTGTCCACCTTTTGAGTGCTAATGGCTTGTAGCAAGATGTTTCATCAGGTGGGCAGGGAGGAGTGCAGAATGAACACAGGAGTTTGCTGGTGACACGCCTTCAGGGGGTTCCCACACAAAGGGAATTTCACAGCCTAGAAATTTCACAGCTCTGGTCATTGTGCTCACAGCAGCCATTCCTCCATCACTGTACCTCACATCACCCATTTTTGCAAAATGCTACCAAGGAAGTGTGCAGACAAGCAATCCTTAGCAACCCCTGATGGACACTGTCTGTCTAAATTCCAGTCATGAGCTGCACTGACAGATGACTTCATGATGAAAGAAAAACCTGGTCCCTGTTGATTCCCCAATCTTTTACCTACCAGTTTCCTCATAGAAATGGGCTTAAATGGTTAAACTATGAAGTACCCATACAAAAGAAATCAAGTGTTAAAAGGATTAAGATACCATCCTTAAGATTTCATCACAATTACAACTCCTTGGTATGAAACTGGGGTTTTAGCATGTGCAGGCTGACATTGTAGACCTGCAGTTGCAACATTTTTGATTGATGCACCTCAGCTTTCTGAAGCATCCCCATGCAGAGAACGCACCTGAGCTGGCAGTGTGCCTGCAGGAAATCTCTGCTGGCAAAGCCACCATGCAGGTCAGTGCAGAAGCAAAGTGACTCCGTGGCTGTGCCTGCAGAGGGCTAGTCTAGCTTACAGTTTACCTTCTTGAAATCTCAGCATGGGCAAGGTTGGAGCTCACAGAAGCAAAGATCTTTGCTAAGAACCTAATTAAGATGAGTGCAGTCGGGGCAGACCTTGTCTGGACACAGAAGTCAGAGTTTCAGCGTTACTGTGGACAAGACCTTAGTGTTGAGTCTTCAGAGATGGTTCTGGGAGCAGCTTACAGTCCCCTGAAGCTGCACTGACCTAAAATGAGCTGTAAGGCCTTTCCTGGTGCTGCATTTATATAAATCAAGGTGTGCTACAATTTTACACCCCTGCTTTTAGGAAATGCCAGGCTGGCAGGTTGTGACAACTCTCTTATAGGTGCCTGTGCTGCAAAACTTTTCCAGAGCACCATAGAGGTTTTGTAGCAACTTCCTTCCAAGGTCTTGGTGCTCAGTTATGTTGTTTGCCATCATAAAACAGTGTTTCTGCCTATTTAAAGTAGTTCAGTTTTTTTAAGCTGGCCAGGCATTGGCAGTACAGCAGCAGTGTCTGATTTATATCCTTTTCAGCTTTCTATCCTTATATTCTTTTCCTCCAAAACTAACAAAACGTGAACCAATGTAAGTGGGTTTCAAGCTTTTTTTTTTTTAATTTACTTCAGCCCATTGCTTAAATAGAAAAACTAAGCAATAGATAAACTCCAAATTCAAAACAGAAAATCCAAGTTTAAAAACAAATATACACAGCAGCAATGTATTCTCTGATCTCTGCATCTCTTACATAGCTCCTCTGGCATATCAAAACCAACAGATGTTGATCATGTGCTTTGGACAACTCTTTCCAAATACATGAGACACATCACATTTTTGAGCCAAAAATGCTCTTAAGGACAAGCAAAACCAAAGTAGCTAAACTGAGATAACCTTTGTGTGCACACATGTGTACCCAGTTTGAAAATGGTCATAGGTTTTAAGCCTGTAAACTCACCAATAGTGTCCAGGTTTGAATGTATTGAAGTGTTTATTCAGTATTGCTGGTTGAGACAGGCAGCTTCTGACAGGCAGCTTGAAATGACATCTTTAACTAAAAAGAAAGTGAGGGAGCAATTTGGTGAGTGGAGAAAACTTTAAAGGGTTTGGGTATAAGAGGGTGCAAGAGAGAAACCCAGATTACTTCTGTGTCCTGGAGCAGCACTGAGATGTTGGTTCCTGAAGTAATTCACTACAGAAACACATATTCTGGTGTTTTCCTTGAAACCTGCACTGCTCTGTAAGCTCTCACAGAGAGCCATGAATAACTAGCACTGTATGATTCTATTGCGTGATTCTATGAACTGGAGTGCAGGAGGAAATGTGGATTCAAGTCCTCCTATACTGAAGCCAGAGTCCCTCCTGCCCTCCCCAGGATCCACCCCTGCCTGATGCTGAACAAATCGAATATTCCCAGGGCATGGCATCCCACATGAGCATGACTGAGGCACAAACCCAGGCCTTCCAAAACTGCCCAATGTGAACTCTCTCCCTCTTTCCCTGGGCTTGGCTGCCACTATTTTAACCCATCATCAGGCACCTCCATGAGAGATCAGCTGCACTTACATCCTTGTGCATGTTGGGGATTTGCCTGCTCTTGCCATTTGCCAAACTTTACTCTATAAAATACTGGATTTGTTGCTGAGCACTAGTGCTTGCACCAGTGTGGCTATGTCAGCTGTTGGCATCAGTTGCAGAGACCAGGGCAAACTTCCAGAGCAGATCAGACCTTGGATTTCTATCAAAACTCATCTATTCCTGACTGAGAGTTATTCCCACCACCTTTATAGCTGGGTAGGATAATGAGCCATTGAACCCACAAATTAGCACAACATGGAGTTCTTTTAATAGCTTTCCTCTACAGAAAGTCGAGGCTGCTAGTGCATCTTGTGTATACAAGCCAGGCCAGCAAGCTAGAGGACTTATAGCTGACAGTGTCAATTGTTTTTAAAGTGTTACTGCAGTGCTGGCATTTGAAAAACAATTTAATATTTCTCCCATGACAGTCACTTCAAATATTCTGGAAACAACCCGTATGAAACCACAGATGACAGTTACAAGATTTGTCTTTTCTGAGATCTCCAGACCGGGTTTGTGTACAGCTTGTGCTGGGCAGGAGTCTGAGGTGAACAATGCAGCAAACACAGCTCTTCCATCCACCTAAATCCACTTGGCACTGGGGGTGTGCAGGGGGTGAGCCTCACACCTCAGGCCCTGCCACAGGAGCGTTGTAATTCAAGAGCACAAGGGCTGGAAGGAATTCACGCAGAGCTGCAGCAGCAGCGCTCCTTCTGAAGCAAGCTGCAGCACCAAGGGTTAACACTCTGCTGCCTGCCTCACAAATCTGCATAATGCCTTGCTTTGGCAGCTCATTTGCATAATTTTAAATTACTCTTTTGTATGGAAAATAAAATCTAAAACATAGGTTCAGACATAAGTGGTAGATACTAATGTTTCATATGCTAAGAAGGCTTGGTTAAGTCTATTTGTCTGAACTCGACAATAGAGGTTGTAAAAATAATTTTAACAGAGAGATGTTGTTTCTTTATTGCACAGCCTTGAGTGCTATTTTGACTTCCTAAATAAGGTCTAATGTGCTCACCCACCCCTCACTGAGGGGATGAAGCTTGCCTACACACGCTCAGACTCTCTGGCTCTCCAGAGGGCTCTGCAGCTCCATCCTTTGCGGGGGGGCCCAGCCCACCCCTCTCATTAAACTGCAGAAACAACGCAGCAGCTGGAGACTGAATCCCTGTCATCAGCACATCCTTACCAGGGATGGGCTTCCAGGCTGGGGCTGTGTACTCAGAGGTGTGGACACACGATGAGCTCCATGTCCCACCTCCCACTGCCAGGAGGGATTCAGCTTAAGAGAGGATGGATACCTACATTTCCTCAGATGAATCACACTCCCAGCTCATTGACTGCCATAACTAAGTCTCCAGTGTGGGAGATTAGACACCTAAATTCAGGTATCTGTTTTCTGGATCTGATTCCCACTCCAAATACAGCTGACAGCCTGTGAGGTGGTCTTTGTGGGCAGAGCCCCATACCTCTCAGTTATGGTCTCCCTCATGCTGGGAGACAGATACAAAGCACAGTGTCTTTACTCTCCATGATGTGTTTCAGTGTAGGAAAAGGGGCTGTTAGCCTGCACTGGCACTTCAGTGTGTTTTAAATCATAGCTTATCAGAACAGCAGAATAAATCCTAGGAAATAGAAAGCCAAATGGATAAGCTGTCTGTCATGACTGAAGCCTATTTGAACTCCTGCCCTAGTGCCTTACATACTATAAACTTCTGTACATTCCTCAGGCAAAAGCCTGTAGCTTGTGCATTAAAATTGAACAGCATTTCTAAATGAGACATCCCGAACCAATGTATTTGTGCTCTTGCCTCAGTAGTCCCAAAAGCTAGGTGACACAAGAAGACATTTCCCAATGGACATCAGCAGTGTGCCCAGCAGGCATTCTGCCCAGAGGAGCAGCCAAGGAGTTCCCTGCCAGCTGGAAGGCATGGTGACAGGGAAAACTTCAGGCAAATTTAGCTGGGTCTAGGTAGGTTGTACAAAGTGTACGGGGGTAAAGGCCAAGTGTGAGTACGTAATCATGAGTGAACAGATCTGCCAAATCCTAACAAGTTTATACCTGGCTTACCTGGCAAATTCAATCTCTGTAGTTTCCTGCAAGTGATAATATATTGACTGCCCTCCTTCAGATTCTAGTGGCATTACAGTTTTCATGAAAATGTTTCAAAGATGACTTAGGGCCATATTTCTTCTCCTTTCCCATTTTGCAATACCTAAACCTTTTACTTGACACTTTTGTTAAAAAATAGACAATATATTAAATATTTAAGCCCCAATAATTAAAGTCCCAGTTCACAGGAAAAGGCAAGTGAAACTACCTGTATGTTCAGTTAGTAGCAAGTAATTCTGAATGTGCAAATCTGCCTGCAGTTTCATGTCAACTACCTGCCTACAGAAATATGCTCACCAGCACATATGCAGGCAGTGTTGCAATTGCTGTTATTCACAATAAAATGCTCAGCCATCAGTTAACTGTGTACCTTTCCTCTTAACTGCAATGGAAGAAAAAACTTTCACACTACTTATTAATATTTTTTTCCTCCATTGGTTTCAGTGAAGCTAAATGTTGACTGCCAAAGCAGTTCCCAGCACAGTCTTTGTGTGCTGCATTTCCTATTGACCACTGTCTCTACTGCAGTTTTTTTTCTGCCTTTCAGTAGTACTGAAGCACCATGACCATAAAAACCCTGTTTTGTGGGATTCCCAAATGTTAGAGCTACCTCTCTTCACATGAATTTAACATCTACTTTTTTTTTTGACATTTAATCACTTCTGTGACTGGTTGCAAGACCCACTGCAACTGTGTCGTCATCTAGGGAAGATGCTATAGGGACATGGAAGAACAGCAAAAAACAACCATCCTGTTCTATGTGGATGTCCTTAGTGATTGAAAGGGGGAAAAAAAAAAGAAGAAAAAAGCTCATAAGATTTTTAGCAGAAGGTGCAATCATCCCTGGAAGCAAAACTCATCCTTTAAAGAGAATGGGCTGTGTTTGACACTTTGCCTGCACCTCCTGATGGGAACCTCCAACTGCTGAAATATGGCAGAGATATTTCAGAAGGGATGGTGGATTTGTAGCCTCTGTGTACACTCCTTTTGCCAGGCCAAATTTCTCCTGAACTGTTCTGGCTGTTTATAAGCCACTTCTCAAATGACACAGCCTCTGGTTTGCTTCAAGTGCCAGCTGTAAACGGGGGCTGCTTTGGAGCTATTTCACAAGCAGCTATTTCACAGACAGGTTTTCTGTCTGTGTGCCTGTGCTATTGTTCAAATCAGCAGTCTGGGCTCACGACTCAGCTTCCTCTCACCTCTTCTGTCTGATGTTGTGGAGCAGCCTGAGAGCACACAACGTGGCCTCCTTTGGGGTAAAACCAAATGGGAAACTCTGCTCCCAAAGTGCCTTGTTATCTCTGGGAAAGCTGTGGATGTTCAGTCCATGAGGAACAGTTAGAGCTGGCCAACAAA
Source organism: Ammospiza nelsoni (assembly GCF_027579445.1). NCBI lineage: Eukaryota > Metazoa > Chordata > Aves > Passeriformes > Passerellidae > Ammospiza > Ammospiza nelsoni. The sequence continues at coordinate 129,731,206 of NC_080633.1, forward strand.
ACCACCCTCAAAATGGGGATGGCTGGGGACTTGGCACCCACTGCTTTGTGCTACAGTGAACTTCTCTGGAAATGTTTAATTTATAATATTTTTTTCAAAGGGAATTAAAACCCAAGAACTATCTACTGTTTCTTCCTATATTATAAATAGCCATCCATGACAAATGGCTATTTAATGACAGAGGAAGAGCAGCTAAAAAGTATGTATGGCTGAAAGTATGTATGCTGAAAGGTAAATCCTGGCCCCACTAGAGTCCATAGAATAATTCACTTGCTTTTGACCTGGAACGTCCACTCCTTTCCCTGCCAGAAACAAATTTACTCTGCAATAATTTTAGAAGGCAGTTCCTGAATCAAGGCCACACAGAACTATTGCTGTGAATGCATTTCACCCACACATTTTATAATAATGATTCTTTTTTTTTCAAAACTGCCATCTTTGAAGGTAAATATATTTAAGACAAGAGTAGCTAACCCAATCAAATGAAACTAAGAGGAAAATAAAAAAAACCCTTTTCTTGTCCTAGTTAATCACCTGGACTACCTTGACAGCCTGCAGACAGACAAGAAGGAGAAGGAATTCCCTAGGGAACCCAGAAAAGCCCCCAGGAACATATATCCATCTTAAAGTTGCCAAAGTTCAAACAAACTCTGTCTTTCCTTAGCAGGAACTTAAAGGAAGCTGCTCTGATACAAAAGAACACAATTCTGTTTTACAGCTGCCTGCACAGGAATACCTGCCCAGGTGACAAAGTCTCAGAGATACTCCCACCATGCCAGCTGTGCCCCCCTTACAGGGACAGTCACACAAGGGGCTGCCCTCAGCCTCTCCTCCCTCAGCTCCTGCACAGTGCCCAGGGTGCCTGGTGAGCTCCTCTTGTCACATCAGCTGCATCTGTCAGTGTCCAGGGCTGGTCTACACATAAGGAAGTGATCATGTAAACTTTGTGGTGGGGCCTGGACAAGAAGAGATGTCCTGGATGCCCAGTCAGAAGGAACAGATGTTCAGAGGTCTCTGTGGGAGCTGGAAGAGAAAGATGCAAGTAAGGGGCTACAGCCATGGTGAGAAGTAATGTCAAGTGAGCGTCGAATCTCAGGCCACCAGGTTCTGGTGGATCTACAAACTCCTCTGAACACTGGGCAGAGACCTTACTTGATCCCAGACATGTTGTGCCAACATCCCTACACAAAGAAAGCAAACCATACTGTAAAGAAAGGAGAAACAGAGCATGGGTTCCTTGAGTTATTTGGGTTGGAAGGGACATTAAAGAACATCTAGTTCCAAAATCCCTGCCATGGGCAGAGATACCTCCCACTAGACCAGGTTTCTCAAATCCCCATCCAGCTTTGAATGCTTCCAGAGGTGAGACATCCACAGCTTCTCCAGGCAGCCTGCTCCAGCACACCACCACCTTCACACTGAATAATCTCTGCCTTATCTTTCACCTAAATCTGCTCCCTTCCAGTGCAAAGCCATTATATGTGCCTTTGTAGAAAGCCCCTCTCCAGCTTTCTTGGAGGCTAAATTTCTTGCAGAATCCTAATTTTTGTTCCTGGAGTCCTTCACTGCAGAGCTGAAGAGAGGAAATGCAGAGTAGATCAGACTAGGGAGGAGAAGGGAAATCAGGCACCGCCAGAACTGTCCGATTTAAACAATGTATTTCAGTCCAGGCCGTGTGTCAAAGCTCACCATTGCACTTCTGAATATCTGAGTCTCAGCAAAATTTTGACACAATTTCTGGTCTCAGAGATCTCTGCCAGCTTAATTGACCTAAGCATTGGAGAGTCAGCAGGAGAACCACCTAGTCCTCCAGCTAGGGGAAATATAAAGATCAAAGCAGAGCTCAGATTTTTTTAGTTTCTGAAGAATCTGAGGACAGAGAGAAATGATGTGTGCACTATTAGACATTGAAAATCCCAGTGCAAGAAAAGTTCCATGGAAAATGAGTTTTCATCAGCTCTGCTATGAAAGAACTACCTTGCTTCAGTCTGTGACACAAGGTGATGGAAACCTTGTCATGTACTTTGCTGCTCATTTTAGAAACTTCTTTTCAGCCTTGGGAACAATCTAGAAACTGCAGTTTTCTGCACAGCATTCTTGCCTGACATTTCTAGGAATGCTGGCCTCATTTCTTCCAGAGCAAAATACAATCTTATGGTGCCAGCCTGATGTCATCTCTGTGGACATGTGGAATTAACAGCCTGGAAAGGGCACTCTGGAGCTCTCCCTCACTGCCCGAAGCCTTCACTTCAACTCAGGGCCTCTTCCCTGACTTCTGCAGGTCCCATCAGCCACAGCCATCGGCCTGTGGTACACCTGCTGGCATCTGCTCCCACTGTTTACAGAGCAAAGTCCGCTGCAGTCTCTTACCCCAAGCCTCCCATCTTTAGCAGGTCCCCTCCCCTCAGAATGAACACAGACTCCTGTGTAACCCACCAGGCCTGCAGTGGCTGCCTAGCAAGAAGCTGGGAATAAATCTGTCCCAGGGAATGTTATTCAGAAGCTCCTGATCCACTGGAACTGAACATTTGTGGAGCAGGAGGCTGGATAAGATGACCTCCAGAGATCTTTGCCAAACTGTGTGCTTCTACCAGTCTGAAACCCTCAAGAAACACTAAATCTCATCAAAACTGAATTTCAGATGTGACAGCAGTGATCCCACAGGTGTTATTTTGTATGGTATTTCCAAGTTGACAAAACTCTTGCACAGAAAATCTATCAGCAAGAAACTTGCTCTGCTGGTTGGGTGTTGGTGTATTTATAGCTGCACCTTCATGAGGAAGCTGCTGCTTTACCTGCACACCTGAAAACAGCACTATCTACACATGGAGGAGCTGTGCAATGTAGGCAGCCAAATTTCTTAGGCCAAGACATACAGTGGTGTCTCAAAGATATATTTTGTAAAGAAAAAAATCTGGCTTGGTTCTTAAGGATTTTTTCATGACTTGGCAAACATGAATTTAAAATATCATTTCAGTATTGGATGCTCACATCCAAGACTGGGGCAATCAAGAGAACTTCAGACAAATCTTCTATTTTGAAGTTCTTAAAAAACACAAGTTGTAAGAATTAGTTGTTCTGCAATCAGAAAGCAATTCTATTGAAGTCAAATTCAGATAATCAAAGGGCCATCAAGCTGTAATTATCTTCCAAAAACAAGTGGCCAAAGCAGTTCAATGCTTGCCTCTTCCTGGTAATGCAGAAGTCAACCAGTAAGATGCAGCCTGACATCCCTGAGCTGGAACTTCCTCCATATTCCAAACTCCTGTCAGAATAACATCACCAGCTGAGCACTTGGCTTTGTGTCCTCTCACCTGTGCTTCGCTGCCATTTTAGACAGCAGTGTAAACTTCCTGTGAACAAGAGCTGACACTTGCATTACTCCAGTTTATTCTGGCTCTGAATACAAGTTCCAGTGGAATCCATTTTAATTTTTTTTTCAGTTTTGGTCACACTGAGTGTTTGCATTGGCAAAGCCACAAGCAATGCTAAAAGTGGGGTTTAGACACAATGTAAATAAAGCTACAGAAAAGGATTGCTTGGAAATGGCCAGCAGCAGAATGCTGAGGCCTAACAGATGTGCACCCCCTTAGGACTTTCCCAACTCCTTTCCTGTATCTAGCAGGTTCCCATAACCCATCAACTTTTAAAGGCTGTGTGTTAATGGTTGAAAGGAGAGAGCAATGGAAATCTCTTCCTTATACTCATCTCCTTGAAGCATTCCAATGAACAAGTCATTGCATTTGGAAATGTAAGGGCTTTGGAGAGCTACATCTTGAACAGAAAACCAAACATAATGATCTGGAACTTCCCAAAACCTACCAAAAATTCCTGACAGCATTCAGAAGGGCTCTGTGGGAATTCACATGACCCATCTTCCTACTGTTCAATGGAAAAAAGAAATGACTGCCAAAGGGAAATACTTATTTTTTTATCTGGGAAAAAAAATCAAGTTGAGGAGCAAGGCTTTTCAGGTGCTTATCAAAACATGCAAGTGATTCTGATAAAATAACTGAAGTCAACATAGCTCATGAGAATCAGTGTGATAAACACCACAAATATTTTCAGGGAAAACATAAAGACTGATTTCAGGAAAAAAAAAAAGTTAGAAAAACACCTAACAAACTTAGGTACAGTCAAACACAGAGCTAAATAATAAATAATCTCTCTGCTCTGTCCTAACAGGGAAAAAATGTAAAAAAGTAAACACGAACGTACTAGTTTTTAAATGCACAGCTACTTCACTGTCTCACTACCAAACAGAATGAGTGCTATTCCATGCCTTGTAGATTCCAGAAATCTGTTAATATTTCCCTCCCAGGATAAGCTAAATTACTTATTTGTATTCTTGAAGGCATTCGAGTATCAGTGCCACTTGAGAACAGAACATATGGGGAAACTTTATCTAAGAAATCTGGAATGCATCAATTGAGTATTTTTTCTCTCTGTGACATTTCCTCATGTTAATGATAGTTTGGAAAAAACCTTCACAAACGCCCCAAATCTCTGGGCAGCAAGCAGCTGCATCAGCCTATTCTTGGATTAGCTCCTTGCAGCTGAACTGGAAAAAGAGCCTAGGAAGAAAGGGGAGTGGAAGATGGGAAGTTACAAAGTTTCTTAAGGTCTGAAAGCGGGGAAACAAACTGAGAATTTTAGTGTTCATGATTATACAGACACAGAAATCAATTCTAACTCACTGAACTAGCTTCCAGAGGTTTTTTGCCACCGCTATCATGTGATTACCATCATTCCTCACATGCTAAAAAGTTCCAAGTCAGCTTTCCAAATTTCTGATTTCCCGAAAACAAGCAAGAGCAGGCTGCAAAAGCAGTAAATTGCAGTTAAAAAAAAAAAATCACCAAAATCAATGCTTGGTACAATCCCTACTAAGGTGTTTAGTTTCTATAGAAACAAATGGCTGTTTTATTGACTTTGCTACTCAACCTTCGGTACATTGAGATGTTAATTTGTTCAAAGCAGCTCCATTGGCAAGGTGTGGAACAGTTGAAGCCTGTCCAGAGGGAGGGCATGCAAGGCCAGAGGCAGCGGGAGTTTCACAGCGTGGCAGCTCTTTTTATTCTTATATACCACCAACCCACTGCTTAGCCTGGAGAAGACTGAAGAGGGACCGCATCAAAGATATTTATGTCTTAAAGGAATGTGTCAAGAGGATGGTGCCAGACTCCTTTTGCTGGTGCCTAACGATAGGACGAGGACTAAAGGCCAGAAACACAAGTGAGAAAACAAGTTCCACCCCAATGTAAGGTAGAGCTGCTTTATGCAGAGAGTGGCAGAGCAGTGGAATTGCTGTGGGGCTGCCCAGGGATGTCGCTCCCTCTCTGGAGACATTCCAAAGCCACCTGGCCAGGTTCCTGTGTCACCTGCTCCAGATAACCCTGCCTTGGCAGCGGGGCTGGACTGGATCATCTCCAGAGGTCCCTTCCAACCCTAATGATTCTGGGAACCTCCCTAAAAAACCGTGAAAAATCCCGGCTGCTGCAGGGAAGGCTGACTAGAAACGCAATTCGAAAGGGCAGAGCCGGCAGCGGAGAGCGGGTGCTGACGGGCGCTGGGCTTGAAGCACCTGCGGGCATCGGAGGAAATCCCTGTGCCCCCTACAGGGCACCCCTGGGACGGGCACATCGCGGCCCCACACGCCGCCGCCCCCGCTTCCTCCCGGGCCCAGAGGAAGCGGCTCCGGCTCCGCTCCCGCCCCGCGCCTCAGGGGAAGCCGCGCGCGCCGCCCGCCGGGGAGCCGCTCTGGGAGGGGGGGGGGGAAGAGTGCGGAGGGAGGCACGTGGTGCTTTACGTCCCTCTTGCGCAATGACGTCATCGCGGCCCGCCGCGAGGGCGACGCACCGGGCCAATCGGCGGCGCGCTTAGTGGCAGGGGAGGGAGCAGCGCGCGCCAGTCAGCACGAGGCTTGCACGCGCGCCGCCGCGCGCGCCGGTCGAGCCCCGCCCCTTCCCCGTCGCGGCGCACGGAGGGCGGGGGAGGGGGGAGGGAGAAGGGCCCGCTGGAAGCCAAGATGGCGGCGCGTGCGTGAGCGCGGCGCGGGCCCAGCTCCGAGCGGCGCCGTTGCGGCCGTTCCGCCCCGCCCCGCGCCCGCAGCGCCGCGGCCGCCGAGCGCCCTAGACTCCGCCGGGCGGCCCCGAACCACCCCGGGGGAGGGACGGAGGCCGAGAGCCCCCTCCCCCGCCGCCCCCATTGTGTGCCCGGCCCCCGCCCGCCCGCCTCCCGCCGCCGCCGGGGGGGGCACCGGCGCGGAACATGACCTCGATCCACTTCGTGGTGCACCCGCTGCCGGGCACCGAGGACCAGCTCAACGACCGGTGAGGGGGGGCGGAGGGGAGGGGCCCCCCGGGGGCGAGGGGAGGGGCCCCGGGGCAGCGGGGCCGGCCCGACCCCCCCCGCCGGGCCGCGGTTCCGCCGGGTCCCGGCGCGTCCCGCTCCGAGCGGCCTCTCCCGGTCCCCGGCACCGCCGGCTTCGCCCCGCGCGGGGCTGGGGGGCCGCCGCTTTCGCCGCGGGCCCGGCGGGGGCTCCGGCCGGCCAGGGAAATTCCGGCGTCCGGCCGAGGAAGGGGGTTCCCTGGCCGAGGGAGCGGGTTCCCGGGGATCCCTGGCGGAGGAGCGAGAACGTGTCCATGTTAATGACGGATGGAGCGAGGCAGACAATGCGGATGGGGGATCGCGGTGTGAGAGAGAATGACGGGAGCGGCGATAAAGGCGGCAGCGCTGTCACACGCAGCGCCGGTGTGCGCTGCCTTCCCTGCTCACGCAGCCGGTGCTCCATACAAAAGGAGGCCCGATCTCCGAATCACTGGTGGTGTGCGGCTTGGCTGAGATGGGGATGACAGCTGCCAGCCTGGAAACCACGCAGCTAACTTTATGTAGGATTGGGGGAGAGAAATTGCAGGGAAACTGGGGAGAAACTGGAGTGCTTTGAGAGAAAATGAATCCATGAACCAAATTTTCTTCACTGCTTGACGTTTATTTGACAGATCTGTGTGGCTGTCAAATATTTCTTCTATAGCAATTGCTAATGGTGTGTGTAATAGCTTGCAAATTTTACTTCTGCTCTTTTATACAGGAATTCTTAAAAACTTAATCTTTAATTTCTCACAAATTTATGTGTGAATAAATCGTGATGTTTAATCATCACTGGATAGAAACCTAAAGTGTTTTTACACTAAAGATAAATGCTATTTAATGATTCTGAACAATATTTAAGTATTTTTAAGTCCTAAAAAGCATATAACCTCTTGGTTATACTCTCCTGGTTTTGATACTACCGTAGGTCAGGGTCCAGGTCGCTTCACAGTCGTTTGTAGTTAGGTCACTTTTCCTGGAGCAGTCTTTGCTGAGATGCCTCTTAAAGCAGGTGAGGTTTGAGTGTGTACAATGAGGAAAATAGGTAGTTTTGAAGACAGAAATTCTGCCTGACTACATAGTCTATATGTTTACACAGGGAGAAGATAAAACAAATCTAAAACCTGAAGTGTGTTAGTGTGGACTGTACTTTTTTCCCATAGCCTGATAATGCATTTTACAGAATCCTACTTCCTAGGAGGCCTAGCCATTCCTACAGAATCGATTTGCTTTCTCCACAGGTACTGCATTCAAATTTGGCATAGACCATCTTCCTTTAGAGTGACAAACTGAGAGATGATGCTGTGTTAGGACTTACTGCTTGCACTCTTTTGGTTTGGAGTAAGATCTAGGCCTTTGAACTTGAAAGGACCCCAGTGGATTTTCATTTTTTTTTTCTTTTTATGTTGATAGGCCCTTAGAAAACATTTAGCATGTAATTATCACACTTTGCTCCAAGTGAGAGAGCTCATCTGTTTTTTCTTTAATGTTACCTCTTCTGTGGACATATTTGTATAAAATACCAATCCCTTTCAGTCTTCATAATGCTTTCTTGTTTTTTAAATTTTTTTTCTTACAACAGCAGCAGCTCTTACACCTACCTTTTGATACAGGAAGCTTCAAAATGAATGGTAATTAATATATGGAGAAAGCTGCAGCAGTGCTGTTAAATAGTGACTATTCTGAAAAATCAAGTGACTCCTTGATCTGAGCTGAAAGTCAGAAATTGCAACTTCATAAATGTAATTTTACTAAAAGTGCAGTCGCTGTGTATCAGAACTTGTAATGCAGTGAAATCAGAATGATTCATAAATAGGGTTGAGGCACACACATATGTGCTGGAAATGCCAGTTCAATTTTATCAGTAGCATTGCTGCTTATTACTATTCTGTCAATGTTGATCAAGATCTAGATAGCTTAGTAAATTCTCATACTGATAGAAGTTAGGATCTTGGAACATCTCGTGTCTCTGTGCTGGTTCTTTTCTCTCTCACTTTATGGGCTTTTTTGAGTCTGCTGCAGCCAGTGGTTAGTCAGGGTTTTTTTCTGTCCGTATTCTGAAGGATAGTTGTTTCTCAAAATCAGATTTTGGGATCATATTTCTGTATTGTATGCTTTCAGTAATGGATTTGTGTTCTGCTCCTGAGGAGTAATCACTTAAAACCCAAGGCATTTATCACTGCAGTTCCATGTATTTAGGATCCAGGACACTGTTGAAATTTGTAATTAAGTATTTAATGCATTATGCTTAATAACCAGTGTAGATGTGTAAAGGCAGTGGTTTTTGGAAACCATCCTTCACCTGAAGTGTTGCTCTGCTCTTAAGTAGTTGAAAAAATGTGAGGAAGTAGTTCTTTCCAGTTTGATTTGGTGCATTTTCTGCCATTCTGTCCACAGTGCTTACTAGGTTTTCTGTGTAATTTGTTATCACACTTATTCATGCAGCAACTGTGAGAATGGCAAAACACTTCAAAGAAAAGTGGAGAAAGTAGCTGTAGAACCACAAATAATCAGAGGACTCCTGAGCACATCTACTCATCATCTGAAAATACTTCTTAGCTAGTGTTTTTGAAAATGTAGGTTAATATTGCACCTTGATGGTAATTATTAGTCCTCTCTTGAATAAGCTGAAACACTCTTGTCTGGGAGCTGTGACACTGAAGAGAGTTCACAGAGGACAAGGTCATACTTAATTTTGTAGTTGTATTAGGATTCATCTTTTGAAATAGATACTAGGGTAAGCTTTTGTTTAGGATGAACTGAGGTAATTAAGGTTTTTCTAGTAAGTTTATTAAGGAGGACAGGTAACTTGGAATTTTTTCCCCAAGCTGTGTGTTGTCTCTAAATTGAATAAGAGGAGTTTAACGGGAGAAAAATTCAGTATGGCCTGCAGTTTGAGAAACGACTCCATAGGGTACTTGGGATGTAAATAATTAATGGCTTCAGTATTTGAAAAAGAGGTGTCCAGCTTCTGTTGTAATGGGTGTTAGATATATTTTGACAATTATCCACCTCTTTCAGGGTGGGAGACTTTGTGCTTTGTGAAGGAAGTTTGACACAGTTTCATAGATAAGTTAATCTAAGTAAATTCTTAGTATATTTCTTAATTTTATATTGGGTGAGGAAGTGGGTGTAACCATGACAAATAGCCTTTTCTTGGCTGTTATGAAACCTCACAGGAGCAGTTTAACTTGCTTCTCTGGGAAGGAGAAGGGGAGTCTTTCACCTTACAGAAATGGCTTTCCATACATGAACTAACCTTCACTGACAGGATTTATCTCAAAGCTTTGACTTTGTTTTTACCTTGTACTAAAACAATTCTTGTCAGCTAAACCATTTAAGTCTTAGCATAGAGTGAGATGTAATTTTTGAAGTGGTCGTTGACACAATGTTAATGCGGTCTTTTCTCTCCTGAAGATGAGATGTAATGAATTTGGTTAAACAGAGGGTATTCTGAATATGAGGGTTTAGAAGTGTCATGTTTTAAGTTTTCTGGCAGTGACATCTTTGAAACCAGTAGCACACCTGAGAAAAGTTAATTTGAAGCTTCAGTGAGTCTGTATGTAGAGTCAGCTTTGGGGGAAGAAAGGATGATCTCGTTCTTTACATGACTTTGTTTTCCCTTAATAATACATTCAGTGCCTGTCTCTGTTATTTAAATGTTACTTACTTTAGGCCGTGCCTGAACTGAAAATTTAAGTTGTGTACTTTGCATTGCCTGCATTGTTTGCAATCTCTGAATTTATGTGGAAAAAATAGCTAGCAAGAACATACCTTTTTAATCTGCACATCAATTTAAGGTACTGTGCAAGTGATCTGTGGATTTGTGGCTGCTGCCCTGGCAAACACCACCCCCCTTGCATTTACTGATGAGCAAATCTGTTAAAAATCTCAAGCAGATGTTGCTGGAAGGAGCTGGCGTAGGGTGTGGTGTGGCAGTGCAGGGAGGCAGCAGGGATGTGGAGCTGCTGCCCTGGCCCCACACGTGTGCAGCAGCCGTGCACAGCGAGGGAGAGAGCTCCTGATGATGGAAGTGTTCCTGTTGCAGTGATACTGCACGGCTGAACCCCCTCTGCTACGTCTGGGGGAGTCCCTGTCCTCTTTGCACAGGAAGGCAGCCTGAGCCCCAACTTCTCTGCTGGTACTGATGTGTGATCTGCATCGCTGCCCCCAGCTGGGGAAAAGAAAGGATTGACAGATGTGTTCTTAAATAGAGAATCTGCAGGTTTTGTGCACATAATACAGTACTTCTTTTATCTTAAGTGATTTACTTTGGTGTGCTTTGAACTCTTCTTGATCTACTTAGCAAAAGTGCAGGTAGCCCACCTCAAACAGGAGTAGGTGGTTTAATTACTGGGAAGCCATAACTGATGTATTAGTTGAAGCCCCCAAGTTACAGCTGCTTGATAAACTTTAGGAACAGGCAACGTGTTGAACTTGGTTTTAGGATTAATTTCTTGAAAGCATAGCCAAATTTAGATTGTGCTCTTTCAGAAGAGAAGAAGGGAACGGTATGACTGTCATGACATTATTATTATCATCACACTCTTAGATGGAAACACTTTTTAAAATATCAGATAGTTTGGCTGCCTCAAAAGATTTGCACCACCACTATAGTAATATAGACTGTTACAGGATTCATATGTGCAGCAGTGCATTAAGATTTGATCTTAATATTGTTTTTTAAGAACAGTAATTTGGGAGGTTAAGCGTCAGAATGTTCAGTGTTATTTCATGTCTGGTTGAATGTGGAAGGTTACTTTTACATAGGCCGGTATTCTAGGCCTTTTTGGACTTTGCTCTGCCAGGGTCCTCTTGTGATTACAGCTGCGTGCTACACCCCAGATGCTGCTCTTTAGAGAGCACGTATGTAATTGTCTGTGAATGTTCTTGCTGAAACTTTGCTGAGATGTTGTAAGTCAAAGTAATTGCTCTCCTCTGAAGGCGGAGGTTTGTTTTCCCCGCCTCTCACATTGCACGAACTGTAAGTTTGTGATCCCGGAGGAAACTGACTTCAGTTGCTGAAATGATACAAAGATAGCCCTGGTAAAGTCAAGTAAAGATAATTTAGTGCATTAAGAAGTTGAACTGGTTTATCTCCTTGTTGGGTGCACATGAGAATATTTTGAAAAGTGCTGCAGGAGGGAGAGTTGGTGGTGAAGAACGGGAAAGAGGAAGCAGGGTTGAGTTCCTTCCATTTTGAAAGCAGCAAGTTTATTTTGGCTACTGTAATGTGAAACTGTACTGTGAATGTGATCTGGGCTGAGAGTAGTTATGACCTGTCACAAGGAATTTGGTAAAATAGTAATTGGGGCACAAATGTTGCTTTCTTTTTCCTTCTCAAATCGGATATGTAAGGTTTGAGCATATTTTTTGGACCAATAATAAAGTAAGACTAATTGACTAAGATATTAGAAGCTGTATTTTAAGGTTGGCACTGCAAGTCAAAGCTGTCAGAGAACAGCATTTTAAGTCAACAACATTTATAGACTAAATATTTGTAAAAGTTAAAAACTATAAATAATGACATGCATTTGAGGTAATTTTGGTATACTTTGTATTTATGAAATATTCTGATTTCCATGTAGGATCTTTGTCACATTTTTGATTCAGTCAAAAAATAAATGTGAAGGGTGTGACACTTTCTTTCTTAAACTATCTAAAGTAGATAACTGTTCAGTACACAATTATACTTACATGAAAAATGACTTGACACTTGAGGAAAAACAACCAAGGATGTACCTAAGCTTGGCAAACTGCAAGGTGTTGTAGCTGCCTTTTCACATTCCTGGCACAAGTAATAATTTGTGACTTCAGTAGGTGACATTATATATTTGAAACTTATATGAAGAAGAGAAGGGGGTTCAAGGTATTTTGTTTTAGTGATTACACTAGCAGCAATCTAATTTGCAGTTACTTTTGCAAGATACTTAGTGTAAAAGCTGCTGTTTTGTCTTTCTTTGCATCAACAGCCATTTATGCAGGAAAAAACATATACAGAAAAACTACTTGTGCTTTTCAGTTGTACGGATTTTTTTTTAAACCTTGAGTTCATTGAAGTCCACTAAGGATTTGGTTCTTAGCAACAGCTCCACATAGGAGACTGCAGTAGTTGGCATCTGTGTGTGCCCCAGAGAAAAGGTGAGGACAAGGCCTGGTTGCAGTAGTTAGAGGATTTTAAATTGGGAGGAACAATTTGGAGAAAAAAGATGTTGAAATAAATGCACAAACCTGATTTTCACAGTGCACACATGTATTTTGTCCAAACCTTTAAGCTTGACAGTTTAAGTGAGGATGACACAGCATTAGTTACTCCATTACAGGAATAATTATCCAAACTTCAGATCGCATTTGCTCTTTCTGGCATAGAACTATTTTGACAATAAACTCTGTGATCTATTTCTAAAAGTCTTTCTGTGCTTAAAATTGCAGGTCATCAACATTGCTTTCTTTTCTCTTACCCTTCCCCTCTAGGGAAATTAGTATTTTGCTTCAATTTAAAGAATGTTTTAGTTTTATAGGAGAGAGAACACATACTCACTGATACAAAGGCATGAAGTGTGACAATTCTAAGCAGTTGAAACATACTTAAACCTAAACAGAAAGGTTTAAGGTGGGAGCACTGGTTGTCTGCATTTACACCTAAAACTGCCCTTTGGTTCCAGGTGAGGAGTGATGTAACCATTCCATTTGCTGTCCTTGAAAATTTCATCTTCATCTCACAAGTCTCACTGCTACCCCCAGCACTTGTCAGGGGAATTTCTCATACTAAATATGTTTCACCCAGTCTCTCAGCAAATCCCAGCTGCTGCACTTTAAAGTGCAGTGTGTTTTACAGCAGCAATCCATGTTGGTACAGTGAATATTTAACATCCCAACTTGATCATTTTGTTGCAGTTCTAAAAATGATTTTTGGTGTAGCATCTATCAGTTTGTCTAACTGGCTGGTTTTTGTAATCCCTGGTTTTTGAGGTGATTTCTCAAATTGCTTATATCTACAGGGGAGGTGAAACATGTATTTTCTGTAATGTTGTTTTGGACAGCTTTTGATCATTAAACTGGTTACTGCCTTTTATTAGAAAAGATGCCTGAAGATATTTTGGTCTGTCTTCCTGATTTAGTTTTTACATTATGGTGTTTATGAAAGAGTGCAGAATAAAAACTTTGAAAACATTTCCCTGATTAGTACTATTTTGGACACTAGCTGTGTTGGGATTTCTTGCTATCATTGTTTTATTGCCAGCTATGGGGTCTGCCAGCTTAGTTTGTGGCAGCAGTAGTGTAATGCAGCAGATAAAGGTACCAAAGCTGCTGGAGATTTCAGTAATCTTACAAAATTTGTCTTCAGCAAAAAAAAGCCCCAAAAATAATCCACATTTTAGAGAGTGTGTTTTTTGTTTGTCAGAGGAATCAGTTCAAAATATCTCAAATAGCTGAGGGTGATAATAACCATGCAGCTGTAGTTTGTCTATTCATTAGGAGCCAGCCCAGAAACTGCTCTGTACCCAGGTCCTGCTGGTGTTACTTTCTGCAGCATGTTTGCCATCATCTCTAGTTAAACTGGAAGCTAATTTTGTCTTTTTTTTTCTATAGAAGTAGTAGTTGACTACTTGAATCCAAACCTGTGATAAAACAGCATTTTTAAAATTTGCTTACCATCTTTCATTGTGTTTCATTGTCTATTATCTGTTATGTTTCCTCAACCTCTCACCTTTTTCACCTTTGGGATGAATTATCTCTCTATACAGGTAGCGAATTCTGATACAGAACTCTGTATAGGTAGGGAGTTCTGAAATGAATCTTGGTTGGCATCTCTGGATTCTACTGAAAATTGTAATTTCACTGGGTAGGTGTCAGGGTAGAGTCTGACATTGACTCTACATAAACAAATGTTTGTGTTACAGTGTTTTTCCAAAAACTTAACTGGAGAATAAGTATTTGGCTATGGGAATAATTTGAATGTACACCTTACTCTGCTTTTGCTTGAAGCCATTGGAGTTTGTCACTTCCTTCAGTAAAGATGGTATAATTTTAATTTTTTGTTCATTTTGCAAAATTAATTTTTTTAAATGTCTCTGTATTTATTCTTTCATTTATTCTATTTAATTCTTGCTATTCTCTATCTAGCCTAAAAATAGTCAGAGCTGTATTTTTTTCTCTCTAGTAAATATCAAGATACATTCTTCTAAAGAGAATTTATGGCTTTTAATCTATTTCATATTTTTTTAGTGTGAGTTATTGTTGTCTGATCTTTAATGAAGATCTTTCTTAGGTTGTTGGAATTCTTCTGCTTTGAACACAGTATATTATTAACAGCAGTTTTTCTTCTCTCATTTTTCATTTTTTTAAGTCATGGTATACACAGTTCACTGACTTTCACAAAATGTATCTGTCTCTAGAGCAGTAATTTAAAGGTACTTAATTAAACCTTCAAATGAGATGGGTCATTACATCTTGTCATTGTGGGGTAGATTGGGTAGGCAGGAGGTGATCTGGCAAGGAGTGCCCTGTTCCTCATGGGAAGGCTCGGGACTAACAGGCTGTTTTGCTGGAATGGCTAAAGTTTATTTTTTTCTCTTGTGGTGCAGAATCTGTATCTGGCAAGATTGTTACCAGAAATACTGTGGCCCTAGGCAAAATGTGATGCAGGAGGTACTCAGTGTGCTGCTTCTTCTAGGGGAACCAAAACACTGGTTAGTTACACTGAGGGAAGCACCTGGGGTTTCATGGCTGGGGTACAGGCAGATGGAAAAAAGAATTTTTTTTTTTGGCAGTGCAAAAAAGTATTGGGATGAGCTGTGCACCTCAGAAGCTGGGGTTTCTTACTTTGCCTGCACTGTGCATCAGACAAAGCGATTTGGCTGCTTGTTTTTCTGGCATGGTGCATGCTCTCTACTGTTTATTCCAGGCCTCAGTCCATTCCTAAATCAAAGATGTAGAATGAGAGAAAGGTTTTGAAGTTGTGTTTTTAGTGGAAGACAAAGCACTCTTCAAAGTGAAGAGGAGGTCTGGTATTTAAAAGGCAGTTTTTAGCAAGTTTGCAAAAGTGACATGCAGATAACACTGTGATATCAGAGTTTTGTTTAATATTTCAGGGCTTGGAATTGGAAGAATTGGCAAGTAAAGGACTGGACATACTAAGTGATCTTTCCCTGTTGCTAAAACTAATTCAGAATGAGAATAAGGTTGTTAGACTTCATAGCAAAGCAATTAGAATTCAGTTCTTGCTTGTGCTTTGTTTTTAATAAAATCACTTGTACAAAACATACAGTTACTTTTCTCTAGTCAAGACACTGAGCATTTAACAATGTGGCAGTTCTTACTTTAAAAAATATTTTTATAGCAATTGAATGTTCTAATCAAAGAGCATTTTCCAACTTTGCATAAAAAGTGATCACAGCTCCCAAAAGCTTAGAGCAAAGGAAAATGGTGAAGAGATGATTTGGGTTCCTGCAGTAGCCTCAGCTGGGACCAGAACCTGGCTCTCCAGGTTTAAGTTGGTATGCTGGTAAATTCACAGCCTCCCTGGTGCCTCCTCATGAGCTCCTGAAGGAACATCAACAATCTTATCACAGTGGGACACAAAGAGGTTCTGTGATTTTCAGTGACTGGATTTTTATTTTGATAGCATTTTTTAATGGAATCAATACAGCACTGTTCTGACTGTAAAAATGGGATTTTTTCTTTTCTTTGCCTTAATGGGGTCCTTTAATTTTCACTTATTCTAGTTAAACAAGTAGCTATGTTTTGATAGCTAGCATTTTTTTGTTGTTCACTGTAGTAACACTGCTCATGCTCTTATCATGTGTGCATTTTCCAAGTATCCTTGAATTTAGAAGCATGGGGTTCTAAATTCCCATTATTTGTGTTTTAGTATCACAAGAGGATATACTTCCTAAAATGATGTATAGTTGAATAGCTTACAACCTTAGTTGTTTTAAGAGTCAGACCTCACCCAACTGAGGTGGTTAATCCAGTTGTTTAGCTCTGGGGTTCTGGCTAAAGAAATGGTCTTCTGCTAAATGTTAAACAAAACAGCTGCAAGGACTTTGTGCAGTTGAACAGAATGTAGGACCACAAAATGATGATTTGATGCATTCTGCACCAGAGAACAGATTTCTGTCTGGATTTGCAAACTATACTTTTGGAAATCTACTGCCATAGAAGGACCTCAAATTGAACCTGACTCATTCTCCTATAGTGTATTTTTCTTTTTTGCCCCCCAGAAATGATACTAGGTGTTTAGGCAACTACAGATATACTTCACTACCAAATCCTCTAGATAAAGTGCTAAATAACATGTAGGCATGATGTTAACTCCTCTGTGGCAGTCCTGTCAGGATCATACCATTTGTGATTTCTTCCTGTTTGTATTCAGATTGTTAGCTGAAATGGTGCCTTGCTGTTTCGTGGTTTATGGGTATTTGCTTATTTAAAAAGCATGATTGACTTTGTATTCCCCTTGAGCTAGGCTATGGCCATCCTCTGCACTGTGGTGTGGGGTTATGGGGGTTATGGTTCTGTCTTTTTTTTTTTTTTTTTTTATTCAGAGGGGGTTGTTTTGAGTGTCACTGAAATCTGAAGAAGGGGTGTAAGTAGTTTCTGAGCTAGAGGAACCAGTCACCCAGCTTAAGAATTCATCACTAGATAGAGGCATTGCACAAATTTTACAGGTGTCTGCCCCTGGAGCTGCTGTTCCTGCTAAAGAAATAGAGTACTTCCAGCTGGATATTTAAGTACCTATGATTTTTTTTACTGAATGTGTAACTCTCTGACACTTTTCTGACTCATTGGTGTAACTTTTTTCCTGTGTTACTGACCATAGAGGGATTCTATGCAGCAAAACATGAGCTCCCAGCTTTTCAATGGCAAATCCCCTCCTTTTGCTGCTGTGCCTTCAAGTCAAATAGATGGAGATCACATCCTGAAAGCATTAAGTCCTCAATATCAATTGCAGAATGGCTGAGGTTGGAGAGACCTCTGGATATCATCTAGTCCCATTACCAGGCAAGGCCATTTACAGCTGGTTGCCCAGGACTGTGTTCAGGTGGCTTTTCAATAACTCTCAAGGGCTGGGACTCTACAACCTCCCTGAGCAGCCTGTGTGAGTAATTGGTCACCCTCACAGCAAAGAGAGTGTTTCCTGATGTTCAGAGAGAACCTCCTGTGTTTTGGTGTGTGTCTGCTGCCTCTGGTCCTGTCACTGGGTGCCACTGGAAAGAGCCTGGCTCTGTCCCCTTTACTAGCTTTGCTTTAGGTGTTCATATATGTTGAGAAGATTCCCTCCAGAGCTTTGTCTTCCCCGTGCTGAAGTCCCAACTCTCTCAGCCTTTCCTCTTGAGAGAGAGTCGCTTAATAATTTTCGTGTCCCTTTGCTAGACTCTTTCCAGGATGCTCATGTCTCTTTTGTAGTGGGGAGTCCAGAAATCCAGATGTGGCCTCATGAGTTGTGAATAAAGAGAAGGATTGTGTGCCTCAGCATGCTGGCAGCACTTTCTCTATTGCAGCCAGAATGCTGTTACCTTCTTTGCTGCAGGGCATGTTGGCTCATGTTCAACCTGGTGGCCACCAGGACTTCCAGCTCCTTTTCTGCCATGCTGTTCTCCAGCTGGACAGTCTCTGGCATGTGGTTGTTCCTGCTGAGCTGCAGGGGTTTGTGCCTTGCCTCCCCTTGGTTCTCATGAGCTCGCTGTGCTCTGGATGGCAGCGATGCCCTGCAGTTGGGTGCCATCAGCAAACTGGCTGAGGGTACCCACTGCTCCATCATCTGCATCGTTAATGAAGGTGCTGAGCAGGACTGGACCCAGTACTGACCTGGGGCACACAGCTTGTCGCTGGCCTCCAGCCAGACCTGGTGACACCAATCACCACCCTCTGGACCCAGATGTTCAGACAGTTTTTGGTTCACCTCACTGTCTGCTCATCCAGCCTGAACATCAGTCACCAGCTTCTATGTGAGGATTTTGTGGAACACAGCACTGTAAGCCTTGCTAGGCACTCTACACTGCTCTCTCCTTGGTCTTCTGTACAGTGATACAAAATCTGCCTTCTTTCCTTAAAATTGGAACTAAAATACATGTTCTATTTTTGCTAATTTTTCTTGTCATGCTTTAACCTTTTTGTGGGCTGTCTTATACTGAACGTAGGTCATTGTCTGTATCAGTGTTGTTATTAAATAGTAATGGTCTACTGTTGGAGAATTTTCATTCTACGATCACTGTATTACCTGAAGACTGTTCAGTGACAGAAAGCTGTTTTCAGGACATTGTTTGGTCTTTTCCATTAGCATTCTACTGCAGGTTCAGCACAGTATGTTACCATCGCTCCAGAGAGAACTGTGAAGTGATAAGAACTACCTTTCTCAACCAAACTGACAATCCTGCAAAATAGGAAATAAAGTTTAGGAACCATGTTTTGTAAACCTGTGTTGGCTGATACTATGAAATAAAAGAACAGCTGTTGAAGTCAGACAAGAAGTCCATCTTATTTTCCTCTTGTTTTCTGCTGACAGAGACCAGTGCTAGATGAACAGGAGAACAGTGTTAGAATAGGGCAAACATACAGTGATGCTTTTCCAACTTCTAAGAATTTGCAGCCTGGGGATTTCCTGAGCAGCAGGTGTTGGTTTAGTATATAATAACCAAATAGTCCTAATTTATAATTCTTGAAATGTAGAGAGGACACAGTGTAAGTATCATGGTTCCCCTGAGTACTAACTGAGTAGAGCAATGGGTTTCTTTGTCATCTAGTTCATTTCAGTTATCTGTGTATTATAGTCTAAACACATTATCCCACTGCCCTGATGAGCAGTATAGGTTACCTTGGAGCCTGTCATTTTGTACTTCTGCTTGGGATTTCTTTTTTTTTTTAATGTGCATTACTTCATTTTTACAGATAATCTTATTGCCTGCTTTTGTGTGGCACTTTAGCATTTGATTTTATGGATTCTTCCCCCTTTCTACCCAGAATGACTTAAAGCACACTCTAAATCTTCATTTATTCCAGCAGTAGAAAGGTGTAGCTGTGGAAGGCTGCCTCCTTGGAAGCTGCTCTCTGATGTTTGAGATGGCAGTCAGGGTCAGGATCCTTTTGTATGCTGTATTGTGGCACAGAACATAGCTGGGTGTGACTTTGCATCAATGACAGTATCTAGTGTCAGAGTGTTATCCTGGGATTAGGAAACAAATGTATTTGCTTAAGCTTTTCATTGGTGTCCATTTTCTGCATTTTTGAGACTTTTTGTGACACTGATAGAGTGGCACAGGAGCTCATTTCCATGTGATTGAGGACAGGCAGGTGAGAGAGGTCCTTGATCTGGAGGCTGAGCAGCTCTGCTGGGCCAGATCCTGAAAACTGGCCCAGAGGGGCTTTCCTGGCTCTGGCTCACTGTGCTCAGAGCACTTGAGGATCAGGGACAGGGATGAAGCTTGTATTCACCTTTTCAGTGTTGATAGGTATGTAATACTGTTCTCCAGTGCTTAAGTGGATTGTGTCATATGGGTGTGTCCCCTTGGCTATCTGCTTGTTATTTTTATTAGTATTAGTGTTGGCCTTCCCTTGGAAAAGCATTGTAGTGGTACTTGAATACTTCTGCCTGCTCTGGTGTGGAAGTGCCATGTTTGTTGGCATACAGACGTCATTGACATATTAAGTTGTTTTAAAGATCACTTAAAAAAATCTACCAGGTCTGAAGTAGCTTTATTTCTTTTTTCCCTACCTGAAGTTGTTCATCATACCAAGCTGGTTTTGGGGGTTTTAGGGTTTTGAGATGTGTTGGTTTTTTTTGTTCGGTTGGTTCTTTCTGCGTGTGCTTGTGTGGTTTTTGTTTGGCTGGTTTATGTTTTGTTTATCTGGTTGGTTTTTAAAAAAAGTACCTTTTCTTCCTCTGCAACTCTTACCTTCAGTATTTTGAAATTGAGTTTCTCTGTAACTCTTTTGCATTTTTGAGCCTAACTTGCTTTTGTAAAACCAGATATGGTGGCAGGATGGCTCCTGAGATGAACTTGTCAGGAAATAGAAATCTTCTTTGAGAAAAGTAATGTCTTGTGATGAATAAAAGTGCCATGTCAGAAATCTGAGCTGTGTAGTCCTGACCTAGAGCCTTTTTGGTTGCTTAGTGTGAGCATAGATCTCTTCTATTCTGATCAGTTTCTAGAGGCTAGAAATAGGAGCTTCAAAACTTGAAATAAAAGAAATCTCTCCTTGTCTTGGACAAACGGAATTTATTTTCCTCACAACTGTTTTTGGATTAATTTCACTAATAATATTTAAAGAATGTGTGTCTTGATAGAAGCCGTCATCACGAAACTTTTTGTCTAAAAGTGTTGCCAAGCTAGTGTATTTCTTCAAAAATGTTTGTGCTGAAAATGCTTGTTGCTTCTAACTTTGTCCTTTGAAGTAGTTTAATTGCCTTTAATGAGACCTTTTTGAAGTGTAGTCTGTCAAGGCATTTATATTGGAGATTTCATTTACCACAGAAAGGTCTTATGACCTTGATGTGAGAATTGACTAAATCATCTCTGCATTTACCTCTTCCTCCAGAGCACCATCAGTTGAAATTACTGCACTGTGTAATTAAGATTAACCTGATCTTAGATAAGCTTTTCCCTTCAGAGGGTCAGTGGTACAATGCCCTGCAACTGTGCTTGTAGAAAGGCTTAGATTGCTGCAGGAAGTGATTTCAAGTTTGTATTTTCACAGAGAGACTCTCCATAGAGAGTATACAAACACATCTTTCTGCTTTGTTCTTGTTTTCCTGCTGGTTTGGTTTTGTGATTGGTGTTCATGTGAATGCTGATGCCAGCACAAGAAAGGGGAGGAATGAGGGTGGAACAGCAGCTCAGCAGGAACAGCTCCAGTGGTGTTCTGCATCAAATTCAAGTCCTCGTGGACTTAGAGGAGCATATGAGCAGTACTTGATAATTTTGCTGTTACAGCAGTTGCATATGAGATGGTTGAGGCATGAGATAGTTTTTACTTTTATTTTTCTTTCTATAGAAGAGTTTAGTGCTTTCAGCATTGTTACTTACAGCTTTCTCTGTTCCCTCCTGTTAAAGATTGACAACAGCCTTTTTTCAGCAGTGTTAGATCTCTTTTGGTTTGTGCTTGTTGCAGATAGATCTGCTCTCTTGAGATTGATGTTACTCATGGATTCATTGCCTATTCAAGTTTTAGCTTTCTGAGCATATTTCTTTCCTATTATTTCATTTTTTACAAGTATAAAAGGAATGGGATGATATTTTTCAAATTTTAATGCTGATTTCTTTGGTAGTGTTCTGGTCTTGTGACCAAGGCTCAGTAAGGAAGCTTTAAATGTTTCCCATAGACTAGTCTAGTAACCATCTCCAATAAAGTGCTACTTTTTTGCCATCAGCTTTTCTTGCAGGCAGTGCAGTGAATTTAAAGGTAGGTTTTCCTATTCTGTAATTATTACTCCTGCTTGCCAGGAGAGAAATGTTAATGGGAAACTGCTCAGGATTCCTGTGGGAATTTGTTAGGTGATAAACTCAAGACATGGAACTTAGGGGTGTTTAACTTGTCAGATATCACACAGCAATCCCTGCTTGCTGTATAAAACCGTATGATAAGGTGAGGAGTGTATGCTGTTCAACTCGGGGTTCATTCCATAGTCTCCCCCAGTAGTTCACTCTTGTGGGGTACCTTTTGCACAGATAGCACGGGAAGTTTGTGTTTTCTCTTGCTTTTGTGCGTTATCTTCACAGAAACCTTGTCTGCCTATGTACTCTTGGCCTGTGTGAATTAGTTGTGGCTGGAAATTGGGAGTGTGAAATCGCCTACTTACAGATTGGCAGCTTGGCTTGGATAGCAAAAGGCAATTCTAAACACATTCAATTCCATCCTGCTGTCTTCTTTTCACTTCTCCCTTCTTCTTGGGCTGGAAGTTACTTGTATCAGTATAAAATACCTTGTTTCTCAAACAGATTTAGAGATTTATTTTCTTTTTTTTTCCCCTTAGGACAAGTACTTTGGAGTTAAACACTGTTGCTAATGTTAAGATTTCTCTGTTTGGACCTCTAGTTTGTTTTCTTTCTCATGCTCAGGGTTTGCCAGTAGCTGAAGTCTGATGTCCATAGTCTGTGTGTAGAAACTGAAATTGAGCAAGTAAAAATGGAGGATTTTAAGGCATGGATTCAGAGGAAGACAGTGCTGGTGTGCCTGTCTTTTTGCTAGGTTTAGAAACATGTTACTGATTTATGCTAGGATGAACATAGTACCAAAGCTGAGATTTTTGTAATCTTATTTAGAAGACCTTACACAATTTTTACAGAATTAGTCTTGGTTTTATATCTTGATAAAATGCAAGTACTCTGACTATAATTGGAAGCTCTTTGGGGGTTTTTCAGGTTGCTTGTCCTCTTTGGAGAGAAAGGGACCCAAGCTTTAATTGACATGCTTCCTTGATAGTACTCTAGTGTCTTTGCTGCCCACAGAGGATCTTTCCTCAGTGGATTGGACGTTACCTCAGAAATCACTCTGTTCCTTTCTGGTTTTGGAGGCTGTGTCCTGTAAGCAGGAGTCGTATATGGGTTGGCCCTTTCTTGTGCTCTGATATTTTGAGCTTTTGGAAACATTGTCTACCTTAAGTAAAGGTAATGTTCCACATAACCCTATAAATAGTGATGCTTCTCTGGTTTCTTCTGTTAGTCAGAATTTGTTTTTGTCCCTTTTGCTGTTGACTTTTGTTCACCTATTTCTTTGTGTTTTCTGTTTTGGGGAATATACTGTCATATTGTTGGCTCTCACGTGCCACATACTTGGATTTCCTAGAAGATTATAATCCTTTCTCCTCTGGGATACTGTATTCAATCTTATACAAGGAAATACAAGTATATCTACAGTTCCTGGTCATTGCTTTTAATGTTTATTTTGTGCATGAAATTGTAAATGGTTGTAACAAGGCAAGAGTAGTGTTTTTTGATAGTGACTTGCAAAACACACAGAAATGCAAGCAAACATTGGTTCTATGGCAAGGGTTAAACTCCAAAGTAAAACAGCCTCCCAGCACCAGGTAGTATTTATATTAAACTTCAATAAATGTGGTGGTAAGTTGTTCCCATAACATCATAAATATGCTGTGTGAGTGGATGTTGTGGACTGTGGAGTACATAATCAAATAACAGCTTTGTTTCTTTCTGTTTCAGATTAAGGGAAGTTTCAGAGAAGCTGAACAAATACAATTTAAACAGGTAAGGCATATCATATGCTGCTGTAAATAATTTAGGAAAGTACATTTTTTCTAACAGCAACAGAAGCAGAAGATTTTACAGTAGGTGATGGAGCCTTAGAAATCCTCAGTGCTACTGATACTGAAGTCCAGACATGCTTCAGATAACACAGGAAGAAAATGAGGGGTTCTCAGTTATGATAAATTGTATTATTAAATCTTCATTACAGAATGACTTCTTAATATGAGGTATAAACCCTGTTGTTTATTGCTGATCAGATTAAGTGAAAATATCATCTTTTAAGATCTTTTCCCTGGATTTTATGTGCTGTGTGCTTCAATTAATGCATGTTTAGTAATTTTTGAAAGTTTCTTTTGTATTTGTAGCCACCACTGCACATTTTTCCTTTCATGTACAGCTTGATTTTTTTTTTTTTCCAGACTTCAAAAGTTCTAAAATACTATAAATTCTCACTTTTTATTTTCAGCCACCCGCCTTTGAATGTATTGGAACAGGCCACTATTAAACAGTGTGTGGTGGGACCAAATCACGCTGCATTTCTTCTGGAGGTAAGTTCCTGAAATCTTCTCAGATAACAATCTTGAAACCATACAGTTAAATTAGTTATTTTAACATTAAATTGATTAATACTGTTCAATAACTGAGGACTCATGTTTTAATTTTTTGGGTAAACTTGACTTACATTTCAGTTTTGAACACTTGCTTTTCTTTTTCTAAATACAGGATGGTAGAGTCTGCAGGATTGGTTTTTCAGTTCAACCAGACAGATTGGAATTGGGTAAACCTGAGAATAGTGATGGGTAAGGAATGCTTTTCTTCTAAGATATTTTTTGAACTCGCTAAGCAGCTCAGCTGCTTTTCTGGTTTTGTTTTTATTTGTTTTCAAAGTAGATTTTGGAATGGGTACTTTGAGTAGAGACACAGTGGTTATGGTGATGCAGCCAAACAGCCTAGCTTGACAAACTGGTGTAGGAAGAAATAGTATATGTGATTCTGAAAGAAGTGAGACAGGCTCTCTTTAACTTGAAGAAACAAGCTACTCCAAAAATAATCCTTAAGAAAGAAGCTGTGTTAAACTGTTAAGCTTAATGTAGAATCCACTCTGAAAGTAGTCCCATCTGGCAAGGCTCACTTTCTAGATCTGTGGTCCTTAGTCCAGGTAAGTCCCCCTTAACAGGACTAATTAATGGTTCACATTTGAATTTAAACCACTTAATATTGAAGTAGCATACTCAGGCTCAGGTTTATAGATAGAACACCTGCTGATTACAATTCGTACATATACACTAATGGAAAATTTAGCACAGTGGCTAACTCCAATCACTAATTAGCTTAATATGTATTTGCATCTGTGCTATTATGGATTGCTGATGTACGTAAGGTCTGTTAGGCATGCTTTCCACTTTCTTTTTCCAGTGTACTTCTTAATATACACTTAGATTAGTTTGGAATATTCCCCAAGGGTGTTGCTTAAGCTGGTATGTTACCAGAATAAGTCCCTGAGAATTTCAACCTGGGATTCCAGGTTTTGTTCTTAACCCATTTGGGATTGTTTTGTGACTGATTTACCATCTTTTACTTTCAGTTCAAAGTTGAGCAGTGGCTCAGGGGCAGGAAGGACATCCAGGCCAGGCAGGACTAGTGACTCCCCATGGTTTCTGTCTGGTTCTGAAACTCTGGGCAGACTGGCAGGCAACACCCTTGGGTAAGTTTTGATAGGATTGAGGCTGCAATCTGTTTGTTCCATATTTGAGTATATGTGTATACACATATATAAGTTGTATGCAGTATGTCTAAGGAAACGTATAACCACAGCAGTTGTGTAGGTAGGGTATAACAAAAAAAAAAAACTTGACTTGGTTAAAATAACAGACATTTAAGTGACCCTTCAGCACATAGGATATAGAGAATTTTTCATATATGTGCGAAGAATAACTTGGCTTGGGCTGTGTTGTCTTCTTTTGAATGTTTTTTTAGTTCCTTGATTTTTGAAAAACAGTCTTTTAGAGGGACACTATTAATTTAAACCATGATAGGCCAGGAGAGTGCAGTGAAATGAGTGCATTTGTGCAGGAAGAACCTTCGTTATGGGCTCCATTGTTTTGTGCCTTCCACTCCCTTGCCCCAAGTCATAAATGGTGTTTTGATAGCCAGGGTCCTATACATAGTAATGAAAAAGGAACATTTGGAAAAGATTGTTTCTCAGAACCTTTAAAATTGTACTGTATGCAAAATGTACTGTATAGATCCAGATTTCTTGTCATTACCTTTAAATTGATGGTGTCCCTTTTTATAGAAATGTGATTTACATTCCATAATGACAGTGATCTCTTTGTTATGTGTTTTTGTAAGACATGTCTAACTATGCTGCTTCCTAATTTTACTGACTACAGTAATAAGAACTGTGGTTTC
Organism: Ammospiza nelsoni; assembly: GCF_027579445.1. Classification (NCBI taxonomy): domain Eukaryota; kingdom Metazoa; phylum Chordata; class Aves; order Passeriformes; family Passerellidae; genus Ammospiza; species Ammospiza nelsoni. The sequence goes on from NC_080633.1 coordinate 129,757,194, forward strand.
TGCATGTGAATGATTTGTTAAGCAGAAGGAACTACATATTTTCCATGATTTTCCAGAAATTTTTTTGGTTTTTTATTACCAAATCAACTAATTTCATTTGGGCCTGAGTTGCATGAAGAATAACCCATAACCTTCCCATTTTTTTTTCTGAAATCATTATGCATCTGAACCTAAAAATCCATGTGTTAAACATCAAAGACAAACTAGTATTGTCATGTTTAAGAACTTATTGTGGGACACGTAACACTTTTCTTTCCCCTCCTTATTCTTAGCTAAGCATAATGTGTTAAAATTGTTTGAATTTTAGAGATGAACCCTGAAGTGTTCCTAATGTCTTCTCTTGAATGTCTCAGAAGTAGGTAGTTGAAAGTCACTGAGCTAGTAGAATAGCAGTAGGCACTATAGCTAGTCTGTTAAAAGGAGTGAGTAATTATCTTAATAAATTGAATCTAAACCCATTCAAACTGTAGTGCCATTAGAGTAGGTAACTGGATTTGGAAAATTACCAGCATGCTGCTGCATAGTAGAGAGATGTGATAAACTAGTAGGTGAACAGAAATGAGAAAGATTTCTATTCTATATTAATATTTATTTTAGGTTTAGATGGCTTTAATAGCAAAGTTGTTTGCCTTAACAGGGCCAGGATAGGGCTCACAGGGAATATTTGGATTGTTACACAAATAGAAATGGTTTTAACTGTTAGATGTCTGAATGATGCCATTGATAGTTTATAACTTAAAGTAGAAATCTGTAGTGAGTATTAATATCTAATATAGAACTTTTTCTTTAACCCCACACCTCCCTGCAGAGTGTTGAATTGAAAGTTGCTCTATAGGTAGAATTTGACTTCCCCTCACCCCAGTTCTTTTCCTCTCAGCCACCTTCCCACCTTTGGAACAGTTTAGGTGGCTCATTTTATTTAAAATGTCACATTCTTTAGTATTTTTTCTTTCTTTTTTCTGTTTTCAGTAGTATTTTTTTATTTTTTAGAATTCTGTTTCTAACTCTTGAGACAAGACTTCTCCTAAAGACATAATTGAACTGCTTTTTGTCTTGTCATTGTCTGTGGTTGCTAGCTAGAATTCTGAAAATGTAGATGTCTGACAGAGCCTTGTCTTAAGCAAGACACTCGAGTTACTCTGTGATTGCAGGGGGTTGTCAGGAGGAAAAAGAAAACTCAATTAAAAAAGGGTGCTAGTAATCAACTGAAGGCATACAATGCAAGACAAGTATTCTTACATAATTAGCTTTTAATAGCTTTTGATAGACTTTTAATGTAAATTTATTAGATACTGTTTCAGAGAACGTGTCTTTATTTTCATGTCTGATTTTAAATGTATTTATTGAAAGGAGTTTGAGACTTCAGGAGGTTGATAGCAGGAAGGGTCTGCTGATACAGATTATTAAGTAGCAGTAATAGCATATCCAGTAACCTTTAAGGTGTATTACAAGATAAAGCTTAGCTAACCTTGAAGAACAAGCTAGAGTCTCTCGTCTTTCATGGCAGCAGATTATCTTGTCTTAAATTCAGAGCATATTCAATTGACATAGTTCTGTGGTGATAATTATTGATGGATAATTGTAATGAAGGTGAGATGTCTATTTCTACAAATCACTGTCTTTTTGTTGCCTTATTTTGATGCTGATTTGTAGAAACAAAGAAACTGTTCAGTGAGTTAAGGCATGTTTTTGCAGTGTGTGCAGTTGTTGATTTCTGGAATAGGAATATGTAAAAAGTAGAGTATCTCTTGAAGACTATTCTTGAGGATCAGAGAACTATCTAGTGTAAGATTTCTTTTGCTGTAGAGAGGATTACTTGATTTTTCTAGTATAATCTTAGCCAATTTCTTAATGTAAATCAAGTATCAGAATCTTTAGAAGGTCCACCTAAGCATAGTGATGTTCTGTCAGAGCCACTGACAGTGAAGTTGGTGCATGTGTGCTTTTATAGCAGGAAATTGACAGATAATGCTGCTGCTACTGCTGCTTTTAGAAAATCTGGGAATTGATCCTTTTATGTGTTCATGTATGTGTACGTCCACACAGCTATATGAGTAGGAAGGAATGCAAGTTCTAGCTGGAGTCCTTTTTTTATTTCTTCTGCATATTTCAGAACTTTATCAATTTCCTGGTGTTGTTGTTCTTTCTAGTTTTGAGAGTTACTTTTATAGCGTTTGTCTGTGAAATCAAGCTGCAGTATTTTTCAGGGTGTTAATAAGTTATTAGTAATAAAACTAAAGATGTTTGAAGTAGTCCCCAAGGTATGCTGCTGTATTAAAAAACCAAATAATCTAAATCTTCTAGAAGTCGCTGGAGTTCAGGGGTTGGTGGAAGTGGAGGAGGATCTTCTGGTAGATCATCTGCTGGAGCTCGAGACTCTCGAAGGCAGACCAGAGTCATACGCACAGGACGTGACAGAGGATCTGGACTGCTGGGGAGTCAGCCACAGCCAGTGATTCCAGCATCAGTCATTCCAGAGGAACTGATTTCACAGGTGTGTGAACTAGAAACTGCTTGTTGCCCAAAACTTGCAGAGCTTCTCAGAGCATGTGTACCAGAATGTGTTGTAGTAGTACCTGTTCTCCAAGGAGTAATGGCATGCAATTGAAGAAATTGACTTTCCTTATCTGACTTGGTTTTATTCTTAAGTACGTAGTGGAAGTGATAGACTTTTGGATTAGAATTAGAATTTTCATTTCCAAACGTCACCCAAGACAACGTATATGTTTAATGTAGATGTGGAGGGCTGTGTTTGATTGCAGAGGGGAAATTTAGTGAGAGAATCAGGTATTTGAGAATAATATCAAATATTAAGTTTCTTGAAGGAATGTAATGAAGGAAGGCAGATTGACTTTTTTTTTTGTGTTTGATAGAAAGAATGATCCATTTCAGATGTAAATGAAAGATAGAAAATTTATTTATTCTCTTGGAAATACTGATAATTTTTCTTCATGGACACCTCTGCGTACTTTTATATAAATGTGACTTTTATGAATGTTGGGTATATATTGCTCTGCTTTTGCCTTTTAATGCACTAAAGTCTGAAGAGGCGCTTCAGTCTATTAAAACATTTTCTTTATATTTGAAGAAAAGAATATGTTCAAAATATGTGACTAGTTAATGCATTTTAATTATTAGATTAGAACTAGTTCCTGGTTGATATTTGACATACAGAAGTTGGTTGCTAGGCAAAAGATAATCTGCTTTACTTCCCTTGCTGTGATATTTTGCCTTTTTTGTTTAATTTTATTTTTAAATAGCGTACTTTGTTTACCTTCAAAATAGAAGGCATCTGAAACATTTTTGAGGTTACTTGAAAGCAGAACAATGGAAAAGATCTTAGCAGATGGTCTGTAGACTCTAGGAAGTCTCAAAAATCTGTAAACTTCTGTCATAAAAGTTTATGACAAAAAATTTACCTTTGTGTGCTATTAGAATTCTTTTTTTGCTTGCCAGCAGACCATTTTATTTGGTGCCTTATTTTTACTCTGTTGTTAAAGTACTCAGTACTTGTTTCTTACATTTTTTTGTTTCTGGTCTTTCAAAACTCTTATAATCTCTGACATTTGGTAGAGGCTAGTCTGGAAAAACAAAGTGCTCTGAGTCCTAGGGTCAGTGGAATAAATCAGAGTTTCTCTCTTTTTTTGTAAATTCGTTGGACTTGATGTTTGGGAGGTTTTATCTACATTTGCACTTTGTTAATAAAAAACTTCAGTGTTGCAGAAACTGCTGATGATAAGCCTTTAGAAACAGAATGATGAGGAAAATAGAGTCATTAAAGTGGTTTTGTTTGAAGGACAGTGGAAAGAGAAACCAGTGTAAAAGGATTGAAGTCTAGTTTTGGCACAGCAATTGGTTGCAAACACTGTTGAGTGACATACTAAGTTTAAACACTTTTATAGAAACATACAGAAACTCTCAAAACCAGATTATACTTATTATTTAGCTGCAGCATTAAACATTCCAAGAAGTAGATTCTAAGATTCTGTTAGAAAATGTAGTGAAAAGTTGGGGTTCGGTGACCTAACTGGAGCTGAGAGAAGGCTGGATATCAAATACATGATACTGTGAAAAATTGATAGGAGCCTTTGTCTGTATGTACTGTTATTGACTTTTGATTCTTATTGGACTTTCTTTAGACTTTAGCATTTTCTTATGAATAGGGGTTGCTGATCTGAGAATGGCCAGTAACCAATTCACTCTGCTCTTCTAGGCACAAGTTGTTTTACAAGGGAAGTCCAGAAGTATTATTATTCGAGAACTCCAACGAACAAATCTTGATGTAAACCTTGCTGTAAATAATTTGTTGAGTCGTGATGATGAAGATGGAGATGATGGGGATGACACAGCAAGTGAATCATATCTTCCTGGAGGTTTGTATCCTGCAACTTTTGATAAAAAATCACCAACATGTTCTTATTTTTCTGTATTTAAGTACTGACAGTGAGTTCTGTGCTGTGCAAGGTACACAGCGAAGACAATTGTTGCTTATAGGAACAAAGTCTAAAGATGTATAAAACAAAAGATGGACTGGGATGTCTTGAGGGATTAGAATAGCCACAGAAGAATAACTGTTGATAGTGTTTGTTGAGGGGCATGAAAGTTACGGGGTTTTTTAGGATCCCAGGCTTTGTAACACTGGCATTACTTTCGTTTATTTTGCTGCTCAGTGAGATGCTGAGACTGCTGTGTGGCTTGCTTATAAAAGCTAATTCTAAAACTTTCTAGTGACTTGCATGTTTTTTACTACTAACATATATTCTTAATATTCATAAAAGTTTTTAGAGCAAAAATTACGTGCTTTTCTGAAATTAAGAAGCCTTAATAGAGGGCAAAACACTTTACAGTGGTTACAGTTAGATCGAGAATTTAGTCTTCATCTCAGGTTCCCCTTATAAATGCTGTTCTGGCTATAATGGCAAAATCCTGTAATGTAAGTGCAGCTGTTTTTGAAATACTGCCTGTCCCATAAAATTGCTTTTTATAAAAGACTTTGAATCTTCTTTTACATTGGCTAAATAATTTAGGCAGTCTTTTCTTGCTGAGTGAACAGATTGGAAAACATAGCAGCCAAATCCAGGGTTGTGTTAGTTGCACTGCACGAAAAGAACACATCTGAACTCTGACTACATAGTAACTTTTCTTCTGTGTGTCAAAATGATGTTTTGATATTTTTCTAATAAATGGTTGTATTTTGGTTTTTTCTTTCTGCTCATCTGGTTCACCAGGAAGGTTCATGGGCTTCGTCCATCTTTAGCTTGTCAGTCATGTGATTAGAGAATGAGTTTTTTTAATTTCTGCAACAAAAACTTTGCATTTCATTTTGCTTCTTTTAGTTTTAGTTGCATCTGTCAAACATCTTTATTTTGCTGTAGAATCAAGACTCTTTTGGTGAAAGGGGTGAAAAATCTTTAATCTCAGTCTTATTTTTTGGTGATCAGCTTAATAGGATTAGACAGATGCACTGGAGGAAGTTAAATCTCAGAAGTTTCGAAGTGTTCAAAGCACTTCTCAGTCTTAAGGATACCCAAATGCATTCCTCCAGAATTGACCTTAGGAAGATAAATCACAGTTAGGAACTTCTACTGTAAATTAGTGCTTTTAACCATACTAACCAGCCTTCAACAGCATCAGCTGTTCTCCAAGTACCTCTTGTGAGTCTAAGGATCAATTAATAGGGACTGTCTGACAACCCATGACTGGTAACATTTATTTGAAGGTGCCTCCACTACAGTCTGAGTCTCATCTATTTGAGATGGGTTAAAGTGATATGCAGAGTTTCCTTGTCCTCACTGGATGTCCAGAGAAAAATTTTCTCCTTGGCTTAATCTTTAAATCTTCTTCCCTGTTCAGAGTAAATTTCCTGTAAGGGTTTCAATGTCCTAAAATTAGGCTTTTTCCTGTTTTGCCCCACAGAGAAATTGGGTTATTTTTTCCCCAGTTTTTATGGGAAAACATATGGAAATGATGGCTGAAGTGACACTTGATCTGTCTTAACGCCACTCTTTGGAGATGTAATTTCTGATTTGTAGAATGTGCATGCCTTGTCTCTCCTAAGTTTTACGGGTGAAAAAGTTTGTTGCACAGAAATTAATTAGTTTGGTATGATCAGTTTGAAACTGATCAGAAATCTAGCTGAACACTAGGCAGTGCTGTTTCTGTTGAAACAATGAATAGTAAAAATTAGCAGCTTTGCTTGTGTCACGTGACCGTGCAAGCTAGTTTTCAGGAAAACCAAAATGGCCAGAGAAAGTTGCCTATAGCTCTTTTTAAAAGTATTTTTGCTCTAGAAACTTTGCAGTCTTCCTGCTTTCACTTGCCATCTCCCATCTGAGTGCCCCTTTGGAAATAAAACATCATCAGAGAAAACTGTGGATAACTGATACATGCTATATGCATTCAATTGTTAGGCTTTTTTATTGTTCTGAAAGATAAAGAACCTTTTTTAAAATTATGCCAAATTATGCTTTAAAGCTTTTTGATTTTCATTTCAAGCACAAAAAAAGCAAGCAAGAAGACAGAATTTGCCTCTGGACTTTTGAGGCTCTTGCATTTCAATTAAAAGCATATGTTAATTTTGTCTTTCTGCCTTTTGCATGTCTGATGCTTTGTGACCCTTAAATTTAGGGGTTAGTTCTCTAAGCTTTCCAAGCTAGAGAAATTTTTTAAAGCACTTTACATGTAATTAAAAAAAATAAATCATTAATAAGCTGAGATACTTTCCAAGTACTGTGAAATTAATATACTCTTGTTTAATGGATCATATATTATTAGTATTGTAAACTTTATGCATCTGACTTTTTTTTGAGGTAGCAAAGAACATGTTTCAATCCTTCCTGAATTCTCAAAATGTCTTAAGTGAAGAGCAGAATGTTACTTTTCTGTACAGATTGCTGTCAATGAGTGTCTCTTAAATATTTATTTTTGAGTCCAAGTGTACTTTGATTTTTGGCTTTTCTAATCTAGTCCTGTTTCTTTTGTTCTATGATAGTTAGGAGAGAGGACTGTGGGTTCATTTGTTTCATAACAAATACATAAGGAGAATAATCAAGGTAAAAATATATAGAACAAGTTCATTTGTCATAGGAAAGACTCAACAGCCTCTATGAGGCTCATACCAGGCTGTATTAGAGGGTTCTTGTAGGCTTTATGTTCTGTTAATGGTTGGGATACAGATGCTGTAGATGTTAAAAGTTTTTGTTGTTTGTGCAGTTCAGAGAAGTGCATATTTGCTCAGTAACTTGTGCATGGTACAATGGGTTCTCACTGGTGGGACTTATGAAGTGTGGGTTTGACAACATCCAGGCTGCTTTGCAGAGGAGAGAGAGATGGGCTGATGTTGCAGCAAGGCTTCCTGTGCTGGCTTCCAGGGAGGGGAATGGGAACTACAGCCTAGTGTAGGATCAGCTCAGTGGTTTGCCTTTAGGGAAAACAATTAGATAATGGGGTTGGGGGTTTTTGTGGTTTTGTTGTTGTGGCTTGGTTTTCTGTGTTGTTGGGTTGGTTTTTTTTCTCTCTGTTTTTGTGAACTTCAAGTTGGGTAATATTTTGAATAAATATTATCTTATCAAGAATGAATTCTGGAGTTCTGTTTTAGTCTAGTTTCCTAGGAAACCGAAACAAATGTTTCTCTCCCTTCACTGTCACAGTTTTGCCAATTTAATCCAAACTTGAAAGAGGAGGAGGAGGTACTGAACACATTGAATACTTGAATATTTCATAAAAGTGTGCAGCTGAGAAGAGGGGAGAGAGCTTATGATTGCACCCTTAAGGGAGAAGGTTTAAAGGGAGCTCTACTTGAGATCAGAATTGATCTAAACAACGCCTTCAGTTAATGAATCCGATGATAATGCTATTTGATGTTTTGTTTTTTTCCTCTGATCTGGATATCTTTTTCCTTCCAATTTTCTTTGGTATTTAGTGGTGAATCATAGATATTTTCTTACAAAAATAGGTTCATGAGAAGTATCACACCTAGATACGAAGGGAGCAGTCTGATTCTGGTCTAACACTGCACAAGATGAATGATATAATCCCACAGGATTTGTCTGAAGAGCAGGAAAATAAAGACATAGAGAATGTTTTTTTTTATTTATTTATTTATTTTTTTATTTTGTTTTGTTTCATTTTTTTAAAACTCTGGATTCTTAAACTGGATGTAGCCTTGCAGTATCTGTGTTTTCACAGCGCTAAAAAAATTCCAGTGATGTTTGAAGGGGAGTGGATTTGGCTCCTATCCCTACTGGTTTTAGCACCTTTCTTTGCTGATATAGAAAATGGAAGAAGGGGGATCTCTTTCAGAAATACTGGAAGAAAATTAAAATCTGATTTGAAGCTGAAATAAGAGGGTAAGAAAAGGCTTCATTTCGTTACTCATCTTAATGCGTATTTAGCCCAAAGCCACATAGTTTTGGTTCTTACGTCTGATACTTGAATTTTTACTTTTTTTTTTGGAAACACAGCTAAACTCAAGATGCCTGAGCTGGTGGAAGGTGTGTGTGTATGTGTGTGTTAAAAGTTAGTGTGTGTTTTCTGTCGAGAGGATTTCTCACGTAGCTTACCTTAAAAAATCCAGTGTTGTCTGTTTTGAATGAGGGCAGAAAATTCTTTTCTGTACTGGGCAATTTGGTTCCTAGAAAGAGATCAAAGTTCATTGCAGTTTTTTTTCCTGGACACTGACCAGAAGATATCAGAACTAGTTGCCTAGAGTATGGAGGGGTTGGAGCTTACCTAGGAAAAGATGGTTGTGGGAGGAGGGAGCAATATGTCAATATTGGGAAATACAGCAGAATCTCATCTGTGTTCCCAGCTCTGAAAGTCTGTTACTTACAGGTTGACGCTGAAGGTGAGGTGTACTGCAGGTTTATAGTTGTGAAAAGCCAGTAGCAGGCAGGGTAAGGGTACTCTGAGTGATCTGAACTGTTTTAGATAAAGCCTGTTTGCCAAATGTGAGTTTTCTTTCTAAGGTCTCCAAGCAGCCTGTCATGGATGATTTTGTAAAGTGTACTGTGTGAACTATGGAGTCCCAAATGATGTGCTTTTAGAAGCCCAGCCTACACTTGAGTGGATTACTTAATTAATGCAAAAATAATTTATGTAGGTCTTGCCTTGAACCCACTGTGCTCGCTGGTTTGCAGTGCTGTTTTTCTGTCGACATTTGGTGGTATGTGTTACATTTCCTGTAGATGAGAATTTAGAAATACAAGGATGAATATTCTGATGTTCAGGCATGTGAAAGTCTTAAGTGAATTAATACCATCTCTAAGAGCAGACTTCTGGCTCCTTTCAGTTTTTTGATACCCTCTACTTTGGGTTCCTCCCTCCTTCCATTTCATTCCAGACACTGAGAAAAAGACCCATAATAATCAGATTCTGGTGTCAAGAATGCTTGTTTTCTAGCCACTGTTTCCTTTTATGCATTTGAGATAGAGGCTGAGAACTGGATGTGCAGGAATCGTGCTGATGCCAGGTTTCCTGAAGGGAGTCTCTGTATAGCCTCACATGGGATTTGTGGGTGGTTTAAGCTGATGAGGTTGTCTTGCTGCCAGAAGGCACTGTCCTGCATTTCCCTTGCTTGGGGATGAGATTTTTGGGCCTGTATAGGCTAGTAAAACCTAATTTGGGGAGCCTGAGGGTTTTTGTTTTGTTTTGTTTTGTTTTGCTTTGTTTTTAAAGTCAGATTTGCTTGAAGGTTTGGGAAGGGCAGAACTATTTCCTTTAGCAGGAAGCAGTAGGGTCTGGTCAGCTTTGCAGCATGTGGTGAAGCTCCACATTTGGGGCTCTGATTACTCCATTAAGTCAGTCTGAAGATCCATCCTCACCTTACTTCTAAACCTAGTGAACTTGTGTTTCAAGCCAGGTGAATGCCCTAGTTAGATTTAGAAATCCCCCCTTGTCCCAGGGAGGTGCCTGCCACAGGGATAAAGGAGGAGGGAAGTAGGACTGACCTCTTGTGGTAAGATGGTGGTCAGGTTCGGTTGTCTTGACAGTCCATATTGCTGGCCTTCAATAAGTCACATGAATTTCCAGTAGCCTCTTTTGTGTGTGGATAGAAGCTTTAGGTTAGTTACTGGAAGGAGATTGTTTTGCATTTTAATGATGATCATTACTTCAGGGAAACTCAAGTTTTCCTGCACAGAAGCGAGGGTACTCACAGTATTGAAGTTCAACCTTTAGGTTTGGTTAGGTCTTTTTAAACTGCATGGTATTACAACATTGTGCTTTTTCCAGATAACTGTTGTTGTTCATGTAGCTACCATTTAAAGATTTGTATTGAGAGCTGCAAGTTGCTGGCTTGTGAATTAAATGAGTGCATCATTCTCTGAAAGAGACATTGCATGGGGAAAGGTGCAGTCTTTGGCTCAAAGACATGGCTGTGTGAAAGCTGCCTTTCTCTGTCAGCTCTGTCCTCCCTCCATTCTAGGTCATCCTGGGAGTTCTGCATCGCATGCATGAGTGTGTGTGCACATGTGTGTATATGTCTCCATCTTACTTTAGTGCCTTTAGTTCTTTCAAGTGACAGCCAAAAGTTTGAATTTCTGGGATACAGAACAATATGTTTTGAGAAAGTCTTGTTTGGGAAATGTAGTTAGGTAAGTGACAGAGCAGTTCTTGTAGGGAAGCTGGTATTGTTCACTAGTTCACCAAGCTTGATTGTAAATGTGGTTGCGTAGGAGGCACATGAGTTTGCACTGGTGAATCTGAAGAGCAGAAATTCAATTAATAGATAGGATTTTTTTTTTTTTTATATTTGTTTAGTGATGGTCTCTCTAGCTGATGTTTTAAGTAGCTGATTATTCACTTAAGACCCTTGTCTCCTCTTATAGAGGATCTTATGTCTCTTCTGGATGCTGACATACATTCTGCTCACCCAAGTGTCATTATTGATGCTGATGCTATGTTTTCAGAAGATATTAGTTACTTTGGTTATCCATCCTTTCGGCGCTCATCACTTTCCAGGCTAGGCTCATCCAGAGGTAATTTTGCACCTTTTTTCTTTGTAATATGTAGTTTGCTGTGGGAAAAGCTAGTGATAGTAGACACTGGTGGTTTAGATGCTGATTTAATGTGAAAGTAGACTGTGCTATGTTGTCAAATATAGAGTAGACAAGTAGATTGCTGCTCATCAAAATTTTTATGAATTCTGACTGTTAGCAGGTAAGTTCTGCAAGAACGTTGGTAGTCATATATTAAAAATATAATTGTTGATCATTGTAAGGTGTTATAAAATTATTGCATGTCAAGTTTAAAATAAACTGTAGCATATGTACCTACTAACATAGATTGCCATATAAATATATAATTTGGCTCAAAAATTAGTAATAATTGATGACATGCAGCATTCTTAATACTTCCTTTTTTTCTTCTTCTTTTTCTTCTTCCTCCTCTTCTTCTTCTTTCTTTCTTTCTTTTGGGTTGCTCTTTGTACGCTGTTCTTCATGTTTCCTTAGTTGTTCCATTACAGAAGTTACCTTTACGGAATGAGGAACTTTAGATAACAAGGAGGCAGAAGAAATCTATCTAAATTTTACTTTTTGAAGAATTTTTGTAGTTGGATAAGGAGAACTATTGGCAGGTGATAAAAAAAGCTCCTTGAGCAGTGTTAGGGCATTTTTTCTTTTAAGCATTATACATTTGAAAAATTTATAACAGACCATGGAGCAATTTCTTATCTTTTTGAGGCTGTTGCCAGAAATACCTAGAGTATTTCCAAACTGTTAATCCAGCCTCTCATGTGATTGTTTATTTAGTACAGTTTTGTTGCCTTTCATGAACATGTTTGAATATATTAATTGCTGAATATGTAAGTTCCTGTTACAAAATTATTAGTCAAGGGCCAGTGTGATGTTTGCTAGAAAGTAAGTACAGTACTTATATGAAATACATCTGTAAGACAGGCTGTCGTGTTCGGCTTATGTAAAAACTTTCCCATTTGTCTAATACAGCAAAAGACCCAAGACTTGGTGTAATCCATTGAAACTATGAGATAATAATGCATCATCTCATCAGTATATGTAGTTCCAGTTGATTTTTGTGAGCATAAGTGAGGTACTTCATAGGTTAAATACATTTATGTGCATGTGCGAATATTCAGCATCTGACATAAGTCCTTCTAAATTCCTCTTTTTTTCCTTTCCTACGGTTATTCTATATAAAAGGTTGTTCTGTATTAGATGTTACCACGATTTTCATAGTCCTTGTTTTCCATGTGTAGTTGATTTGTGGAAAGTTAGTTTGATTACCTGATATAAAATAATTTTCTGCATGAACGAACTGCAGAGTACTGGCTTTAGACAGTTTATAGGCTAGTTGGAGGGGAAGCATTTTGGTAAGAACATTTTCTGTCAGGATCCTTTTAAAAACTTGTCTGACTCTTGAAAAGTTTTCATTTAATCTACTCAAAGCAGATACACTTTAATTTATTAAATCCAGTCCTATAGTATATTGCTTTAAACGAAAGGGGTTGGATTATCAAATACATATGAGAGCTTTTTTTAATGCTTTCTTTCTTTAACCTTTTCAAATTACTGTTTTTTTCTGGGAAAGTTGCTATGAAACTCTCTAATAAATACTCTTTTTTGGTTTGCATAAAGCTATCTGGCAGACTGTATAGATTTAAGATTCTTCTGTTATTGTAACTACATTGATAAAACTGCAGAACTGCATATTGTACTAGAAAACTTTAAATAGAAATGTTAAATGTATTTGGCCTCTTATGATGTAAGTGAAATTTCTCTAGCATTTTCACAGTGCAAAAAAATTGTAAGCCTTTATTTCTAGCTTATTTTATGTTTAGTGACTCTAAAGTACATATTCTTGAAAGAGTTAATATGTTGAATGTTGCATGTCAGGACTATGTTTTTAATCTGTGTGAGTAGATTAAACTGCTGTTAGTTGCATCCTGAAGGGTCTTTACTAGAGAGTGGCTTACTTTTATCCCACTGGTGTGACCCAATTGCATACCAGTTCTCCTTCTTCCCTTAGAGAGAGACTCTGAGCTGTTGCGTGAACGTGAGTCCGTTTTACGTTTGCGTGAACGGAGGTGGCTTGATGGAGCCTCATTTGATAATGAAAGAGGCTCAACAAGTAAGGAAGGGGAACCAAACCTGGACAAGAAGAATACACCTGTTCAAAGTCCTGTTTCTTTAGGAGAAGACTTGCAGTGGTGGCCAGATAAGGTATGGAATTCTTAAATCTATTATTTGCATGCTGAGCAATTGATCTGTTTATTTTTTTTCTGAATAAATATTTTTTTTCTGAGTTGCCTTTTTGACTATGACATTTTAGTTTTGTGAGATAATGTAATAAAGCATATTCCTTATTATGCACATAGTTAAATTACACATAATTATTGACACCCTTCTAACTGCCCTTCTGTTACTACTGTTTTAATTTTCTTCTCTGTGTATTTTCAAGATACTGCTGTAGATCATAAGGCTTAGGGTTTTCTGTTTCTTTCTTATATTTATTTAGGTGCTCAAAGCATTGGCAGTAAGGAACTCATGAAACAATCTAAACTATGCTTCATCAAAGAAATGTTTTTTGTTAAGCATTATTATTCCTGGAGATACTTTCAGTTTGAATTGATTGGGCTTTTAAACTACAGTAGTAAAAATTTGCATTTAGTTGCAATTGTGTTTTGAGTTTATCAGTAACTTGGTTGCTCCTTCAAAGTCCTTTGGCTTTGATTAGCTGTTTTTCTTTATAACCTTCATTCCATTTTCAAGGCAAGAAATAATAACTGCAGGAGATAAAAGTAGTAGAAACACCAGCTATATGTTGGTAGTTGAATACCTGTGGTCATTGTCTTTGTGAACTACCTAAATGTTTGGGGAGATGAGTATTTAAAAACTTAAATAAAATAAAACCCAAACCAACTAACCAAACCAAAGAACTTCCTAAGAATGGAAGTGATCATCGATGTTTAGTAGACCAAATTTTATTAACTTGCTCTAGTGTTCCCATTTCTGTCTGTCCATGGGATCTGTGAGGTTCCTTTTTTGATCTGTCACACTTTCTTTCTCTGTGTCTCTGTTCATTTCGGACTAAATCTAGATAGAAAGCTTGAAAACAGAGGTGAATATAGAGGCTTATTTCTGCTAACAGCAGCAAGACTTCAGATGCAATTGTCTTCTTCTGGGCATTCAGACTGAGAAATTAAGAGACCTAAAAAGAATGTTTGTCTAGTAGTTGCTCTTTACCAGATCTTTTATGTCTAAAGTGTTTTTCCTTTGTTTGTTTTGGGTTTGTTGTTGGTTTGGTTTTGTTTTGTTTTTCTTTATCTAGTAACATTGAACTTCTCTGTCAGTGAAAGTTGGCAGCTTTCGTCCCCCTAGCTTAGAATGAGAAAATTTAGCTTGGTAGAGAGACATTCCAGGAATTTAACATCAATGAATAAATGTAGTTTAGATTTGGAATACTGACTCATCATCTTTGTTTTGGTAACGTTACTATGGCCGTTGTTACTAGTGTGGGTTTTTTTGTTTGTTTTGCTGTGATATCTGACTGTATTCCTGTGCACTTTGTGTACTGAACTGCTTCCCACTTACCTGTTTGCATTGCACTCATATAAACCCCAGCTTCTGGGCTTCCAGATAAATCAAGGTGTCTAACTGGAAAGGCTTTCCATCTGTATTCAAAAGTAATTTAATTTTGCGTCATTTCTTTCAGTTGAACGTTCATAAGAAATGGTTCTGTGTCTTCTCCTGCTGTAAATCCAGTATGAATTTTTGTTGGTAGTATTTTTCAACAGAAATTCTTCGAGGGGAAGGTCCTGGGAGACATGGTTTAGCAGAGAGATCAGTTCAGATGTCTCTTCCACTTTGGAAAAATGAAAGCACACAGGAAACCACTACAAAAGAACCAGTCATGTTTGCAAATATTTTTCCTTTGTTTTTCATTATTTGGACCTTTAGCATTTGGGACAGAAGTCTGTAGAAGGCTGTGATGAGGGTGGTTAACTTTTGTTTGCGGGAGGTGAAGTACCAACCTGGAAGGCACGGGTGAAACTTTTAGAAAGCTGATAGTGCTCCCAAGTGCATCAGTTTCACCAGCAATCTGAGGCTGACAGTGTATAGACATGTTGCTCAGGTACTGCATTTTCTCCGCCAAATAAACATCATCAACTGCTCAGGAATCCAAATCAGTGAGTACATTCTTCTGATATTTCAAATATCAGAATATTTGTTACGGTGTAGCACTGTCAGTCTGCACTTGCACTGTATAAACCTTGTGGCACATGTATGGGTAGTGTAGTAAAGGCAAGTATGGCTGGTCTTTCTTTTCCTGCTTGACTGTAATCTAGGTGCAAACCAAGCCTTTAGTTTTTTCAAGTAGGTGCATTCTGCTTGAGATGCTAAGATTTTGCCAGTAGTCTGCATCATCTTCATGTGTGTTAATTTCTCGGGTCTGAAATCAGAATTTGTTGTTGAACACGAGTCTCAGGTTTACAGAAACAGAGCTGTTGTGTTGTTTGTGCATCTTTGGGCAGTTGGTTGAATGGCCCTCTGGAGGTGAATGCAGCATTGATCCTGAAGCACTTAGGTCACAACTGCTAGTATTTTGATGGAAGGGAATGAAAAAAATTCAGTGGCAGGTCTCTCTAGTATTCAGCTTCTGGTACAAAGCTGTTTGTTTTTAAAAGATCTGTTAGCAAGATGAAAAGTCAAAATGAGAGTGTCTTGGAGCAAAAATGAATTGCCTTCCATACTTCATTGTGAGGCATTAGGCCAGCTAACTTCTGAAGATTCATCTATGCTGATGAAGTCTAATGCATCTCATTAGACTACAGTAGGTTCTGATGACAGTTCTTTCTCAGAATGTGCAATGTTTATGTCATAGCATGTATTAATAATCATGATGTGGATTAGTAGTTGTGTTACTTCTTTGCTATGTTGGTAGATGCCCTCCAGAACAAAATAGTTCTCTAATGATTTAACCAATTATAGAGACTCTTATCAGGGTATAAAAGAAAATTGCTTGTGATTGCTTCTGTCTTTTCCTCCTGCTGCTTTTCTTTTTCCCAGAAATACTGGTGAGCATTTGGTAAGAGCTGTACTGAATGAATCCTGTGTCACTCAAGGACACATTCACACCTTTTGGAATGTGCACTTCTGGGCATGAAAACTGTAAAAAAATAGTGTAAATCCAGCCTTACAAAACTAAAAGTGTTTCCACTTTTAAACTTCTGTGGTGAAAAGTCTGCTAATTTAGAAGACAGGTAAATGTACTAGATAGTGGGACTTTTTAAATAGCTGACTGAGTTCAGTTTCCCCTCAGATGGCTGAAGTACTTAAATGTGGTGAATTGTAATCGGAGAGTCAGTTAAAGATACTGATCTGGGGAGATAACCACTGCAAAGAAGACCAGATATCATCTTTCAGATCTGTAGCTGTAGAAGACAGCATTTGATTTTATGCTAGTTTAAGTTGGGTTTTTAAAAAAATTTTTGTGAAGCTGTAAGTGGAAGAAAAATTTGAGTTATTAGTAGTAAGGAACTTCAGAAAGAGCATGTTTGTCCTATAGCTGCACTTGCTGAGGAGCAGTGAAATGTTACAAATGTTTCTCGGTAAACAGAATTTAATATTTTGGGAAATCATTCCAATTCTCTGTAGCTTGAGATCGGTTTCAATGCAAGGAGGAACAGGAATTTGCAGAGGTGAGGTTGTAACATTGTATAGTTGCCTTGATACAAAACCCAATCTCAGAGGGAGGAAATCAGACCACTGAGGTCCCTGTAGGTACAGGATGTAGCAAATGAACAAACTGATGCCATATAAATAGTAGGAAGATACCAGCTGAGTTTTGATAAAATGTTAAAAAGGAGGAAAGGGCAAGAGGAATAGCCAATAATTAGAAACTTCCCCAGCATGTCAGGTTATAATGATGCATTATTGAGATATAGCATACTGATTTTTTAAAAACTTGATGTTGTTTGCAGTTACTTACTTTCAGAAGTGAAAGATAAGAGTTAATTGACAAAACAGTGAATTTGATAATTGATTTCTTGGGTGGCTTGGAAGATACTTTCCTGACTATACTTAGTAATGAAATAGTGGAATTATGTTGCTTTTTTGTTAATTTCGAACAGCCAGAATTTCCAGCAGAATTTTTTTTTTCAATGTTGCAAGTCAAGAGATCTTCTCATCTCTAATTTTATGGGCTGTGTTGTGTTCTCAAAGCACCACGTAAGCTCTTAATAAACTGTCCAAGTTAATTGCCATGTATATGCTATTGATAAAGGTCTTGGAAATAATATCTTTATTCCCTCACTTCATCAGAAACAATGATGTTTTGTGTGAAGGGGGCATGATGATCTTGAGACAGTCTGGATATATCTTTATTTTCAGGTTCAGCATTCATGGGTGCTCTGAAAAAAAAACAATTCCAAGTTCATATTTTGCATTTATAGATATATTTATAATATCATTGTCTTAGATTTTGTATTTCTGTGTTTGTAGGATGGAACAAAGTTTATTTCTATTGGAGCTCTATATTCTGAGCTCGTAGCAGTTAGCAGTAAAGGAGAACTCTACCAGTGGAAATGGAGTGAATCAGAGCCTTACAGAAATGCACAGGTACTGTATAGCTTTAAATATTCCCCTTCAGAATTATTTATATGCTTTGAATATCTAAAATACTTTTTTGTTTCTAAAGAATCCTTCACTGCATCATCCACGAGCTATGTTCTTGGGGTTAACCAATGAAAAGATTGTGCTCCTTTCTGCAAATAGTATTAGAGCAACTGTTGCCACGGAAAATAACAAGGTATGAAATGTTTGCTGGTTGCTGAATTTGACAAAGCTGGGTTTTTTCAATTGCTTGCAGTATATTGTAGACAAGTTGTTTCTTCAGCTTCATCTGCACCAGAAAGTACTCAATTCATTTGCTCCTTCCTTTCCTTTCCTGCCCATGAAATGCAAAACGTTTTAAAAAAAGATATCTATCAGATTTAGAGCTGAAACAGCGAAAAGGTTGCCTGATGATATGAAGCACTTGACTTTTTGCTCTTACAGTAGAAACTGACTGGTTTGAGAATAGAGAAGCTTGTTAATGTTCTGTAGAGATTTAGTAGAAAAACTAAGGACATTGAAGCTTTCAGTGATGTAAAGTAAGTTAGCTAAATATGCTTTTCAGCCCAGTTAGAGTGAACTTGAAATTGATTTGGTAAAGACACCCACACATCCATATACTTTGACAGGTTTCTCCTTTGTTTTCAACCTTCTTTGTTAAGGTTGAGGACTGGAAATAGAGGGGAAAACTAATCTGGAAAGCTCTCTTCCGGGGAAAGAAAGATGGTAGGGGATAAATTTCTGAAGGGTATAATTGTTTCTTTGTTTTGTGATACCTTTTTTCACCCCATTCCAAACCCAGTAAATATTACATTAAAGATGTAACTGATGTGCAACTTTTCTTTTTCTTTTTTTTTTTTTTTCCTCTACCTTCTCTGTTCCTTTCTTTTCCTCTCCCCTAGGTTGCTACATGGGTAGATGAAACTTTAAGCTCCGTAGCCTCTAAATTAGAACACACTGCACAGACATACTCAGAGCTTCAGGGAGAACGGATTGTTTCTTTACATTGTTGTGCTCTTTACACGTGTGCTCAGCTAGAGAACAACTTGTATTGGTGGTAAGTGAATACTTTGGTTGTGTACAACAGCGTGGATGCTCTGGATGTCTTCATGTCTCTGGCTCTGAGAAGCGTTGCAAAACTGCTGAGCCACCATTGTTGATCTTTGGTTCCCTTTATAAAATACATTTATTTTCTTTTTTAATGCCTAAAGCTTCCAATTATAACATCTTTAACAGAATAAGGTCATTCTTTTAGGAGATGTGTGTAAGTGCTTTAGCATTCAGATGTATCAGCACTACACAGGATCAGAGAGTAATCTCTGTGCCTTTTGGGTCATTCAGATTATAAATATGGAACAAACGTACCCACATATGAGGTCAATGTTCCTCTGTCTGGCTCTGTTAGAAGATTTGGTCTGTTAGTTTGTGGTCTAAATCTTAAAGAAGGGAGAAATAACATCAAATGCTCCCTCTGGAGTTTGTTGTTAAAATATAACCCTTTCAGACCCTTTCATAAAATATGAAATGTTAGTTAAAACATTTTAACTAATAGCTTCATGATTAAGAAGCTTACACCAAAAAACCACAGACAAAACAAAGCAGAAAATGAACCGTCAAAAATAATACTTCCAAAGGGCTCTGAAATGAGTTTCTAATTTAAGGGAATTAATTGAGTAATACTAATGCATTGTCAGCATGCATTATTTTTCAGTGTGTCAGGAGTCATTGGATTATGTATCATGCTTAAAGTTCAAGTGGCTTTGAGGCATGGATGAGCTCAATACTCAATGATGAGTTGGAAATGAGAGCATTGAAAATTAATTGTATGAAACAGCTTTCTCATTAAATTCTACTAACTCTGGAAAATATTTAAGTAGACTTGAAGCTATACTTATACACTTCTGGTTCTTGGCTCTTTCATTATTCCATGGCTGACATGGCACACTTTAATTACTCTTTGTAGGGATACTGCTAAGCTGTAGCATTGGAGATACTTGGCTATTGAACCTTCCATACTTACTGGAGTAATCTGTGCCAAGTACAATAATACTTTTAGTGTTTACATGCAGTCTTTGGAAGCAGTTTATGATGTAATGTGTCTTTTTGTGGTTGAATGACAGCCGTGGTGATTTTATGTTACCAGATTGATGCAGACGGAAGCTTTTGTTACTATTGATACCCTGAGTTACAGTGATCTGTAGTACGTGAGACAGGATTTCAATTTCCACTGTTTCACAGGGCTGATGCTTTTTACATTTTACTTAACATGAAGGAGCTTCTTGAATCAAAGCTTCTAACTGCATAAGCCACTGACTGAAACATGAAGTATCAAAATAATAAGCATGCTTAGCTGAGTATGCAGGCATGATTTTCAGCTAAACCAAGCGAATCCAATTACAAAAGAAGTGGGGTTTTCCCCCCCTCTTGCAGTGGAAGTTGTAAGAGCCCCAGACACTTTCAGCCATGTACCCAGAGAGGAAGTGAGGCTTTTAGAATTTAGAAAGAAAAATCATGTTCCCCAGAGGTTGCAAATTCTGGAAATTATCACTATTTGTGGGAAAGATATCCTTAAGTTCATCTTGAAAGCTGTGACTGGAGTATACCACTTGTAACAGAGGTTTTGCAGCACTTCAGACTGGAAGGAAAGACATTTGACAATGAAATAAGTCATGTGCTCTGCCTCCTCCTCTGTGTAAATTGGGGTAGTCAAGATGAATTCGGAAAGTTGGGGTACATATGGAAAAAGATGGCATTTCTGCAGTGCTTTGAGATTTTAGAGAAGGTGGCGCACACACTTGAATGTTTGCTCATGATTGCATTAAGCAGAAGGAATAAACTGTTCAAAGTTCTGAACAAAGCTTTTCTTTCACAGCCTTTTAAAAATAACATGCATTTTTCCACAGGGGTGTAGTTCCTTTCAGCCAAAGGAAGAAAATGCTAGAAAAGGCCAGAGCGAAAAATAAAAAGCCGAAGTCTAGTGCTGGTATCTCCTCTATGCCAAACATAACTGTTGGAACCCAGGCAAGTACAGCTGTCACCAGTGGCACTTTCACCATGCTATATGCTGAGTTTACAACGTGCTCTTAAAAAAAACACAACAAAAGTTATTAGCACACAAAGTTATGCACAAAAGTGATAGCAATAACGGGAAATTAAAATAGTATGTTTGAATTATATGGCTGTAAATGGCTGTGTCCTATTAGTATTGTTGCTGTTCTACAAGTGTGACTCTTGCTGCACAGAAGAACAAGCTGTATTCATGCAAAGTACTTCTATTTTAACTTACCTACTGATACTATATTTTGAGAGAAAGTAAGTATAGAAATACAATTCCCTGTAGAACAAAAGGCTTTGTAAATGATGAGGCATTTAAATGCCTGCAGTATTAATAACTGGGTTTGATTTATTTATGCAGTGTGATAGATCTTTGGTTTGAAGCCTTTACCAAAAAGACTAATAACTGATACAGAGGATTTTTTTTGATAAGTACTAGAACTAATATGAGACAAAGCAGCCCTTTCCCAGGGAGCACATTTCTTTTGATTGCAGAGCCATTCTAATTGACACTGTGATGAGTCTCTGTTATTGGATTGATTGTTCCTTTTGTAGTTGAGCATCTAAATATTGTATGTTAAACAGTTTCAATGCTAAAGCTGTTGCCTTCAGCTGTGAATTTCACAACAGCTTATTTTTTCATACATAATGCTGACTTTCCTCTTCACCTGATTCCATAAGTTTTCTATTTTGACTACTGCATATGCCAGTGAGAAAATAAGGTACATATGATTTCCCTCAGTAGAATTCATTTTTCTCATAGAAATTAATATTTCTATCTCTAGGTGTGTTTAAGAAATAACCCTCTCTATCATGCTGGAGCAGTTGCTTTCTCAATCAGTGCTGGCATTCCTAAAGTTGGTGTGCTAATGGAATCTGTTTGGAACATGAATGACAGCTGTCGGTTTCAGCTTCGGTCCCCTGAGAGCTTGAAAAACATGGAGAAGGCCAGCAAAACTACCGAGGCCAAGTAAGTGTGGAGACCATGGGCACATAGACATAGATTGTTCATGTGGTAGGTACTCTTCTGAACTGGGGAGCAATAATGGAAAAGGAGGGTCAGACTTTTGTAATTTTGAAGATTTTGTGATCTTTATGAGGTATTAGGTTTCTTGTAAACGTGGCTCGATGTGCAGAAAGGCTCACTGCAGGAAAGGTGTCTCACTTCTGTGAAAGCACTATGTACATGTGAAATGCAGGAGGAGTATTAAATGAAGGCCTCCCTACAGTGTTTCATAAGGTTTCCAAGATTTTATATTTTAATAGCTGAAAATGGAACCAGCTGTTTCCTGGCTCTTCATGAGATTAAACAGATCTCTTTCAGCCCCTCCATAGCTTGAAAAAAAAATCTTTTGAGTTGACAGTGCCATTTACATGTTTCTTAAAACAGATTTAAACAATTTCAAGTAAAACTTGAGAATGTTTAGCAGCTCTGGAGTTTCAGGTTTCTGTATAAAGCTAATAAAAATAAAAACTGAAGCTCCTCTTGCTTATTTTCTGTAATAGTGTGTCTATGCTCATTTAATGTTAAAAAGCTAATCCCTGATTAAGCAGCATTGTACCATCCCCAGCTTCAAGGTTTATAGCCTTGTCAGTTGGGATGGTTGTTTGCAAGTGTGGAGTTACTTCTTTAAGGTATTGTTAAAGGAACAATGCTGGGATACCCTGGTGCTTTGTCCACTGTCACAGAAAAAATTCCACTTTTTTCTTTTTTCATTTCTGAGTGCTAACTTTTATTCTAGACCTGAAAGCAAACAGGAACCAGTGAAAACTGAGATGGGTCCTCCACCGTCCCCAGCTTCCACTTGTAGTGATGCATCTTCAATAGCAAGCAGTGCATCGATGCCATATAGTAAGTAATGTGTAGCTCAGAGTAAATTTAAATAATTATGTAGATAAGAAGTTTCCATAAAAGGCAATTCTACAGTGATTCTGTACTAATTTCAGAATCCTTTGGTCTTTCAGTCTGTACTGCAGTGTAGGTGGAGGCTTTTGTAATAGACTTTGAATAATCTGTGAATTGTCAGTGTTAAATAAATGTATAAGCAGTGACTCCTTGATGTAAGGTGTGTCTGTGCAAGCGTAACAGTTCTCAGAATCAAAAGGATCTTTGAGGAGGTGATGAAGAGGAAATACTAAAGATAAATTTATTTTTAGTTGCAATGTGATAATGAGTTTCTTTGCAGCCAGGAAGTTGAACTTGTTTTGGAAAACTTCTTTAAAGATTAAGCTGCTGTCGAACAGCTTGCCTTGTTGTTGAAAGTCAGTGCAGAAAGCAGTAGTTTGTATCTATTACAGAAAATGTCTAAAAGGAGACATTCTTTACTAACATACAAAAGCAGTCAGGGAGGTTTCATAGTACAAGTTTTGCTTAAAAACCTGAAAGGCTACATGTGAATTTGTGCAACTGGACTCCTTTAAGCATTTCTTTCTCTCAATTTAAACACATAAATAGATAAAATGCAATTACAATGCCATCATTTGAAGAAATCTTCTCTCTACAGCTTATTCTTCTAATTGGTCACAAGCTGCAGTTTTAAGCAGCATTGACCTAATGACTCAAATGGCCTTGTCAGTGACTGAGAATCTCATCTGCTCAGATCTGCAGTACTCACTTATTTTACTAGAAATCTTCTACTATTGATTTCTTTTGCAGTTCATTCAGCTGTAATTTTCCACTGACTACAACTTTGCTTGGGCATTTGAACTAGTGTTTGGAATTAACTGTGCAATTAGCTTAGAAGTTCTCTGCTTCTTACTTTAAATATGTTGGTAGTATTAATTACACTATATACACAACTTGGAAGATAAGGTTCTTGTCAGTGTTTATTTAGCCATGTTATGTATTTAGATTTGATTCTGAGTGTTCTACAGTTGCTGTTCAGATAAAGTCTGCAGCAAATCTAACTGTACTGCAATTGCCATTAGCCCAAATAGCTATTTTCTGCCTCATTTGCTGTTCTTCTAGAAGTTTACCAAGTAATCCATATGTGGTAGGCAAGCAGACTTTTTGTGAGGTTGATACAAAGCACTGTAGCAGGGGTGACTGAATGTTCTCAGTGTCAGCCATTTCACTTACAGCATGAGTATGTGTGAGCCCTGCCAGAACAGAGCTTGTTCCTTGTATTTTAATTTTTTGTATTCTAGTTACTGTATTATTTAAGATTTTTAAAAAAATACTGTACTCTAATCACGTTTCTTAAATATCTTTAAAATTGCTTTGCTTAATATATAGGCTTTATTAGTTTCCAAATCCATAGAAAAACATGGAAGTCACATGATATACTTGTTAGGTAGCTCTGACTCCTAAAGTTGTATTCTTATTAACCTCTTGTTAATTTCTACATTTGACTGCTGATAATCTTTTTGGGGGAAAGGTTTGGTGTTTACTGAACATTGCATTTTGATGCTTTGATGGAGTATCTCAAGTCTTTCTTTTTGGTGCTAACTTTTCTGTGTCAGAGCGGCGACGATCTACTCCTGCCCCAAAAGAGGAGGAGAAAGTGAATGAAGAACAGTGGTCTCTGAGGGAAGTTGTATTTGTGGAAGATGTTAAGAATGTTCCTGTTGGCAAGGTTTGTCTAAAATACACTGCCCCACTGTTTTTGGGGATGGGGGAACAAAGGGTTTTTCTTTTAAGTAAGCTAACTGTTAAAAAAAAGCATACTTTCAGGGATGCTTGAGAATGTTTCTGATGAGTATGATTTTAGCTGTGTTTATATTTGTCCATAATGTAATGATAATAATAGAGCGGGTGTGTTGTGAGTAAAAGGTGATAAATCTTAAAAAATTCTTGTATTTTAAGTTGAACCACAATATTACAAAAAACAGACCTGGTTTTATCCAAAATACTATTTTGTTGTCTTGAGAAATAACTCCCACATGTCCAGTGATACTGTGAAGGGTTGCACCTGTTATGACTGACTTTTACACACACATAGGTAGAAGATTTGGATGAATCTCATGTTCTGGCAAGCAAAGAACATAAATATTTTTGTTAGAAATTACACGTTTCATTAATATGATTAAAAAGTTATTTGATTTATTACTCCAGAAAATCCCTTTGTTTAATCCTTGTAATATTTTCATTTTTTCTGTAATAAACCTTTGCTCTGACTCAAGAGCCACGTAGAGGAAAATACTCCCTTTTCTCCTTTGGCACTGTTGCGTGATGTTAGGAGGGATTAGGTCCTCTAGACGGTTCTCTGGTGTGCTTTTCAAAAATAAAAGCAATGAGAAAACTAATAAGGTTTTCCTCAAAAGGAAAAGATTGGGTTGCTTTCTACTTGATTCATAAAAGATTTAAAAAAATGTTATCAAAAGAGGATCAATAACTGTCCAACAGAAGGCAGCTGAAGTTAGTAAGAGTTATTTTACTTGCATCCCTAATGGATTTACTTGTGTGGCAGTGTAAGATTTGCCTTCAGCTGTATCTTTGAAAGGAGCAGGCTCACAATGAATTTTCATTATCAAGTTTAGGTCATTTCTGCAAAAGGGAATATGGAGCAACTTAGATCATTGTAACACTTCAATTCCTCAAAATAAGATTTTGAGATCTAGTTGAAGTTGCTGAATCCATTGTTTTCCTCTGACACCATCTTTGGGAAAATCCCTCTTGTCCTTATTCTGTCCTTCTTGTTTTAGATCCTAAGATTTTCAGTACAAAGACTGTTCCTCTATTTCTGTATACAGTTGCAAAGGTGTCTATGCATTGCATCAAGAACTACTATGATCAGTGTAAAAGAGCTTGAATTTTTATGTTTACATTTTCACTGGAGTGCTAAAATCATTATGGGGCATGTCTTCTGAACAGAGTTCAGTGGTGCTGAGTCTATTCTAGATCAGTCATTTATGGCAAAAATGCTTCTTTTCCTTTATAAAGCATGCTGTCCTTTTCCAGTGTTGTATACTGCCACTCATGTTTTTCCTTTTGCAGTTTTGTAATACTTAATCTTTAGAGCTTAGGTAGAATCCAGCAGACAAAATCAACCACTATTTTTTGTCTGGTGGTGTCCAGGTTAAAGTCAGAAATGCAGTTTATTACAAGGCATTTAACAAGTTTGAGCCTTGTTAGATGTTCTGTTTGTAATTTGGATCAGCTGTGTGATTGTAAGAAGGAAAACCAGAGGCACCTCAGTCTGCAGAAGAGTTATCCTTGGCAGTTTTCTCCTACAGATTCCAGAATAACTTGTTCATGATGGAACAGTAATGTTTGTAATTGAGCTTGTTGTGAGCTGAATTATACACAAAGAGGATTTGAATTCTGAATAATTTGACTATTGTATCCATAACTAATTTTTGAATGTGTGTGTACAGAGGTTCAGACTGCAAAAACATGGTTAGATGAGTTTGGGCTCTTAGGACTTCATGAGTTAAGAAGTTCTACCCTTTTATAGTCCACCCAGATATACATTGGTCTGGTCTTCCATGGTCTACCCTTTACTGACTGACAGTCTGAAAGGTCAGATTTTGATGTTTTGTTATGGGAGGCTTCAGTGGTATGAGCATCTTGCACGAGAATATACTATTGCAGTGTAACCTGGGAACATGTTAGCCTTGGTGTTTCAGAAAATTGGAAAGGCTTTGAAACAACTTTGAGTTTTAAGAACTTGATGTTACAAATTGTGGTGTCAGTGGAGCAGCACTTAGCTTCTCTCAAAGTGTCATTCAGTAGAATACGTGGTCATGGAGCATTTGGATACTTGGGCATCTTTGAGAAATACACACTGGTAATTTGGTGGATATTTTTTGAGCACAGTATGAAGTCAGTTGCATTAAACGAATTGATTTCTGAGGCCAAAAATCTTGCTGCATGTAATGATTCAGATTTGAAGGAGTAAGAAGAATAAAGCAATTATTTTTGTCCTTTTACCTGCAAGAGCATCCTAAAGTTTAAACATTTATATTCTTTAAAATAAAATGAATAAAGTGTGGTAGCAATGAGCTTCTGTCAAAATGTTTGCTGTCTTTTAAAATTATTTATATAATTCTTTGTTTTACACAAATAGAAAAAAATTCACTTAGTCTTCAGGAGGTGGAATTTAGAGGTAGGAAAGGAAGGGGTTGAGATTTATTGATGTACAGCCTGTGTTCCTGAAATGGTTTTGTTTCTAGAAATTTTATGTCCCCATGCTTTTGGATGTATGCAGCAGCTTCATGAAGTCTCTAAAAAATGTCTGTTTAAAATCCTTCCATGACCCTTGCTGTGTTCTGTAGAATGATGGGCAGGTAGAAGGTGGTGACTACTAAAGTGCCTCTCTGGGCACTTAGTTGGTAATGTAGCAGCTCTCCCCTGTGTGCTGAGATCCAAGATAAGTGTTTGTGATCATTCTGATACCAGTAGCTTGTGCAATCTGCATTTTACATACTGCTTTGTAAGTGTGGATTTCATATGATGCCAGAGCAGCGAATGCCCAAAGAGTCTGATGAGAGTGCAGAGTCTTTACACTGAGGAAAGGGATTAAGAATGCATGTCTGCTAGATTCTCTCTTGTAGTTAGTCATCTCCTTGCTCCTTGGAATTTATTACCTTCCAATCTCATTTCAATTTAAATCCTTCATGGCTTGGAATGAAATTAAGTCTTTATTCCTCCACGTCCATCACTAGATGGAAGAGATAATCATTCTAGGATTATCTACCTGATGGAAAGACTGATGGAATGGAATAGCCTTGCACTTATCCCATCTCTTGTCTGACTGGTGAGAAGTCTGATGGAGTGTTCTTTAGTGTTGTTGAGAAAAGATATGGCTGAAATAAGCCTTTGTTACTGCTCACTAGTATCAGAGGGATAAAAGCTTTTTTCTGTTGATCCCGTGCACTTTGGGATATTCTACTTCACCACATTAGCTTCTGGATCTGTTCTATTGAAATGGCTTAAATGGTGTCTGAAACCACTGCTAGAACAGAGGGATGGGGAACCTGGCTTGGAGCTGCTTTTTTCTTCTTTGGCAGCTGCGGTTCCTTTTGGTCTGAGGCTTTCCATTGGCAGTGTCCAAGGCCTCCCCAAACTGCTTCTGGTCATCAAAGTTATCCTCAACCAGGTGAGAATCCTGTGTATTGCCAGTTTTGCAGTTCCTATACCCAGAAAGCCTATCAGCTCCTAGGAATTTTGTAAAACATAAATTTGGATTTAGTAGTTTATTCTTACTTTGTATTGCATTTTTTCAGTCAGTCACTTGATTTTGTTTGTTTTCCTTTGATTCCTGTCTGAGATTGAAGCCTTCCAATGATAAGGATAAATTGAAAGAGATCAGAGTGGATCTTGCCCTAGAACAGTTACCCACTCCCTATTATGAATCTGTTTGTAATCTTTCAAAGTTAAATATTTTTTAAAATTGTGTCAGTGTTTCTTTGAAGGTGAAGAAATATTTCTTTTTACCTTTGGGGTGGAGATAGAAGCCTTTTCTGTGATGTTAAAATTTCTTCCATTTCAAAAAGAAGATTGGATAGGAAGTTAAAAATTTATTTTCCCTGGTCTTCTGCTGCTGTGTTTTGAGGAAGAATGTGGTGATTTTGGAGAGGGAAAGATTCAATGATTTCCAGTGGCATTCTGGTGTTAGGGACTGTGGAAGTGGATTGATAGTAAAGATAAAGGAGTTAACAACTCTGTTCATCTTTCAGTTTCTCAAATTTTTTTTATTCTATTAAAAAGACCAGCTAATGCTTTAAGGTTGTCAGTATATCATTTTATCTAGTACACTTGATAGGCTGCACTTAGCTAGAAAAATTGGCAGAAAACATGGATTTTTCTTACATACAGTGTCTTGAAAATTTGAGACATGTTTTTTATTGTTGAAGACCTTTTAGATTAGTTACATCTAGACTTTTGTTTGTTAAGCACTTTCTGTGTAGAAACTGTTGAGAAATTAGGGCTTATTAATGAGTGATGGTTGCTTATATCTAGTTTTGATCAAGACTGAGAGCATACAGAGTTCTTATTTCTGCTCATAATTAAAACATTGTCTCTTCTTTCCCCACCTCCGCCTTAGCTTTGTTTTTGTTTTGGGAAAACTATGGTC
Source organism: Ammospiza nelsoni (assembly GCF_027579445.1). Taxonomy (NCBI): domain Eukaryota; kingdom Metazoa; phylum Chordata; class Aves; order Passeriformes; family Passerellidae; genus Ammospiza; species Ammospiza nelsoni. The sequence goes on from NC_080633.1 coordinate 129,785,836, forward strand.
AGCTGGAAATTCAAAGGGCCTTGCTGTTTGGTGATAGCACGAGTAGTTCCTGTATCAAGGAAGCCTGTTTTGACATGATTAGATATGCATGGCAGCAACTCTTTATAGATGCTTACAGTCTTGGAAATGCCTGTGTCAGTGTAGAGGTGAATACCTCCTGTTTCCTTGGGGGGCTAGAGAGCAACAGACACACACACACACACACACACACACACACACACACACACACACACATACACACATACACATGAAGAACATCTGGATACACTTGTGTGAATCCTTCAGTCCTAAGGGACTGAGTGAAGAACTTGATCATTGAGTGTACAGAACAGGTGCTAGACCAGTAAACTAACAAGTCTTTTTTTCCACTGTGTACAGTCCTTTTGAGGAAAGAGCACAAAAAATTTTCAAGTGGGGCTAAAAAAAGTTTTTTTCCTTTATCTTGTAATATAAGATCTAATGGGCACTTGAAGGAGGAGACTCAATGTAGACTTTGTTGTTGTTGAATTGTTGGCTAAAGTTTGGAATTCATTGCCACAAGAATAATGTTTATTTCCAGAAGTGATTGCACAAGTCAATAAGAGAAAGGTCTATCTTTGCCATTCAACATGAAGTTGTCCTCCAGGAGGTGGAAGTTGTAAAGAGACCAGGGGAGTACCAGCAGGGGCTTCTCTAGTCAGTTGATGTTGGCTTCTCTTGGATGTAGGATGCTGAAATGGAGGGACCTTGGATATGAGTCAGGATGCTTATGAAGTCATTGGGAAATCCAAGTTTTTCAAATTTCGGTAATTTTAGCAAAATGACAAGTCTAATGACCAAGAGCTATACAATTTTATCACTGGATATTGCAAATTTTTTCCTCTCCCTGAAAAATGTGTGGTTTGTTTTGAAGCAAATCAGATTCTGTTCAGCCTTTTGGTAAAACTCTAATGTGTTCTGCCTGTAGGTGCTAAAAGTGGATGGTGCATATGTTGCTGTGAAATTTCCAGGCACCTCCAATAATGCAAACTGTCAGAGCAGTTCTAACTCCGATCCTGATCCCTCTTCTCTCCTCCAAGACTGTAGGCTGCTCAGGATAGATGAACTGCAGGTATGTGTTTGTGAAACATGGAGGAAAATCAGTATTTACAAGTGTCAGCACTGTGTGTGCTTAATTGCAGCTTAAAATTTTACATCTGTTTTCAGGTTGTAAAAACTGGTGGAACTCCAAAAGTTCCTGACTGTTTTCAAAGAACACCCAAAAAGCTGTGTATTCCTGAAAAAACAGAGATCCTAGCAGTAAATGTAGATTCAAAAGGTAAGTAGGACTTACCCCGTTAGTCCAGATCTGTTGGTTCCTTCATTACCTGTCTCTCATCCCAGTGAAAAATACCTGCTTTCAAAGTGACATAAACAGGTGATTCCATTGATATTAGTTCTTTCTTGAAAGTGCTTTAGTTGGGAGTTCTTTTACTGGATGCCATCCATAAAACATTAACTTTTTTCTTCATGTGTTTTTGAAGGAGTGCATGCAGTTCTGAAAACTGGGAACTGGGTTCGATACTGCATATTTGACCTTGCCACAGGAAAGGCTGAACAGGAAAATAATTTCCCTACTAGCAGCATTGCATTCCTGGGTCAGAATGAGAGAAGTGTTGCTATTTTTACAGCTGGACAGGTTTGTGGGTTTGTGTCTCAATCATTTAACCTCACTGCACATCTGTCATATTTGAATGAGATGGTACAGCCTTCTGTAAGGCTTCTCCAAAATATGGCAAAGAAATAGTTTTTCAAACAAGTTATGAAAAACTTGCTGCTACCTTTAATATTTTGGTGGCATAAGGGCAATAGCAAACAACTTACCTAAGCACATCTTATTAAATTCTACCTTGAATGTAAAAAAGGGGAGAAAAAAGGTGACAGAATGGTTCTTGGATTAGTATCAACTTGTTATCTAGCTGTGTTTTGGAATGTGATCTAGGTATATTTTGGAGCTGGGTCAGATATAAATCCACTCTTGAGAATAAATGGAAATATTAACAAAGAAAAAAAATTAATCTGTAATTGACTTAAAGTACAGATTCACTAAAAATGATTGAGGGTTTGTTCAACTCTTCCACAAATGTGGTATACTTTCTTTAGGATAATTAAAAGAAACAGTTTTTGCAAAATAATTGAATTTGAATGTCTCATTTCAATATATTCAACTTTACTTGAAGCATTTAAGTAAGCTAAAAGTATAGTTACTATTTGTTTCACTGGTAATGTTAATCAATAAATGATTATCAGAAGGAAGATATTTCTAGTAATGTTTATTATGTTAAACATGTTTCAGGCACTTGCAAAAGGGAATTTCCTATTTTATGTTACACGACTTCCAATGATAGGAGTTAATGACATAAATGAGAATCTTTGGTAAACTGTTGTAATTGTTGTCAGTCAAGAACTGGATCTTTTGGGAAGGATAATATTTATAAATTGTGGAGACTTAATAATGAAACTTTTTTCCCAAATGTAGGAATCACCTATTATTCTTAGAGATGGAAATGGTACAATCTATCCAATGGCAAAAGATTGTATGGGTGGGATACGAGACCCTGACTGGCTTGATCTTCCACCTATTAGTAGTCTTGGAATGGGTGTTCATTCCTTAACAAATCTTCCTGCTAACTCGACCATCAAAAAGAAAGCTGCTATTATCATTATGGCTGTTGAGGTAAAATATTTTCTCTGCTACGGAATTGTGTGATTTTTTTACCTCTTGTTATTATAAAGTTATGCTTAAAGCAGATTCATGTTTAGATACTGATTTATGTTTTCACTATTTCAAAGAAGCTAATTTCAACTGAAGATTCTCTTAGAAACACAAAAACACCAACAAATTTGCCAAGTAAAGTGAAAGACCCTTTTTTGGGGGGGATGCATGACTTCTCTATCAGGCTTTTAATTAGTAGGGTTTTTTAGGTATTGATTTTGAAATTGTTACCTTTTTATATCTGCTAACACCGTGCAGTTTAATTTGTGTCATGGGTGCGCAGTTTTTCTCAGAGATCCAACAACTTGTTTTGGTTGGGTCCCTGAGAATGCAATACTTCTTTATTTTTTTCTATTATTTTAAAATTACCTATTTGGAGCATATACTAGGAAACTAGGAGAGGAAAGTGAAGGTTTTTTCACTTGAAACACCTGTGGAGTTCTGTCCTCATCAGTGATGTTGTATGAGTAGTTCTGCTGTGAATTTATATGTCATACTTGTAAAATCTTGTCAGTAGTTTGTTAGCTCTGCTGTGTGTTCTGCTGCCCCCCGGAGGTACTGTGTACCTGTTAGACTGAGATGGATTTCACAGTGCAGTAGTATTCCGTCATTATGGAAAAACTGGTTTTATATGGGGTGAACTTCCCAGACCTTCAACAGCTTCTAATCATTCACTTCTCAGCACATAAATCATATGTTTAAAAAGAACTAGGTTAGAACTTATTCACGTACATCCTTAAGCTTTTTCAGTTGTATCACTTTTCCCACGTTACATGGAGCTATGAAATGCAAGTAATCTATCTTAAGAATCCAACTGTGAAGCCAGAGGAATGCTTTTATGAGCCTGATGGCATCTGCTGCTCTGTTCCTTTTGCTTGTCTGTGCCTGAATGCACACAACTCTGTTTTTAACAGTGCTATAATTGAGATGATGAATAATCTGAACAGCTCCTGCAGTAACTTCCAGCCAGTGCTGGAGATGAAGAGCTTCCTATTAATTTCAAAATTAGAAGAAAATTAGAAGTATTTATGGAGCTTATATCCACCTCTTGTGCTTCACATTTCTGAAATATTTTATTCTTTTGAATATAGAAACAAACATTGATGCAGCACATTCTTCGATGTGACTACGAGGCTTGCAGACAATACCTGATGAATCTTGAGCAAGCAGTTGTCTTGGATCAGAATCCACAGATGCTGCAGACGTTCCTTGGCCACAGATGCGATGGAAACCGTAATATCCTGCATGCTTGTGTGTCTGTATGCTTTCCAACCAGCAACAAGGAAACAAAAGAGGAAGAGGGTGAGCTCAACAATATAATGAAAATAATTTGAAATTAATATTTTCATGCATTTTCAAGAAAATATGAAATAAAGGCTGCATTCTTCATGTATGGTTATATTAAAATTTAGCACCTAAAATGTACCCTGGCCTTTCAAAGGTGCTAAGACAACATTTTTATTACTCTCATAAAGTTTTATGAGAATTTTTAAAGAATTCAATAGTTAGGAGCACTAAGCTGTTTAAATTGACTGTAAAAACTTTTGACATTCACAAGTTAATTATACATGAAAAAAGTATTCTTCTACCTTTGTATCATTAGTGTCCCCTTTATATCACTAGTAAAATTTATGAGAAATGGTATTTAATAATTTTGAAGTGTTGTAGAATATGTTAATAGCTTCAATTAGAAATGCTACTTGTCATTGATATGTTTTAAGAAATGTGGAAGAAAAGCCTGTTAATGCCAGTTACTGACACAATTTTAAAATGTCTGTTAAATACTGTTATGTAAAAAGCATGTTAACAGAACAAGGTTGCTAAGTCAAGCACTCAAAAATTAGGGAATGGCAGAATTAAGTTTACCCAGATGCTGTACATGGGCATGCATTGTGGAATGGTCTTTAATTACACCATCATACTATTTTTTCCACAGGACTACCTCATTCAGTGCACAAGATGGACGGTGCTCACCGAATGGGTAGCTATTCAATATTTCTTTTTATCCTCATCATTCAGTGTGTGGCCCCATTCCTTACTCTTGCACACCATACAAACCCTGCACTGAATAATGAATGAACTTCCTTGTGGGATTTTTGTATGGTGCTGTCATTGAATTTTAGTCATTTATAGACCTTAATTGTTCCTCATATCCCTATTTATAAAATGGGGGTAATGTGCAGCTTTTTCATCTCTTGCTTGGAGTTTTATTATAGCTTGAAGTTTTTCTGTATTCAAAGCTATTAACTAATTTTGAGCATTCTGTTTGAGAAGCCTAGGGCCTGATTTTGAGTAGGTGTTACTTCAAAACACTGAGTTCTATGACTGGATTAATCATAGTTTTCGTTGTGCTGTGAATGTTAATTATTTCTGTGAGTCAAGCACCTTTTAGGTGTCCAGAAATGAGTAAAATGTATCACGATCATCTGTAAAAACTTGTTTCACAAAGTTCTGTGTGCTGATAGATGTGTCAAATAGGTTCTGGTTTTCCAGAGCAATGTTCAGTGTCATTAAACACAACACAGTGTTTCCTCCTCTCCTTCCCGAGCTGTTGCTGCCTTACTACACCCCTCCCTAAGGCTGCAGCAAACAAGGCATAAACAGCCTGCTCTCTGTACAACCCTTCATCTCCAGTGTGTCGTCCATCCTGTGCACTGACTGAGGCAGGGGTTTTGTTGCTGGGGAGACAAAACAATCTGAGGCAAAAACCCCAAACCAAAATAAACAAACAAAACCAAACTGTGTAACTGAAGATTGTGTTACTATAAACACACAAGGAAGTTGAAATAAGGATGCATGGGCAAACTTAATCTGACTTTTCCTAATTTGAGTGCTTGTCTTTGCAACCTTGACATTTTTTTCAGTAATTTCATTTGGATGTAATCTAACTTTATGGAAAATGAAAAACATGAACCTGATAGACTTGTGACACTCCTCTGCCTCTCTCTTTCTCCCTCATAAAACTTGTCCTTGAAGGAGATTTGTGTCTTTGGATTCAGGTCACATTTAGCTTCCACTGTAACTGTTAGTGATGGATATTAGGACAAGCTTATTTTCTGTTTATCATCTGGAGGGCAGTGGTGACTTATGTTGCTGTCTGTGAGTTACATGGTCATCTCTTAAAATGTAAAAGAAGTTGGAATTAGAAGTAAAGGCTGCAATTCCAGACGTACAGGCATGATGTTTCTTAAAAATTCCTTAGCAATTTAGTGCCACTTCCCAGCTAGTACCTGCTTGAGATTCTTCACTCTTGTTCATACAGATTTCTTCTTAAGTGCCAGAAAGGAAATATTGAGGGCTGGGATAAGCTTTTTTTTCCTTCTCTTCTTTCTCACATCCTGTGCCTAGTTTAGCTGTAGCTCCTGCAGTGTTGGATAAATGATAAATGAATTGCAGGAAAAGTGGTCCCAGAGCTGAAAAGCTGGGGGAAAGCTGCTCTGCTTCTGTGAATTGATACATCCTCAGTCTTGCCAATAGAAGGGATCTTGGGAAAAGCATCTATAAAAGAAATGTCCAAAACATGTGAAATCATAAAAAAGTTGTGATACTGAATTTCAGCTAATGTCACTGAACACATAAGAACTGAGGGGTTTTGCCTGGAGAACTGGCAGAGATTTCATTAGACAACAGAACAGCAAATGACCCATTAGAGCCAAAGCATATACAATTGATGGTTCTCCAAAAACAGATGCTAACTTTGTTAGTGGAACAGTGAAAATTCAGTTACAGATCACTTTCTCCAGAACAGGTGAAACCTCTGATGCAGAGAGTGGTTGTATTGCTTGAGGGATCGCTCTCCAGAGCTGTGACCCCCTTGTGTGAGAGGTCCAGAAGTGATGGGTTGTGAGTTATGAGAGCTAGTGAGTCTGAGAAAGGAGTACAGCACAAATACCACGGCAATTCTTTTACAACTATGAATCAACTTGTAGCTAGGGGCACAAGAACAGTATTCTCTCACTGCTAACTGTTTAGTAGTTGTCTGCTTTGAGCAGTTGGTGATCTTTGTCTAAGAAACCTGCACATGCTTGTGAACAAGCAACACCAAGGATATCTTTTACTTAGGGTAGTGGTGAGTGGAAATATTTAAAGAATAACCTTACTGTAACAGCTGACACACACTGTCAGATTACCTTATTCTTTTCATTCTTTGACTGAAAGGTATTAATAGCACTTTCCTGTTAAAAAAAGAAAGAAAAAAGGGAACTGTCCAGGCCTTAATACTGTCACTTGTGAAAATAAGTGTGCAGGGAATGGTGACTCTCAGTTTCAAAAGCCTTTGAATAGAAAGTGAGTTGCAAGAGCATTAGCCCTTGCAACTTTGAGACATGTCCTGAAAGAACAAGCAGAATCACTTTAAGAATATACTTTTCTTTGTTCAGAAATACACAGTTTCTGTCTACTTTGTACCAAAATAATCATCTGTATCTTGCTTTAATATTCTGTATCACGCTTCACAAAATTCAGTCGTCATAACGAGTAAAACTGGTAGGTGTTATGATGCTTAGGGTTGTAGAAGTTAGAAGAAATGCTGGTTCTTTCTGATATAAACTGATTGTACTGCCTTCTTATACTCCAAACATAGCTCTCCTAAGCAGGTACATACCTGGAGTGTGTATATTACAAGCCCACACATTTGCATTGTTCATGGATGCTCACTGTGAAGTGTGGTTTGTTTTCTTGTTCTCTGGTCTGGTGTTTTGGTGGTTTTATTTCTTTATTTGTTTTTGTGTACTTTTTATAGTTGTTTTTGTTTGTATTTTGTTTTCTTTGTTTTTTATAATTTTTATCAAGGCTTTTTTGAAGCCTTGACTCAGCAAGTGTCTAGAATCATTTACATGATAGGACCTTGTCTGTTGATGATGCTGAAAGCTTGTTCAGAATCATTGTTAAGCTCATCCAAAATAAAAATTTGTATATGAGCCTAGTTTGTCTCTCTAAACGGGGAAAAAATAATAGTGACGTTCCATATTTTATACTCCTTTCTTATAATTTTCCCAAGTAAAATTTTAGCACTGAATTTTCTTAATTTTTCAGAAGCAGAGCGCTCTGAGAGGAACACGTTTGCTGAAAGGCTCTCAGCTGTGGAAGCTATTGCAAATGCAATCTCTGTTGTGTCAAGTAATGGTCCAGGAAATAGGGCAGGATCATCAAGCAGCAGGAGGTAAACTGAGTAATGGCTTTCTTCTTGTTTTCTGAATGCTAATTTCTGTATTAATTACCAATCTGTTATTAATTCTTTTCTTCAGTCTAGCTTAAGAATTGGCCCCTGTTGCTAGCTTAAAATTGGATTTCACTTCTTTAAGCACAAAACTAGAGCTCTAGTGTTTTTTTGAACCTTTTTTTGTATGAGAACTAATGGTGGGATATTTCTAAACTAATCCTCTTTTCTGGGGTTCATGCTTTGTCTGTCAGTTGTGAAGTAGAAATGTTCCTCCTTGTGGAGAAAAGGAATTTGAGGATAAGCTTTGGTGTTCTTTACCAAGAAGTATTAAGTATGACAGAACTACTGTAGTGGTGGCCAGGCTTGTTTTAAGAGAATTTCTAAGGGAGATGGTCACTTAAGCAGATGAATAATAGTGAGACCAACAGAACACCACTGGGGAAGAATTTAAGTTGATTCATTTTATTCTAAGCAGTCATTAAAAAGAAATTCTATCAAGGCCCATTTTTTAATCCTTTCATTAACCTCTGTTTGTAATTAGATATTAAAAAGCAGTAGCAATAAGAGCAAATCCTTGCAAAAGCTTAACACTCCTGGCAATGAGCTTGGGCTAAAAAGAATGTCAGATAGCAGTAAGAATGCCCATCAGCTGCTGTCTGCAAGAGGCAGTGATGTGGTGCCTAGGGATGTGTTCTGGGTTTAGATATGACTTGAAGCGTTGCTGAGTGACTCCTCTTCCAGGGCTAAAACATTCTGGTGCAACAAAATATAAGCAAAAATACCTCTTGGCTCATTCTTACTTATGCTGAAATAAAATGGTGATAAGAGGAATTAAATTTCCTTTTTCAATGTGAATTTTTTCTTAAATGTGTTCTAATTATAAATGAAAATGTTAATATTTCTGCCTTGGTTTTGTATTTAGTTTGAGATTAAGGGAAATGATGAGAAGATCCTTGAGAGCTGCTGGATTGGGCAGACATGAAGCTGGTGCTTCATCAAGTGATCACCAAGACCCAGTTTCTCCACCAATAGCTCCTCCCAGCTGGGTTCCAGATCCTCCTGCAATGGATCCAGGTAAGTCTGCTCATATATCACATTAGACTGTAGAAGGAGAGATTTGGTAAAGAATTGATGGCTTTTAAGGTGAATAATAACTTATTTTAGTCTCACACTGTCATCTGTCCAATGCCATTAAGGTAACAAGTGTTCATTGAGATAACTTGAAGAGTTTACTGAAGACTTAACAGCTGGTTTTTAATCCAGTATATGTGTTGTTAATGCTGGTGTCAAACTGCTGGGAAGTCTGCTTTGTAATGCTGAGTTACATTACAGACCTAGGAATGTGGCCGTTTGTGGGAAAGATTGCCAGTTAATACAGAAAACCTGCAGTGTGTTAGGCATTGCAGCAAGAGCATATTGTTAGGGATGTTTTTATGTATTGATATACATCCTGCTGTTCTGTTTACTGAAAGATGGTGACATTGATTTTATCCTGGCCCCCGCTGTGGGATCTCTTACCACAGCAGCGACTGGCACCGGCCAAGGACCCAGCACCTCCACAATTCCAGGTGAGGACATCCTGCTTATTTGATTATGCTTTAGAATGGAAATTAGCTCAAAAGCTGTCTTTGCTTGCACAGACTTTCTGCCATATGAAAATGCCTCTTAACTGATGAAGATTGGATTGAAGCAGAATCTCTCAAGTGTGCAGAAAGTAAATGAAGCACCGTACTATGTTTATGTAAAAATATACATGGAGAGTGACAAATATGTAAAACTATGGAAATTAGCATGGAATTGGGATTACCCTCTCTATTTCAAAAATAATTTGGAACTGAAATTTACAGTACTTCATTGAAGTATTGCTGAAACCACTGAATAGTCAAGTTACCAGTTATTCACCACAGTGAACTACCTGCTTTTAGCAGGTAGTCATTTTTTAAGGAAAAACAGTTTCTCTGCAATTTTTTTTCCTTACTGCAGGTCCTTCTACAGAACCATCTGTAGTGGAATCGAAGGATCGGAAGGCAAATGCTCACTTCATACTCAAATTGCTGTGTGATAGTGTTGTTCTACAGCCTTATCTTCGAGAATTGCTGTCAGCTAAGTAAGGATTTTCATGACAGTTCTTTTGTAATGTTACACTACCTTAAATCAATTACATAGAAACCTTTTAAAAAAGGTTACATCAAGGCCTGTTAGTTAAAATTGAGAATGTTAGAATACGCTGTGTTGTGTCCTGCCATCCTTTAAAAGTATGTCTGTTTCAGAGGAGTAAAATAAACAAGACTGCTTATTCACTCTGTGTTTTTTCTGTTTGCACAAACTCAGTGGTGCTAAGTTTTCGTGTATTTGCATCCTACTTCTCCTGTTATAATGAAAAAACTCGGTGTTTTAACTTGTCTGTTGGGTTTTTTTTTGCCTAGGGATGCGAGAGGCATGACACCATTTATGTCAGCAGTTAGTGGCCGGGCATATCCTGCTGCAATTACAATTCTAGAAACTGCACAGAAGATTGCTAAAGGTACAACAGTTTTAGTGACTGCAGGTGTGGGGCTTCCTTCTAAACTTTGGCATGTGTGCAGAGTCATTACTAACACTATAGATTGCTGCATGTTTTGGAAATTTTGCTATTGTGGATTATCTTTCTCTTTTGCAGTTTGTATATTGCAGTAGATTTCTATGAATATTAGCTTTTGTGTTCTTTATAGTATTTTTGGCATGTCACTGTTTTATAAGTGGATTAAGGTACTATTTTTTGGTAGCACAGTTGTATCACATGGAACTTCTTTGTTGAAATTCAAAAAACCTGCTATACAGTGATATGCCAAGCTAGATCCTGTTCCTGAAAAGGCTTATATACAAACAAATTTTTTGTGACTATCTTGTAATGTTGGTATTTAGTTTTTTGGGAGAAATACATGAAATTGACTTTAGGGGAAAAACTTAAGCACATTAGACCTTGTCATACCGCAGTTCTGTAGGACTTCGTGTGGGACAAGAATACTTCTTTTAATAATGTGGTTCATAGTCCTTCAGAATGGTGATACATTGAATTGACAAAAGAATTAGTGAATTTAAAACTGGGGAAGAGGTAATGGTGTTTTTCAGTCAGGAATTTGCAGGGGCTTCTATAAGAAATAATGTGACAAGCAGAAAAGTTTTCTCAAAAAGCTCTAACAGGTTTTATTCAAACTTCTAATGCTGTATGAGATTTTGTAATGGCAAACATCCACCAAGAATGGATTCTTTTGCTGGATATTTTTTGGGGTTTTTTGGGCGGGGTTTTTTTTAACACTGTTATTCTATTACTTTAGCTGAAGCAACTTCCAGTGAAAAAGAAGATGATGTGTTTATGGGAATGGTTTGTCCTTCTGGTACAAATCCAGATGACTCTCCTTTGTATGTTTTGTGTTGTAATGATACATGCAGTTTTACCTGGACTGGTGCAGAACATATTAACCAAGTAAGTTTTGTTTTTTTTTTAAGCAAATAGGAATGTGTTTCAGCCATGTATTGTGTTAGTCTACTAATCTGATTTTTAAATTATTAATTGCATTGTTTAACTTTCTGTGACTTTTAAGTCTGGTGTAAGTACTGCCTCCCCAAACTGCTATGTAGTGTCAAAGCTGACTGTATTCCTCACAACATGGTTATTACTGGGTGTGGCTTTTTCCCCTGTGGCTAACTTTGGCAGGAATTTTGATGGACATGGCTCTTTGAAATCACTGAATATTCTAACATAACAACTAAGTTTCACTTTCCAGAACTGACCTACTTCTGAGTTTAGGCATCAATTTAAACAAATGCAGTTTCATTGTAACCTGAACTAGCATGAGATTGCAAGCACTGTAAGGAAAAAATGATACATAATATTCCCCCCCCTCCATTTTTTAGGATATATTTGAATGCCGAACATGTGGTCTGTTGGAATCACTTTGTTGTTGCACAGAATGTGCAAGGGTCTGTCACAAAGGACATGACTGCAAGTAAGTATTGTGTTCTATTTCTTAAAATTATATCAGTATTTTGTGGTTTCCTTTGTTTACTGATGCTTAATAAATTTTTTCATTGTTTGAAGTGTTCCAAACTTAGAGAACAGAAGATAAATGAAATAGTTTTGTATCTACTGTGTAAGATTTATTTAATAGGCCAGAATTGAAAGAGTAACCTGAAGTGGTTTTGTACTTTCCATTTTGTAGTATTTAGAGTAAAAGAGTAATTCTCAAAGTGCATAATATTGTGAGAACATTATATCTAAATAATGCTGTGTTTTCATTTTGGGTGCCCCTCAGTGTTTTATGAATCCTGGTGACAGATCATTCTTAGGAATTTTCGGAAAGAAATGTAGGATATTAATCTTCTAAAAATCAACTGTAACAGAGGGAAAAGTGAGCAAACAATCAAGAAATCTCAGATCAACCTGGCCCAAAGCTTTGAAGCTGTTTGTGTTCTGTGCTGCTGTTGCAGGGTGTAAAAGTTACAGCATTAATATCCTAGCTATAATGAGCTAACAAATACAATTATAAAGATATTCTCAGCAACATAACAGTTACTGAGATTTTACTGCATGTCTTGAGTATTTTCAGCTTAATTTTCTTGGATGGAGGCTGTTTTAGGGAAGAATAAATGACCTTGGATGTGTTTTACTAAGACAGTATGAAAAGCTGTGTAGTTAAACTGCCCTCTTAAGATGAGTGTAGGAAATGTGGATGACAAACGTCAAGTGCTGCCACATATAAAACCCATATTTCTCTTTTTTAAGCTAGGTTTTGGCATTTTGCTACTATCAGAAACAAAAAACTGCAGAAAGAAATCTAAGCATGTAGACTAACACCCTCAGGTTGTGTAGAAAAGATTTGGTATCTTACTGGACAGTGTTGCAGTTCACCTTTTCTATTTCTTGTAGGCTCAAACGAACATCTCCAACAGCCTACTGTGATTGCTGGGAAAAGTGCAAGTGTAAAACACTAATTGCTGGGCAAAAGTCTGCTCGCCTTGATCTCCTTTACCGCCTGCTTACCACCACAAATCTTGTTACCATGCCAAATAGCAGGCAAGTTCATGTTGGCATTGACTAGGGCAGAATTAAAAAAATTATTTTCTAAATATATGTGGTATATTGTATTTCCACTAACAATTTTTTCATTACAGGGGAGAACATCTGCTGTTGTTTTTAGTACAGACAGTTGCCAGGCAAACTGTAGAACACTGCCAGTACAGACCACCTAGAATCAGGGAAGATCGCAATCGTAAAACTGCAAATCCTGAAGGTAAGAGCTGTTTCAGTGAAATAAATGGCAGATTCCGTATTTCAGTATCTCTTCCTTATGCTTTCTTGGTTTTTTTGTTTGTTTTATCTTTCTAGATTCTGATATGCCTGATCATGATTTAGAGCCTCCTCGTTTTGCCCAGCTAGCTCTGGAACGTGTTTTACAAGACTGGAATGCACTGAAGTCCATGATCATGTTTGGCTCCCAGGAAAATAAAGACCCGTGTGTATCTATACATAGTTGTTGATGTAAAGTTTGATCTGATACTTGACACCTGCTGGCTTACATATATTTATTTCTTTTCTTTTTGTTTTTTCCAAGTCTTAGTGCAAGCAGTAGAATAGGTCATCTTCTGCCTGAAGAGCAAGTTTACCTTAATCAGCAAAGTGGAACTATTCGCTTGGACTGTTTTACACACTGCCTTATTGTCAAATGTACAGCAGACATTTTGGTAAGCACTCTTAGGCATGTTTTACATAGACTTTCTGGATAATAGGATATTGTAAGGTATCTCAGGTCATTTGTTCGGAAACTAATTTGAAAGTAACTTCAAGTTAATCATGGCTTTGTGAATTTATACTGTTATGACTGTGATCTCCTTTGAGTCTTAATCTCTCTTGTTTGATGCTTCAAAATTGCATGCAACTAATGAGTTGTAATGACCTCTTTCTTCAGCTGTTAGACACTTTGCTGGGTACTCTGGTGAAGGAATTACAGAACAAGTATACACCAGGCCGCAGAGAAGAAGCTATTGCTGTTACAATGAGATTCCTGCGTTCTGTAGCAAGAGTCTTTGTCATTCTTAGTGTGGAGATGGCTTCCTCCAAAAAGAAAAAGTAAGTGGCGAAGATGTGTGTTGGTTGTGGTGGTTTTTTTCCTTTATTTACTTTTTTCCCCTATATAATGAGTTGATAAAAATCAACAATAGGCAGAAACATCTGAATTATTTTGTATTCTGTAGACAGACTTGGAAAGATGCACAATAGCTGCTGGTATGTCATGTAATTTCTTAATGCAATGTTTGTTAAACTTACATGTTCATACCGAACTTTTTGTTTATAGTGTATGAGTTTTTGGAAATAGTTTTTCTAAACATATTAAAATTACAGTGTATGGTTGGTTGTCAGTAGTAGATTTAGATATCAAGCCTCAGTCTTGAATTATTGAATGATAAACGTTTTTCACTGACTTGAATAGGTGCATGTTGTTTCTATACACACAAATGCATGTATCTCTTAAAATTATTTTTTGAGAAAAAAATTAGGACAATTAATATTGCCACAAAGTTTTTGGGAAAAAAAAATGTGTTTGACATTTATCTTTCTGTATTTTATCCCTCAGCAATTTTATTCCACAACCAATTGGAAAGTGTAAACGTGTATTTCAGGCATTATTGCCTTATGCTGTTGAAGAGTTGTGCAATGTAGCAGAATCTCTAATTATTCCAGTCAGGATGGGAATTGCACGTCCTACAGCACCCTTTACCCTTGCTAGCACTAGTATAGATGCCATGCAGGGAAGTGAAGAACTGTTTTCTGTGGAACCTCTGCCACCCAGACCATCATCTGACCAGTCTAGCAGGTAAAACTTATTAAAGCTTACTATCTGTACTTTTCAAAGACTTCCTAAAGGTGGTTTTATTTTGGAGTTTTTGTTAGCTTTGCATTAAGTGATAACCAGAGGTCCAAATCGACTTTTTTTTGAGGATTTATTTTTATATATTTTTCTTTTAAGTTCTAGTCAATCTCAGTCATCCTACATAATAAGGAATCCTCAGCAAAGACGAATCAGCCAGTCACAACCAGTTCGTGGCAGGGATGAAGAACAGGATGATATTGTTTCAGCTGATGTAGAAGAGGTCAGTTTTATTTTTGTACTTTTTTTTTCTTCTCAATATAGCAGACCTAATACATTAGCCCATGCTTTGACATCTGAATCTGAAGTCTATGCATCTGATTTGAAAAAGATATTAAGTAGCACTTCATGAAATCTTACTGTGCTGTAAGCATTTTTAATAGAACTTTGTAATTGTTGTTTTCTATTTTATTTCTCTCTGTTAAAAAAGTTTTAAAGTCTTTCAGCACATGACAGCTATTATGTAGGTTCTGTTAGAGAGCTAGAGGGTTTTTCAGGAGATGATAGCAGATAATACCTCTTCAGTGTTTAGAAGCTAATTTTTGATTTTTTAGTCAGTTTTATCCTTATAGCATTAAAATCTAATGTCCAAAGCTGTTTTATTTGTAAATAAATAAATATATTTATTTATTTACAACACTGTAAACTGTACAGCCACGTACAACTACTGTGGCTGTAAGTTCATTTTTTTGTTCATATCAGCTCAATTTTGAGGTCATCTTCATCTTTCTAAGATGGGGTTTTTTTAAATCAAACTTTGCACTCTGTTTTGGAAAACTCATAGATTCTCTGATATTGAAGATAGTCTGGCATAATATTACCATCTCTTTCCAGGTTGAGGTGGTTGAGGGGGTGGCAGGTGAAGAAGACCATCATGATGAACAGGAAGAACATGGTGAAGAAAATGCTGAAGCAGAAGGACAGCATGATGAGCATGATGAGGATGGTATGTATAATGTACATCCTGCACATTTACTGCTTGAGTGAGAAAACTATGCACCAAAAAGAAAAGCATCTTTGGGTCCCCAGTGATTATGATTTGGGAGATTTGCAGGAGTAGAGAGAATCCAAGGGTTCCAGACTGTTCATCTTACAGAAGGAGATGTATAAAATTAGAGAATACATGTAGTAGGCAACTACATGAACTTTTTCTGGTTGAGTAGAAAATATTAAGTTCCCAAAGGTATCAGATGTTATTATATTCTTGGTTAACAGTGTATTTTACCTTTTGTATTTACTACTGAAAAATGTTGTCGATGGTTGGGCCAGCGTCAAACCATGACAATGGTAGATGTGTTCTCAAAAGCAGTTTGAATCCTGGCAAGCTAATTCTCAAACTAATCACAAAGTACTAAATTATGATTCAATGATTTGTAGACATAATTAATCAATCCTGTATGAAAATGTTTGAAATTATTATGACTTGTCTTGTATTACTTAGTTTGGGGTTAGATGGCCCAAAGCTATGATTTTAAAAAGTTATCTTCTTTCTGTCTGTGCTTTGTGTTTCCAGTCAATCCATTTACAATATAGTAAATCTGTTTACTGATTTGGTGAATATTCAAACATTTAATTCTTAAAGCTTAAAACTGGAATAGAAGCTGTATATTGAATAAGTTTTTATAGAGTTTTCAAATATTCCTTAAATACTATTGAAACAGCATATGGTAAATTGTCCTAGTACATGTGTATGAAAAGTTGTGGAATGTTGTGGCTGGAGTGACTTATTTTGAATCCTAAAAGCCTTTATTTTCCCTGTGTGTTGAATGTACATGTGCAGTGCAGAGTGAGAATGGGTGGCTAATTGCTGGAAAATAAGAAAACATGCTCCAGGTATTGCTGGGTGTCTGCACTGCTTTTATGACCCCCCCTGCATATCTATTAACTTCTGCTGTAGTAAGAGTGTCTGGGTTTGTTTCTGACTTATATGAGTCACCACAGTAATTATAATTTTATCTTCTAAACATGAGATGCTTTGTCCATTGTTTTTATAGGCAGTGATATGGAGTTGGATTTGCTGGCTGCTGCTGAAACAGAAAGTGACAGTGAGAGTAACCACAGTAACCAGGACAATGCCAGTGGGCGCAGAAGTGTTGTCACTGCAGCTACTGCTGGGTCAGAAGCAGGTACACCACATCTTTTTGGGTCTATTCTAGCTAGTTAAATTTAGATATTAGGAGTAAGTACTCTCCTCCTTCCCTAGATTTCCTGCTTTTCCTTTGCTCTAATAGTAAGGTATCATGCAGACTTTTTGGACAAGGAAATGGATTAAGATGTGACCTACATTTTTTGCTCTTTTGGAGCAGCTGCATGTGTTTGAAATTGTCATGTGCTCTTGTGTAGTGAAATTAAATAGTCTCACTTATTTTCAAGTGTAGTAGTTGAAAACAATGGTTTATGGTTTAAATCAATACATAAAACCTGAGCACTCATTGTAGAGGTGTTTGAGAGCAACTACCTTACTGTCCAGTTTGGAAACATAATTTTTAGAATTCTTCTCCTAGGAGTAGAATCAGTAAAGTATTTTTAAATCCAGTTACTTCTTAATTTGTATTTTGAAGTGTAAGTAATCATACTGCTTTTTCATTACACCTGTATATAATTAGCAGTATGTTATAATAATAATTTATTAAACCTTTTCAATAGTGGTATTTGAACCTTTTTAGTATAGTGTCATTACTCATGGAAGAAGTCTATGCTGACATGATACACGTATATGTGCACACGTGTGGAGCTGTCAGTTTTTGCTTATTTTTGTCAACAGGAGCTAGCAGTGTTCCAGCATTTTTTTCTGAAGATGACTCTCAGTCAAATGATTCCAGTGACTCTGATAGCAGCAGCAGTCAGAGTGATGACATAGAGCAGGAGACCTTCATGCTTGATGAGCCCCTGGAGCGAACCACAAACAGCTCCCATGCCAATGGAGCCGCGCAGGCTCCCCGTTCCATGCAGTGGGCTGTACGCAACACCCAGAACCAGAGGACTGCCAGCACAGCCCCCTCCAGTACATCAACCCCAGCAGGCAAGTCTCAGTGAACTGCATGCATGAATGCCAGCTCTGGCTTTTTTCCTTCCTCTGCTTCTGTTTATTCTCTTAAGGATGAAATCTTATCTCTTTGCCGTACTGCTGACCTACCTTGACTGTTAGAGTTCTAGTTTTGAATTTACAAAAAGGGAAAGATCTGTTGCAGTTAAGATCTGAGTATGCTTACTGTAGTTAGTAATTATTTGCTAGTTACAGTTGTGATGTGAGTAATATTTACAAGTTTATTTCTGTAAATCTTGATCATGAAATCAATCAATACACAAATGACACAGCGAAGATTAAATGAGTTCATTAATGTAATGTTTTCTTTTGTATTTAGCAAGTTCAGCGGGCTTGATTTATATTGATCCCTCAAACCTTCGTCGGAGTGGTACCATCAGTACAAGTGCAGCAGCAGCTGCTGCAGCACTTGAAGCCAGCAATGCAAGCAGCTATTTGACATCTGCAAGCAGCTTAGCAAGAGCATACAGTATTGTGATACGGCAGATATCTGACCTGATGGGTCTGATTCCCAAATACAATCACTTAGTGTACTCCCAGATTCCAGCTGCAGTGAAGCTGACATACCAAGATGCAGTTAACTTGCAGGTAAGAACATGGAAATGTTCATCAAAAAGATGTAATTTCAATACAACTGGGGTTTTTAAGGTAAAATTATAGAATTGTTGAGATTGAAAGTGACCTCTGCATATTGGCTAATCTAAATTTCTTTGAGGGTCAACAGGAGCAGGCTGCTCAGGACTGACTGTTTAGGTTTTGAATATCTCCAAGGATGGAGATTCCACAGCTTCTCTATTAAATATTTGACAGCTCTCACAGTGAAAGAGGATTTTTCTTGAATTTAAAGGGATGTACCAAGTATTTCAATCGTTGCCCACTTGTATATTCACTTGGTGTCACTAAGAGTCTGGCTTTGTATACTTCATACCTTTTTGTCAGGTGTTTGTACACACTGGTAAGATCCTCCTGAGTTTGTTTCTTCAATCTAAAGTATTCCCAGCATTCTCAGCCTCTTCTTATGTTAAGAGAGAGTGTGGGCTAAAGTAACTCCGGTCACTTCTTTAACTGAATTGATTGTAATTCATATACATATATTCTTTCAAAAAAAGGAACTTATGTTGATTTTGTTTAAACAATGTCTGACTGGTATGTAATTAATAGTTAAGTGAGTATTGACTAGGGATTTCTGCTAGACATCTGTTGCTATATTCTAGTTGACATTAACTGTTGAGTCTATATAAGAAGAAAGTTAGTAAGGGCCAAATAATTAAAGATTTGTTCAGGTGAATGTACTGTTCACTGTCCTTTCCTTCAGGGACACAGTCATTATTTCCATGTTATGCACGTATTTTTTATACTGTGTTCTTGACTGACTGTTTTTGAAAATTTATGTAAAATGCATCTGTAGAGAAAATACACGTCAGCAGTCTTCCCCTTCATGTATAGACATTAGTTTCAGAGACTGACAAGATTGGAGGGACTCCAGTGTGTTTAGAAAGTACGTATCAACTTGTACCTGGGCTTAGTGATAGGGTAAAATTGTATAACACAGCTGCAGGAAAGGACTTCTGATTTGGGAGAGGAAGGTTAGAAAGATATTCTGGGATCAAACACTGGGGTAAACAAACAGGGAAGAAATAAGAGAGTGTAGTTTTATTATGGAGGAGGCTAAAATAATTTTTTGTTCAGGAGATTTTTAATGGGGAAAGTGAACAGGAGATCTGTCCAGCTGAGGCAGCAAGAGGTTTGTATTAGCACAGGAAACTTGAACAGTGGAAGTTTCGTTTGGACATAGAAATAAGGTTGAGACAGCATTTTGTTATTTTAGTGCATTAGAAGTGTGAGGGATATTTTTGAAGACCAGAATGCAGAGGAATGAAGAAAGCAGACTAATGTTGGATCAAAAAAATCCAACAGGTCAGTGGAGTTAGCAGATGATAAGAAAAGCAGACTGCGGAGCCAGTAGTGGGAACAGGTGAAGTAAAGATAAGACTAGTAGGTGAGACTTGTGTGTAGACATAGTTCTCTGTGCAGGTCTTAACTTTGTTGTCTTCAGTGAGTAATTTGCAAGGGGTGAAGAATGCTACAAGAAAGTCAGGAATTAAGCTCAAATCATCAAGTTGTGCACACCTGGGAGATGCTGAGTGGGGAGGAGTAGAAGAGATGCCCAAAAGAGAGAGAGATGGTGAGAATGCTTAATAGATATCAAAGTGGTAAGCCATGAGAGCTGCATACCACCACCACTGTGCATCAGCAATCTCAAGAGAGCTTTCAGAAACTGATCATCAGTAATTCTTGAGCATGTAGGGAATCAGGAAGATTTCATGATCATCAGTAATTCTTGAGCATGTAGGGAATCAGGAAGATTTCATTCTTGTCACCTACTTCTATTGTTTGCAAAACCAATTAAATCTCATTTTCTATAGAATTATGTGGAAGAAAAGCTTATTCCTACTTGGAATTGGATGGTCAGTATCATGGACTCTACTGAAGCTCAGCTGCGTTACGGTTCAGCATTATCATCTGCTGGTGATCCTGGGCATCCAAATCATCCTCTCCATGCTTCTCAGAACTCAGCTAGAAGGGAAAGGATGACAGCCCGTGAGGAAGCCAGCTTGAGAACACTTGAAGGAAGAAGGTATGAAAATAGTTTGATTGCTGCATGCAGTATGAATTATCAGTTTTATAGTCAAATCTTATTCACAGACATCTTAGAAATCTTATTCTGCAGCTCTGGAATGCAGTTGCTGTTTTGATTTAAGTTGGCTTCCTGTGTTGTTGCTACTATTTGGTTTATTCTGACATACTAGATTCATCTTGAGCATTAACTGTTTACAATGTACTGCGTCTGACCTGCTTGTTCTATGCTTGTAGCCTGTTACCACTATTTTTGTGTAGAGTTCATTGACATTTCACATCCACATTTGAAATACAGGGCTTATAAATAAAATATGTGTTCTCCTGTGATGCCTGATGTCTCTGATTCAATCCTTTTCCTGCACTAGACGTGCTACCTTGCTCAGTGCCCGTCAGGGAATGATGTCAGCACGTGGTGATTTCCTGAACTACGCGCTGTCCTTGATGCGTTCTCACAACGATGAGCACTCAGATGTTCTTCCTGTTCTGGATGTCTGCTCACTAAAGCACGTAGCATATGTGTTTCAAGCCCTTATTTATTGGATTAAAGCAATGAATCAGCAGACAACATTGGATACTCCTCAGCTGGAAAGGAAAAGGTACTGAGGTTGACTCCTAGAAACAAAACCTATGTAAAAAAAAAAAGCTCTTTTGTTTCAGTTATTGCTGTTGTTCCTCAGCATCTTACATAAACAGATGCATTAATCTGGATGTCTGTGTGTGGGTGTGTGTAGTAACATACATATCATAAATGTGTGTAGTAACATATTATAGAAAGAATTTCTGTAATGGTATATAATGTACCTGTGTTTGATAAGCCTGTTGCAGTACCCTATTCACTTCTTTTTATACTGTAAAATGTTTTCCTACTGTTGAAACTTGAGTTGGATTTTTAACTCCATAGCAGTGCCTCTAAAAGACATACTCAGGACAGTTTCTCAGTTAATGATGTGAGACATACATTTGACATGATAGCACCTTACTTAGATATCTGTCAAACATGTTAGAGATGACATTGGAGAAAATGTCATTGTGTGATGTAATGGGCTTTGTGATTTTGTTTTCTATTTGGTTATATGCATTTGAGACTCATCTGATATTTAAGGCACAGGAGAGAAATTAATAGCTGAAAATGTCCTTGAGTTGGAAAGCTGCTATTTCAACTATCACATTTTACAAGGTGCATTTATTAATTTTAAGTTGTTTTAAGATTTCTTTTTTCTTTTTATTTTTTTTTTCTTTTTTTTTTGTTTCAAATGCCAGTTAATGCTAATAGAAATGTCCATCCGTTGGTATTCTACACCAGCTGTTCCCATTTCTTAGCTAGGTTTGTAGGTGATGTACCCAAGCAGTCCTAATCAACAGTTAAATGCAGATTGTGCCCCTTTCTGCTCCTAATTTTCAATATTGCAGGTCAAGCTTAACATTACATTTTCTCTACAAATTTAGTAACTGTAAAATACAAGATATTAATATCTTTGATATCTATTGGACTGCACAGTTACTTACTGTGTTCTGTTTATCTTGGTAATGTTATGACCTCAAAGGTGTACCAAGAGAGTGTTATCAACAGTAGTTTCTTCACAAGTAAGAATGATATAGTACAGTAATCAACTTTTTGTACTGATTTGAGTAGTTCTAGCCACAGCTTTAGCTCTTTTCCAGGCAATTACATACTTCCAGAAGCTGCTTTTCAAAAAAAAAAAAAAAAAAAATTCATGTACTGAAATCTGTGAAATAACTGTTCATAAAAGAATTGGGAAATTTGCATGAAATGCTTTTAAAACTGTGAAGGTCTAGACATTTTCAATTAAAAGTGAGTGGTTCAAACAGTTGCTTCCATTACATTACATATTAGTAGTCTGTTATCAGTTTATCAGTTTCATCTAGTTTCAGAACATGTTTCACAATGCATAAACTGCCAGAAATTAATAGTAACTAAAGTTCTTGACAGAACAGTAGTATAATATAGTGAAATCAAGTTTTTAATGTGCAGCTTGCAGACTTACATTCTGGAATTACCTCAGTGAGATTATTTTTAAATTTTGAAATGGTATTCACTTGTATATTTCTTCCAGTAATGCAGGATTCCTAGGATTTTATATTGATACAGTGTTTAAAACCAAACATCAATGCCCAAAGGTGATTTTGATCTTAACTTGTAAGATCAAAGTTGGTAGGTGGCTCTAAGGGTAACTGTGTGAGTGATGTAGTGAGTACATAATGAGAAGTTCTCTACGGTGCTTCAGTTTTAGTTGTGTTTTTGTTTTGTATAACTCTTAAGTACACTTGCTGATTATGCTACAGATATAGATGTTTTGCCAAATAATTTCTTCAAGATGATTGACTCTTTTTTATTCTTCTCTGTTTTCTTGTTGTTGTTTTGGATGTTTTTATTAAGAACTCGTGAGCTTTTGGAACTGGGTCTTGACAACGAAGATTCAGAACATGAAAATGATGATGATACCAATCAAAGTTAGTATACAAAAATTAACATAGCATACCAAAATGCCAGACTTTCTTAGTGCTTTTTCCCTTTAGCTAGCTGAGATTTTGAGTAAATTTTGCTGCTTGTATATGTAAAGTTGGGTTTAGTAAGATTTTCTTAGCATTGTTACTTCACCAGTTTTCTTCTACCATTGCCTATTTCATTGCTTCACATTTCAGGGCCATCTTTTCATCTTCTCTCTCACTAAACTACAGTATTACTTATCTACCATTCTACATTAAAATTTGAATCATAGTTAAACTAATCTTTTTTATCTGATGAAAAACTGCTGAAAATGGTAGAATATTTACTCCTATATACAATGTAGGAGTGATGTTCAGTAAAGCTAGGTATAGTAAAAAGAATAAAAACTATAACTAAGCAAATTAATAAAGATACAGCATTTGCAGAAGCATCCTGTAGAAGTGCTAAATTTGCAGAGGTTCTCCTCTAGTCAGGTAGCTAAGAGGGAAGGATATTAATTTTTGGCATTTTAAATCCTTATTTTTTCTAACTGTGAAAACTGATTTGAAATCTCTGATATTTAGGTGCTACACTCAACGACAAAGATGATGACACCCTCCCAGCAGAGACTGGCCAGAACCATCCATTTTTCAGACGGTCAGACTCTATGACATTCCTCGGCTGCATTCCACCCAATCCTTTTGAGGTTCCTCTGGCAGAGGCCATCCCCTTGGCAGACCAGCCACATCTATTACAGGTGACATCAGAGATGGTGTTTTGGAAGAAAACTGCAGTTTGCTTTTTCATTCCTCACCGAAGTGCATTATTGACCCAGAGCTCTTTTATTGTTTTTCAGCCAAATGCTCGCAAAGAGGATCTGTTCGGCCGGCCCAGTCAGGGTCTGTACTCGTCTTCTGCCAACAGTGGCAAGTGCTTAGTGGAAGTTACAGTGGATAGAAACTGCCTTGAGGTAAATGTAAAGCTTTATTATTTTAAACAATATGGTAATTTAAACTAGAACCATCATTCCTTAAAAAGACACTTTAATGTTTTCAGAGAGGATTTTATGTAGCTTTCAGAATGATAATTTAAAAGCCCAGTGCCTGTGAAAACTTGAAGTCTTTAGGGAAAGTGTGCTTAATATAGAAACTTGATGATTATTGACTTATAGCAGCTTTCAGGTAGTATTTTTAAATGCAGCAGTACAATATTGAGCTAATTTTAGAATGCTAATTATATAATTATTTTTGATAAAAAGATTTAAATCTTCCTTTAGTCCGTCCAATAGATTTGACTTGCCTTCAGACTGAACATTAATTGGCAAGCATATAAAATGCAAACACACAGTGGGGAAAATAGTTTTTTTGTATTTATTGAAATGATTGTGGCCACTGTGTTTTAGCAGGTCAATTACAGTGTTCATTTTGTGTGATTTAAAGTATACACCTATGAATATATGTGCTTCAAAGCTTCTACTCTGCTTTGAAAGTGCAGCTAAATTTTACTTCTCTTTTAGGTTCTTCCAACTAAAATGTCTTATGCAGCCAACTTAAAAAATGTTATGAGCATGCAAAATCGGCAGAAGAAGGAAGGGGAAGAACAAAATGTGCCTACAGAAGAATCTGAGAGTTCAAAACCAGGGCCTTCAGCTCACGATCTTGCAGCGCAACTGAAAAGCAGCTTGTTGGCAGAGATAGGATTGACAGAAAGTGAAGGGCCACCCCTCACATCTTTCAGGTAGCTGAGTTTAAAATTACAATTTGAAATGTTGCTGCTCTTCTAAGTGGCTGTTTGGGAGTCTGGAAAGTATTTTTGAAATTAAAATGGGTAGCTTAATTTAGTTTACATTTGTAGCTTGTAGTTTAGATTAGTAGCTTCTAAAGTGAATAGTTGAACAGTCTTCAAAGAGGTCT
Source organism: Ammospiza nelsoni (assembly GCF_027579445.1). Classification (NCBI taxonomy): domain Eukaryota; kingdom Metazoa; phylum Chordata; class Aves; order Passeriformes; family Passerellidae; genus Ammospiza; species Ammospiza nelsoni. Next base: position 129,810,687 of record NC_080633.1, read on the forward strand.
GTGCAAACTGTAGGCAAATTCCTTTACTCCCTGACTTCCTGCTGCAGACCTGCTGTGATGTCCTGGGTAGCCAGGCTGAGCAGTTGGAATCCATAGTTTGCCATCTCTGTCTGGTGGTGCTGCCCACACTTAATGAATTAAACTGCTCTCTCTTCAAATTACAGCTATTTTAAAATAAATTAAGGTCTTGGTTGATGGGAGACCAGTAACAGTGCATTCCACATAGCACCAAAAGTTACATGCTTTTGGAGTAATTACCCTTTGGAAGCAAGGCTTGTGTTTCTGCTGAAACAAAGCAGCTTCATGTGCTTTTGTGCACAGACGTGATGTACTGTGTCATTGTTTATCAGGAATAAAAAACTTTGTTGAATGCAGAGGCTAAGAAAAGGCTGAAGTACACAAAATGTGTCTGAAATTTTACTTGATTCCACATATCTGTCATTTTTTTCTTCTTTCTGTCAGGCCCCAGTGTAGCTTCATGGGCATGGTTATTTCTCATGACATGTTGCTGGGACGCTGGCGCCTTTCTTTGGAGTTGTTTGGTAGAGTATTCATGGAAGATGTTGGAGCAGAGCCTGGATCGGTATGTATTTCTCAGTGTAAGGACAGTTCCTCTTACAACTAAGTTGTGACTCTCTCTAATTATTCTGATTTTGGGGTTAGTGCTTGTTTTTTTTTTTATTATTTTTAGATCTTGACTGAATTAGGTGGCTTTGAAGTCAAGGAATCGAAATTCCGCAGGGAGATGGAAAAACTTAGAAACCAGCAATCAAGAGATTTAACATTGGAGGTAAAAAATCTTCTAATAAACTTTCATTAGAAGTTGAATTAGTACAGTAACTTGATAGAAAAATTTGTATTTCAGAGTCTGCAAGCAGGTGTCTTAAATCATACTTTGTGAGTTATGTTGCAATTACTCTGTAGTTTTTCCCACTCTGTTAGTTGTTTTTTGAATCTGTGGAGCACTGTCCAGAAATCTGTTGTGAAGCTGAAAGTCTCTTAGAATGATAGTTGGTAAAGAAAGAATTTTTTTTGGTATTTTTTACTAGGTTGATCGAGACAGGGATCTTCTGATTCAGCAGACCATGAGGCAGCTGAACAATCACTTTGGTCGCAGGTGTGCTACCACTCCGATGGCCGTACACAGAGTGAAAGTTACTTTTAAGGATGAGCCTGGAGAAGGCAGCGGCGTAGCACGGAGCTTTTATACTGCTATTGCACAGGCTTTTCTGTCAAATGAGAAACTGCCAAATCTAGATTGCATTCAGAATGCCAACAAGGGTACCCATACAAGTAAGTGATGCACAGCAGTTAATCTACGGAAAATATTAATAAAAACCTTGGGTGCTTTATTTACATAGAAATACTTGGCCTTGTGCCAGTGATATCTCTTGTTAGTTTAGCCTAGAATCCATAAAAATTATGCATTAGTTCTCTGGAGCAAGGAAATGGCTTTCCCCCCCTCCACGCACTTTCAGAAACAGGAACTTCTTGTTTTTCTTGCAACAGGAGTCTGTTTTAGGTGTGCTCAGATTTTTTGAGTGTCCTTCTCTCCAGCAGGTAATAATTGTCAATATTTTAGCTACTAAGAGCTTATATATTTTTTTACAGCTGCTCTATCTGACTTGCCACAAACACATTTTAATGGTTTTGAAAGTATATATAAGCTCTTAAAGTATTTTATCATTTTTAAGTTGGTACAAACACTTCAGGTCCTTTCTGAAGTTTGGCTGAACCCAATCACTGCTTCAAGTGAAATGGTTCTGTCTCATTGATGTCTGTCAAACTCTTCCAAACCTTAGTTTTCCTTACGCTGAAACTTAGGTAGGAGAGAGAAATCTAAAGATGTTTAAGTTTATGAGGTTTTTTGCCCTTCAGGTCTGATGCAGAGATTGCGAAATAGGGGAGAGAGAGATCGGGAAAGGGAGCGAGAGAGAGAAATGCGGAGAAGTAGTGGCTTGCGAACTGGTTCTCGGAGAGATAGGGATAGGTAAGTGATAATCTTTATCTTGATGAAGATATTTTGTCAAATAGAGTAATTGCCTTGGATATTGTCAGGAAAGATACTTCCTCCTGTTAAAAAGTTAAAATAGTCTCTTTGAGGAGTGATTTGCAGGTTAATTTGTTGAAATTTGGTCTCTAGTTTTAATTCTTTACAGAATTATTAGGCCTACTTTATCATTAATTGGTTATGTTATTGGCCATCAGTTTCTTCTGGTAAAACAATAACAAAAACTTGTGTACTAGAATAAAATTGTGAGGTAGTGTAGAAACAACAGTGCCATTGGTGGCATGTCTGACTGCTGTATCCAAAACACAAGTAATACTAAAATCTCTGGTTTATTTTGATTCTCTCTTTCTGATTCATTCTCTCCAAGCAGCTATGAGCAACACTACTATTCCAGCAGTAAAGCTAATGCTAATATCAATCTGTGTGCAAATAATACTGTTCCAGAGGATTTTTGAATTTTTCCTCTGAGTACAAACTGCTCTGATTATCTTAAGGGACTTCAGAAGACAACTGTCCATTGACACACGGCCCTTTAGACCAGCCTCGGAAGGAAACCCCAGCGATGACCCTGACCCTCTCCCAGCACACAGACAAGCCCTTGGAGAACGGCTCTACCCTCGAGTGCAAGCAATGCAGCCAGTAAGACTTCCCTAATACACTTAATGATTGTTCTTGTCATCTTGTAATGTAAAAATTTATTTCCTTATCCATAATTGAAATAATTGAAACATAATTGATAGTATTCAAACATGTAAGACTGATTTTATTTTAAATTTTGTTAAGATTTTGTTTCTCTAATTTGTTTTTTAGCTTAGGAGGTATCTTGTAATGCATTCTCTATTTAAAATACCAAAACTTTCATAAGATCATATTTGAAAATAAGAGAACTGGAGGAGAATAGTAAGACCTATCACTCCTTTATCCCCAGGCATTTGCAAGTAAAATCACAGGAATGTTGTTGGAGTTGTCTCCTGCTCAACTGCTTCTGTTGCTAGCTAGTGAAGATTCCCTTAGAGCAAGAGTTGATGAAGCAATGGAACTCATTATTGCACATGGCAGGTAAAGTATCAAAAGTGAGAACTGACTTTGTGGCCAAAGCACTTGTACTGTTCTACATCTAACTCCAATACACGCAGCTTATTTCTTGATAGTCTAGATATTTTTCTTTGGACAAGTGACTTTTTGGCTTTGGTTTAATCTATTCTGACTGGTTTCAGAATATGACAGTTCCTTATTGAGAGCAGCCCTGCTGAGAAGGACTTGATGGGTGCTGGTGGATGAGAAACTGGACATAAGCTGGCCATGCAATGCACCAGATGTGTTCTGGGCTGCATCACAAACAGCGTGGCCAGCAGGTTGAGGGAGAGGATTCTGCCCCTCTCCCTGCAGAGACCCCACCTGCACTGCTGCATCCAGCTCAGGGGTCCCCAGCACAGGAGGGATATGGACCTGTTGGAGCAAGTCCTGAGGAGGTCACCAAGATGATCAGAAGAATGGAGTACCTGTCTTATGAAGAAAGGCTGAGAGAACTGGGGTTGTTAGCATGGAAAAGAGAAAGCTTATGGGTGACCTAATTGTGACCTTCCAGTCCCTGAAGGGAACCAACAAAAAGATGGCAAGGGACTTTATACAAGAGCATGTAGTGACAATTCAAGGGGAATGGCTTCAAACTGAAACAGAGGAGGTTTAGGTTAGATAACAAGAAGAAATTCTTTACTGTGAGGATAGTGCAACAGGTTACCCAGAGAAGGTGTAGATCTCTGGAGGTGATCGAGGCCAGGCTGGGCCTTGCTCTAGAGGAAAGTACCCCTGCCCACAGCAAGGGGGCTGGAACTAGATGATCTTCAAGGTCCCTTTCTAACCCAAACTATTCTATCATTCTGTGAGTCTGTGATGGTGAAATTAAATCTGCCTTTTTATTCCCTTCTCAAGGGAGAACGGTGCTGACAGTATATTGGATCTTGGATTGCTAGACTCTTCAGATAAAGTGCAGGTAATGTATCACCTGTTGCACAAAATTTATGTACGATTCAGTTTTATCAGTTGATTTTAAAACTGGAAGCAATTGGAAGCTTTATCATGCAAGACAAAGTTCTGTTTAATCATTTCATTTTGAAAGGATTAACAATAATTAGTCAAAAGTATAAAATGTCATCAAGGAAATAAATACCACAGGAATTCTTAACCAATGGAACCTGAATCTTTGGGTCCTGTAGCAAATAGCTTGATGTGTGTCAGTAAATAGAATGAAGTGTGTTAATTGCTGTTCTGACTTTGAAACCAGGAGAACAGAAAGCGCCATGGATCCAGCCGCAGTGTAGTAGATATGGAATTAGACGATACAGATGATGGGGATGATAATGCACCACTTTTCTACCAGCCTGGAAAACGAGGATTTTATACACCCAGACCTGGTAAAAACACAGAAGCAAGGCTGAATTGTTTCCGGAACATTGGCAGGTATTCTACTATTAACTTCTTAGTCTGAAAAAATATAAAAGACAATCATGCACAACACCAGGGAGAGTACCAATGATCCAAGCTGGAAAAAACTTGGTTCTTAAAATTTATTTTTAATGGTCTCTATTTCTCACACTGAGCCTAAGTAGGGGGCAATTTGCATATGTCAACTTGAAGTTTCTTTTCCTGTTAAATTTTAATTTTTTATCCTTCTTGTTAAAAATTATGTATGCCCATGATTTTCGTTTCTGAGCAATACATTTGGAAAGCTGATTCTAGCTTAATTCTTAGATTATAAGAACTCTTAAATGTGAGTTTGCTGAAGGATCTCTAGTGTAATTTCCGCTGTACCAAAACAAACTCCAAACATTTTTTTTTCAGAATCCTAGGATTGTGCTTATTGCAGAATGAACTATGTCCCATCACATTAAATAGACACGTAATCAAAGTTCTGCTTGGCAGAAAGGTAAGTTGAACATGAAAATTTTGATTTCCTGTAATTTCTTAAAGCTTCATCCATAAAACTGGGCTTTTCCCCCTAACCACATATGTATTAACTAGCTGAGCTGATACTGATACTGTATGGAGGTGTTCAATTTGAGGACTGTTAATTTTTTCATTTCCTAGATTTTGAACAGAGTAGATGTACTAGAAGTCAGGTATTTGACTAAGATGTAATGATTTTGTAATAAGTTAGCCTTCAACTCTCTTCAGAAACTACATACTGTCTCTGCTTTTTTTCTTCCTTAGACTCAGAAACCATAGTGTTAGAAAATACTAGGCAATAGCTTACAGAAAAGCATTTTTGTGGATATTTGAGAGAGCTCATGGAATTAATTTGTAATTAAAATTTTGTCTCAAGAGTAGGTATAATTTAATTTAGAGCAATAATTACTTAAACTTTTGACCAAAACTGCTACCCTGGCCCAGTAAAAGCTAATATGTACTGCACTTTTGATGCATTAGTCAATGGCATTGTAAGTTCTGTCTGATCCAGCAAATCTAAACCAAAGTTTGTTACTATTGGTCTTTCCTTAAATTCACTTTTGATCACATAATCAGTTACCCAACATTGTATAATCTTTAATGGAAAAGAGTTAATGGGAGAAATGGCCTTTAAATACCTCCTGGTGTCTTCCAAGAGTGTTTGCCTTCTAAATATTTTCTTAAAGTTTTTCTTGTTGAATATGTATTCTTTTCAGTATTCCAGTGTACCTTCTAAAGCAGACTGAAAGTAGGAGTTTACTGCATTTATTTCTGTGTGTTTGTATCTTCTGTTGCTAGTGCATAGATCTGGCACAGGTCACATAATTTTGAATACACTCTTAAACACCTGTTGTGTTTCAAACTTCAAACTTGTGTCCTTTTTTTATAGGTGAACTGGCACGACTTTGCTTTTTTTGATCCGGTTATGTACGAAAGCCTTCGGCAGCTTATCCTCGCCTCCCAGAGTACAGATGCTGATGCAGTGTTTGCAGCAATGGATTTAGCCTTTGCAATAGACCTGTGTAAGGAGGAGGGTGGAGGGCAGGTAAGCACAGCTAAACTTGTGGCTCTCTAGTTTCAGAGTTTGACAGTGTATGCAGGGTGTAGTGTGTACATAATCCAGGCTCTTCTCAGATGGCAGATAAAACATTTTATTCTTCTTGGATTCGGTGCAGTGTTCTTAGATATTGAAGCCTGTATTTTTTTCTTTGGAAATGATCTGGAGTGTACCATAGACCCTGGTAACTGTAGTCAATCCTAGGGAATTTTTAAAACTAACCTGTAGTAGTGAATTATACTTGGGTTTGGAGGTATATTGAGCAATAAATAGCTTTGCAGCATACTGTGATGGTTGTAATGATCTCATTTCCATTATATCCCTTTTCTTCTTCCCCTTTTCAAATGTTCCTTATTTCTTTGCCATAGGTTGAACTTATTTCCAATGGTGTAAATATACCAGTCACTCCTCAGAATGTATATGAGTATGTCCGGAAATATGCAGAACACCGAATGTTGGTAGTAGCAGAGCAGCCTCTACATGTAAGTCTTTAGTGGAGTTCTTTTAAAAAGAAGGGAAAAAAATCTGTCATCTTTCCATCAGTTAATTATTCTCCTCATTGTGGTGTTGCTAATCAGGTTTCTTTAAAGTCTTGACAGCTTGATTAAAAGTATTTAATTTTTTTTGTAATTGTATAGCTGTTTATGTAGTACTGTGAAGACTGAGTGAGTAATTGATTTTATAGAATGAAAGATAATTTATTTTATTGTGGGTCTCCTTGGTTAAATATATATGTTTATTTCTTGAGCTCAAATGGCACAAATCCTCTTGTAATTTTGGCTTTGTATTTGGCAGCTACTTTGTTCTTAATAATTTATTACCTTTGATTTGTTTGCATCCTTGTTCTAAGGAAAAATAATTTATAAAACCACTTATACTAGCCTGTCAAGAAACATAAAAATTGACTAGAAAACCATATTAAAAATTATTTGATTTTTTTAAGCCGTTGTCAAATAACACTTACAGAATAGTATATTTTTGTAGACAGTTAATGAAGACCGGTCTGTCATGATGCTGCTACATGTAAATTTCGTTTCTTGTGCTCATTGTGGTTTCCTGCTGCACATCTGAGATAGGGCAGCAGGCCAGATTACCTCTGTGCAGCTGAGGTCTAAATTCTCACAGAAAGAACATGTTCCTGGAATTAAGATACTTGATCTCCGTGTCTGCATATATTACTAATTTGGCTCTTGTTTATTTTAAGAGTTGAAAACCCTTACACTTGTATTAATTTTGAAATTTTCTAAAGCAAGTTGATTCATAGTACTCCATTTAGAATATGGAATTTCCTATCTTTTCAGGATATTACTTATATAGAATATATGTGTATGTGTGTCTGCGTGTGTAATATTTTTGAAGCAGAGTTGGCATGTGTCTGAGGAAGCAAAGTAAAAGGAACATGCAAGATGCATTTTTTTTTGTTTTTTTTTTTTTTTTTTTTTAATTGCATCAAATTCAGTGCAGCTTAGCAAAATACCTGCACATTTTAGCATTAGAAGAGTTCATGTGCTTCTGCTCCTGGTGAAATACAAGCTCAAGCCAGTACTGCTTTCTTTGCTCTAATAGGTAGGGTTTAAAAATTGGTGCAGTTCTTTGTTTCAGAATATTTGCATCTCAGGTGATAAAGCTTTAAAAGAAAAGAGCAGCTCAGAGAATAATGAATCTTGAGTTAAAGGGAATTTCACATGAAAATTTTAAGTAATGTGTTTAAAGTCAGTCTTAAAAGTTACAGGGTTACAATGTGCATTTTGTTGTTTTCACTTAAGGCAATGAGGAAGGGGCTTCTGGATGTACTTCCAAAGAATTCATTAGAAGATTTGACAGCAGAAGATTTCAGACTTTTGGTAAATGGCTGTGGTGAAGTAAATGTGCAAATGCTAATCAGCTTTACCTCTTTCAATGATGAATCAGGTATGAAATAACCTAGTCATAAAAGAGTTGCAGGTATAACTTAACACTGTTTTTTCTGTGTGGAGCAGTTACTAGCATTAAACTTGAACTAGTAAGTCTGCCATTAGTTAATAAGCCAGTGAAAGCTGTTATAAAGTTATTACTTGGGATATTTTTATACATTCCTTAGAAAATATTTACCTTCAGTTAAATGAGGGTGGAGAAGGCATGTTTTCCAACTTGACTGTCATAAGATGTTAAATACATGGACTGTATTACTGGTAGTATATCTTTCTTGTGAAAATTCTCTAGAACTATAAATGTGATGGATGCAAGTTTAATACTTCTTACATAATTTTTAAACTGTGTTTAGTTGCAGTTGGGATTTTTGGTAAGGAGGGAGGAGTGGGAGTTATGTCAGTGTTGGCCTTGCCTTTCAAAGCTATTCAATTTGAAATTACTGATCTCCAGTATCAGGACTTTACGAATATGATTGTAGCTGAGATCCAGCTTGCAGCATATGTAAAACAGGTATCTTAATGTTATTGTCCAGTGCAGCAGCTGAATTGTTATTTCACCTTGTTATTTCACACAGGAGAAAATGCTGAGAAGCTTTTGCAATTCAAGCGTTGGTTTTGGTCCATAGTTGAGAAGATGAGTATGACAGAAAGACAAGATCTGGTAAGTTTTCCATTCCCATTGGGAACATGCAGGAAGAACTGGAATAAGTGGTGTCAATACTGTTCTTAACTGTGTCTACATGCAGAGACTTTGTGCAGGGTAGTAGGGTTGGGTAAGACTTGGTTCTGGAAACAACAGGTGTGAATGCCAGACCTTCTTGTAATTAAAAGTAAGCATGGTGTGTTCTTCTCCCTGTTCATAGGTCTCTTACAGAAGCACAGTTTCACTCTGCACAGTTGCTCTTAAGATGAGTAACTGTGGTTATTCAACTGTGTTGTGGGCTGGTAGGGTTTTGAGGTCAAGTTCTCTTCATGCATCATCTACTCACCTGACTTCTGTGTATCCAGAGGGCAGTATGTGTGTCCTCTCTGTAAGATGTCAGTAATGATACCATGTCCTTCTCAAAGCCTTTAGGAGTGAGAAGCTGATGAGAAGCTTGAAAGAATAAGATACTGTTTGGGGGATTTCATTTTTAAAAACTTGCCTGTAAATTTTATTCATTGTACACCTCTTAAAATGGTTTGTTTTTAACTTCCTACTCTGTAAGGTACTATCTCTCCCTTACAGTCTACTAAAAGGAAACAAAGAGTACTCTGAAAAGTGCAAACCCTAGAGCACGTTTTTCAAGGAGTGTCTATGCTTACACCTTGGTGGTGACTCAGTATTTCACACTTGAGATAATAAACCAAATACTCTCTGTTGCTCCCTTTTGTCTATACCAGTACTACATCCTGTAGTCTCTGACTGGTTTGTGAGACGTTCCTTATTCAATTTGTATTGATGGCAGTCACCACCTTCCCAGATGGATATTTGGACATGCCATTTACTGAGGATTTGTTGATACAGGATAATTTTGAATGCTGCCTTTATCAATTTTATGCATGAGCAGTTGATGAAGGAAGTGAAGGAATCTACTAGAGAAGAAAATAGAATAACTGTGGAATTTAGTTTGGCATATTGAAGAGAACGTAGTATTATCAATCTTGCTGTGATTGTGCAATTCTTTTTTAATCTATCCCTACACAGTCTGTAGGCAGTATGAATCTTAATTTTAAACACTGTCTTCTTTTTTCAGGTTTACTTTTGGACCTCAAGTCCATCATTGCCCGCCAGTGAGGAGGGGTTCCAGCCTATGCCATCCATCACAATAAGGCCACCAGATGACCAACATCTTCCAACAGCAAACACTTGCATTTCTCGCCTTTATGTCCCACTCTATTCCTCTAAGCAGATTTTGAAACAAAAATTGTTACTCGCCATTAAGACCAAGAATTTTGGTTTTGTGTAGAGTATAAAAAGTGTGTATTGCTGTGTAATATTACTAGCTAAGTTTTGTAGATTTTTCCATTTGTCTATAAAAGTTTATGAAAGTTAATGCTGTCATACCCCTGGTGGTACTTCAAAGATTTAAATGCAAACATTCCTGTACTAAATTTGTAACATAAAGGCCTAAGGAGCACTAGCAATATGTGATTGCAACAGTTTGCTAGTCAAGAACTCCTTTGCCTAACCCCAGCCAAAGATGACAGCAGAACAATATAATTTACACTGTGATTTATCTTTTTGCTGAGGGAGAATATGTAAAATGTTCTGAAAATTCACTGCTGCCTTTGTGGAAAGTGTTTCAGCAAAGGTTCTTGTATAGAGGGAGTAGGGAATTTCAAAATAAAAAATTAAGTATGTTCTGTGTTTTTAACTTTTTTTTTAATGGTGTTTAATTTGTGGTTGGCTGCAGTTGTGTATCATGTATATTGAACTTGTAAAAAGTTCCTGACAGCTCAGATCCCAGAGTTGGGATTGCTGACTTATGAAACCACTTCCATTGCAATTTTTGTTCTATTGCATTGAACTCTGGCACATCAGTTACCATCACTAATATTTTGCATGTAATCTGTACCTTTAGTGAGGTTTTTTTTCCCTGTACATATTTGATGAGGCCAATGCACAGTATTTCATAGTTCACAATCAGCATTTTTGTATCCTTGTTACAGTGAACAGACAGTCAGGAGATTGTTCCACTACCAGTTCTAACCCAACACTTGTACTACATTATCTAACTATGTAAACTCAGCCTGGGCACTTTCTGGTAACTGTAAAATGTTTATAAGATCATGATTATTGAAGATACATTTTTTGGAAAACTTTAATGTTCGTGAGCTGCTTAACTTCTTTTGTATCTAGCCTTTTTTTAAGTATCTTGTTACAGTTTTTTAATAAAGAAATTACAGACAAAATACCAAGTCATACTGAAGAAACAATAGTTTTTATTTATTAAGCCATTTATACTTTAGCTAACAGCATACACTAAACATAGTTGGTCATTAAAAATCTGAATTTTGTAGCTGAAAAATTGACATGCAGAAGACATTTAGCCCACATTTTACAGTTAGCAGAGAATCCTGAAAGAAATGGGCCAGGCAACCCCTCCTTTTAACAGAATTGGTTTGAAGGAAAAGTGGCTTGTTCTGAAAAATCTCAAGGCAATTAGGTTAGAATAAAATTCACAAATTTCATTGTAGTGAGTTTTACTGTACGTTCACTTATGAAGTGCTTGGTTAGTTTTGGGGAGGGCAGTCTTTGACCTTGATGTAGGATTTCTTTTCCCTAAGGCTTGAGAGGTTTTGAGTTAGAAGTTGGTTGATGAAGAAAGGAGCTACTTTTTCGCTGTAAAACTAAATTTATGAAGCTTAGCAGACTGAAATATTGAGGGATAAGAACTTCTGTGGTGGTGATGTTCTTCTTTCTTGCTTCTCCATTAGTCCATGTTAATGATTTTTTTTCTCCCTTTTGTTGGGAAGAGCTGAAGTAATGTTCCGTCCAAATCCTAGCAGAACTCACCTCAGCCAGAGCTCCTCTGGGTTTTCCTTTCTGTCAGCTAGTTGTAGGATGACCAAAAGTTACCTACATCTGATTTTCAAAAAAGCCTCTTCATTTTTTTAGTTGCTAAAGGTATGGAGTACAGTTGATACCACAAATTCTGATCACCAGTTGCCAAATTGATGCTGGAAATCCTCTCTTCTAAATAAGGTGGATTGTTTCAGGCTTGTGTAGTTAAACTGCAGATAAATAAACAGATGTAGAATTATTTCTGCAGGTACTAATGCTTCCTCTAAATCGATCATCCTAGAAAAGGATAGTTTCAATGTATGAGGATTTGAGCTAGATTTCCTGTTGTGACCTCCAGTGTATCTTAAGTTCAAAACTGATTTTACTATGCTAAAAAGAAAAACCAGTACAGCCTCATAAATCTACCTAGAGGCATTTTAGTATAGTGGTGTGGCTGTTCTCTTATACTAAGGAGGATAAGTTACAAAGGTACAAAGCAACATCTACCTTGTGCCTGGCTATCAAACTGCTGTGATTATTTCCACTACCAAAACTGCCTCTAACTGAAATGTGCAAGGTTAGAAAGCAACAAAAGAAACTGTTTAGAATAGCATCAAAACTCCAGTCTGTAAAATAAAGCTCCCTCCCTCACAAAGCTTTGTGAGGCTTGATGTACTAAGAATTATCCAAGGCCCTTGGATGAAAGGCCACATATACATGTAAAGTACTGTGTATATATATATGTATTGTGTGTATATGTATATAAGTGTATGTGTATGTATAACATATAAATATATGTTATATGTATATATATTTCTGTATATAGATTAAGCATTTTTTAAGTCCTGTAATGTATAGTTAGACAAAAGCTTTGCAGATAGCACAGTAGCTCACCATATATACACACACAAGGCATTCTGGTAAGCAGAGAGGGAATTTAGAATGATATATACTGTCGTCATTGACTTGAAATATGTATGTAGCTTTATAAATAGCTTTTTTTCCTCTGTATGGTATATTTCAACTATATCAAGATTTTAATAAGAAAAATGTTTATTAAAATCATACACCTCCTCTCCCTTTGACTTAAGCCCTTCTGTTAGTTCACTTAAAGTGTGGTAGAGAAACTAGTTAAATTCTGTAATGTTTACTCTTTTTAATAGTCTGAATCCTTAGCTGTTCACCATTGCTGAAAGAGGTAATAAAGGTAGCTACTAATAAAATATTATGACCAACTACTAGAGTAGGCCCTAATCTGAATCTAGTGAAACCTTGATACTTTAGTGCTAATTTCTGTGACTAATTCCTGGCTTTGGTTTCTTTTACTTAGCTAGCTGTATCCAACACAAGGTAAATCACTTGCTCCAGCTTTGATAATTTTCCGGGAAGGAAAAATTGTCATCAAGTGGTCTTTCCCACCTGTGTGGTTTGGAGGTGGTTTTTCTTTCCTACAAGTGAGTAATTTGGTCCCTAGATAACAAGCAGTGATAAAGCTGGAAACTGGCAATCTTATGAATCCAACACCATACCCTTGCAGAGCAGCATTCAGGGAGGCAGAGGAAAGGAAATTTTCCTCAACTCTTAAACAAGGTTTATCCTTTTATGCAATTGTGCAAAGCATACAGACTTGCTGGTTTTCAGAAGTTTACTTCAATGCATCTGAAGGGAAGTGTGTAGTGAGCAGGGCTGCACCTCTCCATGGTAGTTGGAGTGCAGGTGGGGGAAGTTGCCCAGCCACCACCAACCGCCTCCTGTGCAGTTGCTTCTCAGACGGAGCCGGGATTCAGCACAGCTCCTGGTCACCCTTAACACCACTAAGTTTGTGCTTATCTCCTCCTTTCTATGCTAACTGCTGTGCCCTAACTCCCTCTTTGTAGATCCCACAGCCTGTGGATCATGCCTGTGTGCATCTGTAAATACCATGCTCTTCGCTTCACTTGGATTTTTCTGGCTTCCTCTCTGTAAGGCAAACTGTGGCTACCTTGTTTAGTCGCTCTGATTCCCTTCTTTCAAGCTTTGTAGGATTTGACCTTTTTTCTGAACTCTTTTGTTTGCCTATTCAGTAATAGATCTGCTAAAACCAAATAGAAAATTCTGCATGTCCAGATTAGCTGGATTTCAGCATGTGTGGCATCATCTTACTCTGAGGTAGAAGGCATGTCCACACTTTAAAATGTGTCAGTGAATGGGACATGAGAAAGCTTCAGTGAGTGCCTGGAACTCACAGTGCTGGAAGTTTCCACATGATCTCCGTGGGGAGGACATGAACAGGCTTCACAACTGGAGAGTGGCCTCCATCACAGTGCAGTCACTGCCCATCAGGACTTCTGGCATTATCAGGAGCTCTGATGGATCCTTTGCTAGTTGGAAATTGCTTTTGTGGCTTTCATTTGCAGCTATTTCAGATTTGCTGAACTGAGAAGTATGGAGGGCTTTTAATTTTTTATAAATTTTAATGGATTTTTTGTGGAGGATAACTTCATGTCTTGCTTGAAACACAATCCTGTTAGAGAGTATTTTCCACAAACTACTTTTTTCCAATTATCACCACAAACTGCTATTATAGTAATAGACTGTTTAGCATAACAAGAGGCAGCTGGTTGCTCCCAGGGGTTCCAGGACTTTTCCATCCTGGTGAAACTCTTCAATATCCGTTTGTCCAGTGGCAGTGGCAGCTAACCAAATGAGTATGCTTGAATACTGTAGTCATGTTGGAAAACAGATTGTTGCCACAACCTGTGGTAAAGTTTCTCTGCACAGAGACTGCAAGGAGACTTAAAGAAATTTTAGGCTTTAGACATACTGAAATAATTCACAAATTGATTTTCTGAGAGTGAACAGTGCTAAGCTGAAAAGCAGATTTCACTTAAATTTAAAAATTAAAATTCTTCAACTTACCTGAAATGGCATTTTCTTATACAAAATTAGAATTATAACCAATTTTAAAAGGCATCTGAGTATTCCCCCAAAAAGTAACACCTTTTGGAGGAGGGAAGAAAGAGGTAGGATGGTTGAAGCAGTGAAGACTTCATTTGCCATAGCAGGACATCTGCCATAGCAGTGAGGAACTAGGGGAGGAATACAGCTTCCACCACCTGTCAAGGAGCTTTTTCTAAACAGGACATTGTAGGTACAGCTGAGTAATCTGAAATCTTGCAAAATTGTGCATAATGCTGTATTCCATTTGTATGCGCTTGTCTGTATTTTACTGTTGTGTACATGATTTAATTTTTATAAAACAAAGCTAACAGAAGTTGGCAGATTTTTGTGGAGGTGCGAGAACAGCCACATGCTGCTTGGTTAATCCTTTCCAGTATTTTTCTTTTTCTGTGCATCTTTAGGCACCATGTAAGTAAACATAAGGGCAGGCATTTAAGAAGTTATCTCCAAATTCTTGAACAATTTTCTATTGCTAATTATATTAATTTATAGTAGATCTTAATCCCTGTCAGGACAGGGCATTTCCTTATTTAGGGAATTCTAAACAGTAGGGCCAGGACAATAAGATTTGGTGCTAAGACAACTGGGTAGACCAGTCAATGTCATTTAATACGAATAGTCTGCTGCTTGTTGGTTTTGGTTCCACAAACTCATGCATCTCCCCCTTAAACCACCAGCAAGCTCTGTATTGCACACACCAATAGAATTTGTCTGTAAATGGGTCAGTTGGGTCTGCTCTACATCAGTCAGTGTTCCTCTAATTGCTCTGGACAAAAAGCTGGAATCCCTCGCACTCCATATACTTGATAGGAGTGGAGCTGTTGGACATAAAGATTAAGGAGCTTGTCTAGGTATCTCTGGGAAATAAAACTTCAAAGATGTCTCAGAAATAACAGTACTCAGCTAACAGCAGATACTGTTAATGTGAGTCCACCTTTTCTCCTTTACTTTTTATGTGTTCTTGTTGTGCTTTTAAGTAAGTTGCTCAGTCACGTGTTTCTGCTCCTCAGAAAACTCCATGGAAGAAAACCAGAACTGTTTTTGTGCTTAGTCACAGATCTCACCGCAGAACTTTCCTTATCCCCTGCCCTGGTGAGGCTTGGGCGTCTCTCACAAGACATCAAAAAGCCGCAGGAAACAGATGCATCCCAGAGGAGCGCAGTTGGCCTCACTCCCCCTTCCCGTGCTTGGGGATGGAGAGAGGGGAGGTCTCAGTCACTGTGGCAGCCAGGTGCCTTTAAAAAAAATACCCAAAATTCTTACCGCCACACGAATTCTTAAAGCAGCACCGAAAGTTACCTTTCTGGAAAGGGGACATCCGAATCTTTTGAAGCTCCCTCTGCTCTCAAGAAGGGAGAGAAACAAGCATCCATCGTACCGCCACTGACGGGCCCTCACGGAGCGTGGCCACCGCTGTGGCTGTGTTTGTTATACAACTGCTGAGTCCGCCCCGGGGCGGAGCGGCCTTGGCCATGGCCGTTCCCCCTTCCTCCACCGCCGCCGCCCCTCGCGGAGCAGTCCCGCCAGCCATGGGCGAGCGCCGGGGCCCGGCGGCGCCGCAGGAGGCGGCGGGCCCGGAGCGGGTAAGGCCGGGCCGGGCCGGGCCGGGCGGGGCGGGGAGCGGGGCCGGGCCGAGCGGCGGCTCCGGGAGCGGCAGCGGCAGCGCAGCCCTTGCCCGGCCGGCCCCGCGGCCTCCCCGCCCGGCCGGGCGCTGTGCTGCGCTGCCTCCCCCCCGGGCACGGCCGGGCCGCCGCGGGGGGACTCCGGCACCGGGGACCCGCTGCTTCGGACAGCCCTGGAAAGGGCAGGGGCCCGTCCCCCCGTGCCCTTGTCCCAGCCGGGCCGGAGCGCTCGGACACCGCGGCCCGGGGAGCGCTGGCAGCACCTGCGGGAGATGCGGGCCTGCGAGCGGCGGCCGCGGGCTGCGGCACGGGGCCCGGGCGTGCCGCCCCTGCCGCCCCGGCGGCTCTGCGCCTGCCGGGGCCGGGAAGGTAGAGCTCGTCCTCCTGCCCCCAGCCGCCACGGAGGCAGGTGTGGGTCTTGGTGATGCTCCCGGCTTCCCAGGCCCTGCTGACCAGGGAGGCTGCCCCTGGGAGGCGTCTGACCTGCGTTCTGGTGTCCTCAGTGTAACCATACTAAGCCAGGCTGAGGTGTTCAAGGAGAAAGGATCATCATGGCAGGGAAACCCACGTGGTCTTCCTGAGCCCTTGTGCCTCATCAGCACTCAAGTATCCAAAACCAGGTGTGCCATGTTAAATACAAGTATAAGGAACCCCTTACTGTGTCTCCCTGAACAGTGATGTCCTGTACTCATGCAGTGCAGTGCATGGTAGTCCTGTGATCCCCTCAAGCATGTGGAACCAGCAGGTGTTGTGCTCCTTGGACACTGTGCAGTGCAAACCATCTCTCCCAGGAATGGTGATGGACTTCCCAGTTTCACTGCTGGCGTGGCTGTGCTGCCCAGGGCTGACCTGGATGCTTTGGGAGCTCGTGGGATGCATGTGCAGCCTTTTCTAGGGTGTGAGAGGGTTCATGGTCACAGACCACTGAGTGTATGTTCCACATCATAGTGCTGGCTCTGCCAGCACCTTTAGTTTTTTCCCTGGCTACAGCTGATGTAACTGTGATGCTTGCACATGTAGCCCAGCAGCTGTAGCTGTGGGGTCATGGTTGTATGTGTGTATATATGTTAATTATTTCCTGGTTTGCTGAATTTGAAATTAATGGAAGGTGTTTCAGTACTCCTAAGCAGTTTTTGTTGTCCATTTGGTTTATTGTCATCACCAGAAGAGCTTGTCTCTCGCAGTTGCAGCGTAACTGGGATATGATGTACTGAAGTGTGCCCAGCAAAGGGCTGATGATTAAGAGACTTCAGCATCTGTTATACGAAGAGAGGCTGTGGGTGTTGGGACTGTTCAGCCTGGAGAAGACTCCAGGGAATTTTGTGAGTGGGTGAAAATATGTAGTGGAGGGAATAAAGGAGACAGAGCCAGGCTCTTCTCAGTGGTGCCCCGTGGTGGGACTAGGGGCATTGGTCACACACTGAAGTACAAGGGGTTGCATTTACGTGTGAGAAAACACTTGTTTTTTCTGAAAGTGGTCAGATGCTAGCACAGGTTGTTCACAGAGGTTGTGTAGTCTCCATTCTTGGAGATACTGAAGCCTCATCTGGTTGACCCTGCTGGTGCAAGGGTTGGCCTGTTCCCACCAGCTTCAGCTCTTTTACACATTTAGATCATGTTGTCTGAACAGAACGAAGCATGTACACTTTATAAACTCAGTGCCCTTTGTCATTATGGTGAGTGTTCACTGTTTTATGCACCATCATAGCATTAAGAGAAAGATCTGGGGTGCACATTGAAGGTGGTGTTGACCTAGTGACTTCTACCTTCTCCTGCCCCTCACACTCCTGCCAGTGCCTCTGGATCCAGGAAGGCAAGGCAGGAAATGCATTATGATCCTTCAGCACAAGGTGGTGACTGCTCAGAAGCCTCAGCAGTGATCAGAATGTGCCACACACTTGAAATTGAGTTAAAGAGGATAGGATTTCCTTGTAGCCACTGCCTTCCTGCCAGTTTAGAGCCTGTGAAAGGCTCCTTGCACAGCAGCCTGCCTGTGAAACTCCTCTGCACCCTGAAGGTGATAAGGGAGGTGGGATGTAGATTATGCAGGAGGTTCCAGTATGGTGTAGCCTCTGTGACTGTCCTTTCCTTTTTTAAAATTAAAAAACCCTAAGCAACCAAAACCATCTATTTAACAAAATACTGGTACAGTTTTTAAAACCTTGGGCCAGTCAGCCTTACCTGAATCCCTGGAAAGATGATGGGACAGTTCATCCTGCAGTGGAAGACAAGAGAGTCATCAGGAGTAGTCACTGTGGATTCCCCAAAGGGAACTCGTGCTTAACCAATCTGATGACCTTCTGTGATGGGGCAGTTGGCTGAATGGACGAGGGAGAGCAGTGGATTTTGTCTGCATGGGCTTTAGCCAGGCTTTTGCCAGTGTCTACCATGGTACCCTCATAGGCAAGCTCAGAAAGCGTGAGCTGGATGAGTGGATGCTGAGGTGGATTGAGCACTGGTCTAGTTTCAGGGCTGTCACTGGTTGTGTCCCCCAGGGTTCAGTGCTGCGCCCAGTATTCTTTCACTTATCCATCAGTGACTAAGATGAAGGGGCAGATGCCTCTTCAGCAAGTTCACTGATGGCACAAAGTTGGGAGGAGCAGCCACTACCCCAGAGGGCTGTGCAGCCCTTCAGAAGGACCTGGGCAGGCTGGAGATGGGCAGAGGAATAGTCTGAAATTCAGCAATGACAAATGGGGAGGAAGGTCTGGGGAGGAATAACCCTGGGGACCAGTACAGGATGGGGGTGACCTGTTGGAAAGCGGTTCTGCAGAGAAGGATCTGGGGGTCCTGGAGGACAGCAGACTGTCTGTGAGACAGCAGTGGCTGGGATAACAGGGAGAACTTTTGCAGTGTTTCTATTTTCAAATGGTGCAAAACCAGATGGAATTGGCTTGATGCCATTCCCTGAGCAGGTGTGTGCTAAGTCAAGGTGGTGAACCTGCCAACTCCAAATTCTCCCAATTCCAGTGAGTTATTGAAGCCATCTATGGCCTGGGCAGTAAAAAAGGTCTTCAACTCTCATGACCTTCAGCAAAAACTCAAGATGATGCTGGGAAATCTATCTCGTGTAATCGAGTAGTATTTAGAAATAGAATAAATTGGTAGAATTGTAACCCAGAATGTGCTTCAGTGATGTATTCACTGGGCATCTGGGGGTATCTGTGCCAGCTGTGCAATGTGCATGGATGTTTGGGTTTTGTTTGTTTTTTTAAAATGTAAATGGCATTATTTGTTTGAGAGTATTTTCCAAATTGAAGTAAAGGAATGCTTTTTATTATGTGAGTAGTTATAATCAGACTGGGTGGGGAAAAGACTGCCTGATACCTCCAGGAAGGTAGAAATAATGGTGTTCAAAACCCTCAGCTCCCCTTCTCTGCTGTATTATATGGAACACCTTGTCTACTGCCTGTGGTTAGTTATCCTCTCCAGCAGTGTCAGTGGCATCTTGGAGCCAACCCAGAAAGGCATCCTGCTTGCTGGACTTGTGATCAATGTGTCACCAGCCCTTCTGCAGAGCTTGCACCCTGCTGTCCTGACAGCTCTTCACAGCAGTTGTTTCTGGTAGGTGCTTGGTGACATGTCTGCAGGGATGCAGGGACTGATCCTGGGAGCAGATGTCTCCAGCCAGAGGTGAGGTGAAGGCCCTGCTCAGACTAAAAGAGCAGAGAGAGTGCTCTCTCTGCTACTTTCCACTGGCCTGTTTCCTAAATATCAGCTGTCCACACCTCCCCAGTTTGGCTGGGCTGGAGCTCTGAAGAAGAGCTGTGTGCAGATGTTCTCTGGAAGGCCACACAGAAGGATCAGTGTGGGATGGGTGACTCCAGGCAGAGGTTTTCCTGCTGCCAGCTGCTGGGAAGAGGCACTTTAGCTTCATATTGAGGGAGAGCCTCCAGGGCAGCCTCCAGACCACACTGTTGTGTGGGCTGCCCTCGCAGACTGCATACACAAACCTCCATGCTGAGACTCGCTGTGGCACAGGGCTGTCCTCTGCCAGCTGGGATTAGTTACTGTCATCTCCTGGCTTTCTTAAGGCAGTCAGTCCATCCAGGCCCTAATGGTGAGCATAAAGCAAAGCTGGGAGGTACCTGAGCAGTGAGCTGGGTGGAGCTGTGCTGGTGGCAGCTGCAGCACCGTGCCGTGACCTCACTCGTGTCTCCCGTGTGTGGGACCGCAGCGGCTGATGTGGCCCCGGGCAAATTCCCCCCCCCCCCCCCGTGTGCACAGGGCTTTGTGTGTGGCACACGGGGCTTTGCCTCTGGCACACGGGGCTTTGCCTCTGGCACACGGGGCTTTGTCTGTGGCACACAGGCGCTTCCTGGGAGGGGGCGCTTGCTGAGGGCTGTGCTGGTAGAGCCGGGCGGGCAGCGCTCCGGGAGCTCTGATGGAGGGCGAGGGGACACCGGTCCCGGGGGGCCAGGTGGGTGTCTGTGTGACACGGGTGAACTTCAGACCACACCTTTGGGATAGTGTGAGCAGGAGGAATAAATGGTGGTAACTTTAACCATAACTGTGCTTTATTTTCAGAGCTCATCGAGTGCTGCTAAAAATGGCTCTGACCTTGATGAAGAACCTCTACTCAGAAAAAATCCCCGCCGGTTCGTCATCTTCCCCATCCAGTATCCAGACATATGGAAGATGTATAAGCAGGCTCAGGCCTCCTTTTGGACTGCAGAAGAGGTGAGCCCTGGGCCAGTGGGTTGGCAAAAGACAGTCAGACCACTGGGGTCCTGGCACATCTTTCCTAGCTCCGTTGCTGGCTTCTGTGTTGCAGAGGTTGGAGTTAATTTCATCACATCATTCATGGAAAGCAAGCTGCTTTCACAGGGTGGTTCAGCAGAGCTGTTTTACTTGCTTAGTTTAGGATGAGATGGAATTGTGTCCTGGGTTGTTTCTCAGCTCAGTACCGTGCTGTGGTCTCTGAACCTGCAACTGACTCCTTGCCCATGTAAGATGCTTTGGGAAATTTCATGCTGTTCCTTAATATTAGGTACCTAAATTTCCAGACAGACAGTGTTAGTTTTGCTAAAAATGCATTTAGCTGACTCCTGATTGCCCTGGTGATGTTCTTGCCCTGGTGAGGTGCTTGTCCCATGTTACAGTGCAAGCTCTAAGTTCTTCCCCAGGGTTGCCGGTTAGCTGGACCTGAGCTCGTTTGTGGGCAGTGGTCTGCAACTGCAGAGGAGTGAGATGAAAGCACTGGCAGCCTCTAAATAGAACAGAAAGCATCATGGGATGATGAGGAGCTGCTGTTTGTGGAGGTGGTATTTCATTGCCTGGCTGGGCAGCTTGCTGCGCTGTTGCAGCAGATCTTCATTTAAACTGTTAAAGAAAAAGCATTTGAACTCCTGACTTACCAGCATTTCCCTTTTACTGTGTTACTGGTTCCTTCTTACACTGTCCTACCATCTGTGGGTGCTCTGCATTTTTCACATCTAGCTCTACTTTAGTGCTGTTTTGGTTCAGAAATCCTACAAACAAACAGAAAAGGCCAATGTGAAGGAAGCTGTGGTTTTCTCTCATGGCTGGGGTTTGATCTGATAGACAAGAACAGTTGCACAGCATTTGCTCCACACCATTCTTTGACAACGTGGAGGCTGAACACCTGCCAAAGGCAAAGTCCCCTCAGTCCATCTTTTGACACAGTTGGGTTTGGCTATCTTGGAGTATCAGCATTTATTTCAAGTGAAGTTTAAATGTCTCAGAATGAGCTCTGGTTACTGGTGTGTGTTCATACTTGTGTCAAAAAGATACTAAGGCTTTTCAAAATCTCATTTATTTATTCAATAGACACCAATTTTTATTCCAAAATACAAAAGTATAAACTGTGAAACAAGTACATGATGTTACTGTTGCAGAGAGAGGCAACAGTATTGCAGTGTCTCTGTTGTATTTACAGTCACAAGTTAAATTCCCTACATGTAAAGATTTGAAAACAAATGCCTAAACTCTGCCTCAGTCACTTGACTGGGCTGCTTGTTTTTACAGAATGATAAATGCAGAAGGACAATAATGTTTTCCTTTTTTTCTTTTCATTAGGTTGATTTGTCAAAGGACCTTCCTCACTGGAACAAGCTGAAAGCAGATGAAAAATACTTTATCTCTCATGTTCTGGCATTTTTTGCAGCCAGTGATGGAATTGTAAATGAAAATCTGGTGAGAAAGACTTACAGAGGGCTTGAATATTTAGTCATGTTATTGTCTTATTAACTTTTCATTTTGGCTTTTTCACATTAATTCATAGGTTGATTTAATGTGTACTTTTTTTTCTTTCCATCTCACCTTTGTCAATGGAACAAACAGCTTGTTTGTCTGGGAACAGTGTTTGAGTTAAAATGAGTCAGCTGTGGTCATCAGGACTCCAAATCACATCACCATTTTGAAGTTCAGTCCCTGGTTGGCTGTGGGATGTGCATTTCTGAATGAATTTTTTCTTGTACTCATGTTAATTGAAAAGTAGGGAATACAGATCATGGCTGTGCCATGTATCCCTCATTTTGGTAAAATCTGGTTTGTTCTCACTGAACAGTACCCTAGAATCTCTTAGGGCTGCAGGTGGGTGCTGCTAAAAAGGTGGGGAGTTCTTCCTATTGATATCTGTTCGGGGCTGGAGAATATCTCATCACAGGTTAGCAGTGGTATCTGTCTGCAAATGCCCAGTTTAAATCTGAAATGTTTGAATGTTTATAACATGTAGTATTTATGTGCATGTATTGCATGAAGATGCCTTATGTCATGCTGTTTATGTTTTTAGTGATGAACACAAAGTCTGAGGCTTTGTTCAGTACTAAGTGTTTAGTACTGCATTATTTTGTTGTTCTTCCCCTTTGTGCCCTTATGCTTCAGCTCTTAAATGTATTTACTTCTGTATTTACTTGCTTTATTTTCTTCTGCACCACAGCTATCCTGTTGACATGTCTGTGAACAAAGCAGGACAGAACTGCTCCCATCCTGTCTCTGTAGCAGAGATCTGTTGTCTCTCCTGTTGAGCTCAGAGTAGTGACATGCAGGACTGTGTTGTTGTACTCATTGCCTGCTTTCTGCTTTTGGCAGGTGGCACGTTTTAGTCAGGAGGTGCAGATCCCAGAAGCTCGTTGTTTCTATGGCTTCCAGATTCTCATTGAGAATGTTCACTCAGAGATGTACAGCTTGCTCATAGACACCTACATCAAAGATCCCAAGAAAAGGTAAACCTGGATGTGTTACAAACCTGTGGGAAATCTGTGGCTGAAGCCGGTGCCACTGTTGTAGGGCAGCATGGCAGCTGTCTCCTGTTTTCATACTGGCTTTCTTGGGGAATTGGGGAAAGTTCTGTAAAGCTTTCAAGGCCTGCATGTCCTACCCCCAAAATGGAAAGGGGTATTACTGACCAAGGCTTATTGTGGGAGTATCAGAAGGTTAGTTAATATGTGCATAAATCTTTTATTGCTGGAAGCACGGAGTATGTGAAATATTAAAGGTGGGATGAACTCCTTGAGGTTATGGTGCTCCGGCAGTGCTTGCTCTTACATCAGCAAAGCATCAGCCTGAGGAAATTGAGTGCTTATGATCAAAGTGGTGTTTCCAATATACAGCAATCAATGTATTGCATCCTTTTTGTCATCAGTGCTTTTTAATGCAATTTTTGAACTGCTTATTTTTGAATGATTGACTTCACTTTTTTGTCTGAAGAGCTTCCTAGTCCAAACGGGACACATTTGAAAAGCAGCACTTTCCCTCAGAAACTCCATGGTGATGGTCAGGCAGACATTGCTTTCCCACAGTGCTTTCCCATCATGTGTTGGTGATGGTGGCAGGACTGCAAGGTTTCCTTTCAGGTTTTCAGCATAGGAACAGAGTCTGTGCATGTGGGACCTGTCCTGTTTCTTTGTGGAGTTGGGCAAGATGAGGTTTTGCTCTATGGATAGTCTGAAGTAGCTAGCTTCAAGTCTGAGAGAGACTGTGATCTGATGGGTGAGCACTCCTGGGATGGGATGTTTGAGTTCACAGCCTTCCTCCCCTGAGCCTGTGGGGATGTTGCATTCTGCACATGTGCCTCCCTCTGCCCTTTTTATCACAGACATTGTGGTTTAACCTGGCAGGCAGCTAACAGCACACAGCAGCTCACTGTGTGCCCCTGCCCAGTGGGGTGGGAGAGAGCTGGGGAGAAAAGTAGGAACTGGTGGTTTGAGGTAAAGGCAGCTGTATAGGACAGGAAAATAACAATAATAATACCAATAATAATAGTAACAACAACAATAATAATAGTAGTAGTAGTAATAATAATAATCAAATTATGCACAATGCAGTTGCTCACTGGCCCCTGGCCAGCTTTCCCCTAGTTTATATTCTGAGCATGACATCAATGGAATATCCCTTTGGCCATTTGGGGTCTTTTCTTCTGGCTGTGTCCCCTCCCAGCTTCCTGTTCCCCCCAGCCTGCTCACTGGTGGAGTGGGGTTAGAAGCTGAAGAGTCCTGGACTTTGTGTAAACACTGCTTAGCCACACCTAAAACATCAGTATGTTATCAACATAATTCTCTTTCCAAATATAAATATAGCACTGTACAAGCAACTAGGAAGAAAATGAACTCTATCCCAGACAAAGACAGGACAGATCATCACCTCTTTGGGGTGGGAGTGGTCTCTTACTTGGGTTACTTCAGAGCCTTGCGTAATGGGATCCTCTGTCTGGTGGAGCTGGAAGGGACAACCAGGGCAGATTTTCCTAAATCACTATTATGATGTTTTGTCTCTGTTTTCTTCTATAGGGATTTCTTGTTTAATGCTATTGAAACAATGCCTTGTGTTAAGAAGAAAGCAGACTGGGCTCTGAAGTGGATTGAAGACCGAGAATCCACTTTTGGTGTGTAGCTTTTTATAAACTTGTTTCTGTTGCATATCACAAACTGACCTTCTGTGAGTAAGCTGCACCTCTGGAACAAGAAATTAAATTCTCCACAGATGTAGTGACTTCTGGGTCTCTGGTTTAACTAAAGAACTAGAAGTAAATTCTGGGGAGCTTGTATGTTTTTATCTTCAGGTAGAGAAATAAAGTAATGGCAGTGCCCCCTGAAATCATGTTATGAAAAATGCTCTTTTTTATCTTTATACTGATACCCAGTATTAATTTATACTGAATAACTCTGGTTTCCTCAGTTTTTGCTTGTAGACCTTATTTTCTGGTTTTGATTATTTCTTCTAGTTGGTTCTTATTTTTCACTCAGTGTTCAGAACTGGGCAGCTGAAGTTTTTGCAAGTCCAGGTATTTTCTGTGTTCATGTTCCTATAGAGAAATCCATGTTTTTTTGTAACTGAGGCATGACTGAACCTGGACAAAAAAGATTCAAGAACCATCTATTTCTGGTGTTTCTGTTTTGCTGTTGGGACCAGGTTTCTAGTTTTTGCATCTCATTTCACAGCTGGGACAGTGGCTCAGTTTCCATCAGTGTGCTGCAGGACATCCTTAGAAATGTTCTGCATTCAGCATTACAGTCTTGACTTGGAAGGGTTTGCTGTAGCTGAAATGCATAATGGGTGCACTCTGGTGAATTTTTTAAAGCAAACATCCTGTGTATTTTGAGAAAGTGTAGGAGATGTAGAGATTCAGCCTGGTGAACAAAATAAATCTGAACATTGTTCTTTTGCAGCATCTGTTCACAGCTCTTGTTTGAGAGAGGTTCTTTTTTGTAGCTGTACATTGTTCTGTCCTGGCTCCCACTGCCTCCCTGGTCTGGCTTTGCTTGCTGTGTGTGAAACCCCTTCATCATCCCTTTGTTTGGCTCCCAGCAGTGTGGGGTGTGCCAGGAATCAGAAAGTTCCCTGACTCAAAAAGCAGTGTGCCCCCTGCTCCCTGCCCCCAAGCTTAATGCATTTTATCCAAATAAGTAATCAGTCTTCTGCTTCATTAAACCTATATTTTATAAGCAGCCTTTCTCCATTCCTGTATAGCAGTAGCCTACAAGATTTTTAGTGTTGCCAGAAAAAAATCTTTCTTTAATAACTTCCGTGATACTTGTAAGTTGGTATTGCTCTCTGTGCTTTTTCCTAATTTGGATTTCTTCTGATGAGCCAGTGGTTGACATTTGTATCTCATAGAGGAAGTGAGATATCTGGCTACTTTGGATTATTTTTTAAAACAAAATTCTGTGCAGTTCTTAGTGGGAAAAGGCACCAGAACTTAGTGCCAAAGCTCTTCATGTCGGAACATACACAATGAGCCTGTGAAGTTGTTTGAAGTAGTGTACATGGAGGGATGTGGCTTCACTAAACAGTCAGATGGTCTTATAGTCTGAAGAAATACATTCATGTGGAGAACAGGGAGAACTGGGACCAATAATGCCTTGCTTTCCTTGGACTGAATGTGGGATAATACAAGTAGTTATTTGTGTCTTGACTTATGTTCTGTGAAAGGACTTCCACTCCCTTAAGAATATGGTTTATGTAGATTCCCAATAAGAATAAATTGTGGTGTAGAGTTTTTAGTGTAATTTATGAGATTGGCCCTTTTCTCAGTTTTGGCTGTCAGTTACACAGCTGCTTTCCTGCCTTTCAGGAGAAAGAGACAGTGGAGTACTAATGTCTAGGCCACTTTGGACAATTACCTTCTTTTGCTTCTGACCTGTGGCAGTTCAGTGGTTCGGTGCCCTGGTTCTCCAGTTCTGCTGGGGTTGTTATGGCTGAGTGCTGTGGGGTGTGTAGACCCACTGTGCATCAGGATCTGCTGACAGATGTGGTCAAAAAGCATCTGGTGTCGTGAGGGAGAATGCTTTTCTCCAGCATCACTCTGTCTGATGCAAATGGTGCCTCTTGCTGATGAGCAATAGAGCAATTTGTGTCTAACAAAAAATGTGTTATGTTAAACAGGTGAGAGAGTGGTTGCCTTTGCTGCAGTGGAAGGCATCTTCTTTTCGGGTTCCTTTGCTGCTATATTTTGGCTGAAGAAGAGGGGCCTGATGCCTGGATTGACTTTCTCCAATGAACTTATTAGCAGAGATGAGGTAATGTGACATGTCCTACACACTATTTGGGAAGAAAAGTGAGTTTCCAGGGCAAGGGTAGAAGTATGTTTGTGAAGAACCCATAATCTTGACAGAGGAAGGGGAAGGAAGCAGACTTTTACCAATAATTACAGAATCATAGAATCATTTTGGTTGCAAAAGACCTTTAAGATCACTGAATCAAACTGTTAACCTGCCACTGCCATGTCCCCTGCTAAACCATGCCCCTAAAGTACGACATTCATATCTTTTAAATACCTCCAGGGATGGTGACTCAACCACTTCCTTGGACAGACTATTCTAATGCTTGACAGCAATTGCCATGAAGTTTTTTTGTAATATCCAGTCTAATCTCCTGCTTGATGCAACTTGAGGCTATTTCCTCTTGTCCTGCTGCTTGGAAGAGGGTGACCCACACCTCACTACAACCTTCTCTCAGGCAGCTGTAGAGAGCTCAGGTCTCCCCTGAGCCTCCTTCTCTCCAGTCTAAATACCTCCATCTCCCTCAGCCAGTCCTCCTAAGACTGGTGCTCCAGACCCTTTGCCAGCTTTGTTGCCCTTCCCTGGACTTGCTACAGCACCTCAGTGTCCTTCTTGTAGTGAGGGGCCCAAAACTGAGCACAGGATTCAAGATATGACCTCATCAATGCCAAGAGGACAATCGCTGCCCTGATCCTTTTGCCATGCTATTCCTCACACAAGCCAGGATGCTTCTGGCCTTCTTGGCCACCTGGGCACACACTGGCTCATGTTCAGCTGCTCTCAACCAGCACCCTCAGGTCCTTTTCCACTGGGCTGCTTTCCAGCCACTCTGTCCAAGTCTGTAGCACTGCATGGGGTTGTTGTGGCACAAATGCAGGACCTGGTGTTTGGCCTTGTGGAACCTCACACCATTGTCTTCAGTCCACTGATCCAGCCTGTCCACATCCCTCTGCCTTACTAGCCTCCAGCAGATGAACATTCCTACCAAGCTTGGTGTCATCTGCAAACTGACTGAGGGTGCACTCAATGCACTTTACCACTGATAAAGGTATGAAACAGGACTGGCCACTCAGGCCAGTAACATATATATGTATATATAGTGTACATAACATAGCACAACTGAGCCCTAAGGAGCACTGCCTGTGGCAGCCACCAACTGCCTTTAATTCTTACCATGTTTTGTGGCCTGGCCATCCAGACAGTTTTATACCCAGCAAACAGCACTGATGAACTTAAAGCCTGGGTGCCACTGGGTCCCTCAGCAGAAATACCTGTTTTTAAAGGGAGTAAACATAAACACTAGTGTCCCAGTTGTGATTTGACCCCAGCCAGCAATCAAGCCCCGTGTAACCACTCTCCCCCACCAGTAGTATCAGGGAGAGAATCAGAAGGGTAAAAGATGGAAAACTCATGGGTTGATGTGAAGACAGTTTAATAGGGAAACCAAAAGTCACACACACACGAGCAAATCAAAACAAGGAATTAATTCAATGTTTTCCATGGGCAGGTGTTCAGCCATCTCTAGGAGGGCAGGGCTCCATCAGGTGCAACAGTGACTTGGGAAGGCAAATGGCATTACTCCAAAGGCACCCCACCCCCTTCATTGTTCCTTCTTCCCCCCATTTTATATACTGAATGTCACATGGTCTGGAATATCCCTTTGGTCAGTTTGGGTCACCTGTCCTAGCTCTGGACAGGTGTTGTGTCTCCTCCCAACCTCCCATGCACTCCCAGCTTCCTCACCTGGGTGGCAGTACAAGAAGCAGAAAAGGCCTTGGCTCTGTGTAAGCCCTGCTCAGCAATGGCAAAAACATCTCAATATTATCAGCCCTGTGTTCAGCACAAATCCAAAACACAGACCCATACTGTACTTGAAGAACACCAACCCTACCCCAAAACAGCACACCAGCCAAAACCAGCACACCAATGTATATAGTATTATCAAAAAGAGGGGTTTTTTAGACTGAAGGGGATGTTTGTTTTCCTGTGCTGTGAAGGGAGGCGAAGGCCCAGCTGCTCAAGGGGTGGGGTGGAATTGCATGGTCCCCAGCTGCAGGGGGGCTGGCTGGAGCAAGGACCTGGATAGTGTGTGACTGCAACTTGCTGTGCCTCAGCTGCTTCAGGCAGGTTCAGGTGGGCTCCAAGTACCACTCCTCACTTGCTTCTGGTTATGGGTCCCAGAGCTTGCAGACAGCCACCTGCATTCCTCACCAAGGCAGCTGTGTCAGGTTGCTGCAGAAGCAGCAGATACCACTCCTCTCCATGGGCTTGTGTTGCTGCACAGCAATAAAATCTCCTGGGAGGGGGCAACTACAGATCTGCCTTTGAGGAGAGTGCATCTTAACTTAGGATGTGAGGTGTGTGAGGGGCTGCATGTCAGCACACCAGATATGACAGACCACTTACAAGTGCCCCTTCTTTGCACTTCTTCCTTCTTTCTTTTTCCTTTCTCCCTGCAAGTTGGCAGCTATTGTTTATGGCTGGGGACTGTGCACTGCACTGCTTACATCACTGTCAGCACTGAAAAACTAGAAAGACCAGTTTTGTATGCAGTATAAACTTGCTAGTGGTTGTAACTTAGCAGAGTTGGTCCTAATGTGTAAAGAGCTTTTTTATAATGGAAGTAATTTTCATGGGTTAGATAAATTGCTTTGAAATGAGACATCTTATGATATGTCTTTAAAAGACACTTTTGAAGAAAGTGATATGATGAGTAAGGAAAACCAAATAGTTCTTCACCTTCCTTGTGTCTTTTGTGAGTCATCATGAACTGATCCATTTGAGTGAGGCAGGATTTGTCTGTTACAGGGATCACTTGCAGGTGAGTGAATGTAACTGTACTTTTCTGCAGAGTCAAGCACCAAAAGACTAAAATTTTCTTGAGCTCTGCTGGCATAATCCCAACTGCAGTTCTGTTATGAAGGTTAAAGCTTGGTGCACAGAGCACCTGCATTGAAACCCAGTGGCAGTAAAAAGAATCCACAATGGAAAACTACAAACTGTTTTTTGATGCACCTGGACAGATAAATGATCAACGCTCAAAATGTGTTTTTTGAGCTGCTGGCTCTGCTCCCAGGCTGTTCTTGAGCTGATGCTTAAAGGTGCAAAGCTGGTAGGAGCACCAGTCAGCAGAGCACATGGGTTCATGGAGAGGCCAGGCATGTCCTGCATCCTGCTGGTGGTGCTGCCCTGGATAAGACCATGGGAAGCCTTGCAGCAGGCAGCTAATGCAGTCACTAGAGGGGAGGATATTTCCCAAATTACATAACTTCAGGGCTGTTTCATGACCTTAATCAGAAGTATTTTATAGACTTTCCAAAAAGGTTTTCACAGAATCACAGTGTTGTTAGGGTTGGAAGGGTCCTCTGGAAATCCAAGCAGGGTCACCTGAAGCAGCTGACACAAGAAGGTGTCCAGGTGGGTTTGAAATGTCTCCAGGGAGGGAGGCTCTGCAATCACCCTGGGCAGCCTGTTCCAGTGCTCTGTCACACTTGATGTGAAGAAGTTCTTTCTCATATTGAGGTGCAACTTCTTGTGTTTTAGTTTACAGCCATTGCTCCTCATGCTGTTTCTGGGCATTACTGATAAGAGTCTGGCACCCTCCTCTTGGCACCTAGCTGTCCTGGCTTCAGCCAATGACAGGGTTAATTTTTTGCAGTAGCTGTGAGGGGTAGACCCTGAAGCTGTGTGGCTAAGACCCTACTGTTATTGGGTACCATCTCAGGTCATTGACAGGGGTGGGGAAAAGAAGGGACTTGCTCTCTTGCTTTTGAGAAGAAGGGTGTTCCTTCCAGTGGGAAAAAATGTAGTTGGGAAAAGCAGGGGTATGTGTCATGGGTTTCCATGAAAATAGCTTCTTTGTCTTACACATTTTGTTGTTCATATTGCTGTTACCATTCCTTTTGTAATCTCGTTGTTTCCAGTAAATTGTTCTTACCCATCCTGTGATTTTCACCTTTTGTGCCTCCATTCAGAGTAGGAAGGGGCAAGGGGAGGCCAAGGGTGTCTTGGTGGCGGCAGGGAGCAAGCAAGTGGCATCTGGTTTGGGAGAGTCTCGGTAGGGGCACTGAACTGGGGAGTACCATTCCTAAACCACAACACCACCTTCAAGATAAGTATATGCATCAATGAGATCCCCTCTCAGTGTTCTCCAGATTAAACAGGCCCAGCTCCTGCAGTCTCTTCTCATTAAAAGATGCTCCAGACCCCTCATCATTTTTGTGACCTCTGCTGGACCCTCTCCAGTAGCTCCTTGTCTCTTCCAGACTGAGGATCCCAGAACTGGATGCAGCAGTGCGGGTGTGACCTCACCAGGGATGGGCAGAGGGAGAGGATCACCTCGCTTGACCTGCTGGCCACTGTTCCCAATGCACCCTGAGATACCCTTGGCCCTTCTGATCACATGAGCACTGCAGGCTCAGTCACCTTGTTACCCACTGAGATTCCCAGGTCTGTTGCAGCAGAACAGCTCTCTAGTAGGTCAGCCCCCAGGTTTTTCTTTGACCCTTGGTAGTGATAATATTAGATTGTCTTGCAGCCCATAGTCTGCCAAATTCTTTCTGATTGGTTTTCACTCTGGATGTGCCCTCTTGGTGTTTATTGGCTGTAATCACCACCTTGCAGTTGAGAGGAGAAATGGTAGCACAGTGCTCCTTTAGGCTGGCAGTGGTAGGTGTGGCTGAAGCAAGTTAAAGAGAAGCTGAGGTGTCTGTTGGAGCAGCTGTCTGGGGTTGCTTGTCTCCTGGTGTTTTCTTACCTTGGCAGGAGACTTTTCTGGAAATCCTGGAAAGGAGCACAGTTTACTAGGCTCTGTGCAGGATAGCTGAGTGAAATGAGAAGGGAACTTTAGTTGGAGAAGAGATGATTTGTTAATCTTGAGTTTGGTGACTTTAATCTGAATCTGCCTTTCTGAAAGTGCTGTTGGGAGAAGCAAGGGAAGAAATGCTACTGAAAGAATTTAAATCAAGTATCTCAAAGCAAAGGGCAGGTAAACAGCCTGTTTTAACTTACTCACAAGTAGTTTTGCAGATCTTGATGTAGAAGTCTTTCAGCATAATCATCCCTGACAGGAGGCAGAGACCAGCAAGGCTCTGTGTAGGATCACTCACAGTAGAGCAGCCCTCAGAAAAGTTTTACCTGGGAAACATGTGTGCTGAACATTATTTTGGCACAGGTGGCCTGTGTTAGATTTGAGATGTTACTGGATTGTAAACTACAAGTGATAACACTAAGGCTTTCATAAAAGCAGGAGGCTGGGAAACTTCAACCCAAATGACACTGCCTGAAAATAAGAGCAAACTATGTGGAAGAGCAGAAAACTGACTGTGTTTTTCATTGTTCTCTTATTTCAGGGTCTGCACTGTGATTTTGCTTGTCTAATGTTCCATTATTTAGTGAACAGACCATCAGAAGAGCGAGTGTGTGAGATCATCGTTAATGCTGTAGAGATTGAGCAGGTAATCCTGGCTGTGACAGCATTGTGGGCAGCACAGGCTCAGTCTGAGGTGTGAAAATAAACAAATTAACTTCTAACTTTTGGGATTGCATGCTTGATTCTTGGCTCAGGCTTCATTCCTGATGCATTATACTGTTCCTTCCCTCTTCCTTAACGGTGACAATAAGAGTCAGAGACTTTCTGATTCAGTTGTCAAGCAACTGGGGCAAGCTGAAGCTGGCAGCTGGTTTTCTCCTTAATGACAGAAAGGAAGAAAAGCTGTCTTATTTGATGTTGAATAGAATAGTTAGAGTTGGAAGGGACCTACAGTAATCAACTGCAGCTGTCTCTTAGAGAGCAGTTTGTTTACATCTGTCCTTTCAGGATCTTTGTCTCTCCCTATTGTATTCAGATCTCTGCTTGTCCTCAGGAGAAGGCAGGGTGTGTTCTGGCCACGAGTATCATGCTGTCTTCTGGCTTTTCCTGAGGTTGATGTCAGGTTCTTTCATGTGAAGTGCTGCCCTTTCTGCAGGCACAAGTTTCTGCATGGCTGAGTGCTTGGCAGGATTTTAGTTCAGCTTTCTTTCCTGTTGTTATCTAACTACTGTGATGATGACAAATGCCCTGCTTTGTCTCACAACACTGAGACAGGTGTGCATTGGTGCCTGAATATACACATGACTGGGTTCAGCACTCATATATATCACTGCCCTCTCATCTGTCACTCTGTAATGGCTGGAAGCCAGGAAAACTGGTGATTTCTTGATCTATCCCTGCTCCCACTTGTATGGTCTGTAGGTTTATTGAAGTTGGAGCTTAAGTTTATACTGAAGCTTATGCTGGGGGATTGGAGAAAAGCAGATTAGAGGGGCAGTGATAAAAATCTTATGTCTTTTCCAGAGTAACAGGCTAAAAATAAAAGAAGATACAAACAGTTACTGAAAACAGAAGGTATTTGTTGAATTTAGTGATGCAAGTTATTTATTTAGACAACTTCCTGGGGAGCCTGGAACATCACAAAGTATGTTACTGTGAAACACAGGTGTCTTCTCTCCTTTTCTCCTATTTTTTTCTTAAATTTCATTTCTCTAAATGTCATCTGTATTTTAACTTCTAGGAGTTTCTAACTGAGGCATTACCTGTGGGTCTGATTGGAATGAACTGCACCTTGATGAAACAATACATTGAATTTGTTGCAGACCGGTTACTGATGGAGCTTGGGTTCTCAAAGGTAAGAGATGCAGTTGCCCCAAATGCTGGCCTGCCAGTGCAGCCCACAGGAACTGTCAGTACAAAGCACTCCCTTGTCATGCTGGGGAGCAGGTCATATTTAGCACATGGACTTCCTGTGAGTGACAGCTGAAACCACAGCATTCATATCTATGGTTCACTGTAAAAGAGCAAGAACAATTTAGGCCTTTGTTTCCCTTCAGCTGCTCAGCAGGTTTGTGATGGAAAATGTAAGCTGTGCTCAGATGCTGCAGTGCTTGAAGAGTAACAAGCACCTTGCACAAGTGAGCTAAACCACAGACCAAACTCCTGGGAGTGGAAGTGCTGAATTTGCTTCAAGAGGGGTCCATGGATCCTATAGGATATTGCAGGCAGAGGTGGTCTAGATGGAAACAGATTGTCAGTTTTGTTTGTGGTGGGGTTTTTAAAGCATTATTTCCCTGTCAGAATCACCAGTGTGTTTTCCTTCCCCAGGTCTTTAATGCAGAAAATCCTTTTGATTTCATGGAGAATATTTCTCTGGAAGGAAAAACAAATTTCTTTGAGAAGCGGGTTTCGGAATATCAACGTTTTGCTGTTATGGCAGAAACAATGGACAATGTCTTCACTCTGGATGCAGATTTTTGACAAATTGGCAAATGAATGGTGACTGTTTCCCTCTCCTCATCTCCCTTTATACTGTGAAGTTGATTTAATTTCTTCTCATGGAAATCAGAGTCTACTGGGATATTTTTCCTGGGTTTTCATGTTGTTAGTCAGAGGAGTAAATATATTTCTCTCTGTGTCATTTGAAAAAAAAAAGGGGGATCATTTGTAAAAGCTTTTGGCTTTGTAAAAGGATGGCCTTTTTAAGATTCCCTTGACTCATCTGCTGTCAATGCTGTCTTTAAAAATGACATGGAATGGATGCTACTACTTTTTTAAGACTTCGGTAGTGTTTTAAGAAAGCAAACTGCATATTTACCTCATGTTATGGTATTTTAATCTGAAAACCAGCTGAGGTATCACTCCATGTAAAAATGTTGCTATAAATTATTTTCCTCTTTCCTGTTTTCATGTTTATAGATTTGTTATAGAGTAAAAGCTGTTCTGTTTCATCCTGTTGCAGATACAGTAATAATTGAATGTGGGAAAACCTTAATGAGGTCTGAACTATAGAATGTTATTAAACCTGGGAATTATGGGTAATCTCCCCATTAACCTGGAATCTGGTCTGAAAAAATTTTTAGTCAGGTTGGAAAACTGATGGGTCTTGGTAGGCATTTAATTCAAATGCATGAGATTCTTGTGTTACAGCTGTTACTGAACAGGTCAGTGGACTTTGAATGGTCCTTGAAAAGGCACACCTGTTAACAGTGGAGAAAAACCATATCCTGTGGTTCTTTGGCTTGTGCTGCCTGTTTTCCCATGCTTCACTGATCAAGTGCCTTATTAAGCAATCTGTAGTTGTATTTGTAATCATCTGACACTGAAACAGCCAGCTCTGGGTGTTGTCCATCTCCCCTTGTTGTGCTGGGTGGTTTGATATTCTCCCTTTCTTGGTTGCCCTTTGCACTGAAGGGGTGAGAAGACACGTCATTCCAAGGGATTATCCCTTGAGGTGCTACAAACAGACTCCTGGGGCTGTGAGGAAGCACCCAGTAATGTATGCAGGTACATCAGGTTGTGTGTCTGATGTGAATCATTGGAACCATTGTCACAGAAGAGCTTCTGAAAGAAGGTATTAAACATTTCAAAAACAAACCAGAAGTAGTATGGAGTAGCAGCATCTTACAAAGGACTGTTTGGTTTTTGATTGTGTGCCTGAAAACTGTTTGTAATTTTTTGATACCACATGGAGAGAATGGAGTGATTGAAGAGTGGTTAATGCACTGCAGTGGTGCTTGGGGTGGAAGGGATACTATTCAGCTGTACCTGACTTATCTGCAAATATTCTCTTTTTTCCAAGATGAACTGAATATACAAGAGCTAGATAAAGGGTTCTGCTTTATTAAACCCAAGCATTTTTCATAATATTCATAATTTTGTGGAAGAGCTTTTGTAAGTCTTACAGTTGCAAATATCTTGTGCTGCTTTTGATATACCTGGCATGAGCCAAACTGACAGCCCAGGGTTATCAGTGATGGGGTAGCACAAGTGTTATTTCCCTGCCAGCCCAGATCAGCCATAGTCCTGGGTACCTGAGTTCCATGGAACAGGTCCACTGCCTTAGCATAGTTCCCAGTGAACAACTCTCCCTGCTGTAAAAATAAGCAGCAAAATTCACTCTGTTTTTTTAGTCTCTTTTTAGTAAAAGATCAGGAGTATGTACTGAACATGGAAATGGAACAGCTTTTTTTTTTCCTAGAGAAGAGCCTGCATCATTTGACATAAGGTACTTGGAAGAGAGCAGAGCGGAACATTGAGAATACAGAGAAAAGCTGGAACTGATGGCCCTCACTAACATCTGGAACTGCAAGAGAACTGTGGACTCAGAAGGAAAACTCAGTGCCTTTTGGAAATTCTGAGTTGATAGGGCAGAAGGAGAAAATACTGTAAATGGGTCTGTTGTTGGAGTAATGGAACCTATTATGTCACTGAAAGTACTAAAAAGTATTTATTTTGAGTCTTGTGAATTATAATGAGAGTATAGAGAGTGTTCTTATATGAAACTGCAATGTGCTCAGGTTCTGTAAATGTCTGTGAGATACCAAAGTCTGGTACAACGGCTCTCACTCGATTTGTGTGTAAAATATGTGTGTTGTTCAATAAAATCCGAGTGTGGTGAAGCCCATGCCTTCATTTACAAATTACATGCTTCCTTGTGAAATCCAAAGTGATAAAATTGGGATATGACAGAGTAAGTCAGTATTCACAGCTTTTGGATTGTGGGAGAAAGTTGTGAGTGCTCCATATATTGTCTTGCACTTTTTGGAGCTCTTGACTTGCTCTTTCTTGTTCCTGGAAGTAGGTTTTGCAGTCTAGTGAGCAGACAAGTGGGTTTGGTGTTTGTTTGTTTTGTTTTGTTTTTAATTGGGATTTTCTGGCACAAGGAGAAATCTTTTGGGTGTCTGTAAGGTTCAGTGAAGAAACACTCCAAAAATGTATTGTCAGTGGGTGGTACCTGATACATCAAGAGCATCATGCCCTTGGGCACAGCATCATCAGGTTCAGGCCCCGAGCTGGGGCCAGCCAGGCGCTGCCTGAAGCCAAACTCTGATCACCTGGCTGTGAGCTGGCACAGCTTCACACCTGCTCGTGTAGGCACCGTCAGGGCTGTTGTTTCAAAAGTCTTGTCCCTGCAGCCTCCTTGAGACAGGCATGACAGGCAGAAGGTGCCTTCTTCCCCCAGCCCTGGGCGCTGAGGAGAAACCCCATGGGCTTCTGAGGGCTCTGTGTGTCTCACACTGTGGCCATCAAGCTTAAGAAAGCCTGCTGGGTGTTGTGTGGGTGAGAAGGTGCAAAGCATTCCTTCAGTGTACACGGTCTCTGTGCCCTGAGTTGGAATAAAGCTGGTGTGTGACTTCAGTGTGACAGAGAAGGTGCTTCCTTGGAGGTGCTTGTCTCGTGGTGAAGAACATCTGCAAGGGTCAGATGAGTAGAAACCTCCTTCTAGGGCCTGCAGTAGGAGCTGTAGCTCATGGGAAGAATCCCCACTTTTAATTCCAAAGTGGCCTCTGTAGTTCCCATTGTTCCCATTCAAACAGACATGTGCCTCCCAGCAAGTCCCTTGAGTTGGTTATCAGAAGCCGCAGGCAGACATGGTGCTCCCAACGCTCTGCTCTGGCTGTGAAACCACTGCCCAGTGCAGTAGGTCAGTGAGTATTCCCAGCCCTTGCTGGGAAATCAAAGAAAGCAGGGGAAGGCAGGGCAGTTAGCAACCTCTTTCTTAGTGTTTCTGGACTGGTACGATTTTTGCAGCAGATGAGGATGCTGTGTGTGTGGCAGCACCCTCAGAACTGCTGCCAGCGTCTGGCCAGCTGATGCTGTGCTGGTCCACTTCCACCACATTTCTTGTCCTTGTCTTTGAGTGATGAAACCTTTGAAAGAGCAAGCGTGGTCACCCAGCCTGCCAGAGGAGCATCTTCCTTCTGGCCTTCCTAGGGGGATGATCTGGGCTGCTTTTGCCTCGTGGTGGAGCCCTTGAGTCAGCAAATATTGATGTTTCTGTCACTGTTACCTAGCGCTCCTTCTGGGAGTCAGTCCCTGGCGATGCTGGTGCGTTGCTATTTCATGCAGCCGGGTCTGTGTTTGCCAGGAGGCTGCTCCTGTGCCTGGGGCTGCTGTCAGCACTGCACGCTGCAGGGGTGCTCCCGTGTGTGCCCAGACCCTGTGTGTGTGTGCGGGTGTGCTTGCCTGGCACACGGGTGTGCGTGCACACCATACACACCAGCACGGCTGAGGGGAGGAGCTGCTGAATGGCAGCTTTTAGCAAATAGGGCAAGGTGGGCACTGTAATATCACTGTTAAGAGATGCTATTGCTGGTTTGCCAGCAGCTCCTGCCTTGCCCTGCTTCCCGTGGCCTGGGCACAGATGGGCAGTGCTCCCATCCCATTGTACATAATCTGGCTCTAGCAGCCGGGGCTGCCCAGAACATAGAAGCACTGTGCTCTGCTAACTTCAGCTAAAGTTTTCTCAGCTTGAAACACAGGTAAATCTCAGGAATGGCTGGTTTTGGCCAGTGTGGAGAACACATTTCTGCTTTGAACAGTAATTTTGGCATTTAGCTATTTGAGTGTACTCATGTGGGCAGGCTGGGAAATTCCCTGATAAATTTTGACCCTTCAAATGAAATAAAGGGATTTGTGAATGACGGACATGAGATTGCCATGACAGGCAGCAGTGCTGCCAATGTCACAGCTTCTTGTGGAGTGCTGCTGACTGGGGACTCCTGCCCTGCAGAACCTTTTTGACAAATATGCTGAAGGGTTTACCTGGGAAATCTCCTTCTTCTGTTGCTTTGGCCAGCACCTGCTGATGGGTTCACAGGAGCGAATCTGTATCATCCATCCTTTTTAATGCTGTAGCACTGTTTTTTACTGTTACTCTGGGAATGGCTCCCGTATCTGCTGCAGCATCTCTGGGAGAGCTGTCACAGAGAACTGCCTGGCATTAGGGTGAGCTGTTGACTCCTGCCATGGGGACAGGCCATCTCTGGGGCTTGTTCAAAAGCTTTGCCTGTTCCTTTGGGAAAGGCCTAAATGCCTCTTGCTGCAGAGGCTGGGGGAGGTCCTCACCAGCAGATAATGAAAAGAGATCAACAGACTGGTGGAAAGTTATTTTGGATTCTTCTGTGACTTCACCAGCAGGGACCGATTTTGGATTCTGTCCCTCTGGTGCTCAGTAAATGTCAGAAAAAAAATCTGTGCTAGCCCAGTGACAGCTGGATGTGATTTGCTCAAAAGCCGTCCTTGAAAGTCTCCTAAATGCCATATTCCACTCCTACTCCTACCCAAATCAGGCCACTGGGATGCCATAAGCAGCTCTGCTGCTCGCTGCTCTGCCCACTCTGTGATGGCTGGCAGGTGCTGCTGTGCCCTTCCAGCTGCAGCTCAGGCTGAAGTCCTGCCTGGCTTGGGCTCGGCTCCTGCTGGTCCCAGTGTGCAGTGCCAGAGCCAGAGGAAAGGCCTGCAGTGAAGCACTGGCCTCTCAGACTGGGGCAGATGCTGACCACAACCTTGTTTGCTTGCCCCAGCCTGGGCTCAGAGGGAGCTGCATGCTCAGGAGGCTGGTGTGGTTTTTATAAGCCCCTCAAACAAGGCCCTCTTTTAGGTCATCCCTAAGTTACTTCTTTTAGTGAAGAGGCTCCCAAAATCACACTGGAGGCTCTGGGTAGATACCAAAGGAGTTGGTGGAGTTTTTTATTTCTTGTCAATGGGCAGATCCAAGAGAAGTGTTAAGAACAAGTCTCAACATGCAAATACTTTTTGCTGATCTGACAAATGCCTCTGGCAGTGCAGCCTAAGCTGAACTTGAGAGCTTCAGGGAAAGTCTGCCTCCCCATCACTGCTCCTTAGCCCACAGACATGGCTCTGAAGAGATTATACTTGGGTTGCTTTATGAGGAAATGCAAGAATCCTTTTCACAGCTGGTGGCCTTACCATGCAGGAGGTTGTCCAGGCTCTGCAGCTGGGCTGTGTCTGCAGGTCTGTTTCCAAGCAGCCTGTCCAGAGCCCATTGTGTGCTGATGATGGTCACCAGTGCTGGCCTCTGCCATGGGGGTCTCCAGGATGGGATGGGCTGCTTGCTGCTTCACAGGCAGTTTTGAGAGGTTAATTGAAGGCAGACTCCTGTGGCACATCAGCCACCTCCTGGGAGACTGGGACCACTCAGGGAGGGCTGGGGAATCCTGAAAGCAGTGACATGCCTTGGGTAGGAAAAGTATGACAAGCAAAAACTGAGCTGGTGGCAGTGGGAGCGACAGTGAATTCACTGCTCATTGCTCAGATGCCAGCAGCAGTGCCACAAAAGTGATCATCATACACAGACAGGTGTGGTCACTCATGTCCTGCAAGAGCCTCCCTGAGGGCTTCATCACCCAGCTCTGGGGAACTGAACCCAATGGTGAGCAGCACAAATGCTAACTAGTAAATATCTAATAATAGTACTGAATAATCACACTGGTGCTACCATCTGCTCACTTGGAACTCATGGCAGAAGTAGCTTTTGGGGCCTGGAAAATCACAAGTTCTGGGAATATTGGCTGCCAGTGTTAAACATGAGGAGCCCAGAGCAGACCTGGGGAGGCCTGAGCCCTGAAGTTTCAGCCCCACCATGGCTGTTGCTGTTCTGACCTTGGCAGCAGTGACACTGAGGACTGAGATGCCTCTGCTGTGAGCCACAGCCCCTCAGTGGGGAGATCCTCCTTGCCCAGAGCAGGGCCTGTGCATGAGGACAAGCCTTGGCAGACACAGGAAGCTTTGGAGGTAATTTACAGCTTTGGAATGAGTGTGGTTCTCTACTGAACAGAATGTTTCATTATTAGGTCTCTAGCATTTGAAAACATTTCTATGGGCCTTTACTGGTTTCTTTGCTACTGAGTTAACTTTTTCTGAGCTCAGGCTTGCTTTAATCCCCACAGTATGGAGCAGGACTTGGGGTGTCCTTTGGAAAGTGGCAGCTGTGGAGCAGCTCCTCCACACCAGACCTGAATCCAGGTGCATCTAAACCATCTTTTGATGCCCAGAAACTCCCCCAATACCTGCTTCTCTCTCATGCATCTCAGCTCTCCAGGTGGGAGGAAATCTGGGTTGCTGGGACTAAAGGGGAGAATGGGCATTAAATGAGGCTCCAGGAAAGCAGGGAAGCATCTTTAAAGTTTACCTCAGCAGTTGAGTTCCTCTTGGTTAGGTAACTATGGAGATGAGTTTCCATTAATGAATGTAAGCCAGGTTAGTGAATAGAGGCTGTTCCAATCTTGGTTGCAGAGTCCCAGGGCAGTGTTAAAACCCATGGTGCAGAGGGTACCTGTTTAGAGTTGTTATAGCAAGCATTTCTGCCCCGTGAGAAGAGGCTTGCCCATTAGTTATTGATTTCTTTGTTCTTTCCATTTGAAGAGAAATAGATTTAGATTACAGCTTATTAGACTGACTGGAGAACTGAATGTTTTTATCAAATCACTTCATTCACAGTGTGTGCAATTGCTGGCTTCAGAGACAGGTGTTATGATAAGCCCTGACAGAGCTGCCTTGCTCCTTGCTCAGTCATCCCTCTGTCTCCTGCTCAGCCATCCCCATGTGGGCTGATGGGATGGTGCCTGGGGGGTTCCTACAGCCACTACCACGTGCCTTGGTTTTGGATTAACATCATCATGGAAAAAAGGCATTGCTTGGTTTGTTTCTCCAAGGTTCCTGAT
Organism: Ammospiza nelsoni; assembly: GCF_027579445.1. Taxonomy (NCBI): domain Eukaryota; kingdom Metazoa; phylum Chordata; class Aves; order Passeriformes; family Passerellidae; genus Ammospiza; species Ammospiza nelsoni. Next base: position 129,852,120 of record NC_080633.1, read on the forward strand.
GTTAGAAGCCCCTTCCATGAAGTTGGTCCAGTTTGCTTAATTCCTCGTTAGCAGAGCAGGGTGTAAAGCCAAAAAGTGTTTTCTCAACTTCTCCCACACTGAGCAGGGTTTGAGGGCAGAGTGAGGATGTCACCTGCCTTTGGAGCACCTTTGAAAGGACAGCAGCTGGCCAATGGCAATGCCACAAGCCCTGCAGCCAGACAGAGGGACAAGGTGATGAATCTTCCTCCTTGTAACCCATCATAGCTCTTGAGCTGTGAGGCTGTAGGGTAGTGGCCACAGCCATGGGATGCACATCCTGCATCTGGTGCAGGCAGGAAGTTTTATGGCTCTCCATAGGCCCTGGGGCCAGACAAACTCATGGGGAAACATTGCATGCTGCTGAGACAATTGCAGGGATTCTCACAGCAGGGCATGGCCTACTGCAACACTAACTCACTGGATAAGAATTCCTCTGTATAATTAAAAATTTTTAAAAATTAAAATTATTATTAAAAATAATTGTATTTTTAGCTGTCTTGATTTTTTCTTTTTCTCCCTCCCCACTGGCTGACTTTCTTCACCTTAGGCCCATTAGATGTGCATACTTTAAAAACATGAGGTTCTTGAGATGTGTGTTAAAGTTCTTCTGTTACTTCAAATATTAACCTACATTTACTCTTGGTGCTGCTGTACCTTGTGGTGTGATACCTGCATAAAGCAAATCTTTCTCTTCCACATCCATTAGATGGAATTAGCAGCACTGGCACATGCTGACTGTATTTTAAGCTCAAATGGTGTTTCCCAAAGTCCATAAAACAGAGACCAATTGCTGCCACTTCTGTTTCATTTGTGTCATGCTAATTTCATTTCCCTGTTGCTCCTGAGTGTAGGTCCAAATTAACAGGGTCTGGTTAGTCTCACATTGACCACACAAAAAGTCAGGGGTTTGGCCAGAAGTAGGAAGGCAATTTTTCCCTCCAAACAGGTACTTTAGCTTGTGAGGCTGAAGAATGGAAGTTTACTACAATTGGACATGCATTAGTGGTGTTCAACACAAATACTGCTTGTGCAGATGGAGGGCTGGGGCTGGGGTGAGGAGCATTTTCCATAGACCTCAAAGATGGGAAGGCAGATCCTTACACAGGATACTGGTGAGTACAGAAGCACAGAAGTACAGAATAGTTTGGTTTGGAAGGGATCTTAAAGAGAATCTAGCTCTAATTCCCCTGCTGTGGGCTGGGACACCTTCCACTAACCCAGATGGCTCAAAGCCTCATTCAGCCTGGCCTTGAACAATTCCAGGTTGCTTCTCTTGGCACCCTGTTCCAGTGCCTCACCACCCTCACAGTGAACAATTTCCTCCTAACATCCAGTTCAAGACTGGCCTCTTTCAGTGTCATGGGAAGCCACTGGAAGCACTGCACCCAGTCAGTGCCTGACAGATGTGAGCCTGGTGTGCTAAGCACCTGTAGAGTCCCATTCTCTGCTCTTTCTGCATAAAGCAATGCTTGCACACAGGTGAGGTGTGAGTTAGAATGGAGTCTGTGCCATGCTGGGCAGCTGTTCACCTTCCCTGAGGGCCAGTGGTGTTTCAGACTACACTGGAACAAGCATCCAGTGAAAATAAACTGAGAAACCTATGAACTGCAGCCCATTGGCAGAGAGTGCCAGCCCTTGCGCTGTGCTGGGCTGTGCTGGGCTGGTGGGGACCCATCCCTGCAAGCAGAAGCCAGCAGAGCCCCTTGTTTGACTGCCTCCTGGCAGGGTGAGGTCTGGCAGAGATTGCCAGGGGCACTTTACAGTGCTGGCTTAAGCAGCATTCATTAGTTTCCCAATGACCACCCTGAAGACCTTATCCAAAGCTAGTTAATTGTCAGCCGCAGCTGTCCTAATTTAATCACAACTGCCTGGATTTTGCAATGAAAGGCAAGAACATGAGATCATGAGAGGGTGGTAGATTTTGGTTCAGGGACATCAAATATCTCCAGGGCAGCGTCCATCCATGTGGGACACCCCAGCTGCCAGCTGGCCTGGGTGCCACCCCAGCAGTGGTGGCTGAAGGCAGCTGGTGATGCTTGTAGTGAGGAGCTCAGCCTCCCTGTTCACAGCTTCCCTCCCTGTGGCCCCTGGGAGCAGCCTGTGCCACATCCCAGCACTGCTCCTGTTTAAGGGCTGTGGGAAAGCCCACACAGGTTATCCTTGGCTCCCGGGGCCATTTCATGGCAGGGAGCATTTACAGGCTCATAAACTTTATTTGAGAGCATTTGTAGATTAGCCAATAAACTTTCCACGAGTGAAACATGATTCTACCCAGGGAGGGGTTTTGCATCATCCAGAGGTTTTCCTCAGTGGCCAAATGTGTGGTGGCCTGGGACCTTGCTGTGCATGGATCTGTCAGCCAAGATAAGCAGCACGGGCTGGAAGGTGCCTGTGGGGCTGCCCTGCAGACTCTCCTGCTTGACCTTGCCCTGGGTGTGAGGAAAAGGAAGATGTCTCTGTGGAGTGCAGGTGGGTCTGTGAGACAGTCACAGCAAACACTGTGATCTGCAGCAGCTCCTGCTCTGGCTCAGTCTCTTGGGACCTGAATGTGCCATTCACTGTCTCTATTTACATGTGCTGGGAGAGGAAGAATGAGAGAATCATGTGGAAGGCAAATATACTTTACAAAATTAAAAATAAACCACAGCCCCCTGCTCAGCTGTTCTTTAGCATCCACTCCTCCATGGTAGGAGCATCTCCTGTGGCTCTCCATTAGTGATTGATGAGTTGTTTTTCCTGGAGCCACTGGCCTGCGTGATGTGGCATCCTCCCATGTGGAAGTGGATGCCAGCTGCTCCTGGGTGCCAGTGGCTTCTCCTGCTCAGGGATGAGTTGTGCCCATGGGAGGGAAATGCCACCAAGAAACCTGGTGTCTCCTTCCCTCCCTTCATCCCCTTGAGCAGGGCTTTCTGCTCCTGCCCTGAGTGAAAACCAACCCCTAATCCTGATGGCCCCTGGGGTGGGTGCTGACCATTCCTTCCTGCTGTTGTGCCACTGAAGCACTTGCTTTTTGCTCAGAGAAGCTCCCTGAGGAAGCAGATGGGCACTGGTGCCATAGCACTGGGGTGTTCCATGCACCACTTTTGGTTTTGCAGGGCACTGAGCTATAAGGTAGAATGGAGCATGGCTGCTGGGCAGTCATTCTGTAATGCAGTAAAATTGTATTTGTATTTCTGCCTACACATTAGCATGGATCTTGCTTTAGGGGTCTAATTAGTGTAAGTTATGAGCTGGGGTGCTTGAGGCAGAAGCTGGAGTGGGGTGGAAGCCAACTCTGCAAGCACTGGAAGAAGTAAATTAGAATAATCTTGATGTGACCTAGCTTAATTTACACCTTCCTCATATCCTTGCAGCTCTCTTCCAAACCCACAGAGTGTCAGCCACACAAGTTTAGGCTGTTGATTAAGAAAATTCTTGGAATCTGTTATGTGAAGAAATCAGAGGAAGTTTTCACTTAAATGTGTTCCCTTGGGATACACAATATCCTTCTGGACTTCTGGTAACACTCAGGCTGTAGTTCCAGATGATGTTCATGGCACAGGACTCCGGCTCCAAGCTAAGAAAAATGTCATGAGGACTGGGACATTGGTGGATGCAGAGCAAGTTTGACCCTATAAATTTCCTGGTTTTGCTGCAGGACCTGTGTTATCTAACAATAAAGTCAGAAGAACTGTAGAGTTTTCAGAGTACTTGAGGTCCCCTGGGTAAACTTTGCCTTTCCTGAAAATGGCCTGAGGGAGCAGTTCAGTCACACTTTCTGTGTTAAAAGCTCCAGAGGTGAATCATGAAAGGTTTCCCAAGCACACTGCTGAGTAGGAGCTGCAGATACCAAGTGCAACAGGTAACTTCAGCCACGGCTGCTTTGCAGCCGCTGCATTGCCGTCATTTGTTTAGCATGTGCATTCTCCTTCTCTTCTTCTGGGGCCATGAGACAGCCTGCCCCTACAGCCTTCCCCCCTGCACCCCCACAGCCCACGGCAGTTTGTCTGTCTCTGCCCAGCAGGCTCTGGTGCAGAGCAGCAGCTGGAAAGGTGCTGGTGTGGCTGACAGGAGCAGGATCCATGCTGGAAGGCTGAACCCTGCACATGGATGCAGGATAGTGCCTGAAGCTGATTCATCCCCTGTACACACAGGGACATACAACCCATATGTCTGGCATTGGCTCAGCACTAAATTTGCCTTTCAAATGTGGAAGTGGCTTCCTGAGGAACAATTTGGGTTAAACCACAAGGTACTGGACCTGTTTGAGTCCTCCTGGGAGCAGTTTTGGCCAGTCATACTGGAAGTTGGAGCAGATGATGAATGTCTATCATTGAAATTATTAGTTCATCATGAAGAACCTCCAGAAGTAGAAGTGGTTCATTCTACTTCTTCAGTCAAGGCGATCACAGCTGAGAAAACACTTGGTAGATGTGAGGGATAAAATAATGTTTTGCTTCAGCCATTGTAACTACCCACAAGAACACGTGCTCATGTCACCTTTGCAAAGGTGTAACTAGCACAAGGCCAGGCCTCATGAGAGTGAGGGGGAGGAAAGGGGAGCAAATGATGCTGGCTGCTGGGGAGAGAAGGGAAAAAGGAAGAAGGTGTTGGTCTGAGCACAGTGGATGGTTGGATGTGAATTCCTGAATGCCCAGCCCAAGGAAAAAGGGACAGGGACCTCCATGGGCCAGGGAAGGGCACAAAAGTTTGTGCATTTTGAGGGGAGGTGTGCCTCCTCAGTGAGAGGCACCTGACTCAGCTGACTTGTTTATATTAATAAATAGTCTTGATTTGACAACTTTTGTCTTTTTCCAACTTTATTGGTGAGTGAGCATTTCTCACAGTAGATGCCCAGCTGCAGGTCCCTTCTGAGGAGCACCAAATCTTGAGTGCAGTCTCATGTCTCTCAGAGAGTAGTACCTGGAGAAAGCCGCTTTCGACCACACTTATCTCCTGCTTTGCTTGGGAGGTAGATTATTGTTCTGGAGATGGGTTTGTCCTCTGTGCCTTGCAAAGCAAAGGAGGCTTTCCAAGAAAGAGCAAAACCAAACCAGCATGAAACTTCTTTTTGGTTTTCTAAGCTGTGCCCACTCAAGGCCAGGCCTCACTCCCCAGTTACCAGCTTCACATCTTGGTTCATTAGCTCTGTCACATCTGCCTTATCTGGTCTGTCAAACCAACCTCTTGGGGTGACAGATTTGCCTCTGCTTGGTGCAAAGTGCTCAGGGAATTTATTTTAGTTTATGTGGTCTTCAGTGCCAAGAAGCCTGATCTGATCTGATGTATCTGATCTTTTTCATGTGCCAAGTGTGTCTCACATTGTCGTGTTAGGAACAGCTCTCACTGCTCCTGATCTTTCTCCCTACTTTTAGCACAGTTTCTTCAGTGGCTCCCATGTTCTGGTTTGCTCCTCTGGGGCTGGGAGGGGAACTGGCGCATGCTCTGCAAGTGATGAGTTAGCTATCCTTACTTCCTATTGTTACATCCATCTAAGGAAAAAAGCTCCAAGTCCTCCCACCTTCTTGGAAGGTGGAGATGTTAGTGTTCTATATACTCTAGCAGGAGAAAATAAATGTCTGTAAGAGACATCAGCTGGGACCTGGCAACTTCTTGTTACACCAGTGTAAGCTGGGGGAGAAGGTGATAGATGCTGGGGATGTCACTGGAAGGGATTGATTTCTTCCATATGGAACTTCCATTCATATAAAAAAATCAATCCCAGCTCTTTTAAAAGACCACATGCATTACTGCCGAGTCCTATTATGAAACTGCAAATTTAGTAATGTATTTGAGCTGTCAGATGTTTTTTATTACAGTCTCAGTGTACCTTCTTTCCCTCTGAAGTGTCCTTTTTGCAAACAATGTCTTTCCCGTTGCTGTGTGTCCCTTTTCCTTCCCAGCTCCACCCCGTGCACCAGGAAGGCACCATGGCCAGGCACAGATAGGCTGATGTTGCTGGGATATTTGCAGAAGTGAATTTTCTTCAGTAAATTGAAAAAGGTCTCAGGTAAGTGCAAGTTGTCTCCTACTGTGAGGAATTGACAATCTCAGCTGGAAATTTCCTCACTGCCTTTAGGCTGGGACAAGGCAGTTTAGTTTTGCTTTTAGGGTCATCCTTGTTACCATTCACATAGAACAAGCTATCTGAAAAATGTGTTAGGTAAAATAAAGTGTATCGAGGAGCTATAGCTCTTTTCATGGTGGGTAGCAAAACCACTGTAACTTAAAGCATAATCCCAATTTAATTTTTAATAAATAACATCCATTTAAAAAAATTCAATGCCTGTTCTTGATTAAGTTTTGAAGAACTGTGTGTACTGGATAAGAAGATGGAATTGCATTAACATCCAGAATTTAATTTCTCATCAGACTTCAAAAGAATTTTCTGCTCACGTGAAGCAAATTTCAAAGTTGTTATGGTTCATCTTCCAAGAGTCCCAACTTTTTGATGGTAGTGTAAAAATGTTTTGCACAGACCATGGGACAAGCAAAGTATGAAGTAATTTTCTTCAGCATCTTTCTTAAAAGGCCATAGAATTCTGACTTGTTTGTGAACAAGCATATACCTAAAGGAAAATCCAATGATTAATCTGAGTAAAAATGTTTATTTATATTATCCCTTTTATCTAAATAGTTTTGAAATATCTTACAAACAGGCTAAAACCTGTATTTTAAAGTAAAACTGCATTAGTTGAAATGTAACTTCATCTGTAAATTATGGCAAAAATATTGGAATTTTCCAGAAATGTAATTCAACAGTTTAGAGTTGGTCTGAGCTTTAGTTACCATCAGGAAATTTAGAGAGGTTCACGAAGGCATGCCTCAGATACAATTTCAAAGGATTAAATCTAGGTTTCCCAGGTTTCCAATGGGTCTGTAACAACCCTGCTGGACAAGAATGTGTCATTGCTGATGCTGTCGTGCCCAAAACTAATAATTCTGTGGTTGTATTATATTAAAGCTCTTATCTGTCAATTGCTATCTAAAAAAACAAAAGTTTTTTGTTCTCAGCAATGTTCTGAGGTGAAAATAGATGACAGGAAAGATACACAGTCTCAGACTGCAATAAAATCCAGTGAAACAGGAGAAAACATCAGACCTTGTATTTTGAAGGAAATAACATGGGCAGAAAGTAATATGTAAAAGAAAATAATTTTGAACACATTTGTAGGATTATCACTACAATTTGCTAATATATTATTCAATAGCTTAGTCTAAAGGCAATGTCCAAACCCATAAAATGTGTAATTGGAATTTGTGGGTTGATTGAGACCTATTTTGGTCTGTGTGAACTGCTCTTGTTGTATAGAGAAGATAAGGTTTTTTGAGAACTCCTAACAAGAAGACTCATTAAGATAATTCTGACTGGCTCTAAATAGCCAAGAAAACTCATCAAGATAATTCCAGCTGGCTCTAAATAACTGGGGGGAGTACCAGTTACTTTGCTAATAAAGGTCATGACCATGAAGACTTCTATAACCTTCAATGGAAAGTGATCCAAGAGCATTAAATTTTCATTACAAGCAGGTTTGTGCCTCCTAAAACAAATTATACAATGAGTCAAATTTCAGCTTTGGCAGTCTGTGCACATGCAGCATGGGTCAGTCACCGATGCTGCACCGTGGTGCTGTGCAGAGGATGTTTAGCTGAGAGCCAGGGTGTAGTGGCACTGCATGGAGTGGGGTAACAGCCCCTTCAGCAGCCACTGAGAAGCTCTTCAACTGTGTCAGCACAAGGTAAATAATCCAAAACCTGGTCCTTGTGACATAAAGAAGTGTGTTTTGAAGCCTTTAGGGTTTGCTTCATATGAAGTCCAGAAAAACCTTCTTGCTGCATGATCTCATTTTTCTTGAAAGCCTTATTTGATTTTCTAGACACCTTATGTTTAACTACTCAGGTTAAATTAACACAGAAATTCTCACTTTTCTTGATCCTGTGGTGGACATTTTTCACTGTGTTGCTGCATAAATCTTTTGGTTTTGTGAAAATCATCCATTCCATCTTAGACTTCCAGGCCACATCTACAATACTAAATTAAATGTGCCCATGGTTTTTAGCTGTTCCAAGATCAAGTTGAATGGGGCAGCCTGGTCTTGCCCTGTTATCATCTCACCCTTGGAGCAGAGCTGCATCCACAGCACCTGCTGGGACAGCACTAACTCCCACATTTGGGGCTTGTTTGGGAGAGTATTGCATGGTGTGGGGCAAGACCCTGCCAGGGACTCCAAAAATAATTGAACATCCCTCAGTGTTCACAAGGCATCCCTCATGAAAGTATCTTGGAGTTCTTTCTATTTCCAAATAATACAGCAACCTCTTGGTCTGAAAGAAAGTGATCTGGAACAAGGTAAAGATCAAAGGATGGTCAAACCCATCTGAGGAGAAATGAGGCCCAACTCTTGCAGTGTTGCATCAATGATGTTTTCAGTTGCTGCTTAATGAAATAAGTTTTGTATGGTATTTAAGGCATTCCTCCTACCCTTCATGTTTTATGTATTTGTGTATTTGCATATGTGTCTGTGCCCTTTTTGTTTGATTTGCTGCCTATCAGATGCTTTCTGATGTCCTCCATGTGACCAGATTAAAAAAAACTATTTTCAGCACTTTTCTTTAATCTTGTTACGTCTTCATCGCTGCACATCTTCCCCAGATGTTTTGATTGGTTTAGCACATTATTTAAATTTAAGAAAAAAATGAATTTGTTACTAAAGATATGAGAAATAATAGTTCAGCTGGACATGGTGCAGGGCAGTCTGCTCTGGGTGGGCCAAGCAGGGTCTGGGACCAGGACACTTCCAGAGATCCCTTCCCACTCAACCATTCTGTGAGGGCATCTGTGTGGCGATTAAACTTCATTATTGCTCCCCAGATTTGCCATGGCTCATTAAAGTCATGGATCAACATGTCCTGGGAGAGGATCTTGGAAAGTGTTGAAGGTAGCCCAGTTCCCATCAGGCTAATCCCATGCTGACCCCAAGTGCTGTTGCAGATCAAATCCTGTCTTCCTGCTAGGGACACATGGCTTCACTGCCTACTGATTGCCAAAAATGCAGCAGGGTTTGGCCTCATTTGACAGCCTTGTGGGTGATTATGCTATATATGTATTGATTGTGTGAATAATGACTATTTCTCCAGGTTTTGTTTTGCTCTGGACTGCAATCTGTTTCCAGTGTGTAACAATATTCCTCTACATATGGACTTCCTATAAATACCTTGCTGCAAGTCTTTTCTGCAGTACAAACACAGCAGAGTCCCACTGATATGCTGGCCAGTCTGTGATCAACAGAGGCTTGATTTTAATGCTTTTCAGATATGGCACAGGAAATATGGCAGCTTAAGTCAACAGTCAGGAGTAGGATTTTCATTACTGTAACTGGGCAAAAGGGACAGAAATAACAATTGTGAGACATGGAAGAATAGCACTGGAGGGTCCTCAGAAGACCACCCCAGTCATTCCTGTTGGCTAAGGCAGCACAAATCACACATCTGTCAATCCTTATGTAATAGTCAAGCCTGTACTTGATCCAGGCTCTGGTGCTGGATCCCACCATCATCCCAGGCAGTGAAACCCAGTGTGTCACCTTAGGCAGTCTCAAACAAGCCTTCCTTCACAATATTTTAAAATTCTTTTACTTTTTCCTCACAGGAGTGCAAAACAAACCCCCCAAAATGTAAGAAGTTAACTCATTGCCACTGTGTGGTTTTTGTCTGAATAAGTTGCCCTGCCTTGTCTTCCTTGGCTTTCCCCATGGGTTATGGTGAACGACCCAGCTGGCCTCAGCAGTCCTTCTGGGTCCCCTGGCCATGCCTGTCAGTGTTTGGTTCATCACAAACCACGAGTCTTAGGGATAAATGTCACAGATGGCACTGCTCAAGACATCTGGCTCCTCTATCAGCACAGACAGTGCTCTGCCCACATGCTCTGGCCATGCTGGTTGGGACCCATTTTCTGTTGGCCATTGCCAGAAGAAGCCTTGGAGCAGGAGAAAAGGACAGGTAATTTTCCACACAGAGCAATGAAAAAGACAGAAACTCAACAGGGACAGAGGATAAAAAGCATCTCAAATTTAGACTGCCCAGAATGAGTTTCTCCATAATTACAAGTGACCTAATACTGCTCCTAGGGGAGCACCTGCCACCTTTTGCTCGTTTTCTTGAAAATATGTTATTTTCTGCAGAAGGAAGTCAGCTTCAAGTGCCCTCTGTTGAGATCCTTTGGGAATTGAGGGCATTTAGGCTGTTTCAGACAGAAATTATCATCCTGTTATTGGCTCCTCACCACTAACTCACTTCTCCTAAAGCTGACTCAAACCATCGGTACCCCATGAAGAGAATGTGATTTTTGGAAATGGATTTTTGAGAATGTTTTTTTGGAAAACCTAATTTCAGGTATTTTTCTGGAAGGATTTCTGAAGGAAACTCCCCAAAGGCCTTCCTCTGTTCCCATCTCTGCCCCTTGTGCAAGGACACTGAGGTAACCTTAACTGCTGTCCCCTGCCCCTTTTGCCAAAACACCCTGATTGCTGGAGTCAGGCTGGCTTCCCACTGACATCCCTGCTGAATTCAGCCGGAGCTGCAAGGCATCTTTGCTTTACTTCCCTGTTCTTCCTCCTTGCTCCTGCAGTTTTGTCTTGCCCAGACGGCCCAGTGCCATCTGTGACCACGGCCCCCACACTGCCGTGGGGCTGCAGGGCGCTGCCCTGGGAGGGAGCCCGTGCTGCCCGTGGTGTGCCAGCAGCTTTTCCAGAGGGAAAGCACCACGGGCACATGAGGGGCACTGCTGTGCGGGGTGTGCCACTCAGCAGCTTTGTTTTGTCATTCTAGGGACACTATCGGAAATGACATTCATTGTAATGTGTTCATCCTACTGGATTTAATTAGAAACATTCAGCTTTAATTAAGTGTTTGTTTTGCAGTCCCAGTAGTTCCATTTTGATAAGGCTCTGTCATGCAAATGCCAAATGAAGCTGAGGAAGTAGATTATTGCATGTCATAGTTCCTGAGTAATGATTAAAGACAATGCAGGGTGAGATACAGTTGCTGAGAGTGGGAGGCAACTCTGCTTTTCTTCAAGTGTTTGCTTCATGCTTTCCAGGAAATTTCCTGTACTATTAGTTCTCTGTGTCCTCAGACTCATTCTTGGCTTTCCAGCATCCTCCTCCCACGACATTTTCAGGGACTGACAGGGGTGCAGTGGGGACAGGGAAGGTTGTGCTGTGCCACTGACTCCTCCATCCTTCCACCCAGGACAGGGGGAGCAGGAACAAAACAGAGCTCTATGCCAAAACTGTAGGCTTCTTTTTCTCTCTCCTTTTCTCAGTAAACCTGCAATTTTTCCTTTTTATACAAGAGTTTGGGTGCTAACGCTGCAGCTGTCTGACTTGCCCATGCATGGGCCACTCTTTATATATAAAAAAATCTGCATATTCTGTAGCTGCTGCCTCTGTTAATGGTTTTCTCTACTTACCTACAAACCTTTATTGCTTGAAGTGTAATTTGAAGCTTAGCAGAGAAATAGGTTCCAGTTATAATAACACATAGGGAACAGACCTAAGCAAGAGTTTTCCCATGAGGCCATACTAATGCATGAACTCTTGCTTTACTAAGAGTTCATGTAACACAACTTCACAGATGAAGATGTTTTCCACATCAAACATCCTAAATACTATTTTGGGGGTTTTTTGAGAGTGTAACAATGAGCAGAGAAAAGAATTCCATACCTCAGACCCAGGAACATAAATCAGCTCTGACTGAGGAATTTCTACCTGTGAAGAGCCACACCACTCCATGATGACAGTCTCTCTTTCCCTTGATTAGAGAGGCCATCTTCAGAATGAACCCTTTGTTGTTGGCCTTGTGTCCTCTCCCTCTGGAAGTTCAGTCCTGAAGGAGATGAAAGATTATCAAAGGAAGACAAATGCCCACTCAAACAGATTTTGCAGTCAAACTGTGATTTGTGAGCAGATGAAGCAGCTTTGTGCAGAGCTTCTGAACCTCTGGAGATTGCTTTTCTGGGGAGACAGAGCAGGTAGAGCACCCAGGGCAAGACACCCTCCCCAGTGCAGTGCCCTGCAGGTAGAGCTTGCCCTTCCCTTGGAAGTCCCTCTGTCTCTGGGTAGGTACACAAGCAGATTGTTATTTGTCTTTTCTGCTCACTCTTTTCTGTGCTAACAGCCTCTTGCTCAGTCTTCCTACTTCCTACTCTCACCCTGTCTTTCAATCTCTTCATTTTGCTCTTGGGAGTTTTTCTGCACTCCTTCTGTCCTTTCCCTTTTCCAGCTTGATTTTTCCCAAGGTGATCCACCTTCAGTAAACAGCTGCTGATCTCAAGAACCTGCTGTTGTTCCTGGCAGAGACATCCCATATAAACCACAGACAGGAGTTCCCCAGCCAAGAAATTTCCACAGTGGGAGCTTCATGACATTGTTCAGAGACAGATCTCCAAATGTTAAGATACTCAAGCAAAAACCATAGTTTAATATATGAAATGTTAACAGTATTTACATTTTATGCCATAGCATAAAAGAATTTGCATTTTAAGAAATGCAAATATCCTTCCTTGAGTTTATTGTGTCTTCTGTCTTCCAGCAATCCATCATGAGAAGCAGGCATGACAAACAGCCACAGAAGTTCCCATGGTGGTTTGAAGCCTGCTAAATACACCACACACAGCAACAGAAGCCTTTAGAAGTCAGCTTTGTCTCCAGATTTGAAGTGCCCCTTTGTCTCTGCAGTGCTGCTGGCCAGTCTCCCAGCCCCTCTGGAGAGCAGCCTGATATGGGTCACATGCAGGAGCCAAGCAGGAGCTCCTCCTAGTGCAAAATATGGTGGAAAGAAAGAATCTCCGTGCAGGGGGTGCTGGGATGAACACATGGGTTGTGCACCATCCCCACCTCACTGAAACTCATGCCAGGAAAGGAGCTGACCTTGCCTTGGCTGTGGCTTCCCTCCTCAGAGGCAGTCATTGAGAAACATCCACACTTTGACGTAGAAACAAGTGAGAGAGAATGTTTTGAAAAGTGGGAGGTGAGGACTACCACACAGCTGCTCTGCCAGCTCAAAAATGTTTTGTTGCAATGATAACAACAGCCTTTGAGTGAAGCTTTTTCCTTTCCCTGATGGAGCCTGAAGCAACTGTGCAGCTGGTCTGGGGAAATGGAGGAAGATGTAGGCCTGGGCATGGGCAGGGGTACCTCCTCCTTCTCACAGAAAATGGGATGCTGCAAACCTCCCTGGTGGGTGTGTTGCAGCTTTGCGAGGGAGCACCTTGGTGCATTCCAGGAGTCACAAATAGCAGGTGACACACAGGAGGGGACCTTTGCCACAAGGCAGATCAGACCCCCTGCTACTCAGTGAGAGCAGGGGAACATGGAGGGGACCTGCATGGAGGCTGTGGCACAGCTGAAGGATGTGCCACCCAAAGGGCAGAAAACAGTCATCCATTCCCACCTCCTTCCACTAATTTGGGGAATGGGTGCTTGGGCATCCACCTTAGGAGAGGCTCAGGCTGTGTGGCACTGTGGTTCCAGAATCTGAAACCCTGAACTTAATAGTGAGGGCAAGTAGGACCTTTCTAAATAATATTTGTTTTCTGGAGCTGACAAGTGATCTGAAAAAAACATGAAGCCTTATGTAACTCCATCTGGGTAGGTGAAAGTTTTCTCCTAACTCCAGCCTTAAGCAAATTGCTTGCCATTTACTTTCTTTTTGGTTTGACAAAGTAGCTGTTATTAAAAGCAGATCTTAACCATGAAGAAATGCCCTTTGCACTATTGTCTACCTCCTTCCCATGCTGCAGAAGCTGGATGGGATTTCAACAGCATGTTCTGGCATTCTGGGGCACTGGTAATGTTAGCCTGTCTCTCCCTTCTCATGCTGCCTTCTTTGCTTGTCTGTGGGACACATTTTCCTCAGCACTTCTTCCCACACACTTCAGATTTGCTCTCCCAGCATTGTAGCAGTGATTTATGTGCTTCTGTGCTGGCAGCCCACCACTGTGTATTGGTAGGATTACATAAAGATGGGTGACAGGGAGACTCTTAATCACTACATGAAAAAAGCATTTAACTGTTACCTGTCTCGCAATGAGGAGCAGCACCTTTAAAGCACTTGTGACATTTCCACGCTTTCCATGCTTCAGAATTTTATTTTAAATTTTTTGTCATCACCTATAAGCCTTGATATTTGGTACAGGAATTAAAAATATTTATGTATCAGCCTTCAGAGAAACTACATGCAGGGTGTTAATGGCCTTTTGAGTTCAGGTTTTGGCTCCCATTCTGAGTTCCTATTCTCTCTGGATGTCCTGTATCAAAAACAAAGTCTCATTTTCCTTTGATATGCACATAGACACACACAAACACTGAAAAGCAGAAGCGAACTGACATGCTGCCTGTTTATGAATACCCATTTCTCAAAAGCATTCTGGAATAACTTCCTCTGTTAACTTTTATTCCAAAATAGTGTTTATACAGTGGATTATAACCAAACAGTTAAAATACAGCAGGGTGTTCTTTTGCCTCATAACCAGACTTAAAAGTGCTCCCTTTCTATTCCTAATGTGATTTATTATGTGTACAGCCTCCCCCCAAGGCAGACACCTCATCTTCTTTTGTGTCTTGAACACACAGCAGATGTTTAGGAAGTAGCAAACTTATAGTGTAACAGCAAGAGCTAGAATATAACGACTGTAATAAATGTTGTGGTAACAATATTAGGTTTTTGTGGTTTGCAGTTTCAACTTTGACTTTCAGAAAGTGACATTTATATGTGCTCTGGGAGTGTGATAATAATCTTGGTACTCCAAAGGAGTTTTCCAGTTTGAATGGTAATATAAAGCAAATGAATTTGTGTTCTTAGATTAAGCATCTCCCCTTCCCTAGATGGTAATGAGTCAAATCTACTACAATAAAATTTAATGTCTGCTGTCCTGTATGTGAGGTTTTTCCTGTAGCTCATATGCATTCAGTAAAACTAAAAATCCAGAACTGTTGATTAAACATCTTTCCATACAAAAAGCTCCTAATGTTGACCATTCTGTGCACTCACAAATTAATTATCAAACGGTAGTGTTTAAGAAACAAAATAAACTAAACCAAAATAACAAAAAACTTTATTGTGCCACACCTCTGTTTGCACAGATTCCACTTTTCCCCCTTCAAAATATTTACAAGGACATTTTCCATTCAGTATTTTCAATGGAATGCTGCCCAAGAAGCGGTGCAGAACCCAGTGGGTGCTGACTGCAGATGGCACTGAATTTGATGAAGGTGGAAGACAGGGTAAATGCAAAGAAGACTGACAGGTGCATTACTGGCTGGAAATAGAAAGCCCATTTGAAACATTGATGTTCTTTAGCCTCTCATCAGACAATTCAAATGTGGAGCAGCAGAAGGGATGACAAAGTGTCCTAACGAAGTATCCAGATGACTATGTTAAAAATCTGATCTTGGTTTCCAAGGAAGATTTTTTTGTTTCAGCTATTAGAAAGATGCTGTCAGAAAGATCATAAAATTGTTGCTCCATTCTGGAATGAAATAGAGATGTTCTGTCCTGGGGAGAAGTTCAGATTGATGTCTTTAGTCTGGAGACCCTGCAGGGAAAGGATTGGTCCAGAGGTGTGTGGAACTCAAGCTCCTACCAAGAGAAGCACAGATACATTTGAGTATATTCTAAGGTTGTCATATATACACACAGAGCCCTGGAATCTGCTGTTCACTTTTGGGCCCCTCACTACAAGAAAGACATTGAGGTGCTGAAGTGAGTCCAGAGCAGGTCAAGGGAGCTGGTGAAGGGTCTGGAGCACAAGTCCCCTGAGGAGTGGCAGAGGGAGCTGGTGGTGTTTAGCCTGGAGAAAAAGAAACTTGGGATGACCTTTTTGCTGCCTGCAGCTGCCTGAAAGGAGGCTGTAGCCAGGGGGGGATCAGTCTTTTCTCCCAGGTGACAGGCATAGGACAGGAGGAAATGGCCTCAAGTTGCACCAGGGAAGGCTTAGGGAAAAATTTCTTCATAGAAAATGTTACCAACCACCTGAAGGTTGTTCAGGGAAGTGTTTGAGTCACCATTCCTTGAGGTATCCAAAAAATGTGTGGATATGGCATCTGGGGACATGATCTGTTGGCAGATTTGTCAGTGTTGGCTTAACAGTTGTACTTTATGATCTTAAAGGTCTTTCCCAATATAAATCATTCTATGATACTGTGAAAAGATGCTACTTTGGATTGGGGGTCTGACATTGTCTTACTGATGTGCTCCCCAGTATAAAAAACTTGTTTATCAGCAGAAAAATGAATATTGAGGGTATTTTATAGTCATAAAGAAGAAGCCTAGCTACATTAATAAACACAAGTATCCTAGCCAAGGCACACAGGGAAAGACTAGTGTTTTGTTTACAAAGAGATAGCTGCCCTTCAAATATTTACAAAGAATGAAGGCAAATTCAAGAACAGTTGGCAGAAGGACTGGAAGCAGTATTGAGGATCTTCATGCAAGGTTATTATTCTTGGGGTGAAAAAAGATTTAGACTTTACAAAAATAGTTAAGCCTGAAATTATGAATGTAACTATGAAAAAAAAAATTAAATACAACAAATGCCAAACAAGTTCTGGATCTGCAGTAACATTACTTGATATTGCCCTTTCAGTTTCTTTGATCAAGGAAGATTATGTGCTGGAGGGAATAAATCTTTGTGTTAGCAAATGTGAGTTACAAAGAGGTTAGGAATGTTCACACCTACCTGTGGACAAGGACAGTGTGTGCTACACATTTTATTTAAAAAGGCATGGCAGGTAAGAAGAGAGGAATGTCTATTTACCACAGCCTGACTGAACAGGTTGAGTTTCCATGCCTGGGGATGGAAAGCTGTGCCTCAGCTGGGAGGAGTGAGAGTAATTTAGGACAGGGCAGAGAGGAGTGGAGAGAATGAGCAAACAGGGAGCTCAAGTGCATGGATGGACCAAGGGACTTGGGGAGGAGAGGACCATGTCTTGGCCTCTGGGATGGTGGAAAGGAGGGGGCCTTCCTAGGGGACCATGCAGACTAAACTGCTGATGGGCAGAAAACAGAAGACTTTCTTCACCAAGCCAGAATGGACTGGGGGAAATTTGTTTTCTGGTCTTACTTTTTTAACATTTTACTTCCAGCAATTCTGATTATTTGTTTGTTGCTGTTTTTGTTTACAGACAGCAACTGTTTGCCTGGCTCTAGTTCATGATTGTGCCTCCTGATGAGTCATTCCTGCAGATGTCAGAGGCATTTCAGTGTGCCTGTTTGAAAGCACAGGTGAGCCAGGTCTGCCCTGAGGCTCTGGCCAGTACAAGACCTCACTGAGGTGTTTTGGCCATGCTCTGCTACCCTGTGTGCAACTTGGCAAACATGGTGCCATCTCTGCCAGTCTTACTGTGGGCATCTTGCAGTTGTGTTCTCTTTCAAAGACTTTGCACCATGGATAAAGGGAGTGATAGTTATCTGCTTTCCACCTCACATGTAGATATTTCAGGGCTGTTTCTGTTCTGCTTTGAATGTGAATGGAAAGTGCTTGGCCATTTCATGTAGCTCAGGCTGAGCTTTTTTTCCCCCCACTGGGGAAATATCTGCATCTGATGGCTCTTCACACTCATGAGCATGAAGAGCTGATGGCCACAGCCTCTTTTATTTCTGCCTTGTGACAGAGGATGCCAGTGCATGCCATTTGTCAGAGACTAGCTTCATTTATGTTGTTTGAGGATCGTTGGACTTTTCCCCCAACAGATTCAGAGGAAGAGCCTAATCTTCCTCCTCTTGATTTCCTTGAGTTTAAATTGTTGGAATGAATTAAGGACAGAAGGCATTTTCCTAAACATTTAAGCTGTGAGATTAGGTACTTTACCTCAGTCTTGCTGGTGCCAGATCCTCATGACTGCAATGGTTGAAAACTCAGTTTCCATCCTAGAACTATTTGAGGCCCATTTATAACCATTTGTTCTTGTTCCAAGGCTGTCTTCCAGTTTGAATAGCTCTTTTAACTCCCTGGTATTCCCCTTCCTCGAAGGATGTTTATAAAATCTCTCCTATCACCTTTCAGCTTTTGCTTAGTTAGAGGCAGAGCAAGGACATTTTCTTAATCTCCCCTGACAATTCTGGTAGCTTTTTTCCTGCACCTCTTCCCATTCGAACTCTTCTTGGATATGGCTGATTGGAGCGATCAGCAGCAGTTTACTATCTGAGCTGCTGTGGATTGAAGAGTGCTTGATTTAAGATGTCTGCTAGAGCTGCCTCTTCACTTTGAGCCCTGTTGTGCAAGTAACAACAGGAGTTCTGTGGGAATGAACAGCCCCACTCCTGCTCGAAGGGATACATCCATCTCAGGTATTGGATAGGGGAAAAAGGAAAAAATAATACAATACAGCTGACACAAGCAAATCTTCACAGAAACATCTTGGAGCCATCAGATCTTGCAAAAAATTATCTGAAATCCACACCCTGATAAGCAACCTTTGGGCAATGCACTTGATAAACAAACAAGATGAGCAGGACTGTCTCATCTGACTGGAAGACCCAAAGGTCTGAAAATCAAACTCTTAACACAGCAGCTCCAGCAAGTCTGCCTCTGTGGGGTCAGGAGCATGAGACAGCCTTTTTAGGCCAGTAACTGGTGAAGCACAGACCTGCCATGGAGCAATCCAGACCTGTGTCCCACTGACACCGCTGCAAACACCAGAAGTCCTGTCAGCAGACTTTGGCTCTGCCCTTGGACAGTGGCTCACTGTGCCCTGCTCCAAAGGAAGAGCTGCAAAGGTCCCGCAAGACCAAACCATCCTCTGCCATAGATACTTATTCCAGGAGGCATTTCATCTACTGAGCTCTGAAGGTACAGCACCATGGCCAGATTCTCACACTGCCCTACATCCTACTCTCCAACATATCCTTTCCTGCTGCTTGGCCTTGCTGCTCCATGTCCAGCTTCCTGCTCTTGCCACTGAGCCTCAGGTTCACACCTAATGCTTGGTGATGCACTATGGACCCCTTCTAGCCACTGCAGGGAAGACAGGTTTGGTGTTGTGAACAGGTGGGATACAGACTGAGGTGGAGAGTGATGCAAAGACCACTGATGACATGTTGCACTTGGAACAGGCCAAGTTCTTGGCTGCCTTCCTGGTGCTCAGCTGTCATCTTGGGATGCAGTTGTGCTTGGTCTAATATTTGGTGGCAATATTTTTCAAGGTTTCCTTGTGCCCAGAAAGCTACAGTGAGAGATTTTCATTCTGTGGAAGAGATACTAAACTATTTTTTGAGAAGCTGCCAAACATTGCAATTTAACTGCTTGATCAGTCCCCAGATTCAGGGGACCTAGGCTGTAATTTCTGTTCAGTTGGTGCATTTCCCCAACCCTCTCTGCGGAAGAAATTGTATTTGCTAGAGGCAAAGTGCTGCTGGATAATTGAAAAAACAGTGGCTGATGAAGTCAGTGTTTTCCACTGCAGTATGGACTAAGTTCCCATTCTCTCTGGGATCTGACAAACCAGAGAAGAGCAGATCTTAAACAGGCTGATGTCTACTCTGATAAGCTGCTTACTGTACTGCCTGCCTTGCAGCATGTGTTGTGAGTTCATAAATGTAAGTTATTACTCTCCTGTACTGCACAGTTTCTCTTGGAAATGGTTCTCAAAGTTTCAATGCCATGAGCTAGAGTAAGGCTGACCTGTCCCTATTACACAACTTTTTGTCCCACTGTCCCTCCCCACCATACAAGACAGCTTATTTGGTCTCAGGGTGAGGTGAGATTATCCCAGCTTGAGCACCAGCTCTTACATGGTTCTGGCCCTTGGTTACTGTGCTCAGTGTATTTCCTCTTCGCACCACACCACACACTTGCCCATTCACTACTTCTCCTTTCCTCCTTGCTCCTTGTCTTTCTGTGCTGTATCTTTCCACTCTTTCCTGTGTGTCTTTGACAATTTGTGCTGTCAACCTCCTCTTCCAGGTCCTTTTCTTCGTGTTTTCCTCCATTAAATTAACATTAGTTTTGCTTGCCTTGGTGTCTTTCACTGCACATAATTTCTTGGTTCCTTTATGTTCTTTTTTTTTGGCTGTTGTTATTCACACATTGAGGGATCTGCTGCTGGCTGCCACACTCACCAGTTCCCATGAGCATCTTCTTAGATGCTTCTTACAGAAGTGGCCACTGACCACTGCTTTTGCAGGAACCTTCTGTTCCAGCACAGCAAAAGCTCTGGCTGTCTCTGTGCACTGTCCCAGTTTGTGGATGGTCAGGCATCTCCCCTCCCCTGCAGGGGCTGCTCAGGGCATCACACCAGAAAGGCTGAAATGGGGGAGTAGAGAGCCCTGTGAGCCCTACCAGTGCATGGCAGCAGGAATTCTTCCAGCACCATTCCTGCTGTCTGCAGGGGGTGATGGTGCTGCTCGCTCTGTTCACCCTCTGCAAAGCTGCTTCACAGGCTGACACAGGGAGTGAGTTATTGCAAGAGACAGACTGAGGGGAGAGAAGAGACTGTGGCTGGTGGACAGAGGATGCAGGGGGAAGGATGGTAAAGAACAGCTTGTGAGGGTCCTGCTTGCAGGAACAGGTTGCTCTGGAGCCTTACTTCAGGCAAACAGAAAAATAAAAGGGTAATTCTGGTCATATTTATAGAAAAACACAGCAAGGCAGAGTTTTACTGGACAGAATGTTAGATACATGTTGGAGTGGGAAGTCTGGTACTAAGATGCTCCTATTGGAGATGTGCAAAAATTTTAAGCAGCATGGTTAGGAACTCATGCAGTTTGCCAGAAGAGACACGTGTTCCCCTAAGGAGCAGACCTGCAAACTGTGGGCCTGCTGTGCAGAGTAGCTTTTCCTTCTGCTGCTGGTTTTCTTGACTTTATTCCTGCCTGTCTTCACCTCTACCCTTTGCAGCTCTTGGTCACAGCTTATCCTGACTGCTAAAGATTAAATGCTGTTTCACATTGGCCTGTGCAGGTCCCTTATGGTCTTTTCCTTTCTGTTACTGTTTCAGATGGAGTGGACATAAGGCCTTGGTAGGAATTTCAATAGGATTGAGGTGCAGACAGAAAATGTTCATTGGCTTCAGGGCAAATCTAGAAGCAGGATCTGCTGGAAGATTTCAGTCTACACGTGAATGTGGCCTGTTCCTGAAATGGGGATTCTTGTCTTTGCACTACAGGGAAGGTGATGGCTAATGGGAAAGATAGGAAAGTGGGTATTTTTGGGGTGTAGAAGCAACTCTGAATAAAACCTGTGTATAGAATTGGATTAAACTTGAAGTGATCACCTGAATCAAAACCAGAATATGTTGCCATCATTACCATTTCAACCCAGTCCCTAAGAGTGGGTGGCACATCCAAACTGAGGTATGCATCTGGTTTTTTTAACATTTTAGCAGAGGCAAGTGGTTTTCAGATTTTTTTTCTGATTATAGCTATCTGCTGCCTGATATCAAGGTTTTAGGTCTGTTTGTTCTGAAAAAGAAATTATGGACTCGAAGATGAGATTTTACCTGTTCCCACTGTTTTTCATTAAATCTTTGATTGAGCTCTTGCTATTATCAACAGAAACTGTCTTTGGGATTGCTCCAGCTGTTTTTATGAAAAGTGTTTTGTGTTTCCAGGCCAAAGTATGACATGATCCTGAGTCATGCTTAGAAGTCTAAACTGCCATCATTTTAATAAGATTTCAAGGCATTCATCACTTCACCAAAATTAGTAAATAACATAAGAAACATTTACAGTTTTACTCCATAATTTCATAAAAGTGCAGTGATTCCTTCCAGTGACTTCCTAATGAAAACACCCCAGAGTTTATGTATTTGTGCTCAAATCTCATCATTTCAATATTCCTGATGCTGTATCTACTGTCTGCCCCAATTTAAATGTAGGAAGAGTTTCAGATTTTATTGTGACAGCTGCCAAGTAGAGCCTTCCAAGAAAGGTGAAGCATTTCAGGGTCTCTGCAAAGCTTCTATCTCAGTTGCTCTCCTCTCTCCACAGAAGCATTGCAGAGAACACACATTACTAAATGTCCAGACACATGAGATTAATTTCTGACATGTGCAAATGGACCTCAAGTTTTCATCTTGCTGATCTCTGAATCTCACCAATTATTCTGAAGCTGGCTTAGGCACATGGTAATTTGTGGGCATTTTATAGCGCAAAGAATTGTCTGCAAGTCCTATCAAAATACCAGTTAGGCAAAAATGTTCTTAAAGAGAAATCTCTATTAATTTTGATGCTTCAATGTAAACTTGCCCATATCTGCAAGGGTCACCATGTGATTGTGATATTTTTTATTCTAAAATCTGGCAAACTGAAACATAAAGCATTTGAAAGTTATTTTGATTTTAAATTTCTGGTAATATTTTAAGAGAAGAAAAGAAAACAATATGCTTTAAATCTCTATAAAGCAGGGTTATGATGGACTTTTGTTCAAAAAAAGGCTTTGGATAGGGAAATACCATTCTCCCAGAAGTTACAAACCATGATGTGGGCATGAAAATGTGTAGGACTGCACATCAGTAGGGATTTTATAGTTTATAAATACTGCCACCAGTAGGACTGGGCTGGATTTTGTTCTTGATGAACAAAGAAAGATTAGAAAAGTAAGGAAAATTCTAAATTCAAAAGAGTTTTTAAAAATATCCACATCACCATGCCAACCCGTGAATTAATGGGACACCTTCACCTAAAATATTTGTTTCAGTTCTAGTTGTCCTCAAGAAAAAACATGCCAAACTCTTCTGGACATTGGAGGTGGTGAAAATTATTTAAAAGACTGGAGAAATTTCTATGGAACCAGACTGGACTTTTCAAATGTGAGTGGCATGAAAAAGGACTTAGTAAGGATGCATAGAAGAACAGATCACAAGGAGAGGCAAACAACATCTGACCTACATGAAATGGAGTATGACAAGGCATTACATGTCCAAAAAAGTGGTAAGAAATACAGAACCCAATCTAACTGTGGTTATGTTTGTAGCATTGTGCTGTTGATGACAAGTATCTGTACTTGGTTTATACAGCTTGAGATAGAGTGTTCACAGTGTATGGACAACAGAGCAGAAGGGAAGTGGGAAGTCCCAGAGCTTCCCTTTGCTCTTGTTTTCCTCCTAAATGAAGCTTTGAATATTGTATTGAATACCTGCCATGAAGTCATAGCAAACACTATGTTTGCCTGTTTTGACAAATGTGTGCAAATGCAATTCAGTGTAAGCTCTGGCATGTCCTGTCCCCACCCAGCTGCTGCAGCACTGCAAGTGCCCCTCAGCAGGGCATCCCCACCTGCCCCTGGGTCTGATGCTGACCTCTTCCAGGAGAAAGGCTGTTGGATTGGATGGACCAGGAGCAGGGTCTGTGGGATGATATGACAAAAAGAGGAGTGGGGGTACTGCAAAATGAAATCCCTTAATCAAAATAAATATATTTCAAGCAAGTTTGCCCCTGTTCCTGGCTGCAGCTGAGCCTGAGGAGCTCTCTGAGTGTGTGTGGCTGTGCATGCAGGGTGTAACATTCACTCTGCATCAAGCAAATTGCCTTGGCAGCTCCTGACAGCCGTGCTCCTCCTGCCTCTGAGGCCAGGTAAGGAGCCTGCTCTGTGCAGCAGCATCAAGGGTAGGCTTTCATTAGTGACTGCTAAAAATATCAGTGGATGCCTACAGGTAGTGGTGGTATCCAGTCACACATGAGTTTGTTTTTCAGCTGTTTCTTCCTGGAGTGGATACTGGCTGGATTCTAAAATTATATATGTTGTATATTATCTAAGTGTCTGTGTATGGGTCTCTGAACTGTAAGTTACTGTTTTTTAAAGTGTAATTCTTTCTTTCTTTCTTTCTTTCTTTCTTTCTTTCTTTCTTTCTTTCTTTCTTTCTTTCTTTCTTTCTTTCTTTCTTTCATACAATGGGGAAGGTTTTATACAAAAATGATAAATAAAATTGTTTTAAAGCCAATTCAAACATAATTTTCATTTCCTAACTTCTACATTTCCATATTCAGCCTCCACATCTGTTAATGTATGAATATGTAAAAGCAGTGTAGTATTAACAGTCGTGGGCAGGAATGCAAAAGCAGAGCTAGCAGCAAAGGCAGCTACTCACCTACTGACCCAGAGCTCTGACAAATTCTTAGTTTTTCTGGGCCTGAGAGATATATTTCTTTAAAAATGGATGACTTCCTGCTGTATTTCTTGATAATCAACTTCACCCAGCACTGAGGTGAAATGTTCGCACTTCTGTTTCCCCATGTCTGTTTGTAAAGAGCATATCTGCAGAAGAGAGAAATTAATCCACCAGTGCCTCTCTCTCCTCTTTCCTGTCTTTTCCTGACCTCCCACTCCCTTCTGCTTTTCCCTATGACAAGACCAATGGACTGAGAAGCATCCACTGGTTGCTGCCTGCCCTGGTGCCGCCCGGGCTCACAGAGCAGCAAGGAGCCAGGGTGAGGTGTGCTCTGGCTGGGGGAGCTGCAGGTGCCTGGCTCCTTCTCTTCCCTCTCACACTCCTGCGTGCTCACAGGCAGCTTCTTTCCCTGCCTGTGGTCCCCAGAGCCAGGCAGGGAACTGTCCTTAGCTGGCAATGACAAAGCAGTGCCTGCAAGGTAGTATCTTTCTGGAAAAGTTAATTAACATCTTCCTATATAGAGTATTTTCAGCTACCGTATCTGCCAAGTGACTCTCAAAGCAGCTTAACCTTCAATACTGCTGAGGATTGGGGATTTCAGTTTAAAGGGTTCCAAATACCATTTTCTGCCTATTTTCTGTCACAGAGCTCCACTGTCCCAGAGGTACATAGTCATTGTTTTGACACCACCAAACACAAAGGAAAAAAGGAAAATTATTATTTCTGGATTTTTTTTTAAGGATTTTAGTGTGGAAGCAAAAATGCAAGGGAAAGCTTCCTTTTGCTGTTTGGTAGTATGCTTCCATGGCAAAAAATAAAGATGTTATGAGGCTTTTGCAAAGCATATGTGTGTGATCATGGAGCAGAGAGGTTGAGAGGAAAATATTATTAATAGATATAACATGGGAAAAATTCAAATTACAGTTCCTCATTTAAGCATAAAGAAATAAATTAGAGGAGACTGAAGAATATCTTACCCAAAATGAGAATTTGATCAGACCAAATCTGTCTGAATCCACAGTTCAAGCAAAAGGAAATTACATGTCAGGAAGCCAAACAGCAGAGAACATACCTGCCTGAGTTTGCACTATTTTTAAGCAGCAGAATCCTCAATAGGTTCATTCTCTATGGTCACTTCACATGGCACGTTGTCCAGCTGGGAAGAAATGTGAAGAGTGATTTTGGGAAGAGCAGAGCCTCTGCCAGGTCTCAAGGCAGGGATGGAGGGGCAGCGTGCCTCTCCCTGTGACACCGAGACAAACCAGGCTGGAGATGAGCTCTGCTTTATCCCAGCAGGAATCCTGCCTGGCAGCCAGCCCTGCCTCTTCTGAACTGCAGAATCAATCTGATGCATGGCCTCAACAATCAGGTTTAGATTATGAACATCAGGGATGCTCTTTCTGTGTGACACTTGATCAGGAATGAAAGATGATGGGAAGGAGTGAATGGCAGTGCATTCCACAGCTTATCGCACTTCTCCTGTGGGTGACATCCTTGTTAACCCACATAAGTGTCACTCCATCATTCAGCTCTGCTTCCTAAGGCACCTACCAAACCCATTGCTTTCTTTATTAAATCAACAAAGAATTGTGAAGACTGTAGTCTGGGGGCTTTTTGTTCCTTAATGACAGGCATTAGTTCATAGGAATCAGAGTGCTACAGACAGGAGGAGTTTGTGTATATCAAATCTGCAGCTTTTTTGGAGCCAAAGACATGTATATTGTCTCATAAGCTTTTAACCACAGAGATTTGGTGTGTGGTGAGAAATAAAGTCTTTCTTTTTACTAGGCCAGGATTTCACCCTCTCTTAAGTGGTACTTGGTTACCTACCTGTACCATGCAGAGGTGATTTAAGCTGTTCCTATGGGCTCAAGCCTCTTCTTGGGGTAAGATTTTGATTTTCCTCTGATGTAATGTATTTGAGAACCCTATCTTGGGTAACTACCTGCTGGTGGAACTGGCCAAGTCTCTACTGACAACTACTGTGGGACAGAGCTGGAGGTGTGGTGGAAAACATTGCCCTTTCTCTGACTCAGACATCACATCTGTGTATTATCCTTTCTGGAATTTCAGCTCCAATCATCTGCTAGCACACTGTGCTTCTCTCTCTGAAACATCATCTGGTTTTGCCTTCAAAATGATACCTGACTCCCTCTGTGTCTCATCTGCTGGCTGTTAATGAAATAGTTAATTATGATGACTCTTGGCAGCACTCAGTGCCCTGCTGGGCTGGACAGCCCCATGTCACAGAGCTGGGGTGTTACTTAGTCAGTAGCTCCTTCTGGGCTTTTACACCCATCTCTAAGAATCCATTCAAGAATTTGTATCCTTTTCACAATTATTACTACATGGAGAATTTTTAACCTGAGTACAACTCATGGAGAACCCTGTCTTTGAACAGGCTGTTGACAAAAATGCTTTCTTCCTACACTTGGAATCAGATTCTTTCAGACAACGTTTGGGAAAAGTACTTGAGTTTGATTAAAGGCCAAAATTCCCACATGGAGTTTTCTGTGTCAGATTAATGTTACCCTGCTAGAACAGGGCAATATATCCAGAGCATCATTTAAGGTAAATGGCGTACCACCAGCTGGGACACCAGCTAGCACATTGGATTTGTCTAGTTAAGTACTTATTTTGTGGTTGATTACATCCTTAAAAGCAGATGCTGAACTTCCATGAATCCAGCTGACTGTAGCACAGATTACAGATCCTCAACACTTTACAAGACTGAGCTCCATCTCTGGCAGATCCAAACTGCAGTTTGCTCTTCACACTGTTGGTTGCTGCTCTCTTTTTGAGTGCCAAAGCACAGTGAGACTGAAGTGCAGCAAGCAGCAAGCACTTGGCTGACCTGTGCTGTGGAAGAGGTTGGTAGCCCAGAAGAGGCTTTGCTGAGGGCTCCAGCCTCTGTTCCCAGCAGTACCCTGCCTTGGCTATGCCTTTTGCAGGATCAACCTTTCTTTGTGTCTGCTGCCATGAGGGGCAGATGATGGGGTTCATTTGTGCATCCCTCCAGCAGCAGGAGCAGGGGTTGTTCCATGTTCCCTGTTTGCCTGTTCCATGATCTTTTGCCAGCAGGCTGGGCTTGCTCCAGTGCTGGTAAGAAACCATTTTCATCATTCTTCTGCATGTTTTAGTGTGAGCTGTGACTGACAGTGCCTATGGCTGGATGCAATGTAGCAGGGCTAAAGCAGCACAAGCATGATTTTGAACCTGCCTGTGACAAAAGACAGGGAGAGTTTCCTTGCAATGGTTGGTCAAGTTGTGTTAAATGATCAGATCAATAATTTGAAATGTTTATTTTCTGGCCAAACAGTAGCTCCATTTTAGCATGCCCAAGGGAGAGAAGTACCTGAAGATAAATGGAAGCTGCCAATACCACTGAAAAGAATCCAAACTACGTAATTATAACAGTGCATTGAATTGTTGAAACATCACAGGAAATTCTCAGGCGTGTGGGAAAGACTTGTACCTGGCTAAAAACCCAGGGAGAAAACTGGTATGTGAGGATGTGTCCTAAACCCATTCTCACTCTAAGATGAAGGTCTTGTCTAAAGACTGAAAGCTGTGCAAGGTTGAATAAAACAAGGAGGAAATCCTGGAGCTGAATACATGTTTTGAGTAAATATTCTGTCAGTCTTCAAACTGAAGCAGGTAATTTAATTCTTTATTTCCCCATAACATTAATCCACTGCTAAGAGGGATTTTCAGAGAAGATGGCAACCTAGGATTTTGTATGCAAGGAGAGGCGAAGCATAGAAGAACTAGTTCAGTTTCTTGCTGCCTGCCATTCTTGTACAAGGTCAAGGGTACTTCAGAGTAAGAGGTTTTCCTCCAACAGCCAGCACAGGTCACTGTGGAATCTGATCATCACTTCTGAAGAGGTGTTTTCCAGTGACAAGCATGAACTAGACTCTCTCTGACATTTAGCAAAACAGTGAGAACTGCTCCTGACCTCTGAAACTCCTTCTTACCAGTTTGTGGTTGAAAATCAACAAGATATACTGTAGTCAATAAAATCAACAGATTATTCATAACAATATTGAGATGTTCTCCTGATTCTGCTATATTTTGAAAATCTAAATGTGTGTTTTTCAGTAATTACAGTTGTAGTTCATCTAAGTAACTGGCATAACTGACCTGTTAAAATATGTATGTACACAGTGACTTTGTGAGGCTAATAATATGTTGCTAAAGACTAGGGTTTGTTGATAAAAGTAAAATCTAATTTTTGAGGCTTAGTCTTGAAAAGAACAGTGTGAAATGTATTTTACAATATTAAAAGAGGATGAGGTGCTTTCCAGAGT
Source organism: Ammospiza nelsoni (assembly GCF_027579445.1). Taxonomy (NCBI): domain Eukaryota; kingdom Metazoa; phylum Chordata; class Aves; order Passeriformes; family Passerellidae; genus Ammospiza; species Ammospiza nelsoni. The sequence goes on from NC_080633.1 coordinate 129,880,537, forward strand.
AGACCAAAGTTTTTTCCTGGGAATTTATGAGATCACATGTTACAGTGTATTAATAATGGGATGTGCAGATGAAGGTTACAGTAAAAATGATCTCCCAAATCATGTATAGACGTTGGTAAATTAGCTGAAGGAAACTTGTACTCCATTTGTAGTTCTTATGGTACTCAAAGACTCTTTCTTGACATTTCATTAGAGACACTTCTAGCATGTTATGCAGACATGCACACCTGAAGTTGGATCTTGCACTGTTTCTCATATCCCTCCAATGGTGCACCACAGTGGTTGAGGGCACAGGAGGAGCAAAGCATCTCTTCTATCCCCAGCACTCAACTGCAAACAGCAAGGTCCTGTGAGACTGGATAACTCCCAGTCAAGACTGCAGTTCAGTTAATGCCAATTCAGGGAGTCAGTTGTTTTGCTGATTGTTTTTATTTAAAGCCTTTGCTGTAAGCAACATCTGTCCTGCATGGGGCAGGCCCTTCCAGAGAACATGGCTGGCTGCTGTGGTGTGATCCAGTGAGGAGTGTGGCAGTGCTTTGCAGGTGAGGTGGGCTCCTCACACACATGCACATGCTTTGTGCTTTCTTTGGGCAGCATTTGCACTGTAAGTGTGCACAGCAGCCCTGTCAGGACACATTTTTCCCTTTGCAAAGGGGGCACCTACGAGACAGCACATCTGTTCTAGTTTCAAAGCATCTTTCTGAACATCACCAAATCTTGCATGGCCTCCTCAGCACGAGGTTCCTACCAGTCAGGAGCTGTTGGGGGCACTGCCTCTTCAGCTGGAAGCAATTTAAGCAAGCAAATGGGGGCTGTGTGCCCAGGATGTGTAGAAGCTTTATTTCTATTTTTAAATGACAGCCATTCCTCTCCTCCTGACAGGGCAAGATCAGAAGTGAGGCTCCTCCTGTGAATGGATCCTCAGGGGTCTCCAGCAGGGCCTGGGAAGTTCTCAGGCTGCTGATGGGCTCCTACAGGGCTTTGGGCACTCCAGGCCAAGCTCAGCACGAGTAGGAGGAAGAGATCAAAGGAGCAGTGCCTGCTTACACCCTGGCTCCACCTGGCCCAACAGCCGAAAGCCCCAGAAAGCAGCTGTGCTTACCCAGAGCTGTCTGAAAAGTGACTGCTTCTGATGTAGTTTTAAAAATAGGAGTTTTGTCATCATAAGTCTTAATTCTGTGCTGTATGTTATAGAGAAAAAACCTGCATTAGTGCCAAAGGATGTAAGGAGCTGAAAGGAGGAGCCCTCTGCAGAGTGCTATTTCTCCTGTTCCATCCCTGCCTCCCCCAGCCTGGAGCAAGGAAGAATGCTAAAAAGCACCTGTGTCTCCTGGGAGCAGCACAGGGAAGCAGCAGCCATCCTGAAACCCCAATCTCTGTGTGGGTGTTGGGAGCCCTGGCTCTGGGAGATCTCTGTGCTGCTGCAGCCTCAAGGGCAGGAGGGAGAGGGTCAGCTCCCCACCCAGCTGGGACGGGCTCCAAAGATTTTCCATCCTGCTAGGACAGGAACGTGACTGACAGCTGCATCTTTCTTTCATTCAGAGCCTGACACTCCTGCATTTAATTTCATGGAATCATGGAATACTTCATGCTATCATTTTTATGTGTCAAAGTTCCACTGTGCATCATAGTGAGCATGCTTAAGTAAGGTGTATGTATATGTAATGCATCTTACCCCAGCATGTATGCTTAAGCAAGATTCATTTCACATCTTACACCACTTCAGATACTTTCAATGGGAAAAAAAAGTGAGGCAAGGAACACAAAAAAAATGAGGCAAGGAACCCATCTCACTCCCTTTACACAAAAATTACTTTAAATTTGACATTTAAAGAGCAACATAATAGTTTAGTGGTTTTAATCTCAATTTATTGATATTTTTCATCAGAAATCAGAGCTCCCCAAAAGTTTCCTGAACTATGAAGTATTTTGAAAGCTTAGGTATTAACAATGTTTTGAATATGTTGTATTTTCTATGTCACTGTTCAATATTTTGAATTTACCATCAAGCTGCATGCTTCCTCACTCTCAGTAGAATTCTCTGATGAGCAAGCATTGCTATCAGAGATATTCAAATCTGTAAAGCACTCAAGTATTGCAACATAGTTTAAAGTCACCACCATAAACACCAATCCCAGCATGCAAATTCATAGCTTTCAGCCCTCTCCATAGTATGTTGCTCTGTGCTGTAGAATAAAAATCTTATTTCTGCTCTGTTTATTCTTTAAAAATGCCTAGCTGGATATTTTAATAGAAAATGAGCACTTCTGAATTGACTGAACCCTAAGCAAGGCCACTTTTCCCTATTTACAGAATAGATACTCAGAGACTAAAATAGACATTATGCTAAGTTAGAGAAACCAAAGCCATGTGCATGCACTTGTATTCTTTCTTCCCATTTCTGAAGGCAAAGAGCAAGCAGTTCCAGATCCTTAGCTGTCCTGCAATTATTTGAGCAGAAGAGGCCAGGACAAAATACTACAAGTCTGGGAGAAAATCTCTGTATAGAGAAGCAAAATTTGTTTTCTTCACAATGAAGGGAAAGCAAAAAATACTCTGACCAATGCCACAGTAGCCCTGCAAACAAAACCTCTTTGTCAGTCAGCCCTGACCCTGCTTGTGCTGGTGGGGATCCTTCTTGCTCACCAACAGGAGGCTGAACATTGCAATAGAGATAGAGCAGTGAAAGATAAGAGGCAGCACAGGGGATGGGAGTGGGGTTGTAAAGTGAAGAGCTCTGGGCTGCTGTTCAGCTAACCTCACATTCCTCTGGATGTGTCAGGGGTCCATGGAATGGTGTGGATGGCCAGGATGATGCGACCACCCATGTCTTGCTAGTGGCCAGAGATCTTATTTGAGAGCTTGGTGGACACTGTGATTATCCAAGTGGTGTCACAAATTCCACCAGGATATTGTGTGGGTGACACACACACAGAGACCAAAAGAGAGGAACTTGCCACCCTCAGCTGCAAAGCTGTGCCACAGATTTCCCACATTTCAGTGTGGCTGTTGACTTGAGCAAAGTAATCACTCTGCTCATTATGCCCGGTGGCTCATGGAGGTCCCTCGTGGGCTGGGATGAAGCAGACTATTTTCCAAGTGCATGCAGCATGCAAAACCCACTGGAATATATCTTGTTTGTCTGGAACACAGAATGGGAAAAAGCCTGTAAAAGTCCTCACAGGTTGTTTGGTTATTAACAACTTACTCTACTCCCAGAAATTTTACAATTCATCCTCCTGGGTCATTTTCGTTATCCAAATGTCATTAGCTGTGGGAAGAGGAGGTGGAAACCACTTAAGACACCAGGATGAACTAGGAGGGAAGGTGTAAGGTGATCTGAGTACTTACACAGAGCATTGGCCATGGCCACGTGGAGAAGATGGTTTACTGCTGCCTGGGACCCTTCTCCAGCCCATCTCACTCATGGGACCTGGAAGAGTGGAAATCCTTCTCATATGAATTAGGGCTTTTCACTTCAACTTCCTTGCTGACAAAACAGATAGAAAAATATTCAGATCCTGACCCTGATATGATCTCCCAGCCATGATAAGGGACATCTCCTGTAGCTTCTCTGGACACAGAGGGGCTGGAGCCATTCACTTTTGCATATATTTTAACTGTCCCTTTTCCTTTGCGATTTTTGCCTTGCTGTCTTTTCTGACTCATCAGTTTTGAATAGGAAGTTGTGAAGGAATCATTAAAAGGAGGGTTACTAGAAATGCCCAACGTATTTTTTGTACAGGATCTCTTCAGGCCAGACCCTTCTGAACATCTGGCAAATAGAGTAGAGTTCCTACTGAACAGCCCCACATCTATGCTGATATTTCAGCCCAGGCTTTCTATAAATACACATCCAGTGCAGGCATCTCTAATGAATTATGTTTTTTTCCAAATGAGAAATCTGTTTCAAGAACTGATTTCTACTGTGACTAGCTGAAAGCCTATTAAACAGTGCAACAAAAGTCTTTAAGTTACACTATTATTGAGGCAGACCTGCTAATAAGTTGGATTTTGTGTGGACTGGAGCATCTCTTTTTATTGGGTTTGTGCTGTGCCTGTGTCCTTGCCTGTCTCAAGCAGCAGGCTCTGGGGGCTGTTCTGAGAGCTTCATTAAAAAATGCTTTATGGAAGCCCTCAGATCTCAGCATCAGGCAGGAGAGACCATGGCTCTATAACCTTGCCATTTGTACAGAGCAGGGGGTAAGCACCTCTCCCTAATGCCCCCTTCTTTTCATGCTTTAAATAGCTCTCCCTGACACATGGCAATGAAAATGGCTTACTGACATGTTTCTCTTAGCCCTGTGGCTATAGAGTCTGTTCTCTAAAGAAAAATAGATGTGCCAACCATTTGGCTTAAACCCCCTTAAGCAAGTGAATAAAATTAATCAGCTGTCTTTTAACTCTGATTCATTTTGCCTTTAATTCAATTTACAAAAATGTACAGGCAGAGTCTGAGCCTGTGGGCATATTAACATTAATAAAACACAATTAAGCAAATGTTATTATTTTCCCAGCAACAAAAGGATGCCCCTGAGTATAGAGCTTCCCCTTGCTGGAATAAATGCACAGATACAAGAAATGAGTCTGCAGCCCATTGCTTAAGTTGTATTAAAAGCCTAAAATACCCATTTTGGTTAGTACAAAGGCTGAGAGTTGCACACCAAGCTATAGCTTCCTGAAGGGGAGAAATGAAAGTGACAGGTAAAAAAGTTTTGCCTTTTGTAAAATTTAAAGGTTTGGACTTGATTGATAAATGTGAGATACAGAGCTTTTGGCTGAGACCTTTGAGAATGATCACATTTTCTCACTGCTTCTAGAGTGGGCCACAATCAAAACTGCACTCCCAGCAAGAACAGAGGAATAAAATTAATGAGCTAAAAAATCAGGCCCATAAATAAGTAAAAAGGAAAACAGACATTTTTGAAATGAACATTAACTTCCTAAAGTGACTGAAATATAGAATTATGTTTATATGTGTATACATTCATGTATTTGGTATGTTTTGGAAGAACACCTAATATATATATATATATATATATATATATATAAGTATATATATATATATATATATATATATAAGTATATATAAGTATATATATATATATATATATAAAAGTATATATAAGTATATATATATATATATATATATAAGTATGCACATGCTCTGAAGGGTCTAGAAGAGTCCCAGTTTATGAAACTCAACAGTGAAGTCCATTCATGATTACCCCAATAGCAAGATTTTACACAGTGACATCCCTCTAAAAAGCACTGAATTAATTGTTGTCAGGTGACTGTTAAAAATATCAACAAAATGTAAACATCTGGTCAACAACATTAAAGTAGTTTATTTGGAATTGTGTTCTGAATTAAAAAATGTGTGTTTCTAATGACTGGAGTTGACAGCTTGTGTTGAGCAGCAAACCTTTTCCCAGTGTTTTAACCCTAGGAACTGAGATTCTCTATTATTTATTTCTTTCTTGGACTCTTTTCCTTGTTACTTCCAGCTCTGCCAAGTTAGGATAAAGGTTTATGCTAATCCACCGGAAGACTCTGAATCCTTTTATTGTTTAATCAAAAAAAAAGTGATTCATTGTTCCTGAGGAGGGACTAGGGACTTTGTTTTGCCAGGATGCAATCTCTAAAGGCATTCAATTGTAATTCTTTAAAGAGTTAGCCTTTTGGGCAAACCAAAATCTGTGTATGGGTGCTCCTGCCCACAGCCATCGCTGCCCAGGGCAGCTGGGAGCTGCCATGGTATCCTGGTGCTTTGTTGGACTGAGGCAGGGAGGACACATCCCAATGGGATCCCAGGGCTCCATCTACAAGGGAGCAGGGCTTTATCCAGAGATAAACTGGCTGGAGTGGATGCAAACCTGGCCACAACACTCCTGGTCTGGGCACATTCCATTGCCTGACCAGGCAGGACTGCAGGGCTGGAGACAAAAGCACACTCAGGGTCTTGCTGCCTCCAGCCCCACATTTGCCCTGTGCTGGGGAGAAATGGGATCTCACACAAGGGGAGGGTCCTGCCTGGGTGGGCAACTCCAGCCTTTGCTAGCTCCTGTTCTTCTGCTGGTGGTGTTTTCTGCATGAAAGGCCAGAGGTGAGGATTGATCAGTGACAAGAACAGCATCAGCCACAAAAGGGATGTGAACCCACAGGAGGAGAGAAAGAGAAAGAGAAAGAGAAAGAGAAAGAGAAAGAGAAAGAGAAAGAGAAAGAGAAAGAGAAAGAGAAAGAGAAAGAGAAAAGAGAGAAAGAGAGGGAAAGGTCCTCTGTGTCCTGCAATGCCTGGAGAAGTGATGGCCACAGACTTGGAGCTATCTCTGCCAATGTGGATTGGGAAGGTGCTTTTACTCAACATGCAAGGCAAGAAGGAGCATAAAGAGTTGGAGAAAGGACCCAAAAGAAATAGGAAGCAGGCCAGTACAGATGTATGAGCTATCTAAGGAAAGCCTGAGCAATGCTGGAGTTGTTTGTCTGATAGAAGATTGATACATGATAGCCATTTCCAAGCACATCAGAAATTCCCAAGAGTGTGCATTTTTCTTTATGTCTGCTCCACTGCAGCCAGCAGGATTGGAGCAAGGGAGGTTTCCTGTGAGAAGAAATTTTTTACTGTGAGGATGGTGAGGCACTGAACAAATTGTCCAGAGAAGTTGTGGATGCCCCATTTGTGGAAGTGATCAAGGTCAGGCTGGATGGGGCTTTGAGCAACCTGGTCCACTGGAAAGTGTCCCTCCCCTTGGTCAGGGGAGGTTGGAACTAGGTAATCTTTAGGGTCCTTTCCAACATATTCTGTTCTGTTCTGTTCTGTTCTAATCTATTCTTTTCTATTAATGTTAGAGATTTCACAACATTTTCTAATTTTTGGGAGTCAGAAAACTGAGCAGAGTGCCAAGGGAAGCTGTCTACTGCTTAGGTTTGCAGGTTTTGGGAAACAAGTAAAGTGTTATTGATAGGAATGGTTTATATATAATTTATCCTAACCGGGTGCTTGTGGATAGACTAAACAGCTTCCTAAGCCCATTCCAGCTCTATTTGCTGAGATTTCTGTCTTGTATAAGCTTCAGTGTAGGTCTAACCTAGCTGAAATGTTTTTGCTGTTAAGCAAAACAAAAGGCTTACAGATGTGAAAATCAAATTAAGTATTGTAAATTAAATCTCTAAGTAATTTTGCATGGCCTTTTCATATTGTATTTATATTACATGAATGTTATTTTAGTTCACTGCATATAAATAACAAGTTGAGAATTGCTGTCCTTAATTGAAACCATCTCTTCTTGTCTGTGAGAGAGATTACCATTTTTAACAGACTCTTTGTGATCCACTGGGGTTATTGGAGGATTCCTTTGCATTGTTGCTAGGCAGCTTCCTTCATGCCAGCAGACAGATACTGCTGAGTATGTCATGGCTAATTAAAATTCTCTGTATTTCTGAGTATACAGCAGCCCAGGTTTTCAGAGCTTGCTGCTCAGGATAAGGTCAATTTAATTGGTATGAAGACCGATGAGACAAAATAAGAGCAATCGTGCCTGTTGTAAAATAATTTGTTGCTTACTGTCCCCTGAATTCTCAGGGTGAATGAAATGGAAAAATACCTAAATATTTATTTGGAAATAAAGAGAATTGACCTGAATTATTTTGACATTAGCTTTGTACAAGTAATTTAAAAAAAATGAGCTATCACATTCAAATATTAGAATAATTAATATAAGAATGGGACAATAAAAAATTAAATGGATGTAAATTATTTCATTTCTACAGTGCCAATTGCCACTAACAAGCTGTTCCTAGTTATTACCAGCTCCACAATGGCCATATATTTTGAATATTGGCCAGCAGACTAGGTAAAAGTGCCTCTGCAGAATGAGCTGAGGGGGGTTTACAGCAAGACAGATTAGTGCTAGGTGCTAAGCAAGTGCAAAGGCAGCAGCTGTGCCGGGGTGGCCCTGGGCAGGGGATGCTGCTGGGCATCCTGCAGCTGTGGCACTGAGCATCACTGGAAACTGCCCCTGTGCAGGGACACAAGGCTGCACTGTTCAAAGGATTGAAAGCCTTGGGCAGCTGTCCTTCAGGTGACTCACACTGGGTGTCAGGGCACACAGTTAGCAAATATTAGAGAAGAGTCCTTGTATGAGTTAAATATGTACAGGATCAGTTGCAGCTGCTTTGACCTCCATTCAGCCTCAGGAGAGCATCAGAAACTGAACACTTCTGCACAGAGGAATATGGGTCAAAGAATAAATCTTCATTTAATCTCTTAGGAAGTTACCATTTGAGAAAATTATTGAATGGCAGGCAGTATGGGGATTATGGGAACCAAGGACACCTGATACAGATACAGAGATTTATTGGAGGGAATAGATTTAATAGGTGCTTGGATTTTCTTTTTTCCTTAGAGGGATTGTTTTTAATCTGGATCTACTTCAAGAAAATGAATAGACTGAAAGAAGCTTTAAACTGCTTCTTCATCTAGGCAAGAATTAGATTTGTAGGGATCTTTGTGGAAACTTTTGAACTCTTTACAAATGCCTTTTACATAAGGTAGGTGAATAGTCTTACAAGGAAACTTTGAACAGACAACAGAAGCCACCACCTTTTTTTCTGCTTTAAAACCTTTTTTAATCAGTTGTTTTTTCTGTGCCCCGTCCCTTTCTCCCTAAGTATATTGCATTTCTTTTACCTGTTCATGTAAAACACACTTTGAGGGAGACACATTGGTTTTTCCCAATTTTATGGCAGTTGGTCTTTGTGCCTGGCACCGCTTTCAGTGGTGGAGGTCTGCACTGCTACCTTTCTCTCTCTCCTTGACAAAGGTATTTATTTTAACTGTACTCTCTGCCACTGGTCCCTGGGAGAAGAAAGTTCAATCTCTATTAAAACAAGAAATCTGTGTTCAGGCAGAGCTTGTTGGTTTCTTGGGAATCCCTGATGATTTTAATAATAGAATTCATGTGAACTGTGTCTGTAGAGAAGTGTACACTCGGTCCCAAGCCTGGACTGGCTGTGACATGAGGACAACTTCAGCAGTGGAAATTGAATGGAGCCAAGCTCATGATGAAGACAAGATGCCTAGCTGAGAAACAGGAATAGTCCCAATCAGTGGAGCAAAGACTGCATATATCTGTTAGCTAAAAAAATGAGAACATCCTTGTTTGATCAGTGGTGTTTTGGAGGAGCCACGTGTGTCAGGGCACTGTCAATGAGTTGCCTTGTCTCACCCCAGCACTGCTGTAAAGGGAGCACGGTGTGTGACAGTGCTCCTGCAACCCAGGGCAGAGGAATTCACCCTGGCAGCTACTGAATGATTTAGAAGACATTGCATTCTGTAAGAGTGCAATTATAGGGCTTGAGGGATGCTCTGACAGCACCTTTAGGATTTATACAAAGTGGCTGTGGTGGGTACGGCCTCTGCAAGCCCCCACCCTCCCTCTGCAAACTGGGGTAACAGAGCAGGAGCTGGCAGTACTGGCAATGGGGACAAAGGACAGGCTTGGTCACAAAGCCTGGTCTCTTCTAAGGGGAAGTTTGGGCTATTCTCTGCACCACACTCTGGCTCAGCACACGTCCATAACTGGGAGGATGAAGGGCAGATGGAGTGGAAAAGCACTGGAATGGAATCTGTATGCCTGTTGGATTGTCAGTAGTGCTGAGGAGATACAGTTCCTCTTGCCATGAAGGCACTGTACTTATATTCACTATTTTTAACATGTGAGAAAAAAGCATTTATGCTTTTAATATGCTATTATGTATGATGGCATATTCCACTTTCTGCAAACATATTTACCTCCACCCGCGTAGATATTCAACTTAGTGTTTGTGTTATTTATTACTTTGAATTCTGCTTTAAATTACAGCCATGGTTGCTTTCCTGTATTCCTCTTCTCAAGTTCTTCCTCTTTCTTTCCTGTTGTTCCTATAGAAAAAGAAGCAAACAACCTCATTTTTTGCTGGGATTATTGACTCTGTATTCCTGCAAAACTCCTTTCTTAGTAGTGAGGCTGAGGCCTGGGAGATGGAGGATGGTTTCTTGACACGCCGTCGCTAAGGCAGTGGGGATTTTTTCATGCAGAAGGATTTTTAAAAATAAATTTATAAATCCTGTTATTATTAAAGTACTGCAGAAGTGCTCTCTCAAGTTCATTTTAGGGCAGTCTCTGAAGATCTAAATCTCCTGGCAGGGATCTTTCACATCCACTTAGCAGGGCAGTAATATTTTGGCACTGTAATGACTCCTCCACATCCTCGACACTGCACGCTGTGCACTTTCTCTGCAGAAGATGCTTCTGAAGGAGAGGCATGGGGTACTGGCTTTCTCCAGGCTCTGAAGCCAGTCCCCAGAAATACCACTGACCTCAGAAGTGGGGCAGGCAGTGCTGGAACTGCCCTGGCAGTGCTCTCAACATGCAGAGAAGGAGGAGGAAGTTTAAGCACCCCATCACTGTCAGCCCAAACACAACTTTGCCTAATTAGGTGGGTGAAATGGATCCAGTGCAGCAATCCTGTTACTGAAAGGGTGTTTGATGTCCCTAAAATCTCAGTAAGAGGCAAAAAGTAACCTGATTATGTTAGGACATAATTTAATTACAAGAGGCACGCTGTCCAAAATCAAAGACTGGCAATTCTCAGTACATTTATTTAACATTAGGGTCTGTTTTAACTTTCACAGTGGAGTGAGGGATGGGTTTAATTAACTCCCTGATTTCTTGTGTTAAAAGAAATTAGATTTTCTTAAACACTATGGGGAAGAAAAGGCTATCATTTTATATATCTCTAGAGTGGTAAATTATTCATACCAATTTCATTTTAGTTGAAACAGTCTTTGCCCAAATTGAACAACAGCTCTGATGTTCTGCACTTGCCTGTGTTTGCTGGGATGCATCAGATGGTGTTCTGTGCCCAAACTGAGCCTCGCTTCCCCAGCCAGTGCCACGAATGGCAGCACCCAGCTGTTTGCTGAGAGCCACAGGGGAGCACGGGCTGCAGACCCAGCCTGGCCAGGGCCTTCCACACCAATGGGTCTCTGTGTGTGCAGCCCAAAGGCTCCTACAGCAAGGGGGGTCTGGGCCACCCTCCTCAATGACAGCCCCAGGAGCATCCTCGGGTTTGATCTTTGGTGGCCTGTGGGGCACCAGCGTGGCAAACACACACCCCCAGCCTCAGCAAGTCAGCTTCCAAAAACTGTTCCATAAAATTTATTTGCAATGTATGTTCAAAATCAAACATCAGAACTCAGTTTTCTATAATTACACCAGTTTATAGAGTTGTCATCACCATGTCAAGACAGCTAAGAAATTAGTTTGGCTTTTATTTCTTAAAAAAAAGACTTTGAAGGAGTAAAAGCCTTTCAAATATTTAAAAAGAAATATAACAATGCCAGTATAGAATGGGCTGCCAGTTGTTTTAATGACTTGATTTATCTTTAATTAAATACTGATAAGAATGAATATGCTCTGTCCAGATTTTGTATGAGTTAAATACATTTTTCTGCTTTAATTGTACCTTTGCAGATCTACAGTTGGAATATATTAATTACAGTCTTGTGGCATTATAACTGGTGAAGCAGAAGTCAGTGCATGTTCTACATTTAAACATGACTGAAATAACTGTTGTCCCATCATAAAATGTGAGCCCATTTCCTTTTATATTCTGTTATTTATTATAATATTGTAATTTTTATTTTATTTAGTTTTATTATATCTATTTATATATTTATTATTCCACCTGTACATGCACTTGGTGATAGCACCAGTGGAAGTCTGAATACTAGAGATAATAAATAATTCTCCACTAAATTGCTAGTTTTATTTATTTTAAAAACCTGTTTTGCCACATCAACGAACACTTTGATGAGGACCTTTTTTCCTTAATTTTCTTTTTGTTTTTTAATTTTGCTGAGAGAATCATATTATTTAGAATACTTTGCTCCATACTGAAAAAGTTTAACTTGTTGAATTATATCAAACAGAAAAACTCAACTCTCCAATGAAGTGAGGGTCATAATTTGAGTCTGATAACTTCCTTCATCTCTGTTATCTGTGCTCTTTGGTTGATGATACCTCTCTCAGTAATTATGCTGCTGATTTTCCCTCTACTTTTTCTCTTTAAAAGGCTAACACAGTGGTATTTACAGAACAATAACATTCCAGGAAAGATATCTTTGTGTAAAAATACAGCAGCTGGAGTTCCTTAGCTAGGGGCAGTCTACTGGTTATACCAAGTGGTGGAATTTGTACCCACAAGAGTTAGAAAGCCTCCAGATCCTTCATGATAATGATGGGAGGACAAAGAAGAAAGAGAATCTGAAGAAAAAGAGAAAGGTATGCTTATACTGGCTTACCTAACAAGTTCCTCAGTTAGACAAAAGCATTTGGATGAGGATTCGAGAGGTGGCAGCATGTGTGGAAAAGTGTTGGGGCTCTTCTCTGTTCTGCTTCCTTGCCCCACCTCCAGCCAATTTCTTGCTGTTATGTGCTTCTGCCTGTCTCTGTGGGGGAAGGCACAGTGCCAGATTTGGGGGTGCTGATAGTTCTCTCTGTCACCCCTTACCCAAAATCAGGAGTTGCACAGCCCCAGCAATGCTCAGCCACTGTCCTCGTGGGACCTTCAGAGCTCCTGGCCAGCAGCTGCTGGGAGCAGCACAGCTTGTGCTGCAGGGCCAGGAGAGCAGAGGCTCTCCTTCCTGAGCCTTCTCCTTCCCAGTGCCCAGCCCAGAGCTGTGCTCGCTGGGCAGGAAGGGAGGAGCTGCTGCACAGGGGCAGGCACTGCTGCCCTCACCCACACTGCAGGAGCACAGGGGGAGCACAGCTCTGTGTGCTTTGGTGTCACATCTCCACAGACTCTGACATTCTGCCATGGCTCCTCTCATGAGCTCTGCTGTCAGTTCACACACCAAGGGATGTGGAGGAGGATGGGTAGAGGTTAGGTTGCACAGCTGAGTTTGCAGAAATGCCAGTGCATAATACTGCTGCAGAGAGCTCATACTGATGCTAGCAGTGAATCATAGAATCATCAGTGTTGGAAGACGCCTTTGGGCTCATCCAGTCAGCTGCCCACCCAGCACTGTCACTGTAACCCCTAAACCCCATCCCCAGAGCCACATCCAGACACCTCTTTAACACCTCCAGGGATGGTGACTCCACCAACTCCCTGGGCAACCCATTCCAATGCCTGGCCACCATAACAGTGAAAATTTTTTTCCTTCTATTTAATGTGAATCTCCCCTGTCTCACACCAGGGCCATTTTCTCCCACGCTCTCACTGCAGGCACAGTAGAAGAGCCAGACCCCACCTCACTACAGCCTCCTTTCAGGGAGTTGTGGAGAGTGATGAAGTCCCGCTGAGACTCCTCAATACTAAACAAACCCAGCTCCCACAGCTGTTCCTCATAGTGCTAATTATTTATCTTGCTGATTTTTGTATCTACATATTAGATAACAATCCATGGAGGTGCCTGACTTAAAGACAGACTTTAATGTGCTACCAGAATTTTTTCCATGAAAAGGAAAGATCTGGAGAGAGATGCTTTGGCAAAGAAGCAGCCAAGTAGCTTAGCAATGAGGTGAAGGGGAGGGCAGGGGAGAACTAAATGGAACAGAGGAACTTAGAAGAGGCAGAAAAATACTTGTAGTGGTGTAGAAGTCATGGCATGTGTCTGTTGCTGCAAATTGCAGTGATGCTGCTTCAATGCCCAAAGAATGTGTGGCTATGAACCACAGATTTTGAGTTTGGTAATATTGTAGTCAAGGGCTCCAATATAATTCCTGCAAGCAAAGCTCCTTATGACAAAGTAATTAAAGTGAGGAAATGAGACAGCTTAAAGTAACATGTCAGTACAAGGAGATATTTTAAGAAAGTGCTTCATTAAGGGACTACTCTTTATAATGTAAACAGGGTATTTTTCCAGCACAAATGCATATTTGCAAATGTACCAAAAGCAGCCTGGTAAAGCACCAGTGCATGTTCCCATTTCCTTGACTTGGTCAGGAGAGTGATTTAAAAAGGCACCTGTGGCTAAGAGGAAGGCTACACTGAGTGTTTGGATGGGAGACCCCATGCAGATTATTCCCATCATGAGCTGCTGGGCCCAGACTATTCCCATCATCAATTTCTGGGCCCAGATTATTCCCATCATGAGCTGCTGGGCCCAGATTATTCCTATCATCAATTTCTGGGCCCAGACTATTCCCATCATGAGCTGCTGGGCCCAGACTATTCCCATCATGAGCTGCTGGGCCCAGATTATTCCTATCATCAACTTCTGGGCCCAGATTATTCCCATCAGCAACTTCTGGGCCCAGACTATTCCCATCACGAGCTGCTGGGCCCAGACTATTCCCATCATGAGCTGCTGGCCCCACTGGTGCCTCACCAAGTGTCCTGGGAGCAGGACCTGCCTGCCACCCTGGGCCCCAGCCCCTGCATCCCTGCATGAGCTTTTTGCAGCTTGACTAGGGCTGGATTTTCACGATTACCCCTGAAATTTCAGCTGCTGGATGCCAGACAACATGATCTATTTTTTTCAGAAATGCAGATCCTCTGTGCCTGTGATTCATAGTGTCAAAAATAGCCATTAAATCTGGAGTTTCCACTAAACTGAAATCCAGCTGAAGAGCTGTGGATGGGTTTCACAGCCTTGGAGGTCAATATTGGTCTTTTAAGAGTGATTGCTGGAACTGCAGCCATTTAAATAAGAATATATTACATATGAAAAAACCCATACCAAAACCACAATGCTATCAGAAATAATCATCATTTTTTCTGCACTTCAGCTGCCTCCCTGGTACCACAGCCTGCTTTGGGTTTCTCTTGCAGCTTTATTTGTCAATATTTGTTTGCTGCCTCCCAATTCTTATGAGAAAAATGCCTTGTTAACAATGACAGCAGTAACAGTGGAGTTATTTGCTGTTCAAATATCCCAAAACACTGTGCCAAACAATAAGTAGGAAATAATTTAATTACCAACTCAAACCAATTGCTCCAGCCTACAGGAAGATTTTTAGTTTCTTGTTATGTAGAGTTTCTTTCTCATGGGTCTTGTTACTGATACTATTAAACAGAAATTGGTAGTGAGGTCCCAGATTGTCTTAACCAGGATGTTATATCTCATTTGGTCTGAGTAATTAGATGCTGCTGGGCTAAACTTCCTGATGTAATTTCAATGGAATACTGCTTTCCTTATGTCTAAATCTGATTTATCATAAAGTGTCAGGGATGATGCTCATTGGCAGGATGAACATGGTAGGAGGAAGACAGATTTCTTATCTAATAAGGCCTAATGTAATATACAAATTTAAAAAAGCTAGCAGATTACAGCATGTTAGTTCAGAAAAACACTTGTGATCCTTACAGTGATCCTCCCATAAGAAGAGAGCTATATGTTAAGATGACAGGTACTTTTTCAACAAGTAAATAAATTGATTGAAGTAGGTCACTTATGCAAGGAAAGAATTAGACTTTGGAACCACTTCTTTTTCTAATTGTGAGCTGTGAAATGATATGTAATGAGTGCATCTTTTAAAAAATGCATGAGGCTTAAGACTTGCTCCAATCTTACATATTTTTTTCTAATAGAAGATTCTCTGGTTATGTGATCTCTCGCCACGTGCAAATTTTTCCTGAAGAATGTTTGTTTCTACTATCTTCCAAGTTTTTTTTTTTTTTTTTAATTTTGCTTATTATTAATATGCTAGTGATTGGATTAAACAAACCTGAAGGGAACAATCTGCTGCTGTTAGATATAGAAGCATAGCTAGAGGTATCTGTAGTAATTATTTTCCATACAGTTACCATGGAGACTTCTCTATGTGTTTTAATTTGGTGTGATTGGTGTATGAATTTTAAGATTTTCTAGAGGCTTGTCTGGACACAGGCAAGGCCAAGGGCTTGGCTGGGCCCAGAGCAGGTGGGATGCTGAGCGTGTGGAGCCAGGCCAGGGAGGGGCCCAGCCAGGCAAGTGGCATGGCTCGGGCAGGGACCAGGGCTGGGTGCCCCCGCGGCTCCAGGAGAGGGAGCGGAGTTCCCAAGGGGGAATTCAGCCCCTGGTCACGCTCCTCTTTCCCCAGAGCTGACCCTGGCTCCAGATGCACCACATCAGAGCTGTCCATGACCACAGGCTCATTTTGGGCAGTGCACATGGCTGCAGAGCCCTGTCTCTGGTTTTGCTTGTGGAAGAGCTGAAGCCAGGATGTGGTGTCAGCAGAAACTCCTGCACCCGTAGGCTTTTGAGCTCTCATGCTCTGCTTGAGTGAAAGCTGACCATCCTTCCCTCTCCCCTCTGGGAAAAGAGATCTCTTTTGCCATATACAAGCTGAAAAAAACCCAAAAGTAAGATAAAATCTGAGATCTGGGGACAGCCATCTATTGGGTGCCCTGTTGGAAGAAAGGGATCAGGGATAGGTGTGGAGATAGCTGGATTTTGTGGGAATGAAATATCTGGCTTGAAAGGGAGAAGAAAAGGAAGAAAAGCCATGTCAAAAAAGTGTAATTGAACTTTCTGCCAATGAAAAAGGCAGTGAGTCCTTGGAGGGTTTACCTGAAACTCCTGGGCAACTGAGCTGGTGAAGGAGGCACTTCCAGGGCAGGTCTGGGTGGGTCTTTCCCTTCTCAAGAAGTGAAGTGCTTCAACCAGAAGCAAAAGTGATTTGTGGCTGGATGCAAGACCTGTGTGACAGTCTGATGCCACAGGCTTCTGGAGGACATGAAGTGCACATTTGGTGGCCTGGTGGGCTGCCTGTGTGGGGGCAGAGGTGAGTGCCACACTCTGCAGGGCTGTCACTGCAGATGGGCTGGGAAAACCACTCTTTGCAAAGGGGTAAGTGAGAAATAAACAGTCTGTGCTCAGGCACACAGAGGGCCTTCCTGAAATGAAGGAAAGAGGTGCAAGTCACTTCAGGACCTCAGCATTTTGGTAAATGATGGATTTATTGTTTTGGAGCTGCTGCCTTCCACCTCACCCCAGCAAAACCCAAGAGCCTACTGGCTGAAAAATGTAATTCCTTTCCAATTTGTAGAGAAATTCTTCCCCCTCATGTTTTAGTAGAAGGGAAACCTAAAAGATCACTTTAGACTGGTTTTAGGTACATCATTCAGTCAAAAATTAAAATTCTTTTTCCCACACCGTAATTTAGAACTAAAATTTTAAGTGAAAATTGCCATTTTGAATGAAGTCAGGTCAACTTTATAACTAAGAAAATGAGACATTACATCCTAAAAATGCTGAAATTACATGTTCTGATGCTCAGTCTCTTGGGGTAACTGATTCTTGGTTTTTTTTCTCTCCTACCCTTAATTTCCTTTGCAGCTGTATTTATTGAAACTTTTCTACATGCTCTAACTGTATTGTAACACATCAGTCTTTTGAGTGCCCAAATAGTGAAGTGTTACTGATAGTATGTGACAAAGGTATGTTTGTTTTTCATTTTTTACTGATCACAGAGGACAAAACAACTGGGATTGCGAAAATTGGGCAAATTTTGTTCTTGTTCATGAGCAGATGTGTAGGTACTCTGTTTATACATTGCTTAAATTATATTTAAATCTGAGTATTTAAAACTGTGCTTTGGTCTCTGTCTTTAACAGATAAGGAGGGAAAAAGTCAGGTGAAGGATTATTGTGAAAGTCCATCAAGCAGAAGTGATGAACTATGACAATTATTTTCCAAGTAAAATTAGAGAGAATTTAGCAGTAGGGTAGTGCCATAATAGTTTGGCGCTATATGAAAAACCCAGAATAAATAAACCCTCTACAACAGGAAGACAGATGATGAAAGATTCTGTGACTTACTAGGAGATATTTTTCATTAACAAAATCAGTAGTTCATCCACATTAGACTTAATCATTTATTAACAGGAAAGAATGGGTTTGTAGCTAAGTCCCAGCGAGTTTCATGATCTGAGGTTAATTACTTAATCTTTCTGTGTCCCATATATTTCCTTTGGGCTCAAGAGGATTTCATAGAAGATTTATAATGTCTATGATAGTGATAATATTTACCTGCTTTGAATAAATGCTTTACAACTGGATTAACCATTTTGTAAATAGATTTAAAACTATTGAGGAAGATGGATTATTATCAGTTCTGGCAATCTCACTATTGACTTTACAAGATCTTAGGGCTTCATTTTTGAGGAAGTTTTTTCTAGGTAACATTGAGCTGGGCACTTTTAATCCTTTGTTTTACTTTGTGTCTGCTAAATAGTGTTACACGCACTATGAAGTTGTTATCTGCTTCCCACCTTTGAATTCCCTTCAGAAAATGCCTCAAGATGAAAGATAGGAAATGGTGAAGAGAAATGGTGTGAATTCATTGTGGTAAATTTATAACATCTACAAAAAGCAAAGAACATACCAGTAAATATGCTGCAAAGGGAAAAGCAGTAGTGGCAGAGGTAGAGGAATATTTAGATACCTTCCAGATGTAAACCATCATGCTACTGAGGCCTTCCCAAACATGTTCATATAAAGGTCAGCCAAAAATGGTGAGGAAGAAGGATGAGAAAGATCAACAGAAGACAAGAAATATTTAAAGACTTTGGAAAGAAGCTTGCTGCATAAGGACCCCAGGGAAAAAGGAATAGCACCAATCTCAAGAAGCTGGATACCTTGTTTGAGGTCTGCTTCAGAGCAGGCAGGGAGGTACAGGTCCAGGTGGCCTCTTCATGAGCAGCTATGTAAATGTGGGCTTAAAGGAGGTTCATGACTTTTTTGGAGGAGGAAGAAGACTGGGGCAGAACAGACTCTGTAAAATTAGCTAAAACTCCTCAAAAACAGACTGGAAAAGGAAGCCCTGAAAATATGCCTGGCAGCATCCACCCCATGGAAACAACAGTGCTATAAATACAGCCTCATGAGCAATGTTGGGTCATCCACGCTTCCATGGAGCTTCATTTTCCAAGATGTAAAAGAATTCTCTTGAAAAGTTATGTTGATATGGTAGCCCTGCTTTACATTGCAAGCCAAACATTGGGAGAGGCAATGGGGAGAGAATGGAGAAAGATTGAGAGCAGCAACAGAGTCCAGGCTAGAATTATCAAACCAGCTTGTGCCACAGGCCAGCAGCTGGGTGTGAGGCTGGCTCCTTTCAGCAGGGTGAGGAAGACAACCAGCCCTTGGGCATGCCAGGAAGCAGTGTTGCCCTTCCCTCCCACTGACAGCAGCGCAGCCAGCTGGGCTCTGTGAAGGTGTGGGGCAGCAGTGCCAGCTGTGCCCAGGGCAGCAGTGCCAGCTGTGCCTGCAATGCCAGCTGTGCCCAGGGCAGCTGCCGCATCAGGTGGAGAGTGACCAAAAGGAGATGAGGTGCCACATTTGTCACACCAGCCATGGCTGCAGCCCTCTAAAGGAGCCACAGAGAGCGCAGGCAGCTGCCTGCACGTGTGTTCGAGCTGCCAAAGCTTGGCCACCCATCCCACACCCAGGGATGCCAGATTGCAGGGATTTGTCAGAGTCTCTGGAATTTGATTCACTTGTTTAAATTCATCCTTAGGATAAATCCACTAGTCTCAGCTCGGTTATGTAAGAGCTGAGCTTGGCTGGGCATCTGAGGAAATCTCACTTGCAGAAGTAATTCAGACTGGCTTTTATGTGAGCAGTTTGCAGTTTCTTATTGATTGAAAATTGGCTGAGAAATTGTAAACAATGCGTAGTGATTAACAGCAGGGAAATAAGTCACAAGAACTGGCCAAAGGGACTGGAGTTTCGTCTTCCTCTGCATCTTTAATTGTAATTAAAAACAAACATTTAAAGGACGGTAAAGTCAAATTTCCACTCAATAACCAGTAGCTATTGCATTACCCTACTAAAAGAATACAAAAAAGATGAAAAGGTGGGTCAAAAATTAAACATGATTAATGTCTGAAAGCACTGAAGTGACTCGTGGGGAAAGAAGATTGAAATGTTTACCTGGGGAGAAGTAGAAAACTTAGGAATGAGTCATTCACCCAACACCTCTTTATAGGGCAACAGGAGTCTGCAAACTGATGCTGACAGAAATCCAACACGATTTTGGACCTATATATGTATATATATTTACACATACACACACATACACAGAGCTCATATGGACACTTCCTCTGCAGGACTGTACAGCCCTTTTGTGCAAGCACATGGCATGGACCTCACCTCAGGTATCAGATCTTCCTTGGAAACTACTGCCTATCAATAGCCAAATGTTCCCCTACCTCTGCCACATCTGATTTTCCCTTTGCAGCATATTTACTAGTATTTTGTGTTAATTCTGAATTAGCTCACTCACGGTACCTTTGGTTTGAGAAATACCAAATAAGATTTTGACCAGTTCTGGGAGAGCTTTGCCTGAATTGAGATAAGCAGTTTGATAAGACAGTGCATTTTTTCTGATCTACTTTCCTGGCAGTCAGCTGTGTTTCCAGGCTCCATGCCTTGGGACCAGAACAATGCACATGTACTTGCTATGTAAACTTGTCTCCCATGTTCCCTGCAACAAGGTTTGACAGCCCTCAAGCAGGTTTCTGGGGCTCTAGGGTATGCAGCCTGCCCTGAGACAAGAAACCTCAATGCTTCTGTGGTCTGCAGCTGCAGGGGAGGAAGTCTGGAGTCCTGCTCTACATCAGCATGGCCTCTGCCTCTTCAGATCATAGAATCATGGAGTGGTTTTGGGCTGGAAGAGGCCTCTAAACATCATTTAGTCCAACCCTATTGCTATGGGCATGGACATCTTCAGTTAATTCAGATTGCTAAGAGCCTGGTCCAACCTGACCTTGAATATTTCCCAGGATGCGGCACCTACCATGTCCCTAAGCAACCTGTTCCAGTGCCTCACCACCCTGATCATAAAAAATTGCTTCTTTATTTATTGTCTGAATCTATTATATTTTACTTCAAAACTAATAGCTCTTGTCCTATCACAAGAGGCCCAGCTAAAAATTTGTTCCCATCTTTCTTATAAGCCCTCTTTTAGACACTGAAGGTGCTCTAAGGTCTCCCTGGAGCCTTCTCTTCTCCTGGTTGAACAGCGCCAACAGCCTCAGCCTGTCCTCATGGGAGCAGAGGGATGGAGCTGAGGCTTCCAGTGGTGCCCACCAGCACTAGTAATTCCAGGAGTCAGGAGCAGCTGCAAAAGGACTGGCCTCTGTAGAAAGACTAAAAGCTTCTCTTTGATCAGTGGTTTTACCTGCATGTTCAGGGCTGCGGGTTCATCCCAGAGAGGAAGAAGGGGGTGTTTGGTGCATGTTTTCTTTCCTGACACCAGCCAAAGAAACAAACTCTACAACACACTGCTTGCTGTGCTGGTCTGTAATTCCCTGCCTTTTCCATCCTACAGCGTAGATGGTGGAGATGGGCCAGGCCTGAGCGTGGGCTCTGCACAAACTCATTGCACAATGTGGGCAGCACAAAGGCACGACTGTGGAAGACTGGGTGTTGAATTAGAAACTGTACCTGTGTTCAAGTCCATGTACTTTGATTTGATTTTAAAAGCCCTGCATGGTCACAGTGTATCAGTGGTTTTCCTAATTTCCTAGTATGTCCAGAGCATTGTGAAAGGTGCAATAAGTGACAATGCAGCGCTGCTTGGTATTTGCCTGGTGTGTTGTATGAAAGCTGAAAACAGTGTTACTGAATATCCTTAAACTGTCTGACACTCCCCAGTCAAGGAGGAGGCAGCTAGGGCTGGAGCAGGAGAACCTGTGCACTGCACAAATGAGGGCTGCAGCAGAGTTGTGCTGCTCAGGGGGTGAGCTGGTGTTCCCTGGCATGCTTTCTGCCATCCAGACTGTGTGTCCCCAGCCACAGGTAAACCATTGCATAATCCTGAAGGAGCTTATTTGGAGAACAACTTGTGAAAGGTAAAAATTAAAATGGAAAGTAAAGGGTAAAGGTGGCAGAAATCCAAACACTCATTCCTAACACTGGCTGCTGTGAGTGGGTGGAAGCTTGTCCTCCAAGCCACGCTGCTTCGTGATTTCAGTGCCTGCATTTTCTCCAGACATCTGGTACTGGGCTTCTGACTGGATATGGTACTGCAGCACAAGCTTCATGAGCTATCTGCCTCTTTTTCTTCTCCCTCCCTAGCGTGAAATCCTCCTCTAGCTTTCCTTGTCCTTGCAATGGATGGAAACCCACAGCCATGTGTAAGGGCTGTCCATGCAGCAGTGTCAGGCATGATGTGAATTGCTGGTGCTTTCCTAGGCCTGTGAGGAGGTTTCATTTGCTGACTGCTGTTGGCAAAGGAGGGAAAAATCACAGAATCATGGAATGGTTTGGGTTGGAGGGCATCTTAAAGGTCCAGTTCCAACCCTCCTACCATTGGCAGGGACATCTTCCACTAGAGCAGCTTGCTCCGAGCCTCATCATCTGAGCCTCTCAGCTTGATCTTGACAGAGGTCACAGGAATGAGCAGGAGGCTAAATAATCATACTTCCAAAGGAGATGAGGAGTTTGGAGGGGTTTGTGGAGGTAATGAAGGGGAGGATGGGGAGAAGGAGAGATGGAGGGAGGGATGCAGCTAAGTCAGAGAGCCAGCAAGAGGAGGAGAATTGGTGCAGGCTTTGGCTGCTGCTGAGGCATGACTGGGAGATGGGATGAGCAGCTTAGTGCTATGGGGACAAAAAAAGAAGAGTTCTCATCCACCAGAAGGATGTTTGGGGGTCATGTCTGAGCCTGGGCAGGTCCCACATTGGCCACTGCTGCAAGAGTAGATAGAGAAAAACAATATCCTGACAATATCCTTGGCACATCTTTTCCCTTCTGTGTTGAGAGACCCTCCTCATTGTCCCTGGTGAGGCTGAGGAAGCAGGCTTTTCTTGGGTACCCCTGGACAGGTCCTGCAGAGGGGCTGGAAGGTGCTGGCAGTGCCCTGCTCTGCCCCAGCCCCGGTGCTGTGCTGGTGCTGCTGCCGTGCTCCTGCAAAAAGGGAAGTGCAAACAGCTAAACTGAACCTTGATAAATCAAAAGGAGAGGGGCTCTTCAAATATTATATTATATAAATGTTGTAAAATGAGCTTTAATGCCTTGCTTCTGTGACTTCCGAAATGAATTAAAACAAATTGCTTTTGCACTCACCCATGGAACAAGGCATGATTAGTTACAACTCTCTTCTGTTTCAATACATATTATGATTGTCCACAGGATTAACAGAGCTTTTGTTTGATGAAGAGATAACCAACTAGTGAGAAGCATTTGGTAAATATTGAGACCTAAGAAGAGTAATTTTTTCAAGGTCTGTGGTGTCCATGCACTGGAATGAGTGGTTTTCAGGCCTAATGAACACATAAGGTTTCCCACTGGTGAAAGGATGCAGAGCTGTGCTGCTGGTGGGATGTGTAGGTCTGCAGCCAATCTCCCTCTGCTGTCCTGGCAATGTGCTGGGCATGGCACCATGGAAAAGTGCTGTGCAGGGTATCAGCTGGAAATGGAAGTGCTAAAAATGTGCTTTACTCAAAACAGCTCTAGTGAGCAGGCTCTCCTCATTGGTTGCAAAGCCAGATTACAATTTTTGTGTGTAGTGTGCACCAGACAAAATGAGAATATCAGCTATCTGACAGCTGCCCCCAGCTGACCGGGGGATATCCCACACCATATGGCACAATGCTCATCATATAAGGCTGGGGGAAGGAGGAGGAAGAGGAGGATGCTCAGAGTGATGTCATTTGTCTTCTCAAGTCCCCTATTACCCATGATGAAGCCCTGCTTTCCTGGGGATGGCTCTTCATGGAAACCTCTTTGGAATGAATGCCTTGATTTGATTTGGTTGTGCATGTGGCTTTTGCTTTCCCTGTTAAAATGTCCTAATCTACTCTTATTCTTCCAATCCTGTTCTTTATCCCATGGGGGAAGGAGCAAGCAGTGGTATGGGACTGGGTGACCATCTAGGGTTAAACCACAACATATGTGAGTCTTGCTCAGTTTTGTTCTTAAAAGCTTCTGTTCTGTTTTGATGGTGACTTGATGGTTCTTGGATGGTGAGTTGATGATGTAATATGCAAAACCAAGAATTCTTGTGTTTATTTTGTCTTTAAGAAATTGTCCAAGCCAGAAACCAGCATCTGCCACTTTCTGTGTCTGCCTGAGCAGTGGTTACCTGCAACAGGGCCTTGCTGAGTCCTCCACGTGGGTGCCCACATCTTCAAAATGGACAGACAGTTACAAACAGAAAACAAGCTATTTTCTCAGTATTTATTTTCCTTTATGCTAAGGATTTATTGTCCTTTAGTGATGCTGGAGAGCAAGGAAACCAGCAGAAATTATCTTTCTTCATTTGTGTCCAGAACACCTTACCATTTTGCAATGTCTGCCAGCTGTGATGTGCTGGCAGGCTGAGAGATCCCATGGAGAGATGAGCCCCTGCAGGGACAGGGGACACGGCTGAGGGCTGGCTGCACAAGGGCCTGGCTGAGCTCCCTCACAGTTCATGCTCAGACTGAGCTCTGCTCTTGTGTTCAAATGCAGCACCCTACTGCCCTCTCCCCTTGAAGCAGAAATCAAGTGCAGGTGTTGGCTGTGGAGACCTCATCAGCTTGAACTTCTTTCTTCAAGAGGGGCACTGTACCCCTCCCAGCCCAGGAGAAATGACCTGGCAGAGCTGAGGTGGATGCTGATGCCAGACCTGAAAGAGCCCATTAGATTCACCCTCAGCCCAGATGGCCAAAGCATGGGTTGAGCTTTAAACAGCTCAGAAAAATCCATGTGGTGGTGTAACCTGCCAGTGTCCCTTTTTCCAATCTATCACCTTCTGCTGATCTCCAGCTCCATCTCAGCTGGTGAGAAATGGGATTTGGAGCCCAGAGTCTGGTGTGGGTAGCTGTGCAGGGTGCTGCACACTGAGTTTGCTGGTGTGGCAGAGCCAGGCACCCACTCCCCAGCTGTGTGCTGCAGCAGTGCCCAGCTCCTGGGCAGGAGCAGGAGCAGCCTCAGTGCCTGCAGAGGGCTGTAGCACAGTTTGCTTTGCTTAGAAAACACCCAGCTCTTGGCTTTAGTTAAGTAAGGAACATTTTTTGAAAATACTTACTTGTTGTTTGAAGCTTTTAATTGACTGCAGTTTATGAGATGGTATGTGAGTGAAGGAAGAAAAAGCTCTAAAAATGCCCCATTTCATGGAAATACGTCTAGACTGTTTACAAGTGGTCCTTGTTTTGCATTCAGAGCCCGGATCTTTGACTTCCTTTTGGACTATTCTCCACTGGAAATGGGGATTTTCTGCCAAAATAGTCCACCTTTTCCTGAAAGGTTTGGTATTAATAGTTTTGACAGAACATCTTGTTCCTGTGTAATACTGGAGTCAGTCTAGCAGTTGGTTCTGATCAGAGGTACAAAATGTGGTTGCTTGACTTTCATTTTGAGATGAAGTATCTGCAGTTTAGCAGAAAAAAGTCTGAGCCTATGCCAGCATGCATCTCTTGAAGTTAGGAGGAAAGTGTTGGCGTTACTGGTGTAGCAGATTACTGTTCTTGCTTTTGTTTAGGGAAATGAGTATTTTTTATTAAAATGCAGTGTGTGTGATTTGGAGTATTTCAGAAATGCAGTTGTGGTTCTTCAGGTCCCCCGAGAGGTCTTTTCTCATCCTCCCCTGTTATGAATGGACGTGGGGATTTAGATAAATCTTTGCCTTTTGCCCAGGCCTCGGGCAAAGTAGCAGGCAGGCAGTAGCTTTCTTGAGGCAGCCAGCACCCCAAAACCCACCCTCATTCACCAGCTCTTTAATAGTGAGAGCATATTTGTCTAGTGCCACACTATAAATCAGAAGGTGGAAAGCAAGGGAAAATCTCTTCCCAGGAGTTCATGATGGGGGCAAGAGAAGCTCTTACATTTTGTGTTTTAAAAGCAATTGACAGTGTGCAGTCACCCCTAAGGGTGTGTTGGAGGTCTGCAACCCTGAATTTTCACCTTTTGATAATCACACCTGAGAAGTGGCATGTTTATCTATTGTGTGCAGCACCAAGCAGAAAAATTGTTTGTAGTTTTTCATAAATGATTTGGTCTATTATAGAATATTCTATTCTATTCTATTATAGAATAGTAGAATATTATATATTCTATAATTCTAATTATATTAGAATTATATATAATTGTATTATATAATACCATATAATCTATATAATAGAATATTATAGAATATTCTATTATAGAATAAATTATTTCTTTAATAGATAGAAAACTCACAGACATAAGACTTAAAACAAACTAATTCTACACAGGAATAAAAACAAAAAAGGAGAAACTACTAGTAGATATATACAACATGGGGTTAAAGGTACCTATTAATGTTACAGCTAGCAAAGAAAGAACATAACTTAGGATTCAATGTACCTTACTATCCAATGTTTGGTGGGGCACACATCAAATCCTTTCCCCCAATCCCCAGAGAAGTAACCACAGAACCTGAGTCCAGGCTCTGGGGAGAGGTCTCCCACACTTTCAGGGTGTGTGTAAAAGCTTCTCCCTCTGTGATAACTTGTGTGTCTTTTACAGTTTGTAAAGCAGAGTCTCTTAGTCAAGAATATTTCCTTTATCTCTCCCCACATCAGCTCTCCAGACTAAGAAGTTGATTCGTAGCTTTGGTCTGAGCCCTTCTGGTGCCAGAGGGAAGCCCTTGCTGAGCCTTCCAGCCCCGGGGTTCTCTCTTCTGTGTGCAGCAGCCATCAGTGCAAAGGGGAGGGGATGTGGGCTCCTGCACAGAGGAGGGGATGTAGGGGATGTGGGGGATGTAGGGGATGTGGGCTCCTGCACAGAGGAGGGGATGTAGGGGATGTAGGGGATGTGGGGGATGTAGGGGATGCAGGCTCCTGCACAGAGGAGGGGATGTAGGGGATGTAGGGGATGTAGGGGATGTAGGGGATGTGGGGGATGTAGGGGATGCAGGCTCCTGCACAGAGGAGGGGATGTAGGGGATGCAGGCTCCTGCACAGAGGAGGGGATGTGGGCTCCTGCCCATCCCCTCCTGGCCCTGCCTGGGTGCCCTCCCCAGAGCTGCCCGTGCCACCTGCCTGGCCCAGCCTGGGACTGGCACAGACCTGGAACCCCAGCACAGCCACAGTGAAGAACACTGCTGATGCCTTTGCTGAAGCATCATCAAGCTCAGATGCTCTTGACCTGGTGCATGTAATAAAAGCAATTTCAGACTTGGCTAAAAGCTCCTTTGGAAAGGCTCCTGACATCTTCTAATTTATTCTTGGTTTCCACTGTTTGATTTTGGTTGCTATTTTTAATGAGCAGCCACTGCAGCCATGTGAGAGGGAATGAATTATCTTTGATAATGATAATTTGTTTCTTGTGGTAGACAAAAAAAAAGGCAATTTATATTCTTTCAAGAATTTTCCCAAGCGGAGCTCAATAATTAATGCTGCAGACTGTAACACACTAAGTGAAATGGCATTTTGTGAATGTTTTCCTGAATGTTTTCAGGCAATTTTACTTTGCTCTGTACCTGTGATTGCTGAATGGCTGTATACAATTATTGCCATATATAATTTGATTTTTCCAGTAATTAAACAATATCATAATTTATTTTGCTAGACAAAGATTTCTCTGCTCGTACATAAAATCATGTTTGCACATGTCAAAAATGCATCCTTTTTCCACCCAAAGGATGAATTATAGAAAGAACAGTTAATTATAGAAAGAACAGTTAATAGTGGCTTTAGGGGAATAAAGTTTTTACCAGTGTCTGTGACTGGCAGAATTCCATGAAGCCCTTCTTAACACCGTTGCTTAAATTTTCCTAAATTAATGGAAGGGACCAATCCACCAGTTTGGTCAGGCTCCAAGCTGCTAACAGTATGTATTAAAGAAAATGGACCCAAATTTTTAGTTTTTTGTAGAATTTAATTATTTTTGTTATTCTCTCTTTTTTTAAGGTATAATCACTACATCAGTGCTGCTACAGTTTGGGACTGGGCTTCTGCTCCATAAGTAAAAATAAGTTCCTAATTCAAATTGAAAATTTTTTGTGTCTATTGATTGAGCAAAATCAGAAAGAAGATACCTGGCATTATTAGAGCTAAGAACTAAAAATTTGCTTTAGCAACAAAAAGATGTAATCCTTTTTTTTCTACTATGATTTTTTATTTAGAGAGAATCTTTTCTAAAGAAAAGACCCTGATAACTAAGTTGAAAGAAGAAGAAGAAAAAAGGCATTAAATGCCATTTGAGAAGGGGTATAAAGTGGATAAGGAGGGAGGGTAGGGGAAACCATGCTCGGTTCTGCTGGTAGCTCTCAGGTTGCTGTGTTGGTTTTGACCTTGTTTCTGAAGAAGAGGACAGCTGGTCATGAAAGCACACCCAGAAGAGAGAGGGGCACAGCACAAAGCACAAGGCTGCACTCTGGCTCTGCTCTTTGCAGCTGCTGCAGCTGCAGGAGGACTACAGAGGTTTCCAACACAAATGCCCATGGCCCCAAAATTCCCTGCTTGGATGCTCACCCTCAGTGCCATCAAGGCACAAGGCCAAAGATTTGCCAACTGATTTGCAGAAATGCAGAATGACTGCAGGAATGACAAATTTGTCTGGTCAAAATAGGTCAATAAAACCATATTTCTCTAATGCCGCGCTGTATATCAGAAGGTGGAAAGCAAGGGGAAATCTCTTCCCAGGAGTTCATGATGGACACAAGAGAAGCTCTTACATTTTGTGTTTTAAAAGCAATTGACAGTGTGCAGTCACCCCTGAGGGTGTGTTGGAGGCCTGCTGATGAAAAGAGCTGCAACCCTGAATTTTCACCTTTCCATAACCACACCTGAGAAGTGGCATGTTTATCTATTGCGTGCAGCACCAAGCAGAAAAACTGTTTGTAGTTTTTCATAAACTAGACCTATGTTTGTAGCCCTACATAGATTTGTCTTAGCTTTCCTGTCTCTGCAAATAGCTCCTGAGCAGCACAGGGCCAGTGTAGCCACATGGGTTACAAAACACTGTGAGCATCCTGCTCCTGGGGATAAGAGTGCACATCACTGCTGATTTCACTGGAAGCCAGGCTGGGACCAGACAGAAAACAGCAGGATAAAGCAGATCTATTAGACAAAAAGGGTGCCTCTTCCCGGCAGGGGAACAAGGTCTCAGAAGGATTTAATGGGCCGCAGAGAGCGCATCCCTGCCCGTCCCGGAGCGCCCTCCCGCCCGCGCCGGGCGGCGCCGGGGGATGCAAGCTCTGAGTCCGGGGGATGCAGGCTCTGAGTCCGGGGGATGCAGGCTCTGGGGCCGGGGGATGCAGGCTCTGAGTCCGGGGGATGCGGGCTCTGAGTCCGGGGGATGCAGGCTCTGGGGCCGGGGGATGCAAGCTCTGAGTCCGGGGGATGCGGGCTCTGAGTCCGGGGGGTGCAGGCTCAGGGTCCGGGGGGATGCAGGCTCCGGGGCCGGGGGGATGCAGGCTCCAGGGCTCCCTCCCACTTGGGATCGGAGGAGTCTACCGAAGATAATGCTGGCACAGAAATGTTGTTTCCCATGCAGGCAGCAGCCAGCAATGAGGAGCTGAGGGAAGGTTCCTGCTGGGTGGCAGCCCAGCAGCAGACCACGCTGCTGCAAGTGGCTGCAACACGTATGAATCTTTTTCACCTCAGTCCTGCCTGGGGACTTGTGTATCATCTGCTTTAGATTTTAGAAGTGTTCTTGAACTGTGAAAGCACCTATAAAACCTGAGAATTTTTTTGTTGTTGTTGTTGTTTTCAGTAATTTTCAGAAGCATCAATCTTTGGTAGAATCCTATCAAGTTTCCTCACAGCATCTCCTCTTTAAATAAGTTTTTTCCCCCACAAAGTCAAGTTAAAGTAATTATTTTCCCAAAACAGAGCTTCCCATCTCTCACAACTTATTTCTTTTTATTCAACTTATAGACAAAGTTTAGTTTCTTATAGAAAGAACCTAACAAAGGTTAGGCACATGATGAAGAAGGTATTTACCAGTTAACTGATGTATGAATAGGCAGGAGGAGATAATTTTGGTCTAAGAGTGAATGTTTTGGCACAACTGTAGCCAAAAACTCTTTGCTGTCTACTTCCCCAGTGCACAGGTAGCTCTACCACATGGCTACTAGGGAATGCTGCTAACAGAGTTTAAGATATTATTTTTATCTGTAAAATTAGATGGAAGATCTGTTTAGTCAGGACTTTATTATAATTATGAAAAGTATATGACATTTCTGCTGGAGGGAAGCATCCTTTGACATCTGCATGGTTCCCATTCAGGTGTGTGGGGGATGCAATCTGGCCAGAGATCCCAGCCTGCAGAGCAATATGAGAGCCCAGGCACTGCTCGGTGACAGTGATAAAGCTCCCTCTCAGTTCTGCAGAGGAAAATGTTTTCCACCTTAGGAGCAAGAAAACCAAGCAACTAAACAATCATTTTGGATTAATGTCCTCAGATGTGCATATATCCACACACACATTTACCTAGAGAGGGAATCAAGTCAAATGCTCAGTCACACTGAGACCAGAAAGTGACAAGGACACTGATGCTGTCCATAAATAGACATCAGAGATCACAGTGAGCAGCAATTATTTGGGAAAGGACAAGGCTGGCCCAAGACCATCTGTGTATGAGCTGTTGTAAATAAAGCAGATATTAGAGACGTGTGGGTGAGTATCAGAGCAAACTGCACAAACCATTAACAATGCAACAAGGATTTTTACAGGGCAGAAGCTGCAGTGCAAGGCAGCAGACTTGCTAAGCTGATCCCTTTCAGTCATACAGTTTATGTTTTTAAACTGCAAATAATTAATGTATTTACACACTAATTATGCCTGTATATCTGCATGTTCTACCATACAGTGTGTGATGGCATCTCTTGCCTTCCCTCTATAGGTAAATGTGTGTGTGGATGTATGCATCTGTCTGTGGAGAGGATGAGAAATGAAGGATACTGCCACTGCAAATGTTTACATGTTTGTCATTAGTGTCACAGAATTTTAACTCCCTATCTGCTTAATGGAGTGTCTTTCTTCTTCAGTAATAAATACTCAGTTTTTGTAACACTCTCTGGCTGACAAGAAGGAAGGGTAACCACATCCTCCATTACTTTTAAACAATGCTCACTGGCCAGCACTGCTGAGTACTCTGGCATTACATCTGTCAGCCTTTCTAAGCTATAGATGCTGTGATTAGTCATTAGTCCAATGGGTCACTCTCATTTCCTCATCCAATCTCTTTTTTAGTTCTTTTTTATTTTATTTGCCCATTTTCTCCTATCACAAGGGTGGATGCTCCCTCTGAAGTGTGAGTACATCCCAAAGCCATAGCTGCAGAAATACTGGTAAGGAAGGAAGACTTCTCTGACTCCAAGCTGAGTTTTCTCTCACAGATGTTTTATGAGCAATCTTTCTGTTTCCGTAGCAGGTGCTGGAAACTCAAAAATTGGCAGAGAATCCTATTCTAGCTCTAGACTGGTGAAAAATGCTGTGCTTTGGATGTTTGTCACATGTTCCTTAAGATGCAGTTAAAAAAGATATTTTTTTGATGAGGTGCTGACCCTCTCAGATTACTGTCCTGATTATAGGATCCTTGCCCATGGGTATGCTGCTGGGTGCCTTGTGGGGAATCACAACTTCTCTTGTACAGCATCAGCAATGTGCAGGAAGAATTCTAAGTCAGCAAAATATGAACAGTGTCCTTCATCTGTGTGAACAGATCTGTTAACTAACAAGGTGTGTACAAAAACCACTGACAGGACTTGAAGCTTAAGAATGAGAGTATCAGTGTCTGGAAAAAATGAAGTGAAGGTTGTATGTTTCCTGTTTGGAGGAGAACAGGAAAGAGAGAATGTGAAAGAAACAACCTTGCAGCGAATCCTTCACTTTTTGTAATTGCCACTAACTGTTTTTCCTTGGTTAAACTGTTGCAGATCTAAAATTTGGTATGTATCATGTTCATCTGCTAAAACTAGGTTAGAGTCAGTTTGCTTCCCTGCAAATAGGCATTGCATGCTTACATCTTAGTTCTTCCTAAATAGATGAAAAAAATGATGACTTCTGAATGGTTGTGTCATTCATATAATGTTTGGATGTGTTTGTTTTTGTTACAACACTGTTGATGTTTCTGTTATTTTTATTCCCCAAGTGTTGTGTTACTCCTATGCTGCTATTTCCTATTTTGTCAGTTCTTTCCTGGAGGAGGTTTCTCTGGAGTCTATTTATCTTTCAATTAGAAATGTTTTCTTTGCAGCCCTACCGATTTATTTATTTTGCTTAAGCATGAAACTAGTTGGATATGCAGCATGGCAAATGTAGGAGTAAAACAGCAAGGACACTTCAGAACATTTTTTTGAGTTTTTATTTCAAATACTTTCCTGGATTCTTCTTTAAAGCCTTTTGTTAAGTGCTCCCAAGGGCAGGATGCTGGTTTTGTAAATTTGTGGATCTTGCACCTCATAATACAGAATGCAGTAGCACCTCCTGTGGGAGAGCTGTGCAGAGCCACTGCAATCTCATCAGTAGTTGTTCCTGTGCTATTTCACTAATAAGGATATTAATTACAGTGTGGCAGAGGTTCAGTTTTTAAAACACATTTTGATATTTGGATGTACGGATATGAAAACCCTGTAAGCTCCTACACATCTCATGCAGATGGAGTCATGGTAGGGAGGTGCTTTTGAGAGGTTCAGGGAGTGCATAGCCCAATTTTTAGGTACTAGCACCTTGTTTTCCGTGCTCAGTCACAGGCAGTGGGGAGCAGGGTTTCTGCACAGCTGCACACAGGAGCTCATTTGCTTTGATACTGCATGTTTCAACTGCCTGGACCATATAAGTGACCTTCCACTTGTTGACCCAACCAAGCCCTTCAGCCAGGCCTAGTGCAAGGGACAGATTTCAAGCCTTGCAAAGCTTCTTTCATTTGGGATATTTGTTACCTTTAAAAAATCAGTGTTGGTGGGACATCTCAGCATTCCATTTTTCTTCAGGTTGCCCTGACAAAAAAGTGTCCTAACAGCCTTACTTTGCACAGCCACTCTTTGCCTTCTTCCAGGTCTTCTCTGGACCATGATTTTGATATCCTACCTTTGAAGAATGATAATAAAATAAAGTCATAAAGCTATTCTAAGGTCTGTGGATGCAAAGCAAATTCTTTCTTGAAAACTGCTCTTTGCAGGGACATCAAACTCATTGCAGTTCTACCTGTCCACATGGTTCAAGTGTAATCACTAGCATTTGTCATCACCTTTATTTCCATCCAGATTTATTATAAATAGCAGTGCTCCTTTCTAGAGCAATTTGTACTACTCCTCATCTCTGTTTCAAAGGCATTTTCGGTAAACAACCTTATTTTAACAAAGCAGATGGAAACCTTTTTATAGCTGTGAGGCACTGGCAGTATATACACCCGTGAGCCAGCTCTGTTCTGCAGTACTTCTCTCTGCTGTACTAAGGAAATGTCTGAAGCCATTAAAGTGTTGGCTATAACCCATCCCACTTCAGATAAGGTGGATTTTGAAGGTTATAATATTGCTGAATTAGTTTTACAGCTACTCCAGAGGTACCACTGAGCAACTTACATTGATTTCTCTGGCTTTTGTTAGAAGCTGCTCTCTGAAAGCTGAAAGCAAAGTAAAGCATTCAGACTTCCTTGAGAAAGGCCCTGGAAAATGCTGGGGCTCAGGGATCAGGTGTGTGCCCACATTGTACTGGTGCCTCTGTGCTGGCCTGGCCATTGCACCTTCCCACCTGTGGTACCATGCTCACCTCATGCTGGAGCCTCAGCAGTGGCAACTGGACAGTTGCTGCTTTTGAGGAATTGTTCCCGTGCAGTGCAGGATGGACAGGTGCCACAGGAGGTGACAGTGTCCCTTTTTTGCTGTTTCCACCTTTCCCATGGGCAGCTGCAGATTTCTGACCTTGTTCATTGTTGCAGGACAGCATCCTGGCCTTCAACAAAAGGAGTCTCTTATTGGGTGGCCACATTATTAAACATGTCTGAGTGGGTTACTTTAATTCATCTGTGCCTCACTGCACAAGTTCTTCATAGGTAGATAATTTCTAGAAAAAAAGAAAATACCCAGAAGAGAATATTTCTAATTCCTCTGTATTAAGTCAAATATGATCATGGAGCTATCCCCAGAGCTCTGGTTCTGGAATTCTCCTTCATGCCCAGTCTGAAGTTCCTTTGGTGCATCTTAGGAAATGCTTGGCTGCCATTCCAAAGTCACAGGAAGGGTTTGTAGCATTAGACACCAGGATCTGGTGAGTGGCTGTTTTGGAAGGTGATTTGAGAAGCGAGGGAGTGGCAGGGCACACACTCCACGGGCAGTACGGCAGTGATGGGCTGGGCTGAGAGGCCACCACAGCTACGGGGATTGGGCATCAGTGCTGCTCTGGCCATGCCTGCTTCCTCCTCAGCCTGCCAATTATAAACTGTTATTATGTGGTGCTTAATCAAATCCTTCTTTTAGCAAATTTATCAAATGTCAAGACACAACTGACATTCAGATTCCCTCTCACTGAGCTCCTTCAGTAATTTTTCCTCTTCAAACCCTACAAGAGAACCAATGTGCATCCCTGAGACCTCACAGTGTTGGGCTTAGTTGGAGTAAAGACTTCTGTTGCTGAGGCCAGGATTTTGAATGCAAGTTAATCATCTGGCCTGCATTTGTTTGAAGTGAAAAGACAAAAAGGGAGGATGAATAAAATATTGTTATTTTGTCATGTGAAGTGACTTGAGGTAATTTCAATGTTTAGTTTCTTGCCCATCATGGAAGCATTCATGAATTACCAGCTTTGTCAGGAAAATACAACTTTTTTCATTGCTGATTACCCTCCTGGTGTGAACTGCACAATTTCTTACTCAGAAGAAGATTACTGTAGCCATTTATTTTCTGGTTAAACTGGTGTAAATAAAACAATTGCACTGAAATGACTGCATTTTCTCTTTAAAGCATGAAACACAGATGCAGAATACACAGTCCATTAAAAAAATGTTCTTACTTCCAATCAAATTTATATGAGAAAATTTTCAACAAAAATATACATTTTTTGCTCTGTGTTTGGGGAGAAAAGCAGAACAAGGCCATATGCTGAATATGCTTCCACAATTTATGGAGAATTCATGCAAGATAATGAGCTTCTGCTCTGTGCTAGGGGACGTGGGGTTGACCCTTTATTCCCACCGAGGGGCTTTTAGTGTTCACACTAATTATTCCCACTGATAAGGAACCCCAAGGAAGTCAAGCCATGAATAACAGTGTAGACACCACAAGGGCTGGATGGCTTCTGTTTGGGGAGAAGAAAGGAAATGAGAAGGGGGTAGGTAGGAACCCCCTGTGCTGGTTGCTCTAGGGCTGGGTACACGAGCAGATCCATCCACTGCAGCGTTGCGGTGAGTGAGCAGAGACCCAACTCACTCTGAGCTCCCAATTACACGTCTGCTTTACTCCTTTGATGAAGGCTTATATGGCTTGGCTCTTCTTCTTTTGATGTCAAATTAATTCTCATTGGCCTTTTTCTGTAGCTCAGGGCAACAGACATCAGTTCTTTGCAGGATGATAAACAGCAAGCAGCCACAGTTGCTCCTGTGCAGAACCTAAATCAATGGCTGTTCTGCAATTGTGGTTAGCTAAAGATGCTGTCCTCTGGTTTCTTAAGAAATAGTTTTCCTCTGGGGAGGCAGAAATACAGAATTCCTTAATAAATTTTTGGACCTTTCTTCAGTAAATCAAGATGTGAAATTGACTGTTCATGACAAGCTTCTGGGTAGGTGAGAGGCTGGTGACATTTTCTCTGCCTGTTAATTATGTGAAATATCCTAAATTTTGCCAAAGTGTTTATTGGTGTCTGGAGATTGCAAATCTCCATTGCTTATGGTGAGCTTTCCAGAAAGCAGTGCTGATGCCTCCCTGATGTTGAAGGGTCACAAGCAATCAACTCACTCATGAATTATCTGCACTGCTTGTCATCTGGGGTTCATTAGCATGAAAATATTTAAGCAATAAAGTAGAGACACAACACATCTCTTGCCTTTCCACTTCAGTGGATATTTTGGATTTTCCACCTGCTCAGTGGATGACATGGAAACAAATGCCATTTACCTTTTTGCTTGCTCGAAGCACTCTTTCTCTCCATGTTCTCCAGCAATCATGTAGTTTGATTTCTTGCTTTGAGGCCTAGAAAAGCCATTTCGAAGAGAAGGAAAACATTCAGACAATGTTTTGCCATTGCTATGTGCATCATTATTTTGTGTTTTTCTAATAGCTATAATCAACTCTCATACAGCTCAAGAACTTGTACATAAAATGTGTGAGATAATACATATATAAGTATTGTCTTCTGTCAGGGCCTGTTGACCTGCCTGTGCCCTAAGAGACCAGCACTGCAAGAAAGTGTTAGACAAAGGAGTTTTCAATTACAATTGCTTATATAATTTTTCAGACACTTTCTCTAGCTGTACTGGAAAAGGTAAGCTGGAATGTGAAACTACGCCTTTACAGAGAAGTGTTCTTTACATTTGGATGCTGTATTAAGTGGAATTATTTTCCTCAAATCTCATGAATGCCAATGCATTTCAATGTACAAATATTGAAAATGTGGGAAAGGAATCTACAGCCATCAGGGAATACACAGCTTCCTGCAGGTCATGAGCTTTTCCTGATCCAGGGCAAACACCTGACTTTTATACCTGCCTGACTCTGGGCTTGGTTGCAGGCACCTTGCTTCAGTTACAGCAGCAGCAAAAGCCTTTCACTAGGCTGCCCAAAGGGTGTGGGAAAGGCTGCTCAGATGCACTAAGAATGATAATTATTTTCTTTTCTGTGGCCATTAAAGTTGGCTTTTATTTGGGCTCTGCTCCATCAGGCAACTAAAATATGGATTTAACATTTGATTAAAATGTTTACTTACCAAGAACATGCACTTGGTTTGTTTTTTCCCAAATGAAGTAGGAACAGAGGCTGAAACAGATGTCAGTTTTATTGCACCTGCTCCCAGGTCCTACTCCTGTCCCAGACAGCTCCTCATCCTAAAGATGCTTGACTTTGCTTTCTGTCTCAAATATGCTCCCAAGTCTTCTCCTTCACTTGGGTGACCTCCTGGTGCTGCTCTCTGCAAAAATCCTGCCTTTACCTAAGACATTTCTCACCTCTCTGTGTGTGATCTGCGTTTTGGAGGCAGTTCCTTGGTTTGCGTTTTTGGATCCTACAAGGCAAATTTGGCTGCATCTTTCATTCAGGTGGGATGAAGCCTTGCTGTCATGCTAAAGGGTTTCAGCTACAAGCACATGTCCTGTTAGAAGTCATGTTTACCCAAAATCAGCAAGGATTCCTCATTTGCATAGGAGGTGAATTTGAACTACTTACCTACCTACACTGGCAAAAATTTAATTTTCAGGCATATTGTCCCTTTCTTTCGTACCTTATTCTTTTCCCCTTTCACTTAACACATTTGCCATCATCTTTCCTTATGTTCTTTCTCCAAAACCAGCCTCTCTCTGCACACTCCACTCCGTGTAAACACCAGGAGCTCTGGAATGGGCTCTGGAAGCACTGGCTCAACCTGGGCATCTTCCTCCTGGACACCCATGGTCAAACCACCCCCCCTACTTGCCACCCCTCACTCCACTCCTCCCACCCTTCACACATTTCCTCCATCCCATCTCTGCAGGGAGGTTGATTTACTTTACATCTTGCTCGTTTTTGTTTCAAACCCCTCTGTAAACAGACTTCCCCACTGCAGGGTTTGTGTGGCTGAATACATTTTCACCATGAAGCCATCCTAAAAGCTTTACCCCTTTTCTCTCCAAATCACTCCCCAATCAAGTCCCAGCTGTATATCCTCCACAAACACACTACCAGCCCTCCTCCTCCACTCCCAGAGAGGCAGGCTGCTGAAACCAGGAATAATAAAGCAAGAAAAGTAGGTCATCTTCTCTCTGAGAGCATGGAATACAAAACTCAGCCACTGAGAGCTGGGTGAGCGCAAAGAAGTTAAATCAACTATCACATCAAACTGATAGAGAGCAGAAGTTTTCCTGCATTTTAATGCAGAGCTTTTCTCCTCAGCAGCCTGGCAGTGCTGGTGCTGGCAGGGCTGAGCTGCCCCTGGCTCTGCTGCCAGCTCCAGCTACTCTGTCTGTGCTCTGCTGGCTGGACACAGAATCATGGATATGGATTTGAAGGCACATAGTTTTACTGCAGTTTGCTACTTCTCAGCATTGCCAAGTTTATTTTTAAAAGTATCATTTGCTGCTCTTTACCTCTTCATTTTGCTGGGGAGCATTCTGCAGTACAACATTTTAAATGTGGCCAGAACCACTGAATTTTCCTATGTAGGAATGATAGGAAGGGGGAGGGAGCATACTATACACACATATTGCAGTCTTTCTATTCCAGCACCATCTCTCCTAGGCTGATATGCTTCTGAGAGATTATAAAAACCATGAAACAGTCAGAAATTGAATTATCTGTCGAGCAAGAAGGAGTCTTTCTAGCTTTCATTACTTGGCAGGGACTTACGCCCTAAAGCTTGAAGCTTTATTGAGGTGCATGTGCAAGGAGCTGGAGCAAACTGTGCTGCCTTTAACAAGGCTACAATTTTACAACCACACAGAGTGAGTACAATGTCATTGTGTCTGGCCAAAGAGTCCCAACATTGTTGAAAAGCATTATAATGAGTGAATCAGGGAGCACCTCTCCACTGTAAGCCTGCTGTGAACCTTCTGAACAGCATTTAAAGGACTTTGGAGATGGATTTCCACTGCTGTGTTATCAGTGTGTAGCTCTTTGCCTGTTCTTCTTTCTGCATGCTGCCCTTGTCCAGCAGAGCAGCCACATTTCCCCGCATCTCATCTTTGTGCCCCATTCATGCTCTGCAACCTTTTTCTTTTACAATGTCCTCTGTGTTTTTTTCCAATTTGTACCAGACCCATCTCATTTTTTGAAATGCGTACTTTCTCCCTTTCATTGAGCTAAGCTCTGGGGGATAAAGGAGCATCTGATGTGATGGTGCAGTGTTTTAACAGCTGAGGAGACGTGAACAGTGTAAATGATCAGACATGAAAGGGGCAGAAAAACAGTTGGCTTTATTTTCATGCTTTCATCAATATTGCACATACTGTAGTTGACTTTGTATTTTCCTTGGGAATGGTGTAGAGAAATGTTGGCAGCATGAATGAAGTTACACTTCTTCTGTGCAAAGCAGGAGTTACAGGAAGTAAAATTAATGCTTCTTCCATCAAACCTTTTGCTGAAAGCTTGATGATTCACAATTCATAGTTTTGGGGCTTTTTTAATCCTTAAGATGTATAAGCAGAAGGCATGCTCTAAGGAGAAACCATTGTGGTACAGGAATAATGCACTTCCCTGTGTCTTTGGGGATGGTCAATATGTTGTTCATTGCAGGTTGCCATAGAGATGCAGTAATATTTTCTTAGCTGAGTGATGTGCACTGAATTATAATGCTTTCATAGGAGTGGCACAAGTTAATAAAATTCCTTATGGCTCAAAAAAATCATCCTTCAAATAGCATTTGAATTCAAGGGGTTTGTTTAATGTCCAGTTTC
Organism: Ammospiza nelsoni; assembly: GCF_027579445.1. Lineage (NCBI taxonomy): Eukaryota > Metazoa > Chordata > Aves > Passeriformes > Passerellidae > Ammospiza > Ammospiza nelsoni. Next base: position 129,919,981 of record NC_080633.1, read on the forward strand.
CCTCAGCCTGACTGGTGTGGTGAGAGAATAGCATAAATAAATCTATGCAGCTGTGTTTAAATGTTCTGCCACACATTTTGACTTCTTTTGTGAAGGATGCTATTGTACAAAGGTGCACTGGATTCATTATAATGGGGAGCAAAGGGAAAGGCGCAGTGAGAGCAGTGGAGAATACAAACCTATAACTTTCCAGAACAAGAGTGCTTGAGTTCCTTCCATGTGGCCTGACATTCCATATGGCCAACCACTTTCTAAAAGCCTGTGTGCAGTATTCAGTTATGGACATGAGTCTCAGCGCTCCTCACTATAAAATCACAGAATGGTTTGGGTCAAAAAGGACCTTAAAGAAAACCTAGTTGCAATCCCTCTGCCATGGGTAGGGACACTTTACCTAGCCCCTTTGCTGGGCCCCATCCAGCCTGGGTGTGAACCCTTCCAGGGATGGAGCATCCACAGCTTCTCTGAACAACCTGTTCCAGTGCCTTATCCCTTGGACAGTAAAGCATTACTCCCTAACATCTAATGTAAACCTGACCTCTCTCAGTTTAAAACCATTGTTCCTTCTCCTGCATCTGTCTGCCCATATGAAAACTCCCTCTCCCTCTTTTTTGTAAGCCCCTTTAGTTACTGGAAAGCCACAGTAAGGTCTCCCCAGAGTTTTCTCTTTTCCAGTCTAACCACCCCAGCTTTCTGAGCCTGTCTTCACAGGAGAGGTGCTCCAGCCCTCTGAGCATCCTTGTGGCCTTCCTCTGGACCTGATCCAACAGATCCACATATTTCTTGTGTTGAGGACCCTGGATCTGAATGCAACACTCCAGATCAGTCTTGTGACAGCTGACAATAGGTGGAAAATCACCTCCCTCAACCTGCTGACCATTCCTCTTTTCACAGAATCACAGAATAAACTGAGTTGGAAGGGATCCTCCAGTCCAACTCCTGGCCCTGCACAGCTCCATCCCATCCCCAGGAGTCACACCATGTGCCCAAGAGCATTGTCCAAATGCTTCTTGTATTCTGTCAGGCTGGTGCTGTGACCACTGTCCTGGGGAGCTGTTCCAGGGTCCAAACACCCTCTGGGTAAAGAACCTTTTTTGATATACAACCTAAACCCCTGACACAACTTCAGGCCATTCCTTGGGTCCTGTCACTGGGCACAGAAGAGCAGGGATCAGTGCCTGTCCCTCCTCTTCCCCTCACAAGGAAGTTGCAGGCTGTGACAGGCCCAGGTACAGAGCTCCAGCACGGCTGCAGTTGTCAAGCACTGTACCCTCGCCTCAACAAACAAGGGATGGAGGAAAGGCTTTGAGCTTGTCAGAGCCAGAGCTGTGGCTTAGATACATTTCTGGTGATAAATCTGAGTGAGGGGAAGGTGCAGAAAGCTCAGGCTGATGAAAGCACATCTCTGCAGGCTGGACTTTTTTTGTTTGATGGGGGAGATGTTTTGTTTGCTGAAATGAAGCCCACTGGCTGGACATTAAGAGGGTATAGATAGCCATTGTTGAGTTTATGACTTCCACATCCACTCACCCCTCATGGAAATGTTGCTTGCACAAGTTCTCTGGATTGTTTTGCACTACAGCCACCATGGTTACCTGTGCTGCAGCTGCCTGGGGCAGCAGGCCTTGAGCTAAACAGAATTAAATACTGACTTTTAATTTGCCAAGAGTAATTAGAAGAGATATGAAATTAATGTTTTAGATAATATTGAAGTCACTGCTAGAGCCGGAAATGCCAAAAAATTTCTTGGCAAGAAAAGTTTGTACATCACCAAGCCAATCTTTGCCCAGAAAACCCCCAGTCTGAGGCTGGCCCCTTTCCTGTGTTCTGCAGGGGTGAAGGATGCTGCAGGGAAGGGTGTGCTGAGGTTTCCTGCTGGGCTAATGGCTGCTGGGACCCCCTCATCATAGCCCATTACAGTGCCACTCGAGCACTTGTGTGTGTTGGGAAGATGAAACAGGAAAGCCTTATCAGTATGATTGCCTGGCAAAAGATTTTGAGAATATAGAAATTATAAGTGAGATTAAAATGAATGCAAGCTTTGAGATCCCTTATTTACTGAATGACTGGAAAATAATGGTGTGGCCAGCTGAAGGCAATTCCTTTTTGATGAAACAAGACCCTCTGCTTGCAGACAGGCCCAAGGGTCAGAACAGATCCCACTAGCTTAGTAGAAGGGGTCCAAAGAGTAGTTTTCAGGGTTTAAAATGTAACACAGTATGGTAATGTAATGATGCTTATAGGCTGTATGTAAATGCTATAGGATTTGCATCTTGTACTAGATTGGTTAGTGAGAATTAGAATATTCAACACAGAAGAAAGTTTATTGCATTGTAACAGGAACTTTGCCCCCTTGCCCTTCTTGCCCCTCTTAGCTCTTACTCTTAGCTCTTGCCTTTTAGCTCTTACTTTTCTGTGCTCTTACCCCTTTTACGCTCTTATGCTTTTATTCTCTCCCCCTCTCTCCCCCTCTCTTCTCTCGGGCCTGCTCCGAGCTGTGGCTGGCAGCTCCCAGCAGGCCCTGTCTCCAGCCCCTTTGCAATGAACCCCAAGTTCCACGACCTGGCTGCAGAGATCTCTCATCTCCGTCCGTCCCGACTGTCCTAGCCCCAATGCTCCTGCAGTGTGTAAGATTGGCAAGTCAGACACAGCCCAGTCACCCCGTGGGCAGGTTTGGGATTCCCTGAGTGTGGCTAATGAGAGCCTCTGCCACGGAGCACAGTGATCTGCATGCTGTGGGAGGACTGGGACTGTCCCACTCAGACCATGCCACAACCAGCTATTGCTGCAGCCTGGCCATGGGCTTTGGGTGCTTTGTCTTGTTCTTGTATACCTCTGTAAAGCCACCTGTGTTGTGTGCCAGGTGACAAGCAGAGGTGACAGTCACTGTGTTTGGTGGCATTTGTGTGAGACCAGATGTTATCCATGAGAGGGTTTCCTCCTTTCAGGATTCAACAGTGCAGGGTGCTAAGTTCTCATTCCCCTGAAACTGAGGTTAAGAGGCTCACAATATTTCAGGATAGTTTTTTGACCTGAATAAATGATTTAATAATTATTTTTTAACTATTTGATTTCATATTGAATGGCTACATCAGAACTGGATCATGTTGGCTCTGTACAATGGACAGGCCGTTCCATGCAGGTTAAAGACATCCCGGCCAGAGAGAAGAGAAAGTAAGTGTATTTTATGCAAGATCACAAAAATGTTTTAGGAATCTTATCCCCCTCTCTTGTGTGCCTACCTAGGGCTCCCTTCCCCAGATTGAAGTTTCTTTCTAATAGGTGAGCAGGCACACTCTGTGTCCTTACCTGAGGTTCAGAATATACATATATGACAGAAAGGAATTCTCTAGTCTTATATGCAATGAGAAGTCAGTGGAAAAGGTGGGGTTAGTTTTAATATCTATGAGTTCTTGGTCATGAGAGAATTATTTCAGTGTATTAGAACTGCTGACATTTGTTTAAGTGTTTACATACCAACTTAAAATTCTCCTGGTAGTTATTTCCAGAATCGTAAATGGTTAAAAGATGGAGTTTCGTCTAGAGCCCAGACTATAAGTGTAGATATGATGATAGGCTTCCTGTTTTTTAAAAAAGCCTTAATTTCTATCAGCTCATTTGACTTCCTTTACAAATAATACCAGCCCACTATTTTTTACATAGGGGATGAAATATTGTCAGTGACTGGACACCAGTGTTGCTTCATATCAGATTTCTGAGTTTGTTTACATTTTCTCTTGTGAAACCATCTGCTAGGAGGATGCTTGACCTTTTTTCTGGTAGTAACCTAGCTCAAAAGCATGGGGCTTCACAAATATGAAACCTCAAGGTGATAGTTAGTATGTCTTTGCTACAGGGAGTTAAATTTAAAAGGTTCCTAAAACTGAAGTATTTTAGGAATGCAAACTCAGGCTTATAAGCTCCACATGATCTAGCAATATGTTTTTCTCCTCTGCATAACTCAAAGCTGTACTTTCCCTCCCTGGAGCCTGTGAAAGATCCAGCAGCACATAAGCCAGCAAAAGGCATGCTGTTGCTGACCAGTTTTAATACAGAAAGAGGTCCCTGGTGAAGGACACCCCATGGGTGCATCATCCCCATGGATCAGTTTGAATTTTTCAAATGAGCCCCACTTTGGGACTCTTCTTTCACTGTTTTGACTGGCCTCACTGCCTCTGTGGGTATGGGAAGAGCTCAGGACCCCACAGTGGGTGCTGGAAGTCCAGAGCAGGTTTCTTCTCTGGGCTGTTTCATGGAGGATGGGTGTTGTAAAGGCACGCTGCAGCCTGGGGTCTGTGCCGGTGCTGGAGCCCATGGCCTGCCCCTGCCTGCCATGCAGGGAGCCCAGCAAGGTCTGTGCTGCAGGGAGCTCGCTGCAGGCTGCAGGCAGCACTGACAAGCTGAGCTCCAACTTTTTTAAGCTGACTTAGCAGCAACTGCTTCACTCTCCAGTGTACGTCAATAAAATCAGTCAAGGCTTGTATCTGACCTAAATCTGTGTGACTGCTGCAGAGCTCGTACCCGCCTGCCTCACACAGGGGCTTGCACTGCTGCAGCCAGCAGAGGGGTCCCAGATCAGCTGAGAAGCCCAAGAACTTGGCATTTGGGGTGCTGGTGGATAGGATACAAAAGGCTTACATCCTGGCATGGCTGAGACTTGGCACATGCTGCAGAGAGACACCTGACCTCCTGCTCTCCCCGGCTGTGTGCCCCTCCACAAACCCGTCCCTGTGACATCCCCAGGTTGCACACCTGAAGATGTCCATGCTGGCCCATGAGTGACTGTGCTATTCACATGCCCTCTGAACAGAGAGAAGCTGTGACACAAGCAGAGAAGAAGGAAAACACAATTCTTACCTCACTTGCTGTGCCTGTGTTGTGCTAAAGCAGAATGCAATATGGAGATTGTTTGCCCAAAGTGAAGATGTTTTGTTCCCTTGGCCTATCAGGGTCAGGTGTGTGTGTGTATCAGACTGTCACAGGACAGTGATGGGAGAATCAGAGATGAGTGCAGTGTGAGCAGTTGTGAGCAAGAGTGAGTGCAGGGCTGATTCAGTTCAGATACAATGTACACAGTATAGTACAATAAAGCAATTCTTTAGCCTTCTGATGATGGAGTCAGATGAATCATTCTCTCTCTCCTTTGTCAGAGCTGCCTTTGATTTACAATAAGTGACCATGCTGGGGAGGAGGGCACCTCTCCCACCTGAGGTTCCATCACTGCTGGGTAGGAGCCAGCTGAGCTGTGTTCAAGCCTGCTGGGAAAATCCAGATGAAGTAAAACAAGTCTGTCTCTTGCCAATGAGTTCAACGGGTAGAACAATGGCACAGGGAAGCAGAAAGCCTGGAGTTTACATTAAGAAGTCTTAATGGGACAAAAAACACTGCCAGCAGGTAAGACAGATAAGATCTTTGTAATTGCATATCTCCTTGTAGATTCGGTCCTAGGGCAAAACTGACAACTTCATATCAGTAATCTCTGTGGCTGCTTAGAAACACAACTAAACATTGGGTTGACCTGTGGGTTTGCATCCCAAACCAGAGAGTGACACAGCTGGAACTATGGTGGAGTGTTAACATTGCCTGACGCTTTCCACTAAAGCATCACCATTTCTCTTTCTTTTGACTTTGCCAGTTTTCAACTGTTGGGGCCAAAATTCTGCATACCAGGTGTTTGCCTCAGACTGAGAAAATCTAAAACATTTTAGCCAAAAAATGTGTTCCTTTTGTGAAGGGATGAGGTAAAGGGACAACTCAGGTGAGTTGCCCATCCAAGAAACCCTGGAAGGGTTTCCTCTGTGTGGCTCCCAGAACCTGACTCTGGGAGCCAGGTCTCCATCTCTGCCGTTCCACCACGTGTCAGGGAGCAGCTTTCTGCCTGTGACAGTACAAGGACTCAAATAAGACCCAAGTCTGTGCCCACACTTCCATCCCAGCGGCTGAAGCAGCTGAGATTTCCAAATTGTGATGGACATCTGCCTAATTTTGGGACTGCACAGTGATTGAGTATGTGCTGCCCTGGGCACCCCAGTGCCCTGAAACGAGGGAGGAGAAGCTGTTAGTCTCTTCCCTTCTCAGACACCATGCAGTGCCAGAAGGAGGGCACTGGTCTTGGAGGAGGTGCAGGAGATAGCAGGCAGTGGGCCAGCCCAGCGCATTGATTTTATTTCCAGGACTTGCAGAAAAATTGCTGCTCCTCATCCAGTCCTGCCCACCTGGAGTAGGACAATGAGCAATGAGCAGTTGTAGAGTACAGCACCTGGGGCTGTACTCTACAGAGGAGAAAACAGAAAGTACAGACAGGGCAACCCAAGTAGGTGCTCATTGGTTCTGCCCCACCAGCAGCACCCAGCCCATGTCCTGCTTAACTCCCCAATCACTGCCTTCCCTGTGCCCTGTGTGCTGGTGAGGTGGATAACTGCTTTCAGGGGCACAAAGGTGGCAGCTTTGAGCCTTCAGACACCAAAGAGCACCACAGGTAGTGATGCCAGCCTCCTTTGCTCCTCCTTCTGTGCCCCCATGTTTTGGACAGGCAGTCTGTGCCTTGCCTATGTACCCATCTGCAGTAATCCTGCTCAGGGTGGGCAACTTCCCAGAGCAATGTTGGGGATATGGGAGAGAGCTATTTCCTAATATAGATTAAAAATACCATCATCAAGTCAACTGGACAGTCTGCCAGCACAAAAGAGTTTGGCAATAAGCTTTTTCTTGTTCTTTCTGATTTTCTTTTCTGTTTCCCCGTGACTATATCTTGGCTGAAATCCTGCGTGGTGGGTTTTGGAGGACTTCAGTACTGTACCCAGCCAGAAACAAATGCAGATATGACTGTGGCAGTTATAGGCTATCATCAAGGGGTCAACCCAAATGCCTACCACCAGAAAGTGGCAATGATGCAGGTTGTTTCAGAGGATACTGAGAAGATGGGCACCAATGGAAAACCTACATCTTGTTTCTCTGTGTACACATACATACCTCTGCACGTGCTACTGAGTCCTACTGCATGTAAGAGAGCTGAATATTGCTTCTAGCCCAGCTGGGGAAAAAACCAGAAAGAGACATCATTAGAATGCCCAAGGGCCTGTTCGCCAGGCTGTGTGTGCTCTTGCCTTCCTTTGTTTCTTTTTGATCTCTCCTCATCTTCTTAGGCTATGCCGTCAGCCCAGCCTTGCTCATTCACGCATTCACAGTTTATCCAATTATTGCATTACTGGCAGTGAGGAGCTGCAATAGACTCTTTCCTACCCACTGCTAAGAGCAAATGGCAGGGGAAAGTGTGTGTGTGAATGTGTGTGTGTGTGAGTGTGTGTGTGAGTGTGTGTGTGTGTGTGTCTGTGTGTGTGTTTGAGTGTGTGTGCGTGTGTCTATGTGTGTGTGTGTGTGTGTCTGTGTGTCTGTGTGTCTGTGTGTGATAAAGCTGCATGGTAAATTACAGAATATGTTATGTAGCTAACAGTGGGCAGGAAAGGTCTCTTACTAGAAAGATTCTATTTAGGGAAAATAACTTGTATTAATTAAAACAAGTTCATTAGCAGTTTTTTGGGTTTTTTGGCTGAGTTCCTTACAATTTCTAATTTGTTTCTACTTCTGCAGAATGACCTTTGGTGCAGAAAACTTTCCTGATGCACCAATTATTTTCTAAGAGAATTTCTGGAGAATTACTGGTACAAGCCTGCCATTGCTCCTAATGCTGACCACACCTCAGAGCTGAGGCATCATCCCTTAAGTCCCACTCTAACACTCACCTGCCTCAACTCTCCCTCCCACTTGCTCTTTAGCATCATTGTGGATCCCCAGTTTTGGGTCCAAAACCTGCTAGGGGATGGTAAAAAATCAAGAAGCTCATCAATTGCTCAACTGTGCTTTGATAGACGTGCTGAAATCACTCTCCAAACACAATTTCTTTGCTATGTTTTGGCCATTGCTGGTGGGCTGGTGGGGTGTCATGCATCACTGGCTCTGGCATCTGAGTAGCAGCCTTTGCTTTGAATCAGTTTCTAAATTGTTTCACTCTGGGGCCTCGGGGAGCCTTTGTCACCCACGCTGTGCTATTAACAGTGTCTGCTGGGACTGGGGGAGGCTTCAGCCACCACCGCAGTCACATAACGACAACCAGAGCTGGGGAGGCACAAAATAACAAGCCCAGGGGCTCCAGCTCCTTCCCTGGCATTCTCTCCTGTCCTTCTGCCCCTGCTGCATCTCTGTCTGGTGGCCAAACCCTGCAGCTGAGGTGCCTTTGAGGTGCCCGGTGCCCTCTCCAGAGGTGCCTTTGAGGTGCCCAGTGCCCTCTCCAGAGCTAAACCTGCATCTTCTCTGGGCCCTGCCACTGCAGAAAATACAGCTTCTTTGAAACTGTCCGCAGAAACCTGTTCCCTCTGTGCCCACCACAGTGCTGCCTTACTGAGACTGACAAAATCCAGCTCCTCTAGAGCATTTTCCTCAGAGCTGGGACCTTTTCTGTGAGCAGCTGATGACTGCAAGAGCTAACACACACACACCTGGGGCTCCAGTGTCTTCCCCACTCAGGTCACAAGCTCTTTGCACTGCTTTCCTTTGACCTCAGAGACAATTTACCAGACTCACAGCTTGGGAAATTTGACCCTGAGCTGGCCAAAGTTGTGTGGCCAGAGAACTGGGATAGGTGCTCAGTGGTTTCTGCCACCAGTAGGATTGTGAGTGTTCCCGGAAACACATTAAAAACAAATGTTGGCTAGGTGAGATCCCCAGATCCTTAATATGTGTAAGAGACAAATCCTGGCAGGATTTTCCAGTGACCCTTTGTCAGATCTCTGACTGAGCACTCCTCTGCACTTGTGCTTGCCGAGGAAACACCTTTGGGCCAAGGTGGGGAGATGGAGTATTTGCTTGTCTGCAGTGTAGAGTTACTGTAACCTGTGGTAGGATGCGAGCAGGCAAAGGGGAAGATGACCTTTTGGTTTTGTTTGTTTTCCAGCTGCCTGCAGTATTTTTCATTTCCATCTTACAGTGTGCTCACTTCTATCTTACAGTCTGCTCACTTCTGTCTGAAAAGAAATTGAAAGCATATAATTGAGGAGCTGGTTGCTAGCAAGGTGAAGTCTTTATGCTTGTCACCTCAGAAGAAAAAACTCATCCTAAAACACTAAACCTGAAATACTCTGGAATAATTTATATTCTCAAAAAACCTCCCATATATTGTTATAGGATCAATTTTTTATGGTATAGTTAAAAATAATTCAGATGTTGGTCTGACTTGCGGGTGACACTGAGAATTTGCAGCTGTGGGAATTAAATCCCAGAGGCCAAAAATGATACTTTCAAAAAACCTCATCTGAAGCAGGAATGTATATAAGGAGGCCAGAATAAGGCTGAGATGAAAACCAGATTTCATGTCTGATGACATCTTTAGGCTTCTGTCCTTTCCAGGAGAGAAAACACCAGTGAGTGCAATAGCAACTTGTAGCTCTTTCCTGGCCATTTTAAAGTATTGCTGATCTCTGAAGCTCTTAAATGAGATTTATTACATCTACCAGAGTAATGTACCGTGGGTCTTCTGCTGAGGATTTCTGTGTCTGTGGAATATTTCTTCAGTTGCACCGTTATCAAATTATTAGAGAAAAAAATGCTACCCAGTCAAAAGCAAACATAAACTAGCTTAGCTATTGTAGAGAGAATTATTTGAAAAGATATAATTTATCTGTTAGGGACTGTTTTGTTTTGGGTGATTTAGCATGCACTGCATGTTTCCTGATTCAGCAGGAAGATCAGCATCAAGAACTCATTTTGGAAAACAGATCAGGTGAAAGCAATAGTCTTCATTTTTGAGCAGAAATGGCAAATATGGTACAGGTCAATCTGACCAAGTACTGGACATTCCTCTAAAAATAAGGACTTTTGCTAAGGTTTTATCTTGTCAGAACTTGGGATACACTGAGAAAACAATGTTGTTGCTTCAAGACTTGCCAAATAATTTTCAGACAAATGTTGAAATCCTCAAGGGCTCTGTTAAACTCTCATAATTTCCAACACTGAAATTGCATCTTGCAGAGGTGAAATTGCCTTCAATCTGATGAGCATCTGGCTTCCTTTGATCTAAAAATAGCCTGTGTGAGCCCCAGGCACCCATCACCACGTTGCTTCATCTCCTGAGGCAGGCGGATGCTGAAGGGAGAGAGGCACATCAGGGCTGGGGGAGAGGGGAGCCCCGTTCCAGCTGGCAGGCACAGAGCAGCACCCTGCAGCCCAGCCCTTCTGCCCTGCACAGGGAATCCCAGCTCCAGCTTCTGGGCACACCAGGAGCTGCTGTCAGAAGGAGTTTTGTGTGGTACTGCAGGATGCCAGCTGTGCGTCGTGAACAGTCACTCACCAAAGAGTCCTTGGGTCAGAACAGAAGGATGGAGCCCTCTGAAATGGTTCTCTGACATGAACAGAAGGGGCTGAGGGTGAGCTTTCTCCCTGCAAGGGTCCCTGAGCATCCCCTGGGAATGCCTGTGTCTCAGCCAGGCTGTGCACCCACAGCTCCAGGTGCCACAGAGGTGACTCTGTCCTCTTCTGGGCCCTGGGAATAGGAACAAGGGGGAGCTACAACAGGACATGAGAAATACTTCTCATGGATGCCTGGAGCCAGAGCAAGGGCTCCCACTGCATCCCAGCCCCATGCCTTTGGGAACCCTGCCTGTTCCAAGTGATGTACATAATGATCTCTGAGTGAGATGGCTTCTGGGCAAGGCTGGGTTTAACCCTGTGCTGAAATTTTGCTCCATTGCCTATTCTTTGCCAGCCAGAAAATACCAGAGAACTTTCTTAATGATTTCTTTGGTTATTCTACGTTTTGTAACAGATCAGTTTCAAACCAGATCACAAATCTGTGACTTCACATCAGCTGGATCACAAGTCCTGTATTTTTTTCCTGTAGGTAAAATACCCGTATTGATCTCCAGTATATGCAAGTATATGCAATTTCCTTGTTCTGGCAAGAAAATTTCCATGGTCATTGAGTTTTCCACTGGATGGTGCTTTTTCTAACCCATCTGAATTTGTTCTCATCCCTATTTAAGTTGTTGATGAAGATGGAATTTACATTAACCAATTTGCAGAGAACACCAGCCTGGCCGTGAGTCAGCATGTGGGTGCCAGGACATTTATTTCTGAGGCTGTCCTGCTGTGTGAGATTGGTGCTTGGGGCTGTATTTTCTAACATCTGTGGATGTTGTTTTCCTTGACACCTCCAGTAAGTGGACAAGAACACTGCTTGGACTTAGGGAGCCAAAATCTGTACAAACAAATTTTCCTCCAGCATTTCTGCAGAACAATTCTTCCTCTTCATGTCAGCTTTATTCAAAATTCTGGTAAGAGAGAACTTCACTATTGTTTCTTAGATTGCAGCTGCTAATGCCAAAACAAAATCTTTTACATAGATATATATATATAAATATGTGCTGTATTTGCTAATTTGGTCCATGGATGTTATGGCAGTAGCCCATTTTTGAGTATATACCCTTAGCTGAATGGCACATTACAGCACCCATGCTCTTTCCTCTATTTCATCCTTGTGAAGCCCTTAAAAGATTTTTCTTCAAACTTTTAGTAAATTAGGATGCCATTAATATTTTTTTCTGTAGTCAGGTGTGTCCTTTTTAACTTCTGCCAGTAATTCTGACAAGACACACTTACAAGCAGGTAAATTTGCTTCATGTATTTTCTGCTTTGCATTTCATCCCTGATAGATGCTTGACAGTTGCCTGTGTATGGAGTTTGGTCTCCTCTCTGCTTGGTCAAATATGAGGCTTGTACCTTGTCTCAGGCACATCTAAACAGCTGCTCTCAGAACCAGGAGTTTACCTGCTGAGAGGTTTAGATCAGTGCTCATAATTGTGGTGTGCTAAGGGCTCATTTTCAGTAATTCTTTTTCAATAACAACAATCGATTGTTTAAGATAAAACAAGATGCTGTTTTTCCAAGATGCTTGAAACAGATAAGCAGATATACATATATATATATATATACATCATACATATATATATATACATATCTATATTTGAGGCCTCCATGTTTTTTAAACACATTTATTGCAGTTGATGTTAATGAATCACCTTTACTGTTAAGCTTTGTCTTTTAAAAAGAGCAATCACGTCTTTAAGCATTAACTAAATGTGGAATATTTTGTCCCAAACAGTGATCATCACAAATTAAGTTTAAATAGAACCAGAGCTCTATAGCAGAAAATGTTCCACACCATCATTATATAATGCCATGTACTACCTCCTTTTGGCTTAGGACTCTAAAAGTGCAGAAAAGGCTGGGATCAGTGGTATTCCTGTGCCTGATGGTCCTGGCAGAGCCAAACTGGTGTCCTGTCACTGAGGCACCTACTCTGTAGCAGCTGTGAGGCAGTAGGTTTACAGGACCTGTTTGCACTTTGAATTAGAAAGCCACAACCTGCTCTGTCTCGTGTGAATAGCCATAGCAAGAGCAGGATCCTGCATGATCCACCAGCAGGCAAACCCTACTGAGCACTGAGTCTATGGACTGGCTTCTCATGAATATTATTAAACTGATTTGTTGTGTTTTCATGGAAATACAAGCCTTGACAGGAGAGATGTGAGACCCCTCATCACTTCTGGTTGACTTGTTGCAGTAGCAAAGAGCTGCAGCAGTTATCTTCAGGCCGAGATGATTGACTGGAAGTGATTTTTCACCAGGTGACATTTGCAATAATTACATGGTGCTTTATTTGCTTGGGAGGAAATAATCAGCACGACCTTCAAAAGGATCTGTGGAAAGCAGCTCTTGCAAAAACAATTATTTGAACCTCCTACTATGACAGCTCCTGGTACAGCTAGGAAATGGGAGGGGTGTACTGCATGTATGGGAGCTGCTGATGGCTGCCAAAAAGACAAGCAGAGCCAGGAGGGAGAAGTGGTAAACTCAAGGGAAATCAAATTTCCTTCTGAAATGCTGTGTCTTCTCAGCATCTGCTTCTCCCTGCCAGGCTGCAGGTAGTGGAAAAAAATCAAAGTGAGTGGCTGGAGAATCAGGTTTATTGCACAGGCTGGAGCAAGGCTGGTGATCTGACCCCCTGCTCCATCCTGTGGAAGAAAATGTTTTTGGTACTCACTTATTCCAGATTTTACAGCATCATGTGAGACAAGTAATTACCTTACATGCTTTCTGCCCTGAGGACAGGACTTTCTCCATGCTCCCTCATCCTGTGGCCCTGAAAAACAACCATGTTTGTACCATGGTGAAACTGGGCAGCTTTCTGGTGATGATCCTGTGGGGTCAGCATGCCCTGTCATGTCCTGGACACAGCCTGGTCACTTGGGGGCACCTCTCTGCTCCAGCCTGCAGGAAATGCTGGACCCAAGGGGTGTTTCCACTCCTCTTCCAAGCCAGTGGCAGCCCAGGTCTCACTTTTCTGAGCTCATCCCTCTGTTAAATAAGGTAATGCCATATAAAAATAGCAACCTATGGCTAACTGGTTTATCGAAACTCCCAAAAGAAACAGTTAGCAACAAAGTTATGCAATATAAATAACTTTTCTGACATCCCCACACCCACCTTCTTGGCTGTCAAACTGAGACCAGCCTGGAATATTTAAAGTGGGATTTAAAAAAAAAAAAATGAAAGTATACTGAATTACTTTTAATGAAAAACACAAGCCAGAGAGGCTAAACAACAACAAAAATCTGAAGAGACTTTAAACAAACAAATATATTAATAATTATTCTCAAGCCAAGAGAAAGTTGGAAAAATTACTCATTTTGGGTAATCCTGAAAAGGAAGCCAGTAAAACTTGCTGTCTCATCAGAGAAATCTAATTAACATTTTGTTTTAAAGGAGCTCGTTAGACATCTGTGACTAATGTGTTAGGGATGTGTGCATGGCATCAGGGCTTGTCACCCTCCCACTGCCCCAGGCAGTCCCTACCTCAGTTTCCCAGAAGAGGTGCCAGCATTCAGCCTGTGCTGGGGCAGTGGGTGGACAAGGGGCATTGCTTTGGCTTGCAGCTGCTTGAGAGAAAGCAGAGGGCTGCCTTGGGCCTCCCTGGGTCTTGCACATCCCATGGGAATCCCTGGAGCTGGTGAAGGGCTGTGCAGGGCACCAGGAGCTGCTGCTGGGTCACTGAGCCATGCCAGCACCTCACTTTACCAAACCCAGGTGTACCATGAAGTCACCAAAGCTAAGGGCAGCTGAGGGGCGGCAGGTTAGAGATTTGGATGATTTCCACAGCACCTATCCCTGTAGGCACCATCACCATCACTAGGGCTGCTGGCTGCAGACACAGAGCCACTTAGGGGAGGGAGTTTGGCCACATTTCTGGCTTCTCGCAGCACTGGGGCAAGGTCTTGCCCAGTGCTCTGTTTGCTCAGCTCTCTGGAGAGCACTGGCTATGTTTGCTTATGGGCTGCCTTGTGCAAAACCTGGCTGCATTCCAGCAGGAGTGCCCGAGCTCAGCCAAGATGTGCCCTCTCTGCTCCCGGGGAATTCCCCCCTTCTTTGGGACTGCTCCCACTTCATTGCACAGATCCTGAGGGCTAGAGGAGTTGCTTTTACCTGCCCTGCAGGTAATACAGAGCCCGTGCTGGTGCTCCCTGATGCCCAGCACCTTTGTTAGTAAGGGTGTTGCCCATCGCTTTCCAAGTTGCACACCCTTGTAAGGCAAAGGATGAGGTCTGTGAGTGTGCCAGTGCTGGGAGTTAAACGCCCTGCACCTTCTGAACTGGAGCCCAACCATCTGCTGCACAACTGTGGATTGGTCAGAAAACTGCTGGTGACTCAGTAGAGGAAGCAGAGGCATGGGCAGTCTATTTTTAGCTGTCAGTAAATGTACTAAAGTGGCTTACTGCTGAGTTGAAGAAGGGACAGACAATCCCTGCTTGCCCTATTTAGGGAATAAATGTGAAATACTTGCATCCATTTCTAAAGTCTAAATTATAGGTGCAGCTGGGGAGAGGTGTGCTTGGGAGGACAAATCTCTGGCCATCCCTCTGTGTGGCTCAGGACAAGCTTTGTTTCACAAGGCAGCAGCAATTTAAAAGGCAACCAGGACTTTTGCAAAAAGAAAAGGAGGAAGGCGGCAGTCATTTGGAAGTGTGCTGCAGTTACCTGACAGTGCTCAAGTCTGCTTAGCTCTTCCTGAAAACGATGTAAATAAATTATAGGCAGCAATGAGCCCAGGGGGAGTGTTAAGCTTTTCTCTTACAAAGGGGAGCAGTAAAAAAGAAAATTGTAAACCAACTATGTATGTCTTGAATCAAAGATAATAAACATATATAAAATAATCATAGAATCATAGAATATACTGAGTTGGAAGGGACCCACTGTCGACTATCACAGTGCAACTCCCAGCACTGCACAGCACCCCTCTGGGAATAACACCAAGTACATATATGTAAAAAAGTTTGTGTTCACTTTGTATCAGGATATGAGAAAATATTTGGGGAAACTAAGAGTTTGTATATTCACAGCCAACAAACACTTTTGGCTTACCCAGTGAAGAATTGCAGATACAGCAAACTTCAAAAGTATTGTAAGGTTGCAAGGAAGATGAGCTATTGGTGGATATAAAAGGACACATAGAGATGTTAGTAAATTTTAACAAATCCCATTTTTGCCTGAAATGTCTCCTGCTACCATAGACAGTAACTCCAGCTTTGATTGAAATGGAGAAGAAAGAAGTCACTTTTCTTTGTATGTGGCCGTGTCACAGTTCCTTCTCTGGTCTTTGTTTTCAAGGCTTCCACTCATCCTTTCAGAAGGGGTTAGAGTTGACATTCAAGGGACGGATGTTGGCAGGGATAAATTTGCCTAGAAAAATGCACTGGCCAGGGCTGTTGCTGGGATAAGATGCCATGAAGGAGTGACTGGATCAGTGTGGGAAATGAGCCAAATTGTAAGGATGGCAGAAAATATATCTCAGCAGGGCACCTGCATGAGGGTGTTTGGGGCTGGACCTTCAGGAGGGGTTTGCCTGATGGGAGCTGAGACATAAACTGGGGGAGACTCTTGCAATTTGATCTGCAGATGGTTGTTGCCATTACATCAGTTCTCTAAGAAGAGACTAGGAAAGCCTATTCCATCTCCATCTGTCAGTGGCAGTGGGAAAGGCTGCTCTGCCACAGGCACTGCTGCTCTTTAAAAGCTTCCACATGCTCCTTGGCTGAGCTGCACCGAGGCCGCTCTCCCTGCGGTGGCCGCGGTCGCAGAGCTGCGGGATGGGCTCACGGCAGCAGGAGGCAAAGCATCTGCACTGAAACAACTGCAGCATGGCAAAATGATTTCAAACGTGGGAAAAAGCAGCTGGGGGGGATGGAAAGAAGGGATGACCCCTAAAAGATAAAGGGAAGAGGATAAACAGCCTCTTGGGTTTTATTCATCATATTCTAAGCATTAGCAGTTACTGATGGAGGTCTAGGGGAATCTGTGCAGTGCAGATCAATGTTCTAGGGGGAGGGTTAATTAAAAAGATGCATTTTCTCTTTGGCAACATTATGTGCTGGAGCTGTAGGGATGGTCTGTTGCCTCTCCAGGACTATTCACACACAGTCACTTGCAAATCTTGCAGAGACTGTAGCTTTTCCCAGCAGGTACCTGTGACCTACCCCTGACAGTGTCCCCACAGAATTTGAACTGGGTGTTAAAGGGCTCTGCCTGTGCCTGACTCAACCATGTCCAACTCCACGCTGTGACCCTGGGAATACCACTGCTGATATTCATCTTGACATCTGCCTATTCCTCATCCTCACCTGCCTTCCTCCCATCACCTCTGTGGCTGGAGGAATAGGGCTTGCTTGTCTGCTTTGGCAGAGGAAGGCACAGGAGCACTTTGAGTTTTCCTCATTGTGTTATTGGAGTAAATGTTGGTGAGAAACCAAAGACTGAATGTTTAAAAGCATGGGAGGTATTAGAGCCACATGGGTTTGGTGGTTGAATCACCCAAAAATAGTCTCCTTAACTTGCTGGGCCAGGATAAAAGTCACATCTCTAGGAATACCACATAATAAAAAATCAATTTAAAAGTCAATACTCTTAAGTTTTCCCTGCAGAGAGTCTGTCTGGATTTGCATTTCCTCACAGCTGGTCTTTATGCACAAGATGTTCCTCATGCAGAGCTCCAGTTTCTGCTCACTCTGTGCTCCCAAAGCTCCAGCCCAAGGCTGGCAAGGCAAGGCTCTGGTGCTAAGGAATCTTGTGCTGCTGTGAAACATGACATTTATGAAGCACCAGTTCCCTCTTTTCAAAATCAGCCTTGGCAATTCTTTTCTCTCTGTGTCTGTAGAAGACACCATGCTGGATGTGAGCAGGCTCCTGGTACTCCTTTGCTGTAGCTGTCCCTCAGACATCGCTCCCTTCCCTCCTGTGCACTTGGGTCTGAAAGGGTACAGGGTTGCTCTGCAGCACACTCCAATTGCTTTTTGTAGGTGGCTGCCCAAAACAGGAGCACTTGAATGCTTGCATTTCTTGGAGGGTGATTTCAGTCCTCAGCTCTGGCCACCTACACTCTTTATTCCCTGTTGGATCTTGAATTAGAAAGGATTTTCTTGTCATTTTGCACTGGAAGAAACGGAGCATTGGTAAGAGCAGCGATTCTGGTCAGGGGAGATGAGGGAAATGATCACTCTTCTCCTTTTGCTGCTACTCCCCTGGCTTCCCTCCAGCTTCAGTCTGTGCAAAATCAGAGGGAGGACTGTGAAACACCACAGCATACAGTGGTGAAAACATCTTCCTCTCTAGAGCTTTGGCAATTTTGAATGGAAACCTTGGGTTATTCCAGGGCTGGACATGGCACAGGCCAGCCTTATCTCTGCTGATATTTCAGTTCCTGTCCTAGAACCCAGCAAGACCCTCAAACTTCACATTGCCCTGGGATCTCTCCTTAGGGGTATTTTTGACTTTGAATCACTCAGTCTCATGACTTGGCTCTTCTCTTGCACTTGACATGAAGGTGTAATATCTGGGTCTCTTGCGCTGGGACCTTTTCACTGATGTTTTCCTTTGGCTTTAGTTTTGTGCAGTTTTGTTTATCAAATCCTTCAGGAAGCTTCCTGCTACTGCAGGCAATAATTATTCTTATGTGTACAGACACTGCACTAGAAAAATTTCCGTTGCCTCTGAACATACCTGTTTAGTATTAAAATATGGACTTTGGCTATTTTTGGCAATTGCCTCATAATGGTCTTTGCTGCAGAGAAGTTTTCTGACCACTGATTTAGTAGTCAATGCAGCCTTCTCTCAGACCTGGATGTTCTGTTGCTTGTGGGTTTGTGTTTTACCATTGCCACATCTTCATCTTTAGACATTCATTTCCTTCTATAGCTCTGAAGAGCAACCCTTTATTTAATTATTTTTCTTCTGTTACGTGGGAAAACACTTCTTTGTTGATTCGACCACTTGCACTTTGAAACCTTATGCCTTGTTTTCATGGTTTTGTTATGTCTTGGCTGAGCCAGTGTAGCTCATCAGCTTTAATTGGAGAGAAAGCACAGGGTGTGTTTGCTTTTCCCTGAAAACCATTTTTTCTTCATAACAAATTTTAAAGGCCTATAAAATGAATTAATAGCCTGCCTGAGTGCAGCTGGTGCTGAGGGGAAGCACAGACTGCCCTGTCACAGAGCAGTAGGGAGTCCACCATCCTCTTCCCCCATTCTAAAGGCACCGTGTGTGTTTTGGGGCTAGAAATAATACTCTAGGAGTAACTCAGTGAGCAGCCAACCCTCTGCATGTCAGTGGGATTTCTGCTTGGAAAGAGAGGTAGAGTATCTCCAGGAGTGTGTGCAAGTTGCCTTTCCTCCAGCAGCCCCTTCACAGCTCCCATTGCAGGCCTGGGGGACCAGCAGGACTGTCTGGAGGGGAGCAGGAGCTCCCCTGTGGGGGCTGGTGGTGAGACAGTATGATTTCAGCTCTCCTGGGGGCTAAAGGAAAAGAATTTGCCTTTATTTTAGTTTGGTGTAGCTGGGCCTCTGGTGCTGCCAGTTCAGCCTGTGGTGTGCCCACACAGGCACCAATTGCTTATGAAAGTTTCACAGGAGGGGACAGTGGCCTCGTTCTGTGCCTTCCTCTTTCCTACACTGCTGCAGCCCCCCAAGGGCTCTGCTCAGGCTGGCTCTGCACTAGGCTGTGCACAGGGACAGCCCTGCATGGGCAGCCCTGCTGCACTGTGGGGCAGGAATAAGAGATGGTGGGGCAGGAGGGAAAAATGCCCACTGGGGAGGAAGATGGCATCTGCCTTGTTGCAGACATGGTGCCAATTTTTTGCCCTCTCTGATGTAGACACAAGGATTTCCTTCTGAAGGAGAGTTTAAAATGAGTTTTGGACTCCTGGTTTAATATACCATGGATGAGCACCTTGAGCAGCTGTGTTATTGCCTGCTCTGGGCTGAGTTCTCTTTTAAGCCGTGGTCCATCCCAAAGGACCACAACTCCTCCTTTCTTGCAGATGTGATTTCTTTCCTTAAGTGTTTCCATTCAGATATTACTGCTGCAGTGAGTGGAAAGGTCAGTGACTTTAATGCTTTCCTCTGGAACGCAGATGGAGGAATGCTCCAGCCCCTGCATACTTCCTTCCACCTTCTCTGTGTGAGAGATGCACAGTTTTCCCAGGCAGGTCTACAGTGGTCTCTTAGTGCCTCCTTAATGACTTATCCTGACTCCAAAATCTTTGTTATTTCCTTGAAGGCTTTGTGTTCTCAGGGACCTTCAGGACTTTTGACTATGAAGTTGTTCCAAAGTATTAATTTGCTGTGTTAAACATTAAAAAGAGCAAAGAAAAGGCTGCAGTTGACTCTCATTGTGTAGCTGACAGAAATAAAACCAAGCATGGGCTCATCTGGATCTCAAGAGATGTGTTCCTGGCTGGACAGCCCTGAAGGGTGATGCACTGGGTCTGCAGAGCAGTGCAAGTAAGGGTAGGGCTAGGGATCAAGGCAGGTGTAAGTACAACAGGAGGGGCAGAAAGCAAGCCCTACTTGGCTGTCTGCAGCTGCTGGGCCACCAGAGTGATGGCCCAGGTGCCACAGAACTGGATATGGATATGGATATGTACTTCAGGAGATCAGCTGAGAATTCCTGAGCTGTCCTCAGGTGCTCCTTATCACTCCACCTGAGTGTGTGATGGCCAGTGCCTTGTCTGCACCTCATCCTGCAAGGTGCTCATCACACCCTTCATCTCTGGCACTGTTGAAAGCCCCATGTGGTCTGAGTAAGAGCCACAATCAACACACCTCTGTGGAATCAGAGAGCAGCACCTGGCCATGCCCATGAGGCTTGAGCTGAAGCCAGGCTGTATGGGTGGAGGGTTTCCCCAGAGGTCTGGCAAACGCGGGGCCAGGCCATGGATTGATTACAGCTGTGTGTGAGGGGGGCTAAAAATAGCTCTGCAGCTTTCCAGAGGAATGTATTTGTTATGGAGTCACTGAAAGGCTGTAGTAAGAGATCCAGGAGCAGCCTGTGGGAGCAAGCCAAGAGACAGAGCTTCTTCTGGGCACAGCGCTCCCTGGAAAGGCAGGCTTGGGCTGCTGAGCAAGGAACCTGCTCCTGTTTGTTTGCCCTCTGTGCTCAGGGAAACAAGACTCTGTATGTCTCATACAATAAATAAACATTGCTGCACCAAGGATATGCATGACGTATCATCCCTTGTATTGTACTGGAAACAACCTGGCAAGACCCCACTTATTGGCTAATCCTCAGGCCAGATGGAGGTAAAAATACGTTTCAAATGTTAATTAACTACTTCATTACGTGTCTGATTTTCTGGTTTTAAACAAATAACTAAGAAAGCTTGTCAGAATTCAGGACATCCCTCTGGCTGTCCTGGATTGCCAAGGACCCTGCCAGGGGGCTCAGAGACCCTGGCACAGAGCCCAAGACACCTGTGACTTTGATTATGACCCATGGAAAAAGTTACCAATCTTATATGAGGATCTGCAAGACACAAAAGTATAAGTAGAATAATAATCAGTTTGTCACAGGGTGAAAAATAGATTTTTTGGAGTTTTTAGAATGGAGGTTCAGGGGGCAAGATGGAGGGATATGGGCATGTCCAGCCTTTCTCCTTCTTCTTCTTCTTGGCCTCCATCTTCTGCTTTGATGGTGGCACTTTTTGATTGGTTTAGAGTAGAAGCTCTCTGTCTAACATAGGTGATATGTATTGGAATAATTGTAAATACTGTACGCGTAGTTTTTAGTATAAAAAGATAACACCGCCCGGAGGCAGGCAGAGTGCCTGGACTGTCTCGCTGAGCGGACCTTGGCAGGACAGGAGAAAGGATTTTACAGATAAGAAACAATAAACAACCTCGAGACCAAGAAATGAAGAGCTTTGACTCCTTCTTCGACTACCAGGCTGGGAAAAGAGACTTTCTAATGCATCCCGGGGTCACTCTGACCAGCAAAAGTCCCGAGAAAAGCTTGGTTAGCAAATGTATTTACTGGTGCACCCTGGTTCACTGCTCAAACCCATGAGATCTCAGCCTTAACAGTGAAATTGTGAGCTTGGGTGTAAGAGCAGAGCTAATCACTAACTCGTAGGGAGCACAGAGCCAAAAATCTGCAAATGGACAAGGACCACGGCAGGGAACGTGGGCACATGTTCTGCCAATCTGCAAGAAAAAGAGGTTTCCACCTTTCAGATACACAGAGGTCCTACTTAACTGTTCATGCTGGTGATGCATTGGGATGAAAGGGGCTCCCATGAGTGTGGAAACAACGCACAGGTTCAGGTGAGTGTTTTCCCAAATAAGATCCTTAAACCACATTTCCAGCATACACACTAGGATGGGTGGGAAAGAAGCAGTGACATTCAGGCTGGTCAGGGCAGAAAATGTGTATGGCTTCAATGGAAAGGGTGGAAATGCCTTAAGAAAGAGCAAAACAGAGGCAAAGGTTATGACAAGGGAGAAAAAGGAGGTGGAACTGTGGGGAGGTCATGGAGGGCAGGCCAGGGGGTCCCAGTACAACACCATGGAGCAGCAGGGCTGTGAACAGAGTGCCAGAATAAACTCCGGTGAAGTGTGGACTTGACAGCACAGAGGAGCAGAGGCACTGGCCGTGTGTGCAGTGAAAGGCAGGTTAGTCCTGGTAGGAATGAGAGCTTGCTGAGACAGAGGGGAGTTGATTCAGATCTGTGGTTTACCCTGCATAAATCCCTGTAACTACACCAGCCTCACCAGCATGCATGAAAGAACTGTTTGGGCTTAGGAGGCATTTACTGGTGGACGAGTTGGCTTTTTATTTCAGGGATAAGTTTTTGGAGATGGTCGAGGAAAATAACTTTAGTTGCAAGCAGTAGCATTTGCCTGGATGTCTCTGAGAGACCAGAGCTCTTGCAGAGCATGGTTTTGCAGATAACCTCCTCTTCCGGCCACAGCCTGCTGTGGTTTGCCTGCAGGGTTACATATGTTCAGGAAATGACAGGGAGATTGATGTGTAGAGATAGATCTCACTGTGTTGACTGGATGCAGCAAGCATCAGGATGTCTGAAGGCTTTGTGCCTGCCTTTTGGGACTCTCTGCTAGAGGACACATTCTTCCTTTTGGTGCATCTTACACCCCAGAAGCTGGCACAGAAAGTCAAGGCAGAAAAACATCCATGCTGTAAACTGCATGTCCTTCCAGTGGCACCAGCCTAGAGCTGTTATTTAGTCTCACATCTGAGGGAACAGATTTGCCTACTGCAAGAAGACACATGGAGAAAAGGGTTTCTCATAGTTACAAGATGGTGTTCATCAGCTTCCAGACCTGCTGTAAGGAGGAGTCGATTTGTAAGACATGAGGAACAAAATGAGGTCATATTTTTCCAAAGAAGAGATGTTTTTCAAGTATTTTATGATCAAGTAAGTGCAGAAACACGATTGTTTCTTCTCAGGTTGAGCCTTGACTTCTATTTCCTGGAATAAGTGCGTGCATGGAGGTCTAAGTGCTCCAAACTAAATTACATAACCTTTTAGCCTATAAATCAACATTTTTGTGAGCACTGCATCAGATTTGTTCTGAGAAGAGCCTTTGAGCGGTCTCAGAGCTATACAAATATTTCAGAATCATTATTTTATTTTTTTATTTAAAAAATAAGAAAAATATAAAAAGAAAAAAAAACATTTGCTGCAACAAAATCAGTTGAATTTTGGGATGCCAGTGGGACATGATTCTCCCTTTCATGGCTTTTTCCAGCATCCTCCTACAGTGCAAACATAACTTTGGGTCTGATTGCTCCCAGAAGCCTTGTCAAGCACCCAGCATCACTGGGAGCATCCTCACACCCTCCATCCATCCATCCATCCATCCATCCATCCATCCATCCATCCATCCATCCATCAATCCATCCATCCTTTTCCTGTCCTTGAGCACCCAAGGAAAGGGACACATGAGTGACATAGCTGGGTGCACAGAGAAGCGAAGTAGTGCAAGATGTGACTTTAAGATATGGGTTAAGCAGACCCAGGGTGCTTAGCTCACACTGCATTTCCATGAGCAAGGGCACTTCCACCCTGAGAAACAGCCTGCTGGTCAGACTTCTGGCATGCTGGGCAGCAGACCTATATCTATCCTGGAAATAGTGGTGACAACAGGTTCAAAACACTAGGAACAGCATTTAGCAAGATTACTTAGGTGCATCAGTGACTAGATATGCCATGTTTTGGAAACATCTCAGCAAGACAAGTTTTGAGAAGGAATTTTCAGGCAAATATGATAGCTGCAGGTTATGTTTTCCTGGAGTGGCCTTCATCCCATTCCTTCTTCTAAGGAAGAAAAGTAGAAATGAAGATAAAAATAGAGGTTTTATGTTGGCCAAGCAGCCTTTAAAGGGCTGGAAGAAAAAACCCAAACAGCAGAAGTGTTGCTTAAAAAACCAATTTCATGACATTTCACAAAATCTGAATTGTTCCATTGCTGCCTTCAGTTACATAAAGGCCTTTTATATACCCAGGTCTGTTGATCTCTGATAAAATTGCACACAGGAGTCAGCTCATTAACTCTCACTCTGCACTGAGCATGTTTTGATGTGCAGATTGCTGACAGCACAAAAAATCCTTTCTGGCTGTGTACATAGGGATAATAGCAGTATTGATAATGGGTACCTGCTGCAGGCAAAACACAGGGGATCCCCCATCTCCTCAGCACTTCATCTCAGGAGTAATGACCAGGGAATGTGAACAGGGATTGTGGAGGTAAACCTAATACAGAGCTCCTGTAATTGAAAGCCCACTCAATATCTCAAGTCAGACCCTTGAAATAACCACTAACTTTTAAAAATTCCTGCCATTACTAGCTGGTTATTGATTAAAATAATGATTTTGTTTTCATAAAGGTTTTCAAGCTCTCTTGTGTACAGAAGACTTCTCAAACATTTAACAATTCCAGGCATGAACAGTTTATTTGAACATTTATCTTGCAACACTGGAGACTACAAACAAATAACTTTTGTGTTGATATAAGGAAGGCAGAGAGGAGAACTAACTCACCTGCTTCAGTCAACTAAACTGGGTGGAATTAAACAGCATAAGCAATAAGAAAGTTACATTTAATGGATCACTTTTTAACTAGAGGATGTTGGACATCAAAACTGGTATCTTTTAAAAGACAAATTGTTGGCAGCACACCTGAGTGCATGAATGATGGGCATGCAGCTTTGTGGCTGTGCTTTGATTTCCTTCTCTCTGCTCCAAAATCATGAAGGATCATTGAGAGATGTAAAATGGCTCCATTAGAGTTAAATGCTGATGTTCACTGAAAGAACAAAAATAGAAAGCAAACAACAAGCGCATTGCTATGATGCATTGGGTGCTTCATTGTCCTAGCTAGCGTCCTTCTCTCTCCCCAACTAGGAGAAGATGGTTTCAGGCCCATTTCAGGTGGGATCAGTTTGCCTCAGTAGATATAAACATGATGGGTTTGCAGTGGTGTGCAGCAATGTCTGTGCAGTTTTGGGGTGGCTGTTGCTAAGCTAGAGCTGCTGGGCCAGCAGAGATCATAGTCTCCCCTCCCCTGTCCTCTGCACTGCCCCAAGTCAAACGCCAGGAGTGTCCACACCATCACCCTGAGTGGGAGGCACACCTGCAGGGAGTGACTCTGGGATGGGAACACCCCATAGCAGGGAAGTGGTGATTGCACAGGGACCCCTGCAGTCCCCAGAAATCCCAGTCCTGCTGGTGGCACATCTCTCCAAGCACAGCACAGGGAGGGGCTGCTTGGCTGCTGCTGTGCCCTCGCTGTGCCCTGGCGCTTGCTCCAGGCTGGCACAGCCCTGCTGCAGCCATGGCAGCTTGTGGAGACAAACAGGGTCTGCATCTGTGCTGCCACATTCCCAACTCAATTGGTCCAAAAAACTTTGTCTCTATGAATGGCAGTCAAAATTAGACCTAAGGAAAGTTCAACTTTAATGTCAAGTGCCACTGTTTCATTATGTGGATTTTTCAGAGCTGCAGCCAGATCTGTCCAGTGCTGCTTAATTGCTTAATATGATAAATTATGTCTTTTGCCAACTGCTTGCCTAATTATGTATTTAATTCCTTGTAAACATGATCTCTGAGACGACGTAAGGGAGGCTGTGCAGTTTCCACAGCCAATCTGATGGGCTGGAGTACAGCAGCTATTTCTGCAGCTATATTTATCTTCCTCTCATCAATGTGACTGACATGGACCTCCAAGAAGTTATCTTTTATACCCCACTCTTCAAAATGAGGGCTCTCTTTGTCACTTCTCCAGGAAAGCTGTTTTTGAATCTATTATAAAAGGTTGTTTATCTCATCTCCCAAGGACTTGCATATTTTCACAAAATATCATTTGGCCTCTTGCCGTGTTTTCAGTCCACAGTGTCAGAGGCCAGGCCAGCTTCGGGCAAGAACTGGGAGGCTCCTCTCTGTCTGAACTCCTCCTGTATCACACCAAGACATACGATTTTTGGAGAATATTTTTGGTGGATTTTAGTCAGGGCCAAGGAATTCTGACAAACTGGAAAAATATTGTTTCTGAAGCCACTAAAAGTTGAATTTCGTGTCTGACCAAGTTTAAATTTTTACTCTGGAAATGGAGGAACAGGTTGCAGGTGTATTGCATGTGATGGTGCCAAGCACTCAGCAGCCCAGAAGGGCAGCAGCCCTCTGCCCTTGGGAGCTCACAACATGATGTCTGTTTGTACCCAGGGAGGTGTATAATGCTGTACTTTAAAATGATGATCATTAGAAATAACTATTTGGGACATTGCAGCTGAGGAGAAAAGGATCCAAGTCATCTGTATCAGCACTGTAAAATATAAATGTGTCTGTTTCATATATCAACTACTTAAAACAAAAGATGTTTAACTTCACAGGATTTAATATTGGTTTAGATTTTTTACTTCTGATAGTGCACAAGATGAACCATGCCTGGTTGAATTTTGAGAGCACAGTTCCCCTCTTGCAGATACACTGTACCTGGTTAAAAGAGAGCAGCTCAGAGAAACGAAGACCAGAGTTCCATTTGCAGAAATCTGTATACAAAATGTGACCAAAACTGCAGAAGCAGCTACCAGAGTCACACGTGACAGCTGAACAACCCTGCACACAATTAGGATAAAAGGGCAGTTCCCCCTGGGCAGCAACTGCATGATGGATGGCTGCAGCTCGCTGCACTGCAGCTGCACAAGAACTTCTGTATCTTTTTTATGCACATTCATTTCATGTGAATGGAGGCCACGCTTCCTGTGTTGAAAAGAACATTAAAATATATTTCCATCGAAATTCCAAAAGCTATTAGATTTATTCTTGCATTTCGTGAGTGATATTTATGTGCTTCCCAGCTTTTTTCTTCTTTCCTTCTTTTGTCCCTTTTTCTGTAGGAGCTGAATAATTCATCATAGAAGGAAGCACATGGATTTTCATTTTTTATTTTAGTAAAACAATACTTCAAAGAAAGTAGTGTCAGAGGTTTGCTCATTGTGACTCAGATTTATGGAAAAGGCACTGCAAAGTCTCTGGGATCTCAGCATGGATATATTTGTAGGTCTACTCTCAGTCTTAAGTTTTCTCAATATAAGCTTGAAAAAAGTTATCCTCAAATTTAAGAAATTCTGCCACTACAAAGTCTGTATAATTTGACCAACAAACATCATAAGATTATTTATTTTCATTGTCTGGTCACAGCAGAAATGTTTAAAATATTTTATTGGCTTTTTTGGGGGGGAGGGGGCATGTGTTAAATTCATGCTGAATAACTTAGTAAATTTCATCAAAATCAGCTGAGAATTCTTCAGCTGAGGAAACTGCATTTTTGTAGACTTTCTTAGCAATAAAACTGCCAATACAAGATTAAAAATCTTTATCTTTTTTATCTCGGTCACACTTATAAAGCAACCCGTGTTTGTAGAGAAGATCAGAAGTTCCAAAATTCTCAGTTTAGAAGGTTGAAGTTCAGTACTTCATATGGGACCAACCCCAAAAGCAAAATCTATAATCTTCAGAGAGAAGGCTTTGGTCAGCACTGGTTGACTTCAAAGTTCTCTCCACTGCCCGCTGTGATATTTAGCTCTTAAATCTGTCTGACACTTGAGGTTCCCAATAACCCACTGTACACATATAAGCCACTTGGAAAGTGTAAACACAGCAGGTCCTTACCAAAATGTAAATCTCGTGCTTCTAACAGGGCTAGCTGGAGTGAAAAGGTCTGGGGGAATGAGGAGTTGTGACACGCAGACACAGAAGGGACCTCTGCTGACCACACAGGCTGGGAAACACTGGTGGCAAAGCTTGCCAATTCAGATGAAGTAAATGGCAAATTGTCCAGAAAGACAGGGTGTTCATGGGTTAGTTTTGTTCATTCTGTGTCCCAAAACAAAGATGAAGAGTTTGGGTAGGAGATGCTATAGGCAGGAGGGTCTCAATCCAGCCTTTCCTTAGAGTTTTCCCTCCTATTCGTCCATGCCACAGAATAGTCCCGTTTTTAATACATTCAGGAATTAGATCACAGTCTTGGAGTCTTTTTTGTGTAGCTCTTCAAGACAAAGTGCCAGGCCCATGGAGAGGTCTGAAATGTCATCTCTCCAGCAGTAGAAATGATTCCTTCCACCTTTGCAGCCCATGAGCTATGGGATGTTAAGCACCAGGCACATTTCTGGTGGGGAGAGGCTCTCACACCGGCATCTCCAGGTTCTGCACAGCGTCTTGGCAAAGCTACACCTGACAGGGACGAGCTCAGAGCCTCCAGGGATAGCTCTGTTGGGGCTTGGGCTCTGCTGTTTCAGGTAAGTACAACACATAGGTACTCATTGCACATCATAGGTACCATCTCTTTTCTTGAGTATTTACCTTCTAAACCATACTATTTAAATACCTATTTTTTCTCCTAAAGGCTAGCAAATTCAGCTCACCTCCTGCCTCTTTGGGCATTACTGGCATTTGTCAGGCATCTGACACACTCAAGTGCATTGCTCTTCAAGGCACAGAGACTCAGCACTACACTGGGAGCTATTATTTAGGGCTCAATTAATCTTTTGTCCATGTTTTGCCTTCAGCAGCTCAGCAAAGCTCCTTGCAGTGCACGCTGTGCCGTGTGGTGGATTGTTGCAAGGACTGTGCTGCCCTTTGTCTAACACACCAGCTTGTCTCACTCTCTCCTGGATTATCTTCTGACCCAGCAGCTCTCATCCAGCCATAGCTGTCCCAGGATTCCTCAGAGCCAGCAGTGCGTATGGTGTTTATATGGGCTCAGAGGGGAACCCTCTGTTGTGAGTTCATGGGGGTTGACAGGGCCCTTTTTGTCCTCCTTATGCTTTGCATGTGAATTTTGTATTGTTTCCAGACAAAGTGAGACTCAGTTGTGTATGGTGTCTGGAGCCCAATACATTTTTTTCCTCTCTTTCTCTTGGAATTGCAATGTGAAAAATGGTTTGTGCTCCTTTGAGAAGAAGCTGAGCTGATTTATCTGACACCAGGGACGTTAGGTGGGCAGTGAATGGAGCCCCTTGTGCTTCCAGGGCACTGGAAGGTTTGGAGCAGGGCTGCAGCCTCCAGCCAAGGCCCAGCTGTGACCAACCTTGATTTTTCTCACCCAACAAACTCTCCAGCTACATCAGATAGTTTTTTAAATAGAAAACTGAAGGCTTTTGTGATGGTTCAGCATTTGAGTGAGGGCTCTTACCCCCTTAAGGAACAACTGAAGCACATTTTGAAGCAAATACACTTCACCAAAGTGCCCACAAATACTGCAGTGAGGGAATAGGCTTTAGAAAATCTAAATTTGGATTGTTAAACTTTGGTTTGGTGTAGCTCTTACTCTGAGACTTACCAAGAAATGAAGGCAATGTGGGCGGTGTTAAAAAAAATGTCTTTCAGTAACATTTAAAGACTTCTGAATTTTTCCTTTTAAAAGTAGATCATTCATTTTCTTTCAGGCTGGGGTGAAAGCTGGGTTACCCTGAGCCATGGGTGGCAGCTGGGCAAGTCTCCATGCCACTTGTCATCTGGCATCAGCAGTACACCTCAGTGCATTCCTTCTCAGGTGAGTGGAACTGGGGTTTGTGCTCACCTCTTGCATAAATAACAAATCATTAGATACTCAGTCTTTGTGACTCAGGCAACTTCTTGAGATGTTTGTAAGCTCATGCATCTTTTCTGATCAATTTTGTGTGAGTTTTATGCAACAGAAAGCAGAAATATTTTGATCTATCAAGTTGAGTGCTCTTCCTCATGCAGCATCCAGTTGTGTCTAAGCCAATTAACCCTTTTTTAAAATGCTGTCATCCTTCTTACATAAATAAATACCCAAGACACAATGAGGGATGCAGGGGGCAAAAAAATGGTGTGGATATTAATTTTGAAATTCTTAAGGGTGCCTTTGAGGTAGGAAACATGGAACTTCTGACTACCATTCTCTCTGTTCCCTTGCCTGGGGCTTGTTTCCCCCTACTTATGTGAACACAGAGCCTAAGCTATAGACTGAAAGCAGCAGAATGGGCCAGAGAAGTCAAAAATCTAGAAGAGAGAGTAATTTCTGGCTTGTAATGCCTGTGGGAAATCAGTATGGTGGGAATGTTAGTTCTTGCCCCCCCCCTGAATTCTCTAATTGCAAATGGCTCCATCCTTCACATCCTTTTTTCCCAGTTTGCTTGATAGGCAAAGAGCAGGTCCTGCTCCCCCAGAGGTTCTGGCACTCCCACCAAGTCAGCTTCTCCTGGGCTTTGCCTCCAGAAGGCAAATTCCCTCCAACCATTCCAGGAGGGAGGTGAGCAGGAGTGCTCAGAAAATGGGATTCCTGTCTGGGGTACCCAGGAGACAACACAAAGTATTGGGAACCTGTCCTGTGCTGAGGGTCACAGGGGATTTCCAATTTCCCTGAGGGCATGTGCATTCCCTATCCCACAACATACAGGAATAATTGAAAATACAGAATGTAATAAGACAGCCACCATGTGTGTGAAAGGGAACTGTAGGCTCCCAATCTTGGGGGTGAAGGTTCCCCAATCTCTCTGTGGTGGTGCTTGGTATCACCAGAAACCACCAGGACATCAGATCAAATGATGCATCTTGTGTCCAAAATGTAGTCAAAAAAGAGGGCAAGAGGCCACACAGAGGCTCCTGCAGGAGGAACACAGAGAGTAAGGACATTCTTGTGCTTGCAAGGGACCACCACCAAAAGCAGGTTCTCAGATGTGCTCTCACTTCAGGGAGGTGAGTTGGTAAAAGGCGGCTCTGCATGCCAAAGCTAAAGTTTGCTTCTGCCTTTGCACCTGACATGAATGGCTTCCCCCCTTCTAAGAAAAGCCAGCTCCTTTGAGAGATCCCATAAGCACGAGGAGTATTTACATTTTCCAGGTGACAGCCTTGCAACTGGATATAAGGTGGGAAAGAGCAAGGACTTGCCTTGCCTTGTCATCATGGGCTTCACACCAACACCTTTGACTCTTATGGATCTGGTAAGAGATCCATGGGATCTCCACTGCCTCTGACTTACCAGACTGGTCTTCTAGCAGTGACTTTCACCCACCCCGGGAGCCCCCTATGGAATGGACATCAGCCTGGTGGGATGAGATGTGCTCTGGGGGATGGAAGTGACCCCTTCTGCTTGGCTTCCCTTGGATGGCAGCACTAGGGAATGTGGGGAAGGCTGCAGCTTAAAACAAGCACAAGTTAATGCAGACATGCCTGTTCATCTCCCCATCCCAGCCAGCACCATCCCTGGTTATGGAACAAACCTGATTTTGCCCAGAGGAACCATTTCCAACCATGGACTGTCTCTGTGTTAAATAGACACAGTGAGCCCTGTGCAGTGCTCTGTGTGTCTGCTGTCACAGCTCTTTGGTTTCATGCTTAAATTAAGATAGCTGATGAATACTTAGACCCCTTTGATTTTTCTATTTCCCTGCTCTGTTTTCTCCTTTGTTCAAAGCTCTGTTAATTCTCTGTATCACCTGATCCCTTGAGCAACTTCTCATTTCATCTTGGGAAGGAAATTAATTTAGCAGTGTTTTTTAAATTCTTACCCTATGCCAAATAATGTGAACAATGTATGTGCTACCAAAGCCATTTGTAATTAGTGCATTATGCTGCTAAACAAAATCTTAGGGTTTTGATAACAGCAGGTAGTAAGGCTTTTGGCAGGTAGGAGGGCTTTTGTTGCTCATTTTTTTTTTGTGCTTCACTTCTTTGGTCATATGCTTTTTATCTCTGCTGTTGTCTGACTGGTTGATAGTTTCTGTTTCTAAAGAAGAAAATCACTCTGGATCCACGATAAACAAAGGCCTCAGATAAGTGAATTTCAGTGGGTAATTATGTCACATTAGCAGTAACAAAAATGAAATCCAAAAATCCTTACAGTCATTTAAATGATGTAGTGGCTGGGTGAGTGAATATCTGAGCCTCAAAGTGTGCCTCTGTTTTGCTAAGAAGTGCTTGAATTCTGTTTGATTATTTTAAATGTTCTGATTTATTTCTCATAAGCTCATAACAGTGTGCCAGTCATCTTAAAGACATTTACCAGTTAATTTTTGTGTTCTCTCTCTCTCTCAGTCTGGATTCTGGCATCAAAACACATTTGTGTAGGCAGTTTGAGTCTCCTCTGCAGCCAGCCATTATCCAGGAAATGCTCTGAGAAGCCTTTCCTGAAAAATCAAAAAGCATTTATACTTCCAAAATGGCCTATTCAGTTCCTAGAATAACTATTTTAGGTACATGCTCCATTAGCCCAGTTATGCTCATTAACTACACTAAGACTAATAAGCTTCAGCTAATAAGATGATAAGTTTGAGCCTCAGGATCATGTCTAGTATTGAAGAAAATATGAATATTTATAAGGAAGAAGCTCTTTTAAAAAGAAAAAAACAAAACAAAAAAAAAAAAAAAAAGGCAAAAAAGCAAATGCTAAAAAAAAAAAAAGGCAGCTAACCATGTACCTGAGGTAAAATGGTGACCTAAATGGCCATGTTTTTGCCCTGAATCTTTTGCTTTGTGTTTCTTTTTAATTCCTAACAACAACAGACAAGGATGATGCTAAATGCAGGGCTGTACACAGTTTCCAAAGGGCCCTGTGGTATCACAGGTCAGGCTCCTGCCCCTCTGCTTTACCTGCACCAGGGAGATGCTTTGTCTGATGAAGAGCACAGCACTGCCAGCCCCTTCTGAGGCCAGTTGTGTATTGCTAAAAACATTTGTCTAGCTGCACAGGCAACCTGCATCTCATGCTGCCCTTTGAAGTAGCATGTGTTAAATTGGTTGTGAAAGGCTGAGCAGGGACAAGGCAGAGTTTTAGAAAGTTGAGGACCAGCTGGGCACATTTCCCCTTTCTCCCCTTTGACATCTGGTAGGAGTTTTTTGTTCCCTGCTGAGATATGCTGCCTGGTTAATAAACTCAGGTGCAGGGCAGCAGCTTGCCTGATGAGACTGAGTAATTATGTTTCACTTTCCCTGACTGGAATTTTGATTGCCACAGACACGATTAATAGGATTTTCTGACCATTGCTTAAAGAAAGCTTTAACTCCTAGGAAATAATTTAGTATGTGGGAACTGTAAGCAGGCTTTAAACCTTCAGCAAAGAGGAGGGATAGTGAGAGACTGAGAGAGCAGTATTGTGAGAGGAGCTCTGACATTTTATAATTGTCTTGGAGAATAAGCTGATGGGAAAGAACACAAACAGCCCAGCGACAAACTGGACACAGCACACTGTATCAGGTGGAGCTGCAAGGCATGGATATTGTTCAGGGGACTGGGAAGTAATATCAGATCTGTGATATCTTGGAAAAGTAATACCATCCTTCCTTTTGGAGAGTTTGGGGAAGAGTTAACAAGAGCCAGATGTTCATTTATCAAATAACTTTATTACAACAACCAAATACAGTTGAATAAACCATAGCTGAGTGTTGGTATACCAAGCATGAAGAAATTGCGCTGTGTCCTCAGAAAGCATTTTTTAAAAATAAGCACTTCATCTTGTTCATGTTTGAAATATCTAGCACTCAGTTTTGAACTGGCAGAGTGGGAAGAAGCAGGACTCAAGAGCAGAAGTTCTGGGAACCATGGTTTCCATTTACAGCTGTGCAGCTCTCCCATGCATGACGTGCTCCATGTGGGGAAATCTGTCTTAACCCACACAGCTCCAGTGGCACTGGGGCTATCCAAGCCTGGGTTTTGGGAATGTAGGGCCTTGCAAACCTGATTTTGGTAACCAGGAAAGGGCTAACTTTGGCAGGAGCCTCCCCTGTACTGGAGATGCCCATGGAAACCCAGGCAGCCTGAATCATTGGAGGTCTCCTGGAGGGAGCCAGCTGGGGCACAGGAGGAGCTCTGCCTGGTTGGGTTCTGGCTGAGACCTCCTGCCCGTCTCAGGGCATGTGCCACACTCCCACCACCCTCCCTCCACTAAGTGTGCCTCAGTGCCTCTGCAGTTATGCTCACAACACCCTCTCTCAAATGGTGTCTGCTCCCTATCTCTTGGCCAGGCAGGTGAGGAGCTCCGGATCAGTGCAGTCAGTGCCCTCCTTTCCTGTGCTTGGCAGGGGAAATTGCTCTTTAATGACACAGGGGAAAATCCAGGAGTTGCATTTCAGGAGCTTTAATTCCTTTATCTCCTTCTCTTTCACTATATATTTGGACGATTCTTTATCAGGAGACATGGTTTTAGACAGGCTTCTTGCTTGTACTTAATTATCTTGGGGATTCTGCATTCCTCCACTCAGACCATTTGTTCCTTTACTCTTTTTTAAAGGGGAATCTTTCCACCAGCTTCAGTGAGACCTCACATCATGTCCACCCCTTCCCACCCACCACATTCCACTCTTGCATCCAAGCCTGCTTTCCCCACAGTGGTCCTTTCTCCTCAACCTGCCTCTCCTCCCCACACCCCTCTGACTCCCAGACTTCCTCTTCAGCCAGACCATCTCCTTTATGGTCCCCACCTCCATCCATTTTCCTGCATCCCTCTGCCCAGAGGTTCCAGGATCCCCTTCCATCCCCTGCTACCAATGTCTCACTGCCCCTGCTGCCCCTCCCTCTGTCTGGCACTCATTGACCAGCCCTGGCCTGGCTCCTCCTCAGCTGCAGCAGGACAGGTCCATCCTCCAGGAGCTTTCTGGTCAGGGAAAAGACATGGCAAAGGGACTCCTAGCTCCCATTTTCAGGGCTTGATTCCAAAGAGCTCAGCTGTTCCTGAAGTGCCTGGTTTTCTCTGTACTTGCGGAAATGCTCCCAGAGAGGTCACCAGCATCTTCACCAGGATGGGACAGGAAGCAGACAGGAGCAGGCATCCACCCAGCTGGGACAGGCTCCCAGAAAAGCTTTAGCTGTTGAGACCTTGCAGCTTTTCCTAAGAATGTGCAAGTGTCGTTTTTCAGGCAGCCTGGATTTGGGGCTCTGCATAGGTGGGACACAGCCCAGAGTTTGTGGGGCTGGCAGCTCCAGATGGGTTACATCTCCAGCAGAAGGGCAGGAGGGGTAATAGTCTGATGGGAGAAAATATTTGAACGTTTAATGCTGGAAAACAGTTTTGTCTTTTACTTGTTTATATCAAAACAGCAAGAATAGCTTGGGTTTATTTTCCCCCCAAAAAACCCCAAATTCAGCCTGTAATATCTGGAAAGGCAATCTGTAGCCCAAATGGACAAGTGCTGGCATTCTTCTAAACATCTCACTGTGTCACCTCACAATGAGAATTCTGGGCAGGGTTAACATCAAATGTACTCCAGCAATCTTTCAGAGGGATTTGGTGTCACCTCTCCAGCCTAACTGGGGGCCTTCAGGAGAAGTCTCAGGAATATGTCTAAATAGCTGGAAATATGCTGTGACACTCAGTTAATTCTTAAAAATGTACATAATTGTGCAATCATGGTGAAGGCTGATAAAATGTACAATTACTTAGAAAAGAGAAATCTATTGTGAATATTCAAGCTGAGTCAGGCACATGAGACGATACGAGAGGGTTTCCTACTCAATAATAGCATTCTTCTCCCAACTTCAGCTATCCAATATCAGTTATGGAGGCTCCATGATGCCTCCAAAGACATTTGACTGAATTTCCTGTGCCAGATAAAACATTGCTGATAAAATATTGAACTATGTGTGAGAGCATTTTAAAAATGTCTCTGTAAGACCAGAAACAAAATACTTCAGTAAACAAAAGTATTTTCTTTACCATTGGACAGGATGGAGGCAGCTGGCAGGGATATGTATGGGTGTGGCAGGGGCGGTGCATGTGACTGGGGAAACTGGAACTGTTACAAAAAGGTTTTAAAATTCTGAAATTAAAACTTGGTTACATTTCTGCAGCCTGTATGACCTCCTCCTGCTTGTCACTGTCCTGTCCCAGTTGGTGGCCTTGTCATCCTAATTAGAGGAGTTCTGGAAATGTAGAACTCCTTTGAAATGTAGCAAGTATTCAGAAAGCAATCACAGGCATCACCACTCCAAAGACACAGTGCAACACCCCTGCAGTACTTGGTTATTATGAAGAAATTGGCCACTATTTGGTATTAATATAAGTCTTAAAGACCTTTTTGTGTGTCCTGTAAAATTACCAAAATGCCAAAGTGAGGGACAAATAGATTAAAATGTGGCTGAACAATTCTATGGGATGGTCAGATGTACTAAAATACTCTCAGCTAAAATGCCTGTCAGTTTGAATTCTGCTGAATGACACTTTGTAATTATTTTTGTCTATCATTCTTTGCCCCTTGTGCTATAATTTGATATTTTTCTGGAACAATTATGCAAACCTCACGATAAATAGGAGTTGTAATATATTAGTATGAGAGCACCTAGGAAAACACTCTGCAGCTTGTCTAGGTTTGAAGGATAACCCTTGTAATACAGGTTTTGAGGGGAGTTTTATGAATTTCTGCTGACTAGGTTAATTATTTTGTATCACATGCTACTCCACTTTTCTGAGCAGCTTTGGTGGGAATACAGCAAACTGATCTTGGCTCTTCACATGTGGGACTGAAGTGTTTAAGGTGATGCTCTGAATGACTTGTGCTTGCTACACCAGGCATTCCAGGTTTTTCAGCTTAGTGAGTTGGGAGAAGAGCACACCACAGCTCTCCAGAGTGTGCCCATCAGTCTGTCACAGCTCTCCAGAGTGTGCCCATCAGTCTGTCACAACTATCCAGCGTGTGCCCATCAGTCTGTGCCTGGTGTGGGCACAACCAGAGGGCTGTGCACTCGGCATGTCAGCACACAGATAAGCTATTGAAGCCACAACAAAAGAGGTTTGTGCTCCAAATGTACTCATGCTCTTTGCTTTTAGTGCATTTTATCTGGTTTCTTTGAAACTCAAATAGTCCCAGAGCTACATGGAAGGGAGACAGGCTTGTTCATCTTCCAGGGAACCATGTGAATGGTTGTGTATAGGAGAACAGCTGATACAGAGTGAAGCAATCATACTTTTTTTCGCAGGCTTGAAAGTAGGTGGTTCCTGCTACGAATACCAGATGTGTCACCAAGTGTTTCTGTGTAAAACCAGCCATCAGTCCTGAGGCCATATCACCACTTTCTCTTGTCAAACAGAGTTACATCTGTTAGGTCTGCCTGGCTTTATCCTGCAGTGTCTGAATTTGGAAGACAGAAGGTGTAGAAATCTCACCTGCAAAGAGATTTCTGTCTTGCTCTGGGCCTGTGTACGCTTCTAGCCATCCTCCCAAAACCTTTCCCTATGAAGCTCTCCAGATGGGCCTGCTGAGGTTCCTTTATTGACTCTCCTGTGCTCCCTTGCCTGCCCTTGGTGAGAAGAACCATCCACACCAACCTGTGTGAAGCTTACATGTAAATGGAGGAATGCAGTGTGCTGTCTTGCAGGTACTACTAGAGAACATGTGGGGCTAGAACCAACCCAGCCCCTAAGTCTCAGTAAGTCAGTTATTGGTAAATCAGAGTATGTTATTAAGGTTATTTTCATTAGCCAGTGAGAATATGGGATAGGGGTTGGAAAGTGACAAAAAATGCCTCCTTTCATTTGTGGTGCATGGGGACAGTTGCCTTGCAATCCCAAGAAATAATGCATACAGTCTGTATCACATTTTGTGAATCAAAAATGTGGCCAGAGCCTAGACTAGAAAGAAATGCATCTCAATGGGAAGTGAAGAGAGTGCAGAAGACTTATTTTCTGCAGACTCAGCTCTTGTCACTCCTCTGATTCTACTGTAGGTTTTTCCCGACATCAGAATTTTCTGAATTGGCTGTACCATTAGATTCAACTCCCATTCCCTTTTGTTCTTATGGAGGTGGAACAGAGCCTTCATTTCTTTGGAAAAGGAATTTCCTGCTGATGATTACATAACACCAACATTGGCTTCTTGAGCTTCTCTCTTCCTGCTACTCACAGGTCCATCTGTGGTATTTAGAGGAGTTTCCCTGGAAATTACAGAAATGGTTGTGTCCTTGCTCCTGACATGTGACTGATGCAGACTGGCTTCCTTGGCATGGTGCATTTGGGTACTCAGGGTTGGGTGAGTCTGGCTGCTATCTGCCAGGGGCAGTCTGCTTTTGAAGGTGGCCTTTTCCTTCTGTGGTTGGTGGAGATACAGTGACTCCAGAAACCAGTGCTCAGTGATATCTCTTGTATGAATTTGACCCCAGGAAGTTTTTTCCACAGCTGATATGTACAAAGCTGCATTTCTGTTTCAAATCTACTTGCTCTAATAGTAGCAGTATCTCTACTCTTGCCATCAACACAAGTTCAGGATGCCTAAACCAGAGATTTTGGTCTTCCCATTAAACTGCATCTTCCTCAGATATTGGACATACATCTTCACCTTGTACTTTCACCTGAGGATGGGCAGCATCCTCAGGTTGAATGTCTCTAAAGGTCCTCATATGCAGGCAATACCCACATCTTGCAGATTATTTCAGTGCAATTTTTCCTAATTTCTGTCTGACTATTCTCCACCCTAATAGTCTTATCCAGATTTTCAATTGTTGCAAGGTTTTTGCCCTACCAATATATCCATCCAGATCCTGCTAAGATTATTTTCCTAGCATGCTGTTTTGAACATGCCAGCTCTCTCTATCCAGCCTACCATCAGCTTCCCTCCTCTCCTACAGTGCTATTCCATTCCTTTCCCTGGCATCATCTCTCTCATGCTGTCAAAACATCTATGCCTGCCCCAGCAGGATTGCCTCCCACCCTTTCTCCCACCACCACTCGCTGGTTCCGTTTTGTTATGAGCACTTACGTGTTGTTTGTGCTGGAAGAAGCTCCTCACAGTCATCCAAAACGCTTCTTTCTCAGCCCTGAAAACTTTCTGAGCAATCTGTTTTGTTCTGACACCTGTAACCAGCTTAGGAGAGGAAGGCGGTTGGGATATGGACAGAAGTGAGCATTGCCTGTTGTATTGACCAACACTTTTGGGCTGCTTACTTGAATTTATCTTTTTTTCTACATTTAAGGGCAGATGTTAGAGCACATGTGATGCCTAATGGCTAAGGTCCACATGAACTGGCTTTTTGTGCCAATAGATCACTTAAAACAATGCTTAATCCCCTTAGGCACTGTGCTAATACCAATGAGGACAGCAGATAGCTCTCCAAACACACCCCTTCCCTGACACATTTTGTGAGCTGCCCATTGCTTCCCTGCAGCCCTCAGCCACAGGCTGGCCTTTCCCCTGCTTTGTGAGGCAGCATCCTTGGGCTCAGAAAGGCTTCACTTGGGGTTTTGGCTGCTCAGCAGTGCAGATGTACTGGCTCAGCAGAGATGCAGAAGGCAGTGTGAAAGAGAGGTGTGCATGTCATGCTGCAAGGCAGCTGCCCTTCTCCTCCTCTGCTGGCACCAGCACAACGTGTCCTGCTCCTGTGTCACCCACTGGGGCAGTGGGAGTGCAGCCCCCAAGCAGGACAGCCCCCTCCCAGCTCCCTTGCTCATCCATAGCTTCCCCAGCCTGGCATAAAGGGGGGATATAGCAGTGCTGGGAATTGTTAAAGGCACACATAGAACCACTGAGGTCAGAAAAGAACTCTATGGTCATCAAGTTCAGCCATTAACCTCACACCACCATGTCACCATGTATCCCCACAAGCTACATCCATGAGCCTTTTGAGCACTTGCAGGGATGATGATCTCACAGTTTAAAATTGGTTAGAAGACCTTTGTGTTTTATGAAACAAAGACTAAAATACTTTGGCTGTGTAAATAAAAAAAATCATGACTAGATTAAAAAAAAATTCTCATTTTCTTTTAAAAATTCATCCTTCTGAAACTTAATGTTTGTTTATACTGATAGTATGAATTAAAAATGGCCAAGTGTTGAATTCTTAAATAAAGTGCCTCTAAGAACATTACTCTAAACCTTCATTGCAAAACATTTTAAATACTTCAGTTGTTTGTGTCTGCATAGTTTGCAGTATATTATCACATCTGGGTCATCTCCTGGCTGTCACAAGCCTACGGAAAGCACCAGCCAATGTCACTCTGTACTAGTGCTCTGCAGGTCCATGTGAACCCCTGCACAGAGCTATGCAGAGCAGCCCAGTCTGTGTCTCACAGTAACTGTTCTAAGCCACCTCTTTCCCCATGGTGTAAGCAGTCCCTATTTTCAGCACTGCTGGGGAAGGTGACACCCTTGGGACAAAGCAGCATGCCTGGCTCCTCTGAGTCATCATGGTCATGGCTCCCATGGCTGAGTGGTGTCTGAAGCCACAGCTCTGCCAACATGAGACTTCAGAGCTGCCTGAGCACCCAGCTCAGACATTGGGTCCTCCTGGTGTCCTGCAGTGCTCTTTAATGCTGTGTGAGAAAGATGAAATCAATTAGCAAGGGGCGCACTAATTACATAAATGGCTTCATTATCTTGCTTAGACCCACCCACAAGCACAACTGGAGTGCCTGGCAGTGCAGTGGGGCAGGTCCAGATCAGATGGCAGGGAAAGGGTGTAAGGGCTGACCTTCACACTAGGAGTGTCCCAAGCCTCTGCTCCGTGAATGAGTTTGTATCAGATGTAAAGTCAGAGTTGTGTTGGGGGCATCTCTGGGAGGACAGACTGAGCTGATCTGGCTTGTCAGTTTGAAAATGTGGTGACAGGGGAGTGTACGGTGCCTCATGAGCCTCTGGTGAACAACTCCTGCTTTGGTAATGTTTAAACAACAAAGAACATCAAATATCTGATCATTTAGATACTAAATGATCAGATATTTGATACTGAATTTGGGGTTGCTATGGGATCTCATGCCTTGAATTTTCCCTCCTGTTTTCATCCTGCAGGCTGGACTGAATGACTTAAGTGGGGATTTCTCCTTTTACCTTCAAAAATATAACCCAGAAACACAAGTGAAGTCTTTTTTTTAGGGAATATTTCTGAAGATGGTGAAGCTTGATAAAACAAGAGAGGATATATGGCCTGTGTTGGAATATCAGTATATTTTTGATATGCATACAGAGAAATTTTTGTTCTCTTAGAGCAGAGGAGTCTCCATTGCTGTGGTGGCCTACCTGCTTTCTACTACTTCAAGAAATCAGATACACCGTAGGTTTTGATGGGTTTGTCTTGTAATGGACACTTGTTTCTGGAATGAATCTCTCTTCCAGTTTAAAGGTAGTAGAAGTTGGTCCTGAGTTTTTGGGCCTCCCTTAGCAGTAACAGATGCATGAACGTTGAATATGTTGCTATATAAATTTCAGCCTCATATTGGTGCTTCTTGGCAATTGATATACAAAGGACAGAGAACACAGCCTAATACCAATGTAAAAATTGCTTTATTTAGCTTAAGTTTCTCTTTTTGAGCACATTTTATTTTTGACATTACATTGGTTATTTTCAAATATAGGCTGTAGTGAAATGCAGCCAGGGGAGAGAGAAATGAGCACACACATTTGGCTTTCCTGCCCCTGTTCCATGCTGATACTGCTGGGAGTGAGGGACCTGTCCTGCTGCTCCTCTGGTTTCTGTCCCACACACTGCTCCCCTTCCCCAAAACGAGGAGCAGATCTTGGAGCTGCATTTTACACCTGCCCTGTGCTGGGCCCATTGCTCCCATTGCACACACATTTGAAGGAGGTTGCAATGCAGTGTGAGTGCTGGGGGGCTAGGAGAAGGAATGTGTGGCGCAGGGGTGATATTTTGGCACAAAACCCAGTGAATCATGCAGTGAGAAGTACTGTTCCTCCCACCCAGACACTGGTGGGTCCCACCCTACTTCCCACAGGGTTTGGCTGGGTGCTGGTGTGACCCCGAATGACTCCACAGGCGGCAGCAGCCTTGGGCTTTGACTTCAATGATACCAACCTTTGCTCTTCCTTGGGACAGACCAGCCATTTGTGCATTCTCCTTCTTTCTCTTGCCCTCCCACCCCAGCAGCTTGTCTCATCTCCTGGCCAGCAGCTGCAGCCATTTTCATGCACACATACCTTTCATTCCCGCACACCTTCAGCCCCATCAGTGGCACGGGGGCGCAGAGGGAGGGAGCACATTATCCCTCTCCAGGGCAGGACCTGCCTCTCAGCAAGGTGGAGGCAAGGCTTACAGGAGTCCAGGAGGAAGTGCAATCCAGTAATGAGGGAAGGAAACACTTGTGTGGGTTTCTTCAGCACAGGACACAGCTTCAGTTGGAGCATCAGAACACATTTCCTCTACCTTGTTTGTCCATAAGCTGGTGCTGGGCATTTTCTTGGGAAATGAGCTTTCAGCCTTTCCATCCAGCTGGCATTTTAACACCAGGGATGGATTGAAGTTTTGCCTGGGGAGGTGTCAGACTTCTGCCTGTGTCCCTGCTTCAGGTGAGCAGAGCTACTGCATTGGGTGGGCAGCACAAGCCTGATGGGCAGAATGCTGGGCTTCAATACTTGCTCTGGTACAGGTACCACAGGGACCTGAAACTGAGTTTCCTTCAGCCTCACAACAGTTTGGCCATGCAATATCATAGCCTGCTCCTCTTGCTCATTTTTTTCTTTCCATGATGGGAGTGCTGTGCAGGTTCATAAACCAGCTCACCATGACAGCAGCTCCTGCAGGCTGTGGTCCCTGGTCTGGCTCAGGGGTGGCAGGCAGCACTGCCCTGGGGCACCCTGAGCTGTGGCTGCTGAGTCTGTCAGACGTGTGTGGGAGGCCTGGGAGAACCAAAATTTGCTGGGAGAATCAGAAGGGGAGGACTCCTCTTATTATGAGCCGTGTCAAGCGATGACAGCCGCACCTCAGACGTCCACCCACAGCACTTCCCCCTCCTCTGGACCAGCTGCTC
Organism: Ammospiza nelsoni; assembly: GCF_027579445.1. Classification (NCBI taxonomy): domain Eukaryota; kingdom Metazoa; phylum Chordata; class Aves; order Passeriformes; family Passerellidae; genus Ammospiza; species Ammospiza nelsoni. The sequence goes on from NC_080633.1 coordinate 129,962,575, forward strand.
AGCTTGGCTCCATGGAGAAATGCTCAGCCAGAACCTCATCATCCATACCTGACTCCTCGGTGTAAAATTAAACCACCCTGTTGTAAAAGTAAGGAGGAAGGCACAGCTGGTCCTCAGCTTGGGAGTGATGGGGGAAAAGGGCTCCTCATGACCAGAACTGAAGGGTTCAAAGGCAGATGGAGTCGTGGCTTTTCTGGACATCCATCACACAAAGTCATTGCTGAGCTCTTTGTCTCTTCCCTGCCCTGATTTTAACTCAATTCTTTTTGTTTTTCTGCCTCTCCTACATTTAAATTTATGTTCAGCCTTACACTTACCTCTAGGAATTCCTCAGCATTTGGGATGACATCCAGGATAGCTCTTTTTGTTTGCAAATTGATTTAGTCACCTCTCAAGATCTTAGCATAGGGGCTGTGTGTTAGCTGGCAATGTTACATGCATTCTGCTGGGGAGTTGGAGATAGAGGAGAAGTTGGGAGTATTTCATGAGCTCTCCTTACAGGAAGCCTGGGGGAACCATCATGGCTATAAACTCTAGTGAGAGTTCCCCAGTGGCCCACTAGCAAAGATTTTTTTTAAAAAACAATTCATAATTAAGCTTTCCTTGAGCTCCCCTTGTAATGGTGCTGGTGCTTCTAATGCTATATGCAGGGAATTAATATTTCTTAAAAACTCAGTTCTGCATGACATCCTGCTCATCTCCTGGAAATCTCTGGGGTGCAGGATATGGCAATCCAGGGGCATGAGATAATACAGCCATTTGCAACCATGACTGGCAGATGGAAGGAGCCTGATCCTAACCTGATCCCACACAGCACCCCAGAATGTGAACTCATGAGCTGTACCTTGCTGCTGAGCTCCATGAAGACATGGGGGCAGCAGAAGTCCCTTCCTCCATTCACCTGTCCCTTGTACTAAACCTGCTCAGCAGCCTGTTTAAATACTAATCATTAGCACTGAGCCTCTCATTTGCCATGGTATGTGCCATGCTCTGGAGGATCACAGATCTCACGCATGAACAGGGTGGGTTTGGGGTTCTCCTGCTGCAAAAGTCAATGTGTGGTTTGTAACTGTTCTCCTTCCAGTGGCTCTGCTGCTCTCCTGGCTCCTGGAGCAAATGGTGTTTTCACCCCTGAGAAGGGCTTAGCAACCCCACCTGCACTTAATGAGTGAGCTTTTATAATCTATTAGGTATTTGGGGGATTTTAGAGTATTTCATTTGTGTGAGGTAAATCTGTGCAAAAAGGAAGAGCTTCACCTTCCAAGTTCAGGCTGCCCTGTGTGATTTTGTTTGCAGGTAGGAGGTGCCATTTGTTCAGCTCCTTGGAGCAGGAAGGAGGAACCTGCTGAGCACCAGCCTCAGGCTTAGCTTCTGCTGAGGGGTAGGCAGGGAAAAGCTGTCCCTCTGACAGCCCTCTCTTTAAACCTCCCTCCAAGGAGAAACTCCTGTGGAGAGAAAGGCTTACTTAGCTCCTGGTGAGTTACAGCAAAGACTTAAGAGACTTTAAAATGATCCCTGCCACTGTCTGGCTGCCTCATCTGAACAGGAGGTAGATTTTCCTAATTGCTATTAACAGTTTGTCACTTGGCATGGGAAGCCTATCTGTGGGTTCAAATCTGTGTGTACAGTCTGGATCTTGACCTGACTGCTTAGAGCTCTGTCATTTTAATAATATTTTTTTAATGTCATTATTGGGTTATTTTATTCTATGCTTTGCTATGCTATTCTAGGTGTTATGGCTGGTTGTGATTTTGCAACCTGGGCAGCACTGCCAGCCCTGGATGGAGGGCAAGATAGACATCCTGTCTAACACAGTGCAGGTGCCTGACACCTCTGCTGGAGAGCTTCAAGGCAGCAGAGGCATTTTCCTGGTAATGCAAGGCCAGAGGACAATGGCTTTATTTTAACACTATGAGTGCCCAGTTGCAGGAGCTGTTCAGTGGAAGGTGTGTGATCAAGCACGAAGGTGAAGGTGGTGGTAGGTGGATACCAGCCTGCTGGTGGCTGCTGCTAAGGAGAGGTGACCCCTGCACATGCTGAGGATTCCCATCAGCTGGCGAGTACCTGGTCTGCCTCACCCCAATCTTAGCTTGACCTGGTTCAAATAAATCCTCTGCCAGGGATTGTCTTCACTGCCAACTTTAAATAGCAACATCTTCATTAACTTAAGCCTTCTCTCAAGCTTTGTGGCTGCTCTCTCTCTGAGCCTTTTCTACCCCTATCTCCAACTGACGGACCAATCCTTATTATGCCTGGTCCTAAAGGCTCCAGGCTTAGGGGGATAGCTTAAAGCTGGTGTGTGGTCCATGGGCAGCAGAAATTTGCCCTGGGAAAATATCTCCAACAGTCCTCACAGAGGACCTGACCTTCCCTTCCCTTCCCTTCCCTTCCCTTCCCTTCCCTTCCCTTCCCTTCCCTTCCCTTCCCTTCCCTTCCCTTCCCTTCCCTTCCCTTCCCTTCCCTTCCCTTCCCTTCCCTTCCCTTCCTTCCTCTCTCTTGTGGGAGGCTCCACTGCCTGAGACAGAAAGATGCAATCAGGGCTTTCCATGTGGAGCCATGGATCACCCTGATCATCTCCACCTGACCTCTGAGGAGGATCACAAAACCACCCACCCACCAAGAGAAGCCTGGATGGCTTCCAGTGGAAGAGAAGGATGAACCCTACAGCTCCCTATAAACTCTGAAAGGGAAGCCAGATTTCAGCACAGCGACAATTCATATCCCCTCAGAGATCTGAGCTGTAGTGTTTGTATCTGTGCTAAACTGCCAAATAACCTCTCAAATACTGACTGGGGTGTACAGACACACCTGCTGAGATGGGTAAGTGCTGTAGAGATGTAGAAATGGAATAATTTCAATCCCTCTTTGCCAGAGTGAAGCAACCCAACAAAAACTCCCATTCATGTCTTTGATAAAACCTTTTCTACTTTTTGTAATCAATATGGCTCAGATCTCTTTTGTGTAACACAAGGCTCTAATTCAGCTGAGTAAAAAGTGTAATGTAATTTTGAGAATCTATAAAAACTCTAACTGTGATGTATTTAAAAACATCTATTCTGACTAAGTAGGAAGCAGAAAAATTGCTTATATGACCATTAGGGATGGAGTTTACTATTCCAGAGCAAACCCCAGTAATTATATCTCCCACACACTGTCAAATTCAGTGCCTTCCAACAGTGTGGACACATGTTCCTTAACCCTTTACTCTGCTGAAATAGCCAGTCAAGGCACGATCTGATTCTTCCCATTCTTCTCCAAATGCATTCACATCCAGCACTGCTCAGTAAGCTAACTTGACCTGGTACAAAATCTACAAAGATTTTTGGTATTATTGAAAAGCTCAGTTTCAAGAATGGAGAGCATTTCACTCCTAAAACATAGCAAATCAGTCAGGAGAAAATGGAAGTGGCTCTGGGCAATCTTGTTTTCTCAGGGTAAGTTACTTTAAAATAAGGAGAGAGAAGTGTTTATAGACTCCCTGCCATCACCACTGGCTCCATGACAGGCTCTTGGTCCTCTGAAACACCAGCCAACGATTCAGTCTCTTTCCAAGGACTCTTCAGAAAGGTTGGAGGGCAGGGAATACTGCAGTTGTGGGCAACCCTCTGGAGCTGGTTGCAGCTGGATCTGCTTCTCCCACCCATTTCTTTCCACATACTGCATGCAAGACAGCAGCAGCACCCTGTGAATCTGCAAATCCTGGAGAAAACCAACCCAGCTTAGGGTATTCCCAGACATTGCTACAACCACTGGGTTTTGCAAACAAAAAGAGATTCAGGTCCCCAGCTGAATCCAAGCTGCAGTTTGTCTTGCACTCAACCATGAGCTGCTGTCAGGGAGCAGGTGCCACCACCAGCACTGCAGGGACGGGCCACAGAAGAGGCTGGAGCCTTCATCTTCTTCATCATTTAATTCTCATTCCTTTGTAGTTGTTCACACATCCCAGGATGTCTGCTGACAAAGACAGGCTGCCAAACAGCTGCTGTGTCCCCAAACAGCAGCTCAGGGCTTGGGCTGGACCTTCCTGCAGCTCCATGGGCCACAGCATCCCAGCCAGTGGGCAGTGACACCTCCCTGTACAGCTCCTTGTGAGAGCTTTCCTAAGTGGGTATAATTAATGGCTGGAGAATGACATTTAAATGAGTGTTTGATACTTTCTCCTAGAATTAGGACAGAATTACACTACTTTGCATGTTGATTAATTCTTTTAGCCTGCAACTGACTTCGGGTTTGAATAAGCAGTGTAGTTCATGATTTCTGCTACCAAAACTCTAAAAGCAGGATGTTTTTCAGCTATTATTTTGCTTTTCACTTTTAATTTCCATGGTGCATTTGTCATCATTCAAGAACATACAATGCAGTGCCAGCTCTATCATTAAAGTGCCAGCTCAATAGAATAGTGTCAGAACAATGATGACATCTTGCTTGCATGAATTTCAGCTTTTCTGATAAAACTAAAAAATTATGAGCCTTCTGGGTAATTTTTTCTGACCCTGCATGTTGCTCTCTGCCCTACAGACCATCTTGTTTAGCCCATGAAATTCTATTTATGGATTCCCCCACCATGGGGATGCTCAGCCCCGAGCCTGCTGCTGGTACATTTGGTGCTCACAGTTTTAAGGCTGTTTATGCAAAACAGAAGCTTGCAGCAACCATAATAAAAACATCACAATGCTACAGTGAAGGACTTCAAGGTGGAGCTCATGCTCTCTGCAGGCTCCCATGGTATGCTCTGGAGTACCTGCACCTGGCAGTCACTGTCTGTCAGACGAGCAGGGTAGAGACAAAAGCAAAGACAAATTAATTAGGGACAAAGAAGACCCGCTTTCTGCCCACTGACTCAAGGTTCTTATCTAGAAATGGCCTCTTTCACTTGTCCCAAATTCTGGTTCATGAAATGCTTCTCCTTTCTGCCCCATGACACGCACACTATTCTTCATTAGGTTACCCACCAGTAAATCCCAAAAAGAGGAAATATTTTCTTCATTTGGAAAGTGTAATTAAATGGCCTTGATGTAAAGCCACATTTCCATATGGCTTTTTTGTGCTTTTATCCAGGCATGCCACTAAGCCTTTACCTGTCAGGGAAGAACAAGGGAAGCATGTGTATTTTTCTTCTGGATGCTTCCCAGTAAACAACAATGGGCACTCAGGTGTGGAACTCTGCCTGTTCAAACTGTTATTGGTGACTATTACAGAATGATCCTGTTTTGGGATGTCATAGTTGGTATTTCAGTTCCAGTTAAAATGCCACTGCTCTGGAGGCCCATACAGTCCCTCTGCCCCTCTGTGCTGCTGTCAGGAGCACCTCGTCAGTGTCATTAGGGAGATGAGACATCTCCTGGTTTTCCCATGTGTCACAGACAGAGATGCTCCAACTGTAGGCTTCCACAACTGGTGAGAGTGACCAACTTCCCTGTTTGCCCAGACAGGTATATCAAAGGTAGAATCATAGAGTGGTTCGGATTGAAAGGGAGAAACCATCTAATTCCAACCCGCTTCCATGGGCAGGAACATCTTCCACTAGACTTGGCTGGTCAAAGCTTCATCCAAAGAGCTTTGAACACTTTCAGGACTGGAGTATGCACAGCTTCTCTGGGCAACCTGTTCCAGCACCTCACCACTCTCATAGTGAAGAATTTTGTACTAATATCCCATGTAAACCTATCCTTTTTCAGTTTAAGCCCATTAGCCCAATGGAAGTACTTGGGATGAAGGAAATCTTAGCAATACTTTCCTTGTTTACAAGGGAAGGCAGAGTTAGGCCATCAGTAAAACAAAGCTTCCCTGCTGGAGCGCTTGTCCTAGAGATCAGCCATACAGGGCTGCAAGGCATCAATCCATATACAAATTGGAGAGCACAGTTCCCACACTCCATTCCCCACTGCCAAGCCTGGAAGACACTGGACAACCCAGAAAATCTTTGGCTTTGAAGAAAAACTTGCAAACAGCAAGGAAGAGACCTAGCTGTTTTGCAAACCAAACCCTGTAATGTGGAAACAAGTGAGACACTGGCCAGCAGCAGTTTCAGAGCAGGAAATCAAGGAGCTGGAGAGCAGAGGCACATGTGATCCTGCAGGTCCAGTGTGGGCTGTGGGAGAGGTGGAGGGGGATGAACATGACAAAAAGTTGAGGTAGTCTGGGGATGATGAATCAGTAAAAAAAGGTGCTGCTTTGGGGTGTTGAACAGAAATAGAAAAGTGAAGAACAATGTCAAAACAGGGGCCATGCGAAACTGTCTCCTCAAAAAGTGCTGTGAACACAGGGCATGCCCTGACAAAACAGAATGGATCTCTTCTGCTTGGGAAGTGTCAGCAGACTTGCTGTGGCACAGCAGTTTTTCTGGTTAAATGCTCAGTGTGGACATCAAGTTCACACCAGTGCTGCCATGGTGGTAAAAGTCAAACTCCTCTTGCTGGGCTGCAAATCACCTGGCAGAGCCAAACCCCAAACTGTGCCTACTGCCCCTGCAGTTTTTTGGATGTAGTGAGCAAGAAAGAAGCTCAAGCAGTTTTATCCAGAAGCTCACACTGACATTTTTATCCCATTACAGTCACGCACACACTCAAAGAGCCCAAACATGAGGCCAAAGGGCACCACAAGAATTCAAACACTTTCAGTCCCTTCTGCAACTGCCTGCTCTTGTTACATCTCACTGTTATTCCTCACTGAGAATTCAACCCATAAATTCAGACACAAAAGTTGTTTCTTCCCTCTCCTCCTTGATTAAGCTGCATGGCCAGATTAAGCCTGAGTCTGAATAAGGTAATTTCCATGGGTGAGTATCAGCCTTTCCTAAGGAGCAACGGGAAGCTGCTGGGCTGTGTTCAGCCTATTTGCTGAGCTCTGAATTTACAGAATTGTTTATCAGATTTCTCAATATTTACACTCTGTTCCCATCTCAGTAAACAGATGACATATGATATGATATTACTGTTCAAAAACCCCAAGGAAATGAAAAGCAGAAACTCTTTGCAGCAGAAACCCACAAATGAAAAAGATGTTGAAATTAGCTTCCTTCCAGTGCCTTTTTCTTTGTCCATTATTTATAGATAATGTGCAGTTCATATGTATGTAGAGCATGAGCACTGCTAGGAGATAGGCATTGCTTGCTGGGCTCAGATTCTCTGTATTTTTAACTCACACAGTGACAACTTCCAGATGCTTCAGGAGAAAGATTTCTGTAAGGAATGATAGTATTGAGGCTGGCCCCTAAATCAAATTCTTCTTTACTGAAAAACTTGGTATGTGACAGAGGATGAGGAACACTGCATTTTTGAATCTCAGTTGATTGGAGAATGAGAAAATATCCCTTTATTTAAGTGTTTATATCAGTGCCTGGCCCTATCTGAATCCTGCATGGCTCTGGCTCCATGATCCCTGGGCACTGAATTACCCAGGTGAATGTCTTTTGATGAATGTGTTTGAGATTTTTCTTTTTTTACTAGAGTATGGTACTGGCCATGCCTTTCACTTTGCTTTGTATTGTTTTTGCAGTATTTCTGTTTGTCTCTGTTGGCAGGCAGTGACCGACAGCACTTTGTGATGCCATTGCACATGAGCTGTGCATTGGCCTGCCCACCTTCTGCACAGGAAAGGCCTTTGGTAGCAGCCCCAGACAAAACCTCCCCCTTCAGGGAATTTTGGCTACACTTTAAAAGCAAGGAGGAAAGTTCATGAAATACAGGAGAATTTCCAAATTTGTGCTGCATCCTGGTTTTAACTGCAGTCCCTGCAATGCTGCTGAGTGTGAGTGGCAGCCCAAGCCTTGTCCCAGGATGCAAATGCTGCCAGTGCCCCAGGGGGGTCTGTGAGCCACACAGGATAATGCTGGTGAGCACAGCTCCAGAAGAGCAAGGCACTGAGAAAGCAAACAAGTCCCTGGCTGGGATAGGACCATGGCATATGGCTTTTGCCTCAGAAGGAGAAAATCCCTCTTACTTTATTGAAGGAATGCTGTTGTTACTTCTGTACAGCACTTCTCTGTTTTTAATTAAATTGAATAATTTTACATAATGAATCAAGAAGTGCACCTGCAGTAAGCAGTGTAGATTTGGCAAAATGTTGATTTTAATTATGCTAAGTTTATTCAACCGTGTTAATGCCAATAACTCCATCTGGCTGGAGCAGCAAGCATGGTTAACATTTATTTCCAGGTATACAAAGCTTTGGTTTGTGTAGACTGCAAAGAGATGAGCCATTGAAGGGAATTTGATCGCAATGTTTTATTTAACAAACTAATCTTAAGCTTCAAGAACATACTAATTTGCAAATAACATTATATGAACTTCATCTACATCAGAGTTATGGGGGGCACTCCCTGCATATAAATTACCTTAATATGGCACCAGTTTTGGCAATGATTTCAAGTCAGTAATCTATACCTCAAATAGTTAAACAAATGAGGGGATTTTAAAGACTTTTATTGAATATTAATGTGATATTTTGTTATAATACAGACTACTTACTAAAGTGTGACAATTTTCTTTTGTGTTTCTTGGTTGATATTAATTCAGTTTTTGTTAAGAACAGAAGTTTTCTTCTTTTCTAGTGCAGAGAGGAAGGCAAACCACCAAAAGACAAGCATATTTCAGAGGTTTCAAAGCTGTCAATACAAACTCATTCATTCTGCATTTGGACTTTGAAGAATGTGAATAGCAAAGACGGCCCTATCTGAAAGGGCTGTGTGCTACTTTTTAAGGGAAAAAGCCAATGTACAACCTCATTAACTTGAGTTACTGTTGTTAAATAGCCAGGAGATATGGAAAGAAGCAGCAAGTTGGCAGGCCCTTGTGGTTCATGTGCCAAATGAGTATGGAATTGAAGAAGTTGCCATGAAAAGGAAACTTCTTGCATAGTGATTTACAGTGCAAGTGCCTCAGCATAAACCAGAAATACTTTAGGGGTTAGAAAATACTGAGATTTAATATGTATTTTTGTGATGATTAAATAAATTCTTCCTTTTTAATAGCATCTCCTGTAAAAGCTGCTTTTTAAAGAGTCAGTCCATTAGATACTCAGCAGATACAAGACATGAAGAGCTCAGCTTCCTAAAAGCTACTGCAGCTGTAGTCCCTAGTCCTGATGTCTGTGGCTAATCTCACAAGTATTCACACAGACTATGCCTGAGATGTAAGATTTACAATAGAAACTATAATGGAAAACAGTCTCTTCTTCAGCCTCAGGTTTGCCAAAAAAATACAAATAGTTACAGTGCTTCATTCTCAGCTGATTTTGTGGAAAAATGAAAACCCAGACACTCCTGCTCTTCAGGTTCAGCTGATTTCACCACATAGTTTCTGCCCTTTCATTAGAGAACCCCAATGTACAAGAAGCAAGAGCTGAATTGCTTATCATATTTGGGATATAGCTGCAAGCAGAGATATTCCCTCTGGTGACCAGGCTCTCCTGGGCAAGGAAGGCATTGCTCAGACATGTGCAGGACAGGACTGCTTTGTTCCAAAGAACTCAGCAGACCTGGGAAATGTAAAATACAAGGTGACTGCTAAGAAAGGGAAAACAAAGGGATGTGTACATTGTGTTGCCACTGCTGGGCTGGGCTCAGCTCCACTGCTGAAATTATATCCCTAACAGATGTCACCATGGAGGGAAATGGTGGAAAAATAATTAGTGTTAATGGCAGCTCAGTAAATTAAACTTGCAGACTCAATTACTTGGTATTCCTATCTTTGTAGGTGCTGTGAGGATCCCTAGGATGGCAGATAAATGGGTCTGGATCATACAATCACCAGCTGATATTTGAGTTGAAATGCAAAAATGAGGACACAAATGAGTCCCACCATTGTAGCAAATGTGGCATCCTTCAGGCACAAGTTTTGGATGCTAGCTTGTGGGTCAGTGTGGTCAGTGGACCCTGGCTGGAGCAGGTGCCAACCAAAGCTGCTCAGTTACTCCCTTCCTTAACTGGATAAGGGAGAGAAAATATAACAAAAGGCTCATGGGTTGAGATAAGGACAGGGAGATGTCACTCAGCAAATATTGTCATAGGCAAAACAAAATCTATTTGAGAAAAATATTTTATTGGCACTCAAAATCAGAGTAGGGTAATGAGAAAATAAAAGCCCTAAATTTTGAAACAGCATCACATGGCATGGAGTCTGTGGCCAGTTCATCATAGGCTGTCTCTGTCATTCCTTCCCCTCAGGTTGTCTCTGTCATTCCTTCCCTTGCTCCAGTGTGGGGTCCCTCTCATGGGAAACAGCTCCCAGTTCTCCAGTGTGAGTCCTTCCCACAGTTCTTCACAAACTGCTCCAGTGTGGGTCCCTTCCATGGGGTGCATCCTGCAGACACAGGCTGCTCCAGTGTGGGTCTCCCATGGGTGACAAGTCCTGCCAGCAAACCTGCCTCAGTGTGGGCTCCAATCTCCATGGCTCCACAGGTCTGACAGACACCTGCTCCAGCAGGGCCTTCTCATGGGTCACAACCTCCTGCAAGGATCCACCTGCTCCAGCAGGGCCTTCCCAAGGGTCACAACCTCCTGCAAGCATCCACCTGCTCCAGCATGGGGTTCTCCAGGGATGCAGATGGATCTCTGCTCCATTGTGGGCCTCCACAGGCTGCAGGGCACAGCTGCCTCCCACGGGCTGCACCAAGGGCTGCAGGGGAATCTCTGCTCCAGCGCCTGGAGCACCTCCTGTCCCTCCTTCTCCCCTGACCTTGGTGCCAGCAGAGTTTTTGCTCACATATTCTCACTCCTTTCTTCTGGCTACTGTTGCGCCACCACTTTTCCCTTTCTTAGATACATTATCCCAAAGGCACTACCACTGTCACTGACGGGCTCAGCCTTGGCCAGGGGTGGGTCCATCTTGAAGCCATCTGGCACTGGCTCTGTCAGACACAGGTGAAGCTTCCAGCAGCTTCTCACAGAAGGCAGCGCCACAGCAGCTCCACTACCAAAGCATTGCCATGCAAACCCAAAACACTCAGGGACCAGGGAGACAGCTTCTCAGCCCATGATGTACCTCTGAAGAGCAGGGGGCATGGAGGAGGAGGGATGGAGGACAATGCAGAGACTGAGCCACATCTCTGAATTAGGATTGGCACACAGTGCTGTAAGAGGCAGGGCAGCGGGCTGCACATCACTGTCTCTCATTGGAGAGGGCAGGGTCCATCTCCAGTGCAGCATGAAGTACATGCTGGAAAAAATTTCGAGCAGCAAGAAGAGGTCTGGTTTGGATCATTGCTGTGACAAAGCCTACAGAAAAGGGCTGATATTGTGCTGGAGGACAAAATATAATAAACCCCTGTTTGTCTGCCTCTGCAGAGCATGGATAGGGAGTGGGAGCTGGGCTGCTGCCCAGGCCCAGCATGCCCCTGCATAGCCTTTCTTCAGATCCTGATCATCCTGGAGAGGACAAGAACTTTCCCATTCACTCAGGGTGGTGGCCATGCCAGTGTGCCCCAAGGAGCATGGCAGGGCAACCAGGACAGTAGGGCAGACATCCAGGGAAGAGAGCTTCTGGTTTTCTCAATTTTTGTGTAGGTTGTGAGGGACTATTCACTTCTGTCCAACTTGTCCCTTCCATTGTGAGAGCTTTGTTCCCTGCTGGAGCAGCATTCCTCCCCGTGCCTGCTGCTGCCTGCCAGGCACTGCAGCTCTGCAGTGGCAGCCTGGCCCAGCAGCAGCTGCATCCCTGGCCAGCAGCCCTCCCACCAGGATGGGGCTGGTGCCCACAGGGCTGAGCAAGGACACTGTGCCCCTCCACTCAATGTGTGTTCTCCAGAGCAGCTTTATTTATAGGAAGAGATGCAGAAAGGAGGAAGATGAGCATTTCTGGTAGCATTGGGCTGGTGGTTGCCTGCTGAGACATTCTCCTATACTTTGATGCTCATTTTTGCTTGATATGTTGCCTTTCTGTGTTTATTTTACAGGTGTTTATTTTCGATAGGGCTCTGTTTACATTTCTGTTTTTACATGGAGAGCACATATGTTGATATTTGCTTTGCTGGGACTTGGCATTCCTCCTCCTCCCTTCCACTCAGCCCCCATTTTGGACAAGCCACTGGTCATGGCCAGCAATTAAAGGCTCCTTTTGCTCTCAGCCCACTTTCCACTCACCAGCCCTTGGGCTCCTCACTGAGTCAGCTTTGATAAAGCATATTCATGCTTCAAAATACTTCAGAGTGTGGCCACCTCCACCTCTCAGTGCATCACAGGAGGACAGATGTGACATTCTTCACATGAAAGGCATCTGAATTACACCAGTGCAAAAGGCCTTTCTGCCCCTTCCCTCCTTGCAGAGGGACCTGGGCTCAGCAGGAGCTTCACATCCCCCTGGGCCGTGTCTGCAGAAGCCCAGCTGCAGTTTTTCCACTGGTCTGTGCTGAGGTGGTGGAAAAGCTGACAAATCAGATCTTTCCTGTCCAGCCCGTGAAGTTAGGTAGGTGGAGCTTAACTATTTCTTCAGAGGGAAGGAAGCCACTGAATACCTTGTACGTGAGGTTACCCCCTCTGTGCCAGCTAAAAAGGCAGAATGAGGATGTGCTACACACTAACCAAGCTCTCACTTACATTGTCTCTCTTACCAAAAACCACAGCTGAAGTTTCCAGGAGACAGGGAATAACATTCACTCACCCTTCACTTGTGGATGAGCTCACTCCTTTTCTCTAATTTCTTTCTGCAGCAAGCTCCTGTCACTGCTTTGCTGGCAGCTGCTTTGCCTCTCTTTCTTTAGAAGTTTTGGGTTCTCGGCCTCTTGCCCAATGTGTGGGCTTTTCTCCATGGTCCCCCTCTGGCACCATTCCTGCCTTTTTACAGCAGCCCTTACCAGGTTCACTGGAGCTCTGATGGTGGGAAATCCAGCCTGGTCACTTGAGGGCATTGCTGACTCTTCAGAGCAAGCCCTGCTGTGGTGCTGAGGAGGGGCTTTGTGAGGTTTGCAGCACCACAGATGAATACACTGTGACTCCTCTGGAAGAAAATCCATGACATTTTTATAGCTCTTACAGGTGGGTGCTGAGATGTGACAATTGAAAACTTGTGACCTCTTGCCTATTTTTGTGGTTTTATATAATCAGATACACAAGAGCTGTGTATGTGTTACATGCACTCAAAAAGTCATTCAGCTGGATGTGCATCTGTCCTACAAATTGTGTGCACATGCCTTTAACACCACCTGGGATAGCAAAGTATTGATCCCATGTGAGCCTTTTCCTCTGTAACACAGCTGATAAACAAAACTATGAAAATCTGATGGGAGAACTCTCTTGTGCCAGACAGGCCAGACAGGACAGTGTCACAGACCTCAGATCCGTGATGGGGGAACTCTCTTGTGCCACTTATACAGGACAGTGTCACAGGCCTCAGATCAGTACTGAGCCCACAGCTTCTCACATGATGGTGGCAGATGATATCCCTTACCTCCTAGGAGGTGACTCCTACGAGTGACGTCCTGTTCTTCAGCTGCCACAGGAATAGCTCTGGTCAGAAGAATTGTGTTTCCAAGCAGAGTAAGACTGAAGAACAAATATAAACACTCTGGTCGGTCCTTCAGGATGACAGCACTGCTCTAGCTCTTCCAGAGACACCTTTCTTTAGTTCTTTTCACATCTGTTGGATGCCTGCAACCAGGAGACTCATGAGAAGGCAAAAGGTGAGGAGTAATTGTGGAGTTCTTGCAAGAGACCAGGATGAACCTGGGTGGAGGAAGAAAGATGACTTTCTGGATATGGAAATACCTACAGTGTGAGGCCAAGGTTTGGGTTTGTGTGCTCTAGGGACATGCAGGAGTGACAAACTGAGGACTGGTGGATTCTCTCTGGGAACAGGGAGAACCTTGGAGCATAGAGCAGGCAGCCTCAGTCCCTGCATCACTAGCTTTATCTTCCTTACACTCTCTCTAGGGAAGATTTTCTTTTATTAAAACCAAGGTCCAAACCCGTGAAAATAATCAGACATTTGAAGTAGTCCCTAGCTGGGAAGTGGGCACCTGAATCCACAGTTTAGGTTCTCCAGACTACTGGGCTACTGGGCTGCCCCAGTCTGGAAGATGCTGGAGGTACCCCAGCACCTGAGATTTTGCCTTTGCAGCGCCAATTGTGCCAGGGGAATGTGCATTGTCTCACAGACCCCTGTGGGTCCCACTGGGCATCTGGTGCTCAGAGAACTTGGGCTCATCTCCATGGACATCTTCAGTCCTGTTCTTGTCCTCACAGCCACTCCATCGAGGTGGGCAGAGGCTGAGTGCAGAAAAGTGGAGGTCCTGGAATTCTGTCTCCCAGTTTGGTCCATCACTGTCTGAGGGCACACAGCTATGAGACCTCCTGGCTCAGGAGCTGTCACACAAACCCTTCTTCTCCTCTGGGCCTGCTCCACTTTGCCTGGCTCTCTCAGAGCTCTGCTGGTACAGGAGCAGCTCAAAGGCCTGGGAAAACTGGTGTGTGGGGATTATGAACCCTCAGCACCAATCCTAGGAAATGAATAAAATATATATTGACTAAACTATATAGATAATTTATGCATTTTATGCCCAGTTGATCTTCAAATACTCCAAGGTCATAGAAATCCTTAGAATTGGCTGTTTGCAGAGATCTGACTGTTGGTTGACCAGCACATTAAAATTCTTTGTTTAATTTTGCCACTGAGCTTATTAAAAAAAAACAGGAAGAAATTTGTATTCATCTCCCTCCTGTCCTTGTCTGCTCAGAAGAAGAACAGGGATGCCAGCTTCTAGGAAATACAAAAGAACAAGTTTAGGATTTGAAAACTATATGACAGTTCATAGATGAGAGCTATAGATCCTGTTCCTGATGTCCTCGTGCAGCTTCACAGTGTTACTGTAATCTCATTTTCTTGAGAGGGCTCATAGGTCTCTGCTGCCTGTGAGACACTGCTGGTAACCTGATACTGCAGGAGTGCCCACAGTGTAAGTCAGAGCCCTAAAAATTGTCTCCAGAGGCTTTCAAACTGTAGCCAGTGCAGAAACAAAGCAGGGATTCTCTCAAATACAGATGTGGTGCCCGTTCAATCATAAGGATTCAGTGAACACACAGCCGTGTTCTGTGATGTTTTATGGAAACACATTGATTAGAAAAACTGCCATTTCCTTC
Source organism: Ammospiza nelsoni (assembly GCF_027579445.1). Classification (NCBI taxonomy): domain Eukaryota; kingdom Metazoa; phylum Chordata; class Aves; order Passeriformes; family Passerellidae; genus Ammospiza; species Ammospiza nelsoni. Next base: position 129,977,645 of record NC_080633.1, read on the forward strand.
CAGAGCATGAAGTCCAGTGCAAACACATGCAGTCTGCTGCTCCTTCACGTGGTGCTGTGGCATCCTGCTAGAGCAGGTGTCCCTCTGCCAAGCCTGGAGCCCCCACAGCCTCTGCAGCACCAACAGGAGACCTCAGCTTCTGCTGGTCCAGCCACTGCCCTGCCATTGGGGAGGACATCTCTGTCTCCTGGGAGACCCTGCATCTTGGGAATCCTGACATCTCCTTCGTCACAGCCACTGTGTCCCCTGCAGCCCCAGCCCCCTGAAGTGGCTCCCCAGCAGTGGCTGTGGCTGTGGCTGTGCTCATTCCAGGGGACAGGGGCTCACTCTGGAGGCCCTGGTGACCTCACACTAGTTTCTGTGTGTATTGTGGCATACATGTACACCAAATAAGTCAAAATACTTTTAGCTTCACTGGAAAGGGACAAACCACTCCCTGCAGGCACCTTTCTCTCCTCTGTGACTGTACCAGGGGCTGAGGCACCTCACTTAGCTGTGTTTAAGCATATTGTATATAGTTATAAGGTTATATACTCATATAATTAAAACTAATTTCAGACTATTATTGGGGAGCTCTGACACTTGAAGATCTCAAAAAAAAAATTAAGTTATGGTGGTTCTAGACTGAAGGAATGTCAAATTCAGGATTTTTAATAGGATTTCTCATTACATATTCTCTGACTTTGTACAGCCTCTCCTATGTTCACAAAATTTGACTTTTTTATATTCAAATGTATTTGCAGAAATACTTCTTTCCTTTCCTCTGCATGCCTCACCTGCATTCAGATAAAATTTTCTGGCTCATAAATGGGACAGTTTTGGTTTTCTACTCAGCATATTTGCAAAACACTTAGTGACAATAGACATATTTTAAAGTTAATTACTGAACAGAGATTGAATAGGGGTTCTTTTCATATTGCTGCAAATATGCCCCACGCCTCTATTTCAAATATTGTACTTGTTAGTCACTTAGGCCCTTGTCCAACAACTTTTAATATCACTGGAAAGACTGACGCTGGCTGCAGGGACTGCTGGCTTAGGCATTGCTGTGCAATAGTTCTGACACTTGCAAGATTTTAAAGCTGTTTTTACTCATATTGTTGTGAGGTGTGAGGCTGGTTGTGTTCCCAGCTCCATGGATAAGGGGGAGGGGGAGCTCTGGGGGGAGCCCTGGCACTGTGTTCCCCATTGCCATCCAGTTCCCCAGCTTCTCTCTTTATCGTAATTAAGAGGTTTGGTCCTCAGTGCTCAAGTGGGGGCTGTTCCCAGCCTTCTAAATGGTATAAAATAATCAGACATGAGGCCAGGCATCTTGCAGGGCAGCTGGCAGAGGCTGGAAAACCTTTGTAAAGGCTCCTGCCACTCCCATCCCAAGCCCTGCTGTAAGTCAGCGATTAAGTGCTCAGACAGCAGATTAAGGGAGGCTGCTGGGGACAGCTCCTCTGAGCTGCACTGGCAGCACCAGCAGAAGTGTGAACAGGCACAAGGAGCGGGATGTGTCTCCTGAAGGGCTGCAAATATGTGAAACCAGGCTCTCAAATCATGGTGTCAGTGCCTGAGTGCACCAGAAGTGCTGTTGTGTGCCAACACAGGCTGAGTGAGAAGAAAAGTGCCTCCACATCTTGAACCAGCTTTTGAAAATCACCCTCAACCAGCACTCTCTCTGACACCATGATCCCTGCTGGAGCAGGACTTTCCTTAGCAAACTCGGATCACCCTCCTACTCTGCTTTTTCCTCCTCCTGCTTCTCCTGGCTGCTCACCCTGGGCATCCCACCTCCCAGTTACAGCCACAGCCCAGCTCTCCATCCTCATCCTCACAGTCAGCTGGTATTGGCAGTTGCTCCTGACAGGTATTAATCTGACATCAATTTATAAAATATTCCTAGAACTTAACCTAAATCTTGACACTTCATATTTAAAGAGGAAACTCTGTACTGCAAGGCAACTAAAGGCTGTACAGGACCCCTTCTCACAGAGGCTGATCCAGGACATGGGACCTCCCCAGGGTGCAGTAGGCCATTCTTTGTACTGGAGTACTGGCTTCTGGGTGAAGGAATGGCCTGGTCAGAGGTCTGGGTAGGGGGACCCACTCATTTCCCATCACTGATGCAATGCTGTTGGTGCTGGGCACTCGTGTCCCACAGCCCCTTTGCTGCACAGGCTGCAGGGGTGTGGGTTATTTGTCATCCTTCCTGCCCTCCTGCTCCTGTGACAGTGGCTGGCACCTTTTCTTCCTGGGATCTATTGCTCAGGGCTTGCTTCTTGTTGGAAAGGATGCAGGCCCACTTCTGATTAGCACTCAAAACAATAGCAAGGCTGGGTTTTAAAAGGTACGGTGGGAGGATTAAAAATAGAAAAAATAGAAAGAAATATGTATAGATATAGATGATATAGATATAGATATATAGGTATCCAGTGCTTTGCAGTGTAGGTAAACTTTCAGTAGGCTCAAGGCCACTGGAGGGGGATGCCAGACCTGCCTGTCCAGGATGCCTGTGATGTCTGCAGTGCTGGTCACACACCTGCTGAAAACAACTCCCAACCCCCTGATCTTGTTAAGTGTATCAGCACAGTGGAGTTGGCCTGAAACATTTGCAACAGTCTGACTCTGGATACATTTCCACGCTTCTGGGACCAAAATCTGTCTCTAATAGGATGAACTAAGCAGTACCTGTCTGAAAAAAACAAATAGTTTCCAAATGTTTCAGGCTTGTTCACGTAAAGAAGTGTCTCATAAATATCACTGAGACTTTACAACTAACCTCTGATGTAATTCATTTACTGAAATCAGGGTCTGACTTGTAGGGTCTGTGCTCTGAACCATCTCTTCCAGATGTCTTCATCTCTTGTCTCACTGTGCCCCCAAACAGCTTTTGAAACCACTGCCCAAATCCAGTCAGACTGCCTGAAGTCTCTTCTGGGGAAATCTGCCCTGAAAATACAAGTTCCTCTTATTTTGTGAAAACTAATAGCTTATTAAAATAAATCAAAATTAACAATATTGCGCCCAATGATATCCAGAGACATTTCAGGCCTTCTTTATGCAGTTGAATCAGTTCAGCCATGCAGCACATGATGCTACCATTATCCATGTCCACGTCCAACCCCACCAATGTGGAGCAGCAGGAGGCTGAGGCAGAGCATAGCTGGCCTGTGGACCTGGGGGTGAGCCGGGTGCTCACAGAGGCAGCTCAGAAACAAAACGGAAGAACTGGAAGGGTTCTGGAGCTGTCTGCAGATGTGAAGGAGGCTTGGGAGCCTTTTAGTGAAGAATCATAGGGGACATGGAGCAGGTCTGGGGTCACTGTGGTAGGGAGCACAGGAGTCATAAACACAACTCTAGAGGAAATTAGGTATTGCCTTTGCCCCCTTTCACAGCAAAATACATTTGTTTTGACCAGTAGTAGGAATCAGTTCCTGCCTATCCTAGGAGCTTCCACTGTTGCCTTTCCTGGCATTATTTTAATTTTAGATGTATTTATACTGGCTTATTTTGCTTGCTGTTTCAAAAAGGAAAGGCAATGCTCATGATAAGACAAGGCAATAACTTTCCCCCTTCATTTTGGCCTGCTCCCTTTCTTTTGGTCAGCTACCTTGATCTGGTCCTGTCCTCTCAGTGTCATGGTGGCACTTTCTCTGTTGTGTAAATGCCATTTACTGTGTACCCACAGTTTAACTGCTTTATTTTCATTGTTGCTAACCCACCAAAGACCTTAAAATCCTCTGAAAATTACCCTTTAGCAATGTGAAAATCTCCTTCATCCAATTCATTTTCCAACAGAGGATTTCCAAGAGATAAATCCAGGCTTATTTTATATTGTTTTTGTTTTTGCATTGCCTAGTTATGAAAAGTTGCATGACAACAGTTCAAAACGGTGACTAACTCCCAGCACAGTGGAACTTGCTCTTTTTTTTGCCTTTTAGGAATGACTCGTGCCTTTTTTCCAGAACAGACGTACCTTTTGGTAAAACAATTCAAAAGAGATGCAGACAAATATGCAGACAGTTAAAAGAAATAAAATGCTTCAACTGTGTCTCCCTTTTATTGTGGACTGTAGTTTGAAGGAGTCACTGCTCTTTGCCAAACACAAATCTTGAAAAGGAAAGTTTTGAGTCAAGTCTAACCAGCCCAGCAGTAGGGTAAAAGGGGAAATCTGTCATTGCCTCCCTTGTGTCCTCAGGGAAGTGTCTGTGGGACAAGCAGGATGTGCTTGGAAACAGCGATGGCCACTGCTCCATAGCCACCATGCCTTCTTGCAAAATGTTTTTTAGCTCATCCAGTCTGACCAGAGCTGAAGGGAACAGAGCTCAGAACTAGCTTTGTTTCCTCCAGCCAGGCAGCTTGCCATTCCTCAAGCATCTCTGCCCTTCCTAGTTTGAGTTTGTCTGCCCATCTTCTGGCACTGTGATCACCTTGCATGTAGGCAACATCTTCACCACCATATTTCACCAGCAAAACGTTGCTTTTTAAGCCATTATAAATTAGAGCACTCCCAGGCTCCACCCTTGAGGAGCTCTGCCATCACCCACCTGCCAGCCTGCTCCAGGTTTCAGCAAGTTGTTGTCCACTGGCCAGTTCCTCCTCCAGAACCTCACAGTTCTTGCAGCTGGCATAATCTGTTTCCTCTAATGCTTACCCATACTGTACAATGTGGGGTGGTTTAGCAGAGTCTAGGTAAAAAACATTTCCTTTGGCCAGTAAAATCCTTTTATCAAAAGCAGATATTGCCTAAGCTGAATGCACCTGTTTTGTAAAGATATGTGCTTGTATTGTCTTCTTCTTTGTTCCTCCCTTAAAATCTGACTTTATGCTTTTTATGCTACATAGACCAGATAAAGGAACCCATATTTGTAAGCAGTCCTTTGATTACAGACAGCCTGAACTAGAAATACTTGTTAGAAACACTTGCTGCCAGACTTACTGTTTAATTTGCCAGGTCTTTCATTATTCTTTGATTCTCAGATACAGATCATTTGATCTTTTGATTCAAACAGATTAGAAGTCTTCAAAAGTTATTCCACTGGTAATACCCCCATACTCTGAGTCTGATGATGTACCCTATCTTTGCCCCTCTGTTCATTGTCCTGTTGTACCACTGATTGAGATGAAGGATTAAATTTGTTTTGGGACTATACCCAGATCATCTTTAACTTTGATGTCACCCTTTCTCTACACAGTAACTCCTCTCTATCTTTGTTCTTGTCTTGCTGGGCTGGCTTGAGGCACTTAAGTACTTGGGTGAGTTTCATTTGCAAAGTTAACATTGTTTTGGAACAGTCCTTATTCAATACATTTCAAACATTCCAAAAATGTATTTTTCACCAGTTTTGGGTAACATTTCATCAAATTCAGCATTAATAAAATGTCACTCTCCTGTTTGAATCTTCCTGAAGCAGATAAAACATGCAGCTGTAACACCTTGCGCAGCCCTGGAGAGCACAGGGCTCTGCTCTCCAGCCCCATGATGAGTCTCCAGGGACCAGGGCAGGGAAGGAAAGGACTGTGAAGGAGCAAACAGGTGCCACTGAATCCCTGGGAGGGTCTGTGACCACCTCGGAGAGGAGGCTGAGCAGGACTGGGTGGCAGCAGTGCTCAGACTCAGTGAGTCAGGAACAGAGATTCTTGCACCTACCTGTATTTGTCTTGTCTTTGCACCTTCTTAAAAAGTTAATGCATTTGTAGCCTAGAAGCCATCCTCAAACTGGGGTGGCATTCACCTCCTGAAGAAAAAAACAGGGTACAGGAGCTGGAAAATGCTGCTCTTGACAACAGTGATGAGGGGATGAAGGCGAGGCCTGGCTCGGCAGTGTCCAGCCGTGGCTTGTCATCTGGCTGACTGGAGTTACGTCCCTCTCGTGTCAGTGACAGCTTCACTCTTGCTCTGGTTTGTTTTGTTTTGATGAGTTTAGTTGCTGGGATTTAACACAACTGGGCGACTGTCCCACTCAGAGATAATGTGGGAAAGCAGCCACGGTTGTCACTCTCTGAGGAGGAGTCCAGGGCCATCTGTTGTGCCTGCACAGGGTCATCTCCACCAGGAGCAGGAAGGTATACTGCATGCAATGAGGCCTTTCACTCAAAGGACAACATAGTTCTTAGTACTGTTAAAGACAGATAGGAACCATAAATGCAGCAGTATTAGTGACTGGATCTTACAGAATTTGGTTGTTCCTAGGTGGTTTTATTTTATTCTTGGGGTATTTCTACATGTTTCTGGCAGGCAGCTGTCAGCTCTGTCTTACTTGTGCTCTGCAGCAAGCAAATATTATCCAAGTGTGGCTGCCTTCTTTGCTCAGTTTTGGTGGATTTTTTCCATGTAAACCACACTCATGTGGTTTCCAGTCAGTTGAAACCAGGGCACAGTGACCTCACACCTGCCAGCAAAAAACCATGTGTGCATGCATGCCCATGGAGGCAACTAAGTCAATGGAAAGACTGATTGAGTTGCCTTGTGGGAATCTGCCTTTACATTCCAGGTCACATGAAGCACTGTTGGGCCCAGAGCACATCTGCCTGTTCATTTGTGGGTCCAGCCATGGAGCTGCCCTACACACAGCATTGCTTTTATGTGGAGACAGAACGCCATAGCATCAGGTCTGGTTTCAGGAGAGACACAAAACACCAACTGGAGACTGGAAAGGTCTCAAACATTTGGCCTAGTGTCCAGAGGCCTAGCAGACTCCATGTTTGTCATCACCTGTGGGGAAGGAGTGGATGATGATTAGAGAGAGGGTATTCTGCTATTGTCTGCCCAGAGACTGACAGGTTTTGGTTTTGGTGCTGCCACAGATGCCTGGCCATGCAGTAATCACTCCTGCTGCTCTGTGTCTTCCTCTTGCTGCCCTGCCAGGCTGCAGAGCCTACATTCATGCCTTTGGGTAATTGCTGTGAGCTTGTACTGCAGGTATGTGCCCAACTGGTGAGTTGGGCACACACATCCATCCAGCTCACAGCAGGGCCATGGGCAGGCACCAGCAGCAGGTGCTGGAAAAGGCAAATGTGAGAAATGGGATGTCACAGGGATGGAGTTGGCCACTGCTGTTAGAGCAGCTGATCAGGCATGGCCAGATCCTTCCTCTCAGCTTGGACAAAGTAGGTGCTGAGGCAGTAGGGATGGTCTGTGTCCCAGCATGACAGCTCCTCTGGCTCCTACTGCTGTGTTTAGGAAATGTATGACAGATTTATCACCACTTACCTTTTGGATATCAAGGGGAGAAAGGGGAAGAGTGTATGTGATCAAGGAAAGGGCAAAACCACTTAGTGTAAGCCAGAAAACAGATGCCAAAAATGCTTTCATTCCTATCTCCTCAACAGCTAGTGACACTAGGAAACCTTTCCACGTTATCTGTGGAGGAAGAAGTCAAGGAAGCGGCTGCCAGAGACGCTGTATAACAACTGTACAAGGACAGCGAGCTGCATTCTGAAGAGCAGAACTCCAGAGCAAGCTGAACTGACCTTCTGTTCCATTCTGACCCGACCTTTTGTTCCATTCTGGCCCCTGCCTGCCCACTGATAAAAAGCCAAGCAAAGCTGGCAATTTAGACTTTACCCATCTAGCAGTGAGTAGAGATTAGCTGCTGGGGAGGTGCTGGGAAATCAGAAATCCAGGTTGGGACTGGCAGAAAACAGAAGCAGAACGAGCTGTTTATTGTATCCCAATTCAGCCCAGGGGAGATTCTCCTCTGGCTAGATAGCGTCTGGGTGGCAATCTGGAGCTGGGTGAGGAGGAGGCTGGCAATGACCAGCACAGCCCAAAGGCCCCATGTGCCCCAGGTTCTTCTGGGGAAGATGTGTGGGCAGGAGCCTTCTTTGCAAGGATGCACACAGGCACCATCCTGGGAGTGGGCTGCAAAACACCACCATCCTCTGGAGAGGAAAACAGGTTTCCAGTGCCAAGGGCTGGTATGACCTTGAAGGCTTCAGAGCCATGGGAAGTGCTGGTACTGCTGTGTCTCCATGAAGGAAGGATAACATCCTGCTCTCATTCCTGAGGGTAGGCAGTGAAACATGATGTCAAAGGTCTCCTGAAATTCACTGGTTTATAAACTGGGCTGTTCACAAACTGGTATATTTAACAGAAGTGTGACAGAGTATTTCCAAGTAGAACTGCAGGCTGGTGGCTGGTGATTTGCTCTTACAAATTAAATAGTAGCAGCTACTCAGATAAGATTAACTACACAGAAATGGACAGCAGCAACTCAGTGAAAGGGGAAGAAAGAGAGGGAGTGAAAGCACAGGAAAAGAAAAAACCAAAAACATTTGAAATTTGCCAGATGTGATTAACACTGCAAAGCATTTTTTAAAAACTGAAAGGTTCCTTCAATATATGTAGGACTAAAATACAGATGACTGAATTCCTGTTAGTGATTTCTCTCCCATTCTCCCTATTGGTGAAAGATTTCTTTGGGAGGAAAAGGGTATTTCTATCTTGTTTCTTTGTTTTTCTGCACCGCTATCTCTGTGCACCATTGGTTTCCATGATGCTGTCAGGCACTTGGGCTCTCAGCCAGCAAATGCTTAAGCACATGTGTAACATCCCAGCCAGTGTAAGGTTATCCATGTGCTTGGATGACTTGGGGTCAGGATCTTAATTTCTCTGCAGCTCAGATGTGACTGTGACACAGTAAGGAGGAGATGCAGAAAAGCCAGACAATTAGAAAATGTTTTCTGAGACCACAGAGCTCCTAGCAAGAGGGCTCAGGGCGTAATTTGCTACCTGAAATATTATTTCAGTCTGGATGAAAAATTGGTAAATCAATTGTTTTCCAGACAGTGCTGCTTTCAGGAATTGCAAACAATCAGCAAATTCAGCCCAAATGATCCAGGCTAGGTTAGACCATACAAATACCAGAGACCGAGAGGAGAGGGGTGGTCTGTCCCAGCCAAACAGGCCTCAAGGGTGAGGGAGGGTGACCACCACCAGGACAAGCAATGGCGGCCCCTCCTGCCCACACAGGTCTTTGCTGAGGGGCCAGTGCAGATGAAGACCTTTGTTTCCAAATATCCTTGGCTTGTTTTAAAATGCCCTAAATGCTTTCTTTGATCCAAAGTGCATTTTTTCCCTGCATGTTGCCAAGTAATCAATTCTTGATTAATCAAATTACTTTTCCTTGTTTTCTTTCAGTTTGGCCCCTGGATAAGGACACACAACTCAAGTGCATCAATTAATGGAAAGCATCCACATTCAGCAGCAAAATCAGTCTTCTGGCTGGTCCCTTAGGAGGCACTGACTGTGATTGCTAGATGATGGGATCTTTTTTCCAGCTAAGAATATTTCATTTTTTATTTAGTCTCTTAAGTTTTTCAGCAGGTCTCCTGGTGTTTCTGTGCCAGTGAGATGGGATTCCTACAAGGGTGATTCCACTCTGGCACACCTGCTACTGCCCAGACGCTAAATGACTGTTGGAGTAACCAACCTCAACTCCTCTCACTCTCCTGGCTGTGGATTAGGGAAGAGCAGAGGCTTGAGGTCGTTCACTACAGGAGGAAAGGGATGAGGCCACCCTCTTGGGGAGAGGTTTGTCACTGCAGGCTCCAGTGGTGTTATGACATCTGATCTCTGGGCCGGGAAATGGGTCCTGGTTCCTTTTAGCTGCTGGAGTTGTCCTGGAAGATGTGCAAGGTGGCCAAAAGTGAGCTTGTCATGGTTCAAGATGCTTTTCCCATCTACAGTGAAACTGAGGGAGTTTCCTAGAGTGGAGGTGAGGGCATTGCAGGGGAAATGCAGGAGAATAAGTCAAGAAAGGAGAGGATGTAGAGACACTGGCACAGGGGAGGAGATGCAGGAGGGATACACAAGCCCCAAAAGTTATCAGTTCCCACAAGGAAGCAGGTACAAGCAAAACTTTAAAAAGAAGCTGTTGCATATCTCAGCAGTAGAAACAATCAGGGCAATACTGCCTAAGGATAGACGATGGCACCATTTAGGCTCAAATGCCAGAAAAGTTGTTGCAGACCAAGTGATCCTTTCTACAGAATATGTCACAAAAAGGCAAATCACACTGCAGGAGCTTTTCCCACCCCTCAGCAGCAGCCATCAGAGGCCTTGGCTGGGACCAGCTCCTCACTGCTGATGCTTACACCCTCACAGCGTCTCCCTTCAGTCTGGGGGCTCTCCTCACCATTAGGAAGGGTCCTGGGGGCCGCTCCAAAGCCACTGCTGCAGTACAGGAAACAAAAATTACTGGTCTGGAAAGAAGAATCTTTCATCTCCCTGGGAACAGGAATCAGTGGCAGTAAAGGGTCATGACAGATCTATGGAGAGTGTAGGATCTTCTTACAGTGTTGCATTCCTGGGAAACCACCTTCCACCTGATTTGACTCAAACAATAACTCTTTCACTGAGCCACCATCAGTGAACAGAGTGGGCTGAACCACTTTCTCTTCTTGTTTTTGTTTCAAAACCCCCTGTGCTAGTAGTGCCATGACAGTTGTATCAAAACTAAAATGTCTTTTCCTGTGGGTTTTTTTCCATGTTGTTTTTCTACAAGAGCAAAAGTCAACATGACAAGTTTGCTGAGCCCTGTTTCTGTCTCTTTTTTATCTAGGTAACCAATGCCAATGGAAACATTAGCCACTCTTTCAAACAGCAAGCTGCAGAGGCCAGCAAAACACATGTGGTTTGTTCTTTATATTTATTACATCAAAATCATGCCTACTTGCCTTTTTCCTTCCTTTTATTTTTAAAAACAATAAAATGTAGTGGATGTTTGAGGGAAGATTCCAGGATGAAACACTTTCTGTTTTGATAAGAGGAAAGCCAAGAGTAGATTCTCAGCTGCTTGCATGGATGTGGCTCCTTCCTGAGAGCAGGGACTGATGCCAGGGAAGATCTAGTCTTTTGGGTTCAAAGAGCAACCCATATAGAGTTTCTGCTCCCTGCATGTCTTCCACTTAATGGGCAAACAAATGTTATCTATTGTTAGCTCTGCAGAGACAAAAGAAGTGCAGGGGGAAAGCTGGATGGTGCCCTAACCTGTAGTACTGCATTTGTGTGTAAGCTACTACACAAGTCCTGATACATGTGTGTTCTGGGTGTAGGTGTTTGAGATACCAATGTGTGTGTTATGATACACACAACATACCTTGCTGCAGCCAGTGAAGTTCTGGCAGACTGTCCATCATCTAAGGATGGAGGAGCCAGCCCCTGTTCCCTTGTTCTGCCCTCCATGGGCCCCAGACTTGAGGGGTGGGAGGATGGAGGTGCTCCCAAACGCCCGACAGAAACCTCTCCCCAGGAGGCATCCTGTTCTTGCCGCAGGAGGAGTCCCAGATGGATGCAATGCATTTGTTCCTCAGCAGGCTTCAGATGTTAAATTGTAGAATATTAAGGGTAGGAAGGAACCCCAAAGACCATCCAGTGCTGGCTCATATTCAACCTTCCATCAACCAGGACTCCCAGGTCCCTTTCTGTGGGGCTGTTTTCCAGCCTCTCATTCCCCAGTCTGTCTCTACATCCTGGGTTGCCCCATCTCAGGTGAAAAATCCTAAACTTTCCCTTGTTACACTTCAAGTTGGTGATTGTCCAATCCCCTTATTTCTCTTCACATTTGCTCCTTTTGATGCAGCCCAGGATTCAGTTGGCAGCCAGCTAAAACCAAACTTGCTAAACTAAACTAAACTAAAAAAAAAAATTCAAAATACCCTAAGCTTTCTGAACTAAACTAAACTAAACTAAACTAAACCAAACTGCTCTAAGCTTTCTAGACTGCCAGCTCATGTTGAGTTCTTCATCAGCCATCACTCACAAGTCCTTCTCTGTATAAAATATCTGGTTTGTATTTTTCCCGTCAGCGTCCATGTCTCATTGTTTTGAGCTTATTTGGTTGATTGAAATTGTAGAGGAAGCTGGTTTTATGTTGGGGGTTTTGTAATGGAAAAGTTAAGTTAATTCAGGGAATATAGGTTTTTCTGCCACTTCTTGCAGGATATTTCAGCTCTCTGAGGGACAGATGCTGTTGCTTTCATTTCTGCATCTCTATGCATGGCATAAGACTCCCTTGACCCTACTCCTGGAAAGCTTTGACAATTACACTGAAAGTAGGGATTCAGTCAGCAATTCAGAAACTATCCCTGTGGAGGAGCCACACCACTGGGGAGGTGCAGGAAAACCTCAGCCAAGCCTTGGGAACTGGAAACATCCAAACCTACACTGCCATTATCATATGTTCTTCAGAGCATTGGTCTTTTCTTTTTTTCACTTAGTATCTTTCAGCTGGCTGAAAATTATAACCCTCTCAACATATAATTAGTACCCCCTTATAAACACTATGCATGGTTTAAAAACTCCTCCAAGCTCTTGTACTGCAGCAGAAATATCCTGTAAAGGTGAGTGAAAGGGCTATTTTTATACTGGAAGATGAAGATGCTCTGCATGCACGCTTGTCTGCAGTTGTGGAGGAGCAGAGCAGGTGCAGGTCCTTGAGGGCTGGGGTTCTTGGTTCTTCAGCCTGGAGAAGAGAAGGATCTGGGGGACTGTAGAACAGCCATCCAGCACACAAAGGGGTTTACAAGAAAGGTGGAGAGGGACTTTTTACAAGGGCATGTAGTGACAGGACTAGGGGTAGAAGCTTTAAACTGAAAGAGTGCTGGCTGAGATTAGATATTAGGAAGAAATTTTTCTCTGTGAGGGTGGTGAGACACTGAAACAGGTTGCCCTGTGAAGAAGAAGCGGTGGGTGTCCCATTCCTGGAAGTGTTCAAGGTCAGGCTGGATGGGGCTTTGGGCAACCTGCTCTAGTGAAAGGTGTCCCTGCCCTTGGCAGAGGGATTGAAAGTAGGTGATCTTTAAGGTCCCTTTGAACCAGAACCATTCTGATTCTATAATCCTGCCCAGTTGTCTCTGCCAGCTCTTTAGGGAACCAGCAAAATGGTTTTTTTTAATGTATTGTGACCATCAAAATGCATGTGCTGTATTGTCCCCTTTTCTGAAAACGCTTTTATAAGAATTAAGAACCATTAAAATCTCTCAGGTGCATGCATTTTTGTCAAACCAATAGAAAGAAATGCACTACACAGTGTTGAGATATATCTTTTTAAGCTGCAAACCCAAATTTTATGTAGTATTGTACAAACATTGCCATTAAGTGAAAGAATACATCTGTAAGTTATGATACAATTTTATTGGTGGGTGTTGACATGAAGTGTCAGCCTTCTATATTGGATTAATATGTGGGATTATGTGCAACACATGTAGTAATCAGTGGGTTTTTAAAATTCATCACATTATTCTTGTTTTGTTAAACAGTCACAGGTTTCCTAGCTAATTGTGAATATCTTCTTTTTATGGCATGAGTTTTAGACAGTGGGGGCTGCCTTATTCTATTGTAATAACTCTTTTAGCTCTCTTCACTGCTTTGCCCCGAGGCCCAGGGGGCAGCTCAGGATCTCAGAGGGCTTTACCCCTGATACCAGGTGCCCAGGAAAGCTCCAGGGCAGTGCTGGTGCTGGAGAGGTTGTTGGTGAGCTGTGCTGGAGGTGCCCTACTCACTAAATGCTGTGTAAACCAGCGTTGGCTGTTGTTGATCCCAGGCTCACAAAATGATTAGAAGGGACCACTGGAGGTCATCTAGTTCAACTTCCCTGCTCAAGCAGGGTTCTCCAGAGCACACTACTCAGGATTGTATCCAAAAAGCTTTTGAATAGCTGCAGAGAAGGAGACTCCACAATCTTTCTGGGCAGCCTGTTGCGGTGCTCTGTCACTCTCAGAGTAAAGAAGCTTTTCCTCATGTTCAGGTGGAACTTTCTATGCACCAGTTTCTGCCATTGCCTCTTGTCCTATCACCTGGCAACACCAGGAGGAGCCTGGCTGCATCCTTTTGGTGCCCTCCCTTCAGATACTGATAGACATTGATAAGGTCCCTTCTTCAGGCTATACAGGCCCAGATTCCACAGCCTTTCCTCAAAACTGACATGTTCCAGTCCCCTAATCATCTCTGTGTCCCTTCGTTGGACCTATTCCAGGAGTTCCTTGTCTCTCTTGCACTGAGGAGCCCAAAACTCCACATGTGTCTCACCTGGGCTGAGTAGAGGGGCAGGATCACCTCACTGGACCTGCTGACCACACTCTTCCTATCACCCCAGGATGCCTTTGGCCTTCTTGGTCACCCTGCTGGCTCATGGACATTTTGTTCTCCACCAGGACCTTCCCTGCAGAGCTGCTTCCCAGCAGATCAGCTCCCATCCTGGACTGGTGGTCCCTGAGGTTCCTCACCAGGTGCAGGATCTGCATTCACCTCTGTTAGAGTTTCAGATGGTTCTCTGCCCATCTCTCCAGCCTGCCCAGGTCCTTCTGAAGGGCTGCACAGCTCTGTGGGGTATTGGCTGCTTCTCCCAGCTTTGTGCCATCTGTGAACTTGCTGAGGAGGCACCTGCCCCTTGTCCCAGTTATTGATGGATCAGTTGGATGATACTGGACACAGTATTGAGCCTTGGGGAACACCATGAGCTACAGGCCTCCAACTGGACCTTGTGTCACTGACCACAACCTTCTGAGATCTGCTGATCAGTTTTCTTTCCACCTCACTATCCACTCATGTAGACCTGATGAGCTCAGAAGCATTTTCTTGTTGCTGACATTTTGTCTTTCCTCCCTGCTTCCCACAGGTGAAAGTCTTTTCCTTCTCCAGCATCTTCTGTGTCCTTCTCCTGGCATGTGCCTGTGTGATGGGGCTCTGGTAAGGTGGAGAGAGAGAGAGAGGAAAAAAGGAAATTAGGAGGAAGGAGTGGATTTTAGCTAGAGTTACAAGGAAATTTGAGACACTGGTGTTGTGTCTCTTCCTGCAGGAGAAGGCTGCACAGGTGAGTCAGAATCAGATGGAGGCATGCACTGCTTTGTCTCTTTCCCATGATGTTTTTTGGGAGCAGCTGGAGAAGCATCACATGCAGGCTAGCAGAGGGACCAGCTACTGAGGCCAGGCAGCTCTGGGGCCAGCCCCGCACGGCTGATGCCCTCACCGCTCCAGCAGGACCGCTGCTGCCTCGCCCGAATCTGGGCACAGTGTGGGTGACCAAGCATGTGTCACTGTGGCTATGAATAAAACTTCAGCTGTGTGTCACTTAGAAAGACCCTAATTTTAGCTAGCCAGCGTGTCACTGAGGTGCCCCGGCTCCCTGGCAGCGCAGCTTTTGTGCCCCATCATACAAGGTGTATAATGTGTGTTTTCCTGCGGGAGTCTGGGGGTGCGGGAGGAAGAGGAGGAGCGCGTTTCCCACAGGGACAGGGTTAAGGGAGCAGCCGGCGCGGGCAGCCCCAGCGAGCCCGCGGTGTTTGCCTTGTCCGGGCGCCCGCGCTGCCGCGGCGTGCGCGCAGCGTGACGGATGACCCGTGGAAATCATTGCGGAGCAGGGCTGGCGTTGCCAGGACAACGGCGGCTCCCCGGGCCGGGCCGGGCCGGGCCGGGCCGTGTGACGGGCGCCTGACGTCAGGGGGGCTGAGCCTGCGGCCCCGGCCGCGCCGGCAGACCGGGAGAGACAGAGCCCGCTGGATGCTGCAGCCATCCCCGCCACCGCCGCCGCCGCCGCCGCTGCTGAATCCCGGGGGCTGCCGGAGCATGGACTGCTGAAAACTTGCATTTCTGCAGCGTGAGGTAACCGTTTGCTTTGTGTTCTCATCAGGTTTGGTTTATTTTCCTTTAAAAAAAAAATAGAATAGAAAGAAGCTTGTATCAGTGACTGATATTTTTTTTTCACTTGTTTGTTTTGGCTGGAAGTTTGCCTTGATGAACAAATCCAGCGCTATCAGATAAATGCAAAGCGGCTTCCAGTTACTAATTCTGTGTGTAGAGGGCAAAACGGAGTTAAATATAGATTAATGATCCATGAAAGGAGAATAAAATGCTATCGCTCTCGTTTGACACTTTAGGAATATAAATGAACGCGAGTAATCCTAGACTAATGCATTCGGGAGTTAAAAGAAATGGTGTTTAGGCACTGTGTTTTTTATACCTCTGCTGGAATTTGTTGTTTTTTAATTCTGCCCGGTTCAGGCGGGTTTGTACCCAGTGTGTCCAGTGAGGGGGAAGCCAGCAGTCACTGCAGCCAGGAACAGCTTAAAATCCAACTCTCAGAGTTCAGCATTGAAATCATCTTTGTTCGCGCGGGGTCCCTGCGCGCTGCCCGGGCTCTCTGCCCTCTCCCGGGGCACTCCTGCCTGCATGGTCTTACAGAGGAGAGAATCAAAACCTTCCTGAAAAATTGTCTGAAATACGCCGAGAGAGCGGCGTTGCTGCAACACAGGCTTTTACCCATTTTCTCACAAGCACACACACACACACACAGGGCTTGTTTATTCTCTCTCTCTCTCTTTTTTTTTTTTTTTTTTTCTGTTGTACATTGAGATCAGTTAGAATAGCTAAAAAAAGAACTGCAGCATGAGCAGCATGATTTTTCAATCACCACAGTGACTGAAAAACGAAATGCTATTTGGGTCTTTTTGTACAAACAAGAGGGAGTTTGTGTCTGTTTCTGTATTGCACTTACTCCGAGGTGGCTGTTGTGGGGAAGGATATCCCAGAGCTCCTGAAGTTTAGTGCCACAGGCTGAGTTTGTTTGTGTGGGAACATATAGATTTGTTTTAAGAACAGATTACAGCTGAAGCATCATGTGCATTGTTTCCTGGAAAAGTATGTTAGATCTTTCTTATCTTCTCTAATTATACACTCCTATTCCCTTCCTCCCAAAGTTCAAAGGGTTTATCGATAATGGTAATGATTCTCTAAAGCAGCTGCTGGTCTAAAACAGTGTGGAGCTACCAGACAATTTAAAACACAGAGCAGTAAAAGATTAAAAAAAAATCTATAACAATTATTCTCATGTTATCAAATGCAGCATAAGTAATTCTTTCAGAAAGAGAGCCAAGACAGATATTAAAACTGAAGGCACTTCTCTAAGGAAGTTATGGCTTAGTGCTCTGGATTTCACTGCATTTGGCATTCTTAGCAGAGAACAAGTATAAATGCTGAAACATCTGAAATGTCTAAACCATTTCATTTGGTGTTATCTCATCAGTCTTTTCCAATTCTACTGATGCCCTAAGACATTATTGTTGGGGGGGGGTGAAATATTTCAAATGGTCTTTATTAAATTCTTCACCTGATGCCACTGCACCAGTGCATGGGGAATCTCTCCTGGCTCCTCACAGGTGAGTTTTACCCAGGTTTGCAGGAGCCTGGCACCCTATGTGCAGCCTTGCCACGGGCAGTGAGCAGGCCCTGGGTGTCCCTGCCCAGTGACCTGCCTGGGCTGAGCTGCTGTGGGGAGATGTGTGCCAGCCCGGGGCTGAGCTGCTGTGGGGGGCTGTGTGCCAGCCCGGGGCTGAGCTGCTGTGGGGGGCTGTGTGCCAGCCCGGGGCTGAGCTGCTGTGGGGAGCTGTGTGCCAGCCCGGGGCTGAGCTGCTGTGGGGAGATGTGTGCCAGCCCAGGGCATTCATCCTCCTCCCTCTGCATGTGAGCTCCCAGAGTGCAGTGATGGGCTAGCAGGGGAGGACAGGGAGGTGGTTTATACAGCCCACCACCCTCTGAGGTCTGCTTGTTTATCAGCTTATACTGCTGGGGTAAGTCTGCAGAGGGACCAAGGTGTTGAGTGTGGGGACAGATTTGAGCTGAGTGGCACCTGCCATTCAAGAGAAGTCATTCACCCTCACATCTGCAGGATTTGACTCCATGTGTAGCTGCTGTCACCTCCCAGACTGAACTTGAGTGATGAGGCTCAGTGTGGGCTGAGGCTCGTGTTCATTCATTTAGGCTTGAATACAGTGTTCTGTAGCATTTGATGCCTTGAAACCACCTGTAAGGAGAAAAATAATTGATGCAACTTTTGCTCAAGAGCTATTCATTAGAAATGTCTTAAAAATATGGAATAGGGATACTTTTCTTTAGTGATACTGAGGTAGTGTTGAAAAGCTCTAACTTGACCTTAGAGTGAAGGATGGTAAACTGCTTCACATTTTAGCAGGAGGGTCCTGTATGTGCTGTTGCAAGAGGTCTGAGAGGCAATGTCATAGGGGAAGCAGGTAAGTGCCAACTGAGGTTGAATGTGTCCTGCCTGGCAGAGTGACAGCTCTGTCCCCTCTTAATGAGTCTTTGGGGGGTTTTGGCATCCCATCACCAGGCTCTACCCATTTTGCCCCCGAGATGGGAATGAGCTGTGGGCAGGCAGCTCACAGGCAGTGCCGGAGTCTGCAGCTGGAGGTGACACAGATCCCTGCTCAGGAGAGAAGGGAATGGTGTGTGAGAGTCATCCTGGGGCTATGTGCCTCTGCTTGATGATTTCATGCTCTTGTTGTCACTGGTCAGCTCTGTAGCAAACCCTTTGGACAAGCTCTCGGGGTTACCTTGGCAGTGTGTGAAGCTGCCAGGGAAGATCATGCTAAGCATCCCTCCCTCTCTGAGCTGCCATGCTTGCACCCAGCAGGAGAAAAGAGCAAACAGCCTGTAGGCTCCTTCCCACCACCGAGAGGGGAAGGGGGCTGCATCCTTCCCCTTCTGCCCGATGCCACAGCTGACACTGCCAGCTTCCCTGGGCTTGAAATCCTCTGACATAAAGAGAAAAAATGTGAGATGCACATGGGCTTGGCAACACTCCACCTCCTTTTAGGGAGTCTAGACTGACCCTCCAACTTCCCATCAGCCTTCATGTCATTTGCAAATGTCACCCCCTTTGCACACCCTCGAGGGAGGGACGATCTCTTCCTCCAGACTCCTTGTCCATGGCAAAGGGAGAGCAGAGCAGCAATTCCCAAGGAACTGGAGCACTGCACCTTAGGAAAGAGCTTGGCTAAAGTCACATCTGAGATCTCCTCAAGTCACTTCTCACACAACTGCATACAGCAGGGAAATCAAAACCAGATGTGAGCTGTTGATGCCTCTAGCCTCATAATAATAACGCACTCAGTGTGCTCTACCTTGATCTGGGTGAGTTGATGGGCAATGACAATCTAAATTTAGGCCAGAATCATAATAAAACCTAAAAGCCCCTTGCAGTGCAGAGCACTACTCCTTGAATTTTTTCAAACAGAATGCGATTTCTGCTGTCTTTGTAAAGGTCCTAGCTACTGCTAAGGCAATATTCATGGGGGGGAATAAAATCCTCTGTAGAGGGTGGCAGTTGTCAGTGGGAACTGATGCTTCAGTATGGAGTTTCAGGATCTTAAATTACTTATTGCAGAAGTTGGTTCCCACTCTGCTAAAAATCATTACATTGTGCTAATTTAATGTCTGCATCAACATTAGGAACAACTGGTTTAAATGATAGCTGATCTGCAGTAGAGATTTGGCATTTTAACCAGCAGTTGTTTTTCCAATTAAATACAGATGCCATACGTAGGATACTCTGAATGCAAAATAAAAGCTGACCTGGCTGTTGGTTCCAAGCTAAAGCAACAAAAATCCTAACTCTGGAATGTTTTTGGTAGTCATATTTTAGAAGTAATCTTCTATGGTGAGCCAAAATCTGTACAGCCAGCTATAGTCAGATAACAGTTTAAAAAATAGACTATGTTTTGGCTGTACTTTTTCAGCTGTTAAATTTATCTTCTTAAATAGCAGGGAGTATGAGTTGAGGGTTGAGAAACAGTAATTTTGTAATTATTTTATATGGATTGAATTATTCTGTCATCAAATTTGCATTTCAGACAGCATTACAGTATGAAAATATAATTAGAAACTGTAATTCAGGAATTGCTGAATGTGATATTTCCCAGAGGGAGCACTGTGAAGAAGCTGCCCTTACTACAACTTTAGAAAATGTTGAAATCCTATAGGTGGAAAATGTGAAGGCTGAGTTGTAAAGTTCCTCTCCCTTCTGTGGTCTTCACATACTGTCAGTTCTCTGCTTAACTTCATTTTTTCATAAGATTCATTTCCACAGAATCATCTAATCATTACGAGCTGAAGGGCTCAGATCCCGTTCTGCTGAATTTCAGACTGGCTGTGCTGATAGCTGCTGAATTGCTTTCAGCCACAAAATGACACTGAGACAATGTAAGGATCTGATTTACATGCAGAAAAACCAAGAAGCTTGTAGTTTGGTCTGAAATGCTGGTTTCAATTTGCCCAGCACCTGAAATTCCCAGCCACGCCTCCTTTCACAGGAGACAGCTGAGGGTGGGTCTTGGTTTAGCTCTGTTTATCTTCTTTTGTAGTTCACTCTTTTTTGCAGTATGTGTTCACAGTGTTGTGCAAAGTTTTAGCTGTATAAAGCCCACTGATGTCAATCCTTGTGTTTTTTATTCTTGTGATAATCTATGGCTTTTCTTAGACATACTGCCTGGAAACAAACATGTCTTGTGTTTTTTATCTGGGCTTCATTTGACAAATCCCATGTGCTTTTGTTTGAGACATGCACTTTTTAGGAGAACATCTCCATGGCCAATTTTTTTCTCACCACCTTGTTGGGACATTGGTCAGGTCCTTATGTGAAACCATGCCTGTGGTGCACAAAGCAGGGATGGCAGTGGGAGGAGACAGAAGCTGAGGATTAAGACCATTTCCCATGGCTGCCCAGGGCCACCTTCCTGCACCCAGCCCTGTCACTTTGCCCGGGTGCTGGGGAAGGTGTCTGTCCCATCACTCACATTTTGGGTGATGCACATCCTGCCCCCT
Organism: Ammospiza nelsoni; assembly: GCF_027579445.1. Classification (NCBI taxonomy): domain Eukaryota; kingdom Metazoa; phylum Chordata; class Aves; order Passeriformes; family Passerellidae; genus Ammospiza; species Ammospiza nelsoni. Next base: position 129,998,247 of record NC_080633.1, read on the forward strand.
GTGTCTGGTATTTGCAATATGAGCATAGGACAGGAGCTCCAGGGTGTCACTGCAGATGGCCATTTCTGTAAAAGAGGGTGCAGTAAGCCAGGTTGGCTCTTTAGGGACAAGTGGCCTTGCTTGAAGTGCAAGTGCTGGTTTACAGGTGGGACATGAGCAGTCCCTGAACATCACAGCTGCATTTTTGCACATTTACTTAGGAACTGCAAAGGAGCAGGAGGCAGCATTTCAACTGACTGTGTCTGCACATGGGAGCTGAAAGGCTTTGAGACAGGTTTATACCTGCCACGTGTGTCACAAAGCCTCTTAGCTGTGTGCTGAATTTCATTGTCAAGAAAATGGGCTTTGGGAGCAGGCCAGAGCCAGGCTGTCCAGCCACAGGGGCATAGTGGACCAGGAGGGATGGGATGAGGGGGAAGGAGAGCCCTTGGCAGGGCTGACTGAGTGTGTGCTGGCAGGATGTGTCCAGGGCAGGCTGATGTTCTTGCACTGCTGCATCTGCCCATGCAGGGAGCTCTGGCATCTGCAGAAGAGGCCACACAAGACTTTTTGCTCCATGAAATGGAGCTGTCTGAAGGAGTCAGGAGAGTGAAATACTCTGCCTGTGTTAGCAGTGCTGCAGTGATGTTGTTTAGCTGCCATGTGAGGTAGCTGTGGCTAACAGGGCTGCTCTCTCTTCTGGGCACTGGGTTCAAAGTAGGGCTGGAGGAACACTGCACACTCACCCCCTGTGCAGTGCCTGCTACTTGAGAGCAATAATTTCACGCTTGTTCTACTTTTATAAATAGAAGAGATCAGATTTTGGAGACATCCAACATTACTTGTAGAGAGGTTTTATTAGACAAGCAGATCAGGTGGTGGTTTACAGGCTATCACCCAAGAGAAGACAAATTAAAGCTGAAGGAGGTCAAAATTGGCTTCTTTCCTTAGCAAATTCCCTCACTCCTAGAGCAGCAAGGTTTCCTGATCATGCCTCACACAATCTTTCTGCGTCTCCTCAGGACTGCAAAACCACAGTGGATCCACATATGAAGTGTGTAACTTCAGCTGAATAACACTTAAAGAGATTTCATTAAGCAATTCAGCCTGAGAAATTCTAAAGAAATATTCTGCTCACGTTGTGCTCGCAAATCCAAGATGCCAGGGGGACGTGAGCACAAAGCTGTTGATTATTTCCACAACTGCTCTGTGCTTCCTATCTCAACAGTATTCTTTTGTGCAGAATGGCAGCAAGATTGCAGAGTCCTTTTTAGCTTTACCATCTTCACAAGCCCAGGTCCAATTAGAGCAATTATATCGCAACAGAAGCACTGTCTGTTGTCCTCTGGACCTGTCTGTCAAGCATCCTATTCATCACTGTTTATCATGTATGAGGCTTTTCATGTAAAGTCGTTCTGACCCTGCTGAAACAGTCCCACCAGAAGGGTGGCCTGTGTTTTTATTTCACAGGCTGATGTGGTTGAGAAGTGTGCAAAATTATGGCTGGCCAAGGATTCATCTTTCAGTCTAACCATGTTCTCCTCTCACTTGAATATTATTGCTGGTTTGACACAGTACACAGCTTTCACGTTCAACTACTTCACTTCACCCTTCACTTTCAATTACTTTACTGCTAAAAATTGAGGACATTATCAGAATTCACAGTTCTTCCTTGCCACATTCAAGGGTTTCCTTAATCAAAATCCCCAATGTGAACTGCAAGGCATGTAATGTTTGATGGCACATGATATTAAACCACTTACAGCTCTGATGTCTGTGGGGACTCTCTGGTCTCTGAGTTACTGGGTAGTGGGAACTTCTGCAGAAAGACCACTTGTGTTTTGCTTTGCCTCTCCTGACAGGGCCTGATGAAGGAGCTGAGTGAATCCTGCTAAGGAAGTCCCCTTTGTCACCACTAAGGTAGAAGCTGAAAAGTAGAACTCAGTGAAAGGCAGAAGTGTTGGGACTTGGGAAGGTCAGAGGGAATACAAAGAGGAACTCTTTCTGAACAAAAAATAGATATTTATTTTCTCATACTGCTCTTGGAAAGGAAAATCCAGGGAGCAGTGTTTGGAGTCGTCTTTATGAAACAAAGAGAATTCTTTCTGACAATTCAGAAATGAGATTGCCTGTGAGAGAGCACCCCTGTGCCCACTGCTGCCTCCATGGCATCCATGGGAATCCTGGCCAACATGCACAGCAGCACTTGGGCAGAATAATATTGCTTTAGGAACTGAAAACATGAGCTCAGACTTTGGTAGTTCTTCCTCCAGTATCATCAGGGCAGTGGTTCCCCCACATTTGTTTCCTATTTTGCCTCTCTTCTGCTAGGTTTTAGCCCAGAAGGGCTGCTTCTGTCAGGAGGAACTGCAGGGCCATCTGCAGTAGAGGTCCAGATGTCACCTGTGCCTTCCCTTGGCACAGGGTGCTGCAGGCAGGAGAGCTGTGCCAGCCCTGACCAGGGCTGCAAGGAGACCTGGCTGATTTGGCCACACCAGTGGCAAGAAAAAGTGAGAGCTGATGAAACAGCAGTATAACATGCTCCACATCTGCTCCATGGGGGTCTTGGTGAATTTGTTAAAGATGAGTTTACACTGCTTAACTGGATCTGCAGCCTTGGCAGATTCAGTTTCTTGTCTTGCAGTGATGGTGTTTTTGCTGAGAGCCTGGGGCAGGGTTCTCTGCTGCTGTGCAGAGTCAGACCCCTCCACTCACGGTGGACACATCATGTTTGTGATGCCTCAATTAGAAAAATACAATTCTTTCAGAGATGGCAGAAGGTGACAGAATCACTAGCAGGGTGACTGCTTGCCTGATTTTCATTCTTTTTGTTAGACACTGGGACCTTTGCAGAAACCCCTGCCTCAATTCAAGGAATCTGATTAGAAATTGAAGAGTATTTCACTATTAGTTCACCATGTGCCAGTTATTAGTAGGCTGTGGTGTTGCTGAGTAAGGCACACCCTTCCTGCATGCCACTCCCACCAGGCTGGCAGATGGCACCCCAAACGGGGTGTTGGGGAGGCAGCTGGGAGAGAAGGAGTTAAAACAGGCCACAATTGCTAATTTGAGACATTGTCAAAAATAGCAGCTTTTCTTTTGTTTGCTGAATTCCCCATGCTTTTACAGTGCTATTCCTATTATTCATTTCTTTCCCAAAATAACATTTTTAAACAGAAGAATTACTTGAGTGGGGAGAAGAGGGGATCTTCAGGCCAAGTGGGACAGCTGCATGCCCCTGTGTCTGCAGTGAGGCATATTTCGGTATTCAGGCAATTTTAGTTCCTCCCTGGCAAGCCCAGTAATTCCCCCCTGACAGTCCTTGCTTCCCAGGGGCAAGCATTGGGCAGCGTGCTCATGCTGTCCACTGTTTTTATAGCCCAGCTTGAAAAGAAGCATCTCTTGCTGGTGGATGCTCCTTTGAAGAAGGAAAGGATGCTTTTGGAAAAATAACCCCAAGGACTAGTGATGCAGGCAGGTCCCACTGACCTGGGAGGCAATTCCAGCCCTCAAAGCACCTTGTGTGTCCCACCCTTGACTGCTGGCCCAGGAAAGCAGCTGCTCTGGAGGGGCTCCCTGACAGCACCACCAGGGCCCCCTTGCCCCTCACAGTGAGGCATGCAGCCAAGCACAAACAAGGTGAGCTCCAGAAACAGGTGCCAGCAGCCTTCCCCTAGGGCTGCAGGGAGGGATGGGAGCAAAGAAGCCCTGAGAGGAATTAAAAATTAAATGCTCGTGGCAGTGAGTTCCTGTCACCACATCTCAGCTGTGCACCTTCACTGTGGCTGGCTGGCTGCCCAAGCCCTGAGCAGGAGCAGAGAGAGGAGCATCCCATTCTCACTGCCTTCCCTGGAGATCAGCCAGCTCTCCTGTGGCCCTCATGGGAGGATGAGGAGGAGCTGCTTCACTGCTGCATGCTCACAGAACTGACCAGAACAGGCAGCATGTGCCTCCTTGTGGGTATCCCCTGAGCCCTGCTGCAGGCGTCACACCCAGAGGTGGCCGGAGCCAGATGAGTCAGATGCCTCTGAACAGGTGCAGCTGTCCAAGTGTGGGGTGCTGAGGAGCTGAACTGGCCATACCACAGCCCTCCCTGTGGTCTGGAGTCTGCAATAACCCCAGCAACAGGTGGGCTTAGTGCAGGTGGGGGCTGAGCCCACAGACTGGCATTTGGGCTGCAAGGGTCAAGCCAACCAAGGCTGGCATTTGGAGGTAGAAGGGCTGAGCTCCATGGGGACATTTGGCCCTCCTTGGCATCCAGTCCAGCTCCTTGGTGTGCACATACCCTGAGACCCCTTCAGAGCCCCAGCAAATTCATCACTGAGCCCAAGGCCGCTTGCAGAGCATGTCCCAAATGATTTGAACCTTGGGTCTAGTTCATAATCCCCTCCTAATATCCCACCCTAGGTAAGCATTTACTTCCCCAAGCCTTGATATTTCATGTTTTGACACTAACATTCAGGTAGATGTCAGGCTATCCAGCTTCCTGAGATATTGTGTCTGTACTATGGCCACTGGCTGTGTCCATAATAAATGAAATAGGGGGCAACGCCAGCGCCAGAGCTCAGAAGCCAAAATCTCTCTCTGCAGAGCAGTCCCTATCCCAGTCCAGCTCCCAGTTAGTTCCTGTGTTCCCAGCCTGTCCACTGGCCTGTTCCAGGGGGCAAATGGCACAGAGTCACTTTTCAGGAGGGTGCAGAGTTCAATAGCACAGACAAGGGAACTTCTGTGCCAGCTGGCCCCAAGGTGGGGAACGCACCCTCATGCCTTTGCTCCATAGTCACAGGTGATGTGGTCAATGTCATCGTGCATAACTGGGTGAGAATCCTTGGTGGGGGAGAAAAAGAGCCTTAAAAATAGAAAAGTGTTTGTTCTGAAGCCCAGGTCTAGGTAGAGCTCACGAGCTGCAGGCTCTTGCGCCAGCCAGGAAATCAGCCCATTGGAGCATGACAAAAAGGCTGGCAACTCCAGTCTGTCAAAAACATCAGTGGGGTTCTAATAGGACCAAAGTGGAGGGAATGAGGAACATGGCTGGAAGAAAGGATAAAGAAAAGTCTTTGGTCCAAAGAGAACCAGGCTCTTTACTCCTCTGTTTGTACAGAGGAACATTATCGTGTACGCTGCTGACCTGACTCTTTGCAGAGTGTGGGTTTGATGCTGATTTCATGTTGTTTCTCAGTATATACTCTTTCCCCTGTGAGGCTCAGTTTTAATTATTTTCTAGTTTACAATCCATTTATTTTTAAGATATGAAAAATGCATAGGTCAATATCCACTACTGTTCTACCATTCCTCCAGAATAAGTAAATTGTTATTATCTGTATTAGCCTTCTCAGCAAGAGACCAACAAGTTCCACTTTTCTAATGCTGTCTCATGCCTAAAATCTGTTTCCCAAATCCTCTTTTGCCTGAAGTGAGCACTGTGCACTGCACAATGCACTCTCCAGCTCCCTGGGGACTGCCCAGCCCCATGTACAGCACTGCCTTTGCCACACAGCACTGTCAGGAATTTCACATTTCTCTCTGCAAAGAAAAAAGTGATGTCCAGGTGCTGTCCTCATAAAACTTCAGGGCTGAAAGAGGTCAAAAGCAAAGGACGCTTCTGAATGCAGTTTTCTCCCAGTACTTCTGTTTTGTTGAATTCAGCCTTTATGTTTTTGACCTTGGAATATAATGTCAGAAGAGTTTGAGAGAGCCAGGGGAACATTTGCCTATCTCTTTGCCTGCAGCTTTTCAGGTAGGTTTGATTATATTAATTACTTCCTCTGTTAGACATGGAGTGTCTTCCACTTTCCCTGAATTTCATGTCTGGTGGCAGATCACTTAGTGCTACATAGAAGCCATCATATGGAACTCTGATATTATCTGCAGATTTACATCAAAGTCCTGCAAAGCATGAGGATACTGGCTGAAAACTTTTGAACAGTGGGGTTTAGTAAAGCAGGACTTGGGTGTGACTGTGTGAAAGTGTGAAGTTTTCCCTTTTCACTTGCAAACAGGAGTTGCTGTGCTTGTATTGCTCCAAATAATACAGGGGATTTGGGAAGATTAGCATTAAGACAGTTTTTCAGAGTCATTGAATATGTTTTAATCCTTATTAGGCTTGAGCAATTGGCTCCCAGTGAACTCACAGAAGGAGAAGTATGATTAAAGATCTGTCTTGCGTGGCCTGCTGTGCATTTATAGCTCTGCAACTGCTCTCAGTAGTAAAATAGAAATATGTCTTTCAAAGGAAAGCTCAACAACAGGAAATATTTCTTTCAGAAATATGAACACAAGTGTTTCTCCCAAGAATCATCAGATAAAAGCAAAAATGTTCTTAAATTTCTAGTTCCACTAAGCACCTGGCTCTAATCTGCAGTTCCGTGACTTTGTTCATTTTTTAACTCAAATGGGATCCTATTTTAAGGCACTGTTGTTTCATCTGATAATAAAAGTCTATTCAACCATTCATGTGTTTCATCAGTGTTTGCTTTTCTTGTTCCTTACCATATTTTGTATTTTTCTCCAACCTTGCCACTGAAGAATCAGTGTTGTCCAAATTGCCGCTGCTCAACTGGACATAACTCCCTGTTCCTTGCTCTTTGGAGTTGGTTACCTAATTCTGCTGGTGGGTAATTTTGATAAAGATTTCACAGAGTGCTCAATTTGTCTGCACAGATGATAGAATGACAGGTTTTTCTCCCAGCCGTTGCAGAGGTTTATGATTGCTGCTTCTCAGGTGTCTGGCATGAATGAAAGTGGCACCGTTGTGGGACATGCTTGTTATTCAGGCATTAGCCTTGAAAAACCCCAGATTATTGATTGCATGGTTTGTCATGTCTGTTTAAGCACACTATTTCTGAAACTGCTCCTCCTCCAATCAATTAGAAACTCCATTAAACTGGATAAACATATTAAGAAAAGTAAGAGATTTCCTCAAGGAATCTTTATTGCATTTCATTATAAACTACTGAATCTAATATACAAAGAAGATTGCTTTAATTATAAATGGACAAAAGAAAGATCTACTCTATGTTCCCACTAGGCAACTATCAGCAACATGCACCTTCTTCATCAAATGCAGTCATGACCAGTAATTAGGTTTGGTAGTTCTCCCGGGAACAGCAGTGAACTGCATTACAGAGCCCCCAAGAGACAATGACATCAGGTGGGTTTGTTAGGCTTTGTGGTATCTGTTCTCAGCTATTTTTTCTTGCCCTGGGGAAATTCATGACACAGCCATAATGCAGGCAGAGGGTTCAGATGATGAGCTGCTGATCTCCCCATGTCATCTCCAGCCAGTTTCACTGCACCGGGTGCTGCCCTCTGGAAGCTCAGCGGATGGCAGAGAACTCTGGTGGCCCTCTGTGCTTGCAGACACATTCATGGCTGGTTTTTGTTGTGCAGGGGGAAGTGCCTGGTGCCATTCACTGTTTTGTACTTTAGTACTATTTCAAACACCAAGCAAACAATTTTCAGAGGAGAAGAAGGAAGAGTTCAGTCCAAGGTGGTGTCCTAGAACAAGAGCTCCCTGCTGCCTGTGTTCTTCCTGTTAGGTGGACGTTTGAAAACTGAGTGAAGGTCTGATAAGCAGAGGAATTCCTCCATATCTGTCATGGTGTGGCTTGGGAGGGGGCATGAGGCAACATGGTGCCTTCCCAGTGTCACAACTGAGACAGTGCTGGGCATGCCCTGAGGCAGAAGGATGGCTGCCAGGAGGTTTAGGTGCCTCTGAGTCCAGCTAGGGTCAAGAAATGCCTGATGAGAGTCTGTTCTGTGCCATCCTCCTGTGAGTCTCTGCCAACCCAGGAATCTGGAAAACTGACCCCAGCTAGCCCAGGAGCACATGACCAACTGATAAAAAAGTCATACAGATGAAAAAATCCTTTCTCCCCTCTTCCTGTGCCTCTGTTCAATCAACACTGTAGTGCAGCTGTCACCCAGTAATTTCAGTGAAGTCATCAGAACTCTTCAGAAGAAAAGAACAGTATTAATAAATTATTGTGTTCCTTAGAGGAGACAAAAGGATGACAATAAAGAGGTGAAATTTTGTAGAAAGCTTGAATTACTCAATACTGAATAGAAACCAGGCACGTCTGTAATTCACTTTTGAAGAAAATATAAAACTTACTATTTCATGATTTGGACTACAGCCTGCTAATCCTCTTGACTCGGAGGTTAAGCCCAACCAGCTGTGACTTTTATTGAGGTTACTTGTAAATCTTAATTTCATTTAAATTTTTTGCAATAATGTATTGCTGCTCTCAGTGCTGTCTGATGCCTGAAGTGACAGAGCTGGCCAGCTTTCCTGACCTGTCTGTTGCATCCTGGCACTTGTGCCTCTGCTTGCCCAAACCTCCCCTCACATTCCTGCCACTCCCCATCGCTGACGAGTGGTGGGGGGTGATTGCGTAGTGCAGAGGAAGATAAAGATATCACAAACTTGTTTACTTAACATCACTGCCTTTGGCTCTCCTCATGGTGATCTTCTGTGCCAGAAAAACTGCATGCTTGGTTTTTTGGATGCTGTTTTCCTTCCAGAAGTCAGGACAGACTGACTCCCCCAGTCCACTGCAGGTATCCATGTCATATAGACCCTATTTGTGGAGTTTTAAAATTGCATTTTCCCATGGCTTTGGCTCTTTGTCTTGTGATCTTTGAAGAAGGCTGTTCCACAGACTTTGCTGCTCTAGTGGTTTGAGATTTGCTTCTCATTCCCAGCCAAAATTTATTATGGCTAGTTTATACCCATTTGTTCTTTTGCCAGCATTGTCCTTCAGTTTAAACAGCTTTTCTCCTTCCCTGGTGTTTACCCCCTCTGATGTATTTATAGACTTCAACCATATCCCCTCTTGGCCTTTCTTTAGCAAGGCTAAACATCCAAGTGCCTCTGGTCTCCTCTGAGAGCACAGGCTTTCCATTCCCTTATTTGGCTTAATAGCCCTGCTCTGCAGCCACTGCAGGCCAAAATCCCTTTTCCTCAGCGTGTTTTCCTGGCCATGTGCTACAGTAATCCAGGTGAGCCCTCATATTTCCAAAACCTGCTCATTAAGAGCATTGGTATTTCACCCTCCCTGAACTCAACAGCTTGGTCTCAGCAGGCTCATTAGAAAGCATCACTTGTGTCCTGCAGGACACATCATATTGGTGCTTTCCTGTTATCTTGTGACTATATAAGTCCTTCAGCTCTTCCTCCTGCTCCATCATTTCTAGTTAAGAACATCAGTTCTTGTCACTTGTCCTTCACATGCTGCATTTTGCAATAAGGAATTTCATCCCTTTGCTCTATTCCAGTGCTAAGATTGTCCCATTCTTCTTGTGGGGTGGCCTGGTGTCCACCTGATGGTGCCTGTCACCTTGGTGTCATCACTGCTTTGAGATTATGCATCCTGGCTATTAATTAAAATGTACAACCATCCCAAGATTCAGCTTGGAAGAACCCTACTGCAACCACCTTCCACCTGAGATTTCTCTTATGATTTCAATTCATGATCCTGAAAGAGGAAACATCTGCCTTACTCTGTCCAGCACATCCCCAGAGGAGACATTTGCTTTGATTTTACCCAAGTGGATTCGAATCAGCCTTTCTGTATACATCCATGTATCTGTTAGAAATGAATGCTTTTGTACTGGTTGGAAAGCCAGCACAGGCAGACTTCCTACAGAGCTTCCATATAAGGTCAGTCCTGCCAAGAAACTTCAGTTTTAACCTCTAACATTTCTACAGTTTCAGTCTGAGATCTCTCTTCAGCAGCACTTGCCAACTGTGGTGCTCAAGTTGGGGTGTTAGCAGATGTGTTTTGCTCTGCTTCAGTCTCCCAGCGGGTTACAAAGCCAAATTCGTGATTCAAATGACTACACTTATTTTTCAGACTTAGTACACTTTTTTTTTTAATGGGAGCTTGGAATGGGGTGAAAATTCTTTTGTGTTCTGGCAAGTGTCCCTCATATCTTGGCCTGCAGAGGAAGAGCAAAAATGATATTTGTACCCTTTACATTCAAAATGTGTGAGATTATAAATATCTTGTAGTTGTAAAACATTCCTGCTTGTTCTTCAATTAAGAGATGTAACCTGTGAGACTTCTCCCCACACATCTCCCTGTGAAGTCTGACAGACATCTGACTGTCTTCTTCTTTGTGCCAAAGGGCTTAGAGACTTCTGGAGGAGTTGGTGGTGGCATCTCACAATTCAAATAACACAGCTACTTCTCTTTTGGGCTCAATAGACCAAGAGAGGAGAAATTACAGAATATTTAGCTGCCCTTTTGATGACAGGAAATTAGTCCTTGTCCTCCTTCCCATGAGTAGTTCAGGTTTTGTATCTCTCTCAATGTTATCAGCTACTTCTGAACATATTATATAAATGAGAACTGAATGAACTGAATGAGAACTAGTTCCTTTAAAAAGAAGAGGAAAAAGAAGAAGAAAGGCCCTGCAGAAATAGCAAGTCAGTCCAGTTAAGTTTGTTCCCTGCTTATAATTTAACTATTTTGTATGAACATTAGAGCATTCTCTGATCTGAGCAATAAGCTTTCACCTTTTCATACTGTGGGCTGGCTGAAAAGCCTTTGCCTCGTGCCTACATCTGAGATGTCGTAAAGCCAAAGCGCAGATGCTCCTGTAACATTCCAGACTTCATCTTACTTGTTTGGTGGACCAATTGTCCTGGAGACTGCTCAAAGAATAATTGATTTGAGGATTTGTCAGCTGAGCAATCAGGTAGAAAAGTCTATTTTGTCATGAGGTTTCATTTTCCAGCTATTTTTGTTAAAATCAAGGAACTTCACATCCAGAAGGAATTATATAACTCAATCTGACACTCCATGTTGAGCAAACTGAGACTGTGGTCTGCTCAAGCAATTCTGTGAAACTAGACTCCCATATTTCTGTTTCTGCCAACCATAAACTTGGAATTTGCTCACTCACTCTCTAGATTCCATTTAGAGATGGTATTGACTGGATTTCTCTAGCTTGTATAGAGACAGTGAAATTTAGATTTCTGAATCTGGAGTTTTCTGTCGGTAAGTAATGTGGAGAGTTTGACATTAAAACAATCCCCTCCTGAGCCATTGTTGGAGGATGTATCTTGTAAAAGGTTGATTCTAGATTCAGAGCACCCCTGCACATGTTCTCTGAGCCAGCCCAGCCCAGTAAAAGGTTGATTCTAGATTCAGAGCCCTCAGTGTGTCCCTGCACACACTCTCTGAGCCAGCCCAGCTCCCTTGCTCTGTTCAGGCAGGACTGGGGCTGTGAGTGCCCAGTGGTGAATCCCCTCTGCCAGGGAAGCTCCCTGCTGCTCTGAGCCTTCAGAGGGAACACAGACAGGCTGGTCTCTGCCTCTCCTCTCAGTACAGGGCACAGACTGAAGCTGAGCACAGCTGGACAGCTGGGTCCCCAGCATGTGCAGAGCTCATGGTATCACTCACAGAAGTCCCTGGGGGCTGCACCCCTGTGCCACCCCACAGGCCAGTGCAGAGTCACAGTGTGCAGCCAGGTCTCTGGAACCAAATTCCTCCCCCCTTTTCTCCCTTCCCACGGCATCATCTCTTGCTGACAGGCTTGAATGTGGGAAGCATCCAAACCAGAAGCATAGGCAGGGGAGTCTGCCAGTCTGCAGCTGCTTAGCATCTCAAAAGGAAGGCTGAATTCCTTGTATCTGATGATCAAGATGAAGGCAGTCACTTTATTGACAGAATTAGTTCATATTCCAGTCCATCATATGTACAGATAATGCACTGTGGGATTAAGCTACTGTAGCAATAAATTTCCTAACCTAATTTTAAAAGATAAAAGCTCCAGTGAAGCGAGGCTTCATGGCACACTCCACTCCATTCAATTTCCAGTCCTTCAGGAGAGCAGGCAAGAACACCCTCCCTCAGGTTACTGCTCTGTGTCTCTGACCTCCTCCTACAAAACCAAATTTTCCAGGGAAGGAAATGGAGCAGCACTAAATCTCCCTCCCTCTGGCTACCAGCATCTGCTGTCACTCTGCAGCTCACGTGAAAGGTCATGTGGAGCAGGCTCTGAGAAGCCCTCCAAGTAAAACAGGGCATGCTCTCTGGCCCTTTGTCTGCTTCCTCCCCTCTTGTGCAGCAGCTCCTGACCACCCTGCTCTGCCAAGGAGTTTCAGAGAGCCACAAGCACTGCCAGCCCACTGCACCTTTGATCTGGGAACAGGAGTGGCTTCTGAGTACTGGTGGCACATGAGATGCTGATTCCAACCTGTGGCACAGTGATGCTGGGTAGGCATCTCAGGCCTTTGTTCGTGCTTTGGGCTCAGGGAGGGCTGAATGCACTGGGCATTGCCCGAGGTCTGATGGTGTCAGGAGATTGCTCAGTACCCACAGGCCTCCTGTGGCAGCAGCTGAGGGACAGGCATTGCACCAGTGAGGAAAGCCCAAGAGCTGAGCATCTTAGGCTGGATGGCAGCTTACAGCTCAGCAGTGCAGCTGCTGAAGTCGCCCATCTCTGCAGCCCCAGAGATGGGAATGGCTCTGCCACAGCGTGGTCAAGCCCCAGGGAGCGAGGTGGCTGCGTGTGCATGGAGCAGCTGTGCAGAGGTAGACAGGTGCCCCTCAAGGCATCACAAGTCAGAATCAGTGAATAGTTGAGGTTGGGAAGGACCCTTAAAGGTCATCTAGTCCAACCCCATATCTTAACAGGTCATTGATTTCCATTCACGATTGAGCTGCCTTGCACTGCTAGTGAGACCAGAGTCTCTTGGAACTTGACTGAATTAAATTTTCTTCTGGCCAGGCTGCTAGGATGGTATTGTTAGAAACCACAGGCATGAAGCCCATGTAATGCTGGTGGCAGTAGCTTTATTTCTCTTGGCCATGCTAGAGTTACCAAGCTCCACCAGGCTTGTCTGAGAAATTGGTTGTCTTCACGTTTGAAAAGGCAGCATTTACATTGCAGCTCCAGCAATGTGCTTGATATGTGCTAGTTTAATATAATTTTAAGCTGTTTATCAGGGCATAAAGGAATACCTCTGCTGGTGTGTTGTCTTCCTTTTTGAAGGCCAAAATGTTTGATGCTCCAAACAGTGTGCTAAAATCATCTGCAATAAGGAGACAGTGTTCACTTGGAAACTCCTGGAAAAAAATATTCTTGGCTTCTATATTAACAAAATCCAAGTAAATTGGTACTTTTTGTGCTGTTTGAGTTCTTAAAGTGCAGTTCAAAAGGAAAGTCACACCAAAAAAATGTAACATTTTCAGGTACTCATACCCTGCCCATAATTATTGCCGGCACAGAAGACTGCAACAACCTATTTACTTGCACCAGCCTCACAGCTGGCCTCCAGCCAGCAGCTGAGGTTCACCCCAGTTCTAGATGTGAACCTCAGACAAGGCTTACAGGAAGCCTTCAGAAAATACAAGTTGGTGGTTTCAGTAGGGCTCAGCAGCACCAGCTCCCCAGGCCTTCCTTTGCCTGCTTATTTTCATATCATATTTTACCATCTGCATTTCAAAGAGAAGTGTTTGCAGTTTTTTTATGAACCAAGGTTGATATTAGACACTAAAATGGACAAATGCTTTTTGCTTGGATTCTTTGGCCAATGTGCACATTGCTCACAAGTTCCCATTTGAAACAGTTGTCACACAGGTGTGCAAAACACTCTGGAAACCCTTTCCTCCACTGCTGGCTCTTGCTGCAAGCAGTTCCAGTCATCGTGCAGAGCTCCAGGAGCTGCTCTTCATCTCTGTGCACAGCACAGCCATGTTACCCACCTCCACCTCTGTCTCAGCTTGTCTTCTCTGTCTCTGCTGTCATTCTTATTTTATTGGACTTTCTTTGGCTAATGGCCTTGTTCTCCTCCACTTGCCTGTGTCTGAGGAGCTGCAGTGCCTGGTCGGGTGCAGGGTGGGATGGGCTGTGGCCACAGACAGGACAGAGTTTGGGAGGCACCAGAGGCAGTAGGGCAGGTAGTAGGGTGTGACAAGGTCAGGTTTTTGAGGGATCTAATCAGTTCTGTCAGTTCTCTCTCAGCCAGGCCAAGGAGGTCTCTAGGCTCAGTTCTGCAGGATGTTCCTGAAATGCTGCTGGACATCACTCTGATGTAAGCAGAGATTACTTTGCTGATGTGAGGGAGGGAGACAGCTGCGTGTTAGGGAAGTCTGGCCCATTTCCATCATGCTGCATTGTCATTTTCCACAAAAGTATTTACCAGCAGTTGCTCCAGCCACTTGCCAAAAAAAGAACAGTTTTTCTTCCTTCAAACAAGAGTGAATGGAGCATTGGAACTACATATACATATTTTTATACTTGGTATTTTCTCACAATAAATGTGCCACATGGCATAGGATGAAATTGTATTAGAGGAACCAGCATACACATCAAAGCTTTGATTGTAAACTTCCAGCTCAGAGAAGATGAGCAATCTCAATGTTCAATTATAACTGCAGATATTTCCTTTTTCCTAAGCTGGTGTCTGTTACCATGGCCACAACCTTCAGAATTTTCTGATTGTTTTGAAGTCATTACTAGGAGTGAAAGAGCAGATGTTTAATTACATTCTTCTTATTCCATTCATTAGGTATAGCTGACATTTTAGAAGTCTTCAGTAAAAAAAATAAGTCCTTTTTTATTGTTTATCATTTTCCTAGAGAAAAATAGCAGAAGTTAATTAATATATGCCAATATGCACTTTGTCTACAACTTTTAAGTCGAGGTGAGGAAAGCAGTTTCCTGACATCTTAAGGACTGGGTATTAGATTGTTATTAGCAATAATCAGAGGTAAGTGAGAACCATGCTGTAGAAAGTACACCTGTTGTTGTCCTGGTCACTGACAACCCCAAAGGATTGAGAATGTGCTTTGAACACTCTGGTTTATACCCAAAGAAGCAATGTTAAGCCAGAGCCATGTATTTGTACATCACCAGCAGAGTCCTTCACAGTCCCCACTGCCCAGGTATTGTGACTGTCACTATCCCCACTGTGTGTGCAGTCCTCTGGGATTTATCAAAACACAAGAGTTGTTCTCCACCACATTGTGGCATTCCTGGTTTGTGGATAGAGACAATAATTGCTCAAGAGATTGCTCAGCCAACAGGACTGCGGGGAACGTGGTCCCCTGGATGTGTCATGGATTGTTCATGTATGTTCCTCTTTACTTAGACAACATTACCACTTGTGTCACAGAATAGAAGATTTGTTCATTAAAGCTTCCTGTACTCAGGGTTGTCTAAGTTTAGCATTTTGTCTGTGATGTTGGTGACTCCAGTATGTGATGAAAGCTTTGTCATTTTCCTGTGCACACCCCTCCCCATTGGATTCTTCTCAGGCCAAAAGAACAACTTGATTATAAGAAAGATCAAGTATGAGGTAGGTCCTGAATCACACTGAGACTGGTATGTAACTTGGTTTATACTGAGAAATGTCACAAAAAGGCAGCCTCTGATGTCTGCCCCCTTCCAGGGCTGCTGAGCAGGGACTTTGGGGTGTTTGGCTTGAGCATGTTTGGATAGAGCAACCCTACTTCTCATCCCACTCTTACCTTCAGTGTCTAAACTTATTTGGCTCTGTGTTTTGTTGCTCTGTGCCTGGACTCTTCACCAAAGCTGACTTCCTTGATGTACTGAGTGTTGGGAAGGTGAATGCACTAAAGAAATGAAAGATGTGAGTTCATATCTCCATTTTCAGGCTGCTCTCCTGTTCCCTTCTACAGATAGGTGTTCTAGACCAATGCTGTTAAACACCCTCCTAAGTTTTCTTGAATCAGAGCTCCTAGGTATCAGCTTCCTAATGTGTTATGAGATCTCATTTTTCAGCTGTTTTTGCATAGCCCCTCTTGGTGGTGGAGTTTGCTCTAACTAGTACTGCTAGTAACTTGAAGCTATTAGTGTGTTAAGAGGATCATAATTTCATCAACAATTATGCTGTTGAACACTGATTTAAAGATTTTGCAAACTGGAGCAAAAGACAGTGCTATCTCCCCCTCAAAAGCAGAGCTCACACTATGGAGGGAGACCCAGAATGGGACTGCAATCCCACATAGAAGCAGAGATGCCAAAAGAGGGAGTTTAGTTCAGGGTCAATGGCTGCAGAAAATCCAATGGTAGGAAATGCATTCAGTGTCCAGCAGCTTCTCAGCATCCCTGCTGCTATGGGATGCTCCCAGAATGCCCACACACAGCTGCTGCTGGGCAGGCAGGGGAGAGCTGGCCAACAATGGACATGCCTCTCAGCCACTGCCCAACAGTCCCTTCTCCTCTGACCACGTGAAGCTTGGCTGTCATGTTTTTGCCTTTATTTTTGGTTATGCAGTTATTTTGCTAAGTTGCAATCTCTTGTGTTGCTGTAAAAGCTGCTCTTGCCTGTGCAGAGTCTGTAATTAAATATGACCCCTCTCATGTTGTGCCTACAGTATACCATGCACTACCCAAAACTCTCAGTTCCTGACACTTTTTCACGTTCACTTGTTTCTCAGACTCGTTGGTGTCATTTCCATGGTTGCAGAGAGTTCAGCAATAGAAGGTTGATCTTTGGGCTTTAGGAACTCATTCCTTCTAGAATAGTAACGTAATGCTGCAGACTTACTCTAAGTAATCCAGCTCCCTAGTGTGGCTGAGCCAGTGCAGGACAGAAACAGCCTTGTGCCTACACAGAGGCATAATCACCCTTGAGCAGGAAAGGAGACAGGAGAGCATCCATAAGGAGGACAGCACATTTTTAGGCAATCCCTTACTTAAGGCATGTTTTTAGTTTGCAGTGTGGAAGAGAAGTGCCTTGCTTACAACATCTGCTTCATGCTCCATGCATGAGTGATCACATCCCCCACTGCAGCAGCTCAGCAGAGCTGCGGTGCCAAGGTCATGTGGAGGTGCAGGGGCTTCTGTGCTGAGCAGCTGGGACAGCTGACCTCAGATCTGTCCCATCCTCCAGCTCTGAAGGACCCATTTGTCTCTGTCTTCAGGGCACTCACAATTCCGTGTGGCATCCACCTCTGCACCCTGCTCCCCACTCTGGGTTGTGCTAGCCTGCATGGTAACCTAACCAGGGGGTGTCTTGTCTTCTCCTCTTGCAAGTGTGTCCCTCTAGTTAATGCTGTACATATTCACATGTGTCATATATATAGTTCATACATGTACATATGCATATATTACATTAAAAGATAAAGGTGAATTTTCAAATTCAAGTTGTTGGAAAAGTTGAAATTTGGGTGATCTGTGCTTTCTCTCTCAACTCTTCTAGTATGCATCTCTTTCTTCTAAAAGGAACATATATATATTAGTGCAGTTTCCAATATGCTTTCTAATATGCTTCATTTTTGTGACACCCCTTGGAAATTGGTTGCAGAAATCCAAGAGTGGGGTCTGTGAGAGGCAACTGCTCACTTTGGAAATTTAAAAAGCTTTATGGAACCTTAACAAGAATACAACAAAAAATCTTTTTTTCCCAGCATGCAGTGCTGGGAACTGCCCCTCGTGCATACCACGTGGCCAGTTCGTGTTCAGAATGGATGCTCAGTCTTTTATACTCCTGGAGTTGCATCAGCCAGCCCTGGCCCCTCCCAAAGTGTCAGTCAGCTCTTCTTTGCCATTTATCAGTGGAGACTGCTTTCTTGTAACTGGATTGGAGGTCAGGTGTTGCCATGCTGCACCCCCTAAGCACCAAGCTTTCCCATTCCCAACTGCCCCATGCAAGGGACACCTGTGCAACTTCTTTGTACCTGTCCTAGACAGCTCAGGCTGTCTGATGGCAACAATACAGGTCTCTTGTGAATAAGGAAGATGGCTTCAGCCAGGGGGCATTTACTTACAATTCAACAACTGCACGCCCCAGAGTCTTTTATCCTCAAGCAGAAATGGTCCTGCAGATCAGTGGAATCTTTTCAGCATCATACCACAACTCTCCCTGCAGATAACTTGAGTGTACAAGGGGCTTACATGCATTACTGTCCTTGAAAGTGTAACTTTGCCCATTTGCTCGAGTCCTATCACTATCTCAAAAAGTATCTGGAGAGTTTTCCATTTTGAACAGTCCTATGTGTCTTTCTCAGAATGAAGAAGACACATCCATGTTCCTTAGTCATTACAATGCCCCTTTCAGTGGTGTCTCTGTGTTTCTAGATCATCTCATCAAGGACCTGTAGTTTCTTCTGTGAATATGCTATTCTAGACATTTTTGGTCAAATTTTAGTTAAATATGCTTCTGCTATCAGCTAGCTTTGTAAATGAAAGGGATCAGAATATATAAAAGATTCAGAGTTCCCAGATGTAAAAGTTGATGTCTCAAATGGCCATTCAATAGATGCAGGAGTGATAATCTGCTGAGATAGACTCCTGCAGGAAAAAAAATCAACAGAAGAATGCTTTTTTGTTTGTGACTGCTTTCAAAGTTCACATACAGAGGCTCCTTTCCTTTCTTTGAACATCTCACACATATTCTGAAGAAAGAATATTTTAATTATAAACCTGAGCTGTCTAATCTTCCCTGAGCACTCTTGTTTGCTTTGGACCCACTTCAAAGCTATGCTTAAAAGATCTGGTAATTTTTTAACAAAGAGTAAAACTAGCTTCTAGGTGAAATGTGTAAAAAACTGGGATGTCCATGCTTGTGACTGTGCAAGGGGAGCTGGACAGCACATTCTGTGTTCAGTGTATGCCCCACATGCTGCCTGGTGCAGAAGGCATGCAGAGGTTTGTCCCCAAGTTTTTGGAAGATGTTTGGACTAGGCAGGTGAGTTCTGCCTTGGGGCAGAAGGAAATAAATCCCCTGCATGTGTTCATAGATGAACAACATAAAGTTGAACAGGGTTCAGCAGTGCCCTGGCAGCCAGGAGGGCCAAGAGTGTCCTGGGGGGCACCAGGCACAGCATCACCAGCCGGGCAAGGGAGGGGATTGTCCTGCTCTGCTCTGAGCTGGGGCAGCCTCACCTCGAGTGCAGGGGCAGTTTTGGGCACCACAAAATAAGAAAGTTGTAAAGGCATTAGAGGGCACCCAAATGATGGCAACAGAGACAGGGAAGGGCCTTGAGGGGAAGCTGTATGAGGAGCAGATGAGATCACTTGTTGTGTTCAACATGGAGAAGAGAAGACTTCAACTTCCTCATGAAGGGAAGAGGAGGGGCAGACACTCATCCCTGTTCTGTGGTCCCTGTGACAGGCCCTGAGGGAATGGCCTGAAGTTAATCAGGGGAGGTTTAGGCTGGATTATTAGAAAAAGGTTTTCACCCAGAGGGTGGTTGGGCACTGGAACAGCTCCCCAGGGCAGTGGTCACAGCACCAAGGCTGAGAGAGTTAAAGAAGCATTTGGACAATGCTCTTGGGCACATGGTGTGACTCCTGGGAATGGTGCTGAGCTGGGCCTGGAGTTTCATTGGTGGATCCCTTCCAACTCAGTTTATTCTGTGATTCTCTGACTTACACCTCCTAGTTGTTAAGATGATGGCAAAATCTGCTTGTCTGCAAGATGAGTGTTCCCATTCAGGGCTGCCTTCTATCTTTTCTTCATGCTGTATTTCATTGTCATCAGTCAGGAATTAGAGATCACATGGTGCATGGACATTCGTGCTCATCCAGTGTGAAACAGGTGCTGTCATCAGGATGGTTTAACAGAAAAGAGACTTGTAAGGGAGATGATATATTTTTATTACATGAGTTTATAAGCTGTGAAGGAGCAGAACCTACCTTTGGCATACACTATTGAGTGTTGCAGACTGACATCTACATGAAGAGATCATTTAAGAATTTCTGTCTGAGCTGGAATGAGGTCACACCTGGAAATTAGTTTTTTCCTGACGTCTGTCACTTGGTTTCAAGTAGCCCCCCTTCTTTCCCAGTTCATCATCTGAGTTCAATTGTCCCAAGAACCAAGAAGTGTCAGGTGGGATCAGGCCTTGCCAAAGCCCCCACAGTCTTCAAAACCAGTGGATTCCAGATCTATTTGTCACCAGATATGATACAGATCTTCTAATGCACCATCTGCCTCCTTTAAAGTGAAGGCGGGGCTGTTCCACAGAGGTTAGTGACAACCTCCTTCTCCACCTGTGTCCCTCTCTGCTCCAAATGTGCTAATTACCCTTTTCTGTCGTGCTTATAGTGCATTAACTATGATAAATTTGCAGGCCACCTGTTTCTCTCCTATGTTTATGTCAGGGCTTACTGCTCTGTTTGACCTGCTAAGGCACTTGAGAGAGTCCATTTAATTTTACCTCATTAGGGGGTCAAATAAAAGATTTGTTACAACCCTCCTTCACAAACACAGCTTCTCAGCAGCAGTATTTAACCCATCTCATGCAGTATTTAGCCTTTTCACATGCAGAAGTTGGTGAGGACACCCAAGCTCTGTGCCAGTGAGAGCACCCAAGCTTGTGCAGGTGAGGATTGTCTCCTGGTACTCTGCCCAGGAGCAGCACATGCAGCCTCTCAGGAGCACTAATGCAGATCTTTGGCCAGAAGACAACCCCATTATTGGATTCCCAGGTGCATAACTAAGCAGTGAGTGGAGAAGCGTACACAGAACTTGTTTAGAAAGACCTTTTTTTTTTCCCCTGAGTAAGGAACAGAAAAAAATCTAAGTGGTGAGATGTGCATTATTTCACCACAGCTTTCCACTTTGTGCTTGAGGTAGCCACAACTGCTGTGCCAGGACTCCATCAGACCATGTCACTGCCAGCACACCTCCTCAGCCCCTGGCCCATACAGATTTGTTACCCCTTGCTGGCCACACACAGCACTCTGTTATGGCTGGCCAGCATCGTGGAGCAAGTCTCGTCCTCCTGACAAGCAGGAGGAGAGAGACATTTAAAATACAAGACCTTTATTTTTATAAGGCATGACACAGAGAGTGCAAGAGGTTATTGCTGTAGTAAGAATGGGTCATATGGGGCATACAGAGCAAGAAAAGAAACTGGAACAAATGTCAGAGACAGAGCTCCATTGGTGAGATTATGATTATGTAAGAGCATCTGTCACTGAAAGGATCTGAAATATTGGCCTTCAGGTAACTGGTAAATCTTTCATTAGCCACAGGCAAAACATTCTCATTAGTCAGCCTCTCTCATGCCAGAAGTCCCTGCTAGGGATCCTAGCATGTCCACGTCCTCACCTCCTTTGGAAGGATCTATGGATATGTGGCATGAGGACTGCTGCCGGGTCTCTGTGAGATAAACCAGGATTTATTCAGGGACTGGGAATGGAGGGCTCAGCGTGGGACACCCTTGCCCACACAGCAGTGGTGCACACTTGTTTCTGTGCACATGTAAAACTGAGAGCAGGGAGATCCCATCATTTAAGTGAAGTACATGTAGTCGAACTTTGGCCTCCACTGCTTTGACTACAGAAGAAAACAAGGGTCTAAAAATAAGGAAATGTTTGCCTCTTGGAAATTTTCTAAGCAATTAATCTAAGAATTATTGATGTTTCTAAATTTGTCAGAAGAGGGAGGACCATCAGTCACACTCAAAAATACCAGCTCTTTGCTGATAACTCCTAAAGTGGAATGGCTTTTTAATGAAGTTCCAGAAAAAAGGTTTGCTGCCAAAATCAAGGATATTGCTCTATCCCACTCATACTACTTCATCAAGGAAACTTCCAAGAAAATTTTGATTTTCTTCCAAAGTTGTTGTGTGGGATTTTTCTTTTCTCCTTTTTCTTTTTTTTTTTTTTGTTTTGAGTGCCTGAAAGCCAACTCCAAAACCAACTTTACTGCCAACCTTTTAAAAGAAGTAATGACAATATATGCTAATAGGAGGTTTCACAAATCAGTGTGAGATCACTGAAACCAGTTCCCATCTGATCACACATGAATGAACAATGTGTGGGTTTGAACTGTGTCCATGATACGATGATAGCTCCACCTTTCATTCAGATTGAGATCAAATGACTCCTACCAAGTCCTGGGTGGTAAACTGCTGATAAGTCACTGTTTTATCATCCTGTGGAGACTAATTTGAAAACATCCTGGTTTTAATGTAACCGAGAGATAGATTTTAAAGCGCCTCTCAATGAAATGGATACTGTTGCTTATTGTGGCTCCCTTTCCTAGCACATTCATTTAAAAGCAGTGAGCCTCATAGGGTACATCCTTCTTTTAATAAAGAAAAAACAAGTAGAAAATCAGAAGTTTTTGGTATATATTTGCATAGTTATCAATCTTTAAATCTTTTTTGGAGGATTCCTTTGGTAATTCACAGGAGGATCCCTGTGTTGCTCACTGGCTTAAGTGACTTTCCAGTGAATTCATTAGAAGATCAAGATCTGAGGCTTATTTGGTGGAACAGGATGTGCTTTCTTTATTGAATAAGCAATTTATATGGTGATTTTACATGGCACTTTGCAAACAGTGGGCTGATTCTTCAGTGTTCATCCTGTCTCTAGGCAGTGGAGCTTCTCTGGTTTTCATAACATGGGTAGCAGAGGAGAGAATTAGGAAATACTTGATGCATGAAGTGAGAGGAAGCATGGAATGTCTGAGGAGTGGGTTGGGACAGAAATTATTGGTGGAAGTGATGTGGAAGGGAGAATTGTCAGTTGAAGATAATTTAAGGACATCTTAAAAGCTGTATGGAGCAAGCAAGAGGAGAGAGACATTTAAAATACAAGACCTTTATTTTTATAAGGCATGACACAGAGTGCAAGAGGTTATTTCTGTAGTAAGAATGGGTCATATGGGCATACAGAGCAAGAAAAGAAACTGGAACAAATGTCAGAGACAGAGCTCCATTGGTGAGATTATGATTATGTAAGAGCATCTGTCACTGAAAGGATCTGAAATATTGGCCATCAGGTAACTGGTAAATCTTTCATTAGCCACAGGCAAAATATTCTCATTAGAGTCAGCATCTCTCATGCTTATGTACATTTTCACTCCTCTCCCTGTCTGAAAAGTAATGCTTCCCAGGCAAAGGAATCAGATCATCAGAATCTGAATTTGTAGCTGACATTGGTGATGATGATGTTCAGAGTTCAGAAACTGCTCTTAAAAACAGCAGTACCAGTACTCTACCATTAAGGCCAAAGCAGCAAGGCAAATCGTGGTAGATGAAATGGTAACAGTTTTCTATTAATTAGATACCAAATACATCTTTGCTACATATTTCTTTTGGATGATTTAACGAGAGAGAGACAGAGATTAAGCCATAGATGGTCTTCTTCCAAGGTTTCCAACCCCTGCTGCTTCAGAGATTATATATTTCATTGTTAGGATATTGTTTTGATGGTGCATGGCATAAAAAATGCCATTATTTGCAAATGCTAGTAGTAGGAATGGACATGCATGGGAAATGCAGAAAAACTTAAGAGAAGTTATGTGACAGACTTTTTCAAAGACAGTAGGAAAAATAAAAAAGATTGTGTTTGTTTTAGGGAGCTAAGAAATAGTAGTGGAAAGTAAGAGATAGAGGGAAAAGAGAGAAAGGACAAGGTTTTATGTACTAACACAATAAATAAAAACCCTAGAAAATGAAAAATGGGGAAAGGCACTAAAACTCACATACAAGAAATCTCAGAGAAACTGACATCTTGAGAACAGCAAAGAGGCAAAAGTACACTGGCCTAAAAATGTAACAGGATCAGAATTTCTGTTTATTTACAGTCACTAGGAAGTGGTGAATAGTGACATTTTGTTTCATGTTGGATAGAATCTGGTTTTCCTAAAGTTAAACTGTGGAAAGAAGCTTTCTACTGGCACTCCTTCTTTTCTACAAGAGTGACACCCATTGTTTGTTGTTCACAAGGGAAAAAACAGTTCGTTTGTTTGAAGACAGTTATCTGATGGACTTTGTTTACTTCCTCAAAGGATGTTAGTAGTGAAGGCAGAAGTGCTGTTAACCCTTTCTTTTGTGAAGGAGTTCATCTTAGTTGAATTTACTGAAAATTTTCAGTGATGGCAGAAAAGTTTTCCATCTCATAATTCATATTTTTCTGTCTAGATTTTGTCCTGGGTTTTATACATTATTTCATGTTGCAATTTGTGCAATGATAGAAACTGGTAAAAAAATTTCTTGAATTCATGCAAACAATTTTTTGCTACACTCTGTTTAATGACTGTATGACACAACATTTCAAAAGTTCCTTTTTAAACCAGTACTGTATATAAGTGTCTACTACCTAACTTAATATTGGGAACTGCTGTGGCTTTGTTTACTGATAACAAACAATAGTAACAACACCAAGATTATACAAGCATTTGTTTACATGTGTGTGACAGACAGAGAAGCATGGCAAATTATTTTTGCACTTAGTTTGTCAAATGTTTTTCTATGCCTCTTAAGGGAGTTTGCTTACCGACCTTTACCATGTTGTTCAAACTCCCAAATTCATTCCTGTTGAGTAATTTCTAAAATCAGGCAGCACACTGTGTTATGCATGAAACAGCAGTTGGGTAGGACACAGCTCTGGGTTTTTCACAGCAGGCTGTCAAGACTGGATGTCATTCTGAGTTTCAAAGTGAATACAAATCAAAATCTTCTTCCAGTAACTTTATAGATTTTATCCAACCTAAGTTCCCTAAGCTGAGGCTTTTTTCAGGTTTGTGTACAAATGGTGCTCACACGGAGCGGAATCTCCACATTAAATGCCTGCTGTACACCCCCAGATCCATCCATCCCTCCCAGGTCAGCTGTCCACGTGGAGTGTGGAGGAGGAGGTGCTGCAAGGTGGCTGGGTTAATCATGAGATTGTCAGGAAAGAGAAGAGATACTGTCATCACCAATGGTAACCACATCCTTGCCCATGGAAACTTTTCAGGGGGCACAGCAGAGCAGCTGAACGGGGGCCCATGGCTGAGCTCTGCGAGCTGACTGCATTGCTGGACCAGCTCAGGGCAATTATAGTATATTCTATGGTTTTCCTGTACCTTATCTGCAGTGCAGAGGTTGTATGTGGAGACAGAGAAGAGGTCTTAGGAAAAAACAGCAAAGACATTGTTTTAAAACAAAATACTTTCATTTGTGCTAAAATCCTTCACGTCAGCATATCTTCTCAAATAGAATTCATATTAAGACTCATCTGAATGAAGTTAACTTTTGAAATAAAATATATTTATTTAACTGTTAATCTTCAAAAATGGGCATTTATCACAGAGCAAATATTCTATTTAAATTATCAGTTTAAAACCTTTGTAAAATGGAAGTAGCTTGCTGCACTGCAGTTTGGGAATTACGAGTTCCTTTCGAACGTAGGAGCTGTAGGCTGTGCCATATGTCACTGGGAGGATGTTTTCTCATATATTCACAGGAAAATCTTGGATTTGCAAGATGAATCCGTGAACTTGGCAGTAGAACATGAGGAATAAAATAGAAGTGGCTAGCCTCAAACTCCCCTAGACAACCAGAAGCTAGAAACTTGCCATATGTCATTGACGTCCATGAGCAATGCTGAGCAGTGGAATATCACCCTCTCTTGCAGCATTAAATACTGCCCTAAGTCATTAATACAAAGCAGATGGCTTTGTTGTTGATTAGAGCTGGTTAGGATCTGAAATTCCCATTCCAAAGGAAATTCTGACATTTGTATTTATTTTCACTGCATATTGGAACAAAACATCAAAATTTCCCAGTGGGATGGATATTAAAACTGCTCTGGAAATACCAAGTTATTTCACTTCATTGGTATTGAATTGTTTTCTCAATAATACCAAACCAGTGTAATTCTAAAATTAATCAAATGTAAATGCCAGAACAAAATTAATAAACACATAAAGTAACACTGAAACATTTTTCCATGTTAAAAGGAAAAGATTAAATTGAAATCATAAATTCTGACATTTTTACAAAATTTGTTTTCTTGAATGTGACAAAACATTTTGATTTCAGCTAAGCAGCATTACCCTAATGGAAATGGATTCTGCTGAAAAAATGTTCACCCAGTGCTGTTTGTCCAGGGCCAGTAATGTACAGGATCATCTTGCAAGTCCAAGGATGTAAAAATTCCGAGAAATAAGACATGCACAAAGAGAAAATTAACACAATATATGCAGTTTGGGAACACCTTTGAAGACTGTCTTAAAAATTCCTACAACTCCCACAAAATTGCTTTAGTCATCTAGATGTCTCTTACATTAGCTCTCTTTTGTTCAGGCACACTTGAGAGTGTTAAATGCTGGACAAATCATCCCTGGCACGGACCTTCATATTTATGAACTTGTAAACTGTGACATTATCTTAGTGAGTCTTGTTTCCATCTCCTTAGCAAAATTCTGGTCCTGACTGCCAGATCCTCCCACTCCCAATCTCCAGTTGCCTACTTTCCTGGAAAAAGTTCCAATAACTCTCTTCAATATGGAACAAAAACTCACAGTTACTGTCCAGGTAGGAACATTCACAATCATTCCTTTCCCTGTCATAAGAACATATTAAAAAATAATCTAGTTTGCCAGCTAATGGCTCCATTTTTTCCAGTATCACGATTTCTATTTTTTTCTGTCAACACCAAGTCTCTGCTGTGGGATAGGAGACCATCTGGTAACAATTTTTTTAAGTGGAGTCTAAGCACAAATGTCAGTCTTTGGGAGTCACATGCTATTTATTTACAAAGATAAAAAAATCAATATCATGAATTCACATCAGCTTCTCCTCTTACTTTGTGCAACAGTAGCTTTCTGCTTTAGTTTCCACTACCCTCCACCGAGGTATTGCATATAAGATTACATAAAGGGACCAAACAAGATGTAGGACAGATTAGAAACCTGATGAAGGAGCTGCTGGCTGAGTTTGGTGACTGGTGTGCTCAGGTGCACTGGGGAAGATCATGTTACTGCTGGTGAGTGCCCTGCACAGAGAGAAGCCCTGTGGAAGAAAGGAGAGTGCAGTGGGTTTGACGTGGCTGGACATGTGAGCACCAGGATAAGGACAGACAGAGTGACGCAGGTGTGTAGGAAGGGCGGCTTTTCTAAAGCACTCAGGCCCCAGCAGGTACCAAAATCAGTGGTGCTACTTTCTGGCAGGTCTCAGTTTACTGGATACAGATGCTTTTTGAGAAGCTACCCATTGCACAGGTGCCCAAAGGGAAGGTGTGTTTTGTTTGAGAAGCCCAAGTTGAATTGTGGGTACTGGGAACTTGGAAAAATGTGACCTTGAGCATTTTAGGAAATGTGGCCCAGAAAGGTTCTTGTTAACCAAAGAGACTTTAGGCTCACAAGTTGCTTAACCGGAAATACAGTAACTGCAGAAAATTTCCATCATTTGGATCTTGATGTATGGTGTTCTGAAAGAATGTTGATAGATAAAGTCACCTCCAGATGGAACAGGTGAGAGATTTTGCCAACTCCCCTGCTGTCGGCTTAACACTCATGTTTATAAATACTGCAGATGTCCTGTGCTTAGTGAAACAGCTGAATGCAGTAAAATCTGGAAGGGCAGCCTCCTGAGGGTGGATGTTCTAATGCGCTGTTAGCAAAGTCTCTCTTGCCCTTTGCCATACAAAATTAGGCAAAGGCAAACATACTTTTACAAAAATACTATTTCCTTAGAGTTTTAAGAAATCAAATACATAAATATATATATCTAATTCCCAAAAGAGTCATCTGAAGTCTGCCAAGACAAAGAGTAGTTATTTTAAAGACCTTAGATAGTTCTACCCAGGGTTAAAACAAAATGTTGTGGTTTTTTCTTATACACCATATGGTAAAGTGTTGTTTCTCAGCTTCACAAATGAATGATTATGAACCAAAAAAGCATGTGAATATTTATTGGCATGATTTTTATTGCTGTGAGTTCTAAAAGAATTAGGAAGAAATGAAATTAAATAGCGAGACCTTTTCTGAGTGTAAGAGAAGGGGTAAACAAATCTGTATGAGTTCTTCCTCTTTTGTGTGGTTTCTCTTTTTTTTTTTTTCTTTTGCTCATTTCTCATTAAGGAAGAAAAGGTTACTATCAAGCCTTTCTGGATGGGTGAAGCTTTTGCTGGCCCTGGGGAATGACTGTCCACACTTACTGCATCATTTTTTGCCCTGCTCATAGAGTGATGGCAGCACTTCCCAAAGGGACTCCAGACAAAGCCAGGACACTGAGAAAGGCTGAAGTGCTGGATGCCTCAGTGTGTGCTCAGAGGAGCCCTCTGAGCCACATTTACACCCTCTTACACTTTGGAGGGTCACTGTAGGATCTGGGAGCATGGATTGCTTTATTTGTATCTCCAGCAGCCCCTTTTCCATGTGTCTTCACTGCCTGATGGTAGCTGAGCAGACAATTTTCCTACAGATCCCTGGGTGTGCTCTGTCCAAGCAGCAGGGGTTTTGTATGAAGTGAGAGAGCTTCATCCCCCTCTGTGATAGCCAGGCTGCTGATGCAGCAGCAGCAAGAACCTGACTCCAAAAGGATAATGACAGACCTGACTGCCCCATCAATCAAAATCTAATGGGTAGAGGTAGCCCATTACAGACACTGCTCTTTGGTGGATAGATGTACACCAAATTTCAGCCAGGAGCAGCTTCAGAAACAAGCTCTGAGTCCTAAATGCAGGGCTTTAAGGTGGAAAGAGTGATCAGCCATGAATGAGAGTGGAATCACTGTGCAGTGTGACATGCTGTACAAATGCATATAATATGCTCTTTTTCCCAGCTCCCAATATTGGAAATGCTCATGTGCCTAGTCATCCTTCTTGTGCCACACACTCCCCTTTCAGGAAATGCTTTGGAAACAGAGACCTTTTCTGGAAGCCCCAGGGATGCTGAAGGTGATGCAAAGTGAGGGATGTGCATATCAGCCCTTTCACTGCTCGAGACTGAGGCACTGTGCATTGGTCTCTAAACACCTCCAGCCAAGACTGGAGCATTGCTGAGAGTACCATGACAAGCACTAGGCTGGTGTTTGGTGTTTAGTTAACCCAGTGGTGCTGAAGACCCCAGCATTTATTGAGGAGACACTGCATCCCCTTCCTATAGCCACCCTCCCACCAGCCCTCACTGCAAAAATGCACAAAGGAATTATGATAAAGAGAAACAGGAGACAAAGTGCAGCAGCTGTAGCATTTCTCTGCCAGAGCAAATCTGAAGGGAGAAGAGCCTGGGCTTTTGATGTCACCCATGAGCACCTCCAAGTCTGAAACGTGGGAGCTCCGTGCAGCTGCTCCTGCTTGGATTCCTGCCTCAACCAAGACACAGAGCTATAAAGGATTTGCTTTTATTTCTTGTCTTGAGTTTCTCCTGGGGTGTCAGGAAAGAACAAATTCTGTCAGGAAAGAACAAATAGAGTCAAAGGAGAAGTTAGGGTCACCTTTGGTAAGGGAAGGATTCCCAATAAGGGGCTAAAGAAACAGGAAGGTGGCACTGAACAAAACAGGAACTTAGAGCAGTGAAAATGTCAGGATCCTGAAATCGAACTAAGATCCTAATACAAAAAGTTGAGTGAATACTGTGATGAACATGTTTGGACGTACTAGTGGGCAACTGGGTAGCACATGACCACTCTTCCTTCTATTGATAAATAAAGCATAAATACTGAATGATGATCCCATCCACACCTCTTCCTTGGTTTTTTTCCTCTTAATTTCTTCATCAGTCTTCATTCCTCTTCTTTGATGTCAGCTATAGTTTTAGCCAGATGTATTTGTACTTGTTTTACTCCACTGCAAATCTGTTTACTGCTGTTTCTTCTGAAAATTGTAAGAGAGTGTCAGACTTTTTTTAAATCTTGCTCATTAATTTCATTCAGTTTTTGCTCTTTGCCAATAGAAAGAGATAAATGGAGGGTGGTGAGGCTCAAATTTTTTTTCTGCATGTATTTATTTTTTTTTTTGTTAAGTCCCTGTGTGGTTTTTAATAAATTTGGTTTTCTTTCAAAAATATGTTCCAAGATGCCATTAAAAAAAATTAAGCAAAAGCCTTTCTTGGCAAGCATCTCCACACTGGTTACTCAAATGAACGTGTGAAAATAAACTAGAAATGGCCAGAAGGAAGCAAAGTGGCTGCTTCCAAGAGCCTGAGGGGTTCCTTTCTGTAGGATGGAAATAAAAGAAATCTCTTGACCAGGTAGTGCTTACACGTGACAGCAGATGACTGAAACCAGAGGAGTTGTTCTTCCCAGCACAGCTGCTGCTGCTGCTGTCACGATGCACAGTGTCCCACCAGCAGGATCCTGCACTGGGATTTCCAGTGGGACAGTGGAGAGTGGTGGCTCTGAGGCTGTGAATGGGGAGCTCAGGGACTGGTCACAGAGTTCTCCTGGGCTGGAGCACACCAGAGATCAACGAGTGCATCCCTGCCTTGCTCAAGCCTCACTGCAGAGCCCCAAGATCACAAGACAGTGCCTTGCCCACATTTACTGTTGGGTTTGCATGATGAGGCCATGGCCACACTGGTGTTCCAGCTGCAGGGAAGCAGCACTCACAGATGGGGAGGGACTGTATCATTTAGGATAGCTCTTGCTCTGAACTGTCTCATTACATAGCTTGTACAGCAGTTAGCAGTATTACAGCCCAAAGGAATAACTGACCTTATGAAAGAAACTTAGCTTTTCCATCAGATTGTGTTCACCAAGCCTTGACTTTTGTAAATGCACATAACTTCCCCCTTTCTGTAAGGGCATGGACATAGATGAACCAGTGCTGCATTTGGAAGCATGTGTACACTGTATGTGTACAAACAACAACAGAGTTTGCAGACATTGACGCATTGTGGTGAACTGGTACTTGGTATTATCTGAAGCTGTACCAAGCAATGAGAGCACCTGGCAGAGGGGAAGGAAGAGAGTCGTTTTAATGCAGTGAAGTTTAATAATAGGGCAAAATTTTGGCCAGAAAGCTCTGGGGATGCATCCCCAGACAATGTCTCATGCTCTGAGATGCACCTCAGTCTCCCCTTGATATCCCTGCACTTATTGCAGGGATGCTGTACTGCAAGGTTTGGTCAACCAGGACAGAGCAGCACCCCTCCTCTGAGCCTGTGACAGAGCTGAGTTGCACAGTGGCAACAGAGAAAGAATTGGTAGGGGTGCCAGAAAGGGATGGCAGAGGAATTTATCTTGCCAGAGCCCTGTCTGCTGTGCTGTGGAGGCTGGTGTGCAGTGACAGAAGACTGCTGGTGGGTAGAACATGAAGGAAGGCGAGATCCCTGCCATTTCCAGATGTGCAGACAACTAAAGAGATAGATGGTGTATATGAGTCCACTTGTCACACATCCAAGTTTTCAGTAATGATCTGACCGGAGGAAAAAGCACAGCAGGTATGGTGAGTGGAGAATCACACTTGTGCCTCAGAGTGCCATTGCCACAGCAGACTGACTCATGCTGGAGCATTGCTTTCTCACCATTGTCAGGTAGCAGAGCTGGCTCAGAGTGATGCTGTTGTCCTTTTCAGCCTTTAGTTCATTCCAGCAGCCATCAGGAGCTTGTGCAGCTGCTTGGCAGAGATTGAAGTCCCACGATTTCTTGTCTCAGGAAAATTCTCAAATTATGTGTTAGAAATATATTAAAGACAGCATTGCACCCATAAGTGGATTATTTCTTGGAAACAGGTCAAACTGTGTGTTAGAAACCAAGAAACAGAAGTTTCTGAAGACAAAAATCACAAAGTGGAACTTTCATTGCTTCTTTCTGAAAAGTTTTCTGCTTTCATTTTTACAGAATAGGTGTCTGTAGCCAAGCCTGTGGTGTGACTCACTTGCTGTTCCCACCAGAAACAGATCAGGCAGGACTTGTTTACACAGTGGTTCTTTAGACCTTTGAGGTGCTTTGTGCCCTGTTAGCTCTGAAGTACCCAATAGCCTAAAACTTCCATTTTTAGAACAAGGCTTCCCTGCACAAATACCACTTCTCATAATGCTTTTTCCCAGCAGGGGACTTCCCCTCAGATTTAAGCCTAAATGAAAATTAAGAAGACTTGTTGTCTTATAGCAAACCTTCAAGAGGAAAAAGAAAACCTTTTTGTTTTTGAGGAAATATGTTTAGATGTTTGCATTGCATTTTTGCATCGCACTGCACTCGTTGCAGTGGGTTGGCTGCATGCTGCATCTTTCCAGCTCCTGCAAGGTAGTTGCTTAAGCAGGCAGTGTTTGCCTTACTCTGAGGTTTCAGATTGAGGTAACAAGTGTGTGTGAGCAGCAGCAAACTGCTGGCAAAGAGACACGTGGTAGCAGAGGTGTTCACTGCCCTGGTGCCCAGTCAGAGCTCCCTGTGTGCGGAGGAGGCTGAACCTGCACACGCCGGCTCTGCTGCACTGCAGGAAAGCCATCAGTGCAGGGTCACTCTTGGCTTGTGCTGTCTGTCAAACAACTCTGTCATCTTCACCTTAAAAACTCCTCACGTGGACCTGAATAGAGGAACCTGCAGTATTTCCTTTCAGGAGCATCTCCTATTTCCTCCCATAACCAGTGAGCAGGGATTCCTTCCATAGCGGCCACACAGCAGGGATGCTTTACTTCCTGGTATTCTGTAGTTGTTGGCTGAAATGATACCAGCCTTTCAAGCCATAAACACATCACATTCTTTTACCAAAAAATATTGCCTTAAGAATTAAGACCTTGGTATTTTGGTATGTTCTACGTAGCAAGTCATTAATATATATTATATCTAACACCATTGTATCAGAGGAAGAAATTGCAGAAATGCAATTAAACATATTAACTAAACACTGAATTTTTCTTTCTTTTTGTACTCCTACAACATCCATTTCTCAGTATTGTCAATATTTTACTTTGCCATTGTGATCACTGTTCACTATTTACTTGCTGTATTTAGAACTTTTAATCAGTTATTAGAAATTTGAAAGATCTACAGGAATGATAAAGTGTGAGAAGATGTGAATCAGTTTCAATTTCATTTTGTTCTGTGCATGTATTGCTGTCATTGTTAGCAGACATCCTCTTAGCTTACTGCACTCTGCCCACAATCTAATCTATCTTGAAGATTCAGACAGCAATCTATGAAGTAATTGTAAGGATCTTCAAGTGTCTTCAATGATTTTCTGTACTAGGACTGCAAAAGCATTTTCTTGTTGATAGATAGAATAGGCACAATAAATCCCATTGTGGTGGTTCCTAGAACACCACCTATTAAAAAGGAACAGTCTGGAAGGCAAAGAACATGATAAAAGTTCATCACAAGTGGACTGAGGAATAATGCTACTAGTTTTGACTGCGTCACCTGGCATCACAACAGCTGTGGATTTCAGCCTTGTACGGCAAGTCACATATGGTTAGCTCTCCCTTTCTGCCTGGGGAGCACAGTTTTTTCTGGTTGTGATGCTCTGCAGGGCACTGCATTCTACTCTTCTGTGGGTTTTATTATTTGGTGAAAATATATTGTACCTACAACACTGTGCAGCTATAAGGGCATTCATTTTTAGAGTGAAATAGAGTCTTATTGACCACCTCCTGAAGGACCCTGCCTTCATCTTACCCCAGAATTTCATTTTTCAGAAGACTCTCAACTAGAAATGTGCAAGCTGAGTTTTCCATTTTCAAATGTTTGCATTATTAAAAAGCAGGAGGGGTTATATGGCTAATTCTAGCTCATTCCCACCACAGCGGGCTTGCACCTTAGTCAGCAATCTTCCCTCCCTGCTCTCTGATCTGCAAAGTGTGCTGCCCCTGGCATGGGGAGGAGCTGCTGCCTATGCTGGGGATGTTACTGGAGGGTTTGCGTTAAACTGGTGCCACTATAAACTGACCCTGGCCACTTCCAGTTGCTCTTCCATCCCACTGGAAGACCCTGATCATGTTGTTTTGCCTGACATAAAGCCCTCTGGCTGCTCTAATGTAATCCATTCCCTCAGCTAATTCCCAGGTTGTTTATTATGGGCCCCATCCAACACCCATGGAAGGCAACACAACGTTCAGCTGCCTTGGCAGCTGTTGGACTGGGCCTATGAAACAAGGACTTTTTTGCTATTTTCAGGGCATGAAGAGCTTGGATAACTTAAAAACTGTACAGCATGTTTTGATCAGGATGAAAAGACAAAAGGTAGTAGAAAAAATTACCTTTGAGATGGCATCTTCCACTTTTCAAGTGTTTTGGAGACACTTTGGAGGAAAATATATTGTTTGGTCAACGTAGTCAACCAAGCCCCTGAAATTGTCAAGAGATGGATAGATCCCCATGGGGCAGGATTCTTCACCCTTCCCATCCTCCTGTCTGTGAACAGGGAAGCCTGTTCTCCATGAACCATGTAGGCAATGTGTTTAAACAGGACATATAGTTACCAAACTATAATTCCATTTGTATTTTGCCTTTTTTCTCTTATATGTTCTCTGTATTCTTCACACATATATTTGTAACTCTGTAGCCTGTTGTATTAGTGACTAGTTTTCCCAGTACTTTTCCATGGCCTTTCCCTAGGCAAAAAGACAAAATTCCAGAACTCCAAGTCCCTGGGGCACAAGGCCCCAGTGCTGTCTTCGTTATTCCTGGGAACCAAGGCTGAGAGTCCTGAGGAGAAAACTTCAAAGAAAGGGCTTCACCTGAAGGAAAATTGCATCACCACTTGCATGTCCTCCTAATTGATGCTTTTTATCAATTATGTTAATTTCCTAAAACCCCTAAAATGTATTCACCCCTAGAGGGGGTAGACTTTTGTGGACATCTTTCCATAACTGCCCCTGAAGGCCTTCAAATAAATATCTGCTCTTATATTACCTCCTTACTAAAATTATGTTGAGTTTCATTCCCAGGTTGGGAAAAAGACAACAACTGTATGCTACCAGACAGCCATCACTGAATCCTGGAGACACAGATGGATCTAGGATGGATGCTGTAGTTTTCCACTTGAGAAGTACAGCTTTTTGGTCATTCTGGTCCAAGAAAACAGGAAATTAAGGAATCAATCCTCTAGCTGCCTTGGGGAGTTCAAAGTCCTTGGGGAGAAAAGGACACAAGAAAAAAAGTAGCATCAGCCTAGGGGAACCTCAGTTTCTTCTTCACAGTGTCAAACAGAAGAGACAGTAGACTAGCTTCAAATGGTGGCACATTTCTCAGTAGCTGCTTCTGTGATGTATCAATATTGTATTATTCTTTGTCTTTTAAAGTAATGGTTAAGAAAGGACATTTTATTAAATGCTCATTAGCCATTCCAGTCATCATTATTAAACCCATCTCTGGGCAGAGACTCCATTCTGACAACAGTGTGAATCATGTATAAATTATTTTGCAATTCTACTTTAGTTATCCATACATCATATCTTAGTTGTGACTGTCATTTGCGTGACAAATTCTCAGGCAGGTCTCTGTCAGTAGAGAAGGGCTTCCCACAAATCAGCATGATGTTAAGCTTCCAGTAAAACTGATGTTGCCTTTTGGAGCCAACACACTCAGGCTCCAAAACTTAAAACCCAAAGGCATCCATCATTAGTAAATGTGCTGCACAATGTGATATGTACCAACTTGCCTCAAATGAATATAATTAAGGTGATTTAACAAACTGTATCCAATAATACTTCTTAATGGTTAATTTAAGGGAAATGAATTTTCAATTTCATTGCCTGGATACAAAACACAGTAATAGTTTGAGTGGGGGAATCCACTGTTGATAAAATCTCTTCAGATTTTATCTTAATTTTGAAATAAAATGGAAATTTATCTGTGCCAAACAGTTTCTGCATTGCTTTCTGGTTATAAAGATATATGTAGAACGGCTTTGGAGCTACTGGTTTCAGCATACCCTGCAGTTGCACCTTGATCCCATTTTGGAACAAGACCAAGGGAACACAGACCTTAGTACCAGTCTGGCTTCCACCAGAGATACAAAAATTGTGTCTCATTAGGGCAGGTCCTTGGGATGACTGGGATGGAGGGTGTGCTGCAGCACACAGCTGCTGTTAGCTGTACCTTGCCACAGCCATTGCTTGCCTCAGGATTTCAAGGGCAAAATAGGATGGCAGTGAATTCTGTGTAATTACTGTTCTCCAGACTGTCAAAAGACAGTTTAATCAAGATGTAGATTACGTTTATTAATTTTTCCAGAGTATACCTGTAGTTCTGGACATTGTCCAAGGTTTTGGTTGATACCCAAGAGTGAACTATCATCAGAAAGCTCAATATACAGCATACTGTTCTTCTACAGCCTCCAAGCTAATCAGTATCAATAATTAATAATAAATTCATATGTGTTTGTTTTTGCTTTGCAGGTAATACTTTAACTCCAATATGGGAAAGCAAAACAGCAAACTACGCCCTGAAGTCATGCAGGATTTGCTAGAAAGTACAGACTTTACAGAACATGAAATCCAGGAGTGGTACAAAGGCTTCTTGAGAGACTGTCCAAGTGGACATTTATCTATGGAGGAGTTTAAAAAAATATATGGAAACTTTTTTCCTTACGGGGACGCTTCTAAGTTTGCAGAGCACGTATTCCGCACTTTCGACGCCAACGGAGACGGAACAATAGATTTCAGAGAATTCATCATAGCCCTGAGCGTCACGTCGAGAGGAAAACTGGAGCAAAAGCTGAAGTGGGCATTCAGCATGTACGACCTGGATGGGAATGGCTACATCAGCAAGGCAGAGATGCTGGAAATCGTGCAGGTATGTGCTGCTCCCTCCCTGAGAGCAGATTGTGAAGCAGTGTTACACTGAATGAAAAACTGACAGTGCTGGTTTACAGTCTTCTATAACTGCTTGGATATAAAATGCTATTTCATTTGGCAAAGATTGTGTGACAATTCTAACTACAGCTTAATATCCACTGCAAGTTCTTCCTGAGCAACAGGCTGCATGGATATTTCCTCCCTGGGAGCTCTGTTGGGCTCGAGCACAGTAACTAACCTACTAATAAATGTGATTCTCTAACCCTGTCAATTAATTATGATTAATTGCAGTTGAACCAAGTAGGTATACTGGAGCAACCAAGCAGTGTACTTGTAAGGAACGCAGGCTCCCTCCACAATAAGAAGCAAATCTACTTTGAAATCATGTTATTATGAAGAAGCAGCTCAGGTCACATACTATAAAGATGTTTTGTCTGCCTAATTCCAGTGAGGTCTGCTTTATTAGAATCATACTAGCTGTCTTCATTCTAAGTTGATAGTATAGATAAACCTTATCTGAGTAGATCATGATTCCATACACAGCTTCTTTGGTTGTGTTTGCTTGTGGTGTTAGTAAGAGTCCCACGTTGCTTTCTCCAACATGTTTTTGCCCTTGAGGCACATCAATCTACTGAAAGATTTCAAACATTTTTTATATGGCAGTGTATTTACACAGCTTGAATCTGTATAATGCAGCACTGTTAAAAAAAAAAGCGCCTGTTATCAAGATCCTTTCCTTTCCCTGGAAATTTTGAAGTGCTAACAATGTACTGTATTATTCAGACTTGTATTTGCACTGAAAACCAATGGAAGTAATGCACACAAATTACAGTCTGTGATGGCCAGCTGCATGTAGGGAGAGAGCCTAACGGGTTGTGCTCCTGTCTTTCTACCAGAGCCCTTCTCAAATCCTTCAAACAGTGGCCAATAGCAGCACTTGCACTGCTTCAGCAAGACAGGTCCAGAGCTCAGCTGCAAATCTAGAGTTTGTTGTCTTTCACTTGGTCTGTTTTGTGCTCCCATGTCTGAGTTGAGGAGCAGGACCTCCCTGTCTGCGCCGTGACAAACCCCATGGAATATTTGCATTGGAAGATCCTCTGGTCCTTACAAATCTTCCTCTGCCCCAGGCAGGGTAAACAGACTGTCAATTATTGTTTTTCTGGCTGTATTTCTCCTCATGAAAAAACAAAAAGATTCCCAAAAGAACTAACATAGTACATGGGAAACACAGGAACCAGAGCTGGGTGACCGCCCACTCCTCTGGAGGAGTAGACACCCCCGGGGCTCAGGACCCCTCACTGCTGTCCAGGAGCCCAGGAAGGCACTGTGCTCACAGGCAGCACAAACCCCTGGGCAAGGGAGCTACAAACAGGCAGAACTTGGCCACAGATTTGTCCATGTCAAATGAAATGAAAATATCGGTGGCTGGATTTTCTGTAGTGAGCCAAACAAGGACCAGCAAAGCTGGAAGCTTTTGCCAGATCTGCTTGCCAGCAAGTCTAGAGGCTGAAATGCTCTGCCTCCTCTTCGTATTTATGTCAGTACCAAATCACAGCATTGTCCTTTACAGCCATAGTGCCATCACCAAACAGAATTGCAGCTTTGGGGTCAGTGTAGGGCAGCATTCTGTCAATGTGTGCACCCAGTGCCAAGCAGCACTTGGGCTGGGCACAGCCCCCAGCCTGGCACTCCAGCAGTCCCTCTGCCCTTCTTGGGATGTTTGGCTCTCTCTCCCTTCAGACTGAATGTGAAACTCAACTGCACGATGCTCATAATCTCACCTCATTTTGAGGGACGCAACTTTGGGGACCACACGAAAAGCAATTATGGAAATGAACAGCCTGAAAAGCGGCTATTTCTGTGCCATGGACTATCAGCAATTTTTAAACCACAAACCCTTTCTGTGATGGAGCAATAAGGCAGTGTGCCTGTAGATCTCACCCTGTTCTCTTCTTTTTTTGTTTTTTCTGAATGCATTGGTCTCCCTGTATTGCACTGGTCACCAGGAGTTCCTCCCAGTGGGATGGGATTTGTTGTGTAGTCTCTGGAAGCATGTTCAGCTGATATCTGAAACTGAAGTAGATGAGCATATTTTCTAGCTTTGTTGAGAAGTTCCTTTGATGTAGAATGATTAGATACAAAAAGCCAACAAACAACTATCACTTTAATTTATGAAAGATTATTATTTTTTCATATGGAATGACAAGATTCTGTATCAAATGGCTTCCTGGGGGCCTTCAGCCATCACAGTTTTTCTGAGAGTGAAAATCAGAACTCTGACATATCTCTATGTCTCAAAGGAACCCATTGCAAGTCCCTTATCTAGCATACATTTTCAAATTGATAGAATGGGATTATGTTTTCATTGGGATTTTTCCTGAGAATACATCAAAATGAATGCTGAAAGAAACACCTTTAGTCTAAAAGTCTTAATTTAACAGAAAAATACTGTCCCTGTTACTGTGGGATTACTGTATTTTAAATAGCATAGGGGCAAGGCAGTTTCCTTCTTTTTCAGTCTGCTTTTTCTGTGCTTTGAAATCCCTCTCTCTGCAGTGATTTTCACTGTTGTGCTGATGCTTCCTTGCATTATCTTTCCATTGTTCTGGCCTAATCTGACAGCCCTGCAGACATTGCACTCCTGCACTGCATTAAGGAGGTTGAGGTAGCAGTGGCAGCAGCAGCCCTGGCACAGCAGAGCTGCTGGTTAGGATGTCCCACAGGAGCCCCTGTGACTGGCCAGCTGCCAAGGAGAGGAAGGTGAGTGGTCCATGACAGCTTTCTCAGGCCTGTTTTCCTTGCTAGATGGCAAAGCACCTGCATTCCTTTAAGCTCTGTACCCCATCATGCCCTCAGCCAGCCCAGGGCACTCCCCATGCCTGTCCATGAGCATCCCCAGGCCAGGCTCCAAAAATCCCTGCTTAGAGATCCACATGGAGCCAACTGCACAGTTTGGAAGATGAAGGACTTTAGTGGTGTGCTGACAGTTGTAGAGCCTCAAAAAAGAAGGTCCACAGGACACTGCTACACTCACCAGGCACAGCACATCTGCAGACTGCTGTGGGAAGAGGCTTCATAGCCTGCCCACTTGACAGACCTTGTCACAGCTTCTCTCAGATTCATGTCTCAAGCTTTTCATGTCTCCCATATGTTTACCTATAATCTAAATAGCCCAGTCCACTCAAAAATAGCTGCAAACCAGTTACAAGATTTGTTCCCCTTGCTGAAGCAGGACATATTTGGCTAGTCTCTTAAAATAAGAGTTCAAATGGGAGATGGAAACCTTGCTCTAAGGATACATTTTTTCACTATATGGACTCAAAAGGCATTTTAAGAATACTGAGCAGAGACAAGAATAACACTTTCAGTTTAATAAAAACAGGGCACACACGTTTCACGTGCTGGGATAGCTTATTTGCAAGCCAGGAAGAAACAAAATCTGGTATGGGAAGGAGCAGAAGCAGAAGCTCTGTAAAGGCAGTGTCAAAAATCTCGATGACATTGAGAGGAAAACAATTTTTTTCAGACAAGTCATTCACTTCATGAGACTTCTGGCCATTAGAATTTATTTCAAAAGAGTAAAAAGGATCAACTGAAAATGTGTGCTTTCATTGCTGCTGCCATCACCAAAATGAGCTTTTTGCCAGTTTGCCAAGTGTACCAGGAAAATGCAGCTCACCAAAGCTTCTGGCCCAAGTGCAGCAGTGGCAGCCAGCAACAAGGAGCAAAACCTGTGTGAATGGGCAAAGGGATGAGACTGCCCTGAAATCACCCACTGCTGTTCATCCACATGGAGCTGGAAAATCAAGGGAGATCAGTAGGGCAGCAGATGAAGCAGGAGCCTGTGCTTGCTCAGGTGACATGTCCAGGGCTCTGGAGGCACAATTCCTGGTGGCATTCAGGGTGCCAGGGAGCTGTAAGGAGCACTCCTGACAGAAGTTCACTTACTGAAGCTGCCCTGACTCAGGAGAGTGCTGGCAGGCATCAGCTTCCAGTGCAGAATGCCACTGGTGGTTTTCAGCCCAGGTTCTGGGAGGCCAAGAGTTGCACTCCATGTGGAGTGGAGCCCCTGCAGCCTCTCAGGGCCAGGTCCTAGGCCATGGTTAGCACAGCCCAGCTCTATGTAATTATTGCATGAAACCAAATTCCCTTCAGAGCTTGCTCTTTCAAACATACAATAAAGAGTTTTGTGTAGCTGCACTGAATTAATATGGGGCAAGTCTCAAGGTTCTTAATCAGCTTTAGCTGGCTTTTACTTTGGGAAAACTTCCCAATGAACTTCTGAGTAAGGACATAAGAATTTGTCCAGAGTAACCATTTTCAGCATGAAAAGAACGCTCACTATGTTATTCCCATCTGGCTTTCCTAGAATATCTCATCTCTTATTCCCTTCACACGCCTCTGTGAAAAGGACCCTGTAGGATGAAGTCATCCTGAAGTGCTTTTTTTGTCCTAAAAATCTGCATATTCTTACTATGGTTACTTTGATCAGGGTAAACATGCCCTCACTCCCAGTCTGGGGCATTCCTCCCACACTTTCAATGCAGATTCTCTGCTTTGCTGTCCTCTCACCCAGAGAGAGGGAGTGACCCCTCCACCTCTCTTCCTACCCCAGACAAAAGCCAGACAGCTTCAAATGCTTAAACACTGGCAGATTTATAAGCCTCATCTCTGCTCTGACCCTTGCAAGCCTTGCATGCTGATGAGGATGAGCAAGGTCTAAATTCTTACTGTCCACCCTCTCCATTTCTTCCTTCCCTATTGCCTCCTTCTCCCGGTTCCCTCATCCCTGTTTACATGCTTGCATGTTCATCCTTTCTTCTGTGCTCCTGGTATGAGTGTCATGGTGGTGTGGACAGCATCCCCGCCTCTCCTGAGGCTCTGCCCAGTACTCTGGAACACTAATTCTCCTGGGAGATGTCAAGGGTGAGCTGTTGGCAGAGGAGAAGCCAGCAGGATGGCCAAGGAAGGGACTGCTCCCCAGTCTGAGCGTAAAATGTTTGTGCTGCTTGGTGGCATCCTCCATCTGTGCTGTTGCATTCCTGGAGCCAGTCCTTGGGGATCCTGAGCCAGATGATCTGAGCTGCTAGACAGACTGACTTCATGAAGGGAAAGAGGGGAGAGGGGTAACCCAATGAGAAATCTTGGCTTGCACAAAGGACCCCCCTCCCAAAGCAGGAGGAAAGGAAGAACAAATCACTAAAGCAGCCAGGTGACAGCCAGTGAGTTGCAGTGGGCAGCACAAGGGGCCAGTTGGACCAGGGCAATGCTGTGTTGGGCTGGGATGTGCTGCCCCTCCACATGGCCACCACCCTGCAGCCCTCTGAGTGCTGCTGCTCCGAGGTGTGGCACTGCAGAGACACCACACAAAGCCCTGGTGTTTCTGGTGCTGCATGCTTATGTTTGCCAGCAAGGTCTGGATAACCAGTGCAGAGACAGATCCTCATCCTTGTTTTAAAATTAACCTTACCCCTCTTTCAGGGGCAGCTGGTACCAAAGGTGGCTAATGCATTTGTCTGTGCAGAGAATAGCTGTGGATGGTAGTGGTGCTCTGTAGGACCAGAACATCTGGTCTCTGTGGAGAAAATTGTGGAAGGGATTTTGAGCTGTGCACGCACATCAACCCCCAGTGAAAAGGCCACCTCCCTGATGGTCCAGTCTTTGTTATCTGTGAGATGCTGCAAATACAAGGAGTCACTGCTCTCCCCATAGACAGGATGCTCACAGGGAGGGAGAGAATGGAGATGGGGGAGAAGCAAAGGCAGGGTGGGGAGACAGGTGTGGTGAGGATGAAGCTGTGTGCCCAAAGCATAGAGATTCATCACAGCATGGGACAAGACCTTGGTGGTCTGGCTGTTCCTCCAGGCTCTGGAGCTGCCATTGCCCAACATGCTGTACAGGTGATAAATTTGTCCAAAGGCTGTTTTAATAAGGAAAGATGTCCACACCCTAGTGAAAACCCGCATGGTGTTTGCCCATGACTAAATAAAGAAACACAGTATTCCACAAACAAGTGTGCCACTGAAGAGGGAAGCTGCACCTACTGTTGCCACCCAACACCCTCCAGCATCAAAGAGCAGGTCTTGCTGGTGCTCCGAGGACATTTCTGCCTGGTTCTGTCACGAGACGATCATTGTACCCTTGCATCAAGATGATAATGTGCTTCTCACCAGCTTTTTGCTACTGTCTATTACACAGGCAATCTACAAGATGGTTTCTTCCGTGATGAAGATGCCAGAAGATGAGTCAACCCCGGAGAAGAGGACCGAGAAGATCTTCCGGCAGATGGACACCAACCGTGACGGTAGGCGCCCCCAGGGGCACAGCCTGCAGGGCCAGCAGGGGCGGGCAGGCAGCTCTGCACCCGCCAGGGCTGCTCTCCCAGGGATTTCCCTGGCTTCCCCAGCTCCCTTCCATCGTGCCTGCCCAGAGGCTTGCCAGGTGTGCTGCAGCCCCCAGGTGCTCCAAGTTAGCGTGTTTCTTTTCCAGGCAAGCTGTCTCTGGAAGAGTTCATCCGCGGCGCCAAGAGTGACCCGTCCATAGTCCGACTCCTGCAGTGCGATCCCAGCAGTGCCGGGCAGTTCTGAACCCGTACTTTGGATGAATTATCTATCTGCTTTTTTTTTTATTTCCTTGCCAAACAACATTCATGGTAGTGTTGCCTCTGTATGGCCAATTATGCCTTCATTTGTGGCATCTTATAGCTTATTTTGTTGTGGATTAATTATAAGAATGCTGAATTGCTCTTAACAATTTGTCCAGAGCATGGGCAGTACTGTTCTAAACAGATATTGTGGTGTTATCATTGTTTTTAAAATTTCTTTTTTTTGTTTGTTTGTTTGTTAGTTTGTATGTGTTTTGGAAAGTAACATGTTGAGGAGGAGTAAACCAACAACAAACCCCTTGGCAGCAAGACACACTGACAGATTTTAGATTGCTGCTTTAGTTGTTAAGTATTCACCTGCAGGACCTGAAAGTGTAGTAAGGCTGAACCAAAGGGGTTGTTATGGGTGGGGTAGGATTCACCTGGAACCTCCTCTCCTGTCCAGGAGGCACCAGTTAAGATCAAAGACAGGACTGGGAAGAAGTATGAAAGTGCAAAATACGTGTGGGGTGTATCATCCACTCCTCTGCCTCATTGTTTCAATGCTGTGAACACTTTCCAGGTTGTGAAGAAGGGACAAAATGAAGGTTGACTTTTTTTACTAGGTTTACAGTGGTTGAAGTCGTATGGCTTTATCTGAAAATTCAGCAATTTGCAATCCTGATCTCCAAATCCACAGCTGACAATACCTCTTGCCGTTTGGGATCAGCAAAAGCAGACACAGATATGAAAAGCTGGGTCTTGACAATGAATTTAAGCGAGATACATGTTGAATGTGAAATTTTCAGGTTAGTAATAAAGCAGTTGCTACTAGGGAGAGTGGGCATTCATGTGAGGAACTCACAGACACCTGCAAGCAGCTCCAGCTAAGGCACATCTGCTGTTCTCAATGCTCTTGCATAGCAGGAAGTTTTGGGGGTGTTTTTGTCTCTCTCCATGTAGCTAACAGAGTTTCTGGGCCTGCTCTTAGGGGAAGGCTGTCATCAAAACTTGTTTTAAACATAAAATTGTAGCATTTATATTTCATTTATTTTAGTAAAGTTCAAAAAAATCTGTACTGAAATGAGGAAATGGTACGCTTTATGATATATTTATATATATAAAAATTAAAACAAAAAAAGAACAGCTCTTGAGAGAAATGTTGAATGTTTATCTTTCCGCCTAGGTGCAGGAGTATCTGAAATTTGCTGCTGCAGAATTTTAT
The DNA here is from genome assembly GCF_027579445.1 of Ammospiza nelsoni. Lineage (NCBI taxonomy): Eukaryota > Metazoa > Chordata > Aves > Passeriformes > Passerellidae > Ammospiza > Ammospiza nelsoni. Next base: position 130,042,419 of record NC_080633.1, read on the forward strand.
CCTTTGGTCAAAGTTGCTGTATGCAAAGCTAGTATACACATGTGGGATTTCTTAGGGACTTCACAAGTGCTGTTGCAAGAGAAAAGCTGGAAAAGCTTTAGCAACAGGAGGCATTATGCTGACTAAATTGGCATTAATCAGTCATTAGCTGAAGTCTGCTTTGTGATCCTGCTGGAGAGCTACCCATGCAGGCAGGCACGGTGTTGGGAATGCATGAGCTCGTTAGAGTAACCTTTGTCTGACAGGCAAAGCTGGCATTTTGTCAAGTGACCTTGTAAATGCTAATCCCCAGTAGCCTTAATTTAAAATAAACCAAGTAAAAGAAGTCTGCTTTGCAGATGATGATTAGCTGAGTACTAATTAGAAGTCACGAATAAGTATTTGAGCATAAGTAATCTTCTGTGGAACACTAGCTAGCATGTACAATAACTGACAGAAGCAATCCTATACTTAATTTTCCCATACCATTTGCTTTGCTGGGTGTTAAGGGCAAAGCATTTTAAGAGAAAATAAAAGTAAATTGAAAATAACATTGTCAATCAATTGTACTAAAATTTTTGAGTGGCTAATGACACTCAATAAATGTCTTCAAGCACACATTTTTGTCTCAAACAATCACAAAAATCCAGTTGATGATATATTTCCATTACATTCATCAAAATGCTGAGCTAAGCCAAGCTGAGTGTGGGAAAATAAGAAAGCAAAGGGGGCCCAGCCACAGACACAAACAGATTTTAATACCCAGCACTTTCAGGTGTTATGAGCAACACTGGCAAGTTTTGCACCAGTTTTTCTGGCTGATGAAAATATTTTCTATCTCCTTCTCCCAAATCTTGATTAGACACCATGTGCACAAATCCCCTTCGAAGGACAGTCTGTGTCTACCTTCTTCAAGGTAATTTTCTGCTTTACCTGGACACGTTCTGGCCCTCTCTTCATGTCCATCACCTCTTGGATTTTGAAAGTCATGTACTTGAGGGTTGTTTTTCAGCAGAAGATGCCTGGCCAGACTCTGGGGATTGCAAAGGATTGCACACCCTCTGCCAGATGGGAATGACCGTGCTGCCACCCCAGCCTCTCTGGGGGTGCTCCATCACCACCCCTGCGTGGGCAGGACAAGGTGACACCACAGGATCCCTGCTGAATTTCCAACCTCCTGGCTCAGGGCAGGCACCCACATCCAAAGCAGCCCAGACCTGTGGGAGCTGGCATTTACTGGAGCTCGGATACCTTTACGGTTCCATCTTCTTCTTAGTGCTGTGAAAGCAGCTGCATGTGACTGAAGCTTTTAAAATGTTGCCTTTTCTTTAAGTGACTGCATTCCACCTGTTTTTCATTTTACAAGGCACTTCTGGCCCAGAACCTAATCTCTCAGTTTGTTTTTGCTCGGTAGTTTTGGGGTGTTGGGGCCAGGCTCGCCTCCTGTGCTACTCCTGTACAACACAGGTCTGAAAGCACAGCCTGTGCTGTGACCCCAGCAGAGATGTAATGCTCCCACAGCTCACAACATTTGGAATAATAAGAATTAGCTTACAGCTGCAGAGGACATAGCTGCAGATAAGGCTATTGTAGAAACATTTACAGAGTGAGCTAGGGTTATTCTTTTACCTGACTGCCACTGATGATTGGTATTATTTTAAATTATTAACTATCCCCTTTCTTTCTCTGCCTCTGCATCTACTTAAAGAGTGATTTGTAGCTGAAATTGTGATAGGTACATTTGCAGACCTCAAATCAGCAGGACAGCAGTGGTGTGCTGTGCCTCAGACTGAATTTTTCTGCTTTGCTGTCATTTGCATTTGTAATCATTATTGCCTTCGTAAAGCTTTTGAAGTCAAAGTGAATAGCACAGTAAGTCAGACTTTTGAGTGATTCATTAGCAATATCTCCACACAGGAAGGATGGCAGACAGCGCATGCTATTTTGTATGACTTCTCAATTTTGTATATGCATTCTCTAGTTTTTCTCACATATGCACAAGGCATTCTTCACTATGTATTGTCCAAAGGGATTAATGAGCATATGTCACATGTAGACTGAACTCATGGAAAATGCCAGTCTCATTTAGCTGACATTCCCAGCCAGCTTGTCAAACTCTGGGCCAGAAGATGAGGAGTGAGGACTATGACTTGTGAGTTTTGCAATACTCTCCTTGTTTTAGGGTGCTTTGGGAGGGGAAAAGGGAACACAACCCTTTTAAAATCAACACACATGTTCTTGTGAGCGCTTAGAGTTTGAGAGGGACTGAAGAAATATTTATGTTTCAACATTATTTGAAGCCCTGTCAGTTCACAATTCAATGATATTTCTGAGGTACCCAGAGCTATACTGTTCCCTTGCAGTTCTTAGGAGCTTGTAGGATTTCTATCTTCTTCCTGAGGCATTCTTTTTTGTTCTGTGTTATAAGTCATGACCTCCACGTTTTTTGCTGCTTAAAACAGTAAGCCAGAAGTATGTAAACTTTGTAGCTGGAGGAGGTCTGTGTGCAGAAATATTGCACACCAGCACAGGAAGCAGTCACACATGCCCAAGGTGCTGTGGTTTGAGCACTGCCCCTGGAGGATGAGCCCAGGGCTTCTCTCTTTGCTGGTGGCAAAAGTGCAATAATGCTGCTTAGCTTGATTTTCTTTCACTGCAGGTCAGGTTAAGTCACATTACCTTGCATTGCTGTGAGCAGAACCTTGTCTCAGCTGACTCATGGAAACTTGGTGAACTCTGGTATCTTGGTGCTGAGCCCTAATCTGCAGACTAAGCTAAGATGAGAAGATGGCCTTGGCCACACGTCTCAGTACATGTGAACCAGAGAACACGGTGACAACTGGCAGGTCCCTGGGGACATGTGGCAGTGAGGAGGGAATCTCCTGCCCCAGAACAATGCCCTGAGCTCAGCTGCCTCCTCCTTTTAAAACTCTCCCTTTTTTCACCACCACTGGTGTAAGATGCAACATGATAGCAATATAGGAGGTGAGGATGGAGGAAGCATCCTTCAGGAGTTTCCTTTCGCAGTTTAGCCTACAAGTGCCAAGTGAGACAGTCAGACTGGTCTGATTGTTGGCTGGACAAGTCTTCCTGAGCACCCAGTACACCAGCACCTCCTTTCATCTCCCCCACGGTGCTCCCTCGGTTACCAGGCATGGCAGCCAGATGTCAGGTGCCTGGTGCAAGACTGGTGGAGAAGAATATTTCACCTGCCCTCTGCAGAAGTACTTGGATGCATTCTTTGCTCTGTGTCTCACTAAGCGGGATGTCATGTAGGAGTCGGAAAGTGGGGAAAATTGGTTTTCTTGGCATCACAGGCAGAACCTGCACTTGGAAATGCAGAGAAACTTGTCAAGTGCCAGAGGGCTGAGCAGTGCTCCGAGCTGCATGCAGAGTTTCCCACTGATTGTGCAGGAGGCAGATAAGATAAACAGCAGTGATACGTCAGGCATGTGGTGCGATGGGTTTCGAGATGGGGCTTGACTAGAAATGGCACCTTCTATGTGAGCAGCTCTGTCTGCTGCATATTCTGTCAGAGGTGCTGGCAAAATACTCCAAAATTAAGGAGCAGAGCTGTTCACCATACCCTGGCAGGTATTGAACAAACAGCTCCCAGGATGAGCATAAGGTTTTCCCTAAGTGCAGCTGAGGACAAACCATTGCCTATGGGAGTTCATTCCTGGTCATAGTGGAAGACAGAAGAAGGGAAATCTCCATTGATTCTCAAAGACCAGATGTCATTTTGCAGGCTAGGGATGGTGGAATGAACATCTGTGTTTTAAATACATAGAAAAGACAGCAGGGACTGTAAACTGGCATGGAAATCAGTGACATTAGAAACCAGAACCATTGCTGAGGGACTGCAAAAGCCAATAGGTGTCTCTGGCTTTCAGAGCAGTAGAGCCATCAGTTGGATGCACAGTCAATCTCCTTACCCCTTGCAGAAAATATGTCTGCATTCTATGGGAATCTAAACAGTATCCCTATTCCATCATGGCTTTTGCTACTGTTGTTTCCAAATTATCCATACTAAGAAGTTGTTTCCAGGGTGAGGATTTTCAAAGGATAAGGTATAAAGCTTTCCAGCTGTACTGTCCATATCTTAACAAGCTGGAAAGGCCAGATGCAAGGAGCTTCTCATTGTTTCCTACAGATCGTGTTATTTCAATGTGCAGCTGGGATTAAGCTATCACCTGTAAAATTCTGTCTAATAAGAAAAACAAAGAGCTTGAGTTGTAGTGAACAAAAGACTAGAGAAATGAAAAACTATGAGGACATCCCTGTCTGTAGCCCAGGGTCTGAATTTGCACAGTGAAACCCTCTTAGCAGTAGCCAGCACAGAAAAGCTCCTCTACTCCAGCCCAGTCAATGGTACCTCCTGGGCTGCTTCAGCCCTGTGTGGGGAGGCTGGGGACTCTGGGTCCTGCCACAGACATGGCCATCTGACATTATCAGGCAGGCTAAGGGCTCCCTTGTCCTGGAGGCACACACCAGCCACCCACCCACCCTGTGCACAGTATTCACTCACTGTGCACCTGAGATGTTTCAGATCTTCCCCTCTTGCCCTGACCTTATACCAAAGATATTCTCACCTTCCCAGGGCATGTGCTCAGGGTGTCCAGCTCTCCAAGTCTCTGCAGCCACCTCCCAGTTGCCATTCCCAGCCTCTGTGTGAACAAATAACAAACACCAGCCCTTGACATGTGGAGGAGCCAAGCTTAATGCACTTAAATGGAGCAGCTTCTGATTTGGTTTCCCATCTTTAGCCCACCTGTGAGTACCACACTATTTATCTCTTATCATTAAGTAATGGCAGTATTAAACATTTTAAGGGCACACTGAACCTCTGAAACAGCTTGGTTTTCATGGTAGTGTATGTGTTTGTTGAGGCACTGCAGACTGAGCGTGCCTGGGCTGCTCTCCCCTGCCCTGTTTGCTCCACAGAGAGCTGGTTTCTTCCAGCAGCAGCTCCTCCCCAAGCTTCCCCAGGCAGTGGGCAGGTGCCCCAGGCCTGCAGGAGCACCCAGGTGCTGTGGACCAAGAGACAATTTTGGCAAAGTTATATCAGACAGAAACTCTTCCTGCATCTGTCAAAAACGAGTGTTGGGAGTGTGGCCTCTGGTTTTCTCCTGCCTGGGGACAGGGGTTCCAGCAGTGCTCAGGGCTGGCCTCATGTTCCCCACCAAATGGGATGGCAGGATGATGGTGATCAGTAAACCCCCCTGAGAAAATCCTCTTCGATTCTAAACTTCATTTGTGCTGCTCATTGGCTGCACTCAGAGGGAACATTAATTAAGGGTCCAGTGTGGTAGTTTGGGGGAGAACTTGCAGTTCCTTGCCACCAGCGCCTTTTTATTTCCTGTCATTATTCCCATTTCCAAGGCAACCAAATAGTTTTTATTAGTATCCGAAGAAAAAGAAAAATCACATCCAGGGTTTCAATCCAATAAGGATCTAAGGAAGGTTACTAAAGACATCATGCTCAATGTTAGTATACAAACTACTGTTTCTTTAGTATTTTGTGTTTAATTTTCTTATTCATGTGGCAGACATGTTTGTGATTTATTTCATTATTTTGGATCCTCTTAGATTTAGCCCTGCTGGTCCTTCAGCTCTTATGCAGAAGTCCCAAAGACCCCGGGAGCAGAACTGACTGAGCAATTACCAGTGAGTTGGGCACATGGTGCCTGGTAAAAATGAAGAGCTTAATTATCTTAGGGATTTTATTTGTGTGCACACTTGCTTCAAGGAGACAAATTGAGCTGCATTGCAATATGTTTATCTCTTCCGCTTGCTCACTTCAATTCCAAGCAGTCTTGTAGTTAATATTTGTGTATTCAGCATTATTTTTCTCTTGAACCTGAAGTGACCAATATTGTCTTCCTCTGACAGGAGTACTTAATACCTTCTGATTTTAAATATTGCTGAGTGATGTGATGGATGCAAAAGTAGTTACACATTTGTGTGCTGGCTTTGGCTGTGATATAGCTAATTTTCCTCACAGTAGCTAGAATGAGGGTCAGTTTTGGATTTGTGCTGGAAACAGTGTTGATAACAGAGGGATGTTATCATTATTGCTGAGCAGTGCTCACATGGTGTCAAGGACTTTCCAGCTTCCCACCCCATCAGCAAGGGAGCTCGGGGTGCACAAGGGAGATGGGATGGGACACAGCCAGGGCAGCTGACCCCAGCTGACCCCAGGGATACCCCAGACCATGGTGTCATGCTCAGCATGTAAAGAGGTAGGGGAAAGAAGGAGGAAGAGGGTGACAAGTTCAGAGTGATGTCATTTGTCTTCCCAAGTCACACTACCTGTGATGGAGCCCTGTTTTTCTGGGGATGGCTGAACACCTGGCTGCCCCTGAGAACTGGTCAATGAATGCCTTGCTTTGCTTGTGCATGGGGCTTTTGTGTTCCCTATTAAACTGTCTTTATCTCAACCCATGGGTTTCTCACTTTTGCCCTTCCAATTCTCTTTCACATCCCACTAGAAGGGAGTGAATGAGTGGCTTTGTGGGACTTAGTTGCTGGTTGGGATTAAATCACAACAATTTGTTTAAATTGGGGCAGGTACTTTTGATGCTGCAGAATCTAATAAATTGAGATAAAACATGACCAAGAGCTGAATGGATCAAAGTGCCCAGTTCCTATTTAGGTCCATGACCATTCCACAGGGAGAGCTTTCCCTGTTCCCTCAGGCTGTTGCCTCATTGCAGCACAGAACAGACACAACAAATCGAACTTGTAATGATCTGCTATGAGCAGACTCACTGCAGCAGCATGGAGTTCAGTATATCCTGTGTCTTGGCAAAATTAGATACCTCTCTAGATCTAGATGAATGCTTTGTAAGCAAACCTACATATCCTAAGGAAGACTTTTACTATTCAGAAAGGAGAGAGACAACTATGAATTAAATTAATTTGGTCCACATATTTTTCTTACAGCTGTCTAGTATTGCAAGTGTCCTGTGTGTTGTTGCCTCTAGCTGTTGTGATGTGTTAATTTCCCCCCCCTGGTTCTGTTGTAAGCTCATCTGGTGGTATCCTGGGTCTCCAGCTGGTTCTCTGCCAGGCAAAACCCATGGGAAGGACACGTGGAGGCGAGTGGCTTCCAGGCACACCAGGGGCAGCTTTTGGGGACGTGGTGCTGTGCTGCTCCATGCTTTGGGAGTCTGTACCTACAGAGCAACGTGTCAAACCTGCCTGATAAAAGGAAAGTAGATGATCAGGCCACCAAAGAAGACGGAGAATTTAGCGGAGGGTTGTGTATGTTTTGTGCCCCCCAGCACGTGCACGGTTCCCCCAGCTATTAACTTCCAGTTAGGACCTTTCCTGAGCCCTTAGTGTTAGAATAAAGTTTTCTTCTGCTGATAATGTATTTGTATTATGCAACGTACTCAAAAAACAGAAAATTATCTCTCTATGACTGTCCTCTCCTCTCGAGAAGCTCTTCTCCTCTGTACATATGATATGCAGAATGTATGGGAGTCTTACCAGCGTTGGGTTTGCATTTTTAAGACTGTACTAATTAATGTGTGATACTATTGTGTTTTTGTAGTGGCATCTTTGATGTAAGATGTAAAAACTATTTAAATTTTTTGTTATTGTTCAGCTTTTAGAGATAGCACCAAGGACTGCATGTTCACTAGAATCAGCCCTTTCCAGGGGCTGCCATAGCTGCACGCAGGCACCGGTGTTTCACCCGGCATGTAGCACCTGCATTCCTCTCTTAATAGGGGTCAGTTTGGAGTGGAGATTAATTCTTCCTGAAAAGTCTAGTTTTGTCTTTCCCTCTCTCAGTTCAAGCTGTGTGATTCCCTCCCACGCTGTGTGCCAGCCCTGGCCCCAGAGGAGACCTGGGAGGAATGTCCCCTGTCCCGGGCACCCCGCTGGCATCGGGCTCCCTCACCCCGTGGCTCAGCCAATGCATTCTCCTAGGAACGTGGTTTTCCTTGGAACTGCTGGCTGTGCCAGCACAACAACAGTGGGCTCACATTGCAAGACAATTTGTGCAAGTGACTTTAAAATGAATTAACTAAAATTGAGGGGAATGAAGGAAAAGAAGAGCCTGAGCAGCATTTTTAGGGTCAGAATCTTATTGGGGTGCTTAATATAAGAAGAACTTGGGGCCAGTGCCTAAAAGGTAGGACCATTTGAATGGCTTAGGTCTACATTTCTTGTCAGGTTTGGAGAATGAAGTGGGGCTCAGATCCAGTCTTTCAGGCAGGGTTGACTTACTGGATAGACTGAGTCTGAGATGCTTCTCCAGATTGTGTTGTGGGCCAAAAGACAAGACATGCTGCAGCTTAGGAGTTATTTTTCTTTCAGGTTATTTTTTTTTTTCCTTTTTAATGGAGAAAGCAGTTCAAACTGCACCTGGCAAAATGACTGACTTCAAAAGCATGTTTTTCCTTGTTATATAGACACTCACAAAACAGCATTGTGTGGCTAAAAAGGCACATTTGTGACAGTTTCTTTCTGAGTGCCAAAATATATAAGCAGTATTGTTTGAAGGGAAATAAAAATTTTTTTACTGTATTGTTATTACTGTTGAACAAATATATTGTTTTTAAATGTTAGATTTTGAAGACTTTTGTATTGTAAATTGTTTTGTGACACGGTGCTTTTTCATACTGGAATTACTGATTGCACCTAAATATTAATTATTGCTTTCTTATATAAATATGTGACCTTGAACAATCTTGATGAAAACCAATGTGTGGTGGATACCAACAGTTCAAAAAAAATTCACCTACTGAAATCCCCTAAATGTTCTTTCCTACTAATAAACATTCTGCTGCAGCTAGTGATGATGTGCCGTGTGCTTTACTCCCTTCATGGTGGAATCCTAAAGCCTCACGTAGCTCCTTGGTCTGGGGAAAAAAACCCAGAGAAGCCTTTGCCTGCTGCCTTCACTGCCCTCCTGTCCTGCTCACTGCTGTGGGCACAGAGTCAGAGCTGTGCAAGTCAGTCTGGAGGGCTCAGCCAGGGCTGGAGCTGGGCACGGGCACTGGGCTGGCACACTGCAGCCGGCTGGGTGCTCCACTGCTAACACAGATTTTGTTCCAGCAGCTAAAGCCAGCAGCTGGGCAAGGAGTAGGACATCATGGAGTGGGTTATAAAAGCAAAGGAAGGACAGCACAAAGTTGAGAGCTCTGGTACTCTGAAGCTGGAAAGAGCAGTTTAGCTGACTGACAGCAACTTTCCCTGTGATAGATAAATCTCTCTCCAGGTTTAGAGGAGTTTTTTATCCCCTAATGATAAGGGGATAAAATGATAAGCATCAAGGGAGCAGGATGTGCCAAGGGACCATGGGCATGTAGCTGTGGTTAGTTGCTCTGAGATGTGGCTGGTGAGGCAGCAGCAGAGCTTGTCACAGCAGGGACTCCTGCCAGCCTCAGACAAGCTCTGGAGGGGGCTGGCTGATGCTTCTGTGCATGCTCCTTAAGCTCCCCAAATTTTCAACTCAGTTAAATTTGGAGCTGGGATTAGCTGAGTCCAAAAAGTAGTTTAAAGCCTACCGGAAAGTAACAGAAACCAGTGCCTACTTCCTCTTCAGATTAAACAAAAATGCCTATTTGTGGAACTGCACATTAATCTGAGCTTGAGACAGGCTGAAGACTGAATGAAGCATCATTTGCAGTATTCAGGTATCTCCTGTGCTCAGTGCAAATTTTATTACACAAGTTTCCAGTGTGCCAGGCTCCCTGTGATGTACATTCCCCCCACCCTCCCTTTAGAGCCACAATACGATTTAGCATAAAAAGACTGGGTATAAGGAGTTGTTTATTTGTACAGGGGGGCTAAAATCCTCCACTTACCACCCTTGCTGTCCCTCCTCTCACTGTGCAAAGGCATCTGCCCCAGGCGCTGGAGCAGTTGCACTCCCACAATCCTGGAATGGAGCTCCCACCTCAGGGAGGAGGGAACTGTGATCCTGCAGCTCATGGCTCCATCTGGGAAGTGGCGTGCTCCAGAATCCATCAGTGTTTTCTGGCGTGCTCCAGAATCTGTCACTGTTTTCTGCAGCACAAATTGAGCCAAGAGACTGAGAAGGTGCCGAAAGGGACAGCTTTGCTGCTCCAGTGAGTCCCCAGAAGTTTCAGTCAGGAGCTAGAGGTGGAGAGTTTTGCTTCCTGCTCCTAAAGAGGGGTCAGTCCTTCTCAATGACCTTTAATCAAGGTGACCTGAGTCACCTTGCTGGAGCCTGGCTCAGCCATGCCAGGCACAGCCCAAGCCCTGAGCACACAGTGGGTGCAGGGACTCCCATCAGCCCACACACTTCTCCTCACCCCTCCATGGCCCTGCAGATGGAGCATTGCCAACCACACAGCTTTAAAGCATTTGCATCCCAAGAGCCACTCAGTAAAACCACTTCCTATAAAACATAATTAAACATCTATCACAGACAGTGCCCAGGAAATGTGATTACCTTAAAGGGCTGCATGGGAGCTGATCCTGGCTCACCCTGCACTGCTCATCCAGAGCACTGAACTCCTGCACCCCACTGTAAGACAGGGCTGTCCTGCTACTGCCTGGGGGATCAACCTTTACTGAGGAAAATGCTTTCCCGAGCAATTTCCCACCTACTAAGATGTTCTCACCTCCTGAATCTTGTTTGAAAAGCCAAACTGAACTGGTGGAGAATAAAATGTTTGATGAAAATGTCTTACTGCAAGATATGCGGCCAGGTATGCTTCAGTGCTTTTGGAGTAGGTGTGGGTAAGGATCTCAACTCAGGTGCCCAGGAGTCACAAAGAAGCTACGGTCACTGCTTCCAGCCAGGTTCCCAGGACACTCCAACATGTCACAGAATCACACAATAGCTGGGGTTGGAAGGAATTTCTGTAGTTCATCTGGTCCAATCTCCCTGCTCAAGTAGGGCAAACCAGAGTTGGTTGTCCAGGACCATGTCAAGGCAGCTTTTAAATATCTACAGGGATAGAGACTCCACAACCTCTCTGGGCACCTTACTCCAGTGCTTAGTCACACAGTAAAAAGCATTTCTTGATTTCAGAGGGAATCTCCTGTGTTTTAGTGTGTGTCCCCTTGCCTCTGGTCCTGTCACTGGGCACCATTTAGAAGAGCCTGACTCCATCCTCTCTGCACCCCTTCAGGTACTGGTACATATTGATACCTCCTGGAGAGATGTAGTAATACACACCACAGCAACAGAAATATTGTCTCATACATAGGAATATTTATTTTTTTCCTTCTTAAAAATGTACAAAAAATAAAATAACTGTATTTACAGTTTATCAAACCCCTCTCCCAGCTGCAACACTATTAAGTTACATGAGCTAATTCTTAATATAAAAGCACACTATTTATACATTAAGTTTCCTTGTTTGCCAGAAAGACGGCTTGTCACAACCTTTGGCACAAACATTCTTGTTTGTATCTTGTCTCAATTAATAGGAAATGGAAGAGCATATAAACATTTAATAAGCTTTACATTTTATAAGTCATAAGATACTCCTTTCCAGTTCCATCAATATACAGCATCTCTGACAGCTAGAGAGTTTAGATTTTACTAATTGTTTGAATTAATTTACATTTAAACAATTCATAGAATGAAAAAGAAAAATATATAAGAAAGACATTTGATCTCTGAATTCCATTGACCAAAAACTTTGTGAGAGAGGACACACATGAAAAAACCCATTCTTTTCTTTGTAGTTTACACTCAGTGTTAGAAATCCTCCAAAACGTCTTGATGGGGTGATCATAGTACATCCACAAAACTTCACTCAAGGGATGCACTTTATTTTGGGAATATCAGCACCTGACCGTGAGAAAGAACTAGAATTTGAGAATTTGAATGGGATTTCATAATAAAACATCAAATGGACGGACAAAGTGCCAAATCTGCAGCAGGAACCAAAATTAGAAGTTCTCCTTTTGTACATCTCTAGAGTTTTTCAAAACATAACATCTACAGACACTGGATTTTCTTCATAGGGAAAATGCACTGAGCAGCAAGCCACTCTTCGGGCTGTACTAATTAAGATTCAAGATTGCTGTCTTGAAGAAGAGAAGGAAATGAGAATTTTGTTCCTTTAAATAAACAACCACAGCAGTTCCACAAAGAGACAAAGGAGGCAAGACAGATATTCCTGTCCCCCGCTGAACAGTAGACAAATCCTACTTCCATTTAACTCATAATATTTGGAAGACCCAGCATTAATCAATAATTTTTTATCAAACAAAAGAAACATGCATATTTTAAACAATATACATGTAAGCACTGTGTACTCCTCAGGATATCTGAGTCAAGCAGGGCACAAGGCAGCCACTGCTTCAGAAGTTTGCATTACTCATACCACTCTTGCCCCTTTCCCACTACTCTGATGGGCTGATTTGGACCAAAAAGGTGAAGCCTGAGAGCTTGGAGCTTGCCACAAGCAGCATCCAAGGTTCAGTGCTCCTCCAGCAGCTGATACTACAACTACAACTGAAGGGGGTGCAGCACGGATACTCAGTGCTTGTGAGGCACCTGCATCTGGAGCAGAGAAACAAAGCCCTCAGAGCCTGGCAGATAAAGTAAAGGCTGATCATCCTTACCTAGCTCTAGTTGTGGTTTTAAAATAATCTTGCCACCAATCTAGGCACCTTCCTCACACTGAGACTGTAAGAGGAACTAAAGGCAGGAGTATTAGCTTTCTACTATCAGGAATTTGCACACTTTAAGATGTATTTAGAATAGCTTTCAGTTAATCTTGGAAGCAACTTTCCTTTTCTGGACAGTGGCTGACTGAAAGCTCCTAAAATGACAATGGAAAACTCCTTAACTCCCAGTATTCCTGAAGCACTACACTTCTCACTGATCCTACACTGCTCCTCATCACAGGATGCTGCAGCACCCAAGAGATCTGTCCAGACATCTTGACCAGCTGAGAGATCCCAGATGATATTCTGAGGATTCCAAACACCAACAGAGAAATACAAGAACTGACAGTATTGCTTAACAGTCCTGTGTGCTGGTCCCTAATGCTTCCTGTATCAACTGTCCTATTTTTTTCTTTAAGAAAAAATTATCTGGGATAAGTCAGCATAGACTTTTTATCTCAGTCTGAGCCAAGTAGAAACAAACAGAACCATCATAAATCTCTTGTATTCCCAGATTGTTTGCTCTTGAACAGCATAGCAAGAGCATCTTTGCTGGAGTGCATTTTTATATAAAGTTAAGGAAATTACAACAGAACTCTGCATCAGAAGGGGAAAGAGTGCATGACAAAAGAAAAGGGCGGGAGAAAGACAGAATATACACTTTACTTTACAGGCATATGTGAATTCTGGGTATGTTAGTGCTGATGCTACCAGCCTGAACCCTTTATAATTTCTGCTCCCACACAAACCTTCACATGTACTTAACATTTCTATTAAAGGAAGAGATTTTAATGGGATGCTACTGCTAATGAAGTTAAGAAAGTGTTCACGAACTTACAGGACAATTCATGCAGATATGGCCAAATTAGACTGGTCAGTTATCCCAGCTACTTTGCTTGAATGTAAATAGGTCCACACATGAGCCCTGTTAAACATGGAAGTGTTTCTTTCTGCCATTAACCACCAAATAATAAAGGTTGTGTAACTAAACGAGAAAAAGTTTTAGAAAGAAAAGAATAAACTCTAAAGGCTGCATGTAAGAAAGGACCCCACTTCTGTCTGTCACACAGGATCCATGCACAGTGGTAGAGAATAAAATGCAACTGAAACTTATGGAATTATATGCTAAGTGAGGGGCTCTCCACAACAGCCAGAGGAGATGGAATGGAGAGAGAGAGATGCTGGGTTTGGATGTCATAGGGACATTCAGGCCTTGAACCCCTTTCCTGGTATGAGTTTAGCCTGCACAACTTTATCTCTTCACAGAATTCGTAAGGCAGGTGTGGAATTTGATGGAATAACCATGTAGTTCAACTTGGGTTCAGATGCAGCCCTTGAGAGAGAGACCAATCTCCACTCCTCAGTTGTGGGATACTCAGTTTCCAGTGGAAAAATTGTTCCAGTTTGATAAAATATTTACATCAAGCCCAGGCTTATACATCACCCAAGTGTCCTAGGAATCACAGCTGAATCATTCAATGGAGATACAAGAGCAAATACACTTAAAAGGAAGAGTCTGAAATCCTGTTTCTTACAGTCTAGAGGAATGCTTTGATGCACAGGCTGCTGCAGAAAGAACATTCCCACCACAGGTTTGAGAAGACACCACTTTAGGAGCCTCTGCTTCATCAAAGGAAGACGACCAGGAAGAAGTCCCTTCTGTACTTCTTGGCAAAGCAGGCAGCAGACACACGGTGTCTCTTGGATTTTGTTCCAGCTGGATGGGAGACTCAGGTTCTACAGCTGGGACTTGGGCACCTACAGTGGGCCCCATTATGTCAGAGCATCCAAGACCCAGTAGCAGAGTCTGCTCTAATATTTCAATATACAATTGTGTGAGCAAGAATGGAGCATATGAGTACAGGTTCAGTTATCAGCTTCTCAGTACACACTCTTTAACAGATTGCAGCAATTTAATCCTCTAGGAAAGATTCTATGAAACCCTAAACCAAATACATACAAAAACATAGTGGCAGTAAACATGCCCACATACAGTAGTTAAAATATATTATTGCATATTATAAACATTATATACAAGGTTAAAATGGTTTCTTTACCATTTACTTACAAGTTACATTTGTAGCTGAATGCCTTACTTACAAGTCCTCATTGCTACATGCTGAGAACTACCAGAGGTATTTGGCAAGACTATACAGTAGAGAGAGATATGGATCAGTCTGAGCAAGTGAACTGTCAGCCACTTTGCCCATCTTTAGCACTGCAACAGATTTTTAGTGATGACAGAGACAACTACTGGTAAAGTGATTTATACCAGATTTCTGAAATTAGACCAGCATAGTTACTGAATGTGTTTTAGAATGAGCTTATCCACACTGAAGTATGGATTAAAATGCTGCATTTCACATTTGCAGTGGGTCATCTGGTTACAAATCTGGGGGCTGGTAACTGCTTGTACACTAGAGAGTGAGGAACAATAAATAGGGGACCAGGTTACTGTGAATGGCCTTGTCCTTGACAAACCCAAGGCTATATCTGCAGGGGCTGCAGATGTGCAGAATGGACAGTATTTTCAATGCAGTCTTGTAACAGTTTCTCTGATCAATGTCTGTCAAGTTTATGGGGAATCTGCTTTCCAAGAAGGATGAAATGCTGTGGTTCCTTACAAAATGGCTCTGCCTGAGGCTAGATCTCTGTCAGTGTGATCTTGAAGCCTTCAACCATGCTCTCCATGTTCAGGATGAATGTGTCCTCGTTGGAGTAGTGCTCAATAATGTTGTCATCCATGTTTACCAGGATGCTGGTGACAAAGGCAGAAATCAATGTTTTTATGTACCAGGACACTGAAAGGAAAAGCTTTACACTCTGCCACGTGTACTTCTCTACAACACAAAACCAGACTCCAGCACACGCCAGTACAGGCTCACTAGTAGGAATTACCAGCAAGATCTGCACCGTAGTCCCTTGTAGTCTTTGGATTAGAGGCTGCTCCTTGCCAGAGCAGTTAAGGGACATGCCAGTGCTGGGATGCTAACACACTTAGGCTACCTACAGATGGGCTGCACTTCAGATCCCTGGCAGACCCAGCTAGCTGGTGCTTCCCATGCCTGGTGGTGGCTCCCACAGGGACACATCTGTGCTACTCCTCAGACACACCAAGTGAGCCGCTGCACCTCTGTGGTGGGAGGGAAGCAGTGGAATTTGTGCTTTGCACACAGCTCACAGACTTAGAACTCAGCTTAGATGTGAGACTATCAACAATGACTACACAATTGTGTAATTGTGTAATGCACAATTACAAGTGTATATGAGTGTTTTCCTCACTCTTTACCTCCAAGCGTTTCTTCTGTCACTTAGAAAGAAGCAAAACATGAGAAGTTTCACCTGTCTTCTCAAAAGCTAAAGAAATTCCCAGACAACAATGCCCTAAGCTAGTTACAGCTGAAAATAAATTACTGGTTTAAAATTATATTGCTACAATATTGTGGTTAAATAGAACTTTAAAAAACAGTTGAAGTGGAGAGATTTAGTTTTATGGCAAGGAGCAGAAGCCTAGCTATTCTAAAAGTCCAGCTGTGATGTTCATGTCTAAATTTATTCAGCTGAAATGGCTGCAGCAAACATTGCCTGTCTTTCAGAGTAAGACAGTGGCCTACTTCTCCCTAACACTGCAGGAAAACTCTACACTGCATTCACAGCAAAGGCAGCATCTCCCATGCTGGCTCTCCACAAGGTTATTAAGCATATTGTCTACAAAACAGACTTTACCCACATATCTTATCCACAAACCCTTCCTTCACAGTAAGCTCATGAATACTGGTCAGACACAGATTGGAGATCCATGTTTCCTATTCTGCCATCCCTTACAGTCTCCATAGACATGAAGATTTCAAGCACATGGGTTTGTCTCCTGAAAGAGTTTGTACTGCCCAGCATCATGAGGCCCCAGGTATAACTGGGATCTGTGACTACTTCTAAAGGATCCTGCAATAGATCCTTAGGAAGGTAACTAACTTACCCCTTTTTACTCTTCTTATAAAGTTTTGCAATCTTTTCAACTGGCAGCCCATATTTCTCAGAGATCTGAAATAATAAAAATAAAAGAAATATCACTAAAGATGAATGAGAAATATTAAAATATCACCTCTTACCTTACATAAGACATTAAAATAAAATCTCTGCAAACTTTGACAGGATAGCTATAGAGAAAAGTCTGTTACAACCATATCATGCTTTCATTTAAGGATGACTTGGGGAGCAAGAATCCTGAACAGTTTAATCAAAACCCACAACTGTCTCCATTCAGAAACTCAGATACTATAGTTTTCATAGGGTGTAAGCCATCAGAACTGCCCCAGCATCTCCTAGTGCTCTGCTCAAAGAGTCAATGTTCTTCCCAGCTTCAGATTTTACCAGGGAATTTCAATCTGATCTTTCTGTTGTTTCTTAATCTGATTTTTTTTGGCTCATAGAAGCAAAGGCTTCTCCCACCAGGCAGAAGGCAGACACATGGCAACCCAACAGGAGCTGATGGACTGATGGAATAACAAAAATGGACACATTTCTATTTCTCAAAGACATTTCAAGGACTCTCCATGGTGGTACTTCCGTCTGAAGTGTCTTCAAGGTACCTTTAATTGTGGGAGGGCTACCAACATCAAACACACAGAACTAAGAAGCTTCTGTATTGTTGTGAAGGTGACTCAGTCTAGTTACTACAGTAGCAAAATGAAAACACTGATTCACAAAACATCATCTGAATGTATAGATAACAAGATGAGATGTCACAGAGAAGTGTGTTATCAAGGTAAAGGACTTGTAAAATAAACTTCTTACTAAAGCAACTAAAACAATAAAGCAGAAAATACAGTAAAATTTTGAAGGAAGAACTACTCAGCTGACAAATTACCCATGCCAACAAGAACTTCACATGGGTGCTTTGGCATTGCTTTGCAACAGTGTACTAGTAACTTTTTGGGATGTCTATTCTGCAGTGAGTCTGTGGTGTGCTTATGAAGATGGTGTCCCTGGGCCCTTCATCTGAGCCAGGTTTGCTTTCCAAATTATGATTCTTCTTTGAGGGAACAGGTCTCACAGTTCACATTTTAGAAGAGGATTGTCCCAAAAGGAAAAATAGTTACAGAAAAATTACTTTTCCCCCTCCCCTAGTGATTAATGTTTTGTGTTGTTCTATTGCCAAGCAAAGTAAGTGTCCAGCTCTTCCCAAGTGAAATGAAGTTGCAGCTAAATAGCTGACTACTTATCTTTTGCATTAGAGAACTGAAATGCATAATTAAAAATCCATTTAAAGACTGGCAAACATCAGGCACTGTAAAATCCTTTCTTTGTGTTGGCATTCAGAGTTCTGTTGAGAAAAGGTATTTTAGGAAGTACATTAAAGCAATTATCACAAAAGAGAAAATGGAATGGATAAACTCAGCACTGAGGACAGATTCAAAGAGTCACAGGTTGAACACCAAGCATGGCTCCCATCCAGACAGCCAAGATTTTCTGAAAGAGAGAATTAATTAGCCTTTACTTGTCTACAGCACCTATAATAGTATAATTGTCATCGTAGCCCAGATGCAATTTTGTACTTAAAACTACCCCTAATAATGCACAAGGCTATCAGCCTGACTGGCATTCTATAGCAAAACTCCAAGATTCTGAAGAACCAATAAAACTTCTCATACACTGAAAACAGTGTCCTCTGACTATTAGCATACATCAGTGGCTAACAGAAAGGGGAATAACTGATGGGGTACAATAGACCCATCCACTCCCTAAGTTTTCCACCTAGCAGAGAATAAAATACAAACTGAATTTGGGTGACATTTGCTACTTCAGTTTTGCTTGCACCAGCATGTTTCACTGTGCATTTATTCTTTATTATCCTCTGGTCTTGCTTATCATGAACAGAATGACATCAGATAAACAATCTGGTGTTGAAGTTTTGTATCTGTGCTTCTGTTGTACCCCTAATTTTAGGTTTTCATGTAAAGCAATAATAAAAATGGATGAATTTCATCAGACATTTGAAAAAAATCCTTTGTAACAGGTATTGGAGAAAAACTGGCAGCCCAAAACTGCAGAAAGTGTCACAAGTGTGTGAACACAAGGAAATGATCTCCCTCTCTGGGTTGTTAACTCTGATGCCCAGTGATACTGTAAAGACCAGCACTTGAAGACACTTTTCACTGACTCCATGCAAATAAACAAGCTGAGTAAAACATTTCTTGCCAAGGAGGCTTAATAGCAGCTAATATACAGCATTCTGCACATTCCAGCATAAATCTTCCCTAGGACATTTGGCATACCTAACACTCATGCATTCCAAATGTTGCTCAAAGTAGTTTGGGACTCTGGGACACCACTTCCTACATAAACTATGAGAGGCTGGGCTGAGAAAGCCTTGCCTGTCACACTGCCTATGACAGGTGTAGGATTTATATAACATGCAGGGATTATTGAGCTTTGCAAAAGACTTCCAGCTGACTGAATAAGCACATTTCTCAGGAACCCCTGGGATTCAATCAATTATACCAAACAGCAAGCTGTGGAAGCAAGGCTTAAAGTGGGGGAATGGGAGAGCCTCCCTCTCCAGTACAAATGTGCTAAGTCCTGATGCAGAATTGGAGAAAGCATAGGGCAAGCATCTGCTAGGGTATCTCACTTAACACCCTCTTCTCAGAGTGTTTGCTGCCAGCACAGGAGGACCACTTCTTACTGCCAACTTCCATACAAAACTACAGGATTTCTCACCTGAACCCAAGCAGGCTACATTAAATTTTAAAAAGGTGTCTTTATTTGGAGCAGTATTTTTCTTATCATCTCAATTTTCCATTTGTCAATCTTCTGAGCAGAGATTTATTTCTGTTAGGATGCCTGAAGCAGTGCAACAGCCTTCTGAGCGCCACTGAAATACCTGTCTGGGTGTCCCTTTGGGCTGCAGTCCCCTGGCATGGCAAGTTTTTCTGATTGCACAAGCCACCAGAAATGCTCTCTGCTGGAGTCAGGAGACCAGAAAGGGCAATAGCTGGGTGGGTCAAGGCATGTAGGAAAATGTCTTTGCCAGCTTATTTCTATTAAATAATCTGTCTGTTGCCCTACACTGGCTGGAAGATCACATATATATTGGCAGGTATCTAATAGTCTAAGCTAGATCTACTGAACTCAGCTGTTAACTTTTAATTATTGAAAGATTTTGGGAGATGCTTGAAATTCCCAGTTTGAACTGCCTTCTGTAATTTGAATAAGTATGCAATTTTGCACAATGTAAGACTGAGGTACCTACTGAGATCCACAGTTATCCTGACTTTGGATCAGGCTGAAATCAGGATGTAGAGCTGGTCAGTCACACATATATGCGATGTTTTGCTATTTTCACTTGATCAAGACTGATTAGCAAAAACCAAACATCTGAGTAGCTTCCTGAGACATGCTGCATTTCTGAAAACCAAAACCTCTAGATATTTGCCAAAAGAAAGATATCTGAAAAGGAATCTAATTATTAATTTGGAATGGGGGTATATGTGAGAATAAAATAAACATAGGATCTGAGAAAACCATATCATTAATAACAGAAAGTTAAGGGAGAAGTCAAAGATCAGGAATAATGACTAACAAAAAGGAAAAAAGAGGAAAATCCATAAACAGAGAAGGAGGGTATGGCTGAGGATCACTGGAGCTCCCTTTCAGATCTGGGGCTCTGTAATACTCAGAAGCTCAGTTCCTAAATTCTTAATACTGAGAATAGAATGACGCATTTAGGACATGCACAATTACGAAATTACATGATTTGCTGCAATGACTGTAGAGACAATATTTAAGAATATGCAGTTTGACAGCTTTTTGGCATTGTTTTATCCACAATATCCTACCAAAGAGAATTCAGATGTTCTAAATGTGTTCCTTCCAGTGAACTGGGACATTTTACAACAGATCAGATTTCTCTGGTGCCGAAAACATGCCAGTGAGTCAGCAGCTGCACTGACTGAGGCATGCAGAAACCCTTCCTGCTTCTGCACCAGCTTTGTTTTTGTTACATGGTGGCTGGAGAACAGGCATGGAGAGGCACAGACTACTAGAGATAAAATATTCATGCTAGCTTGAACAGATTATAACATACTTTTAACTTCCATACAAAGACAAGATGAAATCGTGTTGCAGCTTACCATGAATCAAACTGCTGCCTCTTCAAGCAAAGCCTGGTTTTTGTTATCCATGTGCTCTGCCTGACAGCTGAGCTGCAGTCACAGCTAACAAACAGCATCAGCAGAAGCACAGTTAGGACATCCTTAGTGTGCCACTGACTCTCCTCAGAGATAACCCCATCTAAAAAGGTGCTTTAAGCAACTTCACTAACCCACAAATCTTTTTCTGCCTTCTGCTACTGGCCAAATATTGACCAAATAACTCAATCTTTACTGCATTAAAAGTGTTCAGTAAATGTAACAAGATACTGTGATGGTTTTAGGAGAGTATAAATATACACACTTCTAGCACTTGACTGAGTTCTCTAGGGGCATTTTCATCCATTTCTGTCTTCTCCCCTACAAGTAAACAAGGCTGGAAATCAACTCAGCATCCCACATGTCAATCTCACATTCCTCCACTGAAGCAGTGAGACAATGATTATTTTTTAACTCTTCCCTTACCAAATTTCATGAGCCATCAGCTCATATAAACAAGATTAAACATGGAAACAGCAACTCTTATGATGACAGCTAAACCTCAACTCAAAGAAGCAGCAAAGAGGCAAGTGGCAGGTAGGTCATGCTGTAAGTGAGGACTAGAGAAGGAATTTGAGACAACATATGAATGACAAGTCTGCACTGGTTCAGCACCTGCCTCTTACATGCTGAACAGCAATTGCACAAAGGCCACATGAAATTCCCACAGAAACACTGCATCCTTGGGCCTCTTCTTGGAAACCAGGCTGGGAATGTACTGACAAGCATTACAGGAAAAGATTCAACAGGCTCTGAACCATCAGTTCAGAAAGAAGCATTTCAGAAAATGAAGCTTGCACCACTCTCCTTCCCTGACACTGGTTAACTACTGCAATTCCTCAAAGCTCAGGTGTCCAATAATCAGCTCTGTGATGCTATTTAAAACCAGTAACCTGCTGATAACACTGAATTAGGAAAATGCCAGCATTTCAGGGTTCCAGAAAGCTTTAAGAAATGCTTTAAATGCACTTGAGAATGACTTCATCTTTACATAATGGTTGATGTCAATAATACATGGAAAGCCTCAAGATTTTCTTGCCAAGAAAGACAAACAATGTGAGGACATTGGATACTTACAGCTTCCATTAGCCCCTTCACTGTGGGTGATTTCAGCATCAAAGCATCAAACACCTCATCTGTCTCCTTCCTCACATACAAAAGCACTGAAATAGGGAAAAAAAAAATCAAACTAGGAGCAGGTTCAGTCAATTGCACAGATGAAATACCCCACACTGAATAGAAAAACAAATATTAATCCATGACAGATAAAATGAAGCACTGAAGATGGTTTGCACTTAAAAAGATGTACCTTTAATATCATCAGTGATCTAGACATGGACAATACATTGGAGTTGCATTGAAAATACAGTATTGAAAAGTTAATCTAATGTGAAAAATCTCTATCTTCCAGAATCTAAATCTCCATTTACAGAAGGAAGCTGAAAAGCACCGGGGCCTTGTCCCTTGGTTATAAGACAAAACACACAATCTAGGTCTTCTTAAACCTCTGTCTTGGCTTGTACCTCTCCAGGTTTCATCTAAAAGGCTTGAAAGGACATTCAAAAAAGGCAAGTCTGGGTTGCCTTTAGCTGTGCCTTTGAGAGCAAAATCAAAGAAAAGGTAAAGAAATAGTTGTCCCTGACATTACAGGGCAGATAACTGCAAATGGCCCGACCAGTATGAAATTAAACACTGGAAAAAATGAATTCAAAGTAATTTCAGACTTTACAGGGGAGACATTCAAGAGCACAGCTGGCAGGCAGGCATTTACCAGTGTGCCCACCTGCTTAGGTACCAAATGCCATTTCTGTTCCTCTTCCTCCCTCAGATGTTAGCTGCTAGCTGTCCACAGGCACAGTGCCCTGCCCTCTTTAGCTTTTGTTTTCTTCACACTTGTTCAGGTAAATGGAGGAACCTTGCTATAACATGGCAGAAGCAAAGCAGACAGGTACAAAGCATGTAAGCATAGACACTAGAAAAGTATTTTAGGCATCATCTCACATGACTGATAAGTAACAGGTTGAATAAGACAGGTTCTGCAATATATTTTGTTTCCTAAATGAACTGCCTTTTCAAATAGCACTGCTGCACATGAGGTACAAACACACATGCACTGTCATGTCTGTGGGACAAATTACATTGGTAACCCTTTTTTTTGGGGGGGGGGGGGGGGGACGGTATACAGAAATGGGCATCTTTTGAAACTACAAATTCTCATGGTCCAAGAGATATCTTCACCACGTAACTCAATAGATGACACACAGATGAACCAAAAAATTTGATGATATTTTTCACATACAAGTAATTGTGTAAAGTTAATTCTCAGGCCAAAACTCTAGCAGGATGGACACAGGCCCATTTGTGGAGAATTGTAGCTCCTTTGCCCAGGTTTTGAAATGACTGGAAAAAAATAATGGGTAGTTCAGTTCCCTCACTGGGCCTAAAAACCAAGCATGCAGGAGGACAATGTTGGGTTTTTTGCATCTTTAATTCAAAAATCTGAGCCATGAAACTGCAACCACAGCATGCAGAGCCACATCCTTTTCACCTATATTTTGGCAACTCTTGGGGCCTGGCCTGAGAACATTGTTTTAATGGAGTTAGAAGCAGAGACAACTTTGGGTCACAACTTAACCTGTCAAAACATAAAAGAAAAAAAAATTCCACACCAGGAGTTAAATTTTACCATGCCTGATATGCTTAATCACATGAACAAGCTCTCACTCAATGGACTAATTTTACCAGTACTAACACTTATATTAATTTAGTAAATGTTTTCCTTGTGACTAGAGGGTTGTCCTGTAACTCCTGGCTTTACAAACGTCTGGAGCTCTGCCAGCCTTAACAATTACAAATACATCTGAAAGGAGAAAAAAAAATCACTTGGTCCAAGGTTAAACTTGGGTACATGACACAATCCCAGTGCTGAGCTTTACATCTCTGCTGTGCTTGGTGTGCCAGGCAACATTATACACAGAGAGAGAGAGGATTAGTAAGCACACGGGGGGTTGTTAGGCTTTTCTTTACCCTGACAGGTGTGAAACTCCTGGCTTTGATTCAGTAGAGTACTCTTCCACAAATGACTTCTGGTGACAGTGATGCCTTAGGAAGTCCCTGTCTCATCCGTATCCTTACACTCTCTTATTCTGGCTCATCTCAACAAATTTTCCTGGATGAAAAACTCTCTCAAACAGCAGATGTGAGTGAAAAAACAACACTTTTTTTTGAGTTATTCTTCAGACCCATCAGATCCCTGCCTCAGTGTACCATGCAGCCCCACAGCCTTCATGCTGGCAGAGCAGCAGAGAGACAGCCACAGTGGGAGGCACAGCCAGAGGGGAGGGAAAAGGGCTGCAAAGGCTCCACTGGGCTCAGCAGCAGCACTGCCACTGAATGCCTGTGACCATGTAACACAACTCATGTCCTCTGATCCTAGTGTCATCACATTCACAGCATCTAGATGGACTCACTCTAATAGTACAAATTAAAAGATTTGGAGGTGAACAAGGGGGAAATCTTGTACAAGGTAATGAGCTATTTTTGCCTGAAAGGTACAAGATAAATTCAAATTTGTCTGATCTACTGCCTGGTCATAGCCCTTAACTTTCTTGCCAGCACTGAAAACTACTGCAGACCTTAATATTTTTTAGATGTTAAAAAGATTTGTATAAGATGGGGGAAGATAAATTTGTCTTTAATTACTTAAGAAATAGCCCCAACACATCAAATTGCTGAGGGGCAAAGGGATGTTGTTGCACCAGTGAGACTTTTAGAAGCCAGGCCACTCGAATTGAGGATTTATGTGTGAATGCAGATGAACAATGTTAGATACCTCTTTTTAAATTGTTAACAACATACACAAGGAAAAATGAAACTAAGGACACAATAAGTCAGTAAGACCTGGGGCATTAGGAAGGTCTGAGCCTGGGCACTACCAGTGCTGTGACTGGCACCCTATGAACAATGACTACAGTCTCTGTCAAGTAGTCTCTGGATAAAGATGTGGCACATCTTAGTCAAGGAAAGAAGGGCTGGTAGCTGTAATTTAGCTTTCCTTTCTCACATTTGGAGTTTTCGTTATTGCCCAGGCGCAAATTCCCTTGGCTGGCTCTCAACATCCTGATTGCTATGAATCCAAAATGTTTCAGAGTAGCTCAACATAACTTTCCTAAGAGACAAAAGCTACCCAAAAAAATTACTTTCTTGAAACTGAGAACTACAGAACTGGAAATCCACCTGATCTATAATTCAGCTGCTGGATTTATAATTAACTGCAAACTCCCTATGAAATCTGAAAGGGAAAGTGAATTGAAAACTTACTGAGAACTCAAAGCAGGAAAAAGCCAAGTCTAGCCAAGTAACTAGCTGTGATGCACATTTGGTACAGATTAACATACTTCACATTTCTGTGTTGGGCACTTGGACTTCCCTTAGAGGTCAAGGAGATGAAAGAATTATTCAAAAAGAGGCGGCTACCTGAGTGAGAATATAAAGAGCATTTGCAAATCCCTTCAGACCTGTTTTCTTGAAGGCTGCCCCTTAATATTTTTACTTCCACCAGACAGTGTTACAAGTAGGTCCAGAAGATAGGGGTGAGGTCATACACTTCCACTTCAGTTCTTCAGTGGAGCTTGGACACCTTACTGGCTGCTATTTACCTGCACTGCTCTCCTAATAAGACACTTTGGGATTACATTGCCTTTAATTTATATTTTAATGTCTATTTTCACATATCAGACCAGCTCCCTCTCAAACATTACACCTGCGCCCCATCTACACCTGCTCTCTAGGACTCTTGATTCTGCTGTACCAAATAAATCTTGAGAAAAGAGGCTTTCAATATGGCAATGCTGGGGAAAAAATACCCAAGCATTTTAATACCAGTGAATCCTCTGGCAAAGACAGAGTTATCAAATGGGTAGGCTCAGCTGAGCTGCACCCCACCAGCACGATCCCAGAGGCAAGGTTCCAGATGGCAGGAAGTTCACCAGGGCAAAGGCCACACTGGAAAAGCCTTGGCCTCCAGCCAGCATATCCAAGATGAGAGAAACACTGAACAGGAAGGGGAAGTGAAGACAGCATCCTCCAGCTTCTCTGCTTCTGTGCCTCTCTTAGATTTAATCATTTTACATAGCTTTGCCACCAGCTAAATTTTCTTTCTTTCTAATCTTACCCTTGAAATACCTGCAAGTCCTGAATGCTATCAAAACAACTAACCAAAGCAAAGGACAGGAATAGTCAAAGCAAACCAATACCTCCTTGCAGACAACTTCCTAGGCTTCCAGCTGGGAAACCCAGGTGAAATTGTAGGAAATGACAGTTCTTTATATAGCCCTCATGGCTGTCATCTTCTGCTTGATAGAGCCCTGATAATGTGAATTGGGCCAAGGTCTTGAGTCAACCAAATGCAAGTCCATAGTCAGTGCTAACCTCACATAATTAATTTAAGATTTAATTAAAAGAATCATATGTTCACATTTATTTCAAGAAGGTATCAGTCTCCATCCTATAATCTTCTATGCTTCCCCTGGTTCAAGCAGACCACCCTAACCAACAGAGAAACTTGGCAAAAGCGGGCTTGTGGGAAGCAATTTCTATAAAGCTCTGCTGCAACTGTAATAATACCCACCTGGGCAGTAAAAACAGTTAAGGGAAACAAACCCTTAAACAATTCTGTTACATCTGCTGGAATATGTCTCTCCATGTTTTATATTTCTAATAAGGTAGGAAATTTCTGATTTTATTCCACCCAATCTAAGTTTGCAGTCAGCAGGAGCTTGCCTGTTAAGGTCTCTGTATTTGACCCAATGCATCTTGCATATTTGCTTGTGATCCCAGACAGAACAGAAAAGATGAGCAAAAGTTAAAAATAGAACATCACAGATTTGCTAGTAGAACTTTCATAAACTTTGTAGCTTGGCCAAGAACCAAGAAACTTTCTAAGTTTTTTCTATACACTTGTGTCCTGATCCCTTCTTGAGAAAGTACAGTCCTTTTTTTTTTCCTGAAGCAATTTTTAGCATTTCTTAAAATGCCTCCTTATAGACTGCAGATACAAAGATCTCCTCTCCCATCTACCCATATTTGCACTAGCATCCTACAACTGACTTTGTCCAAACCACACCTGCCCCTCCCAGTTTGAGGGTTTGAGTCCCACAGAATGATTTTTAACCGCTAAGAATGGATTGTTACCTCTTTTCAGACCTTCTTCTTTGATTTGTTTCAAAGGGGAAGGACCAAACTCTTCCTCCACAGGCCGGAACATCCTTTTGACCAGGACACTGCTACTAGAATATACAAAACAGGGACCATGTCACAGTAAAACTGTTCTCACAGCAGAAGAGGAGACAACAGCAACAGTCATGACTCACTTTGTACTCTGGCAAAAACACCCACTAGATACTCATGTAGCACCAAAAGCAGAAACCGCAAGGATTTAGTTTTTGATGCTTATCTGAACTATCCAGGCCTCTGAAATTGCCAAGATTGACTGGCTGGGACAGGTGACAAGAAAAAACGTTCCAATGTTACACACTAATTTGAAAAATCCCAAAGGCCTTTAACTGCTTAAATATTGAGGGAAGGGGGGTGGTTATTGCTTGATGCAATAAATCCCTTTGTTTCTCAAATTCCACTGTAAGCCTTATGAAGAGCATCAGTTTCAAAAAGAAATAAAAAGAACCTCATGTTTTCAAGTCAGTGTTGACTGCAGGTGCTTGGCCAGTCCCTACTACAGGTCACTTTTTGCAGATTTATGGGAGCAGTTATGTTACTCCAGAATCTCAAACTTGAGGGTGTGTACTTGGGGATTCAAGCAACTTATAAAAGTATGGGGCTGGCACACAATGTGGGCTGAAGTTCAGCAGCCCATATTAAAACCCTTATTTCATGGCACCTCTAACTATCAGAGGGACTTTCATCAATTCTTCCAGTCCCTCCAAAGTCAGATCAGGAGTGCTCCCATTTCCAACCTTTGTCCTTCCCAGGTTCTCTCTTCTCTTTCTGCCTTCCTCTTCTGACACTTGGCCATTCTCTCTGCAGTTCCTGTATTTGTTGCATACATGTGTGTGCACTGCTAAACAGCTTTCAGGAATGCAGTGAAGTCCAGTGCTTCAATAAAAAATTCCCAGTTTTTAAGTTATTTGAGAACCCTCATGCTTACATAGATGCTTACTTCATTATCAAATATATTGTCCTCTTCCTGTATCAAAACTTAGGGCTCTTTTACTTGGAAATGTATTAAAATACAGACATAAAAAGCAAACAGTTTACATGGGAGAACATGAGGGAAGGGGGAGAAAGGGGTCAGTTTTATCTGATTTCATATTTTGTATCAACTTTCTATGAGTTTAAAATGTTAACTGCAAAGCTTGTGAAACAATAAATATCTTACCCTTCTCTCTCGTCATCTGTATTGTAGTAAACCTAGAAGGACGGAAATAAAAATCAATTATTCCCAAAACTCAGACACTTGCTTAACAGAATAACTTCAAAAGGGAGAAAAGACAACAAGTGTTTTGCAGTTTGTCATATGTTAAAAATCCTTTTCTTCCTATAACACAAACATCACTAGTTCTAAACTGTTATCTGGAAGAAGCGTGGCTTAGAGAAACTGTTGTTGAATATCATCTACTGGAAATATATCAAAGTTTATTTGAGAGACATTACCCTCTTCCCTGCTTTATATAATTTTCCCAATTATTTTACAATCCTCTAAATCAGATTGCTACTCACCTAAATAACCCCTAATACAGTTTAAGCCACAACACTCAAAAGCTTTTGTATGTATTTAATACTGTCTGAAAATCTAATTAAACTATAAAGAACAAGATTAAACTACAGCCTTAATGGGAAGACAATTACTGAAGGTACAGCTGAACATTTTTTGCACAGCTGTGGGCAGAAGCCCAAGTCCAGTTTTGTGGAAATCCATGTAGCTGAGAGTCACAGGGACCAAATTTACAGCAGCAGCAAATGCAGCTGACAGTAGCAGGGGAGGTATAAAATCACAGTCTCTTGTCCAACACTTCACAGAACACTCAACCAAACTCCTCACAATGTGCCCACACTGCAGGTCTGCACGAACAAGAGCAGCAGCCCTGCAGCTGCTGAGCTGGGCAGGGCAGGGCAAGCCATCCCAGGCAGGTCTCTAGCACTGGCTCAGAGCACTCAGAGCACACTTGGCTCTCACTGGGAGCCTTCCCTTCTGAAACTATGCAATGAAAATAGCTCAGAGGTGTGTGTGTGCAAAGCTGAGGGCTCTAACTATGAGTTACAGCAATAAAAGACATGGCTGAACATTGCCTAAGAGCTAGGAAATGGGGATATCTTCCAGTTAGTTTAGAAAATTATTTACAGGATTATATATACTAAGGAATGTTTCCACCGTCTCCTGTTTTGAAACAAATCCCCATTTTGGTTTGAAAGCCATGAGGACAGAAGGTACCCAACACTGATATGTGAGTGGGCGTCTTTCCAGCTTGGGAGAGTAAGCCTGTGACAGCTGTGATTACAACGTCTGTGCTCTTTGTGCTTTGCTCAACCACAATTCTCACTGCTTCAAAACTGACAATTCCAAATGGCCTGTCCTTTTTACAACCTTCCTAAAACTTTCTGATTTTTATGGATTCCCACAATGCATATTAGATTTCCTCATCAACTACTTGTCTTAATAAACATATGCATAACTGTCTCATTCTGGTCCCTGAGATGTTAATAAATAACACGTTCATAGTAAAAAAGTTGTCAGAGCTAACCCTCCAGTTCAGGCTTTCAACTTCCCAGCAGGTGATAAAATAGAAAAGAGCCAAGTTAGGAAAGACTTATGTTTACTAATGATAATAACTACCAATACTGAGTATTTAACATTAGCATGACAGAGTTTTTACTTGGAAGAGTGAAAATATTTTTTTCAAGGAATTTCCAGATCTCTAGCTGATGCTGACAGAAAACGGGTAGTGGTGTTTAGTGACCATACTCTTGACCTTTCTACACAGGTAAGAGCTTGGTCATCGTTTTCAGTTGTGACAGGGAGGGGGATCTCTGCTACCACAAGGTGGCACTTCATTTCACCAAGCCAAAGAGTACACTCAAAACCAGATTGTGTTTCAGTCACAAATCAACCTTATATTTGAAAGCAAAAGAATGACAGTACTGTAACAAAACAAGTCAGTTGTCAAAGAAGTCTAAACTCCTCTGCATCCAGAACTCAGAAAGGTACTTGCCTTTTCTAAGGTCCTCTATTAGTGATGTGCCAAAACTGCATTTACCAAAATGAGAGCTGAAACAAGTGGCCCCCAGGAACAGTTATTTACTTCCCTAAAACCTGCCCCAGAGCAGAGGCAGCCAAATGGCAAGTGGGCACCTGCTCATTTCATTATTTCCTACCTGTCCAGTTCTTTGCAGGTTTCCAAAGTGAACATCCGGTATGAAGAGAACGGGCTGGGAATCCAGGTCAGCCATTGTTTTGAAGAAGGTAATATCACTCTTTTTCTGCAGAGGGAGTGCACTCAACTTCCCTTCAGCTGCTAGGTGGATCACAAAGCACAGAGCTGTGAAGGGAGGCATGGTAAGCATGACTTAGCCCGAGACCAGAAAGGCCCATTTCACTCACCATTATTACATGAGGCTTGGGATGTCTGGCCTTTGCCTTTCTTCCTGTTCTGCTTTCTCTCTTCATCTCGGATTTTCCTTTCTGCTCCCTGATGCAAGAAAGATAACAAACAGATATTACCCAAAGAGGAATCACCATGAGCTTTGTACTCTGCAATGCCTGGAACTACAGCATCAGAAACACAGAAATGCTAAAAGAGAAACTGGTTACTTCATTGAAGACAGATCTGTCCAGTCTGTTGGGAAGGTTTTGCATGGATCACCTGTGCCTGAGACTCAGCTGGCACATCCAGTAGCTCCCAGAGCTGCAGACAGCAAGAGGAACATATCCACATGTTGGTTTGGAGGAGCCAGGACAGGCAGTGTGCAGTCTGTAGCAGGACTGATGCCAGCACAGCTTGTGCAAAGGGCATCCCAAGCCCAGTGTCTCTGCAATGGACAGAGTGCTCAGGCCAAATATTTTGTGTAATGGCATAAAACACCTGCAGGATTGCTATCATTTTACATAATGTCTGGGCTGAGGTGTTCCCTAAACTCTCCTCCACCCAATTTGTCTGGGGGTAGCATTGCTGCACTGTAGCCAGCTGTGCAGAGCCTTTGAGAACTGACAGTCCAAAAAGGCTGTGCTGACAGCTTGCCAACATTGCAAGGGTTCTTACAGAAAAATACAGGCATTTCAAACTGGGAGAAGCTCTCCAGAAATAGGAAAGCAATGTAGCACTGCCCTATTAGGCACCAGGAGCTCCTGGGAAGTTGCAGGCTTCCGTTATGTAAATACACTCTCAACAAGTTTAAAAAATAAAACTTGTTATTGACATAAAAAGCAGCAACACCTCCTTTGAAGTTCTCCTAATTTACTTTATAAATAATGCCTATCACATTGTGAAGGGTAATGAAGATCCATCTGCTCCCAGACAGTTGGCATGCAAGATTACAGAATTTTTTTCCAAATTAAAATTAGAAGTTTCTTGAATAGAAAGGGAGAGGAGGGAGGTAAAGAAAGCAAAAAACACCCACTCAAGATGGCAAAATTCACACATGAGTCAATGAACCAAGTTTAGAAAGAGTGCAAGGAAAGATGCACTCCTGGCTGTGATCTATCAGTAGATTTCCAGAGGCTGAAAGAGCTGGAGGAAGAAATAGCTCTTTAGGAAAACATGAATGTGTCAAACAGAAACACTGCCTCCAGACAGGTCCCAGTCCAGTTGTCACTCACCAACCTCAACCGCAGAAGCCAAGGGATTCAGAGTTGTGCACTTATCAAAATTGTTTCTAGAGGTACATTTGTAACCTTTAAAGCCACCTGTTCTTTCTAAGAAAGGAGCAAAAATACACACCCCAGCCCTGTTCAGCAAAAAGCACATCCTGAGAAACCTGTGCTCCACAAAGGGCTCTGCCAGGTGGCCACAGCCACACCTATCACTCGGTGCTGCCACTCTGCTGCTCACAGGAAACAGGATGAACCATCAAAGTACTTCACACACAGCACCAAGTGTGAGTTTTCTCTCAGGAAAGCAGAAACTGAGGAGGATCCAGCCTTTTATACATAATAAAAAAATATATTTTACTGATTTTCTGTAATATTCTTTGTAACCATGAACTTGGTGACACTTTACAGCTTTCTCTTCAGTCATTCATTCAAGGCAACACACCCCAAGATCTCTGGGGGGCAGGCAATCCCTGGGCTGGGCAGTCATTCCCATCTAGCAGTGTTTATTTGTGCCACAGCCACTTCACAAATGTGGCAACTGCAATACCCACAAAACTACCTACCAGCCCTTTTGAACTTGGAGCAGCCCACAGGGCAGGGCCAGCCCAGCCTACAGAATGGATGTCATAGTCACAGGGATGAGACCACAATTATTTTTGCCTACTAGAGCATTTCTGCTGCATAGTTTTGAGAGCTGAGCCATCTGACACATACCTAATAAACCACAGTTTGCACATCTCTTCAGGACAGAAGAAATTACCTTTCTACTGGGGACTATAAACTATGCTGTGACCAGTGAACTAATTAAATTAGTTCTTAATTTTTTCATTGATATCTGGGTATAAAGTACTTCTGCTACTAATTATTAACAAAATGCAGCTTATGAATTTCAGCTGACTCAAAGTATTTTCTTCCTAATCCTTCAACTCATTTAGACTTAAGTCTTGCACCGCACTGATGCTCATGTGTACTCTTGCTTCTAGTTCCAGGCTAAAGCATTCCACATCTCATTGGGCAGGCACATAGACATAGGCTGATGTCTGTGTGCCTGCCCAATGAGATGTGGAATGTTTTAGCCTGGAAATAAAAGCTCTCTCCAAAGCTAAAGATTAATAGGCAATTAGAGTTTCTAAATACTCTATGATAATCCATTTTCTCTATGATGATCCACACCAAAAACAAGGACGTGTGAACTGCACATATTCCAAAGAACATGTATTTTTCAGGTTAAACAAAACTGGATTAATTTATTTTATTTTGGATCAATGTTATGGTATTTGCCAAGTCAAGTTCTGCTTCTTTTCAGCAGATAATCACATATAGAAAATCAAGTAGCTCTGAAGTCCCAGTTCTTTCATACACAGTGGCTAAACATTGTGCAATATATAAATATAAATAGGCCTGGTAGCAAGTTTCCCTGACAACCTACTTAAGGAATAAAAATTAGATAAACTTATAATGCAGCATCAGTGATCTGCACTGATGACTGCAAGGCAGAGAATTAGCACTGACAAAACAAGACGTGGACTGTAACAAATGCTTTGAAGATTGCCTAGTGAAAAACAAACATGGGCAAAAGATTGGATGACAAATAGGAAGTATGGTAAAGTTAAATTTGTTAAGTAACATTTACAGCCTTTGCAACATTTATCTCCATACATTTATGTCACAAAGCACATACTGGATGTTAGTTCACGTTGCTCTCTAGTTTATATGTAAACTAATATTAAAATGAAGGAATTGCCAGAATAAATACTAATTTATATATATATAATATGTACCACTTAGCTAAATGCAGATTTATTTTTTCAAAGATAACTCTTTCCACAACAGCTACACTGTGTTGCAGCTACAAGACATTAATTTGTCAGTGAATGTTCTTAAAAACTGGACACCTCCACCTGTGATTTATCTAAGTGAATATACAAATACATCCACTGGTTCTAAAGAGGCACCAGCACTACAGAAAGAAACATTTTTAATAACACCTCAGGCACAGAAACATTTTTTTCTTCCATGTTGCAGAATGAGAAACATTTCACACTTAGGGAAGAGGAATTTACTGTGCAGTACCACCAGGCCAGGTGATTGTAATAAATCAGGTACTTTTGTCATCAGCTTCTCTTTGAGGCTGTCAGATTGGGGCATAACAGAGCAGTTCACACTTTCAGAATATATAAAGATCATTATATGATTGCTGAGTGGTTTTTTTTATGTTCCTATAGTTCCTCTTCAATTCATCAGGACAAGGAGGTAGGCAATAAATAACAGTCACAGCTTCATGGCCTTCCGCAAAGAGGCAGCAAGCTTTGTCCATGTCACTGGGGGGAGAGCCACAGGCTAGCAAGAGAAACTCAACCATTTAGCACCACCTTAACCAGAGCCAGGGGTTTATTTTGACATCTTGGAAAGATGAGGATACCCAGCCACACCAGCTATCTTCCTCTGAGGACGTTGAATTCTCCCAGTGCCACCAGCAAGTGGAAATTCTCCAAACATTTATTTACTTACAAAAGCCCTGTGACAAATGGATGTTGGTAAAGATCTGGCAACATAAGTTTGGGGAGAAGCAAGAGTTTGTCTTTTACCTAGTGCAAATTAGCACAAACTGTCATGTGCATTGACCTCAGTAATTTTCATTTGCTCAAGTCACTTTCACACCTGCATTAACTTAAAAAGCTCTACATGTGTGTATATATTTATATTAAACACATATACAGCCTATTATCAATACCCTTGAGCCCTTCAGTTTCCACTTCCAATTTCTGATGTGTATAACACTTTAACTACCCCGTGATCTCTCCTACTTTGAGACAGTTTTGATTAATAGACTCAACATTCATTTCCTGCTTTTTTGTCTGGATACTTGAAGCTCCAATTAAGCCAATAGCTGCAATGAACATTTATTATTCAAAATCTCCACCAGTTGTATCTAGAGGTCACCCTTGATGAGTTTGTGCTCTGAATTTCCTTCCTTTTTTTAAATAATTCAAATTTCTCTTATTGCGCTTCAGAAACAGGTAGATGAAAACAACTTGTTCCTTTGATATTTACTGAGCTTTTAAGATCCAGCTGTAGCTTCAAATCTCTCAATATTTGACATTCAAAGTTACAATTAAAAGCATAGCATTTTGGCTGCAAAAAGACCTCAGTGCAAACATTTACATTCATTACTTCCAAAGATTTTCCTCCACTAACACAACTGACTGATCAGCCCTCAAGATGTCAAAACGGCAACAGGGGAATGAACTGAAAAGGGGGAAGGAGCAGCAACACAGAGACCTGAAACAGTTGAACTCTTACCCTTTCCATTAAAAAGTTAATGTTATGTTTTGCCTGGGGCATGGCCTTTTGTCTTTCTATTCCCACCTGTAGGATGGCAAGACTAATTTGGATAAAATTCCAAGTCACTTAAATAGATGTAGGATCCTGAATCCCTGAACCTTGACTAGAATCCAGGCATCAGCTCCCCTATGAAAGATGTTTCTCGGCATGGAGAAAGTCATCAGCTGACAGATGCTAAACAAAACTGAAAAGTGGTCACACTCTCTTTGAAGTATCATCACTGACATTTCTGAGGAACTGTTTCTATCTGGTGATATACACTGCTGACCATGACACTGTCTAATTCATTCAGGCATGATCTATGTCTGGGTGCTGAAACATCTTACTAGTCTCCACAGAGGAGCAGTCATACCTACAGCAAAAAAACAAAATTTTGCTTAAGAGGGTGTGAACACATACAAAAAAATAGTTACTGAATTACAAAATGGGAATGGCTAA
Source organism: Ammospiza nelsoni (assembly GCF_027579445.1). Classification (NCBI taxonomy): domain Eukaryota; kingdom Metazoa; phylum Chordata; class Aves; order Passeriformes; family Passerellidae; genus Ammospiza; species Ammospiza nelsoni. Next base: position 130,077,801 of record NC_080633.1, read on the forward strand.
TATATTTTTTGTATTTTACTTTTGATAAGAAAATCCTAGCAACATAAGAGTTTCTAAAATAACTGTAAGTAAAGCAGGGGGAAAACCCATCAGCTGTGTCACTGGAATTTGCTGGTTTCCATTGCATTATAAAAGGGAGCTTGGCAGACCCTCACTGAAAAGTGCATTTTTTCTGTCAGAGAAGCTGATATGAAGTTTATCTATCTATCCTGGCTGTCAGAAGGGAGGACATCAACAGACTGCCACTTATGTGAGTGAGCCTGTGATCAGCACTGACCTTCCAAATAGAGATATTTGCATTTGTATTTTCTATTACTTTATTGATATTCCACAATCATGACCTGTAACATGCTATCCTTAAACAGTCCAACTATTGCTCACAAGCTGAGAAATCAGGGCCAAAAAGGCTGCAAAGCAGTAAAATAATGACATGATAATCAGTTAGATTTGTGATACAGCTGGACCAAATGCTATGATGAAATACAATTCTTTAAGGGAAGAAGCAGCGTTTAATTAGGTCTAAAATACAGCAACAATAAACTGCCTAACAAGATTCCTCCTTTATCCATGGTAACTGTGCTTTGCACTTACCTTGTCACAAAAAACCTTGATCTGGCAGTAGGCTCGGTGGATAGGTTTATTGCTGCGGTTGTTGTAGCTGTAAGTATCGATCTGAATCATCAAAGGAAGCCCTTTTACTCCTTTTTGTGAGGAGAAGTCTGTGCTCAAGCAATTCACTGTGATGAAAATCTGTGTGCCAGAGAGATTACTTTTTAAAATGTGGCGCAAACAACAATTAAACTTCCAGAAATACATAACAAGAAATGGGAAAATAAAATAAAAAGGTTTTAATTCAGCTATGATGCACGCTCTGGCAATTCACACATTTATCCTCCACTTCTGTCCAGCAAAGACACTCTATCCTGGGAAGAACAAACTTGAAAGCCATATTTTGCTGCTTCAGTTTGGATCAGAAGCTCACATTTGAGGTGAATCATTTGGTTCTCCCAACTTATCATGCTTTGGTTCATACCAGAGGCTCAGAATACACGAACTAGATTCTTTTTGGAAGAGCCAGACCAGAAAGATACGTTCCAGGAGCACTCAGATCCTCCAGTTGCTCATAGTTGCTTAGTTCATGGGAACTGACTAAAGATAATCTGAGATAAAACCTCCTAAAACGTGCCTTATGTGGATGTCAGGTCTTTAGCCCTTACTTGTTCCACTCCTCAACCCTGCTCTGTATGTTTGCACTATTTGTTGACACAGATCATCTTGCTTCACCCTTTCCAGCTGCCTTAGGTATGGCTTGCTCATCTGACAGCTCATTCAAATTCAGTGGGACAAAGATAAACTCTACTCCTTTTATTTTAAACATTTTCTTCACATCTCATTGACACTACTGCTTTCTTCATCCCATCAATAGATACTCCTGTATTTCACTTTAAGGGCCCTTCACAGTCTTTCCTCCTTTTTAAAGATGCACCTCACCCTGTGTTTCAAACTGGGAAGGAATTTTTCAAATATTCATAAAACTACTTCCTACCTCTTCTCAGAAGTTCTCTTTGTTCCACAGCATCCACATACCTTGACACTGCATTCAGAGAGTCACAGAGTCATCTGAGCTGGAAGGGACTGGGAAGCATCATCATGCCCAGCTCTTAATGGCCCACCCAGGGATGGAACCCACAACCTCAGCATTAACCAACTGAGCTAGCAAGTCCCCTGCTTGCCTGCTTCAGAAATCCATCTCTTGCTCTCCTTCTACAACAAAAACTTACAACTTGATAGCCACTAATCATCTCCCTCTCATTAACTCAGTTGGCACCATAGGACAAGGTGTGTGTCATCTGTACAGGACCTGGGAGTCTTCTCCCACCACCAAAGTCTTCCAAGGACTATTCTGATGTAAAGCAAACATTATGAACTGAAATACCACCAATAGCTTTCAGTCAGGATGGCATTCATAAAACACAAGAGAAGAAACTAGATTAAAAATCTAATTTTCAGCCCAGTGAGGAATATGTGCATTACATAATAATTTGGGGCAATTGTGTATTAACTTGATTCTACTTTTCACTTGCCCTTAGTTTAAAAAGCAACAACAAAACACCAAACAAAACAAAACCCCAAAAGTGAGAACCAAGGAAAAGGACTGAGAAAACCAGCAGTACATACTCCTGAACCAGGAGGATGTGAAACCTGCCCCAGAAGAATAAGGGGGCTCAGGAAAGAAGAGATCTCAAACTGGTCTCTCAAACAGACCTAATGCACCCCTCACAGGGCAGAGAAGAGGGCAGCAAACCCCTGGGATCTGGGAGGATTCCTGAAGGAAGAACATGAAGGACATCCCTCCCCCCTCCCCCTCCATTCCACAAACAGGGAAAATAAATCAACAGCATGAGCGAGGAGAATGCACATCCCTAAGAAAGACAACTGAAAATAAAGAAGGGCTCCAGCAGGGCTGGTGGGGGATACTTTACCCTCCTGGCAGAAGTTAACATTACAGTCAGGGTCTTTATGATGGAGCCAGAGCTGCTTGTTTGCCTGACTGAGCTAATGGCCCCTCCTCTCTGCTTCTGATTGTATCGCAGAGCTGCATTTACAAATGAAATAGTTGAACTTTAACTGCCGAGAGAAGAGGGAGGCAGGGAAAGGCCCTAGGTGAAACTCTGATTTTGAAGCTGATAGTGTTATTTCTGTTTCAAATTACAAGTTGATCTCCTCCAGCCCCAAAGATAAGTGTAGACACAGTGAATACCCTCTGAAATACAACAGCCTGAATTTTCATTTGCCTTCAGAATCATTTATAGTGTCAGGGCAATGGTTTAAAGTGTGTGTGAACACACAGTAGTGGAAGGAAGCCTAGCATAAAACAGAATCTGGTCACCCTATATTTTAGCCCATACTTCTGCACAGATCTTCCAAAATGTACATTCAAATGTGAGAAGACATGCAGGCTTTGCATCTATCTAGCAGTTTGTACTTCTTCCACCCTTGCTGCACACTCAGCTGAGAAGCAAAAAAGATCTTGTCCCATCTAAATCGACTACATACATTGTGTCATCTCTTCCACTGCCTCCACAATCACAGAACAGAGTAGGAACGGCTGGGGAAGACAGACTTTACGCTTTCAAGAGTCCCCACACAGCAATAACAGATTATTCAGCATGAATAATAGATAGCTGCTGTAAGACTCAATATCTTGTCCTGACACTGTAATACATCAGGATCTCTCTGAGGAGCAATGACTGTACATTCATGCACATGAAGTGTACTACACTTTCTGTCATATCATTTGCACCTCACAGACAGACAGATGGATTTGAATTAACACAAATCATTGATAGTGGGGAAATTTTCTGTCTCCATGCAATGTTCTATTAGCTTTCCTGTAAAGCACCACACTGACTTTGGATTTGGAAAACACAGGGGTGTATAGAGGGAAAGGAAAGAGGGCATAACTTCTGTTTTTATTTTAGGGAGCTTCTTCTTTGCATGACTAAAGATTTGCACCAGTGCAGCAGGCTACTATGGTGAAGAGGACCTGAAGAAACATCTGAACAGTCCCCTTCTCTCTCCCCTGGTCTGACCAGAAACCACCTTCCCAAAGCAGTCACCTGCTCTGAGCAGCACTGATTTCAGCCATTTGTCCAAACACATCCTGCTTTGCCCTTTGCAACTCTCATCTTCCCCCTCTTTCCAGCTCCCGTCAAAAATGCGTGCACCCCCACTCATGATGAGACAAGGGTCAAAACAGCTCCATGGGCAGCCACAAAATGGAGAGCTATTCTACTTTTCTTAGAAGATATCCAGATTTAAGATCTCCTTTGCTGTGGTATTTTGCATAGTAGATTTAACATGGTTAGAAAATGTAGAGTTAAGTAGAAATTACAGTAGCAGGAAGAGAAATCACTGTCTCCCTCCTAATCCCTGTCTACACTTGTCTTAGAACTGTATTAATAAAAGTTAGTATGATTGTACCCAAATTCAGACGCAACTTTTTTTTCCTGTGCAAACTGGATTTTAGCAATGTTTTGCTATCTGGAACACATTGTATAATTGTCATTATAGTGATGTCTTTTTTTTTTTTTAATGTCAGCATATCTTAGATTAGAGCAATTAATGGCAGAGTTCCACCCATCTAGTCTCCAGCTCAGGCATGCCATTAGCAATTAAATACTAATTTAGAGAAACATTTGGTGCTGAGAAAGTTTCACAAGTGGCCCAAGATAACAACAGCTCTTCTATTTGTTATAGATCACGTCTAGAAAAAGCACTCTGTCTTTTGGGGACTACTCCTCCACGGTGTAGCTGCTATTATAAGAATTACTGTTTGTTAAATACTGCAGCATAATTAGGGATGTACAAGACACAAACACAGTAAGCTGCCTTAAGGGAAAGCAAGGCTCAGAAGTGCATTTCCCTTTTTATCATTTAATTCAGCCAACATGACTCTTGCTGCAGTCTCTCAGCTTATACACTAAAGGTCTACAGCTATGAAACTTCTAATATAAGCCTTTTATTACTATTTACATTTCTGGCTCCCATTGTCTCAGAAACTGCCAAGGGCAGAAGGGAGGCACAAAATTATAAACTTAAAGCAATTTCTCTACTGAATACTGGCAATACATAGAACCCTGGTGATGGGTCTCTTAAAAGTCTGCTTTAAAAGGTTCCTCCCTCCAGACCCTAACAACAAAGAGTTAACTGACTCATCTCTCAAATGACTAACATCAATCCCATCATTCCTCACACACACAGAAAGTGTGGGTCTGTAGTTTCTCCTACCAGCCGTTACCTTATAAATCCCACACAAAGGTAAGACCTTTGTTTTATTTCAATACAAATGTCTCCAGCAAATGTTTACACTACTCTTTTGAAGCTTCCTCAACCCACACCACACCCCGGCAACTACATAAAAATGCCATTTGCTTTGAATCCCAGATGCATACTTATCAAGCCATTTGTATACACTGAATTTCCACATTATGTGCTACCACAGGTTAACTCTTCTCTAATGTATACACGTGTGTGTGTGCATGTCTCACATCTATATATACACTCATATATATATATGCACACTTGCACACACAGACATGGTTTATTAAAGTAGCTGCCAAGTCTAATCCTACATAATTTCTGCTACTAACTCCCCAGAATGAAGCATCTTTTCTTTCAACCTCTACATTTTTAGAGTAGAAAAGACATTAATTTCCTTCCCAATTAAATTGATGTAACTTGAGAAGGAAAGTCACGATTATGGAAAAAGAAATCTTATACTAGTCAAAGCCTGGCCTAAGTATCACTAACAATGTTTAAGAAATATGGATTGCCACAACACAAATTACTGCTAGAGATAATGCTGTTCTATAAACTTGATTTTGCCATTGTACCCACTGGAATTGGAGCTCACTTTGGCCCACAATATCCAAGAACCTAATCCGGCAAATCAGTCACTCTTTGAAAACAGCTTATTACTCTATGAGCCATGCCAAAACTCATTAAATAACTGGAAAGGTTCCCAGAGGCTTCAGCATACTTTGGATTAAAGATCTACATTTCAGTTAAATATAGCAGGGCAGTTATTGCACGCAAGTATACACAACAACTGCTCAGCACACAACTCCTGCACTCACTGAAATCATCTCACTCATCTGCCAGCACCTGCCTGAATAACACAGCCACAAACATGTCTGTTTATTGCATGTCCAAGTTGCAGTGCTTAGCAGAAATCTGCGATCTCTTGATATCACTGAAAACTGTTTGTCTCTTTAAGGTGTCATATTTTGTTAGCAACTGCTCACTGAAGTAATATCTTTGATTTTTAGGCTATAAAATACTTCCCATAAAAATATGCAATTGTTTCAAGAAGTAACACCGTCACAGCCAATTTAAATGCTCCAAGCACCTACCAGAGAGAAGTCACATCTCAATAAGGTGGTATGGTTTATGACAAATATATTATCCTTTGACCAAGACAATTCTGTCTCTTTAACCATCTTTCTTACAAACTAACTTCTGTCAGTCCTAACACTGCAAGCAGACAGATGAATGTCTATCAGAAATGAAGCTGAGTCTGTTCAAGAGCCTCCACTAGAACTTTGTCCACTTGCCAGATGCTGCAGCAAAATCATCTACAGGGCAACAGCAAGGCAACTACATAGCTTCTAGCATATTATAAGGACACTTTCAAAAGACAGTTAAAATGTCAGCCAGTTGTTAATTGTTGTTTGTTTCTTCATCTTTTTTTAAATAACTCCTTTAAAAATACCAAACATAGCATTTGGGTTCAACCAAAGGAAGACAACAAATCACCTTACCCATAAATATTACATATTTATAACAGAATTAAATATGGGAGGGAAACAAAGATGGATTGTACAAAACTGTTCTTCTCTTCCTACCCCTGCTCCCTTACAGCAATATTTTTGTTTTAAGAAAGCACTGAGTTTGACATGGCTATAGAGCCTTCCCCTCATTTCCCTGGATCCTGCTCTGAACCACAAGCCCCACAGTGACCTCTAGATAAGAGCCCCAGCAGAAAGGGATGCTGTTCTAGAAAAGGGTAAGGATGTGCCAGGACTAACTCTCCTCTGCCAGAGGCAAGGAAACTGCTGCTGTCAACCAGACACAGCAGAGAGAACACTAGCAGAGTGGTGTTCCTGACTTCGGTGCTTAGATCACAGAAAGAAACAGTGTGATGATTCCACCTCTTGACATGCACTGTACAAGGTTCTTGTTCTGCCAAGCAGCAGTTGGAAGATGACACACCAAGCATGGTGAACTGGAGCCAACAGCCCAGTTCCACTGACATTACTGGGGCAACACAGAGAGGCCTCTGCCTCTACCCTCTGCATTCCTGTTTATCCCACTAAGACCCAGCACGAGATGCTGCCCTACCAGCCCTTAGCAGGCTCACTGGAGCTGGCAGATTCTGACTGCCACACCCATTCTCCTATACCCTCATCCTGAAGGGCTGCGAGGGGAAGGCCTGCTCTGTCTGTGTGTGAGAGGAAAAGTCTGACTTCAAATGAGGAGAAACATGGCTTTAAATTAGCTGCCATCCAGGTGGAGTAGGAAAGTGAGAAACCTGATGCTCAAGATAGGTCTTCTAAATGTGGGGTTTAGTTTCCCAGGAGAGAGAGTTCTATTTCGTTAGGTGATTTCTACTAGTTCTGTTTGATTTTCCACATCACTCCCCAGTGCACTTTCAACAAGAAGTATTTCTTTGCTTCTTCCAGGGCCAGTAGAGTGCCTCATCATATCCCAACTCAGAGGCCCTGAAAAGAACTGTTGTGTGCCACTTTTATCTGACTTGATAAAAAAAAAGGCTTTTGTGCCTCTGAGGGGGTTAAGTTTTAATCTTGAAATTGTGGTGAAAATGGAAAATAATACCAAACAGAAACAATGGAGGCAGTTGAAAGATCATCATTCAAAAAGCTTAGGAAAAGGGAGTCTGTAATTATTCTTCATCTCCCATGGATGAGGTAATTGCTGGAGAAAAAACAGCCTTCAGTGAGGTGCCTTAGCACCCACAGCTTTCCAACACCACAGCGGCATCCTATGGGAATCCCCAGACTCAGTGCAAGCAGTTATTGTATCAAACTTCCCAACAGGAGCAAGCATGTACACATACATGTGTGTGTGTGGGGAGGGAAACACTGGAGTGCAGACAAGGTGATAAGCTTTCACATACAATCTGATTTATGCTTGATAGCCAAACACTAAAGCATGTTATAAATCCTCTTTTATCAATACATTCACAGTTCAAGCTCCTAAAAGATCAGATATTTAATACCTCAAAATAAATATGCATAAGCCAATTTGCATTTTAATCACTGTTTCCTGCAGAAATACAAGCAGCTTAAATTTCACTCCTAGCACTTTTTTAATCCAGAAGGAGTCTTTACTTCAAAATCTCAGCTTGTTTTGTTTCCAGTGATCATTGCAAAAGTTGCGTTCATAATGTTCTGGCACCCAAGGCAAGAGCCAGGTGAATGGCGTGAGATTAGGAAAAAACGTCTGAGGTTAATACCTGACATTAATGGATGTGACTTCCTTGTTCCTAGATCAACATGGGTGTCTTGCTAAGTCTGGCTTGGAGCTGCAAATGCAAATGTCTTAGAGAGCTGCCAGCCCAGGGACAAGACTGCCAGGTTCTAGCCCTGGTAGTGCTTCTGCAAAGGTCCTCGAGGAGGACTGCTGTGTTGGAGATCCCAAATCGGTGTTTGCTTGCACAGTGATCACACACACACACCAGTCGCCTGTTGTGACTGCAGAGGACAACCTACAGCTGTATTTTGAAATGGAAACACATAATAGAGAAATATCTGGGCCGTTGAAAATGTAATCACTACATGAGTAAATACAGCACCATTAGCAACTGGGCCAAGTACAACTCTGTTTATCAACACCTGCTTTTGAAAGAGCTGGGTGATTTTCAGAACTATTGTCTTTCCTTTTAAGATGCACATCAGAGATTAAATCCCTGTTACTATAAACAGTCAGTACCTTCAGTCAGGAGTCAGGACAGTGGGCCTTAATGCTACCACTCAGTGTTCAGTAAAGTTCTCAGAGGACTGACTCTGAGGATGCAACCTCTCTAATGCTGCTGGAAATGCAGTGGGCAATTGTGCATGAAGAGGTCTTTGTATTTGAAAGATTCATAGCTCTACTTATGTCCTGGACATTTTGTGTTCAACATGAAAACACTATCAGGAGTTTGCCGAGCTCAGTGTTTGCTGTTTATTAACTACATCCCCAAGAGTACTGCATTACCCTCACTCATTTTACACAGCCTATTTCCCTTGTTGTTTGCTTTCCGGGGGGCCAACTTCTTCTTATAATTACCGGCAGTTTTTCATTTCTCCCACACTAGTCTATGCAGTTGAAGCACTCTGACAGCCTTTGTACAACCTTATCTGTAAGAAACTAGTTAAGGTGTTCTGATGTCCTGGTTTATAGGTCCACTTAAGAGTCACATTCCTGAATGAAAACCCCATGCCTGAGGGTACTTGACCATTAAAAAAGGGAAAAAAAAAAAAAAACCAAACAAACACAAACCAAAAACCTCTCAGTCCTCAAAAATGCATTCATTCCAAATTGCAAAGATGGTCTGCATAACAATATAAAATAAATGGCACCAACACAAGGGAAGGCATAGTCTAACTTACAGAATATGATTATTGGAGATGCTGAGAGTGTAGAAAGTTAGTCGACAATTTGGAGAAAGAAAAGACTCAGCTTGTGTCTTATACCAGGCTTTGCAAAATAGGAAAAAAGTCTTTTACTGTTTCTCAGGCTGGGACCTACCAACAAGCCCTCTTATTTCTCAGAAAGGAGAGAAGTGAACAGTGCCTAACGATGGGTGGTACTTATAAATGGATGCCATCTGCATGGCTTTTCCTCACCTTGGCCTCCTCATTGACATCCCAAGTAAAGGACACAGCATTGAATGCAATTTCTTCAATATTCCCAATGGTATTAAAACTCTCCTTGTAATCAGCTGTAAGAAAAAACAAGAGTCATGAAAAAACTTGAACTGTTTTACAACTCATAGTGCTTCTTTGCTTCTTAAGCTGGGTTGTCTAGTGCATCAAAACCACCTCTTGTATTGTTTATGATTAATTATTAATAACCTTTATTACAAAGAGGTAATATAATGCAACCTGAGTCTTAAGCATAGTATATCACTAGGTAATGTTCTTGCAAAATATTGTTGGCTCTCAAAAAGGAGTGTGAGTCTACTGGCAATGAGTCAGTGCATTCATTAGCTTGGCCAAGGAGCAGCCAAAACTGGAAAATTAACTGAAAACCATTGAAGCATTTTAAGAGACTGTTCAAACCTTGATATTAAGAAAACACATGGTAAATCCTAAAGAAGCTTTCTAAAAGTCTAAGAGCTATGACTGGAGGAAATCATCAGTGTGCATTCCAACTTTTGCACTGGATGCTGGATTAATATTTATATATTATTTTAAAAAATGAAAAAACCCACCAAAATCCAAACCATCACAAATCCCCCACAAAGAACTAAAACCACAAAGATCCTTTTTCCAAAGTATGTGCACCACTAAAACAGTAAACGAAGAAAAAAAATTTTTTATGTCTGACTACAATATCTGCACCTTCTTCTCACTTTTTCCCCACGTGCTGTTATTATTATCATCAATAAACTAGCATTTTGGAAGGAATGAAAAGCAAAAGGGAGGAAGATTTCAAAGTTTACTAATCCTCTCCCAAAACAGTAAGGCTGGAAAACTATATAAAACAGACAACTCCCAAGTCCTCTTTATAATTGAAAAAAAGAAGCAAGCACTGCTTTTCTCTCACTTTGCTGGACAGTTTAACACCTCTTATTCTTTTTGATGACAGATTAAGAGAGATACCAGGTAATAGCTGCTTGATTAAAGGAACTTCCAGATCGTTCACACTAATGGAATAACTCTCCTTGGGACAAACATTTCCTAAGAATTCCTGGAGGGCTGTAATTGGACTCAGTGCCAGAGAGCTGAGATTACACTCCTGATCTAAAGTTTGCCCAAATCCATGCTTCAGAAACAGGCTGATTCTTAGCTTTGTAATCAGTTATAGAAAGAGGGCGTTTTTGTATTTTGTGGGACACACAAACGATTCCAATATTCATTACCTTTGCCAAAACTGTTGATCTCTAAAATATAATTTCTAGATAATAACTGTTTTAAAATAATTTATTTTAAATTATTTTAAAAAACATTGCTACAAGAATAATTACTTCATGTTTGAAACTGGCAACCAGTATACTTTTCTCTCATTTGAAACACAAGAATGCTGGCATCTCACTGGGCAAATAAAATTGTGTTCCTGGGATCCATGAATCATTTTAGATACAGAAAAAAAAAAAAAACACTTTAGACCATAAGAACAGCACAAGATATTTGGCGATGTAGCAAATTAGCAAAGTGTTTGAGAGGGCAGGCAGGCTTTTCATTCCCACCTTGAATTCAGATCTCCTTTTTAACTGAAGTCATTGGCTTCACTATCGAAATTCAGTGTAGGGATGCAAATGAGAGGAATTAGAAGACACATAATTAGTTTAATATGCATGTGCACACATCCGCCCACCTCTTAAATTTATGATTCACCAGAAAGTGCCTCGTGCAACTGACTGCTGCATATGGGCGTGCTGTGTAGGTGCTCTTTGGAAAGACATGAACAAGATGTCTTGTAAAGACACCTGTTTTCTTGTCTTAAAAGGCTGCTAGAACCTCACAACCCATCAACCTTCCTTTCTCTCAACACATGCCTGTCCTTTAATTGCTATACACAAATCTCATGGATTTGTGACACTGTCAAAAAGCAGAAGTGCATCCTATTCCCCTCAATTTACATCCAGTTAAAGAAGGATCCTCAGTTGATTAAAAAACTGTTTACACCTCAGAATATTTGAAAGCTGTTAGAGTGACTACAACTTTTCCACTTCTCCTCCCGTGAGTTACCAGAAAGAGAAAATCAGTGTGTTCAATAAGCAAAAAATGGTTGCACAGGAGTTATTTCCTCTTTTGTTATATAAATTGCATATAAAACAATGGCAAATTTTTAAGGTTAAACATTAATCATGCATTAAATGTCATTGCATACTTTTGTATTGTGCACATAAATAATACAAACTATCCTGAAAAAGACAAGGGCAAGTTTCTACGGAGTACAAAGCTTCCACACCCATACTTCATATTTGAACCTGTTCTAGTATGTCATATTATTGTACTTGTTCTGAATAATCAATATCCACTGCAATTAAGTATTGTATTCTTTACATTACAATTATTTTAAAAGAAAAAGTTAGTGATCCAGTGTCACAGCACTGTGAAAATAAAGCTCTTTTTCCCCTGCCCACCTTATTCTGCCTACAAAAAGCAAACATGCACCTTACTCCTTCTTCAGAAAAATCCATTACAGTACATAGCCTAAATTTTGGAAAATATCTTACCTTCTTGCTTAATAAGTGTCAAGCCCTCAGGTTTATTCCTCAAGCACTAAGGACTTGAATACATGTAAGTACATGTTTATCTTTATTAATATCAACACATCTTCAGACTTGTCACTGCACCTAATCCACTGAAGCATCCTTCCTCCTAGGAGGTGCACCAGCCAGCACACAAAACAAATTAAAGCAGTGACCCCTGTTTGTCTGGAGTGAAGGAGCAAGCCACTATTCCCTCTGATGTCCAGAATATAACTGCAGGGCAGAAAGCAGACAGACAGATCCCTTCCACAACGGAAAGCAGCACAAGCATAGTCCCCCTGTCCATCTGAGATCTGAACAGCTGAAACTGGAGCATCCCAAATCAATTTGATCCTCTGCCCGCTAAGGACCACATCATGGTCTAGATTAAAAGTGCATTCATAAACAATTAGAAAGGATTCACAGATGCTACACACATCAAATTAAGAGTAACATCTATGGAAGAGGTGATGCGGAGTTTTGGACACTTAATTTTCTTTTTATACGGGGCCTGGACATTAACTCCAAGTATTTAGAGGATCCCTTCAGGGATCTGAATTTTTGACGTAAAGAGAAATCTTCATAGAGTCATTCAAAATAATTTTTGCATCGAAGGGACCCCTGGAGGGTATCTGGTTCAAGCAGGGCCAGCTTAAAATTTGGATTACGTTATTCAGTTAGATAATTGGATGATAAAACTAGAAGATTTTGCTAAATGCAGTTTGATACTTGGGAGCCATTCTGGCCTAACAAGCCAGTTAACCGTGCCAAAGGAAATGAAATGTACTTCAGAAACACCATACTTGTAAGAGGTAAGGCTATATTTCAGTCGTTCTCAAGAAAACACTATCGAGCAACATTTAGGTCTCTTTTTTGCTGAAAACTGAAGTGAGCCATGCTCTTACAGCTCTTATATCTGACAAGAAGGGCTATACCAGTAAGTCTTACTACATTGTGCCTTGCTTGTGTTTGCAGCGCAAATAAAGAATACACACCTCAGTATTCACAAGTGCCTCAAAAGTCAGAGCAGAGCTATTTTGCCTCAAACTAATGGAAAATTAAGAGACATTCACTTTAGCACAGGTAAACATACAGCTCATGCACAGCACTTATTTTGCAGAGCACTATTTTTCAGAATATGTATTGTAAGTTAACTTGTTGGGGTAAGGCAACTGAAATGTGCCAGGACACCGCAACTGCAGTGGAGTCAGAGGGTGCTGGCACTACAGTGGAGCGAGCTGCTCAGCACATACTCTTCAAAGGTATGAGCACTACTACCACAAGCTTGTATGGACTAGCACAAAAAAAACCCCAGGCAGTCTTCAGAAAGAGCTGTGAAGTGGCCTATTTCTTCTTTTAAGGTGTCATGATAAAAGCAATTTGTTCTGGGGTGGCGGTTTTACTGAGTTAGGTACCCCAATGGACAAGAAAAGAAAATGGGGGTAAGGGAGAAAAGAATGAAGTTCATGAAACAGTTCAGCCAGAAAAATGATGATAAGACAAGAGGCAGTGAGGATATTCTGGAAGAGCTGCTTGGAGAAAATATACTTGACCTTAAATAACACCAGGCCTCAGTGGAAACTACAGCATTTGAAAATCTACAGGCAGCACAGTGATTAGGACCGCGTGGGGACAGATTCCCTGATCACCCAGTTCAATCGTCCCCTGAAGTGTCAGAATATTCTCTACAAGTAACCCTGCTTTGGTTTAGCCCCCCTCTCTGCCCCCTCTCATTCCTGCCATTCAATGGTTTGGTTCCCTCAGGCGGTCAAAACAAGATAGACTTTGTCTGCTTCGGTCTTGCCGACTCCTTTGACTGGAACCCGTGCAGATGGGTGCATATGTAAACTGCACGTGGGAGGGGAGAAACGCTTGATGTCTAGACACTGCCACTGACTTCAACTTCAGGCTCCTTGGCAGCAAGTACGTGTTCTTCCTCTGCTAAAACCTCCCGAGCATGCAGATAGGACAGTTGAGGCTCAAATGGGCTAGTAGATACTTTAGATGGGATGAACGATAAACAGGTCTCTCGGGATAGCACACCAGAGCTCGCCTCTTCACTGCTGACACTGACTCAGTCCAGGGGTGGAGGAATCCTGCAACTCCTTTGCAGCCACCACAATGATGACATCTGCACTCTCAGGCTGTAATTCCACATCAATTGGCTAACATAACTGTTGCTGGATCAAAGACTGGATCACCCTTTGAAAAACTAAAGGGAACAGATACTCTGCCACACCTGAGGAGGTGCAGACCTTGATTTCCCAGAAGGAGGTACACCACTAAATACACATGCAAGGGGCAGCTCCTCTGTGTAAATACTGAGAACCATTCTTTCTGCATGGTGTCTACCCAGCTCCATAGACCCCACAGTCCTAGCAGCAATGAGCCATTGCTAAAAACTCTGGTTCAAGCCAAGAAGTCATTGCCAATATATTCCACCATATTCCTGTGCAAGGCACCAGACTTTCCATATCTGAAATCTTCCCTGAAACATCTGGAGATGTTGTTACACTCACCAATGTCAAGGACTCTCTGTTTAGCTGTGTGCTGCCGGGAATGCCAGTACTTCCAATATTTCAGCTGTTCATCTCTGTTTTTATCCTCACTGAAAACAACCATGACCACACTCTACAAAAAACAATACCAGAGCCACATTAGTTAAAATAATTAATAGTCAGGAACACAAAAATTAAAATCTCCACATGCCTCTAATTCTGATCTAGCCACTCTCGTGTACTTTGATGTAGAAGACTGGGTTTTAATCAGTCCAGCACTACCGTGCACTTAAAAACTCAGGACAAAAGAAATGTAGTTGTAAAATAATGCAAGGCCCAGGATTATGTTCTTGATAGTCCAAATAAAAATTAATCATATTCTTAGTTTTAAAAAGTCACCTTCACTGGCTAAAGGCAAGATATTTTCAATTTAGTGTACACAAATACCCTTTTTGGGAGCAGGACTCTTATACATATGTGTTTAATGACAAATTCAGTATAACTGAACTTTGCTGAGGTTTTCAATTCACATTCTGAATTCACTTTTTTAAACTGTCATTCAAAGGAAACAGATTGAATTTTTATGCAAAATTTTACACAAGCAATATAGGCTTTTTGAATAGGCCCTGCTGTAGGCAAGCAAAACAACACAAATCAATGGAAGAATGATCATACCAATTAAAATTAAGTGAAAATAAACCAGAGAAAAAAAACTTCACTTCTGAATGTTCATTTTCACCCTGAGACAGTAGGAACAAAAAATCACTATCAAGCTGCTTTATAAGCTAAGGAGGTAGATTACAATTGATTCATCATCTGTGTCCCTCCACAAACCACCATCACAATCCTTCATGCACTCTGTGACCTTCTGCATTCCACCTATAAAAGGTGACCACCATCACCACATCTTTGTCTCCATGGCACGAGGCAGTACACACTGTGGAGGAGTCCTGGGTTATGCCTGTATATACTGGCTGGGCACCAGGTGTGTGTGGCTGGCCAGCTGACTGCTAACCAGAACTGGCCATGCAGACTGGCTTTTCCACAAGGACAGCACTAATGTTTTTATGTACCACTTACAGGGAACTTGTAGAGGTTTAATACCTTCAAAACCTGTTGCCCCTCTGTTAGCTTTGGATGGAATTGGCAATAAATTCAACAGTCACTTGAGTAGAGCCCTGGCAAACAGAACATGATTGTGAAAGTTGCACAGTTTCACAATCTTCTGTCAACTACATCCTCCAGAAGGATGCGATCTCACCTCTCCTTTATAATTTCCACCCTTCTGCTGCCACAGCTTCAAAACTTGTGTGGCAGTGCACTGAATTAGGTATATGAGGACTGGTTTTCAGTCAGACCAGTGACCTCCTGACTCCTGTTTCAGCTCTAGAAGTGCTACAGCTAGGACCACAAAATGGGAAGGAATGAGTGGCAGCAAAAGAGACTGTACAGCAACAGAGCAGTCTTACATCAGATTCAGCCAACAGCTCATGTCCCAAGGAAACCAGGCTAAAAATTAACTGCTAATTCAGGTTTCCAAATCATTGCCTCTGTTTAGGAAGAGTGTCTCTAAACTTCATGTATGATAGAAACATATAGGTTGTTGTTTGCTTCACTGCTCACATTGACTTTCATTGCTTCCTTTGACTAAAGTCACAACATTTTTAGAGAACTTCATGTATTTGGATGGAAACATTTTTGTGGCCTCATACATATGCAGCCCTGACAGCTTCAGGGTAAAATTTACAGGGCTCATTGTTCATTCCAAAGTTACTGGGTTAGGATTTATCAACTCAAAAGCATTACCAAGGAAATCAGGAGGCTCATTTACCAGGTAGATGTTGCTGAATACACAAGCTACAGTTCTATGCATAGAATTTAAGATACAAATAATTCATTTTGTTACATTTCTGTGTGAATGTCAAGTGAAAGCTCACACTTAGACAATGAAAATTATTTAAAATTTATGTCACAAAGGATGGATTCAACTCTTCATGTTTTCTCTGAAATGCACTGGAAAGCAGCTGATGAAGTGCACCAGTGAGTAAAGATGGACTACACAAAGTACATGTGGCAGATCTTGGACTTCTTTGCTTTATTCATAGCAATAAGTTCACCAGTGTTAAGTGTAGTGTCTGTGTAACCACCATTCTGCCAAACCATAAACCGAGGCTATCATTAACTCATAAGATTACACTCTGAAAAAACTGGACAGCAAAACATTTGTTACCATCAATAAGGTGGTATCTCTGTCCTTCCTCCCCCCCCCCCCCCCCCCCCAAATTAAATTAAAAGCCAATCAACCACAATCACATCTATCTGCAGAGCTA
The DNA here is from genome assembly GCF_027579445.1 of Ammospiza nelsoni. Taxonomy (NCBI): domain Eukaryota; kingdom Metazoa; phylum Chordata; class Aves; order Passeriformes; family Passerellidae; genus Ammospiza; species Ammospiza nelsoni. The sequence goes on from NC_080633.1 coordinate 130,094,615, forward strand.
CATTTCCATCTAGGAAAGAACTGGGACCATACCCTGACTTTGCTGATGGGATGTCGGAAGCATTTGTTGTCACCCGTCTCACTCAGGGTGATGGCGTAGAACTGTCCTTTGTTCAAGTAGGTCATGGGCCCTTCCCCTTGCTTCTGACGCAGAGACTTGGTAGCTTCTAGTGTGTACTGAAAAGTGCTGCTGAAAAGACAAGGAGAGAAACACCCACAAAATCCATATCACTTTCTCCTTTTTTATTATGTAATTATTGCATTGAATAAGGCATAAGAAGCTAATAACAAAATTCCAGGCAACTGTGACATAGCAATTTAAAATTGCAATTTTCTTTTTTTTTAATTCATCAGATCCCGCAATCAAGCGTAAAACTACCTGGACTGTGAGTTTCTTGGATCAAAGGTACTATCACTGAAAGGAACCATTATGAATTATGAGACTGTGTACCTCACAATGACAGTGTCCATTACCAAGAGGGGATTCAGTATGATTTGCAGAAAATCATCAACTCCACGGACATTTAAACTTAGAAGAAAGTTGCAGAAAGAGAAATAAATAAATAAATAAATAGATAGATAGTTTTTTTTAAAACCCAACCAGAATAAAATGAAAGATATTGCGAAAGATGAACATGAAAGAATGGAAAGTCCAACTGCTACTTTCAGCACAGTTCAAAGAAGGAATACAAAGAGAATGGACAGTAAGTTCATTTGTTTAAAGACAACACGCAAATCAAGGTTTTTATAAGCTTTCTTTTCAAAATTAGTCACATCGAATGAAGTGCCTACATTTAACTTTATCTTCAATCAAGTAACCTCCCTTTAGAAAAATGTCAGGCAAAAACAGCTCTTGTGTCGAAATTTTAGATTTTAAAAAGACCCTCCTTCACAGAAGAACTTTCCAACTTCAAAGCACTTCTCAAACCGTGAAAAGTTAAGGCTCCATTAACTAGTGAACTGTTAGTTGGAAACAATTCTCACTGAGCCTCTTCAGCCACAACCTCCAATAATGGGCTTGAACAATAATCCAACAAAAATTATGCCTGCAGCTCCTCACATTCTCTTACATTAAAATAATGCTGATCTTGTAAAAAAAAAAATTCAAACTGCATAGGAACCTTAATACAAAGTACTCATGAACTGGAGACACAGTGGAAGCATTTTCACAAAGGTTCTAATTCAGAAAAGTATTTAAGCAGTGCCAGAGCAGAACCAAAAGGAGGAATATGTTGGTCAAAAACAATAGTGTATCCCTAACTTTCTAATTCAAGCAAATACTCTAGATCATCATAGTGATGATCATCACTGCCATAGCGATATAGAAATAAAGGGAAAACAAAAGATATTTTAACTATCCAACAGGAAAAAAACCCACAACAAAACACGTAACTAATAATTACATTTAAATCCCCACTTGAAGAGAAGGTAGAAAAAACCCAACAGATCCAGTCTTTCCATCCAAAAGGAGCTTCAGACAGCTTAGTATCAATTATTCAGTTTAGTTGCAATCATTCAATCAAATGAAGACAACTTATAAGTCCTTCTTAGCTTTTAAATTGAAGTCCAGTCATTTTTCTAGTTGCTTAAAAGTTACAAGTCAAAGCAAAACTAAGGTAATAAGCAAACACTCATCTATACCTATCCAACCCATGGATGGCAGCACTGGTGGTTCCACACAGGGCAGCTGGGGCCACCATGAAGGCTCCTGCATGCAGCAGGAAGGCAGCACAAGGCACCACTGTCCCCTCTGCTGCGGGGTGTGCTGGCACTGCCCCTGTCCTGTGTGCAAGGGAACAGAGGCACTGCCAACACTGGCAAGTGTGGACCCATCTGAGTGGACTGGAAGAGCTACACCAGCAGTGCTGCAGAGCCAGCATCCCTCCTGCTGCACCACTTGTCCTATAGATGGACCACCTATGAGAGATAGGGGCACAGCCTTGATTTAGCATCACATGTAAGGATTGCAGATTTTGTGCTCAAGACCCCTTAATGACACACATCAAAGCACACTGAGTGTCCTGGGAGATGTGCCTCAAAACCTCACACCAGACAGAAGAACTAACAGGGATGTGTGCTGAGAAGGGCTTAGAATGATCAAAGTCAGACACACACAATGTCTTAACAGAACTGCCTGCAGTCTGCCACGGGCTGATCTTCTGTTCCTTGGCATTCTGTATGTTTCAGTCAAAAAACGTAAATCCCAGACACATTGCACTTGGCCAGTTTTGGAGCCTCTGTGTAGTGCCATTTCAGAATTTTCTTCTTGTTTTCAGTTGGCAAGCAAAGCATGCCCTATAGCAGGAGGATTACTCTCACTCTTAAAACTTATTGCAGTCACTCAATTATTGTAATACTGTAATGAACCTTACCATGAGTCTCAACTAAACCCCTGTGTAGTCACTAAAAGACCTTCTAGCAAGATTCCAATTACTTGCATATTCACCACTTCTTTTTCAATCTGAAATTCTCATTTCTGAGCCTTCCACTTCCAGGTAAACTAAATACATCTTTCCTGGGAGTTTTCTTAATGTGCATTCAGAGGTTTCATCCTTAATGTAACCTGGGCCATAGCATGAAAGACATAAATGTGTGAGATTTGTTAACAATACCAATGCTTCAGGAGTCAATTTTACAAATGTTCAGTATAGTAAATGAGCAGCCTTTGCTAAATATCAGTTTCATATCTTCTGACTATATAATGATTCGGTTCTGAGCTCACTGCAGTTAATGATTGTTTTAACATTCCTCAGGAAAAATATCAAGCTGTAAGGAGCCTTCACCACAGTCAGAGCCATATGCCTAATCCACAAAAACTACATAGGCATGTTCCTGACTCTAAAGTGAGAGTAATCTCTCAGATATAAACAGAACCATTCATAAGTATGAAATAAAGCATCAGTTTAAAATCTTTAGTGACTGCAGTCTTTCCTAGATAAAGGGACTCTGCAGTGTTTGCCCATGCTACATGCACATTCTTCTGTGCTTAGGCAGAACAGTATTCTTTTCAAACTTTAATTTTTGAAGCTTCTTCTTGAAGCTTTTCAACTGTTCTGGACATTTGACTTGTGCATTCTGCCATCCTGAAAAGATTTTTCATGACCTGGTTGTCAAAGCTATACTCTTTTACCTGGGGAACCTCTCAACAGTTTTCATTTGCATATCTTGGGGGGGGGTGGCTTCAGAGGAATTATGAGTTTAAAAGAATGCTGAGGGAAGGCAACAGATGAAGATATAAACTGTCCAGATCTAAGAGTTAACATGAATGGGAGAAAAGGGAGAATAATGCTTGGTAGCATCAAGGGAGCCTTGCAGATACCCCAGGGGGAAGAAAGGAAGGGTGGGAAGTGGACACAGGCAGCTACTCCTCAATACATTCCTGCCTGATGCCAGTCAGCACACTGCAAAGCTTATGCCATACCTTGTTTGTTCATAAATATATTCTTCAGCCCCCACTGACACACTCCGATACTTCTGAAAAATAAGACCAATTAAATACTCTTTGATAAAATCAAAATGCAAATACCAACAAAAGTGCAACTATGTTTATTTAAAGATAAACTCAGAAAAAAACATCAACCCTTTAAAACTCAAAATATCTAAAAACTAAAGTGGATATTAATAAGCTAGTCACATTTTATATAAAAGTTAAGAGGTTGACATTGTAAAAATCATACAATGATGTTGTATGGGTTTTTTTGTACCTAACCTCAAAGAATGTGTTTATACTATAGAGAACTAACAAACTAAGCACAGCTAAAAAAAAAAAATGAAAGCGATTGGAACAGCATATGTATAATTGTTAAAATTGTAACAAAGAACACAGCAAGCAATTGACCAAAGTGTCCACTACCACAGCAATCTATAAAAGCTTAGCACTCCTTCAGTACAATACAACTAAGTCACTTCATAAATGTTTTGAAAGCATTCCTAAATATGTGTTATAATGTGTTTGAAAATTGAGTAAGTATTAGACCAAATCCAAACCCAGTCATTCTCACCAGTACTTAGGAAATACTTTGCAAGCACTTATGAAAACTAGTAAGAACAATTGCCTTCCTACTTCTAAACACTAACTTTGTCTAAGTTTCTTTTGGTATGTTTTGACATTTTGCCTTATGGTTTCCCCAGACCTGCTCCATCCAGCTGTGCCTACACAACAGTGGCTGGAGGAGCAGTCAGAGCACAGCCAGGCTAAGCACATCCTGGGGTTTGGACAGGTGAGAAAAACAAAGGGACAGGCTCGGTGCTGAGTGAGGCTGCAGCAGGGTGGCAAAGCTCTGACTGCTCCCATGTTACATGCATGTGAACACTTGGGGCTAGAAGGCCACCAACAATGGCACACACCTCCCCTAACAACTAAGGCTGGGGACATAAAGTTAATTGTCCAGCGTCCTTTGTAGAATTAATAAGGGAGGTGAGGATGGAGAGGAGTGAGTGCACTTAGAAAACCACTCCACCCACTTTTGGCAAGCAGATTTGAACTGATTCTTTCTCCACAGACTGCACAGAAATCCTAGATGGCAAGTACCCACCCTGTTATTAACCAATCATTTTAAAAACATGTAACAATATATTACAAAAAAAACATGTAACAAAGTTTCTATAACACAAAATTTGGGATGCAAAGCCAACATGTAGGTGTAAAGTTTCTTTTTACATCCAAATTTAACAAGTTTGCATGTTTGACAGCTCTCTGCACAGGGCAGATGTTTGGGAACCTCTCAGCATCATGTCCCAAAACAAATCAAGGGAATGGAATCACTCTGCTCCAGCACCACAGGGAAAGCCATGGGTATGGTACCATAAGAGCCATTTACCAGTAACACATAAGAACTGCCAAACAAATTTTGCTTGATAATGCAGAACAGTGTTTCTAATCCAAGGTTTGGTCCTACTGATTTTACAATGGGAAGCTAGATTTCTTCATTATTTATTTAGTTAGTTGACCTACATGTGTTCTTTATCTGAAAAAAAATTCACCTGCAGACATCGTGGATCTGTGTCACTCATGGAGACAATGGACTTTTCTATACTACACAAACACACAGTAAATTTCTCATGTACTAAATCAGGGCAGCTAAGTCTTAATATAGCTTGCCTTGTACTTTTGTCATGTTTACAGTTTTGTAGAGTTGGGAGGATAAAAATCCTAGGGGAGTTTTACCATCTAATATCTCTAATTATTTGCAGAGGTACTGTCAGGTTTAAATTGCCTTTACCTTTCTACAATTCCAGCTTGTTTGCCTTATTCTGTAGCAGGCAAAAGCAGCCAGAGGGTACTCACCAAACTAAAGCTGACTGTAAAATTACTTTGATTGTAGCATAACTGTAAATTAATTAGAAGGAGCTCTCCTTGCCTTTTTTCTCCTCATTCCTGTACATATACACACAGTTGTTCCTTGTCTGTAAAGTTCTCTGTTCTCCTCTATTAGTCTAATTCTTCTACCTTTTCTCACTTGCTTGTGTTGCAGAATAGAGCTTAGTGCAACAAACAGCTTCTGAATAAATTACTTGGGTTTTTATCCAGCAGCAGAGGCTGTTGCTACTCATTTGCATTTTCAAAAGAACATCTAGAATTTCCCTGTTACAAAGTGGCTATTTCTTACTATTCTGAAGGCAGATCTTATTAATGGTAAATAAATCTTTCAGAATAACAACTATCTTCTACTTGACACAATATCCCCAAAGACAAAAAAAAAAAATCAGTGTTTATTATTCTCAGAAATTTGAAAAAACATCTTTGTAATTGTCTTCTGAAATGCCTCATGATGCTCCCCTTTAATCAGAGCACTGATGGAAACACAGCAAGAAGTAGAAATTAATTTGTTGAAACAAGCATCTCTATTCTTCTAATGGCTCTTGTGGACAGTTCAAATCTCCTTATCTTGTTTACAAGCTCAAATACCCTTATCTTGTTTACAGCTTTTTATTGCATTCTTAGATGTTAATTTGAGGTGAAAAACTTACTTCTGTTCCTCCATCTTTGAAGGTGTCACTGTAGGTACTGTCAGGAGTACTGCGCTGATCATCTTTAAGATAATTTGTGTGGGGAGCAATGTTGGACACTTCGTATGGTTCAAAGATAACCCCTCGGTGCTCCTCATTTTCTCCTCTTGCATAGTGTGTTTGTGGGGTCATAAAAACAGGGGTGAACTCCTCTGCTTTAACCACAGTCACTGCAGAGCCTGTGATGGGTGTTGAGCTCCCAGACACATTTGTGGTGTATTCCCTTTTGGATGACTCCAAAGGATCTTGGTTCAAGGAAAGGTTAACTGGCACTGTCTTCAAGACTTGCACACGGTTCTCTCCCCCACTTAAATTATTCTGAGCTTCCGTGGTATTAAGACAATTTCTGTGAGACAAAACCAAAATATGTTATGAACTGCACTGATAGAGGAAATCTCCTCCTTAAATAGCTTAATGGTCTTAAATGTCAGGGAAGGAGATTTTTCAGTTCTGATAAGCCACTGCCATAAGAAGTAATACATTAACAAATACTAGGCAAAAGAAATTCTGAGGCAAGCAGAGGTCCAGAGCTCTTAAACAAATGGGGAAAGATAATACATTTGATTTGACTTGTTACAATAAATTCTGGGTATTTAGGGTTGCTCTTGCCTTAGCTTATAATTTGGATGCAAAATTAATCCAGCAGTACAACAGCCTTTAGATACAAAATAAGAATGAAGAGTAAGGCAGGGCAGTATGGATTACTCACAGTAGGTATTCAGCACATGAAACAGGCAGAATTTCAACAGCAAAATTCATATGCAGATGGCATGCTCTTTCAGGCTGTTGACAGGCCACTACTGTTTGCTTAACTCTGGTAGCAATGCTGTTCTAAAAGAGCAAGCCCAGGAATTCCATTGTAGCAGAGTAGATCAGTAACTGTAGTAAAGTTACTGCAAAGTAAAGTAAAGGCTGCAAAGTAACCTCAGCAGCATTCCCACATCTACCCACAGTTGCTGTTGAAAGCAATCTGATTGCTGATAGTAGTTACATTGACATAAAATTGTTAACTCATAGAACTTTCAGTAGGTATAACATCGCTTTGTTTTCAACCCAGGAGAAATGCTCTGACACTACCCAGTGCCCAGTTCCTCTCTCTTGGCTTTCCACTGTAGGCAAATTTTGTCAATCACACTCGGTGTAGGAACTGAACATCAGGAATTTCTCTGGTTTGCACAAGAAAAACTGTCCAAAAACTAGTTCATAGCCTATTTTGAAACAGTAAATTTATACTACTACCTATTGAAACAATCACCTTATGAACAGCTAGTGGAGACCATCTAAGGCTGTCACAAATTAGCTACATTGAAATAAACCTTATATAGTTCATCTCTGTCATAATTTTATATGGAGATACTTCCAGTATGTAAAAACTTCTTTGTTTCTAAAAAAATATACACTCTTTCTTTTCTTTTAATAGTAGGAGGCAGCTTCCTTTGACTCAAGTCACTTTTAGCCTACAGAGAAAAGCTGAAATCTCAGAGGAGTGAGAAAAACATTCTAAACAAATGATTTTAAGAGTTACTTTATTTGCTGGGTAGATCCTAAATGATGTTAAATAAGGCTCTATAAATGAGATTACTGAGGCCAAACTACTCACTTTTTGCCCTACAACAAGAAAACAAAGAAAAACAGCCAATAGCCAACTGTCAAGATAATCTGATTTTACTAATCTCAGCAGAAGCAGCAAAACAACACCACCAAACAAAAGCAAGGAGTGAAACTCTCAGCTACCTTCCAAATGGCATGTTTGAGAATACCATCCATTTGTTCAAATCAATTGAAAGTAAAAAGGAGTAAAATGTACTTCCCAAAACCGCCTTCATTCTTTGAACTTTTGAAAGAAAACCATCAACGCCTCAGGCTCTCACAGTTCCTTCAGTTCACAACTGATCAACACTTTCAGTAGCTGGGTATATGATTTTGAATAATACTGTACCTTTTATCTTGGTCTTCTTGATTATCACTCACTTTGTTAAGAGACAACAGCCTTTTATCTCTGGGAACCTGAGAACAACACCAGGCATGGGGTCAGGTAAATGCAACTGTCAGGCATTTGCAGCTTCAGACTGCTCTACTGCAACAACTAGAAAAATGTAACTCTATCAGTGTTGTCTAGTTCACAGATGCCGGAGCTGTTTTTCTTTGGGTGACTGACTGTCAACAGAAAGAAAATTTCCAAAGACCAAAAAAAAAAGAATTGCTTTCTTTTCTAATTCTTGGGCATACCAGTTAGCAGCAAAGGGCTCTTCTTTATGTCCTATCTTTTGAATATCAAGCTAGGCCAAGCTACCTCAAAATCAAAGCTCATATTATTCCAAAAACACACACAAACACTTTTCACTGAATAAAACAAGATGAGAAGGAAGATACGATGCTTTGATGAGCTGTGCACTGAGACCATTTTAGCTCAGACAAAAAAGGCTTTTCAATTAAACCATAAGCACCAGGTAAGTCCTCCTGTTAGAGAGAAGCCTGGAGAGTGCAGGACTCACACTTGGAGAAAGTTTGTGGATCTTTCCCTTTCTTAGTATGGGGACAGGTCAGGGCATGCTGGTATGTCATCCAGAAACACTGACTTCTGCTTTGCTGACTGCATCAATAGCTATGAGAGGTAAAAACCCAGTCAAATCTGGCCCCATGACAGACTCAGAATTGACATCAAGTGAATTTAAAGATTTGTATTCCCACACACCAGTGTCCTGACACCAGCACAAATATGAAATCACCAAGGGAAAAGTTTCTGTCTTTACCATATTGTTTCTTTTCTTGCTGAGCCATTAATTTGGCCTCTAAAACTTCTAATCTATCTTTTGCACAAGCCATATCCAGTCCATTGCAGCAATTAACTCAGGATTAAAAAGCAAGAATAGACCTATGAATAGGCTAAAGCCATGCTTTTTACTTTTAAATATTTTAAAGAAACATCAGAAAAATATTTGACTTTAGAGGAAAAAAAGTATTACAGTGCACTCCAGTAGCCAATGATAACATCAACAATAACTGCAAGACAGCAGCACAGTCACAGAGTTCTATCCAGAGTTGTTCTTTCTTTTAGGAACATCCCCTTTTCCTATTAAGCATCCTGCTGGCTAAAATACAATTTTCTTTTATTTCTTTTTGAACTGGGATAAAAGCCACAGTTTACATATGCTGATTCCCCTTTTAAGATTATGTGTTTTTCTCTGAATGATGTTCTATGTTTAGGTAAATATCACTACAAGGAAAAGGAAAAGTTAAAAAAACCCAGACAGTTAAATTCAAATAATTCCTATTGACTGGACACAGTAATTCAAAAATATTATCCAGCATGTTAGAGCTAATGAGCCAGATTATAAATAAGGACAATTCAAGAGTCTCGTGCATTGGAAGTCCTCTACACTTCCCCATAACACCATAGAGGTTAAGTTTTAAGTTTGTGTTTGGGAGTATCAACAAGACTTATCATTTTATCCCTATTTAAGACAAAAATAGATATGATTGAATGCTGGAAATGGTTTTGAGATGTTAATCTGACCTTATTCCATCTGAACCCCAAGTCTTTAGCAAATACCTGGAACAAGGAGCAGATATGTCTTTTAGAACATGGTTTTGAGAAGGAAAAGGGGTATTTTTTGGTTTTATTACAAAAATCCATCAGATTAATGAACTGCTACATACAAAGGTATTACTAAGACAGAAGCCAATACTCCAGATGCTCATAGACATCCTGAATTTTATGAATCCATATTAATTTCAAAGAGTCTGGCACTGTGGTAACTATGTCAAGCAGAGAAAAGGACCTTTTTTCTTTCTCACTGGGAACAGTTTTCTCTACTGACAACAACACGTAAAAGCAAGGAATACAATCAGCAAAGCAATTAAAACAATATTTAATCATAAGACTGGTATATGACATCTTCCCTACAATCCCTTCTCCTGAACACTCAATTAATGTCACAGAGATTAAAAAGAGGAGTCCACTCATTAAAGCACTTATACTAATAAATACTAAAAGAATAGATTTTTAATTCCCATTCCTGTTACTTCTTCACGAATTACAAGGGGACCTGGCATTGCTGTACTGGCTTTCACAGAAGATATCTGTCCAAGGCAGCCATAGCTGATTTCAGGGGTATGGAGATAGTTGCAGTGAAATGAATATCACATTCTAGTGCTTGGGAGGCAACACTGATTCTGTTTGCAGACTACCAAGGCGTCAGCATGGGCTTCAAAATTACATTTTTGCATTACACAGCGATACATTCTCTAGGATTCTCCTCTGATTTCAGCAAAAATCTCAAATATAGCTTTACTTAAACACTATAAAATATATATATATTAAAAAAAAGTTACCAAAATTGTATGTAAAGCCCTGGGTTTAGAACATGACAAACTGAAACTACATCAGTGCTTTTCCTGTAAACTGACTTAGATCTCTGGCTCTGTGTCCAGCTTCATTTCTGTCCTGCAAACTGCCAGTGCAAGGGCTAGCCCTCACTGTGTGTTTGTATACAGCCTACTGCAATCGTTATACAAACAAAAATAACATGGGAAATTGTCAGATGAGAGATACCCCAGTTAAAGAGCAAACTAAAACATGTGTGGAATGAACCAGAAAAGCAGACAAATGTACAGATGGACAAGGCCTCCCCTTTTACACTTAAGTATTTCAAGTATCATCCAATGTCCTTGCAAAGGAAGAACACTATGCTCAAAAAAAAAAAAAAAAAAAAGTATAAAATTTAATATGGGAATTCTGAGATTTTTTTTTCTCTCCAGAATTAAATACATCAAAACAGTTCCAGACAGGCTTCCTATAACATAATGGGTGCATGATGGGAACATTAGAGAGAAAAGAAGATGCAGTGACTTTTGTCTTTGAAAACTGGTTCTTTTGTTGCCTCTTAGAGTGGTCCCTGCTAGTGCAGCAGGGAGGGATAATGACAGAATTACCTACTTTATAATAGTCATACAATAGGCCAAGAGCAGCAGCACTGTCCTCATCACCATTTATGCTCATCATAGCCTTGGTAGCTGCTGTTAGGGGATTCTCCAAATACGACTTCCAGGCTTCATCTTCACTGGTGTAGGCTCGTCTGGTGTTGAATGAAGTGTCATTTGGCACTAAGGCCACAAGTCGCTTGTTACTGCATAGACAGGAAGAATAAAATTGTGATCCAGAAGGGATTACTTTATTCACAAGGCATGGTAAAGAACATCAAATAGCTCTATTAAAGTTATATGATTACATCAAGCAAGAGTCTCTGTATTACACTTAGTGACATAAATATTTATCAGTATTAGCTATCTTCAGTACTTAAAAAAAAATTCAATTGCGTGCAGATCTTGTGATAATAATTCAAATTTATTTTTTGCTAATATACAAATAGAGTTACAAAAATATTTTAAAACTATTTGGAAAAAAATGAAGCAACAATATAAGAACATTCTGCCCCAGTACTCTTGCTATGTGTACACTTGATTAGGGAAAAACCACGACATTTAACTGACATAAGACATGAATGAAAAACAAGAAAAAGCATCTAATACTAATCTAGGGTTCACCTAAACAGAGTATAGTTCAGGATTTATTAAGCGGGTACACCTTAAAATTAAGCTATTCTCTGCTTTTAGAATGCAACTTGTCAGTAATTTCAGAGAAGTTTTTTGTACCAGGACATGAGCAATAGGTCCAGTGGATGGAACAGAAGTAAACATATTTGGTCTCAATACACACTTTATCACTCACCACATCTAATTACAAACCCATGGTAACCAGACCATTAGTGAGTGGCATTTGCAGCCAAAGCAGTTTCCTCCAGCCTGAAAGTGGTACAAACTGACCAGTGCCCGTGTATACTGCATGAGAAGCTACTGCACCACAGCTATGGCTGAAATTTCCAGTATAATGGAAATACAAATGAAGATAATAGCACCTCCTTTTGCAAACTGTTCAATAAACTTATTGATAAAATCACTGCATTTAAAAAAAAGTTGCATAAGATAGTAGGCAAACAGATTAGGCATGGAAATAGTGGAGTGAGGAGTGTGCTGCTCCATGGGTGTTACAAGAGCACTGTCAAGGATTGTGGCTCAACTTAGAATTATGACAACAAAACTTTTAACACATTACACCTTACAAGTGCGAAAGTTGCAGAGATGGTATTGTAACTAAATATACAAACTGGTAAAACTAGTAGTTATTCCTGGTGACCTTCATAAAACACTTTTTGCCATCTTCCACATAAAAGCCGGTTTAGTAGTCAGCCTCCTCTTTCTGTTCTGCCTTACCTGCACCAGTGCCAGCTTCACAGATCTAATCCAACCAACTGCTGCTGTTGCACAGAGAGCAGCATTTAAACTGTGCAAACAAGACTTTTATTTGTTTTCCGAAATAGGATTTGATAAAAGCACAAGTGAACCCACACAGTAAATGCTCTCAGATGCTGGGAGCATGCCTTGCCTGGCCCCAAGCTGCAGTGACCAGCACCTTGGGGTAGCACCAGAACTCCGCTGTGGTGCAAATCCAACCTGCAAAGTGCGTGCTCCAGTGCTTAAGGAAGAAGAGGGGGATGGTGGAGATTATAATCTCTATGGTACAGAGCACTGTTTACAAGTTTCTTTATTTAATGAAAAACAAAATAATCCATCTGGTACACAGAGCACAATTTTATGAGCTCTGGGGGGGAAGAGAGCGTTTCATACCTTCATATCAGAAAATACAGCCAATTACAGTACTGGTTCTATTTTCCTTTCATATAAAGTAACTGGATTTTTGAAAACTACCTTTTTGTTTGGTTGGTTTTTTGTTATTGACAACACTTCTGCCTGGCCTTTTGCTGAAGATTTTTGTCTTGTTTTCACATATACATTTATGTTGTTACAGGTTTGCTTCAGCAAGTGTAGCTGAGCGTAAACTAGGAGTCTAAGGAAATACAGAGGCAACTGCTAGGTCTGCCTGTCTTTTCAATACCTTATTGTTAGCAACTCAAATCAGATCTGCAACAGCCCTGCTGTTTGTGCCAAAGGTAGCTGAGGGCCTGTTTCCACTCTGGAGTAGTCAATTCTCCCTGGCTCAGATGCAATTATTCCAAGCAAGGATTCTCCTTTCCTCAACAAAGCTCCCGTTCAGCTAAATCTGGGCTGCTTCACCGCATGGGCAGCTGCCCATTGCAATGCACAAAATCCTGCTCACCCTTCCTCCTGTAGCAATCTTCCCTTAAAATCAATAACTGCCTTTTGTTCTCAGAGAACTCACAGTGGGCAACAGTCATAACTGATTTATGAGCACTACAGTCAGACAGCACGATCCCTTTAAAAACACACCTTTTATGACTTGGGCTCTGCTTGTCTGTAAAAATGCTGGAGGGGAGGAGTCAATCTCTGTTGCTCTAATTTAGCCAAGATGATCTCAAAGCAATGACCAGAGTGCAGTCTCTCAGAGGTGCATATCTGATTGTCTTGGGGAGAAGCCAAAGCAAAGGGGATAAGTGCTCTAGAAACAGCAACTCAGTAAGTAAGCAGTTGGGATGGCTGGAAAGGCACAAGTGCATAGACCTAGAGCCTTCCCAACATCTCTTCAGAGCATGTTTTTTTCTAAAACTCAGGTTTTCACATTTGAAAGCAAAGTATCTGTCTCCTCCTCTGCTTTGAGAGATGGTCTCCAGCATAATCAACTGCCACACTCATTGTGTTTACTCTGCAAACAGACTGAAACAATAGCACTAAGAAAAATAAAAAACTTCCTCATCACCCCTATCCCTGTAATCAGCTCTGCAGGAGGTTAATGGTCAGAGCTAATTATCATGACTTAACATAGTCAATCATTTCAAAGATTATAGCCAAAGTAGTCAGCCAAAACAATTGGGCCCACTTAAAACTTCTCTATTAAATAAGGCCGTTTGGATGAGAGGGAGAGTTTCTCTGAAGAAATGAGACTTGTGCATGCACACACATTCCTTTTTGCACAACTGCTGAACCTCCTTGGACGATTTCAGCTAAATGCGACAGAGATGTAGCAAAGTCCACCATAACCAGAGGAGATAAATGCACTGTATTTTAATATACACCAAGAAAACCCAGCATCCTAAGTGAGGCTCCACACAGATAAACTCCCTGGTCTTGTCAGTCACACTTCCATGCCAGGGCAGCCCCAGTTGTTCCAGCTGTGCAACTGATGACAGCTGGCAGCTGCTTGGGAGGAAAGTGACTCTGGTGGTACCTGGACCGTGTGGAAGACAAAGGGTGACACCTACAAGTAACAGCAATCCCACTGTAGAGCTGCCCTGACCATCCCAGAGGACAGAAAAGCCTAACTTGGAGCCTGCAATTAGTAGATCGTTGAATCTTGTCAAAAGCTGAAAATCCATTAATGAACACATCCACCAAGAACTACACACTTAAGGAAAAAAGATAGGCCAAGATTGCAAGAGTCCCACTCAACGTGACCAACAACACCATCAAATGCCTGCTGTAGCCCCAGGCACACCTAAAAACCTGCAAAAGAGCAGAGAACAAGAGCAACGCCTGCTGCATTCCCCACCCGGGCCAGCCCACCACCCCTCTATCTGGGAGTCAGGATCTGTGCTAACCAGAACTGGGCGGGACACACTGGTACAAGCTGAAAGCGCATCCTCATTTTATCGTGGAGAAAGAGATGAAGAATTAGGATATTTTGTATCTAAAAAGTAAATGTTTCCTTTCAAGCTACTACTTGAGCTCCTCATGAATGCAAAATGTTTCCATTGTATTATGTCAAACAGTACTAAGTGTGCAAGAATGAAAAGTTATTTTCTGGGCAATGCTCTAGCTAGGAGCCAGATTGCTCAGACACGGGAGCATTTATGTCAAAACTAAAACTTCAGACGGCCTTTATTTTGCAAAATCTTTTTTTTCTCTCCACTGCTTAGTAGAGATTTTCCTGTTCATGCCATCCAAAGTGATTTGTGTGTTTTCACAAGACATACAAAAATTTTCCAGATTAACAGCAGTTACAGTGATTTTTTTGAACTTTTTTACAATTAAGACTATAGAATTTCATAAAATCTATACAAGTCTAGCATATAAATACAAAGATATCCAAAATTTTGTTTCATTTCAGTTACTGCAATGTAAATTGCAGAAGTACATTGTACTTAGCATCAATAATGCTTAATGGAAAAGGCCAGCCTTTCAAGCTCTTCCTTGGATTAAAGATAATGAACATACAAGAGCCAGTCCTTGAGGCTACAAAATCCTACTACAGGCAAATTCTCACCCAACTTGATGCAATTTGCAAATTAGCTCACAACGAATCAGAACTGCCCATTAACACACTCATGAACAGTCGTAAAAGGCTTGGTGACCAGAGCTTCCTTTTTATTCAGAAACAAGGTGTCCTGCCTGTCAGTCCCCCAAATGTAGTTTTGATGCTCAAGAGCTTTCTTTTGAACTTGCAAAGCTCAAGCAGCCCTCAACTTCTCAGCTGTATCTGCCACTGAACATAAAGCAGACTGAGGCAGCCATGCTGCATCAAGTCCATCTGCATCCTGCTGCATCATATGCTCGGCATTACATCCTGATCCAGTTGGAACTAGTGGGAAAGAAAGCCTCTTCCTACCTGCCCCACATCTTTTGCCTTGCTCAGGAAATTCAACCCTGAAATCCAAAGCAGATTGTTTAAACTGCCAAGGTGGGCACCCAGCCCAGGCATTTCCATTTTTAACTGTGGGGTGTTGTTTTGTTTGTTTTTTTCGTTTCTTTTTCTTTTTTTTTTTTTTCCTGACATTGCATTTGTTCTTAAAAAAACAAAGTTACAATCAAGATGCTCCATGAATATACCTGCAGACTGCTTCACCCTGGGACAATGCAGGAAGCCTTTCCCCTCCCTGCAGAGGCTAGGTGCTGGATGGGAACACACAAGCAATGTGTGTGAGGCAGGAGAACGGGAGAGGTTCCAATTCCCAGGTTTCAGCCCAGGCCTGGCCTGCCCATTCTCACACAGGTGAGACAAAAGAGCACCAGGCACTTCTGCACACATTATCTGCAAACTGTTCCTTCAGGAGAAGGGATACAAGGCTTTGGTCCATACAGGTGTTATAAAACATCCAGAAATTTTAGCACTAGTCAAATAACTGGAAAAGGCAAGACAGACTCTCATCATCCTTGTTCCCAGCCCAGCACATCAAGGTCATAGGATATTTATCATAAGCTCCTTGTTAGTTCCGTGATAAGAAGGTGGCCAGGGCAACTGTCTGCAATCTGCAAATGCTGGGAGAAACAAATTCTAAAACAAGATTCTAGCAAAGGGACCACTTCTGTTGCACACAGACATGCATCACACACCACAGGGCATTCTGGTCTTTCCTCCAGTGCAAAGTCAAAGAAATGGTGAACTTGTAGAGCACCCATGTTTCATTTGGTGTGACAAAAGGTACAGGAGCATGCTCCAGACACATCCAAGAACGAGAAAATAGAGCAGAAGTTCCCACTCCAGTTTTGACACAAGAAAGAAGGTCAGAGTATGATCACGCACAAATATTTCAGTAGTTCTCAAACCCTCTGTAAGTTTATTTTACATTTACACAAATCTTAGTTCAGCTGTAAGACAACTATAAAACAGATCTAAAACAGATGTTCATGCAATTTGTTTTAAAACTAATGCACATACATATGAATTCACAGGCACAAAATGAAGTACTATGACCATTTAAAATGCAGGACAGATCCCACAGAAGCTGCGTAAGTTAAACTTCAGATTCCAGATCATAAACTTCTGCCTGAAGTATAAATCAAAGCTAGTCCTGGCACTTTATACCATTTGTTTCAAAGATTCTATTGTTTGTTTTGGCCCAAGTTTACTACCTTCAGAAAATACTCTGCCTACTTGACATCAAGTTAAAAACAAAACAAAAGCAAAAAAAACAAAAACAAAACAAAATTTAAAAACCAACCAAACAAAATACCACCAAAAAAAACCCACCCCACAACTTGTGTGGCTCACTGCAAGTTTTGATTTATTTGATTAAAAAAAAACAACAACAAAAAAAAAAAAAAAAAAAAAAAAACACACAAAAAAAACCAAACAACTTGAGACTCATCAGGATTTATTGCCAAAGATATAATTAAATAGTCTCCAATAATACTGTTGTTTCAATTAGATAACAGGGTTCCATTAAAACTACAAAGAAGCATAAATATTTAATGAACAGGAAAATTATGGCCTGTGTTTCTCAGCATTATGTCTTTCATAACTGACAATCATATCATTCCCAGCACAATGGATCTCAAAAATGTACTTAACCTAATCCAGTGACTATATAAATACAAAAATGAACTGAGAGTGAAGAAAAAAGAAAAAACCAAAACACCAAATAATTTAGACCACTGGGAAACAAAAAGGTAAGATGCCCTCTGGCCCACAAGTCCATACCAAGGAAAAAATTCCCATTAAAGAGGCTGAGTAATTTTGCCTTCTAATGAATGCAAGTTTGGGACTCTTGCAATTTTGGGACAATTATACTTTTTGAGCACAAGATGAATCTGAACAAGATTATACACGTGAAATGATTAAAAGAAATTACCATTACTAAACGGTCTGAGAGGAAGTAAAATAATATATTAAGAACAGCAACAATGAATGGCAAAACAGACTAGTTTAACAATTAGATGCCTAGTAGAAGTTTTATTTGTTTTTACTCTGAACTAAAATAACTTGAGCATGCAGTAGTGATCAAGAGATTAGAACAAATAGGTGATTCATTAACATTGACAAAAAATTATTATTAACTATGTCAAAGAGGAAGTATGAAAAAGAAATCTGACACAAGGATTAAATACATACAATCTAGTTCAAGGAGGCAATTACTTACCCCTGGACAGACTTTTTATATCTATGATTTCAGAGGCTTTTTTTTGTTTCACTTGTAATAAAATATTATTTCCACCAGATAATTTTGTGTTACTTGTGTACTAAGGCTGTTGCTTTTATTTTTTTTTTTAATCATGACTAAGATTCTCAAAAAAATGACAGGTTTCAGCACATTTGTAAAAAAATCAAAATGAGGAAAACCTGAAGCTCACAGCATTTCTGCAGGAGCTGACAGAGTTGATCAGAACTAGCAATTATTCAGTAGCTTTGTGGCAGGCCATGCTGTTTTCCTAAGAAGAGTACTTCATGTGCATAGCACCTGAGGTTGTTTTAGCTGACTTGAAGGAGCCAGAAGCAGGCTGTAAAATTAAAAACAGGTCATGACAAGGCTGCCCAGACCTCCTACAATTTAACCTGACCCTTGGCCCCGTGGTCTGTGTTCATTCACTGCTTCCACAGAGTTAATGGAAATGGAATCGTTTCTTCACTGATAGCACTGATTGCTTTTTCTTCAGGATATTAAACCTTTCATGTAGCTAGAAGGAAAACATGACTTGAACAAGTAAAGCTGGGAGTAAAGATTTCCCACAAACATTTTTTAAAAGCATACAAACCCAAAAATATGCTTTATAGAACTACTTACATACATTATTAAGGAATATACCATTGCCTCCCCAAATAAGGAACATTAACAAATCTGTATATAAAAGTACATAGCGATAAATAGATAAATATATATATAAAAGAATTCTATGTATGTAATCTTTGATGTTTGAGACACTCTCAAGCTATAGATACATTGCAATATTTGACTTCACAGTTCAGATGTATTTAATATGGTTTCCTTGGTTAAATATTGTGTAAGCAATTACTGTCTTTTTTATTATGTCAGCACTGTAGAAGAAAAGAACAGTACCCCTGTATACTAAGACGTCTGAAGTAATTACTTCTTTTAACTAGCTAGTACTGTCCTAATCACTGATCAAAAAGCTAATGAAGATGCACCCCAGGACTAATTCCTAGATCAGCATTTGAAAATGCTATTTTGTGTATATACAAAGAACAGCAGCTTAATTTGCTGCTTCCTAATAAAAAAAAATACTTAAGGTAACCACTGCACTGGATTAATATTCATGAAATGTTTGGCAACAAATGTCAACTGGTGTAATATCACTTCCCCTTCAGATGTCCCAGCCAAAACAGGGACGATGATGTCCCAGCTGACCTCTTCCACGGGCAAGAGGTTATGTGACCATTACAATCAACTTAAAGCGACCTGGGAAAATCCCCTCCCTCCTCCTCGGCTTTGATCTTCAGCCTGGTCTCAGACTCCAGCGCCAGAGAGACAGTAGTGCAAACAGCAAGTCCTAACCATTTGATACTCTTACTCCTCTTAGCTAAGCTTATGGTTGCAAACTCTATGAGGTTCTGCACGCTGATTTTTCACCTTCCTTACCCAGAAATGGTTTTCTAGGGAACATTTGTGACAGTATGTCTGGCATTCAAACAGTGCAAGAACCAAACACATCCAATTCCTGTTTCTGCATTCATTCCCAGATGAGAACACTTTGGAAAAGTAATCTCACTGGATGACCCATACAGACAATCGGCTGAGGGGGGAAAAAAATAATTGATTTGTCACCTAATTGCTACTTAATATCTGCTGAAGGAAAACGTGTTTGACCCTCAAAGAAAAAATTAAGAACAAAACACAGAATCACATTGAAAATGACAAAATGACAACCCCCATTTCTGTTACAGCACTAGATGCTTAAGATAAATATTATGAAGGCAGTAAATGTACATACTGAGGAGAAAACAGTAAATCAAAATTACCCTGTGAAGAGCCCAATATCAACTTCTGCCACAGATACTACCAAGCAGCAAGCTGGATGTGAACGTGCCTCCACTGACACATGACACATGGGAACAGGTCTGAACCCATTCCCACCTACGGGTTCCTCTCCACTCAGTTATTTACCTACAAGCAGACGCTCTGCTGCAGAGCCAGGCTGCCCCAAAGCCTCCTTTATGTGGGCAGTGTGAGCATGCCCCAGCTCCTGAGTGGCTCTGCACAGCCCGGGCTGTTGGGAGGCTGGCAGGGGGCAGGCAGGCAGCTGGCCAGCCGGCAGAGAGAGCCGGGGCAGCCAGCGTGCCGGGGCCTGCCACCAGCCTGCCCTTCCTGCAACTGCTGTCCCAGCCCACCGGGGCCTTCACACGGCTCCAGGAGCAGCAGGGACACAACGGTGCCATTTACAAGACAGATCCCAAATGGTTGTGCAATTGCTGCTCCTCGTTCACAGAAGCGCTGTCAGTTTCTAAAACCCAGTCAAGTTTCACAAGTAGCAAGCTCACTGATTTGCTCCACTAATGCACTAGAGCAGCGACTCTGGACTTTTGTGTTTATCACAGTTTTGTATACTACTAAAGGACAACTTTAGCCTATAAATGCAGAAGTGTACCCTAGAATAATCTTTTCACCTTGCAAAAGGGATGCTCCCACCTTCCCACCCTGCGTCCCTCAGCCTCCCCCTCAAAGGATCTGGGAACTGGATAATAACAGAAGCAGCAGTACAGACCTAGAAAACACTCAGAGCAGGAGGGGGACACATTTCCTTCTGCAGAGATTATAGTTTGAACAGTTATTTTCTTAACAGCTGCTATTTGCTTGCAGCCCTGCTGCATATGAACCTAGACCAATGAAAAACGGATGTCAAAAATAACATCAGCTCTGAGCCAGTTCTCTAGCTGCACAACAGCTCTACTGACACAGCTGAAAGGTTGGAACACAGGTAGGAACAAGTGGCCACAGCCTGCTTCAGTCGGTATTACCTCTAAAAAAACGCATGCGCAATCATGCCTTATCTCCCCTGACCCCAGAGTTTGTGGAAACAAGCAGACAAGACCCACTTTAGGCAGAAAGACTAAAGGGAAAGACAGGGAGATAGTACACCTATCTCAAGGATAATCTCCCCTTCGAAGCTCCTCAATTAGCATTAGAATCAAACACCTGGCTCTTTAGCATTTTCACCTGCCCACCTCCCTCCCTTAAAGCACTACAGAAGCTGTCCCCACTGCTCGCTCCCAAGACAGACACTGCAGGCAGCTCTGCGTAGTACAGAAGGGTCTATCACCTCTCCAGCAAGGTGAGTCCCACAGAATGTATTTTTCCACACCTTTTATGTCCCCACCCCTGCTTAGTCCTCTACACCAGCACTTTAGTAGCACAAGCTCCACAAAAACACATCCAATGACTCTGACAAATTAACTGACTTCAAAATAATGAGCTCCGCTCTCCAGTCTTGCCTGTAGGGAAGATCTAGTTTTAAGTAAAAGAAAGGCCATGTGGAGGAGAATAATGTGCTCTCTGGATTAGGTTCTAATAGGATATAATTAGAACCTAAAAGAAAAAATAAAAGGAACCAAAAAAACCACCACTGAAAACCCTCCCATGCAAACTCCTCACACCAGTCTATTATCTCATTCCATCTGGTCATCTCTTCTGGAAACAAATGTATTTGTCTTCTCATGTTACACTTGTCTATAGAGAGCACAGGGGATTTCTTTACTCTTCATTTCCTTTTCAAACCCTTACCTATCACCTGTAAATTCTCTAAACACCTTAACCAGGAACAGATCACAGGCATACCTGCAATGGAGCAAGTGCTGTTACTTGAGATTGCGTGCTCTGCACTGCTCTTAAGTTCCTCACAGTGGTAACAGCAGCAGCACTACACAGAGCAGGGGATGAAGGGCATTAATCTCCAGCCTCAGTAGTTTACACCTTTGCCATACTGTTGCTGTTGGTAAGGAAGGATAGTCCAGTATCTCAGTAGCATCCTAGACCCAGCGGGAAGCCACTTCAGCCCTAGTTTCTTACATGACTTAGGTTTCTCTCCACTGTTTTTCTGATTCAAAGCCGACTGTGGAGCGAAGTTGCTCTTCTGACCCCCCCCCCACCTTTCCATATTCCCCTCCCACTCCCATTAACTGCCCTTGATCTGCCGCAGCCTAGTTTCTGGCTGCTGGAACTACTGGCAGCTAGACTTAGCCAGGAAGTAACTTACAGGCCCCTTTCACCTTCACGCCGTTCTAGAACTGCCCATTGCTTTGGGATGCCCTCTATCACTGCTTATCAGCTCTTCCACAGGTAATTTGGTCCCCCTCTCAACTGAACGACTGCTCTTTCAGCTGCTCTTTCAGTCACCCGCACCCCTCGGGGCTCTGTCGTTATTCCCTTCCTCGCACTTTAATCATTTACTGCGCTAATCTGGCCACCTAAAGCATTAGTTCCCATCCCAACTCAAATGAACTCCTAAATGCCACTCTCAGCTCCTACCCAAATCGGTTCAATTTCATGTCAGTAGCTACCTTCGTACAATCCCACTGTCAGCTGATGTTTGAAAAGGCCAGGCCTAATATTTTTGTTTACTCTTTTCCCTCTGAACCGTCCTATCCTGTCTCTTCCCTGTCGGGGCACCCACCCCTGCTGTTTTCTTTCGCCGGGTAATCTCCTCCTTTCACTCTTTGACAGGCAGGTTGTCACCAAGCCTCTCTCCAACCTCAGGCTCCTCCTCTCCACCTCCTCTGGCACAACGGCTCTGGGCAGCCCAACCAGGGCCAGCACCTGAGCAACACCAAGCGTAGCCGAGATCACACCCGTGTTTGGGGCACTCCTACCCACACCAGGGCACCAGTGAAACAACACAGCCACCTCCCGCCCTCCATCTTCCTTACTCCGTAGCTCTCGCCAGCCGCCTCCTGCAGAAGCACTAATCACCCGAGCAGGGAAAATGGCCTTCCCGCCTGGCTGCCTCACGGCGCCTCTGGGCGCCACGCCGAGCCACCCGCCGCCATGGCGGGAGCGCGGCATGGCCTGAGCGAGTTATTAACCGGGGATCGGTAACCCAGCCCCGGCCTGGGCCGCTCGGCACCGGGCCCTGCCGGAGCCGCGGTGGCGGGAGCGGCGCACGCCGCGGCCTCCGCGCCCACCGACGGCGCTCCCCGTCCCGGGGACACCGAGCCCACCGCGGTCCTGCGGGCCCCGGGGGGGACACAGCACCACGGCCGGCGCCCCCGGGAGACAACGGGAGTACCCCCGCACCTGTCCCGGCCTCGCTACCGCCAGGCCGGGTGGGAGAGGAGCTGCGGCGGGCCCGGGGCCGCCAGGAGCGGGAGGCTTCCCTCTCTTCTTCATCCTTCTCCTTCAGCCCCGCTACTGGGAAAGTTACTTTTTAACCCCGCCGGTCTCCGGGTAGCCGCGGGCCCGCCCGGGCGTCCCGCCGGGAAAACAAGGTCAGGACGGCGAGGCAGAAGGCGCCGCATGGAGCGGCCGAGGAGCACCTGGGCCGAGGCAGGGCCTTCCTCCCGCCGCCCGGGCCCCCTGCCCCGCGGGCCCCGGCCGAGGGGAGGAAGATGGCCGTCCCCGGCCCTCTGGGGATAAAAGCCCTTTGTTGCGCCAACACAAAAGCCAAGAACCTCTTTACGTCCGAGGCCTTCGGCGGGCGGAGGCCGCTCCGCTCTTCCAGGGCGAGGAGCTCTCTGTCACGAAAAGCGACCCTCGAGGTGAGGGGGGAAAAAACAAAACAACACAAACAAATAAAAAAAAAAATAAAAAAACCCAACACCCTGAACTAAAAGGGGAGTTAAACAAATAATCGCGCAGCCCCACGGTCAGGCGGAGAGCGAGGTGCGGGGCCGCGAGCCGCAGCCTCGTCCTCGGGCTCTCCGGAGTGTCTGTGCGCCCGCTCCGGCGTCGCTGCAGGAGGGAGAAGAGGCAGAAGCGCCGTCCCGGCGGGTCCGCGTCCGCCACCGGCGAAGGGGAGCACGGCCAGCCCGGCGGGCCGGCCCGCGCAGCAGGCGCAGCGGCGTGCCTGCGATCACTTACTTGTCCGTCTCTTGTGACATGTTTGATCCAATGAACTCTCTCCCCTTTTCCCGGTGCCTCCGTCTGCCTGGCGGAACTGGACTTTCAGGTCTGTGCAGGTGAAGGTGTGCGTGTGAACGCCCGAGACGGCAGAACCAGAGCTACTGGTAATTCTGCTTTCCTTCCCCCCCTCTCCCGGCTCCGCAGCCAGCCGCCGAGGCAGGACAGGTAGAGCCCCCTCCCCCTGGCATGTGGGGAGCGGCGGGGCTGGGGCGCCGGCGGGGCTCGGCACGGGAGAGCGGCCGGGCCGGGCGCGCACAGGTAACTTTCCCGAGCGGCGCTGGATTCTTTCACTAAAGGAGCGGGGAGAGGGACGAGCCGCGCGCTGATTGGGCGGCGCGGCCGCCAGGTGCGCTGCCATTGGCAGAGGCGCGCACAGGTGAGGAAGGAGCCGCCACCGAGCGCCAGGTAACGAACGCAGCGCGCGCCCGCGCCGGGAGGCACCGCGGGGCCGCCGCCGGCGGGAAGGGAACGGAAAAAAAGAAAAGGGGAGCCGCCGCTCGGGCGGCGGGCAGCTCCACCGTCCAACAACGCCTCCTGCCCTGCCGCGGACGGAGGGGCCCGGGCGGCCGCGCTGAGGAGGCGAGGAGCGGCGCAGGGCCGAGGGTGCCCGTGGCGCTGAGGCGGCCCCTGCCGCGGTCCGCCCGCCTCACCTGTCGGGTGTTCCGCGCCCGAAATGCCCGGCATCGCTGGCCTGCGGCTGCCGTCGAATAATGCCCAGGGAGGTGTCGCCCTTCGCAGGACAGTTTGGAAGATTGCTTTTTTTTTTTTTTCTGGGGTTTGGGGATTTTTTGACCTTTTTTTCCCGATCTTACTACGGTTGGGACCAGCCGAGTTTGACGTTGGTGAATGTCTTTCTGCAGAAGGCATCTCACGGCAGCAGGATGAGGTGGTGCCAGGTGATGACACCCACTGTGTAGATCTAAGAGCTGATACCTGAACCGGGGATGTTGATGATGGGTGTTGAGGGGTCTGTTTTGTCAGCAGGGGAAAGCTGGAAGAGAATGGAAAAGCTGGAATGGAGCATTTATCGAGGCTCAGTCATGCGGAGATGAAGTGAATGGAGAGACTGCAGACCCATCAGTCACCCTTCAGCCCAGTACAACCTGCTGTGTACTTTGCCAGAGGACCAAAGTGGGCTTACAAGGGACAACCAGAGCGGGCTGTGGGGGCAGCAGCTTTGATCCTGATGGAGAAGGCGGTGATGGGGACGGGGACCTCCGTGGGTCAGTTTGAGAACAGGTAGTGGAAGGGTAGCAACGAGGCTCCTACCTGCCATCACCCATTCTCAGTCCCCGTTCATCAGAGACAGGCCAGGACTGCATTAATTCTTCCTGCTGCCCCCGGCCCTCCTGGAAACAGCTTTGTGTACTGGGCATCCAGCTTGACTGCTGACAACCTCTGCTGTACAGATCGTGCTGAATGTGTGAAGAATGTACCACTATGTGGGGTAGACCATTATGTAACTTAGCCATCTTTGCAAAATAATTACCTAAATTATTACATACCCATCAAATTTATAAGGCCTTAGGGAATTTTCCATTTTCTATATTTGATTTTGTAAAATCATAGAATATCCTGAGTTGGAAGGGATGCTCAAGGATCTTCAAGTCCAACTTCTGAACAGGGGAATTTCCCTTGTTCAGGGAGAATGTAGTAGGAGGGATATTAATGGAAATACATATTTGTATAACCAAATATATATGTATACACACAGACACACATACATATATACGTAGGTATAAAACATGTTATGGTCTGGAGCCTCATCTTCATTTGCCTACTGCTGCAGTTGAAATCAAGCTTGATTTCAAACTCTGCTAAGTCTGTGGTATTATGGGATCACAATCAGGCACAAATATCTATTACTGGGTATCATTCCTTATCTGTGTTCATAGTAACTAATCAAATTAAAAAAAATCAGTATAAATCAGTTTTAACATAGTCCCATTAAGATTTGTCACTTTTAATAAACAGAAATAGAAAAATACTTTCCCTAGATCAATGACTCTTTGAACACAAGATATTAGTTAGCCAATCTCTTTGTCCATTTGCCAGTTCATAGGAAAGAAACATACAATCTGTGAATCCAGTTAAAATTTGTCAGTAAGGCCATTGTTCATGGCAATGCTTGCATGAATTGTTTTGTATGGCACATTTTGAGGAAGCTATAAGGCTTCATAAAACACAAGAGAAACAGAGTTACTTATTCATAGCAAATGATGCTGTCATTTTGAATACAGAATTCTATATAATCTTAAAATAAATTGGACCTCTCAAATACATTACTATATACTGCTTTCAAGAAATAGTGGTCGAATGCTATAACAGTTTAAGTTGCTGAAGCTCTCCCTGTTAACTGCAGAAGTTATAAGGTTTCTTTCCCAAATAGTTGTTATGCTGAAAGAAACTTTGAGACCTGAAAAGGTTACCTGTTTGAGCACCATCAATAGGATTAACACTAGTCAGGTATCCTCTTTCTCTTTTTTAATTTTTCAGTTTTAAGAAACATTTGGATGATGTTGTGCTCATCCCCCTCCTCATTTTTTCCCATATGAAATGCATAGGAAGAAGGAGAGGAAGATCAGTGATGAGCACATTTGAAAATGCCACCTTCCCCAAGGTAGAAATGCTGCTGATACGTGATTTTACAAGAAAGAAAACTGCATTTGATGCCATCTGTAGTCCTGGACCAAACCCAAGCTGTAACTCAAACTGAAATGGAGTTTGTTGTTCTAGTACTGGGTCAAATACAAAACTGCCTTTAGCAGCATGCTCTCAGGAGAAATCCTCTTAGAATGGGGTAGTCAGGAGACTGAATTACTGCTCACTGTCTTAGGAGTAGTTCCAAGGTCAAAGTTAGGAATATAAGTGGAAAATGCAGTAATGAACTCTTGATTTGAGGTAGTTGGAGATGACAACTGTTATTTAGTTAGGAGTTGCTTATATAGAAAAATATACCCTGAAAATTGTTTTAACTAGGAAGGTAGGCGTGGGGCTCAGAGTTTCCTGGATGAGCCTTTTGCTTCACATTGCAGGCTGGAATTAAATTGTCAGAGTCCACCTCTAGCTGAACAGGTCAAGCAAGTCCTACTTAATCCAGCCTGATGCTCATTCTTCATGATCTACAAGATTATTATAAACTAATCTGTTAGTCATTGAAACATCAGATAATGTTATTTCTGGGCAGACCAGTCTCTCTACCTGTAGAATCAAGGCTGTGTAGAGCAAAAATAGAATATGCCATACATTATTGAAAATCTAGGACTTGTCTTTGGAGTGTACAGGAAATATTTAAGATGGTAGGCTGCTCTTTTTCATACTGTGCTTGCTTCTTTGTTTGCACAGTAGCTGTTATTTTTTTGTGGCATTGTAAGGGTTCAGTGTAGAATTCAACAGTCTAAAAGCTTTACCTCATGTTTATGCTATGCACTCCATAGCAGTGAATATCGTTTGGACTTGCCAGCACTGGGTGAAGGAAATCAAGTGTACAAATAAGGCTTAACTAGGGTTACTAATTGCACCAAGCACTTAAAATACACTTCAGAAAACTATTAAAAGAAGTCTACGAGATAAAAGATGTTGGAGAGATATTTATGTCAAAACAGTGTTGTAAAGCAGTTCAGTGAGAGAGCAGATGTTTGAAAACAACTGTTTTCAGTAGGCAGTGATTACCACATATTTTTATTTGTGCCTTTCTGTCACTGATGGCTGTTGATATAAAATGTATTCTCTCATAGTAAGTTCAAAGACAGCCACCTACTTACTAGTTTTGTGATATGCAACATTTACTGTTAATCTTCCCTACAGCCCTTCCTTTGTAGTCTTCTGTATGGAACTATATTGGAATTTGTGCAGACCTTGATCCTCAACTGACTTCAATGAAGCCAACATGTACATCAAAATAAGCTTAAAAGATCGCAGTGCAACATTCCTATACCCCAAAACAGGTCATTCTTCTGCTCTAAGATTGAATTGTTGTGCACTGTTAGCTTCAAGAAGGTGATCCTAACTAACCATGATCCTGGTAACAGTTGACTTTTAATGCTTCACAATTAACTATAAAATTCCTATCGGAATAGGAGATTTTGTGATTAATGGCAAGTACTCGTGGATTTCTGTAATGCTGCTGGAAACTGCAGTTTGTACTCCCCAAACAGGCCTGCTGGGAGCCTTTTAACAACCACAAGCTCTCAAGTACCTCCACATCATGTATGACAGCAGCA
The DNA here is from genome assembly GCF_027579445.1 of Ammospiza nelsoni. NCBI lineage: Eukaryota > Metazoa > Chordata > Aves > Passeriformes > Passerellidae > Ammospiza > Ammospiza nelsoni. The sequence goes on from NC_080633.1 coordinate 130,122,605, forward strand.
GCTCAGCCATGTGGAGGATCACAGAATATCAAGCATTTCCTGACCACAGAGTAAGGTGTGAAGCTGAGTGTGGCACTTTCTATATGAAACGCTGATTTGCATTTCTTTTAGATTCATCAAAGCAATATGTAAAGATATAAGGGGAAAAAAAGAAGACATTTTTATTTTGCTCATTTTGAATGCAGATGTCACAGTTCTGAAACATGACAGAGTTATAACATGAGTCTCTTACATATCTGCAGCACTGCACTGAGGTAGTGTGGCACGCACAATGTTGCTCCAGCTTAAAACAGAAGTAATTTTTAATGATGAAAACACCTTACAGTGTGTCAGTCCTTTCAGGATTGACAATGAGACATTGATACAGGTGAGAAGGTGGCAAAGCCTGAAAATTGATTGGAATATTGGAATATTAGGTGCAATCTTGATTAGCAGACATTAAAGCACCAATCTATTTCATAAAGATTGCTCATAGTTTTGGACCAAATTCAATAGAATTTAATATAGAATGATGGCTTTTCTGCAGATGCTTTGATCTGCCTGGTAGAGTTTTTTAGTGATTCATACAACCATTTTTAAACACTGGGAAAATACAGTTAGGTGTCCTAATGATGGTAAATTTGCTGATAGTGTAAAACTGTAGTGTGAAAAAAAGATTGAGACATCTCTGAAAGACAATTTCATGTGACATGGGAGCCAAGAAATCCATTAATTATGCTGACATTGAAATTGTGCCCTGTATTTATGGGGCAGTGCTAGAGAACATAAATAACCTGACCAGTGAGAAAAATGTTGAGAGTGCATCTTCCTAAAGCTTTGCCCAGCTTCTTGCATTAATTGACAAGGTCTTTGCATCATCATAGAACAAAACTGAAAATTCATAGACACATTTTGACTCATCCTAATTCAAACTGGTTTAAGATAAAGGTAAAGTGCTTTTAGTTTGTGTTGGTTGTAAACAGCTCCCAGGGAATGTAAGAAGATTGTCCTAATACCCGTATGTTGTCATTATAGTGCAAGAATTCTACTATAATTATATTACAAAGGTTCCATATTACCAGAGTTTCACACCTCCTGGATGTTTCTTGTAGGCAGCTCCTCCAGGCACTGACTCCTCCTTGTCCTCACAGCAGCCAACTGACCCCAGTTCCCTCAACCACCCAATCCACTCTTTTATAACACTCTTCTGATTGGCTACAGCTGGGCCTGTTAACACCAGGCCTGCTCCTAATCCTTGATAATTGGCTCAGCTGCAACTCTTTAGGGGGCAAGATTACTTTCTATACTATCTTTATTTTCTTATATTGTATCCCCCTACACATATAGATGTATCTTTTTTTCTCTTTAATTATTAAATAATTTTTAACTGCCAGTAATACTTTAAAGCCAACTTTTTATAAAAATTTTTACTTTTTTCCTTCTTTTTCTTTTTTTCTCCTTTTCTTTTTATCAAAATTTTAATTTTTCTCCTTTTCCTTTTTTCTCTTTTGTATTTTTCCTTTTTTTCTTTTTTCCTTTATCCCTCACTTCATTTTCTCTTTTTTCCCCTGTATCTTATATTTCTCTTTTTCTCTTTATTTGATACCTTTTTTTTCTTTTTTTTTTTTCTCCCCTCCTCTTCTCACCTTCTTTTCCTCTTGACAAGGCAGAATTCCCTCAGTTGTACAAAATCAGCCCAGGGTTGTTCTTGGTACTGCAGTGGGTGTCTGGGGGAGATGGGCTGGTGTTCTCCAAGTTCCACGGAGGCCCAGACTGAAGGCTCTGACTGCAGAGTGGGAATGGCCAGGACTGTGTTTGCCACCAGGGATGCTGCTCCCAGCTCCCAGCAGTCAGTCCTTGAACCATTATGACCAACAGAGCACCATTTTAAAGAACCTGAAATAGGGATGTGATCAACATGAGGCAAAACCAAGAGCTTCAAATGTCTTTGCATTGGTTATAAGTATGCTGAGAGTTTAAAAAAATAGAGAGGCTCCACAGGTCTAAAATATTGCCCTGCAACAATAAGCTTTCTAAAAGCCATGATGAATGTGTCTTTTTGCTCCAGCAGTCTGTCTTAAAATAGGCATAAGTGTTCCTGAAGGCAGAAGGTGAAGGATGGCATATAAATAATTGCTTGTTTACTTTTCCCACACTCAAGAACTAGAGTAAATGCAGCCCATAGTATCCACAGAAATACTTTAGCACCAGGAGTTGGGAAACAGAGCCATGGACTCACCAACCTGTTTGCTTAAAATCAGTGTAGTTTTCCCTTAAAATAGGTCAATACTATAATCAAAGAGAAAGGTATTCAAAAAATCACAGCAAGTAGAAAAAGCTGCTTTCAGAATTCGCTGAATAAGAGGTGGGGTTGACAGTCACTAGGCTATTGCTCATTTTTCCTTGTGGATGCCCTCAGAAGCAAGCAAATGTTATTTTATTTGAAGGGCAGAGGATAAAGAGGATTGTCTGGTGGCACAAAAGGAACCAGTGTTGGAGCCAGGGCACCTCTGCAGTGCCTTGTTCTGTGGAAAGGTCACCAGACCCTGTGTCTCTGTGTTTCTGTTTAAGCTTTGTCAGCTCTGCCTTTAGTACCTTTACAGACAGGTGCAGCAGTGTCACTTTCTACAACTTTTTGGTATTCTCTTTTGAAATACAGGAGTATTTCAGAGAAAGCCTCCAACTGGTTTCATTCATAAACATAAAGGCAGTGTATAATATTACTCCATGGAGCATTTTTGGCATCACAGCTTGTTGCCATAACCTTTGGCCTTTCTTACTGCCTAGGTTTGGTTCTTCAGTGCTCAGGAGCTTCAAGACCATTTAGTCCTTGGCTTGGGGAAGACCCCAGTTTAGATCCCCTGCAGCTGCTTCGTCAGCCTGTCCTATCAGGTTTGCCATCTCAGTGATACCATGTTTATACAATGCACATGCCCTGCATGCACCTACAAGCCTGCTTTATCTCTACTCAGAGTGCTGCAAAAGTAGATTTTGCTTTTCCTCTGCTGCTGGAAGGGCTTCCCTGACACCCAGGGAGATGTGATAATTATTCTATCTTGTTCTGCCTGTGTGTTGTGGGATAGCCAGACCCAGAAATCAGGCTCTCAGTGCCTCACTGTGATGAGTTGGTTCCAAGTTGCTTTACATCTTATTTTTTGTTTGCAGTAACTCTGTTACCTGTCTGCACTATTACACTGCCTAATTCACTGTTGATTTTTTCATTGTCGTTTAATGCAGATTGAGAACACTATGTAATTCCAACTTTTTGGAATGTTACCTGCCTGTAAGGTATGCTGCTTTTACCCTACCTTTGTTTCTCTTAGTTCCCAGTTTAAGAAATGAGCAGACAAAACATCCATGTTTTTTTTTAATGCAGAAATTTCTTAATGTGTCATGACCTAGACACTGTGTGTAAAGGAATTGCACTGCAAATTTTCCCTCCTTTGTTTCAGTAGAGAAACCAAATCTTTTAGAATAAACAAATTTACGATATCTATGCTTTTGCCTTACATTTTTATTTCTATTCCTTTTTCCCACGTAAGAGGAAATTTTAGCTATAAAAAAGAATCAAGGTGAAAGCATTCTGCAGCAAGGAAGCTTTACCTGACTCCAGGACAGAGGTGTTGAGTATTTGCTTGTCTCTATTTGACTTGAAAACAGTACCTGGAGATGGCTGTTTGTTTTTATGGAGTGTCTGGGTGTGAGGGGAAAAGCATTTACATTTACATTTCTTCACTGCTTTTTTCTCTAGCTCCCACACATGACCAATAGCCCTGCAGGGAAGGGTGGGGCAAGTTGTGCATGTTGCTCTTTATTTCACCATAAACTTTACTCTGAGTGCTAGGACTTTTAAGGGGAAGGCAGACTGTGCTTTAACACCATTGGAAGTGTGAGTTACCCCTCTGCATAAACAATACCATAGTTAATATGCTCAGGGAGAAAGCTAAGTTAAAATCTGTGTAATTCCAGAATGAACTAGGTGCAGGAGGACACTTTCAAAGGTTCAGGAAACCTTTGTGAGAGGGAGCCCAAACTGACACCACAGGCTCCCAGCCCCAAGACAGAGGCATTTTGTATCAGAGAAAAGCTGTTTAAACTCTTTCAGCCCAGGCACCATCTGCCTGAGACAGTTCTTGAGCTTTGCTGCTTTCAGGGAAGGTGTGCAAGCAGCACCTCTCCGTTTTATACGTGAGGTTTTTGAGCAACAGACTTGCCAAAGGTTATATGGGGAGCTTGTGCAAAGCCAGGGATTTATTACCCCTTGTCCAAATCTCAGGCTGATGCCAAATACAGCTGGGTAGTTTGCTGAATGCCTCAGCCTGACTCCTGGAAAGTACTCTTGCATTCCCAGTGAAACCAGTGAGTTCCCCAGTTTAGAGTGCATTTATTTTTAAACTGCACAGACAGGGAATATGTTTTGACAAACATGAAACCTGTTTTGAAACATGTGCCAGACTGTTGAGTGCTTTGTGGATTCTTAGCCCCTGAAACATCATCGTGCCTAACTTCTCATTAAACCTGCTGCCTGGCAGCATCCATCAGTCCTCCTGTGAGCTCCCAGGCAGAGCCTGAGAGAGTGTGAGGTGCCTTTCTTAATCTAGCCTTGCCGGTTTTTTTTTGTTTCAATCCCTAGCAAAGCTTAAAGTGGAGCTTACAGAGGGAGAAAAATTCCAGGTGAGTTCCACTCACAAAATTGACAAACTACATATGAAATGTGATATTTTAAACCTCGTTTAAAATCTCATTTTATCAGGGCTAATTGGTTCATCCTATTGGTGCAGCATAGGTTGAATTTTGAATGTTGCATTGATAACCCTAAACTGACACCAGTATCTACACAGGACAGCTGATGATGCAGTATCAAATTTGGCTTCCAGTACACATCTTACCTTGGGCAGAGTGGAGCCCTCTCTCACCACAGTTTTATAACTCTTGATGAAATCTTTCTCAGTGTAATGTATGTATGAAGTGCAGGTGGTGGGCACTGAGCTTGGTACCACTATGTGGAGCAAAGTGATCCCGTAGCAGTGATTCTATCCCTGAGGTCACAGTGATGAGCAGGCAGCAACTTGAGTAAAAAAGCAAGACACAAAAATATGTCAGAAGGTCCTGTAACCTTAGTTATCCCGGGATCTTATTTCTAAGGTGAGGGGGAATAACTGCCTGCTTCTACCCTCCTCCTTGGAGTGGGGCTGACTAAAGCACATCTGTTTGAGATCCCCAAGAAATCACTGTGTTTGGGATCACCACTGGTTGGTTGAGCTGGGCAGAAGAGTGTGTGGCTGCCCAAAGGGGCTTTTTCTCTCTCTTACCCAGGTCATGCATTTCTGCCCTCTGGTGTCCCAGCAGGAGCCTTGCTCTTTCATCTGCCTGAAGCCTCTTTTCATTTGGTTTGTTTTTTTCAATAGGGTTAGTTTTCAGGCAGGTACATAGGTTTGTTTGACCTCTTAAAATTCCATTGCCAAAGTGTGGGAATGCTGGACCCAACAAAAGGAAAGAGGCCCACCTCTTTTGGCAGCAACCCAATTTTAGCTTTGAGTTAAAGTGATTGTGAAAGCGCACGCAAAGCAGTCTCTTCTGTTCAGGGTGAACTAAAGCCTTCCAAGTGTAAGCATAAGCCCTTTTCTTCTAGAGTCTCACTCATGGCTGGACACATGATGTTTCTTGGCGTTGCCAGCAGATGAGCCATCACCAGCAGCTCTGGGAGCACCCATTTCTTGTGTGTTTCAGCTCCTCCAGTGGCTGGAGTGGTGGTGAATCTCTACAAGTGCAAGACAGGATCAGCATCATGCAGTACCAGTGAAGCTTCTGAATTCACAGAAGTGTATGGATGTGCAGTTGTCTGGGCAATAAGGTATTCCATTAGCCACAGGTGAAATTACTATCTTTTCATTGAAGGATGTACATATAGAGGGTGTATTAACAGATAGTATCATGAAGAATGCTACTCATTTAAGTTGTCCTTTGTACTACATGCCCATTCTTTGGTTTGGAAATTACTCCATTGCTGGTTAGTACTCCACTTTTGTAAGGTTTAGACAGTAGATGCCTGAAGTTAAATTTGATGCTATGGCCCTCCAAACCCACTTGCAACATGGGGGATGGGAAGCAGGGATTTCCCCTTGATCTGTGCTGCTCCCTTTGGATTCCAGAGCTTCCATCAGGGCAGGGAGGGGGAAGGGAGACTAAGGATATCTGAAAATCTTCATTGTCAACAAGGCCAATTATACACATGCCAATTACCTCAGTTTAAACAACCAATCACACTATAATGGGGAGAATCTTTAGAGCCTGAGGAAGGTGCTTTGAAATGCCTCTGCTCAGAGATCCCCTATTAATGCAGAGAATTGCCCCAGCAGCAGTTCTTGGTCCAGTGACTGGCGTCTGGTAACAATGACAATGGAGCTGGGCGGATTGGGAGATGGATGGGAGTGGTATGACAGTACAGGAGTTGAAATTTCAACAGCAATGAAGCAGTAGCCAGTAGCAACCTGGCTGCAGGATTCCTGTATCAGCCAACCAAAATCCTTGACAGCAGTGTGAAGGAATTGGAATTTTTTGTTACATGTATGTGTAGTCATTGTCTTTGTGTCCAGGAAATTGCTTGACCTGCACTTTACTGACCAGTCACTTTCCCAAGAATTCTGCAGCTTCCTCTAGCTTTGGGTCTTTCTAAGCCTCAAGTATCATTTTCTCCTTTGAAGCACTATACTGCTTTTTTAGAAGGCCTGATCCTGTCATGGATGGAGTCCACTGAGAATCCTTCTAATTTTGTGAGCTACTGATCAGGCCCTATATGGTTGAATTCAGTCTGTTTGCAGGTGAATGCTGCTACTTGCTTAGTAAGGCTCCTCACCCTGGTGTCTGGTTTTAGAAGAGGATTTTTCCCATGCCACATGACTGCTCCTCTTCTGAACTTCCCAAACATTCACTGCGTGTAGTCCCTGCTGTGTCTGGGACTGATGTGCTGCTTTTGTCCTCCTTTGCTCAGCAGAGCTGCATCATCTACATCTAGAGGTGACCCATCAGTGCAATAAGGGCAGACATTTCTCCTGCACATGTAGAAGTGAATTCCAGTTTTAAGGCAGTACTTGTGTGATGTGTCACATTTTCTGTGAAAGAATACAAGTAAGTCACACCCAGGTAATATAAGTGTGTCTAACTGTCAGCTGGCAGAGGACTATGTCAGCTTAGGCTAATAGCTGCCAAATAATACATACGCAGATGCTCTAAAATTGGTTTAATTTATGTATGTTGGCCCTGACAATTGGAAGAAAAGATAAATATACACAAAGCTTTCAAAGCTTGGGGTGTTGTGATGCTAATTGAAAAGTCACCAAAGGAAGCCTGCATGGTGTGTGGGAATCCTAGTGCCTGAGATTAGTGGCTAATTAGTGGCTGGGAGCTGGAGGGCACTCCTCCCAGCTAGCTCACATTGACAACAGGCAGCTTGGCCCTGGCAGGCAATTCTTGCTCTGATACTGGCAGTGAAGCAAGTGCTGTGGACAGCAGGTATTTGTGGAGATGGGAAGATACACGTAGAGTCGGGGCTGCAGCAGATTCTCGGTACGTGCACAGAAGCAGTGCCAGAGATGCTGCTGTCTCTGTGGCTTGCTGTCTCCTGAACCACAGCAAAGATCCAGGCATCTGAGAACTGAGCTCTTTTTTTCTTTTTAACAAATGCACAATTCCTGTTATCTTACTTTCTGCTTCTTTTATGCTGTGTTTGCAGCAGATGACAACACACTCTGGAGGCCCTCAGCTTCAAGCCTTGCTTTAAAGTCTGAAGTGAATGCATACAGATGGTGGCACCCCCTTCTTTGCATCGTGCTTTAGAATCATGACATTTTAAAAATAGAGGTTTCATCTGTCTGCCAGTGTCTCGGTATTTCCCTCTAAAGCTCTTCCCTAAATTACAAATGAAGTATGAGAACAGAGATTTAAAGAACACACTTCTGTCATATGCGTGAGGGTGGCCTTTAGAAAATTGTAGGAATTGGCATCACTGATGCATCACTGACACCACTGAACTAACCAGGGCTTGCTTTGATTAGGCAAGCATCTCTTTTTCTGAGTTGTTTTGCATCCATTTGTGAGAATCCTTTGTTTATTTCTGAAATTAAGAAAGGTTGTTTTGTAACTCTAAAGAGTTACACTTTTTCTTCTTTTTGTTACATTTGCTTTTCCAAATCTGAAATGTGTAAAAGACTGCTTAAAGTTTTTGCACCACCTCTTGATTAAACTAGTTGGTACCAATTAGGTATCACACACAGGAATCAAGTACCAATACCAGGGTGGGTCACTTCTGAACATCACAGAAGCTAGAAAACTTTCTGTGTCACCAGCTCTGTGAATAACACTGTTTAGCTCAAGCTGGAGTCACAAATGGGATAGTGTCATAACCCTGTGGCCACCAGCAGTGGCTTGGGACCGTGTGAGGTTGGTTGTAGTCAGATTTTCTGGTGGTCAGTGCATGAGAACATCTAGTCCAGTTTCCTTAACCCTCAAGCCCTCAAGTCAATCAACCCTCTTCAACAGCTGTTAAAAAAAAAAAAAAAAAAAAAGCTGAATCACCAGTAAGAGCTAATTACAAAGTGGACATCCTCTATATTGTAGCTATGTTGTAAAATTGATGCTATGAGGAGAGATAAGGTTTGCTGGCAGAGCTAATACATAGTTGGGAAAAGGTAACAGGCTTTCAGACACAGAAGTTCTTCTATGAGTTTGAAAGAGAAAACCAAGTTATAATTCTACAGAAAGAACAGGCATGACAGCCCTAGACATGGACAGTCAGCTCTGTCACAGATAACACCAGCTTGCAGGGCAGCCTGGAGAGCCCAGGTGCTCCAGGAATCTTAATAGCCTGTGTGAAGCAACAAATTCCTGAAACCTTGCTCTTCGTTCAGTAAATGTTTGTCAAACCAGGAATGAGAGATACAGGAAAAATCAGCAAATTTCTGGCAAAATTATTTCCAGCTGGTTCTAGGTGGGTATTAGTAATGCAGCTATCAGTTTCCACATGATGGCTTTTGAACAGACACCCTTTCATTAGTCATCTTTTAAGGTATTTTCCCTTTTTATCTTAAGCAAAATACCTATGGGTATCATTATTGATGGTTTCAGGTCCTAGTGGACAGTAACATTAAGATGATACCCATGGAAGCTGGTCACTGCAGTGATTGATGCAGCATGGGAAGCTGGTGACAGTGCTGCAAGCTGAAAGACACTTCATGCTGCCACCTGGCACAGAGCTGGGAGCAGATAAGGCATCTGAATAATCTCCCTGTAAGGTGAAAAGGGAGAAGAATCCCAAATCAAATATATTCAGCTGAATAGAGCTTGTGAAGGGACCACTGTTTGCTTGAATAGCTTTTGAGAGGAATCTTAAGAGGACAGGTTGGCCTGGCAGGCAGGTGGCCTCTGCCAAGATGCTGCTTCCTTTTGGGAACCACAAGAGAAAACATTATTTCCCTTTTCTTCTGGCCATATTGGAATAGCCCCTTCTCCTTCCCTCTTGCTCCCTGCCAGGCTTGGGATATCTCTTGCTACTGGCTGAGGAGAAGTAGGGCCAGACCAGCTACCTCTTCACAGCATCCATTTAAAGTCAAGGCTTGACAATGGTTGTGTGCCATGGGTTCCTCTTTGCTTGGGAAAGGCCCTGTCACGAGAGCATTCAGATGATGCAGGTGTGTGCCAGCTGGCCACAAACAGTCCAGCCTTCCCCCAGAGTGCAGAAGAGGCTTTGGGAGAGGGACTCATCCATGCCCTGATCTCCAGATGCTGTGTCTGAGCAGTTCCCGTATTGCTGAGGAGTTTTGTGGGGTTCTGATGGGCTCTGTGTGTGAGAGAGGACAGGAGAATATTGTGAAGGAGCTAAAGAGAAGGAACTGCAGGGGATTTTCCAGTTTCTGAAGGAAATGTGCATGCCCCTGTGGGTCTGCAGGAGCCCAAAGCTGTGCTCAGCTCCATGAAACCTGTTAGCTCAGATGTAGATACCAGGATTCCTTCTGGTTTCTGAGTCATTTCCTCATCATTTAGAGAAGGTACTGGACTGAGCTGAAGTCCTGCAAGCATCTGATTTTGTGTCAGCTAAAGACTCCTCAAGATCAGCACAAAGTGCTAGCCAGCTCCAAAGAAAAGCACCAGACCTCATTCTGCAGCTTTTGTGGCAGAAATGCCATTAAGGTGTTCAGAGGGCTGGAGCACTTCTTCTATGAAGATGGGCTGAGAGATTTGGGGTTGTTCAGCCTGAAGAAGAGCAGGCTCTGGGGAGACCTTGTAGGTGGCCTTCCAGTACCTAAATCTGGAAGAGAGAACTGGAGAGGAACTTTTGAAAGGGCATTTAGTGATAAACAGAGGAATGGCTTTAAACTGAAAACTGATTTTGATTAGGTATTAGGAAGAAATTCTTCCCTGTGAGGTGGTGAGGCACTGGAACAGGTTGCCCAGAGAGGCTGTGGATGCCCTATCTGTGGAAGTGTTCAAGGCCAGACTGGATGGGCCTGTGAGCCAACCTGGTTTAGTGGAAAGTGCCCCAAACTAGATAGTCTTTCACCAAAACCATTCTGTGAATATATAAAATAAAAAAATTGAAATGCTTCTTCAAAGAAGGTATAGAAGCTAGCTTGCCTTGCAAAAGCTCTCTCTAACAACTGCTTTCTCCTGGTAACTTCCAAAATAAAACTCAACTATTCCAAAATTTAAAACAATAAATTCACCTATTAAAATGTTAAAAATTATCCATTCAAAAATAAAATTACCATGACATCTGAGAGATCTACAGAAGTCTGGTTTCGACTGGAGTGAAGTCTGGTTTACAGAACTGGAGCAAAGCTAAGGTGAGAGACAGGTCAAAATCAAGTTTACCATGGAGGCTCTCTGCAACCTTTGCAGAGAAATCTTACCATCTTACTGGGCAGATCATGTTTCTGTTATTACCAATAACAATCTGGTTTATACTGCTTACTCTCCCCTCCTTCCTAAGCTATTGCCTCTGACACAACACCTGGGGTGAAGCTCTGATGAGACTGAGTCATGTCACTGATTCAGAAGTGTCCCAGATCATATCACCTACTGTGAGAATGTGTAGGTCCTCTCCCCAAGGTACTCATCCTCCAAGCCAGAGAGATTGTAAGGAGGGGGTCATTGTAGAGTAGGGATAGCTCTGCTATTTTTAATGTTGTGATTTATAGCTGTAGTTTTTCAATGAAACCTTTTTTTTTTTTTTTAATTGCATTTTGATGTAAAAGCATATGAAATCTTACAGATATTTAGTGAAAACAGCCCGCCTTTCCATTCATGCTGTGAGGGAATGTCTTTCCTATGCAATTAGGCAGGAAGATCAAACTTTATGATGGAGCAGTTTGGACTGAGTTGCTTTCTCTCTCTGGCCTGCTCAGAAAGCTCTAAGGGGGGCCAAGCCAGCCATCCTTCCAGCCCCAGTGGGTGACAGGAACAGGCTGCTGCCTCTGGCTGTGTGCAGAGACCCCCCTGCTCCACAGGAGCTGATCCTGTTATGCTCTGTGGAACAAGTCTGAACAGGGTGAAATGAAGAGGAAATGCCAGTTCCAGGCCTCCCAGATGGCTCTGAGTTACTCTGCACATTAACTTTTTCACCCTCAGGAGGTTTTGCATATTAGTTCCTCACCATCCACAAACTGCTTTTGGATCAGCCCTGGAAAGCCACCCCACTAAGGGGACTTGGGGGACATGAACTCTGCCGTGTTTGCTGGGCTGCCTCTCTGCTCTCCCGTGTTGGTAAATCCTCTGCTCTCCTGCAGGTATTGACACGTACAAGAAAGCCTCATCCCAATAAATAGTACCACAACTTGCCACTTTTTTCTGTCCCTCAAAGATAGCATCGTACTTTTTAAATCAGCCCCAGTAAAAATCATCAGTGGGGCTGCAGAAAGGTCAAAGGTTTGCTGGTTTAGGATTTCGTGGGAACACACGCTTGTTTGGACTTGGCCCAAAAGCTTCGTTGCCCTGTTTGACAGGTACCAATTAGCAGTAATAGCTCTGCCGGCTGGAATGTGGCTGCGAGGGCCAGCGGGCCTGGGTTACCCGGTGGGCAGGTGTGGTGCAGCGCCCAGATAGGTATGTGCATGCACAGCATTCCTGGGAATCAGCTTTCCCTTAAAGATGCAGCGATGACTGCAGGGCACAAAAGGGCTGGGCTTAGCCCAGGCTCCAAGACACTGGAGCTGTTTGCAAGGTAAAGAAATAAAGTAAATAGAGGAACAGGAGAGGAGCTGAGGAAAGGGCTGCAAGCAGCAGCTGCCCTTTTATTTCCTTCCCTGAAGAGAGAAGAGTTTTGATTCTTCCCTGAGAATCCTGATAACAGATAATTTAGTGTGATACGGTGTCATGGGAGATAGAAACAGAAAGAAGAGAAAAACCAAGCTCACTTGGCACAGGATAGATGTGAAGTGGGGAAACCATGTCTCAACTGGTTTAGAAATGGTTAAACAGCTTATGTGCAGTTACCTCAACTCTGCCATCAGCGAGACCCCAAGCCTTACTGGTTTATTGAATAAAACCACTTTATCTGTGGCCCCATTTCCATCTCCTGCAGCAGTCAGGGAAGATTCCTGCATCAGCCCCTCCCTCGAGGGAAGCTGGTATAAATTATGTAGACAGTCAGGGACTTTGCAGGTGGGTTTGATTTTTTTTGGTTTTTTCTAACTACTGCAGGTGACCCTCCTCTTTTAGCTCTTCTAGGAACAGAAAGGTTTGCTCATTCTTTTCATGTTTTATTCCTATTTGTGAACAGGCTTCCGTGTTTGTGTGTTTCCACTTTGGTGTTTCATATTTGACAATTGAGCTATTGTGTGACTTTGGGGAAGCCACATCCTCTTTCCTGGTCTCTGTATTTTCACCTGCAGATTTGGAGTAACAAGTCCTGTGTTATTAACCACAAAAAATACAGATTACAAGTAGTGCTAGTTATTAGCATGTATGCCACTGCAGATACATATCATACAACAATTCCTTTGAATCTTATTTTACTGTGTTTCCAAAGTATTCTATTTTTAATGAAAACCACATATTTTTAAACTTACAAACAGCTTCTCTGGCTGAAAGAACTTTGTCCTTGGGGTACCAGTTGATGTCGTTTGAGGAAGAAGAAATCCAAGCATAATTTGAGACCATCTTCCTTGATCTTAAAGGACCCTGCATCATTTTGAGTAATTATGCATTATTTGTACACTGTTATTTCGCAGGACCTTCATTAAGAGGGAGTCTCTTTGCTCAACAGTGTGTAGGCCAGTAAATTGTCATTAGGTCTGACTGCTGGCTGACACAATAGCAAGGTTTGTATTTATTCTCATGAACTCCACAGGAGCCACAAGAAAGCACTGCAGAGGCACAGAGACATCTCTGCACTGGGGACCAAACCAAGGGAAAACAACCCTTTCTCAGAAAGTTCTGAGAAATACATGATGAGTCCTTCCCTCTGTCCACAGCCACTGCATGAGAAGCTGCAATTACCTATCCTGGCTTGGACCAGAGGCTCAGACACTGCACTGCACACCTCGGAGAGCCCCTGCCCTTTGGGAAGAAGTGAGCAGCGTTCTTCCCCTTCCAAGCATCCTCCATTCTGAATCTGAGACTTCCTCAGCTGGAGCTTGGATCTGCATCTCACATCTCTTAAGTAAACACTCTGTTTCATGGATTGTTCTGACTGCCATTGGAGCCCCTGTGTAGTTTTTACCTCCATAATGTTATGCAGCCATGAGCCCCACAAGCTGTGAGACACTTCAAATAATCATTTTGTTTATTATAGGCCACATTTTTGACGGCAGCATTTGGCATCCATGGTACTGTGTGAAACAGCAGGCAAAATAATCTTTTTGTCTCCCATTTATTGCTGGCCTATCCAGCCTGCAGAGTCCTGCATATTTTGGTGTGTCTTCCAACTGTGATCATTTTGACCTTGTAACATTTCCAGTCACCTGCCCTTTGGAAGGGGACTGCATGCAGTGTTCCAGACCTGGGATGCTCTATATGGCCTGGTGATGTGACAGTGATTTCTTACATTCCTGATGTTGCTTCAGCCCTGTTGAGCATGGGAGCAACCAGAGCATGCTGAGCAATGCTTCCACCAGACATCATGGTCATGATTTTGCTGCACAGTTGTGCTGCATAAGCACAAATGCCTTTTGAGTCAAGTAAAGAACTCTCCTCCCTCCTGCAACTTTCCGCCCACCTCTAGGTTTTGTGTCCCTGTGTGTTCTTGATCACCCCACCACTGGTGGTCAGTAGAAGAAGTTTCAGCAAGATTGGAAGTCCTGGTAGCATCCCTTGTTAAGGACAAGAGGAGCTGCACAGAGAACCTGAGCCATGATTAGTGCTGAGTGACGTGCTCTTCTGGTTCTTAGGAATCGAAAATTTCATGCTCACAGATTTGTTAGCATAGAAAAGAAATAAGGTGGCAGCCAGTGACAGCCTGGTGGTTTCACTGGTTTCACCAGTGGCAGCCTGGTGAAAATGTTTTGCCTAACCTTTCACTGTGAAAAATTCTTTATGTGAAAACAAGTAATTCAGCTTTTCAGTTTGGTGATGCTCTTTGCTGTATCAGCACTTTAACCAGAACAGTTGGAAGCATTTAAAGAGTGGCATTAATTAAGGTGACTCAGAAGCAAACGGGATATGAAGAACTTGAAAGAATGGAAGAGTAGCTATTGTACAAAACGCGTTTCTAAATGAACACCTGGAGGGATGAAGCTATGGAGAGCATGGTTTGGGAAGCAGCCTTCCCACTGCAGCAGTGCAGTCATGGTGATTAAACACACCTTTTGGAAGCACACACTGTTTGGAAAGGGGTTTCAACCATCACCAGGTAAAGCTTACAATGAGTGACTCGTTGCATGTTAAGAGGCAGGATGACTCCACTTGCTGTTTGGGTTCTGTACAAAAGCTTAGCGGTACTTCAGGCTGAACAAGGGGACTCTGAACAGTATAGCAGAGACTCTGTTGTCCACTGATAACTACCAATAAAGAGCCCACTAGATAAAGTGAGTCATAAATGGCATAAATGGCATGGAAGTAGTGTTTCCCCCCAGAAGAAGATATTCCAGCAGACACACATAGGAAAAGGATCAACTCAAAGGAATTCACCACCACATCATCCCCTTTTTATGTCCATAATGGTTTTGCTCTCTGAGATTGGGCAAAATATGTATGATTTAAAAATATCTGAATTGCTATTGATGCATTTTAATTTAATGTTTATAAACCACCTGACATCACCATTACACTGCTTGGTATGATGGTTTGAATGAAGTCCATGTGCTTGTTTCCTTCCAAAAGGATCCTCATGTGTTTAATGCAGCTGGAAGACAAAGCGTGTCTGACACATCAGTGGGGCTTATATATTCTGCGTGTCTGAACCAGAAGGCACTGTGCAAGGAAATGTGTGTTAAAGGGAAATATTTCAAATAAAATTGGTTGAATAGTCTGTTTTGGAACTTGTCATTTTAGGCTATCAAAACTGCTATATGTTGCTTTGCAAGATTTGTCTCTTATACTCATATGTCCCTCTGAAATGCCTGCAGCAGTGATGACCAAGTAAAAGAACACTGCCCTAGGCAGATACATTCTCTGCCTTGTCAACTCTCTTCAGTATTTCCTCTTACACTAGATATTGTCTCTTCCATGACAGCTTATCTATGTACAGGCTTTCCTTTCATGAAATATCTTTCTGCTTTTCCCCCTCGTTTTTTCCTAACCTCTTTTACTACTAAATTTGCAAAGTTACAAGTTACAAGTTATTCCCAGGCAGCATCACTGCCTAAGGAGCAGCAGAAAACACATGGCCCTATTCTCTGTGAAGCATTTGTGGAACTTTGGTCACCATAGCACCAAGTCACCAAATAAAGAAAGATCCCTCCCATGATTCATAACTGAACCCACAGTGGCCACTGCTGTTTCTAACCAACCTTCTGGCTCTGCCCAGTGTGCAATAGCTGAATGGAGCTTTGCTGGACACCTACAGGCTGCTCCATCCTCCCAGCACGCTGCAAACAGATTACTACACCCAGCAACTCATTTCATGAGCTTTTTCTGGCCAGATGAAAAGAGCAGGTATTTCGGTGGATTATTTTACACAACCATAGGTCTGAGAGGTGTTACCTGCTACTACCAGGGTAAGGACTCAGAAGCACTGCATTATGAGACCTTGGGTTCAGATTCCCATGTCCAGATCTGTTTCAGAGGAAGTTTTCTGAAATAGTTACCAGTTTGAGGCTGATAACACAATATTAAGAAATTTCAGCCAAATGGTTCTGCTGCAAGTGGCAATAAGAATAGAGAAAAAGACACTATTTTGTCCAATTTTGTTGTTTTCACACATATGAACAGTTCTGCCATTCCCATGCTTCAGAGAAAGATGCTGAAAGTTAGCATGGCATCAGGAGAGGCTGACAGAAATGAAGTACTGCTTCAGGAGTCTGCTTTGGAAATCCCTTTGAAATTCACATTTGCTCAGCAGTAGTTGTTAATGTCAGCAGGTAAATGCATCTGGGCTTCCATCCACACTGAGCACACGCCAGGCTATGTGTGGCCTCAGAGCAGACACCTCTGCCTCTCCAGAGCTCTCCTGCTGGGATGATACCCTGGAGACAGGAGCTCCCCGTGAGGACAAGCTGCCCAGCAAAGGCTTTCTGGGGTGGGGACAGAGGAGCAGACCACAACAAGGAGCACAAGGGGAAAGAAGGGGCTGAGAGCTGAGAATGTGAGCAGACAGGCTGCAGCTGGGAACCAGAGCATGGGAAGCACTGGACTGCTTGGATGAGGCTGCAGCAAAGGGTGGGGACCTCTGGGCACAGCAGTAACAGAAGGGCTGAGTGAACACAAACGTGGGCATGGGAGGGACTAGGACTTTTGAACTGGAGAGAACTAACACAGGTAGAAGGAAAAGTGGTGGGGTTGGTCTGTGAGGAACAAGGGCTACTTATGACTGAGCTGGACAAGACCAGTGACTGTGTGTGGCCTCCTGCTTCAGCCACTGTGTTTTCTGCCTTCCCCTGGCATTGGATTGCCCAGAGATCTCAACACTACTGACACTAATTACACTGCCAGGAGCTTCATCACTGCAGGAAAGTCACTTTTCATATGCAAACCGGACCACAGATGGCTGCTGTTTTTAATGGTAGAATCACAGAATTCTAGAACAGCCCAGATTGGAAGGAACCTTGAAAGATCATCTGGTCAAACTTTTCACACAGAAGGGAGCTTAGATGAGTTTGACCCCATCCAATCACATATTGAACACCACTAGTGATGGGGTCTCACCATGTCCCTGGGAGGCTGTAGAACGAGACACCGTGGGTAGGACAACCAGAAACTGGAGAACTGGATTAACAGTGAGTGGATGCCTTAATGCTGGATTGCTGCAGGATGTGGGAGGTTGTCAGTCAGAGCAAGAGACCAGGAAGCTTTCCCTGACAGCAGCACAACAACGGGCAGCACTGCTGTACTGCTGCAGGACAGACAGACGGACAGGCAGTACTGCTGTTCTGCTGCAGGATGGAAGGATGGATAGACAGCACTGCTGTACTGCTGCAGGACAGACAGATGGGCAGCACTGCTGTAGTGCTGCAGGACAGACAGACGGACAGGCAGTACTGCTGTTCTGCTGCAGGACGGCAGGATGGACAGACAGCACTGCTGTACTGCTGCAAGACAGAGGGACAAGCAGCACTGCTGTAGTGCTGCAGGACAGACAGATGGGCAGCACTGCTGTAGTGCTGCAGGACAGACAGGCAGCCCCTGCAGTGCTGGGGCCACTCTGGAAGGGAGCAGTGAGACCCCAGGGCATGACCTGCCTCATTTTGCCCCAGGATGGTGTCCCAGGCTCGTTCTGCACAGAGGAAGACTGCAATGAAGTACTAATGCATCAAGGAAGTTATTACCAAGGAAGGGAGGAAGGAAACAAACAGGATTTTAATTAAAGGGCAGTGTTGTCACAAGGACAAAAGGGTACAAATGGACTTTGACATATTCCAGGTGGTTAAGAAAGGGTGGCATCTAACCAGGTGAGAAGTGAGTTGCCAGAAGAGATCTCACAGGAGGAGCAGTGAGAACAAGGGGCTCAGGGATGCAGTTGGGTTGGGACACGCTACCAGAACCATTCAGAGCCAGGACTTGGTGGGAAATGTGAGCCCTTCCAGACCACCTGCTTGAGCAACTTCCATTTTGGCATTTCCTAACTTTTGAGTTGGTTTTGATCTTCCAGACCTTTGGAGGAGCATCATATTCTGTCTTCTGCAGCTTTAACTAGAATAAGATCTCATATAGACCTAATTATGTACTACTAGTAGAGGAAAAAAAAAGAATCAGAAAAGCAAAAAGCAAACTATCTGTACTTAACAACTGAGTTCTGACACAAATAACTTGTCTTACCCAAGGCTGGTTGGGACAAAGCAAATAATGTACATTTGACTGTAGCTCAGCTAATGCTGGAGCCTTTGTGTAAAATAAACTGCAACCATCACAGCTCAGGGGATTCTTTCTCTGCCAGAGATAAGAGAAATTATGAAGGATAAAGAAAAAATATCTCTTGGACTGTAGTATATTGTCTCTCCTTCAGACTGGGGAAAGATGAAGAGGTAGTGCCTTTATGTTTTGTGTTGCAAGAATTTAGATTATAAAGGATTTGTTCCTTAAGTGATACATAATTTATTACATCTTTTCATATCTGTGAAATAAAGAGCAAACAAATCTTCACACCCAAGCAGGAACACAAATAGGTTCTTATGCAACTCCACCCTCTGGAGCTGCTCTTTGCCAGTTTCGTCAATGCTTAATTTAAACAAAATCCCAGGACAGACGCACTCCAGAATGCTTCAGCGTGACCTCAGCCTGAGCTTCCTTTTAAGGTGGCAGGTCCTGGGGTTTCCTTCAAAAGCATGTGTGCTTATTGGCATCCTGTGTTGTCTAGGGGAAGGCCATGAGACCCATCTTATTTCAGACTGGTGCACACTGTGATAATAGCTGTGCAGCTTGGACTGCTGCTGATGTTTCTTTCTTTGTAAGAAAAAAGGAAAAGTATTTGGAATTAGCGTGTCATCACACCCACTTCCTCCCTCCTCTCCCCGCTGTAAGGCTTATACAAAGAACACAGCCAAACACAACCTGTGCATTGCACATAGATAATATTCAGTCCAATATTTTATAAGTAATTGGTAACTGATAATTTTTACTACATCATTGTTAAACATAATAATAATGCTTTCCTTCTACCCGCAGTGTACATGACACTGTATGAGAGTTTAAACCTGGATAACAAATATCACAGATTAATGCCTGCACCTTCCAGATCATCCAAATGGACAGGCAAGCTCAGATGTATTTCTAGTTCTAAGAACTGCCACAGTATGTTTTGCCTTTCCTTCCTATCACCTCTCCAAGGTCTTCCAAGCCTTCTGTGCTGTGGCTTCTCTAGTGGATGTTTCTCAATCAACAAGTGCAGAAGTCCATGGGAGTCTTTCAATATTTATCAGCAAGATTTGGAGCACTGCCTCTAAGAATGGTGGTGAGACTGCTCTTCATCATGCTCAGCGTGGTTAAGGCCCAGGCTGCAGAATGGATGCCATAGGAGAAATGCTTCCTTCCTTCCTTTAGGAGACTCGGTGGTTTTCATAGAACAACAGGTAGCAAAATTTTCCTGCTTTTGCTTCAGCTTTTGACTATAAAGAGGACACTTGCATGATCATTTAATGTGTAAAAAGGTATGCAGGAAAATTTATTAAAGTTTTGTCTTTGAATGCAAATACTAGAGCCTGAGCCTTACAGATTTTTTAGCAAAGACTCCCTCTTTCCTTGTCATAAATGAAAAATAAATTATGTATGCATTTTTAAAAGATCTCACCACTCCACACTTGGAATGGGATATTAAAATGCAACCTGAAATTATGTTTCAAACATTAAGCTCAAAATATTAACCTAAAAAGATGCAAAGGTGGAGGTGGCCCAAGAAGTCTGTCTGTGTCCCATCCTGTCCCACCCCATTCCATCCTTAATCCTGGGAGATGGGCAATGGAGCAGCTTGGTCTGCAGGGAGGCTTTTGGAACACAAAGGTGGATTTTTTTTTTTTTGTGCACCATTAGCAGCAGAACAGTGTTTCTCTCTGGAAGGGGGGTTGCTGTTGGAGGCAGCAGAAAAAAATAATCACCAAGCACTTTGGGTAATATTCAGGGCTTCTGTCAACACCACCCAAATTACCAGAGCACTTACCAGAGAGGCAAACCTTGGGAAACCACGTCAAGTGTTTAGCAACTGGTGACCTCATAGTTTGTCTTATTTGAGCAGTGCAGGATGAAAGCCTCCTACAAAGCCTGAGCAGACAACTGACATGTCCCAGCCTGTTTCCTTCAATGGTTGAAAGAAGTTATGGCAGACATTTAAATAAAATCTCCCTTTGTCTGTGCAATTATCTCTGAAAACAGCACAGGATGTTATGGGCAGCCTTCACAGGTAAGAGATATATCTGAGGTCCTATGCAGCACTTTGGGCTTGGGAAGCAGTTTAATCTGGTCTTGGAATGTTTCATCATACTCACTTAAAGGAGAGCACTCACCCTGGATGTCCAACTTTTGAGGGAGGACAGGTGGTTTTGCACAGATTAGCCCATGCAGCAGACGATAGAAACTTTTATGAGGAAAATCTGAGTGTGTTTATTTACAGAACCTTTTCCCCCAAGCCCTTTTAAGCCTCCTTTTCTGTCAGGCAACAAGCCCCAATGGCTATGCCAAGGCAGGGGTTGCAAAGAACAGTTATGTGACAAGGTTTATTAGGAAATAAACCAGGAGCACCTGATGACACCAGGCACCCCACAAAACACACAATACAGGATTATCAGGTTCAATCTCCACTCCAAAGCCAATGATAATGCAAGGCTGGTGAATATCTCCACAGTGCACTCCTCCCCTTTCTCAGATGATGATGTGTAAATCTAGCCTTAGGACCTATGAACTGGAGAACATTTCAATTCCATTTATCCCTATTGTTTTGTGAAAACTCTCATGATCTTTACAAATGCACTCTGTGAGAAGCTGAATGAGGCATGGAGTCAAAAGGAAATTCACCTTTCTACCCCTAAAAATGGTCTTGCTAAGAACCGAAAGAAGCTACGAAGGTTACTTTCAGAATTTTTTCCCCCACAAATTCACAGAATGGATGGGGGTTTTTGAAAGAATGTCTTGATTTAAGTGCGAGAAATTATTTTACTCCATATTCTGGTGACTCAAAAATCCTTGGTGAAATGTCATGTATTTTCAGACATGTTTTGCAAATAAATTGGAAATAAATATTTTAAAGCCTTCTCTCTCTCTCTCTCCCCCCAGGAGCTGAGCCAGCACTGTGGGATGCCCTGGAAGAAAGGACTGCTATGCAATAAGTTACAACTTTATGACTGTGTAAAAATAAAAAAAAACCACTCAAACAATTATTGTTATACCTGACACTTATGTATGAGTGCACAGAAGCAATTTGACACCTGTAAAACCACTTGCCAACCTTGTTTAAGCTCACCCTGTGAAAGAAATGGAGGTTAGTCACTTTTCTTACTTGCAGTGCAGAGCCTGAGTATTTTAGAACCTGGTAAATAAGTTGGGCCAGACCCATGGATGTGTAAAACAACCTCCTGTAGTTACTCTGACATATCTGCGGTCTCAGAGGGCTCTCTGCAGTCATTGCTCAACTGGAGCTGCCCCAGGGAGCTCTTACATCAGGTACAACCCCCATGAGCTGCAGGCACTGCCGTCTCCTGCCTCCAAAACTGCACCTTCCCACCCCGTGTCCCTGGTGGAGGTGCAGGAAGAGGGGCCAAGGTGCTGGGAGCTTTGTTGGCCTGCCAGGCTGGCATCTCAGCCCTGCCTGGGCATGGTGCCCAGCCCCATCATCCTCTCCTGAGGTTTCTTTTGGAGCCCTTGCATCCAACTTCATCCCTGCCTGTTCCCTCGCTGCTGTAGTGCTGCATTCATGAAAATGGCATTTTTGAATAGATCCAGCCATGGTGGAGAAATGAGCATTTTTAGGGGAGTGTAAGGACCAGTGGCTGTAATGTGTTTCTCTCCCCATGGGAAAAGGGAGGAGGAGCTGCCTGCTGGCAGCAGGTTGTGTTAGCACAACACTTCAGGATGACTAAATCGCTCAAGGTAAAAGGGTGGTGAAACTTGATTTGAGCTGCTGTCAACTGTGAAAATGCACTTATCACAGACTTCTCCCCCTGCCATGGAAAGGGTCTGCATCCCAGCTTCTGGCAGAGCCCATTCAGCTCTCACTCTGTCCTCCATGGGATGGGAGTGACAAGGATACCATGTCCCAGTCACCCTCTCCCCTGGCTGAGCTCAAACCAGAGGCAGCTGGATGCAGTCTGCAGCTGGGCTCTTAACTTCCATGGAGCAACACAAGTTATGAAATCCTCATGAGACATTAGGAAAGGCAACTCTCAGCTCTTTTCCACAACTTCTAAGGTTTTATTCTCTTTCCATGGATAACTCTGCCCACATATCCTCACCCTCAAAAGTGGTGCCTGCCAGTGTCATATTTCCATTTGAGCAGCTCCCAGCCCAGCTGAGCTCTCCTCAAGATGCCACAAGGAATGTTTGGTGTGAAAGTGGAATTCCCCCAGCATAATAATGGGGAGGCCACTTCTGGCAGCCAAAAGAGAAGACCCAGAGAGTCTGCCTCTGCAAATCTGTAAATCCCAGTGACTGGAACTTCAGCCTGCAGCAAGTTGAGCAGGCTTGCTTTTAGTTTCCTCTTGAACAGCAGCATCAGAGGTTAACAGCTCATGTGGTGCTGTTGCCATCTAGTCATAAATTTAAAGTAGAGTTTGACTCTGCATCTTCCTTTCATGGATTTTGTCTCAGGTCAGTCTTTCCCAGAAGATGAGAAATGAGCAGTTACATGTCTGAACTTGCAGCCATAATTCTGTGGCCAGTTATCAGACATGATACATCAAGTAGCTGCATCTGATTAAAAATGACTGTGTACACATGCCTCCTCTTTTAGCTGCAGTATTCCTCAGTCATGCTGAATGTGTGAACTCATCAATGATACTCATGTGAATAATCATCTAAAAGAACTAGAGGTTTTTTTCCAGCTGGCCCACCCATGTCTGCCTCTACCTTTGAGAAGGCTCTTTTCCCTGTGTTCCCAGTGTTGGCTCTTTCCCTTAGCTTTGCCTATATTTTAGGTATATGCTCTAAGTGTCACTGCTTTCTCCAGTGCCACTTTATCTCAGAATCTTCAGTTCTGGTGTGACTTTCAAATGTCCTTTTACCCCTGTTTTCACACACTCCTACTTGGTCTTGATGGTCTGGGGCATGCTGAATTTCTGGGTTTAATTGAGTTTGAAAAACTCAGTTCTCCTCAGTTCTGGGTTTTGGATGCCATCCATGTGTCCAGGGCATTGGAGGCTCCTGCACTCACCAGCCTCTTCCACATCTGATTTTCACACAATGCATCAGTTGTCAGCAGCATCCTGGGAGGGCTGGTGTGTGTTTGCAAAGCTTCTCTTGGCAAGGGGACAGGGCATTTGCAGTTGCAGCCAAATAGCATAGGCCTCCCAACAATAAAATATGTTACTTTTTTCACCTCTGGACTGTGACAGTGTTGAGGAGGATGACTGTGGGTACAGAACACTACAAGAAATTGGATGGGCATCAGCCACCCAACAGCTGTGGGATTCATCCCCACCCCTTCTCCTGTGAGCACAGCCTGATAGGCCACAGACCAAGGCATGTGTTGTGTCAGATTAATAACTGGTATTTGCACGTAGAGAGGCGCAAAGCCTTCCAGGATTTTAACTCTCCAGACATATTTTTCACACCACTACGGAAACCACTCCTAGTAGCAAAGTGTGAGACCTCTGCAGGTTGCTGTAAGGTCACAGTGATCTCTGGGAGAAGGTTGGAAGCCACTGCCTCAGCAATCCAGGCATGCTGACCTCTGTGCCCAGCCCAACCCTGCACGGCCCGTGCTCAGGGCCACCATTTCTGCTCTGCTAGGAAGCTCCTCAGCAGCACACAGTGTGTTAGGGCTGCTTGAGAAATATTTTTGCATTGCTTCATGCCTCAAACAATTGCTTAAGCCCCCTTCCCCCCACTGCTCACATGCATTTCAAATCCTGCCCCATCCCACTTTGCCAATTTTCCTCAGGCTCGTTGTGCAGAGCGGGAGGTTGCATGCTGCAGCATGGCACCCACTGCCTCCCAGTCCCATGGAAACCTCTCCCCTTTCCCAGCTCACCCCATTAGCAGTGGCCCTGGCATTGGGGCCATCATGCTCCTGAGGGAGTAGCTGACCCTGCTATACCTTCTCTCAATATTTTCTTATGGCTGCAGATCTTCACAGCATGGACTCATTCTTCTGCATGTGGTTCCTTCACAGTCAAGGGTCCTTCAAGGCTCTCCCTGACTGGCCAGCCCACCCCCTTTTATCTCAGTTATCTTCACTAGCCACAGCTGCAGCACAATGAAGGACATCACAGCTGCAGCCCATCAAGAACAACTTGGACCTACCGGGGCAAGGCCTATATACAGATATTCAAGTACGATACATCTATTTTACTAGGACTCAAAGGCCACCTCTACTATACCTCTCCCTTTTCCCAGCTCACCCTGTTAGCAGTGGCCCTGGCATTGGGGCCTTCATGCCCCTGAGGGAGCAGCTGACCCTGCAGGGGGGAATGGAGACCCTCCCTGTATGGACAGGAGCTGTGCTTAACCACCATCCCCAGCCCAGGGAGCACACACAGCCCATTTCATGTACAAGTAGTGACAGAGGCATCCCCAGTTTCCCATCCAATGCCTGTCCCTGTGTCCACAGAGGTCTGTCTCTTCACAGTGCCAAGCCCCCCACAAGCCCCAGCCCTCAGCACCTGCTGCAGCACTGGCTAATGCTCAGGGCATCTGATCCTCCCCAGTGGCACCCACTCAGCTCCTGAGAGCCACTGCCAAACTTCAACTATTTTAAGGTTAAACTGTCCTCAGGGTATTTTCCTCGAGCCTGCATCTGAGACTTAGCCAGGATGGGTGGAATGGGCCAGCCCTTTGCAGGAGGGGCCTTGGGCCAGGCACTGGAGTGCTCACCCTGGGAAGAGCAGATGGTTTCATCACCTTTCTCTCGAGATGTTCTGACATCACTGCTGCAGCTTGGCATTGGGCATGGATCTTCCTGTGCCTGTGAAAATCCACCAAATCCCAGTCAGGTTACAAGCTGTTTAAAAGCATCCCCATATGTACATAGCAGGCCTGAGTTCCTGTGGGGTTTTCTGTTCTAAACAGCTGATCTGGCTTGCAAGAACCCATAACCACCAACTGGAGGCTTTTTTGCAGCAGGAAGATTTTGAAAACTGCTATCCCATGCACACCCTCTGGTGAGTGATAAATTGTAAGCTCTTGTGGACACTTTTTTTACAGTTTGGTGGGGGGTTTTTCTCTCTTTCTTCCCTCTACTCCTTTATTTTTGTGGGAAAAAATAGGTAGTTAATTATATGTCTGACATCCAGTTGAGTCAGCCAGTGGCTTCACGGCTCAGCAGGGGATGACAGGCACATAAAGAGCCAGACACACAGACACACATGCCCACACATGTATGCACACACACATGCACACTCACACAGGACTGCACCAGCTGCTTCTCTTAGAAACCTGGATCTGCAGCAGTGATGGAGCTACAGCAGTTTTGGCCAGCAGTGGACATTTGTCAGAGACAGTGACCCTTGGCCAGGATGCAGAGATGTCACTCGAGGGAAGTGGGGCTGGCTTTTCCTTTTGTGCTTAAAAAACCCAAACAACTTGAAAGTTGTTCTTCGAAGACTGTTTAGGTAATATGTCCATGCCACTGAACCCCTCTCAGGCAACCCCCAGGCCCAAGCTGGAGGAGTGCTCTTGGTTTGACCCAAGATTATGTGAACTCTTATTGCATGGTGGGGCTGGGGCCCCAGTCCTGGCACTGCCCAGCTGATGTGTTCTTGTGCTTTGAAAGCCCCAGCAATACTGCTCTGACACCCTTGGAAAGCCCCAGCAATACTGCTTTGGCACCCTTTGAAAGCCCCAGCAATACTGCTTTGACACCAGCAGTTATGAGAATTGTTTCACTGCTCTCTGTGGGGCACATGTGTACTCAGGTTTGGAGCACCACTGATGACCCCAGAGGAAAAGCAAGCCAGAGCAAGGTTTAATTTAGGGAGTTGTAAATCAAGCACATAGGAACACAATGGGAATAGATGGGTTATCAATGGCAGTATCCAGCATACTGCACATTTTCACTGGGCTTGGGTCCTGTGCAAAGTGGATACACAGGCATCATTGAAAAGGGACCTATAATCCATGCAACTGCAAGAAGCAGGGAAACCCACCCTTTGCAGCCACCTAAATTTTGGGATGTGACATACAAATAAGGAAAAATAATTTTTCTGCCATGCTGATAATCTCATGCATAGGAGAAAAGGGTCTGCTGCCTGCCGAGGTTGTGCTGCCAAACAGGCTGCTTGCTGCTATGGCATCTAGTCCTCATGCAAAAGACAGCCTCAATCTATCTAGAAAATTACAAGATTCAGGTTTATTCTGATTGTTGCACTCCTGTAGGATTGATTGCAGGTAATAATCAAGGTTTGGCATTCAGGAGAGAGCATGGATAGTGACAGAACCTACAGTTTGTAGATGCAAGAGGAGGTGACTTGGTCCTCAGCAGCTGTTTGTGGCTGAGCACAAAGACCTGCAGACTCCCAAATTTCTTAGACCAGAGAAATGAAACCACTGGAGAGAGCAAGCAAAAAAGTGAAGAATGGAAAGCATTTTCAAGGAGTTCTTCATTGGTCTTACAAGCATCATGCAGAAAAGGCTCAGCCAGTTTCACATGCACTGTCTGGAGACCTGTTATATTTAAATCCAACCACCGACTAAGCCCCACACACCCACTCACTCCCCCTCCATGGGATAAGGGAGAGATTTGGAAGGGTAAAACTGGGGAAACTCGTGGACTGAGAAAACTACATGCAAAGCAAAAGCATGTGTTCCTTTCTTTCTTCCTCCCTTCTTTCCTCCCTGTTGTAAATGCTGAGTATGATGCCATATGGTGTGGGATATCCCTGTGGTCAGCTGGGGCCAGCTCCAGTACCACCTGCCGCAGCAATAACAAGTGTCCAAAAGTGTCTGCACTGGGCTCCACTAGGAGCTGATCTCAACAAGGTCTGTTGAGAAACAAGTTCAAACACTTTAGGAATTGCTCTCTAATTGCTGACTATAGTAATCATCAGCTGATGAGATCTGAAATTTGGATCAAGGAACAGCGCAAGCGAGTATTGCAACAACAGAAATAGAGAATTCACACATGAACATTATTTTTTGCAAGAATTAATCTAAGCTCTTACTCTGCCAGTACCATGCAACTGCACAAGTTATTTTCAGAAATGGGGTGGTTGTACTCCACAGAGGGCTTTGCTACAGCATAGCAAGGTGCAAAAAATTCAATTTTAGTCTGAGCCAAGATGACCTACAGAGCCAGGTGTTTGTGCCTGGTTTTGCTATTGCTGACTTCATTCATGGGAACGTGCTCAGGGAAGTTGTACAAGCCTGGTAATGTGTTTGCACATTTAGGAGGCAGTGGTGCAAAACCACACTTGAGTCACAGCTGAACACACTTGATGGAGGAGACTGATACATTTCACTATATTTAGATCAGACTAGATATTCTGAAAAAGCAAAAACAGCAAAAAGGAAGGAGGGCAGAGAAGGCATTTTCCTTCATAAGGCTATTAAAGAGTAATGAAATGAAAAGGGCAAAGAAAATATTAACACTTACTTTTCACTCTGGCTGCATTCATGTGTGTCCACTTTATTTAGAATTGGAAATCTCCTAAACTTGGCAAAGTAATGGAAGGCTTAACAGAATGCCTGTAGTTCCAGCCTGGCCTGTGTCTGTTGGAAGAACTTGTTGAAATAATGTCTCGGGGTCTGGCCTAAGGACATTCTGGGGCAGTAGAGGTTATATCCTTATTGCTCTCTAGGTAAAAAGGGAGTGATTGAAGGCCTGGACTAGAACAGGCTCTTTTATAGAGAAATAGAAATGTCAATCTCAGTTTTGAAGTTCATCCCAAAAGGCGATCTGGAAACAAATTTCTGAAAGAAGCAAAGTGATTTTTATGGGCATCTTCCACCATAAAAGAATGCTAAATATTTCTTGTGCCTTTAATCAAAAGTAACCTGTGAGAGTAAAGAAGGGAGAGTTACTCAGCCAGGCAAGCAGAGGGCAGGGATGTGATGCAGCACCTCGAGGGTCTCTCTCCACTGGGGCTACAATGGCGTGTGCAGAGTGCTCAGAGCAGGACAGACCTGCAGGGTCTCCCTTGCATCCTCTGAGCTGCTCCTCTGATGAACCCCTTTCCCTCCCCACCCTGCCACCCAGCCCCATCCTCCAGAAGTGGAGTCTGCTTCCAAAACCCCTACAAGAAAGCCCAACAAACAAGGCTGCCATTCCTGCTTTCATCTCAAGTTGCCAACGGTGCCTAGGCATTGAGGAAGGAGTGCTTTCAGCTAGATCCTCAGCTGGCTGGGGCTTCATTTAGCAAAATCACAACCTGGAACTGCAAACAGCAATTCTCAGACAGATCGTGGGGCCTTCAGCTTCAGAAGCAGTACAAGATATAAGTGTTAATTTGTGGTTAAGGCGTATTTATCTGGAACAGCACTGAAGGGTGTCTTGGCCTTTCCTGTAGCACAGCCCTGAACTGCCAAAATAAAGAGGCATTAAAAGTTAATAAAAAGGTCTGAAACACGTTCATTAAAATACTTGGAAAACTTTGCTGTTTGGCTTCATACCATAGAGTGAGTATGTGAGAACTTGACTGGGCTTGCCTGCCTCCCTAGCAGACTGTCTTGACTTAATACTTATAAAAAAATCACCTGGCGCCTGATGCTGTGTTAAAAAGCCCCTACCATGTCAGGTACTGTTGTAATTTGCCCTGGAAATGCATCTGAAGCAAAGGAATGCATGAGCACAACTTCAGAGCTCAAACGGGGAAAATACTGGTTGTTACATAAACCAGTGGATACAGATGGCATTTTGTTTATTTTAGCCATCAGCCCAATGTTTCAGGGGCTGGTAACTTTGTCACCCCACTCTGGTTCATCCTGCCTCTGGATGGACGCATGTTGCAGCTAGTGCTCCCAGAGCAGGCTCTGTGGATACCACATTTTCAGGTGTCCTGGCCATATCTGGAACCATTTCAAGGAAAATCTAGCCCTGTATTTGACCTCATTGTTCTATTTACTCACCACACTGATTAGGCTGGGCAGAGGGAAGGCCAACAAGACAGGCAGGATGGACTATTTGCATAGCTGCAAGAGGCCTCTATCTGATGGAGCGGAGTGGATTGAACTATAGGTGGATTGTGGGTCAAGAGGTTGTTTGAGTTTCACATTCAGGGATACCCTCTCCACAGCCAGTGCTTTTGTCAGCTGTTCCACAGCACCCTGTGTTGCTGCTCAGCCGTGAACTGGGGGCTGGAATCAAGCTGTGGTTCTGTGTCCATGCAGCACCCAGGGGATGAACACTACAGTGCTTCAGTGGAAGTGCCCACTGTCCATCTCAGCCCATGGCCTACCTGAAAGCCTGAGCCTTGGCAAAAATTTGTCAAAAGATGAAGCCATCTTTGATCTAGTATTTACTTTCAGGGTAAAAATTAAAAGATATATGAAGCACAAGCTTGGGATTCTTTGCCTAGTCCTTGATCCTCTTACCCCACCCATTTCTCTGGGATGCCAAGCCTCTAACATTCACTACCACACTTGGGATTATCCTGTTTCATAGTGTTTATCCTGCCTCCTTCAAAATGCAATTACTACCTTGGGACAAAGACACACTATTGAATTTTTCTACCTATCATAACATCTATGAGTCCAAAGTGTTGGAGTTGGTGGCCTTTGGCCTTTTCCCTAGATGAGCTCTCAGAGTTTTCAGGTATAACAAAAGCAGCTTTATGGGTTTTTTGAATGTAGGACATATTTTACCAAGGAAGGAAACTAGTTAGCACTTTTCCCTTTGCCTAGGTGAAAGTGTATAATTATGCAGCACTTCAGCAGTAGATTGCTGTTCCCAGACATGCTTCCCTTGGGAGCCTACTGTGGATTTGAGCTGCATGTCTCCCACCCTGCAAAATCCCAAGGCAGGGCTATGTGGAGGCACAGAACAAGTTCAGAACAGGCAGGCTGTGTGTGGAGGTCACTGGGACCCATGTAGCACCATGTGTAAGGAATACAGGGGAAAAAGGATTTTCAGCCTTCCTACCCACATTCTCCGCCCAAAATTACTTCTGCTTGAAGAGCATCACACAGCCAGCACCTTGTTTAGTTTGGGTGACTGAACTCAAAGTCTCAGTGGAGGAATCACCCATTGGCATTCCTGCATGGGAACCACAGCTCTTGGGACAGTCCTAGCTGTAAACACCACCACAGTCCTCTGCACCCTGGAGCACACAGTATGAAGTACAACTGTTCACAGGGACCTCAGTTCATGGCAAGAACAGCACTCAGTTTCTCCACATCCATTCACCTGTCTCTTTCCTTCACAGGAAGCTCACTGAAAGACTTCCTGATAGGAAAAATCACTGCTGAAGAGATGGAAAGGAGCCCACACAGTGGAAGGTATGCACAACTCTTCCTTCTACAACTTCTCTATTATCAGTAAAGAACAAAGAAAGAGCAGATGTATATCTGATATGTTTATATGAAAACTGCACTATTTACTGATGCTTTTAAGGTCATATTTTACTTCAGTCAAGCATAAAAAAAAAATGTAGAGAGTATTTTGCAGTTAGTTAGCTAAACATCTTTCCCTGCCTTTCTATTGGGTAAGACAGACACTCACAATAAACTTTATCTGGGAGACAGTTCAAGGAACTGGCAAGAGAACCTAAAATCCACTAACTCAAGGTCATTCATCCACTCAAGGTGTCCAGGCTGACTGAGGAATGGCCATAAATGATCACATTTGACACTGATTCAGTGGCTTGTGTAAAACATGAGTGAGTCTGCACACATGTTCTTGTGGGAGGAGTATCATCTCACACTGACAAGCTACAGAGGCTTCCATGAAGAGGCCCAGACTTCTCCAGGCACAGAAAGATAATTTTCCACCTAACTCCTGGGAGTTCTAATCAAAGCATGTATATAAACAGGAGTGTGGACAAATCTGTCACCTAAGCCCATTCTGAGCTATAAATCCAGGAAACTGGAGTCTGGAAACACAGCCAGGACACACCCTGGGTACTCCTGCCATCAAACCAAGTCCTGGAAGGGGACATTACCTCTTGTCATCCTAGTAGCTCTCTGGGAGCTGTGTGGGCACCATCACTATGGCATCCCAAAATGTCCTAGTGACCAACAAGACAGGGAATTTTACAAATAAAGACAGGTAAAGTGAATGGTCTGTTTTCTTGATGATCCATGGTTCATCTTGGGTCTCTTGAATAGAAATTCAATGTTTTATGCACCAAAAACAGCCTTCCTAGCAAATTTACTCTCAGGTTTAGTAATTAAAGCTCCCCACCTGATTTCTGGGGTGTTAAGAAATCACATGGAAGATGAAGTTGTTGCCAGTCAGCTCCGAGGACTATGGCCCTGGTCAGTGCCAGAGGCAGCATACTAACTAAATGGTCCAATTCTGATCCAACAGTTGTCCAGTTATGGTGCTACCTGAAGCTTGCACAGAAAAATCAGGAGAAAAAGCAGAGAGTTCCCTTTGCCCTTTAGAATGGAAAATCTGAAGCTACTTTGCACTGTTTCATCCCTGTTATTCTATGCTGTCCACCATATATAAAAACTGATGTAATGTGAGCTAGAGCAAAGCCTGTTGGGAGGTACTAACACAAACATAGAAACCTCCTACACTAAATGAAACCAATGCTGTGCATGTGCTAAGACCTGTGTGAGAGAGACTGCTTGTAAATATTCATTGCAGTCTGCGTAGGAGTCGTGTGGAGGCAGCCTGAAGACCTCCAGCAGCAGAAAAATGAGATAAATGGGCATTTATTTGGCTGAGCATCTGGGGAGAAGGGTTTTAATATGTGCTAGAAGAAAGTGGAGATTGCTGTTATCAAACTGTCATGATGGACTTAAATAATAAAGGCCTGAGCTGCCTTTTACAGCTCCCATGTCATGGAGGAGGTTTCAGAAAGGTGAGAAATAGTCTCTCCCCATATCTTTTCTCTCTTCACTTGGCAGCTTTCTGTGTTTCTTATCTAAAATCTCATGGAAAGCTGTCACAAATTTACTGTGCACAGCAAACTTCCATTGCATGGAAATGCCTTTCCCAGCTGAAAGACTCAGCACTGGAAAAACAGTTTAGCTGTGTGAACCCCACAGTTGTGCTGTGCTGTGCTGTGTTGTGCTGGGCTGGGCTGTGTTGTGTTGTGCTGTGCTGTGCTGTGCTGTGCTGTGTTGTGCTGTGCTGTGCTGTGTTGTGCTGTGCTGTGCTGTTTTGTGTTGTGCTGTGTTGTGCTGTGCTGTGCTGTGCTGTGCTGTGTTGTGCTGTGTTGTGCTGTGCTGTGCTGTGCTGTGTTGTGCTGTGCTGTGTTGTGTTGTGCCGTGTTGTGCTGTGTTGTGCTGTGTTGTGCTGTGCTGTGCTGTGTTGTGCTGTGTTGTGCTGTGCTGTGTTGTGCTGTGCTGTGTTGTGTTGTGCTGTGCTGTGCTGGGCTGTGCTGTGCTGTGCTGTGTTGTGCTGTGCTGTGCTGTGTTGTGTTGTGTTGTGCTGTGTTGTGCTGTGTTGTGTTGTGCTGTGTTGTGCTGTGCTGTGCTGTTTTGTGTTGTGCTGTGTTGTGCTGTGCTGTGTTGTGTTGTGCTGTGTTGTGCTGTGCTGTGCTGTGTTGTGCTGGGCTGTGCTGTGTTGTGCTGTGCTGTGCTGTGCTGTGCTGTGCTGTGCTGGGCTGTGCTGTGCTGTGCTGTGCTGTGCTGTGCCGTGTTGTGCCGTGTTGTGCTGTGCTGTGTTGTGCTGTGTTGTGTTGTGCTGTGTTGTGCTGTGCTGTGCTGTTTTGTGTTGTGCTGTGTTGTGCTGTGCTGTGTTGTGTTGTGCTGTGTTGTGCTGTGCTGTGCTGTGTTGTGCTGGGCTGTGCTGTGTTGTGCTGTGCTGTGCTGTGCTGTGCTGTGCTGTGCTGGGCTGTGCTGTGTTGTGTTGTACTGTGCCACATGGGCTCTCCCAGGAGCCCCAATGCGCACACGTGCGCCACGGCCGCGCCTTCTCACCCGGCTGCTCCTGCCTCCTGCTCCGCTGCCCCGCTCCCCTGCCCCACTGCCAGCCCTGCCTCTTCCCTAGGCAATTCTTCTGCGCTGCCTCAGGCAGTTTCAGGCAATTTTCTACTTACCTGGAGCTTACACTTCCAGCCAGAAAGTCAAAGTGTAACCAAGCAAGAAAAAGAGTAGGAAAAAAGTTATTTGTTTAATTTTTCCAAAATTAGGTAAATGTGAGCAATTTTTTATTTTTTATGGAAATGTGGCTTCCTCCCTTTCTTCTTTTTCCATCCCACCAATATATCAGACCTTGTGGTTTCCAATACCTTCCCAGAGCCAGAAAACATGTGGTTTTCTGTATCTTTTTTTAAAGAACAAAAGTCACTGTTCAAGAATCCAACTAAACAATTTTCTTTTTAAAAATCATACAAAATCCAACAACATTTCAAATAAAAAGCTGCATATTTCACAAGTGATAGCTGACCAAAAATATAACTATTAAGGAGAAATTTCAGACATCTCTATATCTTCCTCACAAAACTATAGACCAATAGACAACCCATCCATATTAGAATAAGAATTGAGTATAAACTATTTAAATCTATTACATGAGTTTATTTTGTTAATTGTAGAAGCTTCATAGCTCCAGAAATCTGACAGCTCGTGAACATTAAATATGAGCTCATCTCACGGAGACAAGTGTCTGGTTACATTTCATCTTTGTTTCAGCACAGCAGAGAGGAGGCTGGGTCCTCACAGAAGTGTGCCTGGCAGCTGGACCAGAGCAATGGGAATATTCCCATTTATGTGGAAGGAATTGGGAAATCTGATGTCAGCTCTGGGAAAAAAAAAAAAACCCAAACATTTTGTGCATGCTACAAGTCATCAATTTACAGCTGTAGCCAGTCATGCTGATACAATTAAATTGCCAAGTATGGGTGCAGCCTAAGAAGACTCCTTATGTAAAACAATGGAGCATTTTTTGTTGTTGGTTTAATCATGTGTCACAGGACTCTTGAATTTGACAAGCTGACTTGAAAGCCAGGTCTTACGGTCTTACTAATACCTGCAAGAACACAGTCATGCAGGATTTCCCCTACAACAACAGCCCCTCCTACGCTGGGCTTTGGACACTGATTTCCATCACTCTTCTGGATGTGATAGGTCATGGGCTGACAAATGACATGGCAAAGGAAGCACAGGAATGTCCTCCTGGGCATCATGGTACTAATGCCCATGATTTAACTTCAACAGTATCTTCCCTGTGGTCTCTCCAGAAGGGGAAGTGTGACCATCTTTGAAATTATAATGTCCTATAATGTAAAATTAGTACATCTGCATTTGAACCTGGACACCTAGGTGCTCCAGGCCAGGCTGGATGGGGCTTTGCACAAGCTGACCTAGTGAAAAATGACCCTGCCCATGGCACAGGAATTTGAATAGATGAACTTTAGAGGCTCCTTCCAATCCAAGCCATTCTGTGATTCTATAATCCTATGATTCCATGATCTCTTCTCCACTCTTGAACTCATTTTAGATACCTATAAATACATGTGCATGCACATATATGTGCACAAAGGTATGTTCATTCACTGGCCAAAATGAGACTTCAGAAGAACTGGCATGAACATGTGCAAATATTGGTATGAAAAAAATACAGCATGTTCTTTTTCTTATTTCTTCAAGGCAGTGTTACTGCTGGTCTGGCATCCCAGCATCTACTGGGCTGTTCTCAGCCCTGTACACGAACACATACATATGGGGATATGTGCCCAGGAAACAGCACTGGCTGAAGACCAGAGAGGACTTATAAATCTGTCAGGAATTGCATCACTTCCTCCTTGCTGTTGAGATACTCCCTGGAACTTGGGTGTTTCAGTAAGGAAGGAATATTTCTCAAATTTATGCAAGGACACCTGCAATATTTGATTGATTGATTGATTGATTGATTGATTGATTGAAATCTCACCTAATCTGAAATAATATCAACTCACGAAGAACTGGAAGAAGTATGGCAGGTTGGTACCTCTGCCCTTTGTAAGTTTTCCATTGTAAGTTATCATAGGTAAATATGTAATGCAAACATAAATGAATCTATTTAAAACATGTTAGGCTGCTTACCCCACACTGTTAGAAAGCAAGCCTATGGAGCACCACATCTACTAATCCTGTGCCTGAAGTCATCTGTGGACAGCTCTGTCTTTTACCTTTGGTCTTATCTCACCTCTGTCCAGACTTCGAACTGCCCAGACCCTTAGCTGGGCAGCAGTCACATCCCCCTTCACCTCATCCTGCCAGCTGAAACAAATCTGACACTCAACTCTCCTCTCATATGGCTTTTCCATCCCCTGCTCATTTGTGATGCTCTTCTCTGCTCTGTCAAAAAATCCCTTGGGAATGCAGGCAAACACAGCTTTCCAGCTGGCATTCAAATAGTCCTGAACCAAGGCATTAAACCAGTCCTGCTTTGCTGGTCAGCTGTTCATGTTCCACACCCTGGAACGATGCCTCCCATGTATCCATGGCTCACAGTCATGCTGTGACTGACGAATGCAGCACAGCAGCTCCAGTGGGACACACTCCCATGCAGGCAGTCACCTCCTTCCCCTGGCAATGGCTGTGTTCACAGCAAATGGGGCCCAAGGGCTGAACATCCTCACCCTTACACAGCCAGCCCAGAGCCATAGCTACTGCTCCACGATTACATTTCACCACATCTGTTACCAGCATGGTGTCATCAGTTTATGTTACTCCCTCCTTTTCACTTCTGGTGACACAGTTGTGAATAAAGCATTAAATAAGGTCTACTCCAAATCCAGTCCTGGAGGTATTTCACTAGCATTTCTTTCTGGCATGCTTGGTCTCATTAAGTCATAACCCACCATTATCTCCCTATTTATCAGTGTTTTTCTTACATTAAAATTCATGTTTCTCCAATATAAGAAAGAAGTTATTTGCTTTATTTCAACATCTTAGTGCAGATTGTATTTGCCTTGCCTGAAAAGGTCAGCTATCTTACAAAAAAAAAGGCACAATGTTAACTTGGCATCATCTACTTTGAGCAAATTCATGCTCATTTTTAGTTACCTCCTGTCCTTTTCCTTCAGCAGAGTCTTTAGTCCTGCATGTGCAGGAGGGGGAGAAAGAGGAAAAGCTGGTGCCCAATTTCCCTGTTTCCCCACTCTGCTCTGTGTCTGTGACATTGCAGTTACTGAAGTCCACACAGGCAGCCTAAAACAGAAGGAACAAAACAAGGAGTAAAGTCATGAGCTCACCCATGAAGGTCTCCCATGGAGCATGAACTGTGAGTCCTTCCTGACAGAACCTGTTGCCTCATGAAACTCAGAGCCCAAGAGACTTAGTCAAATATCTTAGATAGAGATGAAACACTAGCAATTATTAAAAGACAATTAAAAGGATTATCTTTCTTCACTCTCCATAAACTGCTCTTTAGCTGGTCTAGAAGGACATGAACTCCTTGGCTGAAGAGCTGTTGACCAGGTGCACACCACGAATTTAACAACATTCTCTGTACAGTTTGGCCACCACCCAGAGCAGATCCCACTGCAGATGAAGAACTGCCCTTCTGCACCAGGGCCATGGCTGCATCTTCAACTTCCTCAGTGCCTCTCCATTGCAGACACACCATTTCTGGGGAACACTGTGATATGTGGATACAGTTTGCTTTCCACACTCTGCATTTGGAAGTAGACAGCATGGCAAAGCTCTTGCATATACTCCATGCCAAGCAAGAGCAAGATCAGCTGAAATAGGTGCTGGGTTTGGTAAGCCGGGATCAGGGCATGTGGATAGGTAAGCTGCAGACACAGAGCAAGGTTTAAGGCTCTGCAGCTCAGAGTGGCTTTGTGAGAATGCACCTGGCAGGTGCATCACACACATGGGCAGCACTGCAGAGCAGCACAGCACTGTGCAGCCCAAAGAGGCCCTCATTGCCCTGTCCCCCAGGCACACAGGCATTTGTCACAGCAGCAGCAGCAGCACAGGACACTGCAAAGATGGCAGGTGCCAGTGGTAGCACACCCCCAGCTTCCAGTGTCTGGAGAAGCCTGTGGCTGGGTGCTTCAGGAAGGGGTGCAGCCCAGACAGGCAAAGCCTATGTGCCCCTCCAAGCTGGGTAGCAGTATGGGACTGTCATCACTTATGTTCCCAAATGACCCACAAATGTAGAAGTGGGCCCAGCCTGACAGCTAAACCTCCCAGAAGACTGGAAAAGGAGAGTAAGGGAGAAGACAACTACAGTCTTGCCAAGTATGTCCCACCCAGGTTGCTGTGCGTGTGCAGCTGCGCAGGGAAGCACTGCCTGTGCAAAGCTTTGTGTGCAGCCAGCCAAGCTCTGAGCACTGCCTCAGGCACCTGCCCCTCACTGGTGCCATCCTCTCTGCCCATTCACACATATCCAGCTCTTCCACCACAGCCATTTTGGCAAACAGTGATGGGCCTGCCTCCAGACACCTCCTGGCTGCTGCTGGGGCAAGGTCCACCCCAGGAATCAGACCCCTGGGAGCAGAGCAGTGGCATCCTTCCACCCACAAGCTGTACATTTCTTAGCCTCAAGCTACGTCTGTGTTCTGCAGATCACAATGCCCAGGAAGGGCCATACAGCAGAACACATGCCTAGGAAGGGCAGTAGTCCTTCAAAACCATTAGTCCTTCAAAACCATTCCATGTGTATTTATAAAGCTGCTGTTTCCTAAACTGACAGGAGTTTCTATGAGTGCCAACCCTTCTAACATTCAGCGGACATCAACAATAACAGAAACAGACGACAGATTATTCATGTACAATTGGTATGTTGAATAGAACATAATTTATGCAGTTAAAAGGAAACAGTGCAGTGGTAGAAACAAAAACAGCATGAAGCTGAGGCAGCAGAGGTTTAGCTTAGATATCAGGAAAAGGTTTTTCACCCAGAGGGTAGCTGGAACAGGCTATTCAGGGAAGTTGTCACATTGCCAAGCCTGACAGAGTTCAAGAAGCATTTGGACACAGTCCCAGCCACATGGTGTCATTCTTGGGGTGTCCTGTGCAGGGCCAGGAGTTGGACCCAATGATCCTTGTGGATGCCTTCCAACTCAGCAGATTCTATGATTCTAAATAAAAAAATAACTCTCACTGCATCTCATTGTGAGCTGGAATTTTACAGCTGACTACTACAAAATAGAGTAGAACCTTTTAGCACTTTTGATACTGTATAATCTATAAAACCCTCTGCTTAGAAAGAAAACTTAAAACATATTGAGAGGAGAGCATTTTCCTTCCTGCTGTGAAATTAATGTACTAGCTCCCTCATGGCCAAGTGGTAGAGAAATATAAAAGTGATTTTGCCTAACATTGATTTATCTGTTGCACTTTGCTAAGTAGAGCTGATACATCACTCCTGGTGCTCTCTTTGGATAATGTCAAACAATAATGAGGCAGAAAATACAGACGTCAAATAAGGCAAGACAATAATACTATAATAAAATAACTGTCTCTGAGTTTATTTAACAACATTTATTGTTATACAACTGCACTGAAATCCACCTCAGCTTACCAGCTTTCAAATGAAACAACAAACAGTCCCAAAACTGTTGACATTTTGATTATGACTTTTAAAATACATTCATCTCTATAAAGGTTAACCTAAAATATCTTGAGAGCTCTCTCACTCTCTTTCAATTTACTCAAGTCCCTCAGCAACCAGGACATAGTCACTCCATATAAACTATACCTCCTAAGTGCTAGATTTGAAGAGGATCTTGCCTCAGAAGACACTGCATATGGTGGCAAGGGACAGCTCTTGTTTTTCTCACATTTTCGCAGCTTGGCATTTCAGAGAAAAAAGAGCTCGTTAAACAGCCAGTTAATATGCTGGGAATGACCTTGCAAAGAGAAAACAGCATGAGAATAAAGTTCTCATGAAACTCATACTTACATATGTCAGCTTGGATAGACAGAAAAAGGATGGAAAATGGTATGGAGTGTCCAAAGTTCCAATCCACCTGCCTCTGACTTTGCCCAAGCAAGCTGTCAAGCTGCCTACCTGTATGAGAAAGAGTTTTATGGCCAGATCTCACATACTCTGTGCTTTGCAAGAAGGCTGGTGCCCCATGATGGCCACCCTGGAGGCTAGGCTCCAGCTATGCCTTCATTCCAGCCGGTGATCCCCAGCCAATGCTGACCGCAGCAATAGGAGCTTCTCCCAGAACAGTTTTGTGGCAAGGAATATACCATGTTTTAATTTTAAAAGATTGACAAGTGGATTCCAGCACATGGAGAAAAAGTCTTTGAAAAGATACATCTGTAGTCTGAGACAAATCAGTTCCCTCTGTCTTGCTTCCACTGTTCAAGTGGAGAACATGCCCTTAACCAGAATATATCCTCCCTTAGGACTTAATAAAAATGAAAACTTCAGGCACCAGATTATCAGAGAGTATAAATTGGCATAATTTCATTAACTGAACCAGCTAGACCCTAATCTCTGGTTGCTGCAAGCTGCATTTGGGATGCTTCTTTTCCTACACTTTTCTGGATGACTACCATCCTTCTGTCTGACCATCACTACATTATGGTAACCACAGAACAGTGGGTTTTTTTCCCCTAGACAGAATCTGACCACAAAACAAAGAGTTGTCAGAAGCCTCAGGAAATCACCTGGTCCATCATCTACTCTGCAGCAGGATTAGCTGTAGTTGCACTGTAGACTTGTTCTCTATCTTCAGATACCATAGGCTATGGTTACTCACAAGAGTTTTGGTTTTAATGGCTCGGCAATTTCATTCATACCAAGACAAAAAGCAGGGGGAATCTGAAGCTTTACAGCTGCAGAGCAGATTTAGAAGCAGCTGCTTACCAAGATCCTACCTGGATATTGGAGTGGGATTGGGCAGGGAAATAGCAAGGAGCTCAAACTGCACACTGCGATCCACCACAAGCACTTTTTTGTGTTTGTACAGGCAAGTGTGGCAAACTGGATCTGGCTGCTGCTGCCAGTGATATTCTTAAAGCTTGGAAGAAGTGGAAGATAGTCTGTGTGGTTGGGCCAAGGGATTATTTGGGTTCAACTGATGTGCATGGACTAAGGACTCAACTCCAAAACTGTGGATAATTAATGATTATTCTCCTTCTTCATGGTGTAAGATGATTGTTACTACAGCTGTCACACACAGTGTGACAAAACTGTGTCTTAGCTCTCTCCAGACCAATTTTTTTTTTATCTGTGGCACTGTGTGCCACTGATGGATTCATGCAATGATTTATCAAGTACAAAACTAGCCACAAGAAACAGACTGAGATCTATGAAAGATCATTTCTTCAAGTAAAACTCATGAAACTGAATTACTGAATGCAAAGAGTCCTTCAGAGAGAGTGTTTCTCTGCAGAAGAAAATAATTGCCATTTTTCATTTGTTCTACCAACATTTTATTTTATGCTCAGTTGTAGTTTGAAAACCTAAACGAATACACCAGACCAAGTGTCCTGACTTTGCAGTAACACCCCCACAGCTGAAAAATAGAATCCAGTGTGCTGACTGCATTGATGACACAGACAAAAAAGAGAAGTCCTTCTTGCCAGTAGAACCACTATTATATGATTATTAATTTACTTTAAGTTCAGCAAATTATCCTCCAGTAATTACTGGCCTAATCTAATCTCGCTTGCATTTCAACATCCAATTAAAAAGACATATACCACAATAAGCATAAAAAATCAACCAACCTGCAGCAGCACCAAACACATATGCACGTCCATAAACCTGAATGGGGAACAACACCTGACAGAAGTTCTCAAGAAGACGATGTTATCTGTCATTTCTCTTGGAGTCTCCCTGTTACTTAAATCAGAGTAGACCATGCATGGACTTTTTCCAACGCATACAAAGGCACAAGTCATAACAAAAAAATTTCAGTCAAATTTTTCTGGGGGATCCACAGGGAGATGGTATCATGTGTTTTTAACTGCTCTGAAGTTAAGTAAAGTACTGAGGCTTGCTAAGGTCCAGCATCTGGGCATTTGTAGAAGCATGTGTGTGAAAGGGGAAGGCAAATAAAGCCATAAAACAATACAATGTGTCAAGACATCAATTATTTTTTCCAGCAATTACACTAAGCCTACACCTTTAATTAAAATTAAATTATAATAGTTCTAGACCTCTGATCCATGTCAGGAAAGACAGTCATCAGCTTCCCAATGGGGCAATGTCAGACAGGGGGTTTCTGTTCCCCAGAAGATCAGTCGTAAGCTGAAGATCTCAGCTGAACCACCACTATGTGTTATTTGGAAAGCAGCATCCTCCTTGTGAGGTGGTGTGGAAATGCAACAAAAATTACCACAGCAGTTCACAGAAAAGACCAGGACACAACTAGAAGGCCAGGCTCCTGTTCCTGTAATGGGGGTGATGCAGTGGTCCCATGCACTGAGCTAGGATTGCAAGGCACAGTCTGAGATCCTGATCCTCTCCTCTTTCCTGCACTTCTGTGCCTTCTTGAAGTTCACAGTCTTCTCCCTTAAGAGATGCCTGGCTGAGCTGAGCACTACTTTTCCCCAAAAGGAAACCAAAGTAGAAGTGACTGGCACTCCATTACATGATAATTTAGTGACTTGGTGAGCACTTGTCCACAAAGTTGAGGGCCACCTCTCAGTTCCCCCTCCTCAGCATGATCACAATTCAGGCTTTCCTCTGCCCACTCTACATAACCTCAGGCTCTCTCTTCCTGCTCCAGATCTGCCTTCCTGTCTGGGCCCAGCTCTGCTTTTGCCAGCCCCAGTGCTGGTGGTTGGAGAATACAAATTGTGATGAAAACCATGGGTTTGAATGCCTTCAGGATGGATGAGTATTGGATCCAGGCGCTTCCCAACACTAACCATTATGCTTGAGTGGCAAGCAGAAGTGCCACCAATAAGGGCCATGTCCTAATGATGGCAACAACAGTGCTTTGTGGTGATCTCAGGGATGAGCGTAGGGGCAAAACCAGGCTGTAGAATGGTGGACTTTAGGTTTCTTCATGCTAAAAGTCTAGATGCTGGGGGAGTTTATGTGTGCCTACTTTCTCAGTGCAATCCCTTCATTTCCTGCACATTTAGGGAATACAGGTACTTTAGAGAATCACAAAATATACTGAGTAGGAAGGGACCCAAAAAATCATCAAGTCCTAATCATAAGTGAATGGCCCATACAGAGATCAAACCTACAGCCTTTGTGTTATTAGCACCAGGAGCTAATAGAGTTAGGCTGTGCTGAACAGAATGCCTTTTGGATTGCTTTTCTGGAGGTAAGGCACCTATATTTCACCAAAATCCAATTTCAAGCACTCTGGCTTTCACTGAAAGTTACTACTAAAACAGATACCCAAGAGTTTTATGTCATAATAGGAACAGATAGTCTTGGTTTATTGGGATAGGAATTAGAAATGGCATTATGTGTAATTTTAAATGAACTCAGGCTAAATATGAGAAGACAAATATTATCATTCTGCCAAATAATAATATCATTCAAATCATGCGTTATAGGCCTGGTTTTAAGCATTGGACCTTAGGTATTAAAGACAAAGGTACATACTGCCTCAGGAGAGTTCAGCAAATCCCTTTTCCTAAAAGATATAACAACCAAATTAATTTAGCCCTGGTGTAATTCTGCCGCTTTCAATCCCAAGAGTTTATTTTGTTTGCTGTATGTTTCCAAGTTGGGAAAAGACTCAGGAAACAATAGGAAAAACAACTTTCTGTGCCACAGCACCTCTCAAGCTAAAGCCTAGGCACACAACAAGATCTGTGACATATTTGGTGTACCATGGACCAGAGAACTGTATCTATCTTTCAAGGGATCTCCTAAGATTAAGCCTCAAAACATTCTGTGTGACCTTGGGAAAAGCACTTCATTTTTCTCTGGCTAGGTCTATTGTATAAATTAAACCCCGCCA
Organism: Ammospiza nelsoni; assembly: GCF_027579445.1. NCBI lineage: Eukaryota > Metazoa > Chordata > Aves > Passeriformes > Passerellidae > Ammospiza > Ammospiza nelsoni. The sequence goes on from NC_080633.1 coordinate 130,165,741, forward strand.
GGGGGATGTTCCAGGGCATTGGAATTCAATCCTGCATAAACTGTTGACATAATCCTTGGCATCAGTTTTGCTGAAGCCAACTGGCAGTGTCCCAGGCAGTTCCCCACACAGCTCAAGAGCCAGCTCAACCCAAGGCCATCCCTGGCAGATGTGAAGAGGGCCAGCCCCTCCACTTTGGAGGGAAACTCAGGGAACACAACCTGCTCCATGCCAGCCTCTGTGCTTAACAGCAAGCCTGGGCATGTTTTGTTGATGAGTACAAACACATCTGATCCACCTAAAACGGGGCTAATGTATCGTTTCCTTTATAAAGACCTGTGTGATTTAAGCATGCAACTACCATTATAGCTATTGCATACATATAGCTGGACTCCCCACCAGATTATTTGAAAGCACTTGTAAATGAACTGTCTTTCCCCTCTCTAAGTACCAGGGAACAGCTGCCAGAAAATACATCCTGTAGGAAATTCATGCTCACACCTACAGGTAATGCCTGCCAGAAAAAAACTAAGGGAGTAGCTCGGTGGCCTATAGGGCAAGATTTCTAATTTCCTGCTTTGTAGGTGCAGGAGAAAAGATGTTTATGCATTGTTCTCCTCCCTGTGAGAGAGCAGGGTGGCCTTGTCCATCTCTAGAGACGTCCTTTGCTTTAGCTGATGCTCTCCCACCTGGCAACATTGCCATGGCCATAGGAGCCATCTGTGCTTGTGTGATGGATGCACTTTCAGCACTGCAACAGCTTTGAGCCAACCATCCTCTCTTCCAAAAAAAGAGCTCAATTGAAGAGCAGTTGGTGATGCTGGAGATCTGCTCTAAAAGCCAGTAAGCAATAACCTGCAATTGATGCAGAGGAATGGAAAGGAGGAAGAAGCAGAGAGAAAGCCCCCACCTCCTTCTAGAGTCACTGCTTCCCTTTATCCTTGCCAAGTGTTCTGGAGCTCTTCGCCCTGTTCGTCTGTCACTTGAAAACATGTTACTTACAGATCCTACCAGATGCACAAACAATTGTATCTCCTCCAAGCACTTTGGACATCATTGGGTTAGGAGCTGGGTTCAAAATTCAAGTCATATTTCATCACCATATTCCAGCCCTTAGTGTAAGGCATCACTTATGGGAGGGACACTGGGGCTTTGTAACAGCTCCTTCTGGCATTAATTACCAGCCTCCACAGTCAAGGGCTACCTTTTTGGCCAAATGGACACACAAATGATTGCCAACACTAAGCTTCTTCTGTTTGCTCATCCTGAAGCAGTAGGCTCTGTCACTCTCCCACACTCTCCTGCCAAACAGAATTGAACTGGCTACTCCTAATTTAAATTTGTGCAACTTTATATGTAACTATTCTTTCTAATCAAAACCACATACATCTATTTGATTAGTAATATAGGGTAATATGGTGTGCAGTACCATACTGATACTTTCAGACAATCCTATTTTAAAAATGGACCATTCTGAGGTTATTGTTCCCAGCAGCATACACACAATTTCCTTCAGAGTTGCCAGCCTTCACCTCTATGCACACTCTGTGTGCAGGTGCATTATAACCCACAGCTGGAATTGTTTTTATTAAACACTTTCTGTGTAAAAAATCCAACAGAAAACAAACTAATGATAATTATTATGGCAGTTCTTTCTCTAAGATTATGGAAGAAACCAATCTCTGATAAAAGAAGACATGTAGCTATGTCTTGATCCAGTAAACAGTTGTCTAAGTGTTCACAAGCCCATTTTACAGAGGAGTTGTGTTTGCAAGAGGCTTTCATCCTAAAATCATGCCCTCTGCATAGATGATCCTGTAGCCTTCATCATCTGCTGCTCTCTCGTCTCAGTTCTGAATGAAGGAATAAAATTTTTTTTGCACACTTTGAAGGACCAACTTCCAAAGAAATCTTACAGCTGCACAGAAGACAGAATGATTCAGCCAGCTGAGAATTGATGGACTGGCTGTAACAGGACTTACTCCATCACCACACCTCTCTCTCCTGATGGCAATATAAAAGTAAATAATGAGTCTACAAAAGCTGAGTTTGGCACTAGTCCTGTATGAAAAATGAGGATGCTTCATTGCTCTCAGAAATTTTTAAATTAGATGGATTATCAGCTACTAGGCTGCATTTTAAAGTGTTCTTTTGGCAAAGTGCCCCTGTAGACTGTAATGAATTGTCCAAAACCTTCTTCTACCCACTATTTCAAAAGCTGAAACTTTCTACAGCATTTGCAAACAGCTGCACTTTTCAGAAAGGCAGAAATACTCTCAAATTTAGCTACATGTTGGCAACCTCTATCCCAGACATTCACAAGACTCCGGCCATTGCTTCTCCCACCTCACAAAAAGAATTGCTTTCGACTGACAAAGCTTGAATTTTGACTCAGCCAAACCACAGCAGAGGTACATAAAATCCGTGGCCAGTTGGCACTAGCTCAGTCCTGGATCTGATGGTACCTGCCCTTCAGATTTTCCAAAGGAGAGTAACCCTTGCGTCACACTGCTCAATGCCTCTTTTGTTCTGGCTTTAATCCTGTGTCCAGCCATGGGTTTATGTGACTCCTGAACTGCTGTCAACAGCAAAGATGCCACTCGGTGCCATTACAGGAGATTCAGCACCTGCAGGCTCAAGCTATGAGTCAAAAACCACAATTATGGGAAAGTAAATCATGCACAGAGCAGCAAATGCAAGCGTATCAGAGTAATGCCTATTAGGCAGAGAAAAGCCGGTGAGATTAAGGAACTGTGTTGTTAAGAGAGAGAAAGAGAGAGTGAGAAAGAGAAAATGAGAAAGAGAGAAAGTAGGTTTATAAGCTGAAACCAACTCAATTTTTATTTTTTAAAAAATTATGTATTTGGGTTATTACAGAAAAGGAGACACTTGGTCAAGTCATACTATTTTCATGAGGCAAGAAGATTATGTGGTATCACTTGTTTTTAGTGAACCGGCTGTGGAAGAGGACGGTCCGGGCTGGCTGACCCGGTCCCGGTTGGGCGCCCAGCAGCTCCCGGGCACCGAGGCGCAGCCATTTCCGCCTCCTTCCCAAGGCTCAGCTCCGGGATCCCTGCGTGAGGCGGAGCGCGGCCCGTGCTCGCCGCCATGGCCGCGCCGGGCCCGCTGGCGGCGCAACGCCGCCATCTCGCGGCGGCGGGAGCGGCGAAATGGCCCCCGCGGGGGGAGCGGGGCTGTGAGGGGCTGCGGGCCGGGGCTGCGGCCAGGGACAGCGAGGGCTCCGCGGGCAGCGGGAGTGGGGCTGGGAACGACGGAGGGACGAAACCCGCAGGATCGGGGCGCCAGAGCGCCTGGTGAGCAAGGGCCGGGCTGCGGGCCGCCCGCATCCCTCCGTGAGCAGCGCGCCTGAGGCGGGCAGGGCACGACAGCTTTTACTTGACATAGAAATGGACATCTTACCGGAAAATTTAGTAAGGGAAAAAAAAGGGGCGGGAGGTAATTTTAAAAAACAGAAAGGCAGATCTATGTCTGATGGGAATAAAGGACTTTCTCGCTCTCTGTTGGCTCTATAAGTGCCAGATGCATTCTGGTGTTATTTCACAGGATCACATGGTCAATTAGACTGGAAAAGGCCTCTGAGATCATTAAGTACAACCTATGAGCAAACCACCACCATGTCAACTAGACCATGTTCTGAGTACCATGTCCAGTCTCTCCTTAAACACCTCCAGGAACAGTGACCCCACCACCTCCCTGGGCAGCCCATTGCACTCCTGATCCCCCTCTCTTTCCTCCTAATACCCAACCTGAACCTCCCCTGGCAGCTTCAGGTGATGTTCTCTTGTTGTGTTGCTGGTTGCCTGGGAGAAGAGGCCAATCCCCATCTGGCTATTGTCAGGACCCAGGACATCCCTCTGGCTGTCCTGAGCAGCCAAGACCCCTGCCGGGGGTTTCAGAGACCCTGGCACAGAGCCCAAAACACCTGTGGTTTTGATTATGACCCATGGTGCAAATTACCAACCTTAGATGAAGATCAACAAGCCACAACAGTTTAGGCAGAATAATAGTGAATTTATCACGGTGTGAAAAAGTAGATTTTGGGGTTTCTGGAATGGGGGTTCTGGAGGCAAGATGGCGGGATCTGGGTGTGTCCAGACTTTCTCCTTCTTCTTCTTGGCCTCCATCTTCTGCTGTGGTGTTGGCACTTACAGATTGGTTTAGAGTAGAAGCTTACTGTCTAATATAGGTGGATAGGTATTGGAAAGTAATTGTAAACATTGTACACGTAGTTTTTAGTATAAAAGCATAACACTGCCCCGGGGGCAGGCAGAGTGCGTGGACTACCTTGCTGAGCGGATCTCCACAGGACAGGAGAAAGAATTTTATAGATAAGATACAATAAACAACCTTGAGACTGAGAAATGAAGAGCTCTGACTCCTTCTTCAAGTGCTGGTCTGGGAAAAGAGACTTTTGAACTCTGCTCAGGGTCACTCTGACAAGCTAAAGATCCCGACAGGTATAACCTCCCTTCAAGGAGTTCTAGAGCATGAAGGTCCCCCTGAGCCTCCTCAGAGCTCACAGGTACCATGTAGAGAGGGCTGCTCCACCCCATTTCCCTGCCAAACTGCATTGCTTTGAAATTTCTCCTACCATTTGCCTGCCTCTGGCTGAATTTCAGCTTGAAATTTTCAGCTTGAAAAAATAGTTGTGCCAGGACCAGAACCAATTAGGAGTGAAACACTTCTTGCCCATGTTAAAATCATGTACAGTCATTTTGTACCATCAAACACCACAAATTTGTGCAAACTTGAGTGAGTCCCTACTTTGAGGCATGAATTTGGTAAGGAGCGAAAGGAATGTAACTTTAGCCCAAACTATTAAAATGTTAAAAGATGTAGAGAATGTTCTTCATAGTAGGAAATTTTTAGACTTTGGCAGCTAAACTCCTTGAAGATATATTAAATTCTAGCATAGGACCACTATGTATAAAGGCGACTTTCCCTTTCAGTGCTGCCTTTGGGTGCTGCAGGCTGCTGCTGTATGGTTGGGTGCCTTGAATGCCTCCCTTTGGTGGTTTGTGTGCTTAACTTCCCCTAGTGAAGGTTCACAGAAAGTGGCAGCTCAGTGCCATCAGCTCAGGGACTGTCACACCCTCTGCTCAAGCAGAGGTGGGTGTCATACCGTAGATGTTTCAGCTGTGACCCGTGTCACCCATGTACCATGACCCATACAGGTGTGGATATGACGTCATGTTGTGGATTTGTTTTCCAATTTGGTCTCTAGAAACCTGGGCAGTTAAACATTCACAGAAGTTAACATAAAGGTCACAAAGACACATAAACCACTCTAAACAGAGAGGTTGGCTGTGCAGCCATCATTCCAGCCCTTGTGCATCAGCATTAAAGGGTGTCTGAACCTCACACTTCTGGCTTTGGCTGGATGGGGTTCGGTCCCTGGTCCCCTCTATATCACAGTGATGGGAGCCCTGGGCACGTAAGGATCAGTGCTGTAATAAGCCTGTGTGAAACTGGAGACCAAGGCAGGGAGTCGTGCAGCTCAGTATTGTTCGGTGTCTGAGCATGAGGAGCTCAGGTGCAGCCAGACTGCAGTCCTGCCTTCCCACAGCTCCCCATGCCACGTTCCTCCTGGCCTTGGCAGGCTCATGCTCTTCATGGGCATCAGCAGGACCAGTCGTTTAGTGGTCTCTGAGAGCTCAGATGTTTCTGAACCTAAGGTGGACATTAAGAACCCAGCATTTCTGCTGTTAAAAAAAGTGCGTCACCAAAATACAAGAGATTATTAATTCACACAAACATGTCTTTTCAGTTTGCAATGAGCTCTGCTACTGAGAGCTCTGTGACTTGGAGGAGGACAAGGACGTTCAGCTTCTATCGGGGAAGCCAGATTTCACCCCCCCACCCCAAGCAGACAGCAGTACAACCTCAGAAAGGCGGGCCATGGCACACCCTTGTCTCCCCCGAGCAGCAGGTCGGGCAGCAGGGATTCCCTCTCCGCAGCTCCCTCCTGCGCGGTCAGAGCCCACCCTCTGCTGGGGCTCGGCTCCGGCCGCATTCCTGCCCTCCGGCCCCGCAGGCTCACGCCATCTGTATCCGCAGCACACAGCTGCCGTCTGGCTGCACAGCAGGCAGCTCTCCGGAGCACAAATACCCGGCTTGGAGGTGACAGCATGTTGCCTTCCTACACACAGCCGTGCTCTGCTGTCTCCAGCAAAAACTGCCGAGAGACTCAAGCCATTAATTGTGAGGACTTGTGAAAAAAATTATATCAGAAGAATCCTTCCCTTCTACATTTTGTTATATGCAGATAATGATGAGTTAGGTTTGGTTTTTTTGGGCTTTTAAAATATATATTTTTGCTACAGTTCTGGAGTTCACTCAACATGTATGAATATCAGACATCATTGCTATAGCTCCAGTAGGGAAGGGGCTTATCTGGAGGGTCAGGGAAATCCCGACCTCTGGTTGCCCTGGTTTCTTTCAGTGAGGAGGGAATGCTGAGGCAATGAAAATTACCAGCTCTTTGTCACTGGAAATCTCACACATTTGGGAAGTGACTAAGCTGTGGTTTTGGGGAGATTGCCTTTTATAGATGAACAAGAAGAAAAGAATGCTCAGTTTTGTGTGAAGCTAGAGATCCAAAATCCTGAGCAGAGCTCAGGAAAACCTCTGGAGTGGGTTGTCTGTAAGGGCCAATAGAGTGGAGAGAAGGCACAGCAGATAGCAGAAACATTGCTTGTGTAGGTTTGACTTCTTGGATTGATTTTTCCCATGAACACAGAAACAATTTCAAACCCTGAAACCCAAGTGTTTAGTACACTGCAGTCTTCCTTTATATATCCAGTTGTGATACATATGAGAAAATTGCTTGTATTCCACCAGATTAAGTTGACTGTGGAAAGGCAGTCCAAATGTGCTTCACAGGGCATGTAATGAAGTTCTTGGTGGTCCTATATCTAGAAGAAAACAGAAAATGCTGTCAATTGACTGGTTTCCTTTCACACAAATTCATAAAATCATGCTACCATGCAGTTCTCATGATAAATCAGTAACAGCCTGCAGAGAGACATCCTGTGAGTTTCCATCTTGCCTATTAAATAGCAGAAGAAATTCCTCTGGGAGCATCTGGTGGGAAGACCATTTCCACTGTAGCCTGAGATTATCTAGACTGCAAGGCTTCCACAAGAAACTGCTGCTCCAGGAGGTCCCACAGATCAGCTGTCTAAGCAGAGTGAGTCTTCCTGCTTTGCTTCTGTTTGCATTGATTTTCAAGAGTGCTCATGTTTCTGCCAAGGCTCACTGGAAGGAAGGCCTGCAGGGCTTTAACCATCAGTTTGAACTGAATTTGTGCTGACTCTTGGACCTACAGGATATAATTTCTGGTCAGCTGTAACCTTTCCTGCATGCTGGCACATTAAGTGGTGGCTCTGTGCATTTCTGAGAACTGTAGGTTATAATTTCTAGTAAAATCAAGCATTTCTTTCTATTTTTCTACTATTCTTCTGTTTTACCAAATGAATCAATAAATGATTGGAGCTCAAATGTGAAGCATTGCTGCATCTTGCCTAGAAGCCTGAACTGGCAGCAGTGAGGAACTTCCACCTGCAGGACTCTCCTCACCTTGTACTTCTGTCAATTGAAGTTGACAGAAATACAAGCACAGTTTCCTTTCAGACAAATTCTGTTCTCACCTTTGGCTTGTCCATATGTAGTACCCCTGGGGCAGGAGCTGACTTCTGCTTTGTGTTTGTCCCATGTCCAAATGATCCTGCCCCTTAAACAACAGGCTTCTGATTCTTAAACACATTTTCAAAATCCTGTGGGAACATTCAAGTCCTGCTGGGGTAAGAGGTGCCACATTGCCAAACAGCCTGCAGGCTATGTGGTGGCTAATTTATTGGCACAAAATTACAGGGTGACCCAGGCTGATCTGAGCCATAGCCTGCTACTGCATATCCATCCATGAAATAAAGGGTGTTCTTTCCAAATTTTTTCCTGGTTTGGCAGGATTCAGGCTGCCAAACCATTCATTTAGCCGTTGACAGGCTAAACCAAAAGGTCAATGAGGTCAATGTATACAGAAATTATACCTGGAACTAAAGGCTGACAACTCTTAAATAAATACCAGTTTTGACCTCTGATTTTTTTAATAAAAGGAAGACATTTCATTCTACCTCACTTTCCACCAGGGTAGGCTAGCAATAACCAGAACAGCACATAACTCTGAGTAGTCATACACATACATAGGTGGGAGCCAGATACTGAGCAATGTTCATAGCCCAGTGGGATGGGAGCAGCCTTCAGCTGGGGCTTCGGGGTACTGCTACCATGTAAATTAGAAGGCAGCTCCATTCTGTCTCCACCATAAGTGATAAACAAGTCATGAAAGCTGAAGGTTGAATTATGTCATTCTTGAGTGCAGTAAGCTCCTTTTAGTGGGCTGAAATTTGTTCTACTACCTTTGGAAATTAGCACGCAGGTATTTAATGCTTTTGGTTAACAATGCATTTGTTGACTTCTCAGATGTCATCTGAAGGGCCTGCTATCTGTCTTCTCTGTCTGTGACAGCCATATAAGCTATGCCAAAAATACAGCCAAGACAAGCACTTTCCTCCAGATGTAAGCTGCCTCGATTGTAACTCCTGCACGCTATTAACAGGCTTCAGTAAATTTGAAAACCAGCATAAACCACAGATTTTTCTGAACTTAAAACTTTGCTGTTTTTACAGTGTTATGTTTCTGGGCAGGAAATCTTGGTTAGATGCCAAGTTGGTAGGATATTCAATACCTCCCTATAAAATGTTTATAGTTGGGTGTGTATATCTAAGTGGACCTTTCTGTTGCTAAGTGAACATTATTAAAAGAATTCCTCATCTGAGAATCAGTCAGGCAGCTGCAGAGTGCAGAGAAATTCCTTCCAATAAACACTGTAAGCATAGGAGAGGCATTCCTGTCAGAGCCACAGGTCCAGAGTTCTTCCAAGTATCTTCAGCATTTCCTGGTGTATAGACCTGAGCTTTAATTTAGTTCATAGTTTTAAATAACAGAACTGTGATTAAAGCTATGCACATAATTTGCTTTCACAAGTATAAACCAGAAACTTGATCCTATCCTAACAAAGGCAGATCCTTAGTGGTTCTACTGTCACAACCACAGCAGTAACTAAATAGCAGACATCAGATTATTTTTTCATAAATATGTGCTTTCACAATTTTTCAGAAGCCTAAAATTTGCTTGGACATTTGTAACTTATGTATGTGGCTTAGTTGCACAAAAAAATGTGTCTTCTTATACTAGGTAAGATATTTACATGACACTACTACAACTATAGGGTTGTAGAAGGTCAGCTTTACAAATGTCGGAACCCAGGAAATTCCTCTGGCTGCCCTGGAGGACTCAAGACCCTGCCTGGGGGGCTCAGAGACCTTGGCACAGGGCCCAAGACACCTGTGACTTTGATTTTGACCCATGGAGCAAATTACCACCTTTATATGAAGAATTACAAGTCAAGAGAGTTTAAGTAGAATAATAGTTAGTTTGTCACAGGGTGAAAAATAGATTTCTGAAGTTTTTAGAATGGGGGCTCGGGGTCCCATGATGGAGAAATTTGGGCGTGCCCTGTCCTTCTTCTTTCTTCTTCCTAACCTCCATGTTCTGGGTGATGCTGGCATTTGTGGATTGGTTTAAGGTAGAAACTCACTGTCTAACATAGGTGATAGGTATTGGGAAGTTATGGTAAATAATGTAGACATAGTTTTTAGTATAAAAAGATAACACCACCCTGAGGGCAGCCAGTGTGCCTCTGTCTGACCTGCTGAACAGACCGTGGCAGGCCAGTGAAAGAATTTTATAGATAAGAAACAATAAATAATCTTGAGAATGAGAATAGAAGAGTTCTGACTCTTTCTTCGACTGGCAGGCTGGGAAAAGAGACTTTCTAACACATCTCGGGGTCACTCTGACGACCAGCAAAACTCCCGAGATACAAATACCTTGCCCTCATTCATATCTCATGAGGACATGCTACACATCTCCACTGTGTAGTTTGCAAACATGCCAAACTAGTATATTTTTTACTCCATGATCTTACTATTCCATGAGCAGGAACTATGTGATCATCCTCACATTAAAATTAGCCTCTTTATACCACTTTTACATTCAAAAATATTTGCTCATTTATAGAAGCTGAAATAAGTTTGAGGGAGGCTTTTCAAAAGTATCCTTGGTTTCCATTTGCTACCCATTATTGCAGAAAGCCTTTCTATAAGCTGAGTCTCTTTGTAAGGAGATGTGACAGAGCAGGCCCACAGCTGTGCCAGTGAGCTCCTCCCAAAGCTGCCATGTCCTGTGTGACAGGCTGAAGCTCCAGCAGCCATGGTGAGCACCCAGCTCTGTCTGGGTGCCTTCAGGAGTCCCACCTGCTGTTCAGTGTCTCAGGCCTTGCAGAAGCGCCTCTGACTGAGGAGCAGATGCACAATGGCTGTAAGCCCTGGCTGTGTCACTGCCATCCTGCAGCCTGTGTGCTGCTTACCATAGGTCACCGATGACAGTGCCTTTGGTCCTGTCACAGTCTCTTTTTATGTGTCTCAAACCCCCCGTAGAGCATGGTACATTAAGCAATCAGCTAAGCAAATTGGACCCAGGAGTGAAGTGGAGCATACTGCAGAGAAAGGCAGCAAGCTGCTGGGAAAGCTGCATGTGTGACCTTACACAGCACTGGCTGAGGCCAGCAGAGCTCTCAGGAGGACAGCTGCGTACCCACTGCTGGGGTGCTGGTGCCAAGCCACTGGAATTCTGCCACTGTAATTAATGAACACCCTTAGGAACCTCTGAGTAAGGTATAACATTTTGCAAAATGCTTTATTCCCAAATGCACCAGTAAGGATGTCCAGCTGGTCTGGATGCACAAGACTTCACAGGACACACACTACACAGTGAAAGGTTAATAAAGCTAAGATACAAACTTAAAACCTTATCTGTCCTTTGAATAGCTCCCCAGATAATGTGATTTTTCACCAAATTAGCAGCAGATGAATTATCAGGGTTCTGCTGGCTTGTCTGACATGAAACCTCCTGCTTGAGGAAAGGAAGAACTTTCACACAAGAGTGCCAGAGAACATGCAGTTGGGGAGCACTGCTACCTCACTGTCAGTCAGACAGAAGAATGCTCCTCTTCAATACAAAGTCCAATTCAGCTAGAATACTCACCCTAACAGTCTGTGCCAGGTTCCCTAAATACTGTCTGTAAGAGCAATCTGTAAGTAGAGAACTGGGTGCATTTAGTCTGCTGTGTGCTTTTAGAAAGCTCTTATGCAGCAATTATTACCTGGACAAGGTAAGTTGTGACAATCCATTTCCTTGGCACCCAACAGGCACTAATGCCCATGCAGAAGAACCTGTAAGTACTTCTGTTCAGCTCCAAGCAAGCAAAAAACGCTCTACAAGCATAGGATGATGATAAAACTAAAGGGAGTTTTGATGTTGATTTTGACCAGCACAAAAGCACACTCTTTTCATTACAGACTCCACGGTGAAATTAAATTGTCCTCCTGGTGCTCTTGCTGTCCCTTGTGGGTAAAATCATGTGTCTTTTAGCCTCTGCCTAAGCCTAAGGCTTTAACTACAGTTTGCCTTTATTCTCTGATATAACTCCTGCCCTTAGGTACTTTGTCAGTAGCTTCCTTAGAGTTTAATGTATCATCTTCAGCCTCACATGGGCAGGACTCCTCAGCTCTCTCTCAAAGTTCATCCATAGAGAGGATTATATATTGTAAAACATTACAATGCTTTAATAAGTGAAAAAGTTAATGGCAGAAGTTTTGTATGTAATGCTATCTCTGTATGATCATTGTTTATCTTTTCAGAGGGAACCTGCAGTATCTGTTGTAAATTCACACAACAAAGGAATACTTCCTTTCCTGCTCTGGCTGCACCAGAAAATAAAGGGTGGCTGGCTGGAAGAAAGGTAGAGATACAGGAATAACCAAAGTGAAGTTGTCAAGAAGCTAACAGCATTTAGTGTGCACAGACTGAGAGGAGAAAAAAATTTATCCACATCAAGGGTTTTGAAGGATTGATGTACAAAATACAGATTTTTAAATTTAGGAGTGCTGCAACCTGACAGCAGAACAGTAAGCACCATACCCGTGCTTACTAGAAACACAGAGATTATCTTGGCAGAGAATTATCAGTCTTTCTACAATCATGAGCAAATCTTTGAACAATTTTTGAAGGAAAGAATAATTAAGACCTAAAGGTAAGTAAAAAATTATGTAGATAAAATGATTCGGGCAAATTCAGCTGGTATCTCTCGTTGATTTTCCAGGCATAATTTTTTTACATGGACGCTAAACTGTCAAGCTAACTTGTGAAGCCAGGCTGATTTGATCACTTACAGTGATTCTTGTCTTGAACTGGACAAATACCTTTAGAACTTAGTTATTCACTTATTAAAGTGAATAAGGAGCCAGCACAAGAACGCGTGGGTGAGTGTGAAGGAGAATAATATTGGCATTCCTCAAGGTGTTGTGCCTGATAATCTTAAAGATTTTCATTTATTACTGTGGCACAGGTGAGAAAGTTTTTAAGTCTTGTCATCATGAAAGAGGGAGGAATATTAAAAAGACTGCATACCACTGGTGCCAAAAGCAGTGCAAATAAAGTGGCATCTTTTTGGGCAGAATACAAGGCATATATGAAAGCATGAGCTATTTGGAGGTTAGATGTCAAAAGCAAACAGTTAATTAAGCTTCTTTGTTAGTGATACAGAAAGAAAAGCACTTCTGGAAGTTCGGTCTTACTACTTGAGAAAATTTGTCTGACATTTATCTCCTGTGGGAGTGTCTCATGCAGTGAAAAGGTAGATATGAAACCAACTGTTCAGTCAGCTAAAGCTCTGTCACATCAGCCTGACCCTCAGAAGAGTGTCAGCTCCAAAAAGGCCACCCATAGCTCTCAGAGGGCTGCAGCAAGGAAGGAGTGAAGGCAGTGGTTTGATCATATCATGACACTGATGGGATGGCTGTGAAAAAGGCAAACAGATACCTTATGTATCCAAAAAGGTTTTTGTAAAGCCGAGTACTGACTTATTCCCAGGCATATATAACCAGAACTCAGCACAGTTCAAGACACCTGTACTCAAGGAGGAACAACTCAAGACTGCACCATGAGCAGAGAAAGCTGCAGCCATCAATGGGAGAATGAAAAACAATTTATCAACACTGCCTAAATGAACTGGGCTTGTTTCGCCTCACAGAGTGAAGGTTGAGGTCACCTTTTTAAATGTATCATAGCAAAGGAAGAGCTTTCAAAATTCCTAATATTATGTTGATGGAGAATCATAGTCTGGTTAAGAATAAATTTGAACTCAAAATACAAAGTTCGGAAACTATCAGAGCTTTTGGTATTGTCCAATGACCATTTTCAAAATGTTGCTTGATATATTTGTAATCAGGGTTTTTTGGTTTGGATTTTTCTCTGAGATAAATATCGTAGCTAAGGGTCCTACAGAAACAATGTTTCACTATTATTAAGACCCTTATAATGGGATCTTGCTATCTCCTCTTTATTTCTGGTTCAGGCTTCAATATTGTACCTTCTCAAGGTACAGTATCAGTCGTTCCCAGTATCAGTCTATTAAAGAAGTTTTAGTTGTAAAAGTTATTTCCTGATAATGCATGAGTTTTGCTGAGCTGCTTGTCTTGCCTGAGAAATACTTACCAGCAGCTTACTCCCAGAAACTCCTGTGCCCAAGAGGCAGGATGTCAGAGAGTTCTGATGCTCAGTATACATAAATAGCAGGGTGACATCAGACATTGGGAATCCTTGGTAGGCAGTAAACTGGTACTTGTCTGTGATAATTTATCCCTAGCAGCCAGGAGTTGCTTTACAAGTCAGCCTGTGTTGGAAGCTGAATGAGTGAATGCTGCTTCTGAGCTGTTTGCAAACATCCTGACTTGTGGCCATCATTAAGAATCAGCCCCACTAGTCTGGGTTCAGTGTGTAAGAAGTGGTACTTCCTTTTATGCTGGCATTTTTACAGCATCCTCAGGTAGAAATTTGCAAGTGCAAATAAAGTGGAGGGAAGAACAGGAGCATATTAAAATTTTACTTTGAAGAATTGCAACCCCGTTCTTTTCATGAGCTTTTAAAGATCTTAATTTCAGTGATACAGGTGTTACCTAATGTTTGATTAAAATCTAACATGCAGAAAGATTAGAATTGTGAACTCAAAGTGGTTGCCACAGATTAGACTGTCTTATCCTAGAAATACAGTTCAATTGGTCCTCTCTCCTAGTACAGGTTAAGTCAAGGATTTGCAAAGATAAAATAGATGAAGGGAGACTCTTCTTGAGAAGTCTTTCTCTGAAAGGAAGGGTGAAGTGGATGCGATGCAGCAAAACAGATCACTCAGTTCCCTGTTGTTTTCCCATCACCCTGTTCCAAAGGATCATGGGCAAGTGTGTCATGACACCAATAGGATGAATGCCTGCAGGTTGGGTTCTGTAAGAGGGATGCCAAAATGCTATTTACATTGCAATTTTTGGTCAGACTCTGTGAAAAGGAGAAGATGTAATAGAGTTCTGGACCATGAGGCCATATAATGGCTTGGCTTTCAAGTTTTCAGTAGTATTCTTTATGGGTCTGTTGTTGATGCAAACATCTTCGGGTATGTATTGGTGACACAGTGACAGAACTTGTCCTCTGACCTCTGAAGGCCCAAAGTGGAGTATACAGAATACTTTTTTATTTTCTCTGCATCGTGATTTTCTGTACAGAAATGTAAAACCTTCCTGTTACATGCTTGTGAGATTCATAGAAACTCTCAGATACTCTCCTTCTCCACCTCATGCAAGTCAGGCTCAGCTCTTACTCATACAAGGAGAAGTGAAAAGTGTTGTCTGTCATCTTTTGATTTCTCTTTGTATGGCTTAATGAGTGCAGGTTGCTCAAAATTGCTGTTGGGGGCATTGTGAGAGCGCAGTGAACTTTTGCAGTTTTCCTAGAAAGTAGGACAGGAGCAAAGAGGCAGCAAGGAGCAGCTCGGCAAGGCAGTAAAGAGGTGTGAGACTCCTCTGCGGGGGCTCTTCCTCAGTGACTCATCTGAGAGCTGTACTCCCACTTGTCATTTGAAAATGAACCTCTACCCCTCCCTCGACTGTAGTTGTCCCTAACAGTGTCGGCGTCACCTTTACACCTCTCTCTCTCACAAGCATGTGTGGGTGGTGCTTGTTTTGCACATGAAAACACTGGCTAGTGCTCAGCCTTGATCTTTTGTTCTGGTAGTGGTCACCATTGGATACACTTTCTTTTATATCGTCAAAAATGTTTCCATCGTGACAAACATAAGAGATGGGGACTGCTGCGAGGTGAGGCGCTCCTCCTGGCACGCAGTGGGTAACACCAGCCAGCAGAGACATGGGGGGAGGTCTCTGCTCTGGAGTTCCAGCACCTGCCTTGCTTTTTAAACACCCGGGAGACAGGCTGGCATTACATGTGAAATGATTCCATCAGAAATGATGACAGGGGAACATGGATCAAACTGCCAGATGGAGGAAAGGCATACTTACAAGACTCCTTGCTAATATTACCCAATGTTTCAGATGGGAGCACGGTGACTCACAGAAGGGAGATGCTCTTCTTCTGTCCTCCTTGCAGGTGCACTGATGGTGACAGCATATTGCCATCCCATGTGGGCAGCAGCTCCTTGAAACATGAAAGGAAGGAGTAAAAAGACCTGGAAATTTGAATTCTAGAATTATTTACCCTTAGGTTAATTCAGCCCTTCAGGCTTTCCATTGTCTTCTCAGGAGTGAAACAAACATTCTGATTCTACAGCTGAATGTGATGGCCAAGTCACAACTTGGCAAGTCTGGCACTAGCCAGAGTCAATGGCCTGAATCCTAAATGCTGCCTGCAGGCACATCTCTTGCAGGGAAAGGCCTTTCAGGCATGTGACAGATGTGCCCTCACAGTCACCTTCCAGCCATGGGCTCCTGCTGCCCATGAGATCCACGTAAAGCATACTTTGTATGGAAAATCCCACTATGAAAAGCCAGTGTCCATAAAGGAGACAGAGGAGTCCTGCAACCTTCTTTGAATAAGGGGAGAGAGTCTGGTGGGGCAAATGTCCACAGGGTTTTCTCTCTTGAGGTTTTGGAGGGCACAGCCTCCTTTTATCCTAAACTTCCAGCTGCATGTTGCCCTCTTCCTTTCCCTATTGGCTGAGGTACTAGGAAGGTATAGCCTTCCCAAACCTCCTACCACATATTCCCCCCTTGAACCTGTCATTTCCCCCCAAAGTTCAGAAACTCAGGCTTATGCCAACCCATTTGTCTATTTCAGGAGTCAAACTGTCCGAGTTCTGTAACAAACCTGTGGCTTGAAGTTGGTATAGATACTAAGATCCATTTCAAAGACATTAACACCCATACCCTCACCAAATGTGGAATTGTTGTAAAGGCATTAGCACACATCTTTCCTATCAATCTCATGTAAACCTGTAATCTCTTGGAAAGTAGCTGAATGGTACTTAGCCTTTATGGATCGAATCCTTTACAAAGATTAGAAGCAGTGAGTTAAGGCATCTCTAGAATCACAAAATCCTGCTTCTTAATCCAAGGCCATTTTCTGTTAGAATGGGCACATGGGGAGCAGGAAACAAAACTGAGCCCATCACTCCTGCACAAACAGGATGCAGCACCAACACACCCAGAAAGGTCTAACAACATCTCACCTGAAAAATGAGTCAACAGATCAGCATTTTGAGGAGTGAGTAGAAATTTTCTGTTCCCAGGACAACAGCACTAAGCAAGGCTGAGAAGTGATGTTTTCTATTATTGTGGAAATGCAGTCTAGTCTGCAACATCCAGGATGGAGTCAGGCTGATTTCAGCATTACAGTCAGAGCTGACTTAATCAATGATAGTTTAATATCCTTCTCAGTTGCTGTTGTCATAGCTGCTGCTTCATCTTAGCAAGCATGTCAGAGCCCAGACCGTCTTAGGCCAGTATGGTTTCCTCAAGGATGAGTCCCTTTCAGACATACCCACTGCAAAAAGTGGTGTCCCATGTAAAGACCAAGATCAGGGTTGCAATATCCAACATGAAAACTTACAGAGGAACTCAGGGGTAATTGGAGAGCTATTTCTGTCCACAAATGTTTCATGGGCGGTTTTGGGGTTTTTTTTTCCTAAACTGTAAAAATAGAAGGCATGATGCTGAAGAAAGACATGCTTCTTTTAGGCACTGGAGAAACTGTGCAGCAAAAATTAGACTTTATGCAAAGATTAATCCTTAAGTAGGGAGGTATGAGTGTCTTTTAACACTGCTTGACTTTTCCATGGGAGGTTTTGTATTTATAAGTGATTGTTCCTGCTCACACAGAAAACTTCTGTCTATTCATCTGTGTCCCTGGAGACTTCTGAACTTGTCATCAACCTGATATCCAGTCAGAGGAACCCCTCCCCACTGTGCAATGAAAATTTATCAGCTTGTCCTTCAGCATGTCTCAACAACTCAGAGATTATTAACTCATCTTTCAAGTGATTAATACTTCTGGGTGCTTGAGAAACATAACTCTGGTACTTGTGAGGTGCTGAGAGGCCACAGAAAAGACAGAAAGGGAATGCAAAGTGTGACAGTTTGGCTTGAGGGGCAGACTAACCCTGCTCTAGTTCAAGTCCTGTGCCCACTCCACCGGGGTCCTGTTTGAACTGGCCTCTGTAGCCCCTGCACCACAAACAGCCAACAGCCCCTTTTAATCTCCTTCCTTTGTATGACAATCCAGATCTTTGGATCCTCAAGGGAGTACATCTGAGAAGAAGTCATTTCACTTAGAGCTGCCTAATTATAGCTGCGTTGACAGCCACAGTTGTAACTCCTCTGCTTAGAGATTTTTAGTATTCATTGGTAGGCACCTCATTGGTTGCTGCCGAGTACCTGTCAGTCATGATAATTGCTAATTTGTTTTAACTTGCCTCAGAAGCTTTCCTAGAATTTATGGCTGTGCTCTGAGTTGATACAAGCCTTGTTATTCCAGCTTTGCCTTCTACTATGACAGAAGTATGGCAGAAATGCAACATGTACAGTCGTCATCATGGCCTGTCCATAAGTGATGCACTAAGAAAATGCACGACCCCAGTGTATACATGTTTCAGCCATGTACAACACCCAGCAGCACCTTACTATGAGATCACTCCTAGCATTGCTTTTGTGCCTCTGCCTGCATTTTGAACATGCACACTGATAGATGTGTGTATATAATTCTCCAGAAAAGCTGGTCTGTCCTTGCATGTGTAACTGAGGCAGCTAATAGGGCTGCTGCATTCAAATGGAGTCAGGTTGAGCAAAGAAGAGCAAGGCAGGACAAAGGATAAAGACTGTTTCACAGCCAGGCAGGCATGGGTCCAGTGCTTTTGTCCCAAAGCTCTCATATCTTGCTCCTAAACTGACCCTGACAGCCTTGCAGAGGGCAAAGTTGCTTCAGAAGATAGTCATGGCCCCTGTTACAGGGGGGATGTCCACAACACTGCTTTACTGGAGTGCAGTAGTACCAGTAAAGAGCACTCAGATCATGTAGAACACAGGGCAAGAATAGCATAAATACAGAAATCTGTGCTATAATAAAAGGCTAATGTTCTAACCATAAAGTTGGAAATTAGGCAAAATTTCCCTTTCCTCCTACCACATACTGCATGGCAAGCCTAGACCACGCTTCACCTCAGCCTGCACATCAGGACTTCTCCACAGCATGTTCCTGCCATTGGCCAACAAGCCACCCCAGCAACTCTGATGCCTGTGAATTGTTCCCTCACAAGCCTCCCCCTCCACTTCCCACCAGTTTTCTGCCTCCCACAGATATTGAGTGGCTTTCTAAGCCATGATGTTCATGAAAGAAGCTTTCCAGCTTGGCCCAGTAGAGCTCCTTCCCCATTTTGTCTCTAATTTCTGAACCCCTGTAGTGGTGAGCCATGGCTGTCAGCCTGGAAAATG
This sequence comes from Ammospiza nelsoni, assembly GCF_027579445.1. NCBI lineage: Eukaryota > Metazoa > Chordata > Aves > Passeriformes > Passerellidae > Ammospiza > Ammospiza nelsoni. The sequence continues at coordinate 130,184,691 of NC_080633.1, forward strand.
CAGTCTCTGTGAACTTCCCTGAATTCCCTGTGCATGGCAGCAGAAGGGATTTACATTCAACACCTCATCTCTGCTGTGCTACTGGTCTCAGGAGAGTTCCCCAGGGATGCATCATGAATTGCTCTGATTGTGCCAGAGTTGTGAGTTTTTCAGCTCAGGTGCCTGTTACCCATGTCCCTCCTGACCAGAGGCAGTTTCCTTGCACACCCTGCTCCAAGTCCTGAGCTTTTGGAAGTGCCCTGGGCATTTCTGTTTAGTTGTAGAAATTCCAACAAGAGTAGCATGACATTTTTCTCAAAGTGGGCAGGGAGGGGTGCCTGGCAGGGAGAGCAGCCTTCCTTAACATGTGGGCTACCCCAGCACAGTCATTCTGCCCAGATCAAGGTTTCCCTCTTGAGGGCCATGACCAGCCCTCTGCAGGAACACCTGGGCCTTAATCCCCAGTCCCAAAGTCTGAAGCATGGTAGCCATTAAGAATTTCAGAGTTTAGAAGAGGCTCACTCACAGAGGGTCGCTCTGTGTCATGTTACAGATATGCTGTTAATTATTTTGAGTGGGTATTGAAGCAGTAAGACTCTGCGTGTTCCCTGCAGGAGAAGGCTGCTTCAGCAGCACCAACCTGGCTTTTGATGCTATTGTTTTAACTCAAAGACCCATCATACAATCAGTTCTGCTACTGGTCCTTGAATCCAAAGAATTTCCCTTCCATCAAACTGAAAGTTTAATTTGATGAACAGACAGACATTTCAAAATGTGACCTTTCCCAAGGTGAAGTACTCAGTGGATGTATTATTTATTGGTTTTCAATTTTTTCACAGGCAGACATGTCTATTCTGTCAGGAAGGTTAAAGAAGAAGATGTTTAAAAATTCATTTAAGTGCAAATGCAGTCCTTACTAGTGTAGTAATTCTTTCTCTTAACTACACATTTAAGAGCAAGATGTGCTTATATAGGAGGATAAATGATAGCTTGTCTGAGGCAGTACTGACAGCTTGTAGATATCCAGTGCTGGATGCAGGTGCAGTTTAAATTGTCTCCAGCCCTTTCCTTGGGCTCACTTGCTATCCATCTGCTCTCTGAAATTGGACTGTCCTTTAAGTGTGGAGTACCTCGGTTTGTGTCCAAGCTCAGGTTCTTTGCAGGGGACAGCACTGAGCTGCTCAGAGCAGCTCCAGCCACACCAGCTGACCTTGCAGGGCCCTCATGAGCTGGGCCAGGGCCTTGTGCAGGGGTGCAAGTGAAGGAAAGGCTCTTCATTTTGGAAACACTGCTCTTCTCTCCCTCTGGGGTAGGAGCAGAGGTAACCTTGGAGGTCACATGCAGGCCTGTCTCTTCTGGCTCCTGAGCATCTTGATAATTGAGTGTGACTAATTCACAAGATTCTCTTTTCTTCCAGACCAGTGTAGTTTAAATTCTTCCCAGTTGCTTAAATAATATTTCCAACAGATGCAAGCAAAAATCCCACTAGTGGATTATGGAAAGGTAGAACAATTTGCTGAGAAATTAGTTCATTTGATTGGAAGTAGTACATTATATGCAGTAGTGAATCCTTTAGAACAAGGAAAATGTGCATGAGTGGTGTAAATAAGAGCAGCATTTTGTACTCATCTTTCTGGGAAAATAAGTCCTGACAGCTTGTTAGATTTGCCTCTTCTGGCTATTTATGATTGTGACTTAGAAACTCTTCCTGATTGAGTGTTCAGTCAAGTAAAAAGGAGGAATAAAACCAGCATGGGCTCTTATATGTTCTGTTATAAAACCTGACAGTGCCTGGCCCTTATTCTCTCATGCCAAACTGGGGCAGGGCCCCTACACAGACTTTGTTCCCGAGCTCTGGCTGCTGACACCATCCTCCAATTGGCACTGTGTAACAGAGAATCATTAACATATGTTGAGCAAGTTTAATTCCTTCATAATCAGGAGTAATCAGTAACACAGGATAAAAATAGTAAGTAAAAACTGCAGCCCAAGTGATAAAAATAGCCTGACTGAAGCAGTGAAGATGGAAAACAGCAGAGCTTGAGGCTGCAAGGCCAGGACCTCAGAGTCATCCTCTTCCTCTGCCTCTCATGTGCACATTTATAGTCTCAGAATACCCCATGGACCATGAAATGGGGCTTTCTGCACCAAGGAAAGGATTTTTCTGTAAGCTCTCTAGACCCTAGAAGAAAGGGCAGGTTTGACAGAGTTTGCATAGCAGGCATCACAGCCCAACTCCCCATTTCATTTTTGAACTCCCCCAGCAGAGCCCCTGCACAAGCAGTCAGACTCTGAGTCTGGCCAGTCCAGCACATCTTTTTCACACCCACATCACCTCCTTATCCCTTGGCAGAGCCCCCCTGGTGCACGCTGGCAGGTGGGTGATCCCAGGTGCTGCACGGGGAGCAGTGAGCCCCGCCAGGTGCCTGCAGCACAGCACCCAGCATGGCAGGTCAGCACTCACTGTCCTGCTGCAGCACTCCTCTCCCTCAAAACCCTCTCAGATGAACCAGAAGCACTCTGAGCATGAAACACTGTCCCCTGGCACTCCCAGAGCCCGCTGCAAAGTCCTCATCTTGCTGCTGGAGAAATCTGGTGGCACTGGTGGCACATCCTGCTCTTCGGGCACATCAGTCTTGGGAGCTGCACAGGCTGCAGAGGCAGATCCCCTGGGGCACAGGAAGGAGTGCCTGTCTCTGTGTCTGCACTGCAAGTGAAACATGGCTAGCAGGGTGTAGAAGATGTAGGGACTTCCAGTCCTTTCCAGTTCTTTCCCACATTCTTAGCATGGGTGTGTAGAAAACGAAGAAATGAAGCATTTTGCTCTGCTATTTTTCCTCTCCTGTGACCCAGGCAACAGTGAGTAAGTGTAGTGCCCATGATATACTCTTATTACCATAGTAACTCAACCAGGAGCTGATGACTGCACAAGTAGATGCCAAAAGGGAAAGACTGTATAAGGAATAAATCAGCTCTCTGCTAAATGGGTGCATCGTCCCTATCTGCACTTGATAGGCCTTACAAGACAGTGGGATTCCTCTGGCACACAGGGAGAGCAAATTACACCTTAGGTCCAAGTCTGTGCTTGCAAAGAAATCCTCCTGAAGGATCTAACATTTTACATCTAAACAAAAAATTACCCACCCCTTAATAGAATCATTTTCAGCAAGGGTCTGCAATGCCCTCTGCATTTCTCCTATTTCCTTTCAAGAAAGGATGTGGGGTGCAGCTCCAGCTGTGCCCCCTGAGAGAGCACAGGCCTGTCTGCAGTTCTCCATAACAGCAGCTGCTCCATGCAAAGAGGGCCAGCATTAATGTTTCAGCTTAGTGAGAGCAGCTGGAGCCTCCAGGCATGGGATACCCTTGGCAGCCCAGTGTCTGATCATTGGAATCTCTGCTCTAGCTCTGGTTCTCTGGGATGAGAAGGCCTTAGAAAGCACTGTGGTGACGACACAGCCCCTTGCTCCAGGCTATACCATCCACCTGAAAACCTCACAACAGCAGCTGGTGTTTCATGCTCTTGCCATCACCGTGCTCGTGGGGTCTGAAATCACTGTCGCACGCAGGCGAGTCGGGACTGAAACACAAAGAAGTCCAAGGCGATCAAAGGGACATAGAACAGGGCAAGGATTTGAAAGCTCATGTCTCAGGTGAACATAGGATGAGTCCATAGGTGATCTCAGGGTCATGCATCCTTTCCTAAAACAATTAAGATCAAAGAGAACAACTTCAAGTACATGGAGTTTTCTTCATATTTTCTCCTTAATTTTGCCTTTTGGGTAGTAATCTTTATTTTTCTTCATATTTTCTCCTTAGTTTCTTCATATTTTCTCCTTAGTTTTGCTTTTTGGGTAGTAAAGATTACTACCCTTAAAACTACCTACCAGCCTTAAAACTGCAGGTCTAACATTCACCACTGTTATTCAGGGCCATAACATTTCTGCTTAGTATCCAAGGAGTGAGAGGGACACAGAGGAGCAGCATTAGACCATTTTGGCAGTCATGGACACCACAACTCTGTGAAGGCAACATCGGAGTGACCACCCTTCAAACTCCATCCTTTCCAACAGCCTAGGACACCTCCTTTGATAAGACAGGAAGAAACATGTTCATCAACATGTCCATCACTGACATTACATTATAGTGGAAAGCAGCAAAGTCCTGCCACACAATCCTGCCTATATGGATAAAAATATTTCACAAATATTTTCATAACCTTTCCACCAACTGCTGTTAACAGGTACAAGGACAAGGCTCAATTATGCAAGGTTTCCACTTAAAGTTTCTGGTCAGTAATAGCTCAAATTCTTTTCTACCCCTACCTAGAAACTTGCAAAAGGAAAACCTTCTCTTGAGTCCTGAAGCTGCACCAAAACCAAATATATATATATTGTGGAGGAGAGGAGAACTGGTGCTTTCATTTGGGAACACACAGAACATAACTCCTGTAGATGAGCTATATATATATTTGTATATATATCTCTGTGTGTATATATATGCCTATTTATGCATATAAATCCTGAGAGATCTCTCCCCTGCTGCTGTGGATAATAAACCTCTGTCCCTTCAGGGCATCAGGTGACAAGGACACCTGGGCTCCTGTCCCCATCTCACACTTTTCTCTGCCTTTGGCACATAAAGGCACCTGCTGACATTACAACACATTTGAGCAGAATATCCAAAATGATTCACTAGGAGGCCAGAAGCAAGTATAAAAGAACCCTGTCACTGCATCTTCCTGAGCTTTGCCAGCAGAGAGCAACAGGTGATCATGGTGCTGGCCCTTTGTTTCAGGGCCAGTACTGGAGCCAGGGACATGCCACAGGGCCAGGCTGGGTCTCAGCACACACAGGACAGACACAGACTTCTTGGATGGCCTCTCCTGCTTCCTGTGCTAGCCCCTTATGTAAACCAGAGCCCAAAGGCACTGCAATCACCGGGGCTCTGGAGAGCTCTGCCAGGGCAGAGCCTTGTTTCAGCAGGGAACCCACAACACATCCCCCAAAGCATGGACAGGGGCTGCAGAAGGCACATGACTGATAGTCACACAGAAAAGGAGGTATGCTTAGCCAGAGCCAAGACTGCCAACCCAGAGCTGCCACTGCAATCAGTGTAGCACATATGCTGAAAAATAAGAGTAAACTGGAAGATGGGCCTTTCATTTCCCTGCACCTGAGCTGCAAGGAGGACATTTCAGCTTGAAAGGGAAGTGAATGAATGAATGAATGAATGAATGAATGAATGAATGAATGAATGAATGAATGAATGAATGAATGAATGAGCTGCTGGTTCTGTTACAGGAAAAATTAATAGTGTTGTCATAAGTGCCTCCACAAATCTCAGTGACAGTTGCAGGGGACCGTGAGCATTTGATCTTCCTTGTCTCACACCTGTGTTTCTGGGTAGCACACACCTCTTGTATGCCAAAGCCTGCCAGAGTGCCTACCACCCAAAACGGAGTACCAAGCAGAGTAGGAAAGTTCCAGGTTAATTCAACTCAGATGAACAAAGACACAAAACTTTGACTGAGTGCACCCATCACAGAAATAGAGAGAAACAGCATCAGTCTGGTCTGTGCTCAGGTCAGATGAGATCCTAAGGAAGACCCCTCTTTCATTTACGTCCCTCTTTAACAGATACAACCCTCTTGTCTTTCTCCTGGAGTTGTTTGTTTTTTTTTTTTAATACATTTCCTGAATCTTGAAGGAATTCACATCTGCTACACAGGAAGGAGGGTCTGTTTCATACAGATCACCAACAAAATCTGAGCCTGCACAACTTACACAGTTCCCACCTGGATGAAAAACACTGTCTCTGAGTCCTTATTGCTCATGCATGAAACTCAGTGGTGAGCCATTGAGCAGTCAGGAGGTGTTGGCAGGGGAGAGCAGACACTCCTGGTAGCCACTGCTGCTTTCATAGCAAAATCTGAGGGGCAAATAGGCAAAATATAGTAAAAGTGGCAGTGAAGAGGACACTTGTCCTCTGGCAATACAGCTCCTATGATGGGACATCCAGTCAAAACCAGACTTGGACAACTTACTTTGAAAGCTAATGCATTGTTTTACCTACTCTTCTCCTGAGATACTCATGCAAAAGTGCTTGAGGGAATGCCTTTAATTATAAGGCATTATAATTAATACATAATTATACTTACGTATAAAAGTCTTGTTGCATGGCTGCCTCACCAGCTCATACCTCCATTCCCACTGGGGTCAGGCAACAATAGATGTTGAGTCTGTCCAAACCCCCAGAGCACCTGCCCCTTTCTCTTCCCTAAAATCTCTTTACAACAGGACAAACCAAAAAGTGACACATGCCAGTCCCAAGCCTGTTCCTAAAATACTAATGGAAACAGAAAACAGGGTCAGAGACAATGTCAGAGCTTTGTATGTGACAGCCTGCACTTAAGGAATCTTACTGGAGAGAGTTCAGGGCAGAGGAAAGAGGAAAAGGAGAAGAAAGTGGAGATAAAAGTCAGTGGAGCAGCTGGAATGTGTGCTAGAGCTGGGGGAGACTGCAGCTAATGGTGAGATGACAGTGTGCAAAGAGATTTGAAAGTGGGAGCCAAACTGGGAAGTCAGATGAGAAGCTGGAAAAGGCAGGTGCTGAAGTGTGTGTGATCGTGGAAAATAGTGTGGAGAGAGAATGAAAGTGGGAACAGCAGAACAGAAAGGTTCTGTGAAAGGAGAAGAAACATCTGTCATCTGCTCTACTAGGCTCAAAGGAAAGCAAAAGGGGTCAGTGGCATCTCAGCCCTCTCTGTAGCAGGTGGCTTGCAGGCTCCCTCCCCACCAAAGCTCTGGGGAGTCACAATTAAATGCAATGAAGTGGAATAAGATAGGCTGGAGCATTGTAGGGTAGCAGTGTGTGAAGTCTGGAAGGTAGTTTCTAAATCCACCTGGAATTTGTTTCTCTGATCTGCAAGGAAAATTGTGTTCACAGACCCGCTGAGAGTCAAAAAATAAAAAAGTTCAAGTTTACTATATGGTGGCAAAACACAGATTTTTGTAGCAGCAGGAAGGAGCTGTGGGTGGCCAAAGCCCTGGGACAGATCGAGTGGAAGCCTCCAGCCCTGCACCCTGCACCCTGGGGGCTCTAGGGATCCCAGGAGCACTTCTGTCAGGCTAGTGTCCTTAGGAATCATCCTCATTCTCGAGTGTGAGGACTTTGTGATCTCTCCACAGCTGTCTGCAGGCTGTTTTCTGAGGAACAGAGGGCACTGAGGCATTGTGTGTACTTTGTTTTCAGCAAGGCCATCTTAGTCTCAGGTGTGTGAAGCCGGATATTTAAGCACCCACACTGTCCTTGCACTGACTGTCAGCCCCATTGGTTGTGCTCTGCCCACTGCCCCAGCCCCACATGAAAGGGAAGCCCAGCCCCTGAGGTCTCCCCTTGCACAGGGCTAACAAAGATGGGTAACAAAGATGCCTGCCTCCAGCCCAGGCACTGTATCTCCAAAGGGTCTGCTTCCAATAAAACCAACAGCAACCTGCCCGTGGGACAGACTCTGAACTTCCTTATTCCCATCTCAAATGACCATGGGAGCAGGAGAGGTGTGAGCCAAACACATCTGGGGAGCCAAATGCCTCCATCCTCAGCTCTTCTTTCAGGCTCCACAGCTCTGCAAGGTGGGTTAACTCTGCCTGGACACCAGGTGCCCACCAAAGCCACTCTATCACTCCTGTCTTCAGAGGGACAGATGAGAGAAAATATAGTGAAAAGTTTGAGGTAAGGACAGGGAGAGATCATTCTGCAGTTATTGCCATGTGCAAATAGACTCAACTTGGAGAAATTAATTACCAATTTATTACCAATAATATCAGAGTAGTATGAGAATTAAACCCAAATCTTAACAATACATTACCCCCTACCCTGGGCTTAACTTTATTCCTAACTCTCTACCTTCTGCCAGCCCTGCAGGGGGACAGTGCAGGGGAACAGGGAATGGGGGTTGTGGTCAACTCATCACACGCTGTTTCTACCATTGCCCCCTCCTCAGGGAAGGGAGCTTACTTCCCTGCTCCAGCATGGGGTCCTTCCAATGAGAAACAATGTCTTCCATTAACTTCTCCAGTGTGAGTCCTTCCCATGGGCTGCAGTTCTTCACAAACTGTTCCAATGGGAGCCCCTCCCACAGGGTGCCATTCTTCAGGCACAGCCTCCTCCAGTGCAAGTCCCCCATGGGGTCTCAGGTTCTGCCAGCAAACCTGCTCTAGCATGGGCCCCTTTGCCCACAGGTTCACAGGTCCTGCCAGGAGCCTGCTTTAGCATGGGCTTAATACAGGGTCTGAGCCTCCTCAGGCACCCCCTGCTCTGGTGTGGGATCCTCCACAGGCTGCAGGTGGATATCTGCTCCACCATGGGCTGCCTCACCATGGTCTTCATCATGGGCTACAGGGGAATCTCTGCTCCAGTTCCTGGAGCATCTCCATCCCCCTCCTTCACCAACCTTGGTGTCTGCAGAGTCATTGCTATCACATAATCTCATTCTGGTCTTCTCTGACCACAAATGTGTCTGTGCAAAAACATTTTTCTTGTATTAATTACATCATCCCAGGGGCGCTACCACCAACACTGATGGGCTCAGCTTTCCCAGGGGTGCTGCCATCATCACTGGTGAGTTCAGCCTTGGCCTGGTCTGCTTAGAAGCTGCCTGGCATTGACACTGTGGGACACAGAGGAAGCTTCTAGCAGCTTCTTGCAGAAGCCAACCCCTATAGGCCCCACTCCCACCCCTCACCCCCACACCCTGCCACGTAAACCCAACACATTCACTTCCCAGATCAGGAGTCCATGACATCCAGTGGTGGCTTTACCACCATCAGGGAGTGTAAAGAGTGAATGGAGGTTCATGCATGTCTCAGAGTGGCCAAAACCACAGAGAGGTTGTATTTTGAACATGTCCCATCACAACTCATGAGTTAACTCTAGGGTGGCATTGCATGCTGGTGGCCATGAGGAATCCCAGGCACTCACCAGTTCAGGTCTTCCCATCTCAGCTTGGGATGCTGTTGCCCACTGAGACATCAAGGACTCAAAGATTCCTGCCTTATCTGTGTACTGGCACCCTTCACTGATTCTCCAAAACTTTATATATATATATATATATATATATATATGAGCAGCCCAAATCCAAGGTTTCAGCAGTACAAGTGATGGGAACCTGACATACCTGACATTATGTTTAAGCTCCCTCCTGAGTGAATCATACACATGCAACTGCTCTGAAAGATCCAGTAGCTAAGTTCCCAACTGGAATATGCTTCACTAGCTCCATTTACTTTTGTTTCTACTAGACAAACGTTTCTATTTGTCTCATCACACAACAACATCCCCAAAGCAGACAAATAGCTTTTGCCAGTTTCACACCAGCAAAGACTAGTTACACTGGCCTCAGGAAGTCAACCTACATCCTTTTGGCTGTTATTATCTCACCAAACAGGCCAACCTTATGCTAGCTAGTTCTTGCCCTGTCTTATTTCAATCAGATGGCATAGTGGCTCTTTTTTCAAGGCTTCACATTTCATTTGCATAAGAACATTAATGGAGAAATTTCAGAAATAAATGCCCAGCTTAACCCTGCTGCACCCTTAGGAAAAGTCCTCCTCACTGGGAAGGCTTTTTGGCATTTCCCTTCTCCTCCACTGGCTAAACAAAGAGACGGGAGAGAGGTCAAGCTCCTCTTTGTGCCACTTTCAAAAACAGTGGCTTTCACAATAACAAAACACATCCAACATATTCTGTCTGGCTTAGGCTAAAGTCATAATTTGTCTTCTCCAGACAGACCAAACAAGTATAAGACCAGAGCAGGCCACAGAATCTTACTGCTGGCAAAGTCCTGAACTTTACATTCAAGGAGGGTATGATCAGCACACATGGCTGGGGCAGTACCCCATTCAGTGCCCTGCTTTGCACATTTCACCTGAGGCAATGATGGGTATTTAGAAAAAAACACAACAGTCCCAAGAGTGGAAAATCCCAAATCTCCCTGCACAAGGCACAGAGCCCAACTGTTGGGTTTTAGAACCAAACACCTTCTGTTTCTTGCTTTGTTCCCCGCGATTTTTGCATCCATGGCAGCACTGTAGTGTTCCCAGTTCCAGCAAGGAAAGATTAGAAAATCTTTCTTTATCCTTGCAATAGCCTACACCTCACTGGTTTCTGGGAGAAGGTGGTGGGTGTGTGCTCAGGCACCTCCAGCTGAGCAGATATTCCAAGTGCCAGATGCCACTCTCCAGCAGGGAGGGAAGCTGGTGCCTGTTTCATCCCATCCTTCACACTCACTTTCTCTTTTGCTGTGAGCTGTAAAGAAAGATTGTGATTTGTCAAGGTTAATGAGATATTTATTCTACATTTGATCTCTCAATTTAAAGCTTAATTACCACCCTAGAAGGCTCCAGCCCTTGGAAATCAGCATCTGTGAGTAACAAAATATGGAGCCCTCAGCTATTTCACACTACATGAAAGGAGCACCATGTCAGATCATGTTATGAGCTACCTCCATTATCTGTGAGTCAGTCAGTTGTAGGTTTTCCTCAAGCCCATGTTAGCCCCCACTGTCATCATCCTCCTTCCTTGATGCTCCCTTTCAAAACCCTCTCCTCCTCCCTCTTTGATGCCCACTTGAGGACATCCAGCTGGGGTGCATGGTCCCCCAGACTAGGAGATCCTTCAGCCCCTCAGGGAAAGGTTTCCTTGGCATGAAGGCACTGCCCTATTTGGCTGACAATCCCCCTCCAGAGATACCCTCGAGCTGTCTGCAGGATGTGCTACCTGTCTGTCCCCTGGAGGGGTGCCTGCCTTCCTGGGGATGCTTTCCCTGGGATATAGCTATGGGCCTTGGGGACAAGGGGAGGAGGAACCCAGGAGAAGCAAAAAGGGGTGCTCCAAGTGCAGGGCTAGCTCCATGCAGAGCCCATGCACACTCTTCTGCAGAGCCTTCTGGCTACACCAGCCTGGTGCAAGGAGTGGTCTTGCACCTCAAACATCTCCATGCAGGTCCCTGCTGCTGCTCCCACTGCTGCTGCCGCTATCCCACACCAAGACCTTGTAATGAGATGTCAGTGTCACCTCTGACATCTCCATCCAACCTGGGTAACATGGCAGAGTCAAGTCTCATGGTGTTACACTGGGGCAAGGGGGCATTTGAGCAAGAAAAGCAGTGGAGGGCTCCACCTGCAACACCCCAGCACCACCCAGACCCCACTGACCAGCAATGTCCACCCAGCAACTTGCAGAGGAGCCAGCACACCCTGTCAGGCCCGATCCTGAACCCAAGCATGCCTTTGCTTGCCTCCATTATCAGAAGGCTAACATGATAGCAGTCCATTAGCAGCTGGGGGCAGCTCAGCTTCTAGGCTGAGAGGTTTTGGGTGTCTCTGGTGTCCATCACAGTGTGGGTGCTGCTACAGCTCAGCTTCACTGTCACCAAGGAGCTGGGTGTGAGCTGCATGGTGTGGCACCCGGAGAACAAGGAGCACCAGGGCTGGCACAGCACAGCAGGAGGCACAGGCATGGATTTGACACTGACACCAAGCCCCAGAAGGAGCAGTACTGGATCACAGTGAATGTGCAGGTGGCACTGTGGACTGAGAGCCACTGACACCTTCATTGTATGGCCAGGGTCCTCAGTGGCAGATGTCACCCTTCCCCACATGCACATTACCGGCCCCATGGAACCCAGAACCAGGACACTGATGCATTTACTGGTGGGGACCCCCAGAGGTTGGAGACCTCCAGGGGTTGGGGGACTTCCAGTGGGGGATAGGGACCATCATGGAGATGTCTGAGGGAGTTTGGGACACCTATGGTGACAGGGATCTCTAGGGGTGGCTAAGGACTGTGGGAGGTTTGGGAGATCCATGGGTTGGGAATGTCCAGAGGCAGAGAGGACATGCAGGGAGGGGGTCAGGAGTGGGTGACACCCTGCACCATAGTGACCCTATACTCAACACCACATGCCTCTGCTCCACCCTGCATATGGCTGCAGGTGTTGGGAGCCCCTCTGTGGGGATGTGTTGGGATAACTGCAACCTAAACACCACATCAGGTCAGAGGCTTCTGCCAGGCAGGATGCAAAGCAGCACAGGCCGAACCTCCAGAGTGCATCAGCACAGCACGTTACGCTGAGCTGCACTAATTAGTGGCCTAAAGAGAAACAGCATCAGCATGGATGAGTTCTCTCTGAATCAAGGCTCCCCGCAGGACCTGCTCGTGCATCAGCCCTCTCTGCAGGCATTGCACCAGTTTCCAGCTCTGGCTCCAGGTCACTGTGTTGGTCCCCCATGCTGGGATTGGGTGCACCTGGCAGGCACCTTCATGGGGGTCAAGGAGAGCTGGGGGGTCACTCAGGCTCTTAGAACCGAGATGTGCTGGGCACGGAGCTGAATGCTCCTTTGGAAACACTTCTGTGCTAGGCCCCACAACCTCCCGAGGAGGCAGGGTAAATGGGTCAGTGGGAGGTGAGAGCAGTGACTCCCCAAGTGTCAGCATGGAACATTTTCACTGGAATGTGTTTCTGAAGTCAGGATTGTGTGTATTCTCTGAGCTTTATATAGTTGCTTCTGTAAAGAAAGGAACTGTCATATGTCGAATGTCTTAAAAGATTTTAACAAGCTTGTCACCAAAAATAAAGTTATTCTGAACAATTATGTTTTCAGTATGACCCATGAATACATAAATATAAATGATTATATTATAATCAAAATTCTGGGGCTCACTCAGCAAGTCTGGTTCATGACTCTTTGCAAAACACTCTGAAGGTAAGGGAGCAGTTACGACTCATCAAACACACTTAAATTTAACTATGGGCAAGAGAAGACATTGCTAAATGTAGCTGCATGCCTCTTAAAGACTTGCTATGGTTAAGAAGTCAGTGTTCTTCCAAGGTCACTGCTATAATTGCAGTTATTCACAAGGAAAAAACACTCACCCTCTGTATTTCAGTTTGAGATAGCTTGGTGAAATCAAATCTACAGAATGTGTCCAATTTGACTTTTCAAAGCTTAATTTTTAACATTTGCTTTGAAATAACATAGTTGTTCTATTGGTAGTTTAGCCCAAATTGATTTAAGATTTCTTGGTTACCTAAGGAACAAATAAAGAGAACAGCAAGCAGCCCTCTCCCAGCACTGCAGGAAGGGAAGAGCTCTTTGGCTCACAGCATGAAGCTGCTGTCCCACCAGTGAAGGACTATGCAGTGCTGCACAGCTGTGCTCAATCTTACCAGGGAAACATCAGTTTATGACACTCCACAGTCTCCAGTTGCAAACTGGAAAAAGCTCTTGTTTAATGCTTGCCTTAAACTACCTTCTGCTGTATTATACTATCAGCAACATTTATTTGAGCCATTTCAAGTATCCCAGACAAGACACTATTGCTCCTTTTTCAGGCCTCATGTTTAAAAAGAATTACCCAAATTTTAAAGCAAATGAAGAAACAAACAAGCAATAACAAAACAACAAAAAATCATCCAGTAATAACAGAGGTGAGTATCTTGCCTTCTGTTGCAATAACAAAGTTAAACAATTCAAGATGTCATCATCGCTCTGAGAGGTATTCCTGCTTGCAACAGCCCTGACGCAGGCAGGGGAAACTCCTTTGGGAAGTGTCAGGACATGCCCAGCAGTGGCAATGTGTAATGTTTCCTGTTATCATGGGATCTTCCATTAAATATGAAAGGAAAACAAGGTATGTCGTGCTGGAAAAGCCATGTTCCTTGTACTGTAGCCACAGCCCGCGAGGTGGCAGAAGGAAGCGGGTGTCACCGCAGGCTCAGCCAGCTCAGCCTGCACTTCTCCTGATCACTGGTGTTTTGAATTTTGAAAAGAAAGGCAAAAGAGGAAAACGATCGAAAAACAGAAGCATGCTTAACTCTCATGTACAAACTTTCCTGAAGAGGAGGATAAGCTGCTAAGAGGATTGTTTATATATGTTAGAGAAATGCAGAAAACAAGTGCACGCTCTTAGCAGCCTTTTAGCATGATGTACTTCAAAATGGTAAGAGAAATAATAGCAATGGCTAGAAATTATTTTGTGGCTCTTAGTGAAGTGATGACTGCCAAGAAGATGCCTTCAGATAGCTCTGTTGCAACATAAATTTGCAACAAAATTATCAAGCCAGCTCTCTACTAAGCCCACCTGTCCTGTATGTTTAAGGACCAGGCCTATAACCAGGGGTAATTAGTTAAAAAAAGAAAACACTGGGAGCTTGTTTAGCTCCTCAGTCTAACACATTTTGAACACCTGGTTTCATCCTATATTGCGAAGGAGATTTAAATCACAAGATACTGCAAGATACTGCTCTCCCCAGCATGATAGTTCAGCAATATGGCTTTACCATTGTTTTCTTGGGAAAAGACCACAGAAAACAGAACAATAATCTGTTTAACTCCCCCAGTTAGCTTAATCTGTTAACTCCCCCAAAGGCAGGGCGGGCAACATGAGCTTATCAGAGAGCAGAGAACCATGAAACTTCTGTGTGTCTGCATCCTGTGCAATGCGGTGCATGCCCCAAAGGGAAGGCTGTGATGAGAGCTTGTGCTGTTGCATCCAACCACAAAGCATGAAGTCTCAGAAAACCAGTTTTACTCAGCCTGTCCCTCACTCCTGCATGCATTGCTGCTGGCCTGATATCATGTATTGTGTTTCCTAGATAAAAGTGAGTGAGGTCACCTTAGACTGTCTTTATAGTAGATCTTAATTAGATTGCCCATGGACTATGTCCTTTCCTTGCCACGTGTGCCCTGACAAAGTCAAAGCTTGCTGGCCATTACCTGAGGAGTTCTGTTGGCTGGCTGAGCTGCCTGTGCTTGGACTCCCTGGAACAGGACCCACAGCACTCGGTGCTCACTGGCTCAGGCTGCAGTGCCAGCCCTGCCTGCACAACCTGCAGAAAAGCACCTTAGGAAGGGGTCCCGTCAGCTATGACAGTATTTCTGCTCCATGTTCCCTTCATTAACTTAATTCTTCACAAAGCTCCCTTACCAGCAGGCTGACACCACCTCCTCAAGAACCTGCAGTGCTTCTTGCAGATTCAGCACAAGCCTAAACCATCCACCACTGGGAAATGTTCCTGCTATGGTGCTCTTTGTGTACTAACTTAGGTTCTTTCACCTTAGGAAAGTCTTAGTCCTTTTTAGTGGGGCCAGCTTTGTGCTTTTCTGTCACTACAAAGTTCAGTATGCATATAGCACCACTGTGTAACTAACATTGCCATCACTTTCTGACAATCTCTTTTTTTTTTCTCTCATGCTGCAGTTTTGGGCTAATACAGGTATCACCAGCAAAAGAATGACTATAATTTGCACCTGAGAGCTTCTTTGGATGTAGAGCCAGTTCTCTTAGTTATAATAAACTCTTACCTTAAAAGTTAAAAAGCAGTTGAGCAGCACAGTTAAGAAATCTGTTTTCCCATGGATTTTTAGCTGGATTCTCTGGTGTCCAGCAAGACGCAAACTCCCCCCCAAAAATTTTCATTACTGGGATGTAATGCCTCTTATACAATATTTTGTGGTGTCTGAGAGCAAAACTCACCGTGCAGCTCTCAGGACCTGGGGAGGATGCTCTGTGCATGGATGGCTGCCCCTGCTGATGAACTGCTCCCTCAGATTCTGACTGAAATCAGCCAATGGGTCCAAAATTCCTCGTGGGACAGACTGAATGGTTGTATAAGCCTCCTCTCCGTGGGAAAATGCTCTGGAAGAATACATGGCCAGACCAACTGTGCATGTCACTAACTGTGCTCTGAGTAAGCCAATTTACCTCAACCAGTCTGGTCCTGTTAACAAAATGTAACTACTAAAACAGGAGACATGCCAGCAAAGCCTAAGTAGCTCTGATAACATTGTGTATGGAACAGAAAGTTTAAGATAAAGTCAATGGAAAGAATTTAAAGCTGGGTGAGATCTAAGGCTGAAGCAGAGTCCTGGCATGGTTGGGACCCCTGTACTCAGCTGAGCTTTTCCATTTCTGTGGCAGAAGGACTCCCTGTGCTTGTAAAGGCTCCCCCTTAGAAGAGAGACTGCTGGGGACTGATTGCAGGGTGCTATACTCTTCATTAAGAGAAATCCCTTAAAAATGTCATCATCATCGTAATTGCTGATTAAGTCTGTTGGCAACAGAAAAGTAATGAGAGCTACTTCTGAGTTAGTGAGCTTGCATGGACTGGGTCAACATACTGCAGAAGCAATGGATGTTGTGCTAGAAGTAAATTGGACTCTATAGCTTGAATACATGCCAAGAAGCAAGTCTGATCTCCAAAACTGCAGCTAGCAGACCATGAAGAGGAATTGGCAGAAAAACACAGTGATCAGCCATTGAGAACTACAACATGTCCTGCAGAGGAGGAGCTCAGGGCTGGGTACCACATTCTCACACAATGTGCAAGCTGCAAATGAACAACTCCACCTCTTTGAAATTCACTTGTGGGCCTTCTGGAAAGAATTAAACACAGGCAACAGCACTCAAACCAAAAGTAGAGGTGGGCTGGATTTCTGCCAGTATTTATCATATGTAAGACTTGATTTAACAGAGAGCAGAACCAGAGAGGAGGTCAAGTACATCTGTTGACTGAGCATTTGCCATGCTCTTAATGCTAATGGACCCGTGCACATCAATGCCTATAAGCAGTGCTGCCCACAGTATGATGCAGGATTATCTTTTAGAATGCCTTATAAGCAAACCAAAGTTCAGAAATTCTTAGTCCCATTTTCCTTATATGTTAAGGAATAATGTTATTCTTACCTGACATTATCTGTCATGATACTAGTTCTGTTCTTATGCACACCAGGGCTGGCTAAGGCTCTGCTGTGACATGAGCCACTGAACTGCTCTGAGCCCTCCTCAAAGTCAGTGCCTGATGGGCAGCAGTGGAGATGTTACTGGAGAGCAGCAACCCCAAAGGGGTTGGGGTTTAACTTCTCCAGACTCTGCTGTGTCTGTGGAAGAGACACTTGGACAGCAGGCTGGAACACGTTTGCTATCATCAGACTTATCCAGTCTGGACTCAGCCCTTCCTTTGAAGAATGGATATTGGATACTTTTGGAGGATTACTGGCATTGTGCTGGATATCACTGCTGCAGTCCTTCTGTCACAGCACAGTGGAACAGCTGTTTCCCCCTTAATCTAAGTAACAGGACCTTGAGACCCTTCCTAGAGGCCATGTGACACTTGGACAGAAGTGCCATCACTACAGGGCAAGTAACCCTAATGCTGTAAACCACTGTCTCTCCTCTCACAAGCAGCAGAGGAGCTGCAGGCACTCAGGAGCAACCAGGCTTTCTGCCACGTGATCAAGGTGATTCATCATTTCTGCTCCAGTAAATCCCACCTAGAACTCTTCAGGATGTACTAAGGTTAGACGACAGACAACATGCAAGTATGCCTGCTGGTTTAATATCTCCTGGCCATCATGCTTTGGCCTAACTGTTAAAACCCAAGTATTTTGCCCTGAGAAGGTTGTTGGCTGAAGTGGTCACAGGTTTCCAGCCACAATGCCTTTGCTGCAGTGCCTGTGCAGAGCATCGGCAAGGCTCTGTGCTGGCAAGGGGCTGCAGGGTCAGAGTGATGAGGAAAAAGGGATTCAAGCTTCAGAGTAGCTGTGTCAGCCTTAGTCCCCCCACTGGTGTGTTTGACAGGCACAGCTGCATCTGGGTGCTAGTGGAGGCTTCCAATGAACAGTGGTGTCAGGGCATCCACAAGAACTAGTACATGCCAGGCTTTGTGGTGTTGGTTGTGGAAACTTTGCCTAGCATATGGGAAGGGACATCTAGAGAAAGATCTGGGGAAGACCCTTGGGACTTCAGGGCACCCAGTAAAGCAGTCAGGACAGTAAGACCTGGACCTGGCCACCCTGGGAGGCAGGCTGTCCACAGCACAGTCATGAGAAGTCAAAAGAGAAACACAGGTGTCCTGTTTATAGGCTGATGGAAACCATGAGAACAGACTGGGAGCTGACTGTACAAAATCTCAAAAAATAATTGCTGAGGGGAAGCCATCCTTGCTGCCAGTCTTTTTTGGTAGTGCTAGTCCCATGAGGACCTGTTCTAACAAAGTACTATTCAATACTAGTTTAAGCTCTTTGGTTTATCAAACAGAAAAGTAAAAAAAGGATTTGATGCTGATTTTAAATATTTGTGGAAAAGATTTCTCTCACCAAGGAACTCTTTATAGTAACAGAGAAATATATAAAAGGAATAAGCCTGGAAGGTTGTTTCCAGGCTAAATTTATTTTGCTTAAAGGCGCACATTTTAAAATAGGGAACAGGTGAGGTGTGCAAAGGCTTTTGTTGTGCAGGCAGCCTTTTGTTTGGGCTTTGAACAGATGGAGTTGTTACCATGAATACTGGGACATAGGGGACAGTCCCAGGAAAAGCCTGGACAACTGGTTTGGAGAAGGGTACCCTGGAGATGTGGGAGTAGGAAGGCTCAGGATGTTAAGGGGTTGCAGTCTTGGTTTGGGGATGGAGAGAATGAAGCTTGAAGGTATTTAAGCTGCTCCTGCCTATGCTTAGACAGGATCAGGCCTTTGTCTTCCTGCCTGTGGAAGCATTGTAAAAGACACTTTTCCCCTGGGACAAATAGGCATGTCTCCAGCACCAGGCATTTCCACTTCACTTCTTTGTAACTCTTTAGCCAGGTTGCAAGAGCAGAGTTTTTCAAATTAGGTTTGCAAAACGGCAGTCAGATTAAAATTAGTCCTTTTTTTTCTTTTTTAACCAGGTAATAGAAATGAGAGCCTTACATTTTTCTAGCCTGGGAAATACTAATGTGCAAAGTCTGTACTTAATGTTACCTCACAATCAGCTCTTGGGACTCTTCTTTAAGTGCCATTCTGCCTGATTAGAGATGTGCACTGAGTGTTTTCACAGAAGCATTAATTCCTCCTCCTTGGTTTTCTCCCACAGTTTCCAAGGAAAAGCCAGGCTAAAGGACAGAGTGAAAGAGCAGCCAGCCCTCTGCTGTGCTGCTGAGACACCAGCCATATAGCAGGACAAAGGTTTTCCATTCCTCCATCCCATGGTAGTCTATCCCAAGAGTGCACTTACAAGCATCCACTGAGACACAACTTTGTATATCCACAGTAAGTGAGCTGCAGAAGTTCTGTCAATTAGCACAGACATTCTGTCTTGCTGCTCCATAAGTAAAGCCTTTTACCTCTACATAGTTGCCATCTTTTGGAATTGCTGGCTCCTTCCAGGAATGTGTTTTCTGTTCTGCTCCACATCCCATGGCACATTCCTCCAGTGCAGCAGTCCGCGACGTTTTGCACAAAGAAATGGGATCCAGTGGCCTGGTGCAAACCAAACCATTCCCCTGATTTCTCTTGCCAGGTCCTGTTTATCCACCAGTGTTTGTTAGCTAGACCTTACTCTGTTCCAAGCTCTGTCAGCAACTGGCAGGAAACACTGGCAATCAGAGCAATCCCCACAGCTCACTTTGCAGCAGACTCTTTGGATTCCTGCCTTTAAGTCATGCAGTGATTCCAGAGTGAGTGTAATGGGGCATCTGAAAAGGAGAAAGTTGAGATCCAGCAGATGTTTCTCACCGATCTCTTCCTGGAGCGGCAGACTGCTGGGACTGAGCCAGCACTGCTAACCTGGGAAAACCAGCAGTGTGTGTGGCACTTCTGAATATCCAAGGCTGCTTCCCTTCCATGAAGAATATCTTACAGCTGCAGAGCTCTTTCCTGTGTACTCTCTGTGCTTATTCTCTCATGTGTAATTCTGACATGCACCTTTGGCCTTTTGCTTCCTTATCCCACAGGATTTTACGTGCTGTTTGGAAAACATGAAGAGCTTCCCATCCTGCCCTTAGCAGTTCTAGAATGGCAATGAAATCTGCACATGGATAACTGAAAAACAGATGGAGAGGCTGGCTCTGGATGAGAAGTAATTGCCCCTTCCTCAAGGAACAATAAGCAGCTACCAAAATATTTCCAGTACGAGGCTGGAGCATTGCAGATGGGCTGAAGAAGGAAGCAGAGATAGTGAACACTTTGAGCCACCTCAGCACAGAGGCATCTCTGAGATGTGCAGCCATTCAGAAGCACAGGCTGAGGGATGCATTTCTCTTCTTGAAGCTAGAGGCCAGTTGTCACCAATGTTCGCATGTTTGTGAGAAGTTTTAATCACAATTGCTTCAGATTTTAACATGCACATGACACAGTGTGTGGATTTTCTTTATGTATTTTTATTGATGGAGAGGAGGGAAACCTTGTTATTCTGAATTAATTTAAAATGTACAGATGTATTTGTTTTCATGATAAGACAAGGACTTGAACACATACGAGATCCAAAAGCATGAATGGAGGGCAGAGGCAAAAAAGGGAATGATTAATTGGAGTGCATTTTAAAATAGTAACTGTACGTAATGCTGAGCAAAGCTAAAATCTATTTTAAACTGTTTATACAGAACGGAAGCGTATGTTCTCAAGGTCTCCAGTTTGTCTATGTGGGTTGGTCAAAAAATTGTGACATGCTGAGAAAGGCATTTGTGTTTTGTTGTTTTTAGCAAAACTCACTTCCAACAAAATGGATTTAAAAGAAAAGAGGCTGCAAAATACGTAAAGGTCACAAAGCAATCTTGGCCCATGCTCTCCAGGAGGTGCAAATGCCTTGAAACATTTGAGGAACTGCATCTCCATGCTTCTGACTGCCTCCATCTGTCATTCTTCAGGAGCCTTTTCCTCAAGCCCTCACATTTTTGTCTCTCAGAGGATGTGGGCAGCTCCTTATTGCATCTTCCCTTGTACATTTTTTTGCCCTTACGATGGAAAGGAACACTCACTGAAGCAGCTCTGTCCATTCTTGCTGGAAAGGGTCAGGCACTATGGGAAGAAAAAAAACAACCACTAAACCCAGAGAAAGAACAGTTAGCTGTAGTCTCTATGCCACCAAAATCTACCATTGACTTTGGGACATTTCCTTGGGTTCATCCTAATTTAAGGTTTGGTGGCAAAAGTATTTCTGCAGGCTGCCTTGCTGCACTAGAGTCTAAACACACGGTACAGGTGAGGTAGAAGTGAGAGTTATATCAACTTTTGGAAATGGTTTACAAATGTGTGGCCACCTGGTACACTGCCAGCTCACTGGGGGTGCAGAAGAAGGAGGCACTGTCCTGCTAGGAAGGATAATGTCAGTCTTATTTATGTGCTTCTGGAGACTACTGATGGGACCAGGAGTACCGTGAGGAGCACAGGGAGGCTGGCAATGTGGTGGACATCACCTGAGGTTGTCCTTGTTGTGGAGGATGCCACCCATCAGGTGTCCCTGGAACAAAGCAGCTGTTCAGAAAGGCAGCAGGCAAACCAGGAAAAGATGCTGCATTGCTGCTAATGGGGCTGGTTCTTTAAAGCCAGTGTGGAATTGCAAGGGTACCACAAGCATGAGGTGCCCTGCCAAGGGAGCTGCATTGTTGTGCTGGCTTCTCTCCAAAATAGAGCTTAATCTTTGGCTTTCCTTCTCAATTTGTTTGCTCTCCTTTTTTTCCTACCTTCGTTTTCCATTTTTAGACCTTGTGGATCAGCATCCTGTGGATTACAGAACACCTAGTTCTACAGCAGCGTGCAAAAAGAGGCACACCATCACGTGCCTTAAAATACTTATTCCTGCAGTATATATGTATTGTGACTTGGTATCATCTCATGCCAGTGCAGTGCTAAGAATCTATTGAATCTGTGAGCCAAACATGTGATTTAAGATCTCACACTTGTTTTGGATTTGCCACAAGAGCAATGCTGTTCAAGCCCATGAGGTGCCCACGCCCTGGCTCTGGAGAAGCAGCACACAGCACTCGGGGTCAGCAGAGGGACGGGAGTTAATGCTGTGTCAGGGAGGCGTGAACTGGATGTATGAAAGCCGGAGCTCTGGCTGTGAAAAATGCCTTTACAGGGAAAAGAACAGCGTGCTAACGTGTGGGGGAGGGAGGAAGTGAAAGTCCACAAAGCAGAGAAAGGGTAAACGAGCAAAACACCACCTTATGAGGCCCCCAAGTTAGATAGGCACTGCTGCATGATGTGTTCCATCAAACAGCACTAACTACCAGGGTTACAGCCTGGCTGGGGTTCTGCCTGCATCCATGTCATCCTGTCCCTTCATTCAGCACTGCTGACTCTGATGTACCATTGCATCAGCCTTGACTATTCTTTCAAAGGCTACTGGGTTCACAGCCAATCTCTCCCTATTCTGTGTTTGTGTCAACATTGGTCTGCATCCACAAAATCTAGTGAGCAGATCGCTGTCACTTGCAGGCCCAGGGCATCTCCTTCCCTTTGCTTCACTTCTTTAGACATGACAAGGGGTCATGTGGGGCACCACATAAAACCCCTCAGTAGGCAGGCACAGGGTACCAGCATGTTCCTCCCTGCAAGCAAGGGCCAAGACAGCCCTAAAGCCAACATTTAGCCAGCTGAGATGATCTTTGATGTGACACAGGGTCAACAGTGAACACAGGAGCAAATGAACAGGAAAAATACACCACAGTAAGTGCAGCAGGGAATGGCAGTGGGAGGACCTGGCAGATGCTCAGGGGCTGATTCAGAAGGGAGATGCAGCCCCACCCATGCTGTTGTGAGCAAACTTGCCCCGCACCTCACGACACTGCTTTCAAAATGGGTTTAATTACACATGTCAAAATGCCACCTGGTTCCCAGCAGGAACTGTGGGGGGGACACCAGTCACACCAGGGTGAGACAGCTCAAAGTGACCTGCAACAAAATTCAAGTGCCAACAAGTTGCTATTAAGCAGAACAGGTATTTTGACCTAATGGCAGAAATTGCACCTCTCTGCAGGCACAGGAAATGATGAGGTGGGGTGGAATCCAACAGGATAAGAAATAAGCATGAGAATAACAAACAATCATAACTGCTAAAAAAACCCCCAAGAAACTAAGAAACAATTCTGCCTCACAGCACTGCTCCTTCCAGTTTCCTTTGCTCCTTCCCTTCTCAGTAGACCATCATTTTGGGGTTTATTTGATCACCACGTTCAAGCTTGGGCTTAAACTGAAGTCTTGCTTCTCATCAATTGCCTCATCGTGAGAAGATAATGTCTTTATTTTTTTAAATTTGGACTATTTTTAGGGGCTACATAGGGGCTAAAATGCCTTATCCTTGTGGAGCTGTGTTTTCTATGCATACGGTGCTTCTACAGATTTCAGTGAATTGTAATTTTGTTAGGCTTGGCTTGGGGTAATAAACGCCTTGCATTTTGTCTACACTTAACTACCAAGAGATGTTCTTGGTTTTCACTCTATTTTAATGCAGATTATTTGGTAATATCTGTGAGGTTTGGGAGATGTTTTTAAGTTAGAAAACAACAGTTAAACAAGAAGTACACAGAAAAGTGCTGCAGTGTATTTATAGTAATTTTAAGATGCAACATTTCAGTCTAATGTTTCCACTTATTTTACATTTTAACTTCTATTTATGCTTTTGTTCATACACTCTGGCTTATTTCACCTCATGTGGGAGCAACACAGAGGAGAGGAAGTCCACAAGCCAGATAAACTGTAATTACCACAGGTTCATTTCGTCAGAGCTACGCAAAGCACAGAGAGCACGGGCCCGCCCTGCCTCTCTAAGAGCTCATCACATCTACCCCACGTCTCTGCTAACCTGCACAGGGGCATGGAAATACCCCTTTGGTGTGACAAATAGGCTTCATGCAGTGAATCAATTTTAAAAAATTGTCTACAGGGAATGGGAAGTTTTCCTTATTATCTTAGTAGAAGAAATCTCAGCTATGGGTGCTTATATTCTTCTTTCACTGTGGTGTTTAATTTTTTTTTTCCCTAACAGTCTCTTTGGAATGATCTCAATTGCAAAGCCATGATTTGGGTACACAGAGACCAATGCTGTGACCAGGATCTAAAGCACAAAAGGGATAGAAGACAGAGCAGAAAGAAAAACAGCCACAGTCCCCTGTCCTGCAAGATCTATCCCTCGTTCTTCTAAAAGCAGAAAAAGCTTCCAAGACTAGCCAGAGCTCAGCATGTGCTTGGGAGAGCCACTTTATATGAAATTCTTGTCTAGCCAGATCTACAGCAACACCATAGTATGGGAACATGACCCTTGAAAAACCCTCTCCAGTTTCACATATAAGGCCAGCAGTCCTTAAAAATAGCATCAGCCAGGACAGAAGCTACTTTTTTACTTGCCAATCTCTGCCTGATGAAAGCAAAACTTCATTCTGAAAGCCACCTGCTTGCAAGCCCAGGACACAAAAAGCCTCCCT
This sequence comes from Ammospiza nelsoni, assembly GCF_027579445.1. Taxonomy (NCBI): domain Eukaryota; kingdom Metazoa; phylum Chordata; class Aves; order Passeriformes; family Passerellidae; genus Ammospiza; species Ammospiza nelsoni. Next base: position 130,208,908 of record NC_080633.1, read on the forward strand.
CTCCACACCACCCCACAAGCCCATGCACAAATGCACTGAGTGTTTTTTTTTTTATAGTTGCCTATTTCCATAAAGCTCAGAAGCCAGTGACAAGATCATTTTAATGCAGATCAATTACAGTGCTATCAGTTTAATATGGAAGACATAGTTGCACAGAAGAACATTAGGAAGATTTTTTTAAATGAGAATGTTAGGAAATTCATTTTTCATCACAGGCTTATGTTTGACTATCTTAGATGTTGTGACATCTGGACCAACTTCCAGTGACTTACATATCAGAAATCTACTATACAGCTCCCTCATAACTGCTAACATGCTCTAGGCAAGACTCATGAGAATGGCCTAAAGCCTTCACTGTACTTCTTTACAGATTTTGTTGTCGTTGTTGCATTTTCCTCTCTTGGATCAGAACAATTCAATCATTCAGCCTAAGCTCTGCAAAAAATCAAGCTAACACCTTATAGTTCCTCTGGTAGGTATATTATGTTTGCTGTTTTGCCCTGGACGCAGAAGTGATCAAGATGCCAGGTTTGGAAGCTACAACAAGTACGCAGAGAGTGGCAGAATGTCACCTCTAAGCAGAGATGCTGCCAGCATTTCACCTTTTCCTAACAGGTGCATAATCTGAGCAGGCACAAAGATTCAGCCACCCTAAGGCTGAATGCAACAAAGAGGTCCATAGAAGATAAAGAGCTCATTTATGCCTCCTTACAGGGCCTGCCTACATCTGTATTCATGCAAGTCAGTAACTCAAATCACTTGTGCAGTGGCTACAGCCTGTAAACTTCCTCTATATCCTTGCAAAACGTGTCCAAATCACATCTACTGCACTTTAAACTTGAATAAAATTCTTCTCATCGCAGGCTGTTTCTTTCTACTTAACCCTTCCAGCCTACACAGGGGCCCTCTGTGTGAAGGGCAGCCAGAACAGGATCCCCTCCTCTCCAGGGCCTCCCGAGAGCCTCTCCGAGCCATTTCTCGGGATCCCGGGGAGCAGGAGCGGGAGCAGCGCTATTCCGGGCCGCGCCCGTACGCCAAGAGCACAGGAATGCGGCTGGGAGCGGGCCCGAGGGCAGCGCTGCGCATCCCCCGGGGCTGCGGCAGCGCCACCGGGCTGCGCTCCCGGGAACCGGGCGGGGCGAGGCTGCCTGTGCTGGCTGATCCCGGTGTGCCCCAGGACCGGACCCCGCCCCTGCCCGCAGCAGCGCAGGGGGCTCCCGAGGGTTCCAAAGCGGGGCTTGGCGGCCTCAGCCACCCGGTCCGGCCGCTCGCGGTGGAACCCCGCAGGGCGCTCCGCCGCCGGGACGCGAACCCGCGGCCCCACCACTGGCTGCCGCCGCCCCCCACGCCGGCGTTATGTAACGGCCGCGCGCCGCCATTGGCCAGCGCCGCCCGGGGCGCGCGGGCGCGGGGGCGGGTCCGGCGCGCGCGCACTGCCGGTCCCGCTCCCTCCTCCTCCTCCTCGTTCTCCTCCCGAGCAGCGGCGGCGGCGGGGCCGCGCGGAGCCTCCACAGCGCTCGGCAGGGCCGCCCAGCCCGCATCCCGCACGGGTGAGCAGCGCCGCGGAAGCGGAGCCCAGGGGAGCGGGGTGGGGCGGGGGAAGGGGAGCAGACCTGGCCCAGGGGAAGGGAGGCGGCCCGGCCCGGCCTGCGCGCCACTCGCGGGCCGCCGCTCCCGGCTGCGGCCTCCGTCCGTCTGTCCTTCCGTGGTCGCTTCCCTCCCGCGGGGCACGTGGTGGGGCTGCGGCCGCCCCTGCCCCGCCGGGCCCGCCCGAGGCCCCCGGCCGCCCCCGGTCCCTGCGCGCCGCGGGCCGGGCCCGGCTGGGGCGTCCCCGGCGGAGCGGCCGCCCGAGCCCTCGCTCCGGGCCGGGGAGGCCGCGGTGCCCGAGCTGCCGTCCGTGTGCTCTGGCAGTGACAGCGCACACAGCTGCCGGTGCCCAGCTTTAGGACTTGAAACTCCGCTCGAATTCTGGTGACTTACAAGGAAATGACCCCGTGTGAGGTATGGCTGTGCTGCGGGTTTCAGCCTCGCTTCCCGACGGTGCCCGTGCTGCTGCTGCTGGGATTTGGCAGCAAAAAATCCTGTTAGGATTTGGCAGCAGATTTTTTCCATGGGTTCTGTTTCCTACGTGCTCGCGCGTTCTTTATTTGGAGACAGCCGGCTTGGTCTGCTGGACTCTGTGAGGGCGTGCCTGATAGGGAAAACAACACTTACCTGCGTTGTGCAACTGCAATTAGTGATTTGGCTTTGTAGATGAACTCATCATTCTTTCAAACCAGCTTTGGGATTATTCCTTTTGTCGCTTTCCTAGAATAATAGTAGTCTAAACCTTACTTTTCTCTGTTTCAACTGCATTAATGTAACTTGCAGTATTTAAACTCTCGGATTTTTGGTTTTGGACTTTGTGTGGTGGTTGATATTTTTGAGCAAATTTTTGTAGTCGTGTTTTCTTGTCTGTGACTTAACTAAAACCAGCAGTTGCCAAGTACGTGAAAGCTCAGTGTGGTTGGCTGTTGTAATGTAGTACTTATCAAAGCACTAAAATACAAAGTAATATGCAAACACTTTGTGAAAAGAATTCTTTTTTGTTACATCTGAGTATTTTATGTCAGGAGCCGTCTGACTCCTGGACGATTGCTGTAATGCTGATAAAATAGAAGTGAAATAAAACCTACTGTTCCTTCTTGTGTATGCAAAGCTGTTGGCAATATATCTTCTTCTTTTTTAAATTTAAAGTGGGAATCCAGTGGTCTGATGGAGCCATGCTGTATATAAACAGCATGAGGCCCTGGCTGGGGTGTTCTGAAGTAGTTGTAGCATCCAGTGGAATGTAGACTGGCACTTTTAGTCATACTGACATTGACTGTTGTACCTTATGGAAACTGTTGGACCCCACATGTATTTCTATCTGCTCGTTAATGGAATTGTTGTTGTGTTCCATTTTATTAGCTGTACGGACTTGTGAATTTTCTTTTAGAGAAACTGGTGGGGGAAGAGGAGGGAACACTGAAGATGTGGTTTGATACTTCTGCAGAGGGTTACATGGTGGTGTTGGATGCCATGAAAGAGCCAGGCTGCAGCCTCAGAGGTGTCTCTCAATGCACAAGAGCTGTTCCGGGTCTCAGGGCCACTGTTTTGGACATGTTAGGCACATGTCCAAAAATTCCCACAATACTAGTGAGTTTTCACATGTTGTTGATGTTTCATAGAAACTTAATTTTTGTAATGGTTTTCAAGGGCTTTCCATATGTATTTACTCGAGGTCAGTCACTGTTTGGGTAGGATTTTCTCTCGCACTGGGAGGCCACTGTCCTGATGGGAGGGATTGCGTGACAGGCGTGGTGCAGCCATGAGTGTGTCTGTCCCACAGGTACCAAACCTGGGGCAAGTGCCCAGGTCACCCAGAGGGGCAGGGGCCAAGCAGCTGCTGCCCTCCTGGGAACACAGGATTTACTGCTTGTCCTGAGAACAGTGGGCTTGGGTGGCAGGGCTGTGCTTCTGAACCGTGCGTGGGCCGGGAGGGACTGGGAGAGACACAATAGCAGAAATTGGGCTGCTGGGTTATAGAACCACATGCTGAGTCCTGTTCTCTTGGTGTGCCCAAAGCCTCTCTGGTGTCTGCTCTGGGGGTGGGGTAAGGACTGAACTGGGTGTCCTGGTGGCTGTGTGCAGGTGGAGCATGCTGCTGTGGAATGTGATGTCTTGATGCTCCCTGAATTGTGACACTTTTGTCTCGTTTTGTCTTCTGGTGGACCTTGTAGTGGCATATGGCAGTAGCACTTACTTCCTTTGTGCTCCTGTGTTAGATGCAGTGATGGCTTCTGATAGGGGCAGTCTTTTTTTTTCAAGAAATTGTATGCACATAAATGTGGCTGAAAATAAAAATACAATAGCCACCTGTAAAAATCACCTTCAATAAAGAGGAGTGACCTATTGTTCTTGGAGTTCCCAACTTCAAAGCAGCTCACAAGCACCTAAAGCAGAAGACAATAACACATCTTGGGTAATATTTTGATTTGCCTTTCTTGAACTTGTTTCAAGTTCCAGAGGAAAAGGTTGACTCTTAATAAACCACAAACAACAAAACCCTTGAATTTTTCAGTACCTTTTGAAAAAAAGAATAAGGTTTTATTAACTGTAAAGGAAACTTTTCATTATTCTGACTATTGAAAACACTTTTCAAAAGTAGAGCTTGAATCTCAGTAGAGGAAGACACCTTAGAATGGCCTAATAATTCTGGTGTTTATTTTAAGAGTGATACTGAACCCACAGGCTTTACATAGCAAAGAGCTCGAACAGATGTCTGTTGTGTTTGAGTTATGGGAGTTGTAGGCCTTGTGGACAGAGCAGGTGACTGCATTGTGCTCATGGTTACAGCTCCTCAGTCAGATAGCAGCAGCAGTTTCTCATGTTTGTAGACTAAATGTCTTCTTTTTGTTTGTAGATATGGCTCGTGGACAGCAGAAGATTCAGTCGCAGCAGAAAAATGCCAAAAAGCAAGCTGAGCAAAAAAAGAAACAAGGACATGATCAGAAGGCTGCAGCCAAGGCTGCCTTGATATATACCTGCACTGTCTGTAGGGTAAGAGGAACTGAAGTCAAAATAGTCTTGTAGGGAGAGGTCTGTCTCCCTGCCTAGAACAGGATTTTTAGATTTTATAGCAGAAACGAAAATACTTAAGTGGTTGTCTAGCCTGTTGCTGTAAGAAGAGTTTGCATCTGTTGTGTGACTTGCTTACAGATTACTCAGCCATACTGGTAATTGAGATAGAAAATCTGAGAGGTTGTGTTCAGGTCTGGTTTGGGTGGTTATTTTGCCTTTTGTATTACAGTGGTCTGCATGTGTTCTTAGTATGAGATAGAACATGTAAAAAGTGTGCAGTCAATTCTTGTTTAGTCTCTATGTGGAAACATATTTTCTTTGTGATGGAATTGGCCTGTCTTGGAATCAGTGGTAATGGATGTTGCTCTAGAAAGGAGAAGAGGGGGTGCCAAAAGCTTTAATGTAAGCTTGATACACAGTAACTTTTGCTAGAACAACTTATTTGACAAGAATAAAGAAATTTGAGTACTAATCAGATTATTCTTTTCCTTCTGGCTGATTTTCCTAAATGCTTCTTTTGGAGCTGAAGGATGAACTTGCCATTTTCACTTCAGTAGTCAGTCTCAGAATAGATCTGCCACTTCAAATGTCTTAAATAGGATTCCAAATTGAGGATTGCTTACTTAAGTACTTGTAACCAGCTCCTCTTGTTGTGAAATCAGGCTGTAGTACCAATCACTTTGGGCAGTCGATGTCTGCAGCTGTGTCATAGCAAAAGTCTGAGATTGCTTGTGCCAAGTAGACACTCAGTTCATGCCATGTAACTTCTTGGCCTATTGGTAAACTAAAGAAATGGCTTTCACAAAGATTTGATTGTGTAAAGGATAAATGTTTATCTTTAAGGCATTGAAAAAGAAAATGGTGAGGAGGGAGGTTTTCCACCAGGCCAGCCTGTGAAGTGCAGGATGTGCAGGAAGATACCTAGCCAGAATAACACCACTGATGACCATGCCAAAGCAAGTGTGATTGTGGTGCTTAAAAGCACCTCTGAAAATAGGCAGTTAAATACTCCATCCTACCCTGCAGCTAAATTAGTAGTGCTTCTGTCACTATAACAGTGTCATCAAGGAGGTAGTTGGCTTCTGGGGAAAGAAAATAAAATACAGTGGGGATTAGGTTTTGTAGTGTTATTTAACTCTTGTACTGTGCATAAAGTTTAATGTCTCTCTTTAATCAGACTCAAATGCCGGATCCCAAGACCTTCAAACAGCACTTTGAAAGCAAGCATCCTAAGACTCCACTTCCTCCAGAATTGGCTGATGTTCAGGCATAAGGTTGTCTACAGATCATTACCTTAATTTTTAATTGATTGTCTGAGAAAGATGTAATACAAATTGGTTTTATTACCACCAACAACTGTAACTTTAAACTTGCTTCAGTTCTTTTAATATGAAAACTACTGTAGGTTGTAGTTATACCCCTGAACTGTTAAAAAAAGAAAGAAGCAAGCTAGTTCTTACATGTGTGAAATGGCTGTGGCATTTCACTGTGCCCAGAGGTTGTTTTAAAAGGGATTAATGTTATTTCAAATGGTCATTCTTAGGAATACTTTGTTATTTAGTTCTTGCTTTGAAATGTTAGTTTTGCTTTGAGCAAAATACAGAAGTACAATTGGTCTGCTACTATAAAACATGTAATGTAAACAGTTGTTTAGTATATTTCCAACAATTGAGCCTTTTTGTTCCTGAAGCTATGCAAGTGAATGCAGAAAAATCTGAATTTCTGTGTTGACTGTAGAAGAGATTTCCCAGTAGGCAGTTGTTAGACTGTGACTGAAAGTGGTTATAATAAAAGGCTGAAATAAGATAAAAAGCAGTAGTATGGTATTTCATTCATCAGAGATAAGCACTGTAATGGTTCAGCTTAACCGAGTTGTTCTTGTTTTTTATAGGTGAAGTCATGACACCTATTGACTCTTCTACTGTCAGACCTTACATAACAAACCTGCAGCTGCTTTTCTAAAACTGTTGATCAGCAAAAATGAAGGGGCTACAGAAACATTCATATTTTTATGCTGTTCCCTCTTGGGCTTCATGCAAAGACAATTCTGTGTAAATGTACAGTTGTGCCCTATTTGGAAATCCTAAAAAATCAGTCCATCCTTGTTATAAAAAATTTTTTACAATTGTAATTATATTGATGTTCATATTGTGTAAAATAACTCACTTAATAAAGTAGTACTTTGATTTTACAATATCACAGATTAACTCCTTGTAGAAATTCTGTTTCACCTTTCTGCATTATCTGCCTTATAAAATAATAAAAAATACAAAAGTGGAATTTTCCCCATCCTGCCAAAACATGAGCAGTATCATTCCACTGCAAGTAATGTACATTACAGTAAATTAGTCTTAAAGTGGAGAGGGAAGCTGCTCAGATTTACTGTCTGGTGTGCTGCCTGCTTGAGCCCAGACACTAGTGGTCAAGCTGACAGCTCAAGGTTCAGCACACCCCTGAGCAGCTGCATGAGAATCATGAGACTTCCTTCTAGTTTTTGTCCTGTGTAGTGGAGTCTTGAATACTGCAAGCCATTTCAAATGGGATTCCTTTACTGTGAGGGATCATGTTCCTTGAAGTCATGCACTGGAGGAACTCTGGTTATGCTTGTTATCCTTTCTATTTAGGTAGATGGCTGAGGAAGCTTGAGAGGTGGCAGGATTGAAAAATGCTTGCCAAATAACAGGTTAAAGCAACTCTGCTCTTAGTTCAAAACTGGATTTTAAAATATTTTTAGTGATATTTTGAGCAGTCAACCACACATGTTCCCCCTCAAATGTGTCTGGTTATTTCTCTCTTGAAGGAATATGTAAAATAGCCAGCCATTAATAACCTTCCTTCACAACCAGCTTAAAATAAGCCTGTTGGAAAAGAGCCAAAGTAACTAAAATAATATGGCTACTTAAAGAAATCGGATGTGATTAAAGTTGCAATGACAAGAAAAAGCTGGATAATAACTCTGGCCAAGACCATTTGAGCAGATAAACATAATTACCACTAAAGTGTTCTGGGCTGTGTACTAATCCCAGATGTACAGCACAAAAGTAGTGGAGAAAGATCCGAATTGTGCTGGAAGGTCTACTATACAAAATCCCATCTTAGGCATTTTGGAGGGGGCTTAAGAGCTTTGGTTTTTACTCTGCAGTTAGAAGCAGTACTAGAATTGCTGTGATGTGCAGAGTTAACAATGGATGTAAAAATTCCAGCAGTCCAAGTAACCCTTACTATGCAGCAGGACTATACATCTGACCTTCAAATGGCTTCCTAAAATGTAGGACCATAGTCTCAAAGACTCATTCACTTAAAAGAATGCACTTGGTATTTTATTATATAAAGTCAAAACCTTTGTCCACTCATTTTCTCTTTATTGAACTACTTCTGTGAGACTAGCTTCCTGTCCTCTTTGCTGTGACAGTATCTCTGTAAATACTTACTTTGGCATAAAGTTTCTCTGTATTATAGTCACTCTGGGATAACCTGTATACCACTTTTATAGATAATGTTATTCTCCTCAGCGTAATCCACTACTGCACTTGTACACCTGACATCAGAATGTAACAATTCATTTATTTTTCTTTAATGTTATTAATACATACATCCTGACAAACTGGCTCCACAAGGCAAGAAATCTGCTTTCAACCTATGTGCTGTATGGGGGAGAGGTACTTCAATGTTCTAATGCTGTAGTTTGTCTAAAAATACGCTGGGTAGAAATGGAAAAGCTGTTTCTTGCACTGATTGGTATTGGAGAAAATGGTTTTACTCTGGAAAATGTTTGGGGATGCATCCCTAAAGCTTGGGCCTGAGGTGGAGTAAATGTTCTATTCCTTCAGTTCAGATTGTGTAGCATTAAATAAAAGACTTATTTCATAAACAATCTCTGTTAATGAGCACTGAAGAGCTGGAAAGCTGCATCATTAGTGGGATGGTTACCTTCAGTTAGAATTGTATTTTCAAAACTCCTATGATGCTCAAGTTGAAAATGCCCTCTGAAATGATGGGGTTTACATTTTGGAAACCAAGGGTGATCCTCAGTTCAGTAAGATCTGTAATAACTGTCAGTTCAGTAAGCTGCAATAACTGTCATCTTAATTATAGAAGTAAATGAAAGCTGTGACTGAATTGTTATAAAGGCTGTACTAAATGTGGCCATAGCCCTCAGTCAGAGTACCTGCAATACTCATTGTACCTAAAAGATCAGAGGAAGGACTAGTTCTGCATCATCTCTTCCTGATCTGAGAGACAGCGCACCCTAGTACCTGCCTAAAGACACAGTTGTGCATTGTAATGTGTCTGATTAAAAAGAATTAAAAATATAAACCATAAAATGTCATATTTCCTGCCTGCTTTTGCTGCACCTAGAAAATTATTTTCCTAGCTGTGACAGCCATGTAACTTGAAACTATCTAACAGTGTAAGAAAGAAAAATAGACATGGAATGTTTCCTGTATTCCCTTGAGAAAGATTAATTTCTGTGCAGGGCCAGCATTCAGGTGAAGGACTCTTACTGTGTCAGTGTGGATATCAGCTGTCATGGATACTTGTGGAGCAACTTTAAGAGGGGTTTTGGATTTTCAGAAGCCTTCATCTTCTGGGAATCTCTTTAAGCAGCATTTAAATTGCATTTTAAATTAGGCTTTAAATATTCTGAAAAAAATCTCAGAGAGTAAAAAGTTAGCAGGTATGGTTATGATGAGGCCATCATCATGGGGACTACTGAGTAATCAAGAACAGTTTTTCAATTTTTGTTACTCTGGCTTATTTCTGTGCCTCTGCTTTCACCTATCTCAGGGCTTCTAGTTTTTTACTGTCAAAAAGCTGTGTGAAAAATCCAAGATAGAAAGTCGCAGACAGCTGCCATGTAGACTTTAGGGGAGCAGTTTATGCAGTACTCTTGAAACATCCCTGGACACCATCCCCTGTGGTTATTTGCTGAAAACACTTCTGCTCAAGTAAGTAAAGCTACTGACCACGGGCTGTTTGCAGACCACATAGCAATGAAGGAATTTGTGGCATTTCTATAAACTATACTGATTTCTTTTCCCATCTTGATAAGAAGAGCTAATAGGTGGAATGTCTTATCATCAGATACTGATAGGCTTTCCCATTTTCACAGAAAAAAATTGGGAATTACTTGGCTTTACTAGAAGTGGGATCTTCCAGGGTCTGACAAGTAAATTTGGTTAATCCTATAGCAGCCATAAGCAAAGTAAAGGTCAGTTTGTGTTTCTGTGTACCCAGCCACTTTCTGCTGTGTGTAATTTGGAGGCCTTTGATTTGCCTGTTTAGAACCTTACAGCTTTTGGAGTCAACTTTGAATTCAGCTCCAGATCTCACTTTGCACTGCTATTCAGTGTGATTTTGCTCTAGTCCAGACAGTGGAAGAGTGTCAAGTGCTGTCTGGTATGTTTTAAAAACTATTTTGAAATATTTTAATACATTGTCTATTGTGTTATAGGTTTTGTATAGATAAGGCACAACAGAAGCTCACTGAAGGAGTTACCTTGGGAGCTTTTAAAGAAAAGTAGATTGGGTTATATGTATGTTTTATAATTCTCTTATGTAGCATTTCACGCTGGAGTTCCTGGGAAAGGAGAAATCTGTAGTTGTCCCAACATAGTTATCTAACGGTTCAAGCTATGTCTCAGCTTTTATAGGAAATATGACACAGCTTTCCTCTGAGAACTACTGTCCATTAGATATATGAAGCCAAGGTCCATACAGCACTTTGATGGCATGGCACACAGATTTTTGTGTTCCTTCTTTGTAGCTGTGACCATCAGTGTGCAAAGTGTAGCTGAAAGCTGGAGCTCTTTCAGAGGACTATGGATTAAGGGAAATCTCGGGAATATATCTAGTCCATCTCCCTACTCTGAGATTGGATAAAATCTGTCCAGACAAACCACAAAATGTTCCTCTAACCCTTAAAAGCTTCCAGGGAAGGGGATCCCACAATCCCAGACCTTGGAAGCAGCATGTATCACTGCTGTAACCAGTGCTGAAGTGGACAGTTGTCACAGCAAGAGTTTATCCCTGCCAGTGAAGTCAATTGCTTACTGTTCTTATTGGCAGTAGATGTGATGAATAGTGCCTTTATTTGAACATTGCTACTGTGTTCTCCTTGTCTTCAGAGTAAACCCAGTTAATTGAATCACTCTTCATAGGTCACAGTTTCCAAGTCTGGCAATTGTTGGTGCTCTGGATCCTCTACAGTTTGTGCTCTTGAATCATATGGTCCAAGATATGACCCAAAGTGCTGGCTGAGGCTAGTGCAGAGTAGCTGGAACAACTAAGGTCTGGCACTTGCATGCACTGGAATTATATTAGGCTTTTTGCAACATCATCACAGATTCATTTTGGTACCACTAATAATTTCCACTTTGTACCTCTATTTAGTGTCCACATACCTGTCTCTCAGGTTTAAAACTGTTTACCGAGTTCATCCAGGTGTGGTGTCATGGAGGATATTGCAGATCCTCTTTTACTCTCTAGTCTGTATTGTTCATGAACATACTGATGGGTTACATTAGCAAAGCCTTGCAGGACCTCACTTGAGTATCTTGCTAGACTCCAGTAAGCCTTTGGTAATTCTTGAGAGCACTTTGTACTGCTGTGATTCTCTTTGTGGTCAGGATGGATTGGAGCCCTGTATCTGTGAGGACTTTGCAGACTGACAATGTCAAAGGCATTTATAACAACAGGGAGATGTGGAGGATCTTGTGTGCCTGTGGCCACCAGGACAGTTTTCACAAAGAAATGAGAGGTGGTGAGGTATGGCACAGTTTGTTCCTGTGCCATATTGTCTGGCTGTTGCTTGGTTACTTCTTCACATGCATTTGCAAAGGGAATTCTATAAAAATTATCCTAGCTCTTTCCCAGGTTTAGGTTGACTGACAAGAGTCCCTTTATTTATAAATTACTTTTGCTTGTCCCACTACTCTCTTGAGTTCTTCCCTGTACTCTTGTGAGTTCTCAGAGAGCAACAGTCATGGTCCCTAGTGACACAGCTGATTGCTGGAGCATCCTAGGATAAGAGTTATTAGCTGTTGTCAACTTGAATTCTATCAAAGTCCTCTGACTACTTTAGCTTACTCTTTCAATTTCTTAACATGGTTTATTAACTTTTGAGTGAAGTAAAAAATGCTGTTGATTACTTACTTGTAAATCTTTCATTTTCTTTCCTTCTTCATCAGATAATCAACCTATACTTAACTTTATCTTTCCTTAGATATTTGTAGTCTTTGTATCTGCCTTTTAGAATCTCAGCTGTGTTTTTGGACTCTGAAAATGAAGGTGTTACTGTGTTGACTTTGGAGTCTTCTAAACCCCAGTCATTTGTCTGTCTCTCAGGATCCACACTCCTATATTTGAAACCACTGTGGTGAACTCTTTGAAGTATTTTTTTTGCATGGTTTCCCCACTGTCGAGCTATCAGAAGTTTTATATATTCCATCCTGATCTGTTCAAAGCCCCAAACATGCAAGAGCATTCTCATTAAAGTTTGAGTTCTGCTGAATATTTACTTACCTACAGGCTATCAGTGAGAAGGACCAGGCTGGCCTGATAAATCTTAATGTGCAATAGTAGTAAATGTTGGATATAAAACTGCCGAGCATTAATTAGATTAAATGCTTGAGTGTCTTTTCATCAGACATCATTCTGGCCTCTGGTTTTCTCTTCCTCTGGTTTTCAAGACTGTCCCTATACTTTAATCATCGCTGCCTATCTTTTCCGTATGGATGCCAATGTAATCCAACCCCTCACAAGAGCACATCATATCTGTCTCCTTATCCTTAGTTTACCAAGAGAAGAGTAATACCCAAGCTGCCTCTGTGGCTTTTTCAGTGCTTTGCAAAATTAAAGTATGCCTGGACAACAAATCCATGTTAATTGTGCAGTATATTGTAGACTGTCAGGATAGGTCTTAATTTTTAATTTCTTATTCCTGATATGCCTTCAAATTTCAGTGGCCATTACCTACTGATAGTTTTTACTTTCTTTTGGTACACATTTTCTTTAACTGTTGATAATCACTGCATATTTTTCTATTAAATGGTTGCTTTATTTATTTCCTGTGAACATTTGTGGATCCTTTGAAGAGGGAAAATGAAGTGTTTCCAACCAGAAGAATAATAAAAGAATGATGTCTTCTTAAAAAACCCCACAAAAAGTCTAAAATGTTTGATTGTGTCCTCATGGTAATCAGAATTATTCTTACGGTCATTACTCACTTTTGTTACAATAATGCTTAATGAAGTTGTATTTTCTGTTGGAGACACAACTCAGATTTTATATCACTATGGGCTGTGTGCAGTAAGGGAACTGATCAGGATGTCAGTGGAGCTCCTTTTCCTTTCCACACAAACTGAGGGAAAAATAATTTTTATTTCTGACTGGTTTTCTGTTGCTGCATTTTTATTTAGAAATAAATTTACATTCGTTATGACTTTACAAAAAATTGCTTAACCCTAAGAGATTTTCTAAGGGACATTCTGCTGGTGTTAGCTCTTATCAGATCAGTGCTAGAAGAGAATATTCTTATTGAGGTCTAAGAAATAGTTTTTATTGAAGACCGTGTTAAGTAAGGTCAAGAAACAGTAAACAGCTGCTTTTTGTTACTGCAGTAAATCATTCAAAGAATTTGCTGTTATGCATCTGAAAACAAGAGCTGTTAGCAGCTGAAAGAATGTGACACTGTCTGCACCATAACCACCAATAGCCAAGGAGGACAACTTCTCAGCTTCTGGGCTGACTTCTAAATGGACAAAGCCTGCCTGTATTTTTCTCAAACAATAATTGAATTCTACATCACTGAAGTCAGTAGGAACTCAATTTTGTCATGTGCTAAATACTCACACGTGCAGAAAACTGCTAGCTTGAACACATTTGTAAAATCGATGTCATATTACTAAAATCAGTGTAACCGATGCCTGTATATCAGAAGACAATTTATGTGTGGCTGGAAGATGCAGTAGTCTGTCTAGAAAACATACACAGTGTTGTACCAAGACAGGCTATTCTAATTGATAAAGTCAAAAGATGGTTTTGGGCTGTAGTCACCGTCAGTCCTCAAAATTTCTCCTTTTATCATAAACCTTTTGATTGGAAAAAGGTGGGCAATATGACTGTAGACCTCAGAGAGGTTAGTGCCCTATGGACAGAGATTTGGATACCACTCTCTTAGACACTTCTGAAATTATTTACCTCTCTTGCTTGCTCTGTGACTCCAGCCATTTTTTCAGGACCCAGCTCTCTATGTTGTGCCCTATTTCCCCACCTCTGGTGGGTGAATGAGTAGGAGCACAACAGTATAACAGTAAAATTAAATTGTCCAATGCTGATGCTGCCTTGGCTGTGCTATTTTTAGTCAGTAGTGGCTGGACTTCACCTTTCACTCCCTACCAAGGGACAGAAGCAGCCTGGCATCTGCAGAGGTGCTTGCTGAGACTGCATTCCTCACCTGCCACTGTCAGACATGGGGCTCATGGAGCCCCACAAGCAGTGTAACTGGTCATGTCTAACTGGCCCTAGGCCCTTCCTGTTAAAACCCTTGGCTAAGGACAGCCAGATTTGTAGAAAGGGATGTATCTTAAAGGCAATTCTGTTGTTCCTATTTGTGAAAATGGGTGGGTAGAGGAAAAGGCTTTCTGTCATTATGAGGGATGGTGGGGGCTTAGGGCTGCAAAATCACTTCCTGCAGTGCTGGACGTAGAGAAACACTTGAGAAATACACAAACTACACGACAAATGTTCTTTGGTGCTTGCATTTTTTTTAGTCAGGGAGGTGAATTCACACTGGAGCACCTGGTATGGAATCCCTTTCCCAAGTTCAGGCAAGTGAGCAGTCAGCCCATGGAAGGGTCTGGCAAACTGAGGTGCCTGTGTGGGGAAGCTTTGGGAGCAGGGAAGCAGCAGGGAGTCTGCATTTCTGGGGGAGCTCAGCAAAGACAAACACCTTTCCTTCACAGCTGCCCTGCATGAGGAAAGGAGGAGAGGCAGTGGCGTGATCCCAAATAGACTGTAAGAAAGTTCACTCTGCATTTGCTTACATGAAAGGCTTTGAGCACTTGAGGCTGGCTCAGGATTGATTGATTGATTGATTGATTGCTAATGATGGTTAGGGTCCATTTAAAGGCAATAAACTAACATGTCTTGATGAAAATGTGCTTTATATGGCACCCATGACAGATATTTTGCAAGTACTGACACACCATGCCTCTAACTAATGTGGTAATGACTGTGCTAAGTGCTTGAGTGTTTGGGGATTTTTTCTCCTCCATCCCTCCTTGTTGTCGGTATGTCTATACCAGACATCCTTATGCTGCACTCCTCCTTACCATACTCATCTCTTCAAGTACAATTGAATAGGCTGGTATATAATTGGTGTCTCAGGAAGAGAAAAACTGTATGGGAACTTTAACAAAACTGATGCTGATTTCATTGTCAGCAGTGAAGTTTATGAGCTGCTTTTGACCAGAATTTTACTCCCACAGATAACGTGCTGTAGAGCTGGCAGGGAGAGAACAGAAGTCCTTCCATTTCCAGGAAGCTCTGAGGGAGAAAATGAACAGGAAACCCCAATGAAAGCAGTCCCCATTCAAGAGAAGACTAGAACAGAAAAATGGGAACATTGAAAAGTTCCACCAAAAAAACAGTATTGTCACCTATGAACTTGACAGCCAAAAAGTGCTGCTTTCCAGAGTTTTCTTTGCAAGAGGTCCTGGCTCTTGGGCAGATGTAAGCTCTACTTAGAGCTCATTGCCATTGTTGCTTAAACTGATTATCAGAGAAAGTGTTGAAATATTATTCTTCCTGAAGGTTAGTTGTCCAGTTTCTTAAAACAAGTAAAGCTATTTCTGTTCCCCTTGGGGAGTGAATGGAAGCAGATTAGAATGAAACAGACGGTGCAGAATTTAACTTTAAATCAAGATTCTTATTGAGACCTGTCTGTCTCAAGCCACTCTTCAAGCAAATTGATATGCAGAGACATTAAACAAATAATCCCGATGGTCACCCTGGGGTCAGTTTGTTAGTTAAAGATTTCAGAGCTCAGGACACATTGCTTATTTTTTGAGGAAGGCATCTCCTGTTTTTCTTCAGCTGTAGTAAATACCACCTGTTTTAAAAGGTGGATCCCAATCTGTGGATTCATATTGTGTAGAAATGGTCCTTCTTCTAATTTAGCAAGACCTATCAAAACGAACATTATTTATAAACCTTTTTTGTCTTCTGACCATTGCCATTTTCTAGTTTCTCCATTCTTACAGCAGTCTTTTCTTTATCCTCATTTCCAGCCAGCTTTCTAGGAGAGCTGTATTAAGTCTTTCCTCTCCAAAAATATGAGTGAGCTACCATTTATACTCCCAACAGCTCCTCAGTCTTTTTCTTTACTGTGGAATGAATCACGGCCACTGTCTTTGACATATCCAAATGAATGTCTAACCAAAAGCTGTAGCTCTATACCCCTGAAAGAAAACTCTTAACCTCTTGCCCACAATGCTTCTACCCCTTAGTCTTTTTTGCATTGCTACAACTATTATGTCCCTTTGGATTGCCCATGAGCCCTTGGTTTGGTTTGGGTCTTCATTTAGATCTCTCTGTATCAGTTAGACATCTTGCCAGTTCTTCTGCCTTCCTTAGTCAATGCTTTTTTCCAGGCTCTTTACATGTCCTCTGTGCAGCACCCCTCCCTCTTAACATCCAGCCTTCACATACACTGCCTGGCCCTGCTCATTTCCACACTCTCGGAGAGTGTTGGTGCAAAGAGCTGCCCAAAAGGTCATTGTCCTCACCTGATCATTGTCCTCACCTGTTGTTTCCTGTATGCTCCTCTTCTCGCTCTCAACCTCACTTCCTTCCTTCAAAGCCCTGCTTTGCCAGGAAGCATCCCAGGAGCTGGTAGCAGCTGTCAGGCTGCTCCTGCTATCCTCCCAGTCTCTCTCCTATTTCCCAGCACTTGCCAGCTGTCTTTGCAGTGGGGTCTCAAATAGCACCCACCACAGTTGTCTCCAGCTCCATGGCCAGACTTCCCAAATGCCCGGTGCTCACACCACACCATCCTGTTTCTCACTGACAAGCCTTTCCCCTGCAGAAGAGGTACAGAAGTTGTTGCAGCTGATAGATGCTGAACCAACTCTTTCTCCTCTCTGTGTTCCTCACTGTTTGTGAGCAGCAGCAGGGCTCTCTTGCTCCTTTTTCACTGAGTTAATAGTTTATTTCACAAGGTCTTTGCTTTCCAGACTATATATTTTTTAATTCTGATTTACTGCCTTGGCCCTTAGCATTCAAATTCATCTATCTTTTTTAAGACTACATTTCCCTCTGCCATGCCACCCTCTCCTTTTTAACCTTTCATCACACATGTGACCTTATTTAGTGACAAGAGAACTGGCAAGTCAGAGACACAAGAGCAAGCCTTGGGTCCAAATGGGGCAGAGAGCAGGGCTGCACATCCACAGCCTCCCCCACACGATGCCCTCTGTTCCCTGCTTGCTGTGCAGTCATCAGTATAGCAGTCAATAGGTAGATTTTTTATTGCCATGTGCAGCTGGTAAAGGGTTAACTCAGAGAGGAAGGTTTAGGAGCAGCCCAAAATCTGCTCTCCCTACATTTAAAACCACTGTGAACCTAAGCAGCCCTTGTTTTGAAGTGAGCAACCAGACAGCTCCTTACAAACCTTGGGTGTGTTTCACACTATGGGTTTAATTAGTCCCAGGTCAAGGCTTGCCACTCTGGTTTTACCCTCAGTGAACCCTGAACTGACAACACCTTGCAGATGGGCTTTGCTGAATTTCCAGCATCTCCTGTCCAACCTGCTTACTTCTTCCTCTTTCTTGTGCTTCATCATCTCGCTTATTTCTCATTTACCGTCCTTCTATCTGGAGGCACCTGCCTTGTGTGAGAGGAAATGAATCCCCAGCCCACCTGCCCTCCTCAGCACAGTGCACAAGTGAGAGTGGGCAGTGTAAAATCCACGTGAGGGATCCCACCTATGCAGCTCAAGTGCTGAAAAAAATCTTAGGAGCAGGACTTGCTGAGCCCAGCCCTTACATTTTGGGGCAAGAGCTGGTCTTTGTTTTGCAGCCATTACTTTTCCCTTTAGCATTCTCTCAGGATCACTAATATGCCTTAGTCCTCTCTGTTATCCAGAGTGCAGTTTGCCTGTGTGTTCTGCTGTATCCTGTCTTTTCCAAAGCATCATTACTTTCTGGGCACAAGCAGTCAGGTGCTGGATTTGCTCAGCTTGACTGTGGATCTGCATAAACGTAATTCTTGTATGTATTGATAGGGGCCTATCAATTGACAAAAACATTCTTTGGATGCTGATTCAACTTCATCTGTACGATTAGCTCAAAATTTGTAATTTCCTTTGTAGGTGCCATCTCTTCCTGCAAGTACATTTTCCCTTTAAAAAAATCCCAGGTGTTTATAATCACAATTTAATAAGCTATATTTTCAGTCTTAATCTCTTGCCAATTCAGACAGATCTGCAGGAGTAATTCTTCAAGTAGGTACCAGGATATTCCCTTCCATGGTGATTTAAATTAGCCAAACAATAACCCCTTCAGTGATTAAAACACCCAAAAAAAGTCAGACCAAAAATCTTACCATTTAAGTCTGTGTTTAACCAATTCATTGGAGTGACCCGATTAAAATCTTGGGGCCAAATCCTGCTTGTCCTCTTCATGTAAGTACTGCTTTTGAGAGCAAAGGGATGAGTGAGAACAGCATTTAGTCCATGCATTTAAAATGTATATCCTTTGACTGACAGGGAATGGGCTGGCAGAACAAATGAAAGCACCCTGGGGTAAGAGGAAGAAAGCCTCAGTTTGTTGCTGCAAACTGCACAGGAATAAAAGTACATTTTGTTCCACTATTAAATAAGGAGATTGGGGATATAATACTGTCTCTTCTGCAGCACTTCCATTTTCTGCTCTTGGCAAAGAGGATAAAACTGTCCACAGCTGTAATTGTTCCATCCAGCACTCACATGCCTGGGAGAATTAACGTGATCTGCAGAATCTGCTCCTCCTAGCTGCGAGCAGCCAACACCCACTGGCCCGTGAGTCCCAGGGGCTGCGTGCTCCTGTGCCCATGCTGCACCCTGCCAGCTTGTGCTGGACACCCAGAGCCTCCTTTCTCACCCAGCTTTGTCCTGGGCAGAAGGGCACTGCTGTCCTTGTAATTCAGCTGCTTGGAAATGGAGATGAGAGCCGCCATCCTACATGAGCAGCCCCAACCTTATGGCTGCAGCGAGGGCAGGATGCATTGGTGGGTGCCTCCAGCTGCCCACGAGCTGCCAGAGCCAGCCTTCCTGGCTTCATCTGTCTCGGGGGGTCTGATGTTGTATTTTGAGTTGGATTTATTCATTACCTTTGTTTGCAGGTTGGGTTGTTTTTGTCATTGTTTTTGTGGGGGTTTTTTTGGTTTGGTTTGTTTTTTTTTTTGCAAGAGGAATTCTAGACAGACATTAATACTACAAGAAACAAAGCAAATTCCAGGAACAAATTACCTCAAATTTTGCACAGTGTAATAACACTGCACTTGTACCATCTTTCCAGACATTCAATAGTGATTGTTATAGTTTGAATTATTTTGTAATGTTCTTGTCTAGCTTTTGCCAAAGCAACGCTTCCCTATTTGTTACCCGGCTGTTTCTCTGGGTGATTTTTGTATTCTGTTTGTTGTACCTGATATTTTTCATGCCTCCAGAGCAAAGCCAGAAAACTCCTGCATTAGTGCTGAGGGTAGCCAGGGAGGATGAGTCAGCTTTTATGATTTCTTTCCAGTCATAAAATTAAGACACAGTAACCAATGAAAACCTGCTAATTGGGGCAAGCACCTTGCCATTTTATTAGTTTTGAGCATGTAATTTCTACTTAGATACAATTATTGCAAAAAAAACATACTAAAAGAAGCATCTTTGGATGCCTCACCACCCAAAGGCAGGACGATGCCCTTGCACCTGGGCACCCCTTCAGCAGAGCAGCTGAGCAGAGCCCTATGAAGCTGCATTTCTTTGCCAGCTTGCCACCACACATGGTCATTGCTGGGACACATGCCCAAGGCCAGCTCAAGGGAGTGTCTGCAGCTGTTGAGCTTTGTGGATGGATTGGGGTTTCCACAACCAGGCAAGCCTGGTGTTGAGACCCAGCAGCACAGGGGAGGACAGCAAGTGTTCAAGACAGGGATGTTGACTGCCCCAGATAACATGGGATGTCCTTGGAGTGAGGTGGGCACCGTGAAGGTTGTGAAAAATAATAGCCCTGCTGGTTGGGCATGAATATGTAACAACATAAATTCCTTATGACACATAAAAACTACTAGGAAACAAAAAAAATGTGTAATAATCATGTGCACTAGTTTCCAACCTACCATTTAAAAGCTTTCTGCTTTAGTGGCTGAAAAGCAAAGTGCCTGGATTAAGATCTTCCTTTGGTCAACAGCAGAAGATACATCCCTGAAAGGCACAGCTTTGTACCCAAGGTAGGGCTCAGGATGGGGGAAGATGTCTTCTGAAAGGACTTCACTCCTGTATGGATTTTGACAACTAGTTTAGAAGAGACTTGACTTCTAGAAAGTCAATATGCATGAGAGCAGTCCTGCTCCTGAAGTCTAAATGGCTTTAGAGCATGACCCAGGCTCCTGGGTTTTATGGATAAACAGATACACTTTATTTTAGAAATACAGGTAATTTTTTTAAAGTATTTTTCTTGCTAAAGTTTTTTTAAGACTTTTTAAAGTCTTACTCAGTTGTCTGGCTGAAGCTTCTCCAAAGCCAGGCAAGCTCTTGTTGAGCAGGAGGGGACATTGCAGCTCTGCAGTCCCAGTGGCAGGCTGAAACCCAGGGCAGGCGGCACGAACCAGCCACTGATGGCCAAAGCATGCTCAGGCCATCCTCAGGCCAGGGCTGCCTCTTGCTGGGTGTGTGAAATGGTGCCAGGCCACACAGCCCTGAGGTTTGGGGAGCCTGAGGCTGGCTGGCAGGAGATGGGAAATGGCAAAGATAGCAGAGAGGGGACAAACCAGCAGCAAAAACTGGGACAGTAGGTGAGGATAGGGGGTGATTGACCTAAAGGAGAGCAAGGAAATGGGGACAGGTTGAATGACTAGAGACTGACATGAGTGGGGAGTTGAAGGAAGCAGAGTGCTGCTGAGCTGGGAGCAGGTCTTGGCACACCCTGGGGAGGGATGTCCCCTCCCAAGCACAACATGGAGCCCAGGAGTCCTCTGCTGTGAGCAAGCCCTGGTGAAAATGGGTGCCCATGGCAGGGCAGGGTGCCAGACCATGGGCTGGTGCTCTGTGCAGAGACCCTGACCAGCACTGGAGGGCTGGCTGAGTTCAGTGTTTGGTGGTGGAGGGGTTAATTCCACATATGAAACCCTGTGGGAAGGTAGCAACGCCAGACACCCACAGCTGGGAAATGCCACCTACACAAAGCTAAATTGAGTCTCTGGGAAGCAGTTACTGTGATACTGTCTCCAACGGCAGCCCCGCAGCATCCGTCGCTGCGACGCAGGGCAGGCACGCTGCCTGTGCTCCCCTGGCAAGAGGAGATGC
Source organism: Ammospiza nelsoni (assembly GCF_027579445.1). Taxonomy (NCBI): domain Eukaryota; kingdom Metazoa; phylum Chordata; class Aves; order Passeriformes; family Passerellidae; genus Ammospiza; species Ammospiza nelsoni. The sequence goes on from NC_080633.1 coordinate 130,230,068, forward strand.
AATCTCCCCCAAGGACACAGCTCAAGGAGACAGGCAGCCCCATCCTTCCATCACTGCTTCACTAGAACCTGATGGAAATTTGAAGTGAAGAAACCATCAGGGGTTGACAATCATTCAAGCTGGATTTACTGCTTTCCTTTGTTTTCCCCAGGACACCTCAGCTGCTGGTCCATCAGCAGGGGAAGGCACAAGCCCTCCATAGATGCTGGTGCTCATCCCTGCCTGCTCCCTGGCTCAGCAGCAAAGCTCCTTATAGCTTAGGTGTGATGGATGGTACTCAAGCTGGGTTTATGCCCAGGGGAGTCCCTGAGTTTAAGACCCCATTTATTAGTTACCATGTTACTATATAAAAATCAGGAAGGGCATGACCAGCAGATCACCAGTTTCCTCTCCAGCAGGCCTTCAGCAGTTACCACCAGCAGTTGATCCTCATGAGCTGTGTGTAAAACATTTCTTTTCAGCACAGGGCTGGTGTTAGTTTGTGATGAGCTCCTTGCATTTCACTCCAAGGAAGAAAAAGCAGACTTGGCCATAATGTGTGACAAACTGCTGGAGCATTTGAAAAATCAAACAAGAAGCTCCTAGAGAATTGTCAGATGCTTGAAAATGAAACTTTAGGTTTTATTTGGATATCTGAAGTTATGACTCGGTCCATAATTTCCATGTAGCAGCCCCACTGCCTTGGGCTTGCAAAGTTAAGGTGCTCTGTCTGACAGAGCAGTTAGAGGCAGCAAATAAGGGAGCTTGTGTCCTGCTCACTGGCAGACCAATGCCAAAATGCTAATGGTGGGACCAAGGGCTGGTGCCTGCTTCTACACTTCAGGATCTAGATGAGTGCTGCCAGGTTTCCTGAGCCCAAGGGTCAGAGGTGTAAATCTGACTGACCATCCCAGGGGCTGTAGACGGGGTCTGGCCTGTGTGACACGCTGCTTTTGGGGTGAGCCAGGGCCAGCACAGCCTGGCCAGGCACTGCTCTGAAATCAGGTGTGACACCATCACCCACCCAGCACCAACCACTGCTCGTGCAGGTAAGAGAGCTTGAACCTGGAACTGCTGGATGCCTCCAGGCTAAGAAGGGCATGCTCCTCTCACTGGGGACTCAGGACTGGGCAGGAGATGTGGATAGACCAGCTGGAGAACCAAAAGGAGAGTTTTGGCATCCTCTGGGAGACAGTAACACTCCAAAAATTTAGTCTTGACACCCCTTATAATATAACTCTGCTCTTTTACCTAGCCAAAGGCACAGGGGAGGCAACACTCTCCAAGGGCTCCTGTGGGCTGCACTGCTCCCATCTACCTGAGATCTCCTGTGGGAGCTGCCTCAGAAGGGCTGGAGGCTGTGCTCTGTACACAGTGAAGGGGAGCAGAGGGATGCTGTGCTTGTGGCTGATTCACGAGCTGAGTTAATTTGTTCCTCATCTAATGTTAGATTTTAGGAGTGCTGGATGTATTAGATTCTCAGAAAATTAATTGTCAGGGTGACAAAAGACCTTTGTGCTCTTTACTACTCATCAAAGCTAAATATACGGAGAGTTTCCTTCTCGAACATTACAACTTTAAGATTTGCCCAAGTTCCCTGAATGTTGCCATGATGTGGTCAGTGGCACTGCTCTTGCTGGTGTATTGGTGTCCTTTTCTCATCCTTCCTTCTTCCCAGCTCACTCATCTACTGGGACCCTCATGGCCCCACTCCCTTGAGAAAACTTGTCTATATGCCCATAACCTGCTCAAGCTTTTCTGCTTTTCTCTCTCTCCTCTTTTCCTCACACAGCTCCTGGACCAGGGATCCTTTCCAAACTGCCCCAGACCTCTCCAGTACTGCACTACCTTTCTTCCTTTCCCTCAGTGCCTCGGGTGCTCATGAAATTCCCTTAATGCCCAAATCCCTCCTTCTTCCTGAAAACCATAAAAGACCTCACCTACAAAGCTAAAGCACAGAGCCAAATCCACAGGGCAAACCAACCACCCAGCCAGTGTGCTGCCAACCAGAGTCTGCAGTAAGGCAGGACTTTGCCTCCTGCCCTCCCCTCCTTTCACACCCTCCTTTTGCCTCAGAGCTCATTTCACATGGCCCCAACATGGGCTGCAAAGGAACACAGCTCTGGGAGCCAGCATCTCAGAAGAGCGTGCAGCATTCTGGCTGGTGTCCCTCAGTATTCCCAATATCTGCATGGAGCTGGGGCTCCTGCCCTGTGTGATGTGCTGGAAAGCAGTGGGGCTTCAGGGCATCAGCATCAAATAGGGTTATTAAAACATTCCTGGTTTATGGCAAAAGCTCTGCTGGATGCTACAATTTGCATCACGATGGACAGGGACCAGATGCTGCAAATAGGGCCTCAGCTACAGACATATTTCAGACTCAATGCAGTGAAGCAGAGGAGGCTGCAAGCATCCCTTTGTCCTTTGCCATCATTGGAGAGCTTTCACATGATGGCATGCTCTGGAGCTTGTGGAGTGCTTCTGCTGGAGCCTCAGGTCAGGACCCCAAGATGCCAGTCTCCCTGCCCTGATGAAGGAGCCTCACCACAGATGCTTCATGCAGAAAGAACAAAAACCCACTGAAATCCACCTTCCTTTGGTATTCCTGGGTCATGGTGAACCTGGTGTGGTACTGGCAGAGCAACCAGTAATATATAGTGCTGTATAAATAGCTACAAAAAAACCCAAGAAAAAGCCAGGTTGGCTAGATTTGTCCAAAATGGCACAGCCAGTGTCAATCCTGCCTTGCAGCAGCCTGGTAAGCTATAAGGTATTCCAAGACACTGCCAGCTCTGTTTTCTGTGGATTCCATTTGTCAGTCCCTCCTGTAACTGTCTCATCTTCAGTCTGGGGCTCTGCCCGTGGCTGAGGCTCATCTCCTGCATGCCCAGTTCCTCAGAGAACACCACTCTGGCCTGATGGGGCCAGGAGGTGCCAGCAGGAGCTCCCATCCTGCTGGCAGCTCCTAAGGAAGGTCTTGGCTCTGTTGCTGGCCTTCTGGAACACAAAGCCAAGCTCAGGGGCATGTGCAGTATATCTTTCCGTGGTAAACACATTCCTGGGGAAAGCAGGGCAGCAGCAGTTTAGCACACAGTCCCTTAGCCTGGGGAAGGAAATGCAGCTTGGGTGAAAGGGCAGCATCGGCCCATCACAGTCACAGGCTCTGGTTAGCAGGGCAGGAGGCAGCAGTGGCTGCTGTGTAAGCAGGAGCTGAGCCAGAGGCAGAGCATCTCTCACCTCACCACTGCAGGGAGGCAAGGGGCCGTGGTCCAGCCTTCCCTCAGCCAGCTCAGAGCTCAGTGGCTACAGCCCCAAGCCCCGGATGCTGTGGAGGGGAGCGTGAGCTCGCACTGGCAGCAGGCAGGGACCAGCAGCCAGCTCCAGAAAGGCAGCTCCCTTCTCTTCTCTTTGCATCTGCCCTCAGAGAAGCTGCAAACACTTCTGCACCACGTTTGACAGCTCGGGCATCACTTCTGAAGGCTGCCAAGCTGATAACAGCAGCAGAACCCAAATAACTCATGTTTGCTGGAGCTGAGCTCCCACCCTAAGTGCTGCAGAGATGCTCACGGTTCTGACTCACGTGGCTTATCACAAGGTCTCCCCTCAGTCTCTGTGTTTCTGCAGAGCAAATACCTGTTCCCTGCACTCTCCTGTCTCTTTTACCTACCATCTCTTTACTTACCATATCTAATACATATTATTCTAACAAGATTATTTTCATGTTGCCAGAGGTCTCTGGTTTAAGAAGGCCAGTATATCTGGCCTTGGTCTACAGCAGCAGTTCTTCCTGACCTCACTCACTGGAGCTGCTTGTACAGCATAGCCAGGGTTCAGCAATATCAAGGCCTGTACAAATTTGTTTTGCCATTGAGTTCTTGTAGCAGTAATTAGTTTAAAGAAACCAAGGGGTTATGAGGTGATCCCATGAAAGCAGAGGTAACTTGGCTGAGGCTATTGCCATGACCTCTTGCAAATATCTCCCCGGAATATCTCTGCCAGCAAAGCACAAGGCTAGGAAAAGGGGACTGCTCCAGACTGGCTTACCTGTCAGGGGTCACCACCCCCCTTGCTGGCCATGGAACATCTCTGATCAGAAGATGCTTCTTCCCACAGGACAGCTGAGGGATATGCAGGCTATGGTGCTGGGACAGCTGTGTCTCTTGGAAAGCAATAAGCTGAGTTTTCTAACCCATTTTCACTAAGTGCCTTTATGTGAGAAGGTGAGGTTGGTCACTCGGGGTTAGGCCAGCTGGGTGTGGGAGCTGCCTGCAGCAGAGCCCCTGTGCTGGCAGGAGCAGGGCACACCCAGGGGGTACTTGTCCTCCTCCAATTTCCAGCCATTTTCAGATGAATAAAACAAGCCACAGTTGGCTGACATCGTCTCTTTTCTTTACCTCGTCCAAATTTCCCCTGAGCTGCGCTGTTGTTATTGTGCAAAAAATAGAGCAAGAAATGTATTAACTCTCAAAGGAAGGGAACTAGAAAAGCAAGCAGGAGCAGGGCACCCTAATTAACTCCTTTGGCTGAAAGTGGGGCACTCGCCTGCAGCCGCAGCAGCCTCTGCCTGGGATGGGGCGAACATGTGGAGGCCACTCACTCATCAGCCATGGGCACTGGGTAGGTGAGAGGGGCTGAGGGTCCTACTGAGACATCAATCCATAGCCCTGCTGCAATCCCAGAACATGAGGGACCCTAAAGGGCCATGGCCTGGCTGACAATCCCGTCAGGTGCCACAAAGGGCACGTCCTGAGTCTTGGGTAGGGATAGGCAGGGATGAGTGTCTAAAACCATGCTATCACTCTGGTTCTGGAGCATGTGGTGTTTCCATCAAGTGCTTGAATGACCTTTTCTTACAGCTGAGCAGGAGTAAGGGGGCCTCAGTGTGACATGGCCCCTGTTCTGTGCAGCCCCTCTGTGTGAGTGCCAAGGGGAGGCAGCTCCGAGGTCCCTCAGCCCCGGGCACACTGGGCTGCAGCAGCCCTTAACCAGCAGCAGTGCAGGCTGGGCTGCAGCAGCCCTTAACCAGCAGCAGTGCAGGCTGGGCTGCAGCAGCCCTTAACCAGCAGCAATGCAGGCTGGGCTGCAGCAGCCCTTAACCAGCAGCAGTGCAGGCTGGGCTGCAGCAGCCCTTAACCAGCAGCAGTGCAGGCTGGGCTGCACCAGCTATCAAGCAGCAGCAGTGCAGGCTGGGCTGCAGCAGCATTAACCAGCAGCAGTGCTGCTGGCAAAGCTGCCTCTGGTCTGTCCAGCATGGCTGCTGTTCCCTGAGACACCTCCAGCATCCATGGCCACCTGCCTGTGCCCTTGTCCCTCCATAAAGCACAAGCCTGGGCTGAAGCAAGGCCAGACTCTCAGCTGGCTCGGGCTGACTTCCCTGTGTCCATAGTGAGGTGTTCCCAATATCCCAAGGGCCTCTTCCAGCCCTATTTCACATGGAGATTCAAGGGTGTGGTACTGCTGGAGAGCTGCAGCCAGCACCTCAGCCAGCTCAGCTCAGAACCTGGAAATCAATATGGGTCAGATTTTGTTCAGGTGCATTAGCAATTGCTCTGTTGGATGCCATGATAAAAATAAGGATGTGCACTCAGCTGGTGAATCCCTGCTTTGTTTTGTGCTGGTCTTCTGGGGATCAAAGTTATTGGTGGCTGCATTTATTCTTCAGCCTAATAATGGCAAAATGTTTAGCATATTTTGTATATTCTGGCCTCAGCTTTAGACCTGGGTGACAGACAGTGCTTCCCAGAGAAGCAGCAGCCTTTGAGCAGCCCAGCATGATGCATTGCTGCAGTCTGAGAGGGGACATAGAGCAGAGTTGGAGCAGCAAGAGAAGCCTTAACAGGAAAAATAATGAAGCTATAGCACAGTTTCTGGTTGTTACACAAACAATATTTGGCTGAGGTACTCAAGCTCTCATATTTCTCTGTGAGAAAAAAATCACAGACATTTTACTCATACATAAACTGCCCATCTTGAATAAACCAGGAAAACTCTGTTGGAGCATCACAAGGGAGTAGAAAAATGACTGTAAATCCAGCAGAAGGTAACTGAGCATCATCTTCTCATCTTGCTCAGCCATCTCAGGGAAGAAGTGGTTCAAGGACTCACCAGAGGGGGTTTAATTCTCTGCAGACCTGGGGATGGGAGCTCAAGGATGCTCAGCCCTGCCAAGTGGTGTGCAGGTATGCAGCCATGGGCACTGCAGCATGGGGAAATGCAGGAGCAGGGTACAGGGCCTGGAGACACCCTGTGAAGAGGCACAAAACCACTGCTCTGCTTTTGCTTAGGATTCTGTGGCTCTCCCTGGCTATATGTACTCAAACATTTATTGGGAGTTTTGTTTGCTCTGCCAGGAGAGCATGATACCGTGCTGGGAGCCCTCAAAATTCATCCCCTAGCTAAAATACTGGGAATTATTGCTACTACCTGCCATCCTCCAAAGTGAGAAGACAGCACTGCTGGCAGCAGGGCCATGGGCTGGCAGGGGGCACAGCCTGGTGGGATTCATAGGTATTGGCCCCTGCCAAAAAACACAGCCCAAGAGCTTGCAGGGCTGGGGCTGCAGTGCCTGCACATGCTGGGGAAGCCATACATTTGTTTCCTGCAAATGTCTCCATAGAAACTCCTTCTCCAGGGCTGAAGATGTGGATCCTGGAGCTGTGTGGAGTGAGCTTGCTGCCCCCAGCACACCTCAAGCAGCCTTGGCAGCCTTCATGGCTGGATTGTTTGGCAGGAAATAATTCAGACTAATGTATCCCCCTGTGCTCCTAAAATTGTATGGAATTTAAAGTGCTAAATGAACTAAATCATTTAGTGTGCCTGCCTGTTCCAGCTTTCCAGCTATAATTCCTGAAACCATCTAGCTTCAAAACAGAGTGAGCTGAGAAGCAGAGAAACTGCACCAACAAAGAACTGCTCCAGGCTCTAAAAAGGGACAGCAAACTTAGGACTTTCAAAGGACAGAAAGAGCTGGAATGTTTGAATTCCTACCTCTTCCTCAGACAAACACAGTGTCCCATGCTAGCAGGAAGGTCCCAGTTGCTGGCATGGGCATGATAAAAGTGCCTTGCCACTTCTTGGCCTGTGATTGACCCAACCAACAAGCAAGAGAACACACAAAGAAAACAGAGGAAAATTAACAAGGTATCTAGAGAAGCAAAGATGGCAGTTGAACCGAGAAGTAACATTTCAAGAGGCTGCACTGGGAAAGGGAAGATGAAATGTCTGAGAACAGGAAATTTGGTGAGCAAGGCACAGCCTTGGGTGTCAGTGGGTGTTAGAGGCTGCAATGCCACAATGGGATCATGAGAGAGAAGAATGCAGGAGCTGAGGGCAGGGGAGGGAGGCAGCTGGCATCCCAGGTATTTAACCAGCAGCAGGAGAAGGCACAGCCCAGTTCTCCTTTGGACTAACTCCTTTAAAAGGAAAAGAAAACAGTTGTGGCCTGTTCCATGGCTTCCTCCTCCCAGGAGAAGGCCTGAGGACAGGCAGGGTCCCTGAGGCAAGGAGCAAAGTGCAGGAAGCACAAAAGCCTCTTCCCTGGGTTACACAGCCTGCTGGCTGCTGCAGCTCTGTGCCTTCACCCTCACCCTTCACAGGACCTTCATTAGGAAAACTCTCTCCTGTTTTAGAGCCTTGTATCTCACTGTCTGGAGAAAGAAAATGAGCGAGCTTGTAATGCAATAATAGAGCTGTGCTCTTACACCAGGCTGCACTGTGTGATAGCTTTAAAGATGGTACCATGTGGCAGCCCCGAAATGACCTTTTAATTCTGCCTCCCTCTGCTTAATTACTTTATATATATATATATATATATATATATAGATCTGGATTGTATCTGCTCTGAAGTCTCAGTTGCCATCATCTCTCCCTCCAGTCCTCCTGACCCCATCCACCACCCAGTGTTGTCCCCCTCTAGCTGGGATTTCACTGTGCCTGTCTGCTTGTGGAGCTCCCTGAGGAGCCAGAGCTGCCCAGCAGAGATCACACAAACATAAATGCTCAGCTGAAAATAAAGCAATAAAACATAATAATGTCAACAACAAGTTTTGGCCTCACACAAGTGCCCACGGTAGATCACAAGCTTGAGCTGGCCCTGGATGCAGGTGTTTCCCACCAAGCCTGACAGTCCTCCCATGGCAGCTGGCAGTGCCCAAGCCCTGTCCTTCCACCTCAGGGACAAATCCTGCCTCCAGCCCCTGGGCTGGCTGCTGGCAGACTGTGAGCAGGGGAAGGGAGGAGGGTGAGAGCCAGGGACAGGCTCTCCTCTCCCTGCAGCCCCCAGGGCAGCTCCCTCATCCTTGTTGCCACCATCCAGAGTGACACCTGGGCTCCAAATGTCCCATGCCCAAGGGGACAGCAGACCCCCAGCCCTGTGTCCACATGGAGATGCCAGGCCCAGGGAGCTGATGGGGAAGACAGCTAAAGTGACACACTCTCTGCCAGTGTCCAGTCATTCCTTGTCCCCTCCTGGAGCTGGAAGCATCCCTGGCACAGCAGGTGCTGCACCTGGGCCACCAGAGACAGAGGAGGATTTGGCAGGAGCTGCTGGGGCTCTGTCAGGTGCCACTGAGCAGCTCAGTGGGTGCCCTACAGTCAGTGGCACTCAGGCTTGGCCCCATGTCCCCAGCAGCTGCCAGCCTGGGCCAAGGGAGATGAAGGTGGCTGCTTTTATTTTGGTTCCTCATGGTTTCACTGCTTTTGGCCTTCACCCTGACCAGCAGGGGCCCATGGGACAGAAACCAAGCCTATCTGGGCATTGCCTTCTCCTGCTGCAGGTTATGCACCCCCAGGTTTTCCCAGGCTGGTCCCTGGCAATGCCCAGGTGTGGATCTCTGCACCCCCAGGAGATGCCACACCTGCCCTGCGGTTCCCCTGCAGCTCTTGCAAGCTGCTGCTGGTGACAAGCTTCCCCTTTTCATGAGCCACATGGATGCTGGCAGCATCACACACACCCTGTATTGCAAATAGATGATTTGTGGGCCCAGCCTCCCTCTCATCAGGTGCTAATGAGGTTTTTGTGTACAGCCGCAGTGCCTCGTGTGGCAGATGGTGCTGGGTTAGCTTTGCATCATTCCTGTTCTGCTGCTTTGGCTCTCCAGTGTGCTAACTCATGGATAGCTTGGCTGTGCTTATTGCAGGAGCTGCAGCAAGGATCTTTTCAAAGCACACCTGCCCAGGTGTTTGCTGGGAGCTGCAGCTTTGTCTAAAATGGACAGCAAGGCCTTCTGGTAGTGCTGAAAATAACTATGCAGCTCAACTGCTGCCTGGCTGTTGAGGCACTTGGAAAATATTGATTTTCACTTCTGCTAAAATAAACAGGTTTTATTGTGCCTTGTGATTTCCTTGTCTGGAAATCAGTATCACAGGTGGGCCATCAGCACTGTGCCCATCCCTGGGGCTGAGTCAGTCACCACATGTCCATTCCCACTGCTGCAAACAGTGCCTGGGCAGGGCACAGAACTGGAACAGAAACACACTGTGATCTCTTGCTTTGGAGTTCAAACACATGCTACACATTCTGACTCTTCTCTCTCTTCTCTCTTTAAAAAGAAAAGAAAACATAATCCTGCAGCAGCCTGCTTGAAGTGTGGCTGAGCAATCCTTCAACACAACCTTGCTTTGCTGCCCAGTAGAAATCTCCCAGAGCACACCAAGAAGCTGAGCTGTGGCCAGTCCTCAGCTGGCTTTGTCTTCAAACACGGTGCCACTAAAGCTGGCACTGGGCAGGCTGGGCAGGAGGCCCTGGGCTGTGGGCAAGGCAGGGGCAGTGGGCAGCATCCCCCAGGCACCAGGCTGCTGGGCAGGCTGCCCTGCAAGGGACAGCTCCTGAGCAATGGCAAACTGCTGCCATCTCAGGGCATGCCAACAGGAACTGTGCTGTCCCCTTGCCTTCCCATGGCACCATCCCACAGCACGCTGGCTGCTTGCTCATTTCTCTGCAGATTGATTGCGCTGCTTGATGAATTCATCAAATGCTTCTGTCACAGTCCTAATTTTTTTCTGTCTGCTACTGACATGGAGAAGGGCTTTAGCAGTCTCACAGACTTCACCTGTCCCAGAGTTCCTGCACCTTACAATTAATTAATACTCAAATTGTGGTAACTCTTATAGGCATCAATCTTGTAAATAACACATAAACAGTATTTCCTCCATCTTGCAAACACTTAGGTTGAACTATACACAATTTTTTTTCAGGGCCAATTAAAATTGTGCTGTAAACTGCTGGGTTCCCTCCAGGACCTGGGAATTCCTGTGGATGACCCATACCTATCCTGCCATGAGGCTATACTCTGCTTTTTAATTTGCCTCCAGGTTGAATACTGATGGTTAATACATAAGAGGTCTGGCTCCTAAAGGGTGCTGTTCAAACAAGCAGTGTGATGACAGGACACAGGTGCAGATTCTCAGGAATTTTAAGTCCCTGCAGAAATATTTTGAACAGGTCATCCCTGGCCGTCCTGTTTCCCTACCTATCCCTCCAACAATGATTGTACAAACACCAGCCTTGCTCTCCAGGCTCCTGCTCTGTGTCTCTCTGCTGAGCTGGCAAAAACAAAGGGCAGGGCTTGTGCATGTTGCTGGGAAGCTGGAGCTCCTGTTCCTTGAAATGCACACCACCAGATTCACCACAAAATCATCATTACTCAGAGCTGCTGATGCCTGTGCTGGTTTCAGTGTGGGGACCCAAGCTCTGACCTCAGGATCACTGGTGATCTGCCAAGCCCATCCCCTCTCCTCTCCTCCATCCACCTCTGATCTGAAAGTGCCATTCTGGCTCCTGCCACTGCAACTCAGTCATTTCAGGATAAGCATCTATTCCTTATCATTCATTCCAGGTTGCTCACTCTGAGAGGGAGGACAAACAACTTCTGCATCAAGAGACAGCTTGCTGCTGGGATCAAATGCCTTACAAGGCAACTTTTCTTCTGTAAATTAACCAGAAATTCATCTGAGACTGCTTGACCTTGATTGTGTAAGTCACCTCCACTTCAAAAGCAAACAAATGCACCCATTTAAAATGAAAAGTTTCCTAAAGGCAGTCCTAAAGCAGCCTGTGGCTGGAATAAAGCAAGGCACCCATGCTCCCAGGGCCCTCAGAAGTCCCCCTGGTCACTCTATTTGTGTTATACTCAGTCCACTCAAGTGTAAGCTTTGCAGGCAGAGCAGCAAGGTAAGAGCTGCTCCTGACTGTGTGTGGAGGTGAACTTGAGATACATGCCAAGCACAATCTCCATGGGAATTCTGCAGACTGCACAGTAACAGCCTCTGCCTCCTGCATGGAGTGCTTCCCGCAGCACCTTCTGCTCCAGCACAGCCCCAGAGACCAGGCAGGAGAGCACTGATCAGCCTGAACAGGCTGCCCATGCTGGCCAATTCTCCGTGCCCTGAGTCCTGGTGTGCAGAGCTATAAAGTGCTATTGTGAAAAGAATCTGCTGGCCCCAAACATGTGCTAGAACTTAATCAAAGCCAAACCTGATTCAAAGGGCTGCATTATTCAGCCTGTTCAGATTAAATATATCCCATCACACTGTAGGCTCCACAGGAAAAAGGCAAGCAGCAATTTTCTTTACTCCTACACCAGCAAAGTCAGAAGGACCTGCAATTAAAGCAGCTGATTTGCTCCAGTATAAGTAAAACCAGCCTGGTACAGTCCCACAGCTTGAGCATTAGGTGATATTCCAGTGTCCAGAGGTTTCTTCTGCTCATGGGAGAAAGCAAGGTGCAGAGTTGGGCAGCTGTGGTGCAGCTGTCACAGCAGCTGCTGGCCCTGCCATGTCCCCGGCCATTGAAGGGGCCCAGAGGACAGAGCTGCTTCCCTCAGCAGCACCAGGCAAGGACTCTGTCCCTCAGCTCCCTCAGCTCCTACAGACCACTGCTCCTGCCTGTGTGCTCACCTCCTCTGCCTTGCTGCTCCAGGAGCAGTGCCTCCTGCTCCTCCAGTGGCATCCAACACCCTCCCCAATGCCCAAAGAAATCCCATTACTCCATTTCTCCATATTAGTCTGCATGTTGGAAAAGGTCTTGATTATCATAGAATCATAAAACAGAGTAGTTTGGGTTGGAAAGTCATCTAGTCTGAGCCCTTGCAATGAGCAGGGACATCCTGCTATATGATATTTTATTTTATTGTTGCCCATCTTAGCTGGAGTCCTGTACAACTGCTGGCTGCAGCCCTGGCAGGGATGGCTGTAATGCAAACACAGGCCTAAGGCTGAAGTCCCTATCCAGGTATAGCCATGGCTTTGATCCCAGCAGGAATTTTGCCCAAGCATCTATCAGGGGTTTCATTGTTCATTCCTGGTGAAACTCTACCGGTATTTCACATCAGAATAAACCCAAATTGAAATCACATGTAAAACTCAAGGGTTGAGACTGAAGAGCAAATGGAGCTGGGAAGTGCAAGAGAGCAGACAGTAATAAGTGCAGGCAGCTGTTGTCATGATGCATTCCACATGCCTGTAATGAGATGGTCATTGTCTACTCATGCTTTAGTAAAACACTGGAGACAAGACAAGGCTGAGCTTGAGGAAATCCGGAGGAGGCTCATTTTTTCCTCCTGAACTACCTGGGAACAAATGATGACAAATAACTTCAGCCCAGTGTGGTTATGGAAAAGTGTATCTCATCTGTGGCAGGGCCAGGCTAGCAGAGTGTGCTCCACAGCCCCTGGCTACTGAGCCAGCCAGCCAGGATCCTGGAAAGCCACACTGTGGGGAGCTCACACCCAGTCTGAGAGACATCTGCCACACTCTGGGATGGAACCTCCATGGTTTCACTACTGCCCAGACTTGCTGCTAGTAGACTCCTTGTGCTTGTGACTGACCATCCTGCAGCTCTGGGGCACTGTGAATGGGGACACAGGGCCATCACCGTGAGGTTGCTAATTACAGCTGGTGGCTAATGACGTGGCCTCTTGAGTTACTGATTCTAAACAATCACTGACTGCAAAAATGACAGCTCTGGCTATGAGAGACCCACAAAGCCAGGGGAATCTCTAGTGAGAATCAGCTGTGTAACTCAGAAAAGGTGATTTTAAAGCAGCACAGTCAATCCTGGAGACTTAGATCTCTCTGTCATTTTAGGAACACCTTCTGAGATAGACCAGGCCATTCTGGGTGAGCCTGTGTCCTTTTCAAGACCTTCCACTTTCTCTTGAGGCTCATTCAAACTAACAAATAAAGTATGGGAAAACACCTTATGGTTGCGAAGATACAGATTGTACACACTGTTTGAAAAGAGTGTGAACAAACACAGGGGTGCACACATGGAGAATACTGGATTGCATACCAGTAATCTGCCCAGTTCCCCTCATGGTTAATTATTTTTCCACCCTATTAGCAGGTAAGGACGAGTGTTTTGACCCTGCTGTAAGTGGTATTTTGTTTCTCTCTTACAGCTGGATAGAGCTTGGGTCAATGTGTTTCCAGTTTTGCCATCCAGGTCTGACCCTGGTGCTGGGACCAGGATGCTGGGTGGCAGGAGCAGGAGCCCCAGAGCACAGCCCAGTGGCAACCCCAGAACACCCCGAGCTGGGGCTGCCCTGTGGCCTCAGGGGAGCAGTGACCTGTGTATGAAAACAGCCACACTTCAGACTCTGGTTGGCAGCTGTGAGGAGTAAAATCACTGAATTTTACAGTGAGAGCTCCTTTGCCGGTGCTCTCAGGAGCTGGGTTAGCAGTGCAGCACACACACATGCATCCACACACATGTGCTGACCACCAGCCATCTCTTTCACAGTGTTAGCCCACCTAACACTGGGTACAACCAGGAAGAACTGCATGGAACATGCATACTTGACCTCCAGGCAAGCTAACATGAGCCTCCAAGGTGTTAACCAACTATTTTGAGTTAAATTCCCTCCATGATTTCTCTATTGCCCCAATGGGTTTTGTTTTATTAAAAAATTAATGTTTTTCTTGTTAAACTGCAGATCTTGGATACAGTAACTCTGCTGATTTTCTTCTGCCTGTAACTTCTGCAGCTTAATGCTTCCAGCTTTCATTCTCCCTTTGTGTTCCCCAGTGACTCATCTAGGCAGGTATTTTCTTACCATCCTATGCAGCCTCCTAAGAGACGATGTTCTTTGCAGGTATCAGCTGAAAAATGCAACTGCTCAGAATAGAGCAGAAATGGGAAGGCAATCTGTCAGTCTGGAATGAGTAATTCAGTTCTTTGCAAAGCAGGGGTTGTTTTTGTTAAAAAGCAAAAAAGGCTGAAAAGATCTTAAAGGCAAGATACCTTGACAGCAAATTTTACATTCCTGCATTCAATTCACTCCTCAGGTGGGGTCAGAAGCAGCTCTTACTCTCCAGTACTCTGCAGTAGTAAAACAATAACTCAAACAAAACAGTGGTAAAAAAATAAATTGGTAACTCCTGTGTCATTCTGCCTGCCTTAACATCCCAGGAATATAATTTTCAAAGAGATAGGTTCTTCCTGGAAATTAATTAAATAAATAAATAAATAAATTTCATATAAAAATTTGAAATTTTTATTTCCATGTAGTTAAGACCACATATAAAGTCATCTCCTTAAGGAGCCGTGCAGATGAAGAGTACAACATTCTGCTTTTACACATCATATTAAAAGAGGATCCCAAATGCTGTGTTCTGGTGTCCAGGTCTCAGCATGAGCGCTGCCACCCACAGCACCAGCCACAGGAGGTCTCATGCAGACTTCATCCTGGTTTTGAAGGATTTTTTCTGTAAGATGACATCATCCAAACTAATTGAATCCCAATGATTTCATAGTGCATGCCAACATAGAACAGGAAGATCAGACCAGCCTTGAGCTCAGATTTGCTTGTCTCTGATCGAACTATAAATAAAAATTACTACTAAGCTGTGAGGTTTTCTTGCTTGGACAAATTCTCATGATGAACAACCACCAGTACTGAGATCCCAGCCAAAGACTTGAGCTCCCACATTTTATTTAGGGCACATAAATCAAGATGGCTTATGTGATGAAAGCACGTGTATTATCTGTTCATGCAGAGCTCTGTTGCTGTTTCAGTTCTTTATTATGGCAAAAGATTGTAAAATTTTTCTCCCAAATGGAGAAAATTATATCTCTTATTTCCTGATGGCATTCAGAATGAAGATTTTCTCATAGTTTTTAAATTACAGTGTCCAATCCCTAAATTAAGACTATCCATGGATGTTCGCAGTGTGGTGTAGGAAGGCTCTGCAAAGGAGGTAATCCTACCTCACCTAACTGTCTTGGAGGAGTTCAGCCTGTTTTCTCTGGAGGCGCCTGACAGCTGGATCCAGTCCATCCAGTTGTGGGCTGTCTTAAATACCTGGCAAGTTTCCTGCCTCATTCACCATCCTAATGAGCATCACACTTTCTGGGAAAAATTCCTTCAGCTCTCTGAAGATGCAGGGGAGCTGTGAAAAACTTGAATAAGGCTCTTACATTCTTCAGAGCTCTGCAGAAAGGGAAGATTTCCAGCTCCCTGACTAGCAGCTCCCTTGCTGAGATGATATTTGGCACTTTCTCCTCTTCGTTCTGAGGAGAGGCAGCCAAAGAGGAGCCAGCCTGCTTCTGCTCATGCCCTGGCAATGTGCTCACACTCACACACACACACAGAAATGCACACTTGCACACTCTGCCACAGCTCCCCTTCCCCCAGCTCCTCCTGGCACTTTCCCTGCATGTGGCAAGTGAATAAAATTAACTGTGGCTGCTGCAGCCAAAATAAGGCAAAAACATGGAGAGAGAAGGAGCAACAAGAACAGAGGCAACAAGGGCACAGTAAATCTAGAAAATCAGGCCAGGTAAGGGGAAGGAATGGGGCTAACCTGGCCAGATTAATTCCTTTGACTCCCAGCAAAACAGCATGGCCTTATTGGAGGCTCAGCATTCAGGCCAGAGGAAGATAAAAACCTTGCTCTGGAATGGCATAGTTTTGCCATGCCCACAACCACCACACATGTCATTTTTACCCTTAAGCCATGAAGTGCAGGTCTTTGCAGTCCCTTCCAATCCAAACCATTCTATCACTGAGAAGCTCCTGGTTTAGGCAAGCAGTTCTTCCCTGAAACCCTTGGTCTGACCACCCAACAGGAAGTTATGTTCCTCAGCTCTTGGTGTTTTCTTTAAAAGTTGGCCAGACTCTTGGCTCCTTTTTCCCACAGGTTTCCAAGTTTATTCTGCCTAACAATTCCTTAAACGAGCCCAAATCTGCTCTCCTGAAGTAGAGACATCTGCAGCATCTCCTACATCTGCAGCTTGCCTACTGAGTCTTCCTCCAGAGCCTGCACTCATTCACCTCAGGAGGAGGAGATGGCCCTCAGCTGTCAGCTCACACACCATCAGTGATTTTCTTTCTTATTTCCATTGCTCCCTGAGTTTACATGCAGACCCGCACTGATGTTTGGCATTTCAGTGCTAGAAGGGGTGCCTTTCTGAGCACTTCTCAGTGCACACTCACAAGGGGCTCTGTTGTGCTTTACCTCATCCATGCAGCAAATAGAGACTGAGCAACCAGAGGTACAACACTAGCAACTCTGACAGAATGTTAAAAAATGGGCAAGAAAGCAAAGCATCAGTGCAGATTGTTTGAGAAAAGGTGCTTCAACACTCCAACACTCCTCACCAGGGTATGGTGGGATCAAGGCCTGGGGACAAGAGCAGCTCTGCTCTCCCCATAGTTTGAAAGGGATATGAAATCCCAGCATATTCTTCTCACTGGACTTCTCTGCCCCAGGAAGAAGCAGCATTTAAATTACAGTAATCCCACACTACAGTACTGCCAGCTTTGCACCTTTCTTTTTGCTACCTGGTTGTCACACCTAGTCCTTAAAGACCTTACTCCTCTGGTTTCTGCTCTGAAAGGGCTCCTGCTGCCACAAGCTGCCAAGGGTTAGTCTGACTCAGAATCCAGGCCCTGCATAGACTCCTCAGGCTTCTCTTTGAATCAGCAGACTTGTCCTTTCTCAGCCTTCTCCTTGCAAAGCAGGACACTCAGTGATTGTGTGTACACTCAGTATCATCCCATCGGACAGCAGCATCTTTGCTGCCTCCTCTTCCAGGGATCACTCCTGATCTAACTGCTTCCACCTGCTTTTATTTTATCTGCCAGGGTAAATCTGGGCCATAATTAACCTATTTTCTGTTATGTAAGTAGCTACACCGATGAACAAGAAATAAAATGGGTTTTATCCAGGCCTCCTGCGTAGGAGCTTGGCCTCTAACTGCTCTCCCAGGTCTCTAGGGAGAGGCTTTTTGGTGGTGCCATGTTCTAGGAGGTAGTTCCTGTCTCTGGCTCTGAAGGAGCTGCTGTTGGAGGCCCAACCCTCAGAAACCCAACTCTGCAGGCCTGTGCAACCAATTGACCTGGCATTTGATAAATGTCTGCTGGCATTTGATAAGGCAGGTGACTAAACCTGAGGGGCTGCAGCCGACAGCCGTTCCCCCTGCAGACTAACTTCTGGGGACAGAGTGTGGGGACATCCTTGAGACCTCCCACAGACACCCACTGCAGTGGAAACAGAATGGGAGATGAAAGGTGTCAGAAAGACAGGCAGCCTTCTCCCTCCTGGGGAAAAGGTATCTCCTGGGAGGCTGGCATTGCCCAGGGCAAGGGGAGGCAGCTTCTTCTGAGAAGCCTTCGAAAGGTGGCAGGCAGGCTGGCCCCAGGAACCTGCCTTGGGGCAGGGAGGTACAGGGAGGTACAGTGCCTGAGCACCAGGCACAGCTGTGTCCATTTTTCTTCTGTTTATTAGTCCAGTGGGTGCTTGGTTTCACTATGCAAAATAGGAGTTTGGGAGCACTAACTCTCCCTCCAATGGTAAGAGCTGATAGCCCAGTTGGCAAAGAGTTCTTGTGGCAAATGGGATTCAAATTCCCTCCAAGAAGGACTTGCACTCCATTGGAAAAGGATTGGTGAGGCAACCCTTCCATTCTGAATAGCCTGGTACTTCTTGTCTAAGTTTGGAATAAAGGTTTTGGGATGTAACTTCAAGGGGAAGAGGGAGATAAGGGCAGCAAATGCTGAGTGCAAGATTCATATCTCCCTCAAATCTTAATAGTGGGCAGAATCCAGCCCCAAGAGCTGTCCCACATGTTTCCTGCAGGCCACCATTGAGGGGTCCCTGCTTGGCACATTGTTCTGTGGATCCTGGCTCATTGTTGGTGGACCCTTCTTCCCTGTCTCCAGGTGGTCTGTACTGTATGTCAGAAAGTCCTGTAAGGGCAGAGTGCCCAGCCTTGGAGCCTCCTGGCCTGGCCAGAGTTTCTAAGCCAGAGGCATGAATGGAGTAAGCTGTTGCTGGTACCTTCCCCCAAGTGAGCACAGCAAGGCCAAGTAAATGCTGTTCCACTCGGCCTGCTGGGGTTTGTCCCCTGTGCCCCACACAACACATGCCCACTCAGAGGGTTGGTGCTCCATGCTGGCCTTGCAGAGACAACCATCTGCTGCAGAGGCTGCCAGCATGAAAGAAAGCCAAGAGGAAAACCAGAGTTGTACAGTAGTGCTGTGAGTTCAGAATGTGGGCTTTCAGTTTTTCCACCCATCTCCTGTGACAGGGAGCAGGGTCCTCATGGCATTAAGTGCCTCATACACGTTTCCTCTGGGTTTTTGACAGTGAAATGTGAACATCATGTTTATCATTAATATGTACTCACTATCCTGGAGTTAGGTGAGCATGTTCAGTGCATAGCTCTGGGGACTCCCTGTTTTCCATGCAGGACACCCCTGTGCAGCTGAGCCTGCACTTACACCTTGGAGTTCTGCATTGCTGAACCTGCAGGGAACTTGTTTTCTCCTCCTTCTGGGGCAGCCTTTCCAAGCCCACTGACCACCCAGGGACTGAAATGTCACCATTTTTTCTCATGGTGTTTGTACTGAATTTCAGCTGGATGATCACCAGTCCTTCTGGTGTCAAGCTGAGCTGCAGTACTGCTGGGATGCCAGGAGAGACTTGTGTCCCTTGGCTGCCAGTTAGGTTTCTGGAGATGTAGTTTTCATTCCTGTCTCTGCTGCACAATATTAAGCAAATAATCTGCAGTCAGGTTTTTCAAACATCCAGCATTTACCAGCAAAGCTCAGTCTTCAGTGCATGCAAGTCTTGCTAATGCATCATGATGGAGGGACAGATTTTAGTAGGAGATTTTAGACATAGATTTTAAAATCTTTAATTTTTTTTTTTTTTTTTGCCAACCAGGGTACTACTTCCTTAGAGCAGTCTGGCTCTCTGCATTCTGTTTTCTCTCTGGTTAATCCTATACATAAAGATGCACACATCACACTCAGAATATGAAATAATACCAAGTCAAAAATACAAGTTCAGGCTTTGTTGGTTTGAATGGTACTCTCAGGCTTTCCTGAATGTAATTGTTATTTGTAAGTGTTCTCAAATACTTGAGAAAAAAAAATTATGCTGTGGGTTGTCTGCAAATGTTCATTTTGACAACTTGCTGTCTGTTACTGGTATTGGACTAGTCACACAGTGTATCTTATGTTCCCTAACTGGATGACAAGCTTGGAAAACAGAAGAATAGCAAGTGACAGATACTAGCATGATTTCTGGTTATTTTTTATAGTTCCTGGTTTCATGGGCACTGGAAGCTCTACAAATTTCATGAACAAGATATTAGGAATGAGGAACTTATTGGGAAATATGGCAGCCATGGCAACTTTGTCAGAAAATGAAAGGCTTAATGATGAATCAGGCAGCTTCCCTTTACACAATGGCATTCAGTTACTGAGATGTACAAGGAAAGGCTTATAGGAAATAATCAATAAGATACAGTAAGGTTTGATATGTGAAAGATTTGTCCAAGCACTCCTGGCACATCAGAAGAAGTGTTTCATAGGTGTTTCATACTTAAATACAAGGGAGGAAAAAAGGACACTTTCTTAGAGCTCAAACAACAACCTAGCAGCCCAGACACTAATAATCTTTTCACTCTCTTAAGATGTTCTTCATACCACTCTCTTTCCACTCTAATAACATCAACATAGTTTCAAGCTAGAACAACAATCTTACAGAGGCACCTTGTTCTCAGAAAGTTCTACCTAATGTGCACACAGTGAGCACCTGGTTTCCCAATCAATTCTTGTATAGAACTGCAATATTTAACCATCTGATTCCTGGGTTGCAGTTCAGTGCAGTTTACTGGTCGGACAAACATATGCCAACCATCAAACAAGCTATTTAAATTAACTGTAAGAGTTATAGTTAATAGAATTTAAGCTGATTTTTAAAAATGCATTTCAGAATAAAACTCATGCTTAAAATATTAATGTTTAGCTAAAGGCATTGTAATTTGTTCCAAAGAGAAGCTGCAGTATGGGATACATGGCTTTGGTGGCATTCCTTAACCACAAGAAATTTGGCTTGGTAGGATATTCCCCCAGAGCTTCTGTTACAGTTATTCCCCAGACTCATTTCTTCTCTGCCCAATGCTTCAGATTCCAACCTGTCAGAATCATGGAAAGGGATTTTGAAGCTGAAACACGACCTTCAAGTCAACACAAGAGTGTGTCCCAACTGAGAGGTGGGTAGTAAAGGAAAATGTTAATTTCAGGCCCCTTTCCCATAAAGTTCCTTATAAAGAAAACAGGTCTCCTTCAGAGGCTGTGGACCGTGGCATCAGCACAGAGTGATGGGAACCTCTGGTTGGTATCAGTTGGTCCAAAAGGTCTAGTGTTGTCCCACAACCTATATGGCAGTAACAGATTTGGCCTGGATTAGGGTATCAGAGTAAGATCACTATTACCACAGTGGAAAGGCCATGTCCATATTATCAACACCAGATAAGAAGAAGCATTCTTTCTATTATCCATGCAACTGAATTTTCTGGAACTCAGACTTTATGACTTCTAGTGATTTACGGAAGATGAAGGTCAGGTAAAAACATCCACAGATGTAAAAAAAAAAAAATCAAATTAGTAAATTTGTGACCATAGTGGTGAAAAGCTTTGAAGAACCCAAAATAATCTAGCTGAAAGGAAACTCAAGGCACAGGAAATGCAATGCAGATAAATCAAGGCACAGGAAATGCAATGCAGATAAATGAAAGCAAGCACCTGCTAAAAGAAAAAAAAAATCTAAACCTTGCAGAGTCCTAAATGAACCAATTGACTGTGTAAAGACATGTGGATATAATGCTACGTTTAGGCAGGGGCCATATAAGTAGCACATAAATGACATGGGAAAGTCTGCATAAAACCAGAACATGATTCACATACCACATGGCCCCTGCCAGCTCACTGAATGTGATGGGAACCAGGATGAGGAAACACCATGGGCCCAGCAGCAAGGCCTCTCTGCCTCTGTTTAGCAGACATCAGCAATTTAGAGCAGACTTAGAAGGCCCCAGTCAAGAGCAGATCTCTCCTACAAATGCTCTCAGCTTGACTAACACTTCTATAGGCAGCTCTCAAAGATGAACAGCACAGGATTAGAGAAGTGAAGCGATTCAAATTTGTATATAAATGGTGAACAGAAGTCAAATGAAAAAAGAGGCTCCCCAAGGAACTATTTCAGCCTCTGTACTGTCGTTTAATTCAAATCTCATTAATTGCTATGCTGACCATATCAGTTTAAAGGCAGAACTACCCATTTCTGATGGGGGATAGTAACTGAGGGACTGCAAGTGTCGTGGCCCTCTCTGCAAAAGAGAGAAAGGCCTAAAAAGTACAAAATTTACCTAAGGTAAGGTGGTTCTGGACTTCATTCCAGAAATGGCTTCCAGCAATAGCGCTACCTATCACCATATATCTAACAGGGAAGGACAGAGCTGTTCTTCTTTGCTTGGCACCCCCCCAGACAAGGTGAAGTCACCCATGAGCAGAGCAGAACTCACCTGACTGCAGGCAGGGAGAAGCTGGCTGTGTTGGGTGTTGGCTGCTCCAGATCTCCTGCAATCACTGGGGAGAGCGGGCACTGTCACAGTGACTCACCACGCCTCAGAGAGGTGTCTGAACTAGGGGGGTGACTCACCCTTGGGGTGCTCCTCTCCACAGGTATTCCCAGGACCCGGATCACAGCATAAATTACGTGCCTGCCTTTCTGACCTGTCTTGCATGACAAAACATTTCTTTCTCTGTTACCCTGCACATACCCAGGGACTGCTGGAGGAATGCACAACCTTGTCTGGGACTTGATGCAACTGAGTAGTTGAGGCCTTATGTATGCAGGAGGCTAGACTATGAAATGGTTTTCACAAATTTAGATAATTTGTGCTTCAATTATGTTACACGTTGGGCCTTTCCTTTCATGTGATGGCACTATCAGCAAGGTCAGGGTGAGGGTAGAGCCCAAACTCTGGCAGATGACCAGAGCAGACAGCAAGACACTGGTCATGATGTTCTAGCCAGCAGTGCAGAACATTTTATCACTAAGGTAGTAAAACATGGGACACTGAACACAGAATATTTTGACATCCTATCCTGTGTTTTCCATCTTCCCATGAATCCACAGCATCGTTAGCAGACATGCTGAAGAGTGGATTGTCAGCAAATCTGTACCCTTATATTTATAAGAGCTTGTTATGTAAAGACTAAAACTGAATAAATTAGAAAAGCTTAATAAATAGACATCTAGCAATATTAGAACAAGGAAAAAATTCTTAAGTTAGGTCAGATGCAGAGAGAAAACCAGTAATTATCTGAAAACTGCACCAATTCAATAGGCCTGGGCACCTGTGGCCAGATGTCTCCTCTCCACTTAGGGGCTGGCAGAACTGCCTGCACAGGATAGGCAGAAAACAAAAAGCAGGACTCAGAAACAGTACTAGGAGTTCCTTTTGGGGAAATCCAGAGATCTGCCAGTGGGACATGTGGGATGCCACCTCTACTCTCTGATCTTTTTCTGTTAACACATCTCTGAATAAAAACCATCAAGTTCTCCTTAAGAAAAAAAAAAAAAAGACTTCAACATTTATGGAGTCAGGCCACAAGGAAGGGATCCAGAAGCTTTGCTTTGCATCCAGATGTGCTTTTTGTTGATATCTTCCCTAAGGGGATAAACATTTTTCTGTCTGTCAGACTGTGGTTATGTTAAATGCTTTAAACCCATGTCTCATACTGAGCACCACTGAGAGCACTGGCTCTGTACAGCAGATGGCTGCAGAACATGATCGCCCTGAGAAATCCAGGGGAAGGTCCTGAGCTGTGTTTTTATGTTATGTGCCTTCAGCTGGCACTGGAAAAGCCAATCCATCACTTTGACACTGGGGGTGCTAAGCCTCCAGCAGCATCCTGCAGTGCAGGGTTTGGAAATGGGATTTCACTGCTGGTACACACAGCAGCCATTTCCACCTGTGAGGACAGGTAACTTCTGCTTTTCACTTGGCACATTTCACAATAACACCTTTCTGGGCATCTTGGAAATGAAGTGAATAAAGAAGGGGATCAAATTTCCTGTCTTTGAGCAGAGGAACACAGAATAAGCACTGTATTTCAAAACTGGTTAATAATGTTCATGGAGGGCTTGATTCCACCAAAGTTAGTCATGCTGAGTAGTTCCTTTTTCAACAAGTAGCCTATTCATCTCAATTAGATTAGTCACAGCATAAGGAGAACAGAATTGGACTTTGAATAATTTCAATTAATTTTCTGCTGTAAAAAAACACTATTAATTAATATTTCCCATTTCCTCGGCATTTGGCAAATATGTTTTAACTATGCATAAATATTACTCATTTTCTACATTTTCTTCACATAAAACATTTTTGATAGTTTGTCAAGTTCCACTTAGCTTTTTAATACAGTTTTTTGCCTAAGCATAATTCACTGCATGATCTAAACAGAAGTGCCAGCCCAGAGCTGGCATTGCTTTATTCTGCTAAAGTTTAGAGTACTTGAAGTGAGGGCCAAAATTTTTGTGTACAGAATTAGGAGGATTATTTGACTGATCTAATGAAATTACTAACATTTAATGTTATCTTTTCTATGTCTTTAATATTATCTTACCCATGTCAAGAAGTGCTGAGTTCTGCATTTAATCCTCATGGTCTAACACAATGCAATTTTGAATGAAAACTCTCTTCCACCTTTATGTGGTGCTCTGGGTCTTCTACCATGGAGGATGAGATGTCCTCCTCTGAAAACAACAGTGTGGTAAATAAATTGCAGAGTATCAGTGTGCAGGTATCTCTAAATATAGGAGAAGGGGATCTTGTGGAGTACCTAAAGCACACATGTGGCCTCAGGATCAGAGGTGGTGACTTTGCTCCAAAAACATAACTGAAGGAAGGAGCTGTGCTTCCAGAAAGAGTTGCTACAGCTGGATGAAATTCCTGCATCAGAGGCAGTGCTTCCCCTGCACTCGGGCAGGAAGGGAGGGGGTACTGACCTCCAAAAGCAGGGGTGAGATGTTGCTCCTGAGTTTAGCCCTGCTGGACCCACATGCTAAAGGGCTGAGTTTCTCAGTCTCTGCTTCTGGTCACAAGCAAGGGCATAAACAGCTTGATGGAAGGTCCAGCATGTGCTTCCAGAGAGAAATGGAAGGAGATTCATCTGCCATCAACAGCACCAGTGGGATACTGAGGAGGTCAGGGCAGTCAGGTGAACTTTGGGACTGGCGTTCTGACAAGATGTTCCTGGACCATTTCTGCAGACAGAGATGCTCCATGGCTTGGTACTGTGGGGAAGGGGTGGGGGCACAGGTTGTTTGCCTGATCTGCTGCCAGATAAATGTCAGTACTTAGTGGCACCCACACAGCTTCCCATCAGAAATATCTTTAGCTGATGAAAATATCTGGTGAGTTCTGCCCAGGGGAGTCTCCTGCGAGAGCCTCTGGAAACAATTAAACAACAAATTCTACCCGCTGCCCGCATTTCCACAGGGATTTTAGGTGGCATTTGGTGGAGTCCAAATCTGTGCTCGTGCCTAAGAGCTTGTCTTTGACATGCAACAAGTGACTTATAAAGGTTAGGGGAAAATCTGAAAAAGGGAGAAATGGTTTCACTCGATGCTTAGACATCTCTCTTTTTAACTTCTCCTGTGAAACTGATGCCTGCCAGAAGTTTCATGCTGCTTTCTTACATAACTATTCCAATTCTCTCCCCTGCATCACTGCTCCTGACAGACACAAAACCATCCCCTCCCAAACAAGCAACTGATCTCCATGAGGCTAACCAGAAACTTAAGGAACCAGATGGAGGACCACAAGCAGACAGGTACCTCACTTCTGTTAATTTCTAGGGATATTAGGCTGTATTATAGATCAGGACCTCCGTTATTCTGAACGCAGAGCATAAGCAAAAGAAAAACGTGTGTTGTGAATACAAAGAGGTACATTTGTTTCACAATGCTGCACTGGGTTATACAGATGACATTACAGAGGAGTAGCTTCAGGGAAAACAATGTTTGTCAGCATCCTTGAATACTGAAAATTTAAAATCCATGAGGAGAGAAACTAAAGAGATGATCAGACCTCTTCAACCAGTCATCCAGAATGCAGCATTAATTTGCTGCTCTACCAAACCCTGAAATGCCATTCTTAATAGGTGGGGAGTGATTTGCTAAGATCCATGTTATTTGCATCTGGGATTTATAGAGATAACAGCAAGATCAGATAGAATTAACACCTTACCCTATAATACCTAATTTCTCTGAGAAGATCTGAAAACTCTTTACAAGTAGCAGCGATCCTTCACTGATGCATGGTACACTGAAGACACTGTCACCTCAGAAAAATGGACAAAGGACCACTGTTGCTCTCCTCCTTAGCAAATATAATCACTGGCAAGAAACACGTGCACGTAAACTTTTCTTCATTGCTTTGCTTCATGTACATTTCTTTTAGAATATTCCTTGTAAAATAATTCAAAATAAATGGTTCATATAGGTATTATTTTTCCTTACCATAGAAGAGGTTTTCCCATAGGACCAGTAATGGCATACTACAGCAGTGATACTGGCCTCCATTACCTCAGAAGATGCATTTTCTAGTTGCTGACACTGAACAGCTGGTCTGATTTGTTTCATATAACAAAGACTGTATAAATTAAATTGTCATGTGAATCAAGAATGAATCCCCCCCCACAAAAAGATATGCAATATCTTTTATTTAGCTTTGCACATTAGAAGTGTTCACGAGACTGAAACCTGCCATCCTGCACGGAGGGAAAGATACATATTGGGCCATTTCTTTGAACACCAAAGACGTTTCTTTAGTGTTTGACTTCAAGAGTAGGTGAATCCATATAAAATATGGATTTTTATTTTTACAGCTTTAAAAAAATTTCTGCAGTATAGCTGTGTTTTTCTTCAACAGTGTAGGTTTTCCTTCTATTTCTCATTCACACAAACACAGTCATATATAATCAGTTTCACATTAATGAATATCCAGTTTGCTGATGGTACCCCAGGGACCTGTGTTTTTTGTTGTAAGGATGCTCCTTCAACAGATATCTCACTTAACTGTCAGCTTGGAGGTGTAAGACTAAGTATTTCTGTATTCTCATTTCACTTATACAACTACTGTTTTTAAAAGAAATTGTTTCTGGCAGCAGTCCAGTGGAGTTTCTGAATGACCTAGTTCCCTCCTGAGGCATGACTCCTAAAACCACTTAATTCAAAGGCAGTTATCCTTAATTCTTTAAAAACACTTTGAAAAAAAAAAGAAATCCCAAATTGGGTGTTGTGTTTATCTGGCCAGCCCTTTTGTGCTGGCTCAGAAGTACCTTCAAGACAAAGTTCATTTTGGCACATCCAATCAAGTAAGGGATTAATGCCTCTCATGTGGGAAAATAACAAACAGGCAGCTTCAAAGAGTCATCACACCACCTTGCTCTGCAACCATTCTTGCTTTAGAATATTGGCTTTTGTCTGCCCTTCCAATTGCCAGCAAGGGAGGCAACTGGAACCTCACAAAGAGAACAAATTGAGCCTAGCTGGACCACCACTTCCTTTCTCTTCTTCTGAGCAAAAAGCTCTCTGAACCTGTCAGAGGGACAGGCCCTTTCTCTCAGATATTTGAGCACATATTTACATAATTTCCTCTTGTGGAACAGTGCCATCACATTTCCCATCTTGGAAGCATTTTCCCAGTGTGCAATGCCCTTACTGATGTGCAGCCTCCAGTGAGGGATGTGCTGATGGCTGTGCTGTCTGAGGAACAGCATCACTGCTGTGCTGTCCACAGCCAGAACTGCTGCACGGTGCCCCAGCTCTCTGTGGGATCACAGGGAGCTTTCCTGGAGGGAAGATGCTCTCTAAATCCTGCTTATCTGGCAAGAAGATTTGCAAAGAAGGAGCCCTCTGCCCCCTCATCTTGCACAGACGGTCTGACTCACTGGACTCAGGATTCCCATCTGGATGTCTCTTTGAAAGATGGGTGCAAGCCAAGGAGTTTGTCTATTCTTAGCCTTATCTGTTATAAAGATAGTTTTCCCCATAAAAATCTCCTGTCATTCAGCCATCTCAGAGAACACCTGTCTCTAAGCAAAACCAGCAGCAGTGTGAATCCTATTCCCTGCTCATTTTAATGCGGTGTTAATATCAGAGCCTGATGGAGATTATATAAGTGCTGACATAGCTGAGGAAAACCGTGAAAGAAACAAAAATAAATGGAAGTCAAATAATTTGAACCCTGTCACCATGCAGTGCCAGCTACAGGAATGTGAATGGCACTTGGAGGCAGAAAAATCTTCTTACACCTCCTGTGCTCCAGAAATGACAGCGCTTTCTCGCCAGCTTCTCCGACCAGCATCTTCCCACTTTCTCCTGTGCTGCCTGAGGACATGGCATGTCCTAGCTGACGTGATCCGCAGAACCGTGCCTCACTCCGGGTCTCTGCAGCGCTGCTCCCTGCCCTGGCGCTCCGGATTGTGCGGGAGCTCGGCCCCGGCAGGCAGGCAGCAGCGAGAGGCATGCCAGAGGGGGCAGTGTATATTAAAAAACAACACGCAGCCTCTTAAACCGCCTGGAACAAAATTGTGCAATAATTGGCTTGTGCAACCATGTGATCTTATCACTGTGAGCCAGGGTTTTCAGAGGAAACTGAAAGGAGTGAAACACCCACTGGATCCTGCCTCAGATCATCTGAAAAGCTCGGCTGTTCCTCCGTCCTCCTCTCTTCGTGCTCTACATTTGCTCGTGGTGGTTTTTCTCCCTGAGCTCTGGGAGACCAGGCTCGCTGCCAGATCTGTTTGTACACACTCCCAGGGTGGGTTTGGGTTGTTGGCCAGTTTCCCTGTGTCCCGGCTTTCCCTGGAGCTCGGAGCTGAGGCAGCCCCGGCCATCTTACAGCAAAAGGCTGGCACGGCCTGGCAGGGTGGGGCTGGCCCTGTCCCCAAGGGCTCTGCAGGTGCCGCCCTGACAGGGCCAGGGCCATGGGGGACACCCTGAAGGGTGATGTCTTGAGACAGACAAGATATGGGGATTTAAAAGGCCTGAAGAGAATGAGGTAAGAGAAATCTTCCTCACTGCACAGTTAAGACAGAAAAATGAGTGTGTGTGAAAACAGGAAGAAATTATAGCAGAGCATACTAGTGTGCTGTGTGGTTCCTGTGCTGGGTTTATCAAGAACATTCAGGACCATTGTGTTTCCAGTCTCCTGGCTGTCCATGACAAATAGCTGAGTCTCTCCCTTTCCCACAGATGTGTCTTGCAGCTTGCCCCACCTTCAGAAAGGGTCTCTGGTGGGGCACGGTGTGTTTGCTGTGGCTGACTGTGCTTCCTGCCCACACGTGTTTCCTGAGGAAGCTGCCATCAGTCAGGGATGCAGGGAGACATGAGGGGCAGGGGGAGCAGGACTGGGTGCTGGGACGGCAGCTCCAAAACACAACTCTGGACTCCTCTGATAGTCAGGGGAGAGAAATCAACATATCCAGAACCTGATTCTTCTTGTCCTTGTGCACATGCAAAAAGAAGACCAGGTAAAAAAAGGCAAAAAAAACCTCTTTTGAGTGCCTGTGTCTCTCTTAATTACAAAGGGAGCCCAGTTGCCTGAGAGAAGAGATTTGAACAGCCTCAAAATCAGGTGGTACCAATCCCACCACAGCTTTAGAAATCAAGGCAATTTCAGACAAGGACTTGATTCATGGCACTTTTTTGTGGACCCAATTATATGTGGAGATACTTGCATATGTAACATTATACCAGGGTGCAGGAGGAATTGTTATCTTCAAGATGATGTAAACATACCCTTAATAACATACCCTTAGCTTTACCATCATATGGCCACTTAGTACTTAAACTGTGTAAAATATCAGAATGTCTTTAAAGAGTCATCAGGATAATGCCTAGAAGTGATTTGGGATCACAGTGACCCCAGAGCTGCCAAACCCCAAATTAGAAGAGTGTGGGACATGAGGCCTCATCTAGAAGTCATGCATGTGCCACTTTTTTTTTTCTTTTTTAGTTCAAACTGCCTTTGATTAGTCATTGACCTGGTTTAGAAGTTGCACTGCTACCACTACAGCTGTGAGTGGAGTACATATTTAAATATAATAGACTTTGCAATCATTTCAAAACTGGCCTAGATCTAGGTCCACAGGGAGCTATAACTAATTTGATAGAAGCTGTAGCTTCTAAATAGAACCACCTAAGACCTCTCCAGAGTTCAGCTATAGGGTTCACTGTTCCAGTACAACCTCTCAGCTCAGCTCCCCTGGCTTCTTCACAGCCTTCTTAACAAACTGAGGCGGATTTGGGGAGCATCAGAAATCAGTTTCCTCATGGGTATCCTTCCCAGTGGGAATTATGAACCAGAAGGAGGAGGGGAATTATGATTTGAACTCCCCAAACCATTGAAGGGCTGCATTTTTGCACAGTTTTGAGTCAAAGCCATATGCAGCTCCACAGTTTTGGCTGTGGTTTGCCTTAGGTTTTTATGAGCTAACTGCAGTAGTGACTGATCCAAAAGGTAGGAGGAAGTAAAGTCACCGTATGTTGAAAATCTTTTATACTGGAATGGTTTTTGCAGTGTGCAAGTCCCATTTTTAATGTCAGAAGCACTTCCCACCTTAGATTTTCGCTTCTTCAGCACTGACTAAGCACCTCTGAAAACTCAGGACTAAATATCTGCCTTTTATCTGCAAGCACAACACTGTCAAGCAATTAGGTTTGTGTATCTGTAGTGATTTTGGTTAAATTATTTGCAATAGCTGGTACTCCTGTACCTTCCAGACCAGAACATCACAGGGGCTGGCTCTACAGAGTGAACAAAACTTTGGCTGATGGTGGGTGGCACTTCAATGCTACTGAAGCAAAAGCATCAGCCTTCAGACAGCACCATAGCTGAGATTGCCTTGCCCATCTCTGATGTCTACTGAAGTGGAAATCAGCCATTGCCCCAGGCTCTTTATTCAAATTTAATTTCTTTCAAATTTCATCTGTTCCCTCTCCAAAAAAAAAGATTTAATGGAAGCTTTGTGTGAGAGTGCTGCTGTGTTTGCCTCTTTCCCACTCCTGTACCATAATCTAAATACCACAAAACCCTGAAAAAAGAGACAGTAAAGCAAGTGTTAGTGATACTGAGTTCTAGGATAATTTTTATCCACAGAATCATAGAATGGTTGGAATGGATCTCTGGAGATCATTTAGTCCAGCATCCCTGCTAAAGCAGGTTCATCTAGAACAGGTTGCATGGGATCATGTCCAGGCAGGTTTGAATATTTCCAGAGAAGGAGACTCCACAATCTCTCTGGGCAGCCTGTTCCCTAGGTTTTCTGTCAGCCTCTCAGTAAAGAAGTTCTTCCTCATATTCAGATGGAACTTCCTGTGTTTCAGGTTGTGCCTGTTGCCCTTATCCTGTCACTGGGCAGCACTAGGAAGAATCATGCCCCATTCTCTTGACACCTGCCCTTAAGATACTTGTATGCAATGATAAGGTCCCCTCCCAGCCATCTCTTCTCCAGGCTGAACAGGCCCAGCTCCCTCACCTCCTCCAGCCCTCATCATCTTCACAGCCCTCCACTGGACCTGCTCCAGGAGTTCCTTGTATTTCTTGAACTGGAGAGTTCAGAACTGGACCCAGCACTCCAGATGTGGCCTCATCAGGGCTGAGTAGAGGGGCAGGGTCACCTCCCCTGACCTGCTGGCCACACTCCTGCTCCACCCCAGGCTGGCCACAAGGCACACACACCTCTGGCTCACGGACACTTTGTTGTCCTCAGGACCCACTGGTCCTTCTCCACAGAGCTGTCTGCAGCAGCCCAGCCCCAGTCTGTGCTGGTGCATGGGGTTATTCCTTCCTGTTTGTCCCTCCCCAGGGCAGGACTCTGCTCTTGCCTTTACTGAACTTCTCTCCAGCCTGTCCAGGTGCCACTGAAGAGCAGCACAAGGCTCTGGGGTATCAGCCACTCCTCCCACCATGGAACCACCAGCAAACCCGCTGAGGGGACACTCAGTGCCTTCATCCAGGTCATGGTGAGTGAGGT
This sequence comes from Ammospiza nelsoni, assembly GCF_027579445.1. Taxonomy (NCBI): domain Eukaryota; kingdom Metazoa; phylum Chordata; class Aves; order Passeriformes; family Passerellidae; genus Ammospiza; species Ammospiza nelsoni. The sequence goes on from NC_080633.1 coordinate 130,261,390, forward strand.
GAACAGGCTGGGCCCAGCACTGACCCCAGGAGCACCCCGAGCTGCAGCCTCCAGCCAGGCTCTGTGTCTGGGCTCAGCCTCTGAGCTCTGCTCTCTAGGCAGTGCCCAAGCACCTCCTCTGCCCACCCAGCACAGGCTCCTGAGCTTGCCTGGGGGGTTATGGCAGGCAGTGCCAAAGGCCTGATGGAGGTGAGGAAGACAACACCCACTGCTCTCCCCTGGTCTGCTCAGCCAGTCATGACCGCTCAGCAATCAGTTGGTCAAGCATGATTTGCCCTTGGTGAGTCCATGCTGGCTGTTCCTGATCACCTTCTTTTCCTCCACGTGCTTAGAGATGACATCCAGAATGAGCTGTTCCATCCCCTTTCCAGGCACTGAGGTGAGGCTGGCTGCCCTGCAGTTCCCTGGGCTCTCCTTCTAGCCCATTGTGAATACTAAAGTGACATTGGCTTTCCTCCAGTCCTCAGGCACCTCTTGTGTTCTCCACAACCTTTCAAAGATGTTGGAGAGCAATAACATTTGCCAGCTCCCTCAGCACTCGTGGGCACATCCCATTGGGCGCCATAGATGTGTAGGGAGAAGTTTGCCTAAATGAACTCTAACCCAAGCCTCCTCAAAGAGTGGGAAGTTCTCATTTCTCCAGGCTTTCTCTCTTGCTGCCAGGGTCTGGGATTCCTGACAGCTGCCTCTTGCAGTAAGGCCTGAGGCAAAGAAGGCTTTGAGCAGCTCCACCTTCTCTCATCAGGATGCCCACCTCATGCAGAAGCAAGCCCACATTTCCCTCTTTTCTTTTTGCTACTTATTCATTGCAGATGATGCTCCAACACACATTCTGAATCCAGTGCTACACAGATGCCCAAATATTCCAGTATAGGTAAGGTTCACCCATAAAAACATAAATATCAAGGGCAACTTATTTGTTAGCTTTTTGCATCAAATGCAAGCAGACATTCCTAACATGTTGATTATCTTATGCCCTCTCCACACCAGCACAATTGGTGTTGCAAAGTCTGCAATATTCACAAGGAACTCCACACCCCTTAGACCCTCTTGAGGGAAAAAACTGTTCCTTTCCTTAAAGGAACTGGCTTAGAACTTTAAATTACAGTGGCTGAAACATTAGGGAAAAATAGAAAGCTCACAACAAACACCCAACAGCTGCTTCTGCTGTATATTTAATATGTACAGCTCTATTAGATTGGTTTATTAATCCATCTGCAGGTGTCCTGCAACAGGGGCCAGATGGCTCAGGAGATGAATAACAGCATAAAAAGATTTGCAAGTAGCATTCTACTGCAGGTCGTCACCAGAACTGTATCATGCCCTTTCTTGCCTGGGGCACAGGAATTATGCAAAAGGGAGACTTTCCCCTGGATTTGAATGAAGGATGGATGTGGCTCACTTTACATGCAGACAGGGTTAATTTTTTCTTCTTCCTGTATTCTTTCGAACAGCCATCCCGGAGAAGTGTCATATTACCTTACCTCTCGCTCCTAGGCTTCTAAGTCGGACCTGGATTTGAATTTCCCTGGCATTAGAGAGGAGTCTCAGTGTTCTGGTTTGGGTCCATCGCACAATGGTGGGTGGGAACTTCACATGAAGGGAGTTTAATTTGCTTATTCCCCTTCCAGCCTCTCGTTTTACACAGATCCTCTGTCTAGTCTCCCCCCCCTTTGTGCAGCTGTGGCAGATACGGGGACGAATCACTTCTTTAAAGAGGAAATGAAGCATTGCCTTCCCACGGGAGAATTCCTGAAGACAGAAAGACAGGGTGGTTAGCACTGCAGCCTTGTCCTGGCTTGCCTACACATGAAAGTTATTTCAGAATAAGCCAGGGGTTGAATGTAAAGCAGCATAGGCTTTCCACAACTGCTGTGTGCCTTGCTGAAATCTCAGCAGAAGCAATGAGCTGAAGTAGCTGCATGCTGATTCTTTGGGACTCCCCTGTGTCTTTGTTAGCTGTGTCCAACAGAAACAAACGGGCAAAGCTTTTTGGAACTTTGTGTGTGGTGCAATATATATAAAGGCAGAAGTAAACTGCTGCAGAACAGTCAGGATTAAATAAAGAATTCTTATTTGCCTAACTTTATAATACTGAAGCAATGAGACATCTCTAGGACTTCTTTTCAGAGTAGAATGAGAAATCAAGATGAAGACACATGGAAAGGTGCCTTCAAACCATTTTGTTTCTTCTGGGTCCCATACCAAAGCTATTTCAGTCCTGCATGTGTCCTCTTCAGCTGCACCATACCTGGCTCTGGCACAGCGACTGGGAAGCTCACAGGTCTCTTCACCAACTGAAAGGCACATTGTGGTGCATGATTGCTCAAGGGAGGCAGATCCCAGTCCAGAAACATCTGCTCCATTCCCCACACTGGCACAGATGCAATCCAAAGACAAACACTGCCTGGCATCAGTTCAGCCAGATTTCACCCAAGTATTCAGCTAACCTGAAGCACCAGGTTTACAGAGATGGCTTTTAACAGAAACTTCATGTCCACCATGTCCTGAACAGTCTGGCACTGCACCTTTGACTCCACCTCCATCCCTCCCAGCTGCAGGACAGAAGGAGGGCAGTCAAACCGATGTAAACCCCACCTTGAGAGGGGCGAGGCACTGGCACAGCTTGGCTGCCCCATTCCTGAAGCGTTCAAGCCAGGCTGGACGGGGCCCTGGGCAGCCTGGTCAAGTGGAAGATGTCCCTGCCCATGGCAGGGGGTTGGAACTGGATGATCTTTAAGGTCCCTTCCAACCCAAACCCTTCTGTGATTCTGTGGTAATATATTGGAGTAAAATGTTTTCAGAAGGGTGACTGCTGAAATGAGCACCATTCAGTGTGTTCAGCATAAAATTAACATGTGTTTTTAACATAATTTTCTCCCCTGAATATGGTAGACACCAAACTTCCCAGCTGGCCAAAACAAAAGCATTTTATGCCCCCCAAATTTAGGAAATATTTCATCTGCATTTATAAGTATGCACATTTTTGTCTTCCCTAGAATGTGATCAGAGACTAATGAACAAAATTTAATGTAACAATGGCTTAAAGACTGGTTTGGATTTTTCCCCCCAAGAAGTCCTAGGCTATGTCTTTCCCTGGAATTAAAAAAATGTATTTTAATGTACCTATAAAGTCCAAATTGAAATAGGTTTTCCTACTGTTCTGCCATAAACTGACTGCTAGAACTGGGGTTAGGTTAAATTTTTAGAGGGTCTATCAAAAAAATAAGAACACTTAGGCATTTTTCGAGCTTTCATGGAGAGATCTGGGGAAACTGCATTATATTACCTGTGCCTCATTGTGTGAAACACCTCCAACTGTGAGCAATAAAGTAAAAAATGTGTTTGAACAGACATAACATTTTTGGAGGGGGATGAAAGAAAAGCTCAATAAATCACATCAATTTGGTAAATCTGAACAACACTCTCCAACACCTTCCACTTGGCACGTTGGCAGTAGTCACAGATATTTTCTCCTCTATCTGGAACTGCTCTGCAGTGAGCAGCTCCTGCCCTCTCCCTTCCCTGCTCCCCAGCTTTTTCTCCCGCTCAGAGCAATGCAGTCACGGAACATGCTGATGTCTTGCTCCTGTTTTCTGCAGCAGAGATATAATTCTTCAGTCAAACACATCAATTCTATAGAGGTAAAGCTTCAAAAACAGACATACGCACAGTGCTCCAGAGAAGATGTACCATCTGCCTTCCCCGCTCCTCCTCCTCCTCAAAGGAAGGAAGAAAGAAATGTAGCAGAGGCTTAGCTCTTCATTACCTGCTTGCACTGACATTCATGAGATTCCCTGCAGGATTTTTCTTGCTAACCAGGCAGCATGAACACCCACAAAAATTGGCAAGGAGATGACTTTTAACTCATTTTCACAAACTGGCTCTATTTCAAGTAGACAGTGTCTCTCTGGTATCAAACCAGGAAAAAATTTGGTTTTGCTTTCCTCTGAAAAATAGAAAAGGCAAATAACCATCTTACTGTTGGCCTTGAATACTAACAGTGAAACATGATGTTTCAAGGATTAAAAGGAATTCAATTCCGTCTCTCAAAGCCTGAGGATGAAGTTCCATGTTGGCCTGATAATATATTTTAGCTGAGCATTGTAAAACCTGAAGTAGAGTTTGCTTTTGGCACTGGCTGCCCCTTTGCCACTACTCTAGAGGTGCAGGCACTATTACTGGCAGCAGGGAACACTTGGATGTCAAATTCAGAGCTTGGATATTGCATCTGGAGAGAGCTGTCACTGCTACACCAGTCATTAGAATGCAATATTATGCATCCACATGATATTTGTGTCCTGGGAAAATCAGACTCTTGGTACAGAAGCAAAAACTTTGTTGCAATAGGTTTTTTGGATTGAGAAAAGTTAAACCATCTCCTTCAGAGAAAAAAAAAAAAAGAAACTCAGAAAAGAAAACAAAATGAAACCAACCAAACTTCTTTTATCCAATGTACCCTGAGTAAGGAAATTTACTCTCTTGGCAGAACTATACAAGACTTGACAAGGCTTGAGATAGACTTGACAGATGACTCAGATCAGTAACACAAAGAAGCAGTGGGTAAGAAAGTACTGTTGTAGAAGTGTGGCTGCAGAGTTACTCAGTACAGGAAAGCATGTGCACTCTCAGATAATATTAATCTTAATTAGCTTTAATTTAAGTCAATTTGTTGTCTGGGTGCTACCAAGAAGTGTTTTGCCAAACAGGTTATCCAAGACACTTCCTTATCTCAGAATAGTTATTTCTGGACTTTGAGTTACAGCTTGGCTGATTTGAGTCTCTTGGGGCAGCGAGGTTTTTTGGCTGCACGTAGGAAGTGGCATGTTTGAGAGACAGCAACCAAGCTCTGCTTGGAAATGACCAAATTTGCTGTAGACTATCTCTTTTGTATGGCCCCTATTGCAAGATCAGCTAGCAAGGCCCTGGGAGGAAGCAGCACCCAACAGAATTACATGATTGAGGCTTTTATGAGTTACTGGAAGTCTTCCACAGCCTGAAGAAACAGTTGCAGTTTATTGCATCAATAAGAGTACAATTTACATTAGGAAGTAATACTAGGTTGGTTGTTCCAGGAAATTATTGCCATAGCTTGACAACACTTACTACCTTGAAGGTGATAAGCAATATCACTGCCTTGTAGTCATTAGCAATAATTCTGAACAGCTCATCAACCTTAATACTTCCTGTGGCAGACAGGGAAACTTTGACTGCAGCTGCTACCATTTACAAGTACAGGCAGCAAGTAAACTCCTGACTATTGGCAACAGTGGGATGGATGACACTTTTGTGCTGCTACAAATACATGCAGCACTGGAATCAGTTACCTTCCACCACTTTGTCTTGATCAAGCATGAGATTTTAACTTACCATAGGAATTTATATGGTTGCCTTTTACCTATACTTGTCAAAAATATTATGGGAAATCTTGATGTTTCCTGTTTAAATAGGCTCTATTTCCTGGCTTCTTTTATGTTTCTCCAATGCCACATTAGGTAGGGAGTCTTGCTCCAGGTAAACACCAGGTGAATCAGCTTGTCTTGAGTGTTCTTAGCTAGCCCCAGATGGTCCTGCCACTGCTCTTTGCTTCAGATTCAAGATGAATTCAAGATAAATACATTGTTCAGATTTACCACCACTACAGGCCGGGACATGGTCTAGAAACAAGAAGAGATTCCTTCTATTTCATGCATCTGTGATGAAGGTTTGAACCTAAGCTCCAAATCCACACACTCCAGTCACTGCAGATTTTTGCATTTTGATGCTACATTACAAAGGTTTTGCTAATAACCATACACACAGCTTCTCTCCAGGATGGAGAAACATTTTACATTAGCAATGGAGACCTGTTGCTGCTGACAGAATTAAACCATCTCCCCAAAAAATTCAAGCTATCGAGCTTTTTTCACCTTTATGTGTTGTGTCTGATTTGACTTTGAGTTCCAGGGGAGGTGCCAACAAATCTTTGTTAGTGAGAATATTGGTTTTTTTCTACTCCAGAGCCCGTGGGACTGTGCTGGGAAAACCTGGTGTCCAGGAGCTGCCTAGCATGGCTCCAGTCCACTTTCACCTCCCTCTGGGCAAGCTTTACAACAAATGATGTGCAATATCTCACTGCAGGCAACTCACCACGTCTCCCTCCCCAGATCACTGCAGCTGCTAGGAAAACCAGTATCCCTCAAATTAGACACCTACTTTAAAGAAGAACAGTGTGCTTCACAGCAACAGACATGATAAATGCTGTGAGTAATGACAGATCCATGTGTTAACAGCACTATCAGCCACCTACTGGCTCCTTTCTTCTTTTGATAAAGGCTTTTCTCCCCTGGTTTTGCATGAAGCACACACTTCTAGTGTCAAGCTGGATCTCTGCAGAAGCGGTGGGAGCAGAAGGCAGAAGTTCTGAAGTCCTGACTGCAGCAGTGAAACAGGCTCGGTGCTGATCAAACAACTGGGGCTCTGCCTCAGTCTGCCTCAGTTTCCCCACTTGTAATAGGAATAATATTTGCATTGTAATCCTACTGCAAGGTGCAGCTAATATTTGCACAGTGGAGCTCAGGAGATACCAAATATCAGATATTCCCAGGATACACCAGTAAATCAATTGTATCTGCACTGTGAAAAAAAGCAGGCACAGATGCTAGCACAATGTTATGTATTTTGGTACAAAGTGAAATAAAAACCTTGCCTTCTGTCCTCAGATTTCTCGTCAAACACCCATTGCTGAGGCAGTTAGTAATACAAAGCATACTTCTATCCTACTTTATTTTACACTAAAAAGTGAAGAACCATGATTGAATCTTAATACAAAAAAAGGGCTTAAGTTACATTCTCCTGGGATCATCTGTAGCAAAGCATAATAAGTTTCTCAATATCTGACCTAATTATATCTGCCCTTCTAAGTTTTGTTTCCCATAAGAGCTAAAAGTCTGGTTAAAAATAACGTTTGAAATTCCTCCAAGTTCCAACAGAACTTTTTCAGCCTCTCTCAAATTTAATACCTATTTTTGCTTTAATTTTCACCCAACTTCAAAAGTTATGGTTTGAAGGCCAGCATTCTGCTCTGTTATCCAGTTCCTAAATATGTTTGCATCAGATAAACTTGAGAAATGGGGGGGGAAATCATATTATATGTGTCTATTTCATGCTAGAAAAATATGGCAGCTATCAAAACAAGTGACAGATATACATGGGGAAGGAAGGATGTCTTTGTGGTTGGAAAGGAATTGGCTGTGTTAGAAATGTACCTTCTGATCCTCATCAAGGTCTCTTGACAGAAAACACCAGGCAATTCTGCAGTGTTGTTTGTGTCATCTGTCCTACCTAAGCACCCATGGTGAGTCACTGCCCCAGAGCAAAGGTGATGGAAGGTGATACAGGCCCCAGCCCCCGTGACCCATCAGTCCTGTTTAGATCTCCCCACATCCAGGCAAGAGCCGGCAAATTGTACTGTTGTTGGGATGGCAGAATTCTTCATAGTCACCTCCTCCTGCTGGCCCTGTTAGGAGAGGGCTGGCACAGACCCAAAGCTGGAATGCTTTGCATCTAAATCCACTTCACACAGCAGCCAGGGGTGCCAGTGGCCATTTAAGACCTTTGTGCCTCAGTTTCCCACCTGTAACCCATGGATAACAGCACTGACCTTCCTGAAGAGACATCACAAGGTTAACATTTGCCAAGAGCTAGGAAATCAGGTCTAAACAAATACAAAGGATTATTATAAACAGTCCCACTCCATTCCTAGGGAGGTTGATAATAAATAATCTTTATACAGCACCCTCCACTGTGAATAGGCCAAGAAACAAGAGAGTCTGCAAACAGAGATACAAAAAGGATTTTTCGATGGGAAATTCATATTAGCTCTTTTCTCTTGAGAAGCTTTTTAGGCCTTGTGGAAGGAAGAATATGGAGATCAGACTGACTATTTGAACATCAAGCTTTGTGCACCCGCAGGAGTTCTGCATCCATGACTGTGGATGAGCCATGGAGGCTGTGCTGGAGGTCTGTAAATGGTGCTGCCTCTCACAAGAGCAGAGCTGCTGTGAGCTCTGCTTTCACAGTTCTGCTCACGGGAGGGGGGCGCAAGCTGAACAACAAATGCAGGTTCTAATTGCCCAGTCGTTCTGCTTCAAGGGTCTGGGACACTTAAATGTCACAGAATATAAATGGGAATTGCTGGAAGAAATAGAGCAAAGTGATTTCAAAGGCATCCGAGTCCAGGGCTTTTGCTAGTTCATAGTACAGGTTCAAGGCTGGAGCAGATTGCCTAAATTCCCTCAGAAAGAGGCAGTGAAGAGCTGGAGGATGAGGCAACAGCTCCTCAGTGGGTCCTGTGGTGGAAAGGTCTGGTTTTGCTGATGGGCAGCAGCACAGTTTGGGGGTTACGATATTCCCTATGGATGTGTGTGTTTGGATCCCTGCAGGCTGACGGGCTGGGCTCTCCAGGTTCACTGGCCTTGCCTTAGCTGTAAAGTTATTCTGCTGGTGCAAAACCTGACTGCAAGCTCTGAGTCCTAATATAACTTAAGCCTTTGGCTTTTCCTTAAGAATTCCTGTGAGGGACACATTCATACCTTTCCTGTGGGCTGACTTAGGACCAGGGGCTGCTGTGAGTGCCCAGCTGTAACTGCAGCACTCTGCTGTGGGGAATTCAAGGCAGAATCAACCAAAGGCTCCTCAGAAGATCTGCTGGCACTGAGAATTGCTGTCCTCAGAACAAGGGGCCAGGGCTGAGTTGCTCCTGCCACAGGAAAGGGGAAGGAAGGGCAGCACTGTGATGGAAAACCGGGCTTGCTACTGCCACCCCTGTGGCAGAGATAGGAAGGGTGAAGACAGAAATGCTATTGCAGGATGGGGCCCTTCCTTCACCCCCAACAGCAAACACTGCCCTGGCTCCCTGTGCCAGCCACTGCAGCCATGAGCACCAGGCACCAAGCTGGCAGAGCTCAGGAAGTGTTTGAGCAATGCTCTCACACTCATGGTGTGACTCTTGGGGATGCTCCTGAGCAGGCCCAGGAGATGGACTCAAGGATCCTTGTGGGTCCCTTCCAACTGAGCTTATTCTGTGATTCTCTGAGCCTTGTTTGCCAGGGCTGATGCCTTGTGTTGCTGTGACAGCCTGAAGTCCTGTGCTTGTGCCGTGCCAGCACTCACCCCACATGTGTGGGAAGCATGTGGCAGTGTCCACTTCTCTGGGGACCGCATCTGCAGCATGTCTGCACTTGGTGACAAAACACTGTCTAGCCCTGCAGAAGGCTTTGCTGATATCTCATATCTGCTTGGACTAGATGATCTCTGTAGGTCCCTTCCAACAGAACTGTTCTAGTGTAGTCTAGTCTAGTTTAGTCTAGTCTATACTATGTCTCAGAGCCACCTGACTCTTCCTAGTGATAGAGTCCCATACAGCAGGCACTTTGCCAAATGTCTGGAATCAAGGCCTCCCCTCCTGAGACAGAAACCACCGTGAGGTGGCCGGGGCTGGCAGGGAGCAGAGCATCCCATGTTCATCCCCAGAACAACAAAACCAGCAGCCAAGGGAGAGAAGACAATACAGCAGAGCTGAGCTTTACTTACATGGCATTCCAGCTAGCTGAGAAATGGAATACAACAGTGGTACCCTGACTCACTCTTAATGCAAAGGGGATGTTACCTGTGAATTAAAGACAATGTGCTTCTGTTCTCCATTTTCTAGCTAGTCTCCCCTGTATAAGGTGTTGATGTGACTTTATTTCTTTTATCCATCTTCTTTTTCTTTTAAGAGTAAAGTATAGTAGAAATTAAGGATCCTAGACACTTCTGAAGGTTTAAGTAGCCCAAATTTTGGAAACTGAAGGGGGGAGGGGGTTTCACTAAGATGCTTTCTGATTAAAAATGGTTTGCAAGCACCAAGCCCATGATGTTCTTTGATGATCTGTCACAGCTCTACCACTACCACTGTGGGAAGCAGTACATGGGGAAACGGCTCCTATAGAAAAGCCAGTGAGATAAATCTTGAAATAATTTTACCAACATTAGGCATCCTATTTTAGGAAGAAACTGAAGAGAGAAATTTGGTTTTTTTTCACATAACATACTGATATTTCCAAAAGCAAGATATTCATAGGTGATGAGACTGATTTACAGCAATAGTGCACACAAACATTCACTTGCTCCTAGATTGTGAGCAGGAACATCAGACTCATTTCTAAATTAGGCAGTTGCACCTGTATGTGTAACATTCCAAACATAGTAGGTGCTTCTTACTGTTTCCCTACATCTGATTTTGAAAAATATGTTCCTTGCTAGATTGAACTCCTTGCTTCTCAAGTACCTTCTTTAAATACAAGTTCACATGTGACATTCATCCAGGAGTTCTCTGCAGATTCAGTTCTGATGTTGTACTTTCAGATGTTATTTGTTTTCATTCTTCCATAACATTTTTCAGTCCTCCCTGTCATTTCTATCTAGCTCTCAATAAACCTCTATAATCCTGCTATGCTGTTTTCATGGTTTCTCCAATAACCTCTTTGAAGCAGCTGGACAAGCTAGACCATCTCTGAAATGATACAAAACATTTTCCTAATGTGGATATTATGTGAGCCAAGAAATTCCTGAATCACTTTGAGTACTCCCATACTGCATTCATGAATGTCAGCAGCAGTCACAGGAGCTGTCTGTCCTTGCTGGAGACTCCTTCTTCCCAGGAAGGATATTTTGCACCTCTAGGTTCCACATCTGCCACTGCAGCTCTAAGAAAGTGTTTCCCATCCCTCAACAGGAAATATTCCATCACCCACCCAAAGCCCATCAGGACTAATTCTATTCAGTATCTAAGCAACAATTCAGATAGCAAATGTTGGGAGGGAAGGATGGGGGGGAGGAATTTATGGCCAAATACTGTCCCAATGTCTCTTTTTAAACAATGACCCTTTTTTCCTGCTTCTTGTCTACACCAAGTTCTGATCACCCAGGAAAGGCCAAAGCAAAGACACTTTAAGCAGAGACATAAAACCAAGATGGTGTCCCATGGTAATTCTGGATTCCCAGCAGAGCTGCTCTTCAGCTGTTGCAAGGGCCTTTACACAATCAGGTTCCTCTGCTCCTCTCCCTGCCCTGTAGGGAGGTTTCCTGCCCTGCCTCCCTCAGCACCCAGGCTGTCACAGCCCAGCTGGGGTTTGTGGCCGAGGTGCAGGGCTGTGCCTGGGAGCTGTGCTGTGCCGGGCTGGGAGCACAGCCCTGCCCAGAGCAGCTGCAGGACCTGGGCAGGGCAGGGCTCTGCTGCTCCGGCTGCTGCACGCCTACTAAAGGCAACCAGGGCTTGTTCTGCTGTCTCTATTTGTGAGAACGCTCAAATACCAAAGTTAAATCCAGGCTTATCCTCTCTTTTCTTTACATAAAAGCTTCCACTCAAAGCAGATGTTCTCAAATCTATTATCTTCTATATTGTTCATATTGGTTCTAATTTTTCCCACGTTGCTCAAAGCTCTATCCTCAGGTGACTGTTCTCTGAGCTTTCCCAGCTCAGCTTTAACTTTCAAATAAGATTTATCCATTAAAAAACAATTCTACTGCTTTTTGCAGCTATCATTTTGTCACATATGGATTTATTCAATAAATGCTTTTAATAGCAACATTTCTAGGCTTTGTTTGTCAAGAGCTGCCAGGCTTTTACAAGCTGGAGTTGGCACAGATGCTGAATTGCCTCTCTGTACCCAGGGGAGAGCTTCCTGCTGGGCATGACAGAGGTCCTGCACACACAAGTAAATGAAAGGAAATTAAAAATATGGGTAGCTACATAATTTACAGCCAGTAAATGGTGAAGAGTATCAGGCTTCCAGCAACTTCTGGACCTCAGTAAACGTTCTAATAAAAGCAGGGATATGTGATTTTAATTTGTAGTTCCAAGATCTACTGAAAAACCTAAAATGCCCAGTTTCAACACAAGCACTGAGACAGGGAAGTATATAAAGGCCATCAGCAAGAGCAAATTCAGCCAGCCCAAGGGCACTGGGAAGTAACAGCTGACAGGACAGAAGAGAGGTCAAGATCAGTATGCCAAGAATCTTTCATTCATGGGTCAGCCGGAAATTAAAGAGCATTACTGCTGCCTGCCTGCTGCATGCTGCGGGGCAGTGGGTGCCCAGTGTTTGTGTCTTGGTGCACCCTGCATCCACCCATGCAGGCCTTCATAGATGTCTCCTGAGCAATTGTGGAAGGTGGTGGTTAAAAAAAAGAGGGAGTCTTTCCCTCTGTTCTGTTTCCCCAGTCCTTTCTGAGGTCTTCAGATGTCTATTGCTGAAGTGTCCTCCTTGAAAGTGGAACAATACTAAGTTTGTCTAAAGCAAAATCAAAAGAAACAAGAAAAGACATTGTCTAATATTATTTTTAGGTTTTTCAAGAACTCTAAACTGGTTTTGGTGCATCTTTTGCTTTCTTTCAATGAAATATTTAATACAGTCAGACATTAATAGGATTTATTTTTGCTCATCTTCCTCCATTCTTTCCATACTTATCCATTCAGTCCCACAAGGACTTATTAATTAAATTCTCTCAGAACAGTGTTATCTCTCTTTGACTATCTCTATTTTCTGTACTGCAGCTTGTGTACATTGTAGAGAGGAACCAGAGAGAGCAAAGAACCAAATAAAAAGATCCCTCCAGGAATACAGTATTCGATTATACAAAGAAAACCAGTAGTTCCGATTGCTCATCTTTATTTCCCAGAGGAGGCCTCAAATGTCTTTGTTCTTTGGCTCTTTAACAAGAATCTCCTTTTCTGGTAAAATCATTTTACCTGTGAACTGCAGGCCAGGCTTTTGGTCACATTCCCCTGCTTTTCCATTAGCAGCTATCACATGTTCTTCTCCATGCTCAGTCTCCAACAAACAGCTTTGGGGTACTTTGCAGCTCCCCATGGCTTTGTGCCTGGGCTCCAGGACCTTCCACCAGACCTGGGTTTCCAGGGGGGAACATGGCCTCATGTGAGCCACACAGAGAGCTCTTCTTACAAACATCAGAGTCATAAATGTGTTACTGCTGACAACAGTCATCCTGGAAATGAGATCCTGGAAAAACCAAAAGAAGAATGAGCATGGGGCCCCAAGCCCCCTCTCATCTCCTGAAGGGATGTACCTGTTTTATGGACAAGGAACAATTTCTGCTCCCAGAGTTGCCAAAGTCAGGTCCCCCAGTGCTAAAGTCATCACAAATAACAGAATAACTCTTACAAACATAAATGGGAAGTACAGCAGTATATATAATTAACCGAGCATTTCAAGCTGTGAACTCCCTGTCTCCTTGAAGTCCACAAGTTGTGTGACTCACAGCCATCACACCTAGGGTATATGTGCACACATATACAAGTCTTGATACGTTCAGTATTTTGTTCTTGACTAAAAATAAGGTTGCAAAATTGAATGGGAAAATTCATGTGCTTCCTTCCACTGGGGACCTGATATTACCTCCAGTTTACCATTTCCCAGCTAGCTAGATATTGTATCATTTATGTTGGATCTCCCCCAAGATTAATGGCATCATCTGTACAGTGTTAACAGCCTAATCTTGCTAAATCTCTTTGTTTTGAATGTGATTGTGCCTGATCTTCATTATTTTAATTGTTTAATATATTATAATTAATTAGATCTAACAGATTCCAGTTCAGCCTGATACAGTCACATCTGTCTGTGAGCTGTGGGCAGCACAGGACAAACCAGGCTGATTCCAGGTTTTTCAGTCCAGAGACCAGGTACTATTTTTGCCACTGTCTTGTTTATCCGCAGGCAAGTCATCTATCTTTCTGTTTCTCCCAGGGATTCCAGCTTGCTGTGTTTATAGCCTGACTGGATCTCAGCATAGGTTGACATGTTTACCTGGATTGTTAGGGAAGCAGGAATAGCATCCCCCAGCCCATCCCATGCACAGCTGCCCTCTAAGCAGGACTGGCTCTGGTTAAACCAAGCACAGCCATACAGACCATGCACATGGACACTCGTGAATATGTGTGTTTTTTCAGCATAAAACATGGAAACCTCCCTTTCCTCCACACCCACCTCATGTCAAGTTCTGGCAAGATTTTGGGACTTCCCACAGGACAGACTTTCTGCCTACACCTTTTGCTTGCTGTGCGTGACAGAGCCCCATCAGAGTCACGTCAGTTTTTTCCTGGGAATGCTGCTGCTGTTGCTGCTGCATGCACAGGCATCCAGACCCTCTGCACCACCTCTCCAGTGGTGCATCTTCATTCTGTCCACATCCAGCTTGAAACAAAGAAAAGCTTTTTGCCAGAGATTAAGAGCTATTTCTTCCAAAGGTACAGCTGTGAGAAGAGCAAGCTTTCCTTTCCAACAGTGAATGAAGCTGCCTACTTTCTCTTCCCCATCACCTTATTCCCCATCACCTTAACACAGCACTTCAGTGGGAAGAGCACCCACCCAGGACATGGAGGACTCCACTTCTCCACCTCAGAGAAAGCAAATCCATTTCTTTAGGGCACACTCTTCCTATTAGTCTCCACAAGGGGATCTTTAGCTCCTGCTAAATATTTGTCTGAAAATTAATAACAGAGCATTGATCCTAAGAGCAAAGCAGCCTGCTGGTCTGCAGTCCAGAGCTCACAAAACAAACAAGGGTAAAAAGATTTGCTCCTGCTCTGTGCCCTATGGACTATTTTGCATCTTGTCTGGTGATCACTGTGTAAAATAAATTCAGGATACCTTTCCCAGGAGTATCAGGGTTCCCTAGCCCCCTCCTTGCAGCAGTAAGCAGTACAGTGAAAGACCAAACCCCTCCTTATATAACAAATCAGACCTAGACCGAATTCATCATGAAAAAGAAGATGGGAAGAAACAAACATACACAGAAACCTGCTGCTGTCATCTCCACAAGAAAACCACATGTTAATGCCCCCCAACCTGATAAAAGACATTCCCTTTGGCATTGTGGGTAGCCAGCTGCCTGGGTCCCTTGACAGCAATGAACAGATGCTCCAAGGAAGACATAACAGGTGTGATGTGAGAAGAGAAGCATGCACTTGGTCCAGCAAAGATCCCCCACAAAGTTACAGAACAAGTGTCCACCAGTACCACACCTCAGAAACACTGCCTCTGCAGTACCCATGGTTTTGTGGCAGCCAGCCTTCTCTAGAAATGTCTCATCAAGATTAATTAAGACATTCCCCCCAAAACCCCAGGAAAAACATTATCTTACTTGAGGACCTTGGTAAAAAGAAAAGGAATCCATAGAAAAGGATCTCTAGCAAACATGGAGATTGATTCAAAAACACTAGGGGAAAAAAAATGTACCTCCTTTATTTTTTAATCCTTTTAATAATTGTCAGATCTGTAAAATATTCAGTTAGAACAACTGTAATCAAAATAATATACTGTGTGTTTTTGTCATCTTGCTTAGGGATTCTTTTCCATTCCCAAAAAAACACAGGCTTGTTTTTAGGTAGAGACACTTTTCTTCTTGCAATTTATTTTTCCTCTGAAGAAAATGCACTTTCAAATTATATGCAGGATGGATTCATGAATTTGAAGCAGTTTCCAGGCTGTTAGGGGTGCAAAGGGAGAGTTTGTGGCATTGGGGCCAGGTATGCTCACATCTACCCCAGTAGCCATGACCACAGACTGGGAGGAACCTGGCAGGAGCTATTGTAGCCCAGGAAGAATTTGTCAGAGCAAGAAGCTTGCTGGGGAAGGGAGGAGCAAGACAAAATCACCAGCAAGGCTGGTTTGTGGGAGGAAGATCACAGCAGGAGGGAGAGCGGGAATTTTTGGTTGGTGGCAAAGCACCAAGGCACAGAAAAAGAGCACTTGAGTTCTACATATATCCAAATGAATGTATTGAGCAGTCCTCGACCACCCTCTGAGCTGCTATGCTATATTTACTTGAGGAAGTGATCTGCTGGGGATATAAATTGTTGTAGGACTGTCAGAGTGATGCCAGGGAATGTGTGAGCCAGGGGCAGGACATGCCAACAAACTCCAAAATCTGCCTGGGAAGTGCCAGGAGAGGATTCATTTACAGCTGAGGTGAAGGTACATCAGCCTAGCTTGTCACCCAAAAACCTGGAGGAAAAATCTTCCCTGAGTTGTGTCCAGATGCTGAGGAGTAGCTTTGGTGTCACAGACCAAGTGCTTATGAGAACTCAAAAGCTTCATCAGAATGAGAACTCCTGACTGTGCTTTCCTCATCACCAGGTACCAGTGGGAGATGGAGAAAACAAAAAGTTGAGAGTAAGAGAGTTTCTTCATCAGTGTTGAGCAGCTGTAGCACAGACTGCATTGACAGACAGATATAAACCTGGAATTCAGGACATTTTGAGAACTTCCTGCCTGGACATCAACCATAGCTCTATATAGACACCTCCAAATCTCCACTCTGTCCTGTAAACTGCTCTTAAAGAAACCTCTACCCCACATGCTTTCTGATAGTTGCAGGATACAGTACAAATCTTTCTACATCCCCTGAGATTATCTATGGATCTCATCTGTAGTAGTGTTTTTTACTACTTCTTTTTCTTCAGCCCAATTTTGAAACTAGATAAGCTTCATTCTTTTATTACCCTCCTTCTTTTCTGTTTTCACAGTAAGTGGAACATTTTCTTCAGCAGGTTTTTTCCCCCAAATCTTGTCCCTCCATCTATTCTCCTTAGAAAGGCACCTAATCTCTGCTTTTGAATTTCTGAGCTTTCTTTGTGCACACCATCTTCTCTGAATAACTGGCTTAATCCATAGCCTAGCAAGTCTTCCTGTGCACTGTTGTCTCCATACAACTTTTTGCATTTGCAGGCGTGAGCTATAACCAGCTCTGGTGACAGTTTTTCTGTAAAAGAAGAAAAATGACATTGTAAAATCTGGAGCTGATCAACAAATCTGTTGGTGAAGCTCAGAGCAACTTGCAGCATTCTGAAGTTAGTCTACTGCTATTATTGCTGCTCACATGCTGCTTGTTGTATCATAGAGATCATCTGGTTACAGCCTAGTTGTACTCCTAATTAGCCAACTCAGAAGTCTGCCAAGCTTGAAAAAAACAAAATAGTTTAACTGAGAAGTGAGACATTAACTATTTGAGAGATAATATCATCTATAAACTTGGTAGTCTTGTTCAGGAGTTTAACCTTTTTCTCATGGAAACATAATTTTCAAGTTAAGTGATACAAAAAAAGAGAACCCAAAAGTTGGGAGAAAAATAAAAGAGTGCCTGCCCTGTGAGACCTTAGGCCTGGATTTTTTTCTTCAAAAATCTTTCTTTGGGGTTTAGGTTTCAAAGTCTGTCCCAGATAAACGACAAGCAAGATTGGCTTGGTAACTCTGGCACTAGCTTGCTGATATGATCTGAGCCCCTTTTTCAGCCTCAGGTTTTTCCATATGGCCAGAGGGAAATCATATGGACACTTGCCTGAGAGCTCTCTCCCTACAGAGCCTTTCCCTGCAGGACTGAGTGTAGATGTCAATTTGCTGCTGACCTCGCAGGACTGAGTGTAGATGTCAATTTGCTGCTGACCTCTAAACAACTGTAAAAATGTAACTTGGCCACATTGCAAGTACTCCCACTAATTTTATACTTCCTGGGGCTTATCTATTATGCAAAACCAGTCAGGTTTCACAAGCTGGAAGTCGTGTAGAAGAGCAGTTTTTATCACAGCTCAGTACCATACATGTGTGTAGTTTTTGTTTTGACATCAGCTCAATTGTGTCCTGTTTAGATAACTGACCAGAGAAGAACTACAAACATTTCCAGGCTAGATAAGTTATCCATCTTGTGGGAGAATCTGACAGAAAAGACAAAGGAGGCAGGGCATTTTTCTTGGTTTCTCCAGCTAAGCTGATTTGTAAAATATACAACTCTCACATGCTTTTTAGAGCAGCACACACCTGTGGGACAGTTGCAAAACTCCATATAAGAATATTATAAAACCATTGCAATGTACTATTTGAAATGTGTGTATAGATTTAAAAAGTAATAATTTGCTTCATTGTAGTTAGCCTCTCTTAAACTAGATTCATTAGCTCCCACACACAACAGCTGGGTCTTCAAAATGTCAGGTAGCTGACAAGGGGGCATGATAAGAATCCACAAGTGTTTCAGGAGTATAAATATCAAAGCAGGAGATTCTCCAGTCAGGATGGAAAAGGGTAAGTACCAATTAGTTTTGTTACAACTATTGACAGGAGCACATCCTAACAGCCTGGCTGAACTTCTTGGATGAAGAAACAGCCAGCCATTAAGTGGCTCACACCAGGGTGTATATTTGAGACCTCATTTCTAAATCAGACAGGATTCTTACAGTGGTTAAGTTACACAAATTGATGCTGAGCCAGGAGAGCAAAGGGAATACAAAGATAGTAACAGACTCCAGGGATCCTGGGAGGAAAAAAGGTGTTCAGGGCCAAAAGGAGGAAGAAGAGGCAGGGCAAGAGAACCAAGCTGTTCTGTAAGAACTTTAAGAAACAAGGTGGGGTTTGATTGATTGTTTTCATAGACTTAAGTTCCTTGTCTCCTAAAACCTCTTCTGCCATTACAACCTCAGGTTCTCTTCCAAGGCCCACTGTCCATAGGGCATGTGCCGTGCTCAATCAAAAGTCTCTGAGCCCATGGGGCTGGGGGCTCTCAGCACTGTGCAAGGGCTGCACCCACCTGCCTCTGCCTCAGCACAGGCATTTCATTACATGCTTTGTCCTCTGTACAGCTGCACTTTGTCACAGACCTTATTTATCTTGAGATTTCAGCTCATCTTTCAAATTTGCTTGAAACCCAGTCCCAAAGTTTTTCAGGGGAACTGCTGAATGTACAGAGAGATAAACAACACAATCTCACAAAGCTAACTTCAAAGGCAATCAGGCTAAAAAACACCAGGTTTTAATTTCTGACCCTGTTCATGCTAAATGCTGTCTAACACTTTGGCAGCAATATGTGGCCCTGAGATCTTCCTTCAGTATCCTACCAAGAATATAAAATAAATTCTGATAAATGTAGTCAGTATAAAATAAAGTGAGTTGAAATTGGTTGCTGGGATGCAAAACTGAAGCTGACAGGCAGTTGTGAGGAAACTTGCAAGAAAATGCTTATTTTATGTATTTCTTTGGGGCTTAGCAGCTTGGAGCTGTCAAGATGGTTTTGCACGTGCTCGGCAACGAAAACAAGGGAACTGAGCGATTTTACCAGTAGAAAATGTAAATTCCTACTGCATTAAGCAAAGCTTCAAGATTAGAAGTGCTATTAATGCCTATAACTTGAATAAAGTCACTTTAGTATGTATTTAGGGGCCTAAGTTTTCCTTGTAAAACTACATTTGAATTTCTTTAGTAGCCTGTTGTGATAATTTTGCCAAGGGCTTGTGGAAATCTAAGTAAAATATATTAGTAAATTTACCTCCATCCACAGCTCTATCAAACTGTTCAGATACCAGTAAGTGATTAATGAGATTTTTTTACTCCAGAAATTAAAAAGGACCACCTTATAAAATGACCTTTGAAGTGTTGTCTCATTTTCTTTTTAACTTCAAATTATTATCTGATAAACAATTGACTGTATTAATAATTCCTTGGATTACCTTAGAGACATATAGGATCAATATGTTACCCACTGATCCTTTTAATGGTAAATGTTTAGAGTTTAGAAGTTGGTGTGTATCCTAGAGGAGCTATGCTGTTTCATTTTTAGGTCCTCCAGAAATCCTCAGAACACACCCTATGAGACTTGCACCTTAGCATTTTTTTTCTCATCCCTTCAACTCCAACAACTATGCTCTATTCCTAAAGAATGCTAAGAAAATAAATAATTTAGCTTTAAAAAATAAGAGACAAACTCAGGATAAATTCTGCATGCAAGATGAGAAGCTCTGAAATTAAGTGGCACAACTGATTTGAACCAAGACATTATGGAGCCTTTCTCCTGACAATCAACATTAAAATAACAGTAGCTAGTAAGAACAAATAAATAAAAAATAAGTCCAAAAACAAATCAAAGTAGGTATAATAGGATGATGTTAGTCTCAAGTTTGCTTCAAGACATCCTGTCTCTTCTGGCTACACTTTTTAAGTGTTATCCTGCTCACTCAAGAGCAGTTACACATAGTGGGAATGAATACAAGCTAAAGAATTCTGAGTTCCCAAACCCCAATGGCCATTTTCACAAAAAGTAAAGAACTTTATTAATCTATAAATGAACAGGGTTACTCTGGATTCAGTAATCCAGCCTGTGTGAAGGACTGGGATAAGACTGATGCACAGTTAATTAATCAATGCCATGCTAAGTTCACTCAAACTCATCCTTGCAGCCCCAGAGGACTCAGGTTCAGTCAGTGCTCCCCAAGGAGCAGGTGCCCAACCACCTTCCTGCATCCCAGGGCACAGAGTGCCCATCCTGGCACCATCCCTCTTTCTTCCTGCAGGGAGAAATGGTGAAGCAAAGAGATGTGATGGGCTCTGTATCTTTGGAAGACATGCAAATACCTCAGCATCAGGCAATCAGATAGGAAGGAGAATATAATAAAATCATAATATATAAACCATGTATATTCTACTTGCAGGCCTCTGTCTAGCCAAGTATTTGCAAACATTCATGTTAAATCTCCTTCTTGTTGCTGATTGTGGGGATATTTCATTTGGATTCTTCAAAATTCTCATGACTGCAGCAGCATCCCTAAAACATTCACTGCCTAGCTGCACCTCAAAATAGTCTGATTAATCAACCTTACTCATGAGTGATGAACTTTGTTATTACATGCAACTTTTGAGTTCATATCTAATTTTATTAATTGTAAGATCAGTGCAAGTACAGAAACAAACTGGATTTTCCCTGAGAAAACAGATACACCCAATGCAACAGCCTGATACCTTTTTCAAAATGAGCTCTCAACAGCTCAAGAATTTGCACACTTTCACAATGTCCCTACTGTACTTGAACACTACAATGACAGGAAATAAATGAGATTCAAGACCTATGCATAGACACAAACATGCATATATGTATGTGACAGCCTCACCACCCAGACCTCTCAAACTTCCTTTTAGCTAATGGATTATTGGGAAGTTATTGCAGCCCTGGAAGTGCAGCCAATTCCTGATGTTTTCCTCCATCTCATATACTGAGGGTCAGAAATAAAGTTCTTCAGAGTAAATTCAGCTCTTAGTTACCTCTCTGCAAACTCACTCTTTCATAAGTTTCAGGAGCTTTTTCTAAACAAGGAAGAGCAGCATCCAGCTTCCTTTCTCAGAAAGGTCAGTAGGAAGCAAAGAGCAGTGCTGATTTATCTTCATCACTTGGTGACAGGTTCTGTGAAGGCAGTTGCCATTTCACAATTTTTTTCAGAATCAGGGAATGTGGTAACCTACAATTCATCATGTCTATGCCATTTATTTGTTGGGTATCCTGTCCTCCTTGGATACTTGTCACTGTTGAAAGTATCTTCACATTGTACTGGCAGGTGAACTGGAGGAATGACCCTTAGGTACACTTCCAACCATGCACTAACTCTCCAATATATATACACCTAAATCCATCCATACACAAAATCATTTAAGGATTTGAACCCAAGGTAAAGTATTACTTATGCAGAACTCACTGGTACACTGATGTTTTGGCTAGATTTGTAATTTTTATTGAAAAACTAGACTACAAACAGATGAGGAGACTACAGAATGTTTGATGAGGCAGAGAGAAAGGCCTTGTGAGATCCAGCAGCTCCAACTACTTTCCACTCAGTGATGGAAAATAGTAGCCTTATTCCCAATTCATGATTTATCACTGGCACCAGACAGAGAGTCAGAATCTGACTCATTTTACAACACTGGGGATGGGGGAGGGAACAAAAAAGAAAAGAACATTCTAAATGCATGCATACTTCACTTAAGTCTTTCAGGTGGGTCAACCTACAAGTGTCCTGAGGATGAAGATTATCCATTGATCCAAAAGAACAATCAGGCTACAAAGGAGTTGAACAAAAGATCTTATTCCCTTCTGCAAAGCTTGAAGTTTGGCTTGCAAATCACAGGCAGTGGCCAAGGGAAAAAAATAAAGATAGGTACAATATATACCTAAAAATGTCAATAAATGTTTTATTCCAGAAAGGCTGTATTAATTGAAGGATCTTACTCTTGATAAGTGGGAGAAAGAAATTCAAAACCCTACAGAAGCACACAAAGGCTGCACAAAAATCCACCCATATGTACATGATCATGTAGCCTGAGAATCAGCCCAGAAAGGTATATAACAAAATCACAACAGTCAGGATTTTAAGCAAGCAGCTTTTGGAAATGTAGCTCTTAACAGTAGGAGAGCACACAACAGAGCTGCCAGCTCTCCTTTTCTTCCCTCTGCAGGCCGTAAATTTGCAGAATCATCTCCTGGTCTCTGGGGAAATGCCCTTTGCTAGGCTGCCTTTGCTCATTTTTCTGTTCCCAGGAAAAAAACCCAAAAACAACACAAACACCAACCAACAGTAACTCAGAACATCTCCATATTCTAGCAGCAGCCTGGTTAGCACCAAGAGTCACCACCACAGAGCCTTCCAGTCCTGACAGCATTCACCAACTTCTAAGATATATTCTTATGGATTTCCTGGGTTGTTGTTCCTGGTCTAGTGGGGCTGACCCCCAAAAATCCTGCCATCCTCTTCTAGTACGGGGATAACCCAACCTTGTACTCATCTATTTGTAATTTATTCTGCTTAAGCACAAGAAAGAAAAACTAAGCACTTGTGGAGAAAGGATGGGAAGGAAGAAGAGCTAAAAGCTGATTTAAAGGAGAAATAAAATGTATCTGGAATAATTTTTTCCCCTCCCCATCCCTGGATTTCTTCTTCTCCTGTAAGAAAGTAAAGTAAGGATGAGTGTAAATAAACATGCATATATGTACTTTCATATGCAAATGTTTCTAACTCTACAAATGAGTTTTTGCTGCTGGCTGCCGCCTGACAGTCTGAGATAGTGAAAGTGCAAGTCATCGAACAAAAAGCTGTGAGGAGAGCAACAGAGAAAATGCATCTGAAGAACAGGAAAGCTGCTAAAAGCCCAGGGTTTTAAGAGACCGAGTTCCCTGGTCAAAACTGCAATAAGCAAGACAAAACAAACCATTCCACAGTGGGGGAAAAGTGCAGGAAATGTAAGAATAAAAGACAGCAGGCGAGTATCTGTTTAAAAGACAGCACATGCAAAGGTGAGTAACAGCTAATGCCTCGGATCTGTTCCAAATGGCAGCGTTCATGAATCGAGAGCAGTGGGAATGGTGTTTGGCAAAAATAGCCCACTGCAAGGGGAAAGAGTGCAGCGGCCATTGACGCACGGGGCTGTTAGCAAACACAACCACGGTTAGTGGCAATTAGGGGTGCTGCAGGAGATGTTCCGTTCACTCCACAACCAAAAATAATGGAAAGGACAGAATGGAAAGGCTGATGTTTTCCTTCCGCAAAACTATTAACGCTGCCTACAGTACTGCAGCCTACTTCACACGGGATTCCCCTGTATTTCCTGGAAATATCAAAATGCAATACACACTTGTGCTTCATTCTAATGCAAGCTCCAGTCTGGGTTCTTTATGCACTTTTAAGGATTGTAATTTTTCTTGCATCAATTAATTTTTCATCATGTTGCCAGAAAATATTCAAGTACCTCAGAAAACGTATGCTCTATATTTGGGTGGTTGCCATTTCAATGAGACTTTTCTACAAAATAAGGGTTTTTAGCTTATGTTAAAAATGAACTCTGTAACATAACTTGAAACAAGATGCAGCAAATGCTGTGCCATCATACCATCTGTGTTCAAGTTCAGCTCTAAAGCTCTCCTCCTATTGCTTCCTAAAGTGGAAAATAATGGTAAAAAATAAAAACATTTAAGATGAAGCATCGTGTATTGGAATACATTATGAACATAAGCCATACAATGTTTGTTTCAAAACCCCCCCTCTGTACCTGTATACTCCAATGAAGCATCATTTGGAAACCAAAGAGGAAGGTTATATCCTTCACATTTAAATTAAGCAACAGTGATGTTCTCACCTGATACAGCTAGTAAATTCTGGTAAGCTTCACTCTGCACAATATTGCCTATTTTGCTTTTTTTTAGCTCTTTTCACAAGCTTTCCAACAATATTCCATAGGAACATGAGTGAAATTCATTAAACCTTGGAGTTAATTGAAGGAACTAGAACTGATGCAAAGTAATGTTTAAAATATCCCACTGTTAATGTCTAAGATAACAGAGGTTGATGGGCAAAACTTACGTGGAGTACATTATGACAAACCCCAAAATACATCTTAGGCCATGAGGAAGGGTAGTAAGAAATCCAGAAACAAACTCTGCAGGTAAAATGCCACCACGGAGGAACTAACTGTTATTTATATGGTATAATGAAAAAAAGCCTGGTTCTTAAAAAGTCAACTTTGACATGAGGATACCACCTTTCTGATATTCAGTCAAAATACAGGATCACTGTTGTGAAGATGAAAGTGACCGCGCTCTGATCACTTTATTTCACTCTCAGGTCCACAGTCACTTTGTCCCTGCAGGGTGCAAGGCCACTCTGGGAAGCTGTCCTGGAGCTGCCTGCAAAAGACAGAGAGAGGCGTGCAGGCAAGAGCAGGAGGCAGAGCATCTGCGGGAGAAGCTGCAGGTGCTGCTCTGTGGTACCGAACCAACCTGCTCGCGGCCACCCCAGAACACAAACACATCCAGAACTTTCTCATGCTCGCCAGAAGCAAGCACCTCACTCTTCCCTCGCCACTCCCTCACTCTGCCCCACAGAGGCCGGCAGGCATGGCTGTAGACACAAACGCAGGCCCGTCCTGCGCCAGTCGTTCCGAGCAATGAGCCGGGCGGGTGCCGGCGATGCGGCGGGACCGCTCCGGGAGCCGCTCCGGGAGCCCCTCCCGCCCGCTCCGGCCGCACAGCCGGGACACAGCGCCGGGCACGTGACCGGAGCCGAGGTTTCCCGTGGGGTTTGCACGGAGCGGGAGCTGCGGGGTCTCCCCAGGCACGGCAGCCGGCAGCCAGCCCCGGCCGGGAATGCCCCTCCCGCTCCGGAGATGCTCCTGGCCCATGGCAGTGCCAGATACAACATGGATCTACACGAGAACCTTTAGCCTACCTGGCCCTTTTCAAAAAATATATCGAGGTGCTTTCTCCATCTTATTATTCTCCATTTTATTTCTAATTCTGTGAGACAGTGCTGATCCCAGAGCCCAGGAGAAAGCAGGAGAGGTCAGGACACTGCATACTTGAGCAAGGATTCAGCCTGGGGCATGCTGTTCAGTGAGGGGACAAGTGAATGCTGACTCCCAAGACCTTTAGGAAACAGGGTGGGCTTTTCAGAAACTGAAAAAGCATTTCCAACAAGAGCAATGTTTATTAATCCTCTTCCTACTCCTGTCAGCATGTTCGCATCAACGTTTGGGTGGTGCTGTCCGAAATGCCCGCTTGCCTTTCCAAGGGAGAGGCTTCCAGAGGGACCGTCCTGCGCCTGCGGAGCCGCCGAGCGCCCATCCGCCAGCCCCGGGGGTCTCCCCGGGCCCTGCCGCCATCCCCGTCCTCTTCCGGCACTCTCGTTTTTACCCCCAGCATGGGTCGCGCTCCCGGTGCAGGATGAGGCTCCGGGGTGCGGCTCGATGCGGAGCCGTCCCCCAGCCGCGCGTGTGCCGGGACACTCCTGGCCCCCCACCACCCTGGGGGCTCGCCTGGCGTACTGGGGAGACTCAGGGCGGCACAAAGCCTGGAGAGCCCGCCCGGGCTGCGCGGGGGGCGGCGGTGACATCCGCGCACACCCCGCGGCCGCACGAGGAGGCGGTGCTGCCGCCCCCGCTCCGTGCCGCACGCGCGGGCACCGCTCCACCGCCCACGGGCGGGCGCGGGGGTGTCCCCGTGGGGCTGGGGCCGGTGCTGCGGGAGGGGAGGGGCGGAACGCGACCCGAACCCGCGTCAGCCCCGGGACGCCTCGCTCGGCTCGAGGGTGGGGGCGGGGGTGCAGGCGCGCGCCCGCGGGTGGGGCCGCCACCGGCTCTGGGCGTGACCGCGGAGGGGGAAGGGAAGGTTCGCGCGCGCCCTCGCGCTCCGTTGCCATGGCGCCGCTTGACGTCACGGACGGCGCGCGGCCCGCGCGGAGCGGCGCGGTGATTGGCGGAGACGCCCCGTGCGCGGCGCCGGGAGAGGGAGGGAGGGAGCGAGGCTGCAGCGCCGCGAGCGCCAGAGCCGCACAGTCCGCGCCGGCCGCCTGCCCGCACCGACGCTCCCGTGCCCGCCCGCCCGCCCGCCGCGCACAGGTAACGGGGCCGCCGCCCAGAACCGGCTCCTCTGGCTCGCGGCAGTTGGGAGCACTGAGCGGAGCGGCCGGGGGACATCGCCCTGCTCCCCCCGGCGCGGCTCAGCGGGGAGGGAACAGGTCGCGGGGGCCGCTGCGCGGTGCGACGAGGGCCTTTCTCCGCCGGGGAAAAAGAGGGAATCGCCGGCGGAGGGGGCGACAGGTGAGGGCGACCCCGTGCCCGCAGGGAGGGCAGTGCCGCCCCCGCCGGGCGGGGGCCGGGGTGCGGGCGGCCGGCGCTGCCGGGTGTGGTCTCCGGCCGGGAGCCCTGCCCGGGCGCGGAGGAGTCGGGGCGGCCGCCCCTCGGCCGCTCTCGCTTCCCTCCCTCCGCCTAGCCCCCCCAACCCCCCCCCCATCCTCAACGCCCAGGCCTTCCCCCCCATCCTCCGCCCATCCTCCCCGCCCCGGCCGAGGGGTCCGGGCGAGAGCGGCGGCTCCCCCGGGACTGGAGGGGGCTCCTCCTCCGCCGCTCCCCTCCCCCGCGCCGAATCCCCCGGGGATGGACCCGCGGGCTTTCCCTATTCCGGGGCGGGGACGCGGCATCCTTCCCCGGGGGCGCTGGGCGGAGGGGAGCGGGATCGGGGCGGGCCGGGCTCCGGCGCCCACCCGCCGTGACAAAGGCGGCGGGCGCGGCGCTCGGTGTCCCCGCGGCGGGCGCGGCGCAGGGAGGGAAGGAGGGAGGGAGGGGCGGCCGCAGCGCCCCGGGGCCGCCCGCCCGCCCGCCCCGCCCTCCGCTCCGCCCGCCCCCGGGCCGCTCCATTTTCTGCTGTCACCGCGCTCGCCGTGCCGGAGCCGCGGCAGCGCCCAGCCCGCGGGGGCGACAGGCGACCCGCCCGCCCGGGGATGCTGCCGCGGCAGCCTGCGGTGCCCCGAGGGCTGGCGGCGGGGCCGGCATTGCGAGTACGTTTGGCCTGGTCACGGCGAGCGGTAAATCGCCGCCATACGGTTGCTTTAAAATGGCTCCTTAACCCCGCGGCGCGCGGTGTGGGCGAGCTGTTCAACGGGCGTTCGTTCGGCAGCCAACGCTCGGTTTGTGCCTCCCTGCTGGGGACGGCAGCCGTTAAAACTTGCAGTTATCTGCAGTGTTAAAATGTGCTTAATTTATTCCCGAAGACGGAACATAGCCCTGCCATTGTTTCTCCTAACGTCATGTATAATGGCAAAAGTGGTTAAAAATGAAAATATTTGATTGGGGTGTGGGGAACATACAGAAATGGATAAAGTACTCATGACCAAAACTGGTTCATGCTTTAATAATCTTGTTAAACTTTAAAGGATAATGTATCCGCAAGGCACATTATCAATTCGTCCAAATGATCAAGTTAGGATACACAGAAGGGTGGGGAGTCAGGGAGAAGTATTTTTTCTTCCTCTGTCAAAAGAAATTCTCAATACCTCTGTTTAGCAGAGTTCCATTTTTTAAAATTTTTTTAAGTGCGGATAGGAGAGATTATGAAGCATTTCTGAACAGTTGTGCTATCTGAAATACTGATGTTGAGGTCTTATTTTTAAGTAGTAAAATTTTCTTTTGTTTGTGAAAGTACAGCCTCCCGGGCCGAGCAGAAATACCTGACACAGAACGTCCCATAATGGGGATTCCCATTTTGGCAAAGGGAGTTAGCATTGTGGGAAGGTGTACAGCTCACAATTGAGATATTTGTTGCACTGTGACTTCTTAACATCCAGTGTGGGATTTAATTTGCAGATGTTTCTATGAAGTACCTCTGCATGTAACCAATTCTGTTAAGGCTCAGAGTGTTCCTTGCTATTCTTTGTCCAGCCTTTATTGGGTTGTCTCCTGTGGAAAGCTTACTATTGGATGTTTTCTTTGTCAGTTTTGCTGAACTGATAATGTAGTCTTACGAAAGAGTGGTGGCAAGAATTAGGATAATTTTTTTGCATAAGATAGAAATTATTTTGTTTTGGTTCACCTTTGGATGCTTTTGTTTGTGTTTATTAAAATAACATACTTCTGAAAGTTTACAGTTTTTCACGAGGAATCAGTGGCCCTGACTCTGTACTCCATGTGTCCATGTGTTTGAGCAGCCAGTGCTGCTAGTATGCCCTCTGTGCTGGATTTCAGTTGTACTTCTTACAGTTCCAAACTAGAGAATACACGTTGCTCTGCTGATGAAGTTAAAACGCCTTTGTCCTTGACCAATGTCTGAATAATGCCTCACTATTTTTCCTCTTTAGAAATATCAACATGGATAAAAATGAGCTGGTGCAGAAGGCCAAACTGGCTGAGCAGGCTGAAAGATATGATGACATGGCAAGTTGCATGAAATCTGTGACTGAGCAAGGAGCTGAGTTGTCCAATGAAGAGAGGAATCTTCTCTCTGTTGCCTATAAAAATGTTGTAGGAGCCCGTAGGTCATCCTGGAGAGTCGTCTCAAGTATTGAACAAAAGACGGAAGGCGCTGAGAAAAAACAGCAGATGGCTCGAGAATACAGAGAGAAAATTGAGACCGAGCTAAGAGACATCTGCAATGATGTGCTGGTGAGAAATAATGAAACTGTTGATCCATTTTTACTTAGAATTGCAAAGTAAATGGTGTTGGGCCTCTGGGACTATTTCTAGTCTGTCAGTAAAGCTGTGGTCTCCTGTGCTATTTCTGACAATAAGGTTTAAAAAAATGTCTGAGTTTTTCTTTCCCTCTAATGTGCTGCTTATTTATATACAAATGATAGTTATGAATGCTAATAAACTTGGAGGCATGTAGAAACATTGTACATAAAGTAGTAGAATTTATGAAAGGTTAACATATTTCCCTGAGACTGAACTGTGTACAGGTGTAGTTTGGGGGTTTCTTCCCCCCCAGTGCCCCTTCCCCTTTAATGCAGTATTTGTATCCTAAGATCTCTTCAATTTCTGCAATTTTAATATGCTGCTGTGGTTGTAAGAGGTAGTTCTTACTCTACGGAAATTGTGCCCCTCCCTGGGTAAGATGATGTAATGTTAGTTATGACTCAGCCGTGCAGAAAATTGCTTGCAGGAAGAGGCAGTAGAAATGCTGTGATACCTGCTTAAACTTAAATCTTTTTTGTAGCAAACTCAAAGGGTGTTCAAGTTAGGCATTTTCTGAGACTTGTAGTTATCTTAATATGTGCATGTGTACAGCAAGCAACACTGTATTTTCACTGGGAGGTTGGTTTATGAAATCCAAACCTCTTCCAAATGCTTATTCCGGATTGTCAGTTTTTTTCAACTGCACACTCCTGTGGTGCTTCAGTGAGCACACAAGGAGCAGCTGTTCAGTCCTACAGCCACTTGTGAGGTAGAGGGTATGTCAGCAATAGAGTTGTCCACTGCACTGTGGATGCTGCTGGCTGTCATGCCATATGTGACAAGGGATCACCTGCCGGTGACAGAATGACATGCAGCATGAGGGAATGTTAAATAGCTAAGTGCCTGAAGGTCTGATACCATGTGAATGTTAAGATCAATGAGAAGCATAAATTTTGCTTGATGTGTGAGTTAACTAAATTATACAGGTGGTGATAGCTTCTAGAAGGCTGGTTCTCTAAGGGTTTGTAAGAGTCAGCATGGATAACTGAGCCTTGGCTTCCAGTTCAGGCTGGCTGCTATGGTTATTGTAAAACACCCAATTTTGTATGTTTTATCTCGTGTAAGGATAGCTCTTGTAACTTCTACTCTGAAAATAAAATGCAGAACTTACTCATAGGAAAGAACTGATTTACTAGTACTTGCGTTGTAAAGTGGTGGCTCATCTATTCAAGCCAAGGAAATGAGGATCATTTGGCATCAAATCTGGCATTCTAAATGGTTGTTATTTCTTTCTTTAATTTTTTTACTAATGGGAAAGTTGGGGTGGGGTGGATGCTTACAGTTTAGGGTCTGAAATTCTTTTGTAAGCTACATTTTGGTTTAAGAAATTCTTTTTATTAAATCTGGGCTTATAAACCTTAGAAGAATTTAGTGTTTGCAATTAATTTTTTTGTCTGATAATGGGAACCACGTTAAGGTGAAACTAGCTTTTATTGTGCACGCTAAATACAGAAACTAAAACAAAACCCAGCTTTTGAGTTTGCTGCAACTAGAGTGCCTGGGAGGGGAGGAATATGGGTGGAGAATCTTGTTTAATCTTGTGAATCTCAAAATGGACTTGAATTTCTCTTTGTGTTAATGAGACATACAAATTCAAAGAAGTTACTGTTCTTTGACAGGCTACTATTTTTAAGAAGCTAATGACTGACTAATTTTTAACATCAGCAGTCCAAGTTTTCTTAATACATTAAAGAAAAATTACTGTCCAGAAGAAACAATGCCTTAAGCAGTGATTAGCAGTAATAAAACTACTTTTTTAGACTGGCATTTAAAAAGAAAAAAATTACAACTTTTGTATTCAAATGATAGGATATAAAAATACTTTTAAATGGCATGTGCTACCTTTGATGTTGCCAATTGCTTTGAAGATTTAGATTTATGTTTAAAACTATACTCTTGTTTTCTTTCTTGAAGTATCCTATGCATGTTCATTCTTACCTAGAAATGTGGGTGACTATTGCTTTAACAGAGAAAAAAAAGAACTGTGGTAAGATTTATTTGTTTACCATGAACACAGGAGTCTGTACAATGCTACATGCAAATGTAGAACTAGGGTTTGGTTTAGTTTTTGGGGTTATTTTCAGAGGAACTCTGTCATTTTTATGCAGCATAATCTAATCTATAACTGTTTACAGAAGTGAAAAGTGGGGCTTCCCCAATCTTAATTG
This sequence comes from Ammospiza nelsoni, assembly GCF_027579445.1. Classification (NCBI taxonomy): domain Eukaryota; kingdom Metazoa; phylum Chordata; class Aves; order Passeriformes; family Passerellidae; genus Ammospiza; species Ammospiza nelsoni. The sequence goes on from NC_080633.1 coordinate 130,292,399, forward strand.
GTGTGATGTATACCATTATTTAATAAGACCTGAGATGTTAAACTTTCAAAGCTTTTAATCATGAGCCTTATGAATTAGAGTACAAAAGCAGCTCTGCAACTTCTGTATCTTTTATTGAAGCTGTGGCTCTATTTGAGCTATTGTTGTGTCTTCAGTTTTCTGCTAGTGTCTTAAGTAATGTTTAATGCCCAGGGGTGTTACATCACAGCTGAGTATGACTGCAGTCCTAACTTCAGTGTTGAAGGGAGGAAGGCAATTTAGAGAATGTGTTTGTGACTAGAAGAGTGTGGCCAAAGCTGGCTCCTCTGCAGCTTCCCGCTCTCTTCCCTCATTTATTGGAATGAAATCTAGTGTACTGGAAGAAATAGCTCCTCTAATCCTATAGACACCAAATATACCAAACTCCACCTGGGCTTTGTTTCCATCTCTTCTACTAATTTACAGAGAGAGTAGGAGCAATTAATGACAAACTTCTTTCTTGCTTCATCCCTCTTGGGCCCAATGATAAAAGTTTTAATAGTTATGTGGTCAGGTACAAATGTTTGTTTTTCTCCTTTACACTGTCCTTTCAACAAGAAAAGACGGCATCTGCATCCTTGCCACTTCCTGAGTCTTTTTTCTTCAGCCTGCCATGCAGTACAGCTACAACTCTACAAAAGAGTTGAGCTCATCCTCGTTTCCTGCAGCCTCAGAGTGCTGCTGTACAAAGAAGAGACCTCTTAAATATCTTGTTCCAGCACCAATTCTGTCAGATATGCATTTAAATATATTAAAGCATAATATAACCAGCTCTAGTTTGGAGTTGGTCTGGTAGTGCTGGTAAACATCAAATAATTATGGCACATTGAGTGTAGTATAAGTTCCTTGCACTGTGGCCATGAAGAGTATATTTCCAGATTCTTCAGTAGTAATGCAGTGTGTGTGATGCTCTGTGTAAGGAAGTACATTTGCCATACTTGAGCATCTGAAAAGTGCTTTGAGTATTATAGAAAATTTCCAATTGATACAGGAAATTAGGCTTTAGATAAATACTTTTCCTCATGTTAGCTAAGTGTGTGCTTCAAGTTCTGTTTCAGTTTTTATAGTAGAAAGGAGGGTCTGTCTAAAGTGCCAGTAGAATGATCTATAGTCAACTTTGATTTGTCATTTCCATAATAAAAATTGTTATTAATGTAACAGGTGTGGATTTTCTTTAAACTGCCGTTAGCAGAGAAGTGAGTTGTAACTGAAGTGATTCAAATTAAATCTGCAGTGAGCTGAGTTTTTCAGCTAACAAGGGTTCTGAAGTACAGAGAAGAATGGAGAGGTCTTTGAATAGCTAACACCCTGTACTGCATGTATGTTAGATGTTCTCAAGAGCTCTGGTAGCTTTCAGGAAGTCTCTTACATGAGCTAAATGTAAACTAATAGTTGAAAATATGACTGGCTATCTGTGCATTAGTATGGATATAATTGCAGACAGTTGCACTCTTCCAGGCTGGCACATCCTGCAGCCATCCCTGCATGTGCTCCAAGTGCACAGTATGTGACAGTTCCCATGTCCTTGTCCAATGCCCAGTCTTCCCCCTCCAAGTTCACTGCAGAAATACCCTAAGTACATCTCCTCTGGCAGTACCCAAGCACCCTTTCACCATTTCTTTTCCCTTTTAGTTGTTAAGGTCTGGAGAACTTGTGCAAACCTTGGCTGCCCTTCAGCCTTCTGGAGTTACTGTTACACATTGGTGCTGCTCAGCACTTTTCGCCCACTCCTTTCCTGCCAGAAAAGCAGCAGGTTAATGGTGTTGTTTAGGACTGTCCAGTAAGATGAATTGTTTGCTTTCTTCACTACATTATTTTTTCCAAATTTCACCTCAGAAGCCTAAAAACGTACTCCTTGTGTGCTCATACTTGAGACTTCTTTGCACTTGTTATGGATGCTTTGCTTTTTAGAAGTCGTAATTGTGAGAGCAGAAGGTTCAGTTGTATCTCAGATTAGTGACTTTAGGTTTACATATCTTTTTTATGTATGTTGCTTGAGAGGGGGAGTAGAATGTTTAGTAACCTGTCATGGGGCTGCAGTTCACTAGGGGAAGGGGGTGTAATTCCATTCCAAATGCATCTAAATGGCTTTTTAAAGAGCATACCACAGAATTAATGCCTATTGCCATTATTCTCAAATTACTGTGGAACTATTTTCTATTGCCTGCAAACATCTAATAAGTTACTCTGTTAAGTTCTATAAAATGTTTAATAATTCTTAATGATAGGGTTGGGAAATTTGGTCTTCTCTCCTACAGGAAGCCGTATGATTTTGACATGCACATGTGAGAATTGTCTTTTTAAAACTCAGCCACTGCATGCTCAGTGTGTCCTCCTGATAGTTAAAGTGCACAGCTAACCCGTAGACTGAGGTTACCACACAACCTTCTTGCTATGATGGTATCTGCTGCTAACAGAAAATTGTGTTCTGACTGAAAATCAGTACCTTCAGTTCTGTGATTCCCTCAGGCTTGCTTAATTTTTTTATTTTTTACTGCACTTTGTCTTTGAGTTCTGTGTCATTTTTTTCAGAAAAAAGGGGAGACATTTGTAGAACCTTCTATTTGCAGGAATGTCAGTCAGAAAGGGGTGACTAATGTGTTGAAATCTGGGAGTTAGGTGCCCAGAAGAATTGAGGTTAGAAGGGAGGTCATTGTGTTCACCTCTGGTCAGAACAGATCTAGTTTGATCATTTTGCTCAAGGCCTTGTCAGTGACATTTTTATAATCTTTAAGCATGGAGATTCCACAGGCTGTTTTAATATTTGTTCATGTTGTTAAGGAAAGAATACTTGTGTGGAATCAGAGCTTCTCAAGTTCCAGCTTGTCTGCTCTCTCCCGTGATGTCACTGTAGACCTGAAGGAAGAGTCTGGTTCCACTGTCTCTAGGCAGCTGAACACAGCAGTAAGATCTGCTGGAATTCTCTGGGCTGCAGAAACCCATCTCTCTGTCTTGCCTTGTCCCTCATGGGCTCCAGCCCCATAGTCCCTTCAGTATATCTTTGTTTTGCTTGTGCTGTGGAGCTCAAACCTGGACATAAAACTCAAGATGTCATCTCAAGTTGTTAAAATTTGCGCTAAAAGATAGTTATTGGTAATGTGTTAGTGACATCTGTAAAAATATGTGAGTACTCTGGTTCACAAATGCTTCTGTGAATGAACTTTTATATATTGCAGAGCAAAATGTAGCCAGGATTTGCTGACTTAGAAGAGTGGTTATAATTTAAGCTTTTGTCTAACTCTACAAGCCTGGCTTTTTCAGTGAGGGTTTGGTTGGTATCATTGCTCATATGAATTGAAGGTAGGAAGCAGAGGCAATTGGTATCAACCTCATTATTTCACTCACTTCCCTGATTGTAGCTACACCCTTTAAGGTTTGGGGGGTTTTTTGGCTGTTGGTTTTTTATTTTGGTTTTTGTTGGGTTTTTTTTTGGTGGTTGTTGTTATTTGCCTGCAGTGAAAGCAGTGCCTAAGGTAGACTAATTTCCTTTACTTTTGTGAGTGATTAGACTGTTGCAAAACTGTTGAATCTTTAATTAAATCATCATTCATGGGTCAGTTTAAATATGAGATTATTTGTGTTGTTTTCAATTTATTCTAATCTTAGCAAGAAGGGCATCCATAATGTTGACACATATATTTAATGCTCCCATTTATCATAAAGTCAGCTAAGGTGCTCTGCATAAATGCAGCTACTTCTTACATTAACTCTGCTTGCACATGTGTAAACACATGTACATGTATCTGCATCCTCTTGCATTTATTGCAAGTAGGAGAAACCTTTATTATAACCACTAGCCTGCTGTACTAATGTCATTTGGCATTAATGTTTAATAATTTGCTTTGATTTACAGTAAAAAGGTACAGAGTGCTTATACTGTTCAAAAGCATCAGAGTAACAACTTGCTTTATTTGACAGCAGCCTTCATTGTTCAAGTACTTTATGTACCTACTGCTGATACTCAGTTCTAAACAGCAAAATAAAGTAAGTTGATAGCTTAGTCATCTGTGACAGGTAACTCTTCATCTTCTTTGTGCTGCTGAAGGAAGAACTTCATTGCATGTACTTACAATTTTGTGAAGCTGATAATTGCATTTGTTTCACTGGTTGGTTGCTTAGAAATCTAAGAAGCAGAAACACTGCATTGCTGATGTATCAGCTTCTTGTGCATGTGGAAGCTGTTAGTGATAGGAACATAAAATTTAGAATATGAGCAGAGTTAGTGCATTATCTCTGCACATCTGTACAGACAAATGCTGCACTGTCTCTGGTTTTATCTGGAAACTTCTGTGTCGTTACCCCGCACGTGACAGGAGCGCGTTTCTGAAACAGGTTCTCAAACACTTTACTTGTACTCTGCTGTGGGCACTCGTCAGCTCCTGCCTCTGAAGCTGCTTGTCCATTCAGGCAGTAGTTACCTACCATTTTTAAATAGCTTGGGAAAGCTTGTGCTATTGAAGTTGATTGAACAGAATTAAGATTGTGATTATTTCTTAAAGTTTTTTTTTAACTGGATGTTAACTTTTGTGCAGTAGATTATTTTTCTTGAAAACTGACAGAAGATTGGCAGTGCCTCTTCAAAGGGAAGTAATAAAAAAGTCATGTTCTGCTGAGACCAACAGTAAATTCTTAAATTTTTTTATCAGATATAATATGTTGGACTCCATGATCTCAGAGGTCTTTTCCAACCTACTTGATTCTGTGATTCTATAAGGCATCTGACATGAGGCTGAGAAAAGTTTTCAGTTGTTGGTGGTAGGGTTTTTTTCTGGATATTACCCTTTGTGATTATGTTACAAAAGATTCAACAAAGGTAATCTGATCTTTCAACTGGTCATTTTCTCCTAGTGCAGATTAGGTTTACATTGCTAAAATGGCATTTTTCCTGATAGAATGTTTTTATTAACACTGTATGTATAGTGAACCCCTAGTCAATCCATATTCTGCTTCAGGAGGTTTGAAATCTGCTCAGAGTGCGAGCTGCTAAAAGATAAATGGCTCCTGCTTCTATTTCTGAGCAAGGATAAAAAGTGTTGCATCATATTTATGGGGAGTTTTATTAGTATTTGTTTAGAGACCAAAACTGTGGAGTCTTAAGACATGTTCTGGTTTGGAGTACAGCTGCAATAGCTGTAGCTGAGACCTACATCCTGGGCAGAAATTCTTAACCAAGTCAGTTGGTTTCGGTTTTTTATTATCTCAAGTTTCACAGAGGATGTTGTGAAAGGAATAATGATTGATGCATCTGGTACCATTTTATTTTGATGCAAGTCCCCAGTATTTAAGAAGCAGTTTAATGAGGTGGTGCTGAGAAAAAAAGGCCCAGGTAAAAATTACATACTGACTTTGATCCTCAGTGGAAACTGTTTATTAAGATCTATAGCGATGCATCAAAAATATTAAGACTTCAATCCTAATGTTTTTATATTAAGTGTCTTTACAGCTGCTGCCTTTCATATGAGTTTCCTCAGAGTGGGTTACCAAATTGGGGAGATATTTTTACCTGTGCTTCAGAATTTGATTCCCTCACTGTCATGTTTGTTACGCATGCTTTGGTAGAAAACAATAAGGATTGGCAGGAAACACCTGAGGAATCTTTTGAATTATCTCAAGAGTGTATCCTGATATAAGGCACACTTGCCTCCCTTGCCATAAACACAAATTGGAAAGCAAAACAGTGGAAGAAACTAGCTAATAAAGGGCATGGTGGTCTGAGTTGGGGAAGGCAGATCTGCAAAGGGAGCTACATGTGTGGCTGTAAGCGTGTGAACTGAGATTCTGCTCCTCATTGTCTCAGGTGCTGTGTGCTTCTTGCTTTGCTGACCAGTGGTGTGTCCATGCCAAGCACCCTGTATGCATTTTTGTGCCTACATCTGCTTCCAACTGACTTGTATCTCTCCCAGCATGTGTCTCAGCATGAAGATGATTTTTCAGGGAGTTCTTCCATGTTTCCTTCACCTGCCCATAGTGATGCTGCTTTTGTTCTCTTTTCTAAAGGAGCACATTTAGACTGGTTTACTAGTACTTTTCTGTATAAACTAAAATTTCTTGCCATTTTTTCTGTCATATGGGATTTTCTTCTGTCCATTAGTCCTTTTAGATCTTTTTTCAGTTACCGTCTTGCTACTCAGACTTCATTTCCTCTGCTCATTTCCTTTTTAGATCTTCACCAGATTGACTACAGTGAAACTGCTAATCAAGTGTACCTTTCTCCTGCTCTTAGCAATTCCACATCTCCCCCTGTTGCATAAACACTGCAAATTACTCACAGTCAAATTCTTCCCTTCCCCTTTAAGATCCATTGTCCCAAATTCTGAATTCCGCTCCTGCTGAGGGTCGTGCTTCTCACTTCATGTCTTCCAGCCAGCCTTGTCACCTTTCTCAAACTTCTGCTGCTTTTTCTGTGGGCAGCCAGTTTGATGGGAAGAAAGAATAACTGGTACTGAGAACAGGGAGCAGGCTGCTTTCCTTCTTCAGCAGATGTTTCAGCAGAGATCTCCAGTGCCTCAGCAGCCACTAATAGTGACAGCTTTTCTTGTCCTTCATGAATTTAAAAAACAAAGAGTTCTTCCATGTCATCTTCATCCCTATGTCATATACCATGGGTCGGGTGACAAGTGAGTTGAAGTTCAGCTAGTACTCTTGTGTAATTCATTCTCAAAATTAGAAAAAGCATAACTATTGTTAGGTGTCTTTTGATACTGAATGAAAAAAAAAAGGCTACTTATTTAGTAAGCAAAAAGCCAGGTTATTTCAGAGAAGAACTGATAGTATTTAAAGTACCTAAAGTTTATCAGTGTATTCTCTTTTGAGTTTTCCCATTCTGCACCTTGGTTCTTTTGTGCAAGAATAATATATTTTTTATTTCTCCTATAGTTGTAGTGTTTTTATTCAATTCAATATCTCAATAATTAATTTTTCCATATTTAAAAGTAAGGCTTCTCATTCCAAGTACTTTAACTGTGTATTATCCACTAATTGCTCCTACATTTTCCTAGAATCTGATGACTGTTCTTATTTTCCTGCTTGTCAAGAGAGAAATCTATAAATAGAAAATCAAGCTGTTGATGCAATCATCTCTAGTGCATTAATAATTATCTAAAGTTTCTAGGCAATAACATGTACAGAGACCAAGCCTTTAATAAAGAGAAATAAGCACTGAACTAGAAGCAACAAGGCAAAACTGAGCATTAAAATAAAATTAATTTTATGTTCTTATGGTGGATTTGGGAATATATTTCTGGCCCACAGATGTCATTTGCCAAAGATGCAAATGCTTTTAAAACAAGAGTGGTTTTAGGCTTCAAGGAAAGGACTCTTCAAGTATTTGTGTTGGCTTCTAGTCTTCAACTGCAGGGCTCACCACAGTTGGACAGCTGAAGCATGTCCACTTGCAGTAAGAAGCAGGCAGAATTTTAGGAGAAGGTTGGCTATTGGGGTTTATTGGTAACTACTTGTTAGGCTTCTTTCACATTGCTAAGTCTGATAACTCTTAACCTTTCAGACTTGATCTTGCAAAACCACAGGAGCCTTGATGAAAAGCCTTTCATCAAAGTGGCTCAAAATGTGATGTACTTCATGTTGCCACCTGTTGACTGTATCCTGTTCAGGCAGTAGAATATGTGTAAGAATGAAAGAAGTCAATCTCTCTCCAGTTAATGTTTAAAATAAGCCAGGATTGAATTCACCATCAGGATAATTCAAGTTGTGTGCTGACAGTGTCTGGTATGTCTTTGGAGACCAAGACTTTTCTCTAGTACTTGCTGAGGGTGAGGGAATGTTCCAAATCCTGCCAGTGGTATGTGGGCACAGCTGACATCATCTGAGTTTGAGTGTGTTTGTTGGCCAGTGCAGAGAGGCAGAAAGCTGTTGGCTTCCTCATGGCCAGAATTGCAGGTGTGAAGTGCTGAAGCCTGATCTTTGAACAGCCAGCATATTAGTAAGAGTTGATAGTCAGATTTAGTACATCCTTTTTTTTAAAAAAAGTAATTCCCATTAAATCTTTCTGAAAAGACTTACAGAAAGTAAGTCTTTTCAGCCCAAACCTGCTACACCTTGTACAAGTGCTAGAAGCACTTGTACAAGGTGTAGCAGGTTTGGGCTGAAAAGTGCTCTAAAATGCTGCTGGATCTGCCTAGTTGACTACTATGGTATGGTTTGTTTCACAGCAGTTAGATTCTTGCTGTCAAATTAAAAGCTCTGACAATTACTGCTGTCTCCTTGGGGGGTTTCAAAGGCAGGGACTGTTTAGTTTTGTTCAGAAAACTGCTCCTACCAGATGCTGTAATTAACTGCCCATGTGTTAGTATATATCCAGCCTGGATGGGAGTTTCACATGGTAGCAAGGAACATCATGAACAAGCATGAGACCTTAACTACACATAATCTAATAATAGACATGGGCTGCATGGACTGCAGTTGTCAGGGTGCTGTATGCATTGCAGTGATGCAGATCACATCAGCTCAGTAAATGCAGATCACCTAACTGAGCCAGTCTGGGACTAGCTGCTCCAGCTTCAGTGGCCTGCATGGTGATCAGGTCTATACTGATAAACACTGCCCTATCAACTCGTAAGGGAGACAGAAGGTGGCCATGTATTGCTGGTACTACATCAGCTGTGCAAAACCAACCTATCAACAGAACTTAAATACCTAGATATTCCTCCTTGTGGAAAAAATGTATCCTCCAGAGATGCTTTGCAGTTAAACCTTTTAGAAAAACCCACAAGATAAACAGTATTCCCCATAAGCTGTTGTGTTGGCAGATAGAAGGTTAGTAGCTTCATTGGTCTTACCTGTCTGGCTTTCTGTAGTTGTACTGTGTCCATGCAGGTTATGCTTTCACAGCCACTCTTTTGGATAAATCTGTACTCTGAATCTTCAGGCTAACTTTAAAGGAGTGATCTGTGTCTACTTCTGCCAGTAAAAGAAAATATATTCTGAAATATATGGACTAATACAAACAGAAGAAACTGAATTTATACGACCAAATAAATAATAGGGTAGGGATCTCCTTTCAATCATTTCACATGCTAGCTTTTAAATATTCACCTGCTTGCAGGGTTTATTGTTGCTGTTTATGAAGTATTTGGCATAAATAAAATTCTTCCAGAGATACGTGGCACACCAGTCCTACGTGTTGTTTGTGTAGAATAGACTCTTTCATCCAAATATGAGTAAGCTCCCGGCGCAGTTTGACTTGGAGTCTCTGCATTGGCTATATTCTGTGAATAGCTGTTCAAAGGGATTTTCTCAGTTCATCAGTCTTTGAAATTCAGTATGGCTTTAGAACTTCTTGCAGTACAAGATTTACAGTGTTCAAGCTCATTTTGCCCTGCTGGTGTTGGTCTGTTTAAAAAGATAATTAGTAGTCTTCCCTCCTATCTGTCTACTGGTGCAATTCACCCATGCAGTTTACAAACAACTTCACCTCATTTGTGATCTTAAGCGAAGTTTAAATCTTGGAGCTTCGTTCCTGCTGTGTGAATGAGTAGGGCTGTACATTTTAATCAAATTACCTTCTGTAGGGATGAGGAATAATTTCTGTGTTTGGAGTCACTAAAAATATTTTGGTCTGGCCAATTAATGGTGGATGCAGAAGAAGGGCAACTCCCCATGGTGCCAGAAGTGTCGGTTCAAACCGACACACCTGGTTTAATTGAAGTCTCACAGAAAAAACTGATAAGGAGCCTTGTTCTCAGTAGTTGTCACTGGAGGTCCTTGGCACTCATGAAAATGTCGTAGCTGCAAACCCTGAAGCTCTCTAGTGGTGAGGACAGAGTGTGTAAGGAGTCACAGAGAGCTGAGGTGTGTGACCCATAAAGCTGCTGGCCTCCTGCTACATCCCAGCCTCACTGGGACAGAGCTGGCTCTGAACCCTTCTCCTGGCGTGGTGGGATGCCCTCAGAAGGGTGCCTTTGGCAGGAGGCAGCTCAGCAGCCTTTTTGACTGTCTCCAGAAAAATACTTCTGCTGCTGACTGGCTTGTGTTGAGTTCCTTCTGTTGCCAAGGAATTGTCTCTGCTGTCATTTGGATGGGAAGTGAGGACATGCAGGATTTTTCAGTGTCTCCCTGTGTGGTTATAAAATGAAGCTATATACAAGTCCCTCAGTACTGAAAAGTCCTGATGTTAAAGTTAACAAATATATCCACTATCTTGAAGCCACTAAAGAAAGTCCACTTACAGGTTTTGTCTCATTGTAGCATAGGCATGGCTGAACCTTGTCTGACTTTCATGTCTGTCAGCCTGATTTCTTTATTATCTGTCTGCTGCAATAGAAATGAGAGAGATGCTGTGATGGATAGCTTCATTTTGAGGAGTTTCATGTAAGTTTGAGTCGACCAATAAATATTCATTATTTATATAAATGAATTAGCAGTACTTTGATTAAAGAAAACAACAAAAACCAAGACCAGACTTGCTCTTCTTGCTCTTTCTGTGAATTACAGTTTTCTGTAGCTTAATAGTTGGGCTGCTGGGCAGAGCAGGTACCACAGGTGTCCATGTCACAGTGCAGTGGTTGCAGCCTGTCCCAGCAGTGTCCTGTGAGACATTCATTTAACCGGCTGGATGGATTCCTTGAGAGGAAAGTGCTGTTAAGCAGCCATCATTTCTGTAAGCTGGAACTAAATTAGTTTTTCTGTTTCTGTGGTATCCTTGGAAGTAAAAGCTAAAAAAGTGAAGCAAAACTGCAATATCTCTCATCTAATTTATACGGGAAAAATGGCCAAAAATCTGTACTAAAGCCTCTTTTAAAAATTATTCTCTGCATAGCCTTCACCAAATATATGTAACAGCTTCTGATTGAATTCTGACTATTCAGGCATGCTGTACCTTTTTTGACTTTTAAATAACTGGCTTTTCTTTTAGAGTCTGACTTCATGCACTCAATATCACAAAGTTTGACAAGCTTGTACCTTAATTTGACTGAATGTGTTGAAGCTAGTGATTTTTTTTTTTCATCATAATAGAATTCTTGCTAAATTACATGACTGCCTCAACTATGTTAACTTGCTATGTTAACAAGCAGTTAGAATAATCTAGAAAAACCTGGTCTTAAATGTCAGCCCATGGGGAGAATTTGGTGGAGTGACTCTAGAGAGTTACTTTGCTTTAGAAGATAATGGAAATACCTGTTAGGACAGCACATAAAGTCAGATAGAAGTGCTACAGAGCTGAATGTCAGATTGTTAGCTGTCTGGAAATGCAAGAATACAGGTTCACCTTGTGGTTTCTTGCTGGGAATGCCAGTGGAGCATTAAAGTTAATGGGAGCTGGGCTAAGGAAGCTTATTTATTGCCTGTGTATGCAAAATATTTAGGTCTCTCATTTGGCGACTGATGATATCAAATCCTTTTATTGTATCTTGGGGATGCAAGCTTTCTTCCATGGTGTACCCTCTGCCCAGAGTCTTTGGACTACCTTATTTCTGCCAGAGTTCTGTATAGTGATTTATAAAAAGCCATCCTTTGTTCATACAAAACTCATCTGCTAAATTGACACAGCCTCCTTCTCCCCATCAAGGCACACAATGCAGCATTCTTTTTAAATCTAGAATTGGAATCCAGAACACGTTCTCTAGCTGACTTTGTTATGTAGGATGTGAAGAAAATAAGAAGTAAAGCTGTCTTGACTTTGAAATAAATGGAAATATAATTGAATTGTTGGTTCACCATATGTTCAAAACACTGTGTTCTTTGTTTCCCTTTTAGTCTCTGTTGGAAAAGTTCTTGATCCCCAATGCTTCTCAAGCAGAAAGCAAAGTTTTCTATTTGAAAATGAAAGGAGACTACTACCGTTACTTGGCTGAGGTTGCTGCCGGAGATGACAAGAAAGGTATTGTATGTCACCTTGTAGATAAACATTGTCCAGTTAGATTGTTTTTGGTGGGGTAGTGACACAACCCTCATTTTAGAGTAATTCTGATTTGCATGTAAATTTCTTTAGTAATAGGCTTCCTGTTTTCTGAAGGAATATCATAGATTGTTGGGTTTCAAATGAGTTACAGAAGTGTTCACGTACGTGCTGATGGAGGCACAAAACCAACACTGAGGCACAAAATCTTGAAATTGTCTCCAACTTCCGTATGCATGTATCTGGTTTACCACTGAAGCACTGGTTTATGCATTTCTGTCTGGCTGAATCTTAGGGGTTTTACCTGTTAGACTTAATCTTGCCATTCCTCCTGCATTTCTACAGAATATAAGAAGTCTGCATAGGTTCAATGAGCAAAGATACTAGAAACAACCTGGAGGAGAAAAGGTTTAATAAAATTAATCTTACTGTTAGGAAAGTTTCTTCTGTAAACATGATAGTTTAATGTCCAAATGTATTCTGTTTTCTCAAATTTCTTATATTTTCATGTAAGCAGCTTGTAACAATTGTAGGTAAGTTGCTTTCACCTAATTTTAGTTTAAAAAGTTAATATTAGGTACTCATCATTTTGAGTTCCTTTCCTGCTGTGGTGGGAGCCACGCTGACAGCATTGCTGCTTCCGTGCAGAGTCCCCTTCAGTTGAGAGCAATGCATTAGCAAGATGCAGCTCGCTGCAAACAGTGCCAGGCTGTTTGCTGCAGCCACTTCAGGGCTGCTGGCAGTGTGCCCTGAGGAGCAGCACAGAGCCAGCCTGCTGTGTCAGACTGCCTTGGGCTGCCCTGGGGATGCAGGAAGCCACAGGGGTGAGGAGTGCTGGGCTGTGCAGCCGCACTCTGCCCTCAGCAGCACCTGCAGCCCGTGGCTAAACCCCCCAGTGTGCGCAGAACAGCGGCTGTGGGACCTCACACTAGATTGAGCCTGGCAGAGATGTGAGACAGACATGGAATAATTTCAGGGGGATAGATCTTTACTGGCATGTGTTATATCCACATTACACAGTGAAGCCCAGTTTTCCCAGCATGCTGGATAATAGGGAGATACACAGAGATCCTCATACTTAGTATGTAAGGCTGGATTTGATTTCTGCTGTTTACTGCATGCAAACTGAGCCAGTTCTGATGACTGCAGAATTGTATGTGTTACCAGTACTTTAGATCTGTTATACAGAGTTACCATGTTTTCCTTTGGTAATTTTAATGATCTCTGTTCAAATGCATAGGAGGTACAATATTTTGAGTCTCAAAGTTTCTTTCTGTTGAGGATTAAGTAACAGGGTCTAAAATTAGACTGTGAAAATCTTTGTTTAAAGTGCTTTTAAAGTTTATTTTTTTTTAACCCAGTCTCCTGGCTGAGCAGTTTGTGGTGGGTTTCCAATTTTTCAATTCATCCCCCTCCTCCAGTGTTTCATGTCACGTGTTTTTCCTGTATGTTGTCTGTGACCTTGAAGAAGAGCAGTTGATAACTATAGTGTAGGAAAGAATGGCTTTTGAGTTGGAGCACTAAATACAGCAACAATATAAAGCTCTCAATAGTAGGAATTGGATTTTTATCTTCATAAACCACATTGTTTATTTTATCGGCTGGGGCTTCCTTACGGCAGTCTAGGAGACAGGAATGCCAAGCAGGTACCTCACTCCATTTTATCCTTTAACTTTGGAGCTGCACTTCCTAAAGAATTCAAGGTTAAAAACTTTTTAATACTGTGTGACTGATTTAAAAATTAACAGAATACGTTGAATTATGCACTAAGTGCTCTGAGTTGTCACTCAAAAGGTAACTGTTTTCTCAAATAGGGAGAAAAAAAACCACTTTTTGCTTTGAAATTATGTTAAAGAAAAATTACTAGAAAATAAAATTCCCAGCTTCATTTCCTGAGGTTAGTTGTTTTTCATTTTTCTTATTTTGCTTTTGATAAACAGCACCATTTTCTAAGGCTTTTCCATTGTGAGAGGAGTTAAATATTTCTCACAATTTCTAAATTTAACTTGCAGTAAACCTAGTTCTTCTCAACTGCAATGTACTAACTTCTGGTCATATATTCCACATTAGGGCATCTCTTTAATCTGGAGCCTTCCATTATTAGTGGTGAGTGCAGAGAGAGCACTGTTGATGAACTGTGCAGTGCATGTCTTCACTCTTCCATGTGGAAGAGAGCAATGTGATGCTTTATTTTTTGTAACTATCTAAAGGTGAACAAATGGTGATTGCATAGACATATCCTGAGTATTAGTATTCAGTTGTTTTCAGACTTGGAGTCTGAAAACTCCTTACTTAAATCCTGCTGTATTTTTGAGTCTACCTTATAATTCCTTTCTTTGTTTTTGAATGCCTGTGACTACACTCTTGCAGACATCAGGCTGGATGCATTTCTGGTTTGATCCAGAAATGTTAGGGTTGGAATCCATTTTGCATCTGAATTGGATGACTTTCTGCCCACCTTTTTCTCAGATGCTGGTGGAGAGCTGAGGAACAAGTGCCCCTTTGTGCTCAGCATCCAGCGGCTCCCTGGCCCCTGCAGCCTGTGGGCTGTGTTGGGCCGTGATCTCTGACTTGTGCAGGCAGAACCTGCTCTAAGGTCGTGTGCCTTCAGTGAGAAAGGAAACTGTTGTTGAGCTCTTCAGTCTTCATATACACATTGTGGTTGCTGGTTTTTGCCAAGTCTTAATAACTTGTACAACTGAACCAGTTAAGAGTGACGAGAGATTCATCTCTAAAATAAAGGACCCAAATTATTAATTTTTCTCCCTCAAAGTTTATAGGTACTGGAACTTCTAAGTTAGGTAAAAATGCTTTCCATATCTGCACTGGAAATAGAACTATGTTGGAAGCTTTTAAAAATACATATTTAATTTGATTTAAGGTATGCCACACCATCTTTGCCGAGCAGTTTGAATGGAGACTCATAGATGTCTGTTTCTGAAAGGGTTCAGCATGACAGGCAAAGGTCATCAGTGTTTCCTGTGACTAAAATGTGGCTCTCTAATGCACTGCATTGTTTAAAGACATTGATATTGTGGTACTGTATCAAGTATATGGTGGGTTTTATCTTCAGTGCTACAAAACTGCTGCAATCGTGTAAATACAAGTAGTCACAGGGCATTGGGAAGAGACTCAAACCTGTAATTTGGTCAGTAACAACTTCCCTCCTTTTTAATAATTTGAAAATGTAATTTAATAAAATTTTTATTAAATAGCCACTTGTTAGGTGAAGTGCTCATTCACAGGTGTTCACTCCTGACATGGTTTCTTCATGCAAGTGTGAACACAGTCCTGATTGTATCCTGCATACAGTGCATGAATTACTGACTTGTTGTGGGTTTTGTTTGTGTTTGTTTTTTCCCCAAAGGGATAGTGGAGCAATCACAACAGGCATATCAAGAAGCTTTTGAAATCAGTAAAAAGGAGATGCAACCAACACATCCCATCAGATTAGGTCTGGCTCTGAACTTCTCTGTGTTCTATTATGAGATTCTCAATTCCCCGGAGAAGGCCTGTTCCCTTGCAAAGACCGTAAGTCAAAGAGGGGGAAATTCCTTTGAAATTATTTGCATAACCTTTTGTCACATGGCTAATGGAGTTGTTTGTTTTTATAACACTAGGCTTTTGATGAAGCAATTGCTGAACTTGATACATTAAGTGAAGAGTCATACAAAGACAGCACGCTAATAATGCAGTTACTGAGAGACAATTTGACAGTGAGTATCATCAAAGTTTGCAAATAGATTACAGAATTGGTCTTCTGGCACTTGAAGGTGTCCTTTTTGTTCCTGGCCATGGAGCTGTGTCTGTCACTCAGAAACAAGTCTATAGTACATCATCCTTCTGAGCTAAATATTTTTCCTGCCTAGTTTGTTGGGTTTTTTTTTTTTCTTGTTTTGCTTTGGTTGTTTTTTGGTTTTGTTGATTTTTTTTTTTTTGGTCTATACTAAAATTAACATGATTTTCTGACAAATTAACCACATTTTCCAGATTATTTTATTCAAGGAATCTAGCATGTTTAAATGATGAGTCTGAACTGTGACTATCAAACCCACTACCCAGTGTTAAGCAGCATTTGAGAATACAGTTTCATTTGCCTCTTAAAGCTTATGTCAAATTTCATATTGCTTATTCTGCATTAAAATATCTGCAAGGAAGAGATTCTACATGAAAACTGGAAACAAAGCTAGCGAGTCCATTTAAGGACTTGTGGTTTAGAGGTTTTTTGTTTGGCTTTAATTTTGGTAAAGCTGAAAT
Organism: Ammospiza nelsoni; assembly: GCF_027579445.1. NCBI lineage: Eukaryota > Metazoa > Chordata > Aves > Passeriformes > Passerellidae > Ammospiza > Ammospiza nelsoni. The sequence goes on from NC_080633.1 coordinate 130,308,528, forward strand.
GGAAATTGATGTTAGCCAGGCTATTTCCATGGCAGTTGTAACATAACTGTCTTAATTAATTTTTTTTTTCCTCCTTGGACTCACAGCTGTGGTGTAAATTGTCAGAATAATCAAAATCTGCATCTTGCGTGTGGGATTTTTTTATCGTACTTTGAACTTTAAAACTGACAAAGATAAACATCTAAAGCAAATGAAACTTAAATGTGAGCAAACATGCAAGAGTGTAATTAGATGGCTTAATTCACTCCTTGATCTGTGGGGAGAAGAGCTGCAAGCAAGAAATTAAAAAATAAGAAATATTTATTGTTGCCTCATGTAGCCCCTTGTTAACACTTTGTGCTTCTGATATCAGAGACCTTTGCAAAATAGCTGCACTGCTTTAAAAATAACTGCAAGTAAAATTGTGCAGTTGTAAAAAACTGGAGTTGCCATACTTTCTGCTTTTGCATCTAACATTTAATTTCTCTTGTGTTTTGGAGTCTTTTCCATGGGAATGGCAGCTTAACACTGCTGCAAAAACTACTTGTTATTGTTCCATTTGTTGCTTACAAAACAAATGGAAGTGATTTCTCAACCTCTGTATTGGAGACAGATCGAGGGTTGGCATTGCTCTCAAGTGTCTGTGTACTATCCCCTTGAGTGGGATTGCTCAAGAGCTGCCCTCTGAATGAGCGGTTTTGAAACAGGAGAGAAGCTGACTTTAATTGCTAACTTCCCAGTAGAAATAATGAAAAGATTGTCATAGCAGTTGGAAAGCAAATTGTTTCACACAAGAACAGAAGTCAGACTGAGCTACTATAGTGTGTGAATTAGGGTAGTAGGTCTGAAAATTGATGTGAGCTTTCCATTGCAAGGAGAAAGCTGTAAACAGATGCAAGATTCTATAATCTTAAATGAGTGATGTGTCTTGCCTTAAATGCTTTGTGTGATCTGTACGAGTGCATTGATTCCATGTTTATCCACAACTACTTGAGGTAGAAAATATCTTTTGATATGTGTGTGACTGACAGACTACAGTGAATTTCATAAATATAAAAAAGGTCTGTTTTGCTAGTTATGCAAGTGGGAAAGTGTGAGGTAGGTGGGCTTTAGACAGAGATTTAGCATGTTGATCAGTTCTGTGCAGTTGCACTTTCCTCAGTTGTTGGTTATCTTACCTCGGGTCTTGTATGGCTAAAGAAGTGTTCATTATGTGGAGACTGAAGGCAGAAAAGTGTTCAGAGGGCTGTTTAACATATCATCAAAATCTGTTTTACTGAAATTGCTAGGTAATTTCTTTGCTGTGTTATGAAATTTTGTTTTCTTTTATTAAATAAAAGGCAGTCCTTTCTAGGCATTTCCCTCCCACCCCGAGCAGATTGGTTAAACTGATCTCAGTGTCTCAATTGGTAAAATTAGTAATGCCCCTTTCTTAGCACTCAGGCCCTTTTGTGTTAATGAATGTGCATTTTAGATTGGACATGAGGCAAATTTTCATCACTAAAAGGGTCGTCAAGCAAGGTGGCCCAGGGAAGTGTTGAGTCACCATCCCTGAAATTATTTAATTTGTGTAGATGTAGTATTTGGGGACATGGTGGACTTGGCAGTGTTAAAGGTTGGACTTCATCATCCTGAAGATCTTTTCCATCCTAAATTACTCTTGTGACTGTATTCTAGGGGTGATGATTTAGGATACAAACCTCTGATTTCTGAATTCTGATAAAATATGATAGAATTGTTCTTATTAATTCTCCTTACAAGAATAGCACTGAATTTGGGTAATCTAGTAATACAATAATGTACTAAAGATTGCAGGGCAGGTCTAGAAGCAGACTATTGGTGTGTGTGCTGTTATCTTCAGTAAAATAGTTTGTTGCTTAATGCCTTCAGCAAGGAAGAGTAGGTGCAGATGCCATGAATTATGTTCAGAGCAAGGACAAGGCTACTGGTCTTGTACAGGTTTCATTGTTGCCTTCTGCTCCTCAAAGCATGAAATGTTTCGGAGGATAGATTTTAAAAATAAAGGCATTCTGTAAGACTTCATTGGTACAGGACTGTCAGTGAAGAGAATGGTTGGTTTTACATTTTACCACCTTATACTATAGAGCATGAATCACTTGGTTAATGCTTCTCTAACTCCATAAAGTGAGAGATGACAAATGATATTGGGCTGGGAATAGTTTGGAAGCAGCCAGCATGGAGATAATTTGGTTCATGAAATAATTTCTTGGCACTGACTGTTACTCTGGAACTCATGCTCAGTTTCCTTAGCTGGTACTTAATCTTGATATATGGTTCCTTAGTATGATTTTATGGAGCTGAAAATAACATTTTGTGCATAGTGCATGCTTAGCCTGATTTTCTTCCATCCTTGCCCTGCCCGCCAAGTTGGCAGCTCAGTGTTCTGAAAGTTGCTAAAGGGGAGCACAACTAACTGAACAGAGCCAGGGGATAGAGACTTTTATGAAATATTTTGGGCTTTAAAAAAACAGAGAAAACCTTCATATGCCTGTTCTGAAGAAAAAGTAACATTTGCTGTAGCACTGGATGTGGAGAGATAATTTTGCTGAAGCTTTTCCTTCAGAAAGGCATGTAAAACTTGCTTGAGGAGAAAGAAATTGCTGTTAGTTCTGCTGATTCTCACTTACCTGCTCTGTAGGCCTGATTCTTGCCTGCTTGTTAGTTGCATTTCAGTGAGCCCTGTGAGTTTGATACTTGGGTTTTCACTGTTCATAAACTTGCTCATTAAATGCAGTGTAGGGTTGGGTTGCCTAGAACTGAATTTCCATCTTCCATAGCCAAGAAATGGATTCATGGTACTGTGTGCCTTATTTTTCTCCACAGTGCTTAGTAGAACCTGTTAGAAGTTGCTATTATTAAGACATAGACCTTCTTTCTAAAAATTACTTACTAATTATTAGTAATAAATGTATAATAATGTACCTGTTACTCTGTTTTCTTTCCTAAACAGTTGTGGACATCTGATACCCAGGGAGACGAAGCTGAAGCAGGAGAAGGAGGGGAGAATTAACCAGCCTTCCAATTTCCATCTGCCTCATTCTGAAATTTAAACAGTAGACCATTTGTCATCCATGCTGTCCCACAAATAGTTTTTGTTTACGATTTGACAGGTTTATGTTACTTCTATTTGGATTTCTATATTTCCCATGTGGTTTTGTTTAATATTAGGGGAATAGAGCCAGTTAACATTTGGGGAATTTATCTGTTTTCATCTGAGGTGGCCAATATAGGGTTGTGAAATTTTTATACAAGTTTTACACGTTTGGCATAGTACTTTTGGTACATTGTGGCTTCCCACAAGGCCAGTGTTAAAACAGCTTTCTATGTCAGGCAAAGATGACTGCTTGCATATTGGTCTGTCACGATGGAAAAAAGGGATAATCAATGTTGCAGCCACAGGTGTAGTTAGTCTGAATATCCAAGCTGGAGCACACATGGCTGTGAAGAAACTGATGTCCCATAGATATTGCATGTCAGGGGAACATGTGACATCTGTGGAATATTCCAATCAAGTGTACATCTTTGATTGCAGCTGAAGTGTTCCTTAAGGCAGTTTGATAACCCAGTCAGCTTTCTCTAGAGAAGGACAGAGAAACGGTTCACATTCCATTATTTGTAAAGTTACCTGCTGTTGCTTTCATTATTTTTGCTACACATTTTATTTGTATTTAAATGGTTTAAGCAACCTAAGAACAAATGTACAAGTAAAGATGCAGTAAAAAATGAATTGCTTGATATTCATAATGACACTGTATATCGAGCACAGCAGTAAAACAAAAACCCATGTATTTAACTTTTTTAGGTTTTTTGCTTTTGTGATTTTTTTTTTGATACTTGCCTAACATGCATGTGCTGTAAAAATAGTTAACAGGGAAATAACTTGAGATGATGGCTAGCTTTGTTTAATGTCTTATGAAATTTTCATGAACAATCCAAGCATAACTGTTCAGAACATGTGTATTAAGTTGATGTAAGTGGAATAAAAGTTTTATGAATGGACTTTTCAACTACCTTGGGTGTAGATTTCATGTCATCTGTCTTCCTGCACCTTTAAGAGGAATGGCAGTACTAGACAGAAATTCGATATGAAACTGTATTTCTGTTATGGAAATTTGTAATACATATTTAGGTATTTAGTTCATTTTAGGGAAGTTGAGATTGAATACCCCATGTCTGATTTTAAGATTGTTCTAATTAATTAGTTTAGAACTTTTAGGTTGAGCTTTCTGTCTGTTCTTGACTGGAGCTCTGGAGATACCTTAACATAGATGGTCCCCAGAGTTAGAGCAAAAGGCGCTAAAAGCTTCTTTAAGAGCTGACTTTTGGAATAGTTTTATTTATTTGGAAAACTCTTGCTTGCTGCTGTTGAGTCTTTAAAAGAGAACTGAGCAGGAGCTTCTGTATTGTACAGGGGTTTCAGACATTAGTTCAGTTGGTGGAAAAGTCCAGAGTGATGAAGCAATGATGCTCTTGCATTCCCCATCCCCAGGGACGTGTGCATCCATGGTATTCAGACTAACTACAGCATTTGTGGATACTTGGTGTGAAACTGAAATAGTTACAGGGAGAAATTGACACTGATTTTCAAAGTGTCATATCCCTGTCAAGTACTGAGGATCTTGGAAGGTAATGGAATTGTATTCAAATATTAATGTTACACTTAGTAGTCAACAGGAGGGAAGCTTATGTGGCTTTTTTTTGACTGAGCTGCACCTGTAAGCACAGTGTAAGTATTTTCTAGGTTTACATACACTTCACTGGGTTTAAAAGTTACCAGGTTAATCTTGATACCTGGAGGAAACAGTTGAACCACCTCACTGAACATGAACTCAGTGGCCTTACCCATTTGCACATGGAATTGACTTTAGCAATTTACTGATCTTACTTTTACAAATTAGGTATTCCTCTATTTTTAATTACATCACTGCATTTGGGCCATGATGTTCATTTCCAGAAGCATCTGAGCCTTTATTCTGGTATTTAAGGATCAAGATAAGTAGAAAAAATGGTTAGGATAATTTTACACCTTTATAAAAGTAGTTAGGGACATAGTCACCATTCCTAGAAATGGAAGGTGATAATCTGTTACAGTACATAATAAAAATTAGAATCCAATTAAGAACAGGAGAAAGGGAAGTGTATGGAGGGCAGGGGTTAACAAGGCTTTCTGAGGAGAGCTTGGTGCATCTCTCAGTCACCAGGGAAAAAGTAACAATGACTTCTTTAATACATGAAAGCACTTGTCAAAAGGAAAAAGCAGTCATCACATACATTTACAAAACAAAGGGCTACATTCCAATATGGAAAGGAGGGAAGTTGACAGACCATGACTAAAAAAATTCCGGTGGGGATATCTGATCCACTTTTAGAAAGGAGCACAGCTCTGCAGCATATGTGAGTTCTGTCTTAGACATACTTTAATGAAGATGTTGCCTGCGTCCCTTACTGGAAGGATGTGGCTTTCAGCTAGCATGGTAAATACTTAGACTGGATGAAACAATGTGCCTTGAAAAATGCCCTTTTTAAAATTTTTAAGCCTTTATCCAGCTGTAAGAAAGTTCTGAGTAACAGGGTTCTGTGAAGTAATTCTATGTGCCTGGAGAAATCAAGGTATTCCTGAAAATTAAGAAGCACATGTAATCATGCAAGTGGAACACAGCATAAGGAATACTTTACTCTTGTGCCTTTGAGCACAAAATATTGAAGGTATCTTTACATAGGTCACTGAATGGTGCAGTGGGTGAAAGCCTTCTCTGATCTCAGCAGTTATGCTGATCTTTTAAATACCACAGAAAGTTCACATGGAGCCTTAATTTCCCCCATTCTTCCACTCAAGTGATCCACAATATGTGATGATGAAAAATGTCCTGTATTGTGTAATCAGCCTTCTCTGACTACAAATGGGGTTTCACGTGCTTTCAGGCTTTGTTCTGACTGTGAAGCCCCTAAAGTGTGGCAGTGCTGCCTCCTGCTTTGCTGAGCAGAAAATGCTTCTGTGGGCCTGACGTGCTACGAGTGTTGAGTGCAGGACTAACACCACACAGTGCACACCCTCCTGTGGGATCTGTCTGCACAGGGCCAGACAGGGGCTGGGCAGCACAGCTTGAACAGGCAAACACAGGAGGGAAGCCCCCATTGCACGTGGGGCAGCCAAGGCTCTGTGGCAGCCTTGTGCCCCTGTGATGGGGAAACCTGCCAGGATGACACATGGCCATGCAGAAGCTTTAAAGGTGCAAGCGCAGGGCTCTGCAGAAGCAGCCCTGGCAGCCCAGGTAGCGCTTGTGGCAAGGCAGGTGACTCAGCTGGCTGCCCTCTGCTGAGGCAGCTGTGCAGCAGGCACTGGGTGGGGGGTAGGATTCCTTACTGCCACTGAATCACAGCTCAGCCAGCTCCTGGCAGGCTGCTGCGTCCTGACTCTGGACAGAGGATGGAAGGAAGGAAGGAAGGACAGACAGCCCTTGGAACAAGAAAATTTACTGGAAGTCAAGATGTAGCCACTTTTCCCAACTCTTGGAATTTTTTTAATGGTAAGTAGTTTTATTTTCTTCCAAAGTACAGTTAAAATTTGTTGAAATATAGGGAATTTCAGCCTTTCTGAAAATGGTTACTCAAAATGCCCTTTAAACAGAGGAGTTGTTTGCTACTGGTATGGTTTTAAGGTACCTCAAAACTCATGTGAGGAGAGCTGTTCTAAACAATCACTGTTACCTTTGAGCTGTATTCAGAGACCTTGCATTAATCCCATGGATTTCACTAAAAACGGTGTTTTGCCTACCCAAACCTTTGAAAAACTGGCATTGCCTGTTAGATGTAGCAGTAGGAGCTGCTGGTTGGGATAAGTGAGACCCCAAGCATTTTGACCTAAGGATTGCTTTCTTTTTTTGTTTTTTGTCCTCTTGTAGCTGGATTTGAAATAACAACAAAAACCCTTTTTTAAACCTACCAAGTGCAAAGTGTCATAGCAACTACTTGATCTTTGAAAAATACAGAAATAATTCATGATAAGACGCAACTTCAATATGAATACAGATAATTAAGCTCAATTCAATGTTCTTTACATTGTGTTCTGCTGTCTCCAAACTCTGCTTCTGAAAGATGAGTGACAAAAAAGTGTTCTGAAGACTTTCTGTCCTGTGTAATTCAGTTTCCAGCTGAAAGCAGGAAAGCTGAAGCAGCTCTCCTGGTTTAGTCTCAGGGTTGGTGTGATTTTCCTGGAGTCAGCGCTTCACATTATCACCAGTTCTTGGGAGCTGAGAGTCAAATTACCTTCTCTCCTCAGCAAGGCTGAGGTGTGGCTTCAGTAGATGCAAAGCACTTCTATCTTTAACCATATGCTTGAAACAAACAAATTTATATTCTTGTACAAATCTAGAATATTCTAGAGGTATGGATTTGCTTCACAGATGAGCAGGGACACAAGGGGCAGGAGCCATCCCATCAGCACTGGCTGGAGTGGGAGGACTCCTGGATCCTGGAGCGAGGCTCTAACTGGGCATCCCTTATCTCCATTAGGTGAGGGATGCACCTCTGGTTTTCCAGTGGGCTAACAGTTATTAGCAGTGAAATACAGGGTAGAGCCAAGTCAGTCATGCCACACGCCAAATTGCTTTTTTAGAACTAGGGACAAAAAACTTCAGATTCTGGTCCCAGGCAAAACACAGCAACAATTATGGCTTGAAAGTAGGAGTTGCTAAGGGCTTTGGAGGGTCACTCTGCAAGCCATGCAGTTTTGTTTGCCTCTGGAACACCCAAGGTTCCTGTAGAAAACAAGGCAGTTTTAGATATCTTTGAAGAACTTTCTGGTAGAGCTGTTCTACAGATTTATTTTTTCCAGAAATTTTTTTTTTTCCAGAAACCTTTTAAGGTCACTGCTCAGATGGTTGTTTTGCCCTCCTGGCCAGGCCTCCAGATGTTACCAGACTGTAGTGGCTGAAAGTAGCCTGGAAGGAGGCTGAAACAGGTTCCCCCTAACTCAGCTGCTTGATGCAGATCTGGAATGCTGTAATTCATTGCAACTCATTACTTTGTGTGACTCCTGACTGGGAGGAAGAGGGCAAAAAGAAAAGCTTTCAAGGACAGAACTTCAGAATGTCATGCCCTGGATTACATGTCTGAGGCTTGTTTTGAAAAGGGATTGGAAAACAGTGTTTTCAGCCATAGACGACCTTCTTTTTGTTTTGTTCTTTCGTAGGGTTGAGTGTGTTTTATGGTGGTTTCTTTCTTAGTCTAGATGTGCTCCTCTGAATTAACTTAGCAAATTATTTTGTTGACCAGACATTTCTTCTTGTGTGGCAGGAAACATCAGTTTGAGTGGGAGAAATTACTCCTTTACTGTTTGTTTGCTTTATTGTCTTTCTTCTCCGTGCTTTTAATCCTGGTCCCTTTGTAAACTGTACTGTGGTGCTTTAAAGTTGGAGCATTTAATCAGGAATCAGCATATTTTGGTGACTAAAGTGGTATCTGTGTACTGGAAGCATCCACTGGCAGTGCATTAGCTGTAGATGAGCTTGCCACCCAAATAAAATCTGAATATCATACACCTGAGCTGCCATCCCAGCAGACTGGTGTGGACCCCAGGTGACCTGTAGGACAGACACGTCAGCTTGTCAATGTGTAAATTTGCAAAGCCAAGTCCCTACTGTTGCATCTTTTAGTTTCCTTAAAGAGGAAAGAATTTTTTTTTACATCTAAGTGTGATAATTTTATTTCTTTATGTTTCAAAAGTAACACTTGGAAATGTTTTCCTCTGATGCTTTCTGCTGCTGTATTGCCAGCCACACAAGGAGGGGAGAGGAAGACTGATCCCCAGCCTTGTGCTACAGAGCCAAGTGCTTGCCCATCGCACTGAGAGTTTTTTAAGAGGCTCATTACAGTTTAACCTTCTGGGACAGGGTATTTAAGCTGTTTTGCTGCTAATGCTAAGCCATTTAGCATCAGCACATCTAATTCCACTCCTACTGCCAAACAAACTGGAGAACCCTTCTAGGTCAGTGAGGCTGTCTCTGGATTGCCAGCAAGTGGCATTTCATGAATGAGAATTTTTCTGGCCCAAGGATGTTCGTGGGGTGGCCAAAGGGGATTCCAGTAAGCTTTGTAAAAACACTGAACTTCAGCAAAGCATGGCAGTTTTTCTTTATGCAGCTTCACAGTTCCATTCCAGGTGGAGGAAGGTTAACTCCTCAGTGCTTACAGCTGAGCTCTCACCCAAGTGATGTCAGGCATTGTAGTGTGACTCCAGACCATTCATCTCCATGTGCTCACCGTGCCATGTGTGGAGGAGCAGTGACATGGAGGGCTGACAGGCTCTTGCACTAGAGCAGAAAATCACTGAAGCAAGGTGCCTACCCTGTAACAGGGAAGCAGAATGCAGGTCTATTTTCTAAGGCAGCAAACATCAGCAATGTGCAAGTTCCTTCTCCAAAATGAAGCAGGTCCAGCATAGCTTGACTTTCTGAGAAAAGAGGATGGACTTTACTTCCTGCTGCCTATCAGTAGTATAAATAAGTCTGACATTTGCATAGCAAATTTCGTTGACTGTCCATCTTTTTCCAGTCTGTTTTTGTCATGCTTGAAATTCATTGTATGTTATAGCCCCAGCAAAACAGCAGGTTGCACAGCTGGGCTATAGAAACCGTTTATGTTTAAGTTGTAGGGAGGATAAGTCTGTGGTGTTAAGTATTCTGAAAGATAAACAGTTATTTTCCAAAGAATGCAAACAGGCACTTTGGTGAGGTGAGCAAAGAAAATGCTGATGGCAAGACTACAGCAAAAGGAAGGAAGAAGACGTGCTGAGAGAGATAGGGAAGTGAGGCAGCAAAAATTGAACCTCGAAGCACATAAGAGATTACACAACCCAACTTCTAGGCCAGCCCTCAGAGCTGGGACCATTTGAGTAGCACATGCAGTGGGACCTTCATGTTGTAGAACTGGGAGGTGTTTCACAAGCTGCTCACACATGGACACACACATGAGAATTTTTAGACAGAGAGCAACCTAGAAAAATGAACTGGACTTAATGCAAAATGGGATCAGGGTCATTAAATGTGACCTTCAAAAGCACAGTTAGATTTCTACCTTTTTTTCTTTTTTTACACCTTTTTCTAAATTAAAAATTTGTCTGTTAATCATATATCAGGCCTGTGTTACTGACAAAACTGATGAGATGTTGATGAAAATCTGGTTTTGGTTGTACTGCTATCCACAGTAGAAATTTAGGTCACAATTAAGGTCCTAGAGGAACCAGTAAAAATGACATCATCGTTGGAGTGAAGATACCAAATGCTGCACACATAAGAGTTTTAAAGGAGTGCCTAATTGATTTGGAGTTTTCTTCACTAAAAAAACCTGCCAGTGCCTGATGAGTGCTGGGGCATGTCATCACAGACTCAACAGTTTCTCCTCTTCCATTACTGCAGGAGCTCAACAGGATTATCCTGAGGGGTTGGTCAGCTGGGGGAGTTCTGCTGCAGCAGCTGTTTCAGTGGTACAGTACATACCAGGAACAATTCTTTTTCTACTCTGAAAGCTGCTGTGTATACAAGGCCCAAGGTTTTGAAGAAGCTTGCAAAGTAAAATGAAAATTGGACTTGACATTGCCAATTGCAGCCATCATGTGGGAGCTACCTGCCTGCTGCCCACCCAGCTGCCTTCCCTGGTTCCTGCTGTCGGGAGCAGCTGCCCTGGCAGACAAACTGCCTAAGGGAGCCCTGGGGCTGCTCAGCAGCGTTCAGCAGATTGGGAGAGAGGTGTGGGGTTTGGAAAGCAGAAGGTGATGGATTTTCAGGAGGGGGAAGGAAATAGTTCTAATGATTGGGGTGCAGTGGACAGTGTTCCTACAGTGGGACAAACACAATAATAGCAGGGAAAAAACCTCCAAAGTCCCTTATTCAATATTTTTGTAGTACCTCATGTTCTAAACCCATGGAAATGTAAAGGAGATATCCAGGATGCTTTCTAGTCATACTGCACTTAATTAGGGAAACCCCTGGAAGTCAGATGAAAATCTAAAATTGATGCCTAGATGGCCATTTGGTGGTGATAGAAAATGTATATGGGGAAGGTTGGCTTCCAGTGATCACCTGGATGAAGTCTGTGATGAGTTCACAGCCTCCTGTGTGTGAGACTGTGCCTCATACCTCTAAAGAGCCACCCTGATTCATGAGTCACCTTCTCCTTTATCCTATAATACCTTGGGATTGATAACAAAGGGGTGAGAAACAAAAGTTGCTGGGCTGGTTTTAGCCTAGTAGTTGACTTAAAAAGAAACTTTACCGTAAAAACTTTAGACTAAAAAATATCTGGATTTTCTATCTCTGGATTTCAATATTTCTCTTTATCAAATGGATGAAGCAAGGTGGCAAATTACTGAATTGCCTGTTCACTGGTAATTCTGTATATATGGTATTTTGTTGCAAAAGGATGAAGAATCTTCTTCCCCAAAGAAGTTCAAGAGCTCATTCTCTTGGTTCTTGTGAGATTGTGCTGCTTCTTGGTCTCCATGAGCACCTGGAGTGGGCAGTGTGTGTGCTGAGCACCTGCTGCTGACCACAGGAGAGCCCCCAGGGCTGCACCCCAGCTGTGCCTCACTTCCCTGAAACACAGAGCAAATTCCAGCAGAGCCATGGAGTTCCCCTCCCAGCAGGCCAGCACAGAGGATGCCTGAGGCAGTTGTGCAGCTTAGCCAGTTCATGCATTATGGTCATTAATGTCTGGGACATGGACATTCTGTCCAAGGCTGACAGTGTGAATGACAAGTCAGCCAGGGAGGGGAGAGCCAGTCCTGAGCTGGCAGGAAAGCACAAGGACATGGCCATCACTGTCTGCACTGAAGCACTATTCCACACTGGTCCTCAGGAATTCAGTTCCTTTGAACCTGGAAGTTGAATGTGGCCAGTCTCCTTCCCCTGCCTGTCAGCTCCTCCTCACTGGGGAAGGCACTGAGGGATGAACCCCAAGGAGCTGGATGGATTCCTGCAGGCCTCCAGAGCTGGCTGCAGGGGACACAGCTCACCCACAAAGGGCAGCCAGAGAGAGGGGCCAGCTCTCTGTGCTGCAGTCGCACCGAGCCTCACTGCTGCTCTCTGTGTTCTGGGATGATAATAGGAAATTATATTCTTTTGGAATGATAATGAGGGAGCCTAAACTCTTCTTTGCCCTTAAAAGCTGTCCTTAAAGGTCACACCTGAGACATTGGCAGAGAAATTCAATGTGGCTGATTGCCTTGCTCCTGCTCCTGTTCCCTGGCTGAAGAATGGAATTCTGTCTGCAGGGCTGCAAGGTTTGACTTAAGCTCATGTAAGAGATCTTTTTAATTGAAATGTTCAATTACAGCATTTACTATTCAAACAAGGAACTTCAAGATGCAATTAAAACCTTATACAAAATCACAGATATTTTTGAGGGTGTGTAAGCTGAATTTGGAAGAGACTCCATGTCACATATGGAGCAAAAGCTACATCACAGTCTCCCTAACAAGGTTCTGGAACAAATTAAACAATCAGTTAAGAATTCTTCATGATGAAATGAAATGTCCAGGAGATGAGCCAGATGACCTTCTCTTGATTCAAGAAATGTCTGTTACACTCTGAAGATACATTTTTCTTTTACTTGCAAGTCCTTCAGAATTGACTCTGATACTGGGGTTTTTTTTGACAAGATCCTCTTTAATTATGTCTTTTCTATCATGTGGCATGTGCTAAGGCTTCCAGTTGTGTCATAGACTGAAACCCCTTCTTGTAAGACTATATGCATCTGATAAACACAAAACCCACCAAAATAACAAATCAACAAGTTACCAGACTCCGTAATGCAATTTATGGTGTGTTACAGCAAGAAATAAAATCCACATTTAAAAAAATGAAAATGTTACTTATGTTGTTGATGAAAATCCAAGTATTTTTGTAGTTACTTAAGAGCTACTGTTGAAAGTATATGACACCCACCTTCAGCTGCCTCTGAGGAGGCCTGAGGTCTGACTATTCTGTGGCTGAGGAAGAAGCACTGAGAAAAGGGTGTGTTGTTTCTCAGAATTCTCAGAGGATGCAGAATTATCTGCAAGAAGAGGAAAATCTCTCAAGAAATGCTTCTGCTGTTGATTATGGTAGCAAATGGTGTGCTGGGCTCTACAGGGCATAGCAAACATGTGCCCTGGGGACTTGTGCACTCAGCTGTTGTTGAGTGCATCTGCAGAATTCCTCCAGAGGCTGAACGCAATGCTGAAGTTCATTTATCTGCCTATTACTGTCTGGCAGCTCCATCTGCTATGTGTAACCTCAGTGGAGAAATGTCCAGAGACCTAAGTACTAAAGCCTTGGTGCCTGTAAATGAGCACTGTTGGCAGTTCAAACTGAAACTTCATTTCTTGTATTCAATAAAGAATTCTAGCTCTTCTGGTAGAGCAGCAACATGTTTTCTGTCCAGAACACCCAAAATCTTGCTTTTTGCCTCGGTTATAGGACAGCATCATTATCTGTCTCATGGCAGCAAGTGGCTGGTGTGGTAAGTCATGGACTAGAAAGATGTCAGGCTCCACATTTCAGCACACATCCAGACTAATGGAGCAGTTTTGAGCCCAAAGACCCCTGGACAGTATTCCTCAGCATCAAACCACAGAGGAGGCCATGGTGCTGAGCTGTAAAGCATCTAACCTTTGGACTTGGTACTGTAGATGGAGAAGGCAGAGCAGGAGTGTCCCCTCCACCTGTCTCCAGGAGCAAGCTTCAATGTGCAGGGTGCTGCTAATCCCTGTGGCCCCCTCTAAAGCCAACAGAACAGAATGGGTCCCTCTACATGGGTGACTACTGCTGTGTGTAAGAGGCACGGGCCTCTCCTGGAGATGCCCTTGCCTCCCGTGGTGGGCAGGTGAGGCCGTGTGTGATGGCTGGAGTCAGAGGAGCGGCCCTCTGCATCCTGCCCCTGCCTGCTCCGCTGTGTGTGTGCAGCCTTGCCCCCTCAGTGCCAGGCTCGCTGCGGAAGGGCACCCTCTGCAGGGCTGGAGACGACAATCCGAGGAGCAGGGAGATTCTTAATGCTGCTGTTCTATAACAAATTCCCTCACTTCCAAGCAATGGGGAAAGCAACTCCTGCAAAATCCTCCAGGTTCCTTTCAATTCTGTGCTTATGTGGCTGAAGCAGGAGGGCAGCAGAGCCACCCCTTGACAGGGTTGGTGCCTGCAGTGACCCATGTGCCTACAGACACCCCAGGGCCTCAAGAAGCTGTTTCTTGCCAAAATCATAGTCTCTAGATAAACAGAGGAGCTGTGCAGACAATTAACCTTTGATTCAACCTGTCATACGTGCAAATCCAAGTGCCGCTGAGAGTAAGTATTCAAGCAGAAAAAGCATTCAGCAAACCTGCAAATTGGGACCTCGACACATTTTTTCATTAATCCCAAACTGTTTGAAGCATGTGGGTGCTACCTGCATGGAGTGGTGCTTGCCAGGACCTGACCTCCTCTCCCCTGCAAAATGAAGGAAAGGAGCCCAGGTGGCCCCTGCAGGCCCACACAGGTGAGGGAGGGGGAGCAGGTACAGGCAGGTACAGAGGCTGGTCCTTGTGCTATGCTGCACTGATCCCAGGCAGGGAACTGGCTGTTCCTGAGATCAGCACAGGCCTTGCTGTTGTCCTTCAGAGGAACTGTACTGAAAGCTCAACAAGGCAGAAAGTACATGCTGCAAATGGAGAGCAAAAGCATCATGGCAAAAGTTGTAGCTGACACTGCAGGGTAAGATTTACAGTCCTGCTGTTTCTTTCCCTGCATTATCCTCTGCATCTCTTTGTGTGGTTTCACATTCAGAAAACTGATGAGCTGAAACTCAAGCTGTGTTTTCTGTAGTGAGATCCCTGATTGTGAGGGCATGAGGCACAGCATTGGCACCAAGACTGGGGACCACCCTTTGTGATCACAGCCCTGCATGCAGAGCCTGATCCTGTCCACTTGCATCAGCCACATGCAGGGGACTCGGCTGCTCCATCCCGTGGAGCAAAGCTGTATTTTGTGGGAGCATTTATGATCTAAGCCAGACTGATTCATCCATGAGCCACTCCTGTGTGAAGCAGAGGTCACTCACTGCTGGATCCTGTCTTGTACACACTACTCCTGTGTAAGATATAAATCAAGGCTAAAAATGTTTACAGTTTTTTCTATTCCTGAAAAGAAACTAGGTTAGGCAATAAAAAAGCACTTTGCTTCACCATTTTTTTCCCCAAAAGGAAAGAGGAAGGTGAACTTTCTGTTTATAAACAATACATATTAAAGGGTTTTCGTAAGAGTTTATCTCATCCTCATGTTGTGTTGTTACTTAATGAAAACAACATGCTCGTGAGATCTCAACATTTGCTGCAGGATTATGATTTTGGGGGCATGCTGCAGTAACCAGCATGAGCTGGAGACAGAAGCATGAGCTGGAGACAGAAGCCATGAAAGGTTTGTAGGGAAACAACCCAAACACTGTATCAGACCAAGTTTGGATCATTAACACTGGGCATCTCTTAGTGCATTTTCACTTGATAATCTCTCCACAACACATAGCCAGGATCTTGGGTGAATAAACTGAATTTTACAGTGTTTGCCATCTCCTACCAGCTCGGTTGCAGGAAAGGGGATGGGAAAGGGAAAGTGGGGGATTAATTTGATTTCCATTGCCCTTCACAACACTTCACCTACCACACTGAGGTGCCCAGACTCCAGCACCTCTTCCAGAAACACCACAGGATTGTTCCCACTGGCCTCATCAAAAACCAAAACTCTGGCATTGCCTGTGAGTGAGGGGGTTGCTGCTTGTCAAGATGAGCCATGGTAACTGAAAAGAAGGTAGTCTCTAGGGGTTCTTAATATTCCTAAATTCCTGAAGTACCTGTGCAGTAAGATAAAAAAAACCTAATTCATTTTGCATTTGAATTAGTCCTTTGGTGAAGAACTTTCATTTCATGATCAAGAAGACTGGCAACAGCTGCTGAATCAATGTCAGTATGGCAAAAATTTAGTGGCACATCTCACCTGAGACCAAGACAGTCTGGGAAACTGCCTTTGAAAGCACACAGCTGAAGGGAAAGGTACAATCCAGACATTGTTTTTCATGCTTTATAAACATGATGATATAGCAGCTTCAGCAGTTGATGTTAGGATTGCAGCTGCTTGGCCAATGCTGTGCTGTGACCTTGGGCAGGAGCCACTGTCCTGAAGGGTGGCACCTGTGGGAGGCACGAGGAGGGGCCTCTCTCCTGTCCAGCTGTTTGCATGGCACAAGTGAAAGGCCCAGCTCCTGCAGCCCCCCTGCTCCCCTCCCCAGCTGTGAGACCCCGGTGGATGCTGAGGCTGTGCAAGAGGCCCTGGGAGCCTGCCAGGAGAGAGCAGCACTTGTCTTCCCATGCTGAGGTTTGCTGAAATGGACACGCTTATGTTGAGTTAAATCCCAGCCTTTGGGGTGTTAGCAATAACTTACACCGCTGAAAAGGAGACCACGAGATCATCTGAAGTTGCCTTTTGTGAGAGTTTAGAACTACACTGGGATGTGATGAATACGGCTCACAAAGACTCAGGCGACCACCCAGGAGTTAATATGATTAAGATCATTTATTCCTTTTGTAATTCTAAGAAAGCTTTCAGGTTCATCAAGTGAGTGGCTTCTGTTCCTTTTATGCTGAGATGGGTACACCTACTAGAGCTCGCTGTGTGTCACTTTGACAAAACACACTTTCTGAGCCTTATTTACATGAAAAAAATCCAGATTATTATAAACATTTCTATTCACATCAAAAGCATTTTTATTTTGCAAGCATTTCTTTGTTATTACCTTTGCTACTGAATCACAGCTGCTGAGAGGGATGCTGGCATGTTGCTCAGCCCTCCCGCCCGCCACTGCTGAACCAGTGGGGTTTCCATTCCTGCAGGGGGATGTCAGGTCTGCCACCAGGGACAGTGGCCCAGGGACATGTGCATGCTCAGAATAACCCCTGCACCATCCAAGCTGAAAGCTTCAGCCCCAGGAGAGTCAGGGAGAGCTGCAGGGTCCGATGTCCCAGAATTGTTCTGCCCATGCACGCGTGGGGTGACCATCCCTCCTGCCCCACCATGAGCATTGATGACCAGAGGTGAGAGACAGACAACAAAGTCTCAGCAGGGAGCCAGGAGGAGGAAGAGCCTACAGCACCCAGGTCCTGCTGAACCCCAGCTCCTGTGTCTGCTGGGCAGGGGCAGCAGGGGAGGTGCTGCTGCGAGTGATGCCAGCCTGAGCAGGCCTGGGTGACACAGCACCCGGTGCTGAGTGCTGTGCTGGGCCTGGCCTGACAGCTGGAGAAACAGAAGAGACCAGGAACTCCTTTTCAAGGTGAGAATCGGCTCAGGTGAGCCCAAGGAAGGACGTGGCAATGTGGCCTGCAGAGCTGAGCTGCAGTGGAACAGGACATGGCCATGGCACACAGGTACAGGTGCCACGACAGCAGGGTGGCATCTGGCTTTGCAGCGGGATTCCACAGTTCACTGTGCGGTGTGCTCTGGGCCCCTTTTTCTCATTCTGGTGATGGCATATTGTTCTCAGTTGTCTCTCTGTGAAGACCCTGCAGTCAGTCCCACGAGATGTTACATAAATCAGTTACTAATTTCTGCAGTGACTGAAATACCAGCCGGCCCCCGAACGGCTCAGCTAAAGCAGCAAACCTGGCGGGGGTGAGAGGAGGGGACAAGAAACCCCCCACAAGCCAGCAGAGCGTGGGATGCAGGCAGCAGTGGCAGCTAAGCTGAGAGCAGCGTTTGCATCTGCCCAGCAGAAGGAAAACTTGGCCCATCCAGGGTGTTTCCAGCACAGCTGTGAGCCTGCATGCAGCGGGCAGCCAGGCCCATGCCCAGCTGCTCCCTGCACTCTCCTCCCCCATGCCCAGTAAAGATTCTTTGGTTCTCACTGCAGTGAGCACATAAACTGCTCAGTCCTTCAGATCCAAGCAAGGCAGGCAGGCTGCAGCCTGCCTGGGCAGAGGTGATGCCACCTCCTGCCCCTGGGGAGGAGCAACCCAGGCACCAGTGCAAGCTGCCCAGGCTAGGATTCAGATGGCTGAGAAGCGCAGGGCTGCTCACAGCAGTCCTCTGCACCCCTTCATTCTTTGTGTCTTAAGTAATTTGTTTTATAAATGCATTAGCTTCTCAGCCCATGCCCTCAACAGTTTGATACTGCTGTGCACTGCAGTGCTAAGCAATGCCCTCTGGCAGGAGCCTCTCCCAGTGGGCATGGGGTAGTGGGGCCTGGGAGCTGGGAAATTCAGCCTGTACCTGTGCAGGTGAAAGAAACCAGACTGAGGTGAAAGAAATCCAGCCTGTACCTGTGCAGGTGAAAGAAACCACCCTGGGGGCACTGCTGATGCAGGATGGTGAGGTCTCAGCAGCCCAGAGAAGCTGAAATTCTTTTGGATGGCAGCTCCTCACTGCTGAAGGCCATCCCCTTGTGCTTGGAGCCTCGTGCTGTCCTCGTCCCTGCCAGGTCTGTGCATGGTCTCAGTAGCAGGATGGGGAAATTTGCCAGGGGTCCCATCCAACCCACACAGCCCTGTGACAGCCTGCCAAGGGTTCTCCTGGGTGTCTGCAGCATCAGAGACTGGCTAATAACTGAGTAATCACACAAGCTAATTACAGAGTTACTTTTGCCCACTACAATAAAGTGCTACCTCATAATTAAAAATAAAGAGAATGGCAATCCTAATTATTAGGCTTTCATTAGGCTGACAGAGGGATATATGGCACTGCAAGGACTGTTCTTGTGACCTGCTCTCAGTCCCCACCCACTCAGGCCCATGACACTCATGGGGAAGCCCAGAGCAATTTCTCCCTCTGAAAGCAGAGGGTGAGTAATGCATCTCCATGCAGACCTCACCAAATGCCACACAGATTGGAGGATCAAGAGGAATCTGCCCTTGAGCACTCCTTAAACTTCAGTGCTGTTCGTGGGCCACATTAGCAGCTCATGCATTGCAGTTTTAACATAACCATAAATTACACCATCTTTCAGGTCTTCACATCCACGTGGAAAATAATCACAGCATGGTGTGTCTTTGTGCTTAAAACATTGCAGCAAACACACTGTGTTGTTCTTTCCAGCTTTCCCAAGCCTTACTCCTGTTATACTGGGGAAGGCAGAGCACTGTGGGGCTCTCTCAGGCTGCCTCTGCCTAAGTGCCAGGTACAGGCAGCTTCTCTGGAGGTAGGAGGGCTTGCAAGCCTAGCGGTTGTAAGTCTTGCTCCCACTAATAATGAAGTGACAAAATATTGTGTTATAAAAAGGTCAGCACTTTGGCACTGTTTGTAAGGCAGCACAGAAGAGATACCAGGTTATTCCCATTCAGCAATGCTGAACTCACATTGATGGCCCCATTACAGGAAAGGCACTTTCACAAGGTCTGTCTCTGCTTTTCCCTTGCAAGATGCAACTGTAGCCAAAGACTTGCAGGCTTCAGATGCAAGCTGTGAGCTGAGGGAGTGCTGCTGCTGCACTCAGAGCTTGGGGTGTGAAGGACAAACAAACATTCAGAGGCCTCTCAGTCTGGGCAGACAGTGGATTTTCCCATATTCCTTAATGATCCTCCTCAGGAGTGCATACAGGTCCCATTCACCCAAGCAGGCAGCACTTCCCAGCAGCAATGCCTCCAATTTCAACTGGACAAAGCACACCAGAGCTCCCTGCTGAGGAGAAGTGTCCCAGCCCTGGGTCTATGGCAAAGTGAATCTGACACCAGCTCAACAGACAGGAGGCAACTCTGCTCTCTGGGAGCAGGGCTGAGCACCTGAGGTCAGAGCAGCCCCATGGCTTGGCACTGCAACCAAGCAGCCACATGGCACTGAAAACAGCCAAGCAAACCTGAAGCTGCTGCAGCACTGCCTTTGCCACTGTGCAGGCTGGGATGCTGAAAAAGAGGAATCAAAGTGATGAAGTGTCAATGTCTGAGAAGCAGGGGGAACTGAGACAAGGCGTGTTCCCAAGGCAGCCCTATAAGCCAGCACCCTGTGGGGTGACTGTGCTTCACTGACCCTGGCCCTCTGCACCTGGGCCCTACCCCTTGCTGCCCAAGGCCAGCCCTGCCCAACCCTGATGATTTTGTGCTTGCTCTCTCCTTAGAAGCAGCCAGGACCAGCTCACTCCATGTGTCTGAGGCCCTGACTGAGGGGCACCCTGACCTGCACACTCTGCTCTGGTACTCAGAGTGCATGGATATGTTACCTGAGCCAGCTTTCCTTTCCTTCCTCGTTAATCAGTGCTAATTGATTGATCTGGCCTCACTGTCCCCACACTGGGAAGAAGAGAGGCAGCATCACTCTTGATGGAGCACACGTGTTTGCCACCAGCACCCTTCTGAACATAGCCAGGTACCAGGTTACCCAGCATGAAGAAATCATCAAGAGGGATGGAGAGCTGCCACGTGCCTGCCCATCACTCCAGCACCTCTGCTTGGTGCAGGACCAACAGCAAGGTGCCCAGGTGCTGTCAGGAGCCCTGAACCCTTTCCCCTCGTGCCACACCAAGACTTCTCCCAGTGCATTTAGCTCTTACCATCTGGAACAGCTTTTTTCTTGTCCTTCACCTGGGGATGCAAGAGATTGGGAGCACAAAAATGGAGTGGGGACTTGGTATTTCTGCCAGGGGCTGGAGGCAGCCCTGGGGAGATGAGCAGGCATCCAGCCACCCCAGGGAGCAGGACAGGGCAGGGCTGGAGGGGTGTGGGAGGAAGCTGTGGTTTTCATCAGCAGCAGGAGGGGAAATCCAGCAAGACAGCTGCTTCATCAGTGCTGGAGCCTCCCAGGGGCCACATCATCTTGCTGAAAAAGGAGCTCACATGCTGGCATAGTAAAAAATTGGCTCTGGGGTTATACATTCACTGGCCACAACTGGTGGCAGAGTTATGAGCATGAACACAGTGATTTCCCGGCACTCAGGGCTGTCTTTGCTCCCACACACCTCATTCCCTCTCATCCCCAGCAGTGTGATGGTGCAGGGACATGCAGCTGGTGGCCTCTGAAGGGCAGCTCCAGCCAGGCAGGAGCCCTGTGCTGAGCCTCCTGAACCACAGGAGGGGTAATGTCAGCCTCCCCTTCACCTGCACCCAGCCCAGCTCTGGCCCAGGGGCACGGGTGCCTGCAAGCCTGGCAGCCTGCAGAGAGAGGGGCAGTGCCCTGGGGACATGTCTGAGGGGATGGACCATGGGCTGGGGGGAGCAGCCTGAGGCATTTTGGTGCAGTTATTCCTATCCAACTGGGAGCAATCTTGGACATTCCTTCAGGGCACCACACGGTTTAGAGGAGAAGCTGTCCTCAAGAGTCATCACTTTGCACATTTTGACACAGAAAGAAGAGCAGCCCCCCACCCTGTTCACAAGAAAGTGGATGGCAGGAGACCCAAGAGATGCAAGCTTCCCCTGGGCAGAGGGACAGTGCTGCCAGGAAAATGAAGTGAGTTTAAAAGCCTGGTGACATCTTCCTTTCTCCCTGAAGGTTGCAGAACATGGCCATTTGGAGATCAGCAAAAGGAGATCAGCATTTAAGGGTAGCCTTTCTGTTCTGCTTTTACCTTCTCTCTAAAACCTCTAACGGGTGTGAAGCAACAGGAAGGAAGCCAGAGGAGCAGTAAGGGCAGTGAGATCTGTGGGTCATTGAGTCATTACTCACAGAACAGGGACAACAATCAGCTGTGAAAAAATGGAGGCTGAAGGAGAGCTCAAGAAAGCAGTAATCAGCTTTTTTTTTAAAAAAAAATAAGCTCCTCTGGATTGCTATGGTCACCTGCATGCAAGACATCACAGGGCAACAAGTTAGGAGAGACAGCTTTCTTAAATTCCCTTTTTTGTTACACACCCTAAATGTGGCTTTCCAACCCATGTTGTTTTGGGGTGCCAAGCTGCCCAGGTCTGCAGGGAGAACTCTGCCACCACTGGGAGAAAGATCCTCTCAGGACACAGACTTGTGACCATCAGCTTGAGTTCAGCCTGTCCAATAAACACGGGCTGGACTCAAGCTGGACTAATGGCTGTACAGGTGAAATGAGAGAGGTGTCAGACACACACAGCTTGGACTTCAGGGGAAGCAGAGCCCATCCTCCCACATTCAGTCCTGAGATACAGAGAAGCAGAAACTAGCAGCAAATCCTCAACATGAATCAGATGTTTACAGAAACACATGCAATTTTTGAGATCCCAGCTTCTGGATCAAGCTTCCCTGTAAATTACAGTTCTGCTTTTCAAAAGACAAGGTAGGGAGTGTTAATTAGCCAAAAAGGTCTTGCACCTGTCTTTTGTAAATGGTGTTATAGGGCTATAATTTTCCATTCAGCTCTCCAGGCAAGCTCTTGCAGGTAGGATCTCATTCCCTTCTGGACTGTGACTGGATTTCAGAGAAATGTTTCAAACCTTGTTGCTGTCAGAGAAACTAATGACTAGACAGGTCTACCTGGCAGGCTCTGTCATGTGGCACATGAAGCACTCCAACCTTGGTCCAGCAAAGGGACAGAAAAGCACAAAAACATTCCCACAGAAGTCAGTGTAAGGAGCCAGTAACCTCTGGATCAGACCACCAACAATGCATGAAGGAGGAGCCATCAAGTGGCAAACACTGCCATCTCTGGATGTGGTTCTTCAGAGGGATGGAGTGGTGAGTCATGATCAGTTTCCAGTCTCTACACCTCTGCTCTGTGACACTGGATTTCACTGAAAACATTTTAAGTTGCTCCAACATGGGCCTCACCCTCCTTGTTCACAGAAATTCATGAGGCATTTAATTAAAAACAAAACAAAAAAATAGCTTCTTATTAAAGTAAGGAAACCATGACAAAGCAAGATATATCAGTGGTAAAAACAAATACAGCTTGCCTAGCAGAACAGCTATCCTATTATCCCATCCACATGGCACAGCCAGGGAAATTATAAATAGCAGCAGCTGTAGTGCCTGGGAGTTGCATCTTGGCACCAGTGCCTCTGGCCACCCCCTTCAGGCTCCCAGTGGGTGACAGTGACACACAGGGCAGGGCACAGCAAGAAAATCCCTGTCAGCCCTCTGGCAGGGCAGGGCCCAGGCTGAGCACTCATGGGGATGCAGCAGGCAGGCTACCACCCCCTGTTCCCAGCCAAAACAGCAGAGGAGAACCAGGCTCTTCTGAGAAACACAGATCTTCCTGGTGCAATAGCTGAAAAGCACAGAGCAAGAGATGGAGAAGGTAACTGTTTTTACCTGACACTTGAGGTAATGGTGTATAAATGTAGCCCTGGGTGTGATCATCCCTGTCCACAGCAGGGAGAAAGCCTTTGTGCCACTGCTATGATAGTGGACTAAGGAATGGTAGGAAGGGAGCCAGCAGAGCCAGGAGAGCCTCTGTGGGCTGGCTCACACCAAAGCTGGGAACAGAAGGCACCAACTACTCATTTGTTTTGGGACAGCTTTGTTAGGGGTGCAACTATGCTCATGGAGAATAGTGAAGGAAACAGCCTGAGCACCTTTCTATTGCTTGCACATTTTTTCAAAGATGTTGGGAGACATGGATGTACATGAGCACTTGATTGCAAGACCCTCGTAATAAGGGACAAACAGAGATCCAGACCCAGCCCAGTGCTCTTGAGTGAGTCCCACTTTATCTTGGGTTTCAGACTGGCACACTTCACTGGCAGCATGAACAGCACAATAGTCACAATTGATGGCTCAGCTGATGGACAGCAGTTTGGGAGCTTTGGTAGTCTGAAATGTGTTACCTTGTGTAGGGTCAAGCCCAGCTCAGCACATGGAATGGAATTTAAGATATAATGAAGATTTTTTTTTTATGATGAGGGTGGCAAAACACTAGAATAGTTGTGCAGAGAAGTAATGGATGCCCCATCCTTGGAAAGATTCAAGGTCAGCTTGGAGTTCTGAGAAACCCCATATACTTGAAGATGTCCCTGTCTGTGGCAGCAGGGCTGGACAAGATGATTATAAGAGGTTCCTTCTAACACAACCTATTCTCTGATTCTATTCTACGACTCAAACTTGCTAACTTGACTGCTTCAAACCCTGTGTCCCTAGCCTAAGATCTGTATTGAGTGAAGATACTCCCTCCTGGCCCCACAACCAAGCCAAACTTCACCCCCTGTGTGAAGGTCATAACAAGGAAGGTGTGACACCTACTGGTTTTCAGACTGGGAATCATCCCCATGTGGAGATTCAAAGAACAATCCAGTTCATGAGCAGCAAATGGAGGCAGCATGTGCTCCAGCACCTTGATGAGGCATGGGGCATTCTGCACCAAATAAGACCAGGCTGGGACCCCTCTGCTCCCAGTTTGTCTTTCAGGCTGATTTCCTCAGTGACTGAGAAAAAAATCTTCAGAATCTCTACAGTTACAATAGGAAATTATTAAAAACAGGCTGTGGCTTCAAACAACCTGTATGGTGGCTGCTAGCAGGAGAAGGACTGGGACACAGGAAACTGTGCCAGGCTCTTGAGAGCTGGTGATTGGTGTTCTGCAACCACAGCCTGGCCACAAACTTCTGTGCCAGCAGAGAATGGGGCAGCAACCAAGGGGCTCCAAATGGTCCAAGCCAACAGCTAGGGATCTCTCAGGAGGCTGAGTGAGAAATGATACAATAATTTAATTTTAAAAAATAACTTAGAGAACATAAAACTGTTGGATGGGACTCTTGTTCTGACCATCTTGCAAAGGGGGAAAAGGGAGATGAAGAGAAGCAATTTGCAGGTGCAGGGGTGTGAGCAGGGGAGAGGGGAGCTGCAGAGTGCACAGCCCCAGCCCTGGCAGTGACACCAGCGAGGGGCTCACCCCCGCAGGCAGTTGGGCTCAGCTGGGCTCAGCTGGGCTCACTCTCCCCATGGCTCTTCAGCTCGCACCCAGAACTTCCTGCAGGTTGCTCAGAGGGGCTGGGACACGGCCCAGATCTGTAATCTGTGCCCTGCCTGCACAGGGTGCTGGCAGCCTCCTGTCTTGGCCAGGACTCAGCATCTCCAGGCCATCTCCTTGCCCTGTTTTCTTGCCCCAGGGCACAGCCAGGGCACAGCAGTGTGGAAGGAGCACAGGGTGCTGCTGGCTGCTGGGACTTGCTCTGTTTGGGGAACAGCAAACTCTCCCCTTCAGGGAAGGGAGTTGCACAACCAGTTGTGTGTTCCTGCCTGCTGCAGCTCCTCACCATGCAGCCCTGCTTTCTGATAAGCCAAGCAGAACATGCCAGGGCTCCTGTTTGCTCCCTGGCAGTGGGAATTAGTGGTACATTCTGGCTATTAAAAAATACTGGCTTTCACATGGACCCAGCAATAAGAACAAAGATGGAAAGGGGATAGGCAGGAAAACTGAAGAGCAGAGATGAGTACCAGCTACAAGTAACTGGACGTTGAGTAAAGCATGGATGCAAATCCCTTTCCAGGGGAACAAAATGCAGAAAAGAAAGCCTTTCATTTTGGTGCTCCAGCCACCATTTGGCTACAGTGGCAGAAGGCTTCATCTATAAAAGTGAGGCAAATGTAAAATTAAACAGAAAATCAGGAAAGCCAAAGCTAATTAGCTGCAGAATTTCCTGTGGAGTGGTCTGTTTTGGGACACTCATGCCTTCCTGGGGTTGATCTTTCTGGAGCAGAATACAGGATTGTTTCCACTCTCAAAATGACAGAATTACTCAGAAAGTGAGAGTGAAGAGCCGTGGGAAGCCAGCCCTGTTTTTCTGTTCCACATTCCTGTAGCCCAAGGGTAGCTGTGGATTCCTCCCACAATCACGGAATGGGCAAGGTTGGAAGAGACCACTGGAGATCATTTAGTTCCACTTGTGCATGAGCTGGGTCTCCAAAGCACATGACTCAGGGTTGTGTCCAGGAAGCTTTTGAATTATTCCAGAAGGAGACCCTCTGGGCCCCTCTGGGCAGCCTGTTCCGGTGCTTTGTCACCCTCACAGCAAGGAATTCCTCCCCATGTTCTGACAGAGCCTGCTGTGCACCAGTTTCCTCCTGCTGCCTCTTGTCCTGTTGCTTGGCACCACCAGGAGGAGCCTGGCTCCATCCTCTTGACACCCTCCCTTCAGATACCTGCAGGTGAGGTCCCCCTCAGCCTTTCCTTTTCCAGGCTAAACAGGCCCAGCTCCTTCAGCCCTTCCTCATAACTGAGGTGCTCCAAACCCCTAATCAATAGATGATCTCCAGAGGCAACTTCCAACCCTAACCAACCCTGTGATTCTGTGAATCACCTCCATTACCCTCTGCTGGACCCTCTCCAGTATTTCCTTGTCTTTCTTGAACTGGAAATCTCAGAACTGGACCCAGAAGTCCAGGTGAGGCCTCACCAGGGTTGAGCAGAGGGACAGGATCACCTCCCTTGACATCCTGGTGCCCTATCCTAATGCACTCCAGGATAAGTTTGGTCTTCTTGGCTTCAAGGGCTCTGCTGGCTCATGGACAGCTTGCTGTCCACCAGGACTCCCAGTGCAAAGACTTCCTCCTGGATTTGGGAAATTTTTGGATAATAATCTGGCATCATCTTGTCTGTGCCCCGGGGAAGAAATTGAAGCTGTTAAGTCTGAGCTGCCAGCCAGCTCTTATGAAGATGGACAGGGAATTGCTTTTATGAAAATCAGCTGAACAAGTGACAGCTGTCACTTGGAAGAGCAGTAACCTGGCTGCAGTGGCACTACTGCAGGAAGCAGAGGCTGTTGTTAACCTTCTTTTCACTCCATGGAAGCTGTGCTGCTGCCAGGTGAAGCTGGCTGCAGCACTAGGGAGCACAGGACTGCTGAACAGCACCCAGCATGACCCCCACAGGCAGTGATGTCAGGAAAGACATGGAGGAGCTGGAACTCCCCATCCCTCCCTGCCCAGCTATGCTAGCTGCCATCAGTGCCCTTGGGCTTTGTTCTTTGCCAGCATGAGATGGAAGATGATTTTGGATCACCGTGCTCCCTGTTTGCTGCAGATCCCTTGAGAGTCTGCCAATGTGCTGTACCTGCTTATTCATGCCCATGCAGCAGCTAGCACAGGCAGAGAGCACAAAAACATCAGCAGCAGAGCTGAAAGGAGCAGCTGGATGAAACAGACTTGTTCTTACAGTGAAAAACACCTGGGAAAAAACCCCTAGCCAGTTAGAAGAAAGCAGTCTATATCCATGACTAAGTCAGATCCTTGTGGTGATCAAAGACCTGTTATTTGGCTTTGCATTTTTGCCTCTCCAAATCCAAGTCCACGTTCATCAAGGCTTTCACACTCAAGATCACTGAAGAACCTGAACACCCCTGCTCTCAGCACTGGGGCACCTGACCTGTGGAAGGCCCTCACAGCTCACATGCAGCAGGCACAGTCCAGGCTGAGGGCAGCAGAAGAGGGCAGCAGCAGATTCCCAGCAGCAGATCTGCACTGGGATGCCTGTCCCTGTGCTGGCTGGACATCCCCTCTGGTGCTGCATGCCCACTTCAGTGCCATGTTTGGCAGAAGTGCTGTGGGTGCCTCTGTGCACAAAGCACAGCACTTGTCTCAGTCCCTGGCACTCTCTAACAGCCAGAGGCATTTCCTACTCTTCTGAGCTCTGCATTTATTTTCAGTCTGCATTTCATAAAGACAAGAGACTTGTATAATCCCAATGCCTGACTGCCTGCTTTCTTCCTCAGTATCCCTAGGTAACCTTGATGAAATTTGGCCAAGGTGCCTCAAATACAGAGGTGTTCTGATAAATTTACTGCAAATTGGTAGCTGGGCATAGAAGAAAGAGATAGCAGCAAGAGATAGCAGCAGCCCTGCCCAGGGAAGGGAGGCTGAGCTCGCCTGGCAGGAGCTTGGTCTGGCAGGTGGCAGATGAGATGTGCCACTCAGCACAGGCACCCCTCAGCACGGGGGCACAGCTGGGGTGCCCCTGCCCCACCTGCCTCTGGCCCAGCAGCAGCACCACTGGCAGTGAGACTGAATGGGCCAGGCAGCTCAGCAGAGCTGTGTTTTGGAAGCCTGGTTTTATCCATGCCACTGCTCAACAGCTTGTTTCATGATGCTTTCAAAAACTGGCAGCTTGCAGTATATGAAAAGACCATTCTTTTTTCTACATCTATATATTTCTTTGGATTGCCTATGCAATGACATTTTTAATAGCTGTTTCTATTTCATTTTCCTTTTGTTTTGGGTTTCACTGTGCTCATTCTACAGTAGTTAAAAATTCCTGGCCTTTTAATGGTTCATCTTTCATCTTAACCAGTATTAAGATTAAACATTCAGCAATGTTCCAAGTATTGCTTGTCCATAGGCCTTTGCCACATCCTCAGTGGATGACGGCTAACATCCTCTGCTTATTCAGAGGCTGCTGTCACTTGTACAGAGCAAGTGCAGATCTGGGGGAAGGCTGCCTGTGAGTACAGTAGGAACCAGGATGGAAGGGTTTGCCTCAGAACAACTCAGGATGTCCCCAGACTATGCAGGCCAAGCAAAGAGAACATCAGAGATGTTTCTGAAGCTCTTGTTTTGAGTGAAGTCTATAATGTTGGGCTAGATGTAATTCCCTCCATGCTCCTTTTCTTCCAGCCCCTTTTCGGATGGGTTATACACACCCTGGTGCCATGCCTCGCCCTCCCTTTCTCTCCCAGTCATCAGCTCAGTGTGGAGCAGAGCTTGTGCTGCACTGTACAACACCCTTGGCACCCAGTCCTGGCCCAGGTGGAGCAAGGCTGATGTTACAATGAACCACTGGGAATTCCCTTCTCTGGGCCCAGTCAGCAGTGCCTGGCTCTCTCACTGCATCCACCAAATGCAGCACCTGGGGCAGGAAGCCCTCACCAGGCATTCATCCTGATGCTCTCCAGTGAGCTTCCATGGGAACAACACACCACCAGAACTAAGGATTTGGGATTTCTCACTAGAACACCCACAAGCTGGGCAGATTCATGCAATCCATGGATGGACACTGATGCTTAGAGCAGGTTGAACGTTTCTAGAAGCAGAAAAGCACCAAAATGTTCAGATGCCTCTCACAAGCAGGCAGCATGTGCCACAGGCTCCAGCAGCCAGTGCTTTTGCTCTGCTCCTCTGCAGGGATGGCTGAGACTCAAGCAGTCCCAGTTCAACATACGCCTCAAAATAACAATTGCTTCCAATTGCTCCAGCTCCCCAGTCAAAGGCAGTGAACTGTCATCTTGCCTAGGAAGGGTGGGGAATTTGTATACTGTCACATCTTTTGCTAATTCTGCTTTATCTGGTATTTGGCTACCTGCCCCTTGGGTCGGCAGGTAAGTGGACAGGTTTGACTCCCTTGCAGCAGGGGAAGCAGAGTCACTCTCAGCTGGGAGAACAGCCCCAGCTGCGGAGGGGCCAAGGACCATCTCCAGATGGGTCATTTGGCTTTGTGCTTGTCTTGGTTGGCAGGAGAGCTCCTGCTCCATTTCCAGCCCAGTGCTCCTCTTCCTCTGCTCACTGACTTTCTTTCTTTGCAGACTCATATAAAACCCAAGGGGAAAGGTGCAAACCTGGCAAGAGGGATGGAGGCAGTTCTAGGAGTCTGAATTGATGACTTTACATGATAAAAAAAACCCTGAAATGTGTTTTATCTAACACCAATAATGTGGCAGCACTGGGAGAGGAATTCAGGTCTTCAGAGAGACCCAGGTGCTTAGCTAGAGACACATAATCTATTTTCCACACCAGTTGGGCCCTGCCCTTCTGTGGGACAAAGGGGACACAAGCCAGACATACTGGACATTTAATCCTGCCCTAGGCACCCCTTACAGCTCTTAGTGAAATCCCCCTTGCTCTGGACAGTCACTGAAATCCTCTTCCCATGCCCAGCCCCAGGACCTGAAGCCCCTCATGTTATATCATCTCTCTCTTCAGTCCTTTCACCAATACTCATCCCTTAAATCTGTCTCCTTTCCTTCTGCTCTCCCCTTTTTTAGGCAAAACAGAGTGACCAAAATTAGTGCTAATTATTTCTCTAGAACTTTGCTGCAAATTACATAATTCTACAGGAGGCCATAAAGCCATTTAGCATTTTATCAGCACTGGAACAGTTTCCCTTTGTCTCTGGGCTACACACCCTGCTGCTATCTTGTGTCAGTTCTGACTCTGGGAGCAGATCTAAATCACTAAAACATCCCAAATAAACTCAGTTCAAAAAATAAAAAAAACAACCCTACAACAAACCAGCCCTTAAAAGGGAAGTGGTCAGGACAGCATGGGCTGGAGAATGGGAGAAAGCCCTGAGTAAAACAGAAGAAAGGAGCAGGAAAGGGGAATGGTCCTTCCCTCAGTGGCAGCAAGTCCCTGGGCACATTCAGCAGATGATGGAACCACAAACAGTCAGTCAGTGCCCTCTAAAGGATGGCCAGGCAGGGCCACATTCCTGTTCTGAGAGAACACCAGGTTGGGCCACAATGGGTTCCAACTGTACCCAAAGTGCTTCAGAAGCCAGAGACAGCACAAAACACACCTCAACAGAAGAGATATCACAGTCTGTGACAATGGCAGCACCCTGCTCCACCTCACACGGGTAAGAGCTGTACTGCAGGGCAGTGCCTGATGGCCAGTCCCATCCCTTTGAGCTGAGAGAACAACTTTGCTGTGGAGCCAGAAGTGGAGAGAGGAACAGGGTCAGCTTTAGCCACAAAGCCCATGTCAGGCTATGGGCAAGCAGTCTGGCTCCTTTCACAAGCAAGGCCCACAGTTTGGCAACACCATAAATTGAGCTGCAATGTCCTAAAATTGGGATAAAGGCAGAAGCATTTACTGAAATAAACTCCTCATGGTGGAACACATTTGTCCAAACAATTGTGTTTAACTTGCATGAGCAGGGGCTTTATGCAGGTTCTGTCATCTCTGTCTGGGTCAGAGTTTCATGGCACTTCCTATACAGAATCTCAGAATATCCTGAATTGGAAGGGACCCACAAGAATCAATGAGTACAACCCCTGGCCCTGCACAGAACCTTGAAGGTTTTATTGCCTGTTCCATTTTGTTCTCCATCTGCCCCATTATCCTCCACATCACCAGTTCCCTCCAATCACAGATCCTTTCAATCCTGTTTGCACCTTCTCTCTGCTATTTGCAGGTCTCTTCCCACCTCAGATTTCAGGTCTTGTGCACAGGTCCATAATATGCTTGCCCAGACCCTCCTGCCACTGATGCAAAGTCCCACTGGAAATGGGAGATATTGTGCATAGATATTGTGCTGGCACTGGGAGAAGGGAGCCTGGCAAAGAGATCCAGAAAATCCTTGGGTGGGTGCAGCATTGTGGAGCTGATACATGCTGACCAACATGAGGTGTGAGAGCTCAATCAGGCCAGCAGAGTGCCAACAAAATCTCATTCAAGTATGTGTCCCCATGCCCTGCACCCTCCTTCCTCAGCCATCATCCCTCCCATGGCTCCCCAGGGCTCAGCATCAGGCTGCAGGAGACACAGAGCCCAGCCCTGCCACCCACTCTGCCTCTCTGCCCTCCCTCTGCTTCACACAGGCCTGTGGATCACCTTCTACCTCAGCTTCATTTTGACTTTTCCTCTCTGTGCTTGGTTTTCAGATGGTCCCTGCAGTTTTCTCTGGCTCACTGTGTGAACTGAGATGATTAATCACAGGCTGGCAGGGCTTGCAGGGCTGCACTAGAGGAGCTGCAGGCTGCCGTCTCAGGCTCCTGGCTCAGGAGATTACAGGCTACTGATTCAAAGGTGACAGAACCATAATAAAATGGTCAAAGAGCCTGGACTGAGACCTGTGAGAAAATTCCAGGGCAAAGCTTTATCCATGGATCACAGAAATTTGTCCTGTGTATGGGTAATCTCAAGTCACAGTGAACAGCTAAAGGACTTTTCTCTTGAAACTGACCAAAGCATCCTTTGCTATTTGGTCCTTCTGGTTCTCCTGGCAATTGAATGACTGCAGCTGGTCCTGTGAAAGTCCATTTTTTTTCTCAAGTAACACACTCTTATGGTTCTACCATCAGCCTCTTGCAAAGGGAATATCCACAACACAAAAGGTCTGGCATTTCATCATGCACAAGGTGTGCACATGGCACAGCAGTAGCAGCTTCCCTTGGAACAGGGAATCACAGATTGGCACAGGAATCACTGTTCCATACACATTAATTCAGCAATGCCCATCTGAAGCAGATTATCTGTTCATGCCAGAGGTCACTCCAGTCTAACCCACTCCCTGAGCCAGCACACACACCACAACACTTTCTAGTGCATACCCTGGAAGAGCAGCATGGCTCTGCCAGAAAAAAAGTACTTTAAAAATAAAAGAAAAAAAGAAAAACCAACCAAAGAAAAGAAAAAATATTTTGCACTTCCACCGGGGATATAATGAGAAAGAACTGCAAAAATGGAAACTCGGGTCAAACATTAGAAAAATAATTTACAGGTTCAGGAGAGTAACACCCCAGAATAGGCTGCCTTAGAGAGACTGAACTGCCACCCTCAGAGGATTTATATGAAAAAAAATATTGAAAGATCTCAATTTGGATGATACCATGTTCTCACTTGGGAAGAGAATGGAGTTGGATACTTACCATGCTTTCTTCCTGTCTCTTCCCTACACCATTCCCCCACCCATAAAAACTCTGCATCTTTAACAGTCTACAGTCTGGTGCTTGCATAGAAATATGGCAGTGACTTTGTTTCCCCCAGTACACAATATTTAATGGTCAC
Organism: Ammospiza nelsoni; assembly: GCF_027579445.1. Taxonomy (NCBI): domain Eukaryota; kingdom Metazoa; phylum Chordata; class Aves; order Passeriformes; family Passerellidae; genus Ammospiza; species Ammospiza nelsoni. The sequence continues at coordinate 130,341,128 of NC_080633.1, forward strand.
TGTTAAATGACTGTCCAGCAGACCACTTTGAGGACACTCAGAAACAGCAGCATGATACTCAAATGTTTTTGATTAGAGTACTTCAGCTCTTCTGGAAGAAATACTGCAGCTACTGGTGAAGGGAGCAAGCCTCAGAGATAACAAACTCTGACTGTAGCTAATAAAGGGCAGAGGGAAACGCCAATCTGGTTTCCACTATACCTTGGTGGTTTCTTAATGAGGGAGGGATTGCATCAGGCAGAGTGAAAGGGAGCAGAGGATGTGGCTGAGAGGAGGGGGCTGTGTTAGGGACAGGGATGGAGCAGCACAAATCTCACCTTGGGAAGGAAGAAGGGCTGAGAGAGAACTGTCAGAAGACCCAGAGCAGCTGAGCCTGCCCTCAGTGCAGCCAGTGACAGATGAGCATGGACTTGCCCTGCTCCTGCACTGTCCCTCTGCTCCAGACAGAGCCTTCCAGAGCAGCTCCTTGCCCAGCCCCAGCTCTGGCACCTCTTCCTCTGCCCATCCATCTTTCCAACCCTGACAGTACCTCCCAAGGCTCAATAATTAACCAGTTCTTAGAGTGAGGAGGGGGAGACAAAGTGTACTCGAGGCAATATTCCTGACCAAACTTGGTTCAGTACATTCCTATTTCCTCAGCTGCACTTGGCATTGGGGAAAACAATCCCACTGCACAAACCTGTTGCTTTGTTTGCTTCAGGCACATTACAAAGTAATTAACTATTACCTTTCCCATGTCTTTCCCTGTTCTGTTGCCAAAATTATTTATCCTTCACCAGTTCAGTAAACAGACATACAGTTCTTTGTACAAACGAAGAACAGTCCCAAAAACAAGAGAGCAAAATTGCTTCTGCCCCCATTCAAGAAGGATCAAAATACAGAGCTCAGAGGTCTTGACATATCTTTTTTCCCCCATTTTTTATTAAAGAAATTACTCAGAATTTGGGTTTGGCTGAGCTCAAAAGATTATCTAGCACTGAAAAGACTATCTGGACTAAGCAGGCTACAAAAACAAACAGTGTTATCAGTCAGGCACTTAGTTTAAAGAAACTGGCACTCCCCTTCAAAAGGTATGTGTTCTTCCTTATCTCTTTAACACAGACCATCACGGTTTTAGCTTTCACAGTGCCATTTTAGCACATGGCAGTGCCCTGCAGCTGAACAGAAAAGGAAAATGCTGAGATGTGAATATGATCAAGCAGCTCCTGAACTCAGAAACAGTGTGTGTATTCTAAACAATAAGATCTTAACTATCAGCTGTGTTAATTAAAAAATAATCTTCAATATTAGCACTTTCCAGATACTATTTAAAAATGCTTCCTGTGGCTAACTATAAACTTGGGTAAACAATAAAACCTTTTTTACATTCAGGTTGTGTTAATTAAAAGAAAATCTTCAATACTGGCACTTTACAGATACTATTTTAAAATGCTTCCTGTGGCTAACTATACAGCTGGTTTTGCATAATGTCCAACAGTTTTGTGCCATCCATCATGTATCAAAAAGTCATAATTCCTGGGCAAGAGAGGAAATTTATTGAAGTCTGAATGAAATTCAATAACTTCCCTATTTCCATGATAGCCTAGAATAAAAACCAATTGCATTCACAAATCATAATACCACTGGAACAAAAGAAAAATCTTGTATCTGCTTAGAGCTTTAAGCTACAAAGGATCTTTATTTAACTTTTGTAGAGCTTATGCTTAGAAATAATGTATCTGGGAAGTCTGAAATATTTCTTAGTTGCTGTCAGTGAAAAACATTGTGTACACTTTACATTTTTTCCTATTTGTTAGTTCTGTGAACATTGAGCTGAAAGGAGGCAACACATCCAGGCAACTTATCTAGACTGCAAAAATACTTAAAAGATTTATAATTAAAGAATTATTGCCCCTCATTCAATTCCTGTTTGACTGCAATTCCCGGAAGCTGACAAGGAAGTACTGAGTTATATATTCTGGCTAAATCTCTAACCCAGGGTTTCAAAGAAGTGGTTTCTGCTAAGAAGGCCAACTTCCAGGCCCAGCCACCCACAAAAACACCTGCAAGGACAGGACACACCAGCTCTGGGCAATAAGCCCAGCTGACAACGCAGGCCCTCTAGAGAAACTTTTATCAGACACTATGTAGAACCTGAGAGCAGCAGAGCTAAAATGGATCTGGGAGAGACCCAGGTGAGAATATCAGGTAAAACTCAACAAGGGCTCTCCTGGCAGGAGCCCTCCCAGACCCCACACCTCACCCGGGGCTCTGCACTGCAGCTCTGGTGGGCAATCAGCAGAGGCAAGCACACAAATGTCCTGGTCCTTTGCAAGGTTCAATCCTAAATCACTAAGAGTGTTTTGCAGCACCAGAATCTAAAGTTTAATGCAAATTCTGGGCCTCAAGCATGAAAGCATTCTTTCCTATTGCCTTAAAACACTTAGGCCACATCTTGAAAAGTCAGTTTGTTACAGGAGGAGGACAAGACACTTGTTTTGGGCACCATCAGAGGGGCTAGAGGCTAGACCTACCTCCTACTGTGACCAGGCTTTTATCTAAAGTCCCATTTGCTGCTTTGAGGAGCCCAGTGGGGAGAGAATAGACAGTAAAACTTCTAAGTTAGATCCTCGCTTCAGGTCAAAGCCAAAGAAGTGCAATCTGTGAGGACAAGACCCAATAATATATTATTTTGCTGAAAACAAACACTAGACAAGTTTACTTAGAAAGCTACAGTGCTTTTAAACAATATTTTGAACTCTTTTGGATATCCATATAAGGTTGAGAATGCATTTTTACTGCCTTAATCACATTTAGTGTTAGAAAACTCTGAAGTCATACCATGTTAAGAGACAAGATCTCCAAAAAGTCCCTCTCTGTGCTGAACAAAACTTGCAAATGTGATTCCTTAAATTGGGTAAAAGAGAAATGCCTTACCATGCTCTGGGCTCTATCTTGACATTGTCCCAGAGTGCCAAGGGTGGAAACAGAGCAACCTAACTCACAAGAAAGAGCAGGAACATGCAAGGGAAGAAAGAACATGTAATAATATGACCAAGTGCCAATGACAGAAAAGTGTGATAGAAGAAGCAAGTATGAAAAAGGACAGTTTGGGGAAAGGAGACAAGGTGATGAACAGGACCATGTAAGGAAAGGAGAGACAGAAACAGTACATAGTACATCCTAGGGAGGGCATTATAAACCAGTATTTAAACGAGAGAAATTCTATTTTTCTCCAAAGATCACCGTCTAAATTTTAACAAACACATCAAACATCACTATAAGACACTGCTGGTGCTGGCCATCCGCTGTAGCCAGCTGACAGAAGCCACACTGCCACCTCAGGATGTGTTCACTGTCAGCTGCTTCAGATTGCAGAGGGTACCTCAGTTTAAGGCCAGGGCAGGGCGCGGGCTGAACAAAGCTGTCACACCTTGCATGGAGCACAGGGGAGATGCCAGCTCTGCCGTGGCTTCGGTCACCTCCAACAAGAGGCAGGGAAACTGCAGCAGCTGCTGAGTGCAAGTGCAACCTTCACACTTGACAGCAAAATTCCACAAGTACTCCCCCCTACGGCTCTGCTTAAACCCATGATGGCAAATGCTAGTCAAAGAGAAATAAATCATCATACAAAACATAAAACAAGAAAACAAGATGCAAAACTGCAGACCATTCTTTTTCTTTGTGTTGAAACTGTGTAAAGAACAGTAAGAAAACACTAAGAAAAACTACATTAAATGTAAAAGAGCAGTTACATCCAGGACTTCTGCAAATCCATGATCTGGCTTCCTGCCTTACAATGGCATTAATGTTTAGTGTTTAGTGAAAATATTTTACGTTTGTTTAGCAGGAATGAAGCACATTTTATTTGATTCTATTATTTTGCAAGAATCTGAAACACAAATAACTAAAAAGCCCCCTAGAATTCTAATTGATAGGAAAATATTTTCCTTTCTCACAAAAGGATCAATGTTTATTTCAGACTAGAGAAGCCAACTAAAAATAAAGCAAGGTCTTCCAATCCCTACAGGATTGCTTTGGTGTTTAAGGAAGTACGAGAGGCAGCACTTTGTGCCATGGTGTAATTGACATGGTGATATTCAGTCAAAGGTCGGACTCGATGATCCCACAGGCCTTTTCCAACCTAATTCGTTCTGTGATTCTGCGTGCGATTCTCCCTGAGAAATTCCGTGTACGGCACAAGTCACGACGCTCGCATGGCAGGTTTCCAAAGGCACGTTTGGAATGCGGGCTGGCACCACCTCCGCAGGCCGCCCGGGATGGCGGCGGTCACCTCACGCACCCACAGAGCTGCAGAGAGGCCCAGCCAACTCCCCAGGCCCTCCGACCTACAGCCCGAACTTCTTTAGCACAAAGCACAGCGATAAAGCACGCCTAACTTAAGGAACGACCAGAGCAGAGTTTAAACACTAATCTCGCTTTATTCCCGGCCTAGTGACAACATTCCAACATTCATTCCTCCCGCAGCCGCGCCATCTCCGAGCTCTCCACCCCCCGGGCCCCGGCTCCGTCACCGCGCACGCGCCGAGCGGCGCCACGAGCCCCGCCCCCTTCCGGCCCCTAGCGCGCGACCTCGCCCCGCCCGCGCGCTCCCCCGCGCGGCCCGGCCAGCGGCGGGTGGGGCGCGCGGAGCTCGCGAGCGAGCCGGTAACGCCCCGCCCCGCGCCGGCCGTTGGTCCGCTCGGCGCGCACGCGCCCTTCCGCCCACCCGCCCTCCCCCAACCGCGCACATGTGCGCTCCCTCCCGCGCGTGCGCGCTGCCGCCGAGCCGCCCCCACACTCGCTCCGCCCCCCGTGACGCCGGGCGGGCGCATGCGCACTCCCCGCGCGGCCAACCCTCCGGCCCGCCCCGCCCTCGCGCATGCGCCGAAACAGCCCCTCGCGCCTGCTGTCGCGCGTGTCCCCACCCCCTCTCGCAGGTGCGCCTGCGCGGTGCGCGCGGCGCGGTGCGTGGCGCGCCGCGCGGCGGGGGCGGGGGGGCGGGGCGGGTATATATAGAGCGCGGCCGGGGCGGCGGCCGCCCCCTTGTCCCCCGGCCGCCGTCGGAGCTGTGTGCGCAGTGCGTGTGCTCCGGACCACCCGGACACGCCGGCCCGGCCCCGCAGCACCATTTATTACTAAAAAAATATTTAAAAAAGCCAAAAAAAATCCAAAAATCTTAAAAAACCTTTTAAAAAAATAACCCTCTTTCCTCATCCAACCTTCCCGACAACCTTTCTGCAAACGGCCGGTTTGATATAAAATAACCCGGTGAAGCGAAGTCCCCGGACCCGGCGCAGCCGAGAGGAGACACACAGCGAGCCCGACCCCGCCGAGCGCAGCACCCGCCGCCGCCAGCTCCACCCGGCCCGCACGGCGCGACCCGACCCCCGCCCGCCCATCCGCCGCACCCGCCGCAGCCGTTGAGTCCGAGCGGCCCCGCGCCTTCTTCGCCGGCCCCGCTCGCACCGACCGCCGCGGCCTCCGCCTCGTCAGCGCCCCACCCGCGCCGGGAGACGGCGGCAGGATGAACCCCAGCGCCCCCAGCTACCCCATGGCCTCGCTCTACGTGGGGGACCTGCACCCCGACGTGACCGAGGCCATGCTCTACGAGAAGTTCAGCCCGGCCGGGCCCATCCTCTCCATCCGCGTCTGCAGGGACATGATCACCCGCCGCTCGCTCGGATACGCCTATGTCAACTTCCAGCAGCCCGCCGACGGTGAGTGCCGGGCCGCGGGCGCCGGCGGAGCCATGTTTGTCCCCTGCCCCCCGCCCCGGCCGCCGCCCCGCATCCATTTTGCCGCCCGGGACGGGGCGGACCCGGCGGGGCGCGGGGGGAAGTTGGCGGTGGGGCCGCCGCTTACACGCGGCCCGGGCCGCCCGCGCCTCGTGGCGGCCGGAGAAGCGGCGGGGGAGGCGCTTCCGCGCATCGAGAGCGGCCGCGGGGCCCCGGCGATGGGCGGGGGAGCGCCCGGGGAGCCCCGGCGGCCCGGCGGGGCTGCCCCCGCTGCCGCGGAGGGGATTGTGGATGAGTGTGCGGGCGGCTCTCCACGTCCGTCCGAGATGAAGGGTAGCTTGAGGAAAGCATGGCAGTCATTAGCACCTTTTAATAACCGCGCAGCTCTGGGTGTGTGAGGGCGCGGGCAGCAGGCCGGCAGGAGGAAGTAGGGCGCACCGGCGTGGCCGGGCACTTGCACAGGCGGCCAGGCCGAAGCGTTTGTTCAGACACCATGGCAGGTCTGTCACGTGCGGGGAGGACATGGAACCGCTCGGGCCTCCTTGTGCTTCTCATGGAGCTGGAGCCCGAGCTCTGCTCTCATTCGTGTCTCTTCGCAGTAAATTCTCTGACATTGTTTCTCCCAAGCCGCGTTTTTATGAAACATGTTTTTTCATGAAGTGTTTTCACGCTGCTTCTGCAAAGTTATATCAGTGAAGAAACTTTCTCTGCAGTTCTGGCCATGTTGGGAAACACAGCGTGATCCATTTGGACGGTGTTTCACTTTTAACTGGTTCTAGGTTTTGTGGAGTCCAATTAAAAATAAAAAGCAATTGGCCAGCTAGAAGATACGTGATTTCAAATACAGTTAAGCAAACAGTTTTCCATTATAATGGTTTTATTTTCAAGCATATGAAAGTGAGATACTTAAATGGCAAACATTTCAAGCAATTAGATTTAACTGGCTTTCATAGTTAGCTTTAGCATACAGCCATTATCAGATCAGACTTTGGTGTACCGATGGTATCTGTATGTACATAGTAAAAGTTACTGCCTCATCTTCTTAATAGGCAGATACTCCACCTGTTATCAGCTCTCAGTTCAGAGAGCTTTTGATTTATTCAGCCATGCTTTAGGATGAGACGATTTGAATGGTTGTTTTGACATACTTCGCTTTCATTAAATAAAAATGTCTGGTGCAGTTTCTCAGAAAAATAAGGGGTTAGCACAGGTCAGTACTGTGATAGAATAATGTCAGGGTGTAAGGTGGAGGTGGTTTAAATGCTGCTTCTCCTTAGTGTTGACAGAGTTCCATAAGGGCTGACTTTATCACAATTTATCATTAGTTGTGCAGCCAGTGCATTTTGTGACTTGGTTTGTAATTTGTCAAATGTGGGAATAAATAGAGCTTTTTCACCTGAGCAGTGCTTAATTCAGATTTTGAATATGTGTCTTAGGAAGATGCTGTTACTCCAAATGTTGTGTTTTTCAGGCTATGGGAGACACACATATTTTAGTTTATAAATAGTCCAGTTCAGCTAAAAGTATTTGTCATCTTTATCAAACTTGCATCTGGTACATATCTGGAAGCAGTTGTTTAAAATATGCTTCAGTATTATTGTGAGATTATACTTATTCAAGATTTTCAGAATTTTATATTCTTGGCACATACCTAGAAGGCATTTGCTGGGGACTTTGTGTAGGATTTTTGTAGTCTGGGGGCTTTTTAATGTTGATTTACAGAAACCTTTTACTAGGAGTTTTGAGGGTAAATAGTTATTCTTACAATCATCCTGGTTTTATTTTGATTCCAAACTTTTTATTGGCTTTGATTCCAAACCTTTTATTGGTTTGGCCAAATTTTTAGCTACATCTCAGTCCATGCCTATAAACAGCTAGTAACAACTACCTTGGTTTTGAAAAATAGCTTTGAAGGTGTGCTTGACATCACCAGCTGTCTTTAAACGAGGGATCTCAAAGCTCTTCTAAAAACTAATTAGGCCTGATGACACATGTGTGAGGTATGCACATATGTCAGAGTTGTGACTTTCCTGAATTTGAGTCATAGTCTGGAGTAAAACTCAGGCAATCTTTTTTAATCACTAAACTGGAAACATTTTTGAGTAATCTGAAACTGCATCAGAATCCTTTGGATTTTTAGAATGGTTATGTTTCCAGAAGGTTTTTTTGTTTCAAGCTGCTGCTGTTTACCTTTAGCACAGGTTGGCATTAAGTGTATATTCTGAGTGATTTTGAAATTGTTAAAGTGGACTGTCCAGTTGCTCACGACTAAAATGGGAGCTGGTGAGTCATCGAATGAGAGCTCCAGCAGAATCAGCAGAAGTGCAGCCTGGTAGGTGTGTCCAGCTCGCTGCTGAACGGAGCTGCCTCCTGCAACCTGCAACCGGCTCAGCCTTCTATGACTGAAATGTAATGAAAGTGAGCCAGTTTCACTCGCTGGGACTTTCTAATGACAGTGGCTCGTACCTGGTTAGATGGAGTCTAGTAATGTTTTCAAAATCTACCATGGAATGACAATGTAGTGTCAATTAGGCAGAAAAACTTAATTTTCTTGTATTTCTGTTCCAAAGGAGAGCTGTTGAAGTTTCCATGCTGTCCTCTTGGAGAAATTGCACTGGTCTAAGACACAGGCTCACTATTTGTTAAGAGTGATAATGCTTGCAAAGGACCCATGGACCCACTTCCAGTCGGATGGTTGGGAAATGTGTCTAGGAACACGCATTTTTGAGGAGTGTCAGGATTATTCTAGAAGCAATTAGCATGAATTAGAAAAGCCCCTTTTCAAGTAAAGGAACCCCTGTTACTACTTCTGGAAATAATGAACTGTTTGTTGCTGGCACATCCATTGGTGCTGGCAGTAATAATTCCAATGACTTCCAGGGCAGTAGTGAGGTCTTAAAAGTTTCTACTGTGGCCAGTCTGATATCCACAGGACTTTTTTTTTCTTTTTTCCTTTTTTGTTTTTTTTTTCCATCCCCTCATTCTCCCCCCCCCCGTAGTATAGAGCCAATGATTTTGATTCTATCTAGGTTGCCTTCTCTCTCCTGCTTAATTTATATTAAAGTATTTGAAAGCTTTATTAACTTATTTAGGAGACTGGCATCTAGTTTTTGTGGCTTCAGTTTAAATAAGTTGCTGATTTGCTACAGTCATGTGAATATGGTAATAGTATAATAATCTTTTCCCCCATTAAAATGTTAATGTCCATCTGTTATGTGTCTTCAGAGAATATAATCTTAAAATTTATCTCTAATCTGAAAATGTCACAAGAAAGGATATAAAACATGGGATATCAGCTGAATCCCAGGATCACTGCAAATTGTCTTTGGCCATGGCATGCAACAATATAGCTCAAGACAAAAGCAGCACCTAAAGAGCAAAAACATTAAATAAGGATTTTTGCAATGTGATTGGCCCTTGGTCCTCCTGAAAAAAAAAATTAACTGACATGGTTGCTGTATTTAAACTATCACTAAGCTGATTTCAGTCTTGTTAACATCATATTGTCTTGATATTTGCAAATTACAGTGAAGTGAGTTAGTACCCATGGGTGTGACTTCAGGTATTTATTGGGACTTTTTTCAGTGTTCTTCCAGACTTAGAGGAACAGGCATGAAAAGGAACTGCTGTACTTGGAACTATTGCTCTTTTGTGTTTAAATACACAAGATGAGTTATAACATCAGAGACATGTCTTGTGGCTTTGAAGAGACGTGTGAAAAATGAGCAAATCTTGATACTTCCCCATCTAAATACACAAGAAATTTTACACGCAGAATTTGAAAAGTTAGTTATGGAGTTCTTCTGGAAAAACTACTCCATTGGAGTAACAAAACGTGGTTACTCCAATGGAGTAGTTTGCTGTTTAATGCTTGCTCCTTCATTGAGCTCATACGTATTTCATTGTGAGCTTTTAAAATATATGTATCATTTCAGATTTTCTAAACTAAGTAAGTGCCAGTTTTGAATCTCTTTGAACTGTCTCTTGCTCAGAATTTCATTACAGATCTTTTTGGTCACTGAGGATGTTCTGTGGAATAACTGTATGAATGAGGCTTGAATGTCTGTCTGGCAAATAAATTTTGTCAGTTATGGGGTAGTATTGGTGTTGAAGGTGTTCTTATGTTAATATTTGCAAAAGGCCTCGTATAGGCACAAGCTGTACCCCTAAAAGCATTTTCATTGACACAGTATACATCTGTGTGATATGGGAGAAGCCACTGGTTTTCACAAATGTTAAAACTTCATAACAGCTGGCGCTTGCTGCTTTTTCTTCTGTCACCATAGCATCTTTTCATAGATCTAGTCTTATGGGCTAATGAGATTTCTGCAGCTTTCTCAGCTGACTTGTGCTCCTTCTGAAGTGCAGCTTTTGCTGATGAGTTTTTGCCAGTTCTTCCTTGTATACAGCAGAGTACACTGGAGGCTTGCGTTTGCAGCTTGCTGATGGTGCTGGGCTTGAAATCATAAAGATATTATTAAGAGCTGTACTTCAGCTGGTATTTGTGTGCTTATTAAGACACCTAGCATTTCCTACTAATTCCATACTGTTTTCCAGCTGAACGAGCTTTGGACACCATGAACTTTGATGTCATTAAAGGCAAACCAGTGCGCATCATGTGGTCTCAGCGCGATCCATCTCTGCGCAAAAGCGGTGTAGGAAACATCTTCATCAAAAACTTGGACAAATCAATTGATAACAAAGCTTTGTATGACACATTTTCTGCTTTTGGGAACATCCTGTCTTGTAAGGTTAGTGGAAAATAAAATGCATTGGCACACAAACTCCTCAGTTTATGCTGGAAACATTCCTTGGGTATTACAACAAAGGTTTTTCATTAATAGGTGGTGTGTGATGAAAATGGATCCAAGGGTTATGGATTTGTGCATTTTGAGACACAAGAAGCTGCAGAAAGAGCTATTGAAAAAATGAATGGTATGCTGCTTAATGACCGCAAAGTGTAAGTACATAAATCAGTGTTTGGGGATCAGCAAGCTGAAATTCATTTTAGGGCAGACAAAGATTTAAAAAGTTACCTAGGAAAGAAAGGTTGTTCTGAAAATTTCTAATTTTAAGATGGTGTAGAGTTTTAGTGCTACAGATTTTAAGAATTGTATCACCTGCTTGTTCTGGAGTCAGTCCAAGTTCAAAAAGACAAATAACGAACTCCAGAGGAAAAAAAATCGCTGTATTAATTGTCTTACAAGCCAAGACTTTAATGAGGGTTTGGGATCTTCCCTGGTTTTCTGATCTTATTGGTCTGAGAGAAAATACAATCCATTGAGTATTCTGTATAATACATCCTTTATAACAGTTGGGAGATAAGTGTATTATCCATATTTTGGAGTCAGCTGATACTTAGCACTAAAGGGTGCTTACTTGGCACTAAAGAGTGGTCAGATTAGACTAATATTTTTGTATGAATGTCTGTTAATAGGCATATCTAGGGAGTAGAAAATAAAACTTAGAGAAGTGTAATGTTTTAAACGTTAACATTATTCTACATTGTAGGAAAAAAATGTTATTTGGCAACTTCTTCAATAATATTTAGGCTGAAGGAGTGAGTGTGCTTCACAGCTATGCCTAAGGGATCATTATGGTGTTTGGTATAATTGCAAAAGAACAGCTTTCTAGATACTTAGGAGGGTTTGGAAAAGGGATAATAGAAATCAGCATCAGTTTACTGTCATGGATTATGTTTATCTGTAGAGATGGATAGACCAAGACACATACAGGGAAAACATATATTTTGAAACTTTAGTTTTCCTGCTTGTTCTGTTCTTGACTGACATATTGTGGATGTTTTATTCAGCGTCCATTGTTATACAACTTTAAATTAGTAAAAATGGTCAACATGCAGTCACAAGAGCACAGGAGTAAAATATATCATGATACTTAATTTTGCTTTACTTAATTTTGCTTTGAATTTCTATTCAGACTAGTCTTTTAGAAATCAATTAAATCACTTCACTAACTATCAAAATCTGCTGAACACATTGCACTTCCATTCTTACTGTACTTGATTTCTATAATTACATGAAATTGTCAAAGTTTAAAAATTACTGATATGCTGCTGAATTGCGTTTTTCAAATTTGTGATTATGAAGTTAGAGCCTACAATAAAATTTGAAAGAAGGAATTTGCTACAGTCAGAAATCAGTGTCAGCCATGTACAGTCTGCTCTAAGGCATGTCCTTGGGCTGCAGAATGTTATGTTCAGGTTCTGTTCCTTTTCTGCCAGTATGAACTAACCTTTGGTGTTCCCAGTGAGTTTGCAACAGTATTTGACTCAAGAGCAAGTTGAACTATTTATTTCACTATGCCTATAAACAAAGTCTTTGATACAGACTGGAGAGGTGTGCTAGGGAGGGAGGGCAGTTAGTTAAATATCTCTTGCTTAAAAACAGAATCAGAGAGCAGTAACTGCTTTTAGGCTGCTTTTAGGGATTATGCTGTTATGTAGGATTTCTGTTCAGCCTCTTAGTACTCTTTCCATTGTCGAGCTCTTGTTGTCAAAGGCTGTTTTATAAGAGTGAACAATTTCACCAATGGCTTGAAAGCATTTTCTTGCCTTGTAACTGGGATAAACATGCTGGTGTAGCAAAGGACAGTGGAGTTGTTTTTCTGACTTTATCATAAATATTTTATTCAAAGAATTTCATACCTATAGTGAACAAGACTGATTAGGAATCAAATACAATGCCAGAGGATTAAAGTAAATTTTTAAACCTTGAGACACTTGCTTTAATCTGTATTACTCTGTTCTTCCTGCAACCAGATTTGTTGGAAGGTTTAAATCCCGCAAGGAACGTGAGGCAGAGCTTGGAGCCAGAGCAAAAGAATTCACCAATGTTTACATCAAAAATTTTGGAGAAGACATGGATGATGAGAGACTTAAGGAACTCTTTGGCAAGTTTGGTAATGTCTTAATGTTTATATAAATACAAATGAATTTCAATTTACTACATGTATCTTATCTGTACAGTGCCTTGAAATACAAGAAATCAGGGCTGTCTGATGTTGATGTAGAAATGTAATAAAGATTACTGAGAAGTGGGTACTTCCAGTTTCAGATTCAAAAGTGCAGTAATACCTGAATTTTAAATAGGCAGAATATCATATTTAATCCTACCATGAGAACTGTTTTCAGTAATCTGGAAGTAATGGGTCTATGGGTTCTGCAGTGTTCTCTGGTTTAGTACAGATTGATTTTATAAATGCACCTACAGGATGTGTGACTAATGAATTTGCTACTGCTTCCATTGACCTGCAAACTTCCCTCTGTTATTCAGTTGCGTTGTGGTGGTTGACCTAATAGAAAATTATAAGGAACTATTCCAGCACCAAGCTATGAGATTCTACCTTGATCCTCAGTTACACACAGGGCAAAATTATGGGGAACATTTGATTATGATCTAGTAATGCATACAATGTGTTGCCATCAAAATAGGAAATGGCACATCCCGTAATGCCATTAGAGGTTCTTCGCGTTTTATTTTCAATCTCACCTTTTTTTTTAATTTTTTTTTCCTGTATGCTTTTGCTGTTCTCCAGTGGATATTATGTAAAGCAAGGGAAAGCCTTGTACAAGAGATACCCTGTAGCCTTAAAGAGCACAAACAGAAAATTCCTTTCTGCTCGTCAAGTATCTGTGGTTGAAACAGTAGCGAATTTAGCTGCTACAGCTAAATTGGCTACTTCCAATTGAGTCTTTGAACTGCAATTTTTCAGAGGTTATGAAATTGCTGAACTAGGATGGACTTTCACCAGGATAAATAGTGAAAAGTATACCTAAATGCAAGGCCTTCCGTACCTGCTTCAAAGCATGGAAGCACTAATACTTTTCAAGTGTCATAATTTTTAATGATAAAACAAATTTAATTCACTTTCAGGTGAAATTTTCTTTCACTTTCAGGTGAAATTTTCTTTCACTTTCAGGTGAAATTTTGGTTGAAAATACATTAGAAAAGAAATTCAGCATGATGGACTTCAGCCATGATGGCTGAAGTTTTTCAGGACAAATTAATAATTTCATATTAATGGATGAAATTTGCTGGATACTATTAGTGCAGGAGTCCTTTTTAATACAAGTGGGATAAACTATACCTTATCTTCTAAAGAGAATGTTCAAAAGGTGAGAAGAATACACTGTCTATGAAGCATAAGTATTTTGTTCTCTTTTTAGGTCCTGCTCTAAGTGTGAAAGTTATGACTGATGAGAGTGGAAAATCCAAAGGCTTTGGCTTCGTTAGTTTTGAACGACATGAAGATGCCCAAAAAGTAAGCTTTTGGACTTAATTTTAGGAATCCTGTAACTGAGGCCCAAATAATGTTTTATTGAGTGATTAAGTTTTTTAATTGGTCAAGGACACTGCAAAAAGAGATGCTCATTGCCTAAATTACTTCGCAGAGTTTCTGTCATTTAGAATGCTTTCCTATGAGCAAATGTCAGTTGGTCTGAGAAACCTGTTAAGTGAAGATACTCTGGTACAGCTGGAACTAGTGTAGAAATGGGGAGTCTTGAATAATTTTAAAACCTGTTGTAGTTGGGCTTGAAGGTCTCAATGATATTTGGACTCTCACATGCTGAGCAATATACAGCATAGTAAATTACTACATCTCTGAATCACTGAGTCCAGTTTGGTTGCACAAAATGTTTGTGCCTTTTTGCTTTCTGCACAGAAGGCAGAGAAAGAATTGTGTTTTCTGCATAGTCAGCAGGAAAGCTATTAGTTTTATAAAGCATGCTTGGCATAACTGTGAGAAAATAGAGCCTTGTAATACTGGTTTTACTCCAAAGGGTAGCTTTGGAAAATGGTCCTTTTTATTCAAGTATATGTCTGTATCATGCCAGTATGCTGTGTAACTTAATTTTTTGTCAACAAGTTGCTTTGATATGTCAGTTTACTGTGACAGTAGGGACATAGCATCAGGGAAAAAATGCAGTACAGAACAAACAAAGTTTGCTTTTCAAAAGGTATTATGGTGATTTGTCAGTACTGCAAGTGCACAAGCGAGAGATTAGAACAAATCCTGTCTGTCTTTAGAACATCTTCATTTTTCAGTCTTGCATACATTAATTGATGAATAGTTTCTCTTACTGTGTAGTCAGAATCACATGTTGGGTGTTTTAAATAACATAAAATTCCAGTATCTGTAAAAATGTGTAAAGGCTTTGATCATAAACATATACAATAAACTAGTGACTTCTGGTTTTAAATTAATTGAGAAATACATGCCAGAGTTTTTACATCTGAAGAGTTGTAACTCTAAACAGTATGAAGGGAAGAAGTTAACATTTTCATACTTCTAATTATTTCCTTAATGAAGGACTAAAAATGAAATAAAAAGCTGTACATATGATCAGTAGCTTAACATTTAGTATAGAAAGATCTGGTAGATATTACACTTTCAGGTGTTACTTTTAAAGACACAACTGGGTGAATTAAAGATTTTCAACTTTATTTGCTTACTCTTTGCTTTTTTCTGCCATTAGCAAGATAAGGCTGGAGAAATAGTTCTTGCAACTTGGGTTTTTTCCTCCAGCTTCATATAAAAAAAAGTAGTTTGCATCCCTTGTGACTTGTCTTCAACACGACAGAAGCATACTTGAAAAGCGGTTTTCATGTTATCATAAGCGGGGAAGTCTTGGGGTATTTTGTTTCAATTAGTGGTATTTTAAGATGGATTAGCTCTTTTTCTAGAATCCTTATGTAGATTTTCAATTTGAATTGCATTTTTTGTGTATCTGAAAATTGCTGGAATACCAAAAGCACTGCTAACTTCTTGTTTGTCAATATGAAGGCTGTAGATGAAATGAATGGGAAAGAGCTCAATGGAAAACAAATCTACGTTGGCCGGGCTCAGAAAAAGGTGGAAAGACAGACGGAGCTGAAGCGCAAGTTTGAACAAATGAAGCAGGACAGGATCACCAGATACCAGGTTGAGTTTTAAATCAAGAGGGCTAACTCTATTATATGATGTTCTGAGATTGGCACAGAACAATTGCTTTTAAAAATAACTTGCCTGTTTTCTTAGGGTGTAAACCTTTATGTGAAAAATCTTGATGATGGGATCGATGATGAGCGTCTCCGAAAAGAGTTCTCCCCATTTGGTACAATCACTAGTGCAAAGGTAAAGTTTATAGATGGTGCTTATCTGTTCTCTGAAAATGAGTAGTGATCTGTCACCAAAGTGAAGTTTCATTCAGGAACGGATGTGACCCACTGTAAATGTGGGCATCAGCTGTCTTGATTATTGTACATGTCAGGTTAAGCACCATATGATCATCCTTGCTTGAAATAAACTAAGTAGTGAGACTGGTGTGGGAAAAATTAGGTCTTTCAGTGCAATATTGTGCTCATTATTTAATGAGGTTTTCACCTCTATTTGGGTAACAGTTAGCTATTTATTACACAATAATACTCATTTATATAAAATATTCAGTTAAACCTGTGGTCCCGCTTCTAATAACCTGAAACAAGAAACTCATGCAAGTTAAATAGGTGTGACACAGAAGACTTAGCTTTAAAACTAAATTTTGTACTGACAGGTGATGATGGAAGGTGGCCGCAGCAAAGGATTTGGATTTGTATGCTTTTCGTCACCAGAAGAAGCCACCAAAGCAGTCACAGAAATGAATGGTAGAATTGTGGCTACTAAACCATTATATGTAGCTCTAGCCCAGCGTAAAGAGGAGCGCCAAGCTCATCTCACCAACCAGTACATGCAGAGGATGGCAAGTGTCAGAGCAGTACCTAATCCTGTAATCAATCCCTACCAGCCAGCACCTCCTTCAGGATACTTCATGGCAGCTATTCCTCAGGTACGTGTAGAGATGAGTAACTGAATATTTTGTATTGCATATAAAATCTGCTTAAATACAACAGGAAATAGAACTGTTAGCATGTATCTGTGATTTCAGCATTTTAATCTCTTAGTGGGAGGGTGCTGGGCTGTTCAGCATGCCCTTCACAGACCACAAAGTTAAGTGATGTTGTTGTGTTTGGCAGACTCAGAACCGTGCTGCGTACTATCCTACTAATCAGCTCGCCCAACTTGCTAGACCTAGTCCTCGCTGGACTGCTCAGGGTGCCAGACCTCATCGTAAGTCACTTCTTCACCTCTTTCCAGCAATTGCTGTAAACTCAATAGCAGTTACCTTTGCACTTTCAGATAGATTTACATGGCATTGCTGTATAGTCTTCTGTTTGTCATGTTGTCATCAGTCAGTGTTTCAGCGGGTAACAGTATCTTTTTTCTCAACCACAGCATTCCAGAACATGCCTGGTGCGATCCGCCCGGCAGCACCCAGACCACCGTTCAGTACCATGAGACCAGCTTCTTCCCAGGTTCCGCGAGTCATGTCAACGCAGCGTGTTGGTGAGTTTGATTTGTGCAAGCTTTAAGTATTGGACTTCCATTCCAATTTTGCTGGTTCAGCATGATCTTGCAAAATAAACATTTGTAAGTTTAATATCACATGTGATATTCCTAGTGAATAAGCTAATATCACCTTCTAGTAATTGCCTTAAATACTGTCCCAGCAAAGACTTCAGCTGTGATCCCGTCTCTTCAGGATGAAGCACTTACTCTTCTGTGTGCTTCAGTAATACTGTAAGGGTTACTTCTGTCATTCCTAAACGTAGCTGCAGCAATTGTAATAATAGGTTGCATGTAGAAATATTGAGCTGATACAATTTTAGCTCTTACTAATTTTTTTCTATTTTGCATGTACATACTTTATTATTGTGAGCCAATATCATGAATGCAGAATCTGCACATCACTGAATGAACCAGAATTGACTGTAATCATTGAATGGTTTGGGTTGGAAGGAACCTTAAAGCTTATGTATTTCAGCCCCATGCCAGAGGCAGGGAACCTTCCACTAGACCAGGGTACTCAGAGCCCCATCCAGGCTGGTCTTGCACATCTCCAGGGATGGGGAGTCCACAGCCTCTCTGAAGGTGTAATTCTCCCAGAATGTATCAGACAGCCATTTACTTCCTAAAAATATCTTTTTTAGGAATGACTGACATAATATGCTCAGGAAATCAAATGTCCTTTAGCTTAATGAAATTATATTAATACTCAAAATGGATTTTGTTATAATGGATCTTTTTCCAGTAGCATGTAAAAAGGGCAGTTCATGAATGAAGTCACCAGAAATCAGCATCCATTAAATTTCAAGGTCTGAACCTTTGTACGTGACAGTTGACAATACTATTAAGATGAATCTATAGCACAATACTTAAATTAGGTATTTGATTTAAGTTGGTTTGTTGGACAAAATAATTATAATAATAATTATTCATACATGGAATTCTGTTCCTATTATTCCAGCTAATACATCAACACAGACAATGGGCCCACGTCCTGCAGCAGCAGCCACTGCGGCCACTCCTGCCGTGCGCACGGTCCCACAGTACAAATACGCCGCGGGTGTTCGCAACCCCCAGCAGCACCTCAACACGCAGCCCCAGGTTGCCATGCAGCAGGTGTGTGCTCTGGGAGCTGCTCTGGGCTTTTCTCATGTTCTTTGCAGAGGAAGGTGGTGAGGGTGATGGCAGGGCAGTTCAGGCTGTGCATCATGGCAGTAGAGTAAAAGCACTAAGGAGTTAAGAATGTTTGAAGTTCACCTGGGACAGGATGTGATCCCATGTTGCTTTGTTCTTTTCAGTTCCCTCATACCTTAGCCTAAATTCTTGTGTTTGCTCCTCCGTGGAGCAGTTTTTAATAATCTTCAGCATCATCGCTCAGCTCTAACCAGTAATATTTGATTGAATAGGCATAGTTGTTAATTTCTTTGATGTTTCTGACACTGTAGACATTGTGTATGCCAAGTTGGGAAATACTGGTTGTTTGAAGCTGCAACTAATTATGAGCCAGGGTTTAATTTTCAAATGTTAAATTAATTTGCAGCCTGCTGTCCATGTGCAAGGTCAGGAACCCTTGACTGCTTCCATGTTGGCTTCTGCCCCTCCACAAGAACAAAAGCAGATGTTAGGTATGTTTATGATACCTTTCTCTATGCATTGTAGCAGAAGGGCAGTTAAAGTACACTTTTTCAATCTTTAAATGCAGAGTAAATGGTTTTAGCAATAAACAAGTTTATTTCCCTTATCCCTGAAATTTAGGCTGGATTCATCCCTGACTAACTTTCTTCTTTCTAGGTGAACGTCTATTCCCCCTTATTCAAAGCATGCACCCTACTCTGGCGGGTAAGATCACTGGGATGTTGCTGGAGATTGACAACTCTGAACTCCTCCACATGCTCGAGTCTCCTGAGTCTCTTCGTTCGAAGGTGGGTGCACTTTAGCCTTGCACTGGTTCCACAGGTGGTTAAGGCTACACTGATCTAACAGTTGTTGGTGCTGGCACAGTGGGTAGCAGCAGTGCAGTGGTGGCTTGGGCCAAGAGTATCCTCTTTCAAAAGGTGACAGTGATTTACATTGCATGAACTGGAATTGTAATGTTCTCATTTTTCTACTCAACAATGTAGGCATTGTTTATATGCATAATTTCCACTGTATTATTAACTTAAATATACAAAAAGTGCTGAGCTTCCCTTAATTATTTTTTCATTTGTACTTAACAGGTTGATGAAGCTGTAGCCGTACTACAAGCCCACCAAGCTAAAGAGGCTGCTCAAAAGGCAGTTAATAATCCCACTGGGGTTCCAAGTGTTTAATAAGTAAGTTTGGACACTGTAGTTCCATAGATTGAGTAAGGCAAGTGTTTGGTCCATGGCCTTGCAAGCAGCCTGTGTCCAGACTCTGTGTCATGTGCAGCCAGAGGAAGTAGCAGCTATGGTAAACAAGCTTCTGTGCTCACTTGGTTAGCAAAAGCTACTGACATGTCATTGTTTCTAGCAACACATTTAGCTGGAATTAGCTCTAGGCATGTGTGCAAAAGCAGGCAGTTCTGTCAAATGCTGCTATTCATACTATTGAGAACAACTTGTGGAATTAAAATAAGCTTAAAATGGTACCCCAACTCCCTTTTTTCTTAGAAATTAAAGAACTTATGTATACTGTAGTTTGTACATACTTACCAAATTCTAAAATCGTCTAGTAAGTGAAAACTAAACTGTATATTGTCTTGACTTCACATTTGGGTGAATTTAGTGTCACTTAAAATAGTGCTTTTTCTTCATTGCTTTCTGTTCCTGGTATCTTAACTGTGCATGATAGAGGCAAATGGTGGTAGCTTAACAATTTTGACATGGAAAAAATGTGAAGTTGAGGATAAAAAGGAGTCTATTATCTCTTCTGTCTAGTTAGGCTTTGCCTGTTAACTGGCTTTCCACATTTGTAGCTATTATTTGAAGGTGCTGGATTTAACATTTGATCGCATAACATTTTCCTTTTGGAGGCAGAATTTGAGTCCTGATTTTTACCCATTTCTGTTTCTGGAGATAAGTGCTGAATAGATTCTCTCCCCTAAACTAAGATGCCCATACTTCGAGACCGTTACTCCATCTGCTCCATGATGTTTTAGTAACTGAAAATTGAAAATCCTGCTAGGGTAGTTATTTGATGAACTTCGACAGTAGAGGTGTCCTGCAGTCAATTGCAGTAACAATGTGCTTAAAGTAGTGCTGTCTGAGGGACTGTCCAGTTCTAGAATCAGTGTTGTCTTGCCAAGGATCAGAGTGTTGAATGCTTTTGTGTCACCTAAAAAGTGGGAGGACCTCTGATATTCTGTTTCTAAAGAGCTTTGGTATCATTGAAACAATGCAAGCCCAGAGTGCTGCATGGTGTATAGCAGTAGAAAACATACAAGGTGCTGCTTTTGTTTTAAAACATAACGATGTTGTTTTTCTTCACAGAGCTATCCGGGACTACAATCTAGAACTTCGCTTCACCGAAGAAAAAAAAATCTAAACATGGAAAAACTATTAAATATTGAGAAAAACATTGCAAAATATAAAATTAATAAAAAAAGGAAAGGAAACTTTGAAGCTTACGTACAGAGCAACGCCGGGACTAGCAAAACAGATGCTAGTCCTAGATTACTTATTGATTTAAAATTTAAAAAAAAATAGTAAAATAAAAAATACAAATTAATGTTTTATAAACCCAGGGGAAAAGAATTTTCAGCACAGTACAAAAATTTAAAGCATTCCTTTCTTTAATTTTGTAATTCTTTACTGTGGAAAAGCTCAGATTATCACCACTGTTTTAGTTGACAGTGAGAATTGATAGCTGAGCAAAGAAACATAATTTGGATTATAAAATTCTTGGTTTAATAAAAATTCCTTAAACACTGACTTGCTTGTGATGGTTTCTTTTGTACAGTGTGCTTTTCATAAACTTGTCATCCAGAATGCCAAGTTAGAATCCCACTCTACAGTATGTTTTGGTGGATTGTAGAGAAGATAAGAC
Organism: Ammospiza nelsoni; assembly: GCF_027579445.1. Lineage (NCBI taxonomy): Eukaryota > Metazoa > Chordata > Aves > Passeriformes > Passerellidae > Ammospiza > Ammospiza nelsoni. The sequence goes on from NC_080633.1 coordinate 130,362,232, forward strand.
TACACCTGCAGACTGTCTTCTAAATAATGGAAGTGAAGGGCGGGGTGGGGGAAGTGTTTGGGTTTTTTTAATAAATTGCTGCTTGATCTGAATCTGGTCTAGTGTACAATAGCACAGAAATAATTCTATCTTCATTCAGAGCTGATGGGGTCTTCAGGTCAGTTTGAGTCCCTGAAGGGGGTTGGCAGTGAAATGGCCAATGGCACTAAAGTGAGAAGAGGCAGCACTTACACATGAGCTGTTCCATTTGCTACAGAACCATATTGAGGTTGGGAGTTTTGCAGGATTAATACTTAACACTTAGCTTGAATAAGCATTTAAATGCATAAACAAGAGAAACAGTATAATTGCTTTTTTTGTAAAACAAACTTTCACTGTGTGAATTAGCAAATACACTGAAGCTTGTCCATCCACAGATGGATTATCCTACAGTTGCCACCTTGCTTTTTGGTTTTCCCCTTTCTGCAGACCTGTGGAATAAAAAAAGTGTATTTCCTACCCCATTTAGCCCATAATTTGCTCTATAAGTTGCTTTTTCAAAATTGATAATGCAAAAGGAGAAATGAGGCGGTGAAAGTGGCATGTCCTGCTTTTACAAAGCCTGGGAGGCTGGGTTGGGGAGCAGGCACAAAGATCTGTTAGTCATGGAGGAAGGCATGACCAGTAGCCACTAAAATCTGCTGGGTCTCAGTTACTGTATGTAAAGAATGCATCTTCTGTGGAATTCACAAGAAGGATTCGTTTGTTCTGGAAGTCTCTGAAATCTGTGTTGTGTGGTGGGAATGCCAGTGTTCTCGGATCTGTTGTTGCAGTCAAAGCCCTTTAGTATGCTTTCTGAAGCCCCCAAAAGACAGTTCAGGAGCCCCCTAATTTTTCCTCTCTTGCAAAGGGGAAAATTGCAGGATTTCAGGTTTTCTGTTACAGAATTTGAGAATTGATCTTAGCATAATGAGGTGAAATTGGTCTGGTGTAAATGGAATCTAGTTAAAATCCTTTGCTGTAAAAAGCATTAGGTTAAACTTACGTAATTCTTACACTCAGTCCTGTCCTGGTGGCAGCAGACTGGGATAGTCTTTAATTTGCAGTCTTGATGAGGTATGTGACTAGAATTAACAATTTTTGAAATTGGGCGGTAAATCCTACAAAAGAGGCAGTTCAAGCAAGATGTGTACATGTTAAGGGGCTGAACGCATAGCCTTGATTTTATGTAATGTCAACTATAAAAACATTTAAACTTTGGAGACAGTTTTAATGACCTAAAAATACTTAAAGCCATAATGAGAATGCTGAAGAATCTGTTGATATTAAATGTTTAACGGAAGATTTAAAGGGTATTACAAAAACCTATTTTCAGGATTCTCAGAACACTAGCAAGAAAATAAGAGGTCTCCTCACTTCTGTTTGTTTTCCTAGATAAGTTGTGTGTTCTGTGAGTCTGCTGGAGTTAACCAAACTAATTTTTGTTTTGTAATAATGAGCAAGTTATTTAACATCTTGCCGATGGGGTAGCTCAAAAAGGAGGAGAACAGGAAGTTTGAGTTTGTACAAGACTTCTGTAGGTGTGTCATGCACTAGCATCTGCATCAGCATGAAATACTGGGTAACTTCTGTGATGGAAGGAAACAGCAAGGCAGTTCTGCTGAGGTGATGATGACAGCCTAAGAAAACAAAGCCATGGGTTGATTTGGTTTATTTCTTCATAGTCCTGCTTACATGGTAATTCCATGCTGTATGCTACAGATGCCTATTCAATAAATGTCTTCTATTTAATTTCTAAATCTTAAAGGGGGCAAACAAGGCTTTTGTTAGTGCCTCTACCGATGCATCTTTGGAGCACTACTGTAAAACAATGCAGCATGCAGGAAAATCAACTTTTTCAATAGTAGAGAAGTGTTCCTTTGAGTTAATTGCAGCCTGACTGGCAGGCACTTCCTGCTGCCACACATTCCCTCTGGTACGTGTCAGAGGCTTACACTGATCCTTTGCACCCTGCAGCCTGCTGGTGCTAAGCTGATTTTGTTGGATCCTCTGGCATTTCATTCCTTAAGTCCTTCTGGGTCTTCCATTCTGACCACAGCAAACACTTTAGAGTTTAGCAGCAGCCAAAAGCCTGCTCGGGAAGTGGGTGGTGATTTAAATGAATGAATGGTATTATATTTGCCATCCACTTTCCCAAGCAGGATGTGGCTTCATGAGCAACTAAATCAAAGGTTTGGTGCAGAGGTAATCTGGATTGCACACATGCTCTTTGCTGCTCTGCTGAAGTCTAGGGAATTCAGAGTTCACTGTGTCCAGGGGAGGAGGGGCCAAGGTGCTGGAAATTAAGATGTTCTAGAGTCTGGCAATGTCTTGTTGCCAGTTGGTACTAATTAGGTGTCTACCGTTGAATAAATGGTGTCATCAGTCCTTGAGCATCCTTCTTGGTAACATTCTTAATGGTTGTGATGGACAACTGCATGTTCAAAGGTAGCCATGCATTTGGAGTTAGGAATCTTGGAAAAAAGATTTCCTGAAGTCTACATCTAGTAGACGTATTTGTGCTTGGGATAATAGAAAAAATATCTAAACCAACTTACAATTTGTATTTTTTTACAATACAATTTGTATTTTTTCCAATAGGTCTAAGAGTTGTGGTCCAAACTAATATGCTAGAGAGAGCTGCAGTCCTTGGGACCACAATTCTCCCTAGACTTTTGTAGTTATATGTGAGTCCCTGTGGTAAGACTACCTCACTGAAAAAGCTTTTACTCTCACTTTTCTTCTACAGGACGTGGTCAATGAGAAAGAGTAGCTGCATGGAAATGAAAATGCAGCTGGAGGGGCGACAAATCCTTAGGATATTGCATTTGAAGTGAATTCAAATTTAAAACAAATGTTTCCAGCTACACTAAGAACACAAGGCGCAGATGTGGTTAGAACTTGGGCAACAAGAGCAAAGGAAGAATATTTTCAAAAAAGTAGTTTGAGATTTAGATTTCTCACTAAAAGGGATTGGGATTGAAAGTAATTTCGATTTCTCACTATTGGGATTGAAAGCAATCATTAAGTAAAAAAAAAAAGGATTGACAAGCCAGGCCACCATAATGGCCCTTTTGTCCATGAAGCACTAAGAGCAGTACATGTGCCACATGGTTTCCTGTTTCCCACGTCACCTGCTGAGGAAACATCCCTAATCCTGTCCTGTTCCAACTGGCTATAACTGGCCACATGTCTGTACTTTTTTATAGCTCTGAGCACATTTTAAAATATACCACATCATACCTAAGCATTCAAAACCCAAAACTGATGCTCTGGGCAGGCTAAATAGCTGTGTCACATTTCAGTAACTGGGACCTTGGGTTACATGGGTTCTAGGTTAAACCTGAAGTCAGCAGATGACATCAAACAGAGATTACACTTCAAAAGGTGGGCCCCAAGCATATTATGTTGTCATGTCTGTGAATGGAAACTTAATTAATCCTGTCCCTTTCCACTGCTAGAGATTTGCCACCTGTAGCTGTGTCTTGCAGAAAAAAGGAGGGGATGGATAGCAATGGCAGAGGATGGGCTCCTCAGGGCTGATGCCAGCAGCCTTCCCACTGGGGAGAGGGAGGCACAACTGGTGCACTTGTTGGACATGATACAACTTCTAAAATTGTTTAATGTAACTTTAGTCAGGGGATTGTTCACCCTAGGAAAAGGAGAATTGAAGTTTCTCTTCAAACAACTCTGTTCACTAGCACTGGGTGAGGTGAGGCCTGATGAGCTTACCTACAGTTTGGGAGTAGCCACAAGATACACAGGAGATGAATGTTAACAAACATCACCCTGTGGTGTGGTCAGAGACACCTGGTCTGGGAAAAGATTGATAAGAGAGCCACAGAATGAGGACCATCATTCTATTAACAAGGCAAAGGGATCAATAACCAATAGGCAATTGCTGAGAATTGTATCACTTAGGACCAATGAATGGGAATTTCTTTGGGTTTTCATGTATAAATATGTGAAAAGTCTGGTAAAGAACTATGTGTGATGGAGTGATTTTCAGTACAGAACCCAGGCATGTGTGGATGAAATTATTTCTATTGCACATCCTGGCCGGAATAATGTAATGCAGATTCTCTAACTCTGAAAAGATGTTGTTGGAGAGTTTCTGGTTTTCCTGCAGTTTTGGTGACACACTCACCTTTGCTTCCCTCCAAAACCATGTCAGAACAGCAACATGTCCCCACACTGCAATCAGGACACCACCAAAATTAGCTCATTTTCCCCTCCTATAGTTTTCAGGAACCAGATTTAGGCAGATGAAAAGAGACCAGCAAGCTAGAATGACAAAAGTAGAAAATTCATGTGACCTGGAGTATAGATCTTTCCTCTGTCTTCCTATACCTCACATTTTTCCATTGAACTCATTCTGCAGGTTCTTAATCTCCCAGCTTACAAAAGTGGAGATATGGACTGGCAAAATGTCTTTGGGTACAAACAAGGATACACACAGCAGCCTTGCTCAGGAGTGGAAGAAAATTCTTCCAGAGCTCCTCAGGGTGTGGGGAGCCTCATCTCTCAGGTACACCAGAGCAACTGTGACACCAGGCTACAAAGTTGGCTTTGTAAGAGGATTGTTGTGGGGGTGCTCCTGAAGTCAGTGGACTGGTTACATTTGGCTGCACAGATGAAAAATAAAAACAAATCAAGTTTTCAAGCACATTATACAATTTTATTTTACTTACTCTTCTCCACTTCATTCACAATGCCCGTAGTTAATCCTGGTTATTGAAAAATATGTTTAAGCCTTATTTTACTGGAATGAGGTTTTCCCCAGGTCATCCAGTCAATCACAGCCTTTGCAATGCAATTTTCTTCCCCTGAAAAAGGGCCTTTTCGTCAGGCCAGCATAACATGCTCTCATCAGGCCCTCAGTTACAGGGCAGGTGCTGCAGTGGCATCATTTCCCTGTTAATGAGCTCATTCCACATCTCCAGCAGTGCTGCTTGTCTAAGTCTACAAGGACTTTCACACGAGGAGACCGAGCACTACAGTGCCTTTCCCCAAAGGGTACCAGAAATACACAAAAGGAAGCTGTGAAAAACAACAAAAATAAATCACCCTTATTGTCTGAGAATTAGCCATAAACAAAAGTCTCAGGCCAGAGATGGATATATCATTTTAACAACACTTGACCTCCAATAAAAAAAAGGACTTAGCTTTCTTAACAAACCTGCTGTGTACCCCTTTTGCCAGAAGGTTGCTAGTCCATGTTCCTTGAGAAATAGTGAATTACTGTCACTTCATAAGAAATTACCACTTCGTAGGCTCTTTCCTGGAGCTACTCTGAACTCCCTCCCTGCCCAGCCCCGGCGCTTCAGAATCCGTGTCACCCCGCGGGCCCGATCTGAGGCGCCTGGTCTGAGGGGCCTGGTCTGAGGGCGCGGTGGGGCCGGGCCCGGTCGGAGGGCCCGGTCTGAGGATGCGGTGGGCACGGGCCCGGTCTGAGGGCCCGGTCTGAGGGCCCGGTCTGAGGGCGCGGTGCTGCTGCTGGGCCCCACCGGGCCCGGAGTGCTCGGAGCGGCTCCTGCTCCGCAGGGCGCGGCACGGCCGCAGCTCCGAGCCGGTGAAGGCGCGCCTGGTGCCGCCCCCAGCTGGCCCTCACACCGCCTGGTTCTCCTGATGCTGTCCTGTCGGAGGGGCAGAGCGCTGCTTATGGAGCACGCCTTTGCCAGGTGAAATCCAGCAGCCGCTGAGAGGCAAAAGGGGGGAAAAAAGGCCAGGGCTTGTGGCAGAAGGGTATGGTAAGCCGGCTAAATGGGAAACGCTGGCCAAGCAGCAGCAGCAGCTGTTGGCTCCAAGTGCCTCTTTTCCTTGGCCTCTGGGAGAGAGGTGCAGCTGCTCAATTTTGGTCATTAATCCCATGAACAACTCTGGAAAGTTTGTGGAGTTCAGTCCAGGCAAATTACAGAGTTGATTGCAGGTTGTTTGGTTTTTTTTACTAGCTGGAGGTTAATCAAGTGTTGGATCTTGAATTGCCTAAGTCAATACCTCAGGAGTGATCCTTTCCACACTGGGTTACAAAACAGCTGGAGCACAGGCTTGAAGTATTCCAAGGAATAATGAGCCTCGGAGAATAATGTATGGCCCCAGGCAACAGAAGTGGATGATTTCAGGGCGAATACTCCTGTTTATTTCTACTTTTACTTCATTCCTTGTTGAGTTGCCTCTGTCCTTTTGCCCTCTATCCTTCCTCTGGATTTCTTAGAAAAGTGAAGGGGAGCATGTGATGCTGAGCTTTTCTGTGAAAGCAGAAAGTCTGTCAGCCTTCTCTTTGTTAGCCTTCTCTTTACTCTCTGGCTGGCCTTTGCCAGTCCTTGGCTCCAAGCAAAATCTCTTCTGGCTTTTCTGTAAGTCTGGGTGCACACTATTATCCTTCCTGAGCAGCATAATTTTACCTCACCAGCCCTATTTTAGGGCCCTTTTTGGTGAACACTTATGCTGATGGCTTAGGTAGGTGCTTCTCTCGGCAGTTTCCTCGGTGTGCTCTCGTTGCAGTGACAGGACCACTCTGAAGCAGTTTTTCAGCCAGCAAACCTGGATGGGTATCAATCCATCTCTCCCAGCTCTGTGTGACTGCACAAACAGCTGGAGAAGCACAGTTAAAAGGTAGATGAGTCACAGCAGGGCTGCCATGAGAAGCAATGTTTGTTGAGGTGTGCCCTTGGAGTTGCAACTCTGCAATTCTGTTCCCTGTGGGACCTCTCACAGTAGTATTTTGCTTTGGTTAATGGAGCATTTTGGATAACCTATCTGAACTAATAAATCAGCTTATGCATTTGCTTCCACTTTAAAAAGGCCTACTGTTTCTTGCTCAATGGGTTTTAACATCATTAGTGCTCTCAGCAAAATTCTTCCCTTCTCTGCATACCTGGTAACTGAGAGTTTGCCTCCTGCTGGTCTTTACAACTTGTTAGTTGATTTTTTGTTTTCAATTCCTTCATTCCTGCTGTTGGTAGCTCCTGCACTTGATCTTGAAGTTTGTAACTATGTTGCTGTCTCTTAATTGCCTTCCTATTCTCCTGTGAGGTTGCTTGTCTATAATTATTATCTCCTGTTCTGCTTATTTTGCTTGAAATACTCTGTCAATGCAGAAAATGCACAAGTATGAGAAGCCTTACTCCAGGATAATGTAATTTTCACCACACGTGACCGGATCACATATCATGACCACAATGTACCACAGATGCAACAATTCTGTGATGCAAAGAATGTAAATTGGAAATACACTTCCCTCATGGATGGATTTCTGCACTGCTGTACTTGAGGGTATTTCCTGAATACTGCTCTGGAGGGTTTGTCTCTGGCATCTCTCGGGTGAGCTGATGTGGGAAATGCAAGCACAGAGAGCTCCCAAGGCCTCCAACATACAACTCAGAGACAGAGATGGATACAGTGTTTGACCTAAGACCTTGGAGAAAGCTTGAAGCTTTAGTATAATAGTGAAACAGACACAAAATAAGAATGAAGATTTGTAGTTTAAGCAGAAATATGTTTTAAGCAAGTAGAAATATGCCTCATGTAAGCAAATAAATATGTTGAGCAAGATAGTAGAAGATTTTACAGTTTAACAATGGAACTTTTTTAGAGTTGGTAAAAAGTAGAAGATACAGCATAAAGTTTCTGTAGAGTTGATTGCACAGAAAAAGATAGATTGCAGCAAATCCTGTAAAACATAGCAATAAGAACTGGTTATGAAGATGCTAGTGAGCTTTGTGGGAGTAGCTGATTGGATAAGAAATTTATAAAAGACATTGTAACTGGAATTAGAATGGCTTCTGATGTACAGCTTCTAATGTGACGGCTTTGAATGTAACCACCTTATAGTCTCACCCTTGAATGTAACCACCTTATAGTCTCACCCTTCCACGAGACTGACTTTTGCTATAAACTATCTTTTAAATGGCTTCAGGTGACCCTGTCTTTCTGTATCCCAAACAAGCTGCTGAACTAATTGTGCCCCTTTCAGGGTAGCAATCTTCAAAGCTCTCCTATTCCACCTCTACAAGCTCCTCTCCTGACTTGTGATGCAAAGGACACATAATTCTTGTTTGTGGCTCTGCCTTACATGCCCCTTTTCTTTTGCCGTGCATTTTCCTGCTTCCTATCACCTTTTAGTCTGAGAGTGCCTCTGTTGTTTGACACTCCCAGTCTGTGCTTCCTTGCTGTCTCCCAGAGCAGTTGTTCTCCTGAAAATGACAGTCTGGAGGGAGCAGCTGTCCAGAGGCACTGTGTGGTCATGGAGCTTAGAATGGTTTGGATGCATGGGAGACTGGGGAGGTGCAGAGACTGACTGTGAGCAGCTTACCCCTTGGTGCCTCACCTCCTAAGGATTTGCCAGGTTTAAACTGAGGAGCCAAGGAAAATCATACAGAGGGAAGAGTGATCAACCAATAATGATATATTAAAAGAGATCTTGCTTAAAGTGAGTTGCTTAGGGAGGGCTGGCCGAAATGCTGAGGAGAGTGGTGGAACTTGAGCCCTTCTCCTCTTCCTCAGGCACCTGGCTGGGGATTAACAGAAGGTGCCTGTCTGGTGTAAGGATTTACAGCCTTCACCTTCCTCTGGGAGAAGGGGCTTTGTATGGACTCTAAGAGAGTCCAGAGGTGGCTCTGTGTTCTCCCCATTGCCTCTTCCTTTAGGAGCTAGATTCAATTCCTCTAGCAATCCAATTTTCTTTTCCTCTTCTGACTTGATATTTTATTATTAGCAGTGGGAAGGAGAGCTGAAGAACCAGTCTCCCTTTGCTTGGGATGAATCCAACTCATGTTGTGCTGTTTGCACTTGCTGAACTGAGATTTGTGCAGCCATTCTCTGCAAAGAGCTGTGAACACCTTCAGCTGGAGTGTCGGTGCCAGATGGACATGCATCTGAAGGACCTAAGCTTTGGCCCTAGGACCCAAGGACAGCCAGGCACTGCTCTGTGCTGCAGCTGTGCTCTGTCCTGAGAGCTCTCTGGGGGCTGCACACTGACCAGAGCATCCCCTAACAGGGCTCTGAGGATTTATTCTGCTGATGGAGATGTAAGGCTCTCCTGCAAGACTAAGTTACAGAAGCTTCTAGAGTGGGATCAAGATTGTCTGGACAATGGTTTGTGCTTAAAAAACGTCACTGGATTTCCAGGCCCTTCCTGATTTCTGCCTTTGTTGTGATGTTGTGATGTTTGCATTTGGCTTTTCAGTTTTGCAGCTTCTTAACAATCTGGCACTTTTGTTTCTGTTATTTTGTTTGCCTTCAAGCTCTGCACATCACCAGCATGGCCCTGGGTGAAACAGCTGACCTAGACAGCATGGGCAGGACTAACACCAAAAGGCAAACCTATGGGACTAGACTAAGTAGCAGATTTGGTCAACTACACTTTGAAACTGATGATATCTTCTGCTTAGGAGGGGAAAGATGCAGAAAGATGACAAAGAAACAGCACCAACTATGGCCTGTGTCTTTACTCCTCTTTTTGAAGATAATAGCTTTTAGAGCTTAAAATTGTCATATTTAGGGAAGCTACTCTATCTATTTTAGCTGGAAATCTTGGATGAAGACTGAGTACATCTTCCACCAGGTTAGAACGTCCTATCTGGGTTTTCAGCACCATACACAAATACACACTTAAAGTTTATGGGCGTTTTCCTCTAATTCTTTGGGATGTGAAAAAATATAATTGGTTGCAAGAAGTTTCTCTTCTCTGTAGCCCAGATCCTGAGGACACATGATTGCATTTCAAGAAACTTACGCAGCAGCTGGCACTGAGATTAATTAATTATTTTTTTAAGTAAGTCAGAGTCTCAGTTTGTGTGAAGTGATGATAACAGACAGCACCACTTTCTGTAGGTGAGGCATGGCCTGAGCACAGAGGGAAGAGAGAGGACCACCTGGTTGTCAGACTCCTGGAAAATTTTCTTGCTCTGTCTCCTCAGTTTGCCTGCCTGTAGAGCAGAGATAAGTTTTCCCTGGAGCAAAATCATGTATGTGAAAGGCTTTGAAGATAAAAACCACTCTACACTCACTATTGCAGTTAGCTTTACATTAAACCAAAGCATGTCATGTTATCTAACCCTTTTATGCTGTGTGTCTCTGAGCACTTCACACATCATATGTAAAAATCAAGCCCTTGGAAAAGCTGCTGTGTTGCCAGCATAGGGAAAATGGAGTTGTGATTCTAAGCTTCACTCCTGGTTTTAGTGATTTTAGCTAACAAAAAGGAAAGGTATTGCTAATTCTTGCAGTTACAAACTATTTTCCTTCATACTTCAGTTGCTGGAGTCATGTGAAAGTCTTAGGCAGCAAGGGCCAGAGGGGAAAATGTAATCTTTCACATGATTTAATGACACTAATTGCTGAGTTGAATACTGGTGCATAAATTTAATTAGTAGTAATATCTCAGCATTCTGTAGGGAGTCTCATTTTACTGATCAGATGACACATTGTTTTGATTTAGGTTAAAAAATGTTTCCAGGCAAACTTGCTGTATTTTGCTGTTTAGTAATGTGCATTTTGAGAAAGTAAACATAGCTTATCCTTCTATTGAGAGTGTTTGCTATTGTAGAGAATGTTTATATTTTCAAATGACCAAATATTGTCCAAACCTATTGGAGCCATCATATGTCAATTGTAAAATAGTGTAACTGTGGTTTTCTAGGACTTCCAGGTCTGTTTATAGATGATGTAAGGTTTGTACAGAGACATGTCCATATTGTTGTACAGAGGCATTATGTCCAACTGGAGGAACAATCAAACTTTCAGATAATTTGTGTTCATTAAAGATTCTTGGGTTTTGGGGTTTTTTTGTTTTGTTTTTGGTGTTTTGTTGTTTGTTTGGCTTGGTTTGGTTTGGTTGGTCTTTGTGTCTTTTTTTCCCTTTTCAATATTAGATGAGCCAATAACTTTTATCACCTCTCACAGATAAAAGAGTAAAAGCCTCTGAAGTATCACAAGTCAAGGACAGAAGTTACCAGCTCATAAAACAATAGTTCTGTGGGTACAGAACAAAGAAATCCTGTATGGACATGCTGGAAAGAGAAGACATCTGTAATCAGAATTTGTTTGTGTGTAAGACCTAGCTGATAAGGTTAATGTAATATTAGGTTTTGTGGCTTGGAGCAGGAGCTCAGAAGTGGTAAGATTGTAAAAAATGGGGATCCCACATTAAAAGAGGCTGCCCACTTGGGCTCTCTTCTGGTGGCTGCCCTGAAAAAGGCTCTGCCTTTGCTGTGGGCCCTGAGGTCCATCAGAGAGGTTCTGGCTGGTGCCCTGTGCCTTTTGCAGGACATCATGTCTTGCTGTCAAAACAAGAGAGCACTGGAAGCTCCTTGGAAACTATGAATACTTCCTCATTTTCGTTTAGCTTTCCTTTGTCTGTTTAGCAGCTGAGGGGCATTTTGGGAGTGCTGTGCCTGCTTTCCATCCAGAGTTTTATCTGACAATGACCAAGCCAATGGCAGATGAGAGAGAGGCAGTCACAGCTGGAGCAGTATCTTCAGAATGGTAAGCCTGGCTATAACAACCTGATCAACTTTCACATGTAGGGCTTAAACCTTCAAGGATATGCCTGCAACATTGACTGCAGGGTGCTCTACCTTCCTCACTGAGTTAGGGTGTATCTAAAGTGCTAAACATTGCAGCCCTGTTCTGGCTGTTGGTTCACTGGGTTTAGAACATCTGGGTATCATATTTCTCTAATTTCTGAAGCAAATGCCTTCTCTGCTGATTTCTCAAAATGTAAAAGTGCAGTTTCACTCTGAACAGCCTGTAGTCTCTCCATTCTCTGTCCCTCTGGATCAATGAGTGGAACCACCCTCCATGGTTCTGCTCCACAGCTGCCAGAGCTGACATGACACCCAGTGGGTAGAAGACAGAGGCAAAAATAACAGGCACTTGGGCAGGTAGAAGAGTAACATGGACCTCCTCCCTTCAAGAGTTTCCAAGACTTGTGAGAATTATAGGAAGAGTTTGTAGAAAAATTACATCTCAGTGTGCTGTGTTCTAGGACAGGTTTGCAGGATTCCTAGAATGCGTCTTGTGAGTTTCATATAAGCCAAGAAAAAAAGAAAAATCCATTTCAACTGCCTGAAAGGATGGGTGTGCAGGTAGATGAATTTAAAGAGGTTTTTCAGCCTCTGGCCTCAGATATTTTGTGCCAAGACTTACAAAATAGAAACTCAGCGTTAGTCTTTAAAGTTGTACTTAGTTGTTATTCTTTTTTCACTTGAGTATTCATTTCTTTTAAAGCTACTGGCCTTGAGTGACCATGAGTTACATGGCCAAGAACCTTACTGAGGTCTTGCTTTGGGAGAAAAGCAGCATTCCATGTATTTTGCCCTGCTCATAGTTTCAGTTATTTAACAGACTGATAAAGGCAGCTGGGCAGAAACCAAAGGATGAGTAAAGTAGCACTGGCTATTTAGTCAAAAGTCATGTTTTGAGACGTTGGCCATGGTTTTCATCTGTTGGCTACATTTAGTTTCCTCCCTCCCCATTTTCCACTTGTTTTTCAGTTACTTTGGATTCAAATATTACAAATAGCGATGCCTTCATAATTTTTTTGAAAACTACGGCAGGTAAGTTTGAATTTTTCAACCAAATAGTTTGTTATATGAAAGTTGAAATATTATCCTACCTCCCAGGTTCAAGACTTCCTTTGCTCTCCTCCTTTCCTTGTGTTCTTAGAGTATCAGTCTGCCATATAAAGCAGTGAGTTCCAGTGACAGAGCGCTCTCTGTGAAGCCTGGGTGGCCGTAATAATAATATTTCTATTGTTTTTTTCCCCATGTACAAACTTGTTTCTCACATGGAAAGAACTGCATGCTTTGTTTTTATATTCTGTGGCATATCTGATGAATCTTTTGCCTCTAAACAGTTCACAGGAAAGTCTTTGTGAGAGCTCAATAGAGGGATTACACACATTCTTGGATTTTGCAATTGTAAATGCTTTTTGATAGTGTCAGTGGTTTGCACTGATGAGTGTACTGATGACTGCTGGGAAAATGTCCTGTTCTCTTATCTTGCAGTTGTAGTGATGGGCAGAATCTGGCACATATTTGGGTTGTTGTAGCCTAGGTGACTTTCAAATGTATTTAAATGTGGTCCATGGCATGTGTGATCTTTCTTTGGCAGGCTTGGAGCCTTGATAACTTGTGCTTATATCTGACTATTGCAAGTTGCCATATGTCCCTTTTCCATTCCTCCTTTCACTTTGCTGTTGTTCTAATGAGAATAGTGGTGTTTTGGAGCAGGTGGGTGCAGTATGACTGACTCCACAGTAATTTTAGGGAGGGAATGCTGTTTTAGTTTTCTGGGAAGTGCTTGGTGTGCTGTGGTAACCTTGCTTGAAGTGAACTGTTCTGGGAAGTGGGCGTGCTTTGAAGGACCAAATTTTGTGTCTCAAGAGCTCTTCACTTGCTATGTGTGACTTAAGATATGTAAGGGGAGTTCAGGAGGGCTATACAAAATGGTATGAATAAGTATTCCTAGCAAATTCTAGAAAGGTTTTTCCTTCATACTGTGTAAATGAAAAAATACTGTTTATTTACAGTCTCTTAAATTCAGACCAACTGGAGTGCTAAAGACAGTGAATGACTTCTGTTGTAAGAAGCAGTCCTTTTAGTTCTGATCCAATGCCTGCTATAGCCCTACAGATGACTTCCAGTAATTACTGCTGAGTCTTAATTAGTCCTGATGAGACTGATAACAGGGCTGCTAAAGAAAGTTAAATCCATCAGGAATGTCTGCAATATGCTGTCAAACACTGCCAACTGACTTTTCTTCTACAAAGTCCTGGCAGGAAATAATTCCTCAAAATATCAGTTTCCAGGGTTTAAAGATGTCTTTGGACATGACAACATTGTGGATTTCTCTTAATGCACCAGCAGAAATAATGTATATTAGTTTTTTTTTCTCTACACCAGGCCCTTTTGGTGAGGAGGGGTGACTTGATAAGTACATGTGCAGTACTAATTTTACTAATTTTATGTACACCTGTGTATGCTGATAAAGGTGTATAATGACTGTACTACCAAAAGCAGTCAGATATTTTGTAGAGGTCAAGGTAGGCACAGAATTATTCCTTAAATATTGGTGCAGGTCAGCACATTGTCAAGACAAAAAAATGAACCCAAATTTCTGTTCCACAATACAATAGATTTTAATAAGCTATGTTTAGGCTTCCTGGTTGGCAAAGACAGTAGTTCTGCAGCTTTATTTGCATACAATTAAAACTTTAAGTGGTTGTGCTTACATAAATGCTGCTCATAATACAAATGGCAATAGAGCTTTGTGTGTTCTTCCATTATGGTAAAAACCAATCTCCAAAGAGAGATCAAATAACTCTGTGAAAGACAAGAGTGCATTAATTGTCATTACCTGTGCACAGTGCCTTTTATTGGTGTGACTGACAGTTGAATAAATATTCATTTTGGCTCTTAAAGAATCTCACCCAGCAAACTGTCCTTGTTGTACATGTTCTAGTATTTATTAGCATACTGTTACTTGAGAGATGTTTTATACAGAGCAACAAAATTTCTCCAACAGTATTGAAAGACAGAGTAAAGCTCATTCTTAATGCGCCTTTGTGCTGTTCTTTTCTTCCCCATTGTGGAAGAAGTGTAGGCAGCACTTAGTGTCCTACATGTTTCTTGGGGGGGAAACATGGTGAATGCTTCTGTCTTACTGATAGTTAGTGTTAAAACCAAGCATTACCCCAAACTTGCTCATCTCATACTGCAAGAGGGATGACTAGTGAATAAAAAATTATTTAAAATATGAAAAAGTATGTTCCTTTTCTGGCAATGGCATGGACTGGCCTTGAGTAGTCAGTCTTGGCAATCTGAAACAAGTTAGCACACACCTATGCAAGCAAGCTGGCAGCTGGTGTGGGAGAAGAGGCAGAGGGACTACACTGCAGGTGCTGATGAATGGCAAGCAGTCACTTTTCTGCCACCACAGCCCTTTATTGAGCACAGATATGTCTGTAGGTCAAACTAGTGCAGCTTTTATAATAGAAACCTTCATTTTTTATTGAATGAAAACAGGGGAAACTGGAGGTGAATGAACCTGCTAGGGTTGGGATACTTTTTCCTAAAAATTCTATTGCTGACTTTTTTTCATCTTCATGTCTATCTTTCATTATGAGAGAGAAGTTCATACTTACCTAAGAGAGAATAAGTTAGTACTTACTTCATTTTCTTGGTTTGCCTTAAACAGCAGTATTTAATCTTCTACATGAAGGGATTTGTATGTGTCACTGACTAAAATACAATATGCAAAGGGGAAAATCACACTCAATTTACGGCATTTTTGGTCCTTGTCCTGTGTTTGTTCTGAATGGGGGTGTGAAGTGTGTGCTGGAGTGGGAGTGCTGTGCAGGGACCATGGCTTTACTGCAGCTGCTGGACATATTGAACATGACTCGTGTGTGCGCACTCAGCATCACACCAACCAGCTGCATCCCCTGACCACATCCTGACCTAACAGGGCCAACTCAAGTTTGGAAGAAGCCCATGCAGGCTAACCCAGCTTTCCAGGTGCCTGTTTTTGCTTGGCACCACCCTTTCCTGCTGCAGAGGTTTCAGCAGGCATACTTTGGCTGTTGCCCAGTAACTTATCTCACAGGAGGAGCTGTCAGGGGACAGCAGGACACCCAACACAACGGGAGACAGCTTAACAGAATGGATGTTTTGCTCAAAACAAACATTGCTAAAGTATTTACCAACACTATCAGGTAGTAAAGTTGAACACAGAGTTGAATGATCTACCCCCTAACACCTTTGCCCTTCCACTCTTTCAGACTCTAAAAACTTGAGCAATGACCAAGATAGAGAGACTGATTCAGTCTATCCCTTACTACCTCCAGCTCCTAAAGACAAATGCTGTGGTTCTTACAAGAAGCCATTAACAAGAGGTGACCTTGTGACTGCGTTGTGTCTTCTTTTTCATCAGGGGAAAGACAGTATGAGCAGCTACATATATCCCTGTCAGTCTCATCTTCATGCAACAAACTGGCATCCTTGAATACAACCTGAGATTATGGTCTGCTTGTGTTGGGCATCCATGCAATAATGTGGAGTATGGGGGATGCAGCTGTGAGGACAGCCAGTCATTATGCACTTATGAATAGAATTGATACACATTTCCTTGAAGCAGCAGAAGTGTGGAGTTGGGAATCTAGGAGGCTTTTTCCTGCAGGCTCTAACATGAGGAAAAGGATTCAGGTGTTGATGAAAACACAGATGAAAAGTTGAGTACTCGAGCAAATAGAGCAGAGCCTGATAACAGGCAGAAAGTAGCCTTCTTATGTGGTTCTTTACCAAAGGACTCCGATGTAAGGTGGCTTTCTTTCTGAAAAGCAAGCATGAAGACAAGGATTGAATACCACAAGAGAGTTGTGGTGTGTATGGCATTGGAAATGAAAGTAAAATGTGACCCAGAAATCTGCAGGTGTAACCAGAATCAAAGGTGTTCTGATCACAGGCTGCATTTCCTTCACTAGAGCCCCTGTCTGACCACACGATCTCTGCTCCCCTGACCTTGCATCACACTGTTTGTGCAAGCAGTGCAGGAATGCACCTTTGGAACATTCCTCTCCTCTCACTCAGTAGCTCACAAATGTGTTTGGATGTGTATGTACACAAACAGAAGACTGAGCAGCTAAGATTTTAGCACTGCTCTAAAAATGTTATTTGTTGTTAGGTTGTGTTTCTTATTTATTTAATTTCTATTTCAAAAGTGCAGCTGGACACAGAGCTGAATTTCATCTGAATTTCATATGGGAAGTTCCTATACTTTCAGACTTGCGTTGTGTGCTGGCCAAGGAGGAAGGTTTCTAGCATAGAAAGCTCTGAAGAATTTTAACTCAAGGATGTCTGTTTTATTTTTGTTTCAATGTTAAGATACAGTTCAGTCTCCTGACCTGCTGTTCTTTTCAAATATGTTGTAATAAGGACCTCATTCTCATCCTTTCTCTTTTTATGGTTCATGCTTCTTAGGTGAGCAACAGATCCACTAAGAGCTTGCTGAGGACTCAGGTTGGTTGACTCCTGTTAAAACAAAATCACATAAGCTCTGTAAAGGAAAAAAGGGAGGAATAAAAAAGATATCTAGATATCTTTCTTGCTATATAACATATATACTTTTTGAGGTTTTTCTGTTTGTTTCTATTTTGGTTTATTTTTTGTTTCTGTTCTTCTTTCTTTATGAAAACTTTTCTTTTTTTCATCAAAACTGAAACCCAAAGACCAAAGAAAATGCCTTACGAGCTCTGTATTATTCTGTATTCCTATGTTAACAATTGAGCTGTGCTTCAAGCTACTAGGACAGACTAGTGGGTAGTAGACAGCAGTTCTAGATGTTTCAGGAGATTTTACTACAGGTAATAGTAACGCTATTAAGGGGATATTCAAACAATATGAAGGGATACAAGAAAGTGTCCAATTCAAATTACATGGTATGTTTCCTGAAATTCTGGATAAAAAGTGTAAGAAATGCAAATAGTTCTACTGAACATCTACTGTTGCCAAAACACAAGGTTTCTTTATGTTGGTGCCTGTTTTGAGTACATAAGACTTTAGTGCTCTTTCCAAAACTAAAATAGTTGCTTGGGAAAAAATCTGAGCTTTTGCTACAAATTCATTTTAAAAGAAATTTCCATCCATTTTGGAATTGTTAGAATCGCCATGTGTGCTTACTGAATGGATCATTGCTGACACTGGTAAATGCTTTTTTTTTGTATTTGTATTAAACTTATGCTGGATTCTACTGTGTTATTTTAGGGACATGTCTGTATTTGTACTTCTTCACTTAACTCGGTCTTCTCCTGCCTTACAGACTGCACTGTTTCCTCCTTTTGTTTTATGTCAGTAATTTTCTTTGGTCTCAACAATACTTCACTGATAAGAGGCTAAACACAAATATTTGTAACACTGAACAATGTGGAGAGTTTCTGGCATGGACAGTTCTGCTTTCTGGGTTAAAAGCAGGTGATAAAATGAAGAGGGGGAGGGGAACCCCCAAACACAACAGCTTAAGATGATTCTTATTTTTGATTTGCTGTGTCATAACCTTACTAAGGGAATCACAGAATTATAGAATGGTTTGGGTTGGAAGGGACCTTAAAGATCATGTAGTTCCAATCCCCATGCCATGAGTGGGGGCACCTTCTGCCAGACCAGATTGCTGAGAGCCCTCTCCACCCTGTTCTTAAACACTTCCAGGAATCAGGCATCCACATCTTCTCTGGGCAAGCTGTTCCAGTATCTCAGCACCCTCACAGTAAAGATTTTTGGCCTAATATCTAATCTAAACCCACCCTCAGTTTAAATCCATTCTCCCTTGTTCTATTAATACATGCCCTTTTGAAAATAACAGTTATCAAAAGTTGGAGATAAGTAGTGACTTCATCCCCCATGGCATGATGTGAAGCTGTGCTTCTAGTTCAGTAGAATCAAATAAGATAAAATAATGCCTTTAAAAAAAGGCAGCTGAGGAAACTGCTGGTTTAAGTGTTAGACAGTCTTACTTAATGTGACTGTTCTGGATGGAACTGAGATTTTATTTCCTCTAACATCCTTTCTTGAAGACCCTCAAATTAGTCTGCCTACTAATATGCTGCACAGGGTTCTTGGAGAACTCAAACTGCTTGTAAGTAGCTTGAAACCTTGAATCATGCTTGTGTTTTTTCCCTCATGATTCCCGAGTAGAGAGGTGGCAATGAGGGTAGGGTGCTGCCAGGTGGGATTCCCTTGGAGTGGCAGAATGGTAAGGTGGCCTCTGTGCTCCCAGCCCTGGGCTGCCCCAGTGGATGAGGTGCCCTGTATCAAGGTTGTAAGAGCTGCAAGGGTGGCAGTGAGGATCTGGGAAAAGCAGGTGCATCAAGTCCTCCGTGTACTTTCCCTGTGGAGGTTTCAGCATGAGCAGCACACACCCAGAAGCACTCACTGTGGTACTTGTGCCTTTTAACCCCCAGCATTGCCGAGCCCCAGGCAGTACACGGGCTCTGCAGTGACCTGCTTGCTCCTCGGTGAGAGTCAGCAATGAGGGGTGGGCCTTTATCTAACTACAATATTTGCATCCCATGTTTGTTCCACACTTCAGATACATTTTTATCACATGAAATGTTTCTTACCAAAATATGTGCACCACAGGTATTTGTGAGGAAGTGCCTGCTCCTTCACATGAGAGGAAAATTGTAAAGGTAGTCAAGAAAGCACAGCAGATGATCCTCTGTGTAAGAGACAGAGGGGCTTCTGTATCTTCACAGAAGCAAAGTAGTGCTTTTTTAATTAAAGGGGAAAACTAGACCTGTCTCCTGGATAAGAAATAAATGGATTTTGGAATAAAGATTAAATCCCTAGAAGGACTCAATGCCTTAGGAAGGGGTTCTTTTGTTCCTTAATACATGCAAACAGATGTGTGAGTATGCAGATAGGTGAAATACTGGGTGTCAGGAAAATCTTTGAGAAATCTGTTTAAATAAGAAAGATTGTTTTAGTTTGGCTTTCCTCAACTTTTCCCCTACATATCATTCTACAAACTTTTATAAAAGATTCTTACTTTTCAGTTCTTTTTGGGGAAAAACCCCAAACCAACACTTGCTGTTTGTACTTGTGTGGTCTTTCTGACTGAAAAAATAAGTTACCAATCTGGACTGAGTCAGTTAATCAGAGTCATGCATCCTAGGATGTTCTCCAGAGTACCAAAGAGTGTTAATAGAGCACACAGCATAAATGTCAGCTCTGCCACCCTGCTCTTGCTGACTTTGCAGGAGATGGTCCAATATACAGACACCATCTGCAGAAAGATGCCAAGAGTACTTGAAACCTAAGGGTTCCCAGGAACCCTCCTGTATTTTCTGCCAGGCTAGCAAAGGTGGATACAAGAAACCAAAATTTAATGTTGCATGCAGTTATGTACAATTCCAGCATTTTCCTCTCTTGTGATTATGAAGGGAAGTAGCTTTTCTCAATTGACACCAATGCCAGAAGGATCACTGAGGGCAGTAAACAGGAGGAGGAGCTGCAGTGATGAGTTTGTGCCACCTAATCCAGAGGGAATCCCAAGGGTGTTCTCAAACTAGTTCCCATCTTCCTGAAATAAGTAACTGACCTCTCATGCAGAGTAAGGCATGGCACTTTCTAAATATGAGCTCAGGAAAGTCTTTTAGGGACATATATAGTCTTTAATATAAAACCTGTGGAGAATATTCCATTCCTGTGCACTACCTCACAGTGAGAAATGTGAGCTTTGCCTCTAGTCTGACTCTGTGTCAGACTAGACAGCCAATGGATCTGGTTTCTGTGCTTTAGTTTTCCAGATTGCAAATCACCCCTTTATTCTGTCGACACATAAGACAGTTCTCTGAGGTCACTTATTTGAGACCTGTTTTCTCATGACCTTAATGTTTTCAGGTTTCTTTTTTACAGCCCCTCTCACTGTGCAGCAGTTTGGACCTTTGGGCACTGCAAAATATTCCTGTAGCAGTGGCTCTGCTCTATTCAGATACCATAGCCTCATTATTCTCATCAGACATTTTTCCAGGTGTAGGTACAGGGATGCACTTTTTCCTTTGGCAGATTCACCTTTCCTTTTGGCAGAAAATTCACCTTCAGTTGTGTATTCACCTCCTCTTTTTGGAGTCTCTACTTCGTAGGAAGTGACTGTGTCATGCCTGCAAACACTGAGATACCAGGTAGCCTGTGGCACTTAACACCAAAAAGACCCTCCTCTAATTCTTCAGTATCTTTCCATTTACTGTTCTGCTTTTTTTTTTTTTTTTGTCATCTGCAAGCTTTAATAGTAGTTTTAGTTACTTTATATGTATAAATGGTAATATCAATTTTTTAGTTTTACCTGAATAAATAGGGAATGGAGCATCAGCATCTTCAGAAGGCTTTCAGCAATATGGAAAGCAGTAAAACAGTGTTGCATTTCTACCTGACAGGATACGTTTAAGATCCAAACCCAGAGAGCATTTTTGGATGTTTACCTTGCTGATGGCAGCAATATTAGACTTTATATCCAGACATGAGACACTGCAGAAATAATATTACTGGTAATGGCTTTCTAGAATTGTGTTGAAAGTTTCTATTTGTGAGAAGTGGAGAAAAATTAATATAATTTCAATTAGGAAAGCATAAACCTCTCTATATGAAGATATTCAAGAGTATTTTCTGTGGGCTTTGAGGAGGTTATTGTACCAGAGGGCTGGGGGCATTGCTGGTTTTGTAGATGAGATTTTGTGTCCTTAGAATTGTCCACAATTGACTTCTTAATATTACATGACTTCTGCTTCTGTGGCATTTAGCTGTCAAGTTCAGGTTTCCTTCACATATGACAGAATCAGAAAATACACAGACACACATTCATAATTAAACTGCCTTTCACCCATAGTGTGGGTGGAAGTTCTTGAACACTGAAGTCAGAAATGATCCAGTCTTCACTTATGTCTTGGCTGGCAGCTGCTGTTAAAACTGCTCTACTGATGCATCTTTTTTTCTGCATGCTTTTCTTTACTTGTTTTTTGCTGGGTGCTTTCGGTGTGTTTGCAGTCTCGGTGCTGTTCTAGTGCTGGCTCTGGAATGTCTGTAACAGCTGTTGCAATACACACAGCAAACAATTACTAGTTACAATTTGAAACCAGTAGCAACCAAATATTGTTTGCACAACTGGTTGATTTGGAGTTCCCTTCTTATGCCAGGGGAGGAGGAGCAACAACGGCTCTGCTTATTTTGTGTATTTGTACATTTATGTGTGCACAAGCAAGGCTTCTTTGGTTGCCCTCATTTCCTAATCCTAACAGCAATAACAAAGCATGCATCTGTCCGATGGGTGCTGCTCTTTGTCATGGGATTCTAAAATTTCCTCTCACTGTACTGAAAAGTGTGCACCCGTGTTTCTGCTGTGCCTTTGCAGTCTGAGTTTGTGAGGGTGGTTCTCAACTGGCTGTAGGTATAAGGGAGCTGAGCAGGTGTTTGCTGTACTCTGTTGAGCTGATATGTGTTAGTCCAGTTTCAAAACTTACACTATCTGTGCATAGGAACCATAAACTGGATAACACAAGGTGACCCCTTGCTGGTTTTGTTCTGCCATGGGGTTTGCACCACCTGAGGCAATGCCAGGACCTGTTCTTCCAGGGGAACGTGTCAGAGTCCGCCTTGGACCCTGCAACAGACTTGTGAGGTGGGAGATGCCGAAGGCAAAAAGCCTTGGGGGTGCCAGGGAGATAGGAATTCTGATCTGGGGAGAGAGAAGCAGGTGCTAATAGGGTAGAAGAAAGAAGGAGACATGTTTGGACAAGAAACTTGTAGAGGGGCCTTGTTTTGCGAAGATTGTAGGTTCGACTCCTGCCTGGCTCGCCATAATGTTTTGCGGAGAAAAGAAGAAACCTCACAACTTTATAAAAGTTGTAAAGCCTGGTATGCCTTTATTACGATGCGTGCGGGACGCAAGCCTCCCCAGAAGGCATGCGTACCCCTGAAGACTTCAGGTCTCCTTTTATCCCCCTTCCAAATGCATATGCATACAGTTTCACAACAGGTTTATACATATTCATTCCACGTGACATTTATCGCCAGTTCTCCTTTATCAAAGGAATTCTTAGGTCGGGGGCAAATTGACCTTGTGGTCATTTCTGTTTTTCTTTCTCTGTCCTCTCCCGCTGTCTCTGGCATCTGACTTTTCCTTCAGCTTTGGCCTCACAGACTTTTCACCTCTCTTAGACACTTCACCTAATTCAGAATGGATCTCTACTCTGTCTCAGGCCTTGAGTAAGGAAAGGATTTTCTAATATACTTTAAAAACCATTAATCACTTTTGCTTGATAAACTTGTCAGTTTGCAGTGGGTCAAGGTAATTTCCAAGACAGACAGTGGTGTTGTATATTGCTTTGTATGTTACTTTCGTATATCTTTAACGTTTATGTGATACTGCAAAGAAGCAATGACACTTCAAAATGCTGCAGACACCATTTCTTCTTTTGTAGTCTTAAAGATGAAATAGGGCTTTTGGGAATTATTTAGCTTTTGTCACTGTAAAATGCTACTGCATTCACTGTTATTTTGTGATGGAGGTAGATTTTACAACCCTCACTCCCTAATATTCTGGTGCTCACGCAGTATATACCAGTTTGTGCTTTGATCCAAGAAATAAAACAAGTCAAAGTCCTACTAAATCTGAGATCTGTGTTTGCCATTCCTTGGAAATGCCATCTGGTATGCTTAGTATTGCACTACCAAGGGATAACACATTAGTCTGTGGCTAGTTTCTAGCAGTAATTTGTGAGGACAACAGTGGCAGACAGAATAAAAGGTGATAGTCACTTTTTTATCTTTTGTGTTTGGACTATGAAACTTTCTTCCCGTCATATCTGGTGTCTGAATTGACTGTGGGACAAGTGATTTTAATGGTCTGCTGCCATCTCTGGTAACAGTCCTGATATTAACAGGGATAAGGAAAACCTTGCTAGTGTGTTTTTTTAATTTTAACTGGAAACAATTCTTTCCAATCTATATTTAGCTTGATGTCTATTTTTTTCCATGCATAAAAAATGTCTGCTCTTTGAACCCACTGATACAGTTGGAGAAAACCCTTCTGAACTGAATTTACAATGAATTTACAATGCTGTCACTGTGACTCAGAGTTTGAAGTGTTTTGGGATTGTCAGAAGAGAAACCTGACCCTTCCACTTTATGCTCAGACAAAGTCCATCCTCTGTGACCAAAGCATGAGGTTGCATGATCTGCCAGAGTAGCTATGACAGTAGTATTCTCAGGACTGAAGAGATTTCTCTATAATCGCCACACCACTTTCCTGAGCAAACTCAGGAGATTATGGTCACTGTGGAATTTAGGAATGCTACAATGGTACTGCATTCTTTTAGGTTATGGCTGTTTAAAAGTTATGCTTTGATTTTTCAGAACCTAAGCCAGAAAAAGACAACTCTCCCAGTCAGATTCAGTGGTTAGTTGTTGGATTATTCCCAGCTTTTCAGAGACAGGTGTTTTAAAAGATTGTGTTCCATTGTCAGTCTTGATGAAGGCTGAGACATAAGAGATGTAAAACTCAACACCATTCTATCAGAAGCCAACCTATTTCCTGGTTACAATACCTTATAAATGTTTCTCAGCCTACTAGCTTTTGCCACACAATGCTGCTAATACTTCTAACACAAATCACCTATATTTTTGCCCCGCGTGGTCCTGCTACAATACATCTTTCACAGTTCTAATTTTCTAAAATATCTTGTCTTTCTACAAGGCCATAGTTTGAAACTTGTTGAAACTTGTTTCTAGTTCAATCTCTCTCTCAACAATGTCTTCTCTATGCCATGGCCTTCCCAAGTCAGCACACCTTATCTCAGTGTTTGCATACAGATGTACAAGACTGTGTGAGCTTCCTGTCAGGTTTTGAGAATTCCTTACAATTCCATTTCTCACAGTTAGTGGGCTCACCTCTGCCTGATTTTTCTGTCCTCACTATCCCATTGTGCAGCTAGTCCTGCAAATATTGTCTGCATTTTCTATTGGTGCTACTTCTGCCCTCTTTCAGAGAAGATGTAGAGAGGCCACAGCAAACTAAAAGCAACCCAAATGTCAAGCCAGATTAGGGTTTTTCCTCCTTATGCATTATTGATAATGAAAATCCAACAGAGCTCAAGTCTGCTCTCATCAGAAGCCTTTACAGAGAACCCTACAAGATTGGTGTTTTCACTAAAGGGCAGGATGTGTAGGTATTTCCTAGAAAAACGAGAACTCCATCAGCCTGGAAAATACACAAATCCTGTAAAAATACGTATTTGTGATGCTCAGAGCACACAGTGCTCACAGTACAACAGGATTTGAGGATTTAGTAGTAAAGATCTGGAATAACATTGTATTAGAGAATAAATGCATGACAGTAGTAAACACAGTCTATTTTATTGTATTTTTATGTTTCTTTGAATCTTATGAAACTCATCACAAATTCACATGCTGGAATATGGGAGTGGTTTACTTTTATTTCTTTATTTTTATTTTTATATATTTTATATATTTATATGTTAATTTTTATTTTATTTATTTCTTTTTATATTTATTTACTTTTAAATGAGAAGTTAAATGGGACATAAGGGAAAATTTATAAACAGTTAAATTACATTAATAGGTATTGAACACTTCTTCCTTATTCATGCTAATGTATAGTGAAGCTTCTGACCTTTGTTTTTGAAGGTTACATTGTGTGAAGTGGGTCTGTTGAGAGACTTTATAAAATATTTTAGCCTATTTTTATTTCAAGATTGTGATGATGAAGCTCTCTCTGGTAAGTTTTACATGGTGCTTAACTTAGCCCTCCCTTGGATTTTTGTTGTTGTTGGCTGCAGTGACTGAATCTGAAATCTGAACAAGGCTTGCATGATCCTGCTAAGGTTAAAAGACCCATCTGGTCTGATGAATTCCCTCGAGCTCTCTTTCCCTACATCTTGGAAAGTCTGGTAGTGGGGAACAAAGTCTGGCAAGAGAGAGGGTGATGTAGGGGTAAGACTTTCACATATGAAATATCCCTTTGAGTTTACAAGTCACATAGCAACTTTACCACATGGGAGCTGTTGGGTGTGTATTCTAGGTAGACATTTAATTGGATGGCCAAACGTACATGAAACAGCTCTTAATTTACAGATCACACGCTGACTTTAACAATAGGACAGGAAGCTCTCTTGTTATACTTATAAACAATGTCTCTAGCTTACTTTCCTTTATATCTTTATGTGTTTCTTTTCTTAACAGCCAGTAACTGAAGTTTGACCACAGTGCTTTTAAGCATGCTGTAAATCAGGGTTGTGAGTGTCTTTATGATCATAAAGTGTGAAGAGGCTTTTGGATCCTCTTTGGCCTGCTGATGCCCTGTTTCCCATGGGGGTGGGTACGTGGATGAGGCAGGATCCAGGCCTGTGACTGGGATAGGCTCAGGCCACATGAGGGCAGTGAACAGTCTTTGCTGTTAACTGGAGTTAAGCTAGGCATTGCAGTTATTTATCTTTTTTCAGTTTTTTCATTGGCATAGAGAAGTTAGTGCTCTTCTGAATGTTTTAAAATGTCCTATTACTACTGGACTTACTAAGGAACTCAGGCTTTCTTAGTGAGGTAGGAAGTTTACAATCTGTGTCTATTTTATTTATTATTCCCTTGCCCTCTTCATTGTGCTGTGAAAGATATCTCTGAGTACACAGTTGGCAGTTACTACATCTCAAATATAATTTGCACTGCAGTTCCAGATGGAATTATTTTTGCCTTGTATTGTGATATGATTAGATGCACAGGAGAATAGAAAAGTTTTTCAGTTGATGACATTTCTATGTATCTTTGATAATCCTCACAAATACATCAAATCCAAAGGTAACCCACATTCCACGGCCAAAAATGTTTAGATGCTCGCACACTTACAAAGGTATGTTTAAGTGTTCTGTGAATCATGCTATTGGCTTAGAATTAAATGTTTACAGATTTGGGCCTTTAGACTTACTTTTTTTTTAAAGTGAGCAGAAAACTAGTGATCTCTGAAGAGTGACATGCTTTTCGTGCTGTACATTGACATTTTATACACCTTGTCTGGTGATCTGTTCCAGAAAAGAAGCAGTGCTGGAAGTTTCCATCCATGTGATGTGTCCTGTAACATCTATCATGTTTAGCTGTGTTTTGAATGAAGGCTATCCTAGAAGACCATAGTCTCAGGGAGTAGACATGTTCTGTAAATAGTAGAGCTTAGACTGTTCTGTAAACTTAGAGAAGTGAGGAAGATAACTAGCTTGTCAGCTAACTTAACTCCAGAATCTGTATGGTTTTTCTTCTCTAAAAGCACGTTGCTAGCTAGCAAGAACAGATACATGAAAGTAGTTGAGCTATTTCCCTAGATTTCACCAAATGTCCCTTTTTTTTTTCTTTTTCCAGTGGTGGAAAAAGTGGCAGAAGTTGAACTTCCTTATGTGAGACTTCAGAGCATGAAGGAGTTGCACTGTAAGCTTGGGATCAGAAAGTGGTGACAAGAAGCTTAAGTGAAACTACTCGGATGCATGACAACTACTATAAGCAGAGAAAGGAGTCCCTTGAATAACTTAGTTACAAAGCCTTCAAGCTTCAGCACCTTGACTGTGTTGGTTTTTTTTTGTGGCCAATTTTTAATTGGAATCGACTGGTTTCTGTGGTGTTGCATGTTTTAAATTTTAGCATTGTAGTATCCCTGAAGGGTCCTTCATTGTAGCTAGCTATTTATTCCCCCTCTCTCTCAGAAACTATAGAGAGGTGTTTTGTGGCTCCTTGCCTCCTAATATTTATACTTGCACAATGCAGTGACCACAAATAAAAATATACCCATAAACAATATAGAAGAGAACTTTGAGTTCTGAGTTACAAGCTGCCTCTCTGGGCAGAGGTGGATTATTTTTTATCTGAAATGCTCATTTCTATACACTAATATACCTGAGGCCATAGCTTGAGCACTTCTTTTAGAAAGTGGCCTGGCTTAAACAGCAGAGCATTCTTCCCCTTTCATTTGCTTGTTCCTTGGGCTACTGGTCCATTATGCTGGTGGGATTGTGTGGGCAAACAATGGTGAACTGGACTGGTGAGCTAACCTGGTCTAAAAATACTGGCTCTTTATTTTTGATTTGCTTTTGATGGAGGGTTTTTGGCCTGAGTCAGTCCCCTGGTTCTGTTTGCTGTGCAGCAAATGGTAATGCTGACTTGTGGGTGCAGATCACCCCTGGGGATGGGGAGCCTGGTGCCAAGGTCCCATTTGTCAGAGTGCCCCGAGGGGGCAGTTAGGCAGTGCAGCAGAGCCAGTCTAATGGCTCCCTGCTCCAGTTGTGCTCAGGCCTACTTCTCCCTACAAAGAAACAGAAAACAAACAAATCTATTTTTCCTTGCTTAGTGACTTGTACTGATTGCAGCAGATGAATGAATGGAGTGGAAGAAGAAGAATGGACCATGTCTTTCGGTGGCTATCAGAACCCAGGACATCCTCTGGCTGTCCTGAGCAGCCAAGACCTCTGCCAAGGGTCTCAGAAACCTTGGCACAGAGCCCAAAATGCCTGTGGTTTTGATTATGACCCATGGAGCAAGTTACCAACCTTGTATGAAGATCAGCAGGCCACAACAGTTTAAGTAGAATATTAGTGAAGTTATCATGGGGTGGAAAAGTAGATTTTAAGGTTTTTGGTATGGGGGTTCAGGAGGCAAGATGGAGGGAGCTGGGCATGTCCAGCCTTTCTCCTTCTTCTTCTTGGCCTCCATCTTCTGCTGTGATGTTGGCACTTACAGATTGGTTTAGAGTAGAAGCTCACTGTCTAACATAGGTGATAGGTATTGGAAAGTAATTGTAAACATTGTATACGTAGTTTTTAGTATAAAAACATAACACCACCCCAGGGGCAGGCAGAGTGCCTGTAGCTGCCTTGCTGAGCATACCTCGGCTGGGCAGAAAGAAAATTTTATAGATAAGAATTAATAAACAACCTCAAGACTGAAAAGTGAGGAGTCCAGACTCGTTCTTCAGTTGCATGGGCTGAAGCAGAGACATCCTATGCATCTTGGGGCAGCAATTAACAACAGCAACCCGAGAGGTGGCAGCAAGGAAAGGTGCACAGAAACTTGGTTTTTGATGCTGGTAATTTATCTGGTTTAAATCTACTGCATTAGAGCTCAGCCTCTACAAATCTTTCTGTTTCCCCAGCCTTTACAAACTGCAGTAGTAGCTGTCCAGTGAAAGAGCTGCTTGGTTCTCAGCTATGGCAAACTGTCTGAGGAGATAATTCTGCATGCAGCACTGCTCCAAGCCAGGATAGGAAATGGGGCTGTCTGGGCTGCAGGACCCAGCGTAGTGCCAGAGATACATCCGTACTGGCCGTGGAGCCTGCGCTGTTCCAGCCCTGTGGCTCTGGAGACTTACCCAGGTTGCTTTAAGTCAAAGGCTCAGGCCAGCTGTGCCCCTGGCACGTGGATAACTGAGTGCTCAATTTACTCTGCTCCTGCACCGAGCTCAGCCTGCTGCAGCTCCAGAGGGGTTGGTGCTGCAGCTAGCTGGCTTCAGGCTAGGTCTTGTATGCCAGCACTGCAGCATGGCAGTGGCTGCTCTAGGAGCCTTACCAAAGAGTGTGTAGAGAAACCCAGAGCTGTTTGAGAAATGGAGGGAAAAGTGTCAGTTCTATATTGTAACTTACATGTTTGGTACCACCAGAATCAGTGGGGAGATTGGATAAACTGACCCCAGTTTATTTGCATTTTGCTACAATGTGTAAAGAATGAGTACAGGACACACTTCAGGATCACATCTGTTGTTTGGTTTGGTGTTTTTTAATCTGGTAAGTAATGAAATCTTCCTGGATTACGCTTCCATTTTATTTAGCTGAAAAATTCAAACAATCACTCAACAGAAGAATTTCTTTATGTTTTAATACTTTTTTCCCCTTGGCTTGAAAAAGTTGTATGGATCCTTCTCTCAATACACTGCTGATGGATTGTAGAATTTCACTGAACTTGCTACATACACAGGTAAAACTGAAAGGACTTTTTGTAATCTTAAATATTACCTTTCCCACTTTAATTTAATCCTTTATACAAATTCCTGACATATTTATAAATGGTTCTTGTTGGCACTGATTTGTGCCATTTTTCTAAGTGCTGGACATAGCTGTTGTTGATAGAGAGTGTTTCAAACCCCTTCTATTAGAGATTCTAACTCACCTATGGCTTATGCATGGGAAAAATATTCCACAAAAAGGACATATTTAGGTATCTATCCACTGTATTTTCAAGGTGATATATGTATCCTAATGTTCCTAATATGCAGGCACTCTGTCATCATATAAGAACATGTAGGTGATCTGTGGGTTTGCTGAGTTGTACACTTACACACAGCTTTGGGAACTATTAACTCACGAGGAAAGAACAGTGTAGAGTGAACTTGTCCTAAAATCAAAGGCTTTGTTTAAAAACCAAAATAAACCACAAGCTTTCTATTGCTATGTGTTTTTGAATGTTTATGTGAAAGGAAATACATTTTTGCTGACTTTTTCTGCTATTTTTAAAAATT
This sequence comes from Ammospiza nelsoni, assembly GCF_027579445.1. Classification (NCBI taxonomy): domain Eukaryota; kingdom Metazoa; phylum Chordata; class Aves; order Passeriformes; family Passerellidae; genus Ammospiza; species Ammospiza nelsoni. Next base: position 130,392,301 of record NC_080633.1, read on the forward strand.
CTTTTAAGGCAGTCCAAGAAGTTAAGAGGAATTGGGTTAAACCAACAGACAAGGAGATACAGGAACTTCAATTTCTACAAAAAATGTAAACAAAGTAAAGGTAAAACAGTATTAAAAAAAAACAATAAAAATATTATAGAAGTGGGGTTTTAAAAAAAATGAAACTAGGGGCTGTGACTTCAAAAACAGAGCATGGTTTTATGGAGTTGTTTGAACTTGGGACCCAGGTCTCCCATCTCCTGGTCAGGTACTGAACCACCAAATAGAAAAGGAGATTCCTATCTCTGTTAATAGTTTTTTAAAATCTCAACAGAATGAGCTGTATCTCAAGGGCTGGCAAGAAGCATTTGATTAAATGCTATTCTTCTCTGCAAAACTCAGGTGCAAAAGTTTGTCATTCAGTTTAGGCAACCAGATGAAAATTCAGACTGCTGGGTCTATTCACAGTATTTCTTACTTGTTAGTTTTATCTCTTACTATTATCACATCTGCTAATCATCCAAAAGACCCATTTCATCAAAAGTTCTTACTCTGAACTATAAGCACTATTCTCTGAATCAAGCACCGACCTATTGTGTGATTCTGTGTCTTTCCAGAAGAAAGAGTTTAAACATTTGTCTTACAGCCCGTTTGTTTTTTCTCTCCAAATACTAGACCTACTTGCCTTTACAGCAAATTGCATTAGTTCTGTCCTTTTGGTGCAGTTCCTGATGCAGATTTGAGAAATGCAGTTCTACAGCTTGATGTTTGATCATTTTATTTGTGACTTTCCAGAAGAAAGCTGCTCAGCTGACATCCATGTTGCCAATGATGAGATTAGCTACTGCATGACATTGCCTACTAACCAAATTAGAGTTCAGCTTTAAAATCAACAGGTTAAGAATCTGGCAGGTTACTTTTCTTGTAAGTACTGCACTGACTTTGTGTCTATATTCACTTCCTCTTCATGAAACATAAGGTTGCAAGGTCTGGGGAGAAAGGGGGTGGTGTGTTTTAAATCTCTTCCACTTGCCCAGATGCTCCTCCAAACCTATTCTGAAACACATTCCCTTGGCAGCCTTTACAGCAGTGAAACATCTCACTTTGCTCTGCTCTGTTTTCTCCCTTTTCTGGCATTCCATGTCCTGCTTTACCTGTCCTTTTCCTTTCCTTTTGGAGGTAGAGTTGTCAGAGTTTTGTGTGGGAGCAAAATAACTGCTTTAGCCAGCTTTATGCTTGCAAAGACTCCCCCTTCCTACCTCCCACTTGCTCCCTCCCACAGAGAAAGTGTTCTAGTAAAGATTTCAGCTGTTTTATTTTTATGCTGCATAAAATGAACCTAATTGACTCATTCTGATTTAAGGCTGCTCCCTCTGTTCATCGGCTGGAGGGTTTTTGGTTTTTCTTTGGTTTTGTTTGTTTGTTTGTTTTTCCAAGGTATACAAAGGATGCCAAAGAAGACACACTGGAGCTCCAATCTGAGTACAATGACTCAGGCACATTAAACTGGATCATTTTGTACACAAAATAGTTTTTTTTCTCAATCTTTTCAGGGAAGGATAAGAGTAGAATGTAATCTTACAGGGTTAGTCATGCTGAGGCTGGGCCAAAAGGAACTGAGCTGGTTTGTTGCATTAGAAAGATGTTAAGAACAGGGTAAAATTAACTGAGTCAGGAAAATGATGGTTCAGTAGTTAGGGACTGTAATTTTCTCCTGGAGAAGGAATAGAAGAGTGAAGTATGTAATTTTGAAAAAATCAGAACATTCTCTGGTTTGTCCTCTTTAGACCTTTGTGTTCAGTAACTGCGTGAAGAAAATGGTATCAGAACAGATGATGGAGGCAGCCAAAGGCCAAGAAATGGTGAGCAGGTGTGTTGGTAGAGGAATTTGTATTTAATATGGGACAAGGATGCTACTCTATCACTCTTACAACCGTGCTGAGAGAAGTACCATTGAGGAAAAGTATCTTGCACATTCCAAAATGTCAGTCCAGAATTAATTGACTAAAAAGCATATCTTTGCTTGGTTTTACTGAAATGATTTTGTGAATGTTAGAAGGTTTATCATCACAGCTTTAGTAATATGTTTTACATTCTCTCTCCTTAACTTTGACTTTTTTGAGTATAATAAAGGATATAGATATATATTATATGGTATAATTTTTTGTATATTCTGTGCTACCCTGTTGTATCCATTTCTGCCTTTCAATTTTCTCCTGCTTCACTTGCTTGCTCCATCTGCTGCAATGTTAGACCAAATTAGACCTGTGACATTCACACAGAGAAAATTTTTTATTTTAAATAGAAGTGTTATTAAACTAAAAGTCTGATTTGTAGCTAAAATACTTGTATCTTTTATGTGGGCCTTTCAGGATGGAAGCATGTTTAGATATTTGATATTTTTAAAAATAATTTCCAGCATTAGTAATGTCTCTATTTAACCTTGTGATATCTAAACACTTTGTCTGCCAACTGAAAATGTCTGAAGAGGAAAAAAGACAGGACCATGGGTAATCTTCTAGGCCGCTGCTGATTAGAGCGAGCAGTGAGGCAATGAACAGCATGTTATTTCATAGCTTTAAACTGTAACTGATGCAGAAGAAAGGACCAATTTTAATCTTGGGAAAGACTGGATCTCTTTATTTCTAAATTTATTTGTAAAGGAAGGAAACTTTTAATTATGAAGATTAGCATTCACTGCATAACTAATCAGCTGTGGATAGTAGCTTGTACTAAAACAGAGGACTATGAGAGAAGGGCTGCTCTGCCAGTTCATTTCTTACACTGTTGCTGCTGGGTGTAACTCAATACTGATTTGCTCAGCATATTTTGTTACAGTATTTAGAAGAGTATTTCAGCTTATTCTCAATTTATGTTCGTCAATCTGTTCTGGAGATCAAGATGCCTGAACAGATGAAAAATAGTAAGAAATACAGCATCCAACAAAAAAGAGGTTACTGAGTGAGAAATTTAGTCCAAAATGTAAATACAATGTGTTCTTGCATGTGTTGTTTAGCCCAACCACTGTTTTTCTGGTTAGGTAAACTTCTAAAAAATTTAGCAAGAACTTCTTCAGGTAGGAAAAGGAGGAAAACTTAAATTTTTGAGAAGATAAAGAGGGTAAAAATAAGTCTGAATAAAAAAAATATATTTTAGCTTGATGGTTCAACAACTTGCTTCATTTTATTTGCTTATTGCAAGTGTTTCTGAATGATACATTTGAAATTTAGAGAAAGAGAGAATGTGTATGGACATAGGTATGTATATCTGCATGCACCTGCCGATATATTTTACAGACTTGTACTTCGATTCCACACTGGGATTGTTTGTGCATTTGTTTTCTCCCTCTGGTTGGGAATCATACCTATTTAGAAAATCTGACATGCTACATATGCATTCACAGACATTCCCATCACATAAAAGATGCAGCTCCGAGTTCATTTGCAGGAATTGTATCCATTGCTGATAGTTCCTGAACAGCTAAATAACTAAAAGATGTTGCTCTTTCAAGTCGAAAGAGAATGAATGAAATGTTGAATGAAATGGAATAATATAAAGTGAATTAACCTCCACTACAGTGTGATTGGCTGAAGAAAAATATTTCTAAAAAAAAAAGTATTTCTAAAAAAAATATTTCTAAAAACTCAATCTGAATTCAGAAAAAATATGATGCTGCCATACCTTCAGAAACCATAAAACCAATCACTAACTTCTCTTCAATAAGTAAATCAATTGAACTATGTGGTGGGTTCTCTTGCCCCTTCCTTCAAAGTGCTCTGTACTTGTTACTGCTGGAGATGAGCTTCTATGTTAGGTGTGGCCTTCAGCAGTCACAAATAACTAGCAAATGATATCAAGAGAGACAACATCTTCTGACTGGAATTGCACCTGTGCTGTGGACCGAAGGATGTGGTTTAGTGGCTTTGCTGTGATGAAGTTTCAGCAAGGACTAAGTTCCATGGCACTCTGGGCTTGAGGCCATTAGTCTGACCTGAACATGTTTAAAAATTTTTTTTGTGAGAAGAACAGCCTTGGACAGGGCGACAGAAAATCACTGAGCATATCAGCTGTGTCTGGTTGCTGATACAAAACTCATTGAGCTGAAAAAATTAAAGCTGATAATTAGAATAGAGCTGTTAAAGCAAGTCCCAGTGTGCTCTTGTGTTTAACAGTGATAGTATGGAATGGTATATGTCATTTATACAGCAAATTTGAAGTGGTTTATGTCTTCATACACCAAGCTGTGTTTTTAGAGAATTAATATGAAACCTTAAAACCATGTTTAGCTAGTTTCTAAATGCTGTGATCACTATGTTTTTAAGGATTTCCTCTGCTATTTCTCTACTGGTTTTGGGTTTTTTTAGATGCTTGAAAAATGTAGTAAAAGTTTATCTTTTGTACATTCTCATTTGAAAAAGCATTGATTGAGTTGGGTCTTTATAATTTTGGCATTAGCATCCCCAAGAGTCTTATAAATCTTTGCTCTGAGTTGGAGAAAAGTTTAACTGATGCTGTTGAAAGACTCTGAAAACTTACTGCTGACTCATGAGAAGAAAAACATTTATTTTGTTTCTGATCCTGTAGGAGTACATGATACTACTAGCTTAGCATAACAGCCTGAAAATTCTTGTCTGAATACACAAGCTAGTGCAGCAGTAAGAATTAGTAGGAAAATGAAGAAGCATAGGTGGACTTTGCAGATAGTGAGGCTTTGTAGAAGGGCCTGCACCTAGGCAATTCTGCTGTTATGTGTTATTTTAGAAATCTTGAAACAGGCATGAAATAACTTCTACAGAGATAATGTATGCAAAACCTGGTTCCAGCTTCCTAATGCCTTGATGCTAGTTACTGCAGCATGGTTACCACAGCTTCATGATAAACACTTTTATTAGATTTTCAGAACATTTACTGTACAAACATGTATCAAGAAGATAAATCAGTGCCATAAGTTTTCCTAATAAACAGAAAACTGCAGATACAGGCAATGGAATAGTGTAATTTGCCTGCTTATACCTGCCAGATGCTATGGTGTTCAGAAGCTTCAGACAGTACTGGGTACCCTTTAGGAAAAGTGGAGTTGAAAGGCAGCATTTATGCAGTTGTTATGGTTAAAGACTGTGTGATTAACAGAAGTCAATCTAATTCAGGCCTACTCAGCAGTTAAAGTATCTGTATATATATGTCCTTGTGGTCACTGTAATGCCAAACAACATCGATATTGGCACATTTGGAGCTGCTGTCCAATCCACACATACAGTACATTGTAATAAGCCTTAGAGCAGAAGCAACTGTTCTTGTGTCCTACTCCAGCAGGAAAAAAAAATTCTGTTCTCTCTGAAATATCCCAAAGAGATCAACCTGAACTGTATTATGTGAGATTTTCTAGCTTGTTTGTATCTACCTATAATTACTGAAATGCATATGCCCTTCTAACTGTTTATTTGTTCCACTGCGTGTAGTTCATTTGGGTTGTATCTCAAGGAAAACATTTTTAGTTAGGCCAAATGAAGATGACTGTGTATTTGAGAAAATAAGAGAAGAGGACCTTAATAATTTATTTTAGATACTGTCTTTCAAAATTAATTGTCTGAAAATCATACACCCATTGTTGAAATCTTGAATTACAAAGAAAACAAACAAACAAAACTCACAAAAAACCCAAACAAACAACAAAAAACCAAACCAAATCAAAAAAAACCCCATAAACCAACCAAAAGCCTTTGCTGTCATTCTTTGCCTGTGCACTGTTCTTTAGAGTTTTTACAAATCTAGTTACTAGTGAGAACGGGTGCTGAGACTATGGTTTTTGTTTTGTTTTCCCTTTTCCCAGGCACTGTTCCAGCAGAAAGGGGAGGGTTGACAGGAAAAGGTGCTACTCTATTAGCAAGAAAAAGTATTTACATATCAGCTTGTCACGTTTCTGTGAGTGTCTGTAATTAGTGTGATGATCGAGCAGGCTATTGCCTCCCTGGCATTGTCTGGGAAAGGCATGCATTTCCTCTGATCCTTCCAAGCAGACCAGACTGTTGTTGTTCGCTTACTGACCTGCTGAGTTATCATCCATCCAAAAAAAAAAGCTACACTGATATTTTTGGGTGAAGTCAAATAACTTCAGCCCCCACCCTTTCTCCCCTCTCACCCCGCTTCCATTCACATATACTCAGAGAACCTTGGTGCTGAGGTGAGGCGGGCACAGAGGCACTGTACTTTTGCCTGTTTATCTTGCTGATTTTTGTGGCGTTATAGAGGTAGCACACACAGCAGCGTGAAAATCGCAGAATCAGTTAGGTTGGAAAAGACCTCTGAGATCGAGTTCAACCTCTGCCGGAACACCACCCTATCAACCACACCATGGTCCAGTATTTAAGTCTTTAAACACCTCCAGGGCTGGAGCCTCTCCCACCTCTCCGGGCAGTGTCTAATCGCCCTTTCCGTGAAGAATGTTTCCTCCTAATGTCCAACCACACAGGCACAGCCTGGGGCGATGTCTTCTTGTGCTGTCCCTTGTTCTTGTTACCTGTGAGAAGAGCCCGACCCCCCTGGGCTCAGGCTCCTCTCAGGGCTCTGCAGAGCGCTCAGGTCCCGGCCGAGCCTCCTTTGCTCCAGGCCGAGCACCCCCAGCCCCATCAGCTGCTCCGCTCAGGGCTTGGGCTCCAGAGCCTTCCCCAGCTCCGCTGCCCTTCCCTGGACTCCTCCAGCTCCTCAGTGCCCTTCCTGAATGAGGGGCCCAGTACAGGAGGGGTGCCGTACCAGAGCCGAGTACGGGGGGCCGATCACTGCCCTGCTCCTGCTGGCCCCGCTGATCCTGCTTTCCAGCCGCTCGCGGGCCGGCCCCGCACAGCGGCCCTGCCCCGTGCCCAGTCCCCGGCGGCCTCCGCCCAGCAGGGGGCGCGCGCGCCCGCCCGGCCGCTCGCTCCGCCCGGCGCCGCGCGCCCCGCGAGAGCCCCGCGCAGGTACGGCGGGAGCGGGACGGGAGCGCGGGGCCGGGGCGGCAGCGGGAGGCCGGGGAGGGCACGGCAGGGAACCGAGGGCGCTGTCACCGCGACAGGCCCGTGCCAGGCCTGGGGAGGGAGCCGAGGACGGGCCCTGGGCACAGGCCGGCCCGCGAGCCCGAGAGGTGGAGCGCTGTGATGCCGTTTGGTGGGAGAACAGCGGGAGCAGTGCCAGCCTTCAGGGGAGGGGAGGGGACGGGGCCGCCCTGCTGACGGGGCATTGGTAAGTGAGCGACTTTGAACGTGGTTTCGAGGGGTAAACAAGATAAGTGCGACTGAAATACATGTTTTAACCTGCTGTCATAACTGTCTTTGATGAAGTAGTTACTGTTTTTATGGGAAATGGAGTAGTTCCCTTTTTAATTTTCTAGACCACACTAAAGCTGCTGCACGTTGTTATTGTGGTGAAAAGGTAGGGATAACGCCTGAACTGTAGACAGGATAGGGAAGTAACTAGAAACAAACTGTGGTGAGTAATATTGAATCGAAAATCCATCAAATCTGAGTAGCAGAGGGTATAAAATTAGTTATTTGAAGATCAGTCTTAAGACCAATCTTACAAAATATTTAATAGAGGCCTTGATGTAGCAATTAAAACTTTACTGTCTTAATTTGATAGTGATGGGGAGTTGGGAAGCACTGACAGTATTGAAGAGGGTTATAGTACTACCCAGAAAGAATTGGGTGATCCTGAGAAAAAGGATATGAAGTAAGTTTAATAACAATTTAAAGAATGAAGGTTTAGAGTCGTTACATTGCAAGCAAAAAATTTGTAGAATAAATTCTTACCAGTTGAAAGCAACACAAAACAAAAGAATGTTATGTAGCTACAAGATATTGAATTGCAGAAAAAGTAAATGCTTACTACAGTGATCCAGTTAAAGGAGTTACTATTACCCATGAACAGAACTCTAGAATTCTTTGAATAATGTTAATCATTCCCAGCAAAAAAACTGGAACAGAAACAGGAAGATATGCCAAGGTCAAGTAGGGAAGTTAAAAGTCTGTTGGAAGAGGCATTTGGCTTTTTTTAAATTTTGCAGAATAATTGTAATTTTGTTTTCTGTTTAACCAGCAAGGTAAACACGGTGAGGGAAATAAATTGAACTAAAGGATCATGTTAATACATGAATAATTTAACATACATTTAAAGATGAATAATATATGAAATTTTCTAACCTCTAGTGAGCACTGATATTTAGGACCAGCCTTCCAAAAGGTCAAGGAAGAGCAAAAACTGAACACTTACTAGATGGAATGTGGCTGGTTTGTAAAAATAATATTTTTGTTTGCTGCAGCAGAGGCCTAAGTTTAGTGTTACCTGTAGACTATAGATCAGTTTTTCTTTTTTGTTTGTTTGTGAAATAGGTTATTAGCAAGAACTTGTTAAATTGTTTTTTAGAAGAAAAAAAACAGTAATGTTTTCAGTCTGAATAGTAGAGTTCGTGACAGTCAGGAAATGACAATGGCTCATTGCTGGCTTTTTTGTGTCGAAGAAAAGGTGTGATGAGTACGCTGAGATGAGGTGAAGGTTGAAGTGTAGAATGTGCATCTGCTGTCTTCTTACCAGAGCAGTGTGAGTTTGCCTCTGCAAGAGGGGACTCTAAAATTCAGTTCTGATCTGTAATCAGTGACAGAAATTTCCTCTCTTCAGGTTTTGGTGTCCTTCAGTTAAAGTTGTCTCATCAGCAGGAGCAAGGGATTTGAAGCAGTGCTTTAAGGTAATTGTGTTATCTCACCTCAAGTTCTTTTGAACTTAATGTTTGAGCACTTGTGGCCTTGAAGTCCTCATCCGCAGCTCAGGACCTGAGGTACTTGATTGTCCAAGGAGTGAACTACTACTAGAAGCTCTTCTAGGGATCTGGGTATGCTGGAATTTTGAGGACTGTCACTCTTTTCTTTTGGTCAGTCTGTCAGTTAATATCTCCCCACGTGATCTTGATTGTGGATGTTTCACTTCCAGATAGATCAGTTAATAAGCACATAAGATGTTTGAGAGGGCACTGGTTTATACCTGTTATGTGAAACACGTGATCCCTTAAGCACTGGGCTTTCTGGAGAGACCATCCATAGAATGCTGTTAGAGTAGGCAGCAGGCCTGTCTTGAGTGCATGGGTTTGTTCCACCAAATTTCCATTGTGAGTGTTTATTGTGTGTGTAAGTCAAGAGCACAGATACTGAAATGGTCAGTTTTGTTGTGGTTTGCTTTGCTATTTAGAGATGATATTTAATAAATAAGTGGGAAAAAAGGTTTTGTCTTGTGCAGTCCCCCACTGCAGCCTTGTCTGTACTTACAGGACTTAGATTCTGTTATCATTCATCTATCAGCACCACTTTTCCAAGTGGCATTTTTTCTTTCACTTTTTCAATGAAATTTTGATTGGTTGTGGAACAGAGCTGCTTAAACACCAGTTTTGTCAGTCAGCACATTTCTGACATCCAAGTAATGCAGCTACATCAGCTGAATTTTATAATATAAACTCAAAGGCATAAATCCTGTACTGCTCATTATGATATTCTTCAGCATGCTCAAGACCTCTTAGAGTGTGTTAGAGTGTCTGCTCAGTGACCAGCACTAGTGGATGGTGACAGAAGGAGGGCAGCAGGACATTTCAGGAATGGCTTGGGGTGTATGGGCTTCCCGTGGATGGTGTAAAATGCTTGTGTGTCTTCTTCACCTTGGAGTTTTTTATCCACAGAAGAAAATGCCTGTTTGTGTTATGTGTTAGTACCTTAGGGGCTGGTTCTCTCTGAGAATGGGTACATCTTCAGAGTTTTGCTACATCCAAAACTCATCAGCTTTTCCTCAGGGTTACTGAGTAGGGTTGTAGATAGAGGTTATGTGGATCTTCTGGAAGCATTAAAGCAAAGTACCATACTAGAGGCTTTTGAGGAGAGTGAATGTGTGTAGCATCAAAGACATTTCTTACATGCAGAAGTTGTTGGGTTGAAAAATTATAAAGAAGAATGGAGAATGGACTGCAGGAAGCAGCCAGGCTCGTGCTCTCCCAATGGAGGATCTCAGGTGGCTGCTCTTGAAAGCGGAGTGCTGGGTGAGCCAGATCAGCCTCATCCAGGACATCAGTTTAGTCAACTTATGATCAGTAAGACTGGAATAATACTAATTCTGCATGGTTCTGTTCTGGCTTCTGAACTGTTGGAATTTGCATGTACTGCCTAGAAAAGGCAGTGAGCAACAAGGTGGTAGTGTTTGCCAGGACATGGGTTGTAAAGATAGAGTCAGCTATGAAAAGCTGCAGAAGAGCCCTGTAAAACTGAGTAACTGGATAATATACTGGCACATGAGTTCAGTGTAAGTAGAGAGACTCAGCATAAAGAGAATCCTACCTTCCCATTACTTCTCAGTAATGAGCAGTATCTTAGAGTTTTGATGAATGGTTCCATGAAAATGTAGCAACAGCATTAAGCAGCAGTGGAAAAGTGGAAAACAAACAGTGGAATATTACTGAAGAAACAAGTAAAAAACAAAGCAAAGAATTTTCTCATGACACTTGTTAATCCATGGTTCACCCCACACACCTTGATTGAGTCAACCTTGCTCTGTCTCCCAGCTCACAAAACAGAGTAAAAATGAGTGAGATTCAGAGAAGCAAAACAAGAATGGTCACAGACCCAGACCCCCTTCCAAATGAGGAATGACCAAGAAAGCTGGACTTCAAAATTCATCCTGGAGGAGGCTGTGATGAAGGCCTGTAGAATCATGAGTGGCAGGAAAAGAACAGGCTGAGGTGCACAGTCTGTTTTTCCTGCAGCAGAGCTGGGGGTCCACAAGGGAAGCTGCCAAGCCCCTGCTTCAGCAAGACCAAAAGATTTTCTTCATAAGAACTGAGTTGGAGAACTTACCAGAGTATGTTGTTGGTATTAAAAGTATTTGTGTTGAAGAGGAGAAAGAGCTGATTCAGAGGTGGAGGTGGAGCCAAATACGTAAAAACCCCATCCATTTTGAATAGAAAAAGCAAAATTATATATGCTTGCCCTATTCTTTATTCTTTCTGGCCTCTGCTTTTTGCCACCATTTCAAAACTTACACTAGGCCTAAAAGGACCTTTGCTGGGATCTGCTGTGGCTGCTTTATGTTGGTTCTTTATTCACAGAAGTCATAATTGATGTGGACTTTTTTTCACAGTTTCTCCTTATCCTTCCTCAAATAGAACTTGTTGAACCTCTTTAAAGAAACATGGTGTCATGGTTTGATGCTGGCACAATGCCAGTGCCCCCATGAAAATACATTCTCCCTGGTGTCTGCTGTGAGATGTGACCAGGAATAGAGCAAAGCAGCCTCCTACTTAGAAATAAAGAAGAGAAAACTTTATTAACCTACAACTATAAGTAAAAAGAAACACAAAGAAAGAATGAAAACCTTCCAAAAACATTTCCTCCTCCCCCCACCAAATTTCCAATACATCCATCCCTCAGATCACCAACTCTCAGTCCATCACCACCCTTTAGATAATCAATTCTCAGTTCATGGAGGAGTGAGGAGTCCCTCTTGTGCCACAGGCTTCCCCTGGAAACACAGTTGAGACCTCTTGTGTTTCCTGTCACACGTAGCACCGCCTGGAGATCATTGCCATCGTGACATCTTCCTTCCATGCCCAGTGCTCTCACCACTGCGCATGGACCAGAGCTGCTTCTAGGGTTTTCCTTTCAAGGGTGCTTGGTCCAGTTCCAAAAAGAGCACAGTCTCTCACTTTTGGGACACCTGTCCCCCCTAAATTCACCCCCTCGGGCCAAGGGGTCTCAAGAACACAGATCTTCTCCACAGAAGATCGAGGGCACCAACCACCCTCCTCATCTGTTGTCTCTGTTCATGCACTCTTACACATAACATCACTGCACTCCCTTGGCTCTGAGCCATTGCCTCCCCTAAATGCAGTCTCTGTGTCACAGGAAAAATGGTTCTGTCCATGGCTGTACAAGAAAAGTCCAGCCAAAGGCCACTCCATCACCTCCTCCCACCCAAGATTCTTCTCCACTTCTCTTGTGGCCCGTTTCCTCTTATCTCATCTTTATCTTTCATTCAGCTCCAGGAGGATCAGCATTTGTAAGGTTTCCATCATCCAAGAAAAGGGTTAAAAATCTCAGGCTCTGCCTGTCCAAAACTCCCATGCTGCCCTGCCGGGCACCTTCTCAGAAAGTTTTCCTGGAAGTTCTCTGCTTTTAACCCCCTGTGTTCTCAGAGGCGTATCCATGTCCTCAGTCATCACACCAGGTGCCAATATTCAAATCTGAGCACCTATTGGTTTGACCACAGCATCCCAAAAAAACTCACTTCCTCACAAACCACGACACATGGGTATTGCTGTTCATTGACTAGACACTGGGTTTCAGGCTGAATATTAATTGGGTCTTTTACAGATGAGTTACTGTTACTTACTAAGTTATCTAAAGGTAGAAGTTCCCCCTGTATATGTGATGTCTTCTGTTTTCAGGCTCAGCAGGATAAATTGATGCAGTTGGTAAACATCAATTGAGGTACCTCACTCTCAGGTTCTTTTCAATCATCTTTCATTGCATTTCTGGTCAATTCCAGCCCCTGTGCAGATCAGGAGCTTGAACCTGACCTCTCATTCTCCTCAGACCTGCTTGTTGTCCTGAGAATGCTTAGGCTGCTGGTTTACTCCCTTCAGTCCCTTTAGACTGAAGTTGGGCAGTCACTTTTACTACTACATGTTCGTTTGAGTCTAAGCATAGTGAAACAACTATTTATGCAAAGGTAGTATCACTATGTATATAGCAGTTAGACATACAACCTTAATAGTGTTACCATTTTATCTTGTCACATAAATCCACTGTGATACTGTTGCATTCTTAGTGTCATGATGGATGCATTGATAGATATTTAAAATATTTGAAAGAGTAAATTTATCAATTTACTATTTGTCTTTGATAAACTGGTTTAGTGATTTACTGTGTGAACATGAAAATTCTGAACAGAAATATGTGTATCCAGCACTTGTAGTAAGAGTTGCATGTTTGACAGTCTTAGTTGTCTTATCATTGGTACTTTGATGTAAATGCATTGGTGGTATAAAATAATGAACTTCAATGAATAAGCAGAGCAAGATATTTTCTCAAAGGTGAAGCCCAGCATACAGTTAGATATAAATGACTCACAAATTTAGGAGAGATCTGCTTTTAAAAGTGACTTATTTCTGTTCACTAGCCACTAAACCAGATTTGATGTTTTACACTAAGGCCATGTCATCAAGGTTATGCATGACTAAGGACATATAAGCTATTATATATATATTATAAGGGGAAAAGGTAAGAAAATATGAACTATATAACAAATCATTTGGTCACAGGATCTTAGTTTGCTTTATTGCTTTTATTAAGTTCTGATTTCTGATGATTCCTCCTGGACACAGAAAGTTTTTCCCCATGTTAGTTAATATGTCATCTCAGACTTACTATTTGTCTAGGTAAGGACTAGGTTTTTTGTGGGGGGGGTGTTTTGGATTTAGTTTTGGGTATTTTTAAAGAAACAGGCATAAATACATACTTTTTAAAATTAATACCTGTAGTTTCAGAACTCGAGCAACATACCTTAGTTCTCATTTCACTAATAGAGAATCAGAGATTAAATGAGAATGCTGTTTATACTGCAAGGAAGTAGCAGTTTGAATTTCAGAATCCTTTTAATAAAGTTTTATAAAATCTTATTTTCAGGCCTTTCATAATTTTCTTCCCAGGATAATAGAAAACACCACAAATGTGGAAAAAGTGGTGTGTGTGAGTCACGGCTTACACACCATGCCAGTACCTAAAGGGGACTTACAAGAAAGGTGGAGAGGGGTTTTTACAAGGACATGAAACTGGGAATGGCTTAAAACTGACAGAGGGAAGGTTTAGATTGGATATAAGGATGAAATGCTTTCCTGTGAGGGTGAAGAACAACTGGAAAAGTTGCCCAGAGGAGCCGTGGGTGCCCCATCCCTGGAAGTGTTCCGGGCCAGGCTGGCTGGGGCTGGGAGCAGCCCGGGTAGTGGTGTCTCAGGTGTCCCTGGCCGTGGCAGGTGACCTGTTCGTGTCTCTCCCCCCTCACGGCATTCTGTGATTGTTTGTCCCTCCATTCGGACAGGAATCCAGCAGTCCACGTGGTGGCAGTGTCCGTCCAGCCTCCCGTGCTGCTCCTGCCTCGGCAGCCAGCCGGACACAGCCCTCCTCAGTCAGTGTCTGCTCCAGAAGGCTGCTCCGAGGCTGCAGCGAATTTAAACACAAACGCTTAATTAAGAGTGGGACAAATTCTCGTTACTCTGTTAATAACCAGACTATTAAACCAATAACAAAACAATGTGTAGTAATCTTTAATATTTTCTTGACCAGCATACACCCTACGTGTTCCCAGCAGAAACAAAAAAGGAGTTCAGGTAAAGCTTTGTGAAGAGGTTGATAATTATGACTTGTATGATTCAATCACTTTAAGATGTATTCAAACTGGCCACAATGATCAGAGAAGTACTGCAGCTATATACTGGTTTAATTGAACCAATTGTGAGGAATTAGTTACAGATTATTTGAAAAAAATCTGTAAATTGCCTTTTTTCCTAAATAGTTCTTGTACAGAAGATGGAAGATGAGCAATGTTCAAAAATACTTAGCTGTATATTTGATTGAAGTTAAATGTGCCCAAACATGTAATGCAACTGAATTACCAGTTAAGTTTAGCAAGGATAAAATGTTTGTGAATCTGCTTGTTAATAAAGGCATTTTAAATGAATGATCTCTTTCTTATTTTTCCCTTTTTTTTGTGTACCTGAGTACACAAAGCTTGTACTGTTTTAACTGGGGAAGCATCCTGCAACCCTGGATTGGCATTTGAGGCCTTGTATATTTTTTATCTTGTAGTGTTGACATAGTGAGCAATAATGAGCAAAGCTCCCTGTTTCCCAAAGCCATCATCTGCTGATCCATAAGAGCAGCAATAGTTGTTAAACCTTTTTCATAAAGCACTTTGTAGCCTGTACTTGTAAAGTCCTTTGTAGGTGCAGTGTCCCAGAGTTTCTACTTACAGGATGGTCCTGACATCAAGAGATCATTACCTGGATGTCTCATGTCTGCATAAGGGAATGGTAATGATTGGAAACAAATGGCATAAATAATGTTATTCTGTTGGCACCTGCCCATGTGGCTGACTAGGGACATGAGAGGGCATGTAGGTGTTATAAACCTGCTGTGATACCTCAAATCCAGGAACTGTTCAAAAAATAGCTAAAGTTAGAAAGGGAAAATCTGCAGAATATAGCAGTGTGTAAAATAGGCATCATGCTGTGCTTAGTCTGAGGTGCTGCTTTTAGCAGCAGTTCCATATTGGTGGAGCCATAAAACCATTCTAGTTGTACTGAAAAGATAAAGATTTCTAATAGAAAATACAGAACTTAAGTGGATTTTGATGTACATAATGGAGTTCTTTCCTAAATGGAAATGAGTTGATCACATCATTTTTTACTAAATATAATATTTATTCAGTGAAATGACTTCTCAGTAAGTTACACATAAATTCGCGTGTGCTTGAAAACTTAGCAAGGAATTTCTCCCTCAGCATTTTAAGCAAAGTACTGGAATGTTTTTCATTAAATAATGAAGAGGAAGAGCTCTGCAAGGCACTGCCACTGAAGTGCTCTCAAAGTGCATTACAGAAAGAGGATGCTGTTTTCCACAAGGGAGTTGAAAAATGCAAATTTTGCAAGTAACATGTATGGTGTGTTTGCTGGCAGAGGAGATTACTATTTCCTGGATTTGTTTTAGTTTCCATTTCTTGGTGGTGGCAGTTTCCCTAGTGGTGATCTTACTGATGCCTGGGTTCTAGATGTCAGAGTTTGTATTAATAGTGAGAAATCTTGAGAATGGAGCGATCTGATAATGTTCTGTGGTACTGATGTGTTGTTTTAAAATAGGGGCAGTTAGTTCAGTTTTCCTGAATGTAGTGGGGCAAACTAGTTTTCCAGAACTTTTCTCTCCTGTTTTTCTTTCCAGCTTTTCTCTCCTGTTCCTTGGGCTGTTTGGTAGCTGTTGGACTTAAGGAGAAAGCAGAGACCACAGCATATATTTAGTAAAATAAAACTGTGCACAGTTAACACAAATTTTAGGACTAGTTTAAGAAGTGACAGAACTTGCATTTAACTCTGTGGTTTGAATTTTTCAAGATCGCTCCTGACTTCTGCAGATGAGAATGTGTCCTGCAACAGATGAGTGTGTGACAATGAGTTACCATTGTGCACAGTTTAGTGAGAGACAACTGACTCCTAGTAAATAAATTATTTTTTCAGAATCACTTAATGTAAGCATTCTTTTTGAAAACAAAACAGCTTGGTTAAATTATCTTGTGCTATATGTGTCATTGAAGAGGCTTACAGCATAATTTCTGAAGTTATTAATTAAGAAGTACATTGTATTGAGGCCTAAAGAAATGTATAAATCTAGGGAAAATGCATTCTTACATTATGCCTTTCTAATGGGAATCCTTCTAGATTGGGAGGATGTCTTTGAATTTACTTTTTTTCACAAAACTGATTTTCAGTCAAAGTACCAAGTTATTAAGAGCAAACCTTTTTTTAACAAAAAAATATTATTTAACAGATACATTTTCAGTAGATAGTGATGAATTTTTACAAGCAGTGATTTACTTCTGTTTTTAAACATTAGATTTATTTAAGTACTAGTAGTATTTTTTTGGGGATGTTCAGGATGGTCATTTTGCAATATTTTGTGTCTTATTACTAATGCAAGTCCATTTGTCCTAATTGATGCTTATGAAATCAGTCCTTACTGGTAGGATATCAGCTTATGGACAGGTTCAGAGTTGTTACCTCATTCACCTTTCAGAAGCAATTTAAATTGAATGGCTAATGCTGTTTTGTTTCTAAATTTTGCTCCTGAATCTGTTGTATCAGATAATCATTGCAATAATAAGCTTTTTTGATACTGTGGGCAGAAGTGCAATCACCATTTGTTTAATGAAAAATATCTAATTAATTTTACTTGTGATTTTTTAATGAGTTTTCTTACACAGGAAATTTTGCTAGGTTGGGTTAATTTTAAGGCAAGACCATGCTGTTTTGGGACTGACATTTTAAAGATGGTGCATAGTTCAGCTTTGTGTGCAGCTTGTATTTGGCACAGGTTAGCTAGCCATATGTGAAATAGAATTGTGTTAGTAGAAAAAATCTTTTTAATCACAAAGATAAATCAAACCAGATGGTCCAGATTTTTTTTTGTGAATGTATTTGCTTAGTCCACAATCTTCAAGTATTGGGAAGAAGGGTTTGCCTCATCTTTGTCTTTCTTACTGTGAAATACTAAGGTTTTACTTTAGTCTTCTACACGAGTGATCAGTTCTAGATTTTAGTGATGATAAATTCTGAATCAGAATGACTTCCAGTTGCACTTTCTGTTAACTGCTAGTATTTGTGCTTCCTTTTCTGAGAAGATAAGGAGGTGACTTTTTTCCTAGGTATTATTAGCTAATGTTTCATCACAGTTGGGGAATTCTCTAAGGCTTTACCAGACACACACGTCTGGTATGAAAATACAGCCATTAGCTTATATTTAACAGAGCATGTCATGCTGTTTCTCAAAGAGCCTACATTTCTTCCAGTATAATATTCTCATGTTGATTTATGTTAGGCCTTGTTTTATTAAGCAGGTTTAAACAATGAAGCATTATTTTACAAGCAAACCACTTTTTGTCAAGTGTGAGTAGGGGTTTGTGGTATTGATATGCTGCTACTATGGCTGATAATTGGAGGTTTTAAAATGATTTATAATCTACAATGATCTTGCTTTAGGGAAGATTTAGTGCAGAATATAAAGGTCACAATCACATCGCAGAGAAACTGGGCCCATTATTTTTCTCAGTGAACACTGGATGAGCAGAGTGGAAGAAAAATTCTCATATCATTCATGATTTGGATGGAAAATGGGCAAGAAAATTGAAATTGCTGTCAGCTGGGAATCATAGCTTTGTAGCATCCAGGGGGTTGTAACATATTCACTGAAAATTTAAGTAATTACATTTTCCTTTCTTTTTGTATAGGGTTATAAGGAGGCTGTCAGTGCCCTGCATGACTCCAGTCTCACACTAAGTTTTATGGTGTATCAGTGAACCGGCCACTTGCTGTTGGAGATGGTTGTGGAAAAGAGTTCTTGAGCCAGTGATGTACTGTCACGTGCTTCAAAACATACTTGCAGCCCAGAGGAATGTACTCTGCTTAGAATCATTCCTTATACAGATACCAAGACATAGAATTTATTTCTATCTCTTTCTCTTCAGCATCCAATAAAGAAAAAAACGTTGTGCATTACCGCACTGGAAAACTAGACAAGTGTTGATATATGTAGCAGAATTTGTCCAGATAGGAAACACAGCCTAGTGAAGTTTAAATATGATTTATTAAACTCAGTGGCCCCCAGTGCTAGAGCTGCTATTCAGACCAGTGTGTACACATTTTGAAATTACTTCTGGAGGTACTTTGATCTTGAATTTGATCTAAAACATGGGGGAAGAGCTATAAAATATAGACATTATGAACTCTCATAAAAGGAGAGGTTTTAAATTGAATTCTTTGGCTACTGGCCATGTTTCCATTCTCCTGGCTGAATGAGTGCACTGGTGTGGAAGGATACCTTATATAGATGAGAAAATTTAAATCTGTGTATAGCAGTTTTAATAAGAGATTCAGATAGTTAATCAGAACACTGCTACACCGTGAGCCCAGAACAGAACCCCTGGGCAAGCAAAAAATACTGTTTCAAATTACATTTCAGTTCACTTTCTATTCCAAGCTCATCTAGTAAAATCCTGTTTCCCTCCTATCACTTTAACTTTGTCATGTATCAATTGAGATTTCTTCTAGAAATTTTACTTGCTTACATGATTTTTTTTATTTTTTCCACCTCTCTGAGGCAGTACAAAAAGAGGACTGTTGTCTAGTCTTCTAGATGTTTTCATTGCTTAAAATTGCATCATGAACATTTTACCATTCTCTTGCTAAACCATTCTCTTTTTCCTTATTGTTTTCAAGTAATTTTTTCTGTGTCCCGTAAGCATGCGGTGTCATCGTGATTTGACTCACCCTTAAAATACTCTCCTGCAAAACTGAAATCATAGTTCATCAAATATTCTATACCAAGTAATCCATGGTGAAACATTTGTCTTCATCTTTTATGTCTGTCCTGATACAGAAAAGGGCTTAATCCTTTATTTAGTATTAAGCCAGAGAAACTGCATTTGTATTTCTCTGTGTTGAGGTTCTGCTCAAACCCACAGTAGCTCTGTGCTTGATTTTACCATTGTCTTCCTTGCACCCACTTCCAGTTTTCAGTGGGCAATTTCACCTCATACATTCAGTTTTCTGTGTTCTGTATTGCTGTTCTTGTTTGTTCTACAGTTTGTGTATCTCTGACACTGTAAAAATAATGTTCTCAAAGACTATTGAAAAATACATTTATTGCAGAATGAAGAAATTAGTATTTTTATTTACCATTTTTATCTGTACTGTAGTTTGTGCATTGAAGTTCAAAATCAGAGGTTGAAAATCCATTGGAGCAGCTTTGCTTATAGCTGGTAAAAATTGCAGTTAGTGTGACTGTACCAGTGGACTGAATTGTTTAGAGTTTCCTCATTTATGAAAAATTCTTCCTTTCTGTCCCAATCTGTGGGGTTTTGCCCTTTAATATCACTACTACTACTGGTTCCTTACTAGGTTGAAAACTAATCACCTGTCTGGCATCTGTGGCAGAGATCTTACCAGTTTCCTCTCCTAACAAAGCTTTGCTGCTCTTTCCAGAGGTGTGAGCTCTTTCTTTTTACCAGAAGGGAATGCAGCACACAAAGTTAATGTGGATGACAGGAGGGTTTCAGAGTTGACCTGTAAGCTAGTTTGCATTCTTGTTTGGGACCTGAGCAGTCTAGTGAATATTAGCATTGTGTTTATTTGCCTGGTTTCACCATCATTTCTTCACCCTTTTGCTTGCAGGTTGCTCCCCTCCTCCTGAGAGAGTCAGAGCAATGTCCTACGTTTTTGTGAACGATTCCTCGCAGACCAACGTGCCTCTGCTGCAGGCCTGCATTGATGGAGATTTCAACTACTCCAAGCGGCTCCTGGAGAGCGGCTTTGACCCCAACATCCGTGACAGCCGGGGCCGCACTGGCCTGCACCTGGCGGCAGCCAGAGGAAATGTAGACATCTGTCAGCTCTTGCATAAATTTGGGGCTGACCTGCTGGCCACTGATTACCAGGGCAACACAGCCCTTCACCTGTGTGGCCATGTTGATACCATCCAGTTCCTAGTTTCTAATGGACTTAAAATTGATATTTGGTGAGTCACTTTTTACAGTACTTCTTTTATAATACATTAGTCTTCTGTCACCAGAGCCTTGCATATAAATCTGCTGTTGCTGAAATGCTGTATTTGGTGCAATTCTATTTTACAAAGATACCACTTAATTTAAAAAAAGCAAAATAAAAAGGCAGGGAAACAGTAAGAGGCCACTTCTGCTAGTCTGTGCAACGAGCAAATCAAACGTAAATAGCTGCTGCTGATATGAGCTGCTGTATCTAATTGTGCCTCATTTATGACATTGCTGCCCTGGTTTGGCCAGACAGCCAGGTGTGGGTGGTTGGCACCAAAGAAAAAATCACATTGACTACTTTAAAAGAATTTCTCCACCCCATTTTCTATTGTGATACTATCTAAGACAAAGAAAATACAGTATATGTGTGTGTCAGTTCATTCCCATACTCTTCTGGTAACAATGCTCCCTTTCAGTGTTTTTGCCCTCCCTCAAAGTCTGTGACTCAGAATATTGTATATTCTTTCCTTCTGGCTTCCAGCAGCTGTCAGATGCCAGTGCTCAGATGGAAGCTCTCAAGCTGCAAAATAACTAGCTGTTTCATTCCTGTGCTGAATTACTTTGTTTGTGGAACTTTCTGCATATTCACAATGTGTGTAAAAGCCAGGAGTAATGTCAAAACCTTTTGAGTTTTTAAATCTGTCCCTTTTTCACCTGTCTCTCATTAGTGTTTTCAACTCAGCAAAACTAGTTATTGGTAGACCCGATTATTTATGGGTTGTGGGTTGGGACTTTTTCTCCTCATTTCAAACAGCTCTGGTGGAAATTCCTGGTCTAAAGGCAGCTCTGGACCTATTCAGTATTATTTTAATAGCAGCAGTGGGACCATCTGTATTTTATTTCATTTCTGCCTCATGTCCTAATACCCTCATGGAAAAGGAACTATTAGGAGCCAGATTGCACAATTCTTTCTTGAAATTAAGCTTAAACTTGAACATTGCCATAAATCTACTGGGGTGGTTTTTTTTTTGGGTTTTTTTTTTTTTCTGTAACACCCAGATTCCAATTAGATTAGAGTTCTAAGAATTTGATTTTATTAGAGGGGGAAAAGAGTTGTGCAATTTCAAACCTAAATATACTTATTTTCTTCTATATCCAATTGTGCTGTAACTTGGATAGATTGGAATTTATTACTGTCTGATAAAACAGAAAACAGCTCTCAGGACTTACTAAATTGTAATATGTTATGCTGAGTTGACTTGTTACAAAATTTCTTTTTTCTATGTTAAAATTTTCTTATGTCTTTTTATGGGCTTGTTTTAGCAACCACCAAGGTGCAACACCACTTGTTCTTGCCAAACGAAGGGGTGTGAATAAAGATGTGATTAGACTGCTGGAATCGTTAGAGGAGCAGGAGGTGAAAGGATTTAACAGAGGAGCTCACTCAAAGCTGGAGACAATGCAGACAGCTGAAAGTGAAAGGTATTTACCAAACAAAAATAACTATCAGGAGAAATAATGTTTATGGCTTTAGATTTTTGGGATTGACTTGATTGTTTATTCCTCAAAACAGATAATATCAAATTTGGCCTGACATTATCAAATCAAAATTGAGTGTTAAATTCTGGAAAAATCAAAAATCAAAATTGAGTGTTAAATTTTGGAAAAATCTCTTTAAACCGATCCAATGTTAGAAAAAAAAGGAACTTCTATTGAGATTTTAATTTTATGGTAAAATAAAAAAAAAAAAAAGGCTGATTTTCCATTAGGAGTCCCAAACACAAATACTCTACCACCTACCACAAAGCCAAGTGGGAAATAGTGTGAAATGCAAAATGGTGGCATCACAGGTTAACCTGACATCCTTTTGATGATTTTCTTTGCAAAAAAAGGGGTGGGAGACTTTTCATCAATCTCAACCTGAATAAAGATTTTTATATGGTATCGTATCTAAAATTTCTATTGTTAGCAGTCCTGGAAAATATGGAGAATAAGAATATTTTGATGACTAAAGAGATAGTTAATGCAGAACTGAGGATTTCGAGAAAATTGCTGATCATTTCAGGGAAATGGTTGGGTTAGAGGGAAGTTAATAATGAATTCCTAAAAGTCTGGTTCTGGGACTGTGCTTACTTTGAATTTTCTTAAATAAAAAAGCAAAAACATGAGAAGTAGAAGCATGGTTAGTGATACCAAGAAACAAGGAAAATTGAGATGGCATAGACAAAAACCTGGGGTTACGAGGGTGAGGAAATCAATAGTAATAAATTGTGATTCTGTAGCAATGCAACTGTAATTACTGAAAGGTGTATGCTATAAAATAAAAAGTTTCTCAGCAAAAACCAAACATATAAGGAGAACAGGCTTGGTGCATTAGTCAGTTCCAGGAGTTAATGCTACCCTGAGAAATGCAGTGAAGCACAAAACAAGACATTTTCACTACATAAAGAAAACAATCAGTCCTGTTGTATAAAGTAATGGTGACTTCTGCTCTCTGATATGTCTTATTATGCTGCTTACCCCCATTCAAAAAAAAAAAGTGGATTTTTTTATATTGTCTAATGATGACCATGAACTATGACTACTGGAACATTATATCACAAAAGACAGGGAGTTTTGTCATATAACTGTTGCTTGGTTTATGTGAAAATGTAGACAGGCTGTACTGTAAACAGAAAAGAAGCTGTATAGATGGAGTTAGATCTAAGATGAGTAAACAGAAAAGGTGAAACCAACAAAACTGCAGAAATAATACTCAGTACTCCCATTAAGTTCTTTCTTATATATCAGGTGACCTTACCAGTCAGAGAGACTGCTCTAAACCATGAAACAGAAAATTAATTTTATTTTCAAAATTACGTGGTTGTGCATTGTAAGAATTAGTGCATATTACCTTTCAGACTTCACTAACTTTTACTGAAAATGTCTTGACACACATAAATGCACTTAGGCTGATTTTGTTTAAACATATGGACAAACAGCTCAGCCCCATTTAAATTTTGGTTTTTGATTTGATGGTGTCTCTTTAACAAACATAGCTTCCTTTCTGTTATTTGACCTTCATAAATGTTATATTGTTTGCTTTGGCCAGGAAGACAGCAACTCTCCTTGGGGACAGGCACAGAGACATAAACAGTGCACTACCCAGATTGTTTGGGAACGTGTTTAAAATGTCTGAAATGCATTATTTTCAAAGTAACAAATGACAGATGCCTACAGGACCCAAAGCAAATGAGCTTGTGTGCTGTTTGCTTTATAAATAAATAATATCTTTTTACCAGTTGGCTTTTCAGACCTCCACAGTTTCACCACCCTTCTTTGTATTATTTTCACATTTTAGGGACACTTACATTTATGACTTCTGTCCTCTGCCCTCTGAACTCTTACATTATGTATGAACCTATGGAGAAATAACACTCTTTCTAAAAACAGTCTCTGCCTTCAGTTTTCTGCTCCATGTTACAGGCAGTTGCTGCTGCTCGGGAAGCAGAGGCCAGAGCTCTGTTCCCAAGTCAAATTTGGTTTTGCTTGCTTTGCCCTGCTGCCAGGAGGCAGAGCTCCCTCTGTCCCTCTCTCACACAGACATCTGTCCTTCCGCACAGCCCAGCAGGACCTGTGGCTGTGCCACAAGCATGTCTGAATGTGAACTCCCACCTGCTGCTGGACACAGAACATCTGTCTGGGCTGTGTGGCACAAACTCTTCTCTTGTTTGACATGTTGCTGCATTACCAGTTTTTATGCAGCTCTATTTTGTAATAAGAAAAAATATATTGAATAACATTTACTTTAATTGGGTCATAATATAAAATAGTAAAAATGTTTTCTGTGTGCTCTTTTTAATGAGCAAGCCTGTGACCTTTCCACTTAAATTGCATTGCACCTTTATTTAACCTCTCTGTGGTTATGTATTAACTAGTTAGTACTCAAGAGTAAGCAATTCTGTTCTGCACAAAGGGCTGTCTTTTACTAAACCCTTTGTTTTGCTTGGGAAATCATAATAAGCAAGGAAGATTACTAAATCCTGCACCTATGGGTAAGCTAAAATAGCTTTACAGCATGGTAAATATTTAAAAAACAAAAATGCAGGCTGTTTAATAGGCAATTCCTGAAATCTTGTGCACATGATGCTGCAATACTTGAGCAAGTTGTGGGAGTTCAGGCTCATTGTTCTTCAGTGGTTACACTTCCTGAGAAAAAATACCATATGAATAGTGTGAAGTTTTCCCATGGTGTAATCTTAGAAGAGAGCTTTGTGAATGAGACTTTTTTCTGATAACCATCGCTTTTCAATTTATTTCTGTCAAGAAGAACAGCAGCATTTCTACAATTAGTTTTGACTTGGAAATTACTTTTCCTTGATTTTTAAAAATTTTTATTATTAGTCTTGTAAGAAATATCTAGGAATATGGTAATGGAAAACAGTTAAAAGGGAGGAAAAGAATTTTTTTTTTGCTTATATTCTGCTATTGACATCATTGAATATGTGATTGATTCCACCATTTCCTTTCTGTGTTTGTCAGGGCCTGATCCTGTAAACAGCCATGTATGTAATCTCACTCAAGTGAAAAGTAGTAAGACTGCGGAGATGGCCAAAATTTTAAGTGAAGTCAGGCTATGCAAAAGCTTTCCTGTTCTTCATGAGATTTTTCATAAGCAACAGATAGTTTGCTGTTATAATTGTGAAACCAGCAATATTGGGAGAATTACACAAGAGGCTGTGCAGGATTTTGAAACAACT
Organism: Ammospiza nelsoni; assembly: GCF_027579445.1. Lineage (NCBI taxonomy): Eukaryota > Metazoa > Chordata > Aves > Passeriformes > Passerellidae > Ammospiza > Ammospiza nelsoni. The sequence goes on from NC_080633.1 coordinate 130,417,329, forward strand.
TACATCTTTTCTAAAGATGATCATTGTCAAGAAGACTGCCTCTCTCAGATTTTATATTTGTTTTTCTTGAAAAGTGGGAATTCCGCTCCCTCATTTATAGTCTGACAATTTAAGGGGCCTGATAGATTGGTAGTGGAATGCTAAAACATGAAAACAGTCACTGAACACCATATGGCAGAAAACACAGCAATGCTAACTTGTTCAGAAAGTTTCTGAGCTTCTTGTTATCCAAAGTTATTGTTTTCTGTGATTTTTTAATGCTTTTTTAGAAGGGTCATGTAACAAAGATATCCAGGAGAATAGTAAAGGTCACTGCAGAACTCAGCATCTCAATTAATATTGGTTAAAGCTTCCATTTTATTAATCAGAGTTTATTTTTAGTCATAATTTGTTTTATTAACAAATAATGTGTGCCCCTTGAGGTCTTAACTTATGCTTCATTATATTTTACTAAGCCATATTTAGTAGGAATTATGGGGACTGACCTTTGAAGGCTTCTGGCTAGCAGGCCTGAAAATTCAGTGCAGTTATACATACACAAATATAATTCTCTTTGCACAGGTTAATAAAATGTCCTTTCAGCTAAAATAAGTTTAGAATTAGAAGTGTTTTCCTGATCTAATTTGTCTTGATTTAGCAGAAGCAATGCTATAAATCAGTAGGGGAGTTTGATTTTTAATCTAGAATGTTTCAGATGCCCTTAGTGGGATCACTGTCATACTGACAGATGCATTCCTTTACTCTGATGTATTTTTAACTTTAACCCTTTGTAGTGCAATGGAAAGCCATTCCCTGCTCAATCCAAACCTGCAGCAGGGTGAAGGAGTTCTTTCCAGTTTCCGCACGACGTGGCAGGAGTTTGTGGAAGACCTGGGCTTCTGGAGGGTGCTGCTCCTCATCATTGTCATCGCTCTCCTGTCCCTTGGAATTGCCTACTATGTTAGTGGGGTGCTTCCTTTCGTAGAAAACCAGCCTGAACTGGTGCACTGAAGCAAATGCAAAGAAGTACACAAGTCCTTTTCCCTGTTCTAATCTAATCTTATTTTTAGCTTGGAATTATTTGCTTGGTGCAGACAGTGGCAGCTGTATATACTGTTTGCCTTTTGTACCTACTATTAACCCCTTTGGAGGAGGGATTAATTAATTTCAAGTGAAACACTGATTTCTAAAGCATTCCTAAGATACCTCTGACTTACCTTGACTTGCAAGCAAGATGTGAAGATAATCCTCTCTGATAAAATATTGTGATTAGAAAAGGCCTTTCATTATGAATATTAAGTTCCTGCTTATGAAAAATATATCCTAGTACAGAACCACATTTGGTTTATTTTTTCTATGAACAGAGGTAAATCTATTCTTGGATTTTTTTTGTAAGTGCTTCAGTTGAAAGAAAAATACTGTTGGAAGTCCCCCTCAAGAAATCTTAATAATGTAATAACACTTTCTGATATATAGATGGTGATAAGCTGCAACTCCATTGTTATTTTAATACCTCTCCATAGTTTCCTGTCTGCTAGTTTATAAAAGTAATGAGAAACAGTTCAAGTTCTGCTATGTCTCTGTTGTATAGATCACTCCTTTATTTATTAGGTTAATGTAGTGCGTCTTCCCCAGATGAATTTAATGTTGTTAATACCTGCCTGAAATAAAATTTATAGAATAGAACTGTTTGTTGTGCTTTAGAAGAAGACTTGAGCTGAAAATCTTGCATTTTTGTTGAAATGTTGCTAAGCAAACTTTCTTTGTAAGGGTAATTAAAAAGTGATTTAGGTGTTCTGCCGTGTATATAATAATTCTGTAAGGTCATTGTGAAGTATATCATGAAGGATAATTTTTTTGTCCTCCCATAAGGGTCAGACTGTACCATGTAATTGTGTTTTCATGTTTGTGGAGAGAACTTGATTGAATAGAATTCCTTTCTAGAATTGTTTTCCATTTCATTTGCTTTCAGACAGAACAGACAGGCTTATGAATTATTTTCTGAGGATGCAGAATAAAGGGGTTTTAAATACTAATATTTAGAAACATTGTATGAAGTTAAATCTTGATCCATTCTGTATTTCTATTCCTATTTCGCTTCCCATTTTGCTGTGAAACCCTTTGTTGTAAATAACCTAGGGATACAAATCCATTAGATACTTCTTTAGGAAGGCTGGAAAGGTATTGCATAGTAAGTGGGAGATTTTCAAAGAAAGTGGATTCTCTCTCCCCATGCTGATTAGACATCTAATTCTCTTTTGCCATTGCCTTGCAAATCCCAAACAAAATTAATTCTGTGAGCCTAAGGAATCAATTTTTTTTTTTTTTTAATTAGCCACTCCTCAGTTGTTGCTAAATAACTTAAAACATTTATTGTATATTTAAATGTAACCTACATGGTTCTGTTCTGGTACCATGTATATTTTTATTTCTTGTTTATTGGTTTGAATGAAGAGGGTTGTTGTCTTTGTTTTGATGGGTGATATGGGTTTCACTGGAGCTGGGCCCCATTCTAAATTGCATCTGAATAAATCTCGATCTCAATTCTTAAGTTAGACTTTTAATGACACAATACTTTTTTAACAGCACAATGCTGCAGAAAAGAAACCATCTTAAAAAAACCAAAAAGTGAGAGCATATTCCTCTTCTGAGTATTTCACTTATGGTGCCATTGTTCACAAAGATAAATATAAACTCATCAGATACCTAAATTACTTACTTGTCTAAATAAGTACATTTCTGTTAATAATACCATGCATCTTGATTAATGACATTATCTTTCTGTATGTATTATCTGCATAATTTGTAATTGTATTCTCAGTATGGGTGAATGCCAAAAATAAATACATGTAGTAAATATGTTTTGGTTTGTTATTGCATTAGTGCAGCAGTAATGACACTACCCTATTTCACTAAGTTTGTTGTGCATTGATAATGAATATTTCAGCAGTGGGGAACTTTCCTACACAAGAAATGGCAAACATGCAGCTGCTATAATGAGATTTTAGAGTACAGGTTCTTTAGATTTGCCTGTTTTATTTTCAGTATTGTTGCTGAATTAAAATTGCTGTCTGGCTGTCTCTCTTCTCTGAGACTTCAGGTATTGACCATGTGGTCTGGAGGCCTCTCAAAATTTAAGGTTACTTATGAAGAGGAGCAAAACATAACCAAAAAAACAAAGTTTGAGCCTTAAGTAGCCTTTCCTATTTCGCTGCATGCATAAGTAGACATGCAGGTTTGAAAAATTGTGTTTGAAATTAAGATATTTCATGTCTTAAACCAGAAGGAAATCCAAAGCACTGTTTGAACTTCACTGTGTAATGAGTGCTGCTCCTTTAAATAGGGACATGATAAATGTCTGATAAAAGTGGAGTTTTTTCTGTATATGCCTCTGTTACTGTAAAAGGTCTGGTGTGCCTTTCAATATATCTGCAAACATTAATGTCTTCCCTTTCAAAGGCTCCTTCTAAAGAATGAATTTACCTCTGTAACTTTAGCTTACTTGTCATGGAGGATTCTACTATTTCAATATAAAGACTTGGATTGTCTGTAGGTAAATAAGATTTATTTATTATTGCAGTGGTATCTTGGAACCTTGATCCAGGTACTCACTATTGTGCCAGGCAACACAAAATTCAGCTGAAGTGCTTAAATATTATTAAAATAACAGGTACATCATTCAATCCTGCAAGTGCAGGTACAGAATTATCTCTGCTGTCACCAGAAATTAATTTCATGATGTTAATACAGATTCAAGATTAGTCACTCTTCAAATCCAAAACAGATTGTTGTCTCAAGCTGTTGTTAGACTAATGAGCTCAAATGGAATAAGGAATTGAGAGGGAAAACAAACAGCTATGAAGAGATTTCTGTTTCCAGTGACATGAAACAACTTGGTGGACGAGATAGTGCAAGGTGAACTGTAAAAAGGAGAGACGCAGGCTCCTGTGCAGTGGGCTGTCCTGGTGCTCACATTTATCCCCTGCAAGATCACACCTATCTTACCTCACAGGAACTTGTTCCCTACCAGAGCTCTGATCTTCAAGGGCTCTGTTTTCACTCATCTTGGTAATTTGCTTTGTAGAAGGGGATGTTCTGTTGGCTGTCATGAGTAGATACTGTTTCTGGCTGCCACAGTGCAACAGGTATTTAATTACTGGATGTGATCTGGCACTGTGAGACTTTTCTTCCTGAAAACCTCTAGGGGGGAAAGAACATGGTTTCACTTTGAAATATTGAAACATAAGATCTGGGTAGTTTCTGGGTCTGCAGCTGATTGGGGATTTGATTTTACCATGAGTCAGTGAATATCTAAGGCTGTTTTCATTAACTTAAGTAAGTAACAGTCATCAGCTCTGGCTAGTTAGCTAGGTAGTTCTTTTTCTAGTCAAAATATATTTGGTCATAATTACTTAGAGAAATACAAATCAAGTAATTTATTCAGAAATACAAATTGCAAGTGATGACTTCCCTGAAAACTCAAAAAAGGGTAATATTGACTGATGTAATTAATGTTCAGGATTTTCAAAAGTCTAGCATATATTTAAATGTTACCCCAAGCTGACATTTAACAGAACCAATAGCATCCTCAGCTGACACACAAAGTAACTGGTTTCTGTAGTTGTTCCTGTTTCTGAAGTCAGGGCTTTATTGAACTCATATTGGATTTGGTGGTTAAAATAAGTCTTCAATTATGGGAGAATTAGGTCAGAATGCTTTTCTTTGATTCATTGTTGTTTTTTCACATTTCAGCATTAATCATTGTGGATTGGTTTCTTTGCAATACACTTTGTAAAATTTCCCCAGTGATCCAAAGGGTTACAAAAAACGTTGCCAGTTGTTCCTGCACTTTTCATCTGTGGTGTTGCAGCTTTCTAGAAGAATTCAAATGTCATTGCACGGTTTCATAACCTGCAGTTCTCTGTGAACTCGTAAGTGGTGAAATACTGTTGAATCATGACTCCTGAATCTGTATTCATATTATTAAATTAATTTCTGGTGACAACAGAGATAATTCTGGACATGCACTTCAGAGTATTAGGATGTGCCCGTTATCTTAATCATATTTAAGCACTTCAGCTGAATTTTGTGTTGCCTGGCATTTTTGTACTGCTCTTGGCAAATGCTTCAAGGAGAGAACGCTTTTAAAACATACAGTATTAGGGAACAAAAGCAACTAATTGGTAGTTCTTTGCTATTTATTGCTGGGAAGTGAAGTGTTCCCAGGGTCATGCTGCCAGAGGAATCTGAGATGAGCACTACTGTCCCCGGCTGACAGTGATCTGGTGTGTCTGTGCTCTTACGCAAAGCAGGGTGAGCGCTCTGGGTTGCAGCTGAGCAGTCTGCCTGTGCAGAACCCTGAAAAATGTGTCTCTGCTGTAGGCATTTGTAGTTTGTAATTCACTCTTGTAACTAAGCATTGAGTAACTAGTATTTCCTAATGACTGGGCTGAGACAAAACTGTTGTTCTTCATTAATGCCAAGGGAACGGGGAATCTACTGGAAATTGCTGTAACTAAAAAGCAACAAATTAGAATATCTTGTGAAGTCAAAGTGTGAGCAAGTCATAACCATGGCTTCAAGTGATACATTCTTTCCATTTGTGATTTTAAACTACCTCTGGAGAAGGAAAAACTGGGGAGAGAGACCTTTGGAGCAGAATTTGTTGTGTGCAATGTATGGCTTGCAGAAACGAGGAGGGAAGTGACTGCAGCGAGCCAAGAGCAGCACGGCAGGCAGAGCAGTGTGATACCTTCATGAATCACTGCTTAAAAGCCAATCCCAGCCCCTGTAAGCAGTGTGAGGAGTGACCAGTAATAGCTTCCTAGCAGGAGAAGGATTTCACTGGCTTGTGATGACACCATCCCACAGGGGTGGCCATGCAGCCCTGCAACCCGAGCTGGCCCTTCTTGACTTTCAACGTCTCCAGCACTGCTATTTCAGACAACTGCGTGTTTGAATGTGTGCCTGCATTAGCAGCTGCTCATGTGGAAGCTGAACTGGTTCCTCTTACACAAGGATCCCTCTGCACATAGGTTAGCAAAAGAAGTTTTACCAAAAATGAACAGAAGCTCTTTGTAAAACATTAAATATTTCTGGTGTATTAAGTTGTGTTTATCTAAATATCAGAAGGCAGGAATCCAGATGAAGGATCAAGTATATGCAATAACATTTCATTTTCCTTTGCCAAATAAAAAAGAACAGATAACATTCTCTTAATGCAAAGCAAGACGATCACAGTAAATTTGTTTTGATCTGTAGAATATGAATTCCTCAATGAGCCAAATTCCTTAGTATGAGGGGTTTTTCAAAGAAATACTCTTGCAGGTAAGTTTTCTAAAAGAAAAGCTGACATAGCCTTGCAGGGATGTGAAGGTTGTAATGTTTAAAGGCTGTCTGGCTTAATGAAGTGTGCATACTGCAGACTACGTAAGAGAGTGGATTTTTGCTAGGATGTAAGATTGAAATGCCATATGTTCATCCTCATATTGCTGTCTCACTGCAAGCTGAACATCTGGCTTGGTTTGTTTGGCTACAGATATTTTCAGACAAAAATGAAGTGTGTAGATATCAGTAGGTTTCAGCTGGCGAGACCAGTTTCTGTGGATGACATGAAGAATAATGAAATATCCTACTGAAGTCATGACAGCTTGTCAGGACTGCACAATCCTGCCAGATGTGTTCCTTACAGAACTGATGGTTTTCCCATTTATGGTACTGGATTCAACCCTTGTGTCAGGGAACACAAGTGGGGAACACGGGACTTGAACTGAAGGCCATTCTCAAAGTTTTTAATTATAATAGAAGTCAAAGCTTTATTCTTTATTTCAAAGTTCAAGGAACTTTCTGGGTTTTTTTAGACTAATGTTTACTCGAACTGCAGCCTGCAAATGTGCACAGATAACGAGCATGAGGGTGTTCTTACTCTGTGCTCTCCTATGCCAAAAAGATATTTAGGGATAGCAAACAAGGCCTCCAGTGAGATCAGTTTGAAATGTCTGATTTACAGAATTCTGGTGTTTGTCATTTGTCATCAGATTGGTGTTTAATATACCACCAATTCTGGTTTTATTTGTTGCACTGATTTAATGACATATTTTCTTGGTCCTGGTGGTAGAAGAAGGGTAGATCACATTACCTACTTCTCAGAGGTGTGCTTCCCCCTCTGAGCACCATTACTTTGATAGTGAGTGAATTTGTCCTTTAAAAATGTCAATTGTCTTTGGCTTTTAGAGTTATGTTCTCTGTTTTGCAATGTGAGAAACTAATTGTCTAGTGTACTACAGTTTGTTTAGTTAAAAACTTGGTCATTTTGTCCAATTTATAATGTGAAATTTAACACTAATTAGAAGAACTGTTGGCCTTGGCTTAACTTGGTCCTCCAGAAAGCTTCTGGAGATGGAACAAATGCTTGGGAGAATTAAAAGATTATCTGGCAATAAAGCTGGAAAGGTGTCTATTCATGGCATTTTCAGGCTTTCCAGGACCCTGGGGATTTCGTATTGTCCATTCTGAGCCATTCTACCCAAAGGACAATAGGTTTGCAGAAACATTAGGCCTTTATGTATGTTCTAAAATTCAAAGGTGTATTTTGAAAACTTGTGTCTTCCTCCAAGAAACAAGCAATGCTCCAGTAGAGCAATTAGGAATACTTTATATGTATTTTTAAGCCAAGAATGTAATCTTAACTGCACATCAGTTTTTAAATCTTAACTAACATAAGGACACGAGGCCAGAGACCTCACCTCCTGCAGCAGCCAGGCATTGGTGCTTTATTCCTGATGTGCCTCCTTGCCCCTGCCCTGGCACTGGTGCTTGTGTCTGACCCCAGGGGCCTGAACTGGGAAGCTGTGTCAGGTAGCCCTGACAGAAACTTACTCTCACTCCCACTGCATTCGTCCTGACTCTGCCCCTCTTTGTCATTTCATCTTCTGCCCTCCACTCCATGCCTCTGTTACATTTCATCTAGGCTTGAGATTTACCCCATTTTGTACACACTGAGGATTCTGCTCATAAAACACACTTCTTCCCTGCAACTTCTCTCCATTTTCCATCTTTATTGCTTGTAGCACACTGTCCCCTATCTTACTTGAGCCATTGTCATTTCCAAGGTATCTTTATTTGCCCAGCTTTGTCTAGAGTGAAAGCTCTTTATGGGATGGAAGAGAAGATGTATGAGGAGAGGGTTATCAGTTGGCTCCAGTTCACTTGTTCGCTGCTGTCAGTAGTAATCATCTTTTTAATTTAGACTTTCCTGTAATAAAGATACAAGAAGCTAACCTTGTTGTGTGAGCCTTGTTTTCAGTTTTACTTCCCTTCTTCAATGCTGTAGTTAATTATTTTGTTACTTTTATTAAATCAAACTAAATGTGTGGATTACTTCAGCTGTCAACAGAAAACATCCAAAATGTGACCTGTGAACAAGCTGAACCTGGTTTAGGTCAGAGTGGGGGTAAGGAGTCTTTGCACTACTTGAGAGATGGGATAGTGGGACTGGATGGAGACTGCTCTGCTCCTGGAACAGGGTGTTGTAGGCTCTGGACATTTGCAGAGTGCAGCAGCAGCAGCACACATACAGGGGTGGCCCAGGTTTACTACCAATCTTTTGGCTGTGGCTTCCTAATAGACAGATGGAGGATGCTGCAATAGCCTCTGGAGTGGGCACACAGCACTGCTGATCTCCCCTTCTGCTGCAATGGCCCAGGACACAGCCTGCTGAGGCCAAGGCAGGGTTAGGGGCTGAGACCACTGTGGTTCTCAGTCACCTCCCAGTGAGTTGGCAGAACCAGCTGCACATCTGCCCTGCTTTGTGAACACACCGTGGCATTTTTGGCTGTGCCCTGTCACTTCACAGATGAGTGCACCCAGTGCCAGGGTGGGGAGAAGAGGAAGTGCAGTCAGTGCTGTGTAGTCTGCTCTCTCTGCATGGCCAGCTTGAGGCCACCAACCATGTGTGAGAGCCACTGGTGCACAGCACAGATCATATTTTCTTCATAAAAACATTTCATTTCAGTAACTTCCTCTGGCTTGGGTAGGTAAGTATTAGAATCTAAGTTTCAGTGTGACTTTTTGGTGCATGAAGAAAGAATGCTGAAAGTAATGGATCAAAAAGAGTAAGGAGAAAGATTCAGAGAGAGATTAGCAACTTCCTTAGAAACTGCAGATGTTTCTGAGGAAAACTGGGCAGACACAGACATGCTCCCATGCTCCTGGCAAAATGAAGAGTTTGAGGGAAATCTTTTCATTCTTCCAGTTACAGATACCTACGTGTAATTTTACCAGAGCTCTAAAAGGGAGCAAAATATTCTTAGTTTTGAAACAAGAAATATTAGCAGAATTGGAGTTTTTCCTCTTGACTACAACTAATAAGCTTCTTAATATGAATTTTATTTGTTATATTATTTAAGATGTTTCTGTATACAAGGTCTCAGAAGTCTGTTTCTGAAATGGCAATGCATAGTAGGAGTAGTGTGTGGTTCTGACTTAACTACCCACAGAGTAAGTTTAGAATGTCAGGTTCTAAATTAAGTATCAGAATATGTGATTTCTCCATCTATTTTTTACATGTGAGTATGGGATCAGGAGCTTTTCCAGCTGCTTGACTTTAACCAAAGCCAAGTTCAAACAGGGCCATTCAGTTCTTTAATCTCTGAGGGTTTTTTTGTTGCAACTTTGTCACTTGACTCTCAGTACCTACCTCTCTTTCAATTCATGAGAAAGATTGTTGCAGGTACTTAATTTTAATGTGCCAGCCACAGCTTGGGATCTGTCCCGTGTCCTAAGGTGTGTAAGCATAAATGAGGTGCAGTCAGAAAAGGGTGCAGGGAGAAGGCAATTTGCAGCTTGAACCACTGTGTGCATTAAGGCCCCTGTAAGTCCTGTCTGATTATTCAGGGAGCTCTGTCAGGTTGAGCAACTCCCTTTTGTTTACTTATAAAACAAAATTAACTTTTTATGGATGGAGACTCTTGATGGAATGGAAATGAATTCTTTATTCCTGCTCCAGAGTCAGATTCCAGATGGTCTGGTTATAATATTGTCACATAATCAGCACTTCCTTTCACACTTGTCTTGGTTAATGTCTGACAAAAGGTCTTTGAAATTGCAGGGTCAGTTCTATTTAATTGGCTTATTTTTCCGAAGATGTTTCACCTTTGAGATGAGTAAATTAGTATTTAAATTCTTAATTTGCTTAAAAGAGGTTTTGTTTTTATAAGCATTCCAGTACATATGGATTGGTCCAACTCTGAGGAGCAGATTTATATAATATAGAGCAGTAGCATAGAAATAGTCTTCAAGAAGCTGAAATAACAGTATCACTGCTTGTTTCCTACAGTCTCATGGCTGCCAAGATCTGCATGGAAGGAAAGAGTTCTGGCTTCTCTGAACTTTTCGTCTACATTGGGACAAACCTCCATAAACTTTCTGTGAAATCTTAGACACTAATTAGATTTTGTTTGTATTGGAAATCTCATTGCATAAAGCTGTTGTGTCTATTTCAGTTTTGTTAAAAACACTGTTAGAACAATTTCCCTCATGTTCTTCTAGTGCTCCTGTTCCTGGCTAAGGCACTGGTGAGGTATGACAACTTAAACAGAAGTTGACTTGTGTTTTTTGGATGGTGGAAAACTTTTTTTTTTTTTTAGAATTAATGCTTACTTTATCTGTACCTTTTGTTCCTTCTGATTCCTCTTGTTCCTTAAGAGTTCTTTGGAAATATGCATTCCACAGTTAGTCAGCATGACCTGCTGGACTGAGCAGAAGGCAGATTTGGGAGTTATAAATCCAAGGGCTTGCTGTGTGGCTTTAAAAAACTCACTTAACCTCTGCTTCCCTGCCAGTAAAACCAGAATACCTTAATCTTAGAGCAATGTTTTCATTAACATGCACAAAAAGTCTTTAAAATTAACTACTGGTGCTGACAGCCTGTAGGGTTTTTTACTCAACATATATGTATTCACTTTACCCAATATATTCATGACAAAGTAATACAAATTCCTTGATGTGTCAATTAATAATCTCATTGTTAACAGTTATTTCTTTAGCACTCCTAGGCATGCATGAATTGCAGACAAAAGCTCTGATCTTACATCATCACTCTCCAGCTGAGACTTCTGCACCAGTGTGTGGAGTCACAGTGATTCCAGTGGCTGTGGGCAAAAGTATTTGGTGTCCAGAGAAGATTTAGATCCAGAATCATGGCCAAGGATGGAAGACCTGCCTGTTTTCAGCTAGGCATAATGGAAATGAAGGAAGATTAAAACAGGGAAGCTGAGCCAGGTGTTTGCCATTTCCTACAGTTTCTAAGAAATTCATCCCTGTGTCCCTGCCTCTGGCTGAGGTTCAGTGTAAGCAGAGAAGGAAGGATTGTGAACAAGACACTTCCCTTTCTTCTTTCTGGTGGATGTAGGGGGTCTCACATTTCCCTGTTGAGCAGGGGATCAGTTTTCATTCTGGAAACAAGTTTGGCACCAAGAGGATGTATGAGCTATGGAATCAGAGCTTTGGAAGGTCTTCAGTGACATTTCACCATTCTTAGCACATCATTTAATGACAGCACTTGATGGCCAGGTCCTAAATCCAGCATCCAGGCTCAGAAGTCAGGTCAGACACTGCCTGTTTGAATGCAGCAAGCTGGGGAGGGCTCTCCAGCCGTGTCTTGGACCAGCTGTGGAGCTACTTTGCTCAGACTGCTCCAGTCCCACAGGGTGAAGATGAGTTTGTAAAAGGGAGCTGCTTTATTTCCTGCAGCACTTCCAAGTCCCCTCCATTCTGCTCCCTGGGTTTCCAGGCCAGGCAGTCACACAGGATCATTCCTAAAGGTCTCACTCTGTTCTCATACAGCCCTTGGCAGCACCTGGTCCTGTGCAATAGAGGTCAGGACCAAAGCTCCTCACAGCATTAGAGGAAGTGAGCAGTCTGTCCTCAGAGCTGGAGCCCACCTTGCCTTCTGGTATCCAGAAGGAAAAAGTTGGGAAATTTCAAGGGAAACAGAAAAGTAAATGCAAACAAGTACCCACTGAGAGACAGGAGGGAGGAAGAGTAAAGGGAACTCAAGGTACTGATAGTAGGCTTGAGAAGCTTTACTCTGACTGTGAAACTCACTGCTCTCATCACCCCTGTGCACAGTGTTGGGCTGTGGGAACAAAACACTGGTGTTCAGGGTTTGCTGCATTGTGAAAAGCTGCCTTGAAGTGTCACCCTGACTTCGGTGAGGCTCTTGGTGCAGCACAGCTAACATCAGAGACACTTCTCTGGAATGAAAACAGCCAGACTAAAAAATATTCTTAGCACTCCAAGATGTATGAGTTAAGCAGTCTTAGGCCTCCTGTGTAATCAGTGTTGTTTCTATTTTATGTTGTGTTGCACTTGAGAAAATGTCCTTTACCACATATTTTATTGCACTAGGCTGAGGCAAGATCAAGTGTGAACCTCTCTCATTAGAGGTTCATGTTGAAGCCTGTGCTGGCCTCATTGATGGCTGGGAGATCTCTTGCTTACAGTGATTGTTAAATTTAAAGTAACAGCAATTCTGATTCTCCCTCTGCAATCTAACTCCAATCTTCCTTTGGAGCAGCTGGATCCTTTGCATTCTCTTACTTGGCTGCTTGCTCATCTCCCATGAGGATAAACAGAGAGTTTAAGGGAATTTCCCATGTGGAAACTCCCTGTTCTTTATGAGAACACTGGGTGCAGCATTAACTGTGTGCAGCAGCCACTTCACTTTATTTTTGGTCTCGTTTCATTTTTGTTAGCTTCACTGTCTTTCTTGGGGGAGGAAAAAAGGTGAGAAAAGGATTTATTGACCCATTATTAGTTGTCCAGATTCCAATCTGACTTTCCACACTGTAAATCCAGAGTAACGCCACTGAAGCAATGGTATTACTCCAGCTTTCCACTGTGGAATTGCCTGTCTTATTGTCTTGAAGCTCACCGTACATGGAGATATCAAGTAGAGATTGACAAAGATGTCTAAAAAACAATAATGTCCCTTTCCAGCTGTGTGAATTGCAGGCAAATTTCCAACCATTCAAAGCCCAGATTTTTTTTTTTTAATGGGCAGCTCATCCATTCACAAGAGACACTGGTGTGCCTCAGCAGGGCAGCTAACTTAGGACAAGTAGCTATGCAGTGGACTTTGTCTTAGCAGTTCAGTGGTGTGTAAATGTCTGATGATAGTTTATGAGAGAAACCAAAAGGCTGGGAATACTGACTGACATTTGCTCTGGGAATGGGGGAAGAGATGGGTAAGGAGAGTGACATTGCTTGAATGCTGTAACTGACAGAATCTAAGCATCATTTAAACCCTGTGCAAAGTGTAGATTCCTCTTGTAAAGACAAGATTAACTTCTAAAGACAATATAAACTGTTTTATATTGTGAAATACTCTTCAAGGAATTGTTACAATTTGTAAACAAATATCTTAGCTACTACAAACCACCAGGCTGGGCAGATTTTAGTCTCTGTGTCCTCACGTCACCCTGCTGCACTCTCCAGGTGAAGACACACTCCTTTTATTCTGCCACAGCTGGGTTGTTATTTCCTTGGGTTCTTTTAATGAACCAGCTCTAAGGTGAGATGCTTGCCTGCTTTTGGGAGTGGAGATGGCAGAGTCAGTCCTTTGGTGGCACTGTGCAGATATCTGAGGCTTTCTGAAAGCTCCCTCAGTTTAGGTCCATCCAGCTTTCTGTGACACCAAAATAATCTTAAGGCATGGACAAGGTAATTTTACAGCCAAGTGATCTCAATCTTTTCCTGAGGAATATTAAGATAAATAGCTATAATAAGTGCAAAGTGTGAGCCTCTAGCTTGTTCTCTCACTCCTTGCAGAGGCAGCAATGCTTGCATTGGTAAATGCTTGTATTGCTTGTAAAACCAAGAGGCGCAATTATTAATGCATGGAATTGGCTACTCAGAATTAAGTTGCAAATCTAGCTAAATTAAATATTGATTAAGATGATTAGGCTCTTCTTGCACCATCTTTAAACTCTGAATACATTTTCTTTTTATTAGGAAAAAAAATAAAAATAGATACCTTGGAGTTTTAATAATGAGGTCCTTTGAACACCAAGTCCTGAAAGCAAGAAAATTATTCTGAATAGAATAATGGAAAGTAAATAAGGATAAAGCCAGTTCTCCATAAGAAAGGGAGAGTTGCTTAGACATCTCAGCCAAGTAGAAAACAGAAAGACTAAATGAATGAGGCTAGAATTGTCTTTCTATGTAGAGGGTGACTGACACCAAATAAAAGGTTATGTGATCCCAGGCAAGGAAAACTTCTCTCTCACTGGGAATAATGAGGTATAATTTCTTTTTAAATAAAATTGGTGTTCAGTTCTGTAGTTCAGTCACCAAATTGAAATGGCACCCTGCCTCATCTGTTTTTAGTGGCTTTGTCTTTACTTTTCATGTTTATCCATAATTTATATTACACTGAAGGTTTTTTGGTGAGAAAGCAATATTATCTTGCCATGACTGCTTCATGGGTATTAAAAATGGAAATAATAAATTCTATTTTTTTTTTAATTTCTGTACCTGGTATCCTTTCTCCCTGTGCTAACAATGAGGGACAGGGTCCAGCACAGCACAGCCCCTGTGAGTCATAGGCAGTGTAGCTCTAGAAAGGCTGATGTGGGTAAGATTGCCATCATGAGAGATTTCCAGAGTCCTTGCAAGTTCTGGATCCTTGAGAGGAACTGGCATTTATCAGAAAGATTATTGATGACTTGAAGGGCAATAGAGTCAGCCCACAGGCTATGAGTGGTAGCAGAAACCACATCAAGGCACCCAATTATTTGTGTCATTTATTTGAAATGACATGCCTCTTTTGTTTGGTTGTATTTTTTTTTTGGACCATCACAGTTACTTTGGGGACAAAGATGTCGCAGGTGGGCATGAAGCTTTGTGTTTTCATAACTATGTTATGCTCAAGTAAAACAGGGCAAGTAGAGAAAGAGTGTAAACATGGGTGTGAATGGAATGGACTAAGCCCATGGGAGCCTGGTAGCTGGTGCTGAGAAAGGATACAAAAAAGAAAGCAGTGAAAAAGAGAAAAAATACAGCATGGAAAATCAGGGACCAATTCTACCAAACTAATTAGGCAAATATGAAGTAAGTAGATTCTGTCTTGATGGGGTTACTCAGGTAAATACCTGTTTACCTGAAAGCTATGTCTGGCCTTAAGCACTGACTGTGGCTCTCCACAGTGTTCCAGTTCTTGCCCTGAAATAACCTCTTTCTGCCAGTATAACATGATTCACCATTTTGCCAAGAGTACCTGTGTTCTTCATCATGCCTAACCTTGTGTTCCACAACTCAGAGCCAGAGCAGTTTGTGTTGGGCATGGCACACGCATTCTGTTCCTCCACAGCATTCAAACCCTGTTCAGATATTCCCCAAGTATTAATCACCACAGTACCCTTAAGCTGAAGCTGCTGATGGCAAAGCCTGGTAACAATAATGGGGTTTTTATATCTTCAAGGCTACCTCAAGAAATAAATTACTTCTGAGGAGATGCCAGCTGACATTACAAGAGTTTGAGCCATATTTTGCAGAAGTCAGCAAAACATTTTCTGTAGACAGAAGTGTTCCTGAGCAGAATTGTCACTTTTCATGCTAAACAGAATGAAAAACACAGACCATTTGAGCTGACCTTAGTATTCCTCATTCTCTGACAAGCTTGAGCATTCATCATTATGCTACATGGAGGAAAATAGTCATTTTCCTCTCTAAAAGCTACTTCATTTGGTTTTCTGTCTATGACATTAATTTGCAACCAGCTTTAGGATTTCTTCTAAAGCATACCATTCCTTTTAAATTTATATTTTTAAAATATCACCAAAATATTTGCATTAGCATTAAATAGTACCCATCACTCATCCTGTCTAGCCATCAGGCTTGCTGTGAGGACAGTACTCACAGAGTAAGAGCATGATAAGCCATTACTCTTCTGGATCTCTGTGTCCCAATGTATGCTGAAAACTCAATGACAAAAGCAAGAAACAATTTTCCACCCTGAGATACAACCATTTGAACTTACAACAATGCCAAATTTTACAAAGCTCTCATTCTACATCAGCTCTTATGACTGCACATCCCCATCATCTCTGAGTGCATTCCAGTAGTGCCTTGAGCACTGTGCCCAGCATGTGTCCACTGGGGTTTGTTCTCTCACTGTTGCCTTGTGTTTGTGCTTTCCAATTGAACTTTTCAACAAGGAAGCATCAGTCTCTCTAGGCTCTGCTTCCTGCTATTTTTGGTCAAGCTTTCCTTCCTCAGATAAGACCCATCTTCATCCAGATATCCAAAGCAACTTAGCAGGCTAATGAATAGCTTAAGCAGTTGCAGTTCCTGTGGGAAGATTGAGACCTTTTTTCCTCAAAATAGATTTTCTATTAACTTGTGTATTATTTCCTTTCCCCTCTTTCTAAAACCTTAAACAGTTGCTTAATTTTGGTTGTTGGAAAGCTGTCACTAAGCTCTTCTCATTGTCTAAGCAGCAGTAAACCAGAAATCTGAGTAAGCATGACCATCTCCCAGCCAGTGCTTGCCATAAGCACTGGGATAAGATTTTGGGATGGCTCCTCTGACAGTGAGGCTCAGCCCTGGCAGGCAGTGACAGTGCTCAGGCTGCACCACCCCAGTGTGGGACCCCTCCAGCAAGTGAACTTTTCACATGGTCACTGTGACGTGCAGGGCTGCCCAGCATCCAAAGTGCCTGCAGCTCACCCACCAGCACGAAAACCTCTCCTTCAGAAGGGGATGTTTGGTCTGTGGAAGACAACTAACGTTGTCACCAAAAGCCATGTCTGCCTTTTGTACAGTAAAGAATCCTGAGCTTTTTAAAAAAGATTTTTTTCTGTTTCTTTGCAAAAAAACCTTGCCTTCTCCAATGCAATCTTCCCATCCCCACCCCCCCCCAGCCCTGGTGTCCCATTGTTGGTTGTGAAATGAATTTGGTATCTGTTCAAATGGAGTTCCAAGGTTCTCAGCACTGTAAGTGAAACTGATTTTTGCTGTTGCAAGGATGGCCTGGTCTAATGTGAGAAGGGAAGGGACAGAGGCAAAGATTGGGGTGGTCCTGAGGTCAGATGTACTCCTGCCATTGCCAGTGCCACGGGAAGGCAGTGAATGCTGCAGCTGGGAGGGCTGTCTTCATGAATCACAGGTAGCACAGAGAGGAACAACAGGCAAATGGAGAGAAACCTGAATAACCACATAATCCAGTACTGTAGGCAGATTTGTGGAAAAGCAGCACATTAGTAGTATTTGTCATTGCAGTTGCAGTGAGTGAGATTCATCAGGAAAAATCACTCAGTTGTTCCTACTGCATCTTTTACCCACCCTGGTAGATGCTGATTTCAAAGCATCTACCAGAAAAAAAAACAAACCAAAACCAAACCAAAAAGCAACACACCAGCATATTCCACCTGCACATCCTCCAATATTTAAAAGGGCTTGAGCCCCATATTTACACTTCCCACTTGGTATAAATATAAATACAATTGTATAAACAAAAACTCAGTTAATTTGCCAAGTCAAGCAATCAGAAAATGTAACAAATACATTTGAGTCCAAATTTATTGTGGTTTTCATTTTGCACAGAGGCTGCAGCTTTCAAAACATCATACGGACACCCAAAAATGTTCCCTATGTCTCTGTAAGGTCAGGTATGGAGTGTATAATGACAATTAGGTGGATAGAAAACTGACTGGAGTGCCTGACTCAAAAGGTAGGGATCAGCAGTACAAAATCCATCTGGTGGCAGGTCACAACTGGTGTTTCCCTGGGACTGGTACTGGGGCCAGCACTTTTTATTGTGTGTATTAACAGCTGGAACCTGTGGGTAATACCAAATTGCAGGGATTGGTTCACATTCTGGAGGGCATGGCTGCTGTTTACAGGGACCCTGACAATGGGAGGAAAGGACTGGCAGGAACCTCATGACAATCTGCAAAGGCAAATGCAAAGTCCCATTCATGGGATGGAATAAGTTTGTGCAACATCTTAGTCTGGCCAATCATCTAGGAAGCAGCTTTATAGGAAGGGGTCTGGGTGTCCCTGTGTGCTCCAAGCAGGACCAAGCTCAGCTGGTCAGAGCATGGTGCTAATACCACCAGGGTTGTGGTTCAGCCCCTGTGGGTTCAATCCCTGAATGGACCATTCATTCACAAGCTTGACTTGATGATCCTGCTGGGTCCCTTCCAACTCAGGATATTCCGTGATCTGTAATGGGCTGGCAAAGACCAGCCATATGTTGGCCTGTTAGCAGGAATATCGCCAGCAGGTCAAGAGTGGTTGTTCCTCTCTGGTATTCCATACTTGTGAATTCCACAGCTGGGGTACTGTGTCTGCTCTGCAGTTCCCCAGCTCAAGAAGTTCACTGACAAATTGGAGCAAGACCAGCAGAGAGTCAGCAGGACAGTGAGGGGGCAGGAGCATGTGGTGTTTGAAGAGAAGCAGTCAGGGCTGGTTTTGTTCAGTCCCATGAAGAGAAGGCCCAGGGAGATGGTTTTGCTCTCCCCAGCTCAGTAACGTGAGTCAGACTCTTCTGTGTGGTGCACACTGATGGGACAAAGGGCAATGGGCACCACCAGCAGCACAGGAAATTCATTCAGATGTTAGGAAGATCATTTCACCATGAAGGGATTTTGTTCCAGAGCAGGCTGCCCAGAGAATCTGTGTCATTTCCAGACCTTCAACACTTGACTTACATGTTATTGGGCCATCTGATCTTGCTGGACCAATGTTTAATGGGAGGAAGGACAAGATGACTCCTAAGGTCACTTCCAATCTAAATGATCCCAATTCTAAAGGGAAGAGATGCTGAGGGGAAGTTCAGTCCCACTAAAATCTATTGCTTTCATTATGAAACTTACTGGTTGAGAGGGATGTGAAATGAAAAGCTCATGCCATCGCACAAGATCAGTTTAGATTTTAGAATTTTCAATTCATTTTAGTAGGCCAACACCAAGTTCTTCTTTAAGTTTTGTTTTGGGTTTTTTTTGTTTCTCTAGAAGGACATGAGAAAAGATAGATGTTTGTCTAGTAATCAAATAGTAAGTAACCCGCAAGCTCTTTCATCAAGAAAGGGAGCCCTGACCTTCAGGCCATAAAGTATCACCTGCCTTCCTCTTTCCCTGGCACAACATATACCCTATCTGGAAAACTAACCCTGGAAAGAGTTAAAAAGTGAGGCATTTTTACAGGGAAAATAATTTAGTTAGAAATTTTTAACCAGGTCTACGCAGCCCCCACAGTGAAGGACCATACAGCAACTTTAAAACAAAAAGTAAAGAAAGAGTTTCCTCACACTGCAACCACTGTGATTTCTGAAATAGGACAATGTGAAAACAAAGAAGTTGGCCAGTATTTGAGATTAACACCCCTGAAATGCAAAGTATGTCCCAAAATAGATTATAATCATAAATGATAGAACTCTGCTTTTGTGTCTCCCACAGTAATGATGCATTTGAATTTCCTAAACAGGAACTTCCCACGGAAAAAAAAATAAAGCAAGAATGAGACTTCGGACTATGAGCTCATGTGGTTGTCAGTGCCTTGTGATTGTGATGCTTTTGTGTGGGGCAAGAGGAGTGGTGGTAACCAGTTGTGGAACAGACTTCATAATCACCTACAAGATTGAAATGCTTTCAGTGATAGTGGCCTTTATCTTCCTTGCACCAGACAGTACGAAGAGATATAAATCTGTCCTAAATATCACATAAAATCTTTGTTGCCTGCTTCTTCATCACCTCTTTTTTCAGAGATGGCTAATTATGGATGGAAAATGCTCTCATCTTCCTGACAATGTCCTAGACACCATCCTGTCAGCCAAGTCTGAAAAGGTGAATTTAGGGAAAAACAGGTCCTGATCATTCTCCTTCAGAGGAATCCAGACTGCATTCTGATGAATATCCAATATTTCATCTTTCCATTTTCATCTTCCACTGCAGTCTTGAGTTCTTCCAAGTGAGCAATGCCTCTGCCTGGGTAACCAGTGCCTACCACAGCAAATCCCTGCCTCTGCTCACTACTGCAGGATAGAGTAATACTTATATTAATAGAGTAATACTTATCCCCAGCCATCCAGATGTGGGCACGCTCGTACTGTGATAATGGTGAGAGCAAAATGAGAAGCAGGAGGAATTTATTTTTATGCTCTTGGTAGCTACAGGGCATTTGGGGAGAACATGTGGAGCAGCAAAAGCCATGCTGCCATCTGTATGTTTATCAGTGTTGTCTTGAATGTCACAAATACTCTTTATCCAGTTGCCAAATTAGTTGGTGAATACAGGGAAGATTCTGCTTGATGGATTTGGTGGTCAGAATTTGTCCATCCTGACTTGTAACTGGCTTGTACTTGGGTGAGGCCCAAGGATACTTAAAGCTGCTTTTGGACACCACAAGCACATTTGGGAGTTCCCAAGGAACCTAAGAGAACTTGGCTTCCCACAGACACCCTGGGAGTCCCAGGGAGCCTTTTGTTAAAACATATTTGCTGGCTCGATTCTGATTCTGCTCAAATATTGATCCTGGATCCTTGCTTTGATACCTGTATCCCACTCCCCTTCCTGGTTCTTCATTTCCTGCCCCTGCCATTTGCACTGGCCCAGTGCCACCCACACCCCCCTTTTTGGGGCTGTGGAAGGGGAGGATGTCCCTGCTGGAGTGCTAACAAAGTTTTTCTCAGAAAGTGCTTTACCACATTCTAGCAAGCATGCATCTCCAGAGACAAATGTCACTTTCCTCAACAGAGCCACTGTGTTCAAGTCAGGCAAGAAAAGTTTTTAAATAGCTTTAGTAGAGCCTGTCTACCAAGCCTGTGAACTCTCAGGCCATGAGAGGAAGTTTTTAAAATGCTCTTCATGTACAGGAAAGCCTTTTGTCTTCAGGAGTTCAACACAGGCCCCTGTCCCAGCCACACAGTCCCACTTCCCAGCAGGGAGGGCTCCCATCCTTTACCCCTCTGCTCTCCACTGCTTGCTGGAACTGAAAGATGCTGGAGCAGGCAGTGCTGAGGCCCTTCAGGTTTGGACAGGTTCTTATCTTGTTTATACTCTGGGAGTACAGTTCATGGTCACAAAAGAAGCCTGCCCAGATCTGCCTGCTATGGCTGGTGGCAGAAATTGCACTGCCTGACGCGCTCAGAGCGGTGACTGAGCCAAAGGGGTTTCAGTTTTTTTCCATCACTGATATTTTCACTTTTTCTCTAAATAAATCTTCAGGTTTAGAAAGACATTATGTGAGAGGTTATGCACAATTTGGCAGGGGGCTGTTGTTAGACTATTAGCCTTAATAAAGAGTTTTATGTCATGGTAATAAGACCAGTAATTCTGATAGCTTGTGACAACAGACCTAAGAAGTCTGATCCCCTGAATTAAGTAAAGGGATTTTATACAGCTCACAGACAAGGGAAAGGGTCAGGCACCCAGCTGCCATGGCACCTTACATTTCCACAGTCAGCTCTGCCACTGTGGTAATTGCCATCAGAAGCTAATGTCCCACACACTTGTCCCCTGTGGCCTCCTTTCACAGCTCTGTTATCCTGGGGACTTCACAGGAGGAAAAAAATCAATGTGATACAGTGAGGAGTAAGGCACAGTTCAAGATATTTGGGTTTCTTAACTGTATTTTTAGATTATTCAGTGTTCAGCATTGGAGAAGATGGTTTATTAAAGGTGTTTAACTTTGTAAGTTTCAGACTTGCAAAACACCCTATTATATTCTTATAAATTTTGTACCTGCAAGCAGATATACCTATATAACAATTCAAGACACAGATGTATGATTTATTCTCAGGTTTTTGGATGAAAATAATCTTGAGCTTTTAAAAATACTTGAACTTTTAAATATAACAATGAGTAGATTATAACATTTTGATGTGTGGTCTTGTTTTCAGAAGTTGTGCTGGAATGTTTTTAAGTTTGTAATTTTCCTCACTGTGCAAATCTTCCTAGAAGAGGTGGTAGATTTAATCTTTTCAAGAGGAACTCTCAGCCACAGGCTGTATCCTCCCTTTAACAGTGTGTTGGAGCATTTATGCACAAAGTTAGCAAAGCTCAGATATCTGATCAGTTCCAGTATAGACAGTCTGTGCTCAGGGACTGCAGAATCCATCCAATGCAACTTGCTTCTCCTTCCTTGGGATCAATAGCTAATAGAGATGAAAGTAACACATCAAACTCCTTCAGTGTTAACTGTTGATGCTTTCTGACAATCCCTTGATTGAAAGGAGGGACCCCACAGGCTCTTTCTGTTAAGAAGAAAAAGATAACAGTAAACATTTTTTCAGTGCAATCCCTTTCATTTACAAAGAATGTGCAGAAGTCTGTTTCTTTTAGAGCAGAAGAAATCAAATAGGAGTGACAGCATCTTGGAGCTGAGAACAAAGACATTATCTCTCAGCCAAAATCATCTACAAGGGTGGGGGATTTTTCCTGCTATGAGGACTTCTATGTCTGCATATAGTCGGTAACTTTTTTTTCTCTGCTGTGCCTGCATATCTTTAACATTCACAGAAACCATCAGAGATAGCAAAGGAGCCACTCTGCCTTGTTCTGAGTCAAAATCATTGTTGTTTGAGTGATTTGGTTCCAGAAGGGACCCTAAGCCTTCCTGTAATAATGGGAAGTGTCTGTGCCCAGCCCCTGACAGCACACGTCACCATCATAGCTCTGAAGGTCCAAGGACACAAATGAGGACAAGACTGCAGGTGAATTTTACATGAGACTAACCTATCTCTGCACTCAAAAACTATCCTAAATCTTTGGGAATCTGAGCTTGTATTCTAGGCTGAGACATGCTGCAATTTTCATGGTACTGGTTTGGAAAAATTGTTTTGAAACCAGTTTACTTTTCCTGCAATAATTTTAATAGCCTAAGGTAAGACACCCATGGACTACAGAGGGTCTGGTAAGGAGAGAGGTGGTCTACAGCAAGATAGGAAGTACTGAGACTGTAAGGGATTAGCAGGTGAAGGATGTGTGAAACATTGCAGGATGACAAGAAGCAAACATCTCTGCTGACCTGCTGATTCTTAGTGGCTAGTAGAGGAATACTATTCCCTAGGCTTGTTTTTGGTAGGTCCTTCTTGAAAACTGCTGAGTGGAGAACAGGTTAGTTGTTTTATGAAAAATGCTGTCTCATGGGTAGCTGGTCCAAAGGTTGTCTGGGCACTGATCGTGGGCTTGCCTAGATGTAAGTTTTCTGTGCTGTCTAGGTGGCCTGGAAACGCCCAGGGATGGCCTTGAAGAGCCCGGCGCTTCAAAGGACAAGGAGAGACTCCTGATCTTGTCTTGGTCTCGGTGTTTATTAATTGTTTATCTAAAAGATTTTCTTTCAGCCCGACAGAGGTCTGCACAGCAAGTCAGCCATGGGCACACTCCCGAAGCCCCCGGGGCGGTCACTTATCTTTATACCCGAAGTTACGTGTACAATATTTATCATTTTTCCCCAATACCTTCTACCCTTATTAACCAGTGCACTTTTAGTAATAACCAATCCCAAAGTGCCACCATCACCACAGAAGATGGAGGCCAAGAAGAAGAAGAAGAAGAACAGGATACGCCCCAAT
This sequence comes from Ammospiza nelsoni, assembly GCF_027579445.1. NCBI lineage: Eukaryota > Metazoa > Chordata > Aves > Passeriformes > Passerellidae > Ammospiza > Ammospiza nelsoni. The sequence goes on from NC_080633.1 coordinate 130,440,883, forward strand.
TCCTCCATCTTACTTCTTTAGAACCCCCTGTACCAAAATCCTAAACCCTGTGTTTTACACTCTAATTAACTTATCCCTTCACCATACACCCAGTGAATTCCTCCCAGTCCTCATACAGGCGTCGTCTCCTGTGTCAGATCAAAGTCCAGCCACCAGACACTTCTGGCAACATTCCAGGACTCCCGAGCCCCCCAAGGGTGTTCTCGGCCACTCTGCACCTCCATCCTGAGGTGCTGAGATCCCACACCTAGAGACCACTGCACATCCCAGCTAGAGTCTTCCTCCCTCCGGTTCTGCACTGGGCAAAGTAGTGATAGGAAGTCCAAAATCAAGTCATGTGAATTTTCTTATGATTTAGTACTTTTATTTCTTGTTGTCTTGTCTGATAAACTTGTCCAGCCATGCCCCAGTAATTTTGAGAACCTCTTTGGACGCAGGAAGGAATAGACAGCCAATTCCCTTCAGATTATTTTAGCTTCGAGAGGGAGTGAGGGTGGCTGTGGAGGGTGTGGGGCTCACTCATCGAAATCAGACAATGCAGGGAAACTAATTGCAACCTTTAACTGTTGTTGCAATCTTTTCTGTGGAAGAGAGGTTTTCACATGAATATTTCTTGCATTAGAGGTGAAATCAGATCCTGGTGCCGCACTTGCTGTGTTTGGAGCGCTGCCAAAAGGCCCTTTAAAAAGGGCATTCCTGCTGCAATATGTCATGGGCTATTCTGTGCTCCCGGCTCAGATGGGGACTGGAATGCAGACCTCCCAGTCACACACTGGCCGTGCCATTCCGGAGGCTCGCGTTGCAATCTAGAGAAAATAAGCATCGAGGCAGAGGCAATACCCCGTTAAAATGACAGGGAGAAACAAGCCAAAGACATGTGCTGGCTGTAGGGAGCTCAGCAAACCCGCAGCCCTCCATCCCGCGTTTAACTCTGGCCAGAGCTCCAGTCAGCCTAACAGCTAGCTGGGATTTACACACACGTTCTTCTACTCAAAAGTTATTTCATTGCTTTTAAAGGCAGTATCTCCACAAGAGAACGAGCTGCCTAAAGAGTAGAGTGAAAAGCAAGAGGAAAAGGAAACATCTGAGCTGAAAAAGGTGAGAGTCAAATCATGGAAAACTCTTTAAAGACAAGCACTAGATGCAGGGTTCTCAGTAATGTTGTGGTTAGCCTGTCTCCCCTAGAAGGGACTACCCTCCTGTAATGAGAAAGAAGTGTAAATATATTTAGTGTGAGCTAGAGATAATTTCATTTTAGATTCTGTTTCCCAGATTTATTTTAAACGAGCAGACACCCCCCGCCCCCTCCTCCCCCTTCCCCCCTAGTAAATATTTCCTACTTTCTTTGGTGTCCCAACAGATTAAAACTGGAATATCTTCCAGAGATCATGTGAAAATGGTTCTATTTTTGCTGGGTAGGTGTCCTGTATATCAATATATTAAATAGAACCGATAGTGACAATAAAAATGTTGATCTCTGTGGCTGCTGAAAGAGTGACATTAAGTGACTCTCACTGATATTTAATTTGCAAATTGAATTGCACTTATTGAGGGAGGGGGAAAGCAGCAGTGCTTGTGTTGATGAGAAATTCTGCATTTGAAAATGCTCCTTATTAATGATTCAAAACATACTGTTCCTAGGAGCTGTAAACAAGTTCAGTATTCTGCACACTAATCCATAACCATTATCATATGTAGAGAACAAGAAGTTACTCATAAACAGATGTTCTCTTTGCCAAACCCATTCATTTAACGCACATTTTACTTTCCAAGCCCTAGTTAGCAACTTTCTGTGGTGGCTACATGAAAGGATGGAAAAGCAGGGATAAGTTTGCCTGCAAAGGAGCAATGTTTTCATGGCTTTTCTGAGTCTTTTCCATCTTGCCTTGGAGAGGAAGAGTTATTCATCTTGGCCTTGCTCTCACTGCCCTGGAGGGCACTCAGCTTTCTGCTTCCAGGCACTGTGAGGCAGTGGGAGATGCCAAACGTGTTCTGTTAGCAGAGAGCTGTGTCATTAAGTGTGCTCTCTGCTCTGGCTGGCAATGAAGCCTGGCATGCACAAATGCTTATGCCCAGAGAAGGCAATTATCTTACCATAAGTTATAGGTGAGCTTCAAGGAAAAGGTATGCCAAAAGCAAGGGTGGAGGAAGAAATACTACTCAAAGCATAACTAATTTCTAAGTTGCTTCACGTTTCTCAGGGCCTAGCTCAGCCCAGGTGTTGAGTGTCTCTAAGTGTGGAGATTCACCACCTGAGCAACCTGTACTCCCATTAAATATTTTTCCATATGTCCAGCTGGAATTTCTCTCCTTTTGCTATGCACATCCAATAAAACATGTGACTCAGTCTTTCCTATAACTCCCCAAAATGAAGATGTATGCACCATAAAGATCTTCCCTCCACCTTCTCTTCTCCAGGCTAAACACATCCAGTTTTCTCAGTCCCTGCTCCCACAGTGAGTGCTGCATCACCACCTTGGTGACCCTCTACTGGACTCTCTCCAGTTTGTCAGTGCTCTCCTAGGAGCCCCAAACTGCACACAGTAGTCCAAATGCAGTCTCATGAGTACTAAACAGCAGGGATCTTTACATGGATCCTAACAAAGAAAAAGACTGTCATGAACTAAAAGCCTGGCCAGGCTGTGCTGAGATCTCCCAGAACTGTCTCACTGCAGTTACTTAAAGGGAGTTTCTCAAAGGTATTTAAAGAGAGAACAAGAGACAATGGGCAGAAACTAAAATACAGGAAATTCCATTTAAATGTAAGAAAAAATATCTCTCACTGTGAATGTGGTCTAACACTGGAACAGTTTGGTAGAGAGTTTGTTAAGCTTCCATCCTTGGAGATATCCAAAACACAACTGAACACAGCCCTGAGCAACCTGCTGTGCCTGATTTTCCTTTGAGCAGGGATGGGTTGATGAGGCATCTTCCATCCTCAACTATTCTCTGATTCTGTGAACTGTTAAGTGAGATGAAAGCTATGTGTTTAAGGCAGGTTCTAGGATGATCCACATTTGAATCTTTATCAACATGAGATGCAGAGACACAAACAGAAGATTGCTTTAAAAAGAAAACAAACCAAACCCAGCCACAGAACTCACAAAAATATGTTATTCCGGAGCTGGTGTTGGGTGGCACTCAGAACCTGCTTCAGATGTTACTGGGAGAGCAATTCTGTGTCAGTAATCACAGTACAGTTAGGGCAGTGTTGCAGGAGAGAACAACCCAAGCAGATTCAGCATATGGATATTCATTTTCAAGAGAGGCTTACCAAAATGAAAAGAAAAGAAAGAAAAGAAAAGAAAAGAAAAGAAAAGAAAAGAAAAGAAAAGAAAAGAAAAGAAAAGAAAAGAAAAGAAAAGAAAAGAAAAGAAAAGAAAAGAAAAGAAAAGAAAAAAGAAAAGAAAAGGAGAAAGAAAGTAAGCAAGTCTTAAACAGACCAGTCCAAAAGCCAGAAGGGAACAGGCAGCCTGGGTGCTGTTAAAAAAAATTACTATATTAAAATCTCAGGTAAAAATGTTGACATAATTTGAAAAGAAAACTATGTGATCCAAAAAGGCCATTTCACAGCTCAATAGGTATATTAAGGATGCTATCACAAGCAATAAATTAATGTTTAAAGAATGGGAAGCTTACCCAAATTAGGACAACAGGAAAGTCCATAAAATAAGGGCAAGTCACCCATGTACCCGAAATTAAAAAGGCTAAAAAATTATGTGAGTTCAGCCTTGCTATTACTGATAATAAATAGTTCTTTATGTAGCAAAGGCAGGAAGCCAACTAGTTTGAGGACAAATATGTCAAAGGGCACTTGGGGAAGACAAGAAAACAGCAGAAATGTTCACTGGGTTTAATGTTCCAGTCTTTCCTGCTGAAGACATAAGAGAGAGCCCCAAGCCCAGCATATTCTGACAGCAGTTCTTCAGAGGAGTCAGTGCAACCTGAATTGAACTCACAGGACGTAATAGACCATAGAGATAAGCTGGAGGTCAGTAAACCAGTAGGACCAGGCACCACTTACAGAATATTTCACATGTGAAGCTGCAGAACTGGTGGCCCAAGGTGTGTGAACTGCCATTAAAAGTGGCCTCTGTGCTGGCGAAGGAGGAGCTCAGAATTGCCACTGCAGCCCCTCAGCCAGAGGGGTCTTGGGAAACAACAGGCCAGAGAGTTTGACTTCCATCCCTCCTACAACAGCAGAGCCAAAAACCCATACCCATAGGGTAATGTGATGCCAAGGGAAGCAGTCCATGTGATTTCTGTAAGGGACAGCCTTGCAGCCAGTCTGCTGGAAGTTCATAGGGCTGGTAACAAAAATGTAGAGATACTGGACATATTGTATTTAGATTTTCAGGTAGCTCTTGACAATTTCTCAGCAAAGGCTATGAAGATACTAAGTCATTATGGACTGAATGAAAAGTCCTTTTGTGATTTGAAAGTGAAAAGTTGAGGGCTCAACTGAGACTTTTTTAGGATGGAAAAGCAGCAGCAAGAGAACCCCTAGAAGTCACTCTGGTGTTATTTAACATCCTCACCAGCAGCCCAGGTTTGCAGTCAATGGCAAGCTCATTTGTCTGGTGAAGCACTGAGCTGTAGGTGAAGAACTCCAGAAGCACTTAACAAAGCCAAGGAAGGGGACACAAGGGTGACACATGAGCTTCAGTGTTCACCAAGGTAATGTCTTGGGGAGAATAATCTGTAGAATAATCTGAATAACATTTACATGCTTCTGAGCTCACAACTGGCAGCAACCACTGAAGGAAATGCTGCTAGAGTCACCATGGACTATTCCCTAAAACCCTCAGCTCAGTGTGCCATGGCATCCAGAAGCCAGGAAAATGATGGACATCCTCAGGGAGGCTCTTCCAGCTCAGGGCACCCACACTGGGGCAGTGTGTGTGGTTCTGCTCTCTGCAGCACTAGAATAGAATGGGTTACAGAAAGGCAACCAAAAAGGACAAAGCCTGCAAAGCCAGGATTGTTCACATTGGAGAGGAGATAGGTGTGGTGAGATCACAACTTTTTAATGAACTTATCTTCCAAAGAACAGAGGTGGGTGTGAAATCTGGTCAACTGGAAGCGAGGGAGTAACTTGCTTAAAAGAAAAGCATTTGTTTCCAGAAAACCAACGGCCTTGTGGATGGTGTTGGTAGTACCCCAAAGCAACCAGGACTGCTCCTCTGATCTCCTCAACACCCTGTGCCCAGGAGGCTCTGCAGATGGCTGGGCAATGTCCTTTGTTCTACAGGAAGTCAAATTTTTGCTCTGTCACTCATGAGCCAAGGGCTGATCCAATCTGTGGGTGTGCAATGCTGCTGAAGCTTTTACTTGAGAAGAAGCAGAGGTCCTGAGATCAGCAACAGGGCTGAGGTATTTCCACATGAGCCACACATTTGCTCCATTCTTCTGGCCAACTTGTTTTGAGTCTCTTTTTCCATTATGTGGTTTGCAGTTGTGCAGTTGTGTCCCAAAGGGAAAGAAATTATATGTGTGCCCTTTATGCTCTTTATAGTATATTAAAAAAGGGGGGAAAACTCTTTGTTCTGAGTTTCCTTCCAAACAGGATTTTTTTGTTGTCTTAGGATTTTTTTTTTGCCTTAATTTGTTTCACTGGGTAATGTCATCATTCATCTTTCCTGTTTTTGCTGTGGAACTTCTTAGATGGGTCACAGATGTGCACTGGAAATTAAAAGGTAGCATGCTGAATCCTGAATACAAATAATCTTCATTTGTAACTCGAGCTGTTATCGCTCACAAAAGACAGAAAAGAGATTCCACTTGATCTGGCTGCTTTGGTTTCTCTTTTCCCTGGAATTTTAAAAAACTGCCTCCCAAGACTTGCGCAAGAACCAAACTAATTTTTTTTACAATAACATCACAGCTCAGCTGGCAACCTTCCCCAAAACAAGTCTTTCCTCATCCCATGGTTCCTTCAGGCCTTTGCTAAATGTAATGGAACTTTCTAATCAAGAAGGCTGTGTTTTTTCTTTTCCTTCATCTCTTCCCACTTAAAGCAGATTGTAGTCCTGTTCAAGTATCTATTTATATTATTTACTGCAAAAAGCCAGGCTGATCTGTGGACACATTTCTCTGGTTCTCCCTATCAGCTGTTTATTTCAAGTTCCCTTTTAGATATATTTTCCCACTCAAACATGTACTTGAGCTCATAGATGTGACCCCTTCTCAACCTTCCAGGTCCAAACAGAGAAATTTCTGACTATCTGCTCCACATGCTAAACATCTTTGGAGATGGACCCTTCCTAATTTTTCTGTTTCAGACAGAACATCCTCTTCTTAGAGGGAAGGTATGATTCTCGAAGCCCACAGTGGCAGCCCTACACCATCTGGCCCTGTAAAATACTATTCCCAGTTATTTCTAGTGTGTGTAGCATCATATTTTCTTCATAACGTGATAAAAAATACTTGGTTGGAATGTGAACTATTCAATGGAGGTGGTGGCAAACATCCCCATGCCTGCTGTTCCAACCAGCATTAAAGTTGCTGGTGTTCCTGCAGAGAAGCTGTGTGACAATTCAGCAGAGAAAGGTGGCTGAGCATCAAGCATACCAGGCATCTCTGGAAATTGTATCATGTTGTTTTCATTAGGTTCCGATCTTGGTGAGCTGGGATTGACTGAATGCTCTGAGGGAGTTCAAAATGAGAACAGCTGAATCACAGCAGACTCACTGGAGTGATCGAAGGCAGCAGCAAGCAGAAATCTGCATGAGTCATCCCAAAGAAGAGGCCAGAGAAAAGGGTGGGTGTGCTTTGTACTAAAGTACATAGCTCTTCTGGGAAATGAACTTCTCAGGAGCTTCTGCTTTTCTATTCTGGTAGATATCCAAAGGGAATCTACTATTTTCTATGAATTGCTCTAGATAAGGATGGGTTCTGCTAGAAACAAGAGGTACAGCCCAAGTTCTTACACCCATGCTGTCCTTCAATTCAGCTGTTTTTCATCTGCTGCAGATCCATGTAAGTGGGAAGGCATCACTCCAGAACAAAGGCCCAGGGCGAGCAGGGACAAAAATGTACCCACAGACATTACAGGACCATTACCTCAGCTTCTCCCACTGTGATATTCCAGAAGAGTAAAGAAAAGGAGGTACTCATTTTGGGCAGAGGCCAAGAGCACAGTGCCTCCCACAACAGGGCTATCCCTTGGTCCTCCTCATGGTGCCACCATGCACAGCCTTCCCTGCACAGCCTGTCTGACCCTGTCACACCTCCCACAGCTGCCAGTGCTGGCAGGAAAGGGCACTGGCAAGAGTTAGTTGAGTGGATAGGTGGATGCATGGATTTTTTTCTACTTTTTCTTTGTGTGAACTGGGGGATTGGCAGTGCCACAAAGGGTGTTGGTCTGAATCTCACCAAGCAGTGTCTCAGCACCTTCACATTTTGACAGTAGCCCCACAGCCTTTGTAAAACTGTGTTGTCTGCTTCACAGTAAATATCTGCTTCCTGAGTACAACCACCACCAGGCCTTTGCTTGAAATCCTTGAAGGAAATTAATTGTCCTGTCCCCTGCATATCCCTTGGTTGTTCCTAGAAGGGTGAGTGTGTGTGGTACCCTGCTACTCTCAAATCAAATAATAATTCCTGCTGCTCATCTCTGGTGGAGACAGCATGCTGGTGACACTTCTCCCAAATGTCCTTTTGTTGGAATCAGCTGGGTGAAACGACTCACTTTAAATAATCTATCATTTGGATACTTTGGGTCTTTTTAACCCCAGAAGATTTGGGGTGGCCCAAATGAATACCTGCCCTGGTACACAGGGGCTGAGCCACTGAGTGCTCCTTCACAGCCTCCCTGCTGCTGAGAGCCTGGCAGCATGTTTGAGGGACTCCTCCAGTGACTCCAAAGGCTTCCTCTGACCAGGCTCCTGTGAATTTTCCACTCAGGGCAGGGTTATCTATGACAGGTGTCATGCTTCCACAGCATGGCCCAAGCAGGGATCTCAAAGCTCTGTATAGATGGAAATTATTGCCATAATTTCAACAGTGACCTTCCCTGCCCCAGCCGGGAAGCCACAGTGCTCCCAGCTGCTCCCAGAGCTCACCTATCCTCTGCCTTGCTTCATCTTCCCATGTTTATTCCTTTTGGTGTTCTGTTTGCCAGAGGAAGAGTGCCAGCATGACCATAAACTCTGTGTTTCCCATGGCCAGGCACCTCCATGTTCAAAGGAACTAAGCTGTGCTAATGTTTACAAGAAATATTCTAATTCCAGTGTGTGAAACCATCCTCTTGACAACATCTTTCTGTGGCTAAGCATTAAAATGTTTATTCAGACTGGACCAAGATCTATTTCAAGTCAAAACCCTGTAGTCAGACATTCCTGCATTCTACAGCATCATTCCCTCAAGCTGATTGTGACAGGGCAAAGCTGCTGTTGTCTGGGAACAGAAGGATTCTCTCCTGCTCATGCATTGTCCCTTTGTTTCTGAAAAGTGCTGCACAGTCACAGTAAGTGATGGCTCTCTAGATAAGAAGCTGCTCTGCATGTGAATGAGTGCCCAGCACTCTCAGAAAACTGTGAGATGAGCAGTTCCCCTTTTTAATGCTCTTTGATGTCCAATAAAAATGTATTTGTCAAAATATGTGCACCAACTGCCTTCAGCCAAACATTGGACTTACCTGCATATTCCCACCAATCTCCAACTACAGAAAATTATCTCATGAGAGTTTACTTCACTTCTAGTTTCGCTGTTTCTTAGTGGGAAAAATCTAGTGTCTAATGGCATATGAGCTGGGTGTTTTCAGGTTTGGTTTGTTGTGGTTTTCTTGTTTTTTTTTTTATTTTTTTAACCACATTATTAGATTTCTCCCAGAAAGTTTCTCCTTGTGGTCTTATGGTATGGATAATCTTCTGAGTATTATGGCATATCTTCCCAGACTAATCTAGGAAAAGGAATCATGTGAACAAACAGAAGTATAATTACATATTCCTGCACATTCTCTATATGTAAGCATTTGATATGTGTATAAAAATACAAGGCTTGCATTGAAAAATGTGATTCTGTGCAGGCAGGCACTGGCAAGAGATATGTGTATGTCTACCTGTATATAGCATGCCTTCCTTTTCCCGAGTGTGGTATTACCAACTTGGAAAACTGAAAAAATAAGAAGAAATTATCACACTTCCTTAAAAATGATAAAATTTTAAAACATCAATATATAGTGAATTCTGTGCCTTTCAGTCCTCAGTCTTCAGGTTCTGCTCTAGGAGATATTTCAAGCCTAAAAGAAAAGTATTGTTGAGATTCCTAAATAATCAAACCAGGGCTTGAAAAGACAGCATTTGTCATGAGCCACACACAGAATCTGTGAGAGCTGGCAGTGGTGACAGTATTAAATTAAGAATAACATTTTTTCCAGATAGGATAAACACCATTTGTCACTTCATAAGCTTTTGGATGGGAAAATGGAACTACAACTATTTCCTTTCTCATCCAGATGTAGATGATGTTGCTTCATTTTCTGACAATGTATTTAGTAGACATCATTAAATGAAATTTAAAGCCTCCTCCCTTTCAGCTCCCCTCCTTATTCCCTAATTCTGACACTATTTTCTTGATCACTGATAGAGAAGTAATAAACCATCCAAGTGGTTTATTACTGATTGTCTGTATCACTTCATAGTCAAAATGTGCTATACCAGAAAGGAAGATCCAAAAAGGATTATAAAGAAGTGTGTGGGAATATGTGAAGTTGTTAATATCCATACTGGAAAAATCTGGTATTAATTATGGCAGTACATTTCAGAATTGCACGTCTAGGGTTGGTATGACAGAGGTAAATTTGTAGCTAAATTGGATGCCTGGGTATCTTTTTGTTATGACAGTTGCACCCTGTACAGAAATGTCAATAAAGCTGTCAGTTATCCATTCCGTATGGCAGCAAACAGGAGAGGGATGTGTGTGACCACATCCAGGGGTGCAGCTGGGAACATTCACTGCAGCACTGCAGAGCAAAGGAAACTAGAAAGGATCCTGGCCAGGATTTCCAGCTATTCCCATTGTAATATTCTGGTGCACATCATCCAGGAAGTCTGTGGGAGTGCTGGGTGTACAACAGTTTTGAACACCTCTTAAAATCCTCCAGCCAAAAGAAGCACAACTGCAGGGATGGACCATTGTTTTTGCAACAAAGTTAAAAAGGGATTTTTAATGATCACAGATAAATAGCATCCAGGTAATGCCTCTTGCTGCTGAGATGTCATAACAAGGTATTTCCTAAGGTACACAGAGGAAAATCAGACAAAAAAATGGCCAGTAGCCCAAATGTAGTTCTTGTGTATTTCTTTCTGAAATCTCTCTCTTGCTCTCATATGCCCAGCTCTGAGTCTCACGGGTACCTCCTTGAGGGATTTTGTCTCCTTAAGTGACTATCAGAGTTCTGCTTGCTCTGCTCCTGCCTGGGCTTTGGACACTGACAAGTCATAATCTTTCCTAGGACGGTGGTCACAGGGGTCTTAGGATGAGGGAAGAGATGTAGCTCTGACTCGATGTTACAGAAGGCTTGATTTATTATTTTATTATATATATTACATTAAAACGACACTAAAAGAATAGAAAGAAAAGTTTCATCTCAGAAGGCTAGCTAAGCTAAGAATAGAAAGCAAAAGAATGATAACAAAGGCAGCTGCCTCAGACTCTCCGTCCAAGCCAGCTCTGCTGTGACTGGCCATTAATTACAAACAAGCACATGAGACCAATCACAGATGCACCTGTTGCATTCCACAGCAGCAGATAACCATTGCTTACATCTTGCTCCTGAAGCCTCTCAGCTCCTCAGGAAGAAAAAATCCTAAAGAAAGGATTTTCATAAAAAGATGTCTGCGACACTTTCCAACTGTTTTTCTTTCATTGGTCTGAATTTTGATTTTTTTCCCCCGACAGTGCCCTCCAAAGTGTGGAGAGGCAGCCTGGATGCAGATGCTCAGCCAGAAGCCTCTTCCCCTCACAAAGCCAAAGAAAATGTAGATTCCTTTGCCGACTCATGACAAGAGAGACACAGCTTCCCTCTGCACACCCCTGTCCTCACCCTGGCATGCAGTGGTGCCCGTGTTTGGGGAGGGAAGCAGGGCTGGGCTGCTCCCTCTGCCCTCCACGGAGGACACTGTCCTTCCTGGGCCCTGAGGGGATGCCTGCACTCAGCACTCCAGGGAGAGCAGCACAAGGAGGAGTGCAAACCATTCACTGCTCACCGAAAAGGAATGTTAACTTAAAGGGAGACGCTGTATTTACAGTTCTTGAGAGACAACACCCTACAGCCACCAGGAGGAACAAAGCAATGACTTAGGGGGGGACAAAAGTTCCGCACAGGAGAAGATGAGATGGAGCTTGTTAGAAACTGCAAAGTGACACAACCTAAAAAAAAACCGAAATAAGTGCTGAACAGCCTCAGCTTAATTCTGTGTACTGCAATAGTCTTTCCCCACATGATTGCACACAATGCCTTCACCAGGTCACTGTGATGGGCCATGAATGGCACAGGTGCTGTGCCCAATCTTCACCCCATTGTTCAAGGCCCAATTTCGTGCACAATGGGCAGCCCCAGCCTCGCTGTCTGCTCCCACAGGAGAAGCAGTGCACTGAGGTAAAACCCCGTGCTTTATCCCCTTATGGCATCCCAGCTCTGGGGAGAATGAGGACCAGCCAGAAGGATGGGCCTTTCCCCTTCCTCTGTTCCTAAAATACCTTATTTAGACCCTTAAACAGCCTGGACACTTGACATCTCCACTGTCTTTTATCCTCTGACACCTGCTCTGGCTGCCTGCAGTTTCCAGCCGGGGAAGGATGGAAATTTCATGGTAGTCCCCCTGCATTTAAGCACGTGCCTGCCTTGGGGTTGAGTCATCCCTGGTGAGATGATTTGCAAAGCAAAGCATCCCCGACCTGAGCTCACTGAGCTCTGGCTGCTGCCTTGCCAGACTGCCTGTGTGCCCAGGGCTGTGAAAGGAGCACTCACAGGCGTCAGCTGGTTCGAAATGCACAGGCTCAGAAACACCAGAAAGAGTGTTTGACCTTCGTGTGTCAAGTGTGCTAGAAATGGATCAGCGAGAGGCAGCGAGAGGCACAGGTGCCTTTTGAGCAGGAGAAAAAAGGAACTTGGCAAGTCCTTTGATGTGTCTCAGTGAGCAAGCAGCAACACCAACAAAGACAGGAAAAGATTTAGAAAAAAAGCATACTTGTAATAGCTGAACACAAAACTGTCCAAAAGTAACAATTTTGATAGCTTCAGAGACAATTTGCCTTGTGTTGTGCCTGATTTGCTGTCATTTCACACAACACAAAAACTTGAAAATAAGACACAGTCAAAATGCTCGGAGAGGTAATGGCTGTTCATTTCCTAGGCTGCCATCCTGCCTCGGTGAACTTTCTCCATTCTCCATTCAAAGGTGGGAGGTGTCCATAGGCCTCCAGATGGGGATGATTTATGCTGTATTATTTAGAGCTACTCTAAGTGAGGGGAGAGACAGGGGTATGAAAACAAGCCTTCCTTTTTACTTTTCTGCTTGCCCTCCTGCAGTGAAAAATCTCCACTTCCCGTGAGCTTTCCTATGACCCTGGTCTGGGAAGCTCAGGTGTTTAACCAAGGAAGTCAAGCAAAGCAGAAACTGAAACAAAGACTGTGACTAATTAAGATGTTATCTTGTGAGCACATTCAAATGAAAGTTCCTGGGAAGAGAACGCAAAAATAGTAAGTAGCTGGAAAGTGCTTCTTTTCACCAACCTTAAAACAGGGTACCACATAATAACTCACAGCTGTGCATATTTGATCCCCATCTAGCATCAGTTCATGCATTATTTACATCCTTATTACTGGCAGTTGAACAGAAATCAGTTCTAACAGAATATCTGGCACACCTGATGGGAGACAAGCATTTTGCATAGCTCACACTTGTGGCTGAGCATGGCCCAGAAAGGCAGGGGTAGAGGAGGTAGAAAAGCAACTGAGCTCTGAGAAACTGGAACTCCTTAGAAATCAGATAAAAGTGAAGAGGAAGCATGTTTTGGAGCATGAGCAGACATTCAGTGGATGGGAGGGAGGGAGGGAGGGAGGGAGGGAGGGAGGGAGGAAGGAAGGAAGTGTCGGAAGGAAGGAAGTGTTGGAAGGAAGGAAGGAAGTGTCGGAAGGAAGTGTTGGAAGGAAGTGTCGGAAGGAGGGAAGTGTCGGAAGGAAGGAAGTGTCGGAAGTGTCGGAAGGAAGTGTCGGAAGGAAGTGTCGGAAGGAAGTGTCGGAAGGAAGGAAGGAAGTGTCGGAAGGAAGGAAGGAAGGAAGTGTCGGAAGGAAGGAAGTGTCGGAAGGAAGTGTCGGAAGGAAGTGTCGGAAGGAAGTGTCGGAAGGAAGTGTCGGAAGGAAGGAAGGAAGGAAGGAAGGAAGGAAGGAAGGAAGGAAGGAAGGAAGGAAGGAAGGAAGGAAGTGTCGGAAGGAAGTGTCGGAAGGAAGTGTCAGGAAGGAAGGAAGGAAGGAAGGAAGGAAGGAAGGAAGGAAGGAAGGAAGGAAGGAAGGAAGGAAGGAAGGAAGGAAGGAAGGAAGGAAGGAAGGAAGTGTCGGAAGGAAGGAAGGAAGGAAGGAAGGAAGGAAGGAAGGAAGGAAGGAAGGAAGGAAGGAAGGAAGGAAGGAAGGAAGGAAGTGTCGGAAGGAAGTGTCGGAAGGAAGTGTCGGAAGGAAGTGTCGGAAGGAAGTGTCGGAAGGAAGGAAGGAAGGAAGGAAGGAAGGAAGGAAGGAAGGAAGGAAGGAAGGAAGGAAGGAAGTGTTGGAAGGAAGTGTCGGAAGGAAGTGTCGGAAGGAAGTGTCGGAAGGAAGTGTCGGAAGGAAGGAAGTGTCGGAAGTGTCGGAAGTGTCGGAAGGAAGTGTCGGAAGGAAGTGTCGGAAGGAAGTGTCGGAAGGAAGGAAGTGTCGGAAGGAAGGAAGTGTCGGAAGGAAGGAAGTGTCGGAAGGAAGGAAGGAAGGAAGGAAGGAAGGAAGGAAGGAAGGAAGGAAGGAAGGAAGGTCATTTTGCCTCTATCCAGAGCTGCAACAAAGAGCAGCTGAAGTGAGGAGAGGCATGAGTGGAGAATGAGCAGTGCATGAAGCACCAGGATGCTTCAGGGAGTGAGCTGGAGTCCCTGTCAGTGGTATCCTCTGACTGACACTCGATGGCCTGTGCTAAAGGTAAGGGGTCAGGAAGGTTTCCTAGCCACCAGCTCAGGCAGAGAGCTGCTTCCTGGCTTGGAGATGTCTAGTAAGACACAAAGAGCTTTGGCACTCCCCTAAAAGAAGTGGTGAGGCACACCACACCCCATGGCAGCTTCCTGTCATCAGGAATCCCAGGAGTGCTGTCATGTAGCCTGGTTGTGGAGGTGATTGGTGACAGCTTCTGTAGGGATGACTGCCCATGGGGAAATGGATGGACACCACCAATTTCACTTCTGCAGAGCACTTGATAGCTGGTGGAAGCTGAAAACTTTGCCTCCTTTACAGTGAGTTCTAGAACAGAACCATGAAAAGGTGTGTTTTCTATATCTGAAAACGAGTTTAGCTCCTTCATGATGTCCCATAGGCACCCCAGAACAGACTGCTTCTGCTGTCTTTACACAAATGCTCCAAATTCCTTGTTGGACAGGAGGGACAAACTTCCAGACAGGCTGCCAGGCAGGATGGTTTGGCTCTACTGCTGTCTCATTGTTATTAGCAGAAGTATATTCCAGGAGCACATCCAGCTGCAGGCAGAAGCAGGCAGGAAGCTAGCACACAACCATCTGCTCTAAAAACAGGAATCCAACCCCAATCCAGTCCTTCAGGCAGTAACATGACTATACCCAGGTCAGCTGAAACCAATTTCTCCATTTGAATAAGCAGACCTCCAAGTACAACTTCTCTAATGCACATAGTAGCACCATACTGGATCATCACAATTAAGATGAAATTAGCCTTTTTCCTGCCCTGAACTCCAAGTCAGAGCAAATTCTTCACAACTGGTCCACGTGGGTCATGAACCAGTAGCACAAGATTGCAAAATCTCTGCGTGCTGGCCTGGCTGCAGAGGAACGTGAGGGAGAAGTCAGCAGCTCACATCAGGTCACGTTCCTGAATACATAGAGGGTTTCAACTCAGGCATGTTACCAGCTGCAGCCACCCAAGGCAGCCAAGGCTCAACAACAAGCAAAACCTCTGTGTATGAAGGTCACAAGAAGAAAAAATGTCCAGAGCTGTACGAAAGGGCCCATTTGGAGGACCCCTGAGCAGTGGCCCCCAGGGAAGGCATAGCTGCCAGTGTGCATAATTGCCAAGAGGTTTAAGGGAAAACCCACAGCACAGCAGGACTCCTAATGTTGTCCAGATCAAAGCAGCTTTGTGGTTTAGAAAATGTGTCATCGGAGGGAGGGAAAAAAATTAATGGCAACCTCTTCCAGGACAGCCTAGTAGTGGCTACTTGGTACGAACACCTTGTGTGAGACTTGTATCACCCTCACAGGCATCCTGGAAAACTGCCAGTGGGCTTGAGAAAAGAGGGTAGAGCAGCCCCAGCATCTCCAGACCAAGGACAGGCTCATGTGCATGGGCTAGGTTTGGAGGCTACACCCAATGCAGCCAGATCAGCCTCCTTTCCCCTTCCAGGGCACCTGGGCAATTTTGACTGGTCTTGCATCTTCTCTAGTGTTTCATGGTAATTTGGGAAAATGCAAGGAGACATAGCTTCAGCTTTCCAGAAACTTCCCTTGCAAGGCAGCCTTGCACAGGACAGCTATAGAAAAACTCCTTATATTCCAGCCCTCCCTCCCTTCCCAAGTTCTTCTGTGCAGGGATGAGGTACAGATGCACCCCAGCATTTGCTGTTTGGAGACAATCCTACACCTGAGACCTTTATCTAACTCACCTGATTGGCCCTTACCCCAGACTAAGGGCAGATCACTCCATGCGACTGATGTCAGCAAGCAGTAGGACAAGGCTGGTGTGGGGGAATATGTTTGTTGGCACATTCCATCCATGCAGTTATCCACAGATGCCTAACCAGACCCAGGAAGGCAGCCACAGGCCAGGCAGCTCAGACTTCATCTGTAATTGCTTCTTGTGCAACAAGCTGCAATCATATGAGAGCCACAGACATTGAGACTCTTGCCCCACCAGGAGCACAAGCAGGAGGAGAGACTTCCCGGACACAATTTTAGTACAGATCATCCCAGGAACCCTGTGTGCTGTGAGAATCAATTTGTGGGCTAAATCCTGAAGGCCTTGCTCAGAATTTCTCTGGAATTGAAAAGCATTTGTGGAGGCTGTGCAGAAGCCTTACCTGGCTAAATGCTTTGAGACCAGGAGCCCTGCTTTCCCTCAGCAGATATCTAACACCACAAAAACCTGCTTTGCTTGACAAAGCACAGAAAAGGGATTCTCTGCCCTGAGAAAAGCACAGTATAGGAGATGTAAATATGAGGATGGGCAGTCTCTCAGTCTTGCAGTGGACCAGTCTCCAGTAACCTTTATGTCTTTCGATTTTTGCTGTATTTGAAACAAACAAACAAACAAAAAAATCCAATGTTGTTGTGAATCCCTTTAGAAATCTAAGGTAGCATGTTTTCCAAACTCTTGCATGTTTTCCAGTGAGACTTATTAAGAGCAATGGCTGGGCCACTTCAGAGGAGTTTTTGCCCATTCATACCATTATGGCAGGTGCTGACCAGGGGTACATTTCTCAGCCCTACCAGGAAAATAGAGAGAGAGAACTGGGAAAGGACAGGTATCTGAGTCCTTGCATTGAAGCAGGTGATTAAGTACTACACACTGTAGCACTGAGTATGTTCTCTGTATGTTCTGGACCCAGTGAAGGCAAGGGGTTCTGTGGCGCTGGGTACAGACACTCAGCCTATGCTAGGCTGGGGCCACTGTTCCTTAGAAAGAACAGCAAGAGGTCACAAAGAAAGATGCCTCTTCTCCTCAGTATTTATCATCAGGGCTGAGGGTCTTTCAAGGATTCCCTGCCCTCCAATCTCTGATAGACTGAGTTCAAATGAGAACACAAATCTCAATGATAAGATTGTAAAATATGCCAACAGAATGTCAGATTTGATTAAAAAGGAAGATAACAGTGATGTGATAGCTCATGGGGAGGAGGCTGCTGAATCAGTTGTAAAAATGGACAATATGTTAAAGGAAGCAGCAGAGCCCAAGCAGAGTGAAAAGGTTTACACTGCACAGCAAAAGTGAAATGTGGGTGCTAGTGCAGGAAGCTTTACTATAAGCTTCAGTCATTATATACATCAGTCATTATGGGAGGTTTGGAATATCTTCTTGGGAAATCACCATCCAAATGGTTTTGGGATAACTCCTAGGGATACCTGTGATTTCACTACATTAATGTGTTGCATTAGATTCCCTGGTACACTGATTTTCAGCTGGACATCTATCTAGCTGAAGTGTCTCTGGGTGGTGGTGGTGGTGTGTGACCCTAAAAAAATTAGTTCTTTAACACCAGCCCCAGGGATATAGCAAGGAGAGGAACTCCCCCCACACATCCCATTAGCAGGATCACAAGGACAACTTCCCAATTCCTTATTACATCAGCTGCTGTGGCAGCACGCTGCAGGTCAGCCAGGAATGGCCATACAACTCCTGCCACTCAGATTACAGCCAGACACATATTTGCACAAGAAAAGGCTGGAGGCTGAGGTGGAGCAGGAAAGAAAAAGCTGGGTAGAGAGTTGGCGAAGGGCAGGCAGTTGTCACAGTCCCCTTTCAGCCACCCTAAAGCACCTCAGCAGAACCCAGAGGCGATGTGGTCCGGATGAAAAGCACCTTGGCTGTACCTCAGAAGAAAGCAAGGCACCGGGAAGAGCTCTTACTTTCCTGGCTCGTGGTTTCTGGCTTGTGTTGTTTCTGAGACAGTGACCCCACAGGAAGCTTCAGCACACAACAGGCCACTTCACCCTAATCTCAGCCTCATTTATTTCCTTGTGTTCCAGCTTGTTCTTAGGGAAAAGTTGGAGCAGGCAGACCCTGGCAGCTCAGCCTGGTGCACCCTTGGGTCCCTTGGATGCTGTGGCCATCCACAGGTACACTGTGCCCCTGGCACTCTCTTGGTGGGCTCTGCCTTTCCTTTCCTTCCCACACAGTCGCCCTCCTTGTCCCCAGCACACCCATGGGTCTCCAGCAAGCCACAGCTCCCACTTTGGCCAGGCTGAAGGAATGCAGCAGAGAGATCAAATGCCCTGCTGTGAGAGGGTGTGTCTGTGCAAGCTGTTGGTGTGCCAGCTAGTACTGACACACAACCCTGGCACAAATGCACCAGCTGTAACCTTCACACAACAAAACTCCAGACAAGCGTGACTTGATGATGGGAGCCGAGGCCATGGCAAGGGAGCAGTTTCTGGCCACCAACAGCAGAAATTTGGGTTAATCTTTCATATCAATAACTCTTCCCTTTAAATTTAAAACTCTTCATCCTTCTGCCTTCCTACTCTACACCAAAGATGCTTTACCTACTGGTGATTTACTGCTAGTGAATCAGATGAAATAACCATTCTTCTTGCACTGTCACAAAGCCCCATTTAGGGGTAACTGCATGTGTGAGATTTTCCAGGTGGTTGTGATAAGCAGCCCATGTGAACAGAAAAATAAACAGCATGGCTTCTAGATGCTGCTCAAATTGCCCTGGATTGTTTCCGCAACACCTGCACAGACCCTCAACCAAAGCCTCAGGCTGCCTCCAAGGGAAACAAGGCATTTGATGATATCACGACAACCAGATGCCAAGCAGAGAATTTAGAAAGTGTCAGCAAACAATACAGGAGTTGTTGGGATATTTAAGAGTGTCTTGAGCAGCTGTAGCCAGCTAGAGTACATAAAAGGGAAGGAATAGCAATTAATTCACAGTGGTCCATACCATTGATCTAACACACACAAACAGGAGGAGCAGGTGAGTAAATGTCATGTTTCTGGCTTGCACCTGGAACCCAGGTAACAGATTTCTAGTTCCTTGCCAGACGTAGCAGAAAAAAATGTGCAGTGCTGTACTGCAGTGGCTGTGGAGTCAGATAAAACTCCAGTAAGAGGGGTTGTTTTCTCTAAAACACAGACAAATTAAAAGTATGGAAGAAAAGCCAGGTTTCAAATCAGTTGCTTCCCTCCTATTGTTAATTGAATTTTCACATTTAGCTGAATTATTTCTAATTGGTGGTATGCTATATAAATCCCTCTTACCTGAAATCAGATTTCTACACATTCTTCCATCCACTCCTGCTCTTCTTCAAGCCAACAGTTTTGTTGATAGTCAGGAGAACTAGCTCCAGTGCAGACCAGTGTACAGGCATTAGAAGAGTGAAGGCATGTACCTGGGAAAGCCGTGTACCTCCCTCCACACGTGCTTTACCAGAAGGCACAGAGAGGGGCACATTTAGGACAGTCCTGTCTCTGGGTTTGGCAGGGATGCTGGGCTTGCTTCATTGGTATGAACCAAATGCCCTCAGATGATGTGTTGTATACAGCAATATATATGCCCAGGGTAGAGAAAAAGGGCTAGAATGGGCTCCTGGGATCATCAAACTGAGCTCTTGACTGCCACAAACACTGCATCTTAATTCCCAGTATGGATTTTCAGACAGGACAAGAGGGGATATCCTCACCTTCCCCTTGCACCCCAGCCCCATGACACTGTATGCCACATGGTGGCCAAGATGTTCAGCCCCCCTGCCTGTGTGTGTGAGCTGCTTTCTCACTGTGCTGCATGTAATATAAATGTAATGTGCATCTGCTTGTCAGAGCCCCCGAGGTTATCATGTGTCCCTAAAAAGCCTTTGAATGGCCTGGCAGTCCTGCTGCCCAGCCTTGAGCACTGAGCTATCCAAGGGAGAAGGCCATACACCTTATAGCTACATCTGTTGGTCTTGACCTGCCCCCTGCCCCTTCCAAAACACCTCAATTGACAGTTCCCTAGAGCAGACCCCCAGTTCACATCCTTGACAGCCTGCCCCATGCCAAGGACTCTGTCCCCCCTCATCTCCTGTGTGCCACACACCCGAGCCCTTTGGTCCTTCACATCCCTGCTCACTCTCATGGTCACCTGCACACTCCTTCCCCAGAAATCTTCTGCACTTCCAGATACCTGCCTTCCCCATCCCTGAGGAGCATTTGGCTCCAGCACCAGCTCCATAGCCCACAGGTGATCCAAAAAAGGCAAGCAGAGAGCGAACCCTGTGACACTGATACCTACACTTCCTCTCTTTGCTTTTACTGTCAAATGGGACCCAGAGGTACCAGAAAGGTGCAGGCATGGGATATCATCCAGATACAGCTCACATCTCTTCTGTGAATTACAAGCAGGAAAACCTATGGGGTGGCTGTGGGCAGCTCCCAGAAACAGCCTTGGTGTTTCTCTGCAGCTGGTGCTGCACCTCAGGAAGTCCTTCAAGGCTGGAGCAGAGGCAGCACGCAGCAGCCTGGGGACTGCTCTGTGCATGGGCATGAATTCAAAGGTCACAAGAAATGCAGAGGCTCGTGGAGTCACGCACAAAGGCTGTGCCAGATGAGCTGGGGACACCTTGCAGAGAGCAGACACCCGAGCCACACAGCCCATGGAAAAAAAAATCAGCCCAAAGGCTTGAAATGAGACAAATTACAAACCATAATTTGGTTTGTAATTACAAAACCATACTTTTCCTGCAGTACCAACAAATTGTGCTCAAGAAATGTAACTCTTCTTTTAGAAAAATTCACCTGACTTGCTCCTTCTCTTGAGCAATGTTTCCAAGCCCAAAGTGAATGCAAACAGATGTGAGTATGTCAGAGGTTGTGAAAAACTGGAAAATCTTTATGGGAAATGGCAGCCCCAAAGAAATACACCCAAGACAGACTTTTGAAACTTAATGATGGTAAGGAATGGTGTCAAAGGGGATGACTTTAATGAAATATCTAGCCAGCTCACCTGTTCTGCGGCTCTCAGTGCTCCTGCTACCTTCCAAATGGCCAGTGCTCCTGATCCTCCCTGCCTGGCTACCAAAATCTCTGCTGCTTGTCTCAGGATACAGCCTGGGATTTTTGTTTTATCATTCTGTAGTGCAATGACAATGTAATATTTAAGAGACACATGAAATTAATGTAGTCTCAAACTAGGTCTTCTCGTGAGTGATACAAAAGGTGCATTATTCATTTTCATATTTAATTAATTCCAAAACTCCTTTTGTGGGGCCTGTTGATATGTGCTGGCCTGAAGCAGCACAGAATCAGTGTTTCTCACCTCAGAATGTATGGGGACCCACACCACATGATAGAGAGCTCTCTTCCACTTCTTGGGTGTCTTGAGCATAACTACAGAAGTTCATATCTGGATTCAGACGGCTCAGTGACTTGGGCTGTGCTCTGCAGTTAAAGGTGGCTTGCTGCTCTCTGGGCTCATTTTTTAGAACTTCTGAGGATCAAACACAGCTTCAGGAGCTAAGCTTTGAAATTATAACTATTATTTGGTGATGGATATTGGGAAAAATTAGGTATATCTCAAATTGTGCCCCCCCAAGATTTTTAATTTTTCACTTTAATCTATCTCAGTTGTGCCAAATCAAAACTACCCTGCCTTAGGCTAGCTCAGTTTGCCATTAGCTACAGACATCACCCCCACAAAAGAATGGAAACAACCATTTCTTTCCAGTAGCAGCAACAGCTACTTTGTTTGAACAGCATGCAGCAACCAGGATATAAATTCACTCATGGAACAGTGAGAGAAAGCCAATTTTGCATCACTGCTCAGTAAGTTAGAACCACACATTTCCAACACTGAATGAGGTGATAAAAAAGCTAAAACCAGAATATATGATCAGGTAATAAGCAGTCTGCAAAGGGGCAAAGGACTCCCTGGTCCTGGTCTCTCCAATCTCTGTCTGCTTGAGTTTGCAGCCTTAATGTTCTTTGAACACAGATTTTGAGTTATAGATTAATATTTGTGTGTGGTTCTGTGATTTATATTACATGATTACCCTCATTTCCCCTTCAAGACAAGATGCACCAGTACAGGCATAGCATCTAATCCACAAAGCTTACAGTCTAGGGAGACTAGTACAGGAGGAAGGGAATAAAGGAGAAATAAAGCTTAAACACGTGTGGTTGTGTGTATATACATGTACACACACATACACAAGAGTGCATCTCTGTATTTATGTTACATATGTACTGATTTAAATACTCAGCACTTTTAATGTATGTATATCCATAGAGTATTTGCAGAACTATATATGTGTATGTATATATCTGTGCATATATCTATATTTCTATATATATATTTTTTATATATATTTATATATGTCTTGCATATGTAAAGGAGCACTGCCTTTGCAGCTGCCTTGCAGCCTGGATCACATGCAGTGGCTGGTTTTCTTGCTGGTGTCACAGCATCAGCAAGCTGTGAGAGGCATACCAACCACAAGGCCTTCCAGATTCCTTCAGGGACATGCTCCATGCATAATGTGCAGTGATACTGCAAAAATGTTTGTGAAAGGAATGGGAAAAATTTTAAAAGCTTCTAGGAAATTACCTTTCTAATTAGATTTGGCTGAAAGAACAAGCATTTTAATGAGAAATTATTTTTCAATTTCTTCAATTTACTTGTATTTTGTAGACATTGCCCATTTTGTTTACTTAGTTTGAAGGAAAGAGAGCAAAACCCGATATTTTTACTTCCCAAAATTATTTGTATGTGTATCACATGAAAATTGAGATTTAACGTATGAGTTTTAACCTAAGAGAACAGTTTTACACTGTGAGGGTGATTGAGCATTGGTGCAGGGAGGTAGTAGAGTGCCCATCCTTGCAGATATTCAAAAGCCATCTGGACACAGTCCTGGGCAACCAGCTCAAAGTGAGCCTGAGCAGGGGCTTGGACTAGGCGGCCTCCAGAGGTCCCTGCCAGCCTCACCACTCTGTGATTCTGTTAATTTGAGCTAAATGTGTGAATCTGATGATTTAGATTTTTCATTTATATAATGTTATTTACTGTCATCTATCTGTGAATGGCAAAAGTGGCACTCAGTTTTCAATTATTTTTGAGTCATTAAACCCTAAATGTTTTCCAGTAGAAATACAGATTTATCTCCAGTAAAATGAAACCTAATCACTGAGAGTTTAATTTTCTTACTCATGGTTTATTGAGTCTCCTGGTCCTGGTTCCGTGAATCCCAGCAGTTCTCCAAAGGTTGCAATAATCTAATTGTTATCATTAATAACTATTATTTTCTTGGAAGAACTTTGAGCTCTAAGGCACACCAGTGAGTAATAGTAATCATACATGAGTATTGAGACACATGGCACTGCTCCCATCCTTCAGGTACTAATAGAGATGCCCTGTAAACATCTGTGGGCTGTTCTTGGAAGGAAACCAAGGAAACTTGAAGGAAAAGCCTGTCAGCCTCACCCACAGCAACCCTGGCTTCCAACCCCTGGTACAGTCTCTTTCTGGAGTTCCACTGATTCATTCTTGGAGCAGGCAATTACCTATTTTAACCAACCTTACCAAAATGAACACAACTCTTACAGGAGCACCAAACATCCCAGGAAATCCATGCAAATACTCTTTTGCCTTTGTGAAAGCCTGCTTGTGCTGTGTGCAGACTAACAAATCAAAGTGCCTGCAGTGGTGACTAATGCCTCCCTTGAAGAAAAAGACTGGTTTCTGTGATCTGCTGCACTTAGCAAACCTGTCTTTCTTCATTCTCACCAGTGTAAATAAACACTAATTTAACTGAAATCAGTGGTTCTACCAGTGGCAAACTGGGGTACAGTAGGATTCAGTTCAAGCCCACGGTGGAGCATATACAGTTGCTGACAAGTGTGCATACCACAGGCCAATCACTCAGCTTTCAAAAAGACTGGGAAGCCTTGACATTGTGTATTGCATCTGTACCAGCTAAAGTCTGTTCTGTGGAATGACCCTTCTCATCCTGGCCCAAAAAGTAAAGGAAGAGAAAAAGAAAAACTCCCTTATTCTGTTATTAGTTACCATTTTTCTACACATTAATAGCACTCCAAATGCCCACCCCTCCTCCAGGGCCTGCTATGAAGGGAAGAGTGAAAGAGGAATGACTTTTCAGTGGAGAAAATGAATGGACCAATGAATTAAGGAGACAACACCTTCCAAAACATGGGGAAAGACAAGAAGGGATGGCTGAGGGGAGGCAATCACTCACATGCCACATGCCACCAATCACTCTGAGAGTCTTTGTGAGTCTATTTTTCATTCAACCTCATTTCACAGTTGCATTCAGTTGCTCCAGCCTTCACACAGACTGACACCAGCAAAATTGTCCATCAGTGTTACAAATGATCCAGCTCTTACTCTATAGCTGTCACACAGATTTTGCATTAACCCTGTCTGCCTGGAACACACAGCTCAGTCTCTTCTTGAGCACCTTGCCTTAAGTCTGAAGTGAAAAGCAGGGTTTTTTTCCTATTTCTGATATAATATACTTGAAACACATGCACTGAACTCAGGAAATTTCTGCTACTTTATATTCCTTGATAAAGGCTCTTCCAAAAAAAAGTGCCTGTATGTGTTGCAGTGTTTGCTAGAGCACAGTGGTAAACGGGTACTCTGTGTCCTTTTAGTTGGCATTAACATTGTAATGAATTATTGATAAAGCTAATAATGTACTCAGTTTAATCTAATATTACAGCACAGTAGCTGCACCCAGTGCTTACAGCACAGGAATATACAAAAGTAATTAATTTTACACTACTGCTGCTAACTGAAATTGAACCTCTCCAGGTCATAAAAGTTTGCTAAAGCAAGTGATGAATATGATCAATGTAGACTGAGCAGGGGTTGGGTTTTAAAGAACAGAGCCAGATTTGATGGCACAAACAAAAGAGGATAATTGTATCTGATATACATCTGATCTATCCCAAGCAGCCCATAAAAATCTATTGACAGCTAGGTATGAAACTGAGCTACATGGGAGCTCACTTCAGGTAGGAATCATTGCTTCCCAAGTCTTTCCTGGAGCATGATGGATGTTTACTTTATAAGCACATTCATTTCATTTGCAAAGTAAGAACAGATAATATGGGGCCAAAGTAATCATAGTCCTGAAGCCAGCCCCTTTGTTGGTATCTACCATTATAGCTCCTTGATGGGAGTCATGCAGTCATGGGCCAGGTGAAGCTCTGATCCACTCCCTGAAATTACAAACTAAGCACTGTCTTTTAAGTTAGCATTTTTAAAAAACTTAGATCAGAGTATTATATTCCAGCTCAATATACATTTAAGTAGTATCCATAGTCAGACAATTCTCATCTGGTATCATATCCTGCTGAGGTGGAAAAATTTAGTTGAACTCACTCCTCTGGCAGCAAAAGCCAGAACCAAATTAAACCCAAATTTATGCTGGTCTGTGGATCATCACAGCCCAAGACATTCACAAGGGAATTTACTGCTTCCTCACTAGCAACAATGCTGCATTTTTTATCCTCTTCTGTTAGCTACACCATCAGAAGCAGGGAAGGACAGGAAAGGAGAGGACAGGACAAGGACACATTACTGGCTTGAGCCTGTAATGCCATCAGACTCAGTCTTCTGCCACATGTAATTCTTTTAGAAATGTTTCCATCTCAAAGACTACCATCATGCTACCCATCTGCCAGGCTCTCTCTCTGGACTGATCAAGGAAACATCAGCTCAGGCCTCCAGTCACCCTCTGAGGGAAACCATCCTCTTCCCGCCCAAACGCCCAGCATGCCCTATCTTCAAAGGAAAATCAAACAGATGGTGTTGAGCAAACACGAATTTATTGGGCAGGAGAGCTGAAAAGCAGAAAAAGCTCCCCAAAGACAAGCAGTGGTTCCACTGCCCCAGATGAACAAAAGTTTGTCTCTTGGTGGAGGCCTGTTTGGCCAGAATGCCCTGCCCCCCACTGCTTAGGGTGGGCTAAGCAGAGATGGTCTCCTCCTTAGCCCCTGGAATCTGCTCTGCTTCGACTGACACCTTTCTGCACCAACTCAGCAGTGAGCAGGGAGGGCAGCAAACCCCTCTTCCTGGTCCCTTCCCTCGTCCACCATTTCTTTACCTCAAGATGATAAAAGCAGGTAGTGTCGTTACTCACCCAACTCATGTGGGGTTGGTTTGCCCCCTGGTATCATAGACAAATTGGTGTATTTCACATCAGGTTATGACATGGCTACTCTTCTTCCTCACACTACCAGGGCTAGGACAAGTCAGAGGTGGAAGGACAGAGCTGGGCATCAGGTCCCAGCAAAGTCAGCAGTCCCCAAAAGGTGAGGCTCCTGTGTGATGTTCAGCAGCAGCGCTAATGAAGCAGGAGAGCTCAGTGGAAAAAACGTCCAAAGACAGATATAAACATTAACAGAGATGGAACAACATGAGGAAACAAGAGTAATGTAGCACACTGAAATAACACTGAATGTTGGAAAACTGCTATCAATCTAGGAGATAGCCTGTCAGAGCTGAAAAACAGGGCTTTGGCACAGGGTTTGCCACCTCTTGATTTGAGCTTTAGAGCTAATCTATTTTGTTTTACTAGTTTTATGTACCTTGTCCAGCTGGATGGAGTTTTACAGAGAAAGTTCACTGTGCTGTTCAACAACGAGGTGAGTTTTGTTGAAAACACAAGTCTTCTGGCAGTATGTTGAGTTTTATGGTGATAGTCATTTCAGAGTGTTATTTTGAGCATTCTTCTGGGAAGTCTTTATTGCCAGGACCATTTGGCTAAACAGAGAAGATTCTTACAACTACTCAATGTTGCTTTTTAACAGTAAAAGTTTCTACAGAGTCACCATTTTATCTCTCAAGTTGCCATAAATTTCCATCAGCTACTTTCCTCTTTCACTAGAGATCTATGATGATAATAGGTCATAAACAATTATGAAAGGTCCTAGCAAACTCATTTCTGTTCAGAAGGATAAGACCTACTTTAACTATTGTCCCTGCTATTCACAAACCCCTTCATCAGTTGAAGTCTCTTCAGTTCATGTGCTCATTTTCTTGCCATTTGTCCTGGCTTTCTTCAACTGCCCTTTAGTTTTGCATAGTGGAGATTAAAATGCAAAAAAAGAATAATGAAGAAAAAAGACCCAATTGCTTGAGATGATTTTTCTGCTTGGTGGGAAAGTCTGTCTCTTCAAGGAGACCAATTAACATTCTCATCATCTCTCTGGACCTAATCTAAATATGAATAAAATATCAAACTCTTCTTAAAATTGTTCTTTGTTCTTTTTACCATACTGAAATTAACTTTTTGACACGATGCCTGGCAGAACTTCTATGGAAAAGGCACAATTCCTCCCTCTCCACATTTGCATAATAAAATGCACTTGCATGTGTAACTGGGCAGTGCTACTCTAACAACAAGACACCTGTCTTTCCCAAAAAAACCCAACCCTCACATTTAACAATTCAGAACTGTCACAAAGTTTGGGGGGTTTGGATATCCAGATTATGACATGGCATTTATGAATATATGGCACCACATCTTTTAATTTACTTAAAGAAAGGAGATTGTACTAAGCACTGAACATCTTACAGAAAGATGAAAATCTTGTATATGGGAGCATTTGCAAGGTTCTTGCTCATTTCTGGCTAATTATGGTCATTTCCACAAGTAATTACCCAAATTGCTCTTGCAATCAATGTAATTGTGCTAAGTTGTTTAAAAATCAGCTTCATTAGATTTTGCCTGGTAAAATGTACAGTTTTTCAAAACCTAAATTTTGATCTTGTATTAGATGTCAACAAGCCTTTAAAAGCCAATAGGTTTTATTTTATCTTCCTTCTCCCTTTCTTGCATGTTGGTGTGAGATTTTTTACATTCATTACAGATTAACCATAATCAGAAAATTTACCATAACCTCTTGTAAAATCTTATGTGCGTCTGCAAGTTATTGTATGGTTCTCTTTAATTTTCAAAACCCTAAGATCTCTAGTCTTTATGGTTCTGGAATTAAAAGAATATTTCAAAATGTGAATATTGAGTGTTTAGGTAATTCTACCCTGAGTCTGTGGTGGGCTGAAATAACAAACAGTCACACAATAAGCAGAGCTGTTCACTGACTCCTGCTGCACCCACACAACCACGCTTTAGAGGAAGAGAGCGATGTGCCAGGAGCATGCTCCCTCCCAGCAGTTCCAATTGCATTCTGTCTAGGATATAATACACCACCACCTCTCCCTCTCTGACCCCACATCTCTCCCTGGCAATCCGCCTGCTGCTTTCATTTCCTTTCCAAATGGTTCCTCTTTACTCAGCCATTTACAAGGGGAAGCTGTAACTGCAGTAAGGTGCCCTCTGTGTCCTTCACTGCAGCTAGGACCTGCTCCTGCTGTTAGCAAGCATTTGGACTGGCATCATAAGCATCTGCTGCTCAGGAACAGTGAGAAGCTGGGCTCGTGCTCTGGAGTGCTGGGGTGAGAGGGAAGAGGAGCGCTGAGAGGAGGCTGAGGCTGCCCACAGCTCTGCTCCAGCGATGCATCAGAAGGACCTTGCCCCTTCCGTAACCTCACTGGCATCCTCTGTGGTGGGAAAGCCAGCTCTGTGTCAGCTTAGCAGCCCTGGGTTACACCACAAGTGGTAATTGTCAGAAGGGTACAGTAAATGCCATGCTGAGTGTGAACATCCACTGGTACGCCTCCTCAATCCTCCGTTTGAAGCATACTTTGTCACACCATGTTTTCTTTTGGAATAAAAACTATTTACTTATCAGTAGTAGGTACTTGAGTCTCTCTTGTCTTTTATTTTAGCTAAAATAAATCTCTTGTAACCTTAAGGACATACCTGGGTCACTATTTGTGAAGACAGATATGGAGAGAATTTCATTATATAGGACCTTGAATTTGGTATGGAACAGCAACTGGGTAGCAGGAAAGAGGCTGCAGTATGAAAGGGGCTGTAGTATGAAAGGGGCTCTCCCTGGCTTCAGTGGTCAGAGGTGAGGTATCAGATTTATGAAGATTTTCTGATGCATCTGACTCCATTGATTCAGAAGGCTAATTAATTACTTTGTTATACTATACTATATTAAAGAGACACATACTACATCATACTTATTTCTAACTTCTAACACTACTGAAAACTCATGACTCTCCACCCAAGAGTCCTGACCCACCCACGTGGATCCAACTGGTCACCTTGAGAAAACAATCTCCAGAATACATTCCACACGGGCACAAACACAGGAGTAGCAAATGAGATAAGAATTGTTTTGATCTCTGTGCTTCTCTGGAAA
This sequence comes from Ammospiza nelsoni, assembly GCF_027579445.1. Taxonomy (NCBI): domain Eukaryota; kingdom Metazoa; phylum Chordata; class Aves; order Passeriformes; family Passerellidae; genus Ammospiza; species Ammospiza nelsoni. Next base: position 130,470,083 of record NC_080633.1, read on the forward strand.
AAAAATGAGAGAGAGGATTATGTCTCCCTCTGTCCAACAAATGTGAATGCCACAGTGAGGGGACTATGAGGAGGCAGAGCCCCAGGCAGCATCTCAGAGGCCTGTGTGTGGAGGCAGGCTGAACCTCAGCACTCCAGCCTGCAGCACAGTCCCTTGAGTGCTAAGGCAGGATTGACCAAAGTCTTCTTCTGAAAAAAGTAAATGACAAGCCCTAAGCACAGTTTCAATAAATTTTTCTCTTACCTGAAGATCTCTTTATTTTCCATTTTCCATGTCTCCCTTTCATTTTAAAGGAAATTATGTCAGCGTCATCTGTAACAGCTGCACTGTAAAATACCTCAGTCATGTGGCTTTAAAAAACCCAGAGGGGAAAAAAACCAACCAAAAACCCAGTTCTTTAAATAAAGATACATGTATTCTTGTGACATTTACATACAATTGCAATTTTCAAGGGAACCAAACACTCATTACTACACAGTTCTTCAGAGGCCAAACCTGACCTTTAGTCAGAACAAATTCCCATTTGGCTAGGCTTATTCATACAGCCTACAGTTCTGTTTGAATTCTACATTGACTGAGAAAATTTCAAGCTGGACTGGAGAAGTAATTAGATTGAGAGTAGGACTATTTAAAAAGCCTGCATTGGCAGAGGAATGGGATAAGATCCTTAGCCTCAGGAGCAAAGGTTCTTATCCTACATGTACATCCCAGGGATCTAGATTTGGAGGAGAAGTACTTTAGAATAGTGTATTGTAACTGTAGGGAGAAAGATGAAAAATTCTGTCTCTCCTGCTTCCAGGGTTGTGGAGATCAACTTTTCTCTGGTATACATTCACATAATGTCCCTGGGGCAGCTGTATTTACTATTTCTGTGGAATACCATTTCCTCCCTGCTTTTACTAGAAGCTAGCAGCTGGAGAAGATGAGGAGCCAGTAACACAAGTCTGCGGGGACCACCAGGCAGCTCTCCATAGGTCACAGTAGGAAATTTCCAGACTGTTTGAAAAGAATTGGTCTCACTATTGCTCTGTGCACTGACACTGAGACATCATCTTTAATTTTGGCAGGAGTAGAGTATTATATGTGCTAAGTTATGGTGGGTTTTTTTTCTGATTTTTTCCTATTAATAATTTAAAGGCAGGTACAAATAAGAGGCAAAAGAAAGTCCACAGCATGCAGTATTTCAGCTGTACTGAATTCTTGGCCTTTTTGGATAAGATATTAGTAAGCATGATTACTCCGCTGGAAAACAAGAAGGGACAGGAAAAACCTGCAAAACACCAAGGGAAAATAATCTCATTAAATTGGAAAGTACATAAGAGTTGGGAAAGTGAGCAAGCTGGAGAGAACTAGGAGTGCATGGCAGGGCTATGCTCCAGCAAACTCTGGCCAAGCCAGTTGGAAAAGCTCACCATATTTCCCAAAGGAAAGTAAAAGTCATCACCACTCTCTTCCAAACCTATCTGTGCATATGAAAGAAGGGAAGGAAAGAGTTTTCTTCTTTCTATTTCAAAACTGTCTTTCATGTACCTGGCTATAGAGAATGGCACTAGGATTAGATATATACCAATGATCACTTTTATTTATTGATAAAAAACTTTGCCTATTGAAATGTTATAATGTGAAGATATCTACAGGCAGCAGGGATGAAGAAACTTTGAAAAGGAAAATGCCCAGAAGATATATCTAGGTGCTGCATCTATCTGCAGCAATATGAGCACTAGTCAGTTTGGACACCCAAAGATTTGCCTGATTTCTGTTAAAACATTACACATGGTTTTCTTGTTGTCCTGCTACTTAATTTTATTTTCAAACTATTGTGACTATTTATATGACATTGGTATATAAGTACCTTATATTCTGCCAGTATCCATTTCAGTTTCAGGAAACTTAATATTTAGATATATTTGATTATTTTTCTTGCAATTAAACTAACTCAAGTTGAATTGCTCAACTTGATTAAACTCAACTCCATTTGTGGCATAGAACTTCTCTATTTTCTCCAACATACAATATACTTTAGTGAAGTTCCACTTGCCCTTAACTTCCCTTTTCTATAGATAACAATCTATTTTCTCTGAGCATTTTGCTTAAATTGATTTCTCAACTGAATGCAATGTTTTGCCATCTTCTTCAGAATTTTGCAACACTATTGAGATGGCCAGAACTGACAGCCTCATTGCTCTTATGTGTCTATGTGTAAAACAGAACACTAGATTTTGCAACAAAAATATATATTCAAATTATGTATTCACTGGCATCATGTCTTCATACAGTGCTAAAATAATCTCCTGCAGTCTATATTAAGTGTTTCTATTTATGAAACTTGTATTTTGCTTAGCAGTTAGACAAAGAGAAAGCAGGCCATCATGGGCACAGCACTGAGAGGGTGTTAACTCTCTCCCCTCTGGACTATTCCTAACCTATCAGTATTGGGGGTGAAAATGACAGTTCAGTGTGGTGCAAAAACCTGTGACCTTGTACTTTCACATTCTACTTATTCTAACCCTCCCTTAGTCCTGACATACTTCAAGCCCACATGGTGCACTCTCAATGGTTGTATAAGTCCTGTGGCTTGACCCTTTCACATCTCTGGTACTTCTGAAGCACTAAATCAAAGTTTCATATGGAATAAAGAGGAATAAAAACTACCAACCAGCTAGCTGGCATCTCTGCACAAAAAAAAAAAAAAAAAAAAAAAAAATTTCTTGTAAAGAGGTTCCCTCACTGCTTCCCTCCAGTTGTTTGTTGTGATTCGGCTGATAGAATCCTCCAGCTGTGGAAAAACTGGTTTAAGGGTCTGAGAAATGGGGAAAGAGTCTATTTGCAAATTAAACTATGTAAACTATCATCACTGATTGATCATAACACTTTGCTTTTACGTGTGAGCATTTATAATATCAAATAATTCTGCAAGAATAACTACCTAGATTTTCAGTAATGCTATGGAGGAAGGAAAAAAAGAACATTTGATATATTTTCTGATATTTGGCTTATTTGAGGACAGAATTCATCTTACCTAATCTTAACTATTCAAATGGTAAGGTTGAACCTAAGATCATAATCTGTGCTTTCTCTACACTGAAAGAAGAAAGGCAGCTGAAGCCAGAATATGATTCATACAGCTTCTTCAGAGACTAGCTCACATGAGGCTACAGTATGTCACACAAAATGACCTGCCTAAAATGTTTACACTAACCATGTCTTCAGTATCAGAATATAAACTGTTTAAGGATCTCTAGTCTTCAAAACATGATGGTACATCCTTAATGTCCTAATTGCAAGTGGTCAGGCTCCAAGTTTTGTCTTACTGGTAAGTGAAAAACTTTTAAAACTTAGTCTTCACACGTAACAGATGATATGAACCCAGTTTGTGAGGGTTTTTTCCTCCTTTTTTTGTCTGGAAAACTTAAATAAGCAGCATCCCTCCAGGCCTTAGATAACTACATGAAACTCACTTGTGGGATGGGGAAGTGTTTCCCTCCTGTCAATTGCTACCTAGAAAAATCTGAATGGTGACACTAGTTTCTAAATTCTAGCAGCACATAGAAAGAAATTGCAAATGGGAAAGCAATCAAATCAGAGCAATTGGAAAATTGCAAGCAGTGAAAAGACTGTCCCAATAAATGTTGAATCCTGAAAAAAGGGGAATTAAAAAACAATACAGAAAGAAAGCAAACAGGAGATGGCAAAGAATCCAAAGATCTCATAAAAATAAATTTATTGTCATTTTGTCTTCCCCTTAGGCAGTGATATTGTTTTCATGTAACCAAGCAATACAGTTGTCAGGACACAGGTGTGGAATCAGAAGGAGTGTGTCATGAGATGGCTGCTGTCAAGCTGTAATTCAGCACCATGAAAAGGATTTCCACTGATGTCATTGGAGTGTCTGTCGTCATGACTGAAGTAATTACCCCACTGAGCCCTGTCTCCAGTAGCAGGCAGTACCAGAGGCTTCAGAGGAACCATTCTCCTCTGAAGACATGTTTGGAGGTGCACAGTCTTCCCTGGTCAGTGGTTAGCAGAGTGCATCATTTGCCTGTTGCCTTCTTCAGCTCTGTACTGACACGGATTTCTTATTGAGCATAAACATATCCAACCTTTTGGATGTGTCAGCTAAGTACCTGGGTCTAATAATGAATTCCAGTCACCAATAACTTCAGCTTCTATATTTCATGGCCCTGACAGATAAGTAAGTGTTGGGGGAGATGAAACAGGAAAGCCTTGTAAATATGATTGTCTGGCAAAAGATTTTGAGAATATAGAAAGTATAAGTGAGATTAAAATGAATGCAAGCTTTGAGATACCTTAGTTACTGAATGACTGGAAAACAATGGTGTGGCCAGCTGAAGGCAATTCCCTTTTGATGAAACAAGACCCTCTGCTTGCAGACAGGCCCAAGGGTCAGAACAGAACCCACTAGCTTAGCAGAAGGGGTCCAAAGAGTAGTTTTTAGGGTTTAAAATGTAACACAGTACGGTAATGTAATGATGCTTATAGGCTGTATGTAAATGCTATAGGATTTGTATCTTGTACTAGATTGGTTAGTGAGAATTAGAATATTCAACACAGAAGAAAGTTTATTGTATTGTAAGGGGAATCTCGCTCTCTTACGCTCTTATCCTCTCATCCTCTCTCTCCCTCATCCTCTTTACCACTGTCTTTACTTCTCTCGGGCCTGCTCCGAGCTGTGGCTGGCAGCTCCCAGCAGGCCCTGCCCCCAGGCCCTTTGCAATGAACCCCAAGTTCCACGACCTGGCTGCAGAGATCTCTCATCTCCGTCCGTCCCGACCGTCCTACCCTCGACACTCCTACAAGTGGTGAACTGGGATGACCTAAAGCCTAAAACACACAGCCTGGGCATTGCAGAGAGACTTCCACATAAGCAGAGATCTGCATTGCCTGTTGCTGTTGCAGGGAATAATTTTGTAATTATTTTGTAAAAAATCTCATAACCTTAGTATTCCCTAGGGAAGTGAAGGGGGGAAAAAAAATCAAGCAGCAGTGGAAAGACTAGGATCACAAGATCTTGACCAGCTGTGTCATTACTAATGCTGCAACAACACAGAGCACTTCACAGCCTGGAAGGCTGGTGAGCTGTTGTTCTTCGCCAAGCTCCATGCTTGCACAGCCAGCTGAACCCAAGCAGAACTGGCTCAAATGCATTGACACCCCCTGCATTATAGATAAACCCCCCAGCAACATCAGAGAGACTGCCCACTGAGCATTATGGCTGCCCTTCTGTTGCTTCAAGCAGAAACCTGGACTATCTCAGTGATTAAACTTCATCAAAACTTGAAACAAAAAAAACAACCAAACAAACCCAAACCAACAAAAACAACAACAACAACAAAAACCCAACAACAAAAAAAAAACAAACAAACCAACAAGTTTCCATGCCAAATGTAAATTCTAACCCTTTAGGATAAATGTGGGGCAGAAACACCTTCCATAAAGTCATGAATAGCGCTGCAGTCTACAAGGAGAACTCACTTCTGCAGGTTTTGTAGTAGTGTGCATCTGCAGTAAGTGTAGGATTAGGAATGGTATCTGAAGGAGAAAATGATCTCCCAAAAGGCAGGTGAAACCCTAACCCTTCCTTCTAATCATCCAGACTTTGTGACTCATTACCCTTGGGTGAGAGGAAATCTCTGTCTGTATATCTTGGCCAGAATTGAGAGCAGGGGGCACAGAGACTATAGTATAAGGTGTCATGTGTTTAGTTGATCTAATGCAAAAATAGAAAGGAATCAAGGGAAAAAACCCTGTGAAGACAAGCCAAGGGAAAAAAAAAAAGGGAAAAAAGGAAGCAACACCAACACACAAGCACCTTCTGTAGAACTTGAGGCAGACACAGTCCTCAGGGAAGCCAATTCCTCTGATTCCTGACTTGATTACTTTGGGACAGTAAGCAATTCTAGAATGAAAATAAAAAGGTTAGTTCTGGTTCCAGAAATTAACAAGTATGGCCTCAAACATATGTTACATATATTTTAAATAAATTCTGTTTTCTTTTTGAGGAGAGGCACAGCTGGCACACCATCCAAAAGCTGTAGCACTCCACTTGCATCATGGCAGACGTGAAGCCAGATGGAGTACCAGCTCCTGGGGACCTTGTTGGACAGCAGGGAGAAGAAAACGCATCTCAGCATTTTCTTCACTTCGACATCAATGCAAATGCACATAAAGACCCCCATGTAAGACCTTGAGGGGAAACCATACAAGGAGCAGCTGAGGTCACTTGTTCTGTTCAGGCTGGAGAAGAGGACACTGAGGGGAGACCTCATTGCAGATTCAACTTGCGAGGGGAAGAGGAGGGGCAGACACTGATCTTTTCTCTGTTGTCCCAGTGACAAGACTCAAAGGAATGGCCTGAAGTTGTGTCAGGGGAGGTTTCGGTTGGATATTACAAAAAGGCTCCTCACTCAGAGGGTGGTTGGGCACTGGAACTGGCTCCCCAGGGAAGTGGTCACAGCATTAGCCTGACACATTCAAGAAGTGTTTGGACAACACTCTTGAGCACATGGTGTGACCCTTCTTTGGATGCTTCAGGTACTTCTCTTGCATGAGGAAAGGACATTTGAGACCAGCAGTTCTCTCCTGGTCACACTGCATCATGATCAATCTAGGCATGTCCTGGTATGCTGCCCTGTGAACCAAAACCAGTATTTAGATCTCTCTGTCAAAGATTTAATTATGTACCATTCCTGGGTAAACTCACAGCAGTGCAGTCACTGTCCTCTCTGTGTGACGCAAAAGAGGCTTGAAGTCTTGCAAACTGATAGAGAGAGCATTGGAATTGGGTGCTCCTGACCACAGGAAATTGCTGTTATTAACTTGAGTCTGGAGTCAGCTTCATGAAAGGAAAAAAGTTTCACACTTCTGGAAGGCCTGGTTCTGGCTAGCCTGAGGAAACAGAGACAACAGAGGAGACTTCTGGGCAAGAGGTAAAGGCCAGAATTGCTGCTTTATGAGGGTCATGCTGAGAGCAGTCACAGCAAACAGCAAACTTGCCAGTGATGTTGGCAGGAAGGAAGGCACGGTGATGATGCTCATGGCAAAATGGCCATCCCGGTGCATAGAGGAGAGCAGTGTAGCTGTAGTTGTTGTACTTGCAGGATTCACCTGCCAATGCTGAGGAGAACCAGGCTGCATCAGGGTGCCCTGCTCGTGTCCTCTGCCCTTGGCAGTGGCTGGGGCTGCAGAATGTGTTACCATAAGTGGGAGCTGCCAGACAATCTGGCAGAGTGGTTTGCAGCTCCCCACGTAGAACAAGCAACTCTCTCCCATGGCTCATCTGCCCTGGTGAGGCCAGCAGGGATGACACACTTCTGAAAAGCTCTCTGCACAGAGGTCCTGTGGCCTACTGCTGCTCACTGTTGGCTCTCACAGCTATTGTATGACAAAATGTGTTCCCTAAGCAGGGGCTAAAGGCAACCGCTCTTCATCACCTCTGTCCTTTTCATCCACCAATCCAACTGCACACAGCAATGCTTCTGGACAGAGCTCTGCTTCTGTGAGCACTCCCTATCCAGCTGAGGACACCTTACTCACTGTCTTTGTCCAGTGTGTGCTCATGCTGGACATGTAACATCTGGCATGACCACATGTGACAGCACGTGACTATGGGTTGTGTCCTGTCATGCCTGCCCAGAATCCCTTCCTACTGCTGTCCAGGCTAGCAGCTCATCCCCTGGCTGCAAACACATGCTGTCTTCAGGTCCACTGACCTCCTGGCCATGGACTTGAGGCAGGTCAGCAGACACTGAAGGTGCTCTTGAGGAGAAGCACTCTGCTTCTGCACATCACACAGGCAGTTGACTGAGGCCCCTCATTGTCTTAGAGATGGTTTATGTTTTTAAATGCCTATGGTACTTAACTGTGATATAGGGGCATGCAGAGAGAGAGAAGGCCACAAAAGCCTGCTGTGACACATTTGGAGATCCTGTACCACCAAGAGCAGAGCATGGCCACAGTGTGCACTGACATAGAGCCCCTGTGGGCATTGAGCCTCTCTCTCATCAGCCTCCCCAGTCCCAGTTTATTTGTGAGAGAACCTGTAGATACACTGCAGATGAGCCACCTCATGAATAATCAGGCAGTAAGGGGGCAGGACTTTGGGGTACGGTCAGTGTGCCACCATGAAAATATGGAGGAGCTGTTTGTGACCAAAGGACAGCTAAACCCGACCAGTACTTGCCCTTCCTCTCAGGGAAGGTCAAGTGTAAATGCTGCCTGGCTCTGACAAAGATGTATATGCTGCTTGAAGGACCCATTTGTGACCAATTTTAGAAAAAGTATAGGTCTTCCCTGAGCAGGGTTATTTCCACCACAACTTTCATCTCTTCACATCTCTTCATCATGACAAAAAAGTTATTTAAAAAACCCTAAAGCACTTTTACCTCTATGCAACATTTCCCCCCCATCCCACTGTTCTCACACTTAAACCAGCAAAAACATTCTTGCTCAAGCTTTCCAGAAACAATTTCACCTTTGGGCAGAGAATGAGCACATAAATTCTGAACCCAGAAAAACAGAAATTTCAGGCTGTTCTGACTAAAAGAGGAGGAAAGCTCAGGAGACGAGAATGGAAACGGTGTTGTGCAACAGAAATTACAGTCTGCTGCTTCTTGCAGTATAACTCTTACTTGACTTTCATTTATTTTTCTAACAAATTGAAGTTCCTTAAGGATACTGATAGTAATAGACAACTGATCTCTAAAACTGGCGAATTCCAAGAAAATACACAGGTATCACTTTTGCATCCTGCAACTCCTTATCTCCAGAACTTAAATATTACATCTAGCAGTAGAGTTTTAGGCATTTGAGAAACTTTAGGCTCATATAGTAGTCTTTTGCAGACTTCCGGAGCCTTGTAAGTTGAGCGACATCTTATATGGGTTTAGGAACACTTTTTGGGTTCAGGCACTCAGATTTCTCAACCTATTTTTATTCACTGTCATTGTGGCTGGAAATTAACCTAAATAAATTTTATTTATTTAAACAGATTTTCTTTCTTGCAATAGGCATGTTCTAGCGACTGCAGCTCTATATATTACCCATCTTCTACTTTTACTTTTTCTTTATTGACTACCACAGAAACTGATTAGATCACATGATGTAATTCTAAGATATCTGAGATGCTTGAAATGGCTATGGAAGTCTTTATCTTTAATGTTTTATGACATGCCAAAAATTTGGAAAGTTCTCAGCTTGCACATTATTTACTGGTATCTTGCCACTTCGTAACTTGGATCAGTGAGATTGCATCTATATTAGATAGCTCTATTTGTCACTAGTCCATTATCCTAGCCTTGCCATCATGGTACACAGGTATTAATTTTTATTTTTTTATCTACTGCACTCAGTACAATTTACGACAATCAGTGCATGGCAAATAATCTTTCACAATGGGCAAACAGAAACCTGATGGTATTCAACACTTACTACTGTTCTGTGCATTTTCTCTCTTAGCTGTATTTATATATAATATTTATCAATTATATAGTGGTATTTATAAATATTTTCTCTTTTCGCATGCCTGATTTCTGTTTTGCTATCCATGTGTATTGCAGATATTTTAATTCATCAAAGACTTTTAGCCTCTCTTCTCTGGTTGCAAGTCAGAATGCATTTCCATACTACATTTTTTCCAGAGGCAAAATTGATCTGGACAGTTCCCTTCCTTCCCTATGCCACTTGCTCCTGCTGCCACATCAATCTTCTGCAATGCTTTTTGTGCAAATGCAGCCATCTGTGGGGCAATACTGTAAGACAGATCAGTAAAATCAAGGATGCTAAAAATAAAGTCTCCAGGAAAAAAAAAAAAAATTGGCAAGACAGCTGAGCTGGAAAACATAGGAGAGTGGTGAATCTTCCAACAAAGGGTGTCTTCAGAACAAGATGAAAGAAAGATCGAGGACACAAATATGCATGTCAAAAGGGGAAGGGTTGAGGACAGGTTTTTCCCCCTAAAAATGACGGGCTGGAGACCAGATGATGAATTCCAGAACCTGCAGGAAACATGAAATTACCTAATAAAAAAATAGAGTTTGATTTTGCCAATTTTATGTTGAAGACAATGGTTGAATATTCAGATAAAAAGTTTCAAAGGGAGATTCAGTTGCGGGATCAGAGACATGAAAACATTTACCCATCATATTTGATACTCTTCCAATATGACTTTAAAGAAAAGACCACCAACACATGAAATTCTGGCCCAAGGTGCCAATTTTACACTACCATATGAGACAACAGTGTTTCATATGTAAATATTGAAATTATACTGAGGCCAGCAGTCCACAAAGCACTTTCTTTCTTCAGCCCTCTCTGCTCACCTCTCTTCATGTTGATCTGAGTTTTACCCTTCCATGTTTGACAGCATGTTGTGTGTGCTTATGCCTCCTCAGAACAACCAGATGCTTTGCTGGGAGGGCAGTATTTTTGTATTGTGATATAATACTTTGAACTTTTCTGCCAGCAACTGAATTAAATACCCACAAAGGTTAAATCCTAGATGTTCTTTAGAAAGTGTTTTGGAAAGACAGGCTAGTTAGCATTCTTAAACCTTGTATGCCTCACCAAATGCAGTGTGCATAAAGTATTTCCTCTCTGCTCAAGAGTTTGAGCAGCCCCTACTTTTCCTTAATACCTCTTTGTCATCCTGTTCTATAATAACAAGCTAGCAAGCAAGCAAACAAATGTATCTTCCTTACATACCAAAATAAACAACTGCCAGTTTTGGTGTATAGCTTGTGCAGAAAAGAGTTTCTTTCTTCCCTATGGTTAGTGTATTTCGTTAATTGACTATTTTGAATACTTCTGATGAAAAGCATCTACTTGGCTGCAGGCTCTCTACTGCCAAGCTCTCAGCAGGGTGGCTGGCTGGAGGTTTGCTTTGTCCCTCATCAGCTTCAAGGAGAAACCATCTCACCACCACAGTGACTGCTCAATGTCCCAGCGGAGAATTTTAAAAGACCAGGATTCTGTTCCCCTCCTATTCTCCAGCATTAGCCAAGATATTTCAGAACATTTGTACTGATTTGCTGAATCCCTCTGGACATTTAGAAAGTAATATATTACTGAATTGCTTTGCTGGCTGGTTTTTGTTTTATTGGTAGCTGCACATTTGAGCTGGTAAAATGGTTTGCTGTTGCTATTCCAAAATTTGTTCACTAACCTACCATGTGATTCTATCTGCTAATCTTTTTGTTTCTCTCTTAATTTTCTTTCCCTCACACACCGCCATTCTTGTCTTTTTCTCATTTTATGAGCTAATTCCCTTTCTCTAATTCCCCTTTTCTGTATCAAATCCCATACATAACAAAGTGTCCAAGATTTTACTCTGGAGGTTGTTGTATGTAATAAACTTCTGTGTATCTTATCCAGGTGAACACAATGGCACCACTTACACACCCTAAGTGACATGTACGTGTTTGCAGCACTGGAGCCTGAGCAACTCACCTAGCCACTGGCTTTTACAAGCCAAGAGGGAACTACCGTGGTTTGTACACAACACGCCAAAATTCCAGTATAATCTCATTGGTGTTACCCTTATTTTCCACTTCCCCTCCCTGTTTGTTCTAACTGCCTATTCTGTCATTTCAGATTAAGTATCTCACCATGGAATCACTTGTATTTACTTTTAATTTGATGTACTGGAAGTAGTCTTATTGACTTAAACGGAACTATGCACATAAATAAAGGTAAGTATACGTGGAAGCCTTTAACTGATGGTACATTGCAAATCCCAGAGGAAAAGCATGGTATACATTTTATTCATTTTACTACCTCTGCACATGTTAAATGCAGGCTGGGTGATTAATAACTTTTTCCAGAGTAAGTTTTCAGGTTTCATACCAGCTTAATGGAAGAACCACTAGTCATAAGCACAGGATCAGCTCCAGTTCCACAGAATTCTGAAACGGCAGTGTAAATGATTAACTAGGGGGGAAAAAAACCACACGATTTAAATCCAATGTAAAAATAATGTAGGCAGAGAATTCTGAAACATGAGATTCGGAATTGGGCCAGGAGTGGAGGTCAGGAGCAGCAAGCCGGCTGTGGGAGAGGGCGGCAGCTACGACGGGGTTGCAGAAGGAGGGAATCCCGTGGAAGACCGCACGGAGGTCGGTAGCCAAAGGAGAGCAGAGCCCGACCTCAGGGACGGGCGGGCGATACAGGCCGGCCGGAGGCAGCCCAGGCTGGGGCTGCGGGACGCCCGGGGCCGACCGCAGCTCAATGCAGAACAGGGCCATGCCTGAAGGAACAGATGGGGGCTCGTGGGCAAATTCTGAGGCGGCTTCTGTTTCAAATGGCGCGGGGGGGAGGGGGGGGGAAAGAAGGTAAATCTGTATCTCGCAGCACGGAAACAAGGTTTTGTCATTTTGGCAAGTGAATCAGCGCTCAGCAGCACGACCTATTGAAACGCCCCGATAGTTTGTTCTTCGCCTCACACTTTTCCATTTCCATAGGTGTGAAGCCCACGGAACTGTACACGCATATAACCCTGTACCTTGTGCTGCTACTGCGGCTAGCAGCGCTGCGGCGTCCCCCGCCACGGGGGCAGAGACACCGCACCCACCCCGCCGGCTCCGAGCATCCCCCGCACGGCACCGGGGCCGGCAGGGAGCGGGGATCGCGTGAGGCGCCCCGGGCCCACCGTGGGGTCCGCAACGCTCCCGCCCGCCGGAGCCGCCCAGCCGGGGGCGGGCGAGGGGCGGCACCGCCGTGCGCGTTGAGCTCAGCGCGTCGCGGAAACCGACGGTCCGGGCGCCGCCTCCCTGCCGGGCAGCCCCGGCCCCGGCCCCGCGTCGCCCCGCCCCGCCCCGGCCGGGCGGTGCCGCCCCCTCCGTTCCTCACTCGCACTCACACACACACGCATAGACACACACACACATAGACACACACACACGGAGGCGCTTCCTGCGCGGCGCCGGGCTCGGGCGGGCGGGCGGAGCAGCGCCGCTTCCTCCGGCCGACTCACAGGTACCGGGGGTGGGTCCGCGGCGGGGCGGGGGGCGCCGAGGGGCGCGGTGGCGGCGTTCCCCGGCTCGGGCCTCCGCCGGCGGCCGCCGCCCTGAGCGTGGCGGCGGGTGAGGGGTGGAGCGGAACCTCCGAGCTGGAGCCGCCTCTGGGAGGGAGCCCGAGCGCGGGGGGGAGAGGGCCCGAGAGCGTCCTGGGGGCCGGGGGGAAGTCGGCGGCGTCCCCCGCTGCTGCTCACATTGCTGGAGGGTGAAGTCATCGTGCCCATTGTCTCCCCCCGGGCGGAGCGGCCCGTGGCGGAGGAGGGGGGCACGGCCGGCTCCAGGGCTCGGGGAGCCCCGGGTGGGTCCCGCTCGGCCCCGACGCGGTGTGCGGGGAGGAGCTGCCGCCCGCCGCCAGCCTGGGTGGGCCGCGGGGCCCCTCGGCCGTCGCCGCGCTCCCGCCGCCCGGCAGCGGCCCGGGGGCCTGGGAACTCCGGCACTGGAACTTGCGGGGCACCGGCAGACCTGGCACGGGGAGGGGAACGCGAGCAGCTCCCGGGCCTCCGGCACCCCGGGGGCAGCGTTCGCACCTCCCCCCGGAGAGCTTCTCGTTGACCTCTCCGTGTGCGTTGCCCAGCCCGGATCCGGTGGGTCGGAGGAGTTTGCAGGGCTAGTGCATCTCGGCTGTGAAGGCGGTGGGGGACAAGCAGTGGGAATAGCCCGCGTCCTGCCGGGTGTTTTCCTTGCATAGGTCCTTCTGCAAAGCTGGGAGTTTTCCACCTAGCAGTTTGCTAGACACACAGCAGCTACTGCAGGCGCACCTTTGAAAGACAGGGAAGAATTGGTAACAAACTGTGTGAAAGCCAGCGTGCATGTAAGTGAGCTGAAGAGGTGATGGCTGGCAAAGGGAAGGCTCCTTCTGCCTTTCTCGTTCTGCTCCAGGACTGCCTCTTGACAGAAGGAAATGGGGCTTTGCCAGAGGGGTAGGAGTGGAATGGAGTTATGGGGATATACCAAAGGGACAGTAGTAGAATGCTGTTAGTGCTGAGCTGAGAAATCAAAATTTGAAGCCTTCATGCCCTTGTGGTTGCTTATTGGATATATGTCTGTGTTTTTCCATGAGGAACACAACAAATCTTGTTTCCATTGAAATACTGTAGTTGGCATTGGTACTGATTAGAGAGCTCTGTCTCAACTGTCATCAAGGATGGCATTATTTTATTAAGCACAGTTTGGGGAAACATATCTTGCAGGGCTTAATTCTGGAGACAAAACTAAACATAAATTAATTTTGAGAATTAATTTTCTCCCTCAATGTTTTTTTACTCACTAATCTTTTTGTTAGTCAGAGAACCATATTTCACTGTCTGATTAAATGTTTCTTTTTAAATTCGTTGGAAAAGAAAGTTTCTGGTTTAATATCCAGGTCAGACTGAAGTAAAATTCTGAATTGCCCACCTAACAGAATTCACTTGAATGCTTAGAAATGATGGCTGTGTAACATTACTTAACAGTTTACAAAATCTGGTACTTATTTAACTGTAAACATTTAAATGCTTGTACTTCAAGCTTTCAGAAAGCTGAGAAAGCATTTTTTTATTCTTAATTGCATATGAACTCAGCCTGTTTGTCCAGAAAATGAAAGTTTTGCTTTTGCACAATGATAATAATGCTGATCTTAAAAACGAGTTCAGTAAAAGGCTTACATATGTATAACTCTTCTGTGTGCATATTTCTTGAAGTATGCCAGTTTCAACTGAATTTTATACAATTCAGCATTTATAAAATGCTGAATTCAAGCTGTTATGTTTATGTTGTCAGCTATTTTTGATTTTGTGGATATAAGATCATAATTACTAAAAGAAGGAGTTGAAATGTTTGTGTGTTTTTCTTCTCTCCCCTTCAACTTAAATCTGTCAGACAAATGACACATTCCTTATGCAGAGCAATCATCAGATTTTGATTAATTGTACTAGCTGAAGCTCAGGAGGAAAGAAGATGCTTGACAGATGTATTTGTTTACCTTCATAGTGTGTACAAATTCTGGTCTCTCCATTAGTAAATGAATCGTTTAAACTCCCTTAGCTATGAGATTCCCAGTTAACATTTAAAAATGCATTAGGAAAACTTGATTTATGTAAATATTATCAACCTGTGAAGGAACACAAGCCCTTGAATTCTTTTGGCAGTTAGGTAGAGTCTTTTGTGGTGGAAAATATATGTTATATGGTTTTCTTCTCCCATATTCTTAATTAACAGCATTTAGCTACTATTCCCCTATGAGAAACAGGGGAGCTACTATGAGAAAAACTTCAGACTGAATTTGTTTGGTGAGTAGGTGATTCTTCCTAACTAGTACAGTAGGTAGAGTCTTCTCCCCTGTTTACTGGGCCTGTTTGATTTGTGCTTAGTCTTACTAAACTATTCCTTTTAAAGATCCAAAACAAACACCACTCCCCTTCCTTCCAGGATGACAGTGTAGGATGCCTAAATCTTTTCATAGGACTCCTGAATCCTGGTTTGGAAGCACTAAGAAAGATGTTTGAGCTCTGAAGTACAGCTTTAGTACTCTGGACCACTGTCCTCTGATGGCCTTTAGCCAAGCTGGTGCTCTCCATTATGGGGTCAGTTTACTCTGGCCCATGGTCAGACATCCATATTAGCTTTGTGATTTGTTTTCTGAATTGTACCTAAACATCATGTACTGGCTTAGCAGAATAAATTCAAATACCTGAATTAAATGAACTGATGGATACATGTTTTGGGTTCTACTCCTAGTGTGATTTTTGGTTAGTAGCTGAGATGCGAGTCAGTCCAGTTCTTTCTGAGGGTTGGTGCATCTTGAATGGTTGGTAATCTTTGAATGATTAGTAAAAGTATTCATTTTAACACTGGCTTATCTATATAGAAGTTGATTTTAGATTTTTGTCTTGTGTTTGTCTTAGCTGCATTTCCATTGTGCCTTCTGTGTTAGCTGATCGAAGATGTGTAGCTGAATAAACTGGTGTACCTAATACAGCTTCAAGACCCTGGGACTGGTGTTGGATCTTACTGCTAAAAGCATGTGAATTGCACCTGGAGACAGACTTCTACCAAGAAGGTAAAAAGTTACATTTAATCTTAGAGAACTGATTGTTTTTATTAGTGTTGCAATTTACCATTTTTCCCCAAGTAGGAAGAATATGGAAGAGGCTGTATCAGTACCTCTTAAAACAGTTGTTTAGGTTTTTTTTTAATGTTCCTATTTTTTTGCAAGAGGAGACTTCCTTTTCTTCATGAGTCTCTGAAGTGGAACTTTTATTCTTGTTTTACTTTAATTTTAGTTAATTTCTAGTAGTTTGTATTTTAAATCATCAATGAAATAATCTTTAAGGAAAACCATATACCTTTGTGTGTTGTATATAGATTACACTTGAGATACTGTTGTGGTCTGTTTTAACCCAGAAAGAAACTTTCAAGTAAAATTACACTCTTCCCCCTTAAGTATTTACTTGAGGGATTACTTCAGCAGATTTCTTCAGGCCCTTAAAAATTTTATTTTATTTCTTGGTGCATTGTAATAATAAATAGGTGTTTAGTCTGTTGCTGATATTTATGTATTGACAGATTTCTTTCAAACTTGTGTAAACTAATGCTCACCTCATTATTGCAGATATTTTTGTAAGTTTATTTTTTAGTTGATGGAAAGAGACTTTGTGGAAGAGATTTCGTTCATCTGAGTCATAAGGTGCCTTAGTCTTTTCTTCAGTGATCTTGATTGTTCCATGTACATTTCTGGTGGTTCTCAAGCACTTCATAACTGTGTTTTACCTTGGTTTTGGTTGCTGGTCCTTCTCTGGCATGAGTTGCTTGTTTTTTCTGGTTTTTTTCCTCTTAATGCAAGTACTGATTCAAAGCAATGGGTATCTAGAAAGAGCTGTAAATGCTGTGTGGGACTAGAATATTA
Source organism: Ammospiza nelsoni (assembly GCF_027579445.1). Classification (NCBI taxonomy): domain Eukaryota; kingdom Metazoa; phylum Chordata; class Aves; order Passeriformes; family Passerellidae; genus Ammospiza; species Ammospiza nelsoni. Next base: position 130,486,994 of record NC_080633.1, read on the forward strand.
CAGGGCTCTACAAGAACTTTTCTTCCTGTTGTGAGCATGTCTTATGTCAGCTGGTTTGGAATGGTTTTTGAGTTTTCAAAGTAGAATTTGTAGAAAGAAGAAAAGCCCCACAGCTGAGCTGTGAGATGTCATTTGTGATACGACCCTTAGGTCTTCCATCATTATGGCAAGTGAGAAGGGGTTTGTGTGTCTGTTTTGCTTTGCCTTCATTGATGTTGTAGCATACTTCTTAGAAGAATTAACCATACCTTGGGGCTTATCCATGGAACAAGAAAAAGTAGGAGTACTTACATTTTAGGTTACTTCTTTTGTAATGGAAGGATTACTGTAGATTTTTCCACTTTTAAACTGTAGATTGAAGTCAATCACCTGCTGGGCAGCTGGTAGCCTCCTGTTGGACATGTAGCCAGACACAAAATGAGAACAGTTGTTGTGGGGTTTTGGGTTTTTTTGAAGGGCAAGTTTCCAGAGATTCACTTTGCATCTAGACATACTGCAACAGTCTGAAAAGCTGTAAAGCAACTTGGCAAAATGACCTAGTGAAATGAGCTTAAAGTTTCATATATACAGGTGTTTCCTCAGGCATTAAACTTCCTCTCTTTAGAGGCCATCCCCATATGATGTCTTTAGCAAGACATTTAAAGGGCACCTTGCAGAAATAAATGTTTGTACCAATTGAGTTTGGTATAGTCACTTGTTTTTGCTTCCTAAATAGAGCACAACTCTGTTAATGCAAGTATCCTGTTATTGTTCAGCACAAACTGTCATTGTGGGACTATGTCAGTTCTGTTCTGCTTCCATTTATAGTTGAGACAAATTACTGTTAAACAAACATTTTTCCATAGGTCCTTTAGTTGCTCCCATAAGGCAGATTAGAGCTTTCTCTAAATTGGAGTGCCTAGCTGTCCCCTTCTGTTGTTCCATTTAGTGGATGAGGAACTGCTTCAGCAAAAGGACTAACTCTGGGGAAATTGTATGCAGTAAGAATCATGTTGTTTGTTCTCATTGTGTTTCACTGATGCTGCATATCCTTAACAAATAAAATCACCACTTTTAAGTTTCTTGGTTAATGATCAGCTTTTTCACGTAAAAACAAACTCTGTGAGCCACATCAGGTAATGAAGTTTTATTTTATCCTAAAATGCTTAATGTGTCAGACCGTTCCAGCTGTAGTGTTTAGGTGCATTGTGTCTGACTTCTGGTGAGACAAATTTACACATATTTGCAAGAAATGTTTTTTTAGGGAGTGCAAAGTGGTCTTGCACCTTAGGGATCTTGTGAACAGTGGAGGCTCAGATGGGACTGAGGGTTTTCGTTGAGGCATGGGGCTTTGGCAGTGCTGCCTGCTAGTGTTCTGGATATGATGGCACCACAGCACTAGTGCTGCTGTGCCTTGTTTTTATTTTTAAGTATTTATACAAAATAACCTTGTTAACTGCTCTTAGACAAATAAGAGTCTTTCATTGCACCATAAGAGTTGCATTCCAGAGGAAAAGAGTATTGGTGTTGCTGTGCCTAAATGCGTCATTCATCTGTTTCCTTTGCTAAAAGTACATGGTGCACAGAACTCACTGTATACTTCTGTGAAACTGGACAAGGGGAGGGATGTTTTGGCAGATCTTCTGCAGTATTGCCATTCAGAACTCAATCTCAGGAAGAAACATTTATACTTTTTTTAGGAAATAGAAGGCTTTTATTTTGTGTAAATTAGATAGTTGAGGAGTGCTTTATGCTTTTTATGACCTGCAAATTAGGGCCATGTGCCAAGGCCCTATTCAGTGTGGCAGCTCTTCCTTGTATCAACATCTAATAGGACTTTACCAGTAAATGTTTTGAGTATTAATTAACATCTGTACAGGAACTGTGTATAATAAGTGACAGTGCTGACAGAGTGGTTGTTGCAACATACTGTTTGGATTTTCTCCTTCATATCAAGATGTGTTATGTAGGGAACTTCCAGGTGTCCCTCAGACTTCTGATAGTGGAAGAACATTTGGATGGGAATAAATGGTGATTGTGGTGGCATCATTCTACTGGCAAGTTGAAGCCTGATAACAAACGTTTTCTTCTGGTCAGTGATTGGGAACTATCTTACTCTGAGGCTGCCTTTCATGTTTCCATGATAAGCAGTCTAATACATTGATCAATGCAAAGAAATGTGTCTGGAAGGTGGAGTGTGTTGAAGGTTACTTTATTTTTAGATTGTGTACTGGGAAAATTACTTTAATCAAAGTGTTCTCCACTGTGTGTCCTAGTGGAGGTGCTCTGATTTTGTGTTCTACTATCTGTTACGTCAAATATAAACAGAATAAAGCATTTTCAATTACCTTTTTTCCCTGAGTTGAAGACCTTGCTTCAGTTTACTGAGACAAGCAGCTACCTTTTCATTTTCATTTTACCTGTGAAGCTGTATCAGATACTTAGTTTTTGTCTGATTTTGCTTTTTTCAAAAGAAGGTAAGCTTTCCTTTATATGATACTGCTAAAAACATCTTGAGAGACCAGGAGCCCTTTTACTCAGGGTCAGAGATGGATGTATCAAGCTTCTAGCTCCTTTTTAAGTGAAAGGAATGATAGTGCTTATAGTCTGTGAAGCCAGGCTGTTGCTTTACTGAAGTGTAAGATTTTACAGTCAGTGTAAGTTTTATCTGTGGGACAACATAGAGGGGAAACCTAAAAAGCTGTTGTGCACACTGCTCTTCATTTCACACCAGCATGGTTTTAAGCCATCTGCTTTTTGATTGAGAGGTTTTAGTACCTAATGACCAAAAGTATTTTCCTCATAAAGTGACTAGTTTGGGTTTTTTTTAATCTCCTTTCTTTCTTTACCTTCCTATTCCTATTTGCAGTTGCACTTTCTTCCCTTTGTGTGCCAGTATGCTTTGTTTGGACTTTGTGGTGGTTTCTTCAGCGTAGCTGAAGAAAAGTAGACTTCGCCTTCTGTGACCTGACACCAGGCAGAAATTCTGCCAGGGCAAGAATAGAAGAGAGCTTGTAAACTCAGCACAGGAGTCCTGAGTCTTTCCATTATTAACAATTAAAGATGATTCCAAGATAAATTAGGTAATGGATTAACTAAGTCATGAAACGAGAACAAGGGTAAACAAAGAGAAATATCCTGCTTTGCAAGAATTTAGATTATTAGGATTACATGCTGCCTGTATGTCTGGGAAAGGAAGAACAAACTTCCCTGTTTTCAGTGTTTAACTTAGTTAGTAGATAAGGTATATGATGTGTCAGATTAATTCAACAGCAGAAGATAAGTTTAAGCTTTGCAGGAGGTGTTTTTACTGGGGAATGGGTTAAGAAATGGAAGCATCCTGTTTAGTCCTGCCCAGCAATGCCACAGCTTTTTCTTTAAAACTGTAAGCAGTGAAAACAGTTTCTTCCTACCTCCTACACCCTGTCCTAATCAGCATAATATCTTGGCTGGATCTAGACCAAGAACTGCTGATTGAGTAAAACACTAAGACAGTGACATGGTTTTGTTTTCATTGTTCCTTTTTTCTGTTTTGTTTCTGAGGTGTGAAATATTGCTGGGGTTTTTTTTAGGGCTATACAGTCATATCCTTTTTCTTATCTCAAACGTCATACAATATTACCTTTCTGTTTTAAGGGTAACAGATAATTTGGAAGTAACAGTTGCAACCTGAATTGTCTTTCACAAACTGTGGGGATCTTTGCACTATATACTTTTTAAAGCCACTTTATGGAAAATTACATATGCACAATTAATGTAAAAGCCACACTATGCTGCATTTGTGGGATGAAGTCTCTTAAACTATCTGTAAATTTGCTTTTGTTTCTCTGTGGTGGATAAAAATTTAAAAAAAAATATTGGTAATAAAGAATATTTTATATGGTTGATATTTCTTATGAAATGGTGAAAATGCACCTCTAAGTATGCAGATGAATAGTTTTATTGTCCTAAAAATCATTCAGTGAGAGAATAAATTAGAATCCCAAAAGGAAGGAGCTTCCAATTGGCAGTGCAGTGAAGAGAAATGCAACACTTCAGGGGAAGCCTTGTGTAGATTGATGCTTTTATCTGTAAAAATGCAGTGTGGGTAGTGAAACTGTAAAATGCAGTCTTTTTGAAGTTAGAGGTATTCACCTTTAAAGTTCATCTCTGAAATAGGGTGCTTTATACAGTGTTACTGTGGATTAGTACCTGGATATGGGTGATTTTGGAGTATTAGATGATGAAGTCTTGTTTTGGTGATCTGATTTTCCTTCAAAAAAAGGGGGTTTATTAGATTTAACTTCATTATCACAAGTGTCAAGTCATAAAAACAGTTGACTGGAGTATGGCTTTGAGTATGTTTTATTGAAGGCAGTGCCTACTTGGAATAACTGTTAACTTATCTATGTTAATTCTGCAAAACAGTGCATTTTGTAGGTGAAGAATGGCTCAGGTTTTCATTGTGTATAGAATGCAAGAACTCTGTCTATTGTAAAGACAGGGAAAATAGCTCTAGGATGCTGGTAGTTTAACTGTTTCTCAGAAACCATGATAATGAATGCACCAGAAATACCAGAAAGGGCAAGGTGTGCCTTCTGCAGCAATTACATGACTGGTTTGGCTTGTAATTGCTTTGAAATGTGAAGGATTGCACATGCAAATGGAGAGTGAAACAGATTCTGCCACTGTATGCAATTAATTGTAATTTTAAGGTTTCAGGTAAAAGTCTCAAATGTTAAGAAAGGCCAGAATTAAAGTTGAAGAAGCAACCATAGCTGGATTTTCATTTGTGCCTAACTTTATTAAGTTACTGTTCTTAATTGTACGGCTGTGGTTTTTTGGGTTTTTTCCCCCTGCAGAGGCATTTTTCAGAATACAGTTGCTGTCTCTACTGGGGCATCCATCTACTTTGGGCAGATATAAACCTAGTCTCTAGGGCAATTATTTCCATTGAATAAGAGATATAATGCAAATAGAGCAAAAAAAGATTTTTATCTTGTCTGAAATAGACATCTGAATCTTGGCCATGTGTGGTGGGGGTAGGGATGTGTGTACACTATTGATACTGCAGGTATCTTTGATCATATTTACTGGGTAACACGCCCAAGAACTTAGTTTCATTTAGGCTATGTCAGGTCAGGCATCTGAGGTGGTAAATAAATTGATCCTTAATCAGGTTCTAATATTGCATCTGTTAACAGGGATAATAACCATGCTACTTCAGTGGAATGAGTATGGTTTTGACTATTTCAGCAACATGAATCTAACATATTGGTGCTCTGCAATGGCTTAGGGGAAATCAATTTCTGCTTTCAATGTAGCATTATGCAGTAGTTATTTGTTTGTTTATCTATTTATTTTGGGGGGAGCACAGTGAGTAAGAATAAACAAAATCCTGACCAGTGACTTGGTAAGTGTGCACCAGGCAAAGATAGTACTGGGGGGGAAGGGATAAAAGCCATGCAGTTAAACTGTCATAATGTACTTCAGCAATCATTTCCAAATGCAACTTCATCAAGTAAAGAGAATTATTTCTAATGTAGTTTGTGTGTTGTTTTCTATCCATTAAAAAATAATTGAAGTCATATCAGGAGGTTTGGAAGCTACTCACTAGGCAGACTGCTGCTGTTTGAGCTAGTAGTATTTAATAATTCTGTGTCATGCTTTATAGGGATTGACCCAAGACAGTGTGATCCATGTGTTTGTGTAGAGTGTTTTATCTCTGCCTTTGGACTGTAGAGGATGGGCAATAGAGGAAGGCTTACTTTGAAAGTACAAGCTGCTTCTGCTGGTTTTTTTTTTTTTTTGTCACTGGCAATGTAACTTTCACTTTCTGCATCATTAATAGCGTTTTATGCAAATCCTGTTCATATTTAGCCAGTTAAGATTTTTTTTTTAGGCTGATACCTTAGTTGATCTAAAATCATATCCTTTTCAATACCTAATCTGATGTCTTTTCTGTTTCTCTCCTGTGATTTGGAGAGGCTTTCTCTTTCTGTTTCCTGTTCAACTATTCTGTAGAATCTTTCTTGCCTTTGTTGGCTTGTTTTCCTCCAGTGTTTGTGATCAGCCAGTCTGTTCTGTCTCTCATACATAATCTCTTATTACTTGTGCTAAAGTTCACAGATTACTTCCCCAAACAACAACTGATGGCTTCCTCACTCTGCAGTCCCCTTTTTTGTTCTTATATTTTTCTCGTTAGCATGCTCTGATGGAGTTGCTGTTCAACCATCCAGTTTCGGTGCAGGTTTCTGCCTTTCTGGCAGCCACCACTTTGACTATTGCTAAAATTGCAACACAGTTTAGGTTGCAATCCCACCCTCTCCACATTTGGTTGAAATTTCTTCTACATTGCTGCCACTTATTAGTTGGATGTTGGAAAGGATAAATCAGCTTCCTACCTTTATTTTCTGGTACTTTGATCAAGGCATATTGTTCACCTGGAAGTGAAAGGAAGATTCTATTCAGTTCTAGGCTGGATCAAGTTTAGTAGAGATATTAGCAAATAAAATACATGCTCTTTGCTGAAGACTCGTATTTCTCATATTCCAAAAAACTTGCAAGCATGGGTATATTCGCCTTTCTGGAAGGGTGATAAAATGTACATCCAAGTTATACAGGCCAGAATTCAAATTCCAGCTTCAGTGTGCTAGTGTTGAACATTTCCAGAGAAAATACTGCAAGTTTTTGATTTATTTTCTCTTCCAGGATAATTTTCTCCATTAGATTGTTGTGGTTTTTTGAGCTGTGGTGGTTTTTTTTTGTTATTGTCTTAAGTACTTTGGTCGAAATAAGAGTTCTAAAGAACATTCTAGTGTATAACTTTCAGCCCAGTTTGCTTGAGAAGATTCTAAGCAGGTTGGAAAATAGGATGTTAGAGTGGGAAGTGTTAGGCAGTCATAATAGTAACTAGCCTTTCTTTTAACAAGAAAATACTTCTTTTGAAGTAAATTACTTGCTAAACTCTAAAAATGAGGTGGGTCACAGTGCGTTAAACTTACCACTTTATTTTCTGTTTTCAATAGCATGGAGATATTTTTCCAGTTGGACTTAATCTGGCTGTGTGCTTGCATTCTCCTCCCCCATAACATCTGCTGTTTAACCATGAGGTGCTGTATCCATCCTTGCTTTACAAGCCTGCTGCTGCTTTTGTAGGGCTGCTGTACTCTGTTGTGTGCTGCTGGTATCCGGCACCTGTAGAGTGAGTTCTGGTAAATGATTGCCTTCTGGAGTTAGTGTATAAGCTAGTTTGGAAACTTGGCTAGCAGGACGTTGTTAATTTAGCAAATAACCACAGTGATTTAAAATGTTAATACTCATTACCACCTTCTACTTATTAATGACTTTCTCTTGGAATTTACTAACCTATAGCCATTCATATAACGCAGTGAGTGTCCCTGCTCCTATTCACATCCAAAGATTTAGCTTAAACTTCTACTTATTAATGACTTTCTCTTGGAATTTACTAACCTACAGCCATTCATATAACGCAGTGAGTGTCCCTGCTCCTATTCACATCCAAAGATTTAGCTTAAACCTCTGATACAGACAGTTTAAACCAAACGCCTGACCTCACTCTGAAGAGTGAAACGTGGTCCTGTTCTGAATTGGTGCTTCAGGGTGGGTTAACCTGCAACAAGAGATAGCATGGGCCATTGCTTGTACTTATTTAACCCTCTGAAGCTAATTCAGTCGGGGCTGCTTCTGTAGGATCTGAAAATATGTAGTGAAGCTTACTGAGCATAAAGTTCCTCTATACCAGAGCCTCTGTACATTGGAAAAGTTGTATTCTCTTTAGTATTTAAATATTTTAATATTTTAAAATGCATGCATATCTACCTACATTCATGTCAATCCATGTCTCTGTCCACACTGAGTTGCTTTGTGCATTGTTGGAGGAATTTATGTTAAAATACAAAAAACCTGCAAGCTGCCTAATTGCACATCAATATAATTTTGTAAATGCATTTTTTCATGCTGAAATACATTTCTTAAAGGTATATTTAGCTTAATTAGTCTTAAGCAAGTCCAGATGTTACTGTAACTTCAGTGATAACTGATTTATAAAACAAGAAGTATGTTTGAACTGAAACTGAGGGCACATTGAAAACAAGTGATGTAGTATCTCATGGAATTATGCAATCTAGTTTAAAGGGGGATTTTGTGTTGTTAGCTTGTTTGAACTATCATATCCCTAGATATTTTACTACATTATTTTGGTGATGCTGAGGATTTTCTTCATATATTTACAGCTTGAAGTGACATTACTGTTTTCTTGTCACTGTGATCATTTATTTTATGCTTAGGGCCACAGAGCATGCATGGCTTGCTAGTACTGTGAAATAATACCCTGTGGTTGCTTTCTTGTAATGAAGTAGCAAGATAAATATTAAATTATATGTTCTAGCAGGTAACATAAGGAAATGCTTGAAAGATCTCCTGCACTGACAAAGTTTGTTTTTCAGAAGTTTAAATAGCTTTTCAATGAAATTATACACCTGCTTCCTCTAATGTATTTGTGTAACATTTTTCTTTGGAACTGCAGGAGGAAATAAATGGTTTCAAGTAAACAGTGAAGCTCCTGACTTCAAAGTACTTCTTTCAAAAGTGAAACAACTTTCCCTTCTTAAATAAATAAAAACCAAACATAACTTCCCATCTTACATTTTTTATTTTATGTATAAATCTGAAGGGATTTTCATCTTGAGTCTTTCATAGCAAAAGAACTATTAATGTCAAACACCTCAAATTAGATTATATTAGGGACATGGTTTAGTGGTGCATTTAGTAGTGTTAGGTTAACAGTAGGACTCAATGGCTTTGGGTGTCTTTTCCAACATAACTGATTCTGTGAATTTGTGTTGGAAAAGGTTTACTGGACTTAATTTTTCATATCTTTATTGTAGTGGTGTAAAAAGAAAAGTTTTCCATGGAGATGAGCCCTCTTGTTGAAAGAGGCAATACAGATAATTTTTTGTAGTGGTACTGCAGGGCAGTGTCTTTTCTTCTTCAGTGACTCCTTACCTAGAGTATGCCAAAAACAGACTAGATGGTATCTATCTCATGCTTTGCTTAACCAGGACATTACTTAAGGAATATAATTAAAATAGAATAGTTTTTACTGGCAAAGGTTGCTTAATTAGGATGTCTGTAGATACTTGATTTTCAAATGCATGCAAATATGCAGAATTGTTGGATGCCCTTTTGTTTTTGTTTTTCTTACAACAGCTACAGTATTGAATGCTGCTGAAATTCTGTCATGTCGAGGTTTCACTGCCAGTTCATTTCTTCTGCAGAGCTGACCTGTGAGGATTGCTTCCCCACATTCTCCTGGGATGCCATGTGTTTAATATTCTTGCTATGTCTCTATAAGTGTGTGGTTAGCATTTTAAAAGATGTGATGCTTTTTGTTTGCTTTGGTTTGTTACCAAAACTTTAATAAAAAGTTTTCTCCTTTTATATTGCGCTCTGTAATGAAGTACTTTCAGCAATCTCTTGGAAATAATGTAATTTCCAAGATTTTTACTAGTTCAGCTCTATTTCATGGCAGCTTTTTGGTTACTTTGGAGAAATATTTATCAAGTCCATGATTGGTGAAATATTTTATTCTTGTTGACAAGCCAGAGCAGGTGTGAACTACATACAAATACAAGGACTATGTTTTATTAACTCAATGCTCTCCTTGGCTCAGTAAGGCTGATTTCCTCTTACCTTTATTCAGGGCATAATACCAAATATTTGTATCAAAATTGTGAAATTATTTGGCACAAGAAATCTCTGTCACAGCTAGATGAGATTCTACTTTGATTCATTAGAATAAAGCTACTTTAATTCCTTTTTAAGGAAGCTTTTCTTCTCAAGCTTGTTTATTGGTTAGAATCAGTTACATTATAATATCGTATATATAATATATTGCTTTTCATCATGTATTTGATATTTTGGGAAAGATTAAAAATAAAAATCAACATATTTGCTGGAAAACCGAGATACTAATACACATTTCAAGGTTATCTGTGTATTTTAATGCTTATAACTAGCTTGTTCCTCAGCAAAAATTGTGGGTTAATACTCTTTTTTAAAAGGCAGACTTTGAGTTACTAGAACATCTGAAATCCAAGGCATCAGTTAAAAAATTCTCCTTCTTGCCAGTTGTGATTGCAGACTATTCTATATCTAATTACTATATTTCTGAGGCATTTAAAATAATGAGGAAAAATAAGATTTGGAATAAAAATAATTCTTTTGAATAATTGGATTGGTGTTACAACATTAGATTTCTTTAAAAAAATAATTAATTTGAAAAAACGTGTGGACTATTATAGAGGTTATATGTAATGAGAAGGGAATATTGAAATTAGAGGGAGTTATTTCACCCTGTTCTGTAGAGGAAAAACTAAGAAAGTTTACTGATATGCAGAGGATCAGAGTGCTCCTATATTCTTTTTCTTTTGGTAGCTGATACTTTAAATAACAGGAGTTCAAATTTCCCCTCTGCTTTTAAAATTAAACCAGTCTGAATCCAAGTTGCTTCCTCAGCCCAGAATGGTTAAGGACATAAATTATATGTTGGTTTGGAGAGACAAGTTTGTTTCTGACCCCTCTGGGTGGCTGGTGAAAACTTGGCAGCTTGGGATTAAATCAGAGTCAGCTGAAAGACATCCAGCCTGCTCCAGGGTGATTCTATCCCACCTTTAATAATGCTTCAAAATGAGAAAAAATGTGCCGTCAGTTTGCCATAAAATTTATTATTAAGACAAAAACGGTTCAGGATTCAATTTTATTAATTTCCTTCCCCCATAAATTAGTTTTGATTGAGGGACTGGGGGGTAGGGAGAATATTTTGGTGCAAAGTTGAAATTCAAGTGATTATTGTGGTCTCTAGTTGGGGTTATAGTCTGGTTCTGTTGTTCTTTTGTATATGCAATTAGACAGCTGTCTTAAAATGCCATGTGCCATCCTGAATCAAAATAATCTGGGTATTGACTGCCATTTTAACTTTTTGTAGAAAGGTTTCTCTTGAATAGCTAGCTTCTCTGTTTTTTTTTTTTAACCTACTTATTTTTCACTCCTCTTAAATAGCAGATGGGACAGACCAGAAGAAATGGTGTTCAAAGATGACAGGATTTTGCATTTGCATGGGAAAGTGATTTCAGAGCTTGTTGGTGTCATTGTATGTTCCTTCTCACAGTTCATTGAAGGAAGTCCTAGTGAAATGTAAATGCATTATCAACAACGTGTCTGTAAAATGGAGGCCCGGAGTTGTTGGGAATAAAGCTTCTTGTGTGGCAAAGCTGGAAAGCAAATGAAGGGTTCACTGTCATTTGGCACTGATGCTTGTTTGGCAGCCCTCCCAACTTTCTTATCTTGGCTGGTGTTCCATCAGTCAGTGAACCTGGATATGGAGCATGATGCATCAGAAAGACACCTGTGATATGACATAATATAAAGAAAAAGACCCAAATCTGTTTTCCTTTTCTGAACAATCCATAGTTACTCTACTATCTGTTAAAACTATGATTTTTAGATCAATTTGTCTGGTGAAATTTTGTCACTTTAAAAAATAATGAATCTTATGTAAGATCAAAAAAATCAATGGTGTTTCTTCTCCAGACTTGTTATTTCAGCCTGATTAATTTCCTGGTTTTCTGCTGACCATTGACAAAAGGAGAAACAAGTATTCTCCAACTGTTTGTAAATCTAGAAAATATGTAATTAACTGTATTACAGGTGGCTGTGTGTGGCTGTAAATGATGCAGAGATTTATGCAGTACTTCTCTCTGTCAAGCTCTGGTCATGCTCTTACTTCCCTGGGTAGCACTGCTGTTCCAAGGCTTCACATCTTTTTGGGTGGAAATTCAGTTCTGATACTAGAAAGATGAGGATAAGTTAGAACTTCTGTCCTCATATTATAGTGTGAGAACAAGAATATATTCAGTTGGATTAGTGGCAAATTAAATACTGATTTTTGAAGGAGCAGTTTTTGGAGTTTTTTGTTTCATTAGGCTGTTGGGCTCATTGCCATAGACTTTCTTGGGTATCACAGTGCTGAGAGAGAGATTTGGTATTTCTATGCATGGCAGTATAGAAGGTACTAGAACATACTGGCTGGGAGATAAATGTACTTTTGAATCTGAAACCACTCCATGTTTAGGGCCTGGGACCAATTGAGAATTTGTTGCACCTGTCATTTGCACAGTGGAGTCTTACATAGGCTGCAGAGAGAATCCTGAACTCAAAATTGGGAGTGACTTGTTATGATCTGATGAACTTGGAGGGTAATCAGGAATGTTGATTTATTTAAATAACAACATGTGTTTTCTCATGGCTACTGATATCTTGAAATGTAATAAAATTGTAATATCTTGTATGATTTATATTTGAGTAAAATATAGATTGGCCTTTAAAAATACAGATTGGCCTCTTCCTATTGAAAGACTATGTCTTAGACAAAAGCTACATCCACTCGCTTTCAATCAAGTACCTGAGCACTTTCAACAGAGGTTTTTTTAGCATGATGTAGTTCATTCTGTAATTTGCAAATTTATGAATTAGTAGACAGTTGGAAGTTTGCAGTTTCTTTTACAAAACATAATCGAATTAAGTAATTGCCTAAATAGCTTTTTGAAAATAAAATTGGGGATTACAGTAGTATATTATTGAAATCCTTTCAGGACTTACATTTCTGAATTAGTTTGAGTGATAATATAGCTGGTTTGGTCTTTTACATATTTATTTCTTGGTTAGGGAAGATTGCTTCGCTTTGGAGAAGCAAACCAAGGCCTTCAAGCTTTTAAAATCATTTTGTCATAACCTTTCCTTCTAAAGGTATCAGCACTTTCCTGTTACAATTTACAGAGTCAATACATTAAATTCTTTGAAATTGTTTTTGTCTGTTTTTTATCAAGTGTTTGTCTTTCCTTCTAGCTACATATGTCTTTCCTTCAAGGATGAGAAAAGTGTACTGTTGAATGGCATTAAATACCTCCAGGCTGCCATTACAGAGTGTGTATTTTGCCAAGCAGAGGAAAATGTAAAGGGTCCTTCTCCAGTGATGTCAGTCCTGTGGAGGGTATTGTAAAGTGAGCAGGAGATAAAAGAGAGAACCAGTTGTTTGTACTGGCACAGTCTGTGGATATTTGGAACTGATGATGGAGTTACATATGAAGGAGCAAAAAACATGCTTTGTTTCTGTTCCAAATGGTGGTGGGATTTTTAAATGGTTTTGAGGACATCCCATGGTGATGAGTGGCCTGGTGTGCTACATATATCAGAGTACAAGCAAAGGAGAGCAAGAGCAAGTTGTGGAGTTATTGTGGCTTAGTGCTTAGCAGCTCAGACAGAGGAGGCTGATGATTGCTGCCATCCCAGCCTGCCTGTGAGCTAAGACATGTTCTCCTCTGCCCATTGTCAGCTTTTCTGTGCATTGTCTCTCTGAGAGTTTGGCAAGTCACATTATCTGGCTGCTTCAAACATCTGCCTGTAAAATGAGTGATGCCTCCTTAAATGAGTGATGCCTCCTTTCTCTTCATGCTTTGTTTTTAGAATTTATACTATATATGAAAAAAAGCACTTACACATGTGATAAGTGTATGATAGAAGGGAAATATTCTTGGTGGGTATTCATTTGGACTGGGGCCGCTACCTCAAGTAAACATCAAAGAATTCCTCTTTTTAGGAGTTTGTTAGAAGCTCCAAGTATTGTGTATCCAACTGTGTATACAATACTTAGAACTGACACTATCTTTTATAAGTAAGATTAGTACTTCACATTATGAAACCAAGCATTCAAGTTTCTTGTTATAGTTCATTCAAAATGTAGTTGGTCTAAAGAAAAAAAACCCCACCAAATATTGTGAGAATATTTGAGAATCCAGAGGAAAGGTTTCCTAATGTTTAAAAATATAGTGCAACTGCTCTGAGAATGTTATAATGTCTGTATTTTGGATCAGAGGTTGGGGTGGGTTTTTAAAATTTTCTTCTGCTTTTATTTTCTTAGAGAAGCCTTGTTCCATCTTTATTTTATTTCTGTGAAAATTTGCAAGGAATAGCAAATTTTTAGAAAGTGGTTCTGAGCATTTTCTTAAAAGACTGTTGCGCCACCAAAGTTCTGAACGTTTCACATACAGCCACGCTTTTTCAGCCATTGTAGCAAGTGGTGAGGTACTTACATTTTGTATCACAGCTGCTGGGCATCAAGTCAATGATCAGAGACTCAAGTGAGAAGGAAGAATGCTTCCTTCTGCTCTTGATTCTGTCAGGATGAGAGGCTTGAGAAAAGTGTGAGCTGTCTACTTTCAGTTCAAAGGATGTATAGGAAAACATGATAGAGGCAGGGTAGAGGCAACAAGAAGAGGTAGAAGGAAAAAGGATAAGTGAGGAGGAGTAGGAAGAAAAGATTGCATGAAGGAACTGAGGGTGATGTAGACTGTAACAGCTGGTTTTAAACCAAATCTCTCTTTTTATGACAGTTGTCCCTACTTCACAGTTTTGCTGTCAAACTAAAGCACCTGCAAAAGAAAATTACAAAAGGAAAGAAGAGACTGTTTACAGGTCCTTAACCCCTGCTAATTATTGACCAACATCTGGGGAGGAGGGATGGAAAGGTTTAAATGAAGCTTTGCCATGCACAGCCCTCTCAGCCACCACCTTGTCTGTGTTTGCTGTTGCAGGAGCATGGGTTTATTTCACAGGGTTCTTCCTTTGAGATGTATTTCACAACCCCTAGTTCAAAGCACGCTGTAGCAGACTGTGGTGTCCTTGAGAGAAGGCATTCTTCCAGGTTTGTTGTGCTCCTCAGAAACCCACTGGCCAGCATTAATCAAATCTGTCATGGGGATAGGAGTTTCAAAGAGAAACTAATTCTGGTTAATGCTAGCTAAGTCTTGGTGTCTGCAGATTATTAAATTGCAGAAAATTTGTGTAAGAGAACCTTCTCATGCCCTGGCAACAGAAAAAATACTATTGGCATTTAAATCATTAGACAACAGCCACGTTATTTGGAGTGTGTTGGGATAGAACCTTAAGATAGGGAATGCCAGAACAAGGAGTCTGTGGCACCTCACTTGTAGAGTGTTTGTAGTGTTGGGCAAGGCCCTTATAGAGTAGTTAGGTGTTTTCCTATATGCCATCTTCAGACTTTCAGGTGTTGATCAGCAGGTCAGTGCTGTCAATGCTCAGTCTAAGTTTTGGACCTATACATTCCTATATTGGTGCAAACAGCCTTAGAACTTTGGCAGCCCACAACATCAGAATCTCATTTCAGGTGACAGCATTAGCTTTGGTGTTTGTTTCTCATTTTGCAAATTTGGAAAATAATTTTCCATTGCAGAATTTCTATGAAGGTTTCACAGGACTGCTTTGAAGATTGATTTGCTAATGATTTTGAAGCCTTCAGTCTGGTAAAAATATCTTAAGGATTTGTGCGGTATTTGTGAATTCAGTGTTGTATAATGTTGTTATAAAGCAAAAAATATGCAACATGTAGATATGGAGCCTCATTTAGTATGGAAATGAGAAAAAGCTGTCGCTGGAATGAGGCTACTCCAGAAAAATCAGTATGTCTGTGTGATTCTGCAGGAAGTTCAGAAGCTGGACACAGCCTTTAAGATCTCCCCATGGTCTGGAAATGACTGCTAGAGCGCTAAGTGCATCCAGCAGAGCTCTTCCAGCTTCTCTTACTGCAGCTCACCTACCTGATGCTGTACTTCTCATTTTTGGGGTGAGAAGCAACTGCCCCCCTTAATTTGTGTCTGTCTGTCCTGGTAGTTGGATCTTTGTTGTGCACAGGGGAAGGGATGTCCTGATGTCCCTGGAAACAGTGACAAGGATCAGATATCACAACCAGCCATCATAGGTGCTGAAACTGGACCAAAATTTGCATTGCCTTCCAGTGCACCAGCTACACTGTCAGTTGACTGGTTGGGGGGATGCTGAATTTAGTTTGTATGGACACCTTGCTTTCTGGAATCCTTGATTTTTGAGCATTCAAGTGTGCAATATTAAATGTCCTAATAGCTCTTAGTGTAGCTTTCTGTGCCTCTGTTACCTGAAGAGTATTTGATAATACTCTTCAATATTACTCTTCAGTTATACTAATTTGATAATTTGTGTGTCACAAGCAGATAACTTATTTATTGGGAAAGGACTTCCTGGGGGGCAGAAGGAGGGTAAGATTTTGTCTTTTGTAATCACATAAGCAGTGGTGAGATGGCAATCGCTTTCACTTCACCAGGTATGGCATGGGTGTGTAGAACTTTCATGTACTAGAATTAAGTACACTGTAGGAAAGAGTTCTATATGAAAAACTGAGTTGTTTAACACAAAGATTTTGTTGGCCTTGTTGCTAGAAAAAGACTTGGTAGCTGAGTTTTTTTGGTGGATCTCAATACTGTAGACAAACATGAAAAGACTAGAAAAAGTGGTTTTAGTAAGGTAGAAAATCAAAGTAGAAACCAGAGGTGTCAGAAATACTGAAACGTGGACATGATCCAAACCTCTATATTAATTTCCTTCTTTGTTATCAGGCCAAACTTAAGGAAAGAGTAGGTGACACACAATTACTCTACACCAGTAAGTACCTGATAAGGAGAGGGCAGTTTCTGGACACTTGTGGGTTTTCTCTTACTGTCCCGAGAACAATTTGTGTTACATTCTCCCCCTTTTCCCTTCTTTCAGTAATTTGAGGTGAGGTCAGATTAGTGAACAATTAATACTGCATCTATGTGTCAATTGTATAGAATTCTGCTTTCTATGGTAGGTTGACTTTCACTCCACACATTTCATATTTCTTTTCTCTTTCTCATTTTTCTTCTCTCCCCTTCTGTCTCAGCAGAACAGTCTTGTAGGATTGTGGCTTCAGAGACAACTATGTTACTGGACATTTGGAGAGTAAGGAGAGAGGGACCAAGACAGGGAAACCTGTGAAGTTTTAGTAGTGCTTTGCTCTTCCATTGAAAAGCCGCAAATGCAGCTGAAGGTGCTGGAACTTCTCTAATGGGGAAGTGTGGGCAGATACAAACTACCACAGTTATATCAAAACCGAAATTTAAACTAAATGGTGTGTTTTAGTGTAGCTGTTATCTTCCCAGAAAGGAACAGTCAGCCTGACCAGAAGGTATTTTAAAAGGCTGCTGTCAGCATACATTTAATTTTAGGTTAAGGCTTGCTAGTATAAGTAAATAATATAAGTCTTGTGAGTTGTAACAATCCCTGTTTGGGCACAGTGTTGTGCCATGTAAGTTGACCTGGCATATTGTTCTTCTAGTTTATTTGCATTTATCATTCATAATCTCTACCTGTACTGATGTTTGAATCCTTTTTAATATGCCTTGGCCTTTCAGCTTCCTTAAGTTCCATCACACCACTCTCACAGTTGTACCACTGTGATAACTGTGAGGTGACAACAGATTTGCTCTTCAGAGGAGGGATCTTTAATACTGGCTAAAACTGCAGCAGAATACTTCTGTAGTTGCACACAACTTGAAGAGAGTGAGGAATCATTTATGTTCTTTCATACAGTATTTGATAATTTTCTGTCCCTGGAATTATTTGAGGATTAGTAGGATTGCAAATCAGAAAGGTCAGAAATAGGGACAGAAAGTGAATTGTTACAAGTACTTTTGTTCATAATTATAAAAAATGTGAGCATGAAAGAAGTGAATGACGGAACAGCTAAAAGAACTTCAGAATAACTTTTCTGTTACAGCTTTTTTTTTTTTAGTGCAATGTTGAGTAATTGTTTAGAAAATAGAATAAGCTCCCCTTACTGAAAACACAGTATACCAGAAATGTTAAAGAAACTGCATTTTTTTCAGAGTAGAATTTGTTATCTATTGTGTTCACTTATAGACTTGAAGCTTCTAAATAACTATTAAATCATTAAAGCTTCTGTTTTATCAGCTTACCTAAGTTAAAATGATCTGATTTAAATGTGGACACTAGAGCTCTTTTGACATTTTATATGCCTTATTTCTTAGGTAAAGACACTGAAAAAGTTAATCCTGCAATGCAAACAGATGTGCAGCCAACATTTTTGTAGGGGACTTTGGTTCCTCAGTAACAGTGATTGTGCTTGTTTTATTCTCTGTTCTGGCATTGGTGCAGTGTATGATTCATTTTTGTCTCCTGCTAGCTTTAGCAAGGAAACCACACACACACTGCAATGTAACAAGGCTAGAGAGTACATTTCAGACTGAATATGAAACAATCATCGAGAATATTTATTTGCTCTGTTGAAGTTTCACCCTGCATTATGAAGCAGACTTGCAGAAAAAAAACCTCTTGCACAAATGTGTTTCACATTTGCTGTAGGCACTTCTGTGCTGCCTGAAGAATGGAGCTGGTGGTAACACTCAATTCTGAAATCCTAAATACTTTCAGAGTTTGTTTATTCTTGCTGTTTCTTCCTCCCCACCCACCCTGAGAAAGCATACCACATTTTACAATTTGTTTCAATGGCCCAAAGAAAGGTCTGGGTTCAGACTAGAGCTTAGGAGTTACACCTGTGTAGTAATCCTTACAGCTGAGGGGAAGAAAGCTGTGATATCCAGATTTGATACCCAGATTTTCTGAAGAGCAGCTGGCATCATGTCCAGGTATTTTGTATTGATCTAGTCTTGCTGTAAGATAGCAAATACAAATAAAGGTTAGTCCATATCACAGTGCACTGAGTTGGAACGGGATAGTAAGCTACAGTTAACTCAGTAATGGTTGGTAGTGTCACCAGGTTATCTAGAGACAGATGTGGCCCTTTGTGAATATGAAACTCGAAGTTCATTGTGTTTGGTTTTTGTTTAAATGTCAACATCTTTTCTGGTTTGTCTGGTGTCTCTGTCAGACGCTCAGTTTGCTTCCCAAGATGATTTCCATTAACAAACAGACTCATGTCAGAAGCCGTGGAAGCTAAGTGTCATTATCTTTGAGAGTTCAATGCAGGTTTATAAAATCCATGTTATGAATCTGTTTCAGAATGCTGTCCTCAGTGAGGGCTCTTCTGTTTCATCTGGCACCTGCTGGATGTCAGGTAGAAGCTCTGACAGAAGTGAGGAGCCTTTTATTATAAATATATGGGGTAGCTGAGAGTAAGGCATGAAGATGGTTGCAAGGTCATTTTGCTTACAGACTCGAGTGTGAGGATCTGTGACACGAGCCATCACACTTGTGAGTGTGCCTTGGTGGTTTTGTGTAGCTTGCTGAGAGTGAATGCTACATTTCTGAGTGAAGAGTCAGAATGTTACTGGTGTTGGATTGGTGCAAAGGGGAGCCCTGGTCACTGTAAAAAAAAAAAAAAAAAAGGCAACAAAACAATAGGTGGGACCTCTGAGTTATTTTAAATATCTTTTTAGTATTATTGTTCACCACGGATCAGTGTCTGCAGCTAGTTTCAGCAATCACTTAGTCTTCAGCAATCCGCAGAGTGTACAAACTGTTAGCTTTGGCTCTGCTTTCTGCTTCTAGAATAATTCAAGTATTTCTTACTTCAGGCATCTGGGTTGTTTTTGGAAGGTGGAGAAGATGCGCTGCCGTCTGCCCTGGTTGTGTCTGGGCCAGGCGGGGTGGCCCGAAGGACAAAGTGTGCCCGGCCGGGGGCCGCTGCTGCCTTCGGGGCCGCGCCCCTGCCCCGCCGGCTCTGGGCTCTGCGGCCTCGCGGCCTTCGGCTCCTGCTGCACGGCTTTGTTCCCCTCCTGGCTCTGCTCGGCGCAGAGAATTTACCTGAAGCTTGCATAGCGAGCCGGTCACATGGACAGACCGTGCCAGATACAGCTCGGGCTGAAAAACTGAATTTGTCCTCCCTCTCTTGCTGCTCTTGTGCATTCTGTGGCGATGCATGAGCGCGAGCTCGGAGTTCCACAGCACAAGGGAGAATGAAGGTAACTGCTTCTAAAGCGTCTGCGGCCGGGGAGCTCTGATGTCAGGCAAGCCGGGAGAGGGTTTGCTGTGCTCCGCTCCGGCACCGAGGCAGGCTGGAATGGAAACACTGCTTGGGTGGCACTGCGAGCTGTCCTTGGGGCCTGCTACTCCCTCCGTGGTGTTGTGGGTAGAAAATGTACTTGATAAACTATGTTCGTACCATTTGTTTATTACAGACATTTCAGAATATTCTGTAAATATTTGTGCCTGACACTATTGGCTGGCAGGATATTGCTTTTAGCTCTTTGAACTGCAATTACAGTAAGAGTTCTTTGCTGGTGTTTCAAGTGAAGATATTCTTTAGAGGAAAGCTAAATATATTGCTCAAGGACTTCCCTCCCCCCACCCCCTGTTAACAAGGTTTAGATAAGCAAAAAGAAAACAAATCAGTAATCAGCTACTACAATTTGAAATTCTTAATGGTTAACTTGCAAGTAGAAAGAAAACAAGGACTCAAAGACACTGTGAATTTAAGAACCACCAGAGAAACTGGTATTTTAGATTTAAGATGAGCAGAGATTTGACTTTTGTTATTGCTGACTAAACAAATATCTATGACCTGAAAATAAATATGAAAGCCTTTGTGTTATATTCAGTTTAAGGTACTTGTTTCATCTAAAATTTATCTGGCTGCAGACAGCTCAGGAAAGCTATATTTAAGGCCATCAGAACAGAATGGAGCAGTGGATGCCACTGTGACAGAATTCAGAGTCAAGCTGTTGGGTTGCAGCTGAATTTAAAAATAAACAAGAAGCTTTTGTGTTTGCATATTGTTTGTGCTGCTTTTTAAAGGAAGAAATCTCAGCACGTGAGGACTGGATCTCAGGTTTAGGCTAACAGGTACTCATGGTTAGAGGCAGCATCTTCTGTACTAATTCAGTTTACCAAATCTGATGTTTCTGTGGTCTAGGAAGCTTTTAAATCTGACTTAAGGTGTTGGGTTTTTTTAGACATCTACTAAAAAGGGTACAGTTGAAGGCATATTACCAGTGTTACTATTAAAAACCACAAAGCATGGTTTTACCTCAGAACCTGAAATAAAACAGGTTTGTTTGGAGGCTATAATTAGGAAGTGTTTAGCTGTTCTAAATAATGGAGAAAATAAGCACAGTAGCTTTTCTATGAATTGCATTATGCTTGCTCCATATTTTCTGCCTGTAACTGCTGGAAATAGGTAATGTGTCACAGTCTGTTGCACAAAGGGGCCCAGCTAATGATGTTTCCATAATTATGTGGAAAGAGCTGTTGAACATGATGCTTTTGAAGGAAAAAAGTAACATTCAACACAGCAAAGGTACACGAGTTTGAATGTGAGTGGGTGAGTGGGAAGGAAAAGGCTTTGCAATCCCTCCTCAAAAGCATGAGGTGAGGGAGTTGTATTTCAGAAATACTCACTGTGTTGTGAGGCCTGGCAGTGGAGGTGTAGTTCACTAATTAACAAGTAACAGAGCAAGTGGAATAGTGCAGCTCTTGACACACGCTCGTTTGTCACTGAGCACTAAAAACTGCTGTAGCCTCCTCAGCTGGCAGAGGAACATCACTGTTGGTCTTCTGCAGGTCTTTTTTGACTTTGTATTCTGTTGCTAAATGTGTGAAACATAGCAGGAAAACTCTGAGTATTTATTTTTTAAAACTTGGTGTGAAGCTTTCTGACCATCCTGAATGTGGCAGCACAGTCAGGGTCTTGTTAGCACTTTGTGAGCCAGTGTGTCACCTGACACAAGGCTAATGCAGTGGTGTGCAGGGGATTCACAAACTCCCCTGTGTTGATTCATGCTTGGACACCATTAAGGCAATAACGCCTAAGAAAGTTTCACAAGATTCAGTCTTTAAAGCCATGAGTGGGCGTGTTTGTGATGACTTTTCTACCCATTTTATGCAGCAGTTGTTTTGCATAGAGAAACTCTGCTTACTCCTCAGTCTGTGTTGATGTCAGTGAAAAATGTTTGGAAAAACTCTCATCAACCTGGCTAAATCCTGCTGTGTGCTGACAGAGAGAGCATATCTTCTGGCGTAGTGTGGTGTTGTTGTAGGTGGGATAATTGTGCTGGCAGAATAACTCCTCCTATTGGCATGTATTGTATTTCCAGCATAGGTACAGCATCAGATGTACTTTAAATGACTGGCATTCAGCTCTTTCTTGCTTTGTGCTTTCAAAGTAGTGTTTACACTATTTACAGTGCTAGTGGAGTCTGCCTGTAAATGCTGCTGGATCATTCCCCTTCTCCTATGCTGAATGGGCTCTGTCTTTTCAGCCTGGTGGTTTTTATTTATTTATTTTCAGCTGGACTAGAATAATGTTTTCCATTATTTTTTTTTTCCCAAAGACACATCAGTAAGATTTAAATTTTCACCTAGTGTAGTCAGTCATAAGCAAAGATCTGTGACTAGTCCATTGTTTTTGCCTTCCTTTTATAATGTTCTCCCTTCATTTTACATTAAGTTCAGCTGTGAGATAAGTTTCATGGTACTTCTGCCATTTCCTGACGCCAATGGTTTTTCTGGAGGCAGTGAGTTTCCTGTCTGGAAGCTACAGGCAGTGTTTCTGGCAGGATGGAGTATTTTTGTTTCCCTGGCTAGACCTTTCCCTGTCTTTGTTTTTGTCTCTTTTCTCTCAGTTGTTGGGGTTTTTTTGGTGGTTTTTTTTTTTTTGTTTTGTTGTTTTTTTTTTTTTTTTGTTTGTTTGTTTTTTGTTTTTTTTTGTTAATCTTGGGCTGTATTTGATGTTGCAGCAGTTAATTTAGAACTATTATTGCAAAAAACTGACATGGTGATTTGAAGTATATCCATGCAGGATTTTTCAGTTAGTGTACTTGGCAGAATAAATTAATAGGTCAGGCTGCAGGAGAATTTGAATGTGTTTTGCTAGGTTTTGACCTAATCTCACGTCTTGAGTGAACAGGAGCTGTTGGTTAGGCTGGTGCAACTTTGTACCTGACCTGAGGGCAGTTTCACAAGTTGTGGCATTAGCCATAACAGAGTTCAGAAAACTCTGTCATAGTTTCTGTCTGTATCCCTGACTTGCTGCTGCTAGAATAGACAGGCATGAATTATTCACTCAGTCATCCAAGCTTTTCTGAAAGTTTTCTATTTAATTATATTTACCAAAAGTATTAATTCTCTGTAATGCGATATCCAAGAAGACCAAAGCAGGGCAGTTGTTCAGTTCTCAAGGGCTGAGATACTGGCAAAGTAAGTTACTGTGAGTTGTCACTGTGACTTCAGAAACTGACCAAGTTCTTATCCCCGTGGTAAGGTCTTGTTAGTCAGCCTAACCTGATGTCTTACCTGGACAGCCTAACCTGGAAGAATTCAAAACTCTTACTAACTTTTTAGCAATTCTAAATCCCTTTTAATTAGTTTACCTTAAAAGCTGTATGCAAAGTATATCTGTATATACGGGGGGGGGGGGGGTTTAAATGGTAAAATAGCACCAAATGTTTAATCAAGTAATCCATTAATAGCTCCCAGGATTTCTTAGTTGGAGGCAAAGCTATTTCAAGATTGTGGGGGAGGAGGATATTGGTGTTTGTGAATTGTTTTTCTATATTTTTTCTTTGTCTCCCTTGCCTCCAAAATAGAGGTTGATTATGCCAGAGATAAAACAGAGCTGGGAGATGCTGCCAGTCAGACAGTCAATAATATCTTCCCTCAGTGCAGGACAGAAACTCTGGCTCTTGCTGAATTTAAAAATCATTAGGAGCCAGGAGCTGCAATCTGTAACCTCTTATATATCCCCTCAAGCTGCTGTCTCTGGTATGCTGTTCAAATTCTGTTTGTGTGCTCTGTCTGGTACTCCTGTTCATGGTTCCAGAACTGCAATATTTGTCCCATCTCATTTCTTGCTATGCTTTATTTCGTTTGTTTTTGTAGTGGAGCAAACTTGTAAGCCTGCTTGAAAACAAAAGCTTGTCAGAATTCAGTATGTAGCCATAACTGTTTGACCAGGCAAAATTACAGGCCTGAAATTAAATCTGCTTATTCTGGAAATCTGTTGGTATTGGTCATTTTCATTTTGGAACATTTTCTGTAGGAATGATCTCAGCATTTGAGAGTGTTGCAATGTTTTCCACTTGCAGGGATGGTGACACTGCAGGAAACAAAAACTGTCTTTTGTTATTTCACTGGTGTATGTCTTTAATTATTTTGCAATGTATAGTGTAGAATAAAAAAGCAACTGCAGGAATGAAAGTATTAATACAGATAGATTAAACCTCTTTTTTTGGCACATAGTAGACGCAGCTTGTGCAGTTTTTAAATCTCTTAGTGTTCCACTTTTCAGACTAGCTAGTAAAATATTTTAGAATAATAGTTATTTCTATGTATCTGTATCTATATATAGATATATAAATCTCTCCACAACATTCAGAAGTGAACATACATGCCCATCATTGCGCTGAGAGAACACATTCAGTTACTTTTGCAAGAAAAGCATAGTGTGAGGATTCTAATGATTAAAGGATTAAAGTAGTTAAACATTTTGGTGATTTTTGTTTTGCTTCCTTCTTGGTTTTGTTGTGTTTTTTTCCCTTCAGTGTTTCCAAGCCTTTGGTGTCCTCTTGGCAGAGTTTGGTGTACATTTGTTTGCAGAAGGCACCACAGTGCACAGGAGAAGCTTTTGACACGCAAGCGAATGCGTGGTTGAACTAAGATTGCTCTGCTGAGTTAGATAAGGGAAAATTGCAAATAGTCTTACTGGCAACAGACACAGGCCTGCAGATACACAAATAGAAAGCATCTCTCCACTGATTTCTTAGCTTTGGTTGACCACTGCACACAACATACCCAGATTTAATGCTGCTGACTTGGAAAATAAATGTTTTTAGAATTTAAGGAATTCTTTCCCTTTTGCCACCAGACCGAGGGAGGCACTTTGGGTGTACTCTCTTCTTTACAGGCATTATCTGCAAGAGGAACAGCTTTGCCAATCATTTGTTCAGAGACTTTCAGAATGAGCTGAGCAGCTTGCGAGACTTCCTTTCCTAATAGCAGCTGTCATGGACACATGATACAGGATGTATTGCTCATAAATTTCTAAGGAAGAAGCATAACTTTTTTTTTTTTAATAAGCTGTTGAAGATTTTTCTAGCTGTCAGGGTTAGTTTGTCATGTGCTACATACCATTGTGAATTTTAAAACAGAACATTGTATATAAGTTCACTTTTGACAGTTCTGTAGGCTTCTCTGTATTGTAAATACTGTCAATCTTTTGATTTTCATACCCGGTCAGTCTGACTCTCTCAGTCCTTGAGCCCGAGTGGGTTCATAGTCAGTCTGTTTGTGTCATTGTTTTACAAACAATATTGCTTTGTTCTGTAAGGGAAAATAGAATTTCCAGATAATTGACACAGGACCTTAAGGAAAAATAAAGTGCAGTCAGAACAAACTGAGACATGGTAACAGTGCAGTAGAGATAATTTAATCTCTGCCTCACAAATGCTTTTCTCTTAATTTTGTATAATAGTATCCATGAATATCAGGGGTTTTTAATAACATTGAATTGAGGAATTATGTGGGCTGAAAGGGGCGTTAAAGATAATCTAGTTCCCGCCCCTCTGCCCTGCATGGGCAGGGATAGCGCCCACTAGATGAGGCTGATCAGGGTTCTGTCCAGCCTGGCCTAGAACAGGTTGTGGGGCATCCATAGCTTCTCTGGGCAACCTGTGCCAGTGCCTCACTATGCTCTGAGGAAAGAATTTCTTCCTAACATCTAACCTAAATCTCCCCATAAGAAGTCAGGTGAGACTAATTATTAGAAGACTTTCTCTAAAATAGCTGACTGCATTGTAGCAACTTCCATATGTTAAAGCAACTCTTGTTGCTTCTGAAAGACCCCTTGTACCTCACTTAGCACTTGTCTAATGGTCTGCATGTGCCAAGTTGGCTTATTCCAGAGGGTTTGACTTCTTCTCAAGTTAGGGGTAAGGGCCCTACCCTGTTCTGCTTACCATGCTGATGTGGGCATGTCCCAGATTGTGTCAGCACCTTCACTGAGCCCACTGTGAGCTCCAAATAGTGAGTGAGTGCTTGGTATGGTACTTGCTGGGAACTCTGCTCCCAGTCTTTTGGATTTACAGAAGTTAAATAAGTGATATTATGACACTGCAGCTGTTTTTCTGTCCTTGAAAGATGATATGTGAAGTTTAAGTCCTGGCATGGCAAATTTCTAAAGGTTTTGAAAAACTTGAGTTAGTTGTGGATTTGGGAATTCTGTTTTTGGAATAATGGTCTCTGCAGCTATCAGTTATAAGCAGCTATCCATTGTAAGCATAAAGAAATGAGATGTAATTAACTAAATGATCATGTGATTTTCACTCTGGAAAGGATTTACTACTAGTAGGAGCAACTCCAGTAACTTTTGTAATAAATATTCTTCATGCTATAAGAAAAGCATTCACGTACATAGCTCTTAGAACAAAGCAGGATAAAAAGTAAAAGATACCTTCCTGTGAAAGTGTCTGAATAGTAAGACTTCCATAACATGTAAATTACCATATTGGCACTCTTTTTTGAAGGAGTAAAGTCCTAATGAAGTAAAATTTACATGAGCATGTATTTAAAGTAGTTTTACACAGTTCAGTTTGATTTAAATGAATTATTTAAGAGGCTTTGACGACTGTTTTTTGCATCCTGTATGTCATACTGTAACAAATCACTGCAAATGTTTAATAAGTATCTGTATGTTTGAGTTTGTGTTAAATGCTTGTGATATCTTCTGATACAAATTTGTTAACTTTCTTTTGAAGAATTAACTGTTCAATTTAGTCCAAATACTATCAAGCCTTTCTTTCACCTTTTATTAGAAATCAAAGTCAGAAGACAATAAAAAATGCCACACAAATTAAGTTGAAGTATCTTTACAGTCTTTGAAACTCCACATGGAAAATGTTGCTATTCTTTTTCTTAGAATATGAAGGGAAATATACTGAAGGAGTCATAAAGCTATTCTGCTAATTGTTGCAGTAAAGCATGTCACCTGCACAATATGCATTTGCCTAATACAGTGCGCTGCATTGTGTTACCATTAAAGGATTTATTTTTCATCTTAGTGCATAAGGTTCTGCCAGCACCTTTGTTGTTTCAACATAATTTCCATCTGTTTTCTTCCAAGTTGCAAAGTGTTGGTTCTGCTTGTACTAAATAATCTGTAATAAAAGTAACAGTCCTAACATGCCCTGACACCATGTGCATTGACATGACTATGGTGAGATGTTTTTCATGGGACAGAGTGTTTCAGAAGCACATAGATGTCAAAATTTAACCTTGTCTAAGATGTTAAACTTTTCCAGGCTGTTCATCACTCTTTTAACTCAGTAATGCCAGATGTATACTTGAACCTGAGGCATGTGTAAAGTGAGTAGGGATATACTCTTTTAGAAGTCTTCAGGCAAAAGTGTTTGTATTTTCTCCCCAGTTTAAACACTGCTGTGGAATGAGCTGACATTTAAAGGATGGCCATTGAAATCAGGTACTTGTTTACTGTTTTAAAATCCTGTGTGTTGGTATTTAATTGAGTAGCTTCAGCTCTTCCATATTTTTGTTTCACGTTTTATTCCTCTATGTTTATAGTTCTTAGACAATGGATTAAATGAAAAGGAAAACTTGTTTTTTGATGCCTCTTTTAGATGATTACTGATGTCTCTATGTTAACAACATCGCAGCTTAGAAATTTTAGAATTCTATGTGATTGGTAGGAGATGCTTATTGGAAGAGGGAAGCAGGAATTCTCTGTGATGGTGACTGAAATTCAAGCTCTGAAGGTCTGTTTGTTTTTTTGGTCTTTTGTTTTACATCTCTGTTTAAGCTGGATCAGTCCATTTCAGAAAGCAGCTAGAGAGCACAGATGTTGGGAATTGTAGATGTCAGAAAGGAAGCCATTAGGAGTCAGTTTAATCAAGAAGCAGCTTTCAGTATGCTGACAGAGTTGGAGGAGCAAATGCCTAAGATGAAGAGAGTTTGTTTGGAACAGAAGTCTAGATCTCCCCCAGCAGCTGGGCTTATGGGGGTAGGCATTTGTCACTCTTTTCTTGCAAAATCAGCAGAGTTATTCTCAGCTGCACTTAGGGCATTTCCAAAGTGTTTGAAATTGGTGAGAAAAGCAAAGATTGTGCCATGGAGAGCCATATGAGAAGATACTCATCACCCCAGTCATCTCTTCAGTTGAAATCTTCTCCCTTGGCAAGATTATTCCCTTCCTTTCCCTCTGCCTCCATTATAAGGTCACCAATAGCATTTACTTAAAGAAGCATGGTCAAAAAGAACTATTGAAGGCATTTAGCTGGATGCTTATTAGGTTTCCCTAGCAAATAGTTCAGGCAGGGTTGCACAAGGAACAGATACCAGCTTAATACTGAATTTCAGGTAGTTGCAACTCTAAATGTCCTTTATGCATCTTCAGATGACAAGGTGTGTTTGTGCTGTGGCAACTGGTGTTTTGTGGTAAGGCTGTGGCACGAGCAGAATGCAAAGCACGGCTGGAATTGGGATTTGTGGTAGGGCTTTGGGCATGGCGGGGAGCCAGAAATACGGTTTTTCTGTAGTCAGTAAGTGCTTTTGAGGAAATGTTTAAAACAGTGGTGAACTTTAAAGTTTTAGGATTTGCACTCTCTCTTTTTTCTGTCCATTTGCTGTTGCCCATGTTAGTTTCTTGTGTGTGTTGACAGAGTTCATACTGGTCAGTGAGAGTAATGCAAAACTTGCAATGTATGTTGCCTGAAAATCAGATTGTTTATTACTACCATAGTTTGTGGGTCTCAGCTCATTTCAAGTAGTTGGATTTCCGAGCTTCAGTTTGCACACAGTGTATCCCCTTTATGTGAACTCGTTGTTACTGGAATAATGTGGGCATTGTGTTCTCTGGCTGTACAAAATCAAGTATTTTTTACTTATTTTGTCAGCAGAAACATGCAGATGCTGTGTTGGGTTGGGCAACATGAGAACTGGCCAGTGCTCCAGATTGCGCTAGTAAAGCTTTTATGGTTTTGTGCAGCTCTGATCATTATTAGCATTGTAACATTTGTCTTCATTTTTTCCTCTAATAAATCATCTGCTGAATCTTTTCACTTCAGCAAAGTCATCTTTGAACGTCACTAGAATGTCAGTCCAAAATTACTATATAAGGAAGAGCTTGGCTTTTGAAACTAGTTCTGTGCGTTTAAATCTAAAGAGCATAATTGATGATTGTCTGAAATAACTGGCAACTTTTCTTTTCAAAAGTCCTGTCAAAGTTTAACTATTTTCCTTAGAAGAGCAATCTGCTCTTTTAGAGAGACTGCTTATCAGATCCCATTATGCAGAGAGAACTATGAGATGTACTGGTCTCTTTTTTTAACATCATGGGAGAATCTTTGTTCATTTAAAAAGAAAAAAAGTACAACTGGTTCATCACCAGAACTGCTATTTCTTGATTTTGTACATCTGTTGGAACTGGCAGAAATGCTGTAATAACACATTCTTTCCTCTCCAGAGAAAGGGAGGAGGGGAAGGTTTGTAGTCATACACTTGGCTGTGTTACTGTGTTTACTTCCTACCTTTTTCTGTTTTATTTTAAAAAACAAACAAAACCACAACCCCTCCAAAAAAAAAAACAAAGAGCAGCAGACTTTTTGCCTGAAATTAATGCTTTGCTTGCTGTTCATTTTGTTCATGAACTCTCCTGATTTAGGAGGTTGGCACTTTCCGCTGCCCTCGTGGTGTCTGTGTGAACATACCAATGTTAGTAATTATCCAGTTATAAAAATGCTTTTAAGGTTATTCTTGCACTTCTGAACATACAAATTTAATTGTCAGCAATGGACTGTATCTGTAGTACATTTCAGACATGGTCTGTCAGTTGTGTCTGTCTATGATATAACATAATACCAAGATCCTGGAGAGAAGGACATCTTCTGTGAAAATTATGGAGTAGTTTTTTTTCAGTTTCACATTTTTTAATTTTTTTAGATCAGGGAATGTTTTAGTTCATTTAATGAGAAACAGCAGCTGCAAAATTATTAAATTTGTTTTGGGAACAGGAGCAGGTAAAGCATCCAAGATGGGTTTTTTTGACTAAAAACGTTCCCTTAGGAGGGAAGGAAGAGTATGTTATGTTCTTGAAGTATTTATACTCTTTTAGACTCAGAGTAAGCTAAGATTTTTTTTTATATGTTCACAGCAAGATTTTCCTTTATTAGGAAAAAAAGAAGAAAGACGAAAGCAGTAATAATTCAGCATTTGAAAAATAGAATATGGTGGCTTTTTAATTCTAAAAGGACTCTAGGGGCTCAGAATGTAAGACCTCTTTTTATCAAAACCAGGAGAAGTACATATTTTTTGGTAGGGGTTTTTGTGGGGGGGTTGAGGTTTTTCCCCTCTTTTCTCTTGTCTTTAGTGTTCCCCCTTGAGGCAGGTGGTATCCGTGCGGAGTACTGCCATCCCGCCTGCTAGTGGATACTGACTGGTGTAGTCGTGGCTCCCGGCTGGTGCAGACCCGGCAGCTGCCTGTGGCTGTGTGCAGAGGGCCCAGCCCCGGCTCTGCTGAGAGGGACAGCCTGGGGGCTATTTCTGTGTTTCCTCTTTGGAGAGGGATTCCTGTTTCCGCTGCTGCTGAGCCGTCCCCTGAAACTTCCCTAGTCTTGACCCAAGCAGCTCAGCGATCCCTTCCGGAGGCTGCAGCACGTGTTTGGATTTGTGCCGGTCTCTAAGGGCTGTGCAGACTGCTTAGCTCTTATAAACATAGGCATTCATCTCTACATTCCTTTGTTCCTACCTTTGGACTTAGTTTTAGTATCCAGTTTCTGATTTTATCTTTTGGTAAGGTCATAGAAACCCATTTACACCTCTTTGTGGGGTTGGTAAACACTGAGGAAAGAAAGGATGGCAGTAGTTTTGCAGGGCAGTAGCTTTGCATGAACATTTGCAACACTGGTGCAAATGTCTTTCATTCTTCTGTTATTGATGCAGTTCACCAAAAGTTTAAAAAATTCCTCTTGTACAGTCAAGCTTCCAAGAAGTGGGAATAGTTGCACGTTTGGGGAGAGCTTAGTGGTTTTGGTTGGAGATGATCTGCTGCTTTTTCCTCTGTCAGAGGAAAATAGGAAGAGTTCCTTCTTTCTCTCTCTTCTCACTGTGCAGTCATTTAGGCATCAGAGAACAGAAGGAAATCCTTGGTGTCATCTTATACATAGGTAATAACTGAAGCTCGGTGTGTGATGGGAATCTGGTTTGGGGGCTTTTTTTTTTCCTTACAGAAATACATCTGATAAAAAATTCAAATGTTGTCACCTTAACTGTAGTCTTTGCTGTGCCCTTCAGCTTCTATATAATCAAGCAGTGTTGGCTGTCACTCTGCAGCTCTGCTCCCTGAAATATTCAGATGCCTTATGCTATAAATATGCATACTTCTCTGAGAACCCTCAGATTTTGAGAATATCTTGAGTTGTTTAGTCACAGTGATTTAATTTCTGCTGTCAGTCTAAATGGTTCAAAAAACACTGAGGAATCTTTCCTTTAATTAACTATATTGTATTTGTACTTGACCTCATCACATGTGCAGAAAATGTAAGGTAGAGAAAACAGAAGTTTCCAATGCTGTAAGCCTGTTGCTAAGCTTTATAGAAGAACTTGCATATTTACTTAATTGTCACCTTGGGTTTTGGTAATTTGTACACATGCATAGATACAGCGCACACCCTGCTTCCCTTGGGAGAGCAGGGGAGTGTAGATACCTTTCTCTGCACTGATTAAGTGTAACAAAGATAGTCCTTGACCAGAAGGAAATTTCAGGCTTGTTAAGATAAGAAGGATGTAAAGGCTAGAAAAAGCTGACAGGAAGAGGTCTTGGGTCAGATGGTGAGGAAAAGAAGGTAGCAATAGGAATAACAGGTCACTAGAGTGCTGTGACCTTTCAGAACCACTAGTGATTGTTGTGATTCTAATCCTGTTTTTTTTTATCTCTCCTCCTAATACAGGGAATTCTTCTGAAGGATTTGCTGGAAGCAGATACGTGTGAATTTTCTGCATGAAGACTCTCAAACTGGATTACATAATAATATGGCTGTATCCTCTGCCTCCATTTGATCCTTAAAAATGATTAGGATTGTATATGAACTTTAACCCCTTTCTGATGAGTGACCTAGACATGAGTTTACATCGGCAAATGGGCTCTGATCGGGACCTCCAGTCTTCTGCTTCCTCTGTGAGCTTGCCATCAGTTAAAAAGGCACCAAAGAAAAGAAGAATTTCATTGGGCTCACTTTTTCGGAGAAAAAAAGACACGAAACGCAAGTCTAGGGATTTAAATGGAGGTGTTGATGGAATTGCAAGTATTGAAAGTATTCATTCAGAAATGTGTACAGACAAGAACTCTATTTTCTCCACATGTACCTCTTCTGATAACGGAACAACCTCTAGCAGCAAACCAAGCGGAGACTTCATGGAGTGCCCCTTGTGCCTTTTGCGGCACTCCAAGGACAGGTTCCCGGAGATAATGACTTGTCACCATAGGTCTTGTGTGGATTGCTTGCGTCAGTACCTGCGCATTGAGATCTCGGAGAGCAGAGTTAATATTAGCTGCCCAGAATGCTCAGAACGCTTTAATCCTCATGATATTCGTTTGATATTAAATGATGACATCTTGATGGAAAAATATGAAGAGTTTATGCTTAGGCGATGGCTGGTTGCGGATCCTGACTGTAGGTGGTGCCCAGCTCCAGATTGCGGGTATGTATTTTTCCTACATTTGCAAAAAAGTCACAGTGTAAGTACATAATTTTCATAGCATTATGATTTTTGAAAAGTCACTCACTTTACTTAGGCTGTTGTTACTGTTGTATGAATAGGTAGCAGGTAGAATTCTCTTTAATAAGAAAAAAGACAAGAAATCAAAAC
The DNA here is from genome assembly GCF_027579445.1 of Ammospiza nelsoni. Lineage (NCBI taxonomy): Eukaryota > Metazoa > Chordata > Aves > Passeriformes > Passerellidae > Ammospiza > Ammospiza nelsoni. Next base: position 130,519,730 of record NC_080633.1, read on the forward strand.
AAATTCAGTTGAAAACAACAATAAGAACCTCTCCGAGCCACAACCACCTTCCCAAATAAAATGCTTTCTTGAGTAGGTTTTCCTTTTTGGCACAGAGGGAGTTTCAGCAATGTCAAGCAACTTTTATTGGTAGATGCCTGCCTTTATTTACAGCAAGCAAAAGAAATTTAGATGTTGCACTGCCAAGGAAATGATACAAAGCTCAAACTGAAGAGAATTGAAAAATTGGTGACTGTAATTTAACTTAATTTGTTAAAGCGCTGTGGGTAATTTGGCTTTTTAACTGTGAAAAATGATTTAAGCTTTCCTTTGAATTTAAAGGCCTCTCTTGCTTCTTCCATCTTGTGGCTGATATCTTCCATCTTGTGGCTGATTGAGACAGCACTTATTGCCTGTCAGCAGGATTCTGATGTAAGACAATCAGCTTGTTCCTGCTTATTATCTGTTTTAACTTTGCTTTAATACTTTAAACAGTTCTGAAATCATGCTGAATTCTAAGTAGGCTGAATACTACTGAGCAGCAGCTCATCATGCTTTTGTGCTGCTGGTGTCTCAAAATGCCGTTCTTCAGCAAGCTGCTTTTTAGAGATTGTTTGTGTTATCATACTGCTTAAGGATTTTAGGCATTACTGCAGTCCAGATGTGCAGTGCACACTAAAAACTCAGAGGCTGACAGCTCTGTTTCAACGGCTCACAGATGAGCAATAAGAAGAATGAAGACGAGGAAGAATGTTGCAAGAGAACAAGCAAGATAGGACTGACTGTTAGGTAGATTAAATACTCCAATATTAATAACCAGGTGCTTAACGTTTAGGACTTATTTAAAATACAATTTTGCTTTCATACTTTAAAAGAAACAGACTTTGCTAGCGCAAGTCAAAAGCAGGGACTGGAAAGTTGATAGTTTCATATCTGGTCCAAAGTGGATGGCATTGCTGTGGCATAGTTTGAGGACAGAAGGAAAAATAACTTGAGAGATGTTTTGGTTGCATGAGCTTGTAACAAAGTCATATGGACAAAGCCAGTACAGTTTACTCTTAATATTTTGATACTGAAAAATTAAACAACCACTGGAAGATATTATTTGATATTCAGAAGTATGCTTTGCCCTGAGTTTTTGTGGTATAAGCAATTATTATTCAAGCTGAGGAGAAGCATTTAAGACCTGTTAAAATATTTTCTATTATACCATGTTTGTGGTTAAGATACTTTTTTTAGTATTTAATTAAGTAGACTAAGGCAGGTTTGTTTAACCTGTTTTGGTTTTTGTGCATCCATTTTCTTATCTGTTTTAAAAAAAGCAAAATTCTAAGTATCTTTAAGTGGTCAGAGCTGTGATGATAATTGCTATGGATAATACCATCATAAAAATAAAAAGTGGATGTTTAGAGCAAAGTTAAAGTTCCATGCAGTCATGTGGGACCACAGCAATGCATTAGTGTGCAGCAAGTATTTAAATCATTGCTCCAGAACTGCTTGTTGCATGTTCCATACTCTGGGATGGGAGTCCTGTGAAACATACAGTATATTGCCAGGCAGATAAACTCTGACAATGTCTGTGTGAAGGGAACAAACTTGTACTGCACAGGCAACCTTATGTTGTGCTTTTGGTACCATGATTTTTCCTTATACTTGGAGTGGCAGGGAAATGCTTCACAGTGGTAGATGAGTTCTGATTTTAATGCACAGATAGTGCCTCCTCACTGAATTCTCATTACTATAAGTTTAAAGTGGAATAAAGTTGGCTGCTTGGGTACTTCTCAGGGGGATCACTAATTTTGGTTGTCATCCTAAACAAACAAGGGCTCCTGCAACCATGTTTTGTCTTCTTCCTATCCTTCTCCTGATTGTTTTGAAACCTTCAGAACCTTTAGATCTGTTGGGCAGCAGGGATTGAGAATTCAGCAGAAGTTAATCTAAGTACTTAGGGGAAAGGGCATACATACTACTTGTACAACAGACAGACCATCAGTAGTGCCTCCAGCAAGAGTAGTACCTGTGTATGAGTCCTCCAGTTAAAATTTAAATTTGGCTTTCAGGCAGCCACCACAGCACTGTCTGACAAGTGTGTATGTACCCAGCTGAGGGAAAGCACACAGAGGGAGGTAGGAAGGAGAAGTGGGGTGGGAGTGGTGTGGAAAGTAATAATGGGGATTTGATGTTGTGGTGGAGCTTAGCAGGAGGATGAAGGAACTGTACAGGTGTAAGGTTTAGGGAAGCAAACTCTACTCAGACTTCCACAGAAGAGCCTTTGCTAACAAAGGCTGTTCAGGGTTGATGCAAGACATTCAGTGCGCACAAACTGCAGATCAGCAGACATTTCCTTTAATAATTACTTGGTGCAACAGTAGTCACAGTTTCTAATTGCTTTGGCAGCTAATCCACTTGTACAATATGCAGTTAAAGCTGGGGTTTATTTCTTTTTCTGAACAGGTTTTGAAGTGCCATACTGGCAGAATGCATTAGAGTTATGACCTTTTAGCATGGATCAAATATTTCATGAAGGAAATGGATGGCATGCATTTACTAAATGTGCAATTAATCCCAAAGTAGGAGAGGTGCAGTAACTTCAGAGGGTAGCATAATTTCCTGAAGTTGACTTGAAGATTGGAAACAAGTACTGTAATAAATAGGAAATAGGTGTGAAATTGAGCATTTTAGTAGGAAAAAATTACTGTAGAAATAGGTAAAAAATGGATGGTGCACAACAGTGCTTCAGCTCTTCTCAGTGTTGATCAAATGTCCCATGTAGTATTGTTTCAGGGTTTGGGCATCACACTAAGTCAAAAATCTGGACCAGATAAAGAGCAAATCATTATAAAATGTTCGATCCCTGAAATGAAAAAATTGAGGGAAACTAGATCAGTCTGTTAAAACATAGGAGTTTTTTTATAGCATTGGTCTCCTGGGTTCTAAGGAAACAAGTTAATGGTTAAGAACTAAATAATTCTTTTTCCTCTCTGTTCCAAATCCGATTGAGTAAAAACAAGTCCTAGGGTCAGCAAAACTTGAACCAAACAGATCTTGAAACAAAATTATCTACAGTACCAAATGTATTGCTCTTACTTCTATCCCAGTGGAGAACTTTTATCCTTCCCATAGGAGAGCTGCAGATGAGTTTGGAGGAGAGGCTCTGCTGCAGCAGCTCTGCCTGGATGGGCTGAGGGGTTTCCTGGGCTGCTTCACCCACAGCTTCTGTTGCAAGCTCAAATGCGTCCTGATCATGTTGTTACCCGAAGCACTGTGAAAGTCTGGACCAGCTGTAACCTACCAGCAGTGGCTTGATGGGAGACACTGTCATAGGTGATCTTTCCCTGAGGAAGGAGCACTGGTACAGAACCTCATGAGCCTTCTCCTAGAACAATATCTTTGTAGTCTGTTTTTCATACCAGTTCTCCAGTGTAATTTTAACAGGCATCACTGAATCAGTATTCCACATGAGTTCTGTCTTTTCCTCTGTTTGAATTATTTAATGGTTTTGCTCTGAGATTGTATTGCTGACATCATTAGAAGAGAGCAGCAATGCCTAAATGTTCATGCCTTTATCAGGCAAAAAGCAGATCATGCAAACAAGTACAGATTCTTCTTCCATCTTTTCACTGTGCAGCCTGCAATTAATGGCTCACTGCCTCTGGTTTTTGTTTTACTGGGTATTACTTTGAGTTTGGTTGATTGTCCCTACTCTCACCCTAAACAAGAACTTTAGGCCTTCACATCTCCTTTAAAAAGAATGCAAATGTTAAAATTAAACTTGTAACCCTGTACAGTTGGAACTGAGATTTTCTCTGGTCTAAAACGTTACTTTCTAAAGGTTTGCCGAATTCATCAGTACCAGTTAGGGAGTGCTTTCAGGGATGTGCCCATGCTTTATTAGTGATAGAAAGGTGGCAGGATATAAATTGGTACTTGATTCTGTGTCTTAGACTTGAGATTTTTTTGGTCTAAGATTAGCAAGCCTTGAATGTATCCCTGTATGTTGAAAGAAGTGTTTGGATCAGAGTCTCTTTGTGTACATGCAAAGCAATTATCTCTTCAGTTTGCAGAAAGTGAGGAAAATGAAGCTGATTAGCTTGGCAGCAATATAGAAGAGTCTAGCAATTTTTGAAATAAATCTCTACTTGGAAAGCAGGAAATATTTGTAAACAGACAAGCATGTATCTCATTTGTAACTGCATCATCTGTAAGTGTTGAAAGGCCTATTTGTTTGCAAGATTTCCTAGGGAGGAACATCAAATATGCTGTTTTAAAACAATAATGGAAGGGACAGGATTTGCATTAACTTTGCAGAGTTTCAGATCTAGCTACTTAAATAAAAATAGCTAAATTTTAAGTTAGGCTGGTAAGTGTGAATATTTTAAAAGTATCATTACTAATAAAGAATATTTTGAGTTAATGTATGCAACTGCTATAAAATGGACAGGGGGTAAAAATAAACAGTCTTTAAAAATAAAATTACCTTAATTTGAACAGACAGAAACTGAAGTCTTGTTGCATTTATAAGTCTGTTGAAGTCTACTCAGGGACCCTGTTTATGTGAATAAAAGCATACATCTGTTTTAAATGTTCATACCAGTGGACTTAGTATTATATATTTAAAAGAAAGCTATTACATAAAATTATTGAAAAAAGCTACAATGGGTATGAATTATAAAACATATATACATATGTTTGTATTTACTGTTAATGTGAACACATTGTGTTTTTACCCTGTGAACTTTGAAATGCAGGTCTAATGAAGGAACAGTTTTGTTACTTCAGCTCTCATTGTACAGAACTGTTCATGTAGTGTCTGATTACAAAGTAGCGTGACACAGTTCTGTAAGTCTCAACATTCTCGGAGGTTTTTTGCTCTGTAGTATTGTCAAAGTGGCATTGAGGCCCAATCTCTTACCAATTTTTACATTTGCATTTGAAATGTATTTTTAAATGCCTTAATTATTGAGAAACAAAATCCTATTTATAAAATACTTGGTTCATTGTTTAGACATTTTAAAATACAGAGAGTTAACAAACATCTGTTTAAAGTAAGTAGTAGTATTCATGATAAAAGGCAATTAGTAAAATCCTAAAATGTCTTGCAGTGTCAAACCAGTTGTTGTTACAGGTGTAAGTTACACTGCAATGGACAGGGTCGATCTAAGACATGCCCAGAGTGACTGGGACACTTCTGAACCTATAACTTTCCCTAATTGATTAAACACCTTATTTGGGTTTATTGTCCCACTCTTCTAAACTGTGGTTTCTTGGTGGCTGTAAACCTTACAGTGTTGCATTCAGCTTTAAATACAGTATATTTGAATACTGCATGGAGTAAAGGTGAGTGAGTGTTGCAGTGATTATAGTATTTGTGTACAAATACTATATTGTGTACTTAATCCAATGCAATGGCAATAGAGCTGTGGAAAGATGAGTTTAGGAGCTGGTGCTGGCTGCCTCCTGAAGGAAATGGTCAATTTCTGATGTGCACTGCCTTTGTACCTGCTCCAGCTGCCCTGACAGCTGCATAGTCAGCTTTGTTCTATACTTAGAGCTGGTTTTGTGAGCAGAATTCTCTCTGTTGTTAAAGGTACGCAGTGATCGCGTTCGGATGTGCCAGCTGCCCCAAGCTGACGTGCGGGCGCGAGGGCTGCGGGACGGAGTTCTGCTACCACTGCAAGCAGATCTGGCATCCCAACCAGACCTGCGATGCTGCGCGCCAGGAGAGAGCCCAGAGCCTGCGCCTGAGAACCATTCGTTCCTCATCTATCAGTTACAGCCAGGAGTCTGGAGCAGCAGGTAGTTATGACTGGGGTGCTGTGGCTGTAAAACATCTCTTCTGGACATTTGCACAATTAGCCCTAGATAAGGAAAGAATGGAATAGTGACATGGTAGATAGATACTAGATGCTTTGTTTTTCAGAAACATAAAATAATAATTCTGAATTTGGATTAAAATTTTAAGTGTTATGCTTTGAAGTACTCTGTGACCAGAACATCTGACTTAAGTCTTAAAAGCTTGTCACCATTTAAAGTTCTTTGTAGTTGAAAAATGGGAAATCAAACGTGCTGCAAGGCAGCCTACTTTTGCACATTGACATTTTTAGTTGTATCACTTAGTACACTTGCTTTCTCCACTGTAGGTGAAGTTCCCCAGCTGTTAAAATTAAAACTCGTAACCACTGATTTTCTGTTTTCAAAAAGACTATTACTCTGATGCCATCTTTGATGTTTGATATGTTTGTTAGTACTAATTTCTGGTTTTCCAGGAAATGCTCATCTGTCTTGTCTACCAGAGGGCAAACAATTCCATCTCTTAAAGCTGAGCTTGTTTGTAACTCCCAAAAAAAGCAGATAAACTATTCAGAGTAGTGTTTAGCACATCAAAATTCCAGTTTGCTGTTGATAAGAATTGGCTCTGAATTGATAAGAATAAAGCTCTGATTTATTTGGCAGCTTTTGTCTGCCTGAACAAGCAAGGTAGATATTTGGGATAAAGAGTCCCACTTGCACCTTGTAGTTAGAGCTGTTTTTCTCTAATCCAGCCCCTGACTCGAGAGTCTCTAATTTGTAGTTTGCACTGGCTTATTTTAATAATGTATCCCATCTTGCCCTAAAAATTAGCATCTCGCTTTAGCTTTCAAATAAAACGGAAAATAAGCTAAATAAATTAGCACACCAGCTCCTTTCCTTACCCTTTCAGTTCCTCTCAGCCTGAAGAGCAGTAGCTCTGCCTTTCCTGTGCTGAAGAACTTGCTCTGTGTACTGCCTGCCCTGTAGGCTGTGCATGTGCTCTCCTGTGGGAGTAGCTAATGAATCCTTTCAGCTGCTTACTCCTTGTGCACTGGGCTTGGTAGAGATACTTTTTTCTGCTGTTCTGCATGCCTTTAGGTATTCTTTTATCAAGTATGAGCTCTCCTTTCCCTTTGTCTTACCCAGTAGCACTGAGGCAGTAAACTTGGAATTCTGTGCTGGGAGCTGCAAGGTATTTCTGCTGCTGTGAATAAACAGCTTGTCCTAAAGTGCAGGTGTTAAACAGGAGTGAAGATCACAACTGTGGGGTGTGTGTGTGTTTCACTGTTGCTCAATGACCCCTTGTTTGACAGAGCTGATCACTTAACCTCATTTTTCCATATTTGACTTGGGAACATGGAGATTCTCCAGAGTTTTCTTCTGCTCCACTATATTTTTTGGGGGAAGTTAGTAAGTATAAAGTAGGGCTGTGAAAAGGACTCAAGAGGAGGTTGGCAGTACCAAAGAAGTACATTAATGTGAATGGGGAGATGGATTTAAGATATGTTAACAGAGTGGAGACTGAATAATAAAGTACAAGATTCATAACAGCATGAAAGGTAAAAGAGGATTATATTTAAAGAGACCTTATTATCAGTCCTGTATTAGCATACATTTTTAATGTCAGACTCTAATATATATTTCATTAAGCTTAGAAAATCCTTGAACAGAGAGTATGCATTAACTATTCAATTACTTGAATGTGGTCTACTACACCTTGTTTTCATTAGTTTTGCTCAGTCCAAGGTTTGTAAAAACAGATTTGATATCAGGTCATGGCCAAATGCAGATTTGTAAAGCAACCTTATAAAAAACTTCTTCCGTTTTTCAGGTAACAGTTCAATCAGTTTTCCCAAATGTATGTCTGTATTGTGATTATATTTGATTGTCTAAAGAGCTGATATGATTCTAATACTTGTCTTTAAACAGCTGATGACATAAAGCCATGCCCACGCTGTGCTGCTTATATAATAAAAATGAACGATGGAAGCTGCAATCACATGACTTGTGCCGTCTGCGGCTGTGAATTCTGTTGGCTGTGTATGAAAGAGATCTCAGATTTACATTATTTAAGGTACATTTAAGAAAAAAAATTCTGTGTGGTTGGTGATTTGTTTTCTAAAGTATTTAGAAGGAGATTCCCAAGTGCTGTAATTCTGGCTTTCTTTTTCTTGGAGTAGAGAATTACTGTTGAAGTATTCATATTAGAGAATTAAGTCAGTTTTCAATATATGTATTTAAATTAGTGTTTTATTATTTTTATTTTGAAATATTTTGTAAACTTTATGCATGCGTGTTCTTAGTACAAATCAAGTATTTTGGATTAACACACCCTCTTTTTACTGATGTCCTAATACATTTATATTGTCCTTGTATTAGGCAATACAGAAGTTACTGTGAGCCATAGATTGGTGTGTAGCAATATGCTTCTTGTTACATTGCAAAATATGTTCTTAAGGCAAAAAAAAAAGTCTGATTAAATAACTGATGATGCATTACATCTGTAACTTGAACCTAGGGACAAAAATTTTGTAACTAGAGAAATGTTCAGTAGTGTATAGCTACCTTGATTTACTTACTGCTTCTTTACAGCATTCTTATTTCTCTCTATTAGCCCATCAGGTTGCACATTTTGGGGAAAGAAACCATGGAGCCGTAAGAAGAAAATCCTGTGGCAGCTAGGGACACTTGTTGGAGCTCCTGTAGGAATTGCCCTAATAGCTGGCATTGCTATTCCTGCTATGATTATTGGAATTCCTGTCTATGTGGGACGTAAGGTAAAAAGTGCTTCAGTCCCAACATGCTTCAGGTTTTACCTTCTGCTGTATGGCTTGGGTGATACTGTGTTAGTTGGGTGTCTTAACTGGCCTCTAAAAGAAAAAGACAAAACAAAAACCCAAATAATATCCAAAATACCAAAGCAGCCAACCCCTGCTTTGTTTAAGGATATTTGTGTCAGTTGTAGAGGAACAAAAAGCAGTGTTTTTTAAGAATCTTAAGTTCTCTTAAAACTTGCAGAGCAAAACACTGAACAATTGGCAATTTCTACATCCTGCCATGAAAGTTCCAGCATGCTTTTTCAGAATTGCTCTGGTTTTAATCTGTAGCTTCCCTTCTGTCCCTTAAAATGAAATAATTTTTAGAGCACAAGGAAGACAAAAAGGATTTTTTTTTCTGAAAAGCAGCTAATTACCAGAATTTTAGTATAAAATTATACTAGTTCAGGTTTTTGTATACACATATTTAAGCATTTATACTCAGCAGCTTGTTAATTGCCTTGGGCCAGTCCACCAATGTGGAACAGACTTCAGTGCTAGCTGGCTTGCCTTCATTTTACTTCTTCTAGGAAGGAGCCAAAAATGATCATGTTAAACAGACGGCAGTTGATATATTTCCTCTTAAAAAATAGAATACCTTTTACTATAAAGTAATCAACAAATTCTTATATGTAATTTAACATATAGTAATAAGTTATCTAGATCTTTTGGAAGTAGGCTTTTTGAAATAATGGCTTGGAAGATTTGTTTTTCTGCTTTTATCAGCATGGATTCTCGCAGTGACTGGCACAGACTCATAATTCTGCATTTGTTGGTGAGGGAAGGGGGAGTGTGATTGCTAGACAGGGGTCCAGATTTTCCACTGTATTTGTTTTATCTTTTTCTTTCTAACAAGTACCCTACTTTCTGCTACAGTTGGGTTTTGACCTTTTTATTCTGTTACAGCTTAGTCCCATACAGTCACTGGAACCTTGTAAGTGAGGAGAGGAAGGAGGCAGCAGTTACCTGTTCCAAATTGCACTATTAGCTTTTCTCATTATATTTTTGAATAGGACCCCATCACAGAGCACCTTTCATGTACTAAAGTCTCAAAGGATTAGTCTGTGAGGGCAGCCTGGTGAGAATTTCTGTGGTACCCCAGTGCCTAGTGGTCATTTCTCTGTGACCCTGTCAAATATTTGCACTTCGAGACATCTGACAGTGGAGATCCCACAGGCCCTTCAAGCTTGGTTTTCTTAGAAAAACTTTGTGTTTTTAACATAGATATAGGAAGAGCATTTGCATTAGATTCCTACTGCTCTGTTCTTCAGCTGATGCAAGAATCCTTTTGTTTTGCAATATGCTGTTACATATTTAATGATACTTCAGGTCCATTCTTAACAAACCTAGCACTTCCAGCTTTTCTTGACAAGCTGTCAAGAAAACACTGGTTTAGGTATCTGATTCTCCTCTTCTGGATTTCCTTGTAGTTGTTCATGCCGCCTTTTTGTCCAGTTTGAATACAGCAGTGAAGCTGCAGCATTATTACTGCTGAGTTAAATGAAAGGCTGATTTTGTGCCAGTAACTACCACTTACCTCTTCTTCAACAATGTGCTGTCTTCATTTTGTGTGCTCTGAAACACAAACCCTTTCCCACATACTGATAATGCAGGCAATTGGCTTCTTCCTACAGGTAGTCTTGAACTCATTGCCATTCAGCTGCATCTGGTCATTTCAGGCCATTTTTTCAGCTTCTCACAACTGGAGTGAATTCTTGCAACTATGCCAGATTGTACTGGCCTGAATTTCACCACACACGTTCTCCTTCCATCTTCAACATTAATGAAAATGTTCAATACTCTTGGATCCAAGGCACATCTCTCAGAAGTATGGAGTGAAGAGTCTCAATTTGGGTAGTTACAAAAAATGACTATTCACATGTTTTCTGTAGTTTCACATGAAGCTTAGTAGATTTCTCTCATCTTTTTTTTTTTTCAATCTGGACTATTATAACTGCTTGAGTGTCGTGCAAGAATGTAAGAATTAGTCAGTGTGTGACATCTGTTTCTCCCCATCCTCAAGGCTGACTTATCTTGTTACAGGAGAAAATTTAATGGGCATGATTTCTACTTGAAAACAAAAACCTCAGTGTGACCTTTTTGTTTCCTACCTTTGCTTTGATGTTTACAAGGTCCCAATTTTCAGGAAATGAAAGTTCATTCAGTGGTCTTTTACTTCCTCAACTTCTTGGTTTGTACCCTTTGTCAGATTATCATTGCCATTTAACCATTTCCAGTTTTCCTGGATTTTTTTTTCAGACATCTACTAATAATAATTTTAAAAAATTACTATTAATGACTCTGAAATTTGGCCTGCTGAGATATTTCTCAGATCAACTCATGTAAGTACACTCCAATCTGCTGTATTTGAACAGATCTTATTTCTTTGTTACCAGTTGTCTGGCTCACAGTTGATCTTCAATGACAACTGAAGGGAAAAGAAAATGGGAACAGGTCTCCAATTTGATCTGCTGGCTGTCTTTATTTTTTTTAAACAGCAAATTGATCCAATTTGGTCTTCCTCTTACTAGCACTGTACTCATAGAATAATTTCTTCTTGACTTTGATATCTCTTGCTTTTTGTGTCCCCTAGGTTAACCTTTCTAACACCCTCATGCTGTTCTTCTATACCCATTCATAGTAATTTGACCTACTTTCTATTTCCTTAATGCTGCTGCTGCTTTGGTAAAGGAAGCTTCATTGTTCTTTTTCACATTCTGTGTGTCCTTTGCATTGGAAGAGTTTGTGCTTGTGCTTTGATAGAGTTTCCTTGAGGAAGTGCTAGTGTTCTGGTTTTATAGATATAAGTCTTGAAACCTGATAGGTTTCTGTGTTTATTGAAATCTCTCTTCGGGCTTAGTGTTTTTGTTTGATTATACTTTATTATTTAGTCAATATCCAGAAGTTTCTTACTTCATAGTAGTTTCTACCAGTGTGACCTTCTATCTTGATGTTTTAAATCAATTTCTACTCTGTAACCTCTTCCTTCCATTCCTTTTTTTTTTTTTTTTTGCTTTGTGTTTAAGGAATCCAGTAACCTTTATGGATGTCTGTTTGTTGTATTATGCCTTTTGTTTCAGGAGTTAAAATTGTCTGTAACAGTAAAATTCAGCACCTTAGGTGATCCTGCTACCTGCTCAGAAACCTAATCTTTCTGGGTTTATAATTCTTACATACACTGTGAGTGTTCATGTTCAGTTTTTCCTTTTTAATCCATAGGCATGTTCAATATTCAAGTGCTCCCTCACTCTGCATTGTACCTCAGAGCAAGTAAATGCATTCTCATTGCACAAAGCACAGTGCCTTCTCTGCCCTTTCCTTGCCTGAACAAAGACTTTGTTTATTCCAAAATGAGAACAGCCCTAGCAAATCTCTAATTGAAATTATATTTTAGAAAGCACAGCATTCAACAACATGCTATTTAGAAAGCATGGCACTCATTTTTTGTCATTGTCTTCTTGTGTACTCATCTTTTGTGTTCTTCCTTAGATGGGGTGAGGATTAACTTGGCTTTGTGACAGCCATTAAGATACCTGTTGTTCCTTTGTAATTATATCTTAGATGTAGTGCATACCTCTGAGAAACCATGTTCCCAGGGAGAGTAAATGAAACACACAAATGTGGGAAGCCTCTGTAGAACAGTGATCTTTAAAGGCCTCTCAGGTTCTTGTGGGGCTTGTGGCAGGTGAGTTTAAGGCAGTCACATTGCAGAGTTATTGCACACTTGAATAACCAGTAAGAGGTTTGGGCAGCAGGTTCCTCAGTAAACAGAAGCACAGCTAAGACTCAGGTTTGCAGAAACATTTCTTGTCTCAACAGCTTGTCATGAGGGGGTGCTGGAGAGGTGGAGTTCTTGCTTTACCCTCCCTCCAGGCTGTGTTTGGTGAAGGCTCTCTTGTGGCTCTGTTATGTCAGCCTGTTTCTATAGATCTAGTAATCTGAAAGTTTCAACTCCATACTGTTCAGGGAAAAGACAACTTGGGAATAAGATGTGTCAATTTGATCATATGTGGCAATTCCTTTATCCTGAATTTTGTCTGCTGTTCCCAGCAATGTAAGCTGGAGTAATGATTAAACAAAGCTCTTCAATTACTTAGCTCTTCAAAGGCTGAGAATAAATGCTTAATTGCTGGGTGGGAGGACTTGGAAGAGATTGCCTAAAATAAGGATATGTATAAATTTTATTTTCTTTGAGATAAGAAATAAATCGTTGCGTAGAAGTGATGATTGCACTTCTTCCATCCTTGCAGCAATGTATTATTAATGTTGATAATGCTCTAAACCCCCTTTCTTTTCTTCTTTCAAGATTCACAATCGATACGAAGGCAAAGACATTTCAAAGCACAAGCGAAACTTGGCTATAGCAGGTGGTGTAACCTTATCTGTAATTGTTTCTCCAGTTGTAGCTGCAGTAACTGTAGGTAAGCAAATACTACTATTTTGTGTCTTGGTAGCACCTTGCAACCAGAGCTCTATAAACACTCATGAATAACACAACTAAGTGCTGCAGTTTCCTTTTATAGGTGAAGGAACCAAGACAAGGAGGAGTCTGAGGTTATACATTTATTGGGGCAGAGTCAAGAATACAGTACTTGATTTTAATGTAGCATTTCCTGAAGAATTAAAACTAATTTTTATCTTGAAATTTCCACATTATCACTTCTGGCTTTTAAGACTGAAATATTTAAAGGTTTTTTAAATGACCAAGAAAAAAAAACTGTTGCCACAGAGTCTATTCATATTTTAATAACTTCATATCAAAATTTTCTCCATGCAGAACAAAAATAGTCTCTTACACTTAACATTGCAGTAGTTGCTAAACCACTTATTTTGCTCTGGGAGTAAGTTCAAATTACATCACACTTTTTATCATGGTGATTGTTGAGTATAGCATTTAAGGAGAATCTTGCTGTCCTTACAAAATAATTGTCTCATCTTCCCAGGTAATTTCAAGATCACTGTAAACCCAGATTGTTTTTGAAAGGAGGGGACTTGCCTGGCACTGTCTCCTTCTTTATTGCAGCACAGGCATCTTCACAGTTGCTCAGCAAGCTGCTGTGGATAGCTAACTCACACTCAGACACACCATTTAGTTTTAAGTTGGATCAGCGTCCTGTACACACATTTTGTCTGCAGTGTTCCCCCTTGTGTCAAAAGCAGTGCTCAGAGAGTAATCAGTAACGTCCAGAAGATGAGGCCACTTTTAGCCAGTGATGATTCAGTTTGGCCATGAAGCTGTGGCTTTAAACTGCTTATTATCAATGGTGGGCCACTGTGCAAATGAGGATATGCCAGCCATGAAACTGCTATCAGTCTGCATTGCATTGTTCTCATGTGGCTGTGGTGTCAGATCCCTGTTAAACAGGTGGTGGGACACAGAGTCTCATAGTTGTATTTATAGGTCTGCCTTACTTCATTTCTCTCAAGCTGTTTCTTATTCCTGAACAGAGATGAAATGTGGCTTTTCAGGGAGAGCACTTGGGTTTTATTTTGTGGAGTTTTGCTCTTGCCCCATTGCCATTAACAAATGGCCTCCAGTCTCAGGCCATTGTGTGGTTTTCAAAAGAATGACCATAAGAATATGGAATGCCTCCTTGAATGTGAACAATTTCTATTGAAGGAGACTTTGGAATCCTTAATTTAGATTGGACTTGAGTAGCTTTTCTATTAGGTCTGCTTCTCTCCTGACATTTTCAGAATGTGCCAACTTGACATTTTTCAATCTGCTGGTTTTTATATCTTCTGTATACTTCCATCAGCAAAGCCATGGGATGATTTAATTCATATGCCAAAGGACTAACTTTCATCTTCCACTCAAAGTGGTGGAGTGGATGTGTGTGTATCTGTATCTGTCTGTGCTTTAGTCTACAGTTCCTTCAGCTGGTTCCCCTTAATTCCTGCCACTGTACTCCATTGAATTGTTTACTTTTAAAGGAAAACTTATATTGAAAAATCCTAGAGTAATAATAATGTTAAATCTATTAAATTGATAGCAAAGCTGTGTCTCCCTTTTGTGGATGTAAATTGAAGCCCCTTATTAAAGTAGTGGAGGTGCTAATATTTTCAGTTGAGCAACATTTGAAATAGATGTCTGCTTTTTCTGCCTCTCAGGTGGAATATCAGAGTCCCCAGTGGAGCCTTTGTGAATCTTTAGAGGACTTTAATTTTGTTTGTAAATTATGTTACGGACATATGGAAAGTATTAATTCGTCAATCATTAAGTTTCTCTTCCTACCAGTGCTGGCAGAGGACATTCTGCCTGCTGAAAGTACTTTCCTGTCATTTCACCTTTGTGATTTACCAGTATTTATTAATTTTGCTCCCTCTTGATCTCTTTCAAGTGTAATATTAATCAAATATTAAGTTATCTTGGAAAATGAAGTTGCCTTTATGAAAGGCGCTAAAATAAAAGTCAATTTAATGAAAAACTCTACTTCCCTCTGTAGGTATTGGTGTTCCTATTATGCTGGCTTATGTGTATGGAGTTGTTCCAATTTCCCTCTGCCGAAGTGGAGGCTGTGGTGTGTCAGCTGGCAATGGAAAAGGTGTCAGGATAGAATTTGATGATGAAAATGATATAAACGTTGGTGGAACAAATGCAGCTGTAGGTAAGAAAATGCAATGTTGTGTTTTCTATAAATATGTGGGCTTTGTGACTTGTATTTTCTATATTGGATACTAGAGCAGCTACTTGCATTTGGGGCTGCTTCTGCTCATTGCTGAAATTGCACCTCTCAGATGATAATTGCTTCTCTGTGTCATTTTGTGCTGGGCTGTAATTACAAAGTTATTGCCCATTTTAATCAAAGCCAAACTTAAGTCTTCTCCATAGGTAAGAGTTTTAACATACCATTAATGTTGCTCTTTCAGAATCCTGGTTTGTGGAAGCTGGTTAGATTTTTTATTTTTTGATAGGGCCAACTAAAGACTGGTCTAATGCTTCAATTTTTTTATTACATGGCACTATGCTGTGTGATGGGTCTCTCTGCATTCCTTTTATCCATGTCCTATCCGTGGTTAATTTTTTGCTGATGTCAGGCATAGCCATTATAACAGCACCAAGAAAGGTGTCTTTTAAAATTATTTCTGTTTTTTTGGGATTTTTTTTTTTTACAAAGTTCTCTTTTTGTGACCATGTGTTTTATAAATCCTTCTTCTCAGCATAATTTCAGAAACAGCTTTCACAGTCACATTCCAGAAACAGCAAAGTGCTGCTTCCCTAGCTGAGGGGCCTTGTGTGTTTCTGCAGATACGACGTCGGTGGCGGAGGCGCGGCACAACCCCAGCATCGGCGAGGGCAGCGTGGGCGGCCTGACGGGCAGCCTGAGCGCCAGCGGCAGCCACATGGACAGGATCGGCGCCATCCGCGACAACCTGAGCGAGACAGCCAGCACCATGGCCCTGGCTGGGGCCAGCATCACGGGCAGCCTCTCAGGGAGTGCCATGGTCAGCTGCTTTAACAGGTGAGGGGCCTGCTGCAGCCCTGCTCCACCTGCAGCCACAGGCAGTGCACCTCGTCCCTTCCCCAGCTTTTGTGTGCCATGGTCAGCTGCTTTAACAGGTGAGGGGCCTGCCCTGCCCTGCCCTGCCCTGCTCCACCTGCAGCCACAGCCAGTGCACCTCCTTGGCTTCCCAGTTCTTGTGTGCCACAGAGAGTGCCGTGGTGAGCTGCTCTAACAGGTGAAGGACCTGCTGCCAGCCCTGCTCCACCTGCAGCCACAGCCAGTGCACCTCCTTGGCTTCCCAGTTTTTGCTTTTCAGTATCAGTTCCTATTAAACAGAAGTGTCTCTGGGAGATAAACAGTTCATCCCTGACAAACTTACTGTTTTTCAAGAGATCCTGCCTGACCACAGTCCTCAAGATTTTGCTTTTATTTAGGCTGAGTGGGGCCTGAGATCTTGTTCTCCTGCTTGCCCAGGAGAGCTGCCTGTAGGCAGGATCAGAGGGGGGCAGCTCATCTCTCACGCAGTTGTTTTCTCTGGTGCACCTCACCCAAAATTCAGAACTGCTGACTTGTTTGGTCTGCACCAAGCTGTGCCTCAGAACACGTGGGTGGAGTGCGGACTCCAGATGGACTTGAGGCAGGAGGGGAAGCAGATGAACACCTGGCCTTGCCAAGGTGCCAGCTTCTTGTCACATGCTCACTGCCTTTTGTGAATTTGGACTTTCTGGGACTTAGCTCTCCTGCACCCTGAAGAAAAAGGGAGTGTGTAGAAAGAATTGTTAGCATGTGGGGTTCAGAATGAAATTTGCTCCTTAAATCAGCTGCCAAAACTGCTCATTTTGAGTAATTTGGCATTCCAAGCTATATAGAATAAAGAGTGTGATAGTATCAAGAACTCCCCTCTGCTGGGACGTGTACCAGGCTGTGACTGCTAAGTGAGATATACATACATACTCTCTTCTTTAAAGAGCTGAAAGTTAAAACAAACAAAAAAAAACAAAATAACAACAAACACAAAAAAAAACCACAAAAAAATCCCAAAAGAAAACCAAATCCCACTTTCAATGTCAGTACACAGATAAATAAGACATTTGGAAAAAAGCTTGTAATTTGATTTCTGGCATATCTGCTGAGCCCAGCATTAGATTGCTCAGGTTTCTATTATTCCTGTTGCAGTTGATAGCAATACAATGTAAAGCAGAGTACAGAACACAGTTCTCTGCCTTTTATTTGATTAGCAGTAATTTGTAGCAGGGGATACATGGGTACTATCATGTCTTGAATTTATGTACCCTTCTGATTGTTTTCACCATTTTTAGAGTATAGTGTACAATCTGCAAAAGAGCTGTAGCTGAACCTGGAAGCTGTCCTTGTAAATCTCAGGAGGAAAAGAATCCAGAACTTTTGGTTAACACCTTTAGGAAGTTACTCTGGTTTTGCTTTGGGGTGTTTTTGTTTGCTTGGTTTTAATAAAAAAATAGTAATTTTGACAGTGGGAATGGAGAACATGTGTCAGTAGGGTAAATAAGCCTATCTGTACTGGAGTGACTCAAGAACTCTATTTAATAATTACTGACTAATTTACTCACTGCCATCTACAAAGTGTGCTTTAACTGTTGTGGTAGTATGTGTAACTTGGTCTTTCTCTTTCAAAGACTGGAAGTGCAAGCAGATGTGCAGAAAGAACGATACAGTCTGAGTGGAGAATCTGGCACAGTTAGCTTGGGAACAGTTAGTGACAATGCCAGTACCAAAGCAATGGCAGGATCCATTCTGAACTCCTACATCCCTTTGGACAGGTAAGGGAAATGTGGTGAAAATAGAATATTTATAAGCCTTGCTTATTAAAGGATATTTTAAGCGTGCCTCAGCTGTCCTGCATTCGAGATTATACTTTGAAACTGTAGATTTCATTACAAATGGAATTGGGTGTGACTGCTTTCTGCATTTTGCCAGGGTTATTTCCAAAGAGGAATGCCATTGCTGTAGCTCAGTGAAGCATTTGGTGGTTCAGACTTTGTGTTTTCCTTTGGGCTGTTTATTTGGTTAAACATTTCCCCTTACAAGATACACAGTGAAAGTGAGAAAGAGGGATGTATGTAGGAAAGCGGCAAGAGTTTGTTCCACCCTCCGACGACCTCTTACACTGACGGATTCTCCCCTGTTGCAGGGAAGGGAACAGCCTGGAAGTGCAGGTGGATATCGAGTCCAAGCCAGCCAAGTTCCGGCACCACAGCGGGAGCAGCAGCGTGGAGGACGGCGGCGCTGCCGGGCGCGGCTGCTCCGGCCCGCCCGAGGGCAAGGCCGGCGCCGCCAAGTGGTCCAAGGACAGCACGGCGGGGAAGAAGTGCAAAGGCAAGCTGAGGAAGAAGAGTAGCATGAAGATTAACGAGACGAGAGAGGACATGGATGCTCAGCTGTTGGAGCAGCAAAGCACAAACTCCAGTGAATTTGACTCTCCCTCTCTGAGCGATAGTATTCCGTCTGTAGCAGATTCGCACTCCAGCCATTTCTCTGAGTTCAGCTGCTCAGATATGGAAAGTATGAAAACTTCCTGTAGCCATGGCTCCAGCGACTATCACACTCGCTTTACCACAGTCAGTGTTCTCCCAGAGGTGGAAAACGATCGCTTGGAAAACTCTCCACAGCCGAGTGGAATCCCTGTGCCTGTTCCAGCTGCCCCAAGCACTGATGTTCCACAGCTCAGTTACATTGCTGAGGAAAGCATTCAGAACGGATCTTCGACAGGTGTAGATTTAGGTGTTGGTGAACCACTGAAAGAAACAAACAACAACCATTCACAACAGGCTGTGGAGTTAAGCACTGATATTCAGACTGAAATGTAAATCTGTAAGTGCTGCAAAAATCTATTTGCCACTAAAGAACCCTGTCCGAGCTGGTTGAATCACATGCGACTTCTATAAGTTTCAGGTGACCAGCAGAAGCAAGGTTTTGATATAACTTCATTTTCTATATACTTGTCTGATAAGGCAAAATACTTCCTATGGATCTTCAACCTGTATGAAGAGACATTGAAGGCTTTAACCAAGTGCATTACAGCAGTACAAATATGTCCATGTTTTGTATTTTTGCCACAACTTTGCTTGAAAGCGTATACTTGGTGTATTTAGATAAAAATTGGTAAATTCTTAATATGTTAAATGCTGAAATGAATAATATGTCCTGCACTGTTCACTTGGAAAATATGGGGTTTGGGATAAAGGGTGTTAGCTGAGCATTAGTGACTTAAAACCATTCTTGTGTGAACTCAAATTTAAGGGAAGCAAAGACCTGCAGAGACCTATACAAATATACTTCAACAGTGAATATTCAGAATGACAATTTTGTTTCATAACTGGACACACTGTATTTAGAATGCATGTCAAATGAACTGCATATCTTCAGATGGATGTAGCCTGTGTCAGAAGTGTTTGTATGTGTGTACTCTTTGAGCAGGGTTATGGCTTTTACATAATTTCAAAACATAAGAAATTGGTACTTAATATATGGTGGAATGGAGACATCACCTGTGTAGAACAGTGGGGTTACCTATTTATTCATGCAACCAATCATGCAGCAGGTAAGGCTACTATATAGTGTATAAAAAGTGTAAAATAACAATCCAGTGATTTCTAAGCATTGTAGAAAAGCAGATGCAGTCACCTTTCCTTAGGGGGAAAATTGGTGCCCCATCCATTCTTGGTGCCTTTGGAAAAGACTGGGTTTGAAGTGCCTGGTCGCCTGAGGATTTTACTGTAATGTTTTCCAGAATGTCCTCTTTGGCCACCTTGGATCACAAAAGAAAATCCTAGTGAATAAAATGACTGTCATAGATATAATAATGAGGTATTGGCCTACCAAAGACTCACTCAGGCTTTAGTGGACTTGACATCTCTGCAAGACATGCCTGTCTTCAGTCCCAGAATCTTAAGTGCAGTGCAATGACTGCCCAAATGCAAAGATGGGTTCCAAATATGCTGGCTTTTTTCTTTTTTTTTGCAAATGGGAGATGTACAGCTGAACACAAGCTGAAGTTGGCCAAAGCGCCCGCACTGTTAACATTTTTTGCTAAGTAATTCACTAAAATGAAAAAAGTTGTGACTCTCAGAATAACAGTTAACAATGTTCTGTCTTGTGTTTCATGTATTGCCATTATGGTGCTACTGGAGGTTTGATTGGATGAACAGAATGCCATGAGCTACAGTCCTCTTCCATGACTTATCCTCACCAGTTTCAGTAATAGCTTATAACACTAGTGCCAGTTATGTTACTTGGAAATGCTTGTTACAGTATTTGTATATTTGCAATTCAGTTTTGCTCAATAATATGCGTGTAAACTGCATATCTGAAATAAATGTCTAAATACTGACTTCTAGTGGCCAGTTGTTTATTGTGCTGATCAGCCCTATGAAAATGTGTGTGTTCCCAGGGAACCTTTTTTCCTGACTGCTCTTACCTCTTGCTGCTTTTAAATATTTTTATTTGATTAGGCGTGCTTTGGAAGTTGAATGTTCTGATTCTTGGAAGTGTAAGATCTAAAGTCAGTTGTGTTTTGTACAAGATTTCAGCCTTCTCTAAGATGAAAAGAACTCTGATCTGCCTCTCTGGCAGGCAGAACAGTAAATGCTTTTGGGAGAGGGATGCAGTTCTGGCAGGAGCTCTTTAAATAAAACTGCACAATCTTGGCACAAGTCAGATGGCTGACTGAACTCAAACTCTGTTTTCTCCATCTAAAGTGATGCTCTTCTCAGTTCACATGGGCTGCACAGAGTTCTTTCTGAAACACCACAGATTGGTCAGAGTTTCTGGGTAACACCTGGTGGTTTTGCTGAGCTGAACTGCCTGTTCCTTCGGCTCATTTTCTCACCTGCATCACGAGAGGCCAGGGAAGTGAGAAACTAAAACCAATGGAAGGATGCATTGCAGAAGCCCAGGCTGGATTGCCTCACCCCAAATCCATGTGCAAGTTATGCTTCTGTCAGATGGAAAAGCTATTTCAGCAAGTTTAAACCTACCTCTTAATTTCTCAGGACCTCAGTTTTGCTGTGCAGGTAATTGGAAATATGGTTTACTCTTGTAAATAAATTTTATCAAATAATAGCATTATTTTCAGTCACTCTGAAATCATCTGATAATTTTTACATCACTTGAAGAGGTAATGTTAAAATGCAGGTAAGTTTTTTTCTGGAGATAAGTTTTTAGCAGCAAACCATTTTGCTGATTAATTTTGTAATATTTTTTAATTCAGAGGTAATATTTAATACGTGAGGCAGTCTTAACAGCACCAGTAAATTTAATGCAGCACTGAATTTTGAGTCTATAAAAAAGTAAAATACACACTTCTATTAATACACTACTGTAGAAGAGGCTTCTCTTATTTACAGATCTACTGTAAAAATTCAATAACTTTGGGACATCAGGTGTAAACTTGATTCTTCCTGTAATTTATTTCAGTACACACACATAGTGGGTTTTATTCAGAAATTTTTTCATGATTCCTGGCTGATTTGACTAATTCATGTCAGGCTGTGGATCTTGAGGAAATGTATTTTAATACCTGCTGTATCTGAGACTATTTGAGATAGTTACAACATTGGATAAAAGCCATCATAAAAGCTTTCCTCATGGTGTTTGCATGTCTTTGTTGTAGTGAAGCATCCAGGCTTGTACATCCATCCTTTCATTCAGTCAGTGTTACAAAGTTTTGCATGTATAAGCTAATTAGTTTTTACTGTTGCATAAAGATTTTTTGACTGACTTACATCACTTCCAGTCCTTCAGATTGATTTTTAAATAGTTGCCTACTTAGTAATACCACCACTCTGATGGATAATAATGCATTTTAAAGATAATCAAGCAGAAGGTTGAAAAATACTAGAATTAATGAGCTTAAAACCCATGAATATTCTAATTCAGGTGAAATTGTGGCCGTTTTGAACTTTGAAATGATGTTGAGATTTATTTAGAATCACTTCCTGAAATGACAAAGATCTGAGGAGCAGTTACCACCTTGACCCAAAGGTGACACATGGATCTTCCCAGAGGGAATAGTCTGGTGTTGCTGTGGGAGCAAAATGGATTTCCCACAGGACTGAAGAACCCCCAGGCCCAGTCGAGGTGAGAAGCACAATCCCAGACTGGTGACAAGGATTTTGTTGTCTTTGTTCTCAAAGGGTGGGAGAGAGAGAAAAGTGGCTGTGAGGTACTTGGTAATCAAAGCTGGTCTGGAGGAAAAGGAGATGGATGCACAGCCTTAGGGCTGACACTGAACTTTGTGCTGAACACAGCCCCAGGTCCTGGCAGACGGCTCTGGGGAGGAATCTGCTGTGGCACCTGGCTCTGTGCCAGGCCCGGTAACTGAGTGGCTTCGAGGGGTGACTCTCTGCACCTGCCTGCACGCAGGAACAGCAGGAAGCATTTGGGGGGCAAACGCAGCAAGCTGCCAGGTACAGCTCTCCTTGCACCAGATCCTGGTGAGTTGGCTTTACGAAAGCTGACTTTATTGTTCATTCCATCTCAACAATAAGAACATTAAAATTCCCAACAGCCTCAACTGGAGTGCTTGTGTTCAGGCACCAGAGCTGTGCTGCTGGGGCTGTGTGGGCTCGAGCTTCCCTTTGCTCACAGGCTGCATTCTCAAGCACAGCATTCTGTGCACTTTATCCCCTTATAATCCCTCTTGCTTACAAGGAAAACCACTCCCATGTTGCTGACTGTGTTTACGCGGGTGGCATTTAGCAAGGAGCAGCCGAGAAGTGGCACAGGCTTGCAAGGAAATGGCACTGCCACAGAAGTGGCACAGGGTTCTAAGGAAATGGCACTGCCACAGAAGTGGCACAGGCTTGCAAGGAAATGGCACTGCCACAGCTGGAGGCTTCATCTACACTGCAGTGTGTTACAGCCCTCAGGGAGGGCCCAGGGAAGGAACGAGGACTTGGTTGGTGATAATTTCTCCCCCCCAGCCAGCCAGGCTGAGCCCGGCTCCAGCTGCCCACCCTTTGTCCCTTGGGGAGCTGCAGCTCACAGGCACTGAGCAGAGTTACACTGACCTGGGTCATAAATGTTCATTACAGCACGGAAGAAGCTTTGTACCCTGCTGTTCAAAACTATGTTGTTTATTGTAATGAACAAGTGTAAGTCTTCTGAAAGGCCTGGCAGTCACAGGAGTAGCCCTTTATTTGTGCAACTGGATTATGTAAAGCAGGGCAGGGCCTGATGAGTGGAAATACATCCCACATAAGGGCAAGGAGTGTGGTTTGCCAGTAACTGAGCTCTCACCACCGCCTGCACCTGTGGGCAGGGAGAGTGGGAAGTGGTGGCCCTGTGGTCCAACCCTGCCATGCTGACACTCAGCCCTGGCAGCATCTGCCAGCCGGGAGCTGGCTTCTCAAAAACATCAAAAATACTTTGAAAGGATTAAAATAACAACAGTGTGACCCACCCCATTCCTGGGCTGTTCCCTGGCCACTGACTGCATTTTCAGTGGCTACAGAAAGAATTTTGCTGTCATCTCTTGTGTGAAAACCAGAGATCTGTGTCCAGGAGCAGCTGGGTGTGTGCAGGCCTGGGACACACATCCTTGGTGCTTGTGACTGGCTGCATTATTGCCACTCAGGGTCACATTCACGCCCCTGCTCCCGTCACCTGCTTTTGTTCTGCTGTTGGGTTTGGTTGTTTTTACAGAGGTGGAAGTTGACACTGAGGGGGTGAGTGACAAGCCAAGCTCATAACACCATGCTGGGATGGGGGGGGGGTCTCCCTGCCACAAAGCCAGGTAAGACAGTTGGAGTGCTCTTGCTCCCCCCTTTTGCCCACTCAGTTGTTTCTAGGTGCTGTGTCCACACTGAGGCCACGCACTGCAGTGCTGAGGTGGCAGCTGCAGTGCTACCTTTGCCTGGCAGAGCAGCCAGAGCTGCAGAAGAGATTATGGAGGGCAGAGGAAACAAAAAACAGCATAAATAAAGGACAAGCACAGAGCAGAAACAAGACTTAAAATACGGAAGTGTTCAAAAATAGGGGAAAATTAGACCAGGACATAGGGACTGTCCAGGAAAAGAGGAGCTCCCAGCCAGAACTAATTCAGCTCTGTGGCTTCTCCTACTGATCATTACACAGACGGGACACAAAACACATTTTGCAGCAGGTGAGCAAGGAGCAAGTAGCTGCTTTTGGCCTGCAGCTGCTCCAGTGCCACACCTGGGATGCTGCAGCAGCCTCTGTGCAGAGGCCACACCTGGCCAAGGACATTGTCTGTGACAGGTCACCCCACCTTTGCTCTTCAGCTGCAGCTGCTGGGAGCTGCAGAGATTTCTCCCCCAGTTTCCCAGACTAAGGCAAGAGAATGACTTAGGCAGCCCTTACCTGTCAAACAAACGGTGAAATCCACACCTAAAGATAATTCCATTCTGCAGCCCCTGCCCCCCAAAATGCCCTCCAGTGCCCCTTCAGTTTTGAAGACTGGTGTCCTTGTTTTGAGCTGTTCAGGCCCAATCAGCAGCACAGTCCCTTACATGTGTTTGATTCAGGTTTTTACTAAGTTCTGTGTCTTTAGAAATTGTTCAGCCTGTCCATTAGGCCCTCCCAAATGCTGTCTAAAAAGTACCAATCTCACAATGAAACCTGAAGGAGGCAGGACCATCACCAAAATGACTGCAGGCAATGCTGCTGTTTTACATCCTAACCGCCAAAGTTTAGGGTCTGCCTTAATCTGAGGAGATCACACACAAATAAAGTGAAACCTGTTAATTGCTAAGCATCAGTTGCACTGATGATGCTTTAGAAAGTACAAGCCTCATTCTTGGCACCCCAAGCTGAAACTCATAATCCATATGTGAGAATTGTAAGCCTAAAGTGTACTGAACCAGAAAAGAAGCCATAATTGTATTTCTCAAGAAAATAACTTTATTAATTAGTATACACCTGAGAAAAATTTTCATTAGAACAACATTCTTAATGATATTTCTGCAGTGCTAAGTGAGTTTGATATACATTTATATCATCTGTGCAAAGAAGGCATCAGGGTATCTGAAAAATTGAAAAGCTTCACCTTTGAAGGAACTTTGTCAGAATCAAATATAAAACATAAGTAATGCCTGAAATTAAAAAAATTATACTGGTCCAAAAAATTGTTGTAGTTTTATAAATATATCTGTAAACAGAAATAGCTGGTATTTTAAATAATCTGAATACAAAATTCAGAGTTAAGTATTTCTATTGTGCAGTGCAGCTACCTGTTCTTCTGTCACTGCCCAAAAGAAGTCAGAAAACCAGCCATCCTCCTGAACACACAGGAAAAGAGTTCTCTGTAAAAATTACTCACTTGTTAAAAACATACCCATCCATTTAATAATTGTTTCCATGACAAGCTAATCAATAATTCATTCATCTTTTTTGTTAAGATGTTATGACCCAAAATACTTAAATCTGTTTTGTACAGACCAGGAATAGTGAACAAATAGGTGGTCCACAGAAGTTTTCTGAAAAATGTTAATACTTCTTGTAAACTCATTTTAGCAAAGTTACTGCTAACTGACCCATTTATCTTGAAGACACTTCTTTTATCACAAGAACACAGAACTCACAAAATGATGTAACAAGTGATGACTAAAAGTGTATTTACCTACTGTACCATCAAGGTATTTCCCATTGCATATATAAGGTAAAATGTATTTTTCTGAGTCTACATAAAATCAGTATGCCAAAGGAAATGAACTCTGTTACTGAACACAGATGGGCATTAAATTCTAGAGCTGTATACAACTACCAGAAGAAAAGAGCAGCAAGTTTTAAATGTGCATATGCTGTCAAAACAAAACAGAATTCCAGCAGTCCAGGTAAAGACCCACTTGAACCCAGGCAAGTCTGCAGAGTTCATTCATTCATCTTCTAACATGAACTATATGCATGCAGCCAATAAACTTTAACTTCTTAAAGTTCATAAACCTTTTTAAGGC
Source organism: Ammospiza nelsoni (assembly GCF_027579445.1). Lineage (NCBI taxonomy): Eukaryota > Metazoa > Chordata > Aves > Passeriformes > Passerellidae > Ammospiza > Ammospiza nelsoni. The sequence continues at coordinate 130,545,713 of NC_080633.1, forward strand.
TCTCAAGATCTTCCAGTAAGTAGTGATCACTCTGGCTTTCTGTAAGTAAGTCAAACAGATGCTGTACCTCTTCTTTTTCATTTTTGCTGAGAAGAGCCAGCACCACCTGAAAAAAACCCGCAACAAATTATTTTATAATCAGCACAGGTTAAGTGAGAATCATAGTATCTGACAGAGACACATAAGTCAGTGTTTTTCCTTTTAAGATATGAAAATTTCCTTTAGATTTCTGTGCAATTTAAGTACCCATTCAATCAGTGTAAGTTCTTACCTTAAATCTTTTGGCTTTGCTCAAGTAGAACAGGTGCTGATATGCAAGGCCAGGATCTTTTCCAGCTATGTAATGTTCCAATGACTGGATAAAAAGCAGAAGGATTTCTCCTTCAAGTTTGTTACTTAGCAGCACTGGCATTGTTTTTGGATCAGTAGTTGTTAGGAGATCTGCACAAGCAGCTTTATCCTTGCTGGCATTCAGTGCATTGATGATCTGACCGAAGTCGTAGGCGCTGGGTGGCTCTGAAACGCGGAGTTTCTCCGAGGATCTCCTGGGCACTGCCTTTGGCACGGCCTCCTCAGCAGCCACGGGCCGAGCCCCAGCACCTTCTGCTGAGGCCAAGGGCCCCTCTCCCCGTTCATCAGGGTCAGTCACCTGCACAAACAAAGTGGCAACAGATCGCTCCATGTGGACACAGAGATAACCTGAAGCTTCATAAACTGCATTTATCCATCACTGGATTAAAGCTGGAACTCTGCTCTTCATCAAAGAAAGGCACCCACCTTCTTCCTTGTCCTGCTGCCCCCAGAACAGGAGCTCTCTAATTCACCTTCAAAGGCTCACTGTGCAAAGCGTATTTTTTACTCCTCCTTTTCACTGCTTGGCACTGCACTGTGGAAACGCCCCTGGAGAGCACCAGGAGAAAGGAGGACTCCACGCAATTATTAATGTGAAGCTCCAGAAGTCAGGGACAGTTGGAGTCAAGGCAGCAGGCACCCATGCTCCATTCCTCTGCTGTGCCTCCAGGGCACTACAGGCACATGGCAGCTGCACCAGGCTGCTGTTTGCAGTCTTGCTTTGGAAAGAGAAAGCTCAGCATGGATAACCTGCCTCACTATCCACTTAACTTCTGAGGCTGTAACCTCCATTAAGTTTCATGAATCGGTAACTAAAAATTAACTATGAGGCCAACTACATTTGCTAAAATCTACTTCAAGCCATCAAGAGTTGTGAAATTATTATAACCTGACTAAAACTTACTGAACAGAGCCTGTCAATGCCAAGTATTTTGAAAAGTCTGAAGATAATATATTGCATAGAACAGGGGATTAGTAATATTTGGAAAATACTATACTATAAGCATTTGGCTTATAGACATTTTGTTCTATTTTTCAACAATCCTTAGAATCACGGGAGAAACCTTGACTGTCTTTTATGTAATTATAGCTTGATTAACAAAGAATAATGATGATAAATTATTTTTCTAATTTTGTTTTTCTTTGCAGTCTGTCTTCATGGAAAAAGACTACCTTGTACTACAGCAGGTGAAAGAGGGGAGCCTCTCCACATGGGCAGTTGTAATGATGCCAGCAAACATAAATGCTTCCTGCACAACCCCTAGAAAAATTACCAGTGCCAGCAATGTAGTTAGGTGGTCTCTGAATTATGTGGTCACTTCCCAAACTGCCTCTAAACACTTTCCAGGTCCTGTTGTTTGTCACAACTCAGAGCTTAACTAACACTATACCAGATTATGCCTGTTACATAAAATCCCATGAGCTCGTGACAACCTGAAGTATTTCAAGAACATTTTTTCCCCCTATATTAATAAATGCAGTTTCCATTAGACCAGATTCTGAAATTACATTATCAAATTACAATACCATTGTTCAGACTGGTAACTATGTATTTTAACTGTACATTTTTAAATGAAAAGGGGGAAAAGAATTCTTTAATGACCAGCAAAGCTACAATCCAAAAATATCAGATGACTGAGAAAATCCTTTCATCACCTAATTCTACCCAGAACTGTACAAAGCTAACATTTTGATCTTGTACATAACATTACATCCTGTGTTTCTTTTGTAAGATCCTACAGATGTTTTACTCTTGCTCTTTAGGGTAGGATTTCATTTTTCAGACCCATAACTTCAGGACCAGCACAGGAGCAGCCAGCACATCTGCTGACCACAGACCTGTGCCCCAGGGGCTGCCAAGGAGCACAGAACTCAAAAATGAAACTGCTATTTCATAGCTGCACTCTGTAAAACATATTTCAAAGCCTAAGCAGTTTTTGTTTACAAGGAGCATACCCTCGAGTTTCGTGCCATCTAAATGGACTATTTTCCTTCCTGCTGTAGTTCTGAATAAACTTGTGAGCAGTCCAAGCTTTATCATATGTAAAAATCCTCCAACATGCCCTCAAAATTATTTGAAAAATACAACACCATCCCCACAAAGATACAGATTCAAGATGGGCAAACAAAAGCTTTAGTATCTCTTGAAATGTGCAGCTTCTGTTGTGTTTGCTTTTAAGAAGTGAACAGGTACACCACCTCTTGTATGGTTATCTTCTTCCCGTGTGCTTGCTGACTGCCATCTCCAGCACTGCTGTCAAGGTGAAGCAGCTGGGTTACCTCCTCTAATTCCTTCTGTGCTTCAACAACATCTGGATCTATTAGAAGTACCTTGTTGAAATCATCAGCACTGGCTTGATAATTCTGTAAGTACAAGAGAATATTTTTGTCATAAGCACATCACTAGAAAAATAAATCTGAAGTACCACACTGTCCTTTACAAGTAAGAAAGGTAAAAATACTGGGATCTGGACACTAAGTAGACAAAAATAATCTAAATACTGATAGTGTGATTTCTTCAGAGGGGAAAAAGGAAATGAGAATGAGTTAATACACTGTAACTATTTCCAATTAAATATGTAATATGAAATAATTTATTCTCGGAAATCTACTCCCTGTGTCAGAGAGCAAATTATTGAAGTTTGCTGCTTTTAAGCATAATTACTTACAGTGTAACACTGCTTCACAATTAATATAATGTGAGTCCAGTAAGTCTGCATACTTTCTTTGCCAATAAGAGAATTAAACTGAGCTTTGATTAAAGATATATGCAGTCTTCCTGGGCTTCAATCCAACAGACCATGTCTTACAGTGAAATTTTGCTAATACCTGAGAAAACTGGGACTATGTTATGACCTCTGGGCTAAACAAGATTAGGACAAACACAGTGACAGAGTGGCATTAGGACACAGTTCCTCAATAATCAGTCTTGTGGTTTGTTTCATGCCTTTATTTCCCATTTTTTAATGTATAATTACTATTTTTAAACTAAATTTTCTAAAGTCACAAAGTTAATAGCATCAATTGAGAAAGACTGGAATTATCACATAGGAAAATCAAGACATCTCAAGGACTGGAGTATCAAAATAAAGATGAAATGAAGCAGTAAACAGTAGAAGACCATGCAGACAGTAAAAGACCAACGTAATTTCTTGTGTGAGTGGTCTAGTATTTCTTCTGTTTGGTCTAGTATTGCTTCTGTTCCCAAGCAGCATCATGAGGTTACTATTAGATAATTTGTATTATGGAAAAAAAATCCTCATGCAGCACCTGAGGTACTTCCTCAGCACCTCGATGTAACAGAGGAGCCAGTGTCCAAGTCACTCAAACTCTTTCCCACACTTTGTTCCACACTGGTGGCCAGTATTCAAGGTGCAGAGGGGCTGCAGAACATCAGCAGTGAACTGAAGCCTGCCAGGTCATGAAGGAACACAGAGAATGAGAATTGTGTACTACCCCTAACAAAGGAATGCACAGAGGGGCCAGGTTGCTTTCATGAGAAATCCACTACTAATTAAACTAAATCATCTGAATTACAGATGTGAGGATTCACAACTACAGAGAAAAGAGATTCTGGAACAGACTTCTGGAAACAGTAACAAGGGTCAGCAACCAACTCTACTGAATTTAAAACTGCAGCCTGCCTGACTGTCCAACAAAAATCACACAAGATGACTGTACCCAAAGCAAGAGGGTGAACTACCAGCTGCAGGAGATGCTGTTTGGGGTCCTGTGTCACAGGCCTAACATATCTCACTGATGTTTTTTCCTGATCTTCCCTTAACTACATCCTGGTAATCTGTAAAAAAATCCCTCATTTACTACATTAAATTCCACTGCAGTTTTTTAGTTAAATGTGTGTCTAATTACTTACAAATAACACTTCCCACCTTAGTTAGATCTTTGCCAAACTACATGCCTTTAGCTCACACAATTATTCATTACAGAGTAATTTGTCAACTTCAGATAATTTTTGTAATTTTATCTGATTTTACCTATCACTTTCATCCCTGAAATTAGCAGTAATGAAGGCATTAAATCTGGCCACAACAAAACATTTTGGGAGTCCCCAGCTCAGGCTGTTCTGAAGGAGTTCATCAACACTATGTTTCAAGTTGTTTTCAATAATACAAAAATAGCACTTTTTTTCTAGGATATGCAAAAAACAATTCTCAGACTTCTTCATAGGTGTGTAATACCCTTTTTTACTGTCTGGCAGAAACACATTTATACTGATGTTTTATCAAGTTTAACAATATCAGGTTAGAGATGATTAATACCAGGTAGCTTAGCACAGTTACAGAAAAAACATTACAAACTGGGACTTAGCACACTTCAAAAATTTTAGAGCTACTGCAACAGAGGAACAAATGTATCACATTCCTAGGACCTGCACTTGGAATTATAACATGGGATGAGAACAGACTGGTATGCTGCTAAGCACAAACAGGTTCTCAGGTGCCTTGTAAGCTGAGACACCATCCAGTAATTTTTTGTTATGGCATCAAACACAACAGAGGCCTGAGTAAGTGTCCATCCATTTGAGGGAGAATGATGAAATTTGGTGGACCTCCAGTCCACTCCTGCAATATGGAAGACAGCACTTCAGACACTTGTCCAAAGACACTTGTAAATTTAATACAAAGCAGGTGATGAGAGCTGCCATCATGAGCCTACAAAATCAAGAAGCTGATAACTCAATGCCAATTAAGAGCTGATGGGTAGAGCAAGGATTGCTGTGGGAGAACTGTGGAGTGTTAAGGCTGACTTAACATCACTGAAGATGGGGAACCACCAGAGGGAGGGACAAACAGAACAACACAGTTCAGTGATGGAGCATGAGATCTGAAGTCACATTTGGGATGGATATGATCAGTGTGTCTGTATTTATGATGATCAGTAAAAGGATACTCTAAAAACTGTATGTAAGGTGAGCACTGTGGAAACACCACCACCACCATGCAGATGGAAAGGGAAAGGCTGAGTACTGCCACTGCCAGAGTGACAAAGTACAGAACTGACAAAGGCTTGTAATGCACTGGGGGAAGAAAGAGAAAATGATGATTAAAACCCTGGTTAGATATGACACTTAAACAAGAGCAGATGCCAAGACAGCTTGAGATTTTAGTTTGGACAGATGAAGACCAACTTGGAGAGAATCCATTGGTCATTAGCAAAGTTATAGTAAATGCCTTGACAGATAAAAGAAACTGGGATACCCAGAGGAGAATGCTAGAACATTAGAACAGATTTGAAACTTGCTTAACCAATCTCCAATCAAACCTTATTTATTGCAATATTCCTGTATTTTCTCAAATTATTACATCAACATGTAGGTTTTGATGTAGCAAAAATATTTATATAATGTTCTATGTATGCCTTATGCTCTACAAAGTAATAAATCATCACACTGAGTACTTTGTTTGTAGTCACCCATTGACAGCAACTACCTCACTGCCTTTGAAGGGGATAAGCAAGTTTAGAAGTGCTTAAGAATACCAGGCATGTTCTTTTTCCTCACCTGTAATCCTTTGTATGCTAGTGCTCTTCTATAAAAAGCTTTAATATTAGAATCTTCTATCTGAAGAACATGATCACAATCCCGCTTAGCCTCTTCATATTTATACAGCTTCAAGTAACAGAGAGCTCTAACACAGAAAAACAGAATACACTGCAATGTAAGTAATTCTACGGTGCTGTAGTGCCAACATCTTCTGACTCACAAATGTTAATTAAAATACTTTAAAAAAATCCACATTGAGACTGAATTGTTTGAAGTACCATTAACTATCAAGAACATCACTGGATGGATTTAGAGAAGGCTAATTCCTGAAAAAAAAAAGCAAGTATGACTAATGCTTGAAGTTAAATAGGTATGCAAATATTTTAAAAGCAGAGCCTACATTAGTACAATATGATAGTACAGTGGTAAATGTAATAGAGATTTTATACAGCCATTCTGGGTAAAAAAGTGCTCTGGATTAAATTAACAACACTGCTCTCTGCACCTAATTATTACTTGGAACTATCCTATTCAAGTACTGGTCTAATCAAATCCTTCTTAAGTTTGTAGGAGCTGATAAGATTACAACATAAAGAATTATACTGCTGAATTAGGTCAACCTTTAAAATAATGCTGATGTATGACTGTGTTCTTACTCTTATTTTCTCAGAATGTACATTTTCTCTGAATGATTACTCTTCATATCTGAGATACTGCTACTTCATGTTAAGTTTTTAATTCAAATCATACCAGTATGCTTAAAAAAATCTCAAAAACACTGCAAAATGCTATGCTAATTATAACTTCTACTATTGCTTACTTTATTTATATATAAGATTGTAAGATATATATCAGTGACATTAATACTTGCTCCCCTTGCAAAATGTTTTTACAAGAAATCTATTTTGTTATTATAAACACCAAGTAGGGGAAAAAATGCCTTTTTCCCAACAATGAGTGAACAGATGCAAAACCTCTATTTGAAATGAGAAAACGTAACTACTGCTATCCCACAAAGCAGCATTAGCCTTTGGATCCTTACCTGTTAGTGTAGACAGTACATTCCTCAGTATTTAACTTCATGCACTCACTGTATTTATTTGCAGCTTCTTCGTATTCCCCCACTTTTACAAAATCATTCCCTTCATTTTTCAACCTCTTGAACTTCTCCGCAGCTTCCTCACCTAGAGCAGGGAAGGATCACAGTGTCACACCAGGTCAGTTTGTCATGGGTGGCTCAATGATCTGTGCAGACTGAGGATTAGCGCCTGGCAGTGGAGTCCCGGCACTGTCACTCTGTCCCAGTCTGTCCCTCTGCACTCAGCCATTCCTGTCCCCAGCCTCCCCTGCTGCTCCCACCAAGGCACAGCCAGACCCACATCTGGCTCAACAAACACTTCCCATCCACCAGTGTTACTTCTCTGCTGAAAATAATGGGAATGCAACAGACAGCTCCAAGCTTTCCCAGTTTCTGTGTGATGGAGAGGGCCCACCTGTGAACACTGAGACCCTGCTTTTACTTACACTGCTGGAGACTTAATCAGCAGGATTAAGGCCTTCCAGATCTCTCCACCATCACACCAAGGTGGCCATAATTTGATCTAATATTGTCTTTGCAATCATGCCACAGTTATTATGCTAAACTGACAGTGACAATACTCTATTAAGAACTATTTCTAAAATATGCAGTGAGGAACCTTGAAACACCTAACTAGACTTCTTAGTGTAGTTACTGTGTTATTCCATAACTGCCTTTCCTTCTTAATTCCACATCATTTGCTGCAGATGCTTTTGGGTTAGGCTACAGTTTTTAGCTGTGTTTGCAGTGAAAAACTGATCCCAGCTGCAGCTTCATGACTGTTGTGAGCAAACAGTAATTATCAACATAGCTCTAAGTAAATCATCATGAAACAATCCACTTTTGGCACCGTGCTAATGAATATGAGCCTCCTGCCAAGCTTCAGGTTTTCAACACTGTATATAACCAACAATTTAAACCTATAACTGAACTCACTGAGTTCTTTTATAAAAACGTGGCAGTTTCCTATGCCCGAAAACTACATGTGAGTTGGACAAAATTATAAGTCAAGTTTTAAGACACAAAGAAAAACATACAGTTGTTGCAAAAAACTGTCAGCCAATGGTAAGGATTAACTACTGACTGAACATTACTGCTGGCAGCCTTTCAGTACCAGCTATCACTGTCAGGTCTCACTGATGCAGCAGAGGCCTGAGAAGCCAACCAGAATCTTAAGAGTCAGCCTTCAGTGAAGAAAACAGTCACACAATCATTGTTTAACATTTCTAAAACCAAAGCCTGCTCTATTTGAAATAGACATGTCTTGTATCAAAATGCTGCCAAGCACTTAGAGGACACTCAGTACTGCAGTAATGCATTATAGAGACATAACCCCATCACTGGTACATACTTGGCCAACAGCCCAGCTACAAACTGCAGTCACCCCTGCTGTTAATCAAGGGGAGAATATCTTCAGTACTACTTTATATTGAAATAAACTCAAAGGGAAACCAATTAATACTTGAATTAGGAATCACAGGGTTAAAGCCTTTGCAAAGGGAGTGTTTAATGTCAGTAACAACTGAATCAGAGAGCTTCCTTCACCTTATTTACTGAAGGAGAAAAATGGAAACTGCAATGACCGGGGAAAAAAAGTCAGGAAGGAAGTTAAGGTTCCCAGAGCTCAGCACTCAGTGATTACATATGGACAAGTCCAGAACATCTTTGACAGGTGTCTCCTGATCTTCTACCAAAGTTGGGTGTTTGTTTGGCTGGTGGTTTTTCTGGGGGAAAACTGTTTCATAACTGTGTTATGATGTCAGGGAAACCACTGATGCTCGTGTCCTAAGGGCCATCAGGCACAGCATTGCCAGCAGGGTGTGGGAGGGGATTGTCCTGCTCTGCACTGGGGCAGCCTCACCTTGAGTGCTGGGGGCAGTTCTGGGCACCACAATGTAAGAAAGATCCATTAGAGAGCATCCAAAGAAGAGCCTGGTGAAGGGTCAGTGGGGAAGCTGTATGAGGAGTGGCTGAGGTCCCTTGGTCTGTTCAGCCTGGAGGAAACTGAGAGGAAACCTCACTGAGGCCTTCAACATCCCCATGAGGGGAAGCAGAGGGGCAGGCACTGATCTCTTCACTCTCATGACCAGTGACATGGTCATGGGAAGCAGAGCTAGGGGAGGTTTAGGATGGATATCACAAAAAGGTTCCTCCCCCAGAAGGTGGTTGGGCACTGGGACAGGCTCCCCAGGGAAGTGGTCATAGCACTAAGGCTGACAGAGTTCAAGAAGGGTTTTGGACAATGCTCTCAGGCTCATGGTGTGACTCTTGGGGTGTCCTGGGCAGGGCCAGCAGTTGGGCTTTGGTGATCCTGATACTTTGCTAATGAGTATTACTGCAGATTTTATATAACTTAACTTTATATAACTAAATTGCATGCTGCAAATGACATCACTTGGTTTAAAAAAATTGCCATAACTGCTCCACAAAGCACATTGAACTCCATCATGTAAATGACAGTAATTTACTTTGGGTTTTCACAAAGGTCTCTTAATGAGTGTTTTCTAAAGCAGTTTCTTTGACATTGTTAAAATATATTCCATTTTGTAATTAGGTTTATTTTCTGAATGTGTATTTGCATCAGTTATACATACAATTCATCTGCAATTCTTCTTCTCTGTTGATGTCTGTGGTACTTGGTTTATTCTCTGAAGTGAGGCTTCCTCCATCCCACCTGTGTAGCTGAGCAGCAGCTGGAACAACTGGAATTGGTGGCAGCTTCTCCCTCCAACTGGGACCATCCTGATCTATTAAAGTCTTTGTTATTCTGAAAAAGAACAGCCCCACCAACATGACTTTTCATGTATTTAACTCGCACTTTAATAACTTACAACCAGTTCAATACTGCAATGTTCCAATTAAAAAAAAACAAAAAACCCAAACTTGAAAGATTATCCTTCAGGCTAATTTGAAAAATATTATCACAGCAGTCAACAGTATCACATTCATTTAAGATTTAGACTTTTTCCACTTTAGAATATTATGGAAGCATTTAGAATACAAGCTGACTTCAGCATGATCTGTAAATATTTAATCAATGACTGATTCTGTAACTAAGCTCTAAATGCTGCCTACCACATCAAGTAATGAAATACCAAAAAAATCTATGTATTTATTTTGGTTACTCTTCTCAGCTGTTCATAGGTGTTACCTGTAGTAAGTGAGATTACAATATTTTCAGGCAAAATGGGATACTTAAATTTACAAATATCAAATGAAACCTCTTCCACAACAACTGTCTAAAGAAAGCAATGTGGGTCACAAAGTAGTCTGCATTAAGTTGCATTTTATAGTTAGTCTTCCTTAAACCAACACACACACACATATATATATGTCAACTATTTCCACATATGTGTGGTTCAATCCAAAACTATTTAAGTGGGAGCTTCCCATTGCCTTTTTCTCTTTTGGAGAAAGACATAAGTTGACGTAGTAAGTGAAATAATTTAAGATTTCGTGGTTCTGTTAGAAATTTTGTAGTGTTAATAAAAATAATTATGAGAATTATGAGAATAACAGTGTGATAAACATCTCCTAGTCTCAAAATGGGCTTAAGAATCAAGTTCAACTGGTAAAAAGTCTAATTCATAATTTAAGAAAGGAAAAATCTGAATTGAGTAGCAAAGCAAGTCACACAGATACTATAGGAAATAAAACTAAATTTTTTTAATCAGGTGAAGTTCCATCTAACACAGTGTGAAAAACAGACTACATGAACACACATCCAAAAACAAAATTAAGAACCTTTAAAGTGACATGAAAAACAACACAGAATGAACATAAATTACCCAATGAAGTTTTCTAATTTACTTTTGTTCTTTTAAAGTATTTGAATAACAGCTATTTAAAAAAAAAGTGTCAAGTCTAATACTTTGGCAATAGAATCAGAGCACTCAAGACCATATTCTTTTCCCATTGTGGTCTTATCAAAACACTAAAACAAAAAGTCCCAGTTCCAAACTCCTTTATGTAGAACAGAAATTACCAAAATATTTTAAAGAATTGTATAGATTAAAAAGTCTGTTTGTAGAGCTATATAATGAGTGAGTTTATGTCTTACACCACGCTGCATAAAAACCATGAGGTTTTTGACTTGAAAGTAAATTTCTTCATTCACAGAATATCACATTCCATAGTATAATTTAGTTGCTTTATTTGTTTTCTAAGTGATCAAAACCACTATTTTAATGTGTGTAAACTGCACATGCTCTTGCAGGGGCTCTCCTCTGCCTGTACCATTCCTTAGTATCTCAGAGGACATATCAACAATGTGGCTTGTCCAAGTACTGCTTTGCTCTATTTCAATAAAACCTCAGTATTTTAATGATAGCCTGAACCCAACTGCTAAGAAAAAATGTGGCACACCATCACAAATTGAACAACCCAAAGATTTACTCAGGTTGTTTATTTTAGGCAACAAAACAGTACACTTCATATTAACATATCAATTAATTCACTTCAGATATTTCCCATAGAAAGTAATGGAGTAATTCCACAGGCAGAGTCATATTGAATTCCTATTTGTTTTTTCATTTATCATAATGGGCTTAAAAAGTTTCAGGAAAAAACTCTAATTCATCAAAACCCACAGAAAGAACCCTGCAGTATCTGATGATTAACTGACTTCTTGTAATATCATAATGTAAGCAGAGTCTTTGGCAAAAATGCATACTTGTGTGCCATGATTAGCTTAAAAAGCACAGGTGTCTCATGAAAAAGCTGGGACAAACACATTCATTTCCCACCAACAACACCCCAACAATCCTGCAGTTCTGGAGCTGATCACTAATTTCTTTCTGCAGTACAGTATTCAAATGGGACTTTGCAAAAACAACTTCTGAGCTATTTCAGGCAATTTGCTCACTGATACTAAAGGAATTGGGACAATTGGAATGAAGTTTCAGTTTAGTAGGAGGAAATGCATAACCATATTCCCACACATTAGAGCTTCTGTATTTCTAACAGAGAAAAGTAAATAATGAAACACTCAAGAGGAAATTAAAATACATGAAGTAAAAAATCCACTGATGTTCACGATGCTAGGAAAATGCCACTAATTAAAAGCAAGCTTGAAATGCAATTTCCAGTTATTTGACACACACCATTAAATGAGCCAGTCCTTCCAGTTTATCTAAAAAAATCACCTCAGGAATCAATAAAAGACAGAATTTAACATCATCTAACCAACATAATAAACAGTGAAATAACTATTTATACTTGTTTCCATTATGCACCCAAACTCTTAATTATTTCCTTTTGACTGCAAAGTGATCAGACAAAGGTTTGATATTAAAAATCCTTGTCTTTTATGTGAGTATTAAAAATATGCAATTGATTCTAAGGTTTTTGAAAAGTCTGCTTAGCTACATAAGCACAGAGAGACAAGCTCCAATGTGGTTTGTCAAACCCACCCTCAGACACAAGTAGGATGATGAATTTTTCCTGTCAGCATCCTAAAGCATTGCTATACAATTTCCCACAGAAAATTAAAAACCTCCTCCAATAAAATAAGGTTGTTAAGACCTATCTTCCTAATATTAAAAAAAAAAAAAAAATTACATTTGGGGTAGTTTCTTTAAGTTAAAAGACAGACATGTTTTCTTAAAATTCATATTTAGAAAGGTCTCTTACTTTGGAAATGAAAATGAAAGCTTTAGTACAGTCTCAGCTGAAGTTTCAAATGATAAATTATTTTTTTTTAAATATAGTTAAAGTTCGATTATGCAGGAGGTCTATGGTTTAGGAACTAACAATTTGCAAGCAAAAATGAATTACCAGCAGAAGAGAAGAAGGAAGAAGCAGCTGAAATAAGGTGATGGGTTGCCAGGGAGGAAAAGAGTAATGAGCAGTGAAGCTAAAAACATAAGGAAGGCCTAGAGAGGAGAAAAGGAAGAGTGTTAAGGAGAAAAGGGAAATAAGCTTATTACTAAGCAAGTTCCAAGTCAAGGAGAAATATGAAAAGAGTATCTGCAGATAAAATAAGCCAACAAGATTTTTAAAAGTGTAATAATTACATAGGTACCAGGATAAGCAGCTATTCCACCAATCCAAGTGCTCTATTATCACCACAGATACAGAAGATCACTAAAAATTTTTGTGGCATCAAAAAAAATAGGACTTCTAAGAGACTATAAAGTGCCACAATTTCCTCTGGTCAAATAAAGAGAATTTAAAGAAAGATATTATGGACTTTTTAATGAATAGTGAAAGTGCTCATGGTCTTGCCTTAGGGAAAAAAAAATCACACTAGATTCCACTGTAAAAGTCATATGCATGTGGGTTTCTGCTCAGTGATTAATGACTGTTTTGTTTTCAACTTTATAGTATTAAAGTATAATTAGAGAAATTCAAAAGTCTCTCTTAGCAGAAAGAATTAATGTTGAAAGTATTAATACTTGAAAATAATCTTCAATTATATTTTTTACACCTCTAAGCTTTGTAGCCAACCACTGTTTCAGGCTACTTCAGTATTTCCACAACTGCAGCATACAGAAGGATTCACACTTAACATAAATCTCCAAGTGCCACAGAAAGACTGTTAATATGTAAAGGAAACAGGATGTCAGAGAAATGGCATGGACCTTAAGAATTACTTTATATAGTATAAAATAGAAGTTAGGAAAGAGAACAAGTAGAAGCATTATTAAAAAAAACAGCCTTAAAATATTAAAAATATTACATTTTTGAAAAACAGGAAAGGAACCCACTGCTAGGAGAAGAAAACTGAAATTATGGCAAAACAACTAAAAGAACAGCCAATCCTCCACCTATAATGAACCAGCTGTGCAACAACTCCAAGGGTACAGAATAGAGGGAGCACGTAAAACAAACAAATTTGAATTCCTTTCTCTTTTGACTGTTAGCAGAGAATCTGTGCAGTTACCTGTTAGCACTGTCGCTGGCTGCCTGCACGCTGCTGTCTATCTGCAGGACTGTTTTGTAATCAATGTACGCCTGTCGGTAGCGCTCCATTGACTCGTTTGCCATCGCTCGGCGTAGAAGGGGCTTAAGGGAAAATGGCTGGAGCTCCAGAGCCCTGGGAAAACAAAAAGAAAAATGCAGGATTGAAAAGGAGTAACTGAACTAAGTGAACTATTTCATGATATACACAACTATATGCAACTCTGTGATTTCAGATGGCACTTACAGTAAAATAACTAAGGAAAATGGGTCTGAGTGGTTCATATCAACACCCTAAATTACACCCAGTTTTGAAATTGTTAGTGCTTTCACTACAGCTTATGCTACTCAAAGCTCTGTCTTCCATCTGGAAAACTGCTCTCATCACCATGATATGATTAATGGAATGGCACCTGCTTACGAGCAAAAGCTATTTTTCCTAAGTCATGCCTAGATGTACAAGGATTTCAAGTGTATGGTGCTTTTGCTTACATGGCTTTCAGTTCTTCTTCCCTGGATAAAAGTATGCACTTAAAAAACCCACTGACTATGACTGGAACATGCACTTTTCTTTGGACTAAGTTTTTGCCTCCTTTTTGTCTGTTTACATTTTTGGTTGTCTGCCTGGTCAACACCAAGCTCAAGACTGTGCAATTAGCACTCCTTCCCAACACCATGCATTTTTCCAGCAGTATGAAGCAGTCAAAGGCTTTATTTCTAAAGAACTACCTTCTTTTCAATGATTCTTGCTAAAGAGAGATAAACTTTTGAAATAGTGAAATTAAGATGAGTCTAGACAATTTGATTTCATGAAGTCATAAAGCCACCCAGACTGAGATATCCCAGCTTTCTGCTACACATGGTTAGCTCCAAGATCAGACAAGGCTGCCCAGGGCTTGATACAGCTGGGCCTGAAAACCCTCCACGAGATCTCTGCCCAACATCTCTGGGCAATCTGTTGCAATGCCAAGCAGTGTTCATGGGGAGAAGGTTTCTCCTAGTATAACCCTATATAATTTTTACTTTGAAATCAAGTAACCTATTTGTAGGTAATCTATTATATTGCATTGCCTACTGAAGATGTGACATTACATGTGTTTGCAGGTTTGCAGTTCTGCTTCCCAGTCTCTAAATTACTTCTACCTCTGTATTATTTCTACCACTAACACTATGAGTTTTTGTGCATCCAGGAAATATGCATAACATAAATATGCATATCATTAGATAGTAAGAATAAAGAGCTTCTAATTGGTAAGAATACAAAACCTAAAACCTCTGTATTACTGATTCCAGCTAAAGTTTTACATACTTCAAACTTCCTGAACAGAAAAATGTGATGGGTCTTAAATACACCATCTCAGCCAGCTGTCTGCGATCCTGCATCTATTTTAACAAAAGACTGCTAATGAGCCATTTTTTTCAGAGAACTTATTCTGTCAGATACAATACATACAGTAAGTTACATGCTTTGTACTATAAAGGTACATGCATATTTTATTTTTTGTTTTGGAGGGCTTTTTTTAACAGTAAAATTGTGGTGTACAAAAAAACCCCACTGATTAATTAATATGATTTCTAATTCTTTTAAGATACTTTTCAGCACCTTAAGCCCCAGCATTATAAACTCAATCTATGGAAATATTAAAAAAACCCAAACCATCAGAAATACAGTATTAATTTAGTGGGACACAGTGTTTGGAAGTTAGTGAAGGTGTCTGTTCTTCTCTAACTCCTGTATCCTTAAAAGCCACAATAAGCAGTAAGGATTTTAGCTCAATTCCTTAACAGCTCTAATTTCTGTTTATAACTATGTCAAGCATATATAAAAAACCCTCAAACCAAAACAATCCAACAGAGAACACACACACATACACCACACATGTGCGCAAAATCAACTTCCAATACTGTGATAAGCATGTGGCTTAACAAAGCTTTTACATATTCATTACTGTAGAACTCCACTGTAAACGTGCTTCTGTATTAAAAACTTGAATTCCACTGTGCATTTCTATGAACACAACAAGCTTAAAAACTGCCCGTACACAGTAAGACATTAAGTTAAAAGTTACTTCTTTCCTAGTTTTTATGTGATTGTTTACATAACAAAGGTATCTGTCATTCAGACAGGGAATCAGACTTTATTAGTACTGCTCTGAGTCAAACAGCACTAACAATATATCAGTTAAAATGTTTAATCATCACCAGGAATGTTGTTGCTCTACATGGGAGGTTTCAATTTACCTGTTACAATCCTGAATGCAGTCACTGCAGTTCCCTTCTTTGAGGTAACATGCTGCTCTGTTTGAGTACAAGATACTTAAATCGTCTGGACTTTGTTCTCCTAAAAGAAGTTACAATTAAAATCAAATAGTATTACTGAAATTAAACTTAACAATGAAAAATCTGCATACTCCAAGCTGCACTGCAGTGATGCAGTTTGCTGACACTGCAAAGCAGTAAAGAGCTTTCTTTTATCATGTCGCCTGGAGTATATAAGTATTCAAACATAAATGTCAACAGCTCTACCCCTAGAAAATTAAAACATTATTTCACTCATCATTCTGTACCTTCTGTCACGTGAATTGCTGCCCACTGAAATGATGCAAGATTTACTGCATGGTAACTCCTGTCAAAAATCCAGGGGCAGGCTAAATTAATTCACTTGTACTTCCTTGAAATCATCTAAGCAGTTCTAGATTTAAAGTATAAGGTATTACACTCACCAAGACCAGTGACATATTCAATTGCTTCCGAGTATTTGAGCACCGCTTCTCCAAACTGTCCACTCTTAAACAACTCGTTTCCTTCACTTTTTAGTTTTGCTGCAGCAGCAGGAAGCGAAGTGGAGCTGCCACCACCAGCCGACTGAGACCCTTCCCCATACGGTGTGGAGATCTCCTCAGCTTCGGCGCTTTCACTCTTCTCATCGCTGCGTAAATAGCCATTAACTTCGCCTTCATGGTCCGACAGATGCTTTTCTGACTTCTTCTTTGACGCGCCTTTTTTCCCTCCGCTCTCAGCGGAGTCCTTGTGCTTGTGCGTGTCTCTGTCCTGCTGCGCCCTGCCTTTGCCGTGGGACTTTCTGTGCGCGTTGCCCATCGCGGGCTCCCCGGCCGCCGCCCGCGCCGCCGCTGCCGCGCCGCAGCCTGCGAGGGCGTTAATGAGGCGGGTTAGAGCCGCATCAGCGGCGCGAACCATCGGCCCGCCGCGGCACGGGGGTGCGCCACTGCGACACCCACCCGAGCCCGCGGCACCCCAGCGCCAGCGGGGCTTGTCTGCCTCGGGAAACACTGCTGAGGACACGCAAAAATTCCTTCTCACAAGTAACCTGCAGGTGTTACTGAGAAGGGATTACTACGAAGCCTCATTGCCCTTGCTTGCTGGGCACACGGGAACCCCTGTGCTGAGGTGTCAGAATGGTACAGGGCTCACCTTGACATTAACTCTTTAAATACTGCCTATTACAACACGGACGCTCTGATCTGCCGTGACCAAATCAAATGCCTGCGTGTCAAAGTTAGATCACAGGCTATCAAACCAGTAACGTAATACAAAACTCTCCTCAAATATAACATAGAATAGGCAGGATAAAAGCTTATAAATCCTTCTCAAGAAGATTTCATTTAACCATGTCAAAAATCCTTTTATGCATACTTGTGATCATTCAACCTTCAATGTTATTTATTACAAATTTATTTAGGAAAAAATCATAGATTAAGGGTATTAGATAGTAAAATCTCTATCTTCCATATTCACCTGATTTCCTACCAGATTACCACCACAGTATCCAAAGACAGATTTCTGCAGAGCCTGACTCGATACTACTAAGCACACAACAACTCTGCCTTTTGGTACAATTAAGATGCTATCTTCCCCTTGCCTTAACCTGATGTTCTTATCTGCCCAACAGAATTTTTTCACATATTGGAACAATATTTTCAATTGACTTTAACAAAATATCTGACACTGACTCAACATGGATGAACTCCAGATGGTCCAAAATGAAAGAAATATTTTTTTTGAACACACAAAATCTTACTGCAATCAAACTGAACAGGATGGGAAAGCATAAGATTGATAGAAACAACAGATCCTCTAGTGCCTCCTACCAGCTGAGATCCCTGTTTTGAAATACCATACTTAATAATAAGTTCATACTCCACAGTGGGAGCAATGATAGGCTAAATCTACCCACACACACATTTTTGTAAAACTTAAATTATTTATATTTGAAACATCCACCCACCCACTCATCCAGTTGGTGATACCGAATATACCAAAAAGATTTAAAGTCTATTTAAGGGAGAATGGTGGTCAAAGGCTTGCTGGGCAGATCAATGAAGACACAAACAGGTGATAGGACAAGCTTTTACAAAACATAGTGAAACACTGTCAAAGAGCATCCCAGCTTCTAGAGACAAAGAAAAAGCAAGGCAGGCACACAATATGCGATGTGAATAATGTGTAATTCCTGAATACAGGAAAAAAATTCCTAAAGATGAAGTGCACTGAACCAGTCCTGGATTAAACAGGAAGCATTTATAGCATTTGGAGTCTGGAGTCCCCCGGACAATAGGAATGCTGATAGTTACCTTGTGTAGCTGCTGGGTAATACTAATTGGTTAAATATTTCAAGTCTGAGTAAACAGCACGCAAAAAAATGTACAGCTATACTTCTCAAGTATAATTCTCATTGTCTTTTAGTTTCAGTCTTTAAAAACAATGTTCCTGTACTGGTCTCTACAGAGAAATTAAAGCAGTATTCTGGGCTAAAAAAAAAACACCAATACTTCTGAACTTTTCTTAAGGGGAAAAAAAAATCAAGACACCTTATAAATTCGAAGGAGAATGTGAAGAAAGGTAATGAAAAGTCTGGACAGAATTTTGACCAGAATGACAACAAATACACACAAGCAAGAATTTTCATTTATGTTATTACTAAAATAACAAACGTAAAATGGAAGGACCATCATAAAACTAAAAAAATCCCCACTGAATACTCTAACAGGAATATTTGAAGTTTGGTGAGTGTTTACTATTATATCATATATAAATAATATATTTTATATCATATTATTTAATATTGTAATAGATCAATTATATACCACACAGCTCAACAAATTTGTCTTAATTAAAAGGGGCTATTTAAAATGTATCAATTTTTCTTTAAACTGTATTTATTACTTGAGATTATACTTCTGGAAACATGTCAAAATACCAGGTGCTTTGTCAAGCACATGATTTTTAGTTTTTGCAGTGCCTGAATACTGTGTTTTGTAGTTTCTAGGATGCAAGCAATTTTCTGTTTCTATTGTACAGAAAGGGCTCCATTTACTTTTGCTTTCAATTACATAGAAGATGAAGAGAGACTACACTCTATTTAGACTGTTTTGTTCAAAGTTCAGAAATCAACGTTTCAGTCCTAAAGAAAACAAAAATTTTTTCCAATCTCTAAATTGTAAGTTCAGTAGGAATGCATTAGGCTTCCCAATTAGAATGTGAAATAAATGTGACTACATGACTGGACTACACGGACTACTGGACTGCCTGTGATTACAGGACTAGATGTTTAGTCTACTTATTGCTGTTAGGTTCACAGAACATTTTTTATTCATTAACTGAACTGAATTCATCTTTGTTTCCAGTTGTACAAGAAAATACAGTGTAATCTATGAAAATGCTTTCCATTTAAATCTCAGAAGTACTTTTGTGTATCACAGGAACACATATGCCCTTGGTGTCAACTGACAATCTTCCCTATGTTTAAAGGCCTAACCTTTCATCAACAGAATGGAAGTCTTCCTATGGAGCTAGAAGGCACACAGTCATCTGAATGCTCACAATAGGAAACACCCCCAAATGAACAGACATTTAAGGCTAGGGACATGATGCACTCCTTTCTTCCAAGGTTTCAGCTCAGGAGATTTGGCAGACACCAACTGATGTGGGAAAATATATTTTCCCTAATCTTGTGTGCCAATAATACATTATTATATCACACATTTATAGTCCAACATTCATGATTAAGCTGCAAACCCCACAGACTGATTTCGTTTCAAGATAAAACACAGAAAACATAAAAGTCACAGCTGTCATTCCACAATACCTTAAAGAGCCAACATAACTAAAAGGAAGGAGAAGGGTGAAATCAGCCTAGGGATTTTATTCTGTTGCAGGCTGGAGGCCAGCCATGCAGCTGAATCTAAAAGCAAGCTGCCAATGCAAGCCTTCCTACCTTCCTAGCCCCCGCTGCCTCACCTCCTCCTGCAAGCCATGGATTCTGATTCTGCCAGTGGCTTCACCCAAAGAGCACTGCAGTTAACCACACACTAATCCAGGAAAGGGAGATACACTTCAACCGCTTGTAAACTACATCCAGTACAAGAATTACATGTTGTTTACCTCTAATACAAACTTCCAGGGCACAGAGATGAGTTCTTACAAAAACAAACAAAAAAAAGAGAGAGAATTATAGTTTCTAAAACAAACAACAACAAAAATTATAGATGTTAACAAATTATACTTGATCATTTTTACACCCTTTAATGCAAGCATGGGAAAAAAATAGAAAAATGTGCTGGTGGGAAGGCAGGAAAGCTGAATGAGAGAAAGATCTCAGGAACACAAAATGTTCCCTCACCAGAAGAAATTTTTAACTGGGTCCACATCAAAGGGCAGGTGTAAAATTACACAGGACACAGGGAAGTAGGTGATTTATAGCAACATTTTCCATTTGTCTCTGTTATGCCCATTCTAGAAAGAATTACAAAGATGTGTAACAAAACTGGGCTCTAGATTTCACACTCAGATCTACTTTAAGTAGTCAATGTAAGTTTAGTCTTCGAACAGGCAAAATTCTTTGCAAGAATATATGGATGAATTGTGTGAATAAACATTACTATCTCAAAGACAACTATTTTTTCCTTAGGTTAAAATAAAGTATGAAATGATAAAACATTACTTTTATCTCCACCACGGCTTTCCCGTTCTTCTGTATTTTCCTCTCTTCCTTCACCACTTTCTGAATCCTCTATCTCTTCAATAAGTATTTTTTTTCCTTTGCCTTGAGGCTCAGATACAGGCTTTAAACCCTTCAGTTTCTCTTCAATCTCTAGCAGACTTTTCTACAATAGAGAAAAAAATCAGCAATAGCAGAAGTTTTTTTATTATGTATATAAATTACAGTTCACGTCCAGCAAATACATTCTGTTAAATAATCCATGTGAAATTCTGAAGAATTATCAAGATAAATGTTGCCAATATAAAAAGATGGTAATAAATGTGACAAGAGTCAGCATCAAACCAATAGTAATAGTGAATTTGTGTCTCTCTCACAAGAAATAGACACAAGATATCTTCACATCTTTGTGTGAAGATATCCCATAAATAAATAAATACTTTTCTTGAATGCACTGCTTATCAAAAATAAAAAAAACTAAATTCAAAGGAAAAAAGTAGATTTATGATTGTGAGATCTGGCATGGTCTAAGAAGAGATGAATGCACTGCTTATCAAAAATAAAAAAACTAAATTCAAAGGAAAAAAGTAGATTTATGATTGTGAGATCTGGCATGGTCTAAGAAGAGATGTGGACAACAGGTTCTCTAGAGAATCTCCAAAAAAGCCTAAAATCAGAATCAAAACTTATGCTACGGAGAATCTGATGTCAGATGGACAACTGATGGAGAAATACAACTGAGAGAACAAGAACCAAGAGACAACAGTCCCTTAACAGTGTAGCAAAGGACACTGTGGAATAATGATAAAGTTTGCTCCTCTTATAAGAACTGCAATTAAATGATCAAACAGCTTCTCATTCCATAATATTTTTCCATTACTCAAAAAATCCCCTTTAACTGCACTTGGAATCATCAAGGTTGGAAGAGACCTTTGAGACCAAGGCCAACTGTTAACCCAGCACTATCACTGTAACCCATAAAGCACTAAATCACTTTACACTGTCAGAGCAGAGTAAGGCACCCAGCATTATGTGGTATTCTGAATGTCATTCAATGCTGTGCAAGAAAGTGCCATCTCAGTACTTCCTGTCTCAAGAAAAAGACAAGAACAGGATCAAGCAAAGATTCACATGGACAAAGTACCCTGAAGAATTCCAGTTACTGACAATCAATTCACTTTTCTGCTAGTGATTCTGGATATGAACATGCACTCTGCATATGTTCCATACATTCATATTTATCTCAAGAGAGTTTTGAGGATTCTCCAAGCAATGAGAAACTTGAAAAAATGCCCTGCCAAGCACTTCTCATTTTTGTATGTGCCAGCCAAGGCATAATAGCTGGCATGAGTAAGGACAAAGTACAGATATCTGCTTTCAGCTACAAAAGCACTGCTCAGCAAAGCAAGTCATGGAAGAGTGTAATCAAAATGAGTGACTATCTCTGTCTGGTAGTATAAGAAGTCTCAGCACAGCCTATTTGATACGTCTTTTCACATAGACTGTTGTACAATTTGTCATCACAGACTCACAAACTATTTAGATATTCAGTCTTGTAAATAGAAAAGAAAAAGACCAAAATCTCTTTCAGAACTCAGATCTAAAGACATGTAATTAATTCTTTGGTTGATGTGAAACTCAGGAACTATTCTGGACAGGAACTTAGCTCCAGGAGCACCCTAAGAAGGATAAATGCTGTATGTGGTCAATTTGACACAAGAGGCATGTACCACTTTCTCTGGTATAAGCAATAGTAATAAATAACTCCATGGAAAGAAGCAGCAATCAACAAGCTGCTAGCAGCTTACAATGTGCCACCAACAAGAGCTGGACAGAAGTCAGAAGTTGGGACAATTGCACAGCATCCAGAAGTCATATGTAAAACCATTGGGAGGGCAGTAGTATGATGGACTCATAATTAACATACAACGAGCAGTTTACTATCAAAACTGCCCAGTACAGAAGGTTCTCAGGACACACAGAGTCCATATGCACGGACTGTTCTAACCTGCAAAATATCCCTAAGATATCAATAAAGGACACAAACCAATCCTCTCCTTAACAGCCAGAGTAATGGTAGTGCAAGGACCACATCCTGACTTAATTTTCAAAGAAGTGTCTGGCTTTCTTTGATCCAAAATTGGTTATGAAGAGTCCAGATTTATCAGAAGGTACGAAAGATTTTTCATTCTACCCTGGAGATGAGAAATGAAGATTTATAACAACACACAAGAACAGAATCCAGCTCTTTTCCTTTTGGGTAAACTTTACCACTGTAACAACAAAAGCTTGGCATCTGTTGAATTTTTCTTCTCATGTACTCAAACTTAAATGCATCTATCTCAATGGATCTTTTCAAGAGAAATTTCCAAATAGCTTTGATCAGCAAGACACTAATACTGCAAGCAAGTTCAGCAGAAAATGTTTTAGGCACCTAAATTACACTAATAGAGAAGGCTTTTCCTCACAATCAAGTCATGAACAGAAGATCTGGCCACATTCAATACCTAATTTCCACCACATGTGGTCTTGGGAAGCTGATCAATGGCACAGCAGATCAAAACTCATAGTTACATCAAACAACATTAACTGTACTCACTTTAGGCTACAACTGTGTACCACCTCTTCCTAGCCACATTCAACTCACTGATCTTTACCTTAGCCATAGAGTTTTCTGGTTCAACAGACAACACTTCATTCAGATCCTCTATAGCTGCCTGGTAATTCTGCAGATGATTGTGCACAGTGGCACGACGCATCAGAGCTACGAAAGAATGAAGTGTGTTATTTATGTATTTAAAATATAAAGTGAATAAATACACACTGTTTTTTCTAGATATAGTAAGTGCAGTTAGGCAGTTTGAAAATTCTGCGCTTACTTCTATATTACTAACAACTGTTTTCTTGATGATCTTTAATGATGCAATTTCACATGACATCTTTTGAGGCAACAACCATGAATTGTGAAGTACTTTTTCATAATTTTCAAATTTTCCACCTCCACGCATGGAAATACAGTTAGCTACATTCAAGTCCTTGACTTCAGAAAGGAATAAACCAACAACTTTGCTTGTTTTTATGTCACTTTTAAATTAATTTATAATTCAGTGTGGGTATTATGGAAACACTGCATGAATACAAGAGGGCTTATAGTTATCATATGGAAAACATGCTGCCATGTAAGAATTCCCTTCACATAGCAACAGGATGAACTGCATAATACTTCACTAACCCCCAAAGAACCATTAAAACTGCTTTGGGAAGCTATTCTGTTCCTTATTTGTATTTAGACCTATGTAAAGCTCAGTTCAGTCAACTAACAACATATACCATTTTATTTGCCAGAGGTAAAATATTACATTGAAATTTTATTTTCTACTTTACCTTTTATGTTGCCAGGTTCCATATCTAGTACCTTCTCACAATCCTGCAAAGCATTGTCCCAGTCCTGAAGTTTGATTTCTGCTTGAGCTTTGTTATTATACACAGCTGCAGTTGGTATTACTGATAAACTCCTAAAAGAAAGGGAATATTGATCATGTTAGAGTCAGAGTTAGAAAACCTGAATCTAGAAAAAGTTCACTACTGGAAGCTATGAGAGTATTAATACTGGTACTCTAACCACAATAGTGGTTAGAGACTCCCTCCTAAGTCATCACAGGCATCCATCCACCAACTAGATTTACTGTCTTCAGAGGCCTCTTGCTTGCCAGGACTTGGACCTGAGGTGTTGCAGAGGAGATGCCATGGCTCATCTGTCACTTAGACTACTGCCTCCTCCTGCCATCCATGTAGACTCCAAAGAAACTGCCAGATGGAACCTCTGAGAGATGAAGAGTAACTACACAGCTCTGGGGATTATGATGAAAAGCATGGTGGTGGGGGAGGACACATGGGATTCTCCTTGATCTTGCTTGTAAGATGGAAAGAGTCAGCAGTGGATGAATTGTCCAGGTCCATGTCTGGCTGCAGGGCTGGTATTGTAGGTAGGGTTTTAGTTTCTGTGACAACAGGATTGTCTCTGAGGAACAAGGACAGCTAGGATGCACACAACAAAATGGTATAAGGGAATCTTTACCAACAACCTTGTTAATGTTGCAAGGAAGACCTTAAACTGTGCTCTCTGGAAAGAATAGCAATCGAAGTGCCTGGGGGACAGCACACTGCAATAGACACAATTTCACTGTGAAAAAAACCATGGTTGAAGAACAATCTCAAATACTTGTCCACAAATGCACAACACATGGGAAACAAAAAAAAGAATAAAAGCTCTATGCAGCTATGATCCCAGTGGGATAATCTGTGCATGCTCTTTAAAAAGGGTAGGAGGGTGAGGAAGAAGAGGAGATGCATTCATAAGCAGTGATTCAATGTGTGAAGGTTTGTCTTCACACAAGAGGAACAGGCAAGAGACTGACAAGCCAGTCAAGAAAGCCAATGGGTAAGAAGAAGAGGTCAGAAGAAGAGGTCATTTTCCATTCTAGCCACAGATGACCCCTTCGAGTTATTAACAATTCACTCCAAAATATTTTACTTAAATATTTATAATTGTAAGAAAGTAGATTGCAGATAGGATTAGGAAAGTGACCAGTTAGAACAGCATGGTGTCACTATCATACATTTCAGAGGCATACAATGCTCTATGGGGGTCAAAAATGGAAAAAATCTCCATTAGAAAGGATTCTGCCTATCCTTAGTTATTAGTACCTTATTTATGCACCAAAAGCAGACGTTTTTACTTATTTTTATATTTTGTATTTGTATTTTATTTATTGAATATGAAATACAGCTATAGACTTTTTTTAATGTTTGTGTAAAAAACCCAAACAAAACAAGAAAGATCCTTGAGCTGCAAAAAACCAAACCCATCATGCATCAAATGCCTCAGTTAAGGAGCCTGTGGTCTATGAATATCATTCCAAGTGTGCACACACATACATATATACATATCTCTCTATATCAGCAACCTCCAGATAAATTTTCATAAGCTTTTCTACAAAATCCTAACTCTTTCATTGACATTATGAATGATAATTCCTAAACCTAAAGTTTCTTAAATATTTATTTTATTTCTGTTCCACACTATTTCTATTAATTATTTTCTCCATACTTATCTGCACTGACCACAAATATATTAACTTTCTCATACTTTTTTGAAGGTTATCCCACTATAATATAATAGCTCATTAATTATCTTCACATTTCATCTCACAGTAGTGTCATTTAATTATCCTCCATTTACACTGGTAATTAATACCCCAAGATTCCCAGGTACTGTAAATTTCTAAACAACAACTTTGACACTTTCTGATTTCTAGGGGTTTTTGAAGTCCTTAACATTTCAGAGCACAGAGTTAAATTACATTTGGAATAATTTAGTTTCTCAGCACTCTGATTATCCTTTTATTTTTATAAACATGCCCTTGAATCTCAATGCTTTAAAAAAATCTGAGGAAGTTTGTGACAACTGCAGATTGCATTCCATCACTTTCTAGCCCCTTCTCTTCTGATAAATAAAAATTAATATGAGTATGGATCAGTGCTTTAAATATTCTTCTGTCAAATCTTTCTGCTCTTTTGAAAATAATCTAATTGTCACTAGTTGCTTCAATAAGAAGTTGCTTCAATTACACTGGTCTGAAACCAACATTCACAAGTAAGAGTTATTAAAATAAAAGAACACAATAGTATTTACTCACCGAGTGTAATATGTCACTGCTTCCACATAATCGCCAGTGGCAAAGGCTTCATTGCCCTTTTCTTTCTCACGAGTAGCAATAAAAATTTTCTCTCTCTTTGTCATTCCTAGCAAAAAATATTTCTACATAACAACAACTAGCAACTTGCACAGATGTAACCAAAACAGTGAAATAAAATTCTCTGAATCTCATAGTCTGCATTTTTTAAAAAGCACATGGCTTGCTAAAAGAGAAATTTGTATTTTATTTTCTGTAATAAAAAGTTAAATTCTTCTGATAGGCATACAATTGAGCATGCAGAACTGTAGAAAAAAGCACTTGGCTAACCTCTACCATTCATTTATAATACCAGATGTATGCTTTACTGCTTTACCTTGTGCTGTCAACTAAACATAAACATTCTTACTGTTTATTAACCAAGACTAGACTTTTTTCAAACATGGCTTCAAGCTCACTTGATGATCTAACAACTTTCAGCATCTCTAGGTGCTGAAAAATAAAGGCACTTTATGATATACTTCTTTAATTAGTATTCGTACTCTACAACATAGTATTACAACTAATGAAAAATTACGTTTCTAAGACATTACCAGTTGTGTCAATTTTCTTTTCAATTATGGGTAGACTTGGCCTACTGAAGAATCTTGCTTTTGAGTTACTTTCCTCACAGTCTTCATCAATTTTAGAACATTCCTTTTCCACATCGAACCTTTAATTCATAAAACAACCAATTCAATAATGCTGCATGGCAAAACTCCTCAGCTGATAGAAAGGCATATTGTAGTTTTATTATAAACCAAAGAAAAAGAGATACAGGCTGCATTCAATTATTGGTGACCAAGACAAATCTCTGTGTCACCTCCTCACCATATTCCCCAAAAAAGGAAAAATTTAAGAAACAGTATCATCAGGCTCCATCCCAGCTCTATCAAACATCTCCATTAACCTTTGCCAAAATACCTAAGAAACAGCTTCAAAGCAATTTATACTGTAAATTTGAGACAACTAGTCTCAGACATTTCAAAAGCTACTCTAAAGCAGCTTTTGAAAACAATGTTTAGGAATGTATATCAAAGAAATATTGCTGCTGTAATACTGTAAAATAAATATAGTAATAATCAATTCCTACAATATATATAAACCTTGTTCTTATTGCTTTTCTGTGTAGGGTGTAATGGAAAATAGCCTTTTCACAATAATCTGAACAATATGAATAATTTCTTTCTGAAATCAAGATACTATTTTGAAAATTTCTCCAACTAAAAACCTTTTCACATAACACTAATTGTTCTCCATTTTGAATATCATCTTTCCTAGCTTACTTTTATCTATTTATTATAAATTAACCACATTTCAAATTTTTTTTTTTAAATAAGAAGCAAAACTCTTTGTTTAGAAATTGCCTAAACAATTATTTGAAAGCTTTGGAATTTTCCTCAAAGCATTTTAAAACCATGATATGCTTTAAATTGGAAAACATCTTTCAGACAGCTCTGTTTCAATGTACTCATAATCAAAAATAAATACTCTCTATGGAAAAATTCACAATCTGTACTATTATCAGCATGCTAAAACTCTTAAAGATTGTGTACATAAGTGTGTAAACAAAATCTGTACAATTACTTTGGATACAGTACCAAGAGTAAAGAATAAATGAAACAATAAATTGTTGCAGAAATTATTTTTATGACCTAATTTCTTTGTCCACATTTGAGCAGGAAGGCACCAATTTCTGAAAGATAAGTGCATGAAAATAACTGCTATGCAAAGCTTATGCAGAACAGGGTTTTTTAAAGGGCTTTGGGATATAGTTTCATTACCCAAACCCCACAATATCTCCATCTACTGCACTGGAAATTTGTGCCTCCTACTCTGATTCTACAACATTGTATTCCAGATTTCAGGAACTACAGAAAAGCTTCTGCAATGTGCAACACAAGAATAACAATGTGCTTTTTTGCTTTCGGTGTTCAACAATTTGGGCATGAACCTGTCACGTAACTTGGGAAGGTGATGTGCCACCATTACACGATGCAGAATGTCTTTGTGTCAGAGCTTCATCCATTCTAAAATAGTTACTGTCTAAACCTCTATTAAGTGTAATTGCATCTGAGTAAACTGATGCACTGCCTGAAGCTCATTCTTTGAGGTTAGTGGGGTTCAGTGTAGGAGTCAGTATTCATCAGTTTTGTTTTCAGTGTAGAACTGTGCTTTAGATATAGACAAGTCCATGTTTATAGGTCCATGTTAAGTAACCCTAGAGCTGTTTTTAAAAATCTCATCAATTAAATAATCAATTTTTATTTATTTTTCTGCTGGTTTACTATATTTCACACACCTTGTACAAAAGTGTAGACTAACTTGTTCTCAACTGTCAGCAACACAATGTGTCATTTGCATTTTAACAGAACATTTATTAAGAAAAACCAAAGTTTCACCATTATTACAGTTCCTTAAAATGCTGACCTTAATACTATGTTTCTGCAAAATACACCATGTTCCCTAGCTAAATAAGATTTATTAAAAACTGAAATATAAAATTAATTAAACATACTTGTCCCATTCACTGTAATCCCGTGGTACGTTTTTCTTGTTTCTTTGTTTGTTTTGCAAATTTTTATTCTAAAAGAGAAACAAACAGCCATCTTGTAAGACAATTTGTTGCAGCAGAATTCACAGTGGTGTTTTTGGTTTTGTTTCTGCAGTACATATTTTCCTAGTAACCACCACTACTCATGACTAAACTTAGTTCAGTCTTGAAAATGTAATTCATTTTGGTTTAAAGAAAATCTTGATGCATTTCACAAATCATTGCAATCTGAGGGACTCCTGAGTCTCACCCTTCTTGTCCACTGTCCTATCACATCACAGAGGCATTGATTGAAACTTTCTAATGAGTGTCTTGTGATGCCATCTTCCCAACCACCCTTTCAACACAGCGAGGGAGAACTCAGCCTTCAGAAGACCCAGCCTTGTGATGAGTTGTTTGACACTGAGAGTGAATCAGGAACCTGGTTTTAGGCTTCCCTTTCCCAAGAGAATTCCAGGCACAGATTTGGTAGTCCCTGGAACACTCACAACAAATTTGCAAATAAATTACTTCAAAGTAGTGTCTGAACTTCTTTTCACCATTTATCACTTCACTAAAGCTAATTCCATTATTATTTACATTCACTTTAGATTTTGGACAAGCTCCATCATTGAAGCTTGCCTTACCTAAAATTTATCTTGACCTTCCTGGAACAATCAGTTCTGACAATCAGATTTGACTGCCTTGTATCCCAACCCATCTCCTACAGTAATGGACTCTATTTCCCTAGCTGTCCCCTTTGGCATCTCTTCTACCTCTGTCATGAGACTATACTTCTTCTATGCCCCTCCCTGCTTGTTGACTTCAAAATGCTTAATAGCAAGGTGTGGTTCCAAACAGGTATTTCACAGTGGAACAGCCAGTTCAAAATATTCCTATCTATCCTATCCTGGCCATCCTCCTCTTACCTTGCAGTCCAGCATTCACTGAGTTAGACCAGTGTAATTCTTTGTAGAATTGCATATTTACAATTTTCTGTGTTTAAAAAATCTGATAGAGATCACAGTACAGTCTCCAAATATCTGTACCAGATCAATTCAGCATGTGATAAACTGGACCAAAGAAATGACCAGAAGCTTCCTAAACTCGCTTTGCCAGTGGTGACACTGTAACGAGGACATGCTTCTGCAGCTGGATGTAAACACCTCAATTTACATAATGCAAATGTGACCCTTCCTGTAAACACTTCTGACTATCTATAATGTTAGGTTACACAAATTTTTGTAGTGTATAACTCCAGAATTACTCTTAATGTTATGTCTTTCAGGAAGCGAGACAAAATGACAAATATGTTCAGTGATCAACACATGTTTAGAGGAGGGAGCTCCTAAATACACCTTCCTGAAACATGAGTTATCCTTATATATCCATCCTGGTGTATATTACTATTTTAATGAATATCAAGTATTTTTTTCAACCAAAGTCCTTAATTTAAATGAGCAAAAATACTGCAGCTCTCAGAAGAGAGTCTCATAAGGTACTGACACTAATGCAACTCCAGCTTAGGGAGAGAACTACAGCATGTGCAGTTAAGAAAAGAGGAAGAAACATTGACTCAAAACCCCACAATTAACAAAAAAAAATCTCAAGTCTCATATATTTGAAATAATTGTAATCAAGTTGTGATTCCTACAGAGTCAGGAATTTCTCATAAATAGTATTTCAGAGGATCTCATCCAAGAGGCTTTGATAAAAAATGTACACTTGCATGCTGTGGAACTAAAAAAAATAAATCTCTGTGCTTGTCATGTTTCCTGCTACAATTCATAATGCATGAATCCCACTGGGTTTGAAGCTTGCTGAACATTTTCTGGACCGAAGATGAACACACAAATTGGCTTCGGTACAGGTGACACAACTTGGCCTTGGTTCTCCTGTGGGCCTTTGTGCTGTCCTAAAACATTACTATTCTATGGCAGCTAACCAGTGTAAGTTTTTAATTCAGAATATCCAAAACAACACGAAGGCTATTCGATGCTATCATGGTGGATTTTTATAACATAAAACTTGTATGCATTTTGCATGCTCTGGGCTGTGGCATGAGGAGGTATCTGAGGATGCAAATCTTTCTGGAACAGTATTAGAAAACCATGTTTGGCAAAGAAGCCTAAGCTGAAATCCCATCAATACAGTCTTTTGAATATTAATATCTTTAAACACATGCTTTACTTCTCTCCTGGACAAAATGAGGCAGCAAAAATAATAATTATGCAGTGTGGACAGTTAAGATAGTTCTAGGCAGCATGATAGGAAAAGAGGGGTGTAAAACGGAAATTTCCACATTGTATTATAGAGGGAAATATTGCAAAAATTTTACTCTTTTCAGCCTATTTTTGGAATTCCTCCCATGGATTCACACCAATAAAAGAAAAACACTATACAGAGTTACAAACTATCAGTAGTGAATTGAAATTACACCTACATATAGTATCAGCAAAAAAATCTGATTACAGACAAAACAAGATGCTTTCATTTACCAAATTTGTACCCATTAGTGCAATCCACTGGTTTAGGGTCAGTAATGATTTCCAGAACTGGATTCATTGAAAATGCTGAACTTTTTACGTATCAGATCAGAAGAACAGTCTCCAACCAAACAATAACATAAAATTATGGACGGCTTTGTGCATTTATTTCCAGCAGAAAGGATAAATTTGGATGATTCTAAACTTGAACCCACTTACAAAAGTACATGATGCCAATCTGAAAAATAATTATAGTCCCAATTGATTAGCCAAACATGTTTAAAAACTGTAAGATGACACATACCTTTATAAGAAAGAAAGAAAGAAAAAAAAAAAAGAAAAGCTGATTGAAGAAGAAAAGCTAATGTACATTATTCAATTATTTGAGATTTCATGTTGCAGGTATAAATTTAGTGTATGCTATATAAACAGCTTATTTTTATTCAGTAGGGATCTAGTAGTGGTATAACTGTACTGCTGCATAAAATGTTTCAGGCTTTCCTGCTCTCTTCCAGGACAGGTTACAATTCCCTCAGAGGTTGTCTGCTTAGACAAAAGGAATGGAAATCACATACCACAGGTAAAGCATAAAGCTGTATCTAGGTTTCCTGGGTAATAATGCAAACACCAAAACCTAGTAGGGAGAACAAAAGCTGAAGAGCAAAAGAACAAAATTTGATCTGAAGACTGCTGCATGGTTTAAAGGAAGAGGGAAAAAAGGTGAATATTTTGTCTTTGAATGGAGTACACATCCTCTTTAGTAACATGGCATATCCTAGATTTCAAGACACTTTCCATCACTTTATGCTAACATTCTAAACTGGATTTAGTGAGTTCACATGGTATTAAACCATTTTCTGTTCTAGCAATTACACAAGACATGAATCAAGGATAAAGCGATAGTGGCACAATCCATCTCAGCAAAATAGGACAGTCAAGAGAAACATACATTGCAAAATATTAAAGAGTACACATTAATTAAAAAGAAAAACCAAACCACAAACCAAACCAAACAAAAGCACACCTTAGTCTCAATACTAACCACTTATAAAACATGCACTGGAATCTCCAGCTTCTTGTATACCGCATAACAGAGACTGCCTAGCTATCCCAAATGTCTTGGTCCAACATCTATGTACCAGCTGACAATAAGAAGTAGTTTCTGACAACATAAGAACACAGATCAGGCATTCACTAATACATAATTATTCAAGAAAATAGGAATTAATATGAAAGATCACACGACCTGTAAGGATCCCTTCATAATGTTTCTGACTCACAAACCTCCAAAAAGAACAATGCTTAATGAATTTCCTATTGCAGTGTCCCAGAATTAAAAAAAAATTAATTTGAGAATCAGACTGAACAGATTTGTGACAATACCTGACAATTCAGAGAAATCCCATCCACACCTACTTGTCTGCCAATCACTTCAGTAGCACTGTATTTAGTATTAGCAAGAAAAGCTGGCCAGAAAAAAATTATTTCAGGCAGATAAATAAATGAAAAAAAAGTAAAACTCACCAAAATATAAGGAAACTAATACCTGGGGGGAAAATGTAAATATGTTTTCTGTAGTCATGAAGATTTGTTAAGTCTGCTTAAGGGCTAAATTAGGAATTATGCTGTACAGCCGCAGTGGGAATATCAACACAAGGTACCAACACAATCAAAGGCTACATGTACACCATAGCCTACCCAGTACAGGAGTGGCTACAGAGTAAAACAATTCCTGCAGAGGCTCTAACATCCCCACTGTATGAGTTCCAGGGTGTTTGTTTTGGACTGGCTTCTGACTGGCCCCATGAAACAAAAGCCTGCTGGCAGCTGGAGAAAATCTCCTGGCATAATTTCATCCAGAAGGAGCCTAGTTCACATGCTTAAGCAGTACTTGGAAATATGAATCGAAGAACATAAAAGGCTGTTTAAAGAGATCTGCTTTGGCAGTGAATTCTTGATCAGAATGAGAATATTATTGCAATACACATGCTAGTACTAAAAAAGTACTTCTGTTTAACCATTGGTCTCTTGCAAGGGAGCTTAAAAGTTTTTATTTTCTGGTTAACAAAATAAATCTAGTAAGAAAGGCACAATGATTAGAAGTTCATACATATAAAATCTCGCAGTTAAAAAAAAAAAAACAAAAACTGGAGATACCTGATTAGTGGGAGGGCAGCTGCTGGAACAACGAATGGGAGGCAAGTTATCTTGTCTTTCATTTGGTGTGTCTGTTCTCAGGAGCTGTGATTTCTTATCATCTTCATTCATTTCTGCCAGCCAGCTCTGAAAATGAATAAATAATATTTTTTTTACCTTAAGGCAGTAGAGCAATTATCCTTAAAAAGCACTGCTCTTAGCGGGGAAAAGCAATTAAGACAAAGAGCAATAGTGCTTTTTTGAACAAAAAGTGATCGGCAAAAAAAAATAGAATCTGTACAGTTAAAATGAGCAGTTAATGTTCAGTAACATTAAGCAAGAAAATAAATTTTAAAACACAATCCTTTGATCATTTCCTCTTTTAATCAAATAATTACATTCTACTTTGGCACAAGAAGAAGATTGATACATTACAGTGATTATATTATGGACCATTATAAATGAGATCTTGTACCATCAGCTCACTATTAATTGCTTGCCATTCTTCAGCTGTGAAATCAGAAGCTGTGGCTGCAGGCTTATCTTTCCTCAGAGCTCTGCTCCTTGGATCCAAACACTCAATTCGCTTCTCACAAGCCAACGTCAGTTCAGGGTAACACCCCTCCTCACCAGACCTTTAAAATGCAAAGACAGAAATGTTAACAAAAAAGAACTGCACCACATCCTCCATGTTTCCTTCCATGTGTAGTCCATACAGTAACTGCAGAGGACTATTCTCCTGTTACAACCCGATTTTACTAACACCTAGTAACATTTTTATTAGAAAATCACAGTTAACCTTCAACCATTTTCCAATGCCCACATACACAGTTCAAAAGTTATCACCACAGTGCCATAAAAAAGAAACTTGTGTCATTTAAAGCAAAAGTTAAACAGGTGTGGCATCTGAAATTGCTAGTCATGCAACATGGATCATGAGGGAACCAAAACAGAGTAGCAGCATTTAAAAAAACCTAGCACTGAGCTACTCAAACTTTTGGGTAGTTAAAAAAATACTTGGATTTCAAGTTATATTGGGACACTTTTAGCATGATCACTTTAACTTCGTACTTTAATTTTAAATTAGAAAGTCACAGACAGGTTCAGACAAATAGAAATGGGTTTCCCTCAAATTTTACAGAACAGGAATATAATTATTAATGAAGGTTAAAAAAAAATTTACCTTAATACCCTGAGAATCTTTTCCAGGTGCTTAACATCTGTGCATTTTTCAATGAATTTGTAGTCCAGATGACTAATAGGTATTTGATATGTTTTAGTGGTTCCTTCACCCAGAAAATATGGTACTGACTCATCACCCATAACTAAATATTAAAAGAAAAAAAAATATTCTGTAAGCTTCTAGTTACATTTTGAAGTAATGCAAATTTAAGGAATAAAATTGCTCACACTCCACTCTCTCATGCAAGCAGACTTGTAAAAGAAAAAATATCAGATTTGAAGGTCTGATCACATTAACTGTCCCTGACTAGAGGTTTACAGACAGAAGTATGAGATATGCTTTGTAAGAGTATGCAACTCTACTGCAAGTCAGAACAATTCGGAAAAACCACTTAAAAATTGCCAATTTTTGCCTACCGCATTCTCTGTTCTATTTAACACATACCTGTTTTAACCAAGTGGGATAATCACAAAGGAGAAGATAGTGAACGACACTCCTTTTTTTCAGAGGGGGGAAGACATTAACCAGTGCAGCATATCTAAAGGAACAAAAATCTTTGGCTTCTCTGTAGACAAAATAAATTCACTTCTCTTTCCTCGCTGACTGCATTTTCTCGGTCTCTGATTATGTTACACACGAATCTGAATCTTTTCCAGTAAGTCTGTAAACGAAGAAATGAGGGATTCAAATGAGACATTTCTGTCTCCCTGTCCCTTTGATCTGCTCATCTGCATCTTTTTCTATTTTGACCACAAGCTCTATGGAGCTGAAATTCTTTTTTCCCCCCCTTTTATATAGTGCACAAAGCAATCAGTTAATTTTGAAGAAATACAATAAGGGCAACTACCTAGTATGTGAAAACAGCTATGTGTAGTTATAGACCAAATTAAAATAATTATGCTCTAATGTCATGCATAATTACGCACATTAATTTGTAGTTACACAAAAATGTTTACAATACAGTAGCACTTAAATAATAACTGGTAATAATTAGGTGTTGCATAGAGATTCTGCCCCAAGACTTTACGGTTTCAGTACTGGAAAAGGAAGAAGTCGCATGGAAGAGGGACAAATGTAGGAAATCATTAAAGAAGAGTAGAAGAATTAAAAGCTCATCACCACCGGCGGTTTTTCCCGTTTATTCCCGCGGCCGGGAGGAGCTGCCCAGCGCAGCTCTCGGGCACCGCGGTGCCCAGGGCTCGTGATGACACAGCCCGGCTGCAGTACAGCCTCCCCACACGGCCCCGGCAGGATCGGGGCTTCACCTCCAGGCCGGCCCCGGGCTGCCCTGACGCCCCGCCGGAGCCGGGGCAGCGCGGCCGGCCCGTGCCTAGCAACTGTTGCTATGTACAACATGGCGCCGGGGACACGGCGCTGCCCGCCCCAGGGATGCCCTGCCGAGGCTCCCGCAGAGCCCCGCCGGGCTCCAGCGGCCACACTGCCGTCGCCCTGTCGTTCTCCGGCACCCACCTGCCCGGGGCCGCGCTGTCTCCGGGACACGGACGCGGCCCTGCCCACACCGCAGCCGGGGCCGCCCGGCCCTCGCCCAGGCCGCGCAGGCGCAGCTGGGCTCAGGGCGGGGATCCGGGCTGAGGGGAGCGCCTGCCGAGGGCGGGCAGAGATACAGCGCCCGGTGCGCGCATCACCCTTGTGTTTCAGCGTAGTATTTCACTCAGCGGCGAGCAAGCGGTCCCTCTCCCGACGCCGGTGTCCCCAGTTAAGTGTTGCCCGTCAGCTCTGCACACCCCCAGGGCTACTCTCCAAAGGATGTCCGTGCCCCTTCCCGAGGGCAGTGGGGCTCTCCGCCGCCTTAGTCCGCAGCCAGAGGCACCCGGCATGCCGGCACACGGACCCAGCCCGCCTCCGTGCGCCGGCGAGCTTCGGCAGCGCGGCGGCCGCCCGCTCCTCCTCACCCTTCCCAGCAGCCGTGTCACAGCCGACCCCTTCGTTCTGCTGTGCAGGCACAAGGTGCACGCTGTGCGGGCCAGGCTGGTGAACTGATGGCAGCTGTGTGTTAAAAAAGGTTATCATTTATACCCGAGTGTATCTGGTTTCCAGGAAAAAAAATCTAGTCTTTGTAGCATAGATCAGGTACCTAAGAAAATCTTAACCAAAAGCCCCAAAACAGCATCTCAGAATGCTCTTTTCATCCCCTATAGCAAGCCAGTGCAGTTCATTTACAAGCCATCGCACAGTCATGCAGACGTTAAAAAAGATATTATTACAGTGATGAGATAAGCAAGTTATCTCAGCACCATCAAAATGGTGATCAGACACACACAATCCAGCAGTATAGAGTAGTACCCTTCAGTGGTATTACATAACACACATTACAAACAGACAGATGCAAAAAGTTTTGGCTCATCATCACAAACCCACCACTTATTACAGACCCCTGAAAAGTCATCTGAAAAGCAAAACAAGATCTCACTTTTTTGGGGTGCTACCCAAAAAATTTTTGTAACACAGATTTAATTCTTTCCTTGAATACAAACAAGTCAAACAGCACTTAAGAAATTTCTGTTTCCATATTGCTTCTTAATGTTTAACTTGCCTCCCTCTCCCTCTTCTTTCAGGAGAAATTATTTTTTCACACTTTCAGACATCCATACTTTTGACATGTCCACAACTGGGTGCCAGCATTGGGTGCTCTGATGTCCTTTAAGATTTTCTTTTTTGAAATCCAGATCAGTTTCAAATCTAGCCTTCTATTTATTTTCAGTAGAATTTATTCAAATCACAGTTATTTTATGCAGTTCATTGGAGTCCAAAGAACATTTAGCAAAGTTAAAATACAAATAAAGTTTAGATGAGAGTAATGAAAACAAAGATAACTCAAAAAGAATACAATTATCACTGAATTTAAAAAACACTGCATACTTTGACTACAATTTAAACAACAGCTTTAGAAATCTACTGATGGAAGACAATATAGACAAAATTTAGTTTTACAATGAACTTTAATATTTCAATCTCTTAAAACACAAATAAGAGCGTGCATTTACACACAAACAGTTTTACAGAACAAAGTTATCAGAAAGATTGTATAATGAAGTCACTATCTTCAGCAGACATCATCGAGCATCAAAAACTACCACTGGAATAATGCAGTTAAAGAAAAAATATGTTGTGATTGAAAAAAAGATGGGGAGAGGAAAAGAGACTGTCTAAATCTAATCACAACTTTCTACATAAAGTATTTCAA
Organism: Ammospiza nelsoni; assembly: GCF_027579445.1. Taxonomy (NCBI): domain Eukaryota; kingdom Metazoa; phylum Chordata; class Aves; order Passeriformes; family Passerellidae; genus Ammospiza; species Ammospiza nelsoni. The sequence goes on from NC_080633.1 coordinate 130,583,781, forward strand.
AAGTCATCTATAATAAGATGCTGAATAATATCAACAATTACCACTATGTTACCCAGCAGACTATAGTAACTTAATCTAGAAAGAAAATGGAAAAAAAAAAAAAGACAAAGTGCCAGAAAAGAAATCCAGGTGCCAAATAACACTGCAGAGATTGTTCTACAGTAGTTTGCTCTCCTGTATTGATTTTTGACCCTGAAGAATTGCTATGTGATTTTTTGAATCTTCCATTCTGTTTCCCTTACATTCCATTTCCCCTTGTCTCCCTTCACAGCTCTCCAAAGGCATTCAAGTGCACTTGTAAAAGGATACATCTTTTTGTCCTTTTCTTGTACATTATTCTGTAGCCACATTCTCTGCACCTGATAGGATCTCTTGCCTTTATTTCATTTTCTGTATGACATTCTGATGTTATGGAGGAAGAAAAAGGAAGTGGGGGCAAAGAAGAACAGCACTGTTAATGCAAAGATAACTTTGAAAAGTTGTGACAGTCAAATTCCTACTTGTGGCAAACAAACATAGCAAGTGCAATGAATCTGTATCAAGAGCTCAAAGGTAACAAGATACCATGAAAAAAAAGAAAAAGAAAAAATAAAAAGCAAGCTTCACTTACATTAAGATAAAAGAGAATCTTGGTAAAAATCACCCAAATATTACTGCATAGAACACATTCCACACTTGATACTAGATCATCTACTACTGAAAATTTCAGTTCATCCCTCCAAAGCACAAAGACAAAAGACAAAATATTCCATGGATTCCCGAAAATCAACAATTTTTAAGTTGTTGATTTGTCTATAGGTAAGAGAGAATTTGACTGCTGTACTTCAGGGAAAGCTGAATGCCCTTACAGCACTGTCAATAAAACATACAGAGATGGAGGAGCTCCACACAGCAACACAAGCTCCAGGGAATTACCTCCACAACACTGTGTATGTACCCCATACATGTGTCACCATCACTGCATAAAGCTTTAAACATCATACACTGCAACTATTTGTATCTATGCACCCTTCAGTGTAATGACTAAGCACCATTCATTGTTAAAGCACCAAATCTCCAGTAACAAGTAATAAAAAAATCAGTAATGTCTTTTCCTTACCTCCACAAATGTAAATCATTGGCTGCTGCTTTGGAGGCTGAACATCCTTCTGTGAATCCATGTTCTAAAACAAAAAATACACAACATGCACATTAGCTTGGGTGTGGGATTTTTTGGTTTGTTTTTTGTTTCCAAGGCATATACAATCACTTTAATATCTCAAGCTAAAGGTAAGAGAACATGAAACCACTTCCTTAAAAGTAAATACAAACAAATTCCATTTATATTTGATGCACAGGGCATGGGTTAATTCAGGCTGAAAGAGACTTCAGAAAGTCATTTAGTTTGACTTCTTAAAAGCAAAGTAACATCAGGTTCCACAGAGCTTTACCACTCTGGTATAGAAAATATCTAAGGATGAGGACAACATGATGTTTTATATTAAACAGTATTTCAAATATTAAAGACCAATGAGTAATATTTTTTTTCCTCCTTCCTGCCAATGTTAAGAATTTCCTTGCTGGAAATATAAACTCCCACTACGTCACTCCATTTAGGAGAACTGGAAAGAATCCATTACACTCTACAGCTTTCAAGTATGGTACACCATAATCATAGTGGTATCTTAACTCACATGTGCTACAGTTTTTTTGTGTCAGCACGTTGCAGTAAGGTATGTGCAGCCACCCACTACCACTGGAAAACAACAGACATCTAAAACACAGCTGAACTAAGGTGGATCACAGTTGTAGCTAAATAACCTGGGTAGTGCTTCCTGTGCAGTAAAATTATACTGCTGCTAAGGGCAGCAGTGAATTCAGTTCTGTGTTTTGCAGGGAGGTACCATAGTTTAGCTGGCCTTCACACACCCTGCAGCCCTAAGTGCCACCAAGCTGGCAGAGCCCACAGGCCCAGTGATGCAGCAACATGTGCTGGGGTGCAGCCAGAATCCATTGCAGAGACGTGGGGGTACCATGTGCAAGTCACCTCAGCAAAGCACAGAATGGGAAAGGCTGGAAAGGACACCAGTGGGTCACCTGGTCCGACCTCCCCACTTAAGCAGGATCATTCTAGAGCACATGGCACAGGAGTGCACCCAGATGGTTTCTGAGTATCTCCAGTGAGGGGGACTCTGCAACCTCTCTGAACAATCTGTTCAGTGAGCAGTCACTCGCACTGTAAAGAAGTTCTTGCTCCAATTCAGGTGGAATTTCTTATGCCTCAGTTTCTGCCTGCTGCCTATTGTCCTAGTGCTTGGCACCAACCAGAGGAGCCTGGCTTCATCTTCTTGGCACCCCTCGCTTCAGATATTTTTACATATCAATGAGGTCCTCTCTCCGAGCATCTTTCATGCGCCCGTAAAAGAGGCCAACCCGCTCCTTCACGTCTCGCAGAGGAGCGAAGGAGAAGGGCAGACAGCCCCCACAGGGAACGGGCCCCAGGCCCCCCATCCCGCCCCAATTCCAACCTCCGTCCCGCGGGTCTGGCACGCAGAAACGAAGCCCACGAGCCTGGTCCCGGCCCTTCCCTGCCCACCACGGCCGCACCAGCACCGCAAAGGGAGCACCCGGAGGAGCCGCCCGCCGCTCCCGCCGCTCCGCCGGCCTCGCCGCCTCCCCGGCGCACGCTGATGACGCGCGCGCGGCGCCCGCGGGGCGGGCTGTGCTTCACCCCGCCGCCAATGGTAATGAGGCTGAGAAAATAACAAATATTCCGTTCTGGGTGTTAGCCACCTGGGGGGAAAAAAAGGCACACAGATTATTTTAAGACAGAAGCTTCCATACGAATAGCAGCGTCAGTTGTCAATAAAGAAAGTAGGCAGCTGCATGGTTAGGTAAAATGAGCCCCAAGGTACCCGATGTTTTCATTCTTTTTTTAGCTGTACCCAACATATTCGGGATGGAGAACGCCCCGCGCCAGACCTGGTCATACAGCTGCGGAGTTTTAAACCACCGAGGTGTTCTACCTAAGGTCCCCTCTGTTTTCAGAAGCATTTTACCAAAAATTTCGTGGATAAACCCGGCATCTTGATATTTGGATGCCGTGGTCGGTATCATATGTACCCACATGAAGCCAGACTTACATACTACAAACATATATATTGCACATTTTAAGTGTCAGGTTCTGTGATGAAAGAAGTTCATGTGTCGGTATTTCCCGACGTACTAAACTAAAGCAGTGCGGGCAAGATTTGAAACGACACCGCTTGCTCTTTGTCACTGGCTCCACCTCGCTTGCGGCAGGAATTTTGAATCTTCGACTGACAGTTTGTATAATTAAGTATCTTTGCTGTATTTCTTTCCTCCCTCCCCCCCATGTTTAACGAATACTATGTTTTGTGAACATGCCAATTTAAACTACTAGATCGTTCTAAGGTTCCCTAGTTTGAGGAAAGATCTCTTTCTGTTTCTGAATATTGAATGAAAATTATTTCCTAAGCATCCAAATTAGTACGGATGAGGTTTTATCAGTTGTAATTCATTGATGTTCTCCTACCAGCAAATGACCTTCATATAGGACTTGTAACTTCCCCAAAATGAACTCAGATAATAGAAAATAATTGTAGTTTTCCTAATTTTGTGTTTAAATTAAACGTAATAAAATCACAGAAATGGCTTCAGACTTGCTTCTTCACACTGCTCTTTAAGAATAAAGCTAAACATAACTTTTGGAATGTCAGAATGAAGCACGGGCAAGAAAAATGGTTTGTAAAAGGCAGAGGTATTGTTATAGCTCACTAGTTGCATACGCTCCTCTGCTACGGAGCCGCTGGTATGGGTGGGTACCAAGAGGTTTAAACAGAGGAGAAAAACAGCCTGAGCTCTCTCTTGGTAAACGCATGGTAAGAAATTAGCAAATCCTAGAAAAGCAAATAGCAACCCCCGCCCACCGCCCCCCCCCCCCTCCGGTATTATTTCTCTAGGCTCGTTAGTATTTTAAAAATGCGTTTGTCAACCGACAAATTTAAAAGGACTTAATAAAAATATCTCCATGAAGAATTTAGTTAATCCTCTGAAAATAAAGTTTCCATTATTAATAAAGAAATAATGTAATTGTTTGATTATCGGCATCCTTTCAACGTTCACTTGGAAAAATAGGATGCTTTACCAGATCTTAAAGCTTCGGTTACTTCAGCCGTTTCCGATAAAATCCGCCCCTTTCTTACGAGAGGAGCGCTTTGGTAAGTCCCATTCCCATCTGCTGGTAAATTCTAGCCCTAAAGATGCTCCTTCGGATTTAGAGTAGCAGAGAGTGTTGAGACGGTGTGAGAGACTCCCACTGTACTGTAAAGTGAAATAATTCTTGGGGAATGGGTAGGCAAATGAGAGGAAAGGCTTGTATGTCGAGATGGGGAAGGCACAGGGGTACAGGTACTTTAGACAGGGGAAGGAAATGCAGCCGTAACCGAGCGCAGTGCGAGTGTTGCAGAATGTTTCACCTCGTTTCACTTGTTAGAAGTAGCGTTCTCAGGTTTTGGTTGGGTTTTTTTTTGTAATTGTTGTTTTTGTTTTGTTTGTTTTTTGTTTTGTTTCTTTTTGTTAAAACACACTTTGTAGTGTGACTTCTGTGTATTGCATAAAATGTCGCAATTACGACTTGTTAAATTTCTGGATATTTTTGATCCAGCTCGCATAAATCCATCCAGGTTTGAGTGACGGAGCCAGAGTTTGCAGCGGCTGTGTCCCACTAGTAAGCTTCCAGGTTTACTGAGAAGATATTTTATAAATAAGTACAAATATTTGAAAAACAATTTTATTCCTGCGAAACAGACGGTACCACAGAAAACACCCTCAGAAAAGTTTACTACCTTGAAGAAAGCTTTTAATGTTTTCTCTTTTTAAAAAGGAAGGGGGAGATAATCCAAGAACCTTTCGCTTTTTAGCCATAACTGTTACCTTGCAGTCAAATAAAGCGATATTCTTTCCCTAATAATGTCTGCTTCCGCCGGCTGAGTCGGGAACTTTTAACCCCTTATTTCCTCGGGCCCCTCTCAGGCTGCCTCACACCAGGAGGAGCGGAGTTGCCAAAGGGGAAGGCTGAGAAATTGCCAGACCCCACGAACAGAGGATACTTTACTAAAACCGGGAGTTTTCTTATTAAAACGTAGGTGTTGCATTTAGAGTCGGTTTTAGGTCTGACATTCCCCATCCCGCCGGTGTGAAGCCTCCCGTTATCCTTACCGAGCCCAGGAAAAACAGCCATCCATGTGGTCATTGTTTTGGCGGGTTGGTATTTGGGTTTATTTTAGTTTACAGAAAAACTAAAACCGCAGCAAAACTCAGCCGCCAGTTTCTGAATTACTACAAGATTTTTAACAAATTCAACGGGAGTAGCCCGTAGGCCGTTCACGACAGGACAAGGTGTGGAAAATGTGCTCTACACTGTAGCCAGGGAGAATGGTCCTTCGTGGAATCTCGGGCAAAAAGTATCATGGGGAGATCTGAGGAGAACCTACGCAGTGCTGGAGTCGGGGATCCTCCTCTCGACTGCTTTGAAGGTGATGTACTTGACAAATGCTCTGTGACTGTTTAGTCCTGGGCTGTCCGGTAAAAGGTGCTAATTAACTCAAATTAAATAGCGCCCTTATAACCCAAGCTTAAAGGCTGTGGTGCAGATAAGGATTATTCGCTGTGAATGCCTCAGGCACCCCTGAGCCACCCCTTAGAGCCGGCGCCCCTGCGCCTCCGCCCCATACTCCCCTCCATCGTAGGGAGCGGAGTGGGCTCTGGCAGAGGCGGGAAAACCTCACCCTCACTGGGAGCCTCTGGGGAAGCACAGCAGGGGCGGGAGCGATTCAGGGGCGCTTTAACAGTGGGCTGGGTGCGGCGGGGGCCGTGGGGCTGAGGTGTAAAGCGTGAGGAGCGGGGCAAGCCTCGCCGCTGTTCCCTCACGTCCCCGCGGGGCGGGCTGGGCACTCCCGGTCTCCTCAGGCTCCCGGCCGGGCCAGCGCGGAGGGGGCGGGGAGGCAGCGGTTGGTCAGGGCGGGTAGTTCAAAGCCGAGCGAGGGAAAGCGGCGGCGGCCGCACGCGAGGGGCCGGTGTGGGTGGGGAGAGCGAAGCGGCTCCTCGCCAAGGGCAACGGGCCTGGGGCCGGGCGGCGAGAGCTGCTGAAGTTCCTCCAGCCCGCCTTTCCTCCTGCTCCTCGCTTTCAGCCCTGCTCGGGGTGCCCCGCCGGCGCCTCAGCTGCTCCCGGTGGGAGGGCGGCCTCCAGGCTCCGCTCTGTGCCCACCGGTTTGCCAGGCGAGAAAGCGAAGCCGTTGCTTTGCTCGTGTCCGGCATCCCAGGGGACCGAGAGACCCTCGGGTGCTGGTCCTCAGCTGCGTCTCTATTATCGCCATCGCTGGGTAATTAGGCTTTGCAGTTAACACATGTATTTGTGGAGTGAAAACTCTCTTGGCTGGGTAATGTTTCTCTTGCACCTCTTTCTTTTCTCTCCACATACTTACTTTCTTACTTCAGGTTATCACTAGGGGTAAGCAATACTTTGAATACACCGCATTTGCTCTGGAAGATCTTGATTTGCTTCACAAATTAGGGTAAGTGACCCACATCATGCAGACAGGACTTGGCTGTGTCATCTTCAATATTATTACCTGGAAGGTATCAGTGACACTGGGGCCAAAGAGCGGAGTCTGTTTTACTGCAGATACCGTATCTGTTTAAATAACAGCAAACATATTTCTGTATCACCAAGACTTTGTCTTTATCTGTTTTGTTAGCAGTGGTAACAAAATTGTTCAATGCATAAGTATTCTGTGTGTATTACTGAGGAATATAAGTTGCTAGGAACAGGTGTAACTCCATCCTAGAATTTATGTCTACATTGGAGATACCATTTATATTGTCTTCTAGTAACCAACATGTTCACCTCTTTAGGGTGCTTGGGAAGACTAAACTTGTTAGAAATTATTCGTTGTCCGAATCTGTGAATCCCGTACTAAATTTAGTTTGGGTCTCTGAATATGAATTATTTTGTCCAGTAAACTCCCAGAAAATTTGCAGTTTACTTGTAAATTGATTTGAGAATGGCGAAGTTAATAATAGATATGAGAAATGCACAGAGCACATAAATCTGTCCTTAGTAGATATTGATTTTGTTACTTCCTCTGTAATTGACTAGGTGTGACCCGCCTTTCCTTCCCTGCACATCTGTTTGATCACATCTAACACAAGGCTAATAAAACTTCCAGGAACTAGTTAGATCCCCAAATGAAAAAGGTGTGGTGTTATGGCTCAAATTTAGTAGATTAAATTCTCATAATAAAAAAAAGTGCTTATAAAAGGTAGTGTTATAAGAGATTTTTTTAGGTATCTCTTGTGAGTAGAAATAGACTCTTGTTCTATTATGAGAAATGTTTAGCACCTCTGAAAGGCTTTTCCTTTTGCATTTGTAAAATGAGATTTTGTATTAAATTAAAGCTTAATTTGTGCAGGTACTACAGTTTGGAAAAGAATCATATACAAGCTCGAGGTGTGTACTGGGATTTGTGTAAATCCCAGAATGGTTCAGGTTGTAAGGGATGTTAAAGATCATCCAGTTCTGAGCCCCTTCCATGGGGCTCAGGGCCTTCTTCTAGTAGATCAGGTTGTTCTGAGCCACATCCAGTGGGACCTTGAACACTACTAGTGATGGAGTGGCTTCTTTGGGCAACCTGTTCCAGTGTCTCATTGCCCTCATAGTGAAGAATTTCTTCCTAACATCCAACCTCACTTTCCTTATTTCAGTTTAAAGTCCTTACCTTACTGCCTTGTTTTATCACCAAATGCGCTTGTAAAAAGTCTCTGGCTTTCTCAATGGGCACCCACGGGGTACTGAAAGGCTACAGTTATTTTCTTTGAAGGATTCTCTTCTCCAGGCTGAGCAGCCCTCACTGTCTCAGACTCTTCAGGCAGAGGTGCTCCAGCCCTCTGATTATTTTCATGCTCTCCTTCTGGACTCACTCTAACACGTCCATGTCCTCCTTATTTTTGGGGGCCTCAGGGCTGAAGGCAATACTCCATGTGAGGTTTCAAAATTGTGGAGTAGGGCGTAAAGAAGTAAAAATAACTATAAAAATGTATGAATGAACGGAGAGGTATAGAAAAGAGGTGAAATGAAGCTTAATGGGCGGCCGTTGTTCACTCATTGTCAATTGGCAGTTTTATTTATATTCTCCTGCAATGTTTTCTAACAGATCCGAATCGATGTCGTGTCCTCACAGGCTCCCCCTGCCGGACGCTGGCCGCTGTACAGCATTATATTCGGCTTCTACTTGACTTACCAAAATTTCTTTAACTCTGCTATTCTGACCTCCCTTATAGCTGCAAAATCTTGCTTTGTGGTGATTTTGATGTTAATTGAAGCACAAGTTTGCTTCTTTTATACTGTAATGTTTTAATTTTTATTCTGTTCTTAATTCTCCCATAGAATGCCTGAGAATGAAACTGCAAGCATGAGGTTTTCCTGTTGTTGTTTCTTCAGCATCCTGCCTGAAAATTAATTTTCTAAGCCTGGGAGCCTTTGGGCTTTTGTTAAATGTGTGATTAGTTCGACTGTATTTAAGGGAAATACTAATATTTTGAAAGGTAAGTGTGGATATGTGATTTTTTTTTTTGGTGGGATTGAGATTTTGAACAGCTGTCTCTAGCATTCAGTTTAAATCTCTATCAACATTTTTGGCAATAATATCTACTGACAACACTTGCTAATTAACTGTAGTTTTGCAAAATTCAGCATAAAAATGAAGATAATGCCCTCTTGTTATGACAGATTTTTTTTTATAGGTCTTTGTCTTCTTACAAAAAGAAGAGCTATGCTCATGTGGTCCTTTGCTAATGAATAATTGACTGAAGTATAGAAGTGTACTGCACAGAGATTTCATACCTTTAAAAATGTAGGAAAAAGTTCTTTTCTGGTTCATGACAAAGCCTTTTCAGCCTAGTTCCTAAAACCATGGAATCACAGAATGTGTAAGATTGGAAGGGACCGCTGGAGATCATCTAGTCCAACTTTCCTGCTTGAGCAGGGTCCTTAGAGCACATTACTCAGGGTTGTGTCCAAACGGCTTTTGAATATCTCCAGAGAAGGAGACCCCATGAACTCTCTGGGTGGCCTCTTCCAGTGTTTTGTCAGCCTCACAGTAAAGAAATTTTTTCCTGTGTTCAGGTGAAACTTTCTATGCAGCAGTTTCTGCCATTGCCTCTTGTCCTATCACCTGGCAACACCAGGAGGAGCCTGGCTGCATCCTTTTGGTGCCCTCCCTTCAGATACTGATAGACATTGATAAGGTCCCTTCTCCAGGCTATACAGGCCCAGCCTTTCCTCATAACTCAGGTGTTCCAGTCCCCTAATCATCTCCATAGCTCTACTGGACTCTCTCCAGTATTTGTTTGCCTTTCTTGAACTGGAAAGCTCTGAACTGGATGCAGCACTCCAGGTGAGGCCTCAAAAGGGCTGAGCAGAGGGTCAGGATCACATCCCTTAACCAGTTGGCAATGCTTTTCCTCATGCACCACAGGGTACCCTTGGCCTTCTTGGTCACCCTGCTGGCTCATGGACATTTTGTTCTCCACCAGGACCTTCCCTGCAGAGCTGCTTCCCAGCAGATCAGCCCCCATCCTGGACTGGTGGTCCCTGAGGTTCCTCACCAGGTGCAGGATCTGCATTCACCTCTTAGAGTTTCAGATGGTTCTCTGCCCATCTCTCCAGCCTGCCCAGGTCCTTCTGAAGGGCTGCACAGCTCTGTGGGGTATTGGCTGCTTCTCCCAGCTTTGTGCCATCAGTGAACTTGCTGAGGGAGGTGTCTGCCCCTTTCATCCAAGTCACAGATGATGAGTTGAACTATAGTGAGCCCAGGATCAACCATTGGGGGACACCAGTACTTACAGATCTTCTAAAACATGGAGAAGTGATGTAGATGAAACATTAAATGCTGTTTGGAGTTGGTCTGCAGCAGCAAAGAAGTAATCTCTAACTCACTAAACACTAAGAGCTTTGCCCTTGTGTCTCCTATTTGTGCTGTCACTTTTCATCGTGTAAAACAAGGAACAAGGTAAAAGCAGAGACAGAAAACAAATGGGAAAGAAAGGTGTTTATAGAAGTGAATGGGAGAAGGGAACAAAGCATGTCAGATTTCAGTTTGTTTTTGTCTTGGAATTATTTTCACATACCTGTCTTTGATAGAAGAGTTTTTCTCAGTTCTGTATGTGGATTTTGTTTAAGTCTGTTTGATTTCATACTGACATTAGCAAGATTGTGTATGTCTTAACATCAAGGTTTTATTCTGCTGTTTAACATCCTTTTCCTTCTGAACTTCTCTTGTTGCTGTCTTCTTACAGTAGAAAACAAAACAAAGCATTTTTTAAAAATATTACAATCATCCTAAAAAGTGCTTTCCATGTCGGTCAAAAAATGCTGATTAATGACCCAAGATCATCAAAGAATAGTTCTGCCTCCCTTCTCTCGAGCAGTTTGAGTTCCCATTGCCAGTATTTAGTGGCTTAGGGCTAGACTAAGAAAGGACTGTTGGGATATTAGCAATGGCTTAGTAGTCGGGCTTGAAGCCACCTTTAAAGATGGCTACTTCTGTTTTGAAAGTTCAGTTGCTAATTCTAGGCTTTATGTTCCAGAATATCAGTTCTAGAGGCAACATACTACAGTAAAAGGTGCTGATTCAAACTCTTGAGTCTTGCAACCCTGATGTGAATGACTTTGGTGTCTGTGGGAACAGCCCTCTCGCTGCATTAGTCATAACAGTTACTGTGCATAGAAAACAGTGACCCAATGCCACTACAGTTAGGGTGGAGAAACTCTGCAGTGTATGAGAGGCAAAAGTTAGCCTGTTTCCACACATCTTTTATTTAAGTGTGTGCACTAGCCACTTCTAACCTTTCTAGGAAAATATATAGTAGCTCTTAAATTCTATGTACCTGGTGAGTGTGTCTCTAGTCAGTCATTTTCTTTAAAATGTAAGCCTTCAGAACACTCAGTTTACCTGTAGTGATGACCAAAAGCAGAGAGCTTCTTTACAAAATAACACTTAAATGTTAAGGCAGATAAAAAAGCACTTTTCTCTTTGTAACTAGAGGTCGAATTCATTCCTCTGGGGACTCTAGGGAGATAAATAATAGGGAAACTTCTAGACTTGTAACTTCATGATTCCTCTTGTTTTACTTAAGGAGAAAATATCTTTTATCTAAACTCACCTATTACCAGAGCTTCTGCTCATTCTTGAGTACTGAACTATTAGTTGCTGGATGAACCAGTAACAGTGCTAATAAAAATCTTGGCTCTACTAGAATGCTGGGGAGTTTTGTTGCCAATTTCAGCAGCAATGAGCCTCTAATTGCTGTGTAGCTTACTTGAAGTGCATTTCCATAGATGAGAAATGCCAGGTCAGTTAGCTAACTGCATATATGTTTTATTTGCCTCACAGTACAATGTGCATTTTAATCACTCATTGTAACCATCTATTTTTTTGTTTATGTATAAGCACTGTTTCTACTGAGACTAACGACAACACTTTTGTTATGACTGTTATCTTGATAGACTTGCACAATGCTTTCTCTCTAATCTGAGGGGGTTTTGGTGACTGCTTTTATTGTTTGTTTCAGAAACAACAGTGGTATCTTTATTTACAAAGTCAAAGTGTCAAGCAGAAGATGTCAGACAGTCCTCTAGTGAGGTTCAATATTCTTAAAAGAAATAGATTAACACCTCCCAGGAGCAGCTTTAAATACTCCAATTTTAAAGACATGTGTCGCACTTCAGCATTTCTGGACAGCAGATGCAATGAGTCAGGAAAAGATCCTGAGGCAGACCGTGAAGAAGCACCCAGTGTAACAAGTGTATCGTTGCTACAGGGGCATTCTGAGCACGTCCATCCAAGTGCCTTCTTTTCCAGGTCACCACCGATTGAAAAAGAATTAAATTCTATCTCATTATCAGAAGAAAGAGAAACAAAGAGAAGTGCAGATTTTTTTGAAACTCCTAAATCAGGTAGAAAAGGTTCCTCACTACGCAGAAGGCTGCTTTTACCCAATACTGTTGAAGCTGGCACAACTGTAGGATGCTGTGAAAGACAACTTAGTTCTTCAGGAAGCATCAGGAAAAAAATATTCTCTTGTGTTTTGAGCTCTGAAGAAAAGCTTTCACAAACAGCTGCATATTCTCCAAAAGGTTACAAAACTCTGACAACTAGCACTTCAGAACCTGAGAATTCTAATCCTAATTCTCCAAAAAGGAGGCTTTCCTTTTCCCAACAAAGGACTTCTACACTAGAGGATTCCCAATGTAAGGACCCCTTATTGTTAGAATCAGAAGGTTTGTCTCCAATTCAGTGGAAGGATGTCACTGCTAGTAACACTAAGGAATTCAATGAAAATATTCTTATGAGTGTTAAAGATGGGGTGCTTAGGACTCCTGCTTACAGTAGGAGTAGCCTACCTGAGGCCAGTGAGGGCAAATACCTGACTTCTATCCCCAGCCCAGTAGAGAACTTGAACTTTGGACTATGTGATATAAACTCTTCCCCTGTTAAGGTAGCAAATTACGCAGATCTTTCAACACCAGAAGACAGTGGATATAATTCACTTCCTTTGGACAAATCAGGAGACTCATTGTCTGATTACGATGGATCTTTCCAAGAGCTCTTCCAAAAGCACAAAGAAGATTCTAGAACTTTAGACAGTAAAAGAAAGACAAGAAAACTTGAGCGAGTCAGAAGGTTATCCACTCTTCGGGAACTAGGCTCCCAGTCAGACACAGAAGATAATCATGGCAGTCCTACTTCAATGCATTTGTTAACAAAAGAAAGAGACTTTGTCAGTGAAGATCATGAGTTAGTTCTAAAAGAACAGCCTAGTGGAGACCTGGTTGTAAGTCACGGGGATTTCTCAAGAACTCCAGCTCTGAAATTAATTCATGAAATTTGCTTGCAAAAACAAAGATTGCACCAAAAGCAAATCTCAGAGAATATTGATGGAACAGAAATATTTGCATTTGATCATGTTCTTCCTGGACTTATTGGCAAGAAAATGGGCCTTGAAAAATTAGATATTTTAACAGAATTGAAAGCTAGAAATTTAAGACATGTTCTTGCTATAGTTTTAGATGCTTCGACAGTAGAAAGTCTATGCAGGTAAGTAATATTGCTTCACAGACACAAAAAAAGGGAAAAAGGGATGCTTGTGCAAATGAATGAGAATAACTTGTGGAATACTGGGTGTTGTTGTCAACAATATTTGTTTTTTTCTGAAAAAAAGAGACATTTTCTCACTGTTAATTAAGTAGGTCTTTCTGTGTAGATCTAAAAAATAGGGGCATTAAAAAGCTGAAAAAACATGAAAAATTAATAAACTCAAAACTAAATCACAATACTTGTAAATTTTAAAATATATAAAAATTACTTTAAGCCTAGAAAGTAATTAATCCTCATTACAAGTTCCCAATAGTGCATAGCACTCAAAACACATTTTCTTGAATTTTTCTTGTGTATTTTATTTCCTCAGTTATTTCTAAGCACGAAGATGATCAAAGAATTTTGATTCATGAGAAATCTTCTTGATTAATTTCTAATCAATAGCAACTGTTACATTTCACACAATGCTCTTGATCCCTTTGTTGTAACAAAGGGAATTGGTGAATAGATGAAAGTCTAAGGGCACAGATGTTTTCAGAACTCTAAACACAAGTGTGACTAGGAACAATTTTGGTAAGTGGCTTATATGGAGGAAGAAATTAATTTATTTTCTAAGTCATGGATGCTGTACTATTAGTGTTGCTGTTGTTCTTTAGACTCTTCTGTTATGCAGTGATATTTAGTGTATGAGACCTGTGTTGCATAACAAAATAAAGAACTAGTCCATAGCAGCAGTCTGTAAAATGACCAAGAGTTTATGAAACCATGCAAAAATCTTTACTAGGTAGTCTTGCTATTATGACTTCTGCACTACTTGAAAAAAATTGAAAGTGAATCAATTTTTTTATTTGTTCCAGCATTTGGAAAGTAAGCAAAAGCTGGCGTGAAATCATTGTACAAGACAGAAATGCAGATAAGAGGAGAAAACTGTACACAAAACAGCCGAAACAAGCAGCTCGGGTAAGATAGTTCTCAAAGGTGATTTTTTATTTTTTAACTATGAAAGAAGATAGAAAGATGAAACATCTTGTATAGCTACAGAAAAGTAACTGACAGAGACATTTCCAAAATGAGCAGGTGATGGATTCTAACAGGAGAATGTAATGGCTCTTACTGCTTTTCAGCTGTCTGCAGTTTGAGTACTGATCTTTCAACCATGTAAGACTCTTATTTACTCCTCCTGACCTTTCTTGAGAATCCTGTAGGATCTCTTCCTTGACTAATTCTAGCTTTATATTTTAAACTCTGCTCATACCATTGTGCCATGCTGTTCCTCATTGTCCATTTCACTCTAGTCTGCACTGCTGTAGGACCTGCTCTACTCTACCTCCTGATAATTTTCAGGACTGTGTCAGTGTCATGCTGTATTTGTGAACATCAAAGGATATGTAGAAGGTTTTTTAAGGGGCATCTAGAGAAATAAGCATATTAATAGCAGTATATATTTTCAGATCTTCCACATGATACATGCACACTTGCTTTTGAGACGTCCTAATTCACAACCATGAGCACCAGTAGAATGTGCTAAAAGGCTTTCTACCCTGCTCCTGTTACTTAGTTTTTGTTGATCTCTCTTGATCCCTTGCTAAATATAAACATTTAATGGTAAATACTTGTGAGATACATGTATATATATTTAGATTTATATAGTTTTGTTTTCTTATGTGTTGTTTCAGAGAGAAAAAACCCAAACAAGTAAAATCTAGCTGCAAATCCTAAATGAAATAAAATCCTAATTTTTTCCCTTTTCTTTTGTTAAATAATTATAAACTAACAGGAACATCTATTGAAGGCTGAAGATGCTGCTACAAGACTTAATATTCTCAATAGATCTGCTCTAAGGCTTGTTCAAGGTCAAGCCAGAACTCCTGTTTTACAGACACCACCTTCACACACTGAAATTACACCCAGGAGATGCAGTTCTGTTCCCCACTCAGCTAGCAGGCAGGAAGAATACATGAAAGTAGGTATCTAAGAAATGCTTCATTTTCAGTTTTTAGAAGATTTTCATTTACTAGAATAAATAGCTGTTTTCTCTCTCTTCTTGGTACAGGTTGCTAAAACTCTGTTCACTGATGAAGCTCTAAAACCCTGTCCAAGATGTCAATATCCTGCTAAATATCAATTGGTAATGAAACTGGGACTATGTAGCAGAGAAGCATGTGCATTTGAGTTCTGTATTTTATGTCTGCAGGCATTCCATGGGTCAAAAGAATGTAATAGTTTATCTGCAAAACGGAAGAATAAAAAAGATGCTCCACCAGGAAGTGCCCAAAGCAAAAGAAATTTAAAAAGGCTCTAAATTTGTAAAGCATGTAACTTACATTTAATTCTTTTACCCCTTCCCCTAAATTCCTGATCTTGTTCCTGTGCTTCCTAAAGGTATGCATTTTGAAAGCATCATCCCATTTGTTCTTGTTGACTTACCAAGGTAACCTCTCATGTATATATCTTAATTAACATAGTAGAATTTGTTTTTATAAAAAATGAACATTTAAAAATATTTTATGTTTTGTTTTACCTGTTGTCTAGTAGGTAGAAACTAACATCTTAATTTTTAAATAAAGTGTCTTAAATGTAGTCGTTACTATTTAGCTTACATGACCTCATTGATGTTTAAAAATGTTATTCTTGTCTTAAAGACAAATTAAAGAAAATTATTTCTAAAAAAGTCTTTGAAATCAGATTTCATTCACTTTAAATTAAATGTTTTTAAAATGTCTCAAAGTGGGACTCTATGTACATTTGCAAAAATGCTCTCATTAATATGGATGGTAAAACGTCAAAACTTAATATATTAGTTGTCTGAATTTTTAATTGCAATAATTAATCTATTGTTCCCTTAGCCTCTGTAAATGAATTCAGTAGAACAGTAATTTATAAAGTAAACTGATGCTGTGTGGATATTCTGTTGTACTGAGTTTTACAAAGTTTTTGTCTTGAAAACTTTGGGTGGTACTGTATATGTTCACGTATCTGAAAATGCTGTGGCATCACCTTTGCTGTTGTGAACTTAGCTTTATGCCTAATCTGACTTGACTCCACCTCCTGGATACTAGGTCACCTTCACAGTTCTACTTAAGCAAAAGGATCATCTACAGCTGAAAATCACTCTTATCTCTCGATATTTATTTATTTACCTCAATTTCCTTTATTAGGAAATATCTTGCTCTTGAACTAAATATGCTGATCCCTTCTAGAAAACTAACTCAATCTGCCTCTTGGACCTCCAATAATTTTTGTGTGGTTTTGGTTTGTATCCTAGCAATTACAAACAGCTTGAAATACAGGTGACAGAAATGGACACAGTACTTCTATGAAAATATGATATCAATTAATTTCTACAATAATATTGTCCCACTTGTCCTTTCAAAAAGTTTGTCGCAAGCATCTTGCAGAACTCTTGTTGTCAGCTGGTGTTTATTCCTCACTCTCCCTCTGATGTTGTCTTTTGTGTTATATTTTTGAAGACTGTGTATTTGTAGGTAAGCCTTAACACTGTGATTTTTTAAAAAGTCAGATTAAAAAAAAACAATCCAAAAGGAGATTTTGCAAGTAAAACAAAAGCTTCATATTTGCCTCTTTTAATATTTATTCACACATCTCTTTATTTTTGGTGTCTAAAATGACACCTCTAAGATTTTTTTCTTATTTTTTCTTTATTTATTTTTACATAATCTGTGGATGTTTAAGCCAAATGGACCAGGATGACAACTTCAGGATGTTCTAGGAACCTCTCTTCTTAGTTTTCACCTCTAACTGTTGTGACCTCTAATTTGGTTAGTACTTTTACCATTCTTGATTTTTAGCATAGTAGTTTCTCATTGCATTTGGAAGGAGGAGAGACAACATGGTTAATAAAATGGTAAGGAAATGTTAACACTAACTCTATTAACCAAACGTTATCATTAAGGAAAAAGTCAACCCAATATATCTGCCAGAAGTTAATGTTTAATTAATGTAACTATCAACACTTTTGTTCCATACTTATATTTGTGTTTGCTGAGCCTTTGCCTTGTTCTTAGGTTAGACTGGTAGCAACTTGAAGAACTGCTCAGTCTGTTCTGAGGGAACAATTGAGGCAAAGGATTTGGGGGCAAGGTAGGGAATATAGAGGTATGTGCACATAGGTTTGGTTTAGAAAAAAGGGCATTCATTACAGAGGAGGAGATTGCAAGTGGGACAATGGTTAGATGACTGAATTTTTTTAATATTTGTATTTCTCTAATTGTTTAGAGCTTTAGGTGTTCAAGGTCTACTTAAAAGTTAATTCGGTTCGAAGAACCATTGAATTTATTCTTTATTCCTTTGGTGTATAGTAAGTAACTATACATTTTTTAGAAATGCTTAATATTTTCTATTAAAGGTCAAAATGAACAGCTTTCTAGATGGGAAGTTCTATTACACAAGAATCTGAATATATGTCGTTTATCTTTACAAAAATTTGGATTAGTTTTGTTTCTTGCTGTTGAGTTACCAAATAAAGTAGGGGATGGTAGTAAACACAATGCAGAACAAGTACTGCATGTCATAACACTTCAGACTGCTATTGTCATCACTGCATGTTACCTTTGCTAAATACCAATATCTCTAAAATGTCTCAATTAAAAAAAAAGCTTTAAAGGAGTTCTTGAAAATTATTGGAAAGTTATGACAGTCGGTGAGAGTATCTAGCTCGCCTTCTGCTGTGGAGTGTTGCAGCACAATCCAGGAATGCATGGGGTTCAATAGTTCTGAAAGTATTCCTGAAAAAAGTACCCTTGAGTGGGAAACCATACAGGAACTCAGTTCTCAGTTGAAAAATCAGTTATTACCAATTTTTTTTTTCAAATGGAAAAGATATTAAATAAGTTTGTGAGTTTTTCCAAAGCTTATAGAGGATAGAGAGAGTAAATTGGTTCTGATACAGGCATTGTTTGTTTTTAAAGGTGGTATTTTTGATGTCTACAGCAGCTATTCAACAAGGAGAAGCTTGAAAGAAAAAAAAAATTAGGTCTTCTTTCACAATTTAAAATATTTTTCTCTTCTTTTGGTGTACTTAGAAGTTTCTTGGGGTTTTTTTTGTTCTAGATCTATCTCACAAAAATGTCTTCTTGACACATATCTTGCTCAGTGGGGTCTATCACAAGTGCAATCTGGCGATTACAAAAGTAATCTATGCTCTGCTGTCTGAGTGAAATGTGTTCTCTGTGGTCTTTGCTGCTTTATCAGAGGTGGGGGAAGTAAGAAGCCTGACTTCCCATTTCTGTGTAAATGTATTCTCTATGACAGTGATATTTTTTTTAAAACTTCTTTTAAAATAAAATCAGCTTTATTCCTTGACACAAGGGAGAAAGTAGTGATATGTTATTCTTTACCTACACATGAATAGAACACAAGGTATATGATAGCTATCTAATAGTCTAATAATTTGGGTGAAAGGAATCAAAGCATTTTAATTATAGGTTTGCTTTATTGACAGAAATTAAGTATTGGGGGCAGGAGAGTGGCAGTACAGAGTCCCTGCTAGTATGCTTTTTTCCTCTATACTGGATGTCTCAATTAGTCTCCATCACATATCACAAAGGTATGTAAGTCTGGATTTTGATGAAACAGCAAAAGAGAACCTAAGTTCTCCATAAAAGACAAACATACAAGACAAAACCAAACAATCCCCCCCAGCACACAAACACCACCCCTAAACCCTGAAAATGACCCCCCCACCCCACCTCTCTTCCAACAAAACAGAAAACTCAAACAGAAAACAGCTTACAAGTAGGGATTTGTGTTTCTTTCTCTACTGGTTGAATTAATTCTTGCAGACCTGAGGGCTAGCACAGAGAAGAAGAATGCAAAAGTACTCCTGGAGCAGAAATGACAATGATCAGAAGTATTCTTGATGCCTTGTGTAGGCTGACCTAGAACAGAGACTAGATGGAGTTAAAGAATAAAGTAGGTATTGATTAGGAGGCATCAACAGATCCACCTTGGGCAGCACAAGAGCCCAGCCAGGGCTACACCCAAAATGGTCACAAAATGGATGACCAGTCATGGGGTCTCACACTTTTATAAGTTCTGGTCCATTAGCATATTGGAGTTAACTGTCCAATTACAGCTTTAGCCCATGAAGTCTCATCCTTCTTGTTTTTCTCTCTTCAGTCCACTGTTGTTTATGCTCTTGGGCCTGAGATCTGGATCAGCTGTCCTTGGGTCCCCAGCTAGAGAAGGAATTGTTTTGTCTCCCTACTCTGTGAAGAGAGCTTGCTATGCCCTAATATGAAGCCCAGACCCACACACTAAAGCAGCATAGACTCTGAAAAACATAAAAGCTAAAATCTGAGACATCATTCTAAAATGTCCTACCCACAGTTATTCTCCAGCTCAAGATTTCTTGTTAAAACTGACAACAGATTGTTGGAAAGGGAGGAGTGAATTGTCTTTCCCTCTGGAACATGGGGATAATGTTCAAGATAATATTTGGGTTAGTATTGGGCTGCTGCAAATTTTATTTTTGCAATCCTCATTTCCCTTCAGACAGACATGATCTGTATAGTGGGAGGAGTGGCATTGCCTACAAATGCCCGGGGAATGAATTTAGTTTTTGACCATGATGGTTTGAGCCAGAGCTGTGGGTTTAAATTCCAAAATAGAATTATTGGAAGTAACCTTTTGCTGCTGACAGATGTTGCTGCAAGAATTTTACTTCATAAATCTTTTTTTTGGAGCAGCAACCATAAACCTCAAGTGGTTTGTGAGAAGGAAATTGAAATTACTTAAGTCTCTGATCATTCTTTCCTTGGTGACAAGTATGGAAGAGCTTAGGCAAAAAATGGTTATAAATCTTTGAATTGTTTATAGACTAGGGAATGTTAGAATGTTTTATCATTAACTAGCCAAAAATGATTAAAAAAAAATTTGGTCATTAAATTAAGTAACTCAACCATATGTCAGATCATTTTCCTATTCCATGTATTGGTTACACTTTGAAACACCTTAGGCAATTAAGGCCATGCTGATTAATTTTAATACAAGAAGTAATTTATTTTATTTCTGTTTTTATAGGCACATGAAGAAATACAGCAGTGTCAGATTAGAAAGGGACTCTTGGAATCTAGCGCCAAGCTCTTATGTCAACTCATTAAGTTCTGTCTTAAAACTGGTTAGAATACTGTCCCATTACCATGTTGGTGACCTACTCCAGATTGCTCTACTAGTCACTTAACCTGTTGCCTTTGTTTTAGCACTGCTATTAAAATAGCTATTCTGTATATCTAATCCTTCCCTTAGACTTCTCCAATACTATGATTGTTCTTTCACTGACAAAAATCCTCAGAATTTACTCTCATCTCTTAAGACAATCCAACGTCAAATGTTGTGTCTAACAACTCTTCACTCCTCACTGTTTCTACTGGAATCTGTTCTTTGATTCAATTCAACCCGTATCCCAAGTGAAACCTCCTCAAGAACTAGAATAATATTATGGCTTTCTTTTCTCTACAAGAAGTACTTTGACTGAGGTATATTACGATAAGCATTTCTTGTATAGGTCTTCTGCACAGTCATAGTCACTTGGCGTAGTATTCCCACAATCTTCTAACAAAATTTTGGAAAGATTGAAATTTTTTTCCATTAATTTCTACTGAACCTTAAATGTGTAATCTCATACTTTGTTCGTCTAAACTTCAGGCTTTTTTCTTTCTCTGCTTTAGTCTTGTAATGATTTAGTATTTGATGTGATTATATTATATTTTTACAGCTGCAATTTTTTTGCCTGTGCTGAATCTTAGGGGATTTTTTGATGCAAAATATCTAGCAGTTTCTGTTACCACTTGTCAGATGCCACAGCACAACCTGACTGCTTTTTGGGAATGATATGTTTAATTTTAGTTAAACAAAAACAAAGCTTGTTTTCACTTTCTTATTTTCTGAGCTCTGATTAGTTGGAATATCCATTTTAAAAAGACTTAACACATTTTTTTCTCTTTGACAAGCTTCTGGAGAGTGTTAGAACTTACCCAAACTTGTCAGAAGCCTAAATGCTAGTAATACTTTATTGAGCTGGGTGCTAATGGATGAACAGTAATGAAACCAGCCCTTCAGCTGAAAATATTGATGGCATGACATTTTCAATGATCTTACAAGCAGTGTCAAACACTCAAAGTTTCATGTAAAAGTAGACTTTTGACTTGAAGACTGGAGTTCAAGTGTTAAAAGTCCCTCTAATTTTCCCTCTCTGTGTTTTAACACTCATTCTGAAAGCAATTCTGCAAGAGTGCTTGTGTCTTAATTATGTAGGCCCATTTAATCTCTCTGTAGGCAAATGGGATGTGGAAACCATGCATGTATTTCAGCTGATGCTTTTCACTCTGGACTCATAGTGAAAAACCTATTTCCATAAACTACTTAAACTTAGATACTGTGTCATGACTAGAACCAGCTGAAGTGGTAGGAGGATAGTAACTGGGAAAACAGGGAGAGCTAGTTGGGAAGCAGTAGTGCCCTAGATAAATATAGTAATACTTGGTAAAAGTTTTTGGAGCTGCAAGGTTATTGCTGAGATACTCAGCAGTTGTGCAGCAGTCTTCCACTTCAGCAAAAATGTTAATTATCCTCCTAAAGTGCTGCAGGTGCCTAAATGGAGGACTTTTCTCTCATGTTCACTGAGCAGACACTAAAGTTAGGAACCATCATGGAACTTGTCCGTGAGGATGGATCATGGCAATGGTGGATTCAATTCTTATAGTAATACAAAGAGGAATATTACCATCATTAGAAACCAAGCAATCATATTTATTGCACATACAGTACAATTGATGCAAATTACCCTGTAAATTCAAAATTAACCTGTATCATAGGAGTGGATTGAATGTTTCTATTGATATTTTGCTTAAAGCAGAAAATGAATTATTTTAACAGCCAACTCATTGTTTGGGTGTAATACAATATTTGAGGCCTGAAGAACACATCTCTTACAAGTGCTTTGCTCTGCCAGGACTCAGTACCACAGTACCCGGCCTATATTTAGACCACTGAGCTACAAAATGAAATTTTCCTCTGGTTTGAACACATCACATTTTGCTGGTGCACATTTTGGTAGATTTGCATGGCTGCCATCTCCAGAGCATCTAGAGTTTTGGCTTTTAAAAATTAGTTCTGCTTGTGTTGCAAACATTCTCTCCTCTTTTGAAAAGATAGGTACAAAAGCAGCTCTCTCATAAATGTTGCAATTTTAGTCCTCATTTTCCTTTATGCTTTTGCCCTGTGTACTCTGTTGTGATGTACAAAACATATTAATGGGATGCAGTTACCTTTCAGCATTTCTGCTAAAAGTGTTTCTGTTAAGAACATGTTCAAGACTCTGTATCCCAAATAGGTATAATGTAAGAAAGTACAATGAGTCCCATTTTCTGCTCCAAACAGAAATGCTCACTGGGACACTGTATAAGTTCCTATTCTGGACTTTTTTCCTTCGTTTAAATAATTTTCATAAAGTTGTCCAGGGAGAATGTCATACAACACAGAATGGATACCAATAAAACAAACTAATTCGTGAAATGCTTTGCTCAATTAACTTACTTAAATGTGAAACTATCCTAATGTTGAACTGCTTTCCTCCCTGAAAATGGCCCTTAATTTCAAATGCTGATAATAACATACCACAAGGGGGCACCAAAGGTTTTCCTTACACAACAGAACACTAATTTTCCTTCCCTCTTTAACCCATACACATTAACTCAACGTTACAAATGCAAAATATTTTGAATGGCTTAAAGCAGTGCTGGCCATAATTCCTGCCCCCAGGAGCTGCGTGCCAAGACCCTACAAGAGGAGTGGGCATCCTGGGAAGCAATTCCCAGTTATTACTTCTCCAGGGCCTCCTCTACAAGGTAAAGATGTGCTGGGCCCACAGCCAGCTACTACAGAAACCAAGCAAGATCGTGGAATTACAGACTGGCCTGAATACAGCAAGATCATGGAATTATAATGCCTCCTGGCTCAGGTCCTCTTGCAGCCACAGGCTTGGATTATCCAGTGGTGTCCATGCCAGTCCAGAGTAGAAAACATAACTCTTTTATGCAAGTGTTGCAGTTGAAACATTTGAGAATTCATAGTTTCAGAAGGTACAAGCTCTGGACTTTCTTCCCTAAGTACAGAAAATATATTTGATAATAAAATCCAATATGGTTTTATGAAGTATGATTAAAAGTGCCTCCTCTATCATGATTTTTAAATGACCACGAAAAACATTGAATGCATTTCATTCATACTTAATTGATGTTCTTAAGGCTTTAGTAAACAAGAAAGGGAATACATTAACTTTTTTACACTCAAATTGGAAAAGTCTAAATATTCCCATGTAACATATTTGAAACAATGTCAGAACGATAGCATTTTTATTTTATTTTATTTTTAGTCTGTTGAATGAAGACTGGGTGAAAATTTGGTAACTTAAAGCATTCTTTATTTTTCAACTAGGTACTCCTGGAGTCTAAAAGAGCAATAGGCACTTAGGAAAGCAAAAAATCAAAAACCTACAAAATAAGATGGGTGTAATTTTTGGATGCTTTTCTGAAACATTATTGAAATCTTAAGGAACACTTATAGTTATGGATTCTCATACAATTCTCAGAACCTGTTGAGTAGACACTGCTGTGTTCTTGAAGTGGAGGAACATGAAATATTTTTCTTTTTTTCCTCCTAATTCATTTTTTCTGCTTGATCAGTCTCCCAATCTATTTCTTTATAGACCTCTACAGCAGCCACAGCAATGTAACAAAAATATGGGAACTGGTGGTCAGTGAGATGTTTTATCTCAAACAGCACTGCTGCTATCCAGATTTAATACATCAGTAATATTTCACTTGGTTAACTCAGCTGGGGAATCCTGGGTTTGGGGGCTGCTCTTTACACCTGCTTCATAGCAAGACAGGGAAGACATGCATGCATCTAGTGTTTCTTGTTGGTATTTGACACCTAGGAGTGTCAGGAGATGATCTGCTAAAGGATGTTTGACATTATTTGGCTATGCTATTGCTACCTGCTAGAGCTTCTCCATTATGCCTCTTGCATTGGACCTTTGGTGGACTGGAACACCTCTTAAGCCATGATAAAGAAACTCACCTGCCATAAACCAAGCTGTGAGTAACCCCAGAAAAAAAAAGTCATGAAATCTACTTGTGCAACTAGAAGTAGGAAGTGGTTGTACATCTGAAAAGCTTAAGTTAGTGCAGCCAAAAAGTATTACAAACCATGACTCCAGTTTATCTACATGGAAAATAGATAATAGACAATAACAATACAATCTTTTGTACACAGTGCCAAAATTTGGATACATCCCATGACAGTGAAATCTCTGTGAGAAATAACTGTGACAGTTTCTTCTGATCTGTATTATGTTTCAGCAGAAAGATATGCTACATTAACTGTAGCAGGGCTGCTAGCAAAAAATTCTTTCTGCCTTGCTGTCACTTATGCACCATGTCGATGTTTCTATCTTGTACGTGGTTTCATAGCTGTGGCTCTAGTAATTCTTTCCTGATTTTCAGTCTGTCTTTGCAGAATTACTTTATTTATAATACTTTATTTCTAATAATAATTTCTAAATAATTTATCTATTTCTATTTTTATTTCTAATAATTTTATTTCATAATCTTGCTAAATAGCTTTTTCAATTAAGTGTTAATGCTCCTTTCCAAAATTAGGAAAGGTAGTGTGAAATTCTCCTAAAGCTCTAGGAGTTACGCCTTAAGACAATAATAGAAATTTATAAAGACCTCAGATGACTGCAGGTGTGTATGCAGCAGGCATATACACTACTTGGCATGTAGGAGGTAGTAAGAGTAGAAATGTATATCACAAATTGCTAAGCAGTTCCTTCCAAATTCTGGTTCATCTTCCAGGCATGTCTCTGTATCCCCCTAATGTTTTTCAAGACCCATATTAAGCAAATGGAAATCAAACCTTATGTAAAGCCTTTAAATTTGATAAGACACCTCTACATTGTCCTGATAGAGTAGGATTGTTATAGGAATCCTTGGGCCGTTGGCAACATGGACAAGTCAAGAAGTATTCTCCAGTCACTATCCAAAAAAAGAGTTCTGTAGAGGTAAAGCTCTTTGGACTTCCCTCTGAAAGTCTCCTCCAGTTAAAGGTTTCTAATGTTGATAGCCCCAAGCTAAGTCCCATTTCTTCCTTTACTGTTTCCAGAATAATAGAATTGTTTAAGTTGAAAAAGCCCACTAAGATCGTTGAGTCCAGCCATTAACCTGGCACTGCAAAGTCCACCACTAAACCAGGTCCCTAAGTGACACATCCAGAAGTCCCTTCAGGGATGTGACTCAACTACTTTTCTGTGTAGCCTGTTCCAGTGCTTGACAATCTTTTTGGTGAACAATTTTTTCCTAATAGCCAATCTGAAACTCCTCTGGTACAACTTAAGGCCGTCTCCTCTTGTCCTATTACCTGATACCTGAGAGAAGAGATTGACCCCCAGCTCACTACATACAGCCTCCATTCAGGTAGTTGTAGAGAGTGATAAAACTTCCCCTGAGCTTCCCTTGCTCCAGGCTAAACAACTCCAGCACCCTCAGCTGCTCCTCACAGGACTTGTGCTCTAAACCATCCCCAAGTTCCACTGCCCTTCTCTGGACACTCTCCAGCATTTCAGTGTCCTCGTAGTGAGGGGCTCAGAACTGGACACAGCACTTGAGGGGTGGCCTCACCAGTGCCCAGTACAGAGGGACAATCACTGTGCTGGTCCTTCTGCCCACACTGTTCCTGATCTGGCCAGGATGCAATTGACCTCTTCAAATTTTTTTTTAACCACTTGCTTTTTTGCTTTTAACCTAGGCTATCTTCAGGAATATTATTTTTCTCCTTTTCAAGTTCTTTTGACTGCTCGTATTTCCAATAACAGTTTCTTCAGGTGTTTGCACTAATTTTTTTCTGACAGCCACAGAATTGCATTAAACTGTGCCTGTAAACTGGGACTATCAGATTCAACACCGAGGCTGTACCATCACCACAGGCAGCCTCTGTGTTTTTGCCAACAGAATAATTTAAGGCATTTAAGGGCCAGCTATCTGACACTGGACTTGTGCTTCTTTCTTGCGATCTGACTCCCACTTTGGCACTTCTGCAGTCAATATTTAAATAGGTTTCCTAGCACCTGTCTTCAGTGCATGTGATTGCAGCTACCAGATGCAAAACTAAAATCTCCCTGGTAATTATCTAAAAAAGAATGTGTAGTTATATTCAACTGAAGTCAGACTTCTGTAAAAAATATTTAGGTATTAAAGGTATCATGGCAAGAAATGCCCACTTATATCTGAGAGGGGGGATTTCTATGGAAATCAATAGCTGTCCCTGGGTATCTTTCTAGAGCTGTATCTGCATTTTTGTTGAGTGTTTACTATCTTTTGAATGCATAATTATTTATGTGAAAATTCATGACTTCACTATGACCACTGCCAGGAATCAAACACAGGTTAGCACCTACAAACACAAGCGTACATTTGGATTTAGTAAAGCAATCCAGTTTATGTTTTGTTATGTGCACGTGAGTCCCAAGGAAGCTTGTTCATCCAGCAAGCTGGCATAGTTTATATGTGTGGTTCTTTGTGGGCAAACCTGTCTCAGCAGTTTTGATTTGCTTTGCCTGGGCAATACCTTGAAATCCTTACCCTGACAGACATAAATTCCAGAAATTTGTGGAGGACAGATTAAAATTTTGACTGTAAGTTCAGCTCTCCAAAAGAAATAAGCAGAGGAGGGAAATGCCAGCAGGTATGAAGTGGACCAATCAATGTTTTCCTTCCATTTGTCTTCCAATGCAGCTTCTTCCTGTGATGGCCTTCTGACAGATCACCATTCTCTAAAATTTCTAACAATTTTAAGCTTACTTTTAGTGTTTTTTCTTTATTTTGTCCAATATTTTATGCATATCTCCTTTTTTAGAACTTATTCCCCATCGTGTCTAGCCATTCATCTTTACTACAGGGTAAGATGCTTTTTGGGATAGATCACAGCTTTGATTATATTTATGAAACATCCTGTAGGCCTGCAGCTCTGCTTAGCTAAATAGTAATAAAAATTAAAATAAATTAAGAGCATGGAAAGAAAAATGGGAAAAAGGAAAATGAGCTTGATCTCAGCTTTACTAGCTGGTGAACTTTTAACTGGCAATGTAAATCAGGACTGGAATGCACACACACACACACAAGGTATTTGACCTAAATGTGTGTTGTTAACTCAGATAATGAAAAAGTGATGACTGCTGATAGATTCTCCATGAGAGAGTACAATGTATATTTTCTGATGAGCTTAATCCTAAATGTAATCTTTGAAGCATGTTGAAACAGCACAAAGACCTAAGAGTTTTATGTCAAAATATAGCTGATGGCAGAAGGAGAGGAAAAGGACCTTTTTAAATTTTATTTTTATTAATTGACTCACTTCCAAACTTCAGTGTTTCTGAGCTGTCTTGTACCTTCCACTTCTAATTTTTTTAAAAAAGGGTCATTCATAATGTTTTTTTTTGTTTTTTCTTCAAAAGTTGCAAGCAATTAGGGAAGTTTAGGAGAAAGTTATACACTGCAGACTATGTTTATACTTACATCAGAAAGAGGGGCAGGGGGAAAATGAATGGAATGAACATTAGGTTAAACATTTAAAATCATATTAAGTAGTTTGGTTACGAGACAATCTAGGCCCATAATACAATGAGTGCAATTCTTCTACCTGTTGGAAAGGTTTAACTTTGCATTTTATGGGCTGTTATGCATATTTCTCTTACATATAGCAAATTTCTCTTACATTAAGTATACCTATTTGAAATATTTCATAGTGACAATAGAATATGTCTTGACACACAGCATTAGGAAATTCAATGTTAACATTTGTCATGTCTTATTGAATAGAGTCTGCATACAGAGAATGTAAGAACAGATAATACTTCATCAGAATACTGATATTTAAATTGTCCATAGGTAACTTATCTGAATCTTCATATTTTATTCTTTACTTCTTTTGAATATGCTCTTCAGATATATATATATATATATATATGAAATGTTTGCCTGAAATGTGTATCTTGAAGAACACATTATTCAGCTTATCTTTTAGGCCTTTGGAAATACTATTGTCCCCTCAAGGGACACCCCCCTCCTGCCAAACCACTAGCTCAAAAGCTAATCACACAGCTAACAATATTCCATTTAGACAATTAGAAGAAGTATTATTCTGGCATTTAGCAACTGGACTAGTGATTGTGTTTGGGCAGGCATCCCCCAGAGTAGGAATGCACATCTGGAGTAGAGGGTGCAAAATATCATGAGCTTCTAGGAGATGAAGCCATTTTCCCTGCCTCTATGGTAACAGATTTGCTGCTTGTTCATTATTAACACTCATCAGCTTCCGCACTTTAAGCTGCAGTCCCCAGGCATGTGCATTTGTTCTGTTTTTAGTTACCATGGAGTCCACCAAAGTCATGTATGAGTTAAAATAAAACTTTTTTTCACAGTTGAGCGTTACAACTGGATATACTACTCTGCTCTGTGAAAGGGGACACAAATGACAGTTTTCTGGGAATAGCAAGGTCTTAGTGCCTTTTGGGCACTTCCCGAGCCTGGCTGATGGATTAGGCTTCTCAAAGGAGCCCTTCATGTACCCTGCATCCATGACATCTTGTACAACTCATCCCAGCGGGATTTTTGCCAAGCTACTAAAAGCAGCGCTGGTCTGGAAACAAGCAACGGCAGAGAACATTTGCGCGAACTTTCATGCCAAAAAATCCTGAAGGATTTATGCAGTTCTGGGATAAGGTACTTCCTAGGTCGGATGGTTTTCAGATCCCAGTTGTGAAACACCTAAATCCCTCTGAAATCCTCCTATAGGATGCTGAATTCCTTCTTTGCACACAGCTTTCACTGACCCCATCAGAAACGTGACCTTTTCTTCCATGCTGGAGCCAAGGCAGGAACGAACATTCTGGGAGTGCTTAGTTTCATTTGTGGCTTCAAGCATCCTCAGATTCCTGCTTCTCAGGTATCTCCTTCGGGACTGTCCTCCCTGAGGGAGCGCGCTGCCGGGCGGGCACTGCCCAGGCCGTGTTTGCAGCGCCATGGCAACGGCGCGGCGGCCACAGGCCCCGGCCGGGCCCGGCGGCCCCGGCGCTGCTCCCGCCGCTCCCCGGTATCTCACCGGGAAGGAGCCGCTCCCGCCGCTCCCCGGCATCTCACCCGGGCAGGAGCCGCTCCCGCCGCTCCCCGGCATCTCACCGGGGCAGGATGCGCTCCAAGAGGCTCACCACCGGTACGTGGCACTGTCCCCGCAGGGCTGGGCCGCCTCCGTGTCGCACGGGGCTCGGGGCCCACGGTGGCGGCCTCAGGTACAGAGACGGTGGCGCAAAGAGGGGCATTTTGAACTGCCGGGTGTAAACCTGCCCGGCAGAACTCCTCGCTCCGAAGAGAGAACTTTGCTCCCCTCAAATGGCATCACTAAAGTCACAATATTCTAGAATGAATGAGAGTTGACTATTCGGGAACACAGTTGGATCTTCTTAGTTTTATCACATGATTTGTAATATTTACTGTTCAAAGCTTTGAGTCTCTGTATTTTCATTAAACCCCCAAGCTTCTAGTTATCAATTTTGCAGAGGAAAGGTGACATGAAGTTAACGGATATGTATAAGAAATAATATATTTAAATAATACTTGATTTTTATTTAAATAATTCTTGTGATAGTTAATCTTTTCATGCACGGGTCAACATTACAGCATGTTCTTAGTTTATTTTATTTCTTCAGACCAAGTTATTTTATTTCAGAATACCCAGGAGGATTGTCATGCCTCACTACTTTTTGTTGTATTGTAGTTGAACCAGATTAACTGTACTGCTTGGATAACATATGATATTTAATATCTTTTCAGAACCTCCATGTATAACAGAAGAAATGTTAGTAAGTATGCTTATAAGGCTTGGTCATTATTTTTATAATGCAGCTATGGAGCAAAAAAAAGCAAAAAAACATTTTGGAAACCATTGTTTTCTCATTTCTTTTTTTATTTGTAAGTGTAGACTACTGAGCAATTTCTTAAAATTTTGTCAGACAAAATACTTAGTTTGAAAATAATTAGAAAAAAGTAACAGAAGGCTATGGAGAATAAAGATGGAAATGAAAATGAATTAGGATGAAAGAAGGAAACAAACAACTGGAAGATTCAATATGACAGGTTTAACAATTTCCTTACTTTGCCTTTTTTGCTCTTTGCTCATAGCTAATTGTAGGATTTCCCTGATGTTTTTCTTCTTGTTTGAAAGGTATATATATTTGTCTGTTACCTCATAAGAAATGACATGTTTACTGTTACAGCTCAGGTGATGTTTGCCTATTCCCTGTTTTGGATGTGTTTGTAACTTAGTGCCTTTTGGGCACTTCCTGTGTATTTTAAAGTATAAATGTGTAGATATTGCTTTTGGGAATCTCTAGACACTGTTTTATTTATAGTGTTTATTGCCATAAACAGAACCAACAAAAGCACAAGTTTGGAGCAATTTCTAGCACACCTTAACATTCAGTTGCAATTCTAAGACAGCTTTTTCTAGCCATAATTTAGACTGTGCTGCAGGAGAAATGGCATGGAAAGAAATGAAACCAAATGCTTTCTGGCACAAAAATCTAAGCTATAGTATTGTACGTGCAACTCCCTAACCTATAATGTGCACATAAGAAAGTGCAACTGACTTTAAATGAAAATAAAGCTGTCTACAAAAATACTCCAAAAACCAAAGGAAAGTATATAATATGTAGATGCAGTAAGCAATAAAGCACACATTAATAATATCATAAGCATTTTATCTATTAATCAAATGCTGTGTTTACATTTCTTGCTGTTTTATGGGACTACAGAGAAATATATCCTTGGAAAATTAAAATCATGTTACCCCCATATTCCTAAAGAGCTTATACTTCAGCCAATAATAAGTTAATTGTTTTTAATAAGTCATTTAATAATATTTTCATCATGTATTATCATATCTAGTCCTATCTTGAGATTCATCCTTGTCAGTGTCAAACCAAACATGAGGCTGAATACAGCTGGTTTCTAATTAATTTCCTTTCCTAATTGTGAAGAATTGATATTTCTGGATTTGATTTCCTATTGACATTAGTAAGAAGATTCTCTGTTAATTTCAAAATGGGTTAGACACTTTGGTGAATTCCCCTATTTAAGCAGCACCCAAACATCTCTAGGTCCATGGCACTGCAGTTGCTTTGGCCCATGGGCCTGTGATACATATAAGGCATGAAAGCCTTGCTTTCAGCACTGGCAGCATTTTCCAGGAATGGTCTTGAGCTACCTTGCCTGTGTTGTATTAAGCCACCACAGCAAGTACAAGTGCTAAGGAATAAGTGCTGGCAGACTAGGGCCAGACAAACACCATCAGGCCTAGTCCTGACTTGCCATGCATGCTATCTCACATTTCTTCCTTATCTGAGCACAAGCTATTTGCATTTAGGTTAGACCACTGGGGTTTGGATCAAGATACTGCCTGCCTGTACCCTGTGCATAACATCTCTTTAATGCTATTCCTCATTAGCACAGTTCAATGATACCAACTTCAGAAAGAGAGAAAAGATTTGTGTTGCAACACCTTTGCTGCCATTGGCGAATACATTAAATTTAAGTTCATTCTCCTTGCCGTGCAAGGCTGAAATTATAGAATATTCAGGAAAATGAGACTATTAAATATTATTTGTCTTCATTATACTGAAGATGCATATCTGAAGACCAGTGGAATAATGTTCCAGTTTTACCCTCTGTTGAATTGAAATGGGGATGGTGGAAATACTGAGTCAGTAAAAGTAAGACTTGGAGCCACACTTTTGGATTTGTCAACAGCAAAAATATTCAACTTCTAGTCTACAGTTTTTGTGTCTTGTTAGCAGGATTTAAAATGTAGGCATCAGAAAAGATAGAAAAACACCTGTAGATGCAGTCGTCACTTCTGATCAGGACAACAGGAAGCCTCCCAGTTCTGTCAGATTCAAAGTATGGCATACAATGCTTGCTTGCTGAGCCAAATTACAGGTTATTTTTCTCCCTTTTAGTCCCCGAATATCCCTAAGCAGCAGGGTGAGAGCAGAAGGTGGCCCTGGTGAAATATTATACTCCCTTCTTCCCAAGTGCAAGAGAGAAAGGTACAATGTGGGGAATTTCTAGACTGCTAGCTTATGCCCATTTTTTCAAAAGTTTTAGCATCTAGAAGCTGTTTGGTTTATGAAGGCTTTATCTGTAAATTCATTGATAAAGGATTTACCTTCATGTGTGCATTTTAAATTGCTAAGGACCTTAGCAGTGTGCAATGGCTAGAATATAGCAGTGATGCAATGACTATATTCTCAAAAGTGGGAAATAATATTTTGCAAAATCTTCCATGTCATATCTCATAGAAAAAATATTGTTTGAGGCAATAGTGCATTTAAATATTAGTGCAGATTATTACAAGCCATGCTTTGTGGTTTTATCTCTCTATAGGAAGAATGCTTAGCCACAGATGATATGCTTGTCGATTTCTTTAATGAATTTTTGAGTCTTCCGGTAAGTACCTAACAGAAATTCCTTTCAAAATACAAGAAAAGCCTTACTAAGATTAAGAGTAACTTAATTCACCTCGGAAAATTTTATGTTTTGCCATATATCTGCATTTTAACGGTAGCAACTCTTACTGCTCAGTGTTATTATCAGTAAGAATAGCCCAGGCATCTGGACTTCTGGGGGCAGACGTTCTCTTGCTAATTTACAGAATCACAGAATGGGTCATGTTGGAAAGGAGCACGGTGGGTCATCTGGTCCAACATCCCTGCTCAAGCGGGGTCATCCCAGAGCACATGGCACAGATTTACATCCAGATGGTTTTTGACTATCTCTAGTGAGGGGGACCCCACCACCTCTCTGGGCAGCCTGTTCCAGTGCTCAGTCACCCACACAGTAAAGAAGTTCTTCCTTATGTTCTGGTGGAACTTCCTGGGCATCAGTCTCTGCTTGTTGCCTCTTGTCCTATTGCTCAGCACCACTGAGCAGAGCCTGGCATCATCCTCGCTTGAGATACTGATAGACATTGATAAGGCCCCTCTTATTTGTCTCTTCTTGAGGCTGAACGTGCCCAGCTCCCTCAGCCTTTCTTCATAAGAAAGTTGCCCCAGTCCCTTAATCACTTTCATAGCCCTCCACTGGACTGCTCAAATGTCTCCCATTGTGCTGAAGGGCCCTTGACTTGCTGGCAGTCCTCTTCCTAATGTACACCAAGCCTTCTTGGCCACAGGGACACACTGCTGGCTCATGGACAGCTTGTTGTCCACCAAGATCCCTAGGTTATTTATTTATTTAAACTTACATAATTAATAATTTATGTATTTAAATCACAGTGCACTAAAATAATATGAATACGAAATGAAAAGGACACATAAATACTTTTTTAAAAGGTGTTCACTTCTATTACAGTGTTACAACATGACAACATAACAAATGTTTGTCCTTTTACAGTTTTCTGGCAATTTCAGTGATTAATTGACATTTTAGCTTAAGAAACAACTCTTTCTCTTCACGGCTTGGAAGGTTTCAAAGTTGGCACTTCCCTCCTCTTCCTCTCCCATCTGCAGCCAGAAGGATGCAGCCTTACCCTGTATTCTGTGTGCTGATCCAGTTACAGTTAGACCATCATACCCAGTACCTTGTATTTAAGCAGTTCTCCTGTATTTTGCTCCTTTTCCCTATCAACTAGCCTGGCTCCCCACACTCTGTTGAGAGTCACATGTACAGTCCTGCTCCCTCAATGTGGCATCCTCATCCAACTTCATCTTAGTAGTCTTGGCCCTGACACCTTACACTCAAAGTCCCTTGCCAGGTGCCACAGGCCTTTCCACAGGGTCACTTGTGGCTCCCACAGCCTGCTCCCCTCCTAAGGCAGTCCACCAGGCCACACTTCAAGAACATGTATCCATTCTACAGCTTGCTTGGTAGGAACCACTGCCAGCATTAGGAGAAAGCAGAATATTTCTTGATGCTCCTTGGACCTCAAAGGAGCTACAAAGTGGCTTGGTGAGGTCACTAATGAAATAAGTTCAGTTGTGATTCATAACTGAATGATTTGGCTTACTTAATTGAACCAGACTTAGCTGTCTCTCTAAGCCACATCATAGATTTGTGTAAATGTACACTGCATGGAAATTGTACTACTAAGGATGGTAGAATGGGCTCCTCATTTCAAATTTTAATCCTGAAATAGAATCTGGAGGTATTAACTCCATGTCAGGTGTGAGTTTTGTGCATAGCATCGATACTGACTTCTTTCAGGAGTTCAGTCTTTATGTGCTTTCAACGCACTGCAAGATTCTGAAGAGTATACAAAGCTAGAGAGACACAGATGGAAAAAATCATGTGGTAAGAGGCTGCTTTTTCCCTTTCCCCAACACCTCAACTCCCCCAGCCCCTGCCCCACAGCTGCCTTAGGATATCTGCCTAAATCCAAGCCCAAGTTCTTAGGTTTTAAACCCAGCCTTCTTCCATGTACTAGATTGTTCTTAGCACAGGAGTACTATCCTCCATGCCTTTGCTGCTTATTTGGAAACAATGCTTCTAGTTTTACCCAAATTGCAGAAGATAGAGTGGGTAAGAAGTTCAGCCTTTTTAGTCTCTTGATCTCCTTGGACATACACAAATTTCAGGACATCCGTTACAGGCCAAAATTCTCCTTGGCCTCAGAGGGCTCCTCAGCCCACAGTCCTGGCACAGCTCAGCAGCTCTGAACTGCAGCAATTGTCCAGGCACTCCTGACAGCTCTGGAAGCCCACAGAAAAGAGTTCACAGTCACTCCTGAGTAAACACTGGTTTATGCTGGTAATCTGGTAGGTTTCTAAGATGACGCATGGTCTCTCTTCCACATATTTACATATCTTCATGAAAACAGATGCTCTATTAGCTATTTTTAACTGTAATGTTCTCATAATTGGTTTTATTTTCTCTTTGATATTTTGCTAAGGATTTATCCTCTTCAGGATTAAGTTCTGTTAATGCCTTGAGTTCTGTGGTTTGAATACCTTACATTCCTGATTACCCTCTCCTTCTCAGAAGGCTTCTACTAAAACAGTGCATTGAAATTTCCATTGCTTTATTCTTGTTGTGCTTATACACTGTTGCCTGGGAACAGCATTACCCAGGTGTGCTAGTAGTTAGGCAACAAGTTAAACTGAAAATATTGTGAGACTTGATACAAGAAATGAGGGGGAGCATATGCTTATTTTAAGGGACTGCTTCTGCATTGATTTATAATGCACCATTAGCATATGGAAAATTGTATCACTGGGGACTTGCTATAACAGCAGCAGATTTTTAATGTTTTTTTTTTTCCTTTGATTTACAGTGTGTCCCTTAAGTGATCCTCTTGTTATAGTGACATTCAGCGTAATCTGACATAAATATCTAGGTACTCCAAAGAGCTATGTACTGTAATAAAGTGTAATTTACAGAAAGTATTTCTGAAACACATAATGCAAAAAACCTCAGGAGGGCACTTGTTGCCAGTAGTGCGGTGATTTCACAGTAGCCGAAACCAATTACATGACACACAAACGAGTTACACCTTCCTTAGTAACTAATGTAAAATGAAAGATTTAAGAGAAACGTTGGCCTGGACACATTTCCATTTCTAGGAGTTCAGGCTAGAATTTGAATCTCTGATCCATGTACTAAAAACATCCAAGGATATGTTTAGTAGGAATGGAAATTCAGGAGTCAGAAGTTGCCATCCAGCTCAGTGTTGAAGGCAAGCACAGTAATGTCAACTTGTTTCTCCTGCACTCTACAAGCTGCTTGCTACTCATTCCATCCCAAGTCCATGCTGGATCTGACCTGTCATTTTCCAGTTACCAGTGATCCTGAGGAAGCCACACTCCTCCTCTTTGCAACCTCAAGGAGTTGTACTGGAGACAGAAGTGCTACCTTGTGCCTGAATTGATGCACATTCAGGAGATGACAATTTGATGGCAAGTCCCTGATTGTTGGTTTCCCTTGCAGCAGAAATCTTCTAAGTGACCATAATTTGATCAACTTTAGATTTGAAGAATATTTATTTTGATATTGTTCTCACTGTAAAGTTCTCCTCCAGGTAGTCTGGGGTCCAGCATTTGGTGCAGGTGATGATTCTGAAAAAAATTAAAGCCTAAGTAATAAAGCTTAGGCCAGTTGGCCTTTCTGAAGAAGAAAGTCCTGAGAACCTAGTGCTGTCATAAATAAAATCTTGCTTGATCTGAGTCACAGATTACAGAAAGGGCTGAAAGCAAAAAAGCAATCCACTCTGCAGCACAGTTCAGGCTCTTCACTGCTTTGAAGATAACTTTGAATAATTCCATGCATCAAATAATCAATTCAAGGCATCAGTGCATGCTCATTAGTTTCCTCTTGTCTTTTCCAGGTGGGAGGAGGGAGGCTGCAGTTGCCAATATAACCTCCCTTTAAAAGGCTTTGACAGAAGTAAGGCCCTACCTGCATGTTATATTGAGGCTTACCCAGCACTAAAACTCACATCATATCTTTGACATTGAAGGAAGCAAACAAAGCATTCCTGACTACATTCCTTATTAATAATATGTTTACTCTAAATGTTCTGCTCTTAATTAGATTGTGATATGTGATTATGTCTTTTGTCTTACTCATCAACAGAAGGGAAATTCTGGACTCATTAAAGTCAGTGGGAGATTTTTCATTGACCATGTGTAGTGTGAATTTTTCCAGATACTTCATAGAGCTGCTCAAATTCTTTTCTGGTGTGGACTCTCACTGACATTTATTTATGATGTACATATACCCTTCTTAAGGAAATTTTGGCTATGCTCCTGGATGAGATCTCTATTCACTCCCACCCTTAACCTAAGAAGCAGCCAAGTTGTGGTCATTCTGTTTCTCTTGGGATCAAACTACATTATTTGGGTCTGGGATGTGAACATATTTACACATTTCCTAATTGTATCTGAAGTTGTGTGTATCTGAAAACTGTTAAGAAGGAGAACAGTGAGATTTATATGTCTGATATCCTGGCAACATGATGATGGATGCTGTTTTGGTTTCTGTTATGGGAGGACTGAGAGAAATTTGTCTTCCCTTCAGTTAAGTGTATAACTTCAGGTTTCAGAATTATGTATTCTGTTTATTTTTCAGCTGAAAACCATATTCAATGTGCATTTGACAGCTAAGAAATTTCTTTGCTGTCAAAAAAGTACATGCAATTGTTTTTTAATAGTATTGCTACTACAGTCTGAAAACAGCTTTTTGTTATTTGCTCAGGGATTTTTTTCTGAAGCTGAGATTACTACACTGAGTTACGTTGGTCATACTGACTTTGGGAGGAGAATTTCCTGCAAGTGAAACCATTTGCAAAGTCTGTAGATTTCTTATTTGTTGGTATTCTCAAGTCCTTTATCTTATTTGTTGTGCTACATTGACAATGTATGAACCCCAAGCTTCAAGGCTCCTGCCAAACCCGATTTATTTTTTCTTAAAATCTTGAGGTATAATTTCTCTGGAGATTTCCCTTTCTATCTTCAAAGCATCAAAAATTGGCTCGAACTAAAGAGAATGGTACACTTAATCTTTGGTTAGTGTATTTTACTTGTCTGTAAAAAGGCAAAAGCACTTGCCAAATGTGGGGTAAGAAAGACATTTCTTCGTATATTAGA
Source organism: Ammospiza nelsoni (assembly GCF_027579445.1). Classification (NCBI taxonomy): domain Eukaryota; kingdom Metazoa; phylum Chordata; class Aves; order Passeriformes; family Passerellidae; genus Ammospiza; species Ammospiza nelsoni. The sequence goes on from NC_080633.1 coordinate 130,621,650, forward strand.
TTGGCATGGATAATTTTCCCCCTTTCCTTTGTAGTGTAGACTATGATCCACTCCTTAGCATAGGCGTCTTCACTGAAGAGATTCCTCATTATTGCAAGGATGGAATATTGGTGGTGCCATAAACCTCTCTCATTGTCCTGAGAAGTGTTACAGGATTTTACAGTATTTGACTTCCACTGGAAAGGTTTTAAGTTTGCTAAAGGATACTGAAGAGTTTCTTGGTGCATTTTTTTTGTGGCTAATGTAATGTGTGAGAGTGGTTAGACTGAGTGTTTTGCCCCAAAGCTCTTCAGATACAGAAAGGAAAATGGATTGACTGATCCTCTCTCCTGTGTGAAGGGAAAATGTTTCCTACAAAAAATCAGATTCTGGGGTGTTTTTTTGTGTGTTCCCATTTTATTTTTCTCATAACATTGTCACTTTTATTTTTGTGGTGGTGATAGGTTAAGAAGATTAGGTATTATCTCTTCTTTTATTATGCTTATAAAAACATTCTGATTTATAATTCTAGATTTTTTGAGTAAACAAGCTTCTCCAGAAAGATTTAAATTATTCTAAAATGCTTTTGTATGATAGCTTGAGAGATAGAGAGATGCTCTTTTGGAAACTTCTGATTCATACAGAATCATAGATTACTGCCTGGAAGAGACTTTGAGGAGGTCTGTAGCGTGACTTTCTTCTCAAAGCAAGGTCAGTGCTTTAGTACTGACTCCAGGTTGCTTGGCGCTTTCTGCAGTTGGTCTTGAAAACCTGCAACAGCTGATTCCTCTCTGGACAGCCTATTCCAGTGCTAATCATCCCAAAATCACCTTTTTTCTTATAATCCAGCTGAGATCTCTGTTGTTTCAGTGTATGACAAGTGGTCTCTTGTCCTCTCACCATACCCCTCCATAAAAAGCCTGGCCTTATCTGTTCAGCCATCTCCTTGTAAATACACTGAGGCTGCTGCTAGTTCTCCTAGAGCTTCTCCCTCAGGGGTGAGTGCTCCAGCCTCTGGCTGTCTCGTGGTCTTCTGATGGACTTGATCAAATATGTGAATATCCTTCTTGTACAGGGGACCCACAACTGGATGCATATTCCAGATGCATCCTTACTAGTGTCAAGTCTGCTGGCTACTCTCTGACTGATAGAAGAAGTATGCTGCATTTGATGTCCCTGGGGATGAGTAACTACCTCCAAACCTCAAAAGTCTGAACTAGAGCCCCCTTTTTCAGTCAAGTATGTGGTGTATGAAGCCTAAATCTTCCTATCCCATCAGTGCATGTTCTTTTGCTCCATTAGTATATTTGTCTTATAAATGATTGGTAGTCAGACCCCACCCCAAAACAGCAACACACTTTACATTTTAAAAATTGTCACTAGCATCCATTTCACTACATTAAAATTGCAACAATTTTCTGTTGAGTTAAATAGAATAAGTATCAAAAAATTCCTAAATCTAGAGTATGTTACAAATTATTAAATAAAAGTAGATATATGTGCTAAACTCATACTGTATTTGCTTAGTTTTCAATTTGAAAAATATGAAACTAAAACAATATCATCATGTCTAGTCACAAAGCCTTTTATTATGAAATTTGCATTTTGTTTGCTTTTTTTCCACAAGCAAGAGGATTTCAAATCCTAAGAGACTGAAGTACTTTGTTTCTTAGTGTACTTTCTTCACTTTCTTTGTTTAAACATGAAGGAATATATAAGGAAGAAAACATTTAAATGCTATTAAGGTTGCAGAGTTAGTCACTTAAAAGCTGGTAGCAGCACAAATTAGGTTTGAAAGTAAATGAAGTGTGCACATAGCAAACTGGGAGGAGGTCTGTGTGTAGGGAAATCTACTGCACATGAAAGGTTTGTTAGATGCTGTTCAGTACATCTGGAAAAAAAAGTACTAAAACCTGCTGAGTGCCCTGGAGAAAATTAATGCCAAAAGAGGCAGAAGGTGTCAGAGAACAAAAACCAATCCATGACTTCAGCTGAAGTTAGGTAACTGAACAGACTCATGCAATTCAGTGCATGGCCCTGCCTGAGCAGTGACGGTCTGATGTCATCGTACACTTAAAGTTCTCACACGCTGTGTGCTTTGCCAGGCTGAGCCTCTACAGTGAGACATTATGGGATAAGTAGGGAATGTTGAAAAAACATATTGCAGCCACATGGTTCAATTCTGGGCATTGCTCTACAAGACATTGATCAACAAGGGGGCTTCAAACAGAAGCAACAAAATAGATGACACTAATATCATTACTTTGGGCTTATACAGGTGTGAAGAAGAATCAAATTGTTCTGTAGTATATTTCTATGTTAGATGTAGCATGTATTTAACATATTTAGAATGTATATGAGTTATGTCTGGGTGCATATATGTGATATATGAAAAAGTTCAAGGAAATTAAAAATACAGTACTTGAACAAATAAAATATTCTTATTAAATGCAGGAGAATGACAACTGTGCAAACACCAGGTGAGATCCTGTCTGGAACAAAGCCAAAATAAGTTTTGGCACTGGGTTTAGGTGTAGCCATAGTATCCTGAGTACCTAAATACAACATGCCTTGTCATCCAGCTGAGTGCCATGCTGCTTATATACTCTATATAATATAGAGTATATAATGCACATAAGTTCTATATAATCTCCTATTCATAACTGTCATGGGTATTCTCTATGACTTCTGTAAAATCCATCCATGTTTTTCCTCTTCATTTCAAATAAGAGAATTTGAAATATAGTTTTTCAGGGAAATACCTGATACCAGAGCTTAAAAGATGAATTATGGCTCTGTTTTAGTGTGTACATGTGCAGTGGGGTTTTGTGAGTTGACAAAAGTCACATTTGCATGGCCGAAATTGGAGTTCAGTCCATCTCGTCTGTTATACAGTATTTGACTGAACTAGTGATGTACAATAAAATTTGCTACAGGACATGGGTTTTGATAGTTGTCTGACCTACAAGTAACAGTATGGTGACAAACCTTTCCTACATATGAAAATCATCAGATTCATCCTCCTCAAATGAATCTTACATTTAAAAGGTCAGTTTCATTGCTAACATTTTCATGCCTTGATTGTTGATAATAACAAATGGGAGAATAATACTGTAGATCTGATCCTGTAGGTGAGTACTTCTCTGTAGGACAGTTAGTAAAGTCACAGTTAATTATATATTCTAGACTTCATGTACTGAATCAATTATTTGCATGTGAAAAAGAATGGTCTGTGATCTAGATGAATTCAATTCTTGACAATTAGGCATTGCTGAAATAAAAAGGTAGGAATGCTTTGGAAAGCTATACAGCAAAAACAAGAATGCAGAAAAATTACTATTTCAGGCCCAAAGAGAAAGAAGCCTCATAATGCAATTTTCTATTCTGTAGGATGCCTCTATATCATAAAAAGTAATTTGTTAAATGACAGTTGCCTTATTACAGTACCATAAACCTTCCTAATTTCTTTTGTAGACTTTTGCCCAGCCAGTGAAGTTTAACTCTGATGCTGGGGCTTTTGAAGTAGTTAATGATGCCCCACAACGCCTGGAAAGCCAGCCGAAAAATATTCTACATGATCAAAAACCTCCAAGCCCCATTTATGATGTTCTAAGCAAGGAAAAGAATGATGGGCAGCTCTCCAAAATGCACACTGCTTCTTCAACCTTCAGTATTGATCCAAATTGCAACACTATGGTAAGCATCTTATGGACCCTGAGTTTATATTTAGATCTTAATATAGAGATACTGGCAATCATTATTGTTGTGTTTGGCTTGGTAGCTTGGGAAAAATGTTAATTTATGTTAGGAAAACATAATGATGGGCCAAATTATGCCCTGTAATGCACATGTGTCTAGCAGACAAGTGAATGGAATTACAGATGCACATCCTGTAGCACAGAATTTTGAAGATTCTGTAGGGCAGGGTTCAGCTGTGTGGTCTGAATACTTTTTAATATTAAAAGAAAAAATATTATGACAACAGTTACTTTACTAGTGATCCCTGGAATGTGCAAATTGACTGAAACTAATGCAGCTCAGTCTTTCCTTATTAATTAATTTCCTTGTGTGGCTATGAGCTCATCTGTGGTCTGGCAACACATAAGTCTCTCTTCCATTAATTCCTAAAGGATTTACATGGTTAGCATCAATTTCAATGGCCAGAAAAAATAATCTTTGGCAAGAAGAGAGCTAAATTAATGGAAAGATGGGTTGGAATTTAGGAAAAAAAAATCTGTTTTCAGGCTTGCTTAGACAGTATCAGTTTTGGTATTCTCACCTGCTTATCTCCAGGGCCATCTTCAGCACCAAATTAGGCAGGTTAAAATCTGCTGTTGAAGCATCTTATTCACCTGGGAGAATACAAGTCGGTGTAATTTGACATGGGATTTTACCTTTAAACAACAGGTTTCAAGTACAAAAAAAAAGTTTCACTGGGATGCTTGGTTTATTCCTTTCTTTCTTATTTTGCATGGATGTGACTAACATGTCTTCATTTCCTTTTATTCAAGGCCAGTATAAGGTCTTGCTCCATTTTTTTCAGTGCCTGCTCAAAATTATGTCACAGCTGGAAAGCTGAGAGAAAAGCAGGGAGTTGTAACAGACCACTGCTTTTCCCAGTATAAGATTAATGATTTTTAGAAAAGAAAACAGTGTTGAGAGAGGTCAAAAGGCAATGATGTTTAACAAAGTGATACTAATGTGATACTGCAATTATCTGCATTTAAACTGGACAAATGATACAAAAGGACAAGGCTCACAGACATCCCTACCATGTTAAATAATAATTTTCACAAATACTTTGCTTGAGAGCACAAAAGCAGAAGAGCTGTTCTTGATTTCTTATTTGTTCTCTCAGTATTAAACTGAGGAAATGCTGTGTGTTTGTGCAAGTGTGCCTTACATTGCTCTCTGGGCTAACCTCCCATCATTACCACTGTAGATGGCCTTTCTTGAGCAATTCAAAGCCATTTCACTATTATGTTCTTATTTCATGTGGTCTGGAGAAACAGGGCTTCAGTATTATTTAAGATTCCATTTCTTTCCCTGGGATGTTTTCCATAGATGGGAAGCATTACAGCCTTTTGAGGAACAAAATGCCTCAGTACCCTTTCTTCTCCTTTTGGGGCAAAAGGGTGATATTTCTTCTTATTTTTGATTCCTCCTTTACTTGATGGGTAACTTAGATGCCTCATCCAGTTCAGCTTGACATCTCAAGTCTGAGCTGGAGCAAAATGATCTGTGAAACAGTTTGTCTCAAATGGTTACTGCAACTACACAGGGTGAAAGAAGTCAGCTCCATTCATTGCACTACAGTGACTGCACCAGGAGAAACCACCCCAGAACAACTCTGTCAAGTAGTTCTGTTCAAATCAAGTAGGATTTGATCTTTCAGTTGTCAGGTGATGCTGTCTGCTTTGCTTTGACTGCCTTCACAGGAACTAAAGAGATTGAGAGTTGTTTTTAAATGTTACATTGATTACAAAAAGTCACCTTGAGTGAACATCACTGGCAGGTTACTTATGAAAAGGAGTTATGACTGGAAAATCCTAGTAGGCCTTTCAGGCTATGGCCTGAATTTAAACACATCTTGGCTAAGAAATACACACAGTGGTATTTTTCTCTGTATTTTACTTCCCTCTCAGATTGTTACAAATTTACAGATAAGCAAAAGTTTTCTTCATGTGTGTTTGCACGTTTGCAAATCATTGATATGGAAGTAAGTATCTTCTAATCCAAAGTCAATGTCATGGTGTGAAATACATTGAGAAAAAAAATCTGTGGACTTGTGTAAAATAGATCACAACTATGGAAAGAAACTGGCTGGCATCCCACATACCTTACTTCAGAGAAACCCCAGTTCAGCAAAGCACTTAAGTATGTTTTTAACTTTAATCAAGGGAAGTTAAACACATGCTTAAACTTAAACACGTGCGAAAAGCTTTGCTGGATTGAGTCCTAGCAAGGTCTGAGGCTGATTGGGTAAAGAAACTAACCAAGGTAACAAACTCCATCAGATTAAATGTAGCAACTTTCTCTGGGGATGAGGAAAGAATAGAAATTTTTTCCTTCTGATATGACATATAATTTTGTGTACCAGCTATGTACAGACGTGAGCATGTTATGAATCATTCAGATAAAAAACTGGGCTGTAAGTCAGTAAATGCATAAATATTAAATGCCAAAATAAAGAAACTATCTTCTGTGTTTCAAAAAAACTTGTCAATTGCCAAGAAGAAGCATACACTGTGTGGTTGGGAGTAATTAGTCTCCATCTCCACAAAATTACATTGTATGAGCCACTGCCAACATAAGCTTTCCATATTTTGAAATATTTTCTTCTCTCTAAATGAAACCACCCACTTTCTGAGTAATTCAGATTTTTTTAATCCCCTACAGATACGTATGAGGCAGAAATAACCCTTGCCCCGAATGGAATATTAGCTCATGGAAAGAAAATTCAAGCTGTGATCTACATAAACTGGTTACCTGATATAACAAGTAGTATCCGTCCTTGCCCAAACTTCACCTGTTTTTATGGACAAGGGTAGTTACTACATTCTTCAAAATAATTACTCTCGCCTTCAGTAAAAGGAAAAATGCATCTCAGATGAATAAAATAGGTCATCCCCTAAGAGTGGAAAAAGTACACTATTAAAAAATACTAGGAAGGGCTGTACGTAATTTCTAAGGGAAGCAGCTATGGATCATTGTGGCCATAGTCAGAGATCTTACTCTTACTTCATTGGAACTAGCAGTCTCCGTGTAACTTGCTGCTCAACATTTCCCTTTCACCCCCCAAACTACTCCTTGGAGGCCCCTCTCTTTCTGCTTCAATGAGGCACTGAAGCTTAAACTGCCTGAGCAGAAATTTGTTGTGGCCCCAGGTGATACCAAGCGTGGGTTTCCACTATGAGAATTACTGTGTACAATGCAGTTATGCAGTGATCCAACACATAAAAGCATGAGAGGTGATAACTAATTGGATTTCTATTTGTTTTATTTTGGTTTTATTTTCCAGAGCTTTCTCATTATGAAAGTATAACTTAATTTAAGGTTCTTTACTCTTCAAATTTTTGAGGAAAAATAATATCTATTATTTATAAAATGTGTCAAAGTCAGAAAGCAGCAGTTTCCTGCTGCAGAAATTTTTTGTGCATGTAATTTGCATTTGAAATTGTGCAGTAAAAGAATGATTCATGCACGCATTATTTCTGAAGAAAAACCACTCATGATTTGTTACAAAATTTGAACTCTTAATAGGTGAAATCAGGTTTAGATCTTCTTAGCTTTTAATAGGAAAGTAATTTTTCCAGCGTAAAGGTGATGTTCATTCTGTATTTGTTTTCCTGAGACAATGCTTCTGTAGAAGGGGGATGTAGAGAATCAGTTAAGTGGCAAGTTAGTCAAGAAAGTAAAGAATTGCAAAAATTTGGCATTTCTTTTTTAATAGCAACTTGATCAAGAGCAAGCAATTGAGTGGATTAAGAAAGAAAGGCTTCCAGCGTTTCTAGAAAGTGACTGTTACTTTGAATACAGGTATTGCAATCTTTTATGCTGTCTTTTATTTATAAATTTTTACATTTTCCTCTTTTGTTTAATAAATCTCCGTAGTATTCTTAAAGTGGTTTTGCCCTCTCTTGTCCTGTTCTCTTTATTGTAATGTTTTATTGACCTGGATAAAGTTAGTGACTTTTTTCACTCATGCTTTTATTTTCCTTGACCATGAATTACATCCTATACTACACCATTACAAAGAGGGTAAGAATGGGATTTACTGATTTCTAAATCTCTGTACCTCAGAGAAGTCATGTTAGCAATGCATCTTTTGCTAATAAATATGTAAGCCATATAAGTAGAAGTTACAAGTCTATGAAATTAATTTGGAAAAAATAGGAAGTGTTTTTTATTTTAATTATTAGTCTAGTGTCTTTGGGGCCTCTGTCAGAGTTTAACAAAGTCCTCTGTGGGATGCCATGGCGTAGCTGGATGATTTACTGTTAAAAACTTGCAATGTTTTTCCAGATGTCCATTCAGCAGATGTTCAGGAGATCTAGTGTGCATTTTTGGGAAGACCTACCTCTATATCCCTTAAGGCTGTGTCTAGATGCAGATGATTGTAGCATATTTTAGGGGTCCAAAAGGAGAGGCAGCCTGGAAATATGGTTCACAAAACTCATATTTGCTGATTGTAATGGCAAAGTGGCTACTGGGGTATAGACTTATACATTTAAAAAATGTAAAATGTTTTTTATTTTTGATAACCTGGAAACCGCACCTAAGTTCAAGGGGGAAAAGTGTGCAAAGAACAAGCAAACTCTGAGAGTGCTGAATTATACCTTTGTTAACAGCCTGCTTTACACATATCTTGGCCCCATGAAACAATAACTTTGATCTTCTGCTATAGCAAACTGTTTGATTAAGCAGAGTTACCAAGAGAATTGCATAAAACCATCTTTAAGCATGTACCTAATTTCAACTGACATCAGCAGTTCAAGCTGCTTTTCTGAATCAGAATCAAGGTAAGTTCAGATGTGAAGATGAAGACACCCTAACTCTAGAAATAAATTGTAATTGGTCTCCAATAGTGGGCACAAATAAAACTGAGCATTCACTTGGTTGTAGGCTCAAGTGTAGGCTTCATCTTCCCTTCACATGTGACTTGGTTGGCTTTGTACTTGTTTCTAACTTAACTAAGTTCTGCCCAGTTCTTGGGGCCAGAGCATCCTCACTGTTGTCATGTGGTTCTAAAATTGCCTTTCCTGAACACTGCAATATGTTCACACTAACACAGAGTAGCACTTGTGAACTGTTCTTTGGAACAGTACTTTGGAATCCCTATAGGGCGGCCAGCTCAACACAAGAGTGCCAGCTGTCTTGTTCTCAGCTGCAAGTTCCATCAGTGTAATCAGTGCTGTGGCATTCCTGCTGGAAGTCTGCTTCTGTCAGGACCTGGAGGTGTAGTCTTTGGTAGTGATACAGAACTTCTGCAGTCTGGGAAAACAGTTCAATTTTAGTGAACAAAATGTTCAAGGGAATCTTGGCAGGGCTTGGAACTGCAGAGATAAATGCAAAATCCTGAAAGAAGTGTACTGGTAAAGCTTGGTAATGCAAGTAGGGCACTATTGTGTGCTGGTGAGTTGTGCAGTGCAGTAGTGGCATTTACAGATGTGACAGCTGTTGAAGGCTGAAATAATACCTAGCTGGATTGATACCTGTGGGCCCCTTCCAAATCAAGATATTCTATAATTCCATTATTCTATGAAAAAAGCATAATGAAGTTCTCTGTAACCATTTTTTTAGATAGACAGTTTTTTAAAATTGCCAGTTCTTTGAGGAAATTACCTGTTTCTCTGATTAAAAGCTAAAATTAATTATTTTCTTGTCTCAACATTTAATTTCAGACTAGCTAAATTGATATCACAAGTAGAATGGAGCAAGACTGGCATTAATTTCATTATAGATAGTGACTACTCTCCCTGGATAAGGATAAGGAAGCAAAGCCCAAGTTCTCCCTCTCCTGAGGTGGAGGAGGATGACTCTTCGTTGACTTCATTGACTATGAAGAAGTTCTATGTATCACTTGGCGAGGTAAATTAAACATATTTAGTAGGTTTAACATCAAGATAGATTGAATGAATTGGGTAGAATTATTTTAACCGAGGTCACAATCTAATGGGACAACTGACTCTTGAATAACCTAGTCTAGTGCCAAAGGGTTGGAAATAGATGATCTTCAAGGTCCCTTTCAACCTACACCATTTTCTGGTTCTCTGATCCTCGAAATAGCTTTTATATTCAAAGTTTTTTTATACTATAGAAGAAGGTTGATGAGTTGTAATACAACTTAAACAGAAGCTCAACTCATACAAGTATGCTCAGCTACTGTCACACACCTCTCTGCATTGGGAACTATCCTTACAGAAATCTACACAAACAGACTGCACAGAATTCCTATGGACAGTAAGCTGTAGCTCTCAGAAATATGACAATAAACAGAGAAATTTTAATTGTTCTATGAAACTTCTTTTCCTAGGCTACAGTTTCTCAGGTAAAGGATTGGTTTACCTTGGCAAAACAAGGTGGTTCTGTGAAAACAACCGATTCATATACGCATCCTGTAGTTTCTAGTAAAATACAAGATACTCAGCATTTGCCTGGGCAGCATAAAAGAGATGAATCATTGCCTGGAAAAGGTCCCCTTCTGGGTAAGTAATGAGTTCAGAGGGGTTACATAACCCTGTGGTTGGTAACACAGCTCAGACTAGCTGGAAAGGAAAGGCCTTCTAAGGAATTATTGCTAATTCCACTTGTTACCTTCTGAGTATCACATGGCATCTGAGGCTTCAGACAGGCAATTGTTTCTTTCCATAGCTACAACATTAAGTGAAAGTTTGATCTAGTAGCCAACTAATTTTGTGATAGTAGTAGTTTCTTTTCTTACACATTTCTGTCTCATAGAAATCTGTAAGTTTCAGTTGAGTTGTTCTGGGTTTTTTTGGGGGGGAGAGGCATTCATATGTTTTGAAAGACTTTCTTGTCTGGATTCTTTGGGTATTTGATAGCATATGATGTGTTTCAGCCATCTTCTTAGGGTGTTTATGTTGGGCACTTAAAGGTCTTTTGGCTGCCAACTTTTATGAATCTTGTAAGATGTAATCATTTGGAATCCTGTCTATCTTCAAATTTATTTGAAATTGTTCGGCAAGTTCCAGAGGTTCTGGGAGAGAAAATACAGATGCACATATGGACATATACCTCATTGCACAGCCTTGCTTCTGCTTTTTACACAGTAGCAAGAGGAGGAGAAGCCTCAGCTCATATGTTAGGAGCTTCCTCTCTTTCCATTCTCAGAGATGTATCTCTTTCCCTAATTGCCTTAGGTCCTGAGAAATGATTCTCCATGTTTCACTTCATAGACCTGTGTCAAGAGGCTGTGATTTTTCTTTGTCAAGTGAAAACGAGAAATAGTTTAGAATTAAGAAAAGATATTTAAAATCACACTGACTTTTATGTTAATATCAACACATTTTGCCATATATAGTTAGGAAATTATGTAATTGCAGAGCAGGGAATCTCTCTGCCATGTTCCTAATCCAAGTGTCTGTCTGTGACAGTGGCCAGCACTGGTTAGATGTGGCTTATTTTCAGAGGAAGTTGAAGGGAATGTCTGACTAGTTAGGCAAAGAAGCAGGTTACCTGTCTAAGGAATGCCACAAACAGAGTTTCCTTTCCCCTTCAGGGCCAGCATCTGCAGAAGCCAATGTTACCAGTGAGAGGTCCAGAGGGGCTGAGGAGGTCTACTCTGTGGCCGTTGCTGAAGCTGTCTCCCACACACGGTCAAGAGTTTATGTACACCCAAAATGGCACAGTGCAGCAGAAGAGGAAGATGAACAGGGAAGCACAACTTCTCAGACAATGGAAGAATTCACACCAATATCCTCTCAAAATGCAATGAAGGAACCCATTTCAGAGCTGACCCTCCTGTCAGCTGCTGACATTGAAAGTAACGTGAAGTTCCACAAAACAGCCTGAAGTGTTTACACACAAGCTAGTGAATAATGAATTTGCTCATGGTGCTGCAGTCACTCTTTAACCTAAGTTCTTCTCTACTTACAGCCTTAGATTGCAAGGAAGATGAAAGAAAACAAGGAATCTTAAGTCCAAGTTCTGAAAGTGTTGGGCCAGACAGCAGGGCTGCCTGGTGTCTTAGTCACGGGACGTACGACACTGGTAACAGACACGAGTTTGAAAGATTCAAGAAATTCATTAAAGGAACACTTGGGGAGAGGTACTGGTGGCTCTGGATGGATATTGAAAGACTAAAGGCTCTTAAGAACACTACAAGGCAACAAAGGTACTTCCTGTTATTTAACAGTTATTCCCATTGCTTTAATACTTGTAACCTGGAGAGATGAATGCAGGTTTTGAGATTTCAGAGTAAATTGTAATGTCTGAGTAAACAGACACAATTAATGTGTGTCCTGACAAGATTTGGAATGACTCTACTGAAGCTGATAAAACTCTTTTTGCAGAGTCATGTTTGCAAGGCTTACATGAAGTCAGAATCATATTATTAAGGCTGTGTTAGAAAGAGATTTGGAAAACAGATTGCAACAGAAAGAACCTAAAGAATAAAAGAAATTAAATTCACGAGTAGGACATCAGTATAACAAACTCCATTAATAAAAGATCCTGCTGGATTCACATAGTCTATTTTATAGCACTATACATTTTGTCTTATACACAACCTGTCTCTAATTTGTGAAAAAAATATTTTGGCTTCTGCCACTTGCAGTTAAAAACATGTTACATGGCAGCAGCTTAAGCAGTAGGATAAATTGTACTCAGTTCTGTACAGCATTTGATACATGTTTATGTGACTATTTTTGTTGACTGCAGGCAACTCAGTAAGATGAAAAAACTGTACCTGCTGAGCAGTGGAGACTATTTCCTCAGTTCAGAAGTGTTGCTCAGACTTGAGCTACTGCATGGAGATCAGTGGAATATAATGCATTTAAGACGGATTCAGCCTGAAGTAGTGAAACCACTACTTCTTTACTGGTATGAAGAAATGGACATGAAATAAAATTCTGTCCATTTTCTTTGATAAGCCTATTATTTCATGCCACTTATACCAGTGCAATTGTTAGAAACAATGTCAGTGTAAGTACTAGCACATTAATTTTTGGCTGAGCCTAAACTGCATTGCAATCTGCTGAGAAGCCTGGTAGATCTGCTTTAATAAGCCATTGTCATTTTTCTACCAGAGAATCTGAGCTGCTTTGTGGATCTCTGCCTTGGGATAAAGTTAAAATTTAGTCTGCAGGACAGGGAAACTCTTCCAGGCACAGTAGGTTAATTCTGTCCTAACCTGTTCCCCATACTACCCTTCCCAAGTTCTGAGGATGCTCTGTGTATATGCCTTCATGGGATTTGAGCCTGAGACTTTACTGTTCAATGCCTGTCATACAAAATGCCTTTTACATATTGACAGCTTGAGTGAGGATATAAAATCTAACCTATTTCCAAAATATGGGCTAAATTTTTGAAGATGTTCCTCCTCCCCAAGGGGGTTCAACAAATTCTAGGCATAAGCCTGGAATTATGGATCCTCACATGAGTTGTGGTCTCTGTCCTGGCCTACAATCCTTTCCTATGCTTTGCTGTAGGATGGATGGGGCATACCTTCCTGCATACTGATAGAAGGGTTTGTAATGGTGCAGAATTTGCAACTTAAGTTTAATTATGTGTAGTCTGCTTTTAGATTTGGAAGCATGCGGTATCTAAACACACCTTTGACAGTAACTGATTTTTAATCCTAGGTGCATATAGCACCATGTCTTGGTACAGTAAACAACGTCACTGAAAAAAACTGCTAAACAGCCCATTGTCTCATTACTTTGGAAAGTTCTACTTATTAGCTTTTTTCTCCCTAGGGGTCCCAGATTTTGTGTCACTCATTCAACAGCAATAGATGCTGCCAGTGCAAAACTGAAGTTTTGGCACACATGTCAAGAGAGGCCAAGAATGGATGTTGATCCTTTCCCACAAATAGTATCATTGTTGCCGTTGACCCAAAAGTCTGACCTACCACCTTCCCTTCTTCAGGTAAGTAGGATCACAACATTGGAAAACAAAGCTTTTTCCTGCCAAAAATAATGACAAAACTCCTTGAATTCAATGGAACAAGAGAAAGGTTTTTAAGTAAATATTTAGCCAGCTGATATATTGAAGATGGTTACATATAAAAATGCAATAAAATTTCATTATACTTCATGCAAAAAAGTTGCTATAAATAGAGTCAAATTATCTTCTCAGTTACACCCTGGCTATTTCCTAAGTCCTTTGGATAGATATTTTAGCTGGAAGTTCTCAGAACTGCAAAATTAAGTCTCTAGCAATGCAGCTTCACCACTCGGCCTTGTCTTAATCCAGAGTAATTCTTACAATTTCACTACAGTTAACCTGGATCTATTCCTCATGTCTATAAAAAAGTCAGAATTCTGCTCATTTTCTATCACTACAGCCCTTCAATCATTTACACATGTTTACTTTCTACAGAGGTCCATGAGTCACTCAACAAACCTTTTCACAGTTTGTAGCTTATAGGTGGCCAGTTCAGTTTTGTCACTTTTCTTCCTTGAAAGCCTGAGTGTGAGAGGTAACTGCAATAAAAATTACAGATTTTCAGCAATACAGTGTTAAGCCTCAGAATACTTGGTATTTGGAGAATGTGGATTGAAATTGTGGTTCCAGTATCAAGAACTGTATAGGCTATGCCACAGATTTGTCAGCACACTCTGTCAGTAACCTCTGTTACTTTAGGTTGGATAATTTGGGGCTACAATTACTTCCTTTGAAATCTGATTCATGGAGATAATGGAGGAAAATAGTGGGACAGATTTCCTGTTTAGCAGAAACTGGATTCAGAAGCCATGTTCCCGGTGATCATGGCAGAAATGGGAGCAAGAAGCAGCTGAGTCTTACAATGACCAGTTCACAAGGTGTGCTAATGAGCCAGGACCAGCTGTAGGTCAGGCAGACAGGAACCTGCTGGTTTCTCAGTCCCTGTTGAATTTGACACAAATTAGGATCTGGTACCATGAACATTCACAGAGTCACCAAATGGCCCATTTCTTGCTATTATTTCTTTTTTCCTACAAGAAATTTTGACTTTTGAATCTTCTAACTACATTGTGCTTGCAAGAGCTTAGGTAAAGCAGCAGCTCTGGGTGAATTTCTGAGGGCACTCTGAATGCAATTGGCATCTCCAAAAGGTCAGAGTATGATTTTGTTCAAAATAATAAGTGAAGGTGTGTCAGAATGACCCCTTTCTCTCCCAGTCTGAGTGATTGTATCTCTCTTACAGTGAGCTGACTTAAGTTAATCGTCCTAAAGTTTCACAAAACATGTTCACATGCTCTTCACCTGACATCCTCTGTAGTTCTGTACAATGTGCTTGTAGCATATTTCCACCTGTTAAAAATGCATTTTCTAAGCTGTAGTGGTTATTAAGGTATGCTGAAAAATCTTGAAAAATATTCAGAAATTTTTGCAACTTGCCAACTGTTTTTGACCAGTCAATGAGAACATGTTAAGAAAACATAAAGGTGGAAAAATAATCAGAATTTCCTTATTTTTCTGTAATGTCTTTTACAAAAGTAGAACAAACTCACCAACAATTTTATTAAAACTAGCTAAACCAAATTTCTCTTTGAAGAGGTCATCAGGATTACTACCTATTCTCACAGGAAGTCGGACTCTCCAAAGGGATGATATTTCTAGCATTAGAATGCGGTAAGTACTAAAGTCCCTTGTGTATCTTTCTGCACAGCAATATACCTCAAATATTTATGGAAGTATTTTAGATTCTACTGTTTTCATTAATACTTTATTACAATTATCTGCTTAGTGAAGCACAGTTATGGTACAGATTGTTTGCATGGAGAATTCCTCCCTGGCTGATGAGTTTCTCACTTGTTTATGCCACAACACAAAAGAGTTTATTTCCCCAAATACAAATGTTTTCTCTTATGTAATAGTCAATATTCTACGCATTCATATTCTTTTAACCTGTCAAAAATGCTAACCCATAGAGTCATGCTATGCCAATGATTTCCACAGAGCAATATGAAAAAGGTATTCTACTATTTTTTCATTGTAAATTTAAACTCCATGTACTTTTTCCTCTCTATTCACTTTATCATTACACCAGTTTTTTGCCGCTTTTTATTTATTTATTCTACAAGCAGCCTTAGATTTTTCTTAAATATGTATTGAAGATTTTTTTGTTTGTGATCCAGGCCAATGTCAGTGAGCACAGATGTGATTCATAGCTTAGCTCTGGATGGGACTAAAGACTCAGAATACCAGAGTCATAGAAAGTACACCTATGCTGAGCTTCTCCATGTAAGTATGGCTTGAAAATATTACTTGTCTTGAATCATGGGTTAAAACACTTTATTCTGCAGTATGAAGTAGTCAAAAATGAAGAGAACTTGGTTTAATTTTATGAATGTCAATGCTTTATGCAGAGGTATCATTAGAATGTCAGCATTTTCTCTGTTGTATATGTCACCTATTGGATAGGAAATCATGGCACACACGGAGGTTTATTTTCACTAGAAAGTGTGGATCTTCTCCATAGTGACCATGTGTTCAGTAGGCTATGATGGAAAGCTCTCTGGATAAATGCTTCAGTGGAAGTCATTGCCTAGGAAGGTATATCAGACTTACAGAGAAAACTGAATCTGCCTTAGAAAGTCATTAAAGTTATAACATTCATAGAGGAAGAGGATTCATTTGTACCATCCCTCTTTATTGCTTGTGTACTTCATTCTTTTCTTTGTTGAATTATTGCCTGCTAAGCAATAGTTGAGCAAACCTCAAGAGAGACAGGCTGCACAGATGAGCCTTTTCTCAATAACTGCTAAAATGCTGACAAATCAAACATATGAGATGTCAACATCTGGCAATCTAAAATATATCCAAAAACCTTCTTGTTTGTGGAATGGTCTCAAAACAGCCTGCTCTTTCATGGAGGTATTGATACCCATAGCCTTACAACTAAAAAAAAAAAAAATTTAAGAAATCTGGGCCCACCCACATGTGCATGGAGTTTGCTGAGCACTTGAATACATGCTTGTTTGTTTTGCACTTCAAAATCACACTTCATTAATTTCTTCACTGCAATCATTTTACCTTGTTTTTGACAGAAAAAAAAAGGTTATTCTTTGCAATTTGGGGACATTTGCAGTTAGGAATGTACATTCAGCAAAAGTTCACACCATGAAATATTAGCTTTTATACATCATATGCAGTTTCTGTCTTACCAACAGAAGAAAATATCATACATTTACACTGGTTAGACTGGAACCTACAGTCAAGACCTCACAGTTTGCCATCACAAATATGAAGCAAAGGGGAATGCAGGGATTCATAGTTTAACTTCATACTGGGGAGGGAAATCTTCCTACTCTGCTTCAAAAGTCTGGTTTCCTCCTGCCCTTCTCTCCTATTTGGAGAGAAGCTGATTGCCAGCCACCACACTCATCTGCTTCCACTTCTGCTATCAGAGACAGCAAATCAGCCATAATTTCTCTCTTGTGATCATCAGAAGCTAATTTACTTACAGAAGCCTTTTCTGCCTTCTCTGTGAGCATTGACAAAATGGATGTATTCTTCCTCAAATGCTCTGGGAGCTGTGGTAATGAGCGTGGATTTCTGGCTCGCTAAATTGCTCATGATTTTGTTGCTCATGTCAGTGGTGTAACCCCAGAAGATGTATCTTTTGTTCCATAATAGTTAAATATTTTGAATCTTGACCAAATAGCCACCTCTTAACTTCTCTTAATTCAAAACACAGTAGCCTGAGCTGAGACAACCTTTGACAGCTAACTGATGTCATTGGGTATCACTGGAATTCCACAGAGCTAAAGACTTAATGACAGAATTAAGGCCAGGTTTGTTTTTCTGTTTTAAGTATTGAGGAACCACCTAAGGGATGCAATAATCACTTAGCTTCTCTACATGTCTTCAGTCATCAGATTTATTCCATTGGATGTGAATATTTAGTGGGAAAATGGTGGTAAGGGCCATGATCAATTGCATATGTAGTAGAAAATGGAGTCTACTTCCTTGGGATGAAGATACTAATTGAAAACACTTCATGGCCTTCCTTTGCAATGTAGTGACATTTGAAAATAATGAAAGCCTGTTATTCTTTGCTGTATAACTATGTTTTATTTGTCCAGGGGAAAAGTGTTGCTAGCAGTGTGGTCTTCAGGGGATCAGGAATTGAAAGCATGCTGCAGTCTCTTTATTTGGAGAACAGAGCAGGCTACTACTTCACACAATTCTGTGAGAAGTCAGGGAATGAGGTATGAATATTTTCCTACTCTGTGATAATTTAGTCCACAATTGACTGAATGCCAAGTTATAGAGGGCAGCCAGACTGAAAAAAAAAGAAATGGAGAAAGAAAGATTGATGACTGGATGAATTATTACTTGTGAGACTTCAATCCCTCAACAATAATAAACTGTTCACGTATATATGCAAACTAATGACAGGTCTTAACCAAGCTGTCAGATTCTTACTGTCTCAAACCCATTGGAATTCTTATTGTACCATCAGGGATAAAAAAAAGGCTACTCATTTTTAAAAGTTACCCATTAACTTGGCACAAAAAAAAGAGGTCTTAACCCACAAAAAACCTTTTTAAAAAGATGGGAAACCTGATGTGCTATTACTAACAATAATTTGATTTCTTCTTAATTTTTGGGTCCAAAATCTCCAATAATTTTAAAACTTTCTTATGCTTCCATGAATCTCCTTGTATGTCTGAGACATAAACACTATTTCTTTTATGTAGTCAGCAGATGTATCATTCATTGCTTGGTGTAAATTGAGGATTGAATTGGAACAGTTTATGCATATTGAGTTAGTGTTTAGTGGCTTTGCAGAAAAATTGAGTCTTTAGGGGAGGTTTGAATGCAATCAAGATGGACATCTGTTTCACCACTAGCACAACCCAGAATCCAGCAGCAGTAGCTAGAAATGCCTCTGGCTTCTAGAAGGCAAGATCTAATGTTTCCAAAGCTAAATACCTTCAGCTAAAACTATTAAATGTGCATAGAAAGAAATCTAAATGAAAGAAACTTATTTTTCCATTGGAGATAGGCAACCACCCAAGTGCCTCTAGCCTTTCCAGGTGCCAGGCTCCTTTCAAAATTATTTGCTTAAAGTTTTCTCTTCAGCTGTGAAGCCTATTTCACTCATGTTCCGGGTCTGGAAGACTACAGTTTGTGGAACAAAGTTCCCCATCTCTACCTTTTTGGAATGGATTGTTTATTGGTTAGTGATGGGAGTTTCAGGGTATTTTTAAGGTCTAAACCCTATAAACACATGATTAAAGCAGAGGACTTGGGGAAAGATCTAGACTTCTGAAATATCTTTTGCTGTTTGTTTGAATTCATGAAATGAGGCCAAGAATCTGGGTCTCAGAAATGCGTGTAATAAAAATGTAATGATAATCCCAGTACAATGTGTCAAGTACACACTATTTAATTATTTTGGTTTTTGCTGCAAAACGCTATTTTGCCATGGCACAAACTCTGCATGTCCATTATCAGCATCTCTTCTTTAGCACTGGCATTATGCCACTGAAATGTGGTTACTCTTCAAATGTTAACTACAATGTTAACAATTTTAATGGCCAATTATGCATAAAGGATGCAATAAAAGATAGAGTATCACTCTGACAATGCTATGAAATATGTTGTTCTTCTGCCAGTATGCAACAGAAGATTAAATCCATTTTAAATTGAACTTGATTTATGATGACCCCAAGGAGCTAAATAATTACTTGCTTTGGAAAGTCAATTTTTTATAAAATTGTGATATTTGGGTAGCAATAACCTACAATATTTTTCATCTCTAGTTGTGGAAGAACTGCGTGTACTTTTGGTTCGACCTACAGGCTTATCATCAGCTTTTTTACCAAGAAACCCTTCAACCTTTTCAAATATGCCAGCAAGCTCAAGTAAGTTGTAAATAATGTGGTTTTCTTTCAAAAATACATTTATTAGTTCCCTTCACAAATGCATTTGTTCAGTGTAAAGACTGAAAAGAAGATAAAAAAGTTTCCAAAACTTGACAACCCACACCAAAGTAAATCTGTGTTGTGGGCAATAAAAGAAGCTCTTTGGATTGTTTCCATGGAATTTCTTGATTCAAACATTAAACATGCATAGTTTGATTTCCAGGCTCTGCAGCCTGTTCCCAGTTTTATCTATTATACTCAGTTTACCTAAACTCCCCTTTGCTACACTGAGTCATATTTGGAAACTGTCTGCTTAGTGTTAACATCAGAGATAGTGTTTTTTCTAAACCAACTAATTGCGCCTGTACCTTTCCTTCCATCTCCTATGTGGGTTAGAATTGCAGATTTCATAGTACAGACCTCACATAATGACCTCAATAATGAAATTTGATCTTTGTTAGTCCTGTTCAATTTTTATGATTGTCAGGGTATCATTATTATATTTACCATGGTTGTCATCCCCTAAATAGATCTTTAGACCTTCATTTAATGTTAAGTGGAACCGATATTTCCTATAAAAGAGTATTTTAATTGAGCATGCACTTAGCCCACAATGGTGCTGAAGGCAAAGTACATTGATTCCATCAGGGAAAGAAACTGCAACAGTGTGATATCATTAGAAGAACTACAAGGAACTTCTAAAATCACTTTGTGAAACTTTGGTCTGATTTTCCTCTCTAAACCTTGTGTAGGAGTATATCCTATCCACATATTTCAATATATACTGTAATAGAGCAAACTACTTCACATATCATTGAAACAAATATCTGTAGAGGGCAGGTGAGAGTAATCTCTTTATATGACATGTTCCTGAGCATCTGGACATTCTTGAATTTGTCTTCTTTTGCTTCTTGGAGGTTTTACTGGGAAAATAACAGAAGTTTGCATATTTGTCCAGAATTCTCATCTAAATCAGTGTTATTTGTACCGAAACTCCAAGCAGAGGCCAAGGCATGGGTTCCTCCCTCTTCTATCTCGTACTGGGTAAACTGAACCGAATTTACCCAGCTGTTTTCCCCTCCAGCTCTTTTTATGGCCTGAGGCTGTGGGCAACTGATTGTCCCCTTAAGTCTGACTGTCTCCTGCAGCCGTCCATGCCTGTGTGTGGCTGGGGACCTCCTCACGCCAAGCTGACCATATCTATTCTGTATCACCATTTTCCTATGTGTTTTGTTTCAGGCCAGAGCTCACCTTATAGTCTCTGATGCTTTTCATTTTTGTTTCATTTCACACCAGTTTACATTCTTTTTGTAGTGGTTGCATGGCTGAAAATTTAAGGCCCAGGTCTTTTTTACTAATCTTATTTCCAGTGCTGGCCTGGTGGTGACAGCAGAACATCGTACAATCAGTGTTACCAGGCAGTACATACACATAGCCATGAAAGTAAATACATCAAAACTAAATATGTGAAACTGTTCCATTAGCATAACTAACAGCTGAAATGTAACATAACAAATCAACACATGTGCTGCAACATTTGGTATCATTCTCAAGCTTGCCTTTTAAGGCTGCAGAAAAATTATACTTGTTTTCATTGGAACACCGTAAAGAGTCAAGCTGCAACCAATCTTCAGAGTCTGCTTATGAAAGGGATGCCTTCCCAAATTCTGCACTCACCTTTGGCACAAGAAGACAGTCACTCCAAATACTCCTAAGAGAATGTGAATCAGATTCACATGACACATTGTCATATATATTTTACTATTTATTACAGAAAGAGACATGTAGAGACAAACAGAGTGTTCCATATGTCTGCTGCCTGCTTCCTCTTAGAAACAAGAACAAACCTTGATTGCTGGGTATCTGCTACTCATTGTTTCATTTGTTAGGCATTGCTATCTCAGCTTTATAACAGAGTAATAAAATGCTTTCCAAAGTATATATGCATTCACCTGGGGAAAGAAACTATGGTGAGAATGAAATTTGATGGATAAGAATAATGACAAGTACTGGTAATCACCCAGGAACATACATGGTTATTCACTATAAACATATGCACACAAGTGTAAAAAAATTTGAAAATAAAACTGATAAAGAAACATAAAATGTTTCTTTATCAGTTTAATTTCTTTAAAAGTTGTTTAGAATTAGAAAATTTAATGCAGTTGTGGGAAATACAATATTTTAATGCTAGAATCAATTTAGATAAAGGGAGTCTTCATTACTGTGGACTTTCAGGGTCAGATACAAGATTTATGTTAGTGGGAAGTGATGATGGAGGTTAAGGCAGTTTAGCCTCTCTGTTCAACACCAGCCAGTGCATTGCATGCTTCCATCACATCATTCTGCCAAGCAGCTGCACAAGGCGCTCGTTTAGAGCAGAGCAATATCCATTCCTTTGGGCAGCAGTACAAAGCACTTGGACTTAAATCTTTCTCACATCTCTTGCTTCACTCCAGTCATACTGAAATTGCTTATCAAAACCTTCTCATCTGGGGATGAATTCACACCAGAACCCAGGGCCTGTACAATCCCCAATTTGGAAAGTCATAAAATGAGGCCAAAGTCTTAAACTGAATTTTCTAAGCATTATGTATAACCAGGTTTGTGCAATTGTAAGTAATTCTAATATGCAAATGTACAAATTTCCAGATAAGGTTTTGGGTTCAATCCATAACATATTTACATTTATAGGAGAATTTATAGCTGGCAGGTAGAAAAAAAATTTGTGTTTTTAATAGGAACAAAACAATGAATCAACAAAGTTTGATATGCAATTGATGTCCTATGCTTCAGATTTTTGTATGAATTTGTTAACTTTTAAGTTAATGTAATTTTTCTTGTTCATCCCATAGGAGATTGACCAATATAATGGTTTCAGTATTCCACTGAGAATGAGAAAACCTCAGGAATTCCATGACACTGGAAT
Source organism: Ammospiza nelsoni (assembly GCF_027579445.1). Taxonomy (NCBI): domain Eukaryota; kingdom Metazoa; phylum Chordata; class Aves; order Passeriformes; family Passerellidae; genus Ammospiza; species Ammospiza nelsoni. Next base: position 130,644,102 of record NC_080633.1, read on the forward strand.
AAAAAGATGCCATGATTATTACTTTTTATAAAATGTGTCTTTCAAACTGCATTGCCCAGTATTGAAGGCTGTGAACAGACACTTTTCCTCTTTTTTGACATCTCTAGAACTCTTCTCAGTTGTTTTTCCTGCAGTCCTTGCAATTGAATCTGTGCAGATCTACAGATGCACCTCAACTCTGATGCAACGGACACAGGGATGAAAGCTCCTACTCATTTCACTCCTATCTGCAAGTGCATATATTCACTTACTTGGTCAAATACCACTGCAATGGATCTTATGAGAATTTAAGTAAAAAGATGCCAAATCCTCTGACACTGCAAATGTGCATCCTTCAAATGAAGAGGCCATAATGATTTCACCACTGAGAATTTTGTGCATTCCTCTAGCTAGCTTAACTACCTTTAAATTTTTGCTTCATGTGTATTGCCAGCCCTAGCTATTGGTTCTGGAGACAAGTATCTGTCCTTACTATGTTCTAGTTTGCCTGTGAAATTATAAAGAACTGGGGGCAGCTCTGCAGGTAGAGCAGCCTAAAAAGGCAGTCCCTAATGTGGCAACATATTACAACAATGCTGGTGTGAGCAGGTTGTCAATAGCTTTTGGTCAACACTTCTTAGTCTGGACAATTTCTGACTTGGTAGGCTGATATTTTTTGCCATCTCTAAAGTAGCAAATGTACTCAACAAAATTATAGGGGAAGGGAATTCCAGCCAAGAAACTAGTGGTGCATTTGTTTTTATTTTATTCTTAAATCTATGCTCAAATGATCACTCACTTAAGGAACCAGGTTAATCTGTGCTAAAATATTGAGGACATATTTTTGAAGCTTTTTACTAATTTACAGATCTCTTGTGTGGTAAGTTGTAACAGGTAGAGCAATATAGTTCTAATGACAACTGAAATGGTTAACCCCTTTTTAAAAAGGCTGTTTTTAAAGATACCACATCTTGGTATCATTGGAGTTGGCCCCTCAAATTTGGCTAATCTTATACATTAAATGTTTTGGATCAGACTTGACATGACTTAACTGAAACTTTCCTAGTGTTAGGGCTCTTCAAAGTAACTTTCAACTTTTGAAATCACTGTGAATCTAATTAAAGCTGTTAAATGTCATTGTACTTAGAGATTTGCTGAGAAGAGTTTAATTTAGGATAAATGTAGTCTAGCTTTCAGGTAAGACTCTTCCTATGGATCTTTTATTTCTCTTACACCTGCACCTGCATATCATTATTGCACTGATAACAATAGGCACAGTAGGCACAAACCATTTTTGTTTGCATGGAAAATGTAGAAATGTGGAAGGAGTGTAGAATCCTGCATGCACAATAAATACAGTAATCATAACAAGAGCTAAGGGAGGGATGGATGTCAGCCATCATATCCCTCTATATTCCTCTGTGACTTAACACCAGGAGAATCTAAAGGGTTTGTTTCAAATTGTAAAGGTCCAAAATAATGGGGATATAGTCTATTACTGTTGCTGTTTGAAAGAGAGAGTTTAATAAATCAGCATTTAATTTAAAACAAACAGAAACATCATTATTTAATGTACTCAAACATTCTCCCCTTGTGCTTGAAATCTAAGCACACCAGTGTTTTATTACTACTTGAACACAGAGTAAACATTATTTTCTTCTCTTCTATTGCTTTGAACATCTGCTAGTTACAGCTGGATTTTAGTAACATAAGGAAAATGAGAATTATAAGAATTCTGAATTCTTCATTGTCCAATCTGTGTGATAATAAAGTGAAAATGGACTTGTCAATGCTATCCTAGAGAAAAATTCTGATTTGTGCTGCTAATCTGGTCCCTGACTGTATGTTTGAAATATAGTTAGAGTTTCACAATATGAAGAAGAGAAAATATTTATAAGGATATGAAATATATTTGGCAGCATCTTTTTTTACTTGAGTTTCTAGCTGAAGTCCTAATCATGAAGTTTTAGGAAGCTATTACGGAATTTGTTTTTCCAAGATATTCCTGGAGAAAAAAAAGTGTTTTACTCTGAGTTTTCTATGTTCATTTTCATAGCATGTTTAACAAAACATTTAGAAAACAAGAGTTTTGCATAGGGAACTGTATAAAAAAAAATTTAAAAATTGCTCTGTGCTTCAAGGATGAGCTGTTAGGGAGAAGGAAATACCCTCCAGGTTCAGTTTTCTGCTCCTTGTACGTGTTGAATGGCAAACTCTGTGCTTCAGATAAGAAGCATGTTGTGATTCTTGTTTTGGTAAGGGCTTAGATCTCAGCTGTGCAGTGGTATCTCCTGCATGGGTCCTGTACAGTAATAAGTGTCTCACAATTGTGAAAAAACTATCAAAGAGAACCTCCACAGAGAATGAAATAGTATAATTTTTCATTAATTTTAACCTCAGATTTACAAATGACATCTCTTAGAAGAACTAAGATGCCATCACTAGTTGGCCCAGCCCATATTCTGCAAAACAACAGTGTGACTTCATGAGGAGTGCAGTTGCAGTAATAATTGTGGTTATCTGAATCTTAAGTATCAGCCAAATATATCCAAGTGAAAATTGCATTAACCATTTTAATGAGTAAGAGTAAAAATGGCAGGGGGATTCATTATGTCAATAACTGAATTTTGAACTAATACTAGTTCTGAACATACAGCAGGGCAGTGGGGGAGAAATATGCATTAATTCTCTCCTTCAAGGGTCTGTGACCATTGAAATGTACCATGGCTAAGATACAGTTTTCTTCTGTTTTATTGCAGTTCCTTTATGCAACTTACATTGCTCCATCTGCCAGTATGGACACTGGACTTCATCAAGAGAAGAAAAATATAATTTATCACAAAATTGACCCGGCTTTTGAGGACCTTTTTGACCCAGCAGAAGAACATATCCTCACTGTTTTGCTGGAACCATGGATGAAGATGGTGGAAGAAGACAAATACACTTATAGAAAGGTAATATCTGGATGACACCATGAAAAATTCTTATTTCAGGGAAGAAAATCACAAGATCATTTATATGAACCCTGTTGTATTTATACTCCAGAAGGGAGAAGTATTACAAGATGTTTTACTTACTCCTTTCTATCCTGATAAGTTGAAATAGGCTGAGCTCTTTGTGGAGAGCAGACTTCTCATGTGAAAGGAAGCTGTGGGCTTCATGGACTCCTTGGCCTGTGAACTGGGGAGAAACACATCTTGCTATGGTAAAATTTATCTCTGCACTCAGGAAGTTTCATGTTTCTGCAATTGTACCATTGACCAGAAGTATTTTTTTTAATGATGGATTGCCCACAAACACTCTGTATTTTTAATGATAAGCACGTAGTGAGGTGGTTTTTTAGAGTGTCAGTGCAGTGACAGTAGATATTTCTGGTGTTTAGAATTTAAGTGCAGTTACTGCTTAGCACAGAGGAAATGTGACATGGTGGTTCAGCTGTATTTGCCCCAAACAATTTTTGGATTGTTGCTCTGAAAAAGTGGCTCAGAGGTGTACTCAGTTCTAATCCCAAAATGTTCTGAAAGTTTGAATTGAGCATGCTCATGGAGGTCAGAGGAAAGGGCTGCAATCCTGGCTGTGCCTCTGACCAATAACAACAAGAAATGGTGATGACAGTGGTGGATGCTGTGGCTCTCTGTGATTTGTAAACTTACCTACAAGTTGCTTGATGAAGGTCAAACTCCTTCTGGGTGCCACAATATGAGAAAGATACAAAGCTCTTGGAAAGTGTCCAGAGGAGGGCTATGAAGGTGGTGAAGGCCCTTGGGAGGAAGCCTACAAGGGCTGAGGTCACTTGTTTGGCCTGGAGAAGAAGAGAGTGAGGTGGTCTACAGACACCAGTCTCTTCTCTGTGGTGCCCAGTGACAGGACCCAAGGGAATGGCCCAAAGCTGTGTCAGGGGAGGTTTAGGTTGACTATTAGGAAAAGTTCTTTCACCCAGAGGGTGGTTGGGCACTGGAGCAGGCTCCCCAGGCCAAGCACCAAGCCTGACAAAATTCAAGAAGTGCTTGGACAATGCTCTTGGGCACGTGGTGTGACTCTTGGGGATGGTGCTGTGCAGGATCAGGAGTTGACTCAATGATTCTTGTAGGGCCCTTCTAACTCAGGATACTCTATGATTCTAATTTCAAGTCTTTAGCATCTCTCTCTTGGAAATAGAAGGAGAAACTTATAGTGGAAAATCATGAGAGAGAGGGCAGGAAGTTGGTTCTTGTTCCTGTTTTTCTTCAGTATGAGGTTAGATGAAGCATCTCCAATTTATAAGAAATATCATCATTTATTGATGATACTTCTGTCAGCTTGTAATAACATTCCCACATTGCCCACTGCAAAATATTTTGAAATCTCCTTTTTCAGAAGTTTTGTAATACAGTCTGTTTTTGGTTCTGTGTCATGTATGCATGTAAGAAAAACTAGATGGATTGATACCTAAAATCAAAGTTGAGAATGGTTTTCTAACCAGTATTAAAATTTAAAAACAGATTGTAAGAACAGAAAAGAGACATACAGCTATCTTCAGCACTTTGCAACCAAGAAAGTTCATGGAACAGAGGTCTTATCCATATTCTTGATTTTAATAGTCTTTGAGGAAATTTTTTTCCTGCATGGGTTTCTGTAAAGTGTATCTTGAGTGATGTATCTTCAGCCTCACTGTAAAAGTGAGTGTCATGGTTTAGTCATGCAATAGGAGAAAAAATGTGTATCTTGATTTGTTTGGAAAGGCCTCCCTGATAATTTCACCTGGTGCCCTAGTTTTGTATATGACAAAGAACAAGTAAACAATTATTATCTTGTCCTGTTCTCAATGTTGTTATGCTTTTACAAGTTTCTGTGATATCCCACTTCAATTAGATCTCCCTGAAACTGAAGAATCCTAGACACTTTGACCTCTCCTCCTACAAAAGGTGTTCCATACCTTTGTTGCACTTATTGCACCATCTGTATGTATTATATTATTTTGATGAGATGCAAGCAGTACTCAAAGTCTGGATGCACCAGGGATCATCCAGTGGCAGAACCATGTTTTCTGTTGTGCTCTTTGCCCATTCCTAATTGTCCCTATCATTTTGACTCCTGGTGAATTTTGAGTGGATGTGCAAAATGCAAGCTAATAGCCATCTGCAAATGATTCCAAGATTTCCTTCCTAAGTAATAACTACTAATGGAAAGCCCTAATTTGGAGCTCACTGGAATGACTTAATGTTTATTATCGTTGAATTCAGCTGGCCTTTTATCACACAGATGCTAAAGTGTCCTGCTATCCTGCAGCTTTTCACAGTCAATTTAATTTTTTGCTCTGTGGAATCATTTTGCAAACTTTGTTGTCTCCTCACTCACCTCCTTTCCACATAGTTTCTGAATGTTTATAAAGCAACCTCAGTGCAGGTCCCTGTGAGACTACAATAGGAACCCCACCCTATAATGAAAGTTATTTATTTCTTTCGTTTTGATTTTCTACCTTCTACTTAATTCACGAGGGGACTTTCTCTCTCATCCTGGGATAACATAATATCTTTTAGAAGTTTTGAAACTTTGATAAACTTAGTGAAATGACATATAGTAATCCAAACACATCTGTAAAATATTTTCTTTGCTTTTCAACGTCTTTTCCAACCTTTCAGATAAATTATTTTTTCTGAACTATTTCAGCCATAACTCTTTATGACCTGCAGTGCACCTTGGAATTGACTGATACTTTCATGAATCTGAAATTTTATGTAATTTCTATCAGGCTAGTTTTAATCTTTTGTAGTTGGGTATTTTCTATGTGTGCTATCTGTAAAGGTTGTCTAGAGTCTATTGCCAGTCCTCACTGAGTCAAATCATCAGCACAGCCGAGGGTTCTCGTACATTGTGTACGATGTGTAAGAAGGAGTCTGCTTTAGAGCTCTCTGTTTTCACTGCTTCTAGTGAAAAGTAAGAATTGAAGAGATAAACTTTTCTGTTAATATGTGTGTCAGTTTATATCTCCTTGAGTTAACCACGGGATAATCTCTTGCCCATTTTAGTTTGGAGGATGTGCTCCTTTGCAAGTGAAGTTACGTGTAGACTTCTTAGTGCTCTAACAACACAAAGATCTTAATCTGAACACAAAAAACCCCAACAAAATCATTTTTACTGCACAATACAAGTGTTTGTGAAGAGTTACAATACAAAGACGTTAAACGACCTGTTCTAGGAGGCACTAGAGTCTCTTTGTACTAGCTGCAGGCTGATAGTTAGGCACACTCCTTCCCAAGCACAAAGACAACGTCTGCTTTGTATTTTATTCAGTCCCTGGCTCTGCTCTTCCCCTGTGTTCTACTCTATATCAGGATATATTTGGCCCATAGTGAAACAAGATATTTTATCAAGAATTAGGTGAGTCCAAAATTGTTCATTTGGGACATATTCAATATATCTACATTTTTTCTTTAAATGAAGTATGAAATCAGGAGAGTTTCTTTTTACTGTTGACTCTCATTCTACCTCTGTCTGCTTTCTCTTTAAACTTTATGAAAAATGTTTTGAATTGTTTTACTATTTAATTTTAAACTATATTTTCTTCTAAGGGAAAGAATAGCCCAAAGCACCTTATAACAATGGAATAAAGTTACATTGAGCTTGAAGACATTCAGATAACACAGTGATTAGTGTGGTATTCACATTTAGATGAAAATATAATGAATATTTTTCTAAACATTCTCTTCTCTCTCTGGCGCATAAATACTTGTATAAGACAATCACAGCTCTCTGATCTTTGTAATGAGCATGCAGATCAGTGTAAGGCATTGGCTCAATTTTGCTAAATATCCTAAAATCGGCATTAAAATGATTTAGGCAGCAAGGAAGGTCACCACATACCTCTTTCACAGTTACTGATTGTTTGTACATAACTGAAGAAGAATTGCTCTAGTTACATACAGCTTCTAATGAAGTTAAAATGCCAACTTCATGGATTCAAATCACACACAGTTAATAATTTAAGAAATAGGACAAGACTGAAAGTCAGAATGCTTTCATCTTTATTGTTTACCTATTTTAACATCTTTCTCAACTTAAATTTGTGTTTCTCTAAATCTGCGGCACTCTGTCTTCTTGACATTTCCTGTTGAGAGTCCTAGTTTTAAGAACTGTTTTTCTGCTTCTCAGTGGCAGTTTGGCATACAATTTGCTGGTATAGGCAATCAGGTATGTCTGATCCAATATACACAATATAATATATGCAAAACATACACAATATATTATGTACACATTAGAATTTAGCAATTTTTTAATCAATTTGCCTAAAGTTATAGTTAGGTTATTTAGTAGTTATCTACAGAAATCTGCATCTGAGCCTACGCAGATGGGAAAAGTGTGTTCTACCAGAGCTATTGATAGAATTGTTTGTCACAAGAATGTGACTTCTTGTCTCTTCTAGACATCAGTCTCATCGCTGACAGATGTATTCTTTTCCATCCACTGTCACTGGCAAAATGCCCATGTAGTTCTCCATCTTTCTATAATGTGTACTGTAGGGGTGATACAAGATATTATTTTTATTAGGTGGAGTTGGTGGAAGAAACTCAACAGCTGGACTCCGTGTACTTTAGAGAGCTCCAAGCTTTGCATCAAGTGAGTTCCGAGAAGGATGAGGTAAGACAAGTACCTACTAACAAAAACAAACCCTTTCTCTGACGGAGAGGGTTCACACTTTGAGTATCAGCAATGAAAAGCTGATCAGATGCTAGTTTGGAGAAGCAAATAGTCTGATTTCTACCATTCATTTTGGGGACTGATTGACAGCCATTGTGTTAATTAGATACACAGGTCTTCTGTCAGTTCCATCAACATCAGACCTAAAGTCTGTGGAATGTGTTTTGGGCCTCTACTCCTGAGTAAATGACTCCATTTCAAGGGAATTACAGGTATATATGGGATTATTTGATTATGGAACCTGCAGACACTGATATGTTTAAAGCAAACATAAAAGTAAAGCTTGCTAGGAGCTGGAGCCTTAACTCAATTTATTTTCTTAGTGATTAGAAAGCTATTTTACAGAGATAGGTTATCTAATGCAAGGATTATTAGACTGAGCAAAATGCAGAGGTGAAAAAAACAGTTATGCAAGCAAAATAATTTCTCCCCTCAGAATACTGTTGCTGACACGGGGGCTCTCAAAGAAGATCAGCACTTGCATCAAGTTCCCAAAGAATTGGCAGGTCCTAATCTGTCTGACCTGATCCATGACAAAGAGAAGTTAGAACAATTCCAGGCTTTTCTTGATAAGCATTCTGCTAGGTATGTTTCTTCATTATTGTTATTTTACCTGTTTCTAAGTTCAGAAGAAATATGTGCTAATGATCTTGGCTATCTGAATGTTGACAGATTTTAGTCTTTTAAAAAATGTTTTTGCATATTTATGAAGCACACAGACACATTGTTCAGACAACTGAATTGTCTTAACATGTTTGGGGTAAAAATTCTCCTGTCAAAACATATTTGTATTACAGTTCTGTTTTCAGTTTCTGCTTTGATTAGTGGCAAACCCATGAGTAGAACAATTAGCCTATAATGAGTAAAATTTTCTCTTTTTTAGTACAGATTCAATTTAGTACATTTTAAAAATTAAAGCTGGTTATTATAAAAATGTACAAATAGAAAACAGGCATGTTATTGTCACAGTGTGACAGCAACCACAGTTTTGTGTCTGCTGAGCAGATTTAAGTACTAGCTTGTAGCAGATGCAATATTAGGCAGGGTCTTTGAAAAGGTGAGTCTGTTTGTTTTAAAAGTAAGATCTGAACAGAAGCTGATACTCTTTCTTTTGTCTTTAAATTGTTGCTTCCTTCCTTTAGTCGGGCTTCCCATGAGTTGATGCTTTGCGTATTGACTGTTGTTTCTAGTCAAGCACTGCTATAGCTTTACATTGGATATTAGTCAGCTTTTTCAAAACTGCCCAGAAAGGGGCATCTGGCACAAAACTCCTCTGGCCCAGATTCAATGTCATCACTTCTGCTTATCACATAGGTTCTCTTTGCAGTCAGAGAGACAAAAATATACACTTCTGACTCAATATTCCTAATTCTGAAGGTAAAATCTAAAACCAGTTTGGATGGATCATTCCTAAGATTACTGACTACAAAAGAACTGCAGATAATGAGTTCAGATGGAAATTCTTATGGTCTAGCTGCCTATAGTCAGGTGACTTCTGAGTTAGTTGTCTAGAGCAGTGGTGTCCAAACTTCTTGCTCATGCATCTCATCAGTAAAAACTTTTTGAGTGTGGAACCCTAGTGTGTATGTATATATATATATAATTTTTTATACATTATATACATGTGCTACTAAAGTTTTAATATTTTCTTGCTGCCCCTCAACAAATGGACACCCCTTTCACATACTGCGGTTCAGAGACCACTAGTCTTGAGTTCCTCTCTAGTTCATTGAGGAAATGGTAGGAATCAGCAGATAACAGGTCATGGACAGGTATGCTGAATTGTCTCTGGTATTTCCTGCTTTGTTCATCACAGACAAGTCTAATTTTAAGTGGTAGAACCAGGCAGAGAAATGTTTAATTTATGGAGCCTTTTTTTTTTTTTTTTTAAATAAACCTTCATAATGAAGAAAAACATTTGAAAAAGTCTCACAACAGTGTTTTAGGGCTGGGTCCAGACTAGTTACTCTGGAGTCCAGCTGGCATGCTACAATAAAGGTGCTTAATGGTACTGTAAGCTGAAGGGATCCTAGAACTAATGCAGTCTGGAAAATGTCAGAAAAAACCAATGAACACGTCATTTGCCTTTTCATCAAAACTTATGGTTCTGATAATGTCCAAATGTAAGTGATCCAAGTTTCAGGAAGCACAGGCTGCTGAGTGCCTGTACACAAATTCTGGTAAGAAACTAAGCAAAGCTCCATTAATTAATACTTTTTAAAATGTATAGGATATATTCACACAATTGCAGGACAGTTTGTGTTACTTCGGGTTAGTGAATTACCACTTGTTAGTCCCGCCAGGCTAATTGACTGTGGATGTGCTCCTGATCCACTATGCCAGGATAAGCCACAACTAAACAGTTTATCTAACACACTTGAAGATTATATATTTTACTTTTTAAAAAGATGCACATATTTGGTCAGTTTTCATAGGTAGATGCCAAGGAGTTACACCATAAACCACAGTAATTTGGATCACTTGCATTTGGGTGAACTTAGTCATGTTGTGATGAACTAGCAAATGAATTTCAGTCTCAATAGAACTTAGGGTTCAGTAAGGGTCTCAAAAGACTTTTGAAAGGAGAACATCTGTTCTTAAATCAGTCAGATGCTTTTGAACATTTTACTCATAGAATAATGTTTTGAAAAAGCCAGTTATTAACCAAATGGAAAACTGAAACAGATTTGTCTGAATTCAATGTTTCATTTTTCCTGCTGCAGATACAATGAATGTACTCACTAAAATGTTCATATAACTTCAGTTAATAAGATACTGTCAGAAAACAGTCAGATAAATTAAACCGAAATTGTAGATATGTCATTTATTCTGTTGTCTGGTTTAGAGAATGAAACCATTCTGTGATTCTATGAAAACAAATTTAAATTTATAGTGTACACTCAAACATTATGAACAATATATAGATTGAGAACTGCATCATTGAAATGATTTGTCACCAATTAAATAAGTAATAGAATTGGTAACTTATGAGAAAGCAGCCCACAAAAAGCCCTAGAAACAAATTTTGCCATTAATTGTTTTTATCTGCTCAGCTGCAGACTGACTTAAACTCTAGCACTTCACACGGGGCAGGAAGGGGGTGATTTCTTGGGCTGATGTTCCCAGCTGTCATCCCTGCTCCTTTCTCAGGCAATATAACAAGGAGGCAGAGCAGGAGGTGTCATCTCTCAGGGGCTCGCAGCCTCAGTACTGATTCAAATTCTCATCTGCTTCACTCTTCATTCTCTCTGTGAGCTCTGCACAATGGTTCTGGTCCACAGTCCCTGCTGGATTTAGCAATGGCATATTGAGGAGATTACTCCTTTCAGGGTACCCCCAGATGGGACCCTAAGTGAGATCTCTAAGATAAAAGTTTGCTCTGCCTGTTCAGCAAGTGCCATGGTCTCAGCAGATGGTACTAGCAGAGAAAAAATGACATAAAATTTCAGCCCAATCTGACCTGGTATTTAGGTCCTGAATACTTCGGTATGGTATAGTTGTGGTTAAGCTAATAACTCCCTAGAATGTTGATGAAAGTAACTCAATATTGAAATAACATTCTGTTTAAATTTGTTTGTAGCATGGATCTCATCTGCTGGCTAGATATTGAAGAGTTCAGAAAGATGCTCCAAAAGGATAAAGAAAAAAGTGATGAAAAATTGAAAGACATTAAAACCAAGTACTTAGACAATGAGTACTTCTTTGGACCCAACAGCCCAGCTACCAGAGAACAACAAGAAGAGGTAGCAGTCACAGAGCCATTCATAAAGAACAGTCACTGTGACTGTGACTGAGATAAAAATCCACAAGTGGGTCTGCTCCAGCTTTTCTCCAAGCTATCTCCTCAAATCTTGCCTATATTTTTGGCCACAAGTATGGTTCTATTATGGTTGTATAGGTCCCTTTCTTCCTGTTCAGGCTTTTCCTCCCTACCTCTTACAGAACATCTCTCCTGAACTGTGATCTAGGCCACAGTCAAAGCCTGCACAAGACAGCTCAGAAAGTGTAAAAATGACTTTCAGGCACAGTGACTTGTTCCAGTTTTCTATTTTAGTATGTCAGTAAAGCCGCAGACAGCAAGTCTGAGCTGTGGTGCTCTGATATATCTTGATGCTTAGGCAATTCACTTGTCAAGCTGGGGTATTATTCACCACAGTCTGTATCCTATTATAGGTAGGGACAAATGTAATCTGTTCCCTTTTGTGAAAAGTACATGTGAGCCTTGGGTAAGCATGCATTAAGTGCTTTGCTTACAGTTAAGCTCATGCTTTGCTAAATCAAGGATGTAGAGAGATAAAGGACTTTTGGTATACACAAACGTTTATGTCATGTGTTATTGTATTTGGATTGCTTAGCTAATGCATTCAGGTGGAGGAAGGAGACAAAGCCTTCATGATCAGCTTTCGGCAGAGGCTCTGCTACAAGTTCAGCAATGTGTCCAGAAGAGATTAGAAAAACAATGGCTGCCATTGTTTCTGGCGGAAGAACACCGTGGGGCAGAGGAAGAAGCAAAGGTAATTTTTTAACAACAGCAACACATACAGACATTGTTTTTTGTTTGGCTCATAATTTACCATTGGGGTAGAAAGGTTCAGAGGAAAAGCAGCCCACAATTTACTTTTAGTTTACATTGAAAGAGATGCTGTAGCATGTACAGGTTGAAACATTTATCTTGGTAAGTGTGAAGGCAGTTCATCTGAAGGCTTAGTTTAGCTGACAGTATTATTGTTAGATACCAAATCTGAAGGAGCTGGTGTTAACTCTGCTGCCATCCAGCCTGCCAGGAGAGGGACCTAATTTTTGCTGCACTGCTACACTCTCCCTATGCCATTTTGCTTTAGCCATACAGTTGCACACTGAAGAAATACTGCTTTGTGTAAAGAATGTTCCCAAGGGGACCAAGACACAAGCAAATGAGTGAGCTTCCCATGCCGTAATTCTTTCACTTATGCTGTCCATATTCTCCCATCTGGAGCTGCAATGCTTGCAGAATCGACTTCAGGACTTGTGAAATTCTTCTGAGTGGGGAGGTTAACTGCTACAAGCCTTGCTCCAATTGGTTACTTCAGAAAGCTGCCAAAAAGCTGGGAGTGAGGAGCCTTTCACTCCTGCTGGTTCATTAGGAAGACTGAGGAATGGGCAGAGCTAACATCTGCCTTTTATGAATGCCTCTGTGGCTGTGATCCACATAAAGGGATCATCCTGCTGGTGGGCAGAGGCAAAGACTTGGTGTTTTGCACTTCCATAACAGCTCTGACATGTGAATGTCATAGAGAGGGAAACTTCAAAGTTCGACCAAGCAGACACATATGCAACTGCATTGCTTGAAATTATAATTTTAACATTGATTATGTTAATTAAATTTAAAAAAATCCTAACCCTCTGCCTTTTTTTAGCTGAACTTTGCCTCCTTTACAAGCCCTGGCAGAAGACCAATAAGGCTAAGCTGCTTCCAGGTCTGGAAGCTAGTTCATGCCTCTTTTTGCACCTGCTGCACTGTGTTGGCAGGGAGATTAGCCCAGGTAGTTTAGAAAAATGCTGTGTTCAACTCAAATAAACAGTTTACAGGAAATACATAGTTCTAATGAGCTTTTAGTCTATTCCTAACTCCATTTATGTCCAATTGCTTTTTTCTTTTTCTTATTGAAAATTCAGAGGATGAAAAGATTCTTTGAAGAAAGTATTTTAGAAGAAGTGAAACCAGATGACATTTTCCACTGGCTTCATATTTCACAGTGACAAAACAGTGTGGGCATGCTATGAAGTCCTTATTCAGGAAACCTGCCCTTTGTTTGAGGTGTAATTCAGCTACAAAGAAGTTGCAGGATCAAGTCTGTATTTATGATACAGCTGTACAAAGGAACTAAAAATATTTCATACTAAAAAAAAAAATCAAACCCAAAATTTATTCCTCACATAATTGGTCCTTTAGAACATTATGGGTGAAGCAAACTCCACCACCAGTGGAGTGCACAGTTTGACTGGTATTGCTTCTTGTCTTCTCTAATTCCCCAGTCTTAATGATCAGGTGTTCATTTATAGCTGAAGAAGGGATGGCATTCTGTGCAGGTCCAGAACAAGTTTCAGACATAAAATCCATAAGAAGACATATAAACTGTTCTGCCACTGGGGTCTTAATCATTAAAAGGCTAACCAAAAAAAAGAGAATATTTAAAAAATAGAATAATAATATTTTGTTCAGCTATAGATGAGGGATATAACTGAAGATCTTTCACACAAAGACCAGCAAAAGACAACCAGGATGTGGAAGGCGAGTGAAATTTGCTATGTCTCTTGTGTCTGCAGTTTCACAGTCTTTTTCATTTGACCCTTGCACATTTTTCACAATTTCCCTGTTGACAGTGTGAGGCCCAAATGTAATGCTGTTAAAAGCAATCATGACTGTACTGGTTACAGTAGACTGATTACTCACATTACTCCTGAATTTAGTTCCCTGCTGGATGTTCATGGTAAATCTCTCTCCCTTTCTGTCTGGAGAGGTCATACTTGAAAATAAAGGTCTCTTGTCCTGGGCTTTGGAGCACTATTAACACTCCTTAAACTAATATTGTACCTTTAATTCACATTTATCTGTGTTTTGCATGCAGTGGACTTATTTGGACAAGCTGTTCATTCCAGCATCTGGTAGTTTATTTATTATTGCAAGTGGATTACGTGCAGACACAAAAGGGAATGTGAAATATGCAGCAGAGTGGGCAGGTTTAATCATATCTCACAGTATCTATTTCATTTAGAATTGTATTTTAATCTCACAGCACTGAGATAATATCAAATTTAAACTTTTTAAACCTTTGTAATAATAGATTTCATCAGATGTTTGCAAGTTTTTTTCCTCTTGAAGAGCAGTGAACTTTTTGTGATTGCCAACATACAAGTTGTGTACATTTGTTCAGTTGAACTTTTATTGTCTGTTGAAATCAAACTAGAGACCTGGTCACCAATTATCCATGCAAACCATCAGCACAAAAGGGATCCAAAGTGCATGTGGGTTCTGTTAAGTGAGTTTTCCCTTTGCCTGTTTGTCAGGGAGATGATTGTTCTCCATGTTCTGCTTCAAGGTTGTTGACCCATAAAATAAGTCGTGTTTACATACTGCTATAAGGATGGAAGCAACATTTTGTTCTTCCCTTCATGAATTGGCCCTAGAAATACTTTTTATCAAAAGTTCCCTAAATTCTGGTCACAGGGAATAGAACATGTTTGGAGAAGTGGAGAAGGGCTTGGAAAATCCAACCTTACTGCCTAAATTGAGCTGACTTTATTTTCACCAAAGGACCCTCTGGACAGCACCACCCTATTTGCCAGGGCAGGCTGTTACCCCTGGCAGGCTCTGTGACAGGACTGAGCATAACCCCTGGTTTTAAGATAAGTTGCAGAAACCCTTTCAGCTTAGGATCAGCTTAGATTTCCAGGACTGTTGGCAACAACTAAAAATGTTTCTGACCGATGCTCACCACTGAACAGCACTCCACCCTTCCAGGACTTGAAGAGTTTTAAACCACTTTTAGAAGATGGTTTTCATTCATCCATCTGATAACAAAAGTTGTTTGGCTTGCTGTTCAGCAACAGCACAAGAACTGTTTGTTCAGGAAGGCAGGCCAGCATGAACTTCAGTTCAAACAAACTGTCCCTGCATAAGCCATCTTTCTTTCCCCACCCTTTCCTGGCTGCCTACTGTTCTGTGCTTGGCAGCATGAGGATTTCCAAAATGTCTCAATGACTTTAAATTCTATTTTACTATTGGTAGCTTTATTTCATGGAGAGCAAAGTCTCTGGCTTCTGTGGGTGATCATAGCAACACATTTCAAACCTCATTTTGTTGGTGAGATCCCTGTCAAAAGCATTTTACAACTTTAAGCTATGTGGTTTGTGTATTCCTTTTCCTTTGTTGTTTGTTTGCATAAAACTCAAACTGTTCTCTAGAAAAGTAGCCCATTACCATAATCAATAACAAGAGCTGTTTCTATACTTTGTAGTATGCAGTCATATGGTCTAAATCATTGTCAGTCATTTCCTCTCCATCATATCTTCCAAGAAATGTTCCCCAAACCAAACATAAAAAAAAAAAATGGAAAGGAAGAAATGAAACCTTGCCACATTTTATTCTATCCATGTCATAAACTCATAAACTACTGAAAGTTAGGGTCAGTGCAAAGATAAGAATCAGACAGTTTACACTAACTAATGCCTTTGTTATTGCTTTTTGAAACAAAGTTTATTTGGTGCATCTATTTTTTCTTTTGACAGCATGTGGACAATAAGAGTGTTTCTTCATCTAGTGAAATAATTGCTTTCCGCAAGGCGCTCTTGGATCCAGTGACAGCAAATCTGTTTCAACGCTTTGTGGCACAGAAGGGAGACCTCCTGGGGAATGGAGTGCTCTTTTGGCAAGAGGTGCAAAAGTATAAGGTAGGGTGGTAAAACAGAGCAAAGGGAATAGCATTCGATTTGTCAGCAAATGCATCCATTCATGCACATTAGGAGAATTTTAACAAAAATATCTATAGGCATTCTGTTGTTCATAGTAAAGCCTCTTTCATTGTTTAAACTATTTTTTTTCATCAGTGAAAATCCTCACTTCTTAAGGGTAGCTATTCTTGACTCAAAAGCATTATCCCTGTATTTCTTTATGCTTCTTCAAACCATAGCATTCTTCTGAGTCTCTAAAGGAACACTGCTATCTTGCTAATGCCCAGAGTTTGGTATACATCTGTTGAGCAGTAGAAATGTGCAAGCATTAAAATGTTCATTCTGTCCTTTTAGCTGCAATCTGAATTTGGTAATTTCTCAAAAATGAGAGATAACTTTAAAATTCAATCAAATTTACAGATATAAAGATGGTATCAAAAAACCCTATATGTACAATGCAGACCACAGCTCCCTTGCACTTTGCAGAATCAAATTTGACTTGAGCTGAGCTTGGGACCAAAGTGAAATGTGATGAGAAAGGTCAGCAGGGATTACATCCCTCCCATATATATGTCGTTTTGTGAAATTGCTTGTGTGGGTTGAAATACAATAGAAAATGTCTGGAGTGAAACTTTGACATACTGCAGCCTCCTAGGAATATCCTGGACTGAATGCAGGGTCACCACAGATCTTTCATGTATTCCTCATTCCTTTTGCCTCTGGGATATTCCTGATGCAAAAGTGCTACCAGAGTGCAGAACCTCTTCTGGGCTCCTGAACATAGCCTATGTGCACATGGCAGGCAGGGAGCATGAGATTAGCTAACGTGCTCAGAAACTGGACTGTAAACACAGTTGCTGTTGCAGTAGCCCTTGGAGATCTGCTGCAGGCATGTGGGTGTACTTTCACTGTTTATGAATTTGAATTCGATGTCTGCATTAGAAGGTGAAGCTCCTCCTCTTTCCAGGGGACAATCTCTCTTCCCCACAAAGGTTCTGATCTCCAGGCAAGGGATCACTGGCTGAAATGCTCTCTGGGGGTGCTGCTGTCTCTCTCATGGTTACAGAGTGATTACCTTAGATTAAAACTCTGACATGAAGGTACCTGGTGTTCCATGACACAAATCCTTTTCTAGATATTTGAAATTTTGTTGATTCTTGTGACTCTTCATTGCTACATTGTGGAGGACATGGAAACTTTCTGCAAATTAATGTGGAGCATGCTCTTAATTCTTTTCTTTGTAGAACTGCTCTCTGAAGAAAGCCTTCATTGTTTTTTGTTCCACCCCCTTTCCTGCATTTATGTTAATTTTGTCTTGTTATCCAGAAAAAGTAGAATCTGACCAGATTTCTCCATGCATGCAATGTCATGGTTGGCAGTTGATGCTCTTTGTAGAAGCAAAGGGCTGGAGTAGTAGGAGTGTTGTGGGTCAGGCTGAGCTGCAGGAATATTGCCAAAGGCATGGGCAGCACTTTGCACAGTGCATACTTGTATTGTCTGAGCCCTATCATACCATCAGTTTAGACAGAACTCCCTTTAGCTGTCAGTGTCTGCATTGCTCCCATAACCCATCAGGCTGGAGGCACATCTTGGGACAATCCAAAACCAAGATTTTTTTTTTTTTTAAACAAATATGAAGAAACATAACTCTGTGCATCATTTCCATCTGGTTATCTATGCTCAGTCTCAACTCTCTTCATATCATATGGCTTGTTTGTCTTCCCTCATACTACAGCTCTCTGCCTTCTGTGCTAGATGAGCAAAGAAGGCCGTTATATATATAGTAACGATATATTTGTTTTTGCATTGCCTTACTTTCTTTATTATAGTTGTTATTATTCTTTTTTTTTTCCTTCCCAAAACTAAAAATATTCATAACAAAGCAAGCCATCTCTTTCACATACCACATTTCTGTTTAAAAGTCATGGTTTTAATTTCTTTGCAAAGTAAATATGTGGCCTTCTATACCAAAACTAAAATCAGATTCTTAATTTAAAGAGCTCTCTTCCTGACAACTCTTGAGTGGTCATTGTGTCTCTAAGATATATGTGATAGTCTTCTAGTGTCATGTTAATTCCTTGAAATATACAGATAAAGGGAAAGTTCATGTTTCAAAGTGTTGGAAGGACATTCTTTGAATTATTTTTCCTTCATGTCAAAGTCCAACGGTGGCATCGTCAGGGTGTCAAAACGCAGCAATAACAGGTTTTACAAGAACAATAGGATCACATTAAAAAAATAGAAAACCCCAGTGTTCCTTTGACAAACCTGTAAGTTCAGGTTTGTTTTGTTTGTTTTGTATTCTGTAGTGTACAGAGTTATTTCAAACCCTGAGGTTTTGGGAAACTAGAAGATCTTAATGAATGGTGAAAGGAGAAGATTTCAATAAATGGAAGATTGTACTGGTAGCTGACAGTGTCCTCTCTTGTGACAACACTCCTAGTTAGAATATCTAGTACCCTCTAAATATTTTCCCTCTTTTGTTGGAGCGTTTCTTTATCTTTTATTTGCCATGGCTATGCAAGTCATAGCAGGCTCATTGTGAAAATCAGTGCCTTTCACACTTGTAGATGTGTTTCTCTTTTCAGAAATTCTATTTGCCAGTAATGCATTTAAAATCTAAGCTGTTATGTCCAAACATGCAGGCAGAAATTATCACCTAAAATCAATGATTGCTATGTATCTGCATTTGCAAACCAGAAGCCTCATGCATATCTGAAGTATGGTTTTGACCATGCACATTTACCAAAAGAATTTTGCCTTGCATACTGAAAGAATTTATTGTATAATTTTTTTTTTTTGACTGTTGCTCTTTGATGACTGGTGCCCTGTAAAAGTTCTTGCCTGTGTCTCTCTCCATTGACTGAAAATGGTATTTTTTATCTTTCAGGACTTGTGCCATTCTCATTGTGATGATGCAATAGTTCAGAGAAAGATCACAGCTATTATTGACTGCTTTATTAATTCTGCCATACCCCCAGCTTTGCAGATTGACATCCCACCTGAACAAGCAAAGAAGATTGTGGAGCACAGGAAAGAACTAGGACCTTACATTTTTAGAGAGGCACAGGTAAGAAGCTGAGTGATAGGTCTGGCCAGAGACTGACTGCCTGATTTTAAGAACAGTCTTCATTGCTTATGTGACAGTTAGGACTCCACACACAAGCTTGGGCTTGAAGGAGAAAGCTACAGTCATATATTTCAGTGACTGTAAGGTCTTCAGATTTATCCTGCTCAATAAAGAAAATCTCTGACAGCTAGCTGATCCTGGAAAGGTGTTATCCAGGTCTGTGTTACAAATTCTGGCAGTAGAAATGAATTCTGTCTATGTTCTTAATTGCATGTTCTTTACCACTTGGTTAATTTCACAGAAGTAATTTGTAGTTAGAAAGTCCGTGATTTTCAAGTTTTATGAAAAATGCAGATGTGAGTCAAGCACAAAGACAGCTTAACTTGCTGAATGTCTTTCCCTCCTTTATTACAGAAAGTGTGTATTAAATGGCTGTAGAAAATTTTCTCTCTGATCTTTCTATTAATCAGGTTGAATAGCAATTTTGGAACTTTACTACAGACTTACTATTTTCTTATCCCTTGATACTGCCTTGTCTTATCTTCTAAGTCCAAGAAAAGTAGTTGTTGTTCTTTTCCTATAAAATTCCCACTGACACCTTTAGACATCAACTGTGAGTCCATAAAGTGGATGACAAGAGATGAATGATTTGTCATAGAAAATGGTTCATATAGGTCCTAAGAGAAAGAGAAGTCTCATTTCAGCCTGTGTAAAACCCAGTGAACTCCAGAAATCTGGCACAAAACCAAAGGAAGAACTAGGCCAAAAAGCTGTGACTGGAACCCGACAGTGGCTTACATGTCACTTTCAAGCCTTTTGAGCCAGAAGCAGTGAGCATGCTTGGCTGCTTTGAAGCCAAGTTTCTCAATGCAAATTAAACATCTAAATAAATTGAAAAATGTGAGCCTTAGTACGTGCAGCAACAGAATTCACTGAGCCCCTCTGTTTGCTTTTCTAAAATTGTTTTTCTTATTCTAGTTCAAAAATGACCCTGTGAGAGATTATATAATTTAAAAATTATCCAAGATTTGCTCATAGATCTGTAATGTGGTTTAAGAGCCTTTCCAGAGGCAAAAAAGTATTTCCTTTCTCTTAAGGAAAGGAAAAAAAGCCCTCTCCCTAATGAACTGAATATTTGAAATACTTGAGCAGAACAGTGGTGCAAAAGCAATTCTACTGGTGTATATTTTATCAAGAATACTTGTAAAAAGTGATGGATGTTTTCATTAATGCAAACAATTGTTTAGGGAAATGTAAAAAAAGAAATGTCTTTTAACTGTGTTTTAGGAAGATTTCTCACCAGTAATAAACACACTGATGAAAAGCATGTGCCGAGCAAAGCTGGGCTGAAATGTCAGGACAGAGTACGTGGGAGGAACAAGGCTGTGTGTTCAAAAAAAATAGTTATCTCATTCTGCATTTCATTTTACAGTCAACTGTTTCCTTAATGCGGTCAAGATTGACTTTATTTTCTTCCTGCGCAGATGAGTATTTTTGCTCTTCTGTTTAAATTTTGGCCAGAATTTTGTGAATTCCAAAGTGATCCAGAGAGTGACAAAATTCTAGCGTCCTTGGAGAAAAAAAAGGAAAAAGATATGCAAAAGATGGAAGGAATAACAGCAAAGGTAAGGCTCATAAAGTTTCAGGTGACCGCTGATGAACTGAATAACATGAGCAAAGATACATCAAATAAAATATCTCTTTCTCAGCCTGATCCAAAGCTACCTAATCTTGTTAGATTTCAAGCTTTACACTCAACCCAGTCCTAAGGTGATTACTTCCCAATTCTGCCAGTACATATACATATGTTTGAGTTTAAGCGGGTGAGTCAATGGAATACTCCTTTCATTAACCAGAGGAAAAAATGTATTTTAGTCACCTTTTGTGCCAAGAGAAGAGCAAAGAAGGCTGAATTAAGAACAATAAATCTGTGTATAGTCTGTGTGTACTGTGGGCTACTGCAGACCTGTTTGCACTTTCATGATATATTGTCTTATATTAGAATTTACATTCTGGACCACAACTGAAATCAAACCAAACCCAAACCAAAATTGATTTCATATCTGTTTTCCAGAAGGACCATTTAAAAATCCTGCACATTGTTTAAAAAAATATTTATGTGGTAATTAATTTGCATAATCTTTGCCTTTGCTTGAATATTTTCTCAGCTTTGAAAGTGAAATTGTTAGACTGTTCACAGCAAGTTTCCAGACAGTTCCAGCACATTAACAAAACTGTGACCTCTACAATGGAATGCTTGTTTGTAAAATTGTTTTTCTTGGATTTTTAAAATTAAAATATAATGGACTTTTTTTTCTATTGATTATAGGCTTTGAAAAAGTTTATTTTTTATTAAATACAATTGTTTGGCAAGCTTTGAGGAGAGAACATTCTTTTAAGGACAGAGAAATTACTGGACTTGCAGACTATAATAAGTAGCATTACAGAGACCTTGATGTATTCTAAATGCCATGTAGATGTGTGGAGATGTTCCACGTGATGTGAGCCACACAGGTCATAGGCCCACAAGAACATATATGCATTGTTATTTTTCTTATGCACATGAAAGCTGAGGACCAGTGAAGCATTACTCAAGGCCACACAGCGATGTCAAGGGAAGTCTAAAATCCAAGAACTCATCTTACTTTCTCCAGAGCACAATGTCTCCATATATATATATGTCTGCCAAGGCCATTGGCAATACTTATAGTGCAAGAGTGAAATATTTCAAAGTAACAAACTTTTACATTTTCACAGACTTATTTTCCATCTGTTTGTTGCCTGTCTATGAGATTTCTGATCAAGATCAAGGAATAAAGAAGAAATATTAGGCAGGAGGGCAAAAGCCTAGCTTTTATGGAGAGCAAATCGGAATGGTGAATTATGCTTCTAAGCAGAGAAATAGAGTAAGAAATTGAAGAAAATGACAAGCAGAGAATACAGCTTTGTAAACAGTTTGTACGCTATTCTTCTCACAAAAAAAAAAAAAAAAATCAGTAAACCAGTTACCTTTTAAAATCTCTTAAAGAATGGGTGCAACACATAATTTTTTCCAGTATAGTAAAATCCTTTTTTCTTTCTGTTATTGTTTAAAGAATTTGCCATTTCCTGTTCTCTTGCCTGGGAAATCTTGAGATTTCTCTCCTCTCAGTGACAGCATTATTCAAATGATGCAGTATCCCTGAAGGATACTGATAACTTTCATCTAACATGAGCCACAGCAGGTTCACTTGTTGGCTTGTGGAAGGTGATGATTTCTTGGCAATGAAAAGAAGGACTATCTTCCTCTGCCCAACCAGGCTCATTGAACAAGAGCAAAGCTCTGGCAAGGGTTAGAAACAACTTTTTTTTTATATATATATATATATATATATATATCTCCTCTCCACCCCACAGATCAGTTGCTATTTTGGGTTTATCTCAAACAGAACAACCATACTCCTGGGGGAGGAATTTGCTTTCTTCTTCCTTTACACATGTCCCTGGGGCACTGAATCTACCTGTGCTCACCTCAGTTTTAGAACTGAACAGATAAGAGTTGGACTTTCATGAAGTATAGTGGAAAAAATGGGCAGACAAGGAGCTGTTCACTGAGCAATGATGCATAACTTGGTATTGTTTGACTATCTCAATATTTTTTGTGTGCCTATTTGTTATTTAAGGGGCAAAGTCTACCAAAGAGTAGAACTCATCCTGGCAATGGACTTTCTCCTTTGTTAGCTGCTAGATGCACATCCACATACTTTCAAATATATAAGTCACTTCTTTCAGACTGCCTTGATGCCAGTACTAGTATTTTGTTGTATACATGATTGCATTTTATCTCCAAAATAGATTTTGGATTTTTTTTGCTTTCAAGTGCACAAAATAGCTTTAAATTTTTAGCTTTAACTTACATTGTAGATTTGTACATACTCCTTCCATGTCCTTATCAAAGAAAGCCATCAACATTATTTTCCTTTTCTGTGTTTCTGCTATGTCTCTTAGCAATAAGCTTATTTGTTAGTAAGTGGTGTAATGGCATGGGATCTAAATCCACTATAACGTTGGTTAATTTATTATGAGAAGTCATTTTTAAAGACCTTGCTTAATTCACCATTCTCATTGAGAGAGCCAGCAAACATAAACTGCAGTGCAGTAGTATTCACAATGGCTCTGTGTTTGCATTGGCATCCCCATTCCACGAAATGAGTGTGCCACAGAAGCTACTGAGCCTGTTTCTGAAGAGAAGATCAGCATCACACTGCCTGGGCAGCTCTGTACCCAGAAGTCACTCTTACAGCTGGTGGGTTCATAGGACAGTGGGCATTATGACAAAGGAAAAGGAACTTTGGGAGCAAGGAAATGAGACAGAGTGATCCTTTTCCAGAGCTTTCAGGGACTTACTAAGTGACTTTGGGAACAATTTGATCCCCTTTTTTCCCCTCACTTTGTCTCTTGGAACATGGGAGGGTTATATTACTCAGCTCTTGGAGAGAGCTCTTTGTGATGTCAAATATGAACATCGAATTGATGTTTATGAAGAATTTTGGGATCATCAAACAGAATGTGCAAAGTAGAAACAAACCAACATGAAAATGACAAACAGTTAATCACCAGAGCAGTTTGCCAAGGGTTACAATACCTTGTTCTTCACTGTAGATTGTACATTGCCTGTTTTCCTAACTTGTATAGTTGTAGTTCATACACAGCTACTGGACCAAGCTGGAATTAATCACAACGAATCTTGCATTCTACATTTTATACCTGAGGCCAAATTAGAGGCTCGCAATGTTCTCTCTGTCCTTAAAATATATTCTGTTGCAGATCTGACCTGTCACCTAGCTATATTTTGGAGCAGGTATTGAATCTGAAAGAAAGATGTCTGTAGGAGTGTAGAGGACAGGAAACATAAACTAGAACAAAGAAATGCTTTAAAAAAGCAGCTGCTACTTTAAAGTATGCTCAGTATGATGAATTATGAAGCTAAGCATTACAAAACATTACTGCAAATGATACTATCTCATTTCCAATGACAATTTTTGGTTCCTCAGACTTTGCTTTTTACTTTAGCTCTATAACTATTGTTCACATCTAATTATGAGGTTTTTTGCAGGGCAAAGAAGCGGGAAAAAAACTCATTAATTTGGCTCAACCCAAGTCCTTGACTCAACCCAAGTCCTTGACTCAACCCAAGTTCTTGAGTCAACCCAAGTCCTTGACTCAACTCAAGTCCTTGACTCAGCTCAAGCCCTTGACTCAGCCTGAGCCCTTGACTCAGCTCAAGCCCTTGACTCAACTGCCAAAGAGTGTTTTGCTAGATGAGCTTGATGTTAAGAGAAAATCATCAACAGCTTTAGCACCTGTAGAAGGACCGGGGAGGAAGGTAAATAATACATGTTCCTACAGATGTTATTCAAGAGAGATAAAATAATCTTGGGAAAAGGGGAAGGGGAAGTTTGGTTTTGAATACTGCTGTCAGATGGTTCTTCAATATCTGTTCATTTCTCTACCATTAGCTTTGCTGTTTTAAGTTTACCTGTCTTACAGGTGATTTTTTTTGTTCTTTATTAATTTTTTTTTAAGATGTAGGTTCTGAGTAGTATTAACAGCTAACAGAATGTTAAGATCTTATGGTATATGGATTAAAAAAAGAATCTATATTTAAAGATAAATTGAAGAAAAGGTAGTTCAGTTCTGGAATAAGAAGCTTTTCATTATTTGGGAAATTTATATCCTGAAAGAATTTGGTTTAGGCTAGAGTCCTGTTCTGGTCATATGTCAAAAACTGAAGCTGAACTGCTTTAGAAAATCTAGGTATTTGAAAATCTAGGTATTTGAAAACCACTTCAAGACTTCTTCCATAACAACTCTGACAATGCATCAAATCAGTAGTGAAAAGGTAACAGTTATTTTAGCTGGAAATGGGAAAACCAGACATGCTACATTGGACATATCAAGGGATCATTCATGGCTGAGTTGGCATTGCCAGAACATAACAGGGAACCTGTGCAACCACATAAGCACAGATATGTCATGAGAATCAGGAGTAAATCACACTTTGGCCACTGCTTGTATTCCATAGAGCTCTTCCCACAACATTATGGTAGTGGAGAGCAGAATATAGAAAAAGGTACCATGAAATACCCCCAAAATCTGAAATCACAGTGTGAATTGCATAGATAAGCTTACACTCTTACCCTTAAGCAGACCTTTTTACTTTTGCTCATACCTATTAAAAAAAAAAAAAAAGTGAGTTGAGCAAGGCAGTACATCCCTGGTATACATTTAAACCCTCAAAAAGAGGGCTTAATAAACAATAAGCCCTTCTGCAAGCCCCTTCCTACAATAGGAAGGTGATAGAAGTTCTTACTGCATCATGATATGACAAATTTGCTCCAAACTTCTCATGCCATAAGATAAAAACCAGGCCAAAAAAAAGTGCAGTTCTCATCCTGTTTTGGAAAGGCAACCTATTATTTACATGCAATCTGAAGTGTGGTTGTTTTCTTTAAAAGCAGTATTTTATCCTTAGAAAAGGAAAGGATGGCATCTCCAGTTGATCTGCCTCTAGCAGTAGCAGCATTCTGCTGGAGAGGGCAGGCAGAAGGAGCTGTGAGGCTCATGAGACCTTCAGTGAAAGGACATAAGCTAGAAACAGCTTTTCTTATATGTATTTCCTCTCCACCCCACAAATCAGTTGCTGGTTTGAGTTTATGTCAAACAGAGTAGTCATAGTCCAAGGGGAGGACTAAGGGTGTAGCACAGAGATAAAATTAAGTCCTTGATAGCACAAATGATATTTGGGAGGGTAAAGATCTGCTGCTTTGCTTTTGAAGAAGAAAGGAGAGAGAATAACACTCAGACTAGGGATGAAGAATAAATATAAACATTGTATCTGTCAAACTTGCTTAAATCATGGTGTTTTGAGATTTACTTATTTACAGGAATACTCTTTTTCCCATTATTCCAATATTGTAATTTTTAAAAAATCTTCTTAATATTTGTAATTAGTCAGTAATAGGAATATAACATAAAGTTTTTTATCTTACTGTTGAAATGGATCAGAAGCTACAGTGATGTGACCTGAAGGGTGATGGTTTTTGATGGTTCTTGCAGGCTTCCTGGTCCTATTCCAAGTACATAGAAGCCTTGGAGCAGGAAAGAATACTCATCAAAAGGCAAGAAGATCTGCAGAAAACCTCCTCATCATCACTCCCTGCAGGTTATTAACCAAGCTCTGTAGTTGAGCAGGACAAGCTTAGAGCATAGGTGTACTTGTGTCCTTGCAGTACAAGGACTTTGCTTGCTCTTCTTCGGAGTTGTGTACAGAAACCTCTGGCTCTCTTTTGCTGTCTGTAGGGGAGTTGCTCTCTGGGCTGTACTCATGAGTGGTATATTTTCTAAGAAAGAAAAAGTAAAAGTTGTAGGGTATCTTTGCACTGCCTTTACAACACAGGTCCTGCTGCAGAGAGGAATAAAGCCATTTCTTCATTCTGCAGTGATGTGGCAATTGCATACACATTTCACCTCCCTGGCTTCTTGTGCTTCATCAGCTAACTTTCAAGCAGATGCTGAAACCTCTTTCTCACATTCTGTCAGTATGTTTTTGGACGCATTGCTTCATCCTTGTTTCAGCTGTGAATATCCTTGTAGGTCTTTGCCAAGGATATTATGACCTGTTTGTTTATTCATTTAAAACATCCATTTAGTAGTAGCAATAGCACTATGTAATATTCACTTCCTTCAGTTTCACATAATTTTAATTTTTTTTCCAAATGCAGGTTATTTGTCTGTGTCCTCCCGGAAACCTGAAAGTTTTGTAAAAGCCACCATTCCTACAAAGCCTAAATTCTGAATCTTCCCAAGAAGCAGGAAGTGAGTACCAGACTGACAACAAGTGTGCTTTGAAATATGAATTCTTAAAAGCCAGTTTTTCTGCTGCCAGTGCTGATGCTCATTAGTAGCAAGTTATCCTGCTCCAAATCATGTTTAACTGAAGCTGTACAGCCTCCATATGAAAACAAGCTTATTTTTCATGTCAGCCATGGTTAGCGGATCTAATGTTGACCAGATGGAATTTTGTTGCAAAATGGCAGTCTCTGAAATTAGGTTATCTAAGCTTTCCAGTTAAGATTTTTTAAATAGGAATATGAGATGACTGGAGAAATCTCAGACCCTCTGAAGTTACTGTCAAGAACCTGACACAGAACTAGCAATAGATCACCTCTGCCAAAGCCAATTAAATATTAGACTGAGAGAAAGAAGTGGGACAGCAAAAAAAAAAAAAAAAAAAATTTATAAAGATAGAAAACCAGATTTTGCTTCAAGGCTTAAATTACTAGAAGGAAGAATCCTCTAGAGGTTTGTTTTTTTAGTCTTTTAAAGCCAATGTTGAAATTAGGTGGACTTAAAAAAATTAATAGGACTTGGAATATTGCTGCTTTCCTTCTCTGCTCCTCCTTCCTCTTCTAATTCTGTACTTGGCACTGCTATGTTAGGCAACTTGGTGTCCTGCCCTCACTAGTCCTCCTAAAATTTTAAGTGTCTGAAAATAATCTTCCTGTGGCAGCATTTTCTGAAAATGACTTCACAGAAAACTGCAGCATTCCTTGGTCTTCCCTCCCATTCTCTGTCTGCCCTCTTACCATGTTCTACAGTTGCAGTTAAAGTAATCCATCCACCTGGGGCCTCCTGCACCTCGCAGGTGCGCCTGTATTCCACACACCTTTGCCTTCTCACCACTGTTCTGCTCCCTGTGGAGTCCTGGTGCAGGGCCTCTGCTCCTGCTCTGTGGCTGGGAAGCCTCCAGCTGGGCCCACAGGGCACCTGCCCCCCTTGCTGCAGCCCAGCCAGCCCTGGCTATTCCAGACCGGAGAGCTGCATTCCTGCCAGGCACCAGGCTGTGGTACAGACTAACACAATGAGAAAGTTGAGGTCCTGTGAGGTCCCTCCCACCAGGCTCAGTTGCAGCCCACTCTCTAATGCCTCTGGAAATTTGCCTGCCAGCTATCCTATAGTGATCTGACCACTCTGCTGGTAATGTGAGACAGCTACACAAGGCCATGAATGCTTTTGATGGGGCATCTTCCTTCCACCGTGTAACAGAGCAGGTCACACCTGGTCTGTTAGGGATAGGTGGCAAGGCTGGCAGCAGGAGGCCTGTGAGAAAGGCCAGGGCTGCCATGTGCTAGGCACAGCCAGTCCCAGTTTCTTCCAAGGACCCATCACAGGACATGGCTGATCCCTCAGCCAAGATGGGGGCACCTTGGGGAAACACATTTCAGAAAGAGCAAAGAAAGCCAGAGAGTGGAGGAAGAAATAAAAGGAGTGATAAAGAACAAAGGGAACACAAAGGGCAGAGGTGAAGGTGTAAGAGGAAGAGGTTGAGGAGAAAGTTGAGGAAGAGGAGGAGGTGCTCTGTGGTGGAGCAGATATTCCCTGCAGCCTGTGGAGGATTGATGTTGCAGCAGAGGAAAATAGTGAGTAGGAAGAAGGAACTTCCCAGTGCCTCACCAAAGGGACAGAGTGCAACCAGTGATGGTTACAAGGAGGGGAGGAGAGGTGCTTGGAGTGAACTTGAACCTGGGAAACATGGAGGAAAAGTGTTTTCTCTAAGTGTGTATATGTTCTTATTTTCTTTCCCTCTGTCTCCCACTACCTGAATTAGTAATGACTTACTCTAATTTGCAATAAATTGATTTTCCCAATTTGAACTGATGCATTAATTGAAGAACTGTTCTGATTATTCCAACTGGCTGAACACAGCAATGACATTTTGTTACCTTTTCAGGCACATCAAAATCTCTCTGAGGAGAGAATGCAGAGACATTCAATGGAGGTGGCCAGGAGACACAAATGTAATGTGCTTGCAAGGTTTGTTCTTACAATTCCAGAGCAAAGATGATGACTTGTAATATTATTAAGAACCAGGAGATCAAGGCTAGAAAATAAACATGTTCCAATGTGTTCTATTTCAACCTGATTGTGACACTGGCTCTTGTGTTTATAATTTAATAATACCCCTTGAGGCTCAAATTGCAGTGGGATTCCACCGAAGTATGCATGGTGCAAACTACTAGGTAGTCTCCACCTTAAACATCTTATAATCAAGCCCAGTTCTTCAGTGCCTGATCTAATGAATAAGTAAAACACTGCCTTGAACTGACAGCCCTGAAGCAGGGTGTTTTGGCACACTGTGCTCTCACTATGCAATTCACAGAGCTTCTGTTCATCAAGGATAACTCATGAGGTCTCTGAGTTATTATAGAGGCAGATGTTCTTGTTGTTTCCTCCCAGTTCAGTCTGATTCCTGTTTCAAAGTTCACCTTCTGTCTCATTTCTGAGTTTTGATCCACAAGAAAGGATTAAAATCTCTCAGGACACAGATGGGATTGGGACCTTATATACAATATCATTAGTCCCAAGACATTAGTCAACAGAGGGTTGCTCTTGCATAGCTCTCCCTACTTCTAAGAAGTTTCTAAGATGCTGCATTCCAAAAGACTTGGGGCACAGTAGATGTGGGGACTAAGGACCAAGGCTTAATTGAGAAATTAAAAGGGGGAAGGGGAAGAATTAACTACTAGGCAAGAGACAGGATGATACTAGACCTCTCCACATTCTTCAGACCTCTTTAAAAACCAGTGCCCAGCCACAAAGCTGTTGGCTCCATTCTCCCCCACATGTGTGTAACGCATGTAAAAGAAAGGCTGATCAGCAAGCTCCAGTGAGCCGTTCCCAAGGATTAGCCCTGAGATAGGGATGGAACTGTCTCCTGCTGGAGACAGGCTGGCAGGGAAGAAATACACTTTCTTTTATGGATGTAGTTGTCCTGATCATATATTCTTACAGGAGAAGCAAGGGAGATCATTGGTTCATTTCCTGCTTTTGCCCATGGTTCAGAGTTTGCTTCATGCTTGTCTGCACTCGTTCCGTGTTTGAGTTACCTGAAAAATATGTTTTTGGTGGAAGGTACAAGGGAGTAAAACATAAAATTCTTTCCATGCTTTTAATGTTTTCCTAAATTTCACAAATGCAGTAAACTTTAATGTTCAATACATCTGAGGAGGTTGGAATGCAGCATCTTGTAGTGAGCAAAGCACATGTGGTGTTGTGTGGCCTACCACTCATTAATGTGAAAGGCAAAGAATCATGAAGTGCCATAAATGCAGTGATGTATGTCACCCTAAAAAGCACATGGAAGGCCACCTTCTACTGCTGTGGTCAGTACAGTGCACGCAACCAAATGCTGGAGCATGGCAGGCTGTTTGTGTTGCTGTATTCTTGCCTTCATGGAATTTTGAGGCAGTTAAGTAATGTGCAGACATTGCTTATTTTATACTTGTAGTTCTGACAAGAGTAATACTTGGATTACTTAAAAAATTAAAAATATTATCCAGATATTTGTTACAAATGCTAAAACTCCTTGTGAATGTTCCAGCCTTGCCAACTAGTGAACAACAATTTACCAGCAAATTTACCTCATGCAAAAAACGACTGTCCCAGACAGTTGTGTTCATTAACACTATACATGTTAATGAAACTTAAAAAGAAGTACTTAATTTGTGAATAGAATTTTTCAAACTGGCCCTATTCACACCAAGTGCTGCAAACTGAAGTTTACTCTCAATCTAGTTTGCTGTTCTGTCTCTGTGGCAGCTGAAACATCTGGGTGTATGTAGACACACGTGCGCTGTTTTACTGCCAAGGCCATGTCTTCAGGACACAATGAGAAGGGTCACATGTATCAGCAATGCTAGAGCTACATGGCATATCATCATTTTCATTTTATGTGTCAATTTTAAAGAAATACTGGGCAATTGAACAGAGAATACATTAAGACACAGGGACCCTTAAATTTCTGGGTTATTGGATCTAATCTAATGCAATGGCAGATACCCTAGAATTGCTATTTTTTGATACACCAGAAATGGAATAGTGGTTTAAGTCTCATCCCAAGGGACCAGTTCCAGCAGGGAGTCTGAGTACTGACTAAACATTATTACTCTGAATGGTGATTCTGTATAACTTCAGAACACTTGTACTGCTATTGTCTTTTTGTCTTACTCTTGAGATCTATTCTCTCTCAGGTTGCTGATTTACCACCTGTGTGAACTCAGCAGTTTTAAAGAGCTAGAAAAGTTTTTCTCAACAACCCCAGCACCTCTCCCTTCAGACAATTAAAATTTATTCCTTGTTTATTTTGAGTACTTATACTTTGTGACACTCAGAAGTCTCTACAGCAGAACAACAGTTCTCTGGGAAGTTTGCTGTTACAGACAATAAAACCAATTCTCTTTTCCATAAACTTGCAAACCTAGAAAACTTCTGGATAGATGTATGCTAGTAGTATTAAAATACACAATGCAATCATACTCATTCAGTCTTACTTTTGATGTTTACTCCCAATTAATGGACTATAATAATAGAACTATTATTTTGGATTTTAAAAGATGTAATTTAAATTCATAAATATTTACATTAAGATGCTATTACTGTGTATTTCACTTTTTTCTTATCAGACCTGACATATTTATTAAAGCAATTTATAATTTTTGAGAGTGTAGTCCCGAAATTGCTCATTCAAATACTTTTGCCATCAACACAAGCTCTGATTTTGTGCTTCAGAAGGGGCTTTATACATTTTGCTTTGATTTCTCTTCTGCTGCATGACATAAAATATCAGACCGTGAGATAAATTCCTGAAACTACATAGTGCTGCATTATGTTACTAAGGTGCACACTTCTGTCAGTTTACAGGAGTGGTAGTAGCCATGACCAGACCACTTAAAAGGGGCAAAGTGCTTTTTCCTTTGAGTCTGTGCAAGGCTGCTCTGCCATTGCCTCTGTACTCCTCATGATCCCTTTTTAATGGCTATTTCTTAAAGTCCTGTTAATGGGGAGCTGTCTCGGACCACTAACTGTGGTTTCATTTGACTCCTTCAAGGTGTGAAAATCTGGTTTTTAGTCATCAGATATTGAGATCAGCAATGGGGAGAGGTGTTTTGCAGATACAGTAGTGGTGGAGCAGACCCAGTCTTACTATACAGTATGGGATGGCCAAGGCCAGACTGATTTGTGCCACACCTTCTACATCATTTACATGAGAAGAATAATTGTGATTCACTTTGCAAACATGTTTGACTTAAAAAAGAGAAACCTGCAGCAATGAAATCTACAGATAAAAGCATCGATGAACTGGATATTTGCATCTATTTGGGCCCCTTGGTTTCCTGCTGTTGAAAGCACTGAAAAATGGCAGGTGCTCCTTCATTGTTCCTTCTGTGCCTTTAGCCCAGTTCAGTGTTCCAGGTACATTTTCCGTCCTCTACTTCTTGTATGCTTGTGAAATGGCCAGCCCCGGTCCCAGCTAACACCATTGTTCTAGTCAGAAATGTTGATTTAGCATGTGTAAAAAGGACTGAAGAGAGAACAGATGTTCCAAAGTTCTGTCCCAAACTCGGAAAAGAAAACCCTTTAATTATTTATGTTTCTAATGTTAAATGCTGAGTCTAAGTGATCACTGTGAAGCTGCATGTGGCCAGTTAAACTGCAGTAATTTGGCTTAAATTTGACCTATTTAAACTGTCCCATTACATTCAACTGGTGATTTTTGTTACTACCTTTTTATAGAAATGTTTTTAGCCAGACATTGTGAATCATGTCTGAATACAGCTAAGATGGGGTTAACTAGTATTTTTTTAAGCTTATGGAACATTGTTGGTTTTAATACATTCAATAGTTGCTGTAAAAATGTTAGGGAAAGACAGATTTGAACAAAAATTTTAGCTCTGGATCTGTACTTACAATTCACACCCACCTAATTTTGAGCACTCCGAGGATTTCAGGGAGTTATAATTCATATCTGTGTTTCTAACTCCTTCATGCATGGTTGTCTGAATGTGCACTTTTGGAACAGGTCCCTGTGTAATAGGCTAAATTGTAGTTCCCAAATCAGAAGCCACATGGTACTGCTACATAGTTTTCTTTTATTTTCTCCTCTTATAATGTAGCCTTCAAAAAAAGGTTCTGTCAGTGCAGCAAATGGGATCATTACAAAACACCAAAGTCTACACTTTCTACCGACCTGCCATAGAACTCACACATTTTTATTTCTACCAATGATTTAGTAAAGCATTTGCACAATGACCACAGTGGACACTCCTCTGTCAAGTAATTATTTATCAGAGCACTGGAGCAGATTTGAATTATGCAGGACTCACTAAGCTGTCCTAGTACGGTAAGGATACTTAAAGTAGAGATGAGAGTCTCTTGTTTTTAATATTCATAGACTCAAGCTAATTTTTATGTCAAGCACAGGCTGTATTTACTTGGATTTTCCTCTATTTCTCTACTAATTAAAATATTTTAGTTTCATGGTAACATATGTGAAAGTGTTGACAACAGCTTTGCTCAATCCACATGTTAATTATGTTTTTGCCCAGAGTATGCTGATGAACTGTGTGCACTTCTCACGTTAAGATTTCATTTCATGTCAAAGGAAAAATGGGAATGTAGTAAGTGGATTTGTGCTTTTAATTTTAGATACTTCTTTTTGCTCTCAAACTATCTTGTACGATTCCTCTGCACCACATGCATTTGAAAATATTTTGTTGGCAAGAAGTTAAAGAAGAAAGTAATACTTGCTTCTCAGAATAGGATTTCTGAACAAAGCAAAGCAATTTTGCCATTAATGAGACAGTTAAATTAAACAAATGACACGGCAAGCAAGAAAAAGACCACAGCATCACACTCAAGGAATGCACAGGCACACAATGGCTTATGCAATATTCCCCATCTGACTAAGTGAGTAAATACAGAGATTTCCCTGGAATTATTCACTACAATAGGCCATGGTGACTATAGCTCAGTAAATGCAACCAACAAGCTTATAGCATTCTTAGTAGTTTTCATCCATAGACAACTCAATGGATTTCATCCCAGCTGCAAGACCCAACCCAGCACTGGGTTTGTAAACCCCAGACTCTGATTGGCTTGCATACCACTCCTGAAAATGGTACTTTGGGAATTGAATCTATCACATCTCTAGAATAATTTACACCCTTGCTGTTTTGTATGTGCATATGTGTGTATATGTGCATATATGTATATATTTTTATATATATATATATACTCATAGAGTCCAACAAATGCATAAAATTACCTTCTTTGGTAAACTCTTTAACCATCATAATTGCATAGGGTTTAAGTTTGGTGTATATATATAACTTTTTTTTTCTAATACAATATTTCAACCATTTTCCTCTCTGTTATTTTTTTTAAATTAAAGTCTTTGTTTCATTACAATGTTTGTGTCTGTAGTCACTTGCATTTGAGAAACAGAGCCATTACACTTGCTTTGTTGAGGAATATGGCTCCTTCCAGAGGTCTGCATGGCTGCTGAAAAAAAAAAGCATTTTTGGGGAGTTCTTCTAGAAAGCATATGCAGGAAAAAAATTAACTTTTGCTGTGTTTCTTCTCCCAGATGAGAAAGTAATTAACAGCATGTGTTGGGCTATTCGCTAAAGACTACAATAAATTATTTACTATTTTCAAGCTAATGAAGTGAGTACTTGATCTAAAAAAGGGGAGTGTGTATGATTATGTTCATTTTCCAGTTATGACTTTCAAGTTCAAAGATCATCTTAACTCCTGGCTGCCTGATCCTGTAATTTGCTGAATGTATTGAAACTCGTTCTCTTAATTCATGTCTCCAGAGATGCTCAGCACCTGGCAATAGTAGGCCTTCAGAAAGCTGTCCAAAGGAAAAAAAACAGTGAATTTTTTTTTGAGTGAAACACCAGAAGAGCACAGCTTTGTCACTGGAGTTCCACATGAAAGTGTATTAAAAAAATAACAAACCAAAACAAAGAAATACATAGTTTTAGTTGGGCTTGCCAGGGTAATGTAGTACTAATCAAAGATTGTGTTCTGGGACAACAGTTAAGCATTGCCCAGAGAGCTTTTGGTATCCTTATTGTGATCAGAGGGGCTCTTAAAACAGATAAGGTATGCACATCTGCCAGGAATGACTAAGTATGTTCAGACCCATACTGAGGCAGGGGAGTGAGTAGATGAACCCTTGAGGGACTCATGTTCTCTGAATCCATATTCAGGTTGTTCTGAAGGCAAAAGCTTAGCCTCTGCTAAGGAATCTTACGAGAGTCAAGGGCTGTGACACTTCATTTGCTCTGCACCCGAAACTCCCACTGAAGCCAATTATTCAATCTAGTTTAACAAAGACCACAGCTTCTCTGGCTGTGCAATTGTTGGTTACCATCAACAAACTGATTCATCTACAATTGAGCCAAATGTTACAAAATCTGTTTCTGAGTTCTTGTTTGTACCTCCATCATAAGATTACACCAAAATTAAAGCATGCAGTACTTGAACTAACTTCAAAGGCTGAGCTTGCACTTCTAGCTAGTTCAGCCTTTTTATTGGTTCATGTTTTCCATTTGGCTTCAACATCCTGTTCCTTACTGATGCCCTTCTAGAGTTTCATTTACAAATATTATGTCCCTGGTTAGTGAGCCATGCTAATTAATACTGTGGTGGGGACTATGGATTATAGAAATCTCATGCCTCCTGCTTGGAAAAACACGGCGATTTTTCCAGACGTTTACATGTAATGCCGTATTGAACATGGCCAAATTTGTTTCAGGAAAATGTATCCTGAACTCATTTAACCAAAATATATTTAAGGTTGCTTATACTGTTATCTATTGCCAGTTTTGTTAATCATGAAGCTCAAAAGTTTTAATGCAGTAGAAAACTGAGACCCATAATTTCCTAATTAGATTATTTCAAACAAAACAGTAAAGTTAAAACAGGCTGGTTTAAGTATAGATATTTTTTAAAGTTTATGCCAATAACAAGTTAAAAAAACAAGAACAGATGATTTGGCTTCTTTCTAGAAACCTCACGTATCTGACCATGCCTCACCTTTCAAACCTGGGACCATAATCTGAGATGGATTTTAGCTCATCTGCAGATTTTGTAGTCAGAAACTCCCTGACTCTGGGGACTTAAAGTATTTCCAGGGTTATGATTATAAAGAAAATCTATTATATTTGCAATACCATCATATATCAAATAGAAATTGTGAAGAATTTGCAATACATAGCAATCCTAAATTGGTAGATTCTTCCAATAACAAAATAAAGCAATGGCATTTCTTTAGGAAGAATGTTTGACTGGACCAGGTAATGTCATTGGAACCAATGAATAAATTTTCAGGCTCACAATTAGTTCACCAGATCATAAGGAGGTCAAGAAACACATAATCTCTGGGGTACTTTTATTTTACTTTTGGTTTTTAATTGTGTTAATGAACTCTCTTTTCATAAATGGACATGATTTGATTGATGCGACAGCACGATGATGATACAAGTCACAACAATTCTGAGACACCCTTCACTCCTTCTGGACTCTAATTTCAGGCACAGAAATGAAAAGTTGCCAACATCTCATAACACCATGTCATCACCTCACTGTGAATTAAAACAGACTAAAATGAGATGTTCAGAAATCTATGAGTAAAAAGTCTAAAAATTGCCACAGGAACCAATTGCAAAGTGATCTTTATATATAACCTGGGTCAATCTTTTTCTGTCAGAATGAACTCTATATTGTACTAGGTAAATTGAATAAACAGCAAAGATATCCCTAGGCTAAATCCTACTGTTGCAAATTTTTAGATGTCACCCTTGCAGGGTGCTGGCCCCTGCCTGAGCAAGGCCCCTTCTCCTCTCTGTGCAGCTCACTCCTCCAAGGGGAGCAGGCTGGGCCAAGAGCTGCCCAAGCAAGTACCTTGACCCTAACCAAGGAAGGTGCAAATGTAATGCCTTGTGGAGAATGAGTCTGATCTATTTGAAGGAGGCTTTCCTACTTCACAGCCCCTCTTTTACACCCACAGGTAAGTTGGTCTGTCATTTTCTGTGAGAATTAGTCCCTTGAGAAAAATTACACCTGTGTCAACAAGCAGCAGGCCATCTCCTGCTCTCCTGGAGGTCTGATGTTCAGTGGTCACATCTGGGAAAAACAGAAGCTAGCAAAGGGTCTGGCCTAAACTCTATTAATGTAGAAGGAACATTCCTTGTTTCAATGGCTTTGGATTACTGAAGGGTACCATGTGAATCTTCTGCTCAGACTTAGAGCAACACATCCACAGTCAAGGAGGGGAGCACTGGCAAATGTACCAGGTGCATGTAGGGACTCACCAGGATTGCTGGGCACATCGTGCAAGCGTTGTCCACCATGGAACAGTTTCTGTATGGTAGATGATGTTTGCAGCTGGAAAATTTTGCCTTGTGTGAAACTAAACCATGTCACACCAGATGAACCAAAGGGTGCTTTGAACAGGAGTGTGAAAACTTGGTCTTTTGTCCTCACGTTCTGGTTCCTGCTTTAATTTTTTAAGGGAGTAGCTCTGCTCCTGTGCTGTTCTTACTGTGGACACTTTCTGGAGCTGGATGCAGACTAGGAATGCTTGTGGCCCATGTTGGGTGGGCTGTCTCTGAGATGGGCCTGTAGAGACTGAGTTACATGTAACAATTTTATGTGCTGACTGGTTAAATTTTAGATTGGAGAAGTTGCCTGTGAAGATGGTTCAACATACTCCTGGGAAAACAAGGATGAGGAATGAGAAAACTTTCTCAGAGTAAGGCACCTCTACTCAAATGCAGAGGAGTTAAGGAACAGTATAAAAATGTTTCTTTGATGACTTTATTTCCATTGCAGACAAGCTACATAACATTTAAAACCACAAAAGACAGAAGAATCTTGGCACCGTTTAAAGGGCTTTGAGCAAGGAACAGGGGCTGGAAAGAGGTGTTTCTTGTGGGTGTGGTTTTGTTTTTTCTAAGAAATCAGATGATAATGTAGAACATAATGGCAATGAACAACGAAGTTACACTTGCCTGAGTTAAACTTCTAGATAAACATGACACATATAGAATTCTATTTGTTTAAAACCCCAATTTATCTAACCAAGGGTCTCCTGTTGCTGAAACAGTGTATTTGTTTCAGATAGACCCCCAAACCTGGAGGACTTCAGAGGGGGAACAATTAATGCAGAACCAAAATCCAGAAAACAAAGTGTCACATGAATGTTAATGTCACAGCTCTGAAACCTGGTGTGTTTTCTGCTTCTGGGCCTGAATAGGCACATTAGCCATGTCTTGACTGCAAGTTGGGAACTTGGGAAATAGCTCCTTTTTTTAAGAGGATAACTCACAATGGTACCAAACACAGGATCATTTGCATAATTATTTCACTATTTCCTGTGCATTCAATATACCAAAATCTGTCTCTTTACAAATGGAATAAAACTTAAGAAATCACTTTTTTTGAGATTCTTCTATTTCAGAAACTTGCATAAAATCAACAAAGGCTTGTGAAATCCCTGTCTGCTCCATTTATTGTGATTTGGAATTTTCTGCTTTGTTTATACTGCTCTTTTGGAAGTACAAAGATATTTTTCTTCCCCCTACTAATTTTGACTTTTTCCATTTAGGAATCATTGATTCACCCTCATTTTTTCGTGCAGCTGCCATTCCAATTCTGTTTAAAAAACTTGTTGTGACACTGTATCTTTGTTCCACAGCACCATTGGTTCATACAGACACAGCTGTGGCAAGAGAGTATTTGATCAGTTAATTTCTGGCACAGAAAGGGGAGGATGAGCCCAAATGTATTAATTTTCATATGTGGCACATAGCATTTACCTTCTGTTTCTTTTGTGATGGGTAGATTTTTATGTTAAACTATTTGGGCTGCATCTGGCTCAGGGGATTGCTGATGTCCCATGTGATCTTTTTCCAGTAGATTTTTGGTTCTAATTTGATCCAAATTATGATTATCTAAAGACTTTTCATAGCATATGCAAAATCACTTGATTGTCACAGTCCTGTTCCTAGCTGGCGTCAGTCCCGACCACAGAAAGTACAGTCCTGAGTATCACAGCTGGTACTGTTTGTGGAAAAGACAAGGATTCACTGACTACATTTTCTCTCACTAAAGTAGAAGTAAATTTTACTTTCAATTCCAGTGGAGCACAAGCACGAAATGATTTAGCATTAATGCCTTCCTTAATTCTTCAAAAGAGTGAAGGAAGTGAAGAGTGAAGGGAGTGATCCTTTTCAAGAACACAGTGGAGAAGTGTGAACTGCTGCTGGCTCTACAGTATTTTGGAGAGAAAAAAAAAAAAAAAAAGGACTGGAGATTCTACTTCAATAGCTGTGACATCTTTTGAGTGAACAATCCTAACATTTGTGTCCCAAAGACACTGGAGCAGGTATCAGGACCCCCAGGGAGGGGGTGGACAGGGAAGGAAACAACTGCTCTTGTCTCTGTATCTCTGTATATGCCTTCCTGTTTTCAGGAGGTTTATTTACTTTCCTGCATTTGGATGCACGGGGTCCAAACACTCAGGTACAAACCACACTTAGCCCTGTAACCCATTCAGAAACTGGTGTGACAGGAAACCACTCTGTGCATTGACCTAAAGGAGCTGTTTGTCTCTGCTCTCCTTCCACAGCTCTTGCTCTAATGCGTTCTCCATCCTTTTTTTATCTCTTATTTGCACAGTCCTGAAGTGCCCTTTACACAGAACAATAAGGAGTTGGCTGTATATTCCACAGTAATGACATCAAAGGATGATAACAATTAGCACTTCATTTAGCAACTTAGCTATAACACAGAGATGCCTAGCCAGCAGTATCTCAGGCACATGGAGAAACTGGCCACACAGAAAAGAATTTAATGACCTGGCCAGCCATGAAGGAAGCTATTGAAAACAGCAAACGGGATTTTTTTAAATTTACAGACCTAGTTCCATCCACCAAAATATTCTGTCTCCACAAGACTGGTGTTTACAGGAAAATTACTCATATCTTATCTGTGATGACAGTAGCCCTGAAACCTGCCATGATTTTATTCCAATTACTTTTGTATTGTCTTTTTCATGAGGGCAAGTTCAGTAAGAAATTTCTTTCTTATATCTAATGTAAACCTGCCATCTTTCAGTTTAAAGCCATTACCCCATCCTGTCACTATATGCCCAATGTAAAAGTCCCTCTCCAGATTTCTTGTAAGCTCCCTTTAGGCACTGTAAGATCTTTTCAGATTCTTCTCTTCTCTAGGCTGAACAACCCCAACTTCTCTCCAAAGACAAGGAGGTGTTCCAGCCCTCTAATCATCTTTGTGGGCCTCCTCTGGGCTCACTCCAACAGGTCCATGTCTTTCTTGTGCTGGGGCTCCAGAGCTGGGCACAGCACTCCAGGTGGGGTCTCACCAGAGCAGAGTACGAGGGCAAAATCATCTCGCTCAACCTGCTGGCCATTCTGCTTTTGATGCAGCCCGGGATGTGGTTGGTTTTCTGGGCTCTGAGCACACATTGCTGCCTCATGGGGAGCTTCTTATCCATCAACACCTGCAAGTGTCCCTTCTTATTCCCTGCCCAGCCTGTACTCATGTTTGGGTTTGCCCCAGCCCAGGTGCAGGATCTGGCACTTGGCCTTGCTGAACTTCATGAGGTTTGCACAGCCTCACCTCTCAAGCCTGTCCAGATCCCTCTGGATGGCATCCCTTTCCATCCAGCTTGCTGACCACACCACACATCTTGGAGTGGACAGTGCTGAGGGTGCACTTGATCCCACTGCCCATGCCAGAGACACTAAACAATGCTGGTCCCAAGACTGACCCCTGAGGAGCACCACTTGTGCTCTACACTGGAACATTGAGCTCTTGACCACAACTCTTTGAGTGTAATCATCCAGCCAATTCCTTTGTTCCTCATTCACCAAGTGGTTCATCCACCAAATCCACACCTCTCTAGTTTAGAGACATGGATGCCATGCAGGACTGTGTCAAATGCTTTGCACAAGACCAAGGGGGTGATGTCAGTCACTCATCCCTCACACACCACTGCTGTGACCCTGTTCTAGGAGGCCACCAAATTTGCACAATTTGCCCTCGGTGATACATCTTGCCATTCTTTCTGCATGACATCATTAACATTTGGGGTTTTTGTGTTAGTCCACATGGGAAAAACTCTTAGACAGATATTCTTCATTTTAGTCTCAACTATTGTTACAAACTTTTCTTCAGTTTGAGAGAATGTTGTCCAAATTGCATCTATTCAAACTGCTATTGCAAAGAACATTCTTCCAGCTTGTAGCCACAGCTGTATGATTTCCCTCTGAAATTTTCTACTGACACTTATTTCTTCTTAATTCCATCGTAGAAAAAGCAACTGCTCTTCAGTTTTAAGGGTCCATCTCTCTCATTTGATGTCAGGATCTGCTGGCTTTGGCAAGGGAGAGAAAGGCATGAATGAATGCCTCACTGCACAGGAGGGACTTGTTTTTTCAAGCCAAGAATTTATAGCATTTGGTGAAAATCTCACAGAGACTCCCCAGGAATACAGATGACAATTCCACGTGCAGGTGGTGATTAAGTGGAAGTCACAGGCAAAGCATATGTTCCTCATTTTCAAGCAAGGAACAAAATGTCTAAGGGACATCTAGAAAGGATTACAAATGGCTTCATTTCTTTCTAGGCTTGGCCAATAATTCCTGGCAAACTCTCTGTATAAAGGCCTGAGCCCCTCAGCCTAATAATGTCACCATTCAAG
Source organism: Ammospiza nelsoni (assembly GCF_027579445.1). Classification (NCBI taxonomy): domain Eukaryota; kingdom Metazoa; phylum Chordata; class Aves; order Passeriformes; family Passerellidae; genus Ammospiza; species Ammospiza nelsoni. The sequence goes on from NC_080633.1 coordinate 130,685,876, forward strand.
TGGGTGACTTGATTTTCTCCCATGGCTCTCAATAGAATCACAAAATGGTTTGAGCTGGAAGGAATCTTAAAGATAGGAAAAGGGACCTGAAGATGAGGCAGTGTGTGTCCAGGTTGCCAAGAAGACAAGTGGCATCCGGGCCTGCATCAGAAAAGGAGTGGCCAGCAGGACCAGGGCAGGGCGCTGTACTCGGCCCGGTGAGGCCACACCTGCCAACAGTTCTGGGCCCCTCATTCAGGAAGGGCACTGAGGAGCTGGAGGAGTCCAGGGAAGGGCAGCGGAGCTGGGGAAGGCTCTGGAGCCCAAGCCCTGAGCGGAGCAGCTGATGGGGCTGGGGGTGCTCGGCCTGGAGCAAAGGAGGCTCGGCCGGGACCTGAGCGCTCTGCAGAGCCCTGAGAGGAGCCTGAGCCCAGGGGGGTCGGGCGCTTCTCACAGGTAACAAGAACAAGTGACAGCACAAGAAGACATCGCCCCAGGCTGTGCCAGGGGTGGTTGGGGTTGGACATTAGGAAGAATTTCTTCACAGCAAAGATGATTGAACAAACACTGGAATGTGGAGGTGGTGTTGCGTCGTTCCTGGGGCTGTTTAAGGAAAGACTGCACTTGGCACTCTGTGCCAGGTCTGATTGGCGCGGTGCTGTTCGCTCCCAGGCTGGACTCGATGCTCTGGAGTCTTTTCCAATGCAATCCATCCGGCGGTTTGCTCCCACACGCAGCGCGCACTGCGCCCGGCAGGGTTTGACCCGCGCCGCCCGCCGTACGCCGCTGCCGCCGCGCATGCGGAGTAGCGGTGCCGCAGCGGGAGCGAGGCCGGCGGCGCGGAAGGACCTTGGTGCGGAGCGAGGTGAGGCCGCCCCCGCTCCCGCCGCGGCTCCCGCCGCTCCCTCTCCCTCCCCTCATTCCCCTCACTTCCCTCCTCATCCCCATCCCCAGGGCCGCCAGCCGCCGCTCCCCGCTTGGCCGTGGCCCTGCGGCAGCCCCGTGACCTCTGCGCGTCCCCGAGGGTGGCGGAGCCGGGCCCAGCCGTGGCGGCTGCAGCGCGGGGCTGGGGCGCCCTGGGCGCGGGACGCGGTGCGGGGCTGGTCCCAGCCTGTCCCCGGTACTGCTGAGAATGTCTGCTGACATAAACAGCAGGACAGCAGGCCTGGGAGGGGAAGAGCCTGCGGGGAGCGCAGCATTAGTGTGAACAACGAAGGCCAGCCTTGATTCTACAAATACTGGGTGTAAGGAGTGTAAGAACTTAAACTAGAATCGTGTCATAAATAGGTTGGCTTGAATTTTGTCCCTTAAATGTTCTCATTGGAAGGTCAAACGCACAGGACCACTGTTGCTTATATTGTGAAGAAGATTCTTGCACAATACAAAAAGAATGACCTCTCTGTAGTACCAGAAATTGTTTTAAGCAGAGCTTCTCCCACAGTTCTCTTATTTCTTTTTTCTTTCAGGAAATCCAGTCACCATGTCGGCTGCACTGTTGCCAAAGCCCCAGATGCGGGGCCTTTTGGCCAGGAGGATGAAGTTTCACCTCATTGGGGCATTTGTGGTGTCTATGGGATCTGCAGTTTTGTTCAAGGTGGGCTCTGTGGTCATTCGGTTATAAACTGGGCTCATTGGAATATTTAAAGAATTCATAATATTTTTCTGTTGAGATTGGGTTGAGCTGTTCATCAGAAAGGTTTAGTAATATATTTTTGTAAGCATCTTTCCAAAGCACAAATAAATTTTCCTAATCTTCATTTGCAGAAATGATGTGACTAAGCTGATGTTTCATGCTGTGTGCTCAAGGTCACGCAATTCCTGACAACTGGACCTTGAGTCTCCCAAAATGCTCTTGGCCATTCACAGCTGATGCTCGTTTACCCAAGATCCTTTGTGCTTTGGTCTGCCACAGTTTCTGAGACTTGGGAGAGTTGTCCAAGTCTTGTTTTATTTCTTGATTGACTTCAGGGAACTTGCTCGAAAGCAATTTGGAAAACTCATCCTTCACACTGAAGATATCAGTGTGGGAAAACCTAATGTGGTCTTTCTGTGCTGCTCTGGAGGTGTTGTGTGGAAATGGAGCATTATGTTTCCAGAAAAACACCCTTACAGGTTTGATTTCTGATAAAGATCAGAGCAGTTCTTTATTAAATAATTCTTGGATCTCATACACAAAGCAAACAACACAGTGTGAATTCTTGTGGAAGAGCTGGATCTTGGTTTTCCCCTGTAACTCATGCATATATATTGGCAGCATTCGAGTGCTCAGGAAGTTGTTGACAAAAGTGACAAGAGATGAAGTTAATTTCAGGTTTTTCACAACTTCTCGGAGCCACAAATGCCTGTCAGAAACAATGAGCTCACACATGTACTTAACACATCTGTTGAGAGGTAGACAAGCTTGTTTGTGGTCAGACTTAGAAAATAATTTTTTAGCAGTCTCTGTGTCAGTGCCTTCTTGGCACCCCCATGTTAACACACTGGTAAGGTGGCAGACCAGACTTAGAACAGTAACATGGATCTCAGCAGCCATTGACTTTGTTTCATGTCACATGCTGTTGTACAAATCCACTTCAGAATTTTTTTCAAGCATTTGGGAGCTTTTTGAGTGTATCCCTGTCCTTCAGGTGAATGGGTGTCCAAGAAATGGGAATTGTGGCTTTTTATGTTGGTGACCAGTAAGAGTGGCTTGGCAGTCTTGTAAAATTGTACCAGATGTAGTTGACTTACAGTGTAGCTCAAATGGAGCCCTTCAGTGTAGGATGCCATTTTATCTGGAGTTTGAGTTTTGCAGAGGCACAAAACTTGCCATAATGATATGTTTTGTGTATAAATCCATTAGCAGGGAGGGTGTTGGACACTGGCATCAATACAGATGGAGTGGTTTTGGATTTTGAAAGTATGATGTGCTACCTTTTTTAAGGTTTTCATTCAGACATTTGTTCTCCTGACCAATGATCAGGTAGCCTGACCTGTGGGTTTTAACAGGAACAAAGGAATGTTTAATAATTTGAGCTAAAGGCCTTTTAGATTAATATCTACTGATAGACATTATGGAACTAACAGAAAAAAAATCTGTTCACAAAGCTTTGCAAACTTTGATTTTCTGTGTCTTGCTTTCCAGTTTGCAGTTGCTGAACCCAGGAAACGAGCTTATGCAGACTTCTACAGAAACTATGATCCCATGAAGGACTTTGAAGCCATGAAAGCAGCTGGTGTGCTTGAGAGTGCACCATCCAAGAAGTGTTGGTAAGCTGCACCTGCAGGTAATGAGCCTCACTGCATTGCAACAGGAGTGAGATGATTTCAATGATTTCAGTGACATGGTGTGCTTCTCCTTGGAGGGATCTTCCTTTTTTTTTTTTCAAATTGAAAGGGTTTTGCAAAGAAAAAGGATACAAATTGCACGTAAGAGACCTGGGTAATAAAAATGTGGAGAAACAGGAGAACTGGGCTCTGGGGAATAAAGGCAGGATAGAAGCTCCTGAGTACCTTCTGTGTAATTTGTTTCAGTTGTGGGTACAGGAGACAGAGTGATGATGCCAGGCCTTTGCCCTCCTCACATAACCATGGAGAGGAGACAGAGCTCTAATGTTAAACTCCAAGACTTGCCTGGTTCCACAGTTATGTTCATGCTGTCACATCTTGAACTGCTTAACTTGGGCCTGTCTGTATCTTCTGCTTGCATACTTGTGGTGGTACAGTGAGGGAGAAAATGGAGAGGCTGATTCTCTCTCATAGCATACATCTTAATGTAAGAAACAGAGACAGCTTCTGCATATCACTTTGTATTTTGAAGTTGGTGAGAGAGGGAAATACATCTGTATACACCTATATATATATATATATATATTTTTTTTTTTTTTTTAATCACAGTGGCATACAGCTCTGTGTTCTAATAATCACATTTTTGCCATATTGTATGAAGCTTGAATAGAACTTTGTTCACAATACTCTTTTTTTTAAGCACTTGACACTGCCTTTTTTAGGAAAACTACCCAGATTTGTTCTCCCTTGCTAGTAACACCAGGAAAAAGTCTTGATTTCAGCTGTGTTGTGGTTATTAATAACTGCACTCACTGAGCTGCACAAGCTGATGTGACAACTCAATAGAGTTCCTCCCCCTTTCTTGGTGCAAATTTTTTACATTGAGTTCTCTGCTTCTCCTAAAATGACTTCAGACTAATCTAGAATGATAGTTTTTCATTCTTTTGGAATGTTTTCATATTGTGATCATTACGTGATAATCTGTGGCTTTAATTATCCTGGCCAGCTGGATTTTCTCAGCTTGTTTGCATGAACAATCAAGATTGTATAAAAGATTCGTACTTAACACTGTGAACACTGAATTCTGTTCTATGACAATCTGGAACTATCCGGCTTCTGCTTAGCACAGTTTCTTAAAAAAGTTCAGAGCTCCATGTCTTCTAAAAAATTATCAAAAAAGGCAAAAAGTCCTTGTGTCAGTCTCAGCTTTTGACAGTGGGTTGTTTTTTTGTTTTTTCTTTGTGAGAGTGGGATGCTGCTGTTCTTTAGCCATGACTGCAACAAATCTAAATAATGAAATTATAAATTTACCTAGTTTAAATCTTGGTAATTCTGCTTCTGATTCAGTCCTCTGGCTGTCTTATAGTCACTTTTAAACTTCTTTATATACTGGAATTGCATCCTTTAGTCAGGTGGCCTTCATCAGTGTATTCTGAAGGGCCATCTGGTGGTAAAATAATTTCAAACAAACATTGTCAACAAGGATGCATGTTGAACATTTAATTCAAATCATGAGCAGGATTTATTCCTGTACAAATAGAGCTCCACTCTCAGCCTGTGTTCCCACTGGCAGCTTTAAAAAAAATTGCACATCATGTGCACCTGTTAAAATTAAATGTTTCCTAAACAATTTTTCCATTTCTTAATTGTACTGACTCCAAAGAAAACATGGGAGAGAAATAGTCTTTTGCGATTTTGTTTGAATTGATGATGTTTCTTATTCCTTAGCCTGTTTATAAAAGAACAGATATTTTTTCACTCTTTCGTAGTGGAAAGAGGTTGGGTTTTTTTGTGCCTGCACATGAATACAAAAGTAGAAGAAAGGGAAAACAATGCCAGTGTTTCAAATGTTCTGTAAAGGCTGTAAAAAAAGGACAAGTACCCAGAACAGATGGAAGACATTTTTGTTTGCCTCAGAAGTTTAAATTTTAGCTATTTTGAATTTTTAGCCATTTTTGGTGTAGTTACCTAAAGGATACAGTGATCATGCACAGTCTGCATCTCCCAGTTTACTGCAGTATGTCCTGTATGTGGCAGTAAATGCAGTGGCTTAACCTCACTGAGCACTCTCTGTGGAACCAGTCCTTAGCCCCAGAATTGAGGAGGGGGTTGGGTGGGCAGGAAGGAGTTCATTAGTTATGGTGGGAGCATGGCATTCTACACCAAGTTTGTTCCTGCTGGGCATGGAGGCACTTTGGCACCTCCCTGTGAATTCACACTTCTCCATCTGCTTGGATGTCCACAGACTCTGGTGGTGATACTGACAGTGGAAATTGAGGTATAAGTGTGAGGAGTATCTGGCATCTGCTGTGTGCTCAGCCATGGGATGAATGGGGAAGCTCAGAGTTTGGTGCTAACCACTTTCAAGACTCTTGTCATGGAACACAGCTGGTCTTGGATTGTGTTCAGTATAATGGGGAGAAGCAATTTGAATTTGGTTTTCTTCCTTCCTTGGTAGGCTGCCTGCACCACTTGTTTCCTCTCTGGCTTCTCTCCGAAAGCTGCATTCCTTTCTCCTGCAGACCCTCAGCAAGACTGATTCAGTTACCAGTGCAGCATATATAGTGAATCTGATGTGCTGTGCAGTGTTGTTCCAGCTCTTGATTTGTTCCATGTTTCACTTCTGTTTGCCACATGAAGGGTGTGTGAAACTTCAAGCTCAGGAAATAACGGGGAATTCCTCTAGACTAAACTACCACATAAACATTTCTCTGCTGCTTTGCATTTGTACATACTGATATGTTCACTTAGAGCATGAAGTTTGTCCATCATAACTTAATGGGCTTTTTTTATCTTGCAGATTCCCTTGCATTTCAAGAAGACTTGATGATTGAACCTTGTTTGTTCACTGAAGTGTAAAGTGCAATGCGCCACAGTGCATGGCACACTAATGCAGCTCAATAAATAAAATACATATGTCAGTGACATTTAGTTCTCTTCATTAATGTAGAAATACTTAAAGGCTCAGGTACTGGGTGGGTGGAAGGAGGGGTGGAAAGTCTTCAGAACTTGCCCAAGATGACAAAGTCTATCTTTCCTCCAGGAATTATTTGCATCTCTCTTTTGGCCAAATTCCACATTTGATAGCACAGTATATGCTTAAGCAGTGACAACTAGTTTGTCCCAGCTGTTTATGGGAATGTGTGAGAGGACAGATGTTGCAGGAAGGGAGAGGATGGATTTCTGGAGGGGTCTGTGTTACCTCTGGCTTCACAAGGTGAGCTGACCTTGAGATGAAAGAATTTGGCTAGAAATTCTGGAAATACATCAGCCAACCTTTTTGTCTTTTTCTGCTGTCACCGCTGTTTTGTCTTCCTTACATCAGCAGACTGTTACAGCAAGACTTACAGACTCTGCAAATGCCCATTCTTACACATGGTATATTAGTTACTCTAATTGGAAAATTACTCCAAACTGCAGGCATGTTCCCATCTAATTGATGTACAAGAGGGAAGGGGGTACAGGCAGACAAAGTAAATATTGTATTATGGTAATAAAAATCTTGGTATGCTGCTTTTAGACATGTATCATCTTTTTAATATCTGGAAGTAGTCAGCTAAGCATAGTTTGGATCCCTGCTACATTCTATGCAGTCTGAGGCACGATGCTCTGTCTTGGGCCATGATAACCTGTCAGTGAGAACAGGCTTTGTCATTGCCTCTTGCTCAGGATGAAGAAGGTACTAGAACTGCAGCTTTTGTTTGCTAAATGTGGATACTTAAGAGAGCAGGCAAAAGCTGACTGCATGAAAGGAAGGAAGTCTTTGTATGAAGCAGCATGACAAATTAGGCCATCTGTGTTGTATTTGAAGGTCTTCGGTTCAAATCCTGTTTGGAATAACTCTTATTATTTTACATGGATCATTAACTACTTAACACTTAATAGGTATCCTTGAACAACATTTGGACTAATGAAAGCACATAAGTAATGTATGTGATCCAGGAGATTTTATAGAGCAACATGGGATTTTCTTTAAACTTCCCATGCAGACAGTGCTTCCTTTAAGCAAAGAAAGAATTTGACATTAGTGATGCTGGGGCAACCATCTAGTAATCAAAATACCCCAGCTCCTATAAATGTAAACCAGAGCTTAACAATAGCAAATGATAGCCATTTATCTTCCCAATGTATAGTATAAACAGTGTATGCCATTAAGTACTGACTAACATTTTCTCAGGCCTGTCTGCAGGTTTAAATAGCCAGAGGTCTTCAGTCTTACTGACAGCTTCAGAGGCAAAGAAACTTGCTACTGCCAGGTGTGCAGGTTAATAGACATGATTCCCTTGTCAGTCTAGGCCCTGTATTCCTCACAGTTGCTATGAATTAATTTACTGTTAAATTCTTAGTTTCCTTTAAACTGTTGCAGCCAGCAGCAGTTATTGCAGTCTGTGTTCCTTCAGCTACCAGCTCATGTGATTTAAAGAAATGAGAGTTTTGTGACTGAAGGCAATTTTTGACAGATAGAGCAAGCCCAGGGATGTCTCTGGCTAAATGTATTTAACAAAGGAAGCTGAGTTCTAACTTCTGTGGCTGTGCTTTGAGAGTCTGCAGGCTGCAGTTGTTGCTTTCTGGATGCAGTCTGGTTGCACACTGAATACAAGGCAAGTACTTCCCTTAAGCAGGCAATGCCGACCATCCCACAGCCTGCTTTCCTCTGGAGTAGGAAGGGAGTGCAAAGCTGGATACCTCACCTGCTTTGCTGAAATCAGCACCAACCTACCAGGTTTCCTTTTTTTTTCTTAATTAATTTTTTTTTCCTTTGCCAGCAAGAGTTCAGCTAATTCTATCATACAAAGAATTGGAGTGGGACACAGCATAGTACAAGACCTATGAATCAGACCCCAATCAGTTGCTTGTTACAGGGCATTCTGTTTCTAGGAGATGCAGAGCTGAAAAACATGCTTGGCTCTCTTGGAGATTACCCCAAGTGTCTGAAGGTTTTTGCTATATTTATGTATGAAATGATATATAAAAAGGAATTATTTGACCTAAACTGCTTTGGGAAAGGTCTTGCCTGACTATGGCTTCAAATTTTTTGGCTAGCTTACTTTATTCTGGAGTGTTTGAGGAGTGATTGATTGTTCTGGAAGCAAACTAAAAAGACAGATTTGAAGTTGTGAGCTCTCCAGGTCTAAAGAGCGTTATGAGAGTAGGCATGTTTTAAGAGTACACATTGCACTGCTTTAGCAGCTAAGTACAGGCAGCTGCTCTTTGGACAACTTTGTTTTCATAGTTCACACAGCTCATATGTAGGAGAAGTTGATTTATGTGCCGTCCCCGCTCGTTTCCATACATGTGGTCAGAAGGGGGAGAAAGAACCTGCCTAATGCAGTAAAGATGCAGCTCTATTCACTGAAGAAAAGTGTAATTTAAGCAAGTGTTTATTCCAGGAGAATGTAATTCAGGAAAAACACAAATGAATCTTAAAAAAATGGCTGAAATCTACAAACTTTTAGAAATGAAACTGCTGTTCCTCATTTTATACAGGTGTGTTTGCATCCCCTTGGCTTGTCTGTGTACTCCATAAATAAGGAACAGATTAGTCTAATTGAAATGGTGAGTACAGTGCTGTTTTGATTCAGTTAGTCACAAAAGCATAAAACTTTTCAGCACACGTTTTTGGCAAGCTAGTCACCAGTTTTTACTTCCAAAGTATTGTCACGATCTATTGCATTTTCTGGTACACTACAAAGTCCAGTGACCAACTGGATCTAATGGGGCCCTCATGAAGCTTATACATCTACATCTTGTAACCAAATGAATAAACAGCTCACAAGAACAAGTATTACAGGAATAGCTTTATTATCTTTAAACAATTTAATTATATTACAATTTATCCATCAATATGCAAAATTAGAAGTATTAAACAACTTCCATAAAATACTCAGGAATGAAGCACATGTGTGTATATACATATACATTTTTAAACAGTGTTATTTAAACAGTGACTAAGTTACTAAATCATTGGATGAAATGTTCATAATGGATGAGCTTATTTCACAGTCAGAAAAGGACAATGCAGACCCCAGCCTCCTTTATTCTTAGTAGATGAGACACAGCTTTTAGGAATATCTTTTAACAAAACAGAACTCAAGAGAAAAACATTGCAGTTACTACATTCTTATTTACTGTGCATTTGGTCATATCAAGTATGCATAGAAGTTATTAGCTATAAAGCATATGCGCCAAATGGTGATCACATTTTATTCCAGTTTTGGACTCCAATTCCAGCCATGTTCAGGAATCTCCACACATAATTCATTTTGGTAAGCATATAGAAAAAGAGAGAAAAGTTAACAAGCATAGCTGAAAACCAAGTAAGCTTTTGGTTTTAAAATGAAACTGCCATAGCCAAATTTGGTGTATAAAGTCATCTAACTGTGCCCAGGGACTGATTTCTTGTCTACTACAAGAAATGCAGGTGTTTAACATATATTTGTTAGTGTATTGTGATGGCATCATTAACTGTTAATGTAGTTGGTGCCTGTGGGTCCATAGTTTTCAATCAACTTAAAAAAATCTCATTTGGCTTAGTACATATTTGAAAGGCCACATTTTTTTATCAGTTGGAAGATGATAAGCATAAAATGAATTAGGGCTGAAGGGAGCAGATACAATGTAGTGGTGGCAGATCAGAAATGAGCAAGACCCCACAAGGTGTACTTAGCACCTGCACATCTGGGTTACATTGAGCTTGGAGATTTTAAGGAGACAGCTCTGTTTCTTCAGTTTTTGAACTGCATGTTACTGGCTTCCAGTTAATGAGCAGACAACGCACAGTCATACATACATTGAAAGTACTTCTGAAAATTTGATGGTGGATAAAATAAAGTTTCTGTATACAGACAGTTTTAAAAATAAAGTAATGTTGTAGTTCATGTTTTGTTCTCCAAACCACACAAAGGCACTAGTTTACATTATGGACTAATGTCCTGCAGAACTTCAGTCAAATAAAGGAAGCTATTTTAAGGTTAAAGTGGTGCTAAAACCCAGCTGTCACTAGTAACTTAAAACAGCCACACTGGGTTTAGTGGGGGAAAATGCTTTGCCTCAGGACGCACATGTTGGGGGAGTGTGGGTGTGGGGGGAAAGGCTCAGCCTTGAGCAAGTTTTTACAGCTGAGTTATAAACCTGGTTTATAACAGAAACTGGCAGACCCTAAAATAAGATATAGAGGTATTGATACACATTTCTGTGTGTGGTAAAAACGTCCGTATGCACGTAATTTTCCCCCATTCTCTTAATTTTTGGTTACTGAAAAGAAAAAGGATTTTGATTAAGCTGTAGTCCAAGGCTGTTCCTTCTCACTTTATTCGTTTGCCAGAACACTTTCCTTCCAGCACTAGTATTTTGGCTAGGAAGCAGGAATGTTGTCAAGATTAGAAAAGCTATTGGGCTTTGTTATCAATTTCTACCTCCTCAGAAATTACATGCATCTCTACTTGATGTAGGTTACTGCAGAGAAAGCACCGCTTTCAAACTGGTACGGCATTACTACACACACCAGAAATAACTCTTAATTAAATCCTTTCCTCAAGGCTTTATTTTTCACCATGGTGAATTTGCTAATGAACACCTGGGCAAAATTGGGATCAACTACATACTGATAGGTCTTTGTTATAGTCAGGGGCTGCTCAGCAGCCAGGGCTGGCGGGGCCGGCGCTGCGGCGGTGCTGGCGGCGAGGTGGCAGGAGGCCTTGGTGATGTACTCCACCAGGCGGCTGTACTGCTGCTCCGACAGCCTCTCCCTGGCGCCCTCGGCCTGCAGGCAGATAGGGTACAACAGTCACCGAGGGTCTGACAGCAACTGAGCTGAGCAGCAAGGACAAGAACTTCCACATTTCGCTGATAAAAGTCTTCCTGCATCAAATCTTAAATAATTTAAAGGATTTTTTAAATCATGAATGTTCTCCCATAGTTGAGTCCTTGGTGAATTAGTCCTCTCCTCTGCTGTTTTGGACTTCTGAGAAGCTCTAACTCTGACACAGAAAATTTAAGGAGTATCTTTTGAGAATTGGTCAAGAGTAGAACTTTACAACAGATCAACTCCTTGTATTGAAATCCCTTTTAGAATGGAAATCCCTTTTAGAAAAATGTCAGTAGCTCTTGGCAAGGCTTATCATACAGAAATTCTATTTAGCTAAAATATTTCAGTCTTTTTTAACTTGCTTAATTTAAAATCAGGACTAGAAGCTACTTTCCAGGTGAATGTTCTATGGCAGGATATATCCATCTGCTTCTGGCAACAAAACTCATCCACACAAGGACATTTTTCTAAACAAAAAGGTTTTACTAAAGATGATTTAGGCATTTTGTTTCTGGAAAAAATATTAAGGGATCTGTGTTTTGCAGGCTGAAATAGGTAGAGGTTGTTTAAGATCCTAGCAAGAGGAATGCAAGTGACCTACCCTAGCAGGAAAAAATACAGTAGAGCAAATACTGTAATCTGTCATATGGTTGCAACCAGATAAACTATTATCCAGAAAAGCTATGGGCAAACCTGGCTTTGGAAGATCAATCTGCTGTGCCCTTGTTTTTGAAGTTGAGGCTGACTGTGACTAGCTTGAAAAGGGAAGGCAAACAAGCAGACATCAAGCTGGTTGCATGGCCTCAAAAAAACTGTATTTCAGAAATCCCACCGTGGATACTACAGTAGTATGACAAGCTAAGCCATTCAGAACAGAAGTTACTTCCAAAATATTATAATGAAGAAAAAGGCAGCAGCTCTAACAGGGCTAGGGTTTGATGCTTCCTTATTTTAGACTTGGAGAATTGCTGACCAGTTTAATTTTTATAGGATTTAAAATTTCCTTGCTGAACATCATGCTAAGGATTTAAAGACTGCTATCTTCTGCCTGTATTTCAGGGAGTTTTACAGGTCTTGCTAGATAGAATGATACTTTCAAACAGTGCCATTAGATTCACTTCAACATCCACAATCAGTATCCTGTCATGTCTCTGGACTGCAAGACTCATTTAAATACTCTGCTGCTTATTTGAAGAAAGAATTAATCTGATTGATAGATGGTGACAGGTGTCACATTCACATGAAAAAGTCCCCTCTTTTTTTTTTTTACTATGCCTTTGGAGATGGATTTGCTGCTCAGCAAGTAGAAACACTCCTGTTTTCAATCATCATCACAAAATTGCTAAAGGAAGCAGGCTCATGAACAAGCTCAGAAGTTTAAGGTTGAAGCCTATGCCTAGAAACAGCAGAAATGATGAAATGGGCAGAGGAAAGGGTTGTTTCCATGAATGACCTTAAGGCAGGGAAAAATCAGAAGGCAGACTGCTGCAGCAGACTCCAGCTAACAGTGGAGAATGGTGTCTGAACCACGACTTTGGTCTGGTGGCTCAGTGAAAGTATCTCAGCAGTCAGTCTGTTACAGCAGTTGAAAGGAGAGAAATATGCTGAAGTACCACCTTTGTAAACTGGATTTTAAGTTACAGGGTAAATTTTGGATGTAGGTGGCTTCATATTTTTTCCTCATTTCTCCTAGGGAGGTAAGCCCAGGGACAGCTGGGTTCTGCCTCCACATTGTCCAGAAGATCCTGCTTACCAAAGGAGATGGAAATGGTGCTGGTATCCCACTCATCTACTTTTGTGAACACATTCTTCATTAAGCCCCAGGCCATTTTCCACAGATACAGCATAATTATGCAGAAGGAAATATTAACTATGGTTGGATGGTCTTCCAAAGTAACTGGGACCCTGCTTGCTTTTAGATGACTTCATCTGTTAACTGTCTGCTTCTGCAGCCAGTTTCAGTTTGGCTTATATTTTCAAGACAAGAAAAATTTGGAATTGATGTAATTCTACATTTTTTTCCTAAATGGGACCTAAGATTGTCACTAAGTGCCCTCACTTGCTGCTTTGAATATTTATCATGTTGATATCCAGATCACTCAGGGATTCAAAACTTGATTGAGGCTTGCTTAATGTAGCTCCTAGAAGAACATTAGAGATATCATGTCCTTTCATACTGCCAGGCCATACTTTTGGGCTAAGAACTCCAGTATTTTTCTAAAATTCCTCCCATTATGGTTTATAATGAATAAGCCTTCAGCAATTCTAACTCCACAGCAGCTACAACACCTGTGCTGTGCAGTCCAGATGGGTGTAGCACTGATCTACTCCTCTGTGCACACTGATTAAGGAGATCCAGCTCTTTAGGATTATTTTCCATTGCTTTGAGAAATCCAAAGATTACTTTTGAGCTCCAGAGATGGTAACACATAGGAGTATTAAAAAAAAATCTGGAATATCTGAAATTCCAGGGCCCTTCAATTTCTTCTTGTCTTCTTGATGTTATGAGCTATACCAAGAGCAGCTGGAATAGCAGGACTTTTGAGTTTGACATCTGTCTGGAAACAAGCAGTGTCTCAATTACTTTGGAAGATAATCCAAATACAATTAATGCTTCCCTTTCAATAACAAACTTGTCAGTGCCAGAGTTTTTAAGAATCCATCCAGGCTATTCCTGTCCAGATGGATTAACTTATATCTTGTGGAGGCGAACAAGGCATCAGGCAAACCTATTGCTGAAGGAGTCAAAATATGCTCTATAACATCTCTGGTGATTACAGCTGTAGAATAACTCATGTTTTGTTTCTTAACTGTTCCAAGAAGTTGAGGAGAGGGAATGAGAGAAACTGTTTTGGGCAGAGCTGAAACAAAACTTTTGGCAATTGTTTTTGTGAGCGGTAATGCAAAAAAGTCAATTTTTATAGCCTTGAAATTAAATGTTTCAATTTCTTGTATTATTCCTAGTATCTTTGACTAAACTAATCAGAAAAATAGACATAACTTATTGGTAACATTAGTTCTGTTTTGCTAAACTCAAAATAACAATCTGGTTCACCTGACTGGGCATTTTCCAGCTAAAAATTGAGGCCATCTTTGCAAATGCTATCATGCACAGACACTTCAGCTGAGGACACCTTCACTGTAACACAATGGCCTACTATTTTAATACTGAGGAGTTGTGCCTATTTAGGCATCACTCTGCAGCTTAGAGCTGCTCATCTTCAAGTTACAACTTGTTCCTCCTAAGGTTCCTTCTCCTAATCACATCTGAAGACTTTGTAGAAGCTCTTGTCAGGAAGCTGAATGGAAGCTCTGGCTCCCATCAGCACCAGTGCTGCATGTGACACCCAGACCACAAATTCAGCTGCAGAAAGGAAATCACCAAGTATGAGATCTCCCAATCCACTAAAAAACCAACAAATATTAATTACAAAACACTCTATGTAATTACTAAAACTGTATATGAAGCTTTTTGGAATCTTTCATTGTGTAGCTGCCTTAGCTGCCTTAACATAAAAAAATTAAAAATATTTTATTCTCTATTTCTTTCAACTGCTCTTCCTCACAGCACATTTCTTTAAATTTTTACAAGAATTTCAGTATCAGTATCTGTATTCTGAAGGAATGTTTTGCCAGGTCTGTTTTGTACAACATCACTCAACTTTTGCTGTCTTGCCATCACTGACTTGGCTCCACCTGGGACACAGGCACTTTTCCCATACATTTTCACTGTGTTCTCAAGAGGCTGCATCAGCAAAAGAGATGCTGGGCTCAAGGCTTACAGCTCCTAGAGCTGCATTGCTTCACCATTTGAGTAAGACTCCCATATTTCCACCCATAACTTCAGAAAAAAAAATTATGTATTTGGTCCAGTACCTCCAAAGGAGGATGTTATGCACGCACGCGTGTGGGAACATTGGACTCTGCATTTGCCATGCAGGGTTGCTCTGTGCATTCAGGGGCCCCATTTGCCCATAAATCCTACACATTCCCAGCTGTAGCAGCTGTGGGGACCAGAATTAGGCTCCCTGTCCCTCGCCTTCCCTTCTGCCAACCAGGCAGACCCTCTGCACCCTTCATCACCCACTTGCAGCAAGCTGCCCTTCCCCCACAGCAGCAGCCTTCTCCCTACCCCTCGGAAAACCAGATGCAAAGACAACACTCCAATCCAATAAAAAAAGATCTGGGCTGGTGCTAAAGTTAGGATTAGGATAGGGTGAGTGTATCCAGTGCCTTAGGAAAGTGATTTTTCTTCTTCTTCCCTCCAGGTCACTAGCTCTGGACTGAGCAGGACAGTCTGGACTCTGACAGTCTGATGTGTGCCTCCACCAACCACTCAGCACTCAGGGACAAAAAAAGCTGAGCTTTGCTCATTTGCTTCACAATTTAAGTAATCCCTCATGTAGCTTTGTGGTGAGAGAAGGCAACTTCAGTCAACAGTTCTCTGTGAGACTGAGGTTAGTGGAAAGACAATAAATATAAATAGAGAATTCAGCACTAAAGAAAGCTTTTACAAAAATACTCAAGTGCTGTCACGACACAGATGAAGTCCTTGCTGAAATCAACAGCAAAACTCTTCACTGACTTCAGCAAAGTTAGGATTTTACTGAAGGTGCTCCTACTTTTTGTCACACCTTATACTTCAGGGCTTTTATGTGTTCTTTTTTTATATTTGAAACAGAAATTTCTGGTATAGCAGAAAACTATAAACTACCTGGCACACTTTTATAAAAACTGGGACATGCATGTTCGTTTTTGAAATGCTCTCTCATATGACTCTACTTGAGAATTTAATACAATAAACATTGTTTCCCAAAAGTGTAAAAATATAACATTCTTCTGCCATTAAAAGAAGATAATTAATCCAAAAGACCTCAGTATTCAATAGCTTAGACATCTTTCAACATGAAGATGAAGCCTTTATGCTCTTACTGGCAAACACTTGGTGCATCCAATCTCAGAGAGGGACTAATCCAATTTAAAGCTAGCATTTGCAGAAGAAGGATGATCTAAGGAAGTAAATACAGCCAAATAAGACCACTGTGCTAGAAGAGACAAGATAAAAGCACACTGAAAGGAGCACCAGCACCACTGAACTGCTAACAGAATTCCCAGAAGAATAAAAGGAACTGCTTTTGCTGGGACTTTGTAGGCACAGGGTGCAATGCTGACTTGCCAAACAGTGTTCACCTCATGCATATGTAGCCATGAGAACCTTTTCAGAAAAGAGGTGACACTTACCAAGAACTCAGACTTCCTCTACTTTCTCCCTCAGAAAATTTCTGTCATACATATGGTACATCACAATCAATAAGAGAACAGAAGGGAGGAGACACATTCACCCAAAAGGAATCACAGCCAACTAGAAGAGGCAAATCTCCTGGTCTGGCACTTCAGCCTCTGGCCTCCCAGCCCAGAGGTGAGTATTCCCACTGCCAAAAGCACCAGCATCAGTGTAACTTCGTCATTGAATGGAAAAGGTACTCAAGTCTTTACCTCCAAGTCAGAAGGCACTCTCTGTTGTTTTAGCTGCACCTTCAGCAGATCTTTTTGCTGATCATCTTCCAGACAATCGATTTCAGTCACGGGGAAGGCCTGCTGCTGCGTGTCTTCACTGATGCTCACGACAAAGAGCACCTCTGAGGTGAGCAGCAAGCAGCCTTCATGCTGCTGGCCCGATCCGCTCACAATCATGACATCTAAGGCCATATGAACCTCTGGCCTTCCCAGAGATTGCAGCATTTTCCTGCATTATCAGGTTAAAAAAGGACAAATAAAAGACAAAAAAAGAACTAGTTAGAGCATTGGATCCTCCAGGACTTATTCTGATCTCTGTTTTTACTTAAGCCTGTAGCTATCACATATGGATGTAAAATAAGCCAGGGAGTGTACTCCAAAACTCCATTACTGAAAGATCTAAGACTTCAGATTTAAAGAATGAATGTGAAATTGTTACTTATCAAAACCCCTCAATCACTCACCACAGAATTGGCCTAATATCTGTGCTAGGTTAGCCTATTTCCCATCCTATTTCCTTGATAATAGAAAAATTACCCTGAGAAGTGGCTCAGAAATTCAGTGCAGAAAATAAAACTATCTTCACTAACAGCTGTTTCTGGAGATGTGCAGTGTTTTTCTTGGGCTCAGTGCAATGATAAAATAAGTAAGAACTCACTGAATACTATTAAATAAAGATCAGCTCTGTAGTTTCAAAGCTGGATGCAGATCAGCAGCCCATCATTTGCAGATTGGGTTTCTATGCACTACCTTTGTGTTTAGTGTTCCTAAACAAACTGCCATAACTCAGCCTTTGCAAGGGAAGCCTTTCCTGTTAACTTGACCAGAGGCCAGGAGCTATTAATAAACAATGTGGATGTAAAAATGAGCAATTGTCTAAATAATGTTACCAGACATATTTGACGTGGCTGTTTGGAGCCTGCTCAACATGTTGATCATTTGGATGAGAGCGCTGCTTGGGAAGCTGAGAAAGTCCAGCTCCATGCAAAATACCTGCGGGTGAGAGAATTCAGGTTTTTTAGTGGTTGTTTCTACAACGCAGTTACGTGTTGCAGTGATGTCATCTGTTTAAAGCAGTTCATAAAATAGTGCAGATCCAAAATGATGTCACATCTCTGGAAGCTGTAGTGAAGATAATTCATTAAATATTACAATGCAAGAGTTGTGCACTTAACCCCCATGATCTCGCTTTAGCAAGAAACAAAAAAGCCCCACTGTGTGTTCCGTGAATCAGCTCTACACTTGCAATCAAGAGAAGCATAACACTCCTGAGAGCCATCCCTTCAGAGCAGGATCAGACACATCACTTAGGATTTATGTAGAAAAAAATCAAGACCATTGTTAACTTTCTTGCTTAATATTCAAATACTTTCATATATGTGTCACCATTGGTACAAATTAGAAGGCAAGTTTGCCTAGATACTGCATTTAAATGTTCAGTTACTTAATCCAGCTGTTAAACACAGATCCATGTACATTTATGAGATCTCCTGGGGCATCTGGCTTATTGTGAATTCTTCTTAGTGCCAGCACAGAATGGAGACTACAAGCAGCAGTTAAGCAGGTTTCTTAAGAGACTCTCCAGAGCTGAAGATGGTACAGTATGTATGATTTTAGATGGCCTGTAAACATTCAATGATGAGGTATGGTCACCAGAAAGAATGTGTGGGATGCAAAAAAAATTCATAAATTAACTAGTTTTAAAAATTTTTACATGACAGACGTGGAGTAGGTTATGCAGCAAGCACTAGTGTTACATGGTTTGGTGCAAAGTTACTCTTTTACAAATGTACTTCTTTACAAATAAATTAAGAGGTTTTCTTTTGTCTAAGCATTCCAAAGGCATAAGGGTGTCAATAACTTAGATTCCCTCTTACACAATGGATAATAATTTAAACAAAACATCAGCAATGAAAAAAAACCCTTTAATTTTTAGCACACATGTTGATGGTAATACTTAAAAGCAGCATCCCAATTGTAACAGTTGGCTTACCAAGGTTCTCAGCATTATGTGAGTGAAAATGTTATTTACAGATGGAGACAGAGAGAACA
Source organism: Ammospiza nelsoni (assembly GCF_027579445.1). Taxonomy (NCBI): domain Eukaryota; kingdom Metazoa; phylum Chordata; class Aves; order Passeriformes; family Passerellidae; genus Ammospiza; species Ammospiza nelsoni. The sequence goes on from NC_080633.1 coordinate 130,704,498, forward strand.
TGTGTTTATTTCTGTGTGGTCCTCCACCCCTTGGTCTCCCCCAAGAGACACAGTCCCACTTCCAATCCAGTTGTGGGTAAGAGTTACTTGAACTCTTGTGTATTTTCCTCTCACGCACTGTCAACTATTATTGATATAGTTTTATGTTTTTTCCTGGCTAACTCTTTTTGTCATGGTCATGGAAAACATGATGTCTTATATACCATAGTACCATATCTGCAATGAAAACTCATCTACTATGAGTTTCTTGATAAAAACAGCAGCAGAATTAAAACTAGAAATAATAATGTCCTGGGCAGCAAAGCCAACACGGAGACAGCCAACAACAGAAAAAGCCTTCTGATTTTGCTAATATGGTAATATGGGTTTTACACCTATGGGGGGTACAATTCAGGAGAACAGCTATTATTTATGATTATACAAACAAGATAAAGTTGATTTGAAAGAATTCTTATAATTGTTTCATTATTTCTTTTACTAGATGGAATGAGCTGTGGGTGTTGTGGGAAGCATCCTAACCTTAAGCTCTATGAGAACTACTTGTATTTTAGTTAACACATGCATAAATGTTGCTAGTGATTAAAGGCATAAATATTCAAGTTTTTTCTGGTATAATTAGTGAGGTGGAATTATTGACACATTGTCCTTCTATCAGTATCCTGCTTCTTTCCCCTGACTCCCTCCATCTACCATTTCTTCTTAAATATTCAAGCTGAAAGTGATTTATTGATACTGGAGACAATTAAATTAGTGTATTTTGATATTTTTATCTTTTACACTTTTTGTTTGTCCAGAATTGTTCCCATCAATTTGAAAGGATTTAGCACCAGTGCCATTCCCGCTGGAAACCTCACCTCTGGTTGCTCTAAGGTTACCCATGTATCTGAAAACAGGACTGTCTTCTCGTGAAGCTCCAGTTTAAAGGGGATGCTCCTACTACAGGACTCACTTCTTTCTCCCTCTCCCTAACTCACTCTTTGTGTTAGAGATAGCCCAACTCTTTCCCTGCCATAACAAAGCAATCTCAAAATAATGCTCTAATTGGAGATAGTGTTGCTCTAATCCTTTTATGTCAAAAACTATTTTTCAAGCACATATGTTTCTGTAACTAATTCTACTGTATTCCAAGAATTACTTCATGCTTTCTGCATTCTCTGTTTCTGTGGCTGTGCATCGCTGATCAGTAACACAAGAGAGAAGCACAACACTATGGCGTTTCAGAAAAGCAGCAGAGCATTTGTAACTACTTAGCCGTGGCATTTCTAAACCTTTCTCTAAGTCACACAATACTGAGCTGGATAAATAAGACATAGCAGGTTGTATCTGAATAACATTTTAAAATTTAAATGGAGGTGTTGGAAATATGAAACTCACCGTAACCTGTCTGGGAGACGAGCTCAGCTGCCCCTCCAATGGGCTTTGTGAAGACGCCCATGATTCCCTTCCCCACACCCGAGATGACCCCTCTGGCTTTATGCCCAGCAGAAGCTTGGGCCTCAGATACCCGCTGAAAATTCCGCATCGGCTGATCCACAATCCCAGCAATTGCACCTGAAAAAACAAGAGTCTCCAGTAAGTGGTGAAGATAAATATTCTGGAATAAGAGGAAATCTTACTACTGGACCTGAATATTGGTTTGATTCAAGACTGTACCCCATTCTTATACAGCTATTTAGCATTTGACCAATTAGGTAAACACTATCTTAGCTTCGGTTAAGATCTAACCTTTTTTTTTTTAACATTTAGATCACCTAACCTTACAGTATGTTTTCCTCTTTTGACTACTAATGCTAAATGCTTCTGCTGAATTAAGTTAGTTTGGCTCATTCTGTGTCATAATGAGCATTCTGAAAATGCTGGGCTAGGAATAAAATCCTCCAGTTTTAGACAGCTAGAGCTGCTATGGAAATGAGATTTTCACGTAAGTGCAAGATTGACTTCATGAGAATAAAAACTGTTTGTATTCAATACATCATTTTTATATCCTCTTCCACTGCCAGAAATGTTCATAAGCTAATGCAACTTTTGATATATGACTAAGATTAGCAGAATTAGACTTTGAGACTTTTTGTTACTTTTTTTGTGAAAACCATCGTATTTTACTTTAATGTGCATGGGTCAAACTTTTACAAGTGACATAGTGACCTTCCCAGCTTTTAGTATCAACAGAGAACTTCAACTTAAATCTTCCTAAATGTAAACAGGTATCTGAGGTGGTACATTTCTTTGATCTTGAGTTTATGCTAGCCACTTAACCACAGACATGTCTCTAGTTGTTGTAATTTTGATAGATAAGCTATTTGGAGATAGCTATGGGTACAAGGATTGGACAAAGCCACAGCAGTCTTCCCGACCTGAGGTGCTTTGCTCAGTGAAAAGCAAGTCTGAGGCTTCTTGGTCAGGTCTCAGTTTGCACCTGCAGCTACAAATACCAAGATAAAACAATTATTTGAGGAGTAGGATTGAGTGTCACTCTGGTTACTAGGCATTTTCACCTCAACCTAGACATCTTTGAAAGTCCTGCTTTGTAAGTGGAAGGAAATCCAGGCATAATTCCACAGATTTGGACAATCGCAACCGAGGTATTTGGCCCCATGTGTTTACCAGCGTGACATGCACTAGGCAGTGAGCTGCTAACTGGTCTTCAGATGGTTTTAGTTACTGTCACTGGATAAATAAAGAAATTGCTGACTTTAAACAACAAGAACTAATATAGTATTTGTGCACAGTCACTGTCCAAAGAAAAGAAGAGGATGAGAAGTAGCACACATTTCCCCAGATCCTTGTCCCTGGGATACTATCGATCAGGAATTCAGGAAACTTGCATCCCCCATAAATGCCTTCCTCTCCTCTTAGAGAGAATTCTCCCAGAATCTGTAGCACTATCTTTTTGACAAATGTATAGTATTTCCACAGAAAATGCTGGTCTGTCTTTGAAGTGATGCCTGGTTTTAATTGAGGTCACTCACTGAAGCTGAGTGTGCAGCTGAACATTCACCTTTTGTACCACAAAGGCCACAAAGCTTTTTCCTTAATGCCATGCTATTGAAATGATACAATTTTCAATTCATTACTACTTGCCAGCTGTTCCTGCTGCTTGACTAAAATAAAATCTCAACACCACATTAGACAATTGGGATTGTTTGTCCAGTCTTTTGTGCAATTGGGATGCATTTGAAGGCATAAAACAATACTTGGTGTAGTCCTAAGTTACAATATTATACTATCCTGTGACCTCCTTCACCCTATCTATTGAGGTCATCCACAACAACTGCACTTTCAGAACAGAAGTTATTGCCTTATAAAATGTAATCCACCTAAGTCCTAGCACTAGTAAATTATTTACTGCAATATACTTGAACAAAGTTATAAGGTAATAATAAGAGCCTACTGCAAAGGACCTGTGGTATGCTCCAGGCACTCCTCAGCTAGAATTAGGCTCCAAGGACAAGGAAACAGAATGGAAACTACTGTGACTGTGTTATATAAGAATATTTATGTAATGCCCCAAATAATCTATAGCTTAATTAGCCACTTTTTAGTAATTTCACACTTTCTGTTATTCTGGCATTTTATGCATGCTCTGAACTTCTCTGTGAAGACATTGCCCTTTTGTATCTCAAATCCTTTTGCAAGTCTTGTTGTTCTACCTGCAAAAAAAATATACCAAATGATCTTCTCTTTCTCTGTAATTCCTTATCTTGAATTGCAACTCACTGCCATAACTCATTTATGTACCGTGGCCATGCCCACAATCACAAAATAAACTAAACCTTACTCCTTTCACTGAGGAGTGGCTGGTCCTACCACCCTTGTGTGGGGAATCCAGATCTGTGCAGCTCCTTTCCTGTGTGCAGCATGTGTGAGCAAAGGAAGCAGACACAGACCAAAGCCTGAGCAACCTCAAAACCCAGCAGCAGCGAGAGAGTGGTGACACACACGTGAGGCTCAGGGCACTCCTCACCCAGAAACTGTGCAAAGCACATCTTCCTGTGCCCCTGTGGCTTCTTGTGTTCTAACAGAGTTCTTGGCAGGAGCACCATGAGGGATGGACTTACCACAGAAAGTCTCTCCCCGCCAGATTTCAGTGGGGTATCAGGAAAGCACAGCATGGAACCACATGTAGTGGTTCCTCCCTTCCCACTGTCGTTCTCTCTCACATGGTGTCCTACTGCTGTCCCTGTCCTTTCCCTGTAAAATGTCCCTTGACCAGTATTTTTTTAATTAAATGAAACCATTCTCCGTTTTTCCTTTTTTTTCCTTGCCCTAAGCATTTGATTTTATATGCATGTCCACATATGCACACACAGATTATGCATGTATAAAGAAAACCTCAATAAAATTAAACACCAAAGCAACAAAACAAAAACATATTCTTCCATTACTGGACCAAAGAGGTTCCAGCAACAACATAACATCTGCTAAACATCAGATGGGGTGCACTCTGGTTAATACATGTTGCTCAGTAACAATAAAAAAAGTTACTTTGATAGCTACAAAATTCAGATAGTTCAGAGTATATCACTGGATTACTTCAAGAAGAATTTGATTACGGGCAGCAACTGGTTCGTGTGCAGACTGACAAAGTTTGGTGAACGTAGCACAGCTTACGGACCTTGCCAAACATCAGATTGCTTGTGACAAATGCTTTCAGAGCAAGACATAATTGGAAAAAATCCCCCACTAAGAGAAACTGGCCATGCTTTGCCATGAGGCTGGAAGCTGCCCAAGCTGAAGCCATTTTGCTTCCTTCTCTCTGTTGTCTTTCAGGACTGCCTCAAGTGTTTCACACCAAAACCAGGGCTGAAGCATAATTTCATCACAGCAAACATCACATAAAAATACAGCTCAAGGAAAAAAGCACCTGTTGCCATGAACTGATGTGGTTGCATAGTTAGTGTGTGGAATAGCACACAATTTCAGGATTAGCACTGGCTTGTGCTATCTTGTGTTGTAGATAGGCAAATATAGAGTGGCCCTGACTCAGTGAGAGTGTACAGCAAGAACAGCTACCACCACCTGTAATAACAAAAATCGGAGCTTCTGAAACCCAGGCTTTGCCTTCTCTACCAGGATAGTTACACTGTCAGGCAATATGAGTCAATTCACTTCCCCAAAAGCACAAAGGAGTAACTTAAATGCTGAGCACTTCTGCCATTGTAAAAAATAGCTTTTTGAATAGTTGTCATCTTTTTGGTTATTTAGACATGCTCAACTTCCTAAAGGCAGCCACTTCAGTGTAGTATTTTTCACTAGGACAAGCAGTTGAAAATACAGCCGATAGTTTCAATAGTCTCTTTTACATGCTTAAAAGTTAATATTTTAAGTTTGACCCTGTCACACAAAATGCAAAAGATAGTTCCTCAGTGAGGGGTCAATCATCTAAATATTTTACCAAAAGTTTCATTGCATTTTTGCCTAAACATATAAAAGGAAAAAACACACCTATCATAAGCTGTTGCTTCTTTTCACACACAAGTATTACTAAAATGACCCAGAAATCTCCCCCAAATTAGAAAAGAAGACAACAGCTGGCCAAAGATAACAATCAAATCAAACAACACCCTGACAGTGCTTGAGTCATTTAAAATGAGACAGGACAAAGCACTTAAGAATGTACCACAGGGAACAACTTGCACGGAGGAGGAGACGAGAGTACATGATTTTGGCCCCAGTTCAGCAAAGCTCTTAAGCACATGCTTAAGTGCTCTGCTGAATCGGGGCCACCGTGAGCCAGATTTTCACAAAAATCAGAAAGGCACCTCTACTTTCTGGGTAGAGACCACTACACACCGATGAACTGAAGACTAACATGACTTCACCTAGGCACAAAATCTACATTTGCCATTGTTTTAGCTGCCTGCATGGGTCAGACGGCTTACAACACGAGTGTGCTGTGACCATCGTAGCAATCTCCTTCACACTCTTCAACTTTACAATTAGAAAGTCACAGAAATTACGGCTTCAAATAGTCGTGCTCTCTGCATTTCTGTGCTCATCAAGCTTTTCATCCTTGCAAAGGAAAAAAACTGCAGCTTCACTTTGTTGTGTATGAATAAACGTAAGTGTTTTTAGAGTAAGCATGTTCACGTTTATTCTGTATGCGCTGGGAAAAAAAAGCAGCACAGTGGTACCATCCCTTCAACTATGACTGTTTTTTGGTTTTTTGGGTTTTTTTTTTGGGAAGCCACAATATTCTTTACACTAAAGACAGAACAGCAGCAGCTTTCTGACATGTTTGTAGAAATTGAAACATAGGTCTATTCATAATTTAGGTCTTGACACAATTTATATGAATGCTGCTGCCTATACAGAGGAAACATGCTTTTTAAAAATAAAGTTTAATTAAAAAAACTGATACAAAGTAAGTGGAATATTTCTGATTTCTCCCTTATTGAAGTTCCATACTTGTCACATCCAGCTTTAGAGTAACTGTAGCTATTTATCTGTGTACTTCACTGACTCCACTGCTAAGAAAAGAGGGAGTTAGCAGGGAGCGATCGCTAAACAATAACAGCGGGAATAATAACAAGACCCTAGCTTGTGGAGGAGCACTGTTTAAATGCTAATATGAAGCTCTAGGTTTCTAACATGAAGTCTGATTTCTTAGGAAATCAGGGACACTGGAATTCTAGCTCTATTATTTGTTTTGCTTTTAACTCGGGTGTACTGCTGCAAACCACGGAATCCTTGTGTGCGGGGAGGTGCAGGAATGGCGTATTTGTGCATGTATGTGAGGAGTTCCCAGCTTTCCTGAACAGCAAAAAACTTTGCCTTGATACAGCCAAAGCTACAAAGTTTTGCTCTTTACTTCAGGCTGTACAGCTGATGTTTTTAGCTCTGAAGGGCTCTGGTGTGTCAGTGAAGGAGATATAGACACCATGTTACCTTGATGTTTAATTAATAATTGAGCCAAGATCACCAAGCCATTTCACCAACACATACACACCAGGCTGACACAGTGCTTCTAAAAGTATAATCTTTCATCCAGCAACTCAACCTGACTGCCCTTAGCCCAATAAAACAAGAGGGAAAAATAAAACCTCCTCCAAACTGCCTTTGATTTGCAACACCAGCAACAGCTTACTATTGGGACAGTGGCTACTAATATATGGAATTTCTCCTTTATGCACATTTCTCCCAGGACACTTGCTTGCCGGTTTACAGGCATTATCAAATGGCAGTGCTTCACATAATCTAATGTTATTGCTTAAAATAATTCCCAGCAACTTAACCCGAAGCTGTAACATTTTTACCACTTCCTCTTTAGGGCTTTCAGGGTTGCGGTTGCAAATTTAGGAGTTGTGTATACTACTGAAGATTAGGAAACAGGACAAATCCTTTCAAGCTTCAGCTCTTCTAACCTTTTGCACTGGACTGCTTTTGGTCACTTTGATCTCTAAGAGATTCATACTGTTTAATACATACTGAGGAACTCTGCCAAACAATACAGTTCTGCATTCCTTTGCTGTGTGACAAGTCAAAGTAACCTAGAAAATCCAGCCCCTTACTGCAAAACTTCTTGCAGAGAATTTTTCCTCTGTGGGTTAGTTTTCAAAATTTTAGGTGCTATTTTGAAATGGAGAGAGTAATCTTCACTTCTAACCAAACCACTTGGCTGCTTGAGGAATAAAATTACACTGAATCAGGACGATCTGGGTCTCTTTGTAAAAGTAGAATTCCTCATCAAAGCTTACTTAACATCTGCATTAAGTTGAAGCGGTTTTCAAACAAACCCAAGAATCTCTGATATCTACAGTGCTGCAAAAACAAGCAGGTTCAGAAGGCAATCCTATAATTCATTGGAAAGTAAACATCAGCATGATGACGTCTTCGTGTTGAATTAGTTACAAGTCACGCTGCCCGATGCAGAATTATTCTTTTTTTCCCACTTAAATCTACATCATGTACTAGTGAAAATATTATTTCACAAAGTGTAAACCTATTCTATATCTGCAATTATTTTATCAGCAAAAATCATACACAAAAGTTAGAAAATCTTGATAAACAGTATCTAATATACATACTGTGAGGCTTTTTCACAAGAAGACACTAAACCCCCAGTATTTGAAATTATAAATCACAGTTACAAAAGGCTAGTGAGCAGATTACAAAACAGTATTATCACTTAACTTGATATTTAATAGTACATTACCTAGAAGGCTAATGCCTAAACGAGAGAGCCCCTGTCTCAGTCCTTCTCCCAGGCTCTCTGGAAGCTGCCTTCTCCATTCTTCTTGTCTGTTGTAATGCTCCTCATCCAGTGACAGCCTATCCATATTCCGAGCAAGACTTGTTGCCAGATTGGTAATTGACGTCAGTGTACCTAAATGCATGGAGATATACATTTGGGTCTGGATCAAAATGCTTTAATTTAAACCACGGAGACATCGTATGCCTCACTGCAATGCTGAGCTTATGAGCAGAGCAGCAAGTCAAGTGAACAGTCACCCATGTGTAACATGCTTTACTATTTGTTAAGCATCACCATGCTGCTGCTATGGCCCGTGTCACGCCTTTTACATTAGCCTGCTCCAGGTTTGCCTGGTCGGTGGGAACAGAAACTCATCTGAACATCCTTCTCCAGTTCTCTGACTTGTGGAAGGCCAATCTAAATGGAGAGGGGGGTGATGGAAAGGTAAACAAATATTTACAGAAGGAGCCGTGAGGCCGAGACCTGCGGGAGGCAGGAGCGGGGGCTCGGAGCCGGGGCAGGCGCTGTGTCTGTGCAGCAGCTGGAGCCACGCGATGGCACTGTTTGTACAGGCTTTGCAAGGGAAAAGCTCCTCCTGTTCCATGGCAGGCCAGCCCCACTGTCAAATCCCATCCATGGACTCACACAGTTATGGCAACTGTATCTACTTCTTTTTTTTTTTTTTTAATAATAAATATGATGAGGTGGCCGAGTGTTGAATTTCTGAGGGCAAGCAGAAGTGCAGAACACCTTTATAATTCTGCAGTTATCACATGAAATACTTGCTGAGTGAATATCTATTTCCCACTGGGAGGTTTAAAATTCTGAAGTTTCTGAAACATTCTCATGCACTGCAGTAAAGTGGTGATCTGTTTAGTACATGAGACATTGCATGTGAGCTTGTTATATACACTCTTAGCTTAGCTAAACAGGAGTTGTTTGGTTTTTGAGCCCTGGTACCCCGAATTTCAACTAGCACAGAGCAGCACAAGACAAGGCAGAGCCAGGAGACTGAAGGATGGACAGATTTTGCTGCTTAAAAGTTTAACAATGCATGACAACAAAGCTGTGGTTGGAGTAATAAAGTGAAAGCTCTACCTTTGGAAATGTGTTTTACAAATGATGTTGTTCCTCTGGAAACTCCACTGACAAACGCTCCTGGGCCTCTGGTCAGTCCTTCATAGGGGAGCCTAAAGAAATCAGCTATGCCATTCCCTATGCTTCTCACCAGACTAGCTGGGCTTCCAAGAATTTCCAACGATCCAACAACCCAGCCTGTGTGGAGAAACAAGACACATGTTACAGCTGCAAAAACTGCAGAAGCAGCAGTTGTGAAAAGGTTATTCCTTAATTATCTTTTTCACACTAGAATTCAATGCATTATGAACTTCCTTTGAGCAAAACACAGGAAATAACTCATCCACTATGAATTCAGAAATGGCAATGTTTCATACTTCGTAAATCAAAGAAATCCTTTTGGCAAACTCACAAATAGCTTTAGAATTACTTCCTTCCAGGAGCTTCCCGTATTTCTGCTAAAAGTGTGTGAGGGAGGCAGATGCAAGAGCCTCACAGCTACAGAGGAATGGACTGCAAGCTCAGATGCTTGGGTTGGTTTTAGACACTATAAGGCAGCATTGTGATTTCACATCCTTATGTGATAGAATTGTGACAGGGAGTTTACAGTGATACAATGTACTGCTTTACGGGAGTGTGCAGGTCAATTGCTTGATGGAGTGTTAGGAAAAGGGATGCAGATTTTTGACAAGTGCTTAAGAAGTTATTTTAAATCCACCCCAACCCTTCTAAGCTGATCATTTTCTTTCAGAGCGCAGTGAAAGCCAGACAAATGTCTTCTGCTCAGTACAGTTGTGTAAACAGCAATGACATCTACATGCTGATTAGGTTACTCATAGGGGAGTATTCCTTATGCATATCCCAGGAGAAGTATCTGCAGATCTGGTTTCCTATATAAACGCAGGGTTGCCAGCAGCTTGCTGGATGGCTGAGCACGCAGCAATCTGTTGCTGGAAAGCTATTTGCAGGTCTTGTCTTTCTCAGGCTGGTAGGCAGCAGATTTATTAGGGAAACAGTGCTGCATAACTCTTTTTTTGGCAGCCCAGAGAGAGCAATTCAGAAATGGCAATAAATGTGAAACAGGAACTGTTTGGTCTTTGAGCCCTGGTACCACGAATGTCAGCTGGCACTGTCAGAGTGCACAAGGTGTGACAGGGCCAGGAGACTGAAGCATGGACAGACTGGCCTCCTGCTCTCCCATGAGGGCCCTTGATCTGTGCTCTGCCCTCCTCATTCCCATCTCATCATTGAAAACTCCTGCTATCCAGATGCTTTTCTTGTTTTCTTTTAACCCCTCCCAGTCATTCCTGTGGAAGGCTGAATCATGAAACCAAACAGAAGAGAAAATGTTACTCATATGAAATGAATTAATCTCATACTATCATTCTAAGCTCCTGGAAAGTCTATTATTCTTGTTGAATCTGTCCCACATTTCAGCTCTGGCAGGTTGAGAACTCCAGTACTTGTCATGAAAAGCAGGAACCAGAGTGGACATAAGAGAGAGGGTGGGATGGACTACAAAAACAAAACCCAAGTGCTACTGGCAATGCAGTGAACAAGAGGAGCAACACACATTGTGGCCCTGCTGTCCTGGAAAGGAGCATCCCCTGGCAGTCCCTTCCTGCCAGGACCATGGGAAGCCAGAACTCCATGTTGGGTCTGCAATTCCCTCACTGCAGCATTTTTAATAAATTATCTTTGCCACTGTGTGAAGTGCTGAAAGGCTGGAGGGGTGGGGGAGGTGTGTATAGATGGGAGAGATGTTCTTTCTGCTTTTTCTGATATTATTGCAATAATTCCTTACAGCCTTTTCTTCCTCCCAGATATTCTTGACATTCCTTGTCCTACATGGTGGTGTGATGGCAAGTGGCTACAGGACACTGCAGCTTAGTGCCTTGGTGCCCTGCAACATCCCCAGCAGGCACCACCAGCCTGGGACATGGGGGACTCCAACTCCACTCTCCTGCTGGGCCAGCCAGCATTTCAGCAATGTAAAACAGAAAAAAACCAGGAATGAAAACAGTTAAACACAAAACTGAGGGGTTGCCTGGTACACCAGGGATGTCTTGTTGTAATCTGTCCCTGCCTCTCAGGTTTGAGAAGCTCTGGGTGGATCATGCTCACCCTGGGAAAGTGTATGGGAATAATGTACAACCTGCAGCAAGGGTGACTCTCCTTGGCCAATGCTCAGAGCAAACCCAATGGCTCCTCACTGCCAGCTTGGATCACCCAACCCAGGGAAGAAGGCCTGGGATTAAGTCAGGAATAGGAGAATGAGGAACCAGGAACAACCCTTCAATTCACAAGCTCTGTGTGGCATTTTACTTTGCAGAATACAGTATCATGTCAGGTTACCATTTCCCACTTATGCAGAGTAATTGTATCCACTAACATGAAATGAATATCACTGTATTAGCAGAGAGCCACTGAATTTTCTTTATAGAATTCTAGGGTTAGATGTTGTACCAGTGATATTTTTGAATATAATTTTATTCACTTTCATACAGGGGACAACTTAATTAGAAAATAATAGGAGATTTCCATTGCAGGTTTGGCTGATTTGGGATAAGCAATGCTAATCAGCATATTTGAACAGAGTTCTCCAGTCCCACCCATGGCTTTAATAGATTCTGACCACTCCTTTGCAACACAGAGGGCAACCTGATGCACCCCCTTCAGCAAGCTTTGGGGCAAATCCTGCTCCCTCCCACAGGTCAGCAGTGGTCCTGCACACAGCTAAGGGCCAAAGAGTGCATATCCCTGAGTATAAGGTATGGCTGTAAGGGCAGGCTGGCTATGCAGATGCCACCACTGATTTATGCATGAGCAGAAGGGGGTTGAACAACCCCTATTCCAGATTAATGTAGTTAAAATGCAGGAGCACAAGGTCCTCTTCCATAAGAGACCAACTGTGCTAATGGTGAGAAAAAACTCAGGGTTTGCAGATCATATAAAGCTTTTTGCTTGATTTTTTCCTTCCTTTTTTTACTTTGTTGACACAGTCAGCTCTTTTGACAAGTGTCACAAAGTCTTCAGTATAAACCATTTTCATTGCTAAACCAAACATTAATCAGCACAATTCACCATTTTAATCATGGTAATACCTTTCAAACAATACATTTTAGTTTTAGTACTTTCAGTGGGAGTTAAGTATATATGCATATGTATTTTCCTGAAGAGAAGTTCCACCAAAGCAAACTTCAGTTCTTAATACTTAAATCTGCTTGATTTCAGACACATCACTGATCCCAGAGCAAGTGATGGGGGAGAAGCATTTACACTGTGGACCATATTTGGCCACAGTTTCACTCTTAATTACCAAGCAACTAGATCTGCCCTTCTGTACTATGAGATTTAACTACACAACAAATCCAAACAAGTAGCAGAAAGAAAAAAACATGGAAATTTTACAAGCATAATATTGCAAGAAAATAATGAACTGGCACACTGTTCTGGTGCACAACTGTGCACACTGTTGTCACAATCAGCAGTGCAAGTCAGGCATGCACACAGTGAAACACAATGTCAGCATCTATAAATAGATTAAATGCACGTGTACAGTTTGAAAAGGGTGCACAGAAATGTCAGGTTGCAGCTATGCTTCCAGTCCAAATGGAAGCATTAGGATCTCAGAAAATCTGACTATTAGTATGGCAGGAAAATAAATCCCATGTTTCAGTGTGGAATATGTTACTTCTGTGTGATCATGGACGAGTTTTCTGTCTCAGGCACAAATCTTGTGCTGCACCAAGACTCATCAGGGACCAGATTTCATTACTTCTACATTAGTATTTATGGAAAACAAAATGTACCTGATAACTTAAAAAGACTAACTGCTTGCTATTGATCCTATATAGGAAAAAGTTACTAACAGCAAAATTCATAGTTCTTGGATCAAAGGATAACAAACATCTGTGTGCCAGTTTAGATTGAAGGCTGTATGAAGAAAGACAGATTCCTAATCATAAACTGCAGCCAAAAGGAGTTTTAACAACAAAACAACATTCAGGCCTATAATTTACTTCTGAAGGCAGAGCAACATGCTGAATAATTTGATTAAACAGTGTTTTGGTGAGTTTATGTAAGGAATGTGGGTTGATTCTGACTAGTGCTATAATAAAAATGACAAAACCTAAGCCAGCTAGAACACATTTTAATGCTGTTTTAAAGGTTTCAGGTGGCTCAAGCCTTCAGGTGGCTGGCTAATGTTTAGCACAATGTTGCAAATCTTCACTGGTGTCTGCTCAGCTATTTTATTTCCCTTCTGTTGCATGACAGGACCTGAATGGTGTCTGAAAGTATGGTTATCAAACAGTGTCTAAGGAGAACAAAAAGTGTACTGCTAACATCCAGGGTACTCATCTTGAGCCACAGCCACAGAATCCTGGTAGCCAAGGAAAATGTTGCTCGTTAAGGAAAAGCACTGACCTGCTCTGAAAAGGGCTCCAGCAGCATAATGCATGGCCAGGGCGTGCACAAGCTGCCTGGCCGTGGTGAAGATGGGTCCTCGCTCAAACACAGAGAAGGAGAGAGGGGTGTGGTCTGAGGCTATATACAGTTTCAATGAAGCATGAATACTGACAAGGAGATTAACAGGTTGTATTTTTAATCTTCTGAGCTTCACTGGCTTGACTAAAGCTCTTGCGTGCTCTCTCACTTGTTCAGACACCATCAGCATAGTATCTGAAGCACTGATGGATTTACAAGCAGTTTTGTTTTCTGGAAGATATGTATCAAACAAAGTCTTGATGTAGTAAACAAAGGTGTCTTCCACATACAGCCTAGCTGGTTTGAGCTCAAAGCTGAAGTCATTCACGTGAAACATGGAATTCTCTTCCTTGGAAAAAGCAATGCAGAGTTTAATAAAGCAGTTTTCCTTATAGCTTCCCAAATCTTTGTTACAAACAATGAGGTTGTTCATTCTTGACCACTGCGTGGTTTCAGTTTTCTCTTCTTGGCACAGCAGGACTGCAAAATGGAAATTTGATTTGTTGTACAACTGATTGTCCAGTTGCAAGTCTTCACAATACACTTGGAGACTATGAAACTGTGGGAGGCCTTCCACAGAGTCCTGCTGGAACTCCTGTGACAGGGAGCTGGGGGCTGGGGCCATGTAGAGGAAAACATTGTCTGCTGTGAGACGCAGGAGCTCAGATGACACTTTGTGGTTTGTAATATCATCAAATGCAGCAAGACTCAACTGAGCGATGAACATTTTCAGTGACAGGATCTGCTCTTGACTTCTAGACAGGAGGGAAAAGAAGTTTTATTAGTTCCTGTCTTTTGAGCTCACCTGGCATCTTGCTTGCTCTATAATATGTGGGAAACTCATTGTGCAAGTCCTGCTAACATTACTGGGATTTGGCAACCTTAATCACCACAGTGACTACCACCCAGGAGGTCTTCTAAGAAAGAGGACAGTATATACCTATACCAGGGTTGTCTTTTTTATCATTCAACAGGATAGTTTGGATAGGAACATCTCTATCTACACAGTAATTCCCTATTATATTTTACAGAAACAGATATTAAAACACACCACAGATACAATTTTCTGAAGCTTCATGTACAGCCTCAGATGTTTCACTGAAGGTACTATTACAATCATTTCACATCACACACAGTGAGTGCCCTCCAATGAAGCCACTGCAGTATTTCTGTACTGATGGCATTGAGGGCCTCTCCCTGCAATGTAAACTGCCCATTGCCAAGTTTAACCAGCAAATGGACTATCAGGTACCAGCTGCTTGGGGATTAATACTTAATACAATGCAAATAAAAAAAGTACAACAAATTCCACTCTAATTGTAACAGGATTGCTGGAGGCCAAACATTTTGCAGAAATAAGTAGCATTATCATTGCACTTGAATGAAGCTGAGGACCAGATTGTGGTGTACGATGGAAGTGGGGAAATCTTCTAAAGAAGGGTGTTATAATCAAGCATGATTAATTACTAACTGTAAGGCTATTTCTACAGCTCTTGCATACTAAATCTTTGGGAGCTTGTAAGATTACAGATGGCAGGACTTGGCTAAACAAATTTTAAACTGATGAACACACTCAAAATTAATTACTATGGAAAAGGTATTTTTTTTTAAATTAACAACTCAGGTCCTCCTTTTGTACCAGTCATCTAATGTTTACCCTAAAGTGATATGACTTTTGATGTCAGACTTTTTAACTGTGATATACAAAGCCATATGGTGTAAACATATGCTACAGAACACGCAGCAGTATTAAACAAAACAAACAGTTAGGTTAAAGTTTCTAAGTCAGTTAACACTTAGAAAGCTGACTGAGCTCCCAGCAATGCTTTTAATAATCTTTTATGTGCTTCATGTACCTGTTGAGGTTGATACCATCAGGTCCTGCTCTTCCCTCTGGGGCCAAGGTTATGACTATTGTTCCACAGTGATGGGTGATGTCCACATAAACACAGCCAAAGCCAGTTAAGAACACAATCTAAAAGAGAGGGTTAAAAACACATGGAATGTAAACAAAATCAATATTTTTAATGTCATAAATGAATTTAATGTTATTAATGCCTTCTGGTTGAGTTCTTTTATTCAAATCAGGATACTATTTAGGAAAAAAGTCAGATTTCAGTGATTCAGAAAATAACTGCTCTGATGCTTTAAATATTTCAGTTATTCAGGGAGATGAAATTTGCATCTCATCATTCAACTGCATAAGTGAATGCATTTTAATAAGACACTTCTCCAGAAAGAAAACAAGATGTGCTGGGGAGGGTGGAGTTTATATGAGAAGAATAAAGAGGAAATTTTAATTTGTGATTTTGGATCAAACAGATAGGTATTTTCCTGGAGCTCTAAAAAATGCCACTTTCTCCTCTAGAAAACAAATCCTAAACTAGCATTGTGTTGCTATGCCCTAGCTCAGAGCTGGGTGGATGAATGGCTGATAGCATCATCTAAAACACATGAAGACTGAAAAGTAATTAACATTTTGGATCCATGAAAACTTGCATTAGCAACTCAAGACTGAAAACATTATTAAGCCATTTAAACTGGTTTGTGAGAACACCTTCACAGGCAAGATGCCAGCATGAGAAAATGGCAAAAATCTATTGGAAAGCATAAAACAACTAAAAAGGCGGGGAAAATGAGAATTTGACAACAGGTTTATGTCTTGCTTACAGGTGTACAAACTTTCATTCTGGACAAGTTGTCTTTAGGAATATCCTACTTAGAGAAGTGATGTACTGCTTTTGGAGCTTAATTCTGCAATATTTCCAAGTTTTGTGTTTCTCCAGAACACAAAAGATTAAGATCTTTTAAAGGTTTGGAAAATTCACAGCAGCCCTTGTTAGAGCAAGCTGGCTTCTCTTTTCTTGTAAGGATACTATCAAGACAACTGTTTACCAGATTGCAATGACAGAAGCTGTAATATAATAGAACGCAAATTGGAGAAATAACACAAAGATATTGGGCTAGCACAGGTAAAACAAACAGCTACTTGTCTTGAAGAATCTTTACTGCTGTTAAGAAGTCACCAGAAGCAAAAACAATTGCAAGTTTAGTAGGATCAGCACTTAAACTGATTGTTAGGCTATTCATAATAACCTTGTACAGACAATTAAATTTCATTAATAAAATTTCTTATTCTTCTGACAATTAAATATAAGAAAATTTCTACTTTTGACATGTCAGTTTTAATCCTTTGCTTGTCTGGAAGAGATTCACAGTCTTACATGGAATTGGAGAAAAAAGGACATGTACAGAATTTTCAAAACTCTAATTATTCTTAAAAAACCTCCACTGATCTTGAAGACTGGTCATTTTAAATTCCAATTTCAGATGATTCTGATGATAAATACTTCAATATTTATTAAGGTATTAGTTTTAGGTAATTTTAAATTTACTTTCTAATAGAAAAAGAAGTATCTATCTGTGATCACATAGAAAAAATACAAATTACTTAAGATCCTTTAAATCCCAGTTATTTCACAACCTGAACTGAACTGTATGTGACACTATTAGTATATTACTTATTCACTTATTTTTGTAGTTTTCAAAGAGAAAGACAGACTTAGAAATCCTGGGAAAATTTTCAACATGTACATCCTAAAACTTCAATAACAGAAGGCTGTACTTTTTTGGAGAGCTGTTCAAGTAGACAATGACCCCCAAATGTTGTCTTAGCATCTAATTCCTTCTAGAAGCCAGATACTTATAAAGAACCCTGGTCTGGCATAACATTAATGACGGAAATTCGAAACCCTGCATTGCTTGACTGGCTTGCTGAATGGAACTGAACTACTTGCTATATAACATAACACTCAATAATCAAGAGCATTTTGTGATTTGTGCCCAGGGAAAACATCTGAAACTAGTATTTCTTTCAAAGAGCCAAGCAGTTTATGTTGATTCCATGTAAACTAATGACTTCAAAGATGGAAAATGTTCCCATCAAAAAGAATTACTCCAGTCAAGGAAGCTTTCATTTACCTCAAGATCCAGAGAAAAATAACAGAAGGCAAGAAAAGGGAGGGGTTGTTTTGTTTTAGAAAGACATGAGTAGCTTCTGTAAAGACACAGTGGGAGAATGACTGTGACAATTCCTACAAGATATTAAGATAATTATCCTGTGATAATTAGGTCACCAAATTTTCCTGGATCCTGTGGCATTCTTTGCTTACAGAGTCCAGAGATTTTCAAGACTGATTTTTCTAGGCAACACCAGGTTGATTAAAAAGTGAAAAAAAAAAGCCTCTACGTTCAATTTATCTATTTTAAAAAAGAGACAGTAAAGAAGATAATCTGTGCTCTAAAACTTCCACAGGAAGGGGCTTAGCTAGGCAGGAGAGTTCCCAGGAGATAAATAAAACCTCTTAAACCAACAGAAAAGATACATTTATTGCAGAGGAACAATGCACTGTGCAGGTCAGAAAGACAACCATTTATGGTGCGAATTAGGAAGCAATGTATAATGATTTACTTGTGTTCCTTGGTGGTTGATGTCCACAACATCACTCCATTCATTTACTGATTCATCAGATGACACCACTTTCAGGAGAATACTGGGCAATAAATCTCTTGTTTTGCAGTCTGGATAGTTGGAGATTTGATGGTAAAGTTCATGATGAACTGAACATTCAGCTGGAATCTTTCTACAGAAAACTTCAAACTTGGGTGTATCTGAAATGTTATAAAATATACAAGATCAGAGCCTTCTAAAACCTGTATGAAATCAAAACTCATCTATGCCTGCACAAAAAAGAAAGTTTCTGTCTGAAATATTCCTAATAAATAAAATTATTTTGCTTTTCTATCACTTGCTTTTCTATCACTTAGAGTATTATATGTTTGGGTTTTTTCCTTTTCTCTTTCTATTTAATAAAATTCCACAGAAATAATATTCCACTGATCATTACATTAACTTAATCTAACCAGACTTTTGACAATATATTTTGTTACATTTGCAAATCTGAGAGAATAGAAATGTTCCATGGGATTGAATTGATGTCAGCAAAACTCTACTGCCTATAGATTTCCTACAGCTGGGTCACCTTGACAGCTGGAAGCAGGGAGACCCAAAAGCCCAGAGACAAATATTTAAGTTCACACTCCTGACCTCACAATTAGCTCCAACAGCTTCCAGAGTCTCTCACTTTGAGGCAGACCTTCATGAGGGCATCAAGTTCTTGGTATAACCCAAACACCCACTGAACTCCATTTTGGACTGGAGATACAGTAAGATATATTATACTACAACAGTGCACTGTTTCTAATTATGGCATTGTACCTACCTTTGAAATTCTCTTTTAAAAGCAATGGAATGGAGCACCTATTGTGGATGATGATACGAGGACTAGGATCTTCTGTAAGTGTTAGGTACGTCACGCCAAGATGCTCTTGGTAAATCAGTGCTATAGCTCTAAAACAAAAGCAGATATTTTGGATTATGCCTGTTTTGGGTGAAATCTTTACATATTATTACCCTGAACAATTAAAAACATTCAAAGATTCTTTATCATCAAGTTCCAAGTCCATAGATATTTATCTACATCAAATAAGTACATGTCTCCAACAGAAAAACACATGGAAACAGCCTAAAAAACATGAGAGAAGAAATTGCTTCATGGAGAGTACTCATGAGTTAAACTGAACATGTGTGTCTACAAGATGAGAGCCCTAGCCTGCAGAGATTTATATTAAATTAAAAACATGAGATTGTAGGTCCAAATTTCCAACATATATCTTTCGAATTTTCCAGAAGAATTTGCATGGATACTTCTCTGGTACACATGAAAGGTACTTGAACAAATCTAACTGACTGCTCCCCTGGAGTGATCCACAATGCTATTGCTTTTAAATGTTAATGTTATGGATCCTCACTACATCGATTTCCAAAATGAATTTAGTTCTACTCATTAGCTATATAAAATATCTTCATGCATAAACATACATTCTTTTTTTTTTCTCTTGAGCAAATTTATCGGCTATTGCTAAAAACCCTTAACCTCATGGTGCTACTAAAAAATACAAAGACTGAAAATCTGATTAGGAATATGGGATTCTCTTGTGGCAGAATGATAACGAATCCTTCCCTTATTGTTTCCATTAATTTTTTTAAAATCTGAAGTCTATGTGAGTATCTTTAGTATCCAAAATGACACCTCTTGGACTCTGCAGAGGAACTGTGTGAGGGTTTGAATAATATCACTAATCAATATAGTGATAATATTATATTCAATATAATAATATATTGGATATATATTATATTAAATATTATTATATTTAATATAATATTATCACTATATTGAATAGTGATATTATATTATATAATAATAATATAATATTGAATATAATAATATATTCAATATAATAATATATTGAATAATAAGAACTTCAGGGAAGAGAAAGATCACATCTCTGGTAATATATACTGATGTAGCTTCTCTAATTTCAGCAGATTGTTTCTTGCTTGTACCAGTATAAGCGTGAATGGATTCATATATCATGTTTAAGAAATTAAGCTGCTCATCTGACAAGTCACTAGATTGCTATTTTTAACTAGCTGGTTCTGTAAGTTTGTAAATAAGAATAAGAATGTACAACTGCACAGTTCAAGTTTTAAAACTTGAAATTTTTCCTTGCTGTAATCTCAAAATAGTTTCATCCCTTTTGTCTTTTCTTCTTTATCTTCTTATTATGCTTACAAAAATATATGTCTACCTTTTATAAACAAAATCTAAATTTTTGTATTGTATTATTACACACTGTCCTTGAACTCTTAAACTGTTGTTCACAAATTAAAAAAACACCCTAATTCCCCAATATAAGCTTTTCATGCTCTTATTTGCGTGCACAGAAAAAATATCAGGCCATATATTCTAAAAATTGTACAACTAAACCAATTACAATAAAGGCATCAAAACCATCAGAAGACAGCAATTTTTAAATTAAAGCAAGACTTGTCTTCATATATGGGGGGCATGTGTTACTTTGACTTTTGCATTACTCTCTTATGGTTTCTGACTAGCTGAGGCCTGACAGCAGCAAGCCAAGTTGGCTGTTGGAGAGTGCCCAGTACCTGGTGCAGAATCCGCCTTCGGCGCGCGCGCCCGTGGGCACCGCCACGCTCTGCCTCGCCAGCTCCGCGCTCACCACGGCCGGGAGGCTCCACAGCTGCCGGCTGCCCGCGCTGCCCAAGGCCAGCACCAGGCGCCTGTCCCCGTCCCCCAGGGACGCCCCCGCCGCACCCGGCTCCCACAGCAGGTCCCAGCAGGGCACGGCGCTCGGCCCCTCGCCGCAGGCCGTCCCCGCCGGGCCGACGCTGTACACCGTACTGTCGGGGCAGTGGAAGTCCTGGAAATGAAAAAGGGGGTGGTAACATGGCACGCTGACTCCTAAAAGGAGGTTTATTCATGTTAATTTTGCACAGAACACTCTCAAGTAGCCAATGACCACAACTAATTAATGGTTGCACTAAGTGTGCTGCCTGAAAGGCTACTTGGCCAAATTCTGTCTTCAGGGATAGGTTTGTAGCACAGCTATCTGGGGTCCTGAGCAACCAGCTCTAGTGGAAGATGTCTCTGCCCCTGCTGAGGGGTTTGGAACTAGATGATCTTTAAGGCCTATAATTCTGTGATCTACAGTAGCACAACATAGCTCTCAGTAGCACAACATAGCTCTACCAAAATCAAGTTACATTCCTGTAACACAATTGTGTGAACAAAATCCATTCAAAATGGGTGACAAAAATAAGAATGGATTTTAGCCTCAGCATTCTCCCAATTCCCTATATTTAGACTGCTACAAAATGTGTGATGCGCAACGGTAGATACTGATGTGAAGAAAACTAAAGCAGAAGGAAAACAATACAGAAACAAGAGCTTTAAAAATTTGTTCATCTGCCAGCTCTTCTATTAAGTTGGACCCTAAGAATTCTTTCCACATATTTTACTATAAATGTAATCTCCAATAAATATGTATAAATGGTTGATTAAAAAATATTGACCATGCATACATTTTAGTTCCTGCAAGCTAGTCCTTAAATATTCTGTGAGATTATTAGAAAACTGATATTCACAATTTGATGCAGGCTATGAAACACATAAACTTTGGGCACATCTCTAGTTCTGCAGCTTTGCTCAGATAACTGGAATCTTCCCAAATGGATAACAAAAAGTTTTCAGCCTGCCAGGCCAATATACCTCTTTTATACACAAACTCAGTAAAAATTCTGAGAACATTTTCAACAGCTACTAGGGATTACATTGCCTATTTTACTGAAATGGCCATTAGTGCCTGAACAGATGGAGAACAGGCAGAACTAATTCTGCAATGTGCAAGAATTTGCTGCTTGCACAGATTTCTGAGCACAGTTAATTACTGGAGTTGAATTTACCCAGGATTCAGTATTCTAAGTGATATAAATTACTTTATGATTATTATGTCTAAAGATTTCCAGGTTCTAACCTCTGCTATATACAGCTCATCTAAATACAACGACTGATATAAACAACCATTTTCCACAGATGACAAACAAAAACAGTATCTACAGTGCTTTACCTCTTCTCCTGAGTGGGATTTGGAAATAAAAAGCTGTGGCCTATAATAGATTTGATATGATGTATCATTGATTATTGTTGTCTTATCTTCTATCTGTAGAATTTGTATACCTTGTCGAACCATGGAAGAAATGCAGAATTCACACAACTGTAAGATAATGAAATTGTGATGAAATGAAAATTGTGATGAAGTCACACAGAAATACAAAAGGTATTTTGATTTGGAAATGTAGCAATAGAAGTGCTGCTCTCTTTCTAATCAAAGAAATCCTCTCTATATTCATGCACTTTGTAACTGGAGCCACATCACGTACTTTCGAAGTTGCATCTGTCAATGTTATCCAAACAAGATTGAAAATTCATTAATTCTTTTTCCAGGAGATATTGTATTATCTTTATGGGTTGCACAGTATGTTTTTGGCAATCTAATTCTTTAAATTATATTTCATACATTGTTTATACTCTCTTTATGTCGGACATATATTAACATAATTAGGGAGAAGCTTTCACACTGCATACATTTGATTGTTTTATCTGCTATATGACTTTGTTTTTACATGATAAAGTTACAAATCATCATAATTTTCTTCTAACCTTTTGATGACCTGGAAAAGCACCAAGTTTAATTTCAGCTTCAACAAAACCTTCTTCATCCAATGTTACTACTTCCTCATTATCAGCATCCTTCCATTTTGGGGAGGTCACATTATGAACCAGTTTAATTGCCACTGATTTGTGCACAGTATTAGTGTTTGCCCAGTATATTCCAACCTGAAAAGCTTCCTGCAAGTGAAAAAAGGACTGATCGTCAGTGGTTCACAATTTGATACATTTCTACTACACTTCTAAATGCACTTTCCAGTAGGCAGTGAATACACTTTCCTGCCTTTCTCCCTCTGATTCTTTCTATGTGGTACAAGGATAGATGAAACCACAAGGTGGATAAGGAACTGATCCTCACAGGGAATCAAGGCTGTGGTCTACACTGAGATGTGTTACTAGGAAGACCTTTTATTTATTAACAGACATACATGGAGGGGAAAAAGATGACAGAATAAACAGGAACTATCACATTGCTCAAATGGAATTAACAAGCTGCTGTGTCAAATCACCTTAAATATTTCAAAATTAAAGAATGTCAGAGTTATAATTAAAAAAAAAAAGTGCATGGCCAAGATATGTGGGAAGATCTGTTACACTGAATTAAGGAAGGCAAGCATTCTAAAAAAAAATCTTCCTCTATTGTAATTCATTCTGTGTCATTAATCAAATTTTCTTGGTAACATTAAAAGATATGAAATAGCATTACACAAAGTGCCCTCAAACCAAGTATGCCTTTCAGGCTGTCAATTTTGCTACTGTGGTCAACTATTTCTCAAGTGACACATTGACACAAAGTCTTTACTTGGCCTTTATAGCAACCTTCTTGGGCTGCTACCTTACAGCCATGCTGCAGATTCTTTGGCTGAACTGAGAGGAGGGGAAAGGCTGCTCATGGAATGAAGGCCTTCTTCCTACAGTGTCTTGTGGACAATTTTTAACTATGCATCTTTAGGATGTTTTTCAAACATTGCTACCAAGTATGCTGTGCTACCCACTTGGTGACTCAGTCAGTGGGGTGAATTCCCATTGTTATTGCTATACTTTATCATATGACTAACAGACAAACAGACACAGTAACTGGAAAGTGGAAAACATCTGGAGTAGTAACAATTCTTCAGAATCAGTGTGCTTAGCAGACCTGTGCCTGCTAAGGTGAATGGCATAGTTACCTCGAAGTTGGGAGGTATAATTACTTTCCCACTAGGTACTTGAAGAAGAATCTTCTCTCCTTCAAACAGCCAGAGGTCCCACTTGGACTGATTGATAAGCAAAGCCCAGGGCAGGAGTTCAATCAGCAGAGTTCTCACACAGGGTTTCCACACTGACAGCTTTACCCGCATTGGACTATCCCACTGGGAGAGCTGTTCACTGCTGTCAAGAACAAATAAGCAAAAACTTAAAGTCAAGGGAATAATGAATTCAAGATTATAAATGCTAAGATGTCTTCTTCAGAAATTTGCAAGGTTTTTCTGGTTGTGAGGTAGAAAAACTTCTCTTCTTACCTTATCACTCTGGAACACATTGAGGTGCTGTCAGAAAGGTCTAGATAGGTGTAGGCTATAAAGGCATATTTTTAACTCCACAAGTTCAGCCTGAATTTAGTCAATTAATAAATGCCTTAACAAAGTTACCACTGTCATTCAGCCCTAAACCTGTGACTTTTGTAGTCATCAAATCACATTTCCTTTTTGTTTGCCCAACAACTACTTGTACAGCAACTCCTGTTTGTCTACTGAAATAAACAGCAGCTGAATAAACAACAGCCTCTAGAGCTGCAGTAAAGAAAGTGCATTCACAAAAGAATGGTTCCATTTTTAAAAAATCCATACTGATGCAATCTTCTCAGTGTAAACAAGGGCAGCCCTGAGGCTGACCTAATTTTTTTTCCCCAACTGCCACAGATTCTGCAGTTTACATGCAGGAATTATGTAACTGCTGAAAATGTATTCGACGTTCATCACATATAGTCTTCCAGAATGTGGTTTCAGTTTATTTGGAAAGGCAATGCAACGGTCATGAAGAAGGTTTAGCAAGTAATTACCTGTCTGAATCCTTCCTGTTATAAGGCCATGCAGGCTGGGGAGGACTAGCAATGCCATAGAACTCAGAGAGCACTTGGCTGACGCTGCCACCCGGATTGGATTTACTTGCTATCTGTTTAATCAGAGTCGTTGAGATAGGGACTGCACACTCGGATGGATCATCTTCTTCCCTGTTATTGAAAACAAACTCAGTCACTTGCACAAGATCAAGCATGAGCATCAACATTTTCTCTAATGAGGCTTCCAAAGTGTACTCTGCAGCAAGAACACTCTCATGGATGAATCAAGTTACGATGTCCAACAAGTTCTTGAGAATTTACTGACATGCATGGATTTGTTATCACACTGTAGTGACCCTAAAGACTCTTCAGTATTCTCAAAAGAC
The DNA here is from genome assembly GCF_027579445.1 of Ammospiza nelsoni. Taxonomy (NCBI): domain Eukaryota; kingdom Metazoa; phylum Chordata; class Aves; order Passeriformes; family Passerellidae; genus Ammospiza; species Ammospiza nelsoni. The sequence continues at coordinate 130,729,836 of NC_080633.1, forward strand.
CATTTCTAGATAATTCAAACATTTATTTTTTAAAACATAAGAATACGGACTGCTTAATTAAACAAATGCCAGTGTGCTTAGGATCGTTACACCAAATTTAATATTTCCTCCAATACAATTTCAGCTACATATGCTTATTCAGTCATATCCCCTCTGGGCATGGCACACTTTCAGAAAAAAATGCAAAAGAAGTGTAAGTGTAAGTTATTCTTTCTTTTACATAAAAATGAACCATTTTCAAGGAAAATGAGGATTTTACCTGGCTTGAAAAGTCAGGTGGTGTGTAAGATCAGGTTCTATATTTTGCAGTGCTTTCTCTTGTCCTTTCCCTGGAATCACTTGCATTTCATTCAGTCCCAGGCTTCTTTTCTCTATATGTAAGATAATAGGGTCTGGAAGATGGCTCCTTACAATGAAAAGAGGGCTGAAAACAATCTACAAAAAGAAAAAAATACACCAATTTAAAGCAATTTTATTTCAGTATTACAACGTTGAAACAAACTATTAATAAACGGTTACAGTGGGTCATTCTGACCTTAATTTATTATATGACACATAAGACTTGAACATTTAGATTTCAGAAACATTAAATGTACTCACTAATCGCTGTTGCACGTGTGAACTGGGCTCTAAAGTCAAAACTGTACACCACACATATGTAATTGAACTCTTTGAAGATGGTACCTGTTTGTAGAAAGATCAGCATTACAGTATCATTATTCAGGATATCATTCACTATTTCATTATATGAAACAGAAGTCTAAATGTGCAGTGCTCTGTTCTCTCAGCCATTTTTAATGCTCTCCTCCACATACCCATTTCTCGTCATACCTGAATGACAGTGCTGTGTTCTGTGTGTTTAGAACTTAGACATACATCTTGGGACCAGTCTTCATCTCCTGTAGATTTCACGCTCAACTCAGTGAGCTCATTGTTTTCTAGGATATATGAAGGCAATTTCTGCTTGGCTGCAAGGCAGTTGATGTGTTCTTTAACAACAGCCTGTCCATCTTGACTAATGTAATGCTGAACCACTTTCAGTTCAATACTTTCAGAAAGGTAACTACAGACTGTCTGTCTTCCACAGATTAGGATCTAAAACACACAAGAAATACAGCTCTTATGTAAACAATTGTGAAAAAAAACCCATTCAAAATTGAATTAGAGAATGAAAATCTGTAGAAGAATAATCTCCCTGCTTTAGGTTTCCCCAAGCACTGCTGAAGGCAGTGACTGGTAAAACATTATTTTTATTGGCCAAATGTATGTCCAATTTCATAGAAATCTAGGCATTAAAATGCTTGAAATATTGCAAAGGCAGTATCCATGCTTGAAAGAAACATGTATCCACTTTCCTTCCCACTGAACTCAGCAGTAAGGTCCATGGCTGACAGTTCTAGTTTGGATTTTAAGAATTCTGTGATGGTCTCTGAATGTTGAGACATTTCTGAGCAGCCACAGGGATGTACTTCAGAAAGGTTTCTAGGGATACCTCACATTCCCATCACAAGCCAATGATCCAGATCTTTCACAGTATGTCTGACATTTTAAAGCTTAGAATTTCATTAAATTACTGTAACTGTTTCAGCACTTAAGGGCACACACCTAGAAAATGACGAGATTAGACTCAGCGTTGTTGCTGTCCATCATGCATGAATTGTTTACTGTAGAGATGTAGCTGAATTTTTCCAAGCTATACCAGGGAACACCATTGCATGTGTATCCCCCTGTACAACCATCATAATTCCTTTTTTCGTGAACGGGGGCATACAACACAGCTACAGCCCACCATGTGAAATCTCAGCAGGGCTGTCAGTGACACCAGGCACTGCTCCTGTCTGGTCAGCTGTGCTGTAGTTGTGCAGTACAGCTCTGCCACATCCATGAGCTGAGCATGTTCTGTCCACCACATGCTCTGGCTTCTGCCAATGCAGGCAGAACGGCTGCAGTGTCATTACACATCTCTTTACAAAGATAGTAAAGTTATTGCACAGCAGCTGATTTTCAAATGTTAATTTGGTAATTCTTTTACTTAAAAAAATATGTAAGCCTAAATTACTACCCAGAATATATTAAGAACAGTTTCTTAAAAAAATTAAGAGAAAAATCTGTTTCTCAAGAGCTTAAAACATGTAAGAGATTATGTAACAGCACTGTCAGAATTATGAACCACGCAAAGGGATGTTTACAGGAGCATATAAAATACATGTTGGTAACTGAGCTTTTAAATGCTAAGATCGACACCAAAGTGAAGAAAAAGATTGTAAAAATTCCCCCAAATAGCCCCAAAAGACTACTATATTTATTTTTTGCAGATCCCAGTAGGAGAGAATAAATAACAAAGTGACTAATTCATGAATAGGCAACAGTTTAAATTACTCATGTTATTTTTTTCCTAACTGGATCAAATCCTTACTTGCTTCTGCACTCCACTGAGCTGCTGAACCTTGATAATAAGTGATGCTGTCCGGCCCTTGTACTGGATGGTGCGAATGAAGGTCCCTGTATTGTCCACACTGAATGGCTCAGACCACCGCCAGTTTCCCCAGCCTTCAATACAGATGTGCAACAGCTGGAAAGAAAGAAATTACTACTTCAATACATAACTGGGAAAAAAAAAGTGCCTTGCAGTAGGATATAAATTCCCATGACAGAGAAATATTCTTGGTTTGAAATCTCAGCAATGCTAAGCACACCAGTTGTCTGAATGATCCATTCAGTCTGTAATTCTGTGATTTCAGACACAATCAGAAGAAGCAACAATACCATAAAATGGCTCTGAATCATGCACTTCTATAAATTACCTGCTTTAGCAGTATGTTTAACATATAGGCACACAACTGTTCACAAAAAAAAGGGCAAGTAGACTAGAGAGCATAAAACAGGAAATAAGAGATTTTCTTCACTCCCTTTGAAATTGTTCTAGAAGCCCATTCTATTACCAGCAAGGTGATATGAATGCAGCTCCATACCAGATTTTTTGCCTTCAGAATAAAACAGAAAATTACGAATACCCTTCTCTTCAAAAATAAAGAAGGACTTGTATAGCTTGCATATACGTGTCTGTTAAATGCAGAATGTGGTATATTGCTGAGAGATGGGAAACATTTCATTTCTTACACAAATGTGGTGGTAAATTCAAGCTTGACTTCATGAGAAGAAATTTAACTGCATAATTATACTCCCTATGTGATTCATTCCGGAAAAGGAGTGGCTTTTTTCCAGTTTAACTTAAATCACTTCCAGAGCAATACAGTCTTTCATCATTTGAAGAGCCTTTCATCCATTTACCCACCATACGCACTTACCTCTGTCCCATGGAGATTCTTTAAGCCAGAGTAGTGAAAATTGGTACTGTTCCATGTAGGTCAATGAAGTTACATAAATTTACACCAGCTGAAGATCTGGCTCTTTAGCTCTGTATAGATCTTTTGTGGCTGTGCAAACTTAAGGATGTGAGTTTTATATAAGGGATCAAAGCAATAAGCATTCTGGGTAAAATTTATTCTTTGCAGAGGGCCAGCACAGAGCCTAAGCATCACTTAAGTTCTTTAAAACAGTCATATGAAGGCCTTGTGGGAGTTCTCTCTTGAGGGTTGAATTTCACTCTGATTTTGGACATCTGTCATTAATTAATTTAAGTAATTGAGAACAGGATCAGGCCCAAAGATTGATTATTTACACTAGCAAAAACTGAAATTTGTAAATACTGTGCTCTTCCATGATTTGTTTCCAGAAAGGAAACAAATAGCATTCACCATGGGTCTGGTCAGTTGGACTTAGTGAAGGGCTGGATGTTGGGGTTTCCTTCACTGTTTTAAGAAACAACCACAGCAATAACTTTCAAAGATATTACAACTCAGTAGCCTGTTTGCAATTTGTGGTATCCTCAGCACAAGTTACACACAGAACAATAACATCCATTCAGTGGGTGGCTTTTGAATTTGCAAGAGTGATGACTGCTGCATTCAGATTCAAATGAGTTTTATGCTGGAAGCACAAAGGCTGATACGTGCCCGTGTGCGCAAGGACAGGCATCTGGATGTGCCCACGTGTGGGCACAGCTTTATTTTCAAGGTTATGTTGAGGGAGGCTGTACACTAAACAAACATGTCACTTAGATTCTGAAGCATTAGTTAAAGAAAAGGAAAAAGAAAACAACAACCAAAAAATCCAATTGCAGTGGCTGGAATCTGTTCAGTTTCTCACAGAGGCAGCTGGGAATAAATCTCATCACATATGAAAATTAGGAGAAAAATGAAAACTGTTTATTTTGGAGAGAACGGTAGCTGGAAATGACAGCCAAATAATGAGAAAAGGTACTTAAGTGGTCAGCCTCAGCTACAGGCCCACAAAATAGTGTGTGCTCCAAAATAGACGTCATGTAAATGCCATAATTGACAATTAGTAATTACATGTAGCTACAACACTAGGATATCTCCCACCCTGTATAAACAGCTTTGCTCACCAGTTGAATGTTCCCAAGGAACATGCTGTCAGCTTTCCCTGAGCATTCAATAGCTCCCAAATGCCGCCTTACTAATTTTCTTTGTAATGATTAGTCTGCATTTAACTTCAAGATTCAGAAAGAAAAATAAAGAAGAGCTATTGGCATTTTCTTATTTAACAAACATACAATTTGCATACTGGTAAAAGCGAAGGATACGGCCTTCATAATTTACTTTAAAGATATCTAATAAATTTGTATTAATGACCTAACAGTATAAGAATTGGGTGCTGTGTAACTTTACTTTTGAGCCAAGAAACTACATTCCATGAAAACAAAAAAAGGATCTCTGAATGATGATTTGATTGTGAGATTTCTGGAAAAGATGTCTACAAATAATGGCAGTGTTTTTAGAGAACTAAGTAATCAGACATTAGCATCATTTTAGCAGAAAACAGATTTACAGACTCACTCAATTTTCTAAATTGGAAGGGACTTACAAGGATCACCAAGTCTAGCTCTTAAGTGAATGGCCCATACAAGGACTGAACCCGGAACCTTGGTTTTATTTGCACCTCACTGTGACCAAACAGGTATCAAAGTGACCTGATACTAAAGATTTGCAATAATTGTCATTAACTCTTTCATTGATCAAGCTTTATGCTAATTCTAAGAATTTATTACACACTCTGTTCAAAAAAGTTCAATGAATATAGCTAGGTATGGGACATATATTAGGAGAAAAGAGAATTAATTGCATTAAGGTTCAAAAAAAGAGACTTCAAAGCATTCTAAGAAATACAATCCATTGATAAGTGAAAATTTGTAGCTTAGAGAGAATTTAAACATACTATCTATTGTATACGTGAAGATAGGCACTCATTCGTGTAAATATTTGATTTCTGCTTTTTCTGTCAGGGAAATATACCAGCAGATAACCCAGAGAGTTTTGTTTTGACTAGACTTGGATTTGTAATTCTTAGCTATTATGGATTTCTGTTTTGAGAGGAATAGAAATTACTTCAAGGAAGGCAGACTAAGATGAAACTGCTTTTACTGGAACAAATGGCTAGAAAAGCACTATCTTTAAAATAATGTCTTTATCATGCCTCTTCACAGAATGTTTCTATGTGCTCCTCAAAATTTACTTGGGTTTCAGCTAGATGTGTGAGTGAAGGCTATGATCTGAGTAAATAAAGCTGTGTGTCATATGACAAAGCATGAGGAATAAAATGGGGGACTAAAGGTGACACTAAGAATTCAGCCTGTTCAGAAAAGGCATCAATTTCCAGCTGTATAAGTAATTCAAAGCTTGAGCCTTCAAAATGCTTAGTGATGCAAATTTGATTTCTACTTTGCTTGTAGATTCACCAGATTTAGCTTGGTTTCACCAAGGTTCTTTAGACTGTATTTGTCTTCTAAGTGAAACTAGGAAAAGTTTCTTTTTGGTGGGGAACAAGGGTAATCACTATGAATTCTGAGAGTTTGGGAAGAATCAGGTGAGGACCTGCTAAATGATGTGAGAGCAGTTGTTATTTTAAAAGATAGAAGATAGTGAAATAAAAGCTGTAATAATGCAGCAGCACAGAGGAAATGTAGCTCTGGAGATGGGAGCTGAATTCTAAGACTTGAAGCTAAAGAAATTTTTAATTGAAAAATTAAAGGAGAAGCTTGATTAGTATTTTTTACTGTGTTTTCACAATACAAGGTGGCTCTTTATTAGGATTAAGATTCACAAAAATAAAACCAACTAGTATTTGGAAAAAATAATGAATGAAATATTTATTCTGCATACCATCAGCTGCAGTGGCCACAAAAACAGCTTGAATTTCACTTTGGCTTCATTTTCTCAAGTGACCTGGGAGATCTGGCCAGTTCTATGCCATTGGCCTTTGTAGGACAGAAAGCCAGTACAGAGCATGGAAAAAGGCAACTTCCATCACCCTCATGCTGTCTAGTAGAAAAAAGGTCACATTTGGCAGATAAACTCTGACCCTGGAGGGTCCTGGAGATGTTGTGAACCTCAACATTACCTGCAAATCAGACCTGAACCTCACAGGTACAAACCCACCCTACACACTGCAGAAAAGTCTTTTGGTTAAGGAACAGTAACCAAAATATAAATGTTCATGGATAATATTAATCCTTATCTGCCCCAGATATAATCTAAAAATTCAATTACATGTAATACAGTATGAGCATTGATTTAGAATGCAGGAACCACAAAAAAAGCAATAGCACTCTTCACACTGTGTGAACAGTATAAAATAACATACAGCTTTTTTTGCCTGATGTTCTCTAATGACCTGGGGAGGATTATGTAAAGTACAAAAGATTTTTCAGAGAACTTGTAACTTTCCTAAACAGTAAAAAGGGAAAATATCCCAATAACAACTGATATATAAATTACAGTTTCTAAGGTTTGAACCCAGACTACTGCACGTAATATTTTACATTATATAACCCAATATCTAAAAGAACAGCAACTTGGAAGTAAATAACCATGAATTGTGATCCTGCTGCAACATGCATCAAAATTCAGTTTCAGTCTTTTTTTTTGGTAGAACAAGGGGGAAGTTCTCATATAGCAAATTTGCTATTTGTAAAACTACAGTAGCCTTTAAAAAGTATGTTCATAAAATTTAGAATTTGTGTTCACAGGCACACTATTTAAAATAAGAAAAATTTTAAATATGTTCCAATGAAGGTACTAATAATGTACTAACCAGTACTAATATCTACTCAAGACTTTGTAAGTGTATAATCAAAAAAGTGATAGATTTATTTTCCCTCAAATTCTATAAAGTAGCAATAAAATGACACAATTTCAGGCATATGTACTTACTTTTATAAGAAATAAATATATTTTATTAATATCCACATTCTCATTGAAGTCACTGGCCAATTCAATATAGCAACTGAAATTTTATCTATTATATCTGCTGCTTCAAGTTAAAGATGATGAAAAGTGAAAATGTGTAACTGTTACTGTAACCCTGGAGGGAGAATACAGAAAGGTTTGAGAACTGCTACTTTCTTAAAACTTTTACTCTGCAACATTATGTTTTGCATAGAAAGCACACCAGTGAACTTAAATCCATCACTGGGCTTCCTCAGAGGACTCTGCTGAAATTTGAGTGTGGGGAAAACAACTAGTAATAACTGGCACATTATAGACAATTTCTGCTGTCTGTTCATAAGCAAACAATCTCCGCAGAATGCATTCAGGGGACTCTCACATGGATATCTGGTTTTTACATTTGCTGTGATCCCTAGTGGGACCCTCCAATTGCCTACTGTCTTGCAAGACAGAATTCCTTAACTCTGAGTAAATTGCTAGGAAGATCTGATCTCTTCTAACTTCAGAGTTTCACCCTATGTATCATATGCTCCAGTTCATCTAAAAAACACAGCTGTCTTGGAGACAAACATGACTTTTGATGTAACTGGGGCCCATCCCACAAAACAATGCGAAGATCAAGATAAGGAGTGCAGACTTGATCCAATAATAATGTAGGAGCCAGTGCTGTCTGTAGAGCACAGGAATGATGTATCTTCTCTTCCCTTTTAATGATATCTAACAGACCTCTAACTTCATTAAAATCTGCAGAAGGAACTCACAAAATCTGGCAGCTTTAGATAGAATTGCTTAAAGCCTCAAATACCATCAGTTTTGGACCCACCCCAACTCTGAAAGGGACTATACAATTGGGGGTGTCTTATCCCTCAGGGGGGCCAAAACCTCGTGAAATCTGAGGAAAATGTGGGGGGGATGGAGTGGTGTAGAAGAGCGAGCATCGGACCTCAGACTTATTTCTGAAATCTTAGCCGAAGTAGCGAGACTTGCAGGAATCAGAGTGAAAGTTAAAAGGGAAAGGTTAGGTTCCCTGAAATGTAAAGGATCCAGGCAGGGAAAAAATGAAGGAAGCAAGGAGCTTTAAGTTAAGCCAAACAGTTGGAGGGACACCATCAAGAGCTGATAAATCCAAATCCTTAGTGTGCTATAACTGTTTTGTAACATAAAAAAGTTGAAATTTTTAAAATTTTAGTCTATAGTTTCATTAATAATAAAATTAATTCTAAATGTAAATAAATAGTTATAAAACTATCTGCTAAAATATATATTTTAGGTGTATATATATTTAATTGTGTTAAAGAATTTAAATGGGCAATTACTGCATCTCTATTCTTAATTAGCAAAAGAAAAATGGAGAATTTTATTGATGTGAATGTAGAAGAAATACAATCCTTTTAAAACTATTTATTTTCATTTAACTGAACTGCCTTGCCATACTAAAAAAACATTTTGCAGAGGTTAAATAAAGTATTTCATGGCAACCGCTGCTTCTTAGTGCCTGTGTAACAAGAAACATGAGCCAGCCAAAGTTGTGCAAGTTGGTTTTCTTTCCCAGTAAGAGAATGTGGTATCTAAGACCTTGTCCTAACTCATTTTATCCCCAAGAGTAAGTCAAGTAAGTCAAGTATGAACTAATGCCTGGAGGGAAGTCCCTGACTCCAGAAGTATGGATTATTTCACATTTATCTTACAATCTGCTCTCAGAGTTCTTAAAATTCACTAACTTGGCAAGTCAGGAATTATCATGAGAAATGAAATAATTTCATAACTATGAAGTCATCTAGCATTCCATGAATATGACACTCAGAGGGTTTGTCCTTGCTTGGGCATTATTCTGACCTTTGGATAACAAGCTGCTAGATAATTTTGCATGGAAACAATTAGAAAAGTGCCACAGTACAACAGGGACAACCTGATGTCTTGATTGAGTTGTTTTCATTTCAAGGATTTGTATTAATCATTAAAAAAATGTACATGACAATATTTGTAATAATATTTAAACAAACTTTTTTGTATGATTTAAAATAACAAGGGATTGTGCTGGTTAGATGAACTGCCATTCTGAATGCTATATTTACAAAGGACTTGTATTGGCAAATGAAAAGGCTTATAGGGAAATGCCAAGGTGCTCTCTTTACAAGACCTTTGTAAAGAAAATTTGGTTCTATCACAACTGTGTGTAGAAAGCCTCTGCTCCCATATAGTTTCAGTGAAATTACTTCAGTGCTGTTTTTTCATCTCTAGATTTCCCAGCAAGACATGGCTGTTTAAAAATGTTAAGAGAGCAGAAATTGTGTTGAAATTATACCAAAGTTTGGGACAAGGGAAGCAGAATCTCCCTACTAGAGGAGCCTGCTGGCCAGCAGTGTGGCTGAGTCAGGAGTCAGCTGTTGGCTTTGCCATCTCCTGGGACACGGGAATCCATCGTGACACTCCTGACTTTTTATCAGCCCAGTTCTTCATTGAATCTAAATCTGATCAGAGCAAAACAGAATGGGGAAACCCTTTGACATCACCAACTGTTAGCTGAAAAATGAATATCTGAAAAATGAATCTGAAGCTCCTACTGTCCCCTCACCCATTCCCTTATGTGTGATTTGGACTTCTGATGGACTTTTCCACCTTTCATCTGGCAGTTTTATTTTCATTTAATAAGAAACTGAAATAGCAGCTGTGAAAATGGAATGTTTTGCACTGCTCAAGTCTGTGACTGAAAGCACAGTTTAAGTTTTCCAGGTGTTAGATGTCTAATTCCATTTATTCTGATGGTGGGTTTTAGCAGTTCAGTTGCAACTAAGAGAAAGTATCAGTAACGAGCTGTCCCTTTAATTCTTCAACTTTTCATTTGCTTGAGATAATCTTCATTTTTAAGACTCCTTCCAGTTTGAACCATTACTGAATATACATCATACTGAGAACTACACCTTTAGTAAATCTATCTAAAATGAGGATTCGCACAACTGAATAATTTTATGTAAGTAAGCAGAAAATGAATGTAAGAATTTTTTAAGAGGAAAGCCTTAGTTTTGAGTTTATTTACATTACTTTAAATATTTCCTTCTTCTTCTTCCATGAATTTATGAAAAGGTTTAAAGGTTTAAATCTAATTTTGGGTGGTTGCTACAAATGCAAGTGATAATTGGTTATGAGTTACAGGTTACACTTATTTAGTTTTCTTTCTCCCTCACACAACCAAGGGGAATTACAACAACTGTAATCCTAAGTCACCTGATGAGTGGGGATCTTGTCCCACACTCTGACACGTGCCCAGCTTCACAGAGCACAGTCACCACTTGGTTTGGTCACCTGTGGGATGGGGCATCACAGGTGCTTTGTGTGTGTGAGAAAACATGTCTTTTAAAATATGGAAAGGGACAGACTGCTCCAGAGCCTCAAAGTCTCCAAAGGCCTCTCTCTGGCACTATGACACCAGCACACACTTTTTATAACAGTTCCTCTGTTGCTGGGCTAAGATGGTCCTTTATGAGCTTGGCTTCCTCTTGACTTACGCCCTGACTTCAGTGTCAACTGCAATTGTTTACTTTGGCAGTTTTTGCTCTGCACAGATTACCACATTCATGTAAAATTCAGTAGTTTTGCATATCCATCAGCTGACATGCGAATGAAAACCACAGCAAATTTGCCATCTCTGCCTCCCAGTGCAACTTGAAACTTGTCAGTGGTGAAAGTGGGCACAAGTCCTGTTTAGAATTACAATTCAAAATTTGCCTTTTTTCTCACATGCTAAGACTGGTATTTTCTAGGGCTCTAGAGGAGTTAGGAACTCCCATTCACCACATTCCTCTAGGATCTGTTAAAATTTTAGTAATTTTTCAGGGCAGGACTACTGCTCAGCAAATGGGGTGGCACAGCTCTGTAATTTCATACTCAGCAGGAGCTGTATATATACTAAGAAAAGAGAAGAAGTGGGTTTGCTGTTTCACAAACACTTTTTAAATTAGATTTATGTTCTTGTCCTGTGATGAACAAAGATGAGAAGTCTATTTTTTACTACTTCCCAAGTGTTGGTCTCCTCTCCCCAGTACCAAGTAACAGGACAAGAGGAAATGGGTGTCAAGTTATGCCAGGAAGGTTTAGATTGGATATTAGGAAAAGTTGCTTCATGGTAAGGGTTGTCAAGCATTGGAACACGCTGCCCAGGGAATGGCTGAGTCACCATCCCTGAAAGTCTTTAAAAGATGTGGCATGGCATGTAGGGACATGGTTTAGTGGGAGATTTGGCAGTATTGGGTTGGACTCAATGATTTTAAAGGTCTTTCCAACATAAATGATTGTATTGTTTCATTGAAATACTTCCTGTTGACAGTTTAAAAGTATTTTATTTCAGTTTCAGTGTTTATCCTTAAAACAAAAAAACCCATAACCCAGAAACTATTTTTATGTTTAAACTATATAAGTGGGGTGTTTCTGACAATTTCAAATCTTTTCTAAGGGAAGCACTGAGAGCTTTGTCCAGTTTGACCCTCTTCTGCAAACAATTTCAGTGAACAGATGCTTCTGGTAAAAACAACTGGTTAAAAAAATTCCCCAAATCTCTAATGTACATCTCAGGAAACATGGATCACTTAGTTATAGAAACCTGGCAAGTTGTCTTTCCTTTTTTCAGAAGCTTCACACAACTGCTTTGTTTTACAAAAAGTGCACATCCAGTTCTACCCTTGAGCAACTTTGAAAGACTTCTGGCTTTCCTCACGCTTTGTTTACCTTTTCTCTGTGTTGCAGCCCCAGTGTGTGACTCCTGAAGGAACTGGAGCTTTAGAGATGGTTGAGACCACAGAGAAAACCAAAGAATCAGTGCATGAAACCATCATCAGCTTTAGCAAAGGCTGCCCTGGAAGGGCTGTTTCTGACATACCTGTGGGGACTTGTGTGAGCGCCAGCTGTACTGGTGACTGTGCAGAGTAGCCAGCAAAATATTCTCATCAGTGTCCACCTGGCCAAACCTCAGCGTCTCTTGGGTGTCATTACAGATCACAAAATGGCTGAAGACAAACTCCTCTGCCTCAGGGCATTGGTTCTGAAAGGAAAGGGATAGGAAAGCCAGGAAGAATCAATGTCAGTTGCAGGACATTTGGCAGCTGCCTGCCCGGTGGCGACTTACAACACAGAAATGCAAGATCTTGTCCCTCAGCTTTGGTCTCATAGTAATCTCTGCAAAATCTAGTTTCTGGGTTAGCAAAATATATCCTAAGACTTCAATTTTACTTTGTATTTCTGTAATGCAAATCTTAAGGATTTAAAACAACAATAAAACTAAATTTTCTAATTTGGGTAAACAACTTCAACAACATTAAATTCAGTGGGAAATGATGTTACATAGGGCAGACAGGGTACAACAGGCTGAGCAGGGAGGAATGAAGAGGTTTCTCAGTGCTTGACAGCTGAGCTCTCAGGCCAACAGGTTTACAGTTCCTCTTCCCCAGCTTCTGCTTCTAATTTGAAATATTGCTGTGGATCAGCAGAATATTCCCTTTTTTCTGATGCCACTTGAAAAGACAACTAAAGGAAAAAAAGGAGACATGAGTAGAGTACTTTCACAGCTCCATGAGACTGGTATGAAAATGTATCATGCCATTTAAAAGGAAAAAAAAAAGTATTTTAGATTTTACAGTATTTTTTCTCCAGCATCTTTCCATCCCTCTCTTGCTGCTTTTCATCCGGCTGCTTGTCACTCTGTTGGCATAATGAGACTATATGATAGTCACAAAAATCGCCACAGCTACAGGTCTTCTACCCCTGAAGACATGAGCTATAATCCCCTGTGTGGGAGAGGTCAAAGTGTGACTGACCATTTGATTTGGAGATCATCTCTCATGTATTTCTGCCCAGTCACGACTGGGCTGGCACCTTCCACTTACAAGCAACAATCTAGCAACTGCAACAATTACTCAAAGAAACTGACATTTGGATAGTCTTTATGCAATTTAATGGTTCTAACACAAAATATTCATTTTCTTCTGGTTTTTGTTACCTCTTATTGACCCATCTTTCCTAGCACACTGTTATGACAATATTTTTCTGTTGGTTGGTTTCCTTCTTCCCAACACAGCTAAGCTACTAATTTCTCATCCTTTCTTCCCATGATGTCTAACTTATGGAACCTCCATGGATTTTGAGAGCTGATTCTGCTTCCCCTCCTTGCTCTCTCAGTGGACCTATTAAATGGATGTTACAAAGCTACCACCTTACCTGCCTCTAATCATATGGATCCCTTAGCTCTTTGAGAACAATGTGCCTGGAAGACTGCAGAAATTCAGAGATCAAACAAGAGGGAGAGAAAAATTTCCTCATAGATCGCTATGCAGCCTTAGTTATCCGTGAAAACCAGTTTGGTGCATTTTTTGTAGCACATTACTGGGTGATGTACGTGGAAGTTTTTCTGAGAAGTGAAGTGTGCAAGGCATGTCCAGTTTAGCATCCTCCAATCCATGTTCACTGCTGGTTTCTCCAGAAAAACCTAAGGTGAATTTACAGGATGTTTGGGGCTGGAAGGGACCTCTGGAGGCCATCAAGTCCAACACCCCTGTTAAAGCAGATTTACCTGGAGCAAGCTACACAGGATTCCATACAGGCAGCTTTTAAATATCTCCAAAGAAGGAGACTCCATGACCTCTCTGGGCAATCTGTTCCACTGACTGGTCACCCTCACAGTTAAGATATTTTTCATGATGCTCAGATGGTACTTCCTGTGTTTCAGTTTGTGTCTGTGCCTCTTTGTCCTTAATCAAGGCAGGTTGTAATTCCTTTTGTAACTGAATGTCAGAATGATTGCCTGGGAGGGTTTGTGCAAATACTACTCATCCTAGGAATATTTTAGCATGAGAATATTCAGATTAAAACTTCTTCCCAAATCTCTTTACTTCTTCTGCATAAGATCAGGTATCTTTTGTGAAACAGGAGCCAGGTGAGTATAACCAAAACTGCACTTCTTCCAAGCAGCAAAACTCTTTACAGAGCAGTATGCCTGTATCACATTCAGTAGCAGATCTGAGTGTGCTAAAGGCTGTCATTTACAGTGAGTACAGAGTTTATTTTGGCATTTTCTAGTGGAGGATCTATGACTTTTTACTGTCAAGCTGCCATACCCACATACCCATAAGTCTACCGCAAATATATGTATTTTCCTGTTACAGCTTTGTAAAATGTTCTTTTTAAAAGGGAGGATTTACTATTCACAGAGCTCAGCATATTGTTAGAGTCAAACCTATATACAACACCAGGGAAATTTAAGAAAAGCTTTTTCTTTTCACACCAATACATTTTCTTGTTGATACACAGAGATTGAAAGAACAATGCCATAAGATGATGAACTTCCTTCTTTTTACCTTAGTAGCTAACCTAGTGTCAAGTAAGTAAACACAGACTGTAGGTTTTGGCATTTCCCAGAGGGAAAAGAGAATCCAGTGAGTTTTTGGCATGCATAGAACTTCTAACTTCTGCTTGGGGAATGTTATCCTATCAGGAATTATTAATACACTTGCACATGTTTTGGTGCTGATGAATGACTGCCATTGATCATTAGTCTTGAAAGCTAGATTTGCTACTAGAATTCAATGCTTTTAACAACAACAGTTAAGGGAAGGAGGTATTTTAGGTTCCATTTTATAACAGTTCCAAAGTTTTAACCAAGGAAACACCAAGATTTGCATAACAGGGCATTGCTCTCTACTGCCAGGCTTGAGAGAAAGCTGCCAATGCCTCCAGTCTTGATAACAACAGATGACTAAAGGAACATCAAGGAAGCTTGAGGATGCTTTAGCTCAGTGTGGCAACTATGCACTGGACACCCACGCCTCTTTGTCCTTGGGGAACTGCAGCAGCACCCTGTACCAATCACAGGGAACTGGATCCCACATTGCTGCTCAAGTCTGACAGTAGAAGCTTCTAGAGTAAGCAGAAAAGGAGAGAAAAGAGTCAGCAAAAGGATGGAGTGAAGACATCTTGATTGAGAAAAGAATGTCTAGAGAAACCAGGTACAATTCAACCAAATAGAATCAGGCCATTTGTGTGGCTGAAGGGCTGAATGATGACTCCAGGAGCTGAAAACACCTAAGTGCGGATTAGGAAAAAAAACCCTCTCTGAATTAAAACATATCAAAAGAATCAGCAAAAGATTAACAGCTTGAATCAGATACAGATTAGGGTCAGTTCCTGGGGGACAATTTCCTGCCCCTCTTTAGATAATTTTTCAGCTGTTATTTTCTCTCAGAGAGGCCTGGAAAGTGTCTCTCCTTTATTGGTCTTTGAAATATTTTGTGAATTCTATTCAGAGAGGGGAAAAACATCCCACATAATGCTAGTCACCAGGTTTTCCAGTCTCAGGACTTTTTGCTTGTGTCTTACCTCACAGCTATTTCAAAGCATTTCTGGATCTGGAAAAAACCCACACCATAAAAGCCTAGGCCTCTTCATATGCACAAAGTAATTTTCTTTGTGCTTCACAAGCTACTGAAGGCTTGTGCAAGCTTCTTCTCTCCCTCTCATGTACACACAGACACACACAATCACCAGGTGATGGTGTTTTTCACAGAAAGTCTTTTGAAATTTGTCTCCCTTGAATGCTCTCTAAGAGAAAACAACATTTTCCTCAGGATTCTTTAAACTTTACTCTCACAGCAATGTCCTGGCATTATCAGGTAGGAACTTCCTGTACCCTTTTCCCTTTGTTATTTGTGCTTATTGTAGAAAGACAGGGAAACCACAACGATCACAGACGGCATTTTGACTGTTCCCAGCTCATTAAGAAAACTTATGCATCTGCCAACAGTAATGTTAAGCACCACGCTGACCTTGAGGAAAAAAGTTCTAGTAGTCTAAAACAGGTTTAAATCAGGAGCTTTTCTAACTTCTGAGGAGTTTGGGAAAAGAGTTGCTATGCCTGGTTTATGTGAGACCACAAAGGAAAAGCTTTTTCCCAGAAATAACACTTCGTACCATACCTGGAGAGCTGTTTTCTCAGCTGACCTCTGTCTCTAGATATCTCAAAACAGTAAGGCTGTAAAACAATTCACGAAGGCTTAAATGCCCAAATAAAGGGAAAAAAACCCCACATGCTCCACCAATGTATGTTCAAAGGAAACATGCATTTTCTATCTCACTTGATAGTCTCTGTGTTATTATTAAATAATAAAACTAAATTAATAACAATATTGAAGTTCCTTGCCCAGGTCTTTAATTATTAAACCCATTACTCTAGCTTTGTATTTAGACGTGCATTAGCCAGTTACTGCTTGTAGTTAAACAGGGGTTTCAAATCAGACAGTGAAATATGTCAGAAGGGGAAACTTTTTTTAAAAAGTGCTAATCCTCTCAGATTTTCAGCATGTGACTTAGAAGTATAAAGCCTGGTACTTTTTAGGCTTAATGTACTTTCAAAATGCTCACTGTTACTTAATTTAAAAGAAACCCACCAACCATAAAACCTCCACCAAAAAATAACAACAACAACAATCAGTCCATATCTAGGAAACAAAGACACTGACAGGGGCTTCTGTTACTTCTGAACTCCTGACCTAAAGGTGCATGGCCAAATTGTTTCATGCTTCATCTGTCTGTCTACTGACTCCAACATCACTTGTTGTAGATTTTAATCCAGTAAAAAATATGTGGAGAATTCAAATAACCCTTCCCGGTTATTAAAGTAATGCTTTTAGTTGTAGCATTTATACTGCATTTTGTGTGAACAGCAGACATCAAACAATGCTTATTACTGGGAAATGTATTCCCTCCCCTTTCAGGGCATGCCAACCCCCTCAAACTGGAGGTAAAGGCACATAAAAAACATCTTGGCAACAATTAATTTAATAAGCTATTTTGAACCCACTTGTGTGTTAACTGTTCCCTAATTTCAAAGCGATGCAAGTTTTTAATCTCAAATACTCTGGGCTAGATACCCACCACATCAGAACATGGTGGCAAATACCCCTGACATGAGAGGAAACGAGAAAATTACAGCAACAATTACAGAATTATATCCTCCTGTGGCTCATGTTAACATTGCCAAATCCATGTATAAATCAGTACCAACTATTCATAGAATGTACCTGTCAGCAATATACCATGCGACATATGGCTCTACTTAATCAAATATACAATTCCAGTTTTTTCAACTCAAAATATTCCTTCAAGGCATAGAGTAGTCAGTCAGTCATTCACACTGTGATGTGGTTTAAAACATTTAAATATTTATGCACCACATTTTATTTATATGTATAGCTATGTCTGAGAGATCTCTTTTCCCCCCATCCTAAGAGGAAACTGACCTTTCTGAAGGCCATTTTGCAGTAGTTGCCACACATGTCTTAGATGAGGGACTAGTACTAAGTCAGAAATATTTTGGGTTTAGCAGCCTACAAGGACTCTCTTATACTTTCTGTTTGTTTTTTATTAAAAGCATTGTTCAAAATATGACAAAAAACAGAAATTGGAGCTACAAAGATTTTTGTTCACATTGATATTTGAGCCAGCTGTGAAGATTTAAATCACACTAGATCTTGTTTTATGAATGTCCTTTTGCAACAAGAAAACCATGGAATGCCCTTAAAAAAGAATTTTTTGATATAAAACAGATGTTTTATCCTTTTTTGGGGGCTTTGTTATTGTAGTGCCATGATAGGTAATTAATTCCCAGGCTCCACATAGGTCTTCAGGCAGATGAAGAGAATGATTTGATTTCAAGGCTATAGTGAAGTAAGGGAATTACAGGCCTTTGAGGGGTCATTGCAGAAGCAAGTTTCTTATACTGGGACTGGCTTCAGCCATTAATGCTGCTTGCACAGAATGTAATGTGAAACTAGTGTTGAACTTCAATAAGGATGGAAGTAGTAGCTGGAAACAATATGTGCTGCTGCTCAGACTGAGCTGAGCTGATGTATCATGAAAAGGCACTCACCTTTTCATAAATTAATGGAATATTTTGCATTTCAAGACCTGGGTTTTGATTATTCTGATATGAATCCATGTAGCTTCACTGAAATTCAGGCCATTCTGCCTACATTTACCTTTACACACTTTTTTCCTAATTTTCATTGCTATCGCAGAATTAATGTGTATTAGGAAATAACAATTTCAGTATAAGTTAGGGTTTTTACATCCTCAAATATTTTAATGAAAGCAGCTGATATTCTAATTTGCTATTAAAGTAATCACAGTAGCTATATTTTTTATCATTATTGTCTTTGCATACCTGTTGCCAAGCTTGAATTGCTGTATTTAGAGAATGAAGTGCATATTGGCCAAAGCTGATGAAAATAGGGTCAACCATTATCGTGCAGTCGAACAGCCTTCCTGCTGTGCTGCTGGAAACAGCAATCTGCCCCCAGATTTTGAACGGCTTCACAACGTTTTGCATGGTCACATTTCGACACTCCAGAAGTTTGCAGTCAGCTTGAGTCGAAAACTGGATCTCCTGGAACACTGACTCATCGTTCCACTGGCGAAGATATACATGAGGCTCATCAAAGGAAACTATCATGTATTCTAGTTCAGATGGCCTGTTCTTATCAGATAAAAATGGCTGAAGGAACTTTGGTGGTGCTGAAAAGTAAAAGAACAAACAAGACTAAAACCATTGCTGCATTCTTTATGTTTTTGTAAATTGTGTTTTTACTGCTTGTACATAAGATGAAAACAAGTAAATCTATCAAAGAGTTGACATTTCTGAAATCTGAAATGAATCCTGTTCACACTGTTTGTTAGATGTAAAACAGTATCATAATTAATAGCAGCTGCAAACAAGAAGTATCTGCAGAGCAAAATCTTTTCATGGTAAACAAACCAGCCAGCAAAACTGCTTTATCTGCACACTGCTGAATGCTCCAGATTGCCATCTATTTGGAACAGGGACCATATTTCTGTGAGAATTTTTGCTACAGTAGGTGTATCTTATATTCCACACATAGCACATTACAAACACAATAAAAATTGGTAATACAGTATTTGCTGACAAGTGACTGTACAGGCCAACAGGCTCCACACTGGGAGTTGTCTTTGCTGCAATTATGGACAGTTCAAGACCAAAAAACCCACTGAAATGCGACATTCTAACCCATAATACTAGAAATGAAACAAAACAGTATCCTGAGACTCGAACATGAGAAATGTATCACAAAAAGATATTATCATGTTTGTTGAAGTCTCAGTCGTGCAAAGTGCTGACCACTGAGGCAGCAGACACTGCAAGGCACGTTCACCCCTTGTGTAACATTAAGCATGTGAATATTTCCATTGATGCTATTATTTATGTTCCTGGAACTACTCACATGCTTAAAATTAGCGTATGCTCTAGTGCTCTACAGATTTGGAACCAAAACATTCATCCCTATCCAGGATCAAGCCCTGTTATTCTACAAACTGCAATGGATACAACAACTTTTGTGCTCCCTTTGTGTATAACAAAGCACAAAGGAGCCCCAAAACTTAAGGCCTTTAGATGCTGCAACAACAGTAACAACAGCATAAGCTCAGTCAATGTTGAGAAATAAAACAGCTGCGCTTGATTTTAATCTGATTTTTGCCTCTTCCAGAATATTTAATTTTAAAGACTGAGCATCTGAAAATGGACTGTAATAGTGAGGAAGATTACGTACTGATAGAGGTAGCTGACAGAGAAGAAACTATTTGCTAGTCATTTAATGTTAGTCTTGGTATGATTTGATAATGAATATATTATAATACTTGCAGAAACACAAAACCTACACACAAAGAAAGCTGTCCCTGTCAAAATGATCCAAGAAGTTTGCCCATCTTCCATAGAAAGCATTCCTGGCATTTGAAAATCAGACAATAATCTAAAGATCTCTTGGAATGTATTTGCCATTAATGCAATGACAGAGAGCACTGAACAAAACCAGATGTAGCTCCAAAAGTGATCATAACTGAAATAACTTAAATCTGCAGTTCTCAGAGCTCTTCCAAGGAATTTTTACTAACCGGGTTGCAAAATCTTCAAGTATTTTAACAGTACTGTTAATACACTGGAAAATGTAAAAGATCAAATTCATCCACTAAGATGGCTCAAAAGTGAAGTGGCACCTGCTGTCCCTAATCAGACTCTGGAAAACAAATGGCTTCTACAGTTACCCGTTCCGGGGCAGGCAGGGGCTGCTCTTGCAGCCTCACTGCCAGCCCTGTGGACAGGCTCAGGGCACACAAGTCCTGGCTTTCACCCTGCAGCCTGTGCCACTGCCAGCTGCTTGTGATGGCTTGTTTCAAGAATGCCTGTTTGAATGAGGAGATGGGGACTACACACAGCAGGAGAGTGCTTAAGCAGCATCTGTGAACTATGTTTTTATTATTCTCCATAAAGCAGAACATACCTGTGCCAAGTTGATCAAGATGATGGCATAGGTGGACTTCCAGACAGGTAAATTGGATCAACACACTCAGTGATGGCACAAACCAAGGAGTAAAACAGGAGTCAACCCTGGTGCAAGCCGCTAACGCCGTGGGGGTCACAAGCTGATCACACACGCTTTGGGAGCCAGATTCACTTTCTGAGCTGCAGAAGAAAGGTAACAAATTAGTACTTCAGCACTTCCAGGATTTTGCAGCTTTACAGCAGGAATTCAGGACGTTCCATGCTCACTTTCTGACACACAACATCATGGTTTTATTTTAACTGCAAATGCCAGTATCCGTACTTTTTCCAAAGCAGACCAAAACAGATAAGATTGTAATCTATCCATGGTTTTATCAAACTACACGTTCACTTTACAAATATTTGAACCACAAAGCCTATTTGCAGAAAAAAACCTAAAATATGCCACGTATCTTTAATTGTTGAAGTGACTAAACAGAGTAATTATTGTTATTAATGCTATAAGAATGAGAGGAAAGGTCAGGAGAATTTGTTTTTTTCCACTTGATTTTAAGGAAACCAATTTGCAACCATCAAACTACTTCTATGTATGAACCCCTAGTCTTTGTAAGCTTTATTTCCTTTGCCCTTTTCACTCTAAAATCATGATTTAAAAATTATTTCCAAGTACTATAAGCTCAGTCTGGAGCCCTTTACTACCATATTAACTATACATTTAAAGTGCCACTCTCCTGATTTTTTTTCATAGCTGTGCTCCTAACACCATGAATTTCCAAGCATTATCTTTCAGTCTCTTGAGAGGAACTAACACTACATCACAATTCTATAACCTACTAAGATACCACAGAAGTACAAATAAACTTTCTAATTTAGCAAAAACTATCCTTAATTCTCCTCATTCTCACTCCATTTGAAGTTTGGCTCTCAAGAGTTTTAGTTTAAAAGTTTAGACTTGATTCAAGAGAATTACAACCACATCCTCAGTCAAAGAATGTCTTTATTTTTAAAATAAGATTTAATGAAAGATGGACTAAGGTCAACGTAATATTTTTGTCAGAAAGTCATTAGACTTTATACAGCACAATAAATCCATTTCCATTAACATTTTAAAGATATTTTAAATCCAAACATAAGTTTAGATTTGAACAATGACTTTCCAAGCAACATACCTTAAGGTTTTAGGACCAGATTTTTCACCCTGCAATGTGTTTCACTTCAAAATTATGCACAAATATAGCAGGTACTCAAAATGTTCAGCTGCAAATGCATGGAATTCCATGGATAGGTAAATTGATCAGTATCATTTAGTGTTGCAGTAACTATCTAGTATAGTATTTGTTTACAGAGCTTAAATCCAACTTAAGGCTTGTGGACATAAAATACTTATGCAGCAATAAAACCCAACTAAGATTAACTAATTATTAAAGAATCATGCCAGGATACTAAGAATGGATTAGGTCAGGAAAGTATGAAAGATAAATGACTCAATCAGAATTTTAGCTGCTTTTCTGTGCTCCTTTACCTCTTTAAATTTCTTGTTTAGATTCCAAAACCAGTGTTGTACACCTTTTGAGAACTGGCACCTTTGGAAATAAAATTATTCTTTGTGTTCACATGATAAAATATCTATGGGACTGGATAACAGAGAAATAGGATGCTTCACTTTGCTCTGCCATGGATATTAGATTGCTGGAACAAAGGAAAAACCAAATCCAAAAGGACAAAAATTCATATGCTGATTTAAACAACTAAGTACTTTTCAATCTGTAAAATGGGTTAGTTCTTTCAAAGTAATTATTAATATTTTAAGATTTTTTGCTTGTTGCATTTTGATTAGAAACAGAAATTCAGGAGCATATGAAATGAAAACAGTTTTTCGTTGGGGTAGAGGAGTGCAAACAAATGTTAACCAAACTATGAAGAACTTTAAAAAAAACTAATTGCACCTTGATATTCTGAATTAAAACTTAATTTCATGAACAGCAGTAACACTGATTGCAGTAAAGAAGAAGGACATTTATTTCTCATATTTGAGGTTTATTCCAAAAATATATATTTATTGTCCTCAGAAAACTATTTCTTGACTCACCTATCAGTGACTAAGCATTTTTATTTCTATTGATGTATTTTGGAGATGCATATTTTCATAGAATAAAAGCCAAACAAAACCTAATTTCTTATTTAGTACAATTTCATATATCTTCTTTCTATTCATTGAGCATTTTACTGTGATGGAACTTTTGTAATTTCTCACTCATAAACACCACGATGACAGAGCAACAGGACATGCTTGATGCAGAAGGAAATGTGGCAGGAGCTTCACACCAGGGAAATAATGTAAAGCTTCTCGCCAAATTTTTCTCCACTTTTTCTGCTCCACAAGGAACAGACCACAGAGAGGTAACACTCAGCAGTTTAAAATGTTGGGAACAAAAAGATTCAAAGCTGCTTTTTGTTTCTTGATGGAGTCACCTTAGAAACCAAAAAGGCCCAACACTGAAACCCTGCAAAATTCAGAGTTCAACCAGATGCTTAAAAACTTAACAAGAGAGAAATAGCAAATGAGGGTGGGACAGTGTTGCCCCATGGTACAGAACTGGCCTTGCATCCTCTCTCCTGCCAGGGAGGGACAAGAGCTGGCAGTGGAGGGCTGAGAGGAGCAGGACAGTGCATCTTAAACCATGATGGTAAAGAAGGTAAAGTCCCTACAGAGAGGAAATAGCCTTCTAGGAACCATCTGAAAAGAAATGCAACAAGATCTTTCACCACTGTTTTCCCATCTGCCCAGACTTTTTCTGAAGTGTAATTGTTTTATCTGTGAGGGGCTCCATTTGATTTTTACTCAACCTGAAACCATATTCAGAATTATAGTCCCCACGTACAAGAATACAGTAACAGTATAAACCAGCTACAGTACAAAATATACTAAAAGCAGCCATCAAATTATTATAGTATTTTCTTTAAAAAAACCCAGTTGTAATAAAAAGTCATAATATAAATAAAGTTTTTACAGAGGTATTGTAGTCACTACCAAGACCCTGATTTTAAATTGAATACTTTTAAAATTTTTTGCCTAGGTGGTCTTCCCTCAGACCTGTAGCACTGCCACTTTCTTTGACTTTGCAGAGAGCACAAAAATGAAAAACCGCTGCCCTCTATTACATGCTGTGCACAAACAGCAAATAAAGTTGTGCTAACTGAAAATACAGGAAAATTTCTATTAAGTCTTGATGAATGGCAGTGGGAGCATTATTATCAGGAGAAGATGTGATTGGGCAATCAAAATTTGTTCATCAAGTGAATACAATACAAAAACATTCCCACATTTCTTGGCTTCCTTCGAGCTACAAAATGAAGTGTGGATGGTGCAAATTTTTCAGCTCTGAAAGAAGAGGAAGAACCAGATTCTACTGCTTTGTGTTTGGCACATCATGCTTAAGGAGGAATGTGGTAAAATCAGAGGAAATTAAAAATAAAAGTGATCTGACTTTATTACCAGATTTTTTTCTTTTTCATTTTTCTTTATTTTTTAAGTGCTGGGAAATATCAGAATACTTAAAATGGAAAATATCTACATTTGATGTCATATAAATTATGATATTTCACATCATGCAAAGCAGCTCAAGTTAAACATATGGCAACTGAGAACAATGACTTAGCAGTGACCTGCATTATTCTTGTTATTTTAAGAGAGAAATATTAAAACCAAAACTGCCATTTGTGATGAAACTACAACATGGGAAAATATCCACTGGGAAGAAGAAAGAGACCACTTAACTCATTTAATTTATGACTCAAATACTGGTCTGAACCCAAATTGTTAGAGGTCAAAATCCAGTACATCACTTACTTTGAATAAAAGCTGAAACAATTAGCAAGAAACATGATCATGATTCCTCACTTGAATTTCTAAAAAGTAGCAATTTAAGGCTTATTTAGAAGTTTTTTTACTTGTTTCATGGTTTGTATCTTAAGGCACTTTCAATTACTATTTCACATTAATATGTCAGTAATTATAAAAATACTGTTTAAATTACACAGAAGATGCACAAATATATAAAACATCTTGTAATTATAAATCATTCCCAACCAAACCAGGAAGGGGCTTTACTGTCTCACCAACCAAACAGAGCTTAAAAAGTAATTTCAATTATTGTTTGTTAGTCCTGCAACAGGCAAATACAACCCATAAAAATAATTTATTTTGTGATAATTTTTTTGTAATCCCCTGTTTTAAGGTCTTCCATAAACAGTCATTTATGCCATATATGATTTCTTTCATAAACACTGTACTATATCCCCAAAGAAACGCTAAATTTTTTCACTTAGTACTTCAAATTTGCTCATTCATTGAATAAACTTCCATAAATGTTTGTGCAAACTTTATACATACATAGAAATAATGAATGGGATACAAAATTCTCAAAAATAAACAACATACATGTATATATTATGCCCTTCACCAGACAACTTCTGATTTTTATACTTCCAGTTAGCTCCTGACCAGTCTCAGAAGAACTTGCATACCACAGGATTTGAACCATGACATCTTTGTATATTCCCATATTCATTACTGGTTGCTCTATTTCACCCTGTCAGCTACTGCTCATCATATCAGCTGAATCTACATCTTCTCACAAACCTTATTGCTTTCCTGTCACATGAGACACCTAAATTTCGTACCTTATAACCAATGTTAGGAATCAGTAATAAAGTACTAAA
Organism: Ammospiza nelsoni; assembly: GCF_027579445.1. Taxonomy (NCBI): domain Eukaryota; kingdom Metazoa; phylum Chordata; class Aves; order Passeriformes; family Passerellidae; genus Ammospiza; species Ammospiza nelsoni. Next base: position 130,755,201 of record NC_080633.1, read on the forward strand.
CCACAATGGATCAGCTCTCTGCTTATAATAATTAGCATATCACAGAGATTACCACAAAAAAAAAAATGCTGCAGAATTTTAAGAAAAAATATTATCATTGAGCAGCAGCTGCATGCATATGGCAGTGGTTAGAGTCTGATCCAAAATACAACATCAAACTAAGAAGATAAACTTGAACAAGACTAAACATTTTTACACTTTACAACTAATAGTGTATTATAATTGTTAACAAATCATATGGTTGCAGTCTGTAATTAACATCAAGTTATTGTGAGTGTAAAGGAAAACTGAGGTTCAACTTTTATACAGCCTTTATTTCTTCCTCTCAGAGATCCTTCAGCATTAGAATTCCCTAGTTTAACACTCAGCACTGGCATTAAGCCTTGAGGCTCTTCCCACAAGCCTGCAAAATCCCATGTTAAATGCTGGCTTTAGGAACAAGACTTTGACATTTACCACAACATGGGCACTGTCTCTCTCTCAAAACCAAGAAAGTTGGGGATTTTTTGGTTAAGTCGAATCTAGAACATATTTCAGAGTGTTTGCTGAGAAGAAATTAACCATACCAGCAGCAGTATGTTTGATGAAGCCACATTTTCAGCAAAGTTACTTCCAACATGGACTTCCTATGAGCCACTAGACATCTAGAAAGTTTTGTCTTCTCTGCAAGTCCACAGTTTCTGTCACCACCTCCTACATGAGGCTTTCCTTTAACAGAACGTGATCCCTCAGGCCTTAACCATTACCTTCAATTTGTTCTGTAGCTGTAACCACGCACATTCAGTCTCAAAACCTCTAGGTCAGTGATATATCACTGGCAAGTTTGCTCTGTTTCCAAGAAAAAGCCACTGTGCCTCAAACACTGTAGGTCAAAGCCTCATACCTGAGGAACAGCTGCTCTTGTTTTGACCTATGAAGGTTTTCTGAGAAGGATCACTCCTGACTGCTCAGAACTACTTCTTCCACACCAGTCCTTCCTGCAGCTATCCTTAAGAAAGCTTGCAGTGCAGCTTTGTCTGAAGTGAGAGAGATCAGTTTGAATATCTATCATAGAACCACAGACAGGGTTGGGTTGGAAGGAACCATAAAGATCATAGTTCCAATACCCCTGCCAAAGGCAGTTACAACTTATGCTGGACCAGGATGGTCAAAGTTCCACCCAGCCTGGACTTGCACACTTCCAGGGATGAGGCATCCACAACTTCTCTGGACAACGCATTCCAGTGCCTCACCATCCTCACAGTGAAGAATTTCTTCCTAATATATAGTCTAAACCTGCCCTCTCTCAGCTTAAATCCACCCCCCCTTATCACTACCTGTCCTTGTAAAAATCTGTCTGCAGCTTTCTTTCGGTTCTGAAACGCTGCTCTAAAGTGTCCTCAGAGCCACCTTTTCCTCAGACCGAAAAATTCCAAGTCTCTCAGTCTGTCCTCACAGGAGATATGTTCCAGTCCTCTGATCCTCTTTGTGGCTCTTCTCTGGAATCACTCCAGCAGGTCCACATCTTTCTTAAGTTTGGGGCCCCAAAAAGTGGACACAGTACTCCAGGTATGGTGTCATGAGAGCAAACCCATGCCTCCAAATTAAAAACACTGCTGAGGCAGGGAATATAACTTTTTCTCTCTCCTGATTGAAATCAGAGGGTTTCCTTGTATATCCCACAGGTTTTTGGCTTCTGGAGCTCACCCTGACCTATACAAATCTTTAAATTTCCAGTCTACTTTTAGTTGATGTAGGTATAAGCTACAGTTCTTAAAGCTATTATGAATTCCTCAGACTAACAAAAGTATCAGGACTAGTGAGTCTGCAGCCTCTGGACAGGTAGGTGTCAGTTCAAGGAACTTTCCTTTGACTTCCCTCTTTCTCTTCTGTTTATTTACCTTCAAATGCTTCAGTAGTGAGGTAAATGTTTTTTGCTGCCTTCATTCATCTCCTGCTATCCTTGTGAGTGAACTGCAAATGCTTCAGTTTAATTCCTGTTGTTTCTGAACAATGACAGCTCGTTAGCTTATCAGAGCTCCCTGAATGAAACACTGCATCTAGTGACAAACCCTATTCCAGCAGAAAACAATAAACATGACTACAGTGCTAAATGCCTTGATGAAAAAAAAAATCTACTAAATTTCACTACATCATTTCCAGTTCCCACCGAGTTCACATTTCTGTGGTGTTAAGCTGACCAGGAAGGCAATTCTGCCAGGGTCCCACATTCAGAGGAATTAACCTTGTCTAAAACACTTAACTTCTCAATGATGAAAATGCATTCTTTCACAATTAACATCAAGAAATCATTTCCAACCTGATACTATTAATGGAAACCAGATGTTTAATTTTTTTCATTGATTCTGTTAGCCATGCTCGTATTCTCTGATTTCTCTGAATTCTGTAGCTTCATTCAACACATACGTGGATGCTACATACTCATTGAAGCTTGGGTTCATAAACAAGCAGCAAGAATCAGCAAATACCAATGGTCCAAGAGAGTAATTTTGGGTTTTCTGCTCTAAATATAAAATGTTAAGCAGGTCTTTGAAAGCGATTCCACTGCTGTTTCTGGACAGAACTTATACTTATTTGTTTTACTCTACATATTAACCAAAATGGAATGAATGCAAACAGAGTGAATATCTGTCATTGCACAGTGTTTCCAGTTGCAAATATAATGAAAAATGGATCCCCAGTGTTTAAAAAGCACTGATTAGTGTTTTTTCTTTTAGCATAGTAAGTAATCTGTGTGAATAATAATGCAATACTATTGAAATAACATTTTGTCCAGTACCTCTAAAATAGTTGTTGACTTGCACTGAGAAGAGACTCAAGGTGATGTAAAAGTATTGCATAGGAGAAGAATGTTTATGACTACATCCATAGGATGGATGTAAGTCTTACACCTAAGCCTTCTTCTGTCTGCACTTTTCAGTAAGCCTTGTATTCAAAAAATGGATGGTTATGATGCTGCCAGGCTGCCTATGAACCTAGAGGAAAGCTCTTTTTGTGCACACTCCATGCCCTTGTGTGGAGATGAGTCACAGTCTGAATCACGTGCAGGACTAACTGCTCTTATCACATATTAAAGTATCTTAATTTCTAAGCCTCTTGAAAGAGATTTCTCAGGAGTGTAGCATTGGATGTCTTTTTCCTTCCTCCTTTAAAATTACCTTTGGTCATCTGCCACGTTCTGGCTGCTGTTGAGGACAATCCTCCACAGGTCAGAGGCTATGAGCTCCTTCTGATCGTTCACAAGGCTGATACTGGGCAGCTGCAGCTCACAGACTTTGCTTTCTGACAGACTGAACTCCCGGAATGCAACAAATGACTTCTGAAGCTCATCCCAGTACTCCAAGCTGCAAGGAACCTGTGATAAAAGGGAGAAGGAATAATTACTTTGTGCTTGAATGCAAATAAAATTCATTTTTATCTATACACTAAAAGTGTAAAACTAGTTAAACTAAATAAAAGTAAATGGTCATATAGAAAATCTTAACTGTAACTATTATTCAGATCTTGTGCTGTCTTGACTTAAACGAAAATGTTTTTAGAACATCACTGCAGACTAACACTTCCAACTTTCTCTTCCTCTGTACAAAAATAGCTGCTTGTTCCACAGGAAACCATGGAAACCATGAATAACAAAGACAATTAATCTAAACATTATTTGTATTATGCAGCCAAAAAATCCATCAGATGTCTACACATCATGGTATCAAAGACACTCTAGTTATAATTAGTTTTTTTTAACTCATTGTTTTAGCTTTATTACATAACAAAATATAAGTTTATTAAAATAATCAGTAACGGAGAGAAAAAAATTACAATGGACAACACAACACTTTGTGGTGGGTCAACACATTGCTAAAAACCCTGGCTGAAATAATGAAGCACTTCTAAGCACTTTATCTTTTCTTTCAAGGACTATTTAGACAAATAAAGGCAAATGAAACCAAATAAATACATAGTGGCTTCTGCTTAATTACATCCCTAAATTTAATTCTGTAAATAATCCACTTGGATTATTTAATGATGTATCACTGAATAGGAGAGAAAGTTATTATAGACATTTCTATAGGCAATAGAAAACCAATTTTAATTATAGATCTTAAAGGGTTTACTCTAGGTGTCTTTTTGTCCTTTTTTTTTTTTTTTTTGGTAATAGTAAGAACGTGAATGAGAATATGAATTTAGACAAATGCAAATTCAGTCAGCTATGAAGATTTTAGAATAAAGATGCAGAAATCCACAGGTATGGCAGCTGTACATGCTCAAGATTACTAAAAGTCAAGCTGACATAAAGCAAATAGTAAGAAAAAATTGCATATGTATGTGTTATTACCTGTTTTATCCCTGTGTATAGACATACATATATAAATGACCAAGAAAAAAGTAAGATGGCAGAGATGCAAATAAATTTAGAAAAAGTTTTGTAAGCATTCTTCCTTGTTATTCAGTAAAGATTAAAATGCAGATGGAGATGACAGTAAGCTGATTAATTAACAGGAATGAAGGTTAAGAAGGAAAATTCAGGGAGCTCAATGGTTCAAGCTGGGAAGGGCCAAGGAACATAAATAATCACCAAAGAATTCTGGAGGAATTAACATGTGGAACCACAGAGCCTGAAAGGTGGATTTTAACTACATCTGTCAAACCACAATGACATGTGAAGACTGAAAAAAGCAACCACAGTCTCTAAAACTTTTTTATTCCAAGATGCAGGACAAACAAAAAAATTCTGATAACTGTCAGTAAACCTCTGATGCCAGAAATGTATATAAAAGAGAGTACCACTGCAGTGTCAATCAGGAGAGCTGATTTAATTTTGAAAACTAGAGTGAGAGAAAAAGGGATTGATTTAATATCAAAACCCACATGTCATATGTGTACAGATAACAACACATTTGTTTATAAGCTGCATATTCAATTGGGAAAGGTGAAGATCTGTAAATGTCAGCTGGAAAAGTGTGAGGCAGTATGATGAAGCCTGGAAAAAGCAAATACCATTTTGGGAGACATCAAGTGAGATATTTCCAAAAGTGAGGGGCAAATATTAATTGATTTGCATAGGACATCAGTGGGGACTCATCTGAAGTATGTCATGTTTCGTATTCTTCATCTCAAAACTCAAAACTGTATTAACTCTTGCTGTAGAGAGTTGAAGACTAAATGAAATTAAACAACAGGAACATAATTGTGCCATCCAGACACCTCAGGAGAGAAACATTTAATAGAAAAAGCTTTATAGAAATTTTGTGCCAAAATTGAGTTGCCCTATGAATAAAGTGTAAGACTAGAAACTGTACAGAAAAAAGATGGGGATGTGTAAGGAGACCCTTGGTGCTCATGAGAGCTACTTTGAAAAGCTTGATTTGTTAATTAGATGGAGAAAATAACAAGCATTGCCCCAGTGGGAGAAGGCTGGGCTTGATGAGCCAGAAAACATCTTTCTTGGTTCTCTGTTCCTAGCTGTACAATAGTGCTGTGCACAACAGCAGCAATAAGAAATACCACATGAAGTTTATGCCCATATTCAAAGTCACACTATAGTGATTATTTTTGCTCTCAGTGCCACTAGACTTTTAGTTATTTTTTCAGAACTTCTCAGTGTTAAATTATTTGAATGTTTAACGCCTATGGACAAACACTCAAGGCTGCTGCACTACCATAGCAATGTTCCTACCCTCCAATTATGGATACATTGGATACACCCCAAGAACTCCCTCTGTTAACTAGGAACACACAAAGAGCCTCTTCCATCATCTGCTGTCTTTCATACTGCATTGTGGAGCCATCCACACTCACTTCTCTTTTTAAACCTTCCCAATCTCCACTGGTGATAAAACATTTCAGTTTAGTTAAACATTGTAATACTTGGCATACTTCCTATAGCATGAAGTTTTGGAATTACATAATTATAAAAGGATGTGTTTAATTTTTGACAAAAGGCTGCAGCCTTTCATGGTTGCATAGATACTTTACATACAGACATATTTATTTCTGCATACTTTTAAATCTCAGTCCTTAAAATACCTTGGCATTCTTTTAGGAACCTGATTAAATATATTTGAATACTTGGTTTGGTCTTGCACTTCCTAATGTCTATCAAAATCTGAATTACCTTTTCTTATCAATGTTAGTGAGTAATATGTGTGCAATGAAAGTCTCACAAAGCTATCATATGTAGGATATTTATTTCTCTTAGATTACATCTCAAAACAAAACCCTTTCCTTAATGAGAATCTCACAAAATTGCATTAGAATAGAAAGTAACGGGTGTTTTAAAAGAGGCTAAGCAGGGTGATGAATTCTATTCCCACTAGATTAATGAGCTGGAAGAACAAGTTCAAGAGTACAGTAAGATAATTTTTTAAGTGGCACTACAATACAAAACCCATAAAACTATCAATAAGGATAGATGAAAATAATATAGAAAATTAAAAACAAAGATTCAAAAAAAGGCAGAGCAAAACTTGAAAAAACCTTAACTGGATTTCACACATCCTGTCTATATAAAAAAAAAAGGTACTTCAGTATTTCCACCCACTCATTAGGTAGTAGATGTATTGAAACTCCTCTTGAGGAAAAGATGGCAAAGTATAATGATGAAAACAATTATGCCACAAAGAAGTAATAACTTTGTAACTCATATTCAGGCTGTGGTCTGTGGTATAAACTAACACAGTGGAAGTTTCATCTGAGTATGAGGAAGAACTTTATTGTGTGGGTGACTCAGAGAGATTGTAGAGTTTCCCTGGAGATATCCAAGAACCACCTGGAAGCAATCCTGTGCCATGTGCTCTGGGATAGGGAATAGGGAGGTCTGACCAGAGGACCCACTGCAGATCTTTCCACTGTACCCATCCTGTGATCCTGTGTAGTGCAGGACAACTTCTAAAGTGAATTATGAGAAATCTGGAAAGGCACAGGAATGACTGCTGAACTCAGCAGTATGAGTAGCCAGGAACAACATCACTGCACAGTTAATGCAGGCTGGTCAGCAAGTAGAAACGATTATTCCTCATTATTTTGTTTACAATTTTTTCTAACTATGTTGTAATATGTCAAGAAATCTACCAGAGCAAGAGACAATTTGTTTCAAAGTGTCATCTGCACATTGGAGATAAATCAAGGACGCACATTATGTGATTTCCTATACAAAATACAGCTCATGCTTTGGAACTACACAAACTGTAAGCTTTCTAGTTTGAAGCTTGCAAAAGACTTAATTGACTTAGAATCTTTGATTTCTACATATCTAGCTTTATTTTTTCTAGGGGCTTTATTACTAATGCCTGATCTGGATAAGTTTAAGGAAAGATGGTAGCTCTGGGCAGTATCAGCTGCCAAAAATAATAGTTGTGAAACCCTGGAAAGGGGTTATAATGCCAAAACTGAGTCATTAGCAGTGGGAATAAGTGAACTAGCTGCAACAAAAAAATTCCCCACGTGTCGAATTAAGTATGGTTTTACCTCAAAATATTTGAACAAAACCTAAGCTATAATTCATACAACTGTTACCTCTTAGAAAATGTGACCACTAGGCCTGTCTCTATAAAGGCAAACACAAACAAAGCAAATTTAATTTTTTTGCTAAACAACAAGCTTGGTTCTCCAGCAGACACTTCCCTGCAGCTTTTTGTCCTCTTCCATAGCTCTCAAAGACAGTTTTAATTGCAATGATAGTATTCACCTGTCACGCAAAGAAGTTATTTAACCATAAGCTCAGGTTTAACCAAGAATCCCCAAGTTCTGTTTTGCTAAAAACCACTGTGGCAAACACACGTATTTAGAAGGATGACTATAGCAAGAGGGAGGAAAACCACAGTCAAATGCTGTATTTTTCAGCAGCATCTCTGTTTAACAACAGAAGTCAGAAGCAGAAATGAAAAGCTGTATGAAACAGTCCAAACTCTAAGTAGAGAAATTGAAGGCTGCTCCTTTTTCTCTTTACTGCTGTGAACTGTAGACACTGGAGATCTGAAAATGGCATGGCAGTGTTTGGAAGAAGGAGGAAAATGGTGTATTGGCAAAGTACGTGACACAAACAAACAACTGTTCAGAAACAATTGCCTTGGAGCAAAAACCTTTTTAGTTAGAAGAGAGCAGATTTCTGTTTTCTCTGAATCTTGTTTCACTCTTTTTAAGACAAAAATTTTCATGTATATTACACTAACACATATGAAAAACATCTCTGATTTGAGCAGAGCTGAAGCCTCCAACACACACATCACTCCCCCCCAAAAAAGGCCAAACAATGAGAAACCTGAAAAGCCTCTTAAAACCCTGCATAATTCAAATAATTTCCTTCACACTTGTTAACCTAACAGCAAGACAGTATCATCTTAGTAACCAACACGAAGTAGTCCCACTAAAGCACAACATCATTGTGATTTTTCTTATTCATCATATATTGTGTCACATATTACCAGTACCAGAATAATTTCATTCCTACTTGGAAACTAGGGGAAATGCTACACAGTCTGTTACTGCCGTGTTTTTAATTTCATCCTTGTGTTTTACAGATACTTCATTTTTCCCCACTAGAGGTTTTGGGTAATATTAAGACTTGATAGAGAGATGAGTGTTGACCCCTAAGTGCTTTTCAAAGAATTTCAAGATGATGACATGCTTCTATATTTTCCTGTGAGCTGATGTTATCCTCCCAGCTTTGGGATTCTTGGCTAATTTTTATTTGAAAAATGCTGGGTGCACACCACTTATCTGTCCACAGGTACATTTCTACAGCTGAGCAGAGAGCCAGCATCAGTGGACTTCCCCAACCTGCCATGTCACCATAAATAATAATACCTATTATTCAATATACATTTTGTCAGAATGCTAAAAGGTCTCAGACATGGACACAATTTCCAGCTAGGAGAGAAATAATTAAAATATCTCCACTTCTTAACTAATCCCATGTTTTTAATAAACATATTTTTGTCTGTAGGAAAAAGCTACAGCCATCGGCCTACTTTGAGGTTTTTGAATGAAGGCTGTATAAAAGTATTATGCTTCAGTATTAACTACTGAAGCATACTATTTTAAAACTCAGTATAAACATGTGAACTTTAAATACATGCTAAATATCTTAGGCTGGAAAACAGATTTTGTCCAGTTGAGAAGGAAAGATAGATATTAACAGCTGGGCTCCTAATGTTTCTTTCAGTGATGCTTCCTTTTGATTGATGTATTTGCTAGAAAAAAAGCTTTTACAGAAGATATATTCATTTCTTGAATCTCAGTCCCTCAGATCGTGGGCGCTTCCTCTTGGAAATTCAGCTATTCTTGGTCCAGAAAAAACTACTGCACAAAAAATGCACCCAGAAGACAGGAAGTGTGTGTGTGTTTTATCTTCTCCAAGCAGGGCCACCTCAGTGAATGAGGCAGAACACAACACAAACTGGAACTCTGAGTCAGACACCAACCCAGACTGCAATTTTTACTTCCGCTTCCTGAGCATGAATAAACTGATTGCTCTATAATAAAGTTATTCTTTTATTAAGATATTTTACTGGTTTAGGGCCAACTGTCTTAAAAATATAATTCTCTCATTAGGTGAACAGAAGTTGCAGTAGCAGGAAATAAAAAGTTTTATGCAGATTTTTATAAGGAAAAAAGTCTTGGCAATATCTACCAGAAACATTACTTTTAAATTTGATTTTGAAGTATTATTTATATAAAACTAGCAAAAGAACTCTGCAGAAAAATAATATAATATGTAGAAAATATGGTCAAAAGAAAAATAATATTAAATAGAGTAGAATGTTGCAATACACCTGGTTCACACAACATACACAATTCAATCTGACCAGTGGAACACCTACATTTTGGGCAAATGTAGGATACTTCAACATCCACATTCCTGTGTATCTTGTGTGATTGACAGTGTGAAATCATGCTACAAACCACTTGCCTGTTAGATAATATTTTTAACCTTCCTCAGAACTAAGATTGTATCGTATCTGTGTAGAAAACAGACTTTCCTGGCACAGCTACAGACCACCAATATCGCCATTTCATGAAGGAAAAAACCAAACAACCAAACCACCAAAAAAAGAGAGATGACTTACAGTGAGGTAAAAATATAGGCTCATGTAAGTAGTTTCAAGATTAGGAGTAGTACTAGGATTAAAATTATTTAGTTGTACAAAGTATTTGCTGTCCCACCCACCTCAGCCTCCTTTGTATTTTTATTACAGCTTTCTGTATTTTGACAGCAGTTTGAATGTTACATACCTATATATTTCAGGCAGTAAAATATATTCCACTATGGTACACTCTCAATTTTCAACACTGGAATAATCAGATACCCCAACTGGAGATGTTTTTCAAAATTATGTCATATAATTTCTTCTCAGAATTGTTTAGCTTCTCTTCAAATTTTTTAAAAAATAAATTTGGTCCTAAAGCTAGGACATTTAAATTACAAATACTCACTCTAAAATTTAATATGCAACATCTGCTTAATTTAGCTTTTTCCTTTATCTATATTGAGGTCTTTGGCTAACTAATAAAAATAACTACTATTTGGATATCTGAGTAATAACACATACTGTGGCTCTTTCAACTCCATTAAACATATATACTAATAGTCCTATTAGTATATTTATTTCATTTTATTTAAATTTACATCTGTCCTGCAGTTTATAAAATAAATATCAAATAGAGTTGTAATGAAAAGATGTGAAAGAAAACTTTTGTCATCTGAGAAAAGTTGTTCTTTAAAAATACATAACTTCCTTTTAGCTGACTTTGGAAGAAAGCTTCTATACATCTTCAACTAATAGAAGCTATAAAAAAAACCTTTTGTAATATTGGAACCAGTTGAGAAACCACAAGTATTCAAATGCAGGAAATCATGATTTTATAACATTTTAATGTGATCTACTCTTGGGAAACAAAGTTAACCAAGCCCTATTTCTGTACAGGAAATATTCCACTGTACAGTTGTAATACATTGTGGTGAGGGGTACAGCTGCAATTTTTTCACCTGTGATGCCCCACTGGTATTGTGGCTTACTGAATTGCATCAAGATTGCCTTCCTGTCCGGAAAGCCCTCTAAGTACAAACACGACTCTAAGCCCAGGTTTTATTTTCCCCTGGTATCAGAATATGGTAATTTAAGAGCCCTGAGAAATGCTTTTTAACCTTTTAGAAGAAATATGTAGCATTCTTTTATTAGGAACTACGTTCTTTGCCTTTTTAAAACAACATATGACTAACTTATCAATTTATCAGGCTAGCAGGTTCAGAGCGAATGCAGGTGTGTGGAGTAATGTAATCTGTCACAGATATTGGCTTTTTTCATTATGGAAAAATTACTCTGAACACACTAGCAGTTCTTTTTTTAAAGAAAGCACAGAACAGCGCTGGGCTATAACTGATTTCTGCAGAAATTTAAACAGGAAAATCATGTACTGCTAAGGGTCAAAATTTTATACTAATTGTCATTCACCTCGAGACTGAGTTTATGTGACGATCACTTGCCTTTTGAACAGCAAAAGTAACAATATTTCTTTAATTTATTAGCTCGTAATGTATTGTTTCAGGCATTGAGAAACAAAAGTATACAGATTGGAGATCTTACATTAGGGATTCACCTACTTCTTTCAACACCCTTTATTGTCTCTTTCTGATACAGGAACTATCTTCCACATTTTATTTAAGGTTTTTAATTTTCTAGGCTTCAGTATTTCTTAATAATACAAGCATTATGATGTTGAAACTTAGTCACCTCTGACCATTGAGGTTAGCAGTCTATTAACAAAACGTACCTTATAATTTTCAGTATATGAGCTATTTTGACCACACATTCTCACCACAGCAAAGCCTGACTCCTATGAGAAGCACCACAAAGTCACTGTACAGCCGGAAGGACTCGGGTTTGCAGAGTTTCATAAATCAGAGTCACAAAATCGGAAGAGTACAGAACACAGGCAGAGTGTAAATCTGTCATTAAGATAATCTGATGGTTTCGTCAGTCCTCTGGCACCCGGTAGAGTTTTCACTGGCTCAGTAACCCCTAAGGGTAAATTTCACTGTGATGCACAGGCAAATTATGCACAACTTCCATTAACATTCCCAACAAGTTACGCTTAACTCCCTGCAGACTGCACAGGGAAACTCTAGGACAAACGATACAGTCTCATCTTGATGCAGGGAACACTAAGATCACACAGCAAAATAATTAAGATTATACACACACAAACCAGTAACAAAATAGTAAAGTCTGAGATAATCCTATTCTCAGGCATAGAAGTTCACAAATAATATTTAAAGCTGGAATTCCCTAAGAGAACAGGCTCTGTTTCAACATCTGCTTAAGACTCCAACTTCTTTAGTCCCTATTTCCTTCCTTGCAAGAAAATGAAGACAATACTTATAATTAATAGACAGAGTCTTAACTTTGGAAAACATGCAAAACTCAAATCAGAAAATTTGCTCGCCTGCAAATCATCTGAAGGGTAAGTGGCTCAAGCTACAACAAACCTACAGGCCTCTTACACAGACCAGCTGTTTATGTGATGACCTGCACCCATTTTTGTACTCATGCACAAATAGAAACACTGCATCTACTGCTGAGAAAGAGGTTACCTATATTAGAATAAATGGCATTTGTTATACTTCTAGTTTATGATCAGGTATGTTCAATAATAATTGCTTCTTTTCAGGTTTCTTGCAACCCTTCACAAAGTAGAGAAATAATAAAAACATGGTATAGAATCTTTATATAGTAGTAGTATGACTAATACAGTAATTTTGAACAACATCCAAAGGTAGAATTAACAAGAAATGTAAGGTTTAAAAAGCAGACAAAACACCAAATTTGCCTTCTGATCAATTCACAACAGCCAGACAAATTATTTCTTCATCCACTAAAAAGTGCCATAATTTGAAGACAGTACTGAATTGTGTGGCAGTAGGTTCAGTAACTTGCAAGCCAACAGGTTTATCAAGAAGCATGGTTGAACTTTACAGCTTATTATCTTGTAACACCGTGAGCTTAAATTACTAACCTGTCACACACAAATCATCTGGATTTCCAAAATAGTCATTGCTTTGGGAATATAAGAAATAAATCAAAAATTTGTGGTTTCTCAGAAAGCACTTTTCCCAGACTCTCAAATGCCCAGCTGAATATTTTAGCCCCAACAGGGAATGAAAAGTAAAAGGGAAGCAGAGTCAGCCAAAAATGAGGTATTCTCTGTTAAAAGGAAAAATTAATGTCTTTGACATTGATCATAATTCTTTTCCTGTTGAATGTCATGTCAAATCTTTCCTGGAATAATGACTTACAGTAGGTCCAATGTCAGTCATTCTTAAGCTCATGCTTCCTTAAGCCACTGTTTAAACAGCCACAAGGTGTTAGAATATGACTATTTATTGGATGACAGTGTTGAAAAAATCAGATTCCAGACTAGCAAGTTTGCAAATGCTTTATTTAAATAGCACATGCATGTAAGGCAATGTAACAGACAATTTTTTGAATCCCTGCCCTTTGAAGTTGGAAATAGTTTATGTTCTCCTAAAAAAGATTTCACCACCTTTGGAAATGCTCTGTGTGAATTTTACCACAGTGGTTTTATTTATGTAGTTTTTCCTTATGAAATCCCAGTTAAGCCCTTGCAACCTCAGAACTATACTCACTGCCCTAAAATATTCTTCAGTAGACTTTGAGATTTGGTTAATTTAATCACCCATTTTTTAACCTGTGCTCTGTATCTTAGGACACTAGATAAAGAAGAAAGGCCAAAAAAGGAGACCTCAGCACGCATTCTTGGTTTCATCAGCTGTTATAATGCTGACTACACGTGCGTGCAATAGGAGTCCTGGCAGGTACACAAGGGAAACATCCCCAAATACAAAAACCTGTCAGGGTTATAGTTCAGCAGATATTTTATTTTAACTTCATATGGAGAAATGAGCAAATGTTGTAGTTGATCTTTCTTTTGTTTAACAGCTTGCATCTCCCACTAGATGACAATCCAGGAGAAAGAATTTTAAGTCTGTGTTAGTGATGCATCTTAACTAAATCAGATAACTCAGAATTTGGAACACTACACAGTGTATGATTACTTTGATTAGATAAATCTGGTTTTCTCCTGCTTTTAAATTCATGCCAATTGGGTAAATGTTCTTGTTGACAATACATAGCTTTATTTGAGATATGGGGCAGTGCCAGCAACATCCCTCAATGGAAAGATAACTCTACAATGGAATGACAATAAATAAGAATCTCTGTAAAAGGTTCACTGGATAAAAACAGGCCTCCAGCTGTACAGGAGATATTTTGTGTGTCCTGTTCACCTGCCTGTACAGAAAAGCAGAGTATTTCCCTGATGGCATATGAACTGTTTTCCTACCTTGGTGAGCCCCACCCAATCTTTACTCTCCCCTGCCAACCTAAACCTGTCAACCTTGTTCTTGGTAAAGATAAATGATATAAAAATAAAAGCCAGATTACATCAGAAAAGTATAACAACATCACAGGCAAAGATACACATAAATCTGAGATTCTCAAGACTGCAGGAAGACACAGGAAGACTTTGGGGAAACTAGACACACAGTGCAAGTACAGTTTTAAGCCCCACAGCACAAATATTCAACAGAACCTTCTTTGAGGTTAAATATCTAAATGTATCTAGCTTCATATTGTATCTGCACAATGTGAAAGTCACTACTGAATCAGTAACAGATTTTTCTCTCCTTTTATTTTCTGCTTTCCACCTTTTGAATTTTAAAAATATCACAGAAATGAAGATGACTTGTCCTTTCTCAGATATGGACCTGACAGATCCAAGGAACTGTAAAAGCACAGTTGAATTTAGTATCACACAACAGCTTTGGAATACACATTTTTGTTATGATGTAGAATAAATTCTTCAATTATTCTTTATGTTCTGGGACAGTGGAATTATCTGCATAATAATAAACTATTGTCTGAAATCAGAAATTACTCTTACTCCTTTCATCCCAGTGCCATACTTCCAAGGCAACCAGAACAATTGAAATGGAGGAAATTGCCACAAAGTCTCTTTCAACTGTCCTAGTAGCCATAGCAAGCCAATGCCCTCATCATTTAGAAGATGAAGAGACACAATGAAACCCCTACTCTGAAATTGAGACTGTCCAGCCCATTCTTGTTCCTAAGGATGCTCATGTATCTTCTACAATTCTGATATCTCTGCAGGAGACATTTCAACATACATTCTAAACCAAAATCTGCTTGAAGGCTATTACCATGCTTCCAAGTTCTGGGTGAAACGCATTTCATGGTCAGATTTCATAGGAATGAGAATCATCACTGCCCACAGATTCCAACTTCAAGTGGCACCACACCACAAGGCCATCACAGAGCAATTAGAAGACCTTTGCCCTGTAATGATGAGCTGGTTGCCTTACAGAATATAGTTTAATGTTAAACTGGGAAACTGTGGCATGCCTTAAGTCTTCACATGTGAATACTCACTGAGACAAATTTATAAACACCTGCACAGTTTTTGTTACAGAAATTATCTGTGACCTAAATATAGCAGTAACTAAATTTTTGGAGCAAGATCAGTAGGTTATTTCTCACTGGTTCATGAACAGAAGACATACATGTCTTTCTTTAAGCACAGAATAAAATAGGCTTTTGAGGTTGCTCATCTTTAACCACAAAACTTCCTCTTACCAGCAGTCTACTTGAATTATTTAAGTTTCATCTGTTATAATGGAAAAAGTCTCAGAGAGTATCCCTTTGTTTTAACTTATCTATATATCAATCATCAATATTTTAAAAATAATGGAATTGCTACTTTATCTTGCTTTTTAGCTTTTGAAAAAATTTTGTGAAAATTTTCCAAGTTTGGACTTCCTTCTAGTCCTGAGGTGGTCATATGATTCTCACATCAATACTATTATTCACCTTTGAAAGGTGTTTCCTCACAGACTAGTTATCTGAAAGAATGGTAAATCAAACAGAGCCAAAGGACATTTACAACATGTGAAAAAGAGACAAAAAGGACTTAAAGATTACATAGTGTTTGCCATGTCTGTTAAACAGGGAAAACAACAAATTCAGGTACTTTCCACCTTGTCAAAGAAATATAATCCTGCTGCAATTTCTTACAATCAGATCTAGAATTCTCACTTCCTTCAAACCATTAGATCCAAGCTCTATTTCAAACTGCTAAAGTAATGCCATGTGGTATGCCATGGCAGAGACATCAGTTCTTCCTGTTCCCCCCACAAATAAAAGCAACAATGTTTGGGCTGCAAAAACAAAGTATTACAAACTTGACCACTGAAACTGCTTCCCTTTGCAAAAACACACGGTAAAGCACAAGAAAACAGCTCTTGGGGCAATTCAGAAATAGGAGCAAGGCAAGGTTCAACAGAAACAGTATAGTTCATATCAACTCTTATGATCTGAAGCTGTTCTCTATCCTTTGGCTGTACGAGATAACACGCACCTTCAATATTCAGAAAAATTCTCTTTATGGTGAAGCTTTGGCAAGTTCCAGGAATTTGAATAATAGCTATAAAAACACAGAGTTCTAAAACCTACCCATGATTAAAACATTATGCTAAAAGTTTAACAAAGACAGAAAGCTAGATGAAATGTCATAGCAACTTACTCAGAAAGAAAGAACATGCAACTGGAAAACTTCAAGGAAAAAAACCTGCAAAAATTCAATACAAACTACAGAAGGGCACCTTTGACTGTATCTTTGTGAAGCACAGGATTAAGGGAGACTGGTAACACAGCTGGGGACATTATGGGTCCTCCTTGCATTTGAACACATCCACAATCCTGGGAAAGTTTTTAAAGTATATTTTAATATAGCTTAGTATCATTATTGTTTTTTAATTTAGAGCCTTTTTTCCAAAAAAGCTAAAGTCTTTGGCTTGCAGATGTTTCTCTAATGTTTCATTTCAAGAATGGAATAAAATGAATACTGTTTTATCTTTTTTCTCTTTGTATTTAATTAATTTTCCATATGCACTAAATCCCCAGTACATTAATTAACATGTATCCACACAGGGAAAAAGTGGAGCTCATAAAAGGCCTCATGATTAACTTCAATTACAATCTGAAGTTTGATATGAGTATTTAGTAAATGCAATTTACCTAAAGAAATTAAAATTTTTCTCTGCATTACTTATTCCACTCACATAACTCTATTAAGATTAATAAAAAAATGCACAGTGCCCATGTTTAAAATGGCTGCTCATCAGGTGTATGGCCATTTCTGGAAAATGTAATAAATCACCACCCTGAGACAGGCAACAATTACTACTACAATGAATGGCCTTCAACCAAAGCGTGGATCTTCTTGTAGGCATTTCTGCACATCATGGGTCCAAAGCAGAATTTTTTACTAAATGTCCTCTAATTTGGCTGATATCTTTATATTTTCTCTGGTGGCAGAAATCTGAAGAATCACATGAATGTCAGAAGAGGCTGACAGAACCTGACCCTTGGTAGTTGGGTGCTTCTCACTCTCTGAGGCAACAATAGTGAGCTGGATCTTCTCTTCTCTACACCATCGTATGGAAGCACAAAGCAGAACCTGTGTGCTACTGAAAGTCCAGCTGTGTATGCCCATTTGAAGAAGAGCTGGTGTTCCCCTTGGACAGGGTCATATCGTTCCACAAGCACATACATAATGGTTTTCATGACGTCTGTTACCTATAATGGGAGTGTAATGTAATTAAACCAAAACCTTGGTGTGCTGTGCTCCAAAAATACCAGCCTGAAAGGAAGTGAAATGCTGGCTTTCATAGCAACCTAATAGGCCATCAAGACAGCCTACAATAACACAATTTTGATCTTTGATTCAAACCTCATGCCAAGTGGAGCTGATTTTTTTCCATTTAATTCTAATCTTCATGTAACTGAAAGGAGCTGACATTTGGCTGTCTTGAGGGCAAAGAAATTGGCAGGACACTTACATGATCTCACCGACAGTATGTGCATGGTAATAACATTATACCATTTATCTGAGGAAGATTATCCTACTTATTCATAACTCAAAGCATATTGGTGAATAATTCAATTTTAAAAGCAATTTTTAACATCACAGCAATAATGAAATAGAATTCAAGAGTTTTGGACAAATAGGAAGAACTGGGAAATATTTATTTCCCTTGACTCACAACACTATTCTGATTAACAACAAGATTGAAATTAAAAAAAATGACAGGTCCAATTTGTAATGCAAAAGGGAAACAGAGATTACGAGAATTAAAATTGAGCTAAAATCAAAATATGTATGCAAGGAATAAGTGAATTTAAAAAGAATTACACTAGACAGGAGAAAATGTAATGACCCAATTGCATACATTAGAAAGCAAAACTTCTAGCACATTAAGGATCAGTGTAATTTTGAGGTATGGTCTATTTTTAGGGCATGGAGACTGCAGCACTCAGCCTTCCTTAAAAGAGAAGTTCCATGCTCTCACACAGTCAAACCACACCATCCACTTCAACCCTCTGAAGGTAAAATGAGAGAAACCAGACCCTTTCCCCCTACCCTGTGGATCTTACTAGGAGCAGTGCAGCCATCTGCCATCTCAGAAATAGGAGAGAACAGCCAGATTGGAGCTTTTACTTCAATGATTCCACTAGAACTTGGAAATTTCAGACCAGGTCTTTCCTCATATGTCTCAGTTTCAAACCAAATGAAGTCTTTATGCAAAGACTGATGGATGAAACCATAAAAAGAAAGAATAAAAACTGTATACTCACAAACTAAACCTGATAAACTTGGCTATAGCTTATCATGCAACATAAAAACTGCAGAGGTAAGTGGGTAAAATGTTTATACAAGTAGTTTTGAAACTAAAGATATGCTCAAGCTGTGCAATGTACCTCATATTGGTTTTATAGAGCTCCTGACATTTGTTTTGTGCTCCTTTTTAATAAATCTGAGTTTGAAAACTTTCACTTTACAGCAGTAATATTTCCATTTGTTACTGAAAGTAGAAAACTCATTACCCACCTGAAGAACATCTCCAAGGTCAGCAGTGCTAATATCTGGGTCTTCAGTGGTATTAAAAGGAACAGGGTTAATTTTTACAAGAGTGAGCACTCTGGGTTCTGGGTATCTCCACAGCATCATTCCTGGACTATCCTCAGTTTCATTGTAAAACACAACTTCATAGGCATTGGGCAGCTTTTGTGCTTCTGTCAAATGAAAGAAAGCTATAATCTGTTATGCAATTTCTAGAAAGAAACATGCTGGTTTATGAAACCAAAGTGATTAAAAAGAAATCCCTCGGGATCAAAAGGAGAGAAAATAAAAAAGCAATTTCCCTGACTTTTAAAACATTACAGCTTAATGGAAAGAAATCAAAAAAGTCTTTTAAAGTATGTTTTTAAATTCTAGCAGATGTCTTTTCAACTGCTTTTCCAAAAAATATAAAGTTATTCATTGTAAGAGGCAAGTAATGTCTAATAGGTTACTACTATTTTTACTTTATAACTTAGAAAAAAAAAGGAAGAAAAAAAGAGAGCCAAAATTATATCCTTCTTACCTGCATCTTGTATATACTGGAAGAGTCCTGTTCTCAGATCATCTGAGGAATGCTCAGGTTTTGAGGCTTGATTCCTTTCTGCAGAAAAACACGTTGGGTGTGGATGTTCAGGTATCAACGTCTCTACACCGCCCTTTTTAGTCAGGTACTGCCACAGAAGCCCCTGGAGAAGAACTAAACAGTTCAAATGCTCTTGACCCCAGAAAACCTTTAAAAAGAAAAAAAAGGGGAGAGAAAGAGAGAGAGAGAAAAGATGAAAAAATTACATACAAATATTCAGCCATTTTTGAAGGGAAAAACACCTCCCCAAAAACAACAGGAATTTTATATGGCTTTGAGTCTGCTCTACTTACGCCTTAATTGCTTGCAAGCATTCTTAATTTTAAAATAAAGGACAGAAGCAACAAAATATCCTTACAAAACTATTTCTCAAATGTGTTCTTTTTATTATCTGAAGGAAAACATTAGTTCCTACCATTTAACAATTCACAGTGAGGTTGCCTGGAAGACCACACATCTTAAATGTTATATTCAAGAACTGTACACAATGCTAGCACTGGTCACAAGTTTCTCAGTTTAAGACATGACAAAAAACCCTTAAAGATACAAAGTTTAAACTCCTCAAAGAGGTTGCTCCAGAACTGGAATTCTGGATTACATTTTAAACTAAGTGACACAGCTAAGAATGTGGCACAGAAGACATATGAAAGATCATCTTAAACACAAAATTTAAGCATATGAACTGGGTGTTCTGTAAGTCCTCCAAGTGAGGTTTAAAAGTTCAAAGTTTTCTGAAGTTTAAAACAGAAATACAGAAAAATATCTAATAAAATTGGGCATGCCAAGTCTAGAAGATTAGAAGATTCGCACACTTTGTAGCAAAATAAAAGGCAAGAAGGCATTCCCTTCTGCCAGCTTGGACAAGCATTGCTGCTTTTTTCAAATCAAGCTCCTGTTTGACAGAATTATATTAATGGGGAACCACTACTTTAGACTTCATGTGCAGAAGCAGGCCTTGAAGCACCAGAGAAGACAAAGAAGCAACTAGCAATACAGAAATTAGACATGGAACCAGTGTGGGATGAAATCAAAATGCCCAGACTGTAACTTAAAAGTTATGGTAAGGGTGTGAGTGAAGCACACAAGTCAGGTATGCACATAAAGAGTAGTGCAAATTTTTCAATGGGGGAATATAAATTTTCAAATGTGAAAAAAAATCAGAAGATGCCTAAAGGGAATGAAGTTGCAAGAAGGCAGATTTTTTTCTTGCCCTGCATCTAGAAGTAAGCCCACAGAATAAACCGAGACCCTCTTGAATCACAGCCACAGCCAGCCCTGAGCTAAAGATTCCCAGCCTAGGCAGGTATTCTCTGAATTTAGTGCATCTCCACCATGGTTTCTGAAGAACCTCTGGTCTTGGGGTCCCACACCTACTCTAGCACCACCTCAGAGGAGCTCTGTCACCGTAAGCCAATCCCAGAGGCCTCAGTCCCCACTGACAGAGGAGGGACAAACATTTTTCTCCATCTCACACTTTTATTCATTTGTAAGCAGAAGGGAACACTAGGCCATGGAACTCCTACTACAATATTCAGCTTATGATTTTACATAAGCTCTCAAGGTTCTGATGCAATACAAAGTGACAGTGATAGGTGAGGTCATGTTTAGAGCTGGTAAAATCATTAGCCATAAATAAATTAATTTGAAACAGAACTGATAATTATTTTGTCAGCATTTTCAAATCTATTCTGCCAGACCAAACACTTAATGATCTTCTGCAGAAGCTAATTGTCCCTAATTATACTCTAATAATAAATGGCTTTCTGAGATTTATAGATTCCTTTTTGGTACTTGTCAAACCCCAACATTTTGGAAAAAAAATAAGCATTTTATTACCAACACATACAGATAGTCAGCCAAGTACCTGTGAAAAACAATTAAAAAAAGGAGCAAAGAAACAAACTGACTTTATTTATTCATTAAGATACATTTTTTTCCCAAATTCGTATTATCTGATTAACCCTATTTCCAGTGCTGTTGTTCTAAGACCTTCCAATGCCAGTTCTGGGAAAAAACTTACTGACACGATTAAATGTCAAAATTTCCTTTTTGTGTTTTATATACTTGATTTATGTATTTATTTTAAAACATTTGGTATGTATAGATACTATAATAAAAATAATTAAAACAAGACATATCTTAAAGCCCACTTGTTTATGCCCCACAGAATCTATTTTTCATTTCAAGAACTCCCAAGCTTCCTGGACTGATTTCAAGTTGTGGGCACTTCCAAAAAGGAGAGGATAGCACGGAAAACTGAGCATTAATTGTTACAAACAACAGTTTGCAATTACTCCCCTGAGAAATTTGTGTAAGTTTAAAAAGAAAGGATATGTACTTCTTAGGGCTTCCTCTAGGCTTTACAGACACGTAGATCATGGACAGACCAACACACACCCATCAGAACATGACCCTAGATATTAAGTGTTAGTAATTTGATCCAGTAGTTTTAAGGAACACACACATACAGCTAAAATACAAGGTTTAAGCAGTATTGAAAAAAAAGTAAATCCAAAACACAGTACACAATTTTTCAATCAATAGTTTACATGAAAGAATAGATACTTATTTTATAAGATAAGACAAAACCCACCCAAATCAAACATGCAAAACTCCCCAACCTAGCAACTGGCTGTAGGATGAGAAGGCTTTAATGAAATTTATTTTTGAAAACTTAATCATCCATAACCAGTCCAGTTCAACCGCACAACCATAAGCATCTTATACAGACCTGCAGCAGTCCTCCTCTCAAATCAATGTAGATTTTTGGAACAGATTGCTCTGGGCCAGGATCACCACTGTGCTTACACCACTTGGCTTCCACGTTAACAGAGCAGCAAAAAGGGCCAATCAGAGATTTCGCTCTTTCTTTGAGACTTGTTTTAAGTAAGAAATCTTTTATGTCAAGGACTAAAGATGATCCATGGATTCCTAAAAGGAGAAAGAGAAATTTAATCCCACTGGCAGTTATTCTCCAAACATTTTTGTGCTTATTTCCTGAATTCACTTTACCATGAGCCTGGGGATCTCAAGCCATTACTCACACAAATAGTCCCACTGACTTTCATGGAAATACTTTTGTGGACAATCACTCTGGTCTCCAAGGAAGAACTACACACCTGGGCAAGGAGATCTGTAACTTTTTAAAAAATTTCCTGTTTTTTTCACTTAGCTTGCTCTTCCCACACTATCAACCAGACTTTACACCATGTTGCTGTAACAGAGCAGGTATGTCTCATCCACATTCCTTACAAAGAATCATTTGCCAAAACATGACTTTTTGCCTTCTGAGTATTTTAAGGTTTATGAGAAGAGACATTTTTCATTAAACTATGATTTTTTTTTTCAAAAAAGTCTATTAAGAATAATTACAGCTGCTTCACTTGATCATATTTCAAACTGATAGGAAATAGAGATTTTGAACAGTTCTTTCTGCTTTTGTCCAGATTAATTACTATAACATAGCACCTTGCTAGACTTGGGAGTACTTAGCTGAAGAAGGGTACTGTTTGAATTCAAATAATTCAAAACAAATGCTTATCTCAAGCTACATAATGCACATTTCCTGAGAAAAAGAGTTTAAAGTTTTCATATCATAACCTTTTGAACTTTACATAGCTTCATAGAACCTAAAAATGGTAATGGCAGATTACATTTATGACAGAACTTACATACTCTCATTAAAGACAAACATTTTGAGGATAGAAACATCATCTAGAAATATCCCAGCTCTTGAGAATTTAACTTACTGCAAATCACTGCTTAATAAAATAAACCATGCCTAATATCTCTATTTCTTTGGTATATTCACATGGAAAGTACTACATCTGAGGTTGGCTTAACTTTTATGTCCTTTGGTGCTAATACTTGGACTCAACACCCTGAATGCTGGATGCCACCCTACTTTGTAATGCACACAGCTTATTTTTCTAATGAAACTAGACATTTACAAAAGGCAAAAGATTAAAAAGACACCTAAGGCTTATACACAGGTGTTTCAAGGAACAGTTTCATTTTGTAACTTTGCTGGTAGAAAAATCCCCCCAAAACACAACTCACTCTTTTGAATCCATGCAATAAAACTTCTCCTATGAATCTCTCCTAGCATCCAAGGAAGAAGTCTGTCTGCATCCTGGGGCTTACAGTTTCATAATACTGAGCACTATTTTTTCAATGGAAGGAAATACATTGCATATTTTTTTTAAAAGCAGCAAACACTAGGAAGGTGGTCCAACAATGCCCACAGTAACATTGGCATTGAATTGTGTCCAACCTGAGTAGGAACCACAAACTTAAACCATCTCTCCCTTGAGCAGCTGGAGTTTAGTAACAATGATCAAGGGCTCAAACCAACCACTGTCCCATGCCAATCAACAGGACTGTTGTCACCGACTGCAAATGGAGTTCCAGCTTTGGGGGTTTTTATTTAGGCTGGTTCCTGAAATCCTGCATCTGCTCTCATGGGTTACAGGCCTATGGGACAGATCTGTTCAAGGCTGTTTTTGACACTGAATTTCAGTGATAATCAACAAAAGTTGATTATCAACACACACTGACATCCTGCTATAGTTAGTTATTTTAAGAGGCACTATAATACTTGGAAATTCTTTTTTTTTTCTTTTAATATTCTATATGGAATTTTGATTTTAAAGAGAATAAATTCTTGGTAACTATTGCACAATTCTTCAATATAGAAAAATTTCTTCCTATAGTTTTATTAGAATATGGGCCAAGTTGCAGAAACAACAGAAGAGGAAAAGGAATACCAGAATACAAGTGGTTTTATTTATGTTTTCTTTCACTGGGATTACACTTGGAAGGATTATGCTTTGCAGTCTCTTTGTGTTGTCATCTCAGCTCCACAAAGTACAAAGAAAACACAATATCCCACAGCTTAGAAGCAGAACTGAGCATTCAGCACATAATACTGCTGCTTCAAAATCAGCAGTGCCTTTCTCAAATGCTAAGCAAACAATGAGAAATGAAGAAACAATTAAGAATAAGGAAATGTTGGTTAGTTTTCAATACATGAAATATTGCAAGACACATCCATGGATTGTGTCCTACAAATACGAGGAAAAGTTCAGGAACTCAGGAAGAGATTTTTATTTTTCTTGCTGTGACCCAGAGTGCTCTTGTATAGACAAAAATCACACCCTTGATCCTTCTAGCAGTTGTACCTACTTGTCCTTTCAGGGATGAGCTGATTCAGTATAAAAAAACCACTGTTCACTGTTAGAAAAACTGCAATGCAGAGACCATTTAGACAAACTTGCATGTAGTGATGTTTTGAGGAAGCTTAAAGAAAAGAAATGAAGAACAAGTATGCATAAACCTTAAAAAGCAGTAGTAAGTAAAGAGATCTCTGCGTCTAAGAGAAGTTCCAGTAAAGTACTATTTCTATGGAAATCCCAAAAGTACATGTTCAGTCTGTGAAGTGCTTTCCCATGACTAAAGCAATCACCTCAGAAAAGTAAAGATGCAAAATAATTTTCCCTTGTTTTTGCCATCCCACACACTATTTTCAGTCAGTCCTTCAATGCATCTCTCACAAACCCCTATTGTGGAAGCCTGCCTTCAGTTTCAATAGATTAAATCAAAGTCTCCATTTGAAGTGAACTTGAGATGGCAGCACAAAGAAGCAATATATCTTCATAAATGATTGCTATGACATGTAGAAGTTAACTTGTGCTGTTTGGATTATGGCTCATGAACACCAATGCACTTTTCAGTACGTGCAATAATTTACTTTTAGGAACAAATAGTTTCATGACTTTTAAAACACTCATCCAAGAGACTAATAAATATGAAGCACTTGCTTTGGACAGCATTTAAAAAATCCTGCCAGCCCTCCCCTGTCAGACTCCAGCCAGAAACACAATAGCACTACAAAACACATCTACACTAATGGAGCAAAAGAGAACTTAGATCAGGCTTCTGTGTGCTATTGCAAGCATTACCTTTACGATGACATAGGCTCAAAAGGAATATTCAGGTATTTTATATGGTTGGAAACAATGTAGGAGGGTTTAAAAATAGCTAGCTTGTCACATTCCAAAAATTACTTTGCTCCAAAATTAAAGGTGGAGATCATTACAACAGAACAGTGAAAAAATTTTACCTAAAGACATTTACTTTGATATTCTAACATCTTTTTTAGTCAGTACATACTTGATTTATGCTAAGATTTAGAAAGACATCTCACAGAATCTGAGTACCCTAATACAGTTTTACACATAGTTAGATCAGATTTATATATAATTATAGTAGAGTTGCATTAGCATTTGTCAATAATAGGAGGCTTCATCCTTGTGAAACTGCTGTGTGTGTATAAATTCTTTTGTGTGAATAGAAAAAGAAAGAGCTGGCCCATTTTAATAGATGCAGCAAATATATAAAAACAATCCCTGCCTTGCAATAACAATCACTTAGGTTTAAGCAATACAGGTATTAAAAAAAAAATCTCTGTTTGTTCTTCTTGGTTAACAAAGGGAAAGACAATGTTTTGACATAAACCATGGACTTTCTGTTTTCAAAAACATTTCAGTGTTGACATTTGAATCAACTCCAAATGAAATGAGTAGAAATATAGAAGGAGCTTTTTTCCTTCTATTATTCCCTGCGCATTTGCTCTTCCTTGGCTGCAAATGCTGTTTGGTTCATTGCACTGTCACCTAATGCAACACAGAGCATGATTTTAATTGGCAAACTTCAACAGGGGACAAGAGAATTAAGAAAATGAAAACACATGTATTTTAACAAAGGTAGCAAAGGGCACTGAACTGGCACTTGGCTCTCTTTTGAAAAGCCAGTAGCTTTGCTACAAACAATAGCACTATGAAGAAAATTGCTTTTCTGAGTTTGGGGCAGCTCAGCAGCAAGAGCGTGTCCCAGAGCACAGAGCCAGCCACGCTGGTTCAGAGGCATGCGAGTGATGTGGTCTCACTGCCAGCAGCAGCCTGTGGAGTATATTCCCACCCAAGGGATCCTGGTGCCCTCTGAAGGAAGAACTCCAGGCTCCCCCATGGGTCCTCCCTGCCCGAGTGGCAGAGATACAATCTTGCCGCTAAAGATCAATTAGCAAGTGGTTTTCCTTACTACCTGCTACTAAAGTGACAGTCTGTGGTATTTGGTTCTGAACATTCACTCTTCATATTTGCAACTTCAGTAGCTACTTTCAGATTGTCATTGACATTAAGACAGATATTAAAATGTAAATATGCTGTTATATCTAATATATCGGTACAACTATCTACACAATTCTTTCCTCTTAAGAAAACTGTAGATACATCACATACTGAGTAGTTATACTACAGTTACAACGCTCTGTTGACAAATATGCTTGACAAACCATCTTCTGAGAAGAAAGGGTAACAAAGCTGTGAAAATAATTACAGGGGAAATACTGCAGTTAATTTCAAAGGCAGCCAATTTACTCAAGTCTGGAAACAGCAGTAGCAAACAAATGGTGAAGCATAGTAGAGAACAATTTTAAGAACTACCTTCCAGGAGAGATTTAGTTAACAATCCACTGACCGCACTGGATTTCTCATTAGTATCGAGCTGAATCTTATGATGGTTCATTCTCCCCATGAGAACAATACTTACATGTTACCAATTAGCTATTCTTTAGTGAAAGAGTTTTTCAGCATTACATTGGGACACATATGGGCTCTGTAAAAACATGAGATGTGTAACACACGGTAAACAGAAAGTAATGATCTTAACCAGGCCAAACCCTTGAATTCATCACTAATAAATGTCCCCATGCATTCAGCGGTACTGGCTGCTGGGAGCCTGTTTTCTTCAAGTACTTCAAACACTAAAATCCAGGAACATTTATTATTTTAATCCATTACAGGCAGTGGTTGATTTAACTTTATTGGTTGTGGTGGTGGTAGTAGTTATAGTAGGGGTAAAGCTATGTTCTTTTACACATCATTTCAAAAGGGCTTAATTATATTTTATAGCTCAGGCCAGGAATCCTGCTTGTTTTGTGTCTAACAAGGTTCAAATGGAGTTCAGGTCAGTGATGAATCAGAAGAGAAGTCAAAGATGGTTATCTATTTGAAATGAGCTCATCTCCCTTAAAGAATAACTGGGCAGGTACATCATGTTCATTACACTACTGCATACTAAATAACTGAAAAATCTCAATTCACTTGGTGATTTGGTAATTTTGGATTTTGTGATGCCTAATCACAGAGGGCATATTAAAGTTTAGATCCAAAGGGATTTTAATTATTGGTCAAGGCTGTCTTGGGAGTACAATAATTTAGAATATACTTGTAAAGCTCCATATTGCCTTATGTTATTCCAATTAGGTGAAGAAAATTGCATATTATAAACCAACAAAAATAGTGTTCATATTGCATCTGTGAGTCCAGCTTTCAAAAGTGATTACTATATTGATATGAGTAATACTTGGTTCTTTTATCACAAACATTTTTAGATACCACCAGGTTTTAGAAAAGCAGCTAAACATTCTTACTCCAGCTCTACAGATGGACATGGGGATGTTCTTCAATTAAGAAAAAGATCTATGCATTTTCACATCTTAATTTTAGGTGTCTGGTTGAAAACTTTGGATTATTATCAGGAGATAACTGGTATTTTAAAATGTCTAGAAAGTTGTAGATATTTAGCACAACTGAAAAATCAGACACTGAAAAATCAAAATGGTTGCCCAGCAAATAAAACATTACAAAATAGCGGATGCCACTCAAAATGTATCCAAATATAATCACCACAAAGTTGATTTAGAGTTACTTTGATGTCCTGCTCCTCTGGCTCTACACTGGATTCAGTGAATTTTAACTGCTTTAGTAAACTAAATCATCCATGAACTAGAGGGTAGCTTTTCTTTATAAATAAACTATCCTGAAGATAGTGCCTGGCAGCAGCTGAGCTCTATTTGGGCCTCTCTAACCCAGTCAATTATGCTTGTGGAAGTTCAAGGCTTGACAGATACATCCAGGCCACACAAACCAAACAGGTTGCCTTGCACTCTTGGAACGTGGCTCCTGAGGATCAAGGACAGTCCAGGTCCAGGCTTATTCCAGTCTTCTCCCTTCAATCCTTCCTTGTCTGTATGCTTCTCTGTATTCTCATTTGTGCCAGTATGGTCATTAGGTGTACCTCTCCAGTGAGCCAGATGAAGGAGACAATCTTGTTGCAAACTCTTCTTTAATACTAGGTTAGTTTTCAGACAAAAGAGTGCCCTGACACAACCCATTGATCAGCTACCTAAGTAACTGAGCTAGCAAAAGGCAGCGTGTAGAAATGTGTGGCTAAAATAACCTGATTTTCCTGTGAAATTGCACCTTTTGTCTGGGCAGCAAGCTAGTGATTCCATTCCATAAAAATATTCTTGGCATGGAAAAAGAAGAAACATGTCAGTATACCATCAATTTAAACTGCTTAATAAATGGTCCCTATGATTGGAAATAATGTCTTACCTCTGTGTCTTATACCTCACACTGAAAAATGAAGCCTGAACCGGAAGAAAAACACAGAAAGCATAAAATGTATAAAGAAAACATCCAGCTTTCACTGTTATATCTATTGTGTCGTGAATTTAAACAGTCTATTTAATTGACTTCCATGTAAATACTGCATCACCTACTATCACCACATACACACTGGGATCCCACTATCAAAAGAAATTCCAGTCGCAAAAAATATATAATTAATTTCACAATAAAAACTGAAGAGATTAAAAACCCAACCATATTTGTTCTGAATCAAATTTAATCTGAAATACTTTTAAAGCTGAGTTATTCAGATAGCAAATGCAGGTCTACAAAATTAGTGCACGCTGTCTTGAACAAAAGAAAGTTGAACAACCAACCTTCAAGGAACTTTTAATTCTTTTTTTTACTCTCTGAAGTTAACGTGCTAGTTCATCAGTAGCAATTCTGAACCCTATTACAAAGCATCAGTAGGGAATCTGACCAGGATTAATACTGGTACTCAATCCTGGGATTAGATGGTGTCTTGTTTCATGGATTTCAGGCCATCTGTTCTTCCCTCCTACATTATACTCCTGCAGAACTATAAATGCACCTCCACCTCAGGGACTATAGAAAGGAATTAGAATTCTTCTGCTTTTCATTATCACAAGATTCAGTAACTCATTTCATTGTCAGGATAATCCCCTTTTACTCTTTCTTTTGCGCTTGCAGGATATGCCAAAATGACAAATAAAATCCCAGATGTTAGAGACCTGATGAGGTCTCCACCTTTCCTTGAGTGTTGGGTTTAAGCTACTTGGGACACAGTGTCAAATCTGACAGGACTCTGATGCCCACACCCAATATTCATTAAGGTTTGTTAGTGATTTGTATAGCTGTCTACAAGCTGCACTTCCACCTCAGTCCTCAGTGGCCATTTAAATATTTAGTTTGTCCTCTGGCTTTTACTGACAGAGAATTAATTTCCTATTGTTCAAGTGTTGGAAAGAGTTTATATTTCTTTCTAAAAGTAACAAACGCCTTCTGGGTGTTGTAAATGGCTTGTTACTGCTGCATATTATTTTAGGTAGTCATATCTAATTTAAAGTTTTATTTCCCCATGGGCTAACTTGCATATCTGCAGCATCCAAAGGCTATGACAACGCCTTAGCAAAGTTTTCTCGAGGGAGTTAGTTAACTCCAAATTGAAGTTTGGTCTTCATGCTATACCAATTCATATCTGCATTTAATTTCTAAAAGTACTGTAAAGTATCTCAAGTATGTAATTATTTTCAGGTTTAGTAAAAATACTTGCAATTATCATAGGCTCAACTAGTGTTTATTTTTTCCCCCTTATTTATATGCTAAAGTAATCATTTCTACATATGGGACAAAGGGCTGGGGAATTCTGTGTATGATCTTTGGAATATTTTATGTCCGTAACTCTCTCAGTTCAGACACTGAACAGCACGACTTCCCTGCTGTGTCCAGCCAGAGTAAAATAAGGCTCCACTGAGAGGCTACAGGCTTCTTGTTGTCTTTCACTTTGGGGAAAGAGCGGTCCTCAACTTCTCTTAATTTATCTGCTCTTTTGGCAGGTAGGTAGTGCTAATTTCAACTACAAAGCTGAACTAACTGAAAGCCATATGTTTAGAATAGCATTCTATTTTCCAGTATTTCTTGTTAAGACTTACTTCAATTCTAATGTGACAGTTAAGGAGTGAGTCACACACCTCAAGCACGGCACCAAGAGATCTCAGATCTGACTGGGTACATGGGACTGGAGCTCTAAGCATTTGTGGAAGATACCATGTACTTCAGAGGACAAAAATCACTGTATCAGGTCTAACAGCAGTTCTTGGAGTTAGGGTTTTCTTCAACAGTACAAATACACTGCCAAACTATGTGTTTAGTTTACAAAAAAATGGGTACAAGTTTTAACTTGTAACTCCAAGCCACAAAATATAAAATGACTAGAGATAATTGTTTTATTGAACATCAGTATGACAAAGTCCTACCCTTAAGGGCATCAGGAAAACTATAATGGTAACCTCTTTTAAAGTAAAATTATTTTTTTTAAGGGATTTTGTTCTGTTTTATTATTTTTTCTTTTTGTCCCAATATACTGCAATACAGCCTACAACAGTATTATTTTACTAAAACCAAAATAGTGAGTATTTACACATGAGTACAGAGAGGAACATAAGTATTCTAACAGAAATAGTAACCATGTTGTTATAAGTAACTGTTGTACTAAAACCTGAAAAATGCCCAAAAGATGAAGTCCCTTGACACACTAAGGGTTTGGGGTTGTACAACAGCGCAGCAGTATATATAGAAATAGAGGTGTTTTAGTTTTATCCAATTGCAATGTGTGTGTTCAACACTTATAATTAATTGTGTTAGAAGTGAAATCATTCAACTAATTAGTCCCAATTCTTTTCAGAAGCTAAAACTTATTAGTTTCGTAAGAATTTAGGAAGAAAAATGAAACTAGAATGCCTTTAGCTTCCATGATTAAACCAGTAAAGTCTAGAGGGAAAACTGATATTAAAAGAAAAATAAGCTGGATAGCAAGCTTTCTTCTTAATTTCAGCTGAAAAGAAATGAAAGCAATACACAAGGCCATGCACTTTTATTTTCCCCCTATAAGGGAGGGAAAATGCCAACAATATATATTCTTGTGAGATTTTTTTTTGCTCAATAATTCCTAGCAAATAGGATTCCTTACAAAACAACTTCACCTCCTGCATTGAAACTCATCTGGAAAGGGGGTCATTTACACTGTTTATAAAACACTGCCACATAAAACGTGTAAAAATCCATATTTCACTAAAAATAGCTTGCGTAAGTAAGGGATTAGAGTAGTTTCTACTGCTATAATTGTTCCTTTGTAGTTTTTTCCATGATGTTTTTGAATAGTGTTTTTAACTATGTTTATTAAAGTCAGCACATCAAAAAGGATCAAAGAGTAAGCTAGTGAGAACCAAAGAAACCCCAAGCGTATTGTGTTGTCTCACTGGGGAGTTATGCAGATTCATGTAAACAAGTGCAAATTGTTGAGGTTTTAATGAAAATTTTCTACAATTATTGTATCTGAAGTCATTCTATATAATAACATCTGTACAGCAGATGGCCACACTGTACAAAAGGCAAGCAATGCTCCTTTTTCTTCCTCTGTTTTAACAGTACATCTGAGATGACTACTTTTGTCATTGTGCTTAGCTTGGTTCAGCAAATAATTCCTAAAATGCAGCTGCTGCAGATGGTCACAATAGTTATTCAACTGTAAAATCAAAGACATGGGGAAGCATTCACGTATTAGTTTCATTCTGTTAACAAAACCTGACATTAACCCTGGTCAGCTCAAAAGGTGTATCTATAAAACCTTTTATAAAAAGAACAGTAGTGAAGAACTGAGATATTTAAATGCTCCTTCCTTTCAAGACACAGCTAAAAACTTTTAAAAATTGTCTTAGCTTGCATAATTTCTTTGTAATAATAAAACAAATCTAGTTAGTAACTGTGGTATTCTTCTAAAGGATTTTTAACATTAGATTATAATACCATTTCCCTCACACTGAGTATTTTATCTTCTCTCCTGAAGTTGTAATTTCAACCTTGGTTTCTATCAGCACTTTAAATTCATATTCACACTGTAAAAAAAAAATCCAAGCAATTTCTTACAAGATTTTTTGACAATTTCCATCAGTTTTGTGG
Source organism: Ammospiza nelsoni (assembly GCF_027579445.1). Taxonomy (NCBI): domain Eukaryota; kingdom Metazoa; phylum Chordata; class Aves; order Passeriformes; family Passerellidae; genus Ammospiza; species Ammospiza nelsoni. Next base: position 130,787,946 of record NC_080633.1, read on the forward strand.
AAGTGTGTCTTTTGTTCTAATTAGAACTTAATTTATTGCACCATCACAACAGTATGCAAAACCTCATGCAGATGTACTTTTCTTTCTACAAAGCCGAGATAAAGCATTTTTAACTGGAAAAAAAATGTGAAAAGCGTTTGTTGATGTCTACTAATTTTATGGCTATGAAAGTTCTTTATATAGAATAACTAATGTCCATTTTCATTAGATTTGACATCAGTATTGCTCCACTTTACAACACCTGCCAGACTATGACCATACTGAAGATTCATGTATGGCTTATACCGCGTAAAATAAAGATTGATTTCCTCAGATTGCCAGAGGAATTAAGAAACAGAACTTCATAGCTGAAAATGTTTCTTAGACTTAACACGCAGGGCAAGGTACGTCCTCCTTCTGGGAGGATACAAACCTCCAGGGTATGTGAAATACAGTGTGAGTTTGCCAAATTGCTTTACAGAACAGCGAGGGAGCAGCCCGGCTTTGATGTATCGAAGCATGATGTGGACACCATAATGTACCACGGGACAGATAATGTACAAATGATAGAGGGGAACCCATGGAAGGGAAGAGGATTATGATACAGAAACAAAACTAAAACTATTTAAAGCACATTATAAAGGCTTTTCTCAGTTGCAGTGCCTTCTATGCTGGAGTTGTGATCCGAGTGGAAAAGCGTGGGAACACAGGCACTGTTCCTGCCTGCACAGCTCTTTATTAATGGATAAATCAAAAGTTTCTGGCCCCAGCACTTTCATGGGTTTTCATGTCCTATGAACCTTAAATTTTTCATTTTTAACTTTTAAAACAATAAAGAAGAACTGGAACTTGCTGGCCTGAGGAAAAATATTTCTGATGAAAAAGAAATAAATCACCACCTCAGCTGGCCAACAACTTGTTCCTCTCAGCTAGAGACCATTCTGCCTCTCAAACTACTCTTCCAACTACCTACATCTGGCTCATCTCCCCACCATGGAAATATACCATCTTATTAATTTTATTGAAATGCTAATAAAACAATTTACAATGACACTCAAAATATCTCTATTTTAAATGAGTCTCTGGTATCTGGTTAATTGTACCCGAGGCATAAAGTTTCTTTGCAGTGCTTCAGTAATGAGGCCAGAGTGCTTATTTTCCCTGTGTGACTCTCAGGTGTGCAGAGGAAACATGTAAAAATTGAAAACTTCATAAATCTGGAGAAGAATAACAGCATGACCCAATATTTACATAGTAGCACCTGTCAGGGCTCTGAACAATTATTTTTACCTTTTTTTTTTTGAGACAGAAACAAAGGTCCTAACAAGAAAATCTAGTTAAAGAGTGAAAACTGTCAAAATTTCGACCTTTGAATTATGTGCTAAATTATTGGAATACCAGAGGGGTGGTTCTCATAACCACTATTTCAGCCAGAATTCCATCAATAAATTAGTAATTACAAGCTAGGGGATATTAACTACAGAATTAATCATTCTTGGGTGCTCCCTCACAGAAAGGAAAACTTGGGTAATAGAGTCTATCAGGGATTTGCTATTTTGTGTTGTGGATTTATGATGTTGGCTGGAACAGTTCCCTGCAATGTCCCACACTTTGAAACGGTCGCTAGATCACCACTTACACAAACCAGTAGCTCTTCCAACTTTAAAAAAAACCTCTTACCTGAAGTTTTATGTCCACTTTTAATGTTCAGGCTTCCACTGAGGTTTGAGAAAGAGACTAACAAACAAGGTTTGCTGGGGTGTGGGATGGTTTCCATCAAAACAACCATTTGAACAGTGTGAATGGAAACTTTCTGGAAGCAGGAAAGGGCTTGCCACAAGTTTTCTTGCATTGAAGCCTTTTGCACAGTGCTGGTATGGGCTGCAGGTAGAAAGTCCTTTGTACTGGGGTGTCTGGATATCAAAGTGATGTCCTCATCTGGAATAATGCCAGCTGATGAAGCAGCCTCCTTCCTGGGCACATCTTCATTTGTGGTTATTATTTTCTTCAAGAACTCGTTTATTTGGTCAAGTCTGGCAAAACTGAGATTTGCTTTCAAAGGTTTTGATATGTCCACATTTATGTCAGCTGTAGGGGAGAATTGGAGAAAGAAATGTGATAAGCTATAGTGCAATTATTCAAGCTGTGTGCAAATATAAGCATTGAGCGGAAATAGCTTTTCCATCATATTTCCACCATGTTCCATTACAAGGACTGAATCAATGTTAAAACATAACAAAACAGTATTTTTAGCAATAAATCTGAATTAAAATATAATGAAAAATACTATAAGCAAACATCACTATGTACAGTTTTAAAGGAAGAAACATGGTACAAAGCAGATTTTATCTCATTTCTTCCCAGGGATCACCACAGAAATACACACACTTTATTTGAGTGTGTAGGAGGGGAGATACATTAGTTCTTTTGTGTAAGAATAAAAATATACTTCACATTCTCTCGAGTTTTATATCCAGAAGAGCTATTTGACTAAACTCCAAAGCCAACAGCGAACATTTTCAACACATTTAAATGAGTGAATAACATGTGTATTGTGTTGTTTCCTACACAGTTCCTATGCAGCAGTCTTCAATGCATTTTCAAGATGAAATGTGAAATAAAAAGCAAATACAAAAACTGAGGTATGTTTAGATTTCTTCATTTTCCAGGGAGAATGGAATAATGTATTTCTTTAATTTTTTTTAAAGTCATTATTTTTTTAAAAATGTTTTTCATCTCCTCACTAAAAAGGATTTTGGTGTTTCTCAGACTATTAAAAGACTCACAGAATTTTTAGGAACCACAATTAATATGAACAACATTGTTAATAGTCACATCTTGGTAGCTGAGATGTAGAAATTGGCAAAATTATTTCACAGACTGGAAGCAGGATTTTATGAAGGCTGAAACTTATTTCTGTGCTGCAGCATCAGTACATAACAATTCCTTACAGAAATCCAGCTTTTAACTTAGTTTTTAGGATTTTTCATTTCAAATTCAGCTTTTGGCCAGTAATGAGACAGCTATTCTAGGTAGGGGGAAAAGGGCTTTTCCCTTTGCTGTTTGACTGCCACTGCCCCAACCCCATGAACCAAAAGTGATTCAAATTCTGTGCATATATCTAAACTAGATGAAATGTTCAAACAGCACTACTTAGTTTTGAGTTTCATTATAAATATATACAGGAAACACTGTCTGTTGAAGGTTTTACACAGATTAATGAATATTTCATAGACACTAGTTTCAAGTTGTCCAAGACCACATCTTACTTCTAACATTGATGCAAACTAATGAGCTCGATTTTCCCATTCTTTAGGTAAATTTTTACACCAACGCTAAAGGGCTGTAGGGGCAGAGTTTCAGAGCTGCTTTTAAGAACAGATTTATAATGATTTCAGAGGTTCACAGGCATGTGGCAAAGTACTTTTCTGATCCCCTCCCCCCAAAAATATCTGGCACATTTTCTACAAAGAGGAATTTATTAATGGCTGTATAAGATCTGTCATAGCTGAACTAAAAAAAACCCAAAATGATATTAGAAAAATGTCTGCACTATTCCACAAGCTGCAGCTAATTGAAATTTAAGACTGGAAAGCTATTTTTAACTTAGAACTTTAATTACTGGTTTTCTGAAAATGCTTTCTCTTGCACTGAAAGCCTTCCATACTAAACTAGGAACTGGCAAAACACTAGCTAATATGTGGGCCTAGCAGGAAGGCAAGTACCAAAGTTAGAAAGCTGGACATTAGACGAAAACAGGATTGGAGGGGCTTGTTAAACACTGAAATTGGCTGCCCAGGAAGGTGAGGGAGTCACCATCCCTGGAAGTGTTCAAGAAGCAGCTGGACATGGCACTTAGTCAGGGTCTAGTTGACACGGTGTTGATCAAAGGTTGGACTCAGTGATCTCAGAGGTCTTCTTCAACCTCAATTATTCTGTGAAGATTTTCAGGCATCCAAAACCACACAAGATCAACTTAGAAGATTTTCCAAAATCCTTACGTATTGACATTTTAATTAAAATCATGGGAAGAAAAATGTCATAATACTTTGGAAAAACTCCCCATCCTCTTGGTACTTGGAATATCCCAAGATTTGTCTGCCTTCTATGCAGACTTCACTGGACTTCTCCTTCCTTTGAATAGAGAAAGGAGTTAGGAAGAAATTAGAGACCCATGTGACATTATGACATTATTTACAATAGTCAAATTGACTGTTTTTAAAATGAAATGTTAAAAAAACAACTAAACAACTGCCTTATAAATTTAAATTTCTCCCTTACTACTGTAGTAATAAAGGAGTAAAATAAACAGATGCTATTTATTGCTTTTGCTAAATAATTGAGTTTCTAAGTTAGTAAAGGAGGACCCTTATTCCTTGGTATGGCAACTTTCACATCTAATTGCTTTATCTAATACACATCTAACTGCCAGCACTTTCCTATGGTAATACAGCCCAGAAGGGGGGGGGGAAAACCCAAGAAACCTCCCTGACACCCAAATGCTTCTTAGAGCTAAGTTGACTCAACAGATGCCAAGGGCTTAGCCCAAAGCTTAACACACCCAAAAACTGAGTGTGAAGGATGGCACAGGAGATGACCACAAAGGCAGAAGCTCCTTTTGGGGCTTCCTTTGGCCAGGGCAGAGAAGACACAGGGTGCTGGTGCAGCTCAGTGCTGGAACATGCTGGGCACTTGGGCCTGTGCTTTTATCACTGCTCTTGGCCACTCATTCAAGAAGGCAATAAAAAAAGGGCCACCAGGACACCAGAGAAATGCAAATGACTTCCCTCGTTTCTGTTTGGAAACTGTGCATGTCACACAGAAAAATACTGTCATGACTGATAAATTGACAAAGTTTTGTATGAAATTATTATTGTCCAGTAAATCAGCCCTGACAGAATGCGGTGGCAGCCAGAAGCATAATTGCAGAAAATGTGACTTTGGAACCTTCACAAAATATTTTAACTATCTCATAATGATACAGGTTATTTTTACAACTGGTTAAAGATTATGTAAAGAGATTCTTTGGTATTTTAAGTAAAATATTCTAAAAGAAAAGAGGAAACACAATTGAGCAATCTTTAGTCTTTGACCTCTTATATACATTATCCTTAGCAATGTAAAAGAAACTTTTAACATTCCTTCTAAGGAAAATATATTTAAGTGATGGACAGAACAATGAAAACTGATGAAACATGAAGAGCTATTTATAGGAGTTGATTAAGATAGATATTCAGCTGCTTCACCAGACAGTCAAAATGCACTAAAAAGAGCTTTAAAATCTATGAATCACACAGATTCAACTGGAATAAATTTTGGGAGGTGCAAAATCCAAGTGTAACTGTGTTTTTAGATTATTTTAAACACCTTGGGAAGAACAGCACATAACACTATGCAGATTCTATACTCGTAGGAAAACAGAGGCTTCCTGTAACTAATTCCTTGAATTGCCCAAAATTACATCAGAATCAACACAGAGCAAAAGGTAGTTCAAAGTCATCTTTAATGCCTCAATTACATCAGCTTCTCCTTTGCCTATTAGTGACTGGCTATCAAAATTATAACCCAATGCATTTTTTAGATTTAAGATGTATTAGCAATAACTTATTTTGCCAGGTGTTATCTATTTCCAGCAAGAAAAAAAGAGAGAAAAATTTACTGTGCTTGCAAGTCGAGTGCATCAAGTGAGTTATTTCTGTTATGCTTAAAGCAAAGGGTATCAAAGCAATTTTTGATTACAGTACAGCATTTCAGTGTAGAATTTGAATTGCTCTTTCTCTTCCTCAATTTCTTCACTACTTCTCTTTAGATTACCCAGTAAATCCATGTATTTCAATTATTAGTTTCTAATTAGCCTTCACAACTTTCTGAACAGCAGCTAGGAAACAGAATGATGAAATAACTAGTGAGTTAAAAGGAGATTAGATAAATATAAATAAATTACACTTATTATATGCTCCCACCACACCAGGAGATGACTTAACAGTGGAGGAAAAAGAAACACTTTGGAATAATGAAATCAGAGAGGGAATTCAGGTCCCAGAGGCGATTCTACAGAGTTTTATGTTAATGTACACCTTGTGGGAGACCAAAAATCAACTGGAATAGTTTCCTGAAAACCATTTCCAGCTATTTTCTCATTTTAAAAGTTCCAACTTCACTTGACCCATTAGTCATCATATTACTTACATTTATTATGTATTTTGAAATCTATTACAAAAAACCCAATGGATTCAATATGGCCTGTTTGAACTAAATCATAACAATGATAAAAAGAAACCTATGAGCAGCATTCTGAAATTTCTGTCTGAAGCAATTTCTTTCTTTGTCATTTTATTACTTAGACCTTCAGATAAAAAAAAAATCAGGGTTATAAGTATTTTATTCTTGTTCTCCATAACATTCAAATTTGTATTGGGAAGATATAATTTTCATCTGTGAACTTGGAATAATGATGTTATCAAAAGGGCTTTTTATTTGGAGGGCTAAGGATGAACAAGCAACACAAAATAACAAAAGCTCCTAGCATTGTTGGTCCAGGTAAATTCCAGCTTACTGAAGCTGGGAACTTCAGTGGACTTATTCTAATATATGCCATAAGTTAATGTACAATATGTTACTACTTCTATGACTTAAAAACTACCACAGTATTTTCTTAATCTTAGATACCAGAGAGTAAATGCTATGAAAATCAGTCATAATCTGAATAAGGACATGCTGGATCAATGGGCCAAGTCTATGAGGTCCAAAGGTGAAATGCGGGTCCTGCACTTGTGTCACAACAATCCCATACAGTGCTACAGCCTGGGGGAAAGGTGTCTGGAAAGCTGCTTCTTGGAAAAGGACTCATGGGTGCTGGTTGACAGGAGCTGAACATGAGCCAGCATGCCCAGGTGGCCAAGGAGGCCAAAGGCATCCTGGTTGTATCACCAGTAGTGTGGCCAGCAGGACCAGGGCAGCAGCTGTCCCCAGTGCTGGGCACTGGTGAGGCCCCATGTCAAGTGCTGTGTCCAGTTCTGGGCCCCTCACTAGACAAAGGACATTGAGGGGCTGGAGAGTGTCCAGAGAAGGGCAATGAAGCTGCTGAAGGGTCTGGAGAGTAAATCTTATGAAAAGCAGCTGAGGGAGCTGGGGTTGTTTAACCTGGAGAAAAGGAGGCTCAAGGGGGACCTTATTGGTCTCTACAACTTCCAGAAAGGAGACTGGAGCCAGGTGGGGATTGGCCTCTTCTACCAGGCAACCAGCGACAGGACAAGAGGAAATGGCCTCAAACTGTGCCAGTGGAAGTCCAGTTCAGGAAGAATTTTTTCACTGAAAGGATGGTCAGGCATTGGAACAGGCTGCCCAGAGAGGTGGTAGAGTCACCATCCCTTGAAGTATTTAAGAAATGATTGGACATGGCACTTAGGGCTATGATTTAGTTGCCATGGCAGTGCTAGGGAAAAAGTTGGACTCTATGATCTTGAAGGTCTTTGCCAAACTTAATGATTCTATCATTTATAAGACCCTAGTCTTTTCAAAGACCAAGAAATGCTGAAATGTGTGAGAGAAAAATATGCCATTTTCCAAGAATTGATTCATTTTCCACAACATTCATTCAGCAGTGGATCTTTTACTTCTCACAGCTGAAACAGAAAAAGCCAGATCTTTCTCCTTGAGGTTGGACATGGATCTCCCTCCCCCCTTCCCCAAGAAGGCTGTAAAATATTACACTTCTTAATATACAGTACTTCTATAGAAAAAAACCCTACTATTTATCCTAAACTCTTAAGATGATTTAATTTCCTAGTCCTAAACAGGAGAGGAGCAGATGATGGCATGAAAGAGTTTACCAACAGTGATATTCTTTCTCCCTTAGCCACCCATCCTGATGTAGGGACTTTAAACAGAAGAAATATGAGGAAGGTAAAGGTAATCTTGAGCCCTGATTCTGATTTGGAGTCAGGATGGCCCCTCAGCAAATGGTAATGGCTGAATTGCAAAAATTAAATTTATAAAAATAGGAAAGAGACATGTAAAGACCAGTTGTACTGTTCTCAATTGTCTGGTCAAGCATCAAAAGAGACACAAATTAAGAGAAATTGAAAAGCAAGAAGGATCCCAACTAATTGTTTTTATCCTCTAATTCATCATTCCCAATTTGGATCAAGGGAAAACGAGGAAGAAACTTGAGACCAGCCTTCAGAGGCCATCTGCAGTCCATCTTGCATTCTGCTTCTGAGATGCCAGTTAGTCTAGAAGAGACTGGTAGTCACAGCTCAGTATTCCTACCCGCTGCTGTCTGTGCTGCTGCCCCACACAGGCAGCTCTCCAAGGCCAACATGGCAAACTGAAGCCTTCAGGGAGTTAAATCACCCTGAGCTGTGCTGGGTGCTCCCCAGCAGGAATAACAACTTCTTCCATGACCTAGTGTGTCACTGACATTATGTGAAGGTGACACTTGGGCATTAACAGCTCCAGCTTTGAGATCTCAGACAAAGCTCAGAGTGATGCAATTCTATTAATTTTTTAGAACTGTCACAAGTAAACCAAGATAAATTGTTGTAGGTCCAGAAGCCCAAAGATGCCATTAATAAACAATGGAGGGTTACTGCCATTCAGTAGATGATGACTGAAATTAAGCAACTGTGCAGCTATCAAATACAGCTCAGTACAATACAGAAGTGTGCCAAGGGCTGAATGATGAGGCCAAAAATTATAATGGGGGCATCAGGAAGCACTATCAGGAAAGGAAAACCCAGGCTAAGGGAAACATTAACTCTCTTAACAGAGAGTCAGGGAAGATGAAGCGCAATATAGTGAGACAAAATAAATTGTTCCAGGTCATGGAGCACGTTTGTGGAAAAGAAAAGAACCCATAAATACTAACCCTCTATTTTCTGCTTAGCTGCTGAATAATACATCTATATTAAGAAACACATGGGAAGAAAAAAAAAAAAAAAAAAGGGCGTTTCAGAAAATTGAGCAAATGTCTGAAATAAGCGTTAAAAGAATGTGAATAGACTGAAAAAGATTATAAGAAAATGTTTTTCAACTTCTCCATGTGGGTCCAGTGTGCAGTTTTCATTTTCTGTACTTAGACATATAAGAAACGAAATTTAAAAGAAGTGTTGTAGACAGTGTTTTTAGAAAGTTACTTTGATGATTTTGCTCATTATTACACGGATATTACAGACAATAGATGTGTCAAGTCCAAAGCAATACCTACAGGCTGGTACACCTGTTTGGAATATTTCTCTTTGCCCTCTTAATCAAATATATATAATTTCATGGCTACAGTGTCAGTGCTTTAAAAACTTGTTTGTAAAAGAGCAATGGGAAAAAAAGCCCTACTAGAAAGCTCAAAAGTTTTGCAAATGACCTAGAGTTAATTAGAAAAGTCTGCACCCTGGCTAGTTCCCCTTCTCACGTGTCAGCTCTCATTAAATCAGAAAATTCTCCTTTCAAAGTTAACAAACACCATGGTTAACAAAACTGTTAAACTGGGATCAAGTGGGCACATTCCTAAGTTTATATATGATGTCATGCTAAGCAGCCCACAGCCAAACTTGCAAGTAGTATGAATGATTTTTCAATATATTAAGTATCTGATCTAATGCTAATTTTCTCTCTATAGGCTAACTGCGCTGGGAACAGGTGGCCCTGCTTTCAATTACGGAGGGCTAACATGCCAGTGTGAGGCCTGGATTAGTTCACCTTCTCACAGGGAATTTGCCTCGGTTGGGAATGGATTTATTATGGCTTCACACATGGAACGGAGCTCATGTCAGCTGAGGGCAGTGATACATCATATGATTCAAATTAACCTGCTGTGGACTGTTCCGCAGGGCTGATATTGTGTATTAAAATGACGACATTTTTAAAACAGCTTGAAAGAAACCAGGATTGCTGAAGTGCAATGGTTCCAATTTGTTCCAACTAATCTATCACCTGCTGGAGATATTATTCTAGAGGGTTTCTGGTAGCTGCTATTTTCCAGGTTTCTCCAAACCACTGACCTTGGTAATGGATACAATTGTTGCCTCTGCAAACAGTGGGGAAAAAAAGGCTGGAGAGAGTGCCCTGGTGCAGTTCTGATTATTGTTTTTTATACCTGAGCTGAGATCCCCTGCTGTGCCCCTCGTGGTCCCCAGATCATGTGTGGAGGGGCTGGCATGAAGGAGAAACCCACCAGCTCCCCAGTTCTCACTTCATCTTTCAGTGGGACACAACATTTCTTACTTTATTTGATACTGTCTTCTGCAGAAATTATTTATAAAGGTGAATTATCAAGGATCTCCATTCCTTCACATCTAACCCAATGCCTTCCCAAGAAATGACTGCGGAAAGAGGACTTCACTAAAGTTAAATCCACTAATTACAGATTATCATCCATAATTTGCGTGTACAAGTATTTAAAGGTAATTTTTATAAAGCTGTACTTCATAGACATGTTCTTGCATCATTTGCATCCAGAAAGACTACATCAAAGACAGCTTTTATAGGGAAGAAAGGTGGTTAAAAAACATCCAGGAGGACTAAAAGGTAAAGACAATAATTTTTAAAAACCTATTAAAATTAGATGGTCATATTTGATCCTCACATAATGAATTATATCTAATGCTGAAGCAATAAAGAGTTTACTTTAATGCATTAGACAAAAATTGGATCTACAACCCAGTAACAGAATGAATATAAAAGATAGAGGGTCATGTAAAGTGATGTAAATGGAATTTAAAAAATTTTACATAATTAGTTTCTGTAAAAAGAGAACGAATAGTCCTTTAATACATTGTGGGGTTAAAGTTGAGGTCTGTTCCCACAGGCCTGATGATGAATGCTTATTTCTCCCAGGATCCTATTACCTTAAATCTGGAAGAAATATAGTTTTTCTTTAGTTGCCAAAAATGTACAAAATAATCAACTCATGTGGCAAGAAGTGCATTAATGTATCCTGTTATTCTCATTTAATTAGTGGTTTCCAAGTTTAGCTACTTGCTGTAGTTTTTTGATCTCCAAGCTAATATAGACTGACAACCTGGTTTCCTGTGTGGTGAAACCATACGAGTTTTCTGTGGAACACCATCTACTTATCTACTTCAGCTGACAAACTATTTGCAAGGAGTACTGGTTTTATCTAACACAGCAAACACTGCGAGCCACTTGCAGATTTTTTTCTGTTAACTGCTTGACAGTATTTTGCATTATAAAACATAGGCATGTTGGATTCTTATACTTGAAATTTAACCTCAGCACACCAACAATGTATCTTGAAAGAAAAATGGCATTACAATTAAACTACTGAACTCTGAACACTTGAAATCAACACAGAAAACTGTATAGTTATCCCAAATGCTACATATTTTTGTCTGCACAGGCACAGCTTTCAAAAATGTGCTGACTTTTCAGAACAGTTGATCATCTGTAACCAAAAGGCAGCACCTCCCAGTATATTCAATGAATTTCAGTGATTCACTTACTACAGTTATAAACCACATATACATAAATGACCATGAAACACACACTGTCATTAGAAAATAGGTCACTCAGCAGCAGCATTCTTTGCCAGATATTCACCAAAGAAGAACAGCCTTCAAGGCCTGCAACAAAACTCTACTCCAGCGGTGCCTTTATTTATTCAATTTATTAGCAAAGCTGTCTCCCATTGGTGCCTTTATTTATTTAATTTATTAGCTAAGCTGTCTCCCACCACACATACTGTTTGTTGATCTTGCAAGAGCTCTTGGGAGCTTTGCTGAGGTTCTTGTCCTCAAAGAACAACTGCCGGCTGAGCTAGGATCTGGTGGTGTAACACTTTCTCCAGGCTGCTGACGGCCAAGCTACCTCACCCTGGAAGAAGCTGTGGTTAGGGGACTTCTTGTCCCACAGGGCAGTTAGTAACTCATTTTCCAGTAGCCTGCTGAGGAGCTGTCAGGCTCTTGTAACTCTCTGCATGTGCTGTTCTGACGCAATCACATGCAGAATGAGCCTTCCATTACTCATCCAACGAAACTTCCATCCCCCAAGGAAGGCTTCTTGGTAAAGGTTAGTTTGTTTGAAGAGGATCTCATAGTGGTTGCAGCTGAGGTTAGAAAAAGCTGCAAGGGATGGTGGAGCTGTTTTGTTATACTACACTGGCAAACACTTCATTAAAATTCAGAGAAATTACTGTTGAGTCATTCGTAATGATAGTTCCAATTAGTAGCAAAAAGATGATGAAAAAAAGCCTTTTGGCTAAGAATAGATCCTGGAAGAAATCTCTGAAGTTTTAAATGCTTTGCGAGAATAAATAGATTGAAGATTATGATGCATTAAATTATGGTTTTCCAGTTCCCTATTCAGCAAAACACTATGGAGGGGAGAGATTTAACACTAATGCAAGATACAATTGGACTGGTGAAACCGGGGTGAACACTTACACTATTTGTGAATATATACTTTGCAAGCTGGTGCCAACTTCTATGCTTGCTAGTTTTACTAGGAATCTGTCCTACTGACAGGACAGCATCAGGGAAACACCCTCAGGTGTGTAATAAATTAAATATAAAGGCTGTGCCAGGAAACTACAGTGAGAATCTTGAGAGAAGTGTTCTTACACAATGAAAGGTCTGGGAATATGGAAATCTAAGAAATGTGGGGACAGAGGTCATAAAAGAACTGGTAGCAGAAGGATAAAAGAAAACCATTCTGGCAGCAGTGATCAAAAGGTCCCTGATAGAAGACATCTTAACCCCTCCTGTGCTGTTCTGATTAGAATGAAAAGCCATCATTACTATCAATTAATCATTTTTTTTTCAAATGGTAGCAGAACATGCAGTAGGGCCTGAGGATTCAAAGGCCTATTAATTTACCCAAATATGGATCAATATAACAAAATCTTCCCTGAAATTAAGTCTTTAGATAGCTAGAAAACAAGAAAAAAAAAGGGGGCAATGATGAGGTTTTTCACATACTTTATTGTTTCCTTGAAACCTCTGCCTGTGTGCAAAAAACATTTTTCAAGCTACTTAACCACAGTATTTATAGTCAGGGTCAAATATGTGTGTATCATTCACTGGTTACTCAGTTTGATGTCTTGGGCTTTGATATTCAGAAGTGATTTCTGCTTTACCCAAAGACAATATGAGCTGTGTTTCCAACATAAAATTCTGTATTTTCAAGTACTTTGGAAAACTAAAATGGTGTGTTTTAAATTGACAACCTTAATAAAATGAGAACATATTTAATGTCCCTGTGCCTCAGTTGTCTTTTGTGGAATGGCAAGGGCATGGTATTCCACCATCCATGTGAGGGTTGTGCAGGTACATTAGTATTTCTGTAGAGCTCAGATGCTACAGCTGTAAGGCATGCAAAGGAAATTCTGCTGCAGATCCAGGATTAGATAGTGTGCTGTAAGACTGTATGAAGAGGTAACTGAATGAACATGAAAATCCTGTACTCAACAGCTCCTCACTAAATGCCTGATAACAGCTGTGCTATGTGAGGGATATTCAGGATAAGAAAATAGGTTAAATAATTCAATAAACTATAACAAATATGCAAATGAAAAAACAGTTATGTATTTTCTAACTTTCACTATAACCTCAATTATTTTTCACTGTGATGTAGCTATAAATATATGCTTCACAAAATAGAGAATGCAATTGGCAAGAATTTCTGATGCTCCAGGAGTGGAATTTCAAGTCACATTATGTTATGCAAATGCTAACATACCTCTACATTATACCACTTACATTAATTAAAGAAACACAATATTACTATCACTTTTTAAATTTTACAATATCAGCACTTAGGGGACTGTAATTTCCAGAGCCAGGTATCCAGATTTCAAAGAACCCAAGAGAAGATAGCTTAGAAAAATCTTCAGAAACTTTATAAAAGTCATCTTTTCTAAACACAACTGCAATAACATTTCAGTTTTCTAGGACTAGAAGTAGGTATGCTTCATTCTGCTGGAAATTCAACAAATTCAGCCTTTCTAAACTTACTGTGGGAAGAAAATTAATTATTAAACCCTAAACCAGTGACTGGTCCAGGACTACCCATTCCCCAGTTTTCACTATCATTCAGGGTAATTGCCAGAGGACAATTTCACATTAGTGAGTAAGGAATACAATACAATTCTGATTATCTGATATCACTGAGTCATGGAATAATTAGGTTGAAAGGGACCTCAACGCTGATCTCCTTCAAACTCCCCTGCCATGGGAAGGGACACCTTCCACTAGATCAGGTTGCTCAGGGCCCCATCCTGTGTCCATGTGTGCATATCTAAAAACAGATTACATTAGAAAAAAAAGATTAAAGTGCAGCACTTACCTGGTCCATTAAGGAAGTCTTTAATTTGCACAGTGATAAGAGGAGGTGGAATACCACTTTTAGCATCTACCTCTCCTGCTACTGTCTGCAACCAAATGTTGCAATAATCCAGAGCTTCTGGTAGAGTCTTCCCAGGATCTACAGAGGATAATCATCATAGTCATTGATTATATTCCAGGAATATGATATATTACAAAATGCTACATACAAAATTGACTAGACAAAATGAAAGAATTTTAAATGTAATATGGTAAATATTATACCTAATAGGACTGGTTTACATAGCATTTGCACTTAAAGACAGATACATGTGTGGAATAATGCACGCACTCATGGGTAAGAGGACAAAGCCCAAATCGCAAAAAATTTAGAAAACATGAAAAAATACAAGTAAAATATGAGTAAAATACATCAACAGAACAAGACAACTGTAAATAGCACACAATTTCAGCTTTAATTAATGATTAAGTAATGACACTTAAGGACTCCTTACAAGAGAATCTGTGCTCAAAACCTGCTTCTAGATTGTATTGTCATTGCTCAGTGGAGAAAATAATAATGGAAAGGTAAATTATAAAGGCAAAAAACCCAGAATGCTATGAGAGCTCAGGAACACAGCATGACAACAGTGCTGTTGTACCATTCCCTTGGCAGCTTCCCTCAATAGCTAACCAGTAGCTATTCTTGGGCACCACCTTGAATGGTGCTCCTTTGATCAGTCTGTGATACTACAGAAGTACATTAAAATTAAATCCATCCAAGGGCTATTCTGGCCTTCATTTTCCACATATCACATATAGGAAAAACAGTTGGGTAAAAAGGCTTTTTAATCTTTAGGGACTCATTATCTTCATTATGAGCAGTCTCAATTCTGGCATTATGGTCTTAAATTATAAATAATCAGTCATTGTTTATTATGAAGTCTGCTATGTTACTCTGTCTCATCCTCAACTTAAGGAGATTTTCTTGAAGCTATTCTCTCCTTTTCAGTCAATTAAAACTGCCATAATTGCTTTGAGTTTTGCTGAATAAATTCCTTTCAGGAACAGGATTTACATACTCACTGTTATAGTCAACATATGGTATTGTGGTATCACAGTCATATGTGGACTGGGTATATAAAGCCAGCTTTGGAATTTGTGTTTCTTGACCTTATCATGTGATTCATATAAAACTTGGCACATATGAACCCTTATGTGATTTCAAAGAACCTACTGAAACCAATTGATCATGACTTTAGATCTATATGGAAAAGATCAAAAGTTAGCACATTCTTTTGTTTTTATTTGATCAATTTTCAGGCAATGACTTTACAGCAGTATTTTTACTGTATGGCATATACATTACAGCCTTTTCTTCCTTCTATTCCTGCTACACATTTATAAAGTCAGCTCTCAACAGTTATTTAATAGCTGTCATTGCATACAACAGATCTGTATATTTTCCATGAAAATTTTCACATTTTTATGATTCTTAATCCTTTTCTTTTAATTACAATAACCAGAGTAGTGTGGCACACTCCCTTTTCTATAGTAACTGTTTTAGGGAATATCTTGTTGCGTCTGGCATTTCTCTAGTATACTGAAAATACTTCTACTACTACTACTGTTACTCATCATCATCACCATCACTATCCTCTTTACCACCAAGGTACACATTTTTTCCAAAACACAGATTTATAGCTGTTCTGAACAAGGATCTCTGAGTTGGATCTATAAAATTATATCTTGTTTTGTGCTGGTAGACATCATAAGCAGCTAACATTTTAACATTTTCCAGAATATATAGTGTAAAGCATTGTAAAGATGACTGAATATTGCTCAATGAACATCACTGAATTAATTAAATTCATCTCTAAATTACAGTTCCTCTGTAAATATTAATATAAACATTTAGGTGTACTAATAGGGCACAAAACACTGCAATATGCCATTATTTAGTCTCATTTCTGGAAGATATCATCATATACTGTATATAGCAACCTATATCTTCTACCAGCTTTTCAGAAAATCCACTACATTTAGCTGAACATTTCTTTTGTAAAACACACTGACAGGTAGTTTTATTATCCTAAGATGGGTTTACCTTATTAAATACCTAATAATTATTTCAAAGTTGTAGCTCTTTCAAGCAGAAAACATCTCTGATAAAAAGAACTTACACAGCAGAAAATCCCTCTGTGACATATTTCATTAACTATACAAACTCCCCTCAGGCTACTGGGAACTGCAGCACTTAAGTACAGAAGCAAAAAATAAAGTAACCATGGGATTCTCAGGAGATTTTTTTGCTCTGTCATGTCTCCAAGGAGTGCAACACTGTCATCACCTGGGGCAATGCAGGACTGGGATATGTGAATAATAAGGACTTCAAAATTTACATATTAGGTACACAACATGAAAAAACCTCAATCCACAACTCCAACAAAATACATTACTTTTAACCCAGCACTGGTTACTGAGTTCAAGCATTTTTTTTAAGTTCAAGTGAAACTAATTTTGGAATCAGGAGTATTGCATTGACAATTTTGCATCAGAGTGAATAATATCAAAGGGCCATGCAAAGAGCCAGCATGAGTGCTTCCAAGCCCATAGCACAGAGTTAATTTGGAATCTGGGTAACAGACTTGATTGCCCAGCCAAATAGTCCAGTTTTAAGCTTTTATGTAATGATATGAAAGCTAAAATCCAGAGGTTTCAAAATTGATTATGCCTGTGGTATATCAAAAACTTGAGGAGAGTTCCAAATAACATGTATGAGGGTAAGACAAATATATATCTCAAGGGTCAAACAACCAAAAGATGACCCTATTAAAATATCTTTGAAGGTACAAAACAGCCCATGCATCTTCAGAGGATCAAGAATCAGGAAAGGAATAATGCAATATCAGTCAATCAATCCCTATGCCAAAATCACAGGAAATATAGAAGCAACTGAACAAAAAAAAAAGAATTTTAGAATGAGAAGTGAGGAATTCGTGATGAGAAGAGCTATTAGAAAAAGGACTCTTGTCTCTCAAGGAAATGATGGAGGCATTCAGAATGTTTAAAAATACACTTGACAGAACACTATAAAATATACAATTGGGAACAATTATGCACCAGCAGGGAACTGGTTCTGAATAATGTATTATAATAGGTCATTTCCATTTCCATTTTCTATGATTCTCCCAAAAATCAACACTTAAATTTGCAGTTATTTGTATAAAGAAAATGCTGGAGAAAACCCAGGGGATGCATATATAAGTAAAAGGAGAGGCTAGAATTACTCCACAGCAAGCCAAGATAGAGAAAAGAAAGGACTGGGAAGTGAGAAGCAGTGAAGATGGCCAGAAATTTTATCCTCTACACCATGTGAAAAATCTGTCTGCGGCAGCAGAAGAAAAATAGTGAGACAACTATCACAGATCAACAAAACTTTAAATTACAAGACTGTAATTTAAAATCTGTAAGACTGAGAAGGTGAAACCTTCAACAGAACCACATTTACCTTCTTCCTCCCCTCTAGAATAAAAAGTAAAAAAAAAAATAAAATCTAAGCCACTTTTAGCCTTGCTGAGATCCAGACCTCAGCTCCAAACTTCACTTTATGAAATATCTTCCTAAACTTGATTTGAATTTGCAAGCTTTTGATTTCACTGCTATCCCCTTGGTCTTCTGTTAACAGCAGACAGCAAACCCCAAACTTCTGAAGAGAACAGGGACTCAGGGGAAAGGAAACCAGCAAGGCAGGAGAAATTCTGCATCTTGAAGATTTTCATTCTCCACATTCTGTCTTTGTTCCTCTTGGCAGCTGACAGCCAGGCCAGCTAAGGGAGCAGAGGGGCCATCTGGGAGGCTTTAATGGGGGGAGCTCAGGGAGCAGAGCCCCGTGAGCCCCGGGCAGGGGACAGGGCCACCGAGCGCGAGCGCGGCACGGCGATGCGGCCGCTCAGCTGGAACGATCCCCAGCCCAGCCGAGCACGGCAATGTGCTTTCATTTCAATGCATGAATCACATTTTGGTCTGCAGTCAATTTTAAAAGCCAGTATGATGCTGCAATCATCTCTGCATTTGAAACTCTGAAGTGGAACGTTTGGTCTTGTTTTCAAAACGGTTTCCACTGGAATTTAAAGAACACAAGTGGAAAAACATTTCTGCTAGGGTACTCACAAGTGCTGTGTCAGAAGCTCAAAAATGAGCACTTAAAGTAACCTGAGGAATGCACATTCCCAGGCCAATTTGGCTTTATGGGTGGGGGCTGCACTGCTCCCCCTCATCCATGACTGCAGATGTACTGGACAATAAATATACCCAGAGGGGAACGGGTGACAGCCCAGCAGAACTCCCTCCATGCCACGCTAGGAAACAGCCTTAAATCCTCGCTGTGCCATGTAGAAGCACAGGCTGCCACAGAGGCAGTGAATCAGGCTGCCCGCCAGAGCCAGCCTCTGCTGCTTTTCATGCAAAAGCCTGGAAAAGGCTTTCCATTAGATCAGAGGTTACATGTGGTCTTAGCTACTGCGTCTGCTCTTCATGGACCCCCTGCCATCAGAGGCGTGGGTGTCAAATAAAATAAAATAAAATAAAAATCAAGAATAATTCTGGATGGCCCCACAATGACTGTTTTTTGCAAATGAGTGGTTGACGGAAGTTGAAGAAATTCCATGCATAACAGATATTTACTGAGAAATTTCTCTCCCTTGAAACAACCAAGCACCACAACCTCCTCTTTGAAAGTAAACAAACAAACAAATAGAAAAAAGATTTTTCAAGAATGCCCAGAGCACAGTGGTCAGGAAATGAGGCAATTTTGTATCTGGATTACATTACCTGAAACAAAGCAAATAAAGATTTAAAAAAAATATTTATAAAAGCAGTTTATGAGATTACATTAAAAACAATTGCACCCATTTTATTTAAGTAAAAATGGCCAAAACTCTGCTAGCAAAAAACTAACAGTTAGCAGATGCCTTTTTGTGTTAAATATAGGATGAGCATTTAATAAAAAAGAGTCATTTTACAGTATCTTTCAGTCTTTTTATACACAATCTTACAAATAAACTCAAGGAGCAACTAGTCTTTTTAGTGCCACTTACTAAGAAGTTAAAATTTATTCCATTAATTTATTTATTTTGATTTTAAGTTCCTGTACCTTGCCGTAGCATAACTGCAATCAAGCTGCACAATTACCAAACACAAATGAAGAAGTTTAGCACAACCATAATAAAACTGAGTTAACATTTCAACAACCTAATAAGTCTCCTCCTCCAAATTGACTTTCCAGTGGAAGTGGTTGTAGAGAGGACTGAGGAAGCACAACCATTGGGTCTTTGGCTCCCAGGCAGGCAAATGCCCCCACATGCAGAGACTGGTCTGATGGAAATGTGCTGCTACTGACTGATTATTAATAAACTAAGAATGCTGAACTTTTAAATGGCCTATTTCCTTCTATTTAATTCTCAAGTTCTTATTTCTTTTGTGCTTCAGAAATTAAGCTAGAAATAAATAGCACAGTCAGTGTTGGAGGAGCCAAGTTCTTTGGATGAAATTTGGTGTTTCAGCCACTGTACAATGCACTGTCTCACAAGTGATAGTTTAATGTGCAAGATTGTGAATTTTATGCTCTATTCAAAACTAATAACAAAATCCTTGTCCCAAATAAAATACATATAGCTTCATAACATATAACATATAAAATCTTCATTTCTACATAATGTTCAAAGCAGTAAACCATCATGAAGCAGTAACCCTTAATTCTGTCACCAGCGCAGGACTAATTATTATTCTCTCTTATACAAAGGTTTATAAAATAGACTGTCATCAAATTACCTATTAGAAGCATTTCTAAAGTCTAGAAAATCTTTGCTGACCTACAGCTAAATGACATATTTCTTAGAAGCACACTATTGGGAGGTGAGGGACGAAAAGCACAACTAGATCCAGACTATCACGAGATTTTCTTTACCATAAAGTTTATTTGTGGAACTTATGTCAAAAAATAAGACATTCCTAATTCTCAACAGAATTCTGCATTTGCTTCTGCTTTTCAAAAATTTGAGGCTTGTTTCAGAACTGTAAATTATTTTCTTTTATAAAAACTGTAAGAAATGGCACAATATTTCACAAGATCTAAATCTATGGCTGTTGAATGAACAGTATTCAAGTCTTCAGAATTCCACACCAGAACTGATAGAAAAAATTTTTAAAACTTTCCTAAAATACTCTTATGCAGTGAATATGCTGTAGAATGCATAGAATACATAGAATGATTTTAAATGGCGGAGATTTTATTTGCATGTTTTGAATGCAATGTAAATATTTAATATACAGCTTAACTACGTAAGTTTAACCATATTAGTTTAAGTAATGAGAAAACACTCCCATAGTTTTACCAAAAAACCTTATAACAATGTAATTTTACTTTTGCTCAGACAAGTCTCAATTTTTAGGCTGTGATCAAAATTTGCAATGTTATAGGCCTGAAGTTTTGAGTTGCTGCTATGCTGTTGCCTATCTACATAACAGGATGAGAAGCACACAATATTTTCATTTGGTCTATGATTTGGTTGTTTGTTTTTCTGTTTTGTTTTCAAGGGAGAATATGCTCCCTCAGTTCTTATAATCCAGTTAAAAATATCTTTGAAATTTATCTTATGTTCTCTTCCCCATTCTGTGTTAGATAATAGAGTTACTTGCATGCATATGTATATACACAAGAACAGTCTTCTAGAGAGGCTAACTGGAAATACAGTTTAGCAACATTCACTGCAATTTAAACACCATTTATGCCTTTTTCCCATTCTCCAGTCCTTGATACACAGAGAAATAAAGGAATACAGAGTATGTGTATCGTACAGAAGGAGAGAAATTAACTTGGTTCTTTCAAACAAACTTTATATTATTCTTCATATGGACTATACATCTCTTTCAGACAAAACTATCAACAAATAATCACAATGCCAAGAAAAGTTGGTGTGATCAATAAAATCAACCACAGCAGCACAAAAAATGCCACAAAGAGCTCCTTATTCTGTATTATATTAAATGCTATATATAGTGTGTGTGTAATATGTACACACAGACAAACACACACATATATATAATACATACAGTTCATGGCTATTTTCCCTCTAATATGTGTTAGAAATGAAAAATAGAAATTTTCAAAACCAACATGTTACTATAGTGGTATGATAACGTGAATCCTAAATTATTGATTACCAGCACAGCAGGTGTTCCTAAACAACAGGCAATAAAAACTTTATACTACCTTCTTTGCTGAGTGAATTAGTGTGTAACTGGAAGTGTCCCTTAATTTTATTAACTTATTAATACATTTAGGATGGTATTTTTAGGTACTAGCACTTTAGCAACCACCTCTCAAACTCTTTTGACAAGAGGGCTACTGCATTGGCAGCAAGCACAGGATTCTGTGATGCACAGGAAGGTATTTATTTATTGCCCACAAAGGCAGCATGAGACCAGGACTTCTGCCTTCACATAATGTCTGAGTCCTATCTCCACACTTCTTTGTATTTGCCTGACATGGAAACTTAAAGCCAAAGAAAGGGGTAAGACCCATGTATGGCTAATCTTTAGTCTCCCAATGAGCAACCTGGCAACCTGTGGTGACTGAGGAGCTCTCAGGCTCTATGCTCCTACTATCTTTATTATTTAGACTTCTTGCCATGCTTCTGTGCTCTCTGATGCACTTTCAAGTTATAAGAAGATTTTATTACAGCTTGTGTTTTGTAGAATTGCTGCCATAGACATGAAGATGGTGAAAGACTTCAGGAGGTAATCGTAGAAGCAGAATATACAAAATTTTGCCCAGTTCATTGGTGGTGGCAGCTTGTAGCAAGGACATGCTTGAATGCCTCAGACATGAGACATGAAGAAGTCCTATTGCATCTTTCCAAAGCACTAACTTAATGAAGATGTGATCTTAGACCTACTCCAAGCTTCCTTCAAGCTTTGCTTTGTGAGTTTGCTTCACATTAATTGCTGCAATAACATTTTACATAGTACGTAAGAAATACACATGAGAATCTGGAGTTAATCAAATTCATGACACAATTGTGTTTCATTCAAGGCAAGACAGAACAGGAACAGCAGAGAAAGACAAAACCAGAAAGATTAATAAAATGTAGCAGAGAACAAATCTCCCTGTTTTAAGTATCTTTTCTTACACTGCGTAATCTTTTTCACTGTTTAAGTCTTCTTAAAAGTTCCACTACAATTCAGATTTCTGAGAACTGATTGCATTTTTAGTCTTTTGCAAAAGCATGTTATTTTGATGCTAATTTTCAAAAGATACAATCTTATTCAGCAAAGATTGGGTAAAGCTGCACAGAAAAGTATACTACTGTTCACAACTCCTGTGCTGGAAATACTATCAAGGAAAAACTAGCAGTACCCACAGCTCTCATTCAGAAAACAATTTAAAACCCCATATCCTTCTGGCTGTTTGTTTATTTGCATACTCATTAACATTTTTTGGGGTAACACTCCATAATGATAAAACAAAATCAGTATACCCTGTACTGACTGCTAGACAAATGAATTGCAATCATTTGATTTCTCTCTTTAGCAGTACAGATAAGGCAGAAAAAGAATATTTCAGAATATTTTCTAATGAAGAGCTGTTTTGACATCTCTCATTATAAAATCTGCATATGGAATTTTAAAAAAAGTGCATTTTTAAAGAGATGGAATTTGCTGCAAAACCCTCTTGCTCAATTGAATGAAAACTTAAAATGACATCTCTTGATGCTGTTTGAAAGATCAGTTAATTTTTTTTACAGCTTATGTCCAAAACACCAGGTGATTCTACAGTGTTTACCTTTACATTTTATTGGTGGGCTGATATAGGAAAATATTGTGACATTCAGTCATAAAAAATGCTCTTTATGAAATTACCTTGGCCTACAACCTTTACTTCCTTAGAAAACTTTGAGAAGTTACAGCAATGCAACAACCCCTGCCACAATCTGGTAATGAGAAAGCAGTACTAAGAAACAGGAAGAACTGGTTGCTAAAAGGTTAGATCTTAATTAATTTCAAACATTTTACACACTTAACTTGCTTCACCTGTGAGGCACAATCCTAAAAATATGTATATTTAGTGATTGATATTTAAAGATGTCCTGAAGTTCCTGAGCTGTTTTCCACCACCCTCTGTAACTTCTGAGACGTGCAATCATTTTCATGGTTATAACCAGGACTGGATGTTAAATGCTCTTACCTGTACACTTGTAGTCTGAGGTGACTCCTTTAAGGCCAGCATCAAACACTGATATTTCTACTTTTTGCTTTCTGTGGTGGCAGCTGAGGAGCACAGAGGGCTGTGACACAACCAGGTAGAGAAATGGCTGGAGCTCTATGTCCCCCGCCCCGCGGCGCCCAGGCTGCCGTACAATCGTGATGCCCAGGGCTTGGCGAGCAGATGACCTCGTGGAAGCGTGCAGGCTCTCCAGTGACAGAAGACCTGGTTTCCTGCCAGCAGACAGGGGAGGGTTACTGTTCAAAAGATCGTCTGCTGTGACAGAAGAGATGCATGGCTGACTGGGCTTCTTGGTATCATGGCTGCTGCCTGAGACGGTTTCTGGAAGGTTCAAGGAGCTCTTGCTTATCTTCTCACTGTCTTTCTGATCTTGCACTGGTTTTGATTTAGGTGAGGCAGTGCATGAGTATGTCATCAATGAGATTCGACTTGCTGTGACAAAAATGTCAAAGGGAATGAAGTTGAGGTTCTTCACGATAGAGGACTGGCGGGAAGGACGGGCAATGCGGTGCTGGCTGGTGCCACTGTGCTGCTCGATCTGAATGATCCTGATCTTAACACTGTCGCTGCCAATTCCACTGTCCTGAGCCCCGCTGTAACGGGAACAAGTCTCAACTGTTCCTCCATCAGCCACATCCATCTTCTTCTGTTCTTGCTTGGAAACCTGCAAAGGAAAATGCTATATTAACTTCTGATATCCATATTCCAGCTATTTCCACTTCAGTCACAGCAAAAAAATCACTACATAAACATGATGTCAAAAGAGAGAATTATAAAAAAAAGAATCCGCCAAGTTAACTTTAACACAGTAATCACTCATGAAAACACAGCAGGTGTCTGTTCCAATGAAATGATGACTCACAATAGCTGAAGAGCCAAAAAAAAGTAAAAGTGAAAAAAAATAACCAAGCAGTAAGGATTTCTAGGGCGGGAAAACATTTTAAAAATTTAAACTTTTCATTAAAAAAACTTTAAAGTATTTATAAGAAATTTATAGATTAATATAAACCCATATACCTATGAAATAATGTATTGCAAATAAAAGCTTAATTAGAATTGTTTTCCAATTCTGAGCACTGATGCTCAAAAAGTCACCTTTGTCACTAAAATTCTGTACTGTAATTAGATGAAATGGAGCATAATAATAATCAACTACAAAGACTAAATGGAAATTATAATTTGAAATGTATTGAAAAATATATTGTAGAAAAATAGTTTTCTTAACGAGTCATGGAAGGCAGGTGCCTTATATAAAACACTAAGGTTAAAGGAAACATCAAAACTATCTGAAGACTATCTTGGTGAGGGGAATGAGCTCTTAGCTTACCAAGGCTAGATAGGGTATTGGCTGTGACATTCATAGGGTTTCATGTGAGAAATCATTGCATATAGAAATATTTCAAAAAGAAACATACACCACTGACAAACAAAAAGAGTACAAGACTGAAATAAAAAGTTGCAAGGCTGTGTCCAGAGACCTTATTGTCCGAACTCAAGAGACAGAGATATCCCGAGACAAAGAAGTACTTCAGTAAAAAACACTTTCAATACTGCTCATGAAACAAGTAGAAATTCTATGAAAACCTTGAGGACAAGGTGGGGAGCATATACTAAAATATGTGGCAAAAAAACAATCTGCAAAAATTCAATAATTATTGATATATGACTAATTACTCAGATTCATATGAAGGTTAAAGTCGTACATTCACCCCGTATAACTTCCACAGCACAACTAACACTTCCATCTGTGCTACTGCGGTAGAGTTTCTGCTCTGCTCTGTACAGGAGCTAACACAAGAAACGCCCAACTCGGCTGGATTCCTAACCCATCTAGCCCACTACACTGTTCTCGACAGCACCAGGAGGAAACTCTGTTAAGAAATACCAGAAATTCTGTCCACATCCTGCAATCTGCTCCTCTACAGCTCCTGCATGTAGGATGCCAGGGGTACATGTTTTTGTGGTCGTTTTAGTAACCATTTCTGGGCTTCTTGTCCATGAATTCATCCACTTCCTTTCTGAACACACTGATACTGTTTGCTCTTCACAACCTTCGGGGGCAACAAGTTCCAATTTTCTTTTTTTAATTGTTTTAAACTATCTCCTCTGAGTGACATTGTTTTCCCCCAACCTTTTGTAGCATATGAATTGTTCAAGTCCACATTCAGCTTCATTAATGCTGTTATGACTTTGTAAAGTATGACCACAGCCCCCCTCAGCCTTCTCCTCTTCAGACATTGAAATCCCAGCCTTTTTAGTCCCTCCTCACAAAGTTGCTCCAGCACCTTCAATCTTTTTAGCCTCCCTTTTCTACTTCTATAACTTCACTATGGCCTTCTTGAGTACTCTATGAAGCACCCAAGAAGTGGAACCACTACAGTTCTCTACAGAAGTGAAATGCTTCTTCTGTCTTGTTCTCCATCTCCATCCAGATGTCCAGTATTTCATTAGATTTTTATGGCTGATGCTGCACATTGACTCAATGACTTAATTTCTTCATTGCAGGACCCATTTCAGTAATTTCTTCTTATCTTGTCCACCCAAATGAATCTTCAAAAAGTGAAATACGAACTAGGGCAAACAGTACCATAGCTTCCTCTTCAAAAGAGAATAATGAATTAAAAATAAATAATTAAAAATGAATAATTTATCAGCAACTTAACAATAGGAATAAAGGACAGTAAATTTCTCAATTTCCTCAAATTTATATGGTCTTTATGCAGCAATGTATTAGATTCTACATGTATTGCAGAAAATGGGTTATGAGGGAGGTAAAGAAAAGCAGGCTTTTAAAATCTTCCTTTATATTGTGCTTTATGGAACAAAGGGAGCAATCCCCTCTCCTTTTCTTTAAAGGAATGAACATACTAGAAAAAGTATTATGGAGGAAATCCTAAACCAGAACCATTAACTAGCTGAGATTTTCTTTGAAAAGGTTTTTGCCAGCTCTGGTTACAATCTTTTCAGATTCACTCATGTACATATTTTTCGAATAACCAATAAAATTCTTTGTGGCTGTTTTCTATGGCAGACTCATATCACTGACTTGTAAATGTGATATCACTTTTAATGCTGCCTCTGTAAAAATAACTAGAGACCATTTTAATGAATCACTACATTGTGAGCCAAGAAATCCTCATTCTTCCTGATATCCTAGCAAAGTTATGCTATTTACACCTCAGCCTCTCTGCCTGGCAAACTATAAAGTGCTTCACCCATATCCTGCACTGATGGCACTTCCAAAATTGGTACAGATGGTACCAATTGGTACAGATAAGGCAGAAAAAGAATATTTCAGAATATTTTCCACTAAACAGCTATTTTGACATCTCTCATTATAAACTCTGCATATGGTATTTAAAAAATACACATTTTCATTGCGCATGTGTTGAGGGCAAGCAGAAAGAAAGGATGGAGCTGTGAAAAAATCTTGCCACATCATTTCATGGAAATGCTGCCTGTGATTAAGTTGAGGGCATATGTTGCTAAACCCAGAAATTTTTAATTGCTACACAGACATCAGTTAAGTCTGATGAAAAACGTTTTCAGAAAGCATGATTCAGTGGTGAACGACACTCTTATGGTTACTACATGACATTCTCTTGTTCTCCTCTATGCAGAATAAATTTCTGCAGCTACCTGACATTTAGGTTATGCATGACTTGGCCAGAGGAAATGAAAATACAGTGTCATCCACCAAGTGACAACCTTCCAGGGAGAAAAGCATCACATGTATATGATAAAGTGGAGGAAGAAATCACAGTACTTCTGGTTTCTGAATGGATCCTTTCTTCTCACACCTAAACAGATTTGAGTTGAAGCCGAGTTCTTTTCCTCTGCCTCTTTTTATCATTAAGTATTTATTAAATGTTCTGGTCTATACAAAGCACTTCTAGGAAGGTAAGAAAGTAAGACTGCTGCAAGGGTGCTAATTGGTCCCAACTGCCGAGTTTCCTGTTATGAGGACATTCAACTACAGAAACTTAACTAAGAGCCCAAATCAATTCATGCAGGTCACTGAACAGCACTCAGAAGGCAATTTCTGCTCAGTATTAAGCAGTATGGAATATGAACCAGTGCCCAAAAGGTGAAAGACACCATATCCTATTACGGTTTTCCATGCCACCCGGTTTCACAATGAAACTTTGACTTATGTAGGGTCTTACCACATATATTATAAAGGTTGAAACACTTGGACAATGATTTGCAAGACAGCTGTACATAACACAACTGCGTACAAAATAAAAGTGCAGAAGTACTACTGGAACTTCTTGCATCAATTTCAGCTCAGTAGAGCATCAAGCCTTCCAACAATGTTTCAGAGTTAACCTGAAGATATGCCTAGTAATAAACTTGGGAAGCATTTAGGTATCCCTCTAATGGGATAAGAAGATGAGAAGGAACAATCTCAGTATAACAACTCTAAAAGATTCTTTGCTTTGTTATGGAATAAATGGGCCAGTACTTTAAAGATGTCAAGAACAGCAATATCATCTTGCTGTTAGCAAATGTAATGGTAACATTTATCATTGGGCTGTATAATATCAATTCTCTTACTCTTTACATAACCCATTTAAAATGAACAATAAAAGTTTTCTTTAATTAGCTACTGGTGTGCATTAACATGATCATGATTAAACCATAAAAACCAACCGTACATTACTCTGGTCCCCTATCCCATGTGGTTCAAATTATTTTAGTTGAAAATGTACTTTGAGTCCCTTTTAAAAGTTCAACCTTCTGCTTTCAGAGAATTAAATGCATATTACTATAGTGGAGAAGATAATGTTTCAGACCTCCAGGCATATATTAAACACACTGGCAGCACATTAGACAAAATGCTTTACTTATTAGATACTTCCTATTCTAAACAGTGTCATCAAAGGCTAAAAACAAAATCCATATAAAAGCTGCACAATGCTTCCACACAGAACCTGTGCCAAAATCCCTGTACTTTCCAGCTAATGAGGAAAGGATGTGTACTCTTAACATATGAATGTAAGATTTTCCAAGCATTCACTTTAGGAAACAGGACTATTGATTCCACATGGCTTATGTTAAATGAAACTGTATTGGTAAAATAACCTTTAAGATATTTGGCATGATAACTATAATTAAACAGTATTCAAAGGAATAAAACAAAAGGGAATTTGGTTCCACAATAGCTAATTAAAATAAAATGAAAAAACACAGCATGTCATCTATCAAGATAAATTGTTATTGTTTAAGAACTATTTAAATACTGTTAAAATATACTTTTAGATAAAATCTGAAAGGACTGGAAAAATATTTGTGGTTTAAAAATGGATAGTTTGGTGAAGAAAAAAGTACAGGACGCTGAAATTTTAAGCTGAGATAATAACTTTAAAGCCTTGAGCATAACCAGATGGTACTTCAATCAGAGGTATTCTACAGTTTCTCTGTCAGAATAAGTTGCAATATGGAAAGGTTTTCAATAGCTAGAAAAAACACATCAAGATGATAATTTACTTCTTAGATCACTTCAGTGCATTTTCTTGTCCTTTCACAGTTACATATCCTATCAATACTACACACCATAGAAAAGGTGTTGAAAGCTACACTGGTAGCTGGGGAACTGTGGTTAATTCTTCCTTTTCATGTGTTGAGATAGGTAACTTTACTAGCTTAACCTCTTGAGTCCACTAGGGCATATGGCACATATATCTACCATGAGAAAGGGCATGGAAATGGCATGGCCTGTAGAACACACAGAGATAAGTACATCATAAAATCAAGGATCAATAAATAGATTTTCTTTTCAACATTGGAAAGTAGTCTCATCTAAGGTCACTGCAATTTTAACCAGGTAAGTCTTGTTTATTTTCCATTTCTGATCACAATATTGAGATGGCAGTGATGTCTTCAAAGTTTTTTAGTCCATAAAAAGCAGGAATAAAATAAAAAGGTAAAATAAATAAAACAAAACAAAATAAAAGCAGGAATAAAATAAAAAGGTAAACACAAAACCTAATACTGTAGACCAACAACTAACACATTTACCAAATCAAAGAGAAGCATTTTACAACAATTGGTAGAATTGCTACATTATATTTCCTAATCTCTCAAGAATTTTCAACAAAAACAATGTAAGCATGTGCAAATTTCACTATAAACATTTTAATGTTCTTTTTCTGGTACTTCACAGAATAATCCTTTAATTAATAGAATAACTGTAGGCAATATAATCTTTGGAAGTGCAGCCGCTCTAGAGGAAAAGCATCTACATCTGCATATTTTTTCCAGCTTCTCATATTAATTATGGTCATATAATGACACTATTGAAGTAAAATTTCCAGTCATTTCTTAACTCTGATCAAAACCCTTCAGCCAATCATGAGCTCATGCTTCACATTACATAAATTATGGAAAGACTCACAAGTGTGAAACCACAAAATCAAAGTGCCAATCACATCTGCTCCATCACTGTTGTATGTGACCAAGTTTTATTCCTTTTTCTAAAAAGTATTAATATTTACATGGAAATAAAAATCTTGCCTAGTTGACAAAGTAAGTTACAGAAAAGGAATATGTTCCATTTTGGTTTTCCATTATGCTTGGACTGGAATTACAAAGGTAACACTGGATAATTTCTTCCTTGGTACTAAGTACTTCATCTACTGCATTGAGAAGTTTCCAACAGTTTGGAAATTTAGTTAATGTATCATTGTTATCTAATAGACCTTTGTTTGCCACATTGTTCTACTGAACGCTTCAACTAAAACAATTATATTATGTTTTGCATATGAGTTACATGACTGAATTTAATTCTGACCATTATCAAAATTATTTTACAAATTGACATATTAATTTCACATTGAAATATAATGAAAGACAAACATACAAACATACCTGTCTATTAAATTTTGTCCTCCAGTGTAATAAAGTTCCAAATTAAGACTTCAGTCCTCTTATTAAATCTAGACAGATTGCTTCTACTTGTATCAATCCAGCTGCAGAAACAGTCCTTTATAAAATGAACCTAAAGCTATCCTCCAAAAGGGAACTATTAAATCAAGGCAAAATGAGGCAACAAAAATAGCAGAGATGCCTGAAGTAGTTTATTTCATAAAAGTCCAACGGGTTTTTTCCCTCTAAGGAGTTTTCTTTTCAAACAGAATCTGTTGCAAAACAAATTATGCCAATTTGAAGTGTAATTGTGTATATGAGCTTCTGGACCTACAGAATTACTTCAGATGGGAACTGCAATTTTCACAATACTGCAGGAATTACATGCAAGTTGTGATGGCAAGGAGCAATACAAACTCAGCTTCTTTGTGCAATGTTTTCCCAGCTCATCAAAAGTAAAGTAAGAGGCTACATTCTGTTAAACACTGATGCAAATATTCATAAATCAAAGCTGTGTTAAATGTTCCAATTGTAACAGGGATATCCAAGTGCTAAATCCTTCCTAATGCCAACAAAATTATTTTTTTTCATCTTAATACAAACAATATGTTTATTTTGCTACCCTGTGAAGGCCAGTAAGAAACTTGTGTTCAATTTTTTTTTTTTTTCTTTCCAAATAAAGGCTTTCAATTTAAAAAGACCAGCCTGGAATTTGGCAGAGCATTTTTTCTTCACAGCCTTTTTTCATTACTATTTTTACTAAAAGCATTAGCTTTTTGGTGTTATTTTTCATATTTAAATTAAAAAATTTAAGCTCATATCTTTGCTTTTTACAAAAATATTGGCTTAAAACACACATTTATTTTAGACATGGTGAAGGTTTGCTGAGTTTTGCACACTTTCTTCTGTTTTTGTTTTTGTTTGTTTATTTTTGTTTGATTTTGTTTTTGTTTTGTGTGGGGTTTTTTGCAGGGGAGTGAAGGTTGGGAGGGGGCACTGTTTTGGGTTTTTTCTCTATTTAAAGCCAAGAAACAGCATTTTTCCATGAGAGCCTTCTTGCATGTTGCATTTGGATATTTTCTAAAGCAATAGCTGAAACTTCACCCTGGTTTTGCAGACGTACAGAACAACCATGGGATCAGGCCCAGCCAAGCAGAGGTTTAGGAAAGGCAGAGCCTGCCTGACCAAGCTGATCTTCTATGACCAGGTGACCTGCCTAGAGATGACTGTTGATGTTGTCTAACTGGAATTGTGCAAGAAGACATTGAAGCGTTGGAGTGCATCCAGAGAAGGACAACTGAGCTGGTGAAGGGTCTAGAGAGTAAGTCCTACAGGGAGTGACTGAAGGAGGTGGGTTTCTTTAGTCTTCCACAAATGTCTAAAGGGATTGCAGCAAGGTCAGGGTCGGCCTCTTCTCCCAAGCTATCACTGAAAGTGTAAGAAAACAGTCCCAAGCTGGAGGTTCAGTTTGGACATCAGGAAGAATTTCTCCACTGAAACTGTGCTAAAGCATTGGAATGGACTGCCTAGGGAATCGGTGGAATCACCATCCCTGAAGGTGTTCAGGAAAGAACTGGATGTGGCACTCAGCACTATGGTTTAGTTGCCATGGTGGTGCTTGGTCAGAGGTTGGACTCAATGACCTTGACTTTAGAGATCTTTTCCTACCTTATTGATTCTACAATTCTTTGACATTCTCTAACATTTCAGTATCAAGATTTTGGTGTCAGACTAATTTTACCAGTCTCAGTTATTGGCCACATTTCCATGCAGTTTAAATAATTAAATTATATTAATATGGAAATATTAGAAATATCATTCACTATTATGACTTCCAAACATGAGAAATTTAAAAAAGTTATTTACTCCCATTGGAGTAAACTTGGATATTTTCCCATTGACTAATATTTAGCATTCTGTAAAATAAATGAAAATATGCAGAAGGAAGATGCCAAATATCTGGCAATAACAAACTGGAATTCAACAAAGCCTCAAAAGAAAAATTTAGGTATAATTTTCTAAGAGACAATAAAGGAGTGTATGAACAATAAAAAGTCATTATTGTAATGTGGTAAAGTAACTTGGTACTTGACTTTCATAATACAGACTCTATCTTCAACCTCTTAAATGAGTAACAGTAGAGTTAAATGAACTATTTCCAGAATCAAATGGTACAATCTTTTTCTTCATATATATGAGATACTTTACCCATTTTGAGCATTTTAAAGGCAATTAAATAACTAAAATAACTAAATCCACAGCAGATTAAAAGATTTCATGTACAGATGCTGCCTAACTAAACAAACTTCATTCTACATTACTTCCAGTAATATAAGTCAGACTGAGTCAGACTACATGCTACGAACAGAAAAATCCACAGTGCAGGAGTCTCCAGTGAGAAATATTCAACTGCTGGCACACTACTGCTCAGTGAAACATGTGTTGGGATCTAGAGTGCCTCAGGTTTTAAAGCTGCTAGATGTCTGGAAAATTATCTATCTGTACCTTACTGCTTTTTTTCTTTTTCCTAGGTTGCTACATCTCACCTATATCAACTTGTACCTAAACTGATCTTTGACTAAACCATGTTTCAATTTGTTGAGAATATTTTAAAGACTACCTGGGGAAGTAAAGCACATGAAATGGCATGTGAACTAAAACCTACAAAATTAGTAATTCCAGAATATGTTTTTTTGGTAACAAGACCATGACAAAATATCCCCATTTTTAACAAGTAGTTTGTCTCACCCTTGGTGTACAAGTCCATGCCAGACTGAATGTGTGTCTCCTCGTTTGTGCCTTATATGACAGTAAAACAGCCAGTTCAGGGTCTTGAAGCATCCAAAAAAAATAATCCCAGGAAGAAAAAACAACAACACACCAACCAAAAAACCTTTTGATTTTTTTGGCCTGTTCTGTTTCCTTCATTGGTTCATTGTACAATACAAAGCAGTGAAGTAAAAGGACAGACCACAGCAGCTCATCTTGGATTAACTTAAACATCAAAATTGCATCCTAAACCATGCCCACTGAATTTGTTTAAAACAATGAAATAAAAGAAAATGGCATTGGAGCAGGAATGAAAGGTCCAAAAGAGGAGCTCTGCAAGCTGCCTTCAGGGTGGGTGACACACAGAGCTGCATCTCCAGCCTTCTCCAGCCCCATCAGTCTCAGTGCTGAGAGGCTGCTCCAAAGCACCCAGCACTCGAGTCATGATGAGAGTGGACTTTAAATCTCACTGGAAAATCAGGGGAGAACTATTGTGAGACACATCCTGCAGCAGTCTGACATTTTTAAAGCTTTTATCTGTAGTTCTATGATGCCATCGGCGCCATTCAAATTGTGGGTTGGTAACAACATTGAATTCCACCAGCAGGCCCAGATACAAACAGTTTACAAAGTTTACTTCTTAAAGAAAAACACTTCTCACCTTTACACGCTTCTGTATGATATTGCTATGAAGTACTATAATAAAGATGCAAAAACACTGTGCATGTTACTGAATATTGTTTACATATACTGTTTTTCCATAGATATGTTTTTCCAAGTTCAGGCCATGAAGTTCCTTTTCATTCACTAACAACTGCTGCTTTTTTGGTTTTGTTTTTTGATTTTTTTTTCTCTTTGTTGTTGAGTGTTATCAAAATACTTTCCTAAGCATTATTCTAAGTATGTATTTTAACTGGTCATAAATTAATTTGCTATGGTGGGCTTGCTCACAGACATACCTAGGAAATGACCCAATGAACCACTCAACCAAGACCAGTCTACTCAGAAATTACACTGTACAACAAGAATTTCATAGAAATACAATGGGTAAAACTTCCAGGTGTTCAATGTGTAATGAACCCTTACCTAGTGTGGAGAAGGCACTACTGCCTTTATAATGAACTTTATCAAGAGAACGTAGAAGAGTTTTGTGCCCATCTCCCACTGAAAAAATAATAGTTTGACAGCTAATTTATTTTTGATCCTGAATCTCTTTGGAAGGCAAAGAATCAGCCAAAAAGGATCATCTGTAGAGACCAGATAGCCTATCCTAGCAGAAAAGCAAAAAGGACACACAAACTACTGCAAGAAAATAGGTGAACTAATGCAAACACACAAATCTAATTATCCCTGTAGCTCTGAAGAAAAAAATGCCCAGCTTTCTAAATGAATGTCTTAAATTACTGGTTTTCAAACAAATATCAGTTTTATGAAACTTGTACACAGGACCCCAACTCAGTAAAGCTTAACAGATTTTCAGTTTTAGGGATTCTCTAATTCAAACAGCTTCCAAACAATCTGAAATAGTTGTCACTGCTAATTTCTGAGAATTCTTTACTTTACTAAGTTATTATTCCTCCACTGTTTTGATGGAGAAAGTTAAAAGTAGTGGAAACCTTTACTTAGGATGAGTCAAGAATGAAACTTCCAGTCTTGATTCATACAATGAGTCACAGGTAATCTGGGGGGAAGGTACAGTCTCAGTGAAATGAAGAGCTGGAAACACTGCCTAGGAGCACGTACTGAGGAAAAAAGTGCTAATATGCAAGATTATTAAGCAAACTCATTAAGCACAGCAAAACCACCAAAGCTGCATACTATGTGTAAACAACTGAGAACTTTAAAATGTCTTCTCTCTAAAAAGGTAATGGCAGCCAATGAGCTGCAGAGGTAAGTTCAGAGAAATTAGAAATAGCTGCAAATCTGAATTTGATTCAGTACATGTTATTAGCATGATATGCATGACTCATACCAATCTTTAATCACAATGATAATCTGTGATTTCGCCATTTGATATAGCAATCAGTAACTCAATCAGATGGAAGATAGCTGTAAAAATGGAAGGATTGTCCAGCTCTTTAATCTCCTCCATACTCCTGAGAAATACTCCTCAATGTAAGTCAGTGTGATAACTACCTCTTCTATCTAAATGGGAATACCATCAGTACCAGATTAATATTACTTATCAAGGCCACAGACCCTATGCATGTACTTTGTAGCCCTGCCACCAAAGCACAATAAAAATTCGTTCACTGTAATTTTACTTAATCAGCTTTTGTGATAGGTGGCAGAATACATCAAACACATTAGAAAGAAATTATATAGAGCTAGGCTCTTTATTATCCTTCCACTCTAAACACTGTGTGCCCATGAAGGAACACTGCTACTTTCTCTGCCCCACTCAACCAAAATTCAGTGCAATGTTCAAATGTTCAAGAAAAGTGGAAAATTATTATTACTGACACAAGTGAACTTCCCTGCAAGCAAATCAGAACAAACAGAATTGTTGGGATTCAGAGAAACTCAGAACCCCACACAATTGCAGAAATTAATGCTGATGACCAGGGGAAGATTATTAACACTCAAAAACAATTGTCTACCTATGGAATCCTCAACTGAAGTGTAAAGTTAAAATTATACTCTTCCATTCAAAATATTTAGTTTTAGCTCAGCTATCTCAAAATCCTCATAGCATGACTATGGATGCAACTTGTGCAGCATTGCAAGGGGATGAATGAAACTGCAAAGCAATTAAAAATGTTAAAATGCACCACTTGCTTAGATTTCAAGTGCAAAACTAAATTGTGCATTTCTAAAAATTCCAGGCTAACACAGAACTCAGATCTATCATGAGGCGTTTTTGCTGTGTGAAAACTCTGTGCACCCACATACATGCTTATGTCCTTTTGAGTAATCCTTATATGTTTTGCCTTCATGTCTGCAAAATGGACCCTTCTTCATATGGCTTCCTACTTTAGTGTGAATTTACTTCATCCCTAAATATTTTTTTAATTGAAAAGATTTCTGCTTTGAAGATTCTTAGAAAAACCACATCAATTTTTCCAATATAAGAACAGCATCTAGGATTCTATTGGAATAAGAATGTTTGCTCATATGAAGTATCAAGAAGTACTGCACAG
Source organism: Ammospiza nelsoni (assembly GCF_027579445.1). Classification (NCBI taxonomy): domain Eukaryota; kingdom Metazoa; phylum Chordata; class Aves; order Passeriformes; family Passerellidae; genus Ammospiza; species Ammospiza nelsoni. The sequence continues at coordinate 130,824,263 of NC_080633.1, forward strand.
TCCTTCAAAAAGATACCTCCCAATTTGTTTTGGCAACAAAATCAAATGATGAGACAGAGCTTCCTAAGAACGGAAACAGGGTATGGCAATGACTCAAGATACTGGCAAGGACTTTATTTTGATAGCGTCCTTGAACTAACCAAAATATCTGTTATTTTCAGGAAAACATCTGACAAGTGGCTATGTGGGAACCCAAGTACTGGTAAAGCTACCAGGAAAATGATGCAAGTATTATTCAGCTATTCCAGCTAGGGGTTTTTATTGGCATTCTCAAAAAGTTACACATTTGGCACTCTCTCTGACACTACTGAGCTACAAGATTATGTTTAAAACATATGAACAGCTCAATGATAAATATCATCAGAAGACTTTATTGTCACATACATTTCAAAAAATTTAGCCATTCTACAAATTTTAATCACTCCATAAAGCAATTAAATCTAGTAAGCCTACTTACTATCTAAGTGGATTAGATTAATCTGTGGAACAATCTTTACTAAGATAATCAAGTTATGCATGGTGCAAATTTTCTCCATTAGCTCTATGCATGTGTATGTATTAAATGTGCTAATTTTTTTACATGCCTTCATGTTACTATATATTTGGAAAAAAACACACAAATCAATTTGTACATCTTCCTTTGACATGCCATGGTTTCAGGCCATTAACATTAGCAGAAATAGAAAATACAATTAAACCATCCCAAAAAGTTGCTGCTATAGAACCTAGATTTAAATGAAACTGATTCAGATATTTTATGGTTTCAAACATATTTAAAGCTGGATCTGTATTATGTCTGTTCATTGCTATATAAATTATTTAACTACACAGAATTATAAAAGGGCATGAACTTCTAACAACATTTGATGCAGCAACATCACGTTTTGGATAGAAATATTCAACTTTGGATAGAAGCACTTAGATTTAGATCTGAATCAGTTTCATCTGAATAGATAGAACATAGATTTAGATGAAACTGATTCAGATGCCACTCCATCACTAAGGTGTAATGAATAAAAAGCTTCTGATTATAGATTGGCTTCCTTTTTTTTTTTTTTTTGTTTCAAAATTATAGTTATAAAAATTTAGTTATGAAATTGATAAACTATAAAATATAGCTAATTCTGCTATGCATACAACTGCTTGTAAATGGTACAAGGATACTGTTGCAGCTCTGACTCATGCAAATTAATTTCACAGGAAAAAGGAAGCACTTAATTCTGTCAATAATTCTGTCAATGATTCATTAGATGTTATATACAGAAAAGGCTATGCTCTTTTATGTTAAACTCACTACTATTTAAAAGAAAATTTATTCATGCAGGTATTTTTGTCACTTTTCAAAGAGTATGAAAACCTCATGAATTTCTGACAGAACAGACAAATGAATTTGTGAAAAAATAGCCATATTTGTTTCCTGACAAAATCTCAGGCATGAATAATGGAATGTATCATTCTACTAGACAGTCTCAGGTGATACAACATTACCTGAATCTGAAAACAGTACAGATGGATGGAAAAATTGAAAAATTAGGATGGCAGACAATATAATCACCAGCAGTACACTCAGAAAATTAAGCCTCCTTGCTTAATAAACACGATAGTACTAAAGTGGAATTCTGTCCTAAAGAAAATCAATATGAAACTAAGGAGAGTATCTACCCCTAGGTGATCAGCTGGTCCATCACAAGTCACAGAAGTGACTGAACAGTGAATATGGCCTACTACTGAATAATAGCTTTCCCTCAGTGGCAATATCTGCTTTGGTTTGTCACCATACTTGTCCTGTTTTTTTACAAAACAATTAAAAATTAATTAATATTGAGACTTCTATTCTGCTTTCTAATTTGGACGAGAACAAAAAATATTATGTAATGTTTGAGGAAGACTGACATACAGGGTGACTATATTAGATTTATTTACTTCTAAAAATAGGGTAAAATTCATGAAAAAAATTGTTTCCTGTGAGAGAATTTCAGGGGAACAAAGTGAGCATTCTTCTCGTAAAGAAAACAAAATTTAAAACCTAAATTTCTCACTGCCCACTGACTATGCCTTCAATTAATTCCTTACTGGCTTCTGTCCTTTCCCTTTACATTTCTCATATTTCTCTTTAAGAAAAAAAAAATTAATATTTCACTTTAAAATGAAGGAAATTACAGAATCCATGTGTTTATAATTCCTGCCAAGGATCAAGTTTTCCACACTACCTAGCAGGTGATGCTCCATGCAGGGAAGAAACCACAACTAGAGCTGTCTAAAGGCAATGTTGCCACAGCATCAAACTCTTCTGTACAGCAGCATTAGACGACTGAAAGGAGAAGATTAGGGCAGATCAAAGAATGCAGAACCCTCAGTCTCACACCGTGTGACCCAACACTGCGACTTTCCCCTCCTCGTCAGCCGCCTTAGGAAATCAGCACTGTGACACACGCAGTGTCACACTGTGAGAAAGCCAGAGCATGTGCTCTCTCACACTTCTTCTCCTCAGGGCCACTTTGAGCCACTGTCGTGCCTTCAGTGATTTTGTCCTGCATATGTGCCAACCACCAACTATACTTGCTATTTATGGCAAACCTGTAGCAATTCTTACACAGTTCATGGACTTCTATTTTTTTTTTTCCTCAAAAATGAGCCAATATGATTTCTTGCATGTGTTCCAATAGAAAGAAAAGTTTGAGTTTTGGACTTTTTTAATAGCAATATTTTTATTATCTCTGTAATGAATACTTCAGATTATTTTAGTTGGTACATTAAATCATCAGAAATGATGAAGTTTTAAATTCACAAAACATTCAATTATTATTTTAATTGGATAAGAAAGCACAATTTTATTGAAGATAATTATAATAAAAATAATTCGCAAGTTAACTTCAAAATATTGCTAGGCAGGGAATGGAATACAGAGATTGTACAGAATGTTCACATCTTTTAGACAATATTACTAAGAGTAGTATGAGAGAATAAATGCAGTTCACTGAGCAGACACAAGAAGGTCTGGTTCAGATAATCAAGAACTGTAGGCTAAAAAAAATAAAAGTAGACTGAAACCCCACTTGTACTTAAAACTCATGTAAAAATAAATCTATCCCATTATGCTCTATTTTAAAACATCTGGAAAAATAGCAAAAGAGAGGAGAAAAAAATCTGTTAAGCTTAGTCTTTAACTAGTATTGATGGGAACATAGAAGAAAACCAACAGGTTTCTGTTTGCTTTTTTCCTTTCTCACTCTAACTTTTTATTTTGCTGTTATTTTTCCAGAAAATAACAACAAACCCTATGAGAGTTTCCCCATTAGATTTGTTCCAGCATGGGAATCTTTAAACTACTGATATGAAGCTTCACATATTCTAGAGAAAAAATTTGTATTTTTCCTTTTGTTAACATTACGAAATATCCTTCTGTGTTGAAGCAAGGAATATTTGGAAGAATGTTATTTATGAACTTCTTTGTAGATTATTATATTGGGTAAATTCCTCCCCAGGTATATTTTATGTGAAATCTTGATATGCAGGAACATCTTATCACCTTAATTTAAGTGGTCACAGAAAACATTAAGGAAAATGTCATAGAAACTGGTCTTGAATCATGAAGTGCTTAAACAGCTATCAGATACAACTTTCCATTTTTTTCCCCCCACATAGTCTGTGTGCTTGTGGACATCAAAAATCAGCAAGAAAATCTGGTTTCTTCCTAGCAAAAAGGAAATGCACATTGAATCTGTAATTTCATGTCTGGTTTTACTGTACTAAGAATTCTTTACCTTATCAGTTTAATATCTATCTTATTTAACATGTTTGTTGATCTTGCTTAGCTACATAAGTCCAAATGCTTACTGAAGAGACTCTTCGTTGTAAGATAAAAATTTTCCTAATTATGTATGTTAAAGAGAGACTATAAACACTTTTTTCCCCTTTATTTTTTGTATTAGCAGGATCTAAGCATGAAGGTCTCTTCAAAGAGCCATTTTCATGGCAACAATCAGTTTGAACATTCGTTTTTTTCCCCTGTAATTATAGGAGAGAAACGAAAGGTCACATCTTTACAGCAAAACAGATTTTCCTTTGTCTCCTACTTCTTAATTTTTCCTTTTCACATTCTAAGGACATTACACAGATTGACATGAAATGCAATTCTTCCTTATCAAAACTTTGTGAGCTTTTAGGTAATGGAAGTTGTTGTCTTTTACAAATCCATCCGGGATGTACAAAGCACAGTCTCAATTTGAAGCACACAGAAGTGGCCTCACTGTGCAGGAATGAAAGCATAAGACATTTCCTAACTCCAGTGACACAAATTAGAGCTACTTCGGAGATCTAACTGTGGTATGTGCTTAGAAACTGCAGCTTTCTGCAATCCCTCTCAACTGTGAAAACAATTCTCTGGATATATTCCATTGTTTCCAAATCCATGAAACCAATACAGTGAGAATAACCAAGCCTAATTTTAAACTAACTCTTGTCAAGTTGCTTGAGAATCTAAGTATTTCAAATCAAAATAATCCAAATTTTGTTACTTTCTCTTAACTTTGTTACTCCACTTCTGGTATCTGAAACTTTATATTTTGTAACCTAGTTAGAAGCATTGTAATAGCTTACTCTTTGAAATGTACAATCATTAAAACAAGGAAGCTACAGTTACTAACTAATTCATGCAAAAAGGCAGTCCACAAATCCCAGATCATGAGATTGTTGCCAACAATTTTATCAATAAACTGAACATATTAATTCCAGCTGCAATAAATTTGTGATTCTTCAATTAAGGTGGTGAAAATCCATGAGAAAGCATCTCATAGCCCAGGACATCAAAGTTATGGTAATAGATGCTGCATGACCTGCTATTCCCTGGAATGAAATTTCAAAGCTCTAAAACATGGGCAGAACTGAGCAGGTACACAAGACCTGATCAGGAATTGTGCAAGCTAAAAAAATTTTAAAAATCTGAGAAATATTTTATTAGTTCATATTTCTACACCTACTGTTTCTGGGGCATTACTAATACCATAGACTAAGTTAGCTCTCTTTTCACTCACTACAACAAATACCAAAGGCATAATGAAAAAAATTTTGAAACCCTCAGGAAGTTATTTTTACACAGTCTTAGCTTTTTTAATGTGCCAACAGATTTCAGGATATCAAGACATGCCTAAATTCAACTGATTTGTATAAAATATAAAAACCAAGAATTTTTTGGCTCTTGAACACTGATTACCTTAGATTTCAGTAATTAAAAGACAAAAGATAAACAGCTTCTTCAAAAGAAACTAGCAAATGGGAATGCCAACTTCTCAAAGTTTCAACATACTAAAAATATTTCCAATTACACAAGCTTTCCATAAGAATACTATCCAGTCAATACAACATCTGTGCAACATGTGCATCTGCCATTTCACACTTTGACTGTTTGGCTTCCTAAGTAGTATTATCTGGAACTTGTTTTACTGGTTTTTCACTGTCATTTTTTTCTAAGCAAAACAGAAACGGAAAACAAATTTTACATGTTTTCAACAAATTTTTTTTTCCTTTTTTCATACAAGTAATTAATAGCCTTAACTAAAGTGCAATTAAATTGCTCATCACTCAAAAGTTTGCTCTGCTAAAGTATCAGCAGCAAGAAAATATGCTATAAACTCTATTAGCTGTCATTCCTTCAAATTTTATGTGTGATGCAATTGCAACAGGACTTTTGTACATATATCCTGCTGACCATGTTCTTTATCTTACAGTGAAGTTACAGCAACAACTGGTTGATGAGATTGCCTTAAACAGAAAAAAAGAAATAACAATACTACTGAGTTAGAATAAAGATCTTTTTAGACTCCCGTTCTCTGAAAGTAGATATAATTGGATGTTTTGAGAAAAAAACCAACAACCATAATTAAAGAAAGCACAGAGAAATATTTCTTCAGCATACTCTTCCAGACTTCTTGAGCCAACATTTTACAGGCTTTAAAAGTTATCAGAAAAGTTTTTTTAAGCCTCATCTGCAGCAATAGAGAATGACTTACACTTTCTGCAAATATTACTGCAGCATGTCTATTGTGACAAATCAGCACACAATCAGATTTAGCCGAGCTAGGAAGGAATCAGCTGCCATAGATGAGTTTTCTATGCCTTCTCCCTTTTAGATGCTTCTCAGCTATTAATTAGTTCACTTTAATGGTGAATTGTTTATTACTCACTCAAGCATTTGCTTATTCATGCTCTTGTCTGAGCAGATAGGAGCTGTACTGCCCCCAGCCTTGCCCATTATTGGGATGAATACAAGTAACGTGCTGCTCACTTTGAAATAGCCAATATTTATAGTAGTTAGACTCCAAATATAATTTTTGTGGTAAAAGAACAAAATGCCAAAATTGAAATAACTTTTGCTTCCCCCTAGTATTAATATAATTTATTCAGGAAGCTGGTGGGTTGTTGCTGTAATTTATCAGAACACAGGGGTTTGCCCTATGGAACACGGGCAAAATCCACCAGCACTACACCTGCTGGTGGACTTTACTCAGTGATTGGCATGAGCCAGGTCTAGAAGCAGAGTATCATCTGCCAAGGAGACAAACACTCTTGCAGCTAGTACTTATGCAGCCTAGGAAGAGTACTCAAAGGTCAAATACCTAAAAGCAGGCTTTAACAAAGCAGAAAACATTAGCCAGGAGGTCATGCCTGGAATTTCTGAAAGAAAATAAAGATGTGCCCACACCAGGTTTCCCCTGTTTGGTTCAACACTTCCCCCTGGTGAATGACAGCTTGTGCCCATTGCCTGTTGGCTCTGACTGCAAATTATGCTTAATATATGTATTGGCTACGAAGAAAAATTCCAATCAGAAACTTCAAGTCCCCGATCATTCTTTGTGAGACTGTTTTGCCAGCACATGAGTCCATACTTCATCAGCTCAGTTGCTCCTGCAGTTCAACAAGATTTTTTTTTCATGTATTTTGTGGGGGAAAGTAACTTAAGCATCGAATTTGTGCAGGACCTACTGTATTCTAATGGCTAGCAACACATGAGTATAATACCAAGCACACTGAAGAACTTTGGAAGGCTTGTTGTTCATTGCTTAGGCAAAAATAAAAGAATGCCAGCCAGGGGCAAGGGAGGTCTGAGAGGGATCCAAAACAGGGACAACTTTTTAATTTCTAGTTAAACTGTGAGAAAATATTTCCATATTTTTCAAAAACTGATTGTTGAGTGCTGCATTCCTCACTACAATTAAAAACTTGTGACTAAGTATGATGGAAGAAAAAATGATGAGTTTGTCCATTCTTTCAAGAAAGAGCTTATGCTGCTTTTATTAGTATATTAGATACCTATCTGAATTTCAGACTGTATAGGATAGCTAGGGACTTTTAGCCTACAGAACCATGCATTTGGGCTAGCAGAAAATAAACAAACAAGACTACATAAGCTGAGAAACAGGGATGAGACAAAGTGAGCACTGTCTGAATGGCAGGTCTCAGAGGGTTGTGATCAGTGGCACAGGGACTAGTTGGAGGCCTTTAACTAGTGGTGTCTTCCAAAGGTTAGTACTAATCCAGTCTTGTTTAACTTTTCATCTCTGACTTGCATGAAGGGGCAGGTGCCTGCTCAGCAAGTTCACTGATGGCACAAAGCTGGGAGGAGCAGCCAATACCCCAGAGGGCTGTGCATCCCTTCAGAAGGACCTGGGCAGGCTGGAGAGATGGGCAGAGAACCATCTGAAACTCTAACAGAGGTGAATGCAGGGTCCTGCACCAGGGGAGGAATAACCCCAAGCACCAGTACAGGCTGGGGGGTGACCAGGTGGGAAGCAGCTCTGTGAAGGACCTCGGGGTCCTGGTGGACAATAAAATGGCTCTTGTGGCCAAAAGTGCCAAAGTTTCCTATGGTGTGTTAGAAAGAGCATTGCCAGCAGGTTGAGGGAGGTAATCCTGCCTCTCTACTTAGCTCTGGTGAGGCCTCATTTGTAGTGCTGTGTCCATTTCTGGGATGCTCTGTACACGAGAGATATGGAGCTCCTGGAGCGAGTCCAATGGAATGCTATGAAGATGATGAGGGGGACATCAGTTATGATGAAGGCTGAGGAGCTGGGCCTTTTTGAGAACGACTTTAGAGGAGATAACTGAGATGGGAGTTTATCAATGTCTACAGGTATCTAAAGAGAGGGTGTCAAGAGGATGGACCTGGCTCTTCCTGGTGCTGCTGAGCAATAGGACAAAAGGCAATGGGCAGAGAGTGTTGCATAGGAAATTCCACCTGAACATGAGGAAGAACTTCTTTACTGTGTGGGTGACTGAGCACTGGAACAGGCTGCCCAGAGAGGTGGTGGGGTCTCCCTCACTGGAGGTAGTCAAGCACTGTCTGAACACAATCCTGTGCCACGTGCTCTGGAGGACCCTGCTTGAGCAGGGAGGTTGGACAGGAGAATCCACTGTGGCTCCTTCCAACCTGACACATTCTGTGACTGATTCTGTGATGGAGGGGATAAGGAGAAATATACCATAGGGAACAGAAAGTGAGTGAATGCTTTCAATAGACATCCTCTGGAAACTATTTCAGATGTCTCAAGCTGCCTTGAATTTTAAAAGCAATCATCTTTTCTTCATCTAGAGTCATAGTCCTCACAAAGATATTGTGAATAAAAAGTAAGCATTTCTAAGTACCTTTTTGTTTTTCAAGAAAGATACAATTAACTGTTCTTTGCATTCAATGCCTCCAGTGTAGTTATCAGACAGGAACAATCTTTAGAACAAATTTAAAGAAATAATTTTTGTATACCTCAATTTTTCTCCAAAAGTCTAGCCGTAACCTCAAGCTTATTGGAAACCAAAAGTTGCTAATGACCTCAGCAGCCATATTTGAGGAGTGTAACATTCACTGACTTGCAGTTAGATATGTTACTCTGCATTCCTACATGGTCAGCAGCAGACCAAGATGTGTGTTGGTGTGAATTTAATTTCTTTTTCAAAGAGGAGTTCTTGTGTTTTCTGGTTCTAAATGATAGTATGACAAATAAGTCTTGCCAAAAATCTCCAGGTGGTAAGTGATGGACACCAGGAAATAGATTCACCAGATGAAGAAATGAACTCCTTGAAAATTCACCTGTTTTATCATTGATCAGCAGTTAAACTAGTTATCATTTATATTGGAAATATTTTTACCAGAATATTAAAAATTATTCTAAGAAGAAGGAAATGTGGCCCTTTTATTGATATTTCACCTATAATATTAGATGTATCACTGAACAAAATCAGGACATTAATGGCACCTCACTCTTATATTTGTATTTCATTTCCTAGCACTTCTGTTTCTGTTCTCCACGTGTAGGCATTATATATTCTTCTTCTAAGAATTTGGCACATATTAATTTTGAAAAAGTGAATAATTACAAAAAGGCAGCAACATTCTTTCCCCCTCAGGTAATCTATCAAACACCACATATGTGTCCTTACTCTAAAGCTGTCAAGTAGATCAAAGCAATATTCTTTGCAATAATAGACTATACCTTATGAAGAAGTCAGTACAATAGGCCCACTGTACATCAAAGATTTATAAAACAGTATAAAGCTAGGTCTTATAGTAAGTAAAAACACAGCACTGGAGACCTGGCATGAAACGTTTTACAGAATATTAAAACACTTGAAGAAAAAAGAGATTTACCCATAAATCATCACTTCTTTTTTGGTTTCTTTTTTGTCTACACAAATCTTTACACCATTGCCCTGTAAACCACCAAATATAGTCCATTTGGAAATCACACTTTTAAAGTTTAAACAAGGGGTTGCTACTTTGATGACTGTCATGCTTTACCCCAATCTGATTGCCTTCTGTGATGAGATGATTGACTCTGAGGACACAGTACTAAATAACATGTGCTTTGCCATTAGCAAAGTTGTCCAAGGTTAGGCAGTTTTCCACAGCTGACTTTTATTCAAAAACTCGTGTTAACTGTATGGATGGACTGTGAGGTGGGTAAAAACCACACTGGGCCACTAAAACCAGAAAATAACGTTCAATGTTCCAAAGTACAGTTAAACTCCAGTTACTGATGGACATTCCCCATAGTCTGATCATGTTTAATGTCTTTATTAAAGATCTTGGCAATGACACAAAACATATCCAAAGACAGATGACACCAAACTGGGAGGAGCTGTTGAAACTGCTTTCAGAGGGACATTGCCAAACGGAGAAATGGTTTAACAGAAACCTCATGAAGGAAAAAGGTAAACACAAAGTCCTGGACCTGGATATGGCACTTGCCATGGTCTAGCTGACAAGGCAATCATCAGTCAAAGCTTGGACCTGATGATCTCAGAGGTCTTCTCCATCCTAAATGGTTCTGTGAAACGGTGAGATGGTAAAATCCCAAATCAAAAACTTGCTGGAGGTCAATGCTACAGAATAGCTTTGCAGAAAGGAACCAAAGAGTCCTGGGGGCCAACAAGTGATCACATGATCACTTGAACATGTGACAAGACTGTCCCTGTAGTGTGAGAGCCTGAGCATTTACTGGGAAGCATCAGCAGCAGCACAGCCACTGGGTCAGAGGTGAGATGATGAGATACTTGCATGTCAGCATCCCGAGCACTGTCTTTAGCTTTGAGCTCAACAGCAGAAGAAGAAGAGTGACAAACCTGAATGGGCAGGGGATTATCAAGAGGATTAAAAGGTTAAAGCACAGAATTTATAAGGAGAGGGTGAGAGAGCTAGGTCTTTTCAGAAAGAGAGAAGGATAAGGATGATGGTGGAGCATATAATTACTGTTTCCATTTACTTAAAGCAGGGCTATGAAGAAGATTAAGTCAGACTGTTCTTGGAAAGGTCCTGTGAAATGTTGAGAGGCAATGACTGAAGGTTTTATCAGGCAAAATTCTGCATGGATATAAAGACAAAAATATCCCAAAGCAAGGGTAATTAAGCACAGGACAATTATCCAGATGGTCATTCCTCTGAGGTAAAGCAAGATTTGACTGAACAACATCCTTAAAAGCCTAATCTAGCTTGGACATCACTCTTCTTTAGAGTAAAGGAATGGTTTCCAGAAGTATCTTCAACATAAATTATGCTTTGATTCTTGCAATGAAATAACATGCAGGTGTGAAGTATGAAAAGCTATGTGCTCCTGATCTCATTCACCAAGGTAAAAACAGTAGCATACAATCAGTGTATGATGTTTCTTTCTGATGACTAAAGAACCATAAGAATAATACTAAATGTGCATATACTAGAGGGTAAGGTGGCTTCACTTACACCCACAGAGCTACACATTACTGAAGCAGAACTGGACAAAAAGTAACAAACCAATGGATTTATATTTCCAATAGAGTAAATCCAGATGTAGTTCTATGACTTACTAAAGACAAGGCAAACACCTTGAGACAGAAATATCCCCTTATTCATTACAGGAGACCTCAGTGATGCAAGGGAGTTACTGATGAACAGCAAATAAGTATCTCATGATGTAGTCAAAAGTCTTTCTGAAATTTTGTAGCAAATTCCTTTTAAGTTTTTACAGTCCAAGTAAGTCATGCAGCACTTCAGCACAAAGCCAACTCAGAATTTAGATTCTTGGCATCTATTCAAATCTTCTGATTCTGTCCATTCCACTGACAATGGGAAAAACTCTATTTGCTCTACAAATAATTGATTGAAGATATTTCTATATATAATTTACAGTATTCATCTCCAAAAGAGGCCCTGTGTCTGTAAATTGTCCAAGAAAAATACACTGCATTTCTTTTCTACATCTTTCATGTTTCCAAATGTTAATGAAACAATATCCTTTCTCTCTATCCTTGGGAAGTGATAAAGGAATGGGGGGTGATGTGATGCCTCGATTAGCACAAACAACTTCTGGGGTTTTGACAGGGTGAAGAGAGAGGAATATAAATAGTTCGGCTGCTCCAGAGCATTCCTTGCTTTCACCCAGACTCACATGCAATTCTGAAACTGTGAGATTCAGGAAAGGAAGGAGAAAATCTTCTCCAGGTCTCCCATTAGCCAGATTCTTGGAATAGTTGACTGTGTCTTGCTCAATAACTCTTTCCCCAACTCTTGTTCTTATTTGCAAAGGTACCTCAATAGGTCCAACAGCCATTCCAGCAGAATTAGTACTTTGTCATTTATTAACTTCTATTATCCTAAAGATGCTGGACTAGATTCCAAGTTTTGAAGATAAGAAATATATACTTTTTCTTAGGGCAAAAGTTTTCTCTACCTTCTCCTGGGTTTTTTTGTTTTGTTTGTTTTTCTGGTTTTTGTTTTGTTTTGTTTGTATCAGTGCAAAAGTGTCAAAGTGTGAAATTTAAACTTACCAGTCTGTGACTGTGATTGGCTTTCAATATAAACTGAGGTATCAAGTCCCAATAACAAAGAATGACAAAATTCAAGAGATGGCTGCTGATCACTAATCATTAATATTCCAGCTGTTCAGATACAGGATCCCTCATGATGTACCAAAATTTTTGCTATAGAAGTATGAAAATATTCAGAGGTGGATTGAATTTTAGGGACTTGAGTCCCTAATACCATTAATGTGAGTAGTGGTTACTAGGCACAGAAAAGATTTTATAGTTTACTAGCTTTAGTGAAAGACAATGTAGCATGTGAACTCACAATGAAATACCAAAGATTCAGGAAAAGTTCAACACCAAATAATCTCAAAAACCTACTTCTCAAAAATTTGCTTAATTCCTCATTTACATAATTCTCCTTGCACATAAGATGTTACAGAACCACTATAATAACAGCATTTACTGAATAATACTCTTAACACTCTTTCTATTCTTCAATCAACATCAGAATGCATTTTGAAACTGACCATACAAACAACAAAAAACATGTATTTCCTTTACCTATACAATCTTTTCTAGATGGTACAAACACCTGCTCAGAGCTACACTACTTTGCAGATGGACTTCTTAAAAATCCAGTTGCAAGCCAGGGAAAAACCTACCTCAGTGGTGCTACTGGAAGCTTCCAGTCCAACCATATTAGCTTGTACCAGCTGCTGAAGAAGTTGCACTTGAGCCACATTGAGGAAGAAGTCCAAATTTGTTGTCATATTCACTTCCAAAGAATGACCACAGACCAAAATTTCCTGTGAAATTAAGGGAAAATACAAAGTAACAGCCATTGGGAAAATAATTTTCAGCCTCTACATAACTGTATTGTGGTTCCCCTGCTGTAGTCAATACTTAACATTATATATAACATTATATATAGTACAAATGTGGTCTTTTTAGGAGAAACCGGTGTGCCATGCTTCTAAAGGATGTGGCTTATTCTTTGCATGGCTTTCAACAGCAGAACTGTTAAGGCAAACTTTGCAAGAAAAGCATCTCATGCACAAGGCCTTGTTTCCATCTCTTGCTAGTATCAGTGGGCTGTCAGAGTGTCCTTGGCAATGATTCCAGTTCTCCTTTCCTTCCAAGAAAAAGATATCGTTTTTTGATTTTTTGTTTAAACACAAACTCTGCTTGATTTATAATGAAATCATGTGTTGGAACTCACTGATAGCCAACCTGATTGATTTCTCTTTGCCTGCAAGCCATTCTTAATACCTTGGCAACAGTAGCTGAGTAGCCACTGTTTTATTGGTGTTGTCTAGCACAAATAGAGACCTTCACCACTGCTGGCAAACAATAAAGAGATGAAAAACAGACAGAAGGGGAGAAGAACTGCTCTGTCTCATGAGAAGTTTGCACAGTGCTCAAGCTTTAATCTAAACTAGACCTCTCCCTTCATGATGGAATGTCATCTAGGGAATAGATAACAAGAAGAATACATCTATAGAAAACACTGAAATTCTTGAACATAAGCATTAGCGAAGATCAGATTTTTTTTTAAACTTGAATAACTTCTATGCACTGCAGCCATACTGGGGCTTTCTATTTCTTTTTTACATTAAATAATTTTCCATTTAACCTTCCGATGACCCTTTACACAAAGTGTGAAACTGTTGATTTCTTCTCTCTATGCCCACCAGCTGTTATTTTCCAACAATGTACACCCACTGCATGTTGAAATACACCTCTAGTACCTTTCACACTCCTGTATCAATTTTGCTCTTCCCAGGAGGGAGTTTTTATGGGAAATTATCCTTATGAGCTGACAAAAAATTTCTGGTATCTTACCTATAGAAAATGTTCTTGAGCTACAAACTAATGGCAAAAAGTCAGCCAATACCTTTTGTGTGTAACTTGCTTCACAGATTTATTCTTAACTAGCTGAACAACACACCAGCAAAAGTGACTGTTAAATCTGAGTACCTGGAAGTACTTATGGCAAAAGTAGGGAAATGGATGCTTAGTGGCAATCTGGGGTCTTGGAAATCTGGATAGGAGAACTCAGCTTAACTTTCTTATTATAGATAGTCTACAGACAGCATTTTCAGGTTTCTTTATGAGAACCTTGTGAATACAATGTTTTGTTATGCTGCACCTCTTCTCAACGCCTTTCCACCACAGACTTTTAAAAAATATTGCTGGAAACCATTAAAGGATTCCCATTTTTGGAACTGAAAATAGGCTTATCTACCTCTGGCTGGACTACCTTTAGTATCAAATGCTATACAAAAATTCTTTCTCCAGCAGAAAAAGAACATTTCAGCTCATGACCTTTTTCCAGTTGGCAATTTGAAAACACACCTGAACACTTCAAATGGTCGAGTGGTAAAATATTAAGATTATTCATATATTAAAATATAGTAAAACATATATGAAAATGTATTAACATATATTAAAAATTATGCTATTTCTGTAGACACTTTGTACAAACCTCTGGGTGTAAATTCTCTGCAGCATCAATTTTTGTAAAAATAATGGCAGGAGCTGCAGTTATTCGAACGGTGAAATCTGTTAAAATGGGAGTTAAAATAGCTCTCCTTTCCTGGTGTCGCCTTATGCTAGGAAAGAGAAAGAAAAGTAAAGATTAAATTACATTATAAACTGTCAAGAGGCAAAAACTTTCCATATTATTCTTTACATCCAGCACATAGCAGTAAACTTCTTCAGTACTAATTGGGCATTTGATTGCTACCTTAATAATCTTTAAGTACCATTATTGTAAATCATATTAACTGCAATTCTGAAGGCAGACTTCTATCTTCATTTCACAGGATAAGTATGTCTAAATATTTGACTCTTCAACCTATCTCCAGGTAGACAAACTTGACAGTTGACACTGCTTGTTCTCCTGTTTAATGCACTATACACAATAATTTGAAGAAGGATGCAAACTTTATTACCAGTATTTTAAAAACTTGCCTGTGGATGCCCTTCCCTTTATAAATGGCTGTTTTGAAGCCTACATAATATTTGAATTTGTGCATTAAAAGTCCATGTTGAAGAAATATGCATGAAACTGACACAAAAATGAAATACATGAAAACTTAAACTAGCAAATCCCATGCAACACTAGGACTCTGACATGAAATCAGTAACTATTGTCCAAGATGTTTAGAATTATTTAAAAAAACAGGGATGTCAGTTCTTCCTCAACTCCTTTTGTCTGTCACTGCTTGGTTCTGGTACTTTTTCAGCTAAATATCAACATTTACTTACCAAGAATATTTGTGTCATTAATCTTAGTAATTGCATTTATTTTTTAGCCAGGTGTTTAGTTTTGAGGTTTTTTTGGTTTCTCTCTCCCCCCCTTAACCAAACAGTAAGCCTAGAAGCACAACTCTTATAGATGGATCACTAATAGCTTATGACAACACATTCCAAATGGCCAGAATCTTCTGGGTCAGGTCAAATAAACTATTGCCACAAAATGCCATCTGAGAGCCTCTGATGAGGGAAAAAAAAATGTAATGAGATCAAGATGTAGTTCAGCCCCTAAAAGAGGATACACTTCAAATTCCAGGGAGACTCCTTCCATCAAGACAGTTCTTGATAATTCTAATTCTTTTTACCTATTATTGTTTGTAGCAACATCAAATACCCACATTTCACCAAGAAAATTCTAAAAATCATCATAAAGTTATAGGTCTAAGGTAAGTTTTCCTATGCTTACAAAATAGAAAATTGTCAGCTGTGAAATGATGCAAGTTTAAAGAACAAACTACATGGCCTTAGAGAAGAAGTGAACACATCCATGTAGAACTCTCCATCAGCATGTCAGTCACATTTCCCTGTATTACCTTTAATTTTGCCATCTCTAATGGAGACATGGCAGTTCAGGCATCAGTGTAAATCATACAAGTGAGCCAGACATGAACTACACAATTAACAATTAGCCCCTACCATCAGCTACAGTCATCCATGTTAATGTTATTAACCAATATGCTTTTATGCCTGTTTATGCAGAAATGACTGCATGCAGAACAGGTATTGAACTCTCTTGATTAAGAAAGGGCATTGTGATGCATAGTCTAGTAATGGTTCTGTAATGGGTTCTGTAGAAAAGCAAACAATCTCAAATGCTGATGGTTTGTAAGCCAAGAGCTAAATCATAACCTGAGGTGGAATTCGGTGTACTGCAAAAGATACAAAATTCATACTGCAGAAGATACAGAATTAATTTTAGTGCTTAGGTATTTCAATTTTGATGCTTCAAATTCTACTAATAATTTTTTAAAGTGTCCTCAAAACATATGGAAAGGATGATGATCTATAAGGGAATATAAATTATACAGTGGAGGTAGGCCTTAAAGCTTTTAAATCTATTTAGGACAACAGTAAACAGAAGTTAAGAGCAGATGCCACCGAGCTAGTATTGGCAGAGCACAGCTCTAACAAACTTCTACTTCAAATGGCCCTCATTGCTGAGGAGGCTGCACACTACCATAATAATTGTGCAGCTTAAGAATAAGCCAATTAATGAATGAGAAAACTACCATCTTACCTTAAAAGCTTTAGCATTTTGGTCAGCTGTATCTCTGTTGGGCTCTAATGATAGCTTTTAGAGCAAGGTTAGTCTCATTTTATCCCCAAATTAGAAATCAGACTTGTTAGTGGCTAGTGAACATCTTCAACTTAAGCCGGAGTTCTACAATTGTTTCTCCTCCTGACACCACCTCCATTTTACATTCAAACCAAATTATTTTTTACCCAGTTCCTATTTCCCCTTCTCAATGGATGAGAAAGAAATGCCTTTTTCCTTCAGGACAATGAAAGAGCTAAATAAGAGAACAATTCTATGAAAGAACATGCAGCTATAACTATACTAGAAAACTTCTACTTGAAGTTTCTTGAAATGCTAATAAGTATGACTTTAATATATGAAACAGAGCTGTAAAAGCAAGTTATTTTTTGAACCTCAAACCCTCAATTGGCTCTCTTCAATTGCTGATCAAATTATTTTTCAGCTTATGCATATTCCCATTTCTTAATTTTCATACTTTTTACTAGTAGATACGCAATACACTGCATCTTAAAGGACATTTTTGGTAATATATATTGATTACTGGTTTATTTTATTTTTTTTTTAAATCATCCTTATGTGCTATCCCTGTCCAGCTCTACTTACTACTTTCTGAATTTCTTGTGGGTGAATTTGAACCTCAGCCAAATCAAGTATTAGGAAAATAATTCTAAGTACAAACAGAAGGCAAACAGAGCACAGTAAATAATGAAGGGAGAGGATATGAGAAAGAGTACAAAAGGAACAAAGAAACAAATTCCACTTTGAATTATTGAGTCTTCCACACTGCACCTAAGTGCAAGGCTAACTTAACACAGGTGTACGCCACATGAGCTTATGAAAAAACTTGATTGTGAAGAGTGTAATGATGGCTCTATGTCTGCAGCACATTCATTCCGTGGTTCATTTATGCATCTGTTATATATTTGTCTTGGAAAAAAAAGGAAAAGCTAGTATTTTAAAGATGTTCAAGCAGTTGATCATCTACACTTAAAAGTAAGTGCATTTGAAAGACCATATGCTAACGCAAAGGAACAAGGCAGTTAAGCAACTGTGATAAGGTTTGGAGGTACCTTAGCCCAGAATTTGGGCTTTATCTGCACAACAACACAAACCCTGGTTATGGACCACAGATCCACATTGCAAAAGCACAGGATGAAAATGGTCTCTGTCCTCAAAGGCTTACAATTTAAGTATACAAAAAAACACACTCACAGAGAGGGAAGTAAAAGTAAACTACTAACAGCAGCATGGGTAATGATATCCATACAGTGGCAACCTGTCTCCTGGTTTTTATATTACAGTATCCTAGAAATTAATTTTTTTGAAGGATTTTGAATAAAGCATCGCAATAACAGTGTGAATGTTCACAGCAAACACCTTTATAACACACAGGAGTGAACAAGGCAGTGCCTCTTTGAAACACTGAACACGTTGGTCTTGATAAGTGGCATGAAGAGGTCTGATGAGCAGGGAGTGTAGATGAGTCAAAACAAATGAAAGAAGACATGAAAAGAGAAATGGATAGACAGGGGGTCTGGAAGTGCTGTGAAAGCAAAGACATCTAATGATTAATATGACAAAGAATGTTGTGGGAAGAAGAGAGAAAAAAATGTGAAGAACAGAATTTTGCAATGGGAGCAACAACATTTGATTACATCAAATCAAATCATCAGTACTTGATTATAACCAGTCAGAAGCACATTGAATTTATACAAAGAGGAAGGACTGCCAAAGAGATGATGTTGCCCTAATTAAGGAGGTGCGATGATGTGAGACTGGATAAGCTGAGAAAATGCACAAGTAGGACTAAGTCCTAGTACTATGACTCTCACGTGGAAAGCACTAAGCAAAACAAACAGAAAACATGGTCACTAACAGCTAAAAATAACCTAGGTGTGAAATTTGGAAATGTTTACCTTATTATTAATTGTATTTTTTTCTTAATAATACCTTATTGACTTTGAGCCCCCTATATACATAAAAATTCACTAAGTCAGGGAGAAACTTGTATACATTCAGTACACGAATAACAATCAAAAGCACATTTGCACCATGTAATTTTACTATCTACAGAAAGATGAGTCCTCATGGAGAATTTTGTGATGTGAAAAAGAAAAAAAATATTAGCATGAAATAGACCACAAAGTCAAAGTGTTCTCTAATAGTGTTGAGGCTTGCAAAACGTCAGAAGATGTTATTTAAGACAGCATGTTAACTTGAGACTTACGAAAGAATTTTCTCTTGCAGGCTTCCCATGTAGCTGTTTAAATCAGCTAATCCCTGATATACAAATGTATTAGGAATGTTTTAGGATATCTAACTACTGATGACTAATTCACATCCTTTCAGCTTTCTGAGGTGTTGCAAAGACATGTCACATGGAAGTAAAATATCATAGCAACATTTTGAGGACCATCTAATAATCAAAATTAGAAAATAAACAAGTGTACACTACCTGGCTGTAAAGAATTACTATTTTTGTATTAGAAGACTTCAGTAAAGCTAACTTCTATCTTATGAAGAATACTGTGCAGCATTGCTTTGCTGTGGATTAATATAAAAAATAAAACACCCCATCTTATTGAGAAATGCTTTGTACAGTATGAATAGAAGCACAACTCAAGGTACCATAAAAGACAACAATTAAAATAAATTACTGAAAAAAATGCATTGCATTTTATTCCAAAAGATGCAACGGGAATGCCCTACTTCCTTACACAAAGATCTAGAGACCAATTTTTTTCTGATCGTTCCTCATTAGAAGTTGGCAATCAGCCAAGAACTTTCTAAAAAAGCATGAAAATGAAAACTATTCAAAGTAAAATCTGCAGGAAACCTTTCTGAGGATCCTTGCAGTGGTATTTTGTTCAGTTTTGTACAACAGATCATTGGCTCCCTGATGTACTCCATGAGAGCTGTTCCAGATGGTGGTATGCCAAGGACAAAACTGTAACACAGTATATTGCCACACTCAATTCATTACCACACAGAGAAGTAATGCGTTTAAGCTCAATTATTATTTTTTTTAAACAAAGTTTATTCAGGCTGCAGGAAGCAGAAGTTGCTGCTGGGAGCTGTAGAAGGATTGCACAGGGATGGGGGCGAGGCCTCAAGAGAGGATATATTTCTTTATTTCCTTCAGGGCTGTTGTTTTTTCCATTGAGTGGAGGGAGAGGGAGGAGGAGATCTGCAAGCTGAAAAAGCAGTTTTCAATCAAGAAAACTTCTTTCGGTTAAGTACTCCCAGTTCCCCACATGCTGTTTGGTAAAGGGAATAAATGTGGACAGGTTTCATTTGTACATAACCTTATTAGAACTGTCTGACTGTTTCCAGTATTCTTTTTATATATTACACCATTAGGGAGCTTTTTATAACATCCATGGTGAAGTATAAACATTTCATAATGGAAAGAGTTATGATCCCTGATCCTCAGTACAGCACAGCATCTAGACAGTTTTTTCTGCACGGCTGCATCCACCCTACCAGAGAGTTCTAGTTCCCCCATTCTCCTTGGCATGACCTGCAAAGACACAGGAAGCATCACACCAGCATTTCACTGCAGCCCCTCTTGAAGAATCTTACACTAAAACACCTGCAAGTATTCAACAACTTTGTCTTAGAGTATGACAGCTTGATTTCCAAACTGCAGTGTAAAGGTTGGGGTGGGGGTGGGGAAACAACTCCTTAATGCATTAAGTAGTAGAAGAACTGAACTCTGAAAAAAGTGGTATGAAAATTCAAAGGATTTACTTTCAGAGTAAAGATTGCTAAAGCATTTAAATGATAAATTATGTCAAATGCCTTCAGATACTTGTTTGTGTGATATCCATAGATCTCTGACTTAAAATGATTTGGTTTTCATGCGAATTTTAAAACCAGGCCAAATTTCAACTGTAGATTAAATTACAATATAATTTATTTAAAAATTTTTGCCATTTTATTTTTAAATAATCCAAAAGTGCTTTTACAAATGGGAATGGAAAAGGAATGACTGGTATCTATGCTGAAGTTTTCTGTAAAGTAAACTATGTAAAGTAACTACGAAAAACCTGGATATAGGCTGGATTCTATACTGCCCCACATAGCATTAAAGTACTACAAAAATGAGAAAAATAGATTGCAAAGAAGGATTATTAGACCCAGTGATCCTAATATACCAGAGCACTGGGTAAGAATAAACAGAAGTATATTAAAACCAATCAAAGAAATTAACCTGAAAAGAACTCAGCAAAAATCATTCATTATATTCCAGGTTAAACATATCTAAGAAACTTAAAGAAATCTAAAAAATAGTATCAAGATTAGATGAGGGCATAAAGCTTTTGTGGTATTTGCAGTAAGTATTAGGATAAATTTAACCCTGGAAACAGCAAGCACCACGTAAAACATCCAGCAGCCACCCTCTTGGTGCGTGCTGGAAATAGCGCCCTGGATGGCAGAGTTCAGTGCAGGTTCTTCCAGTTCTCAACACATCACTTGTACAGGTCATAAAATAAACCCAGATATGGCAAAACTGACTGATAACTAAAAAGCAAAAATGCAAGGATCCTGAAAAAACTTTAGTAAATATGCAAAATTTAAAACCAAAAGGATAAGAAAGCATTCATACTTTTTCTTGAAAACAAGCTGGAACTAAATTTCTGTAATTGCACAGCAGAAACGAAAATTTAATGTATTTAATTACAATTGTTCTAAATTAAAACCCAAGTAGAAGATTCATTCAAAAGCAATTTTAAACCAAACATACTTATTTGTATTCTAATAAAACTTCATTTTGGAAGTCTGCTGAGGAAGCATGTCCAACCAGTTATAGGAAATAAACCAAAAAGAGAACTAACGATTGTCTGTAACAGCTGCTCCCTTGTCCTATTAGCTTTTCAGTAATGCAGCAGAATTTCCTATCAATCTGCAACCACACAGCTCAGACCCAGAGTGTGCTGGCAGTAGGATTTCAGTCACCAATGGCAAGGAAAAGGAAAGCCAATCTCTCAGTGGCTGGTTTTACTATGTTAGCTGAAGTTGCAAATTGGCTGCAAGTCCTTTGGAAATTAACGTAATCTTATTTTTCAAGATGTTGCAGTGGACATGGAATTTTGCACCTGTCCAACATCAAGGCCCAGCTATACAGTCATACACATTTTTTAAGGCTAGGAATTTAAAATAAAAAACCTCTGTGGAATTGCATGACTTAAAAAGATAAATTGTTAAAAGACAGTAAAGAACATGATCTTATAAATGAAGACCAGAATCTATTTCTGTGTTAAAATTTTTATCTGCACTCCCGTGACTCTCTGTCATTTTATCATCTCTTTGATTAGAACTGCCCTCTAGTTTTCAATGATAAACTGGAATTTATTATTGATCACATCTTTTTCCTGCATGCTCTCCTCCAGAGTGAGCTTATCTGCCCTCTTGGCCTTGCATCAATACATCACTTACAAAGCTCAGTCTGTGTGCCATCCTCATGTAGCTTTGCTACAACTTGCCTTACTTTTAGAAAAATCTGAATCCTCTCATCTCCCATTTTTCTGAAAATTAAACGAGAAGTAGTTATTTCCAGATGATTCTGCCTGTTTTTCTATATCACTTTTAGGAACTCATCCCTAAATGGAGATAAGGAATCATACTTTAGGAACCATGGAATTATACACATATCTCATAAAAATTAGATTTTTTCTGCATGAATTAGATAGAAAGGACTTTTATATGAAAATAAATAGCTAAATGTATAGGCAAAGAGGCATTTACTAGCAGAAATGCTTCTAAATCTACAAAATTACTTGAAAGCTTGCTCTTGGCCATCAGACCTTATTCTTGCCAGTTTGAAAACAGAAATCTCCTACAGTCTGTAAAATTTAGTTTTAAACTACTTGCATTAATTTTTAAGTATAAAAAAAAGTATATTAATGCCAAAATAAATACTTAAAATCTTCACAAATTACCAATTATCTCCTCCCCATTTTTTATTTGAAAACGTCAAAATTTAAAATAGCAAGCTAATGTATGCATGCTTTGTCTTTCAACACTGTTTAACCAGAGGGTGGGGCTTTGTGTGCACATACACAATACCCAATAAAGGAGACTTAGCTGAAATATCTAATTCTCAAAATTCATCTGGTTTTAGTTACAGAAGTGCAAAAACCAGTTCAGAATCAATAGGAAATGTTCTACTGTATCCCTCTCTAATTTAGAAATGTCTAAGCTGGTTTTACTCAAGCTTTGTAAAAATACAAACAAAAGAAGTTTAGAAAAAAGAAAAAAATACACCACCACCCCCAAAACACACCCTATACCCAAAAAAACCCTCAAAACAGAACCTCCCATTCCTCTAGAGACTGACAAGCTGAAGTCTCAGTCCTGGAGTTATTTTTATGGACAGACAGTAAGTAACTTGGAGAAGAGCTTATAATGGAAGCAAAGCACACAGTAACTAGACAGCAACTACAGCATAACAACAACAGTAATATGAATTTCAAATATGTAACCCAAAACTCCAGGGAAATGTGCTTGTAATGTAAAGCAAAGCCAGTATTGAATTATTTAATTCAGATATACTGTGTCTGCTCTCTGCAGAGTTTGTGCTATGTATTTTCAGAAAAGAGTAAGTCTTTAAAAAAATCCCTACCTACTGGCCATGTTCCATTCAAGTGCTGGATTTTGAGAATTTCTCTCAGTCTCTGTCAAAACTCCTCCTTTTCCATTTTCTTTCTCTGGTTTCAACTGATTCCAATAAGCAGTACCAATGTTGATAGATTGAAGATCTATTTGGTATTGTCTGTCTTCAACTTCTGATCCAGGGTCTCGAAGAATTCCTAGATTTAGTGCTCTCCTGTAATGTCAAAAAAAGGAAAAGAAATTACCAAAGCACACAATAAGACCAATCAGATATTCATTAAGATCCAAATTAACAAAATAAAGGTACCAATTTCACCATTTTTGTCTACACTAAGCATTATTTTAATTTCAAATCTTCAAAAGTACCCATCTGCCTCTTTCCTATGGAATTCAATGGGAGATCTGCAAATGAACACATTCCTTAATTTAGCCAGATGTACCAAAGTCGATATGAGATCAATGCATCAACTTCATTGCACTCCCAATCAGATTTATACGAGCAGCCTTGTGGGGCAGTAGGACTGATTCATATCTACTGGATGGATAAGTGATGTCACATTCAACTCCTCAAAAAGAACAGCTACATACCAGTCTAACCACGAACTATAACCAACTGTCCCACTGTTCAAATTCATCAAAGAATAAAAATTAAAAAGAATACTCCAAGATGATGGAAAAACAATTCAATCCTTTTACTGCTGTATTTCAGCACAGAATTTTTTAAATAAAATACTTCTAGCAAGTGAGAAAAAAGCATTTTTGAGTGAACCACATTCCTTGTGGATTCCTTTAAAGTCTATGACACTAGATTTTACAAAGTACTTCAGTCTTGAGCTAGTTTTGGGAACAGTCAGACTCAACTACAACAAAATATTCAAGAGCTATTAAATGAGTGGGAGCTGCTGAGATCAATTTTACCTGTGACCAGTAACAGAGGAGTCTTCTACTGCCATTCATATTCTGCTAATAAGCACTGAGAAATACTAAAAAAAAAAATCTTTCCTTTTCTATACTGGGAACAATACAGCCTTCTGTGCACTGCTCATTTGATATTATAATAAAAAATTACTGCTATATTACCACTGTTTTTCAAAATAAGGGAGCAAGGGTATCTTAATTTTTTTCCTTCAATCTATGATCACAAATTGTAGTCTATTTTTATTGATTTCATACATCTGTGTTGAAGCTTGAGCTTCTTACTGGCATATGACATCCAATCTAGTGTTCTGTTCAAGGTCTTGGGCCAAAATGATTTAGTATACAGCTACTGTCTTCACAGAGAAATTAATAATTCTGCATTTTGTGTGAATTTGATACTAAGAATCTAAACACAAATAACTATTGAAGTAGCACATCCCAAACTGCAAACTCAAGAGCAGAGGTATGCAAACCATAGGTGTGCAATCTGTTTCAAAGTGCAATCCCAGTGCTGCCCAAATCCAAATAACAGTTGAAACTGCTAATACACTGCCATTGTTACCAATGGAGTATGTCGGCAATTAAGAAAATTAAGTAATTAATCATATGCACCCACAGAGACATGTGGATGACAGGAAAGCCATTTTGATCAAGTCACTCCTGGAGAGGCAGTGTGATGGCAGTGTTCAGTAGGCCCTATAACTTTCTTAAGTGCTTAGTAGAAACACACTGAAAATCTATTATGTCAGTAGTGGTATTTCAAAATTAAATGTGGTTTCTTAAAACTTAAGAATGTGTTTGTCAACTTTCCACACAGAGAGACCTAACCACAACCACTGTGCCTTTTATTATTCTTTCTAAGGCATTATTTCATCAATGTGAATGCAGTTTTTTTTTTCAACCCACCACAGTAGATTATTGTATGATCCAATGTCTATTTTCATACTTTGTCTAATACAAGTAAATACTGGAATATTTGTTTTGTGAAATATTACTTAAAATAAAGCACCGAATCACATATCTTTGGAAATCTTCTTGTGTATATTAAACAGAATATGATAGTAATTTCACATGCACAATGGATTGTTCTCCCCTTTACTTTGCAGTGACCATTTTTCATTTCTTCTTTTATGAGCAGCTTGATAACTTGCAATAGGCTCACCTAAATATTCCTTAGACTCATTCGGCATAACCTTGTGAACCAAATTCCTTGAGCACAATGTGTCTGTATGCACTGATCTGAAACTCCCCACTGTGACACTGCCCTTCTTACCCTCACAAATTTACTTATTTAAACATAAACCACAACAAAATCACTCTTTGGCAAAAATCTTTAGGTGCAGCAAAATATACAAGGGCATTATTTAAAGAGAAGGTACTCACGTATTGTGTTGCTGGTATCACATTTGTCTGCTGCATCTTTTTTTAATGCACTTTGGGATATTACAGCCCAATATTTTCAGCTTTAATATTTTCATGCTGACATAAAAGTTCATATTTGCATTATCCTACTATTACCAATCTCCTATATATAATATAAAACTCTTCTTCTGATCGTTCAGATACACTTTTGAAAACCAAGCATACTGTGTTTCTATAGATAACCCACTTCAAGAAACACATATTTTACACATCCATGTAAAATACAAGGTTTAGTAATTAATGCCTTGATGTTTTGATGAAGCTCATTATGGCTTTCAGAAATTGCATCATGCCAGTTTTATACAAGGATCAAAATATAGCCTTTTCCCAAATAAGTAATATATATACAAGCATTTACATAAGCCCTCATTTCTGGTTTCCCATATCAACAATTTACATACAGTGATTTACATAAGCACTCATTTCTGGTTTTTCCATATCAACAATTTTCCTAAGTATGTCTCCAATTTATTAGTTGTATACTTCCTAGGAGAATGAAGGTATGTTAAACCACAGCAAACCTGGCCTAGTCTTAAGTACACGTGCTTTGTATGAACTCTGAACCCTTTAAAATCCTTGCAGCAAATAAATTCCGGAAAACAGAGTAAGCCAAATTCCCGACTTCTCTATCTCCAGCAAAAGTGATGTTTTATCAGCTGAAATGTACTGTAGAGGTTATGATTTAAATTGCTTCCCTCTTCTGAAAACAACTTCACTATCTCATCTAATCTTTGGGCAGGTGGTGCAGAATACAACAGCTGGTCAACAATACAGTAAGATCACAAGCAACCAAAGACAACCATAAGCATGTAACACGAAACACAGGTTTAAAGTTTTTCTCTTTTTTAAATTGATTTTGCGTGGGTCAGGCTTTTTGTATGTTTATTTAAGAAGTAGTTCATGTTGAATCAGTTACTACATGCTGCTGAATAAGCATAATTCTGAGACCCACAGTAAAGAAGTTAAATTTATTCACTTACAGCTCATCTGAGACCTACAAAAAGCTAAAGAAGCCAGGAAAATGGCTGTTAAAGACTGCACATTCTGGATCTCTGTGTGCAGTGATTTCTTCCAGGTATAGAGATAACAAAAATAGCTACCTAAATTTCACTTATTAAAGGTTTTGCCTGATGAAAGATCCTTTCTATCCTAATTTACAAAGGAAACGGAAAGTAAGCTTGGATAAATATGTAATAACACATAGGTACAGCACATAGATAAATATGTAATAACCTATGGCACATAGGTAAAAGGACCTCTTCCTCTTCTGCTTAAGCTTGTGAAGTCTCAGGCCAGATGTGGTCTGAAAGCCCCTCACCTATACATGAGATGTGACTGACCACTGTAGAAATCACAGCAGTATTCATCACTAACCTAATGCACTTTCACTGCCTTTTCCCCAATTCAACTCAATAAAGTTTCCTCCTTGACAAAGCCATTGAATGTATTTTACCAAACAGGGAAACTGAAGCAAGTGTTTCTTGGACTCCATCTAGAATGAGATGCTATAGGTGTTAAGAAGAGCACAGAACAAAAATGTGGTAAATCAAGAGAATCTATGACAACACTGGCCTTTGAGAATGCTAAACTTCTATAAGTAAAACCTCAGACAGGAATCAGCTTTTCAAACAAAGGCAACTACTTTTTCGGTTTTTTTTAATTTTACCAAATAGATGGTACAATAGATACCTAGATGTCTTTTTGTCACATTTGAGACCTTTGGAGAGAAACAGAACTTCCCCAACATCACACAACATATAGGGACATGATCTAAGTACTAAAATAAAAAAAATCCTATAGCATGACTTCCCATGATGGAAGTCCTGGATGTGCCTAAATTTGGAGGTATTAAATTATTTGTGAGGAAGATGGAAAAAAGAATTAGAAGTAGAAAAAAACGAGAACACTGGCAAAGGAAGAAGCATAGAATCAGGGCACTAAGGCTGAAAATTAAAGTAAAGAAGAAGGTAAGAACATTCTAATGTTGCTAGAAGAGAGAAGGAGATGTCTTTAGGCAAGAAGAGAAGGTCCTCACAAGATCCTGGGTACATATTCTGCCATACTGCGTGATACACACATCTTCCAGGACAAGGGTTTGCTTACCCAGCCTGCAATCTGTCCATAGGGAGACTTGTGGTGTAACAAACAGTGTTTTATGGCTGCCAGGATGTTGGAAACAATTTATTTCAGTCTGGATCAGTGGAGCAGGCTTTCAAATGCCATCAGTAGTGAACTCCAATTCTCACTGTTTCTGCCTCTTTTCCCCAGGAACCATGCCACACATGACTGGCTTTGTTGGCAACTGCTCCTTCTCCCCTCTCCAGCTCAGCCTCAGAATAACACAACTACTGTCCCATCTACATCACTGCTGGCAGCATACTCAGCAATGGTTTATTAAATTAAAATATAAACTGAGCACAGTAAGGCTACTTTGCCTAATGTTTTTCTGATTAGCAAGTGATACTATTGATTACAGGAATCTGTTTAACAACGCCAAGTGCATTCTGTCTGATTAGCCCTGCTGTTGTGATCTGCACAGGCAGAAACATCAACATTATCTACAGAAGGTAACACATTCCTTTAAGTCAGAGTGGTTATGGAACCTGGGTTCATCTTCATAAGTGCAGGATGCTTGTAAAAAGAAAACATCAGTGATAGCTCTGTGAGCAAAATAAAAATTACTGACCCCTTCTTAAATTCACATAGTGGCCAAATACATAACATCCTAATGCAAAGGAAAAAGTTATAAATTACATTATAATGGAATATGTTTTGTAGTCAGCAACACTCTTAAGTTCTAACTTTATAATGATTTGTAGTGTTTATCATTTTTGTACATAGGCATAAATCAGCTGAGATGTAGATTACTTGTGTTGAAAAAAAAGGCCAGTAACTGAAACATATGCAAAATTGTCTTCTGATTGCACTAGACTACTTCAAACAATTGCTACAGGGATGCAAAAATGTAAGTGTAACAAGTAACTTTCCTCTTTTTCAAATTAATGTTGGATAAATTTCTGACTTCTATCTCTTGGGCACTGGTGCCTTTTTGCTCTATATACCTACAGAGATAAGTACGACTGAGAAGACAGGAACTAGTAAAAGCGTTAAAAAAGCTAAAGCAGAGCATACAACAACAAATAGCTACAAAGATCATTATGTAACACAATGAATTCCATGTGGGAAATCAGTATTTCCAAACCACAAAAAAAATAAAAGAAAAAAAAAGGGGCGATTATTCAATTATGGATAAGCATGCCCTAAAACAGGATCCAATACATGAATGCCAAAGTGTCTGGTGAAAAAAAACCAACTGGGTGTATAGAACAAGCCATCTACACTCATTATCATTTAGAACAGCTAATCATATAAAAGAGCACTAAGATTTTAGTTGATTGTTGTTAAGATATCATTTAGTCTCCTATGTGTCAGTCTGGAATAAGGATGTGTTAGATACATGTGTAGAAAATTCAACCATGAAAAAGGTGTTTGAATTCTGCTATTTGAATTCACTCCAAGCTTCTACATATTTCAAGCACAGAATCTACTACTATGACAATCGTGGCTCCTGACAGAGAGTGACATTAAGAGAAGGTATTCAGGATCTTCAACAAAGCCATCACAGTACTCTACACACAAGTGTTTCCCTTAAATATGTCCCAGCTAGGTATTAGTCACTTTTGAGACATGTAGATGGGATAGTCAGAAACACAGTTATCTCTTCTCTGCTGCTAGACTTTTCTAATTGTGCAGCAATAACTCTTCTACAGAAGAGAATTATACTAATAACCAAACTTTTTCTAAAATATCCAAATAGACTATTTTTTTTACTAATATTTTTCAGCACAGCTTTTATTTTTTTGCCAAGCTGAAGCAGACAGGTCTTCCCTTACGACTGCTTTGTAGCTTTTTCTTAAAAACAGACAACACAGAAAACCCCCTCAGTTCTTAAACTAATTGCTCAGAGATGAAAAACTGTAAAATTAGAATAACATTTCTCTAACTACTATGTGTCCTTTATTTCACCAGTTCCATCAACTGCAACTACTGAGTCATAGAGGTATTTATTTAATCCCAAACCATTTTTTAAAGGACTGATATTCATTGAGCTATCACAATGCAAGAGGAGAGAGATTTGGTTTTGAAGACAGAAGAATAAATCTGGTGATGGGAAGTCAATGGTTTGTGCCTATTTTGCATGTGTGGTTTGACACTCTCTCAAAAGGAGCAGGAAACACTGTCTTGGTTAGAATTGAGGTGGCCAGTCTAACAGGATGCATGGATGTGCAGAAAAGCAGAGTCTGCCTGGTCTCCATAGGCTGCACATGAGAATGTTTGGGGCTAGGCAGAACCTTTGCCTGGCCTGCCATGGGATGTGCTTTCCTCTTTGCAAGGCTAGAACATGCCAAAGGAAAATAGGAGAGGCTCTTCTCTCTAAACTTGCTTAGCACATATCTCTAAATGACAAAATCAACCTCTTCAACAGTCTACCAATTTATCCTGTGGGCATAAAGCCAAAATGATTTTGTCAATGTAATTAATTGCATAGAAAACATTTTGAAAGTATTCTGAGAATGCAAAGTTATAAAATATGGATAAAAATTAGTGATAGCAATTTTTAAACTGATATGCTACTTATGTGGCTACTTAAATATTTTTATTTTGAAACCCAATAAGTACGTATACAGAGAAAAAAAAACCCACAACCTCTTCATCCTCATTAATTACAGTGGTGGTTCCAGGTGAGTGCTACTGTAATTCCATTTTCTACCCATTTAGGAAAGCTAGATTTTAGTGAACTGGGCCACAGCAAGGTCAGGACTGGCAGCAGTGCACTGATAATATAGAAGCTACTAAACTCATGAAAGGAATTACAGCAGATCACACATCAAAAAATTTGGCCTTTGCTTCCTTTCTTAGTCCTATGGGCAAAAAATGCTCTACATATCCTATGAGGTGACCAGACATATAAAAGTAGTCCCTTGCTACAAGGGTTGCAGTGCAGTAATTGCCTGCAAAGAAGCTGAAGAACTTCTGCAGTGCATTGTCTTCTAGAGGTGTCTCTGGAACACAGTATCAATGAACCTATGGCCATAAGGTACAGTTTTAGTAAACTATGAAGTCATTTTGGTCTCTCTCAAAAAAAGTGTAAGATGAAACAAAGCTGAAGTTTGCAGCTGTGCATTTAGATGTCATCTGTTTAATTACTTCTATCATTTCATTGTTTAAATTCCTCAGCAAAAATAACAGCATGAGCAAGTCTGAACTTTCAAAAATCAGTTTTTCATTTTTATATTGTTTAATGTTTAGACAGTTTGAGGAATCTCTTTATACTTTTGAAACATTCACCCAAATTCAGGAAGCATTGTATAAATATACACTTGAGAGACTGTATAAATGATAAGTTTGCACAATTCCAATGGAAGGTCTGTATGATATTTTTGGATGCCAAATGTTCCTTGAAGAAAACCAAGTGGAATATAGCTTCTCTAAATAGTGGAAGTTTGAAGAGGGGACTAGTAAAAAAGGCAAAATAAAATATAACCCAAAGACTTTTATGCTTTAGTTTTGTGGAAGAAATAATTTTATCTCAGAACTTAATGCTGCCTGGTAGTAAAAGGATCTTTCATTTCAGATTTTTAAATATTTTGTGTGTATTTGCTTTACCATATGACTAATATAAATAATCCCGTGATTTCCCCATTGTTTTCAGCTTGAATTTCACTTTGGCTTAACTGATAAATCTAGCTAAGTGGAACAGTATCTCAGTTTTTTCAGATATTCTATAAATTCACCCAGGTGAAATTTCACTGAACACAGCCTTCATATTTGATGTGTGGAATTTCTCTAAATGGTGCAATACAACCTGGTGTAAGGAACAGGCTGGCAGGCAAACTCTCCTCAGTGTGTTTCATAAGCTGATATGGGACAGGATTTCTTTTTGCTGCTGTGTCAGTATATCAAAATCATACCTGGACATCAGTCAAAGTGTATCTGAAGCAGAAAAGAACATTACAAACAAATAAATACCAGCTTTTCCTTTACACTGAACAATGTGTATTAATGCATACTTTCAGCATGTCTATTGCAATTGGTAATGCTTATAGCATGGTCAATACAAGAAACTACTCTAAAACATGAATATTTAACTTTCTAAGTCAATTCATATTTATCTTTGGCACTGATTACATTAGTTTCTCAATGATTACATTATTTTCTTCTTCTTCTAGAATAATCATATTCATAATGGCAAGCTGGAACTATTTCTGAAATACTGTATATGATATTGTAAAATATGTCAATAACACAGTATTAAAAATAATCTTCCTTTAATTCTTCTTCCTGAAGTCCTGGCACTACTTTGTCTATTTCAATACCCCTTGAAAACTCTCCTGATATAAAACCTCACTCTACAGTAATTATGAAATACATTACCTGTCATGTTAAAGCCAGTATATTTGCTTTCTTAAAACCCCATTAGACTATTGCTAACTGACTACTGGCACCTCTAAAGTCAGTATGAATCTATGCCTAAAAAATTTACTGAAGGGGAGTTTTACTTCTAAATATGCATCTGAAGGAGGGCAAAGAGAGAAACAAAAAAGATACAAATCTACTCAAAATATCCCTGTGTACTCACAATATTGACCATGAAGACTACAGATTCCAGTGTCAGGTAGTTCAGTGACTCTATGATGCAGCCCAAATATTTAAATAGTGGTGATTATAAAGAAAACTTTAGAGCTTTATTTTTCTGCCTGGAGATAAAAAAAATTAGGACACTGCACAGACACAAACACACAAACAAATACACTGCCCATCTGGAAAATAGAAAATTCCATCACCTGTAGTTTGAGTCCAGTTTAGTAAATATAATTAGATACACTCTTATGAGCTGCAGTGTGTGAAAAATACAAAATGTAGATTAAAAAAATTATTTTTAGAAAACAACTTCAGTAACATTTGCAGTTACATAATATATCAGGCATTTTTTTACTAAGCCAAAAACATGGAAAAATCCACCAATGAAGCTGTCTAAATACAGTGGGTTAAAAAAGATATGCCACAGAATTGCATTTTTCTGTATTTTTCTTGAATACATATATGCACATATTTATACACTTGCAACCTTGAAAAGTTTAGAATTTGCTTTGTAGTTGGATTTGCTCATCTATAAGTTTCTTCCTGTTTCTTGAAAAACTGTCACATACAATGATTAAACAATACTATTCAATAGTTAAATAATTTTGGTTGTCAGAAAGAGTTCAAACCTCTTCTGTTCCTATCCTGCAAGTACAGGGCATATCTATTTGTAGATACTCCTATGTCCTATTTGTACCACCTTCACACCCATTTATTTTTTAATGCTCAAGAACACACAATACCAGACAGAAAACTGGAGTAGCTGTGATTTATTCCAACCATTTACAGTGAAACAGAGATGCCTGATACTATCTCTGTATTTTATTACTCTCAACATGCACTTGTGTTAGCCATTAACATACCAGTGCTGGCCATTGCCTTCTCACAGAAAAAACCCAAACCCTAGCAACAAAAATATCAGTGGGCATGAAAAATGTTTTGAGAGGCTGAAGAATGGTGCATTTATCTTTGTGTCCAACAACTAATAAAGCCCATAAGATTACAAACCAACCCTTAAAAAGAAGTGATGGAATTTTTTTGTTCTTAACAAAAAATAAAAAAAAAAAAGGATAGCTTCTGAAATGCAACACAAACCCACCACATGTGACTTTTTAATTTCTTTTTTCTTCTTTTTTCCTTATTGCAGCATAGCAAGGTTTAATAGCACGGTAAGTCCTTAAACGTAACAAACACTAAGCAGGACTTTTGACCATACTTAAGGTGGTTGAGCTAAGTGAAACTATGTTGGAAAAGTCAGTTAAGAGCTAGGAACCATACTCACTTAAACAGTAAAATTTGAGTTGCTCAGGATAACAGTAACATGGATTTAATTTTGCCATGGGAGCTTGGAAGAGAATCCCATAGAGAAATATGCTAAAATAACATGTTACTATTCTGTATATTTCTGATAATCCTTTTTGTTAAATAATTGAAAACCAAAGTTGAAATACTTACAAGCATTAAATGAAAGACACTGGCAAACAGTTTTGCAAAAGAAAGAAATCTATCCAAAATGTAGTTTAAGAACTGTGGTATGAATTTGTCATAGATAAAACCCTGTGAGGGACATCAGAGAGCCCACAAGTATTTGCGGAATGAACCGCAATCTGTATACAGAAGTTAACAAATGTTTCATTACAAACGGGATATGCTTCTCTCAGTAACAGAAGCACACAACTTGCCTTAGAGTTACCTTGAGATCCTGCTAGAATTAAAAATGCTACAAAGCACTTTATATGCTATTAGTAAATACTTTTCAACAAAAGCATTTGTTGAAACCAGAGTTGATGGAAATTTTATTTACTCACAGTTATGAAGAAAACTCTATAGAATAAAGAGTTTTAAAAGCTCTCCTCAGCTCTTTTAGAATAAATTATTTACTGCAGCCAAGACTTTAGATAATTTAGTTAATTTTCAGTATATAAGACAGAAAAGAACCTTGATATATGCATTCAATCCTATATTTTAAGAACCAGTGAAGTAGAGTCTGGGAAGAAACTGTAAGGAGTTTGTGTAAAGCAAAGGAACATTACTTCAGTAATTCATACAGAGGAATCACTCCAGCTCTTAAGGTGGCATTAACTTCTAAGAGCCAGCTCATTATTTTCTCCCATGTTAACAGAAACCCAAACACCTCCCCTCATTCCCCCTTGCATTTTACAATAACAGGCACAATATAAAGCTACTTGTTGAGGAAAAAGAAAGATTAAAGGGATGTAACTTGAAGAAGTGCAAAACCTTCAACAACATTGCTTTATAACATAAAACATGAAATACAAAACACTACTCATATAAAAAATAACTCCATCTTTAGGACTACCTTTTATTTCCCAGTTTTATCTGAAAATTTTTTCATTGTATTAAAGTTGCTGAGTACATAAACTATGAAAGGTATTCTGGGATTTCTAAGTGGTATTTAATGTGTTTTTTCTTTGTCCCTGTACCCTTTCTTGTTTACCTTTTTAAACTGTTACAGTCTATTTAATAATGTTAATGTTGAATCTGAGAACTATGTAAAAATTCTTAGTACACTGCATCAAATTCTGAGCTGTTTCAAAAGGCCAGATCATGATGGCAGATGAAGCTGATCCATGCCCAAGCTGATAACACACACCTTTTTGCCAGGGCTAATCCTTTTGTGCCTACACAATAAATAGGCTCAGGAGAATAATCTTACTGAAAACAATTGCTTGATGGCCCCAATATTTTTTTATTTCTTTCAGGTCCCTCAGCCTGTTCCTTATACACAAGTATAAACAGCAACACCATGAAGCAGTAGATCTTAAAAGAGTTCAAATTTGGATTTACAATTTAAATGGGCACAAAACTCACTGCCCAATGATCATGGATAAAGTAATGTTAAAATCTGACATGACATTCACCCCATTCTGGCAGCCCCAAGGAAGCCCAGGGCCACACTTCACTCCTTTAGTCCCTTCACTAGGCATGGATGGTCTGCACATCACTTGCTTGGATGGGAGGGTGAGAGACCTCTCTACTCAAAGAACTCTGCAAATATCTGACATGTTTTCTCTCCCCTGTGGTAAAACAAGAATTGCTTTAGGGAGGAATTAACAGTTTGGAAATATTTTCAAATGGGAGAAAGGGGCATTATTACAGTTAAGGGAAGCAGCTACAGACTAGATCTCAATGAAGGAGGTAGTTTTCAGTGCTGGTTAAAGAGATATGAGATTTCTGAGGGGTTCAGTCAAAATGTGCAAACATAGAGGAAAAAAAAAAGGAAAAGAAATTATGCTTCCTAGAGAGAAGACGAAAATAACTGCAATAACCTTAGGTCTCAAGTAAAAACACCCATATGCATAACAAGTGTTTAGAATCTTAGGACTAAGAAATATCAAGGCAAGAAGTCAGGAAATTGAGCATTCACATATGTAGAACAAAAAAAAAAGTTTAAAAGGATTAGAACTAACCAAAAAACCAAAAAAGTTGTTTGATTTTATTTTGATTGGCTTCATCACAGCAGAACTGCTATTTTTTTGGGAAAAAAGGAAATGGGAAAAAACATGTTAAACAGCATCTCAAACCAGCACAAATGAAAGATCCTAATCTCTCCTCCACTCAGTCACCCTAAACATATTACAGATTTCAAAACTGAAGTTGTATGAATTTCACATGGCAAGCTCTGTATATGCCCCACAGAAAATACTAATTAGTGTTAAAACATTATTTGAGACAGCAAGAAGTATCAGAAGACCAAGGAACCTCTGAGTCCAGCCTGCTGTGTTTCTCAAACTGAACCTTGACTTAGCAGAAGATACAGTAGTTAAGAACACGCACAGCTGAGAAGTCTTTTTATAGAACAAAGTATAGCACATGAGCAGAGCAGAGACAGCAATGCCCTTGTGGAAGTTTTACTTTAAAACTGCTATTTACTTCTGACCTTAAGCTGTTTAATGATGGCATCATATTAAATGAAAGAAATGGAGTACATGCTACAGTAAATCATATAAAGTACATAGACTTTATGGACTCCGTTTTGAAGAGATGCATCCTTGATGCCTGGCTCTTAAGTTCACAACTAAACTGTCCAACCTGAGAAATTCCTGAACCCACAATCCAGTTTAAAGGGAGCCTGGAAACCCATTCCCAATTTAGTTCTAAATCACACAGGATGCAGCTAGTGACATGAACCCGGTTATGCAAACACCTCAGCCAAGCCAGAAGCAGAAGGGAAGAGCATTACAGGTAAAATGTATATTAAGTCCTCAAAACAAAGTTGAAAGTAACAATAAATCATTGAGGAAGGTCACGGTTTTTTATATTAAAACATTTTAATATATGCACTGTTGAAGAATTACTAGACTTCAAAACTGTCTTTATCAATTCTACGTGTTTCAGCTTTGATCAGTTTAAATTAATTGATTATTCCTTTGAATTCATTCTTTAATGATACGTACTTTTCCCTCTAACATATTTAATAGGGTTTCCAAAAATGCAGTCCCGATTAACAAAAAATGGATGCTTAAATGACATAATGCCACTGCTTTTTGACAGGAATATTTCTATGAAGTAAATTTCAATTTCCTTTCTCTGAGGAACTGCACAAAGAAATTAAAACTTATTGTATGAATCAAGTTCTGGGTTACTAAATGAAAGAAAAAATATAAAGTAGGTATGTGTATGGAGAACACAGTGATTAAATTTATCAGTTAAAGAGAAAAGTAAAGTTGTAAAAATTATTTTCTTATGAAAATATTACATTATAAGGAAATGTATTTCAAATCTATGTATTTAGGAAAATCAGTTATGTTGAAGATTCCTGTAAACTCACAAGGAAATTTCAAGTAAAAACAAGTTTCAAGGTTAAAGCTGAACATTTTAAATGCCAAATTCCAAATATAAATTTAGCTTTGAATAGCTTTTGGTATTAGATAATTAGCAAGCCACATTTCTGAAACTAAATGGGCAGTTCCAGCTGTTATTTTACAATTAGTTTCCACTGAGAGTTTTAAATTAATAACTGCTGCAATAGCCTTAAACATGCCAATGCTAATTAGGAGTGGTGTTTGCATGTAATACTATCCATATATATGAATATCTTGCTGGGCAAAAGGTCTAAGCAGATTTTTTTTTGCCTCTCTGTTAAACACAGAAGAAGAGAAAAATGTAAAGCAGGAAAAGACTTTACTTCCAAGCCTTACTCCAGAGAGTAGTATAGGATTCTTACAGAAGATAAAGATTATTTTCCTAAGTCTTTATAAAACTTTATGCTAAAAAAAATGTGATCAAGTGCCATAGCAAAGAAAAATATTCAGAAATTACAATTACTATAAAAATTTTGATTTACACCCCTATTCAACAACTACAAATTCTAAAGATTATTAAATGCAAAAAGAAACAAGATTGTATATTCAAGTTATACGCAAAGAGAATCCTGTTAAAAAAAATCTTCAGAAATAAAATCATCCCTGTTTGAAATCTGAAAAAAATTAGCAAATAAATTATGTGATCAATTTCAAAATCTTTGCTGTTACAATTTTCTTTCCTTAACACAGATAGATGAGAACTTAAAAGGATGCTAACACAATCCCACTTCACAACTGATACACAATAAAATACTTACTTTTTAAAACATTAATAATTTCTTCTCTCAAATGTTTTTTCCTATATAACATCACCCTGCAGTTGCAATAATTTTGAAATTTGTGAAAAACTGCAGAAGTGATTTTACCATATACTAAAGCTGATATTTTTCCTAATTCCTTATGGTACATACAGACAATGTAATAAGTAGCTCACATTTTCCTCAAAAACTGTGTGCATACATTTTTTTCACTGATTATCTCTGTTGCCTTTATTCAGAGAAGAAGAAACCCTGGTCAGCATTAGCTAACTCCTTGTTTGCCTAGCAGATACATCTCACAGATATACTGAAAATAAAAATAGGTAAAATAGAAAATAAGTCTTAATAGAACCTTTGCAAAATAATCAGCTCTTAAAAGAAAGAGTTATTTCCTCAATAAAAGGAAATATGCATATTAGGTCCATAATCTGGGAAACATTTAGCTATCTTAATGATAATTTCTATGCAAAAACGGAAACGTTTTTAAACTGTTATTTGGTTTGAAAAGGAAGATATCAAAAAGTAACCTTTTTACACATAATAAAATTATAGAAAATCCAGGCTTTTTGAACAATAATTTCAAGGTATAGTTTTTCAAATATAAACATGTCAAAATATTTCTGAAGAGAAGATGCCTACAGATGTGGGTGCTGTTGAAAAGTTCTGAAAAGCATTTGATTTTCCAAACCACATTTGAAAGAAAAAACAGATTTCCACACAGACTGCTGGCTATGCATGGGCTTCTTTCAGAAATTCCTTGAATAATTTTTTTCTTTCCTTTCACTCCAGCACTATCACTACAGACAAAAAAAAAAAAAAAAATTCATTACTCCTTATTTCCCTGATGTATTTTTGTAAACCAATAATGGGCATTACATGATAGTTACAAGGATGTTCTAGATGGAGTTCTTTAAAATAAAGAAAAATAGCAGCTATTCTATGAGGAAAATATCTTTGTTTTGCTATTTGCAAGTGTTTGAGAGTTAAGGAGTGAAAAACAGCAACTACAAAAATGAAAAAATTATAATAAGAAAAGGCTTGCATTAATAAAAATTTAAATGAAAAAATAATAAAATCTACAGCTACCTTTTTATAAGTAAATTCTTTACATGTACTGTTTTTGTGGGGAGAGGCATGTCTAAAGAATTTCCATTTACATTCACAAATTGGAAACAGTCTAGAGACAGCTTTATGCTTTGATCTATGAAAGATCTACACATGAAAATGACCATGGAACACTCAGACCTGTACTATTAAGCTTTGATATATGACATTAATGAAATCCTTGGATCTCAAAAATTATGAATCCAGAGCGTGGACAACAATTAGGTTTTTTATTGGCCAAGCTGAGGAAAGCTTGGGATTCTGCTTACCTAAACTCTCAGAAGTTGATAGTTTGGCAGTATTATTCCTGACTTTTTAAGTAAGACCTTTACACAACAGCCTTCAATCAGCCTCTAGTCGCTGAGCTCTTTGTCAGCAATTTCATTTCTGCACTACAATATTGTAACTCAACATTATTTTACTCTATATGCTCATGGATGCTCTCTAAAACTCAATTAAATACTGTTCCATGACAGTTTGCTAAAACAACCCTGTTGGGGATGATCAGCAGTTACCTCTATAATCCATCTGAGCATTTGCACAGTATTTGGTGTAATGGGCCCCTTATCCCAAAACACAAGTAGACTTAAACATCATCTCAATTTCAGCTTCATATTTGAGCATATCCATGCAGCTACCTCGCCTCATTTTTTCAGTCAGAACCAGAACTTCTGGGTCTCGTGAGGAAGTTTTGTCAACCATTTCCCTGTTGACAGTGCCTAGTTCTGCTGGTAGCTTAGCAGAACTAGTGCTATTCACTGTTCATACCCCCAACATACACACTTCTTAAAAACCCATCAGGAGTTAAAGCCCACAAAAATATAGTTCTGTCCTTCATTGTTTAGCAGAAACTTCATTTACTCTGACTGACTCCTTCACAGTTTCAATTAACTGCTCTTCCCTCCCTTTAGCCAGGCTAAGCAACTGCCTTACTTCCATTCTTATCCAAAACCCTTCTTTATCTGCTCCCTGACCCCATCCCAAGGCCTTTTGATAATCTGATAATCTTCCAATCAACGGAACTGGCAGTTTCTTGATGGCAATGTACAGTTCTTGTAACATCTGTGGAACACAAATACAGCTGGAGCTGAAGTTTAAGAATCAGAGAATCATGAAAAACCATTACAACCAAAAAATCAACTCCTACAATTTAGCAGGGAAAAAAACAGAAAAAGACATTGTGTCTTACTGTCACCATACAGAAATGTGTCACCATACTGCTTTCAGGAGTCCTCAATTTGCTGTTATGGTGCATTTAACCTTCTTTACTATATATTAATAGCAGAACTAAAGTGGTCCATTTTCTACTGGAGAAAATACTCTAAGACTTATTTTTATACAGCATAGGAAAATTGAAGTTACAATGTCAATACATTTTTTTTACAACTTCCAATAATCACCTGAAACTATATTTGTGCCCAAATGATTGAGGCACATTGTTTTTCCAACACGCCCTTTTCAGTTTAGTTCTCTCTCCAAGTTAGCATGTAAGCTCTTTTTCCTAAGACATACTAGGGGGAGTCACTTCAGCCTACAGGCCAAAAGTGGTCTGGTTTATTTAGTATGACCTGCAGCCCTACCAGACTTACCTTCATGCACTGGTATTCCACTAATGATACGTGAGCACATTCAGCTTTTCATGTATAAATTTATGGGACAAATTCAAAAGATATTTGGAAATGCTATTCCGCCTCTAGCCACGAAAATGTTTCTCAGCCTTTCCTAAAAGAACAATTTCTAAATGAGAAGCAAAAATTCTTCTTTCTCATGAAGCACTACAAAAGTGACACTAATTGCATGTGGTTGTAGTTCAGGCCTAAACAGAAGACTGTTTAAAGCAAAGTGACACCACAAATTAAGTTTGTATCCCCACTCCAGAAACACTGTAAAGACAGTGGTTCAGACAACAATTTATTTTCTTTTATTCTATTAAAAGCAGCAGCATCAAATTAGAGAAGAGAGGCTGGAAAAAGACTGAAGATGACATGTTGGCATTATTAGAATACTGCAGATGCTAATTCTTCAGTAACCAACAGGCTTCTGTAATTTATATTTTTAGAGTGTCTTATACTAGATATTGTACTACTTGTACCTCTGTTAATATTTGCTAAGAAATCTGTCACCAAGCACATGAACCACACATTGTGTGGGTTTGCTCATCTTACCACTCAATTTTTAAGCATTCTGTATTAGCTCCAGGTTTTTTTCTAGCACCATTAGCACGTTAAAAAAGGCAAATACTTTGTAAGAACTCTCATATTTAGACCCAACATTATGTGTTAATAATATCCCTCTGTTTTTTTTTCCTTGTATACAGACTGTATGTCCTGCCCAGAGTACAGAACCCTTTGCCTAATTTTATTTAAAGAACCCTGGAAAACGGTGAAATTAACTTCACTTAGAACTCTAGCTGTCTCACAGCAGTGACTGTCATGTAAGACAATGAAGAGACGTCTTGAACCACGCTTCTGTAAGTACACTTTGCTCTAAATCAAAGATTTTGTAATTAGAAAATGGATCTTTATATTTTTAATTTCAAAAATATTAATTTTTATTCTTTGAAAATCTTGGAACTTGCTTAAACAGATTAAGATAGTCACCTTCTTCCCAAAATCAAAAGACTCCCCACTATAAAGTTCAATATTGTCCTATAAAACACTGCAAAGTAACTTGATGCTCTGCTCTGATATATCTTAGAAGCAGTAAAGCTAGTATAATTGGATGATTAAAGAAGGAAAGAGAAGAACAAATCATTTCATAGATGATGAGAAATTGGGGAGTGGTCACTGAAGCTGAGGAAATCACTTAAAATGTCAGAAAACTCAGAAAAAGACATAGGAAGCACAATGTTGGGAGACTGGTCACAAAATACCAGTAGTAGTCATATGAGAGATATCTCTGGCCCAGTGCTTATTTCTACCTTACTCATTTGTTGTCATAATTCCTAAAGGAGGAGTGGAGCATATTGTATCTACATGAAAACTATGAAAACCAAATATACACTGCAAAAATCGTGTCTGGAACATTTATGTATATAAAACCCAAAGGACCATAATGCATAATAATACATCAGAACCTTTGAAAAGCACTGAACATCAACATTTCAGGTAAAGCTACATAGGCAAAGATAGAGACTCAAAAATCTAGCACAGCACAGCACAGTTAACTAGCACATTTTCAGTGATTTTAACTGTATAGGAGTTGCTTACTCACTGGTTTGTAATGTGCATACAAGGAACATCACACAGTTCCTCACAGTGACTGAAATGACCTTACAGAAGCTGGTAATTGCAGATTCCACTTTATGATCAGGCATTTTTTGAAAAAGTTTTTGTTGCTATGAGAGGAGTGGAATCTACATTTGGGTCTCTGACTCTTAAAGCAGATATCAGATGGGCGTCTCCTCAGACAGAAAGGGTAGGAGCAGGAAGAGCCTGTACAAATGTCTGGAAGATCTCTTTCATCTATGAGCACATGAGAGCTGGATCAGGCCCTGCCACCCAAACCCACTGCTAATGCCTGCCTGCAAGACTTTTTCCATGATACGAAAGATAAAATGCTCATTTAAAAACAAAAGGGAAAAAAAAAAAGAGAAAGAAAGGATAAACTACTATAACCAAACATACAAGCAAACCCATTAATTTAAATGCTTCCACATGGAAATATGAAGAAAAGGACTCTCTTACAACTTCTAAGTGATCAGAAGTGAAATTGGAGATATTTCATGGTCTAAAAATCCTAGTCTTGACAAAAGTAAAACTTGCTGTCATTTTCTAGGCAGTAAATGTTTTACTGCTGGGAAAAGATTTTGATGTTTGTAATTTCTATTGAAGAGCACTATGAAGTAGTTAAAAATATTGCCACATCTGAAAAACAGACCAACGGGAAGTATAAGACACTTGTTCATCTGTATTTCTGTGACTTTTCTCACTTGGTATTATTTGCAACCCTACTTTCATGTCTGGCAACAGTGCCAACTCTACTAAGGATCATGTATTACTTTTATCATGTTGATTACATATGTTCACCAGTTTTGCTGCCTATATATGATTACTGTGGTTTGCACATACTTAGTGACACAATCCAGAGCATGACATTTTCACAGAAAATGTGTTTACTGGGAAAGAGCTCCTTAGAAGTTTGCATTCCTTTAAGCTTTGATCTACATGACATCAAGAATCCTACAGTTTGAATATATGTTTACCATTTATATTATTAAGATCTATCTCCTTCTCACTATAGGGCTACTGAACACTAGAAGTCACAAAAAATTTCCTTTTCTCTAAGGTGAACTTAGTAGTAGCTGAATAAAAGAAAACCTCTTAAAATGTTCTCATCTGTGAGTTTAAACTTCATAGTGATTTGGCATTTAAATTCTGTTATTCATCAGCACTTCACAGCAGAACTTGATTTGTCTAAATGGATTTGAAAGCCCACAAGTGAAGAAAATCAGAAAAACCTGGTTTTGAATATCAAAAGATTGTATGTGAAAAGTATTTTTACAGGCTGCACGTACCAGTTTTATTGATCAATTAACTTCTCCCAGAATGAATTTTACTGAGATATATGAAAAGCCAACCCCCTCCTCTGACACTTACTGATAAATGTCTTTTCTGAGCACAGCTCTACCAAGAGGGTTGTCAGCCTGAGGAGCCATAGAGACAGATCCAATCTTGAGAACCAAAGTGTCTTCTTTAATTGATGGATTAGCTGTAGTTAGGAAAAGAGAAAATATGTGTTTGATTGAAAGTCAAATGCACATAGCAGGAACATTGGAAAACTATTTATTTAAAAAATGTTCATAAGAATATTTGCTAAGGATTCAATTTTGCACAGGAGCAACATAAAATCAATAGCCCTGCTGTGATACATAAAGACAAAACTATTGTAATTTAATTTCCTCAGAGTTTTAT
This sequence comes from Ammospiza nelsoni, assembly GCF_027579445.1. Taxonomy (NCBI): domain Eukaryota; kingdom Metazoa; phylum Chordata; class Aves; order Passeriformes; family Passerellidae; genus Ammospiza; species Ammospiza nelsoni. The sequence goes on from NC_080633.1 coordinate 130,868,307, forward strand.
CACACCACTGAGTCCTGGTCTGTGACTTCTCATTCTCTCTGACACTTTTGGGGGGGTTATTTCAAAATGACTTCAGACATTTTATGACATATTCTTTGTGATCTGTTTGTTTCTCCAATAACTATTTGCTGAAATATCAGCATGTAAACCACTCTGAATTGTGCACCCTTTTTATTATGGGCCTATATCTTTAGATGTAAAACATTACAGGATACCACAGTATAACCATCCTGGTAGCATTTGGAATCGGCTGCAACGCACATGGAAAGTTCAAACACAAGGACTGAAACAAGAGAATCTGAAATCTGACACACATACATAGAACAAGATGTAATGCTGGACAGTAAATTTCACATCAGGAACAAAATTAATCCAAGAAGAAAAAAAATCTCTGCTTTCCACTTATCTCCATAATTTTCAAATTTCAGCCACATGTAAAGTTTCTCAGTTTTAAAAGCAGTGGTCGTATTAGACAAAAACCAAAGTTCTGCCCAGAAATGAAACAGCACCATATTTTTTGTAGAAAGCTAACTCTGTCAGCAGGCACAAACAAAGCACTTGGACAAGGCTGTGCTCAGAAGACTCCATATTAACTAGGAAACTCTTGGGCAGGTGTGAAGCAAGTTCAAAGAGTTCATCATCTGAAGGTTCACTGCAAAACCTGTGTGAGATGTAACAAGGATGGAACGACATAACACCTGCTCCCACACCCAAGGAAGTTCTGCAAGACTCTCATATATGAGTTTTGAAAACAAGATTGCAGTAGAAGGTAGTTCAAATATTTACTGAAGTGTGAAATGTTTGGTGTGGTAAGAACCAGCAAAATCTATACTCTTAAAAAAATGGTTTTTTCAGACCCAGTAATGTCTTGGTGAAAGAGACACCATGCTTTACAGCTAAACACGTATAAAGACAAGTATATTTTCTGAACAGATCTAAGAAATCACAGAAATTCTACAATATTTTCAAACTATTGAAGGGGTACCCCAGTAAATATATGGCAAAGTGGGAACACAAGCTCTGATACACAAGTGTGTTAGCACACAAGCCATCTATTTCAAAGAATCTGATGTACTTACAAAATATAGACAAATCCTTTAGTCCCCCCAAAGCAAAACAAAACTAATTACATATGGTTTGGTTGCTAGAAATAAGACACAAGAGTTAAGCTGATGAAAAACTCAATTTTTTGACTAAATCTGAACTCATATTTTCAAAAAGTAGTAAGGCACTGTACTAAGTACTAGAATACTGCCACTGTACACTTAGGTGTTGGGTATTTGCTTTCCAATACTCACAGAAGATAATAGAGTGATGGTATTAAACAAATATCTGATTATAACTGCAACTCAATTAGGTTGCAGATGCCTTATTCTTGGGAAATGATTCTTAAAATATATCTTAGGCTAAGAATTTTAATTTTTCTCTTACACTTAGCAAAGCAAAATAAGCACAGGGCTACCCATAACAGTCTCTGTTGTGTAAGTATTTTAGGAGATTTTTTTCAAGGCTGGGAATGGACCTTTTGTGTACAGTTTACTGTAGGTCAATAAATAAGCCAATCTTAAATCAGAAAGAATCACGGACATTATTATTATCAGCTGGTTTCTAAAAGATCATATGAATTCATATCTCCATTCATTAACCACACTCTTCAAAATATGGGAGTAATGTAGTAAACAATCATGATCATTGCAGATATTTAAAAATTTGAGGGGAAAAACATCTCTGCTACATTATAAAAACATACTTACAATTTAAGTATATTTACAATATAATACTGTACATACATTACTTTATACTTACAATATAAGTACAATCTAGGAAAATCTTAGAGACTCAAGTGTAAAGATGTTCACAATCTCATTTGGTTTTATTCACTCATTTCAGTCATCTTTTTGCTGAGCTAAATATATTATGCTCTTTTAATCCTTCCTTTTAAGCCTCTTTCTCTAGCACCTAACATTTTTTATACTTTTCAGCACCCTCTCTACTTTTATCAATATCCAGTTTTACAACAGAAGGCAAATTGGACATGATATTCCAGCATCTGCCATATGCAGAAGTACAGATACCTCCCTCATTTCTTTTCCCTCAGTCCAGTGTGACCCACAAGCTGTTTCAGCCACTGTTTCCCAGGATAGTCTCCCCAGTCCTGAAGACCCAGTCTGTGTAAATCTTCCTTGATTTATAACTTTAGCTTTAGAAGATTTACTGTACTTTCTACAAGCAGTATGCAAGCACAGTAACCCAGATTCTTGGCCTCAGGAAATGCTTTCCAACATTTGCTGATGATAGCAGCAATGGTTTTATATTTACTTTCAGACTATTAAACACCAATTTCATTTATTATTCCAAATTGATGAGTTTTTGTGGTTTATTTTTAGATTCCTGGTTAGCCATTTTAATTCATTTAACATTTCCACAGAGAGAGTGCGGGGATGTATTTAAATTAAATACCATGAGACAAAATGTCAAACTCCCTTGAAAAGTCTAAGCATATCAAATCTTTGCAAAAGTTTTATCAACTAAGAATTGAAACCACAATGAAGAATGGAAATCAGATGTTTTTTGAACATCTAATTTCCCATGAAACCATATTTATTATCATGTAAAAATTATGTAATTTTTTATTAACTGAATCATGTAATATTTTTTCCTTTATGTTCTCTGAGGGCGAACAATTAAACTACCTGTCTTAATTTTATTTGAACATTACACTTTTCATTTTACTAGACAAACCTTCAGCTGTCTAAAATCTGTTTTTCCAAGGTGTGTTAAAAATTAGCCTCAGAAGACCAAGATCTCTAAGCACAACTTACTCAGCCTGACTGATTTGAAACTTTAATAGTAAGTGAGGAGGATGTTACAGACCATATGTTATGACAGACTTCAAAGTAGAGAGTCATGCTCATGTGACAAGAATATATCACTTGTACAAATGCAGGACATACATTTATTCAGTGTGCTGCCTTTTCTTTTTCACTATCAACAAATTCATCATGTCCTTTATAGTGATTCCTGATATTTTGCTCCTAGTACGTACAAGAAAGAGTTGCTATTGTCCTCAAACCAGCCAGATGTGGATTTTTTTCTGTCTTTACAACTTCTTATCAGTTTTTTGCAATTTAAAATTTTTACTTATAGTCTTCTGCTATGCAGTAATTCTTGTTCCTACTTGTCATATATTGCTTTCATATATTTAGTTACCTTTACTTCATGGCTGAGTAAGTGTGGACTGTTGGCCAGAGCTTGAAACACCTACTGATGTGTTAACAAATCAAACTCAGAGAAAGCAGCATTGCTTATTGCCAAGGACAGAATGCTGCCCTCAAATCTATCACAAAAAGAAATGTCAATTGGTGCTGCTGCAAAAACTGTGAAACTAAAATACTATAAAATTGTGTGGGTGAAGTCATGCATGCATGTATGCAAATTCCTCAGAAGAAGAAACATGATTTTGATTATTTCAGTGTTTGTCCACCACAGTTCATTGTGGAAGTTGCAAGTAAACAACAGATTTGCTTTTTTTTTAACTATACATGTAAAGCCACAATTACTTGTGGAGTTTGGGAGAAGGACAGTTTTTGTAGCTATCAGTATGCACAGGGTATGAACAGCAGACAACTGACTAGAAGAGAAACTGAAATAATTTTTCTGCTTTTGCTGCAGTGATGACAAATTGAAACACACAAGTCTTATTGGACGGAAAATCTCTCATAGTCAATAAATGATGAATGAGGATCTTATGGAGCCATATCTCCAGAACATTTAACACTCTTCTGACCTAACACAACAGAGATGTGGGCCTTATTCAACTCTTGCTCCTTATTGTTTCTAATTTCTATTGTTCTTGCAGACAATAAGCAGGAGAAGAGAGAAGTAGTTTATTTCATGTTCATAAACAAATGAGACTCTGGGAAAATCTGGGGTGAAAGAAGAAATGAAAGAACAGTACCAATTTTTGTAGTGATGCTACTTCAGAGTTTTCCAGTGGAAGAGTGTACCTGGCTTTCTTATTAACTAGGATAATCATCAGTATTTTGCTTTAAAAGCATAGTTTTTCTTCCTACGTTGCCATTAACCATGGCAATTCTGTTCCTTGCAGGCATTCTTAAGCAAGAAACAGCAAAAAGACAAAGGTTTTTTTTATAATTCTTTTTAATGAAGTATACAGTTACAGAGCTACAAAAACCATACTTTTACAAAAGATTTCCTTGACAGCATGCCCTAGAACTCCCTTCCAACTAGAATCATAATTCTTTCTTGCCAAGACAGCTAGTCTAATTTTATCTTCCTGTGTTTTCAACAATCCCACTTGGAAAATTGTAGAGGATGCTGGCAAAAAACTGATCTGTGCAAATTCTCACTGCGTGCATTTCTTGCAATTAGGTTATGAGAAAAATCTAAAGACTATACTCTTAGGATTATATTGTGTGTTGTATATAATGGTAAAAAAATGCTCTATACCTACTGAACTTGTGTAAATACATCTTGATATTAGTAAAACAACTTTTTTTTAATCTCTAGAAGAATTGTGAGAAGTGAATGTACTCCTATTAGCTGTTACATGGTCTAATTTAACAATCAGCATCTCTGTTTATATATAAAGACTGTAACAGGGATGGAAATATATTTTTATATACAAAGGGAAAACAATATCTTACAGAACAAGTATTATCCATCAATCAAATAGCTATTTATGAACATCTTACCCTACCCAAACTCTGTAAATACCTGAAAGCCTCTTGCACAAGAGAGCTGGAATAGCTTCAACTAAAATGCTAAACTGCATAATCTGTTGGGCATCATCTATAAGGTACATTTTAATAATATTTTCCAAACGAAACTGTCTACTGGCTTTACACATGGTTTTCCAGTTGTCAATGTCCACAAGAGCTAAGGCTCCCTGCTTACACTCCACTGCTTGGACAGGTGTCTATGGAACGCTGCACAGTGTTGCGTAAGCTGACACGGAATCACCACTGCGGAACTGGGTTAAACTCTCTGTCCATAATTTTTGACCATTCTTTCTAAGCAAACTCTATAGGTACCAAAACAAGGATCAAATAAAGAGCTAAAAGGAAATTTACAGCAAATGTGCAGAAGAAGTAGCATGAATGTTAGATGTTTTTTAACTCCGACCTTTAAAACTGAAGCAATGGTCAGTGATTTAACTAAGAGTATTTGTCTACAATACTGAACAGCAAAAAATCTCAAAAATAAAATACTGTACCTTCTGCAATATGATGATCTTCCTCATTTTTGGGGAAGAAGACTCTCATTACACCTGTGTTGATATAAATCAGAGGCAGGTTGCGGGAAGTCAGAGTGTGAGTCCGCATTGGTTGACCCGGTGACTTCCTTTTCTCCTTCTGACTCCTTGGCAACCTGGCCTGAAAAATGCTTGCAATTGCATTTAGCAAAGGAAAACAGAGGACCACATCAAAGGCCTGAGCAGAGAGAAGGATCTCATGGAGAAAATGAGGAGAACCATCAGTGTGACCTTCTGACAGCTTATGGAATGTTCTTCGTTCATTTCTTGATATCAGTTTGTGCCGGACATTTTTTGTCACAGCTTTGGTGTAAGTGAGAGAAAGAAATCCATGTTGCTGGTGTGAACCATCTAAAAGTTTTGCAGTTGTCTGTTTCAAGGAAAAAGAAATAAATAAATAAACTGCTGCAAAAATCTACATGCAACATTCATAAATTACCATATTTCTGGTTATTTAGGATTCTGTATTTTTAGTAGCTTTCTACAGTCATCTAACAGTAAAAAAAAAACAAAACACCTTTCATTTCAGTTTTTCCACACTTCTCTGCATTGGGTCATCTAAAACCACAGATTTCTGAACATATTGTTCTTTTCTAATTACGTATGTTTCACAAAACTCACATCTAATCAGGAAAAAAACCCCATTTATTCAAGAAACTAAATTTGCCAAATCTTTCTGATATTTTTTAACACAGTTACATATTTTGATTCCTCCTTTATTTAAAATATTTGTAGATCTCACTCCCTTTGCATTGTTCCTTCTGTACGTGCAGACACCATAGCTTTTAAAATATCATTTGGGTACTAAGACAGCTTCACCCCAGTTCCATGTGGGTGTATAAACCACCCATAGTCACCTAAAAAGTACTGAACTGGTTTTGCCTCATCACTTCAGAGTATTTAATGAAAAAAGCTGTGTCACATACTAAAGCACATAATTTCATTAGACATTGTGCTGTACTTTAAAAATACTAGATTCCTTTACTTAAGACAGATTTGTCTAGCTAAAGCTGACAATTAAATCCCCCAAGATGAATAGGAGAGCTTATATGTTACCTTTGAAAGATTTTATTCATTTTTATAAATGGAAAAATGTAAAAAAAATATTTTAACAATCTAATAAACATGTTGACAGAATTCTTTAAGATTATTTAAATATCAGTTTAATCATGTAAGGACAAAAAAAGCAACTATGTTTTGCAAATAGCTGCTTCTTTCAAGCACAGAAAAAAGCAACTATGTTTTGAAAGTAGCTGCTTCTTTCAGCATGTTAAATTTGACAGAAATCAATAAAATTTAAACATTGTTAGCAGAAGAACATCTCTTTCTTAAATACACAGGATACATAGTTTAAATGGTGGAAAATTGGAAGATTTTAAAATTAAATTAATTAAAACAAATTGGTAAATTTATTTACTATAAGAATTGAAACAAACAGAATAAGAGAAAGTATTTCCAACTGATTTTCATGATGAGAATAAATCAGACCATCCAGAACTTTCACTAACATCAAGTAATTTCATAGACCTACAGATAAAGAGGTCAATGTCATAACACATGAAGTTCTTCAAGGATAAAGAGGCAAGAAGAAAATTACTTAAATATCTCACATTGAGATATTCTGAATCAGCTAGTAATCTTCCAAGCATTTAAAAGGAAGACTCAATTATGGAATTACTATTGTTGCATTATGTAATTAGAGAAGCAATTTTATAAGGCTGCATAAAGGTATAGTGCAGTAATACCAAGTACTTAAATCCCTAAGTAGATATCAGAATTACACTAAAAAATGCAACATTTAGTACTGGCTTTTACATATTTGGCCTTCAACATACTGTGTGTGCTCACTCTTAATTTAAATGAATCTCACTGATTTCAGTGGTCTGTTGTTATGTACAAGGTTGTGAACCATTAACCCTCATTCCCCATCTACTAAAAAATGACAACTATTACTAAAGGATGAGGTGGAAATAACACAAGTTACATAATCAATATCACCAAGAAATATGCTCAGTACAAAAAAAGAATTAGATGACAAGAAATTTAAGAGTTTTTTTCTCTTTCTTTGTTGGCATTTATTAGTGAAAGTTCTGTATTCAAAAATTTTAAAAATATTCTTACAGAAGGAAAGAAGCCAGAGCAGTTACTGAAAGGATCCTGCTTGCTGATAGGTCGAACCAACAAGGTACGTCTGTTCAGCTTGTCAGTACAGGAAAGGAACACACCTCCATATTGCCCCAGAGACCAAGAATCTTCCCCAAGGCTGGAGGTAATGATCGAGGCATGGAAGATAGGAAGAAGAAAAAGAAACAAAAAAGTTGCTGTAAGCAAAACAAAATTGTTTACATTTAACTTGCGTATTTCGATGTAATTGCAAGATACCTATGCCATACCTTTCCCTAGAAAGCTGAAATTCAATCAGATCAAACAACCAAAAAGAAGAGATTAAAAAAAGTAACTGTAAAATTTTATATGAAAGGACAACCTACAGCAAGAGGTCAAGACACATGAGAATAAAAGTAAAGTAAAATCTGGTGTGTAGAGACTTACCCTGGATTTTCAGCAGACAGCTTTAACAGAATGAGGAGAAAGATTACAAGAACGAAGACACTGCAAATGCAAATCTGTATTCATATGTTACAAAATTGGTATTATTTAAAAAAGTTAGCTTCTAAGTATTAAAATGTGCCTTGTACAGTTCTTGTAACCATTCTTTTTAATACACAGGAGAATAAAGTGAAGTAATTTGCTTAAGAAGACTTATTCAGGTAAGCACCTTAGTTTACTACAGAAATCTCACCAAAAGTTTTTCTCTGCATTGTAGAAAAATTCCTTCAAAATGTCCTGACTGCCAATCTCCCCCTGGCCTGGAAGACAGAAAGTGAACCTTATCTATTCTCTCCTTTAGTTTTAGTCCACAGAGATTTGCACATAGGAAAGGTACTCCAAATAGATTGGAAAATATAAATGAGAACAGTGACAATTTTGTCAAGTGGAGTAAGTTTTGAGTTTGTTGGGGATATCTCTTGGGACTTCACAGAGTCATAGAATATCTTGGGTTGGAAGAAACCCACAAGGATCATCGAGTCCAACTCATGGCCCTGCTCAGAACCATCCCCAGGAGCCACACCATGTCCTCAAGATGTCCAAATGCTTCTTCAACCCTGTCAGGCTTGGTGCTGTGACCACTTCCCTGGGGAGCTGTTCCAGTGCCCAAGCAGCCTCTGGGTAAAGAATCTTTTTTTGATATCCAACCTAAATCTCCCCTGGCACAGCTTCATTCTGTTCCCTCTGGTCCTGTCACTGGATACCAGAGAGAAGAGATCAGATCTGCCCCTCCTCCTCCCTTCATGAGGAAGTTGTAGACAGCAATGAGGTCTCCCCTCAGTGTCCTCTTCTCCAGGCTGGACAGAGCAAGTGACCTCAGATGCTGCTCACATGGCTTCTCTTCAAGGCCCTTCACCCTCTTTGTTGCCCTCCTTTGGATGCTGTCTAGTAGTTTAATAACTTTCTTGTATTGTGGTGCCCAAAACTTCACACAATATTCAAAGTGAAGCTGCCCAGGGCAGAGCAGGGCAGGACAATCCCCACCCTTGCCCAGCTGGTGATGCCATGACTGATGCCCCCCAGGACATGCTCAGCACTCCTGCATGGTGACATGATTTTAAAAGATTTAAAAAAAATACAAATTTTAATTAGAAAATATATAATATTATATTATATACAAACAATAACTACATTTGTAATGTAGGCAACCAGAAAGGAATCAAAATAATTTTTAAGGTAGCTCATCAGGAATAAAATCATAAAGAAACAATGGTAACATTGCTAAGTTAATATGAAATCACCTTCCTATTGTACACAGGGAGCAATAAGCATTCAATAAGACCTTGCAGACATTGGTTCCCAAGTCAAAACAATTTATGCTCCTAAATATTTTAGTTATTTTCAATGCCAACAGCCATGCTGAAGCTCTCAACTACGTTTTTCCACTCAAAGAGTAATGTAACTATTCTATTTTCTCTTAATCTCTTAATTCCTAATGGAATTTGTTGATCTCTAATGGCAAATACTACCCTAGGCGATCAAAGCCTGCACAGGCTCTCTCTCTGTCAAGACTGGTGTGTTCATGGCCAACACAAACTAGAAGATGGCACATGCCATTCTACAGAGCCGTGTGCCAAGTGACACAGTCACCCTGGTGCAGCAAATGATCCAGACAACAAGGCCTTGCAGAGTGGGAAGGCAGACTGAATACACACAATATTGATGATGCACTGCTTGAGATTAATTACTGAAGTTTTACTCAGGTGTCTGCACAGCACTGTGCCATGTGACACAGCAGGGACCATCAGCTCAGCTCTCTTCATTACATTAACTGCTGCTTTGCCACAGCAACAGATGTCTCTGAAAAATGGAGTTGTTCCTCTTCAGCGTGCAAGAGTAATATAGCATAAAGCATTAAACAATGGCACTTGCTAACACAACATGAACCAATATTTCAGGAATTTCCCATTCTAAAGTTAAGCTAAACTCTTTTCTTTTAATGGATCAAGAGAGCAGTAAGTGTGACAAAACCACTCTCCTAAATTTGCAATGATTTCTATGTATTTCTTTGGAATTAGATCTAATTCTGAGGAAACACAATTGTGATTTTTATTACTTAAAAGGTTAAAATAATTTAACTGAAACTGAATATCTACCTTAAATTAAGTTAAGAATTAAGAAGGAAAAAAACCAAAACACCACCTGCCTTTGTCTTTCAGCCTGAAATCAAAGCAGCACAACACACAGGAATTACCTGTTTCTGTAATGGTCAATATTGAAGCTTTCTATTTTACATTTGATTTTGGTGTAGACATCTTGCATATCCACTGAGGCACTGAGATCCTCTAATTCACTGACAATGCAGACTTCTGCAATAGTAAAAAAAAATAAAATTATTAGTTATTAATCTGAAACTTGACGGATTTTAAACATGAAATATATCTGAGATGTTAGATTTTGTAAATAGGATGATGCTATTTCTACTCAGAGTTTTCTCATAAAGCACTTTTTGATTCAAGTGCCACACTAGAATCCAAACCTTTCTATACAAATATATTGAGAAATATATATAAGGGGCTTCTAGTTTAGGTATTTATAGCATAATTCCTAGGGGTGAAAAAAAGAAAAAAATATTTGCCAAGATATTTACTCTAATTATTCTAAATTTTTCTTTCTCTTATACAATTAGGTTTTTTTAAATCAAAGCTTCCAGTAAATTTCTTGAAAACTAGCCTTAAAAATGAGTCACTTTATTTTTTCACATTTCTATGGGCAATAATGTTAATAGATAAGCAGCAGTATTTCCTAGAAAAAAAAAAATTTGAAGTCCTGCAGTTTATGGAATCTGAGTTCCTTTCAAACAATTACTCTTGAATGATAATTCAACTACATCTCAAAGAGAAAAAAAGATAAGCTGTGCACAACACATATTTTACTTTTTAACACAGAAGTTGAAACTTCTCCTCTGAACCCTGCATTAAACTTCCTTTGACTTTAATGATTACATTATAGTGATCATATTAAATTGAAATTTGAAATTACCACTATTAACTAGAATGGACTATATATGGACATACACAAAATATATGACTAAATCATATAAAAATGAAGCATGATTGGTTCTAAGGCAATAAATGCAGCACTCTACAGACATTAACTAACTTATTTCCAATTTAACTTAATCATCTGTCAACAGGGAGGGGAAAGTTTATGTCAAAGAACAACACAGAATTTTAATTTGCATGCAGTAACCCAACTATGTTTTGTTGCTGTTATTTAAGATACAGCTCCAACCCATTATTTCTGTGTTATAGTGTTCAGTAATATTGATACAAGCTCTGAATAGATAATACTGTGCTGTAAAATAGGGTGTGCTATTTAAAACAGTACATCAGGAATTCAAAGGGAATTTAAAATAGTACATTAGGCAGAATAATGCAAAATACCTGTGCCGTTATTTCTAGGATCAGGAGCAAACAATTTTACAGTAATTTTTGGCAACATCCACTGCATCCATAGGCTGACACGTCCACTTGAAACTCCAATATTACTTGTTGTTTGTTCCAAAGTAATGGAGTCTGAGAATGGAGAATCATCACCACCCTGAAGAGAATCGCCCTACAAAACAAAAGCAATAGCTAAGGAAAAAAGAAGCATTGCTTTTCGCCACTTCTGGGGTTTTTTTTCTATCTCAACTGATATGGATGCACAAACTATAGAAATACAGATTCCCAACCAGTATATTTGAATTAAGCTATTTGTAACACCAGGAAAAGATAAACCAAGTATTTTTTCTTTTCTCTGGTAGAGACAACAGACTATGGCAAAGACAGAATGGTGAAACTGTAAGGTTTTATGACAGGTCTCCTTGCATAGCAGACTTGCCTTATTAATGCTACACTATGGAAACACTATCATCAATTTAAAACAAAGGCTAATAGGAATATTTGGAGATGCAATAGCAAAAGGGGTATGGAGGCCTGCAGATATCTGAAAGGCAAAAGAAGGAAGAGTCACTGGAAGCACCAAATGAAGAGCCACCCAGCAAGGCCATAATACCTACACTATGTACACACTGCGTTTGAGCCAACTTTTTCCCCCCTTGTATGTGCTTCCCTGTAATTTTGGAAAAAAAAAATCAGAAAATAATCGCTTCCTGTAAGAATTGGCAATATTTTATTTGCCACTTCCTAAATACTTCTGTTTAAAACATTATTGTCACTTGTAATATTCTTAAATGTATGAAATGTTGACAAATGAGCTTGTGGAAGCTTCTGTGCCATCAGTTATCTCTGTTTCTTCCCTAAAATGTTAAGGGCTCAATAAAGAATGCACAAAGATTAATGTTTTAGGAGAAGATGATGACAAATGAAAGCTATACTGAAAATTCTGTTATGAGGGCTTATTAGAGCAATGCAAGCATGTTCTGATAATATTTACCAGCCAAAGGACCTCAACCTGCTCCTTTGCTGGATCTTCCAGATAGGGAAAGAAAGACGCAAACATATAACTGCTCATCAGCCCCCAGTGTTTACAGCCTATTAAACTGAATGCAAGAGACACATAAGTCACTAGTATCATCCAGAAGCTCCTGATATCCAGAAGCATCTCCACTTGCAACTCCACCATGTGTTGCAAATTTTCTTCATTCAAGCACAAAGAAAGGAAAAAGGTTTAGTCACTTTGATCCACTAAGACCAAGCTGTTTCTAAGATTAACAGATCAATAAATATCCAAAGTCTTATCTTTCATTGAAGGTTTGTGGGATTGGGCATTGTAAAATATGATGAACAACATGTTTGAGATTTATCTAATTAAAAGCCAAGATTATTTCTATGGAGACACCTCAGAAGGCAGATCTACACAGTAAGCACAACAATTGGACTGAAACCATTTTAATCTGTCAGGCAAGAGTCAGAATTCATTTCAACTTCAGATGCTCATGAAAGCTTGCCTTCAGCAGCAAAATTAAAGTCTGACAGTACTTGCCTCATTTTGTAGCCCAAAGCTGGAAAATGCAAGTATGGAAGTTCTGTTAGCAATCTATTTTCTGGATGGGTAGAACCTAGCCCAAACCTAATGACATAGCTCATATGGAAGCATTTATGATGACAAATCACATTTTCATTCAACTCAGGCCTACAATTTAATTATAGGTTTCCTAAACTATAAGAGGACCCAGAAATAGCAAAGGTACTTTATCTGCATGCAGTAACCTTTACCCTTGAAAAGCTTAGTGATACTACAATTAGGAAGACACCATCTACATTGTCAATAGCTGACTCAAAGAACTTTCCATTCCAGATACTCATTTGTATGAGGAAGGGAAAGCTTGTCCAACTAACTAGTGTATGCTTCAAGAAAATAACACCTAAACATGAGACTACAATACCTGCACCAGCTTAACAGATATAATATGATGTGATGCAATGAAAATTAAGATCCAGTTCACCTTCAATCATCTATAGTGACAGTGGCTTTGCGTGAATCAAAATGCATGAATAAAAACAAGTATATTTCTATTTATTTTTGTTTATCTTACATAAGGCATTATTGCTTACAGCTCTGAACAGATTACCTGAAGAGCCACAGGTGATCATCTGTGGAAAAACTGTTAGACTCCTGAGGTCCAAAAAGCATTTGCTCCCTATCACATTCTAAGCGAACTAACCTCCTCACACAATCCCACTTGAAATATCTCACCAAATCATGGACTTAGCATCATCCTCTTGCTTATAGTGTTTGTTTACTCTTCCTCTTCTGTTTTACTCTTACACTGCCTGCAAATTTAATTATTAAATATAGCAGGACCTGTCTCCTGCTGTGTATCTAATAATATTTAATGCCTGCCACAGCAGGACATGTCAATGGAGAAACCTCAGATAGCTCATTTCACTATGATGCATCTAGCTCCCAAACTGGAGTGGCACATTGAATATATGGCACCCAACAAAATGAGGCAAAAAAAAAAAAAAAAAAAGGGCAAAACCTGCTAAATAACACATTCAGGGCAGAGGTTAACTTCCTTCTCACAAGCTGTGACTTGCATTTCCTATTTGCTTCTCCAGCAAAATCCTTCCTGCCTCTGGCCTTTTTGTCCAGATTTTGAACTCTTAATACTATTTGCTAACAGTGTCCTTGCAAGATATTTCCTACTATGTCCACAAAGAGCTCTTCTCTCTCCAGTGCCACTTAATTGTCCTACAAGGCAGCACTAAATGACAGTGACACGAGAGTAAATATCTTTTCAACATTGTAAACAAAATTCAGTTTTCTTCAAGGATGCCAGCACCTGTCCTTGGAATGAAAAAGTTCCAAGGGGAAAGCAGCCTTGGGGAGTGTCAGGCCTGCAAGCTCCCCAGCAACTGAAAGGATGCAGGCAGAGCAGTCACTTGTCCAGTGGTAACCAGTGTTAGTCCTTGCTTCTCCTGAAATGGCAGGCACCAGTAATAAGACAGTGACATAACCCAGCCATTTTGCTGTCCCCAACTATCCCTGTGAACCCTCTGCAAACACTAGCCTGCCTTCCTTCAACTGCTCTGCTCACTTGTAAAGCAATGAAAGGTCAGAGTGAAAAATGTGTCCTTCCAAACCACAATGCTTTGAGACTCCTATCTCCTGTTTTAATGAGTCTTTATTTGCAATGTCCTCATTGTTAGAGGACATCAGAGAAGCCTCAACCTATTTCATGACTTGAGATTTCACGCCATGAGAATGGCATTAGTTCTGATCATTTCAATTTCTGACAATCAATTCCTCTCTGTTTCTTTTGTATAACATCCACACAGCTTCTTTGACACTCTGCCTTTCAATAGCTTCCCTCACCTTCATAATTTGCCTTTGAATGATCGCCCTAAAAGACGATGATTCAGTGCTGGACTTTCACTTTATCTGAGACGACCTTTCTCATCAAAACTCACATGTTCTAAAAAGATGGTGGAGTCAACAGTACTTTGGTCAGATCCCTTCAGCAGGGCAGATCTGAAGGAAGGAGCCAGCCAAAGAGAATTTCCCTGTGCTGAGATCTTCAGATGGATTTCACAAAGTATCAAGACATAAAAGCCAATTAAGGTAAGAAAAGAGAAAAACAATACTTTGATATTTATTTACAGTTCAAGCCATATTTATTTACAGTTCAAGCCAATGTTCTTGACAATGATGATGTTCTGTGGACTCTTTTGTGGCTCTCTATTCCCTGCATTCTATAAAAAGCTTTCATTTTCTTTTCTTTTTTTTTTTTTTTTAATCTGAGGAATATTTCAAGTTCTGCTTGTACCATAAACACGCTTCATTTGCCAAACTGTAACTTAAAAATTGTGATGGAATGGGTGGGAAGGAGAGACAGTCTCTTCTTGTGTTCCACACATACCCCCAATCTCCCACTGAACATGTTCCAAAATGGATTTTGAATGAAAATCAACTTTGTTCTAAAATTTTGGCAGGTCTCTACATTTCTGATAGTTGAAAAAGCAGTAAACAATAGCTGATTAAACTTAAAGGGGTACACTTAACAGCAAATACGTATTGCCACCATGATAATTTATTAATTTTATAATTGGATTCTTTTATTTCTGTAATTTAATGTTTTCAGCTGTTTCATGTACTTTGTTAGGGTTTTTCTCCACAGAGAGCTATTTTTATTTCGTGGTTTGAGCACAAAGATAACTTTACTGTGAAAAAAAGTCACACTATAATTTTCCCACACTCCTTTTGGATTATTTTTCTGAAGATATTAAATTATGTCTAATGCCTCTTAGAGAATCAGTCAGTTGATAATTTTGGCACACGGTTACTTAAAACTGGATTTGTGAGATTTCTGAAGAACAGCATTTACCCTAGAGTTACAGATACCAACCCAGATGTATCATTAGAAGCTGGACCTGCAATTGCCAGGGTTTGGAATTCATTCTACCACACAGGCTGAAAATCTCAACAAGGGTCTCAACTCCCTCGGGCTTCACCTCACCTACAATCCTGTGCTTGGGTTACTGCTTTCCCCCCAGAATTCCAGGTGACTTGGCCTCACTCCCCCTTGGAATGGCAGCGGGTCAGTGCAGCCAACACTGGGTTGGGCTGTGGTGTCCAGCGCTGATCTCCTGCTGGCAGCCATGGCAGCTGCAGAGCTGGTCCAGAGACAGCCCCAGCTGCTCAACACCCTGTCCCTGGCAGAGGGACACAGCGCTGCCTCTGCCCCCTTCAACAGTTTAACTTCAACATACTACCTATACTTTTTCTGCAGTGAAAACCTGTGTAAACAGCTGAACTGGCCCACTCCCTCTGCCAGGGGTAGATGCTCCTCTGAAAGACAGAACATGTTGTATGACTGTCCTTTGGGAGGCAAACAAATGGAAGAGACTGCATTTCCTCTTAGCCCTCTGTTCATGGTACTGTAACCACAACCATTAGGCAAAGCCAAAGGGCCTGAAAAACAGATGGTCTGAAGTAGCTAACATATTTTTTTTATTTTTTATAAGCTCAAATTCACAGAAAATTTTTGCAGTAAAAAACTAAGAAACTGAAGTGAGACGGAAGACTCTTGTTTCTCATCCAGTTTCAATTGTCATTTTGGATTTTCAGCACCCAGCACGTTATTGTTAAATATGTTTATGCATTACTTTTCTGCTCTGTTTCCAGATCTACTGAAAAATCAAGCCAGAGTCAGAAACTCTGAACTATTTTCCCACAACTTCTCATGCCAAGTCCTAAAATATACAATTTAATTCTTTTACCAATTGTTGCAAATTGACCAATATACTGAGTTTATTTTCTTACCAGAATTTATCTTTGTTCATCAGGAAGATCCAAACATATGAGGCCTTCATCCTTGGCCTGCCTAAAGCTCAGGGATGATCGCAGTTTAGCCACACTAATGCTATGCCTTATCAAAATAACTTCTGCGTTCTTGCTCAATCACTGAGTTTCCCCAAGGACTAAACACTTCTACCACTGTTTGTACTTAAGTAAACAGTAACAAGTGGCCTGTTGCAGTCTGCACTACCTTACCTTTTCCAAGGCAGGGATGGTAAAAATGATTAACTGTTTCCAGCCTCCAGTATTTAAGCCTCTCACTCATGTTTCCCTGTCCGACCACCACCCAGGCTAAAAGTCAGTAAGCCTAGGTAGCTTTATCCACGTCAAAACATGGTGCTCACATCATGTTGTCAGCAAGAAAAGAATTAGACACAGCTTAAAATATAAATCATCCACAAATCACATAAACAAATTACCTTTTTTTTTTTTTTACTATCTGATATAAATAGTTGTGCAAGTTTGCTTTCTTCTTTTATAGCAAGTCTGTTGCAGCTGAAAGAAGCTTTAAAAATAATCATGTGTCTCCCACAGAGCAAAACACAGCAACTATAAAATCTCTAAACTTAAAAAATCCCATAGCTATGGCAGCAAGGCTGTTTTTGTTTGACACATTTCAAGATGTCAAGGCTCAAAATTATAGATATATATAAACAAAATACAGAGTCCGATAAAAAACTAAATTCTGGAAAATTTCCCCAAGACAAACCTACAGAAATATATATTATTATTTAATCAATCTATTCTAATATTGTCCCTTGTTCACTAATTCACTAAATTTCATTTAGATAATTTAGAATTTTTAGAAGAAGAAATTTTCTAGCCAGTGTATAACATTTTTTTGAGAATACAAAGAAAATTAAATAAATAATGAAGAATATTTTGCAAAAGGGTAGGATATGAACACTGAACTTGGACCCATATTACTAAAATAATCTTGGTAACACATGGATTAAAACATCACTGAGTAGTTTCAATTAATGCTCCAAGTACAATATGTACTCCAAATACTGCTGTCTATATAGATGAGCAAAAACAAATTGTTACTTATAAAGCTGATGGTTTCTGATTGTAATGAGAAATTAATTTGATGTAAGTAGGGGGAAAACCACTATTTTTGTGACCATATTGTTTTCTTACTATTATTGCTTACCTTCAATTCTGTATCCATGGCAATACTTTTCACAATTAACATCATGCACACGTAGATATACACCAAAGACAAGGCTATTCAAATATTCTACAAACATTTTAGTGAAACAACTTAAGAACTGAAACTCTAGCCCAAACACCTTTTAATGTCAGCTGTTTCTTTGGGGTGTGTGTACAACGCATATAAAAGTAGGCACTAGCAATCACCATTTCATCTTCTCCAAACCTGAGAAATAATATAAACTATACAGAGGGCTAAGACAATCCTGGCCAAAAGCTGAATATATATTGCAATCAGAATCCAAATTACTATATATCTGCTTGTGTTCCAGAACTGTTCAATGACGTGTCCCTAAAGTTGCTGGGGCTATCCTGAGACTGAAAGCCAGTCATTCAGAAAAGCCTCCCTACATCCTTATAGATTTATGTTAAAAACAAAGCACTGAATACATGTGATACCTTGGTATACCTTCAATTCATTTGACACATTTTTGATGTGCTATTGGAGCATAAACAAGGTCAAATCACTATTTTAACTTGTAAACCTGACAGGGGCACTAAGAAAACCACAAATACTATGCCTGTGCAGTTGCAAAGCTTCCTGTGACCACCCATTCTACTCTATAGCAGCTACCTGGTGACTTCTGGCCAATGTTTCCCATGGGTGAAGTTTAACACAGCATTCATGCCGATAAAAGCATTAGCCTGCTTTCCTCATGTGGCACAGGACTCCTCTCCTTGCCTTGAATATTTTACAGTCTCAGGCAAACACTGACATGATGATCAGGTACCAGCTCTCTCCAGGCAGTTACACAGTGTTATAAATTAAGGAAGCAGAAATACATAAACCCAAGTAGCCAATCTTGTATGTACCTGAAGATGCATACCCAAATGCTCATGTGACAGAGCCACAAAAGCAGGGTGAGACATGGACAGCTGGGACAGGGGAATGCACTGAGCTCCAGGAGTAGGTCACAGATGGCACTGTGGTTCAACAGTGGCTGGATGGAGGTGGGGTGAGCACACGGCTTGGTCCAATGCCAACTCTGGAAACCTTCAAAGCCCAGTACCTCTCCTGGTTGCCAATGCAATTTACACACAGCAGCTCTCTACTGACCCAGCCATCAGAGTTACTGGCTGACTACTTGGAACAGCTCACAAGCAGCACAGGTATCAGAGGTATCTTCAAAACAACACTTACTATTCTGCTAATTCTGGACTTGAAAAACGGCTTATGCTTCTTGACCCGAACACACTAACCACCGTTTTCTGCCACAAGATAATACACGCTCACTTCAAAGAGAAACAATAAATTTATTATACAATAGAAACAATAATAAATATAGCCCAATACAGCAAATATTTTTTCTCTCTTTTGTTCCACCAAAATGAGTAATAAAATACTGTTCACTAGTTTACTGGGGCAAGCCACCTGGACTCTACTACTCTTCCTGATTTTTCTGATTCTTCCTCGACTGCACACCACTACATTTCATAGGTCAGAAATCACACTACACATTCTTTTAAGAAATAAAAATACCTCTGTAGTGGTTCCAATGTCAGCAGATGGGCTGTATGTACTGGTATCTGGTGGAATGGTACCAATGCTACTTTTAACTGGGGAGCTAGGAGGAACAGCTCCTGTCATGGTTTCAGTATAGACAGAAGATACAGATTGATATAGAACTCCTTTCCTCTGAATTTTATTCCAAACTTTACTTGTGATCTCAGCCAGTTGATACAGAAGCTGCACCTAAAGGAAAAAATAAAACTTAATTTTAGGATGAAGCTTTTCTTAACAAGGTGAAGGAAAAATCATCAAAGTCCTCCACTGAGACTTAGAACACAGTAGAACTGAACTTCTCACCATTTAGAATGTTTTGATAAGCAAATACATTGCAAAGAAAATAATTAACACCATTTACAGGATATTGACTTTGATAAAAATAATCTATTCTTTGCATAAACATATGGCACATAGCTCAAAAAAACTATAACATGGTCTTGTAAAACTTCTACTAACAAAAATTATAACAATTAAGCAAAGGTAATTTAGCATATATTTCATAGATATAAATACTGTCTCTAGGAAAAGTAATGTAAACTTTATAAAATATTAACAATGCAAAATTAATCACTCCAATTCTACTAAAATAATGATCCCATGCAGCATGTGAAACTGATCTGGCTTTGGAAGAACATTCACTACCAAACTCAACAGTCTCCCGGCATATGTCATTCCAATATTTAGAAACACACTGTTTAACTTGCACATTGTTTGAGTCAGTTCTAAGATATTTACATAAGTTTTTGTAAATAGGCATTAATCATGGAATTTGTATGACAACATATTGGAATATAGTGTATAAAAAAAAAGGTCAGTGAAAACTGAAAATAATATATAAGCAGATTCACAGCTGGATACCATACCAAAGTTGCCATTATAAAAAATTTAAATTCTCATATTTATAAGAACTTTAAGCCTCAGGACACTTTTGCTCTATGAAGCTGGCTTCTTATGTGGGCAGAACAGATGCAGAAAAACACTGCTGTCAATCTATATTTGATATAAAACAGTACTTGATATTGTGCGTGAGAATGTGTGATGAAGTCTCAAAATATATGGTGCAGTCTTTTCTTAAGAGGTGAAATGCTGGAATTTTATAAAAACCTTCTTAATTCAACTTGGATTTTCTTTTGAAGTTTCAAGGTTTACACAGAGCAGGTCACATAATCTTTTGACAGAATTTTCCTTAGAGAAAATAAACTTCACAGTACATTTTTTTCCCCTTCATATACAGAGCAATCTACAGCCAAACAGCTCTGGCTCTGGTGAAGAACTCCTTCAGTTATGCTCTAAAGTATTTTGTGTCTGTAGCACTCTGATAGGCACTGGTAACTTTTAAATTCCCAAATTCAAATTTCTAAGTTTTCCCGAGTCTTTTCCATGTAATGCAGGAAGCTCAAATAATGTCCTAATGCAACTAACTAATGGAATGTCCACCCAATTGATTGACTAGTATAACTTTAACTGGTGTTGACACTTTGCTGGCAAAATTATCTCTAGAAATTTAATAGGATACAGGCAGATATCCAAATCATACAAGCCAGCAATTTCCCCATGTCCCAGTTTTTTTCCAAGAAACCAAAAGACAACGTAATCTATGTTTTTATGTTTTAATGAAGCAGGCCTTTCAGCAAATTATTTATGCTATTGTTCCTAAAGGCAGAAAGTAATGCAAAAGAAGGAATTTGTGTTTACATGTATGTTCACATACAAGGCGAAGAGGTTTGTCATCAATTAATCCAACACTGAAAGGTTCAAATCTTACTGGGATTTCAGTAGTCATAACCATTACAGCTAATAATTACTTATCTTGTCAGGGAGACTTTTTAAATCGCTTAGGCTAGAATCTCTCCAGCCACCTTGAAACAGTGGTTATTTCAGACAGCAGTAGCCATGTCTCTGAACATCACCAGCAACCAGCCAACCAAGCAGTATGATCAAAATATCCCAGTCTGAAGCTAGGGACAAAATAAGCTTGTAGGTACGTGGTTTGTAGTAATGGGGAATGGGGCTGTGGCCAAGCCTCATCCCCAATGGGCTACAGCTGTGAAAAAAAATATGAACAGTACTGAAGGCAATGAGCCATGGAGGGCCCAGGTGCACTGAGCAATCACCAAAAGGAACAGAGGGCACAAAGGAGCAATGCATCAACATGAGGGGTATAAAAGGCTGGGCTAAAGAACAAGAAGGGCAGATGCCGGCAGCCTTCTGAAGTGACATGATTTTACTCTGTATGGACAAATGCTTAAAGCCTTCTGAAATTGCATGGTGATCCTCTGTGTATCGTGGCCATCACAACTGCAATGTAAGTTCAGCAAGTTCTGTTAGAGGGAGATGATTTTCACAGAGTTATGTCAAAAGGTGAAAATACCAAAAAGCCTCAAAATAAAGCCTCATTAAAACAAATTAGATGGCACATGTCTACATGGAAATAAAATTTCAAAACTTTGATAAAGTCACATCTTCGGTAAATTATTTTTAACGCACTTTATTTCATTCCATTGGTTGTTACTGACTAAATTGGAAGGATTCCTTTTTCTCTTATTGGTTGTGTGCTTTCAAATGTGTAATCTCAGTATTTTACAAATACATTTCTGATTATATGAGAAGGGCTAGTATAAGTGTAAGGCTTCTCTCCTTTCTAAGTGTTTTTGAGCATGTATAATAATTATTTTTAGAACATACTATTTAAGAGAAGAAAAATGGTAGGACAAAAAGGGTAACTGCCAGTATTTGTTAAAAAAGGCTTCCCCCTCTCACTGCTTCCACTCTCTCCTCAACAAAACCACACATAACTCAATAAGACCCCACTGACTACTTGTCAAAATCTGTAAAGCTCAATATGTTACAGCATTTTATACTTAAAAAATAACATATTACTACAAAATTGAAAACTACGACCAAGGACAGCATCTGGCAATTTTGCACACTGGAAGTACCTACTGACTTTACAACCACCAGAACATGGTTTCACATTAAATCATAATAGTCATATAAATATAATACTTCACCTTTGCTACCATTTAACAAATTCACCAAATTTCACCTAGTTGGAGGCTGTCATCTACAGAAAAAATACAGCCTGTCACTGTAAGGAATCAAATTTCACACTGTGAATTTATGACTATCAAATGCTGTTTATGGAACTGCATTTTGCATCTTCTATCCTTCGACATCTGGTTCAAGAAGACTGATTGCCTTTTTTCTTCCCTTTTGCATAAGAAAAGAAGAAAGGACAAGTAAGGCACATGTAAAGGAGAAAAGGCATTTCCAGAATCTTTAGTAAAATCCAATAATTTCTCTGCATCCTTTCAGTCATTAGAATAATTCAGTAAGTTAGTAACATCACAGTGTACAAGCACACCCTTTAAGACAACAACATTTGATCTAATATTCCATATTACAATTTCATTTTAACAGTTCACTAACAGCATATAATACAATTTATATGTAGCTTAGAGTTTCAGTTTTTTAGTGGAAATATTTTCTTACAGTTTGCAAAACAAATTACTTGATTACACTTTAACAGGAATGCTTGAAAAATATTGTATTTTTCTATTTTCTTTTTAGTTCTCAACTCACATTGAGGTAAGACTTGCACTTATACAATGCCATTCCAATTTTAATATTATTAAATACCTACTATACTTGAAATTACAGCAAACTAGGTCCAAGTAATTAAAATATAAGATGTGCCTTCTGAAAAAATCTAAGAACACCTTTTCCTTTTAATAAAAACAAATTAGGTGGTAACTTTTGTTTACATGAATTCATCTGTTTTTTCTTCCTTTTACTGCCAGATACCATTGTTTGCCTAAAAGACACTTTATGTTCAAAGAAACGTTAGTTCCATAAAAATGTAGCAAAAAACCTACATTAAACCAATATAAGAATCCACAGTGACAGCAGAACAGTATCATAGCATTTAATGGTACATCTGCAGTGCATTTCACTCCATCAGCCAAAAGATGCATTTATACTACAGCTATTACATTTGGAAAAGAGTTTAAATTACAGAAGCTGAGAAAGCTTCAAAGCAAATCTCAATCTAAGCACCTTGATCTTGATGGCCCAGTTAAAAAAAAAATTAAGATAGAGCCCCTCTTCATGAAAATGCAGATCAATCGTACTTAAATCAAGTTATTTTTAATTTCCTTTTATAAATCAATTAAATGTACCAACCTGGGGGTTGGAGCATTTTATTTCAAGGGACTCAAGGTCGACGTGGAGGCAGACGACAAACGAGTGTCTGGATTCCGGCCCTGAAGAAAGCAGTTTCTGTGAAGTCACAGCTAAAGTAGAAGTGCAGCCCATTGGTTCTACCAAATTAAGAGTCATCTGTTGTCCAAGAAGGGTATATACACTGAAATGATGCAGACTAATTGTCCATGGAAAAGCATCACCTAGTGATTAAAAAGAAGGGTGTTAAACAGTTGAACAATTACTTAATAAAAAGTAGGGTATTAATTTCACAAAACTAGCAACAGCCTTATTCTAAACCACCTTAGAAGTCAGCAAGTGCAATCCACAACCATTAAATTGATCCCAAACTGTCATAAATATAATTCAACCATTATTTCCATGCTATACTTCAAAATCTAACAATAGCAATACATTTGTTACAACTTCTAAAAACTGAAATCCACTGGGAATTTTAACTCCAAACTGTGAACATGTACAACACAGTCTTCAAAGAAACCTTTCTTCTTCATATAATTTTCCTCAAACTGAGGAATATCTAGAAAACACTCCCCACTTTTTTCAGCGTATGGATGGGGTTCAGGGGCAATTCCTTCCATTATATATATATCTGTTTACAGGTTGTAATACTAAAAAAGTGAATTCTTTCATTTAAAAGGTTGCATCTCAATACAGTGGTGCTGCAGAGTGAAGCCTATTCCAATGCTCACAGGACAGCTCTTTCCACTGTCTCACTTAAACTTCCTAGATGATGGATTTTCTAAAAATAAAATTATTATGGACATTTACTTAGCACTTAATTTCTTATATTTAGGAAGAAGCCTACCCAGAGAGGTTCCTGGCATCCTACCAGGAATTTTTATCAGGAATAATCACCGAGGGAATTGGGGGTGCATAGCTGAACAACAAAATGCCTACAGCTTCTGTACAATCAGTTTTCTTTAGGTTGTCAACAGATGAAACATAAAAGTTTCCAAAGCAGGATCACAGAACTATTCAGGTAGATCTCTAAAGGGCCAACAGGAACTCCTTTTGGTAAAGGAAAATTTTCAACAGCTCTACCAGCTAGAGTTGAGAGAATTTGAGCACACAGATTACAGGAATTGAATGAAACTTGAAACAGAATCCCTGTGGTGGGTTGACCCTGGCTGAGTGTCAGGAACCCACTACAGCTGCTATCCCTCCCCTTACTCAGCTGGACTAGAAGAGAAAATTTAACAAAAGGCTGGAAAACAGGAGGAAATAATTCACCTGTTACTGTTCATGGGCAGAACAGATTCAACTTGGGAAAGACCATTTGGAGCCAGTTGGAACTGGCTTTGTTGGATTTGAGGAAAGCTTCTGGAATGTTCTCAGAGATGTCAGCCCTGCAGCCCACCCCACTACCAAAACCTTGCCATGTAAAGCAAATACAATCTCACATATGACAGCCAGGTCCCAGAGGAAAAAAATTAGGCTCTGGGAGAAACACTGAACCAAAATTCAAAGAATGCTCAAAATACATGAGGAAAATAAGGCAATCAAAGATATGTGGATAATTCTAATTTTACTTGAAACAGATACAGGTTTTTGCTCTTCACAGGTATAAGAACATAATATTTTAGGGGTCTTTTGAGTTTTTTTGTTTGGTTTTGTTTTCTTTAAAGAAAATCTCCATCCCATTTTTCAGCTTTCCTACTGAGGAAGTTGGGCCTTTTTGTTACCACTTGAACAACAGAGTCTGTGCCCAGCATGTGAATTTTCAATCCACCAAAAGCAATTGCCTGTCCCAATATGAAGTAATGTAAAAGCAGCTGGATGAAGTGCCAGGTCTAGACACAGCAGGCTGCTGAGCATCCACAAACCTCAGCTATGCCTGAAACAGTCTTCATCTTTGCAGGGAGAACACAGAAGGAGAAAAGTTCTCCTTCCTGCAGGAAAATTCAGAAAGTTATTTGGTATGAAGTTTTATTTTTCAAAATTTTGGCCTAAGCCATGGATAAAGACTCCAAATTATTGCCCCAGAAGCATGGGAGCCAGTCTTGAGAATCAGAGGAGAAAATGGCAGACAAAGGTACACTGGGCTGGGCCCCTTGGGGTCTCACAGGACAATAAAAAATTCAAACCGGTGTTTTTAAACAATATATGAAGAGTGTGTTTGCTGCCTGGTGTGACCTACAGTCAATAATGTACTGCTGAGAAATCACAACAGTAAGAAATAGCACCAACTGTTAACTGTGACCATTTAAAGAAATTGGAAGGGTTTTGAAATTAAAAGAAAGCTCCATTCCAACATCTTTTTACCATATTATTTTAGTAAGACTTCTATTTTTTCTTCCACAGGTGGCTTCAGCAATATATTTATATGTCCAAAAGTATATATCAGAAAACTCTCTATCTCATCCTAGGAACAAACTGAAAACTTCAATAGTTTATTTTGAAACTATTACATACTGAAGAATTTGGTTCAAAGAAACTTGAAAATATTTTCAAAAGGTTTGCAGATTAAAAGTTTTGAAGCAATTAATTCATGCATTTTTCCAAGTTCAGTCATCCAAGAAATACAAAAAAATAATTGTAATAGATGGAAAAAATTCAAATGCAAAGTCAACTCCAATGGCATGTTTCTAATTATTACATATGAACTATGTTTTTCTCTGTGACCACCACAGTAAATTAACATAGTTTATATTTCATGGATTAGAAAGAAAGAATATCTATGGAAAAAAAACAGTGGTAGCTTTACTAGACTGCACACAATATCTAAGTTAAAGGGAAAACTATGATAAAATGTTATCAATTTACAGAAACTGCAGTATGTTGAAAAAATACTGTAGTAAATACACAGTGAATTTACAGCTATGAAATTCCCCCAATGTCACCAGTTACCTCCTCTTCAGCTCAATATACATTGTATTGCTGTTCTAACACTTCACTGGAACTGTGCACCTGATAAATCCTTGTTTTGTTGTTGTACCTATATCTTATTTGGTTTTTTAAAAATGTACCTTCATTCATTTCGAATTTGTTTTATGAAACTATTAAAAAAATAATTCAAAGCATCTAAACATCAAAAGCAACACTGCTTATAGGATTTTCCCATAATTTAAAGAATGATTTCTTGGTAGAAAGGAAATTGCCATATTTAGCAAAATTTTCTCTACATCTAACCTTGGAATCTACATATAATATTTATTTTGTCACCTCATTGATGAAATTCTGAAATATTTTAAGTAAATTGGGAAAACTGGAATTGCCTTTAGTGGAACTACATTACACTCAACATTTATTATGGCAAGATTGCAAAATATACACATGAAAGTCCACTACTATGGTTGAAGATTCTGGTCAATTCTGATCTATTACTATAATAAATCCTTATTTTTAATTTTATAGAGCACCACCATTGATTTGTATTTAAAAATTTATTATTTAAACTATTTCAAATGCTTTGATAACTTCTTAAATTTATAAATACCACTATCAGGTATTTGGCAGTTGACCGACCCAACCATCAGACATTAACTGTGTTAATCTGCTACTTGCAATGGTTTAGAAAGACTAATTTCCTACAGAATTTTTGAATTATTTTTCCAATCTATAAATAAAAAAATTGGTATGTGGAAGCTCTTTCTCTGGTACTTATTGATGCATTTTGCTTCTTTGCTAGAGTTAATCATTAATGCTCATAGTAAGACTTCCCATATGCATAACGTACAGCATTGATAAATTTAAAAATTGTTATGTTTGCTTTCATTTTTATGAGGTATCTATCTTTATTTAAAAAAATAGATTGCAATTGTGGTATTTGTACATGATGTTGTGTATACAATACTGACAGTTCTGCACAAGAAAAATTTTGTTTGTTTAAAATCAGTAATGGTAGGAGAGAGGTCATGAAAGCTTTATCATGCATGTGCTCTGGGATCTATTCCCAGGCTTACCATTAGTACCCACTGCAATCCTTAAAAAGCAACCTGACTGCTGTGTCTTCATTTCCCTTTCTGTACCCACACTGCAGAGTCTTTACATGGATTTCTAAAGCCCTCATTCTCATGGGACACTGCAGTCACTACATGTTAGGTCACTTGTACTCCCCCCCAGTCATACAACAGGGGTTCTATGTCTGCATAACTCCAGCTTTTCCAACATGAGAACTAATTCTACAAGCCATTCTCATGACAGGTAAATTAAACACAGTAATTACTATTACAGATGGTGACATCGACTATAAGCTCGAATAAACCAAAATAGGGTAGATTAAGATCAGATATAAAGAAGAAATTATTCACTACAAGAGTAGCAAGACACTGAAAGAGGCTGCAAAGGGAAGTTGTGGATGCCCCATCCCTGAAAGTGCTCACAGCCAGGCTGGAATGGGCTCTGAGCAGCCTGGTCTAGTGAAAAGTGTGCCTGCCCTTGGCAGGGGCGTTGGAAATAGATGCTCTTTAAGGTCACACACAGACCCATCTATGAAACAGCACACTATTTTAATGTCAAATATTTATTTTAAATATAATAACAGAAAAATTAATAAATTTAAAGGTAAACATTTTAAAAAATCTAATGCAAGATGATAACTTGTAAGGAGGCCAACATACTGCTGTTCTACTTTAAACATTTAAGTGTTCTTTTCAGGTTGAAATCTATATGACACTAATTTCCTATTTTCCTGCAAGTCACTGATGAACAGATTATTGACTTTCAACATGTGTTACAAAATTCTGTGAAGACGTATAATCTGTCTTACTTCACAAGCAAAAGCCATCTTTCAAATTTAAATATTTGGAATAGTGATTCACATGAATGTCAGTGGATGGCTATCCACTTGAAAATGAGAATAAGATTAGCAACAATATCAACAACAATTTTAAGATATTTTGAACACTGCTTTCTAAAAGTATTTTACTCTGTCTTACCTAAAGATCTGTATCTTACTGTATCTGACATAAGTAAACATTTTTAAAAAGATGAAGTCATAAAATTTACTACTATGAAAGATTTACTACTATGTTTCCAAAGAGGAACATTATTATATTTATAATTAATACTATTAAAAAATCAATAATTAAAATAACTGAAAACATAAACTTATAAAAACAGGAAGATTTCATCAATACAAAAATTTTTCATTATTACTCTAAAACTGTGTTTTAGTGCTTTAGCTATGAAAAAGTTCCCTTCATGTCTTCAATTTGTCTTCCTGTTATAAGTGTTTAGATTTTTGGAAGACCACTTAGCAGTCCAGAAGTTCTGACCATAACAACGTATGTTGTCCAACTATAGCCTATAGGTTGGAACTTGGAGATTTTATAGATGAATTGTCAAATATTAAGTTAGATGTGCACAGTTAGATGTCACAACTCACTATAAGCACTTCTCTAAACATTGCAGTTTTCCTCAAAGTGAGTTTCTAACAATTTACTTTCTCCTTAGTAACTGTTTTATATAAAAGGCATCTACAAATAGGTCTTTCTCTTCAGAAGGTGTCAAAACAGAGAAGACAAGAGGTAACATGTACAAGTTGCACTGGGAGAGATTTAATATCAATATAAGGAAGTTTTTACAGTAACAACAACCATTAACTGGAACAGCCTCCTTAGAGATGTGCAGCCTTTCAGGAGCAAAGGAGCAGGGTGTTAGATAATGTCATCTTGGGTCCCTCTGCCGTGCAAATTTGGACCAGGTGATCATTCAAGGTCATTTCCAACCTGGCCTTCCAGGCTTTATGATTCTGTGATTCTACTTTAACATCTTCAATAAATACTACCTCACAGATCTCTGCCTGATTCATTTGTACTCTTAAGAACACATAATGCAATTCAATACCTTACTTAATTGTATGTGTATATTTATTCAACAGAAGTTCAAAAGAATTATTTCATTTTTTACATGGATAAATCCATTTATGGATTACTTAGTTATTTAGAATGACTGGGTTACATGTTTCTGAATAAAAGTACTGTAAAAGCATTCCTACAAACTAAAATTACCTCAGAGATGCAGCAAAACTCTGTAAACACATGGAAAGACCTGATTGTGAGATAGTGTATAAGCTATTTTTACAGTATGTTGACATCTTGAGGTCAGTAAGTATCTGAGGAGGCTGAAATATTCCCAAATGACAGTAAGATAATGTTCCCTTTTTGTCCTCTTTTAGTCTTTCATGTAATAAGAAAACTATATCAGTGAGCACACAGCTATCTTAAAAGTGACAATACATACTTGTGGAAAAGCTTTTTACTTATACCTTCTTTAGAATGACCAAAAAATGGCTATCAGGAAAAGCACTGACTACATATAATTTCTGAATTATATGTTGACT
Source organism: Ammospiza nelsoni (assembly GCF_027579445.1). Taxonomy (NCBI): domain Eukaryota; kingdom Metazoa; phylum Chordata; class Aves; order Passeriformes; family Passerellidae; genus Ammospiza; species Ammospiza nelsoni. Next base: position 130,898,160 of record NC_080633.1, read on the forward strand.
ACATATAATTTCTGAAAGATGGTAACATGTCTGACTGTCCCTAAAGTCTTGTTTGAAGACAGAGCAATTAAGAGACTTTCACAATACAAGACCATAAAAATTATTTACCTCTACAGGGGAAGAAGCAAAGAAGGTGACTTTAAGTGGTGAAAAAAACTTTGAAATGATCTATTTAAGAGGGAGTCTTGGCATGGGAGAAGGCAATGGCTGCATTAGAGACTCAAAATCATCAAGACTGTGAGAACTTCTGTTTGGCATTATTCCCAGAGCAGAAGCCATACAAATAAATTCCTTACCATAGGCTTTATCCCAAGCAGGGGAATTCTTTTCCCTCACTAAGCTCTTTCCTTCAAATCTGGGTCTGACAAAACTCAAATAGCAGTATCTTTCATAAATGGTTTCAATTACATCATCAGTTTAAAAGAAACAAAAGACTCCCATTAAATGTCTCTTCTATCTGTCACTATGATTAGCAAATAAGATCATTCCTACTGAAAATTATTACGAAAACCACATATACCTTTCTCTGTTTCTTTCAAACTTTTTTTCCTTTTCATTTGGCAGCATCTCTAACATGTTTTTCAATACTAAAAACTACAATTTTATTTTCATTTCCATGAATTAAGGTAAAATACACAAAGGAGAAGAGTCTAATATAAGTGGCAGATCAAAGGGAGAAGAAACACAATGTTATAAATCCAAACAAATTTCAGATTGCAGGAGCAGGACTAGCTCTTGAATGCGATTTCCACTTAATTTCTCATACCCTTTAAATTGTTTATATTTCAGCAGCAAGAGAGAAAACAGAGTAATTTTCTCAGAAAATGCTGTCACAAAAGCAATGGAACAATTACTGCATCTCCCTCTCTTCATCTTAGAATCAATACACAAAACAGCAAAAATTCTTTTAAATAATATAGTTTAGGAATACAACAATGAACTAACTGTACACCAATGCCCTGGTTTTTTCTGGGATAGACTTAATTTTCTTCATAGTAGTTGGCATATGCTGTTCTGAATTTATGCTGAAAACTGTGGATAATATGGGCATGTTCTAGTAATTGCTGAACAGTACTTAAGTATTTCCTGCTTCTCACACTGCTCCACTAGCAAGTAAACTGGGGGCACAGGAGGAGCTGGTAAGGGAGACAGCCTGGTCAGCTGACCTCAAAAAACCAAAGAAACCAACCAAAAAGAAAGGCTGGAACACCTGCCTCCTGACAGGATGCAGCAAATCAATCTGTTATTTTGCTTTGCTTGCACCTGCAACTTTATCTTTTAAGCTGCCTTTATCTCACTCCTAAGCTTTCTCACTTTTGACCTCCTGATTCTTTTCTCCATTCCACCAGGGTGGAGGAGTGAGTGGCTGCGTTCAGCCAGAACTGCTGGCTGAGGTTAAACCACAAATACTGGCATTTCCATGGAATCCAAAACTTAGTTGTGAGACTAGCTTTTACAGAAATCATTAAAATAAACCTGGAACCCAAGGCTCAAGATAGCTCAGAATATTTGCCTCACCTATTTCCAGTATACAATTTTTCATATATATATATATATATATAGATAGATAGATAGATAGATAGATAGATATAGATATAGATATAGATATATGGAACAAGATGTTTACATCAGGATTTATTCAGAACACTGCTGCAAGTCCATTTACCATTTATTCTCATTATTTCTAAGGGCTCAGTTAAAAAAAGCCAAAACACAATAAAAAATATTCAACATGAGCAACTTGTGTTCACTTGCTAGGTCCTTTTCAGCTTATCACCTCCTTTCATTTTTTGATCAATTGCAGAATGTTAAAAGTTGACCCTTCCCTCAAGCTGGTGTAAAACTCAAAGCCCTATCAAATATTAGCTTTTCAAATAAGAACTACTGTATTTTTCTCAACGTTTACAATTTTTTTCTTCAAATCTCTACAAAATCCTTGCTACAATTCCTAAGTCACAACAGAACACAGAACTGTTACCTGTAAGGATGGCCATTAAAGCCTCATTATTTTCTTTTGACAATTTGCTCTACTTATGTATTTCTTTTCTCATTTTACATTGAATCATAGAATATCTCAAGTTGGGAGGTACCTATAAAGATCAAGAAGTGCAACTCCCTGCTCCTTGCAGGACTACCTAAGATTAAAAGCATCCAGAACACTGAGAGGCTTAGTACCATGACCACTTTCCTGTGCAGCTTGTTCCAGAGACCAACCACTCAGTGAAGAACGTTAGTTAAACGTCCAGTCTCAATGTTACATCCAAGACCTTGGTGGGATGAAAAGTTTTTCCTAACCTGCCTCTTGGAATTCCTAGCCTGCCTCTTCTGTCTTGGAATTTCCAATTTACTGTCACTTCCTGTTGTGTCAAGATCATTGGCTACAAAATAATTTGAATAACAAAACCAATGAAGGAAAAAAATTATTTTAGTTTCAAATATACAAAACATGACAGAACTAGCTCTTTGATGATAATTTCCATGTTGATTTCCATGGGGCCAACCTTGTAAGCAGTATTTCTAGACATTAATAACATATAACAACATTCTGCAAAAAAAGCAGTACGAAATCAGAAGTTTTCAAAATAAAATGAAGACAATTTTCATGACAGAAATGGAAACTAAAGAGAAAGGTTTTTGAGTTTATCATGTTACCTTCTTCCAGGATGGGTCTCAGCACAACAAATGGGATTTCTTGCAATGGTTCCATGTGTTTGTGTCCAGCACTCATAATCTTTATCTGGGGCAAGCAGACAACAAGGGTGCCAGGCATACTGGCCTGCCCATGGTACCAGTTCCGCACAGTCCCAGGAATGTCACCTGACACAATAGTACTGGGAGAAGGCAGGCTGTCATTGGGAAGGAATACACAACAAGACTGCACTTCAAGCTGAAAAAACAAAGCAAAGACAGATTCTCAGAAACAGATTATTTTCCCCCTCACTGTGTATTCATATTAGTACAAAATCTGAAGTTATTCATCCATCACAGTTACTGAAAATAGTCTTACCTTCTAGTTGAATTAAGAGAAAAGATGACGCAAAATGCTGGGAAATAACATATGCTAATAAATTATGATTATAGAAGGGGAGAAAGCAGAAGGATGTTTTTTCTGTGTACATTCATCAGAAAAGTGTTGCCATATAAAGTGAAAATACATATATCTACATTTCAACAGCTTTGTACAAGTGCAATTCAGTCAGAGAATGTTCTGAATGAGAAAGCCCTCCACTTTTTACCTTTCATTAGCTTTGTTAGCAATAGCTAAGTCTCTAGAACTAGCCAACATTTTATATGCTCTTACTTTCCATAAAGAACTGATTCAGGGAAAATTCTGCCTCTGCTTAATAAGCAACATAATGAGCATGTACAAAAAAGGTAATCATTAGAAAAACTATGAAAAACACAAACTTTAGAGAAAAAACTGACTTTCAAACAAATGGAGAGGTGTATACATTAAACAAAGAGAAGGAGATAATAATAAATTGATACTTTTATCCCCTTTTCAATGCAATTCAGAAACAGTACATACGGTTTCATAGGAAATAACATTTTTTGTTCTTTATTTTCAGTGCCCTGGAACATGTCTGACCATTTTGCCATCTTCTTAGGAGCTTCTAGTGATGTAGAGTGAGCCCAAACCAAGAACTCGACTTATCACAACTTCTTAACTCAGAGGTGATGTAAGCTGGGGACTGTTAGTCTTCCTTGGCTCTTACAAATACCATTCTGGCACCTGGATATCAAAAGGCTCCAACAGCCTGCACACTCGAAAGCTTTGTTAAGCAAATACAAGCTATGATTCAGTTCCTTGCTTCACATTGCTTGGAAAAACCTAGCATACAAATTGCTGGACAATATCTTATTTGTAGATGTGATAAAAACATTTGTTTGCTGCAAACTTAGGTAACACTCTTTTGGTTTGACATTGTTAAAGACAGCACAGCTTAAAAGCAAAAACCAAGATTTGTACTTCATACTCTCCCCTGAAGGATATTAGGTCTTTAGGACCACAATAGTGATTTGTAATAGAGCAGGAATTCCACAGCACTGTAAGTACTTTGCCAGCCTAGTGAGTATACAGATATTCATTTTTATTTCAGCATTTTTGTACCCTTTTGCTTAGACAAACTGACAAGAATTCACTGCAGAAAAATATAAGTAGAATTCTGCAAAAATAAATACATTGGTTCATGAAGTTTGTGTTTGTTTCTGGATTTAGAACTGTTTGAGTTGTAAAATGAAGCTAATTACATCTTTGATAAGTAGTTTATTGATCCAAGGTTGCTGAGTGTACTTTATTTATACTGAATGAAAAGCTTGGGTGTATTGTAACAGATGTAACAGATTTGGATTTTTTTAATGGTAAATTAGTCTCTATGTCAATCTGCAAAGATTTTTACAGTGACACAGATCGTGTTCTGGTCTATTAGTAATAGGCTGTAGGTCAAATCATTGTGGGATAATGATAAATAGATGACAAAAGCACTTATGAGCAGTATAACTATTGTTTTATCCATGCATTTGCTGAGTAAACAGTTTATTAAAAAATCACCCATTCTTCATATACACACACACACATATATATACACACACATCTATGACGATTAATGTCAAATGCTGCCTGGATATACAAACCATGTGGTAATAATCCAGAAATTCCACCAACTTGAAGAGATACTATACTCCATCACATTGCCAGCAGCAGGATCTATAGGGCATGTTTTACAAAGCACTCTTAAGAACAGATCTCAATACTCAGTAGAGTTTTGCACTTCATTTACAGGTTAATACAGCTTTGTACTAAAGAAAAGTTCTTCCAATCACATTTGGTTTATTTTACTTTGCTGTATCGAGAATACTGAAGTAGAATCACACAAGTTTCACCCCTTTAAATTCCTGATGGAAATTCCTTTTTTACAAAAGCAGCTCTTTGCTACTCATTTCAAACAACTGAATGGGAGTTGGACCATGAATTTTGTTGGGCTTTAAATGGTATCATCAGGCCTCCATATGTGTGATGGATACACTGAGCCCCCTTAACCAGACCTGCAGTAGCTCAGTACAAGCTCCAAATGAGGTAAAAGCCTGAGCTGTAGCCAGGTCAAGAACTCCAGGAAACCCACAAAGAGCGGAGTGACCCAATGAGCATAACGCCTGATCATGTGAATAACACTTGAATGTGTTTTTTCCAAGACTCAGTTATCAAAGAACAAAGAAAGCTGCGAGTACAAGGAGTCTCTTGCACACCCTTCCCATTGCATGCAGTTTGACTACAAGCCAACAACAGCCTAAGTGAACTGCCTTTGAGCTCTCCCTGCCAGGATGCCTGCACAGCAGGGATCTCCCCTTGAGCTGGGACACCTTTCAAGGCTCTTCTGAGAGGCAGAGAGGCCTTTCTACTAACAACAGATCTCTGGATGAGTTCAATTCAAACTTTCCCTAAAGTGCAACTGGTCTGCACACCAGTGACTCTCCCCTTGAGCTGGGATGCCTCCCAGTGTTTGGGATTCCTTATCTGAGACTGAGTATTCTTTCTGTAACCCAAGGCAGAGAGATCCCTTGCCTGCAATAGATCTGGTAAACTGCTGATAGCATGGTAAATTAATATTACTGAAATCCATGTAGGTAATTCCTTTAGACAGACTGTTGTCAAAGTCCAAGACTAAGACTGGACCTAAGCTTCATCAGGAGTTCAGAAAGCAAGGGGATCCACTCTGTATTTCATGACTCAATGAAAGGACTTTCTTACTCTTTGTATTTCTTCTCTTAGATATAAACTGTTGTCCAGATCAGATCCAGCTGCACCTAAGCCACAGCAGAGATCTGGCAAGCAAGGAAGTCCAGTCTGAACTTCATGACCTAGCGCTTGGGTTCCCTTACCCTTTTCCATCTTTGGCCTCCATGTAAATAATGCCAGATTTATTCAAATTCTATTTTCCCTTGTATATTTTGACCATTAGTAAATGATAGAGTGAATCTTGCTATTGATCTTCACCAAGTTACACCTTTATGAATTCATATTAAAATCTCCTTTGCTAATGCCTTTGATGATGATTATTTAAGTTACTCTAAATCACTCATTCATGACAAATTGGTGCAGTCAGCAGGATCCTAGATCTGGATTTGCTAAAAATTGACAACATGTAATACTACAGAATTGCTTACAGATATAGTTGGCTTACCTGCATTTCATTTAAAGTTTTATATGATTAACAAATTTTGCAAAACATTACTGCAAGATTTCAAAGTCCAATACAATGAATATATGGCAAAAGTCCACATTTTAGAGCAAATTATGCCATGATTATAATCACACAAGAAATCACCAACTTGAATGCACAAAGGCCCAATAAGTGCAAAACTGAGCTGCACCTGTTGAACTTCTTGGAGGCAGATTCACAACGATCAACTTCAATGGAATTTGTGTACATTTAACTCGCAGAATCTGGAAATTTGCCTACAAGTTCCAGTGAAGGAATGGAAGGGTACACCTAAAACGATAGAATTATATGCTGGACAAAAGTGAGAATGTGTGCTACAGATTGCTTCACCAATCGGAAAGTGTTTCAAAATATATGTAATCCAAATTCTTAAAATTAAACTACATCAATAGCATATATTAAAGCTATCATATAAATCTTTTTACACTTTTTAAATAACTGTTAAACTGTGTGCCTAAAATTGTGAATTTAATGTAAGATGTGACTGATTTATGTAACTGAATATAAATCTGCAGCAGTAAATCTTGCATTAATGTAAGGATCTGACAATCCAAGGGAAAGAAAATGAAGTAATCTGCCAGTAAGAAGTCCTCAAGCTGGGGGTCAGATCCTGTTCATGGAAACCATCTGGTTGGGACCCTCCAAGCCACACCAAACACAAATGATCTTTTAAAAAAATATCCTATTCATTAATGCTTCGCAGCTGCACTGAGTGTTACTTCATTTTTCCATGGCAACATCCTTTCTGTTTCAAGGATCTGATTTCAGTTTTGGTAGCAACATGTTCGTTTGCCAATACTGAACACATTCATGTGTTAAAGAGAACGAATTATTACATTCTTGAAACAGGATCACCCCTTATTTTCATTTCTATAATGTCAAGGCCTATATATGCTAAATAATGTACACAAACGATAAACCAATGAAGCAAGTAGTATTTTCCCTTCTACTTCTAAAACTTTAAGTAAAGCATAACTCTATGCTCTACACTTTTACAAACATGTAAGCCTCAAAATGTCCAACGACTCTTGCATAAAAAGAAAAGTATTAGGTTACTGGAGTATTTTTAATTCTTATTTTATAGAAAGGAATGTTGTTCACTAGAGAGAAGAGTGAAATAAATACTGCTGAAAAATTAGGTCTTCCTAACTGAGGAGGGCGGGTTGGAGGGAAGAAAAAAAGCCAGTGACTGCCCAAAAGTGCTATGAAGAGGGACAAGTTGTTCAAGTCTTTTCAGCCTTTCATGATAGTAATAACATAAGATTCCCTTTCATAACCCACATTTAACAGCTACATAATTCAATTAGAGGTACTGGAGATTTTCTACAAGGCGACATTTGCATGAGCATGTCTCTCCAGGGAAGTTGCCTTCCTCTGAATTAGTCATCAACCCTCATAGGCTCTCAGCAGCAAGGCAATGTGTTTTTCTGGGTACAGAATAACATCTTGCAATGACTCCCCAGGCTGCAAAGAATCACTGCTTACACACCTCGTGTGAGGGTCCTGGTGCACTCAGTATTGTAAGACTCTAGCCCAGCCTCCAACACCCAAATTTGTTCTACCATTCAGACCATCCGCTGCTGAGCCAGACATGCAGTGTTTGTTACAATTGAGCAGAAATTCTTGTTTTGAAGGTAGACAAAAGTAAAAATGGTATAAATGGAAAGCAGAACACATAAGAAAAGGAACTAAGAGAGCAGGCTACCTGTACATAAAAATGACCCTAATAAGGATCAGATATATTTTCTTTGACCAATTAAAACACAGTGTCATTGTGTTTCACAATATTCCTGTTCCTTCCCAAGAAAACTTTCAAAACATTTTAAAAGGTTTTATTTAGTTACCGAAAGCACAAATTTTTGTTGGCTTGTGGTAAGTAACCAACTTAAGAAATAATCCTATCTCATAATTGCCAAAAAACTGCTGAGAGCTGTAACTGCTAAATTACAAGTCACAGAATCTCCTCCTGATCCCTGGACAACGACACAATTCAAAGAACAGGAACACTTATCAAATCTGTCCTCCCCTTTCTTGCCTTTCATTGTTTCACTTTGTCAAAAATTTTTACAAGTTATACGCATTAAAGAAAATAAAATTTTCAGTAGTTTCAGGAAAAGGATTAATTTTTTTCAAATAAATTCAAGGATATTTAAAGACATGTGACATACCTAAGTTTTATATGTAACAATTACATTATTATGTAGCTGGCACTTGTTGCAACATTACTCATTAATTAATTTATTTTTAATACAGATCCTTCATTGTTCTCAATGGAATTCAGCATTAACAGCCAATTAAAAATAATTGTGTTTATACTGCTTCACAATTTTAGCAACTATTAATATGAAGAACATGTGAAAAATGAGTATTACCTTCCTACACACAGTAACTGCCAAAAAGACTTCAAGGCATATAAAATCCTACAACAACTAAATAATAAACCAACTTTTTATAATTAAATATGCAAGCCTTTTCACTTAAATACCACTACTCCAATGCATAAAACCTTCATGCAATATTCTATCAGAAGCAAGCCAGGGCTAGGGCTAAGCAAGTACCAGCTTTGGATCCAAAATAAACTTTCCAGTTACTTTGGTTCCAAACACATTTACTTACTCTAACTTCCACTAAAAGAATAATCCTTTGATGATTTTAAGTTATGAAGCTCAGTTTTATCTGACGACAACTACAGACTTTTCTGTTCTAAAATCATGTAACTAAAAGCTCCAGGAACATGAAAATTAGCTTTAGAAAAAAAGCCACAGGGTCTAAATGCTCCAGCATTTAACCATTAACCAGACAAATTATTCTAGAAATTTCCCTTTTTCATGCCAAATAATAATACAGAGACTCTGTAAAAACTTATCATTTAAATATAGTTATACATGTTTAATAAAATGCACATTATGTATAATAAAATAAATATACTTGAATTGCAATACAGAGTCATGATACTCACTTTCTCACCCTTTATATATTGCCTTGCACAAATTTCCCATTTGGGCAGGTATTGAAAGAAACAAGCTATATATATGGCATTTGTGCTGAAAACCATAATAAATTAGACATAGGGACGACTAATAGTAATAAAAAGAACAGCAAACATGTCTATAAATCCTTCATATTTCACAAGAAATAACTATTGCATATTTGTGTGGAAGCATGGTCTTGAAATTTCCTGCAGTGCTTCCTTGGAGTCTGTTGAAACGTTTCTCTGATAACATGTAATAAACTCCTGGGAAGGTACTGGCAAGTACCTTACAAAGTACAGTTAAAGAATAAGGATGAAACAAAGGGTGTGAGCTACTGTATGAATTCAAAGGGCTGTTTAATTTCAACATAGATAAAACCAAAAAATATCATTTCATAGTCGTAATGCTGAAAATAGAAACGATGACTTTCTATTTACAGAAACCTGTATAAAGCAAGTAAATCTAGAACCTCAAGCACCAGAAAAAGTACCCAATACAAAAAATCCTCTGCCAGTATGAGCCCTATTCTGTATGTTAGGTAAGAGAAATAGGTATTTAGGAATTACTCTCTGAGACAACCCCTGCCTATCACTGCCATCAGTCTTCATCTCCACAGAAAGAAACAATACCTTATTTTCCTATCTAGTAACACACAAACTTTATGGTTGGTGCTTTATTCATTCCTCAAAACTAATTCAATTTGCTGGTTGCTCACAGCAAACATGTGCCATGAAAAATGTGGGAGCAGAGTACTGCAGTCCTGATTCAGCTTTCCCCTTTATAAAAGACCCAGCTCTGCCTCTTTGCCATTATTATATTATTACTTTTATAGTGACTCAAACTGTAAGCTGCATTTATATAGGGAGTCTCACTGTGCTAGAGTACCAGCCAGACACATAACAAAAACACACTGCTTCCTTCAAATAGATAACAAATTCTCTCTCTTATCTACACATTTTAATCTACAGTGGTGAGAACATTAGAAAGAAAGGAAAATAAGCAAAATAGTCATGAAATAATGATTAAAGAGAAAGCTGAAAATGAAATAGATTTAATGGAAAACATCTCAACTTCACTATGTTCTGCAATCAGGTGACAAGTCTCAAGTTCTTGCTCAGGCAAAACCCGAACTTTTAAACTTTATAAAACTGTGAATTTTAAGTACTTTTTACATGAAAGAGGAGTGACACAGACACACATTCTGGGATGAGCCTGCATATTATCAAATATGCTGCTTGATAGGAGGAAGGAACAAATATTTAACAATTACTTTCTGTAATAATGACAAAAAAACTTGCCAAAAGTTGTAATTAAGACTTTTCTTTGGCAGTTTTTTATGAATGTATAGTTCAAGAGGCACAGGTCATAATAATTCCAAACTAGAATAATTTCTCAATAAGCACTTGATAAGTACCGGGAACAATTCAGTCATAATTCTAGCACTTCTAAGCCATCTAATATTTGTTCCTGCAATCTCAACATTGGAGTCCTAATATGGCATCTATAATTCTACACAAAAACTGTTTTTACTGATCAGCTGCTACAATCTAGAGCAGTATAAACCAAAATTATTTATTCCCAGCTGCCATCTCCTTGTCCTTCATGAAAAAGCAGGCAAGTAAGCTGCTGAGACTTCACTGTGTAACAACAGCAATTGTATCATACACTTCAGGAAAATATTTATCTTACACACTTTCCTGAAATAGTTTTAGAAAAAAAGCATTCTGCAAATCTAACTGCAGTGTTTGTGATGCAGAAAAGTGTGACAAGCAATTTTTATTAATATAATTTTTGAAGGATCTTTCCCTTTAAATACAAAACAGCATTTAAAAACCTAATATTTTAAAACCAAAGCATTCTTTGCTTAATTTACCCAAAAATCTTACTTTATTTTTCATTCTCTCAGACTTTGAAACTACTGAAATAAGACAATAAAACTTGGTAGCTCCTTTAAAACCTCTCTAATAAAAAGCACTAGGATGCAGAAAAAGTATCATAAAGTCTGGAAACACACAGGGGTTTTTTTCACTTCCTTTTCATCTTACCTGAAGTGTAAGGCACTTAACTGCATTCCACACTATTCCAATAAATTCTTTCATCCTTTCCTCAGGACTTCTGCAGTTTTCAGATGAGTTCAGCACAGTTTTCACAGGGAGTGACAAAGGACGAGATTCTAATGCAAACAAAAAAACTCAGTTACAAAAAGAAATCTAAGCAAATAATATACTTACTGATAGCAAAGAAAAACAACTACTGTACATTCAGAAAGTCTTTCTCTCACTGTGTATATCTCATTAGGCACATAATAATTATGCTCACTAGGCACATAATAATAATGTGTCTGTATTAGTTTTGAACTTGTCAATACAACAGCACCAGTTGAGCCTTGTGAGAAATACAACACAAGAAAATTAAATGTTCCAACTTCTTCAACATGAACTGCTAAGAAAATATTATGAAAAATGTTTGACTTAAACAAATTAAGACAGTTTTCAAAGTGTGATAACCTATTTGATGATGCAGTTGAAATTCAAGAGGTTTTCACATACTTTGCTGCCGGTGTCATCTAAAGGTATCACCTTTCTAAAATTGTAAGAAATGACAGACCACACTAAATAACAGCCTTTAATTAGTTTTCTTTGAAAAAATCCCTTTAAAAATTTGAGTATGCATCAAAAAAAAAGGCATAGAAATTAAACTATTTTCTTACTTTGTCAAATTTTAAGGCAGTAAAGTATGAAATATTTCAGCAAAATTCATTGTTTTCTAATAAAAAGATACATTTCCTTAAACTGTTATTTAAAAACATGAATATGAAAAGATTTTAGAAATATTAAATTAAATATAAGCATATTAGAACTTCAAAACTGGACTGTGAGTGGTGCAGAGTTCCTTCTGACATGTTTCACAGAATATCCACCTCACTGTGTATTGGGATACCCATAGAACAACCATCAGCTTATTTGATATTTCTAGTGTTGTCCTACATGTTGTTGAGCTGATAAAACTGCAGGAATAAATTACAAAGACTTCATGACTTAAATTTAAACTAAATTGAAATCAGTGTGTGACAATTTATGTCTACCAATTTTACAGCTAGGAGAAATCTGTGGCATGAAAATCACAGAAGAATTCTTAAGACAAAATTATGTTATCAATTGATCTAAGGAAAGCAAAAATACCTGGTCCTTGATATGCATCACTGGTTCTTCAGCAATGCAATGGACATGGGAAGATTTAAAACTGAAACATCTAAGTTGTGACCTTTTGCCAAGAGAATGCAATGTTAATGGCACTGGATGAATTAATCTGTGACATTTTCCCCATCAAAGCTAGAGTTCACTAACATTATCAGAAAAAATCCCTCAACAAATAGTAGTTTTAATCATCTTAAAGAGAAATGGTCACTTCATTGAACTGATGGAGAATCCAAAGATTCAGAGAGGTCGTCAAAAGAGTGAAAGAAGATTTTTATGGCTGCAGGATAATTAGTCCCCTCAGAGATTCCTGGCTCCAATTATGGATATGTTAGAAGGATAAGGAATGAAAACTGGATTGTGAGAGTGTAAAAAGCATGACATTTCAGAACTGTTTGTTGTCAGCCGCACTGGAGAGACAAACATGTAAATTGTCCATCTGGAGAAGCAGCATGCAATAGCTGTTTTATAACACCTCACATGGACAGCTTCATGCCATGATTATGTCCTCCATCCCCATTACAAATGGATTAAGTTAAAACTAAGAGATTAATTAGTCAAGGAAGAGCTGTTCTCCTTTAACTTATTGCCCCACCTCAATTCACACCATCTTCTGTGCAGCCCTCTGTGCAGTCAGGCCCTACACTACACATACACTACAAAGTAAGAATCAGGAACACTTGAGTACCAAGAAATATTAAAACAGGAGCCATTGAAGCACAGAAGTCTGTGGGTAAGGGTGAGAACAGCACACAAATCACTGTAAGACTCCAGGAATTTCACAGATAGGATGCTTCAGGTCAGGATGAGTAGGTAAATACTATGTAAACCTACATATTCTACAATGCATACAGTGCGTTCCTCATGAGTGGGATTTAAAGCTAGATTTCGTTCCCATCTCCCATATTTTATTTGTAGGAAAACAAATAAAAACTGCTAATTCTCTCTCAATTAGCAGACAACAACAACCTGTGAGTTTAAAATAAGATTAGCTGACTGAAGTACCTCCTGTTTTTCTTCATTTATGTGTCATTAAAATCTGCAAAATTCCAGGAATATCCATGATAAAACCAGCTTTGCTATAATCCCTCAAGTTCAACCAAGAGATTAAAAAAACCCAAAAGTCTCAAAACCCAGCAGAAAGATAAGGAACCATTCAACCATAAACCATGGAAAATAGAACAGGAATAAAAAGTAAATTGGGGTAGAAAGAAGAAACAAGCAAAGAAGTAACTCCTGAAGAGAAAAGAAGAAAGTAGTACTATTTTTTTTTTCCTGTACTGTAAATCCCAGAATTTTGCCTGAAAGGATGCAGGGAAAGAAGTGTCTAATTCCCTGTCAGGCAAGGAGATCAGGAGATGATATTTGCTAAGACATTGTCAGGTGTGGCTACCATGTGTGTTTGGCCAATCTTCTAGAGTAGACATGTAAACTGGATCAGCCTCAGCTGTTCTCAGTATGAAGGTAATTACTAAATTACTAAAATAATTATGCCACTTAGCTACTACTGAACTGAAAACCTTGAAACATTTCCTGACAATGTAATCAGTCTTGCGTTCAACCCAGGTGTCAGCAATTGCTAGACAGAAAATATGATTTGTATGAAATACTTCCAAATTGATGAGGGGACAAAAAAAACCTCAACAAAGTGGGGACTGCTTTAGGTTATACCAGTTGAATAAGAAAAACCCAAGAAAATGGTGCACAGGAACATAAAATGCTCTTATTCTTATCTTTTAGTCCCTTACTGTTTAATTGGTGCTTTTGCACACATACACCACATCAATGACACATAAGCCACCACACTTACCAATTTCAGAACACACTGGTAATGAACAGACTTTAAAAAAAAAGAAGGACTCATCAAAGGAGTAATTTTTGTAACTCATTTAACAATTTCTGGTTAAAGTACAGAGGTAATTCCAAGTTCTGCAAAATTAATCATTAAAGTACTCACTTTGTAGGAGATGCCACCAAGCAAGACTTATAGGTATAAATTCTAGTTAAAAGTGTCTTTTTTATTTAGACAAATGTCTCCTTCTTTGTGTTTTTTTAGCCTACTAGGAATGAGTGTTTTCAGAACTTCTATCCAGAAAATACATAAGTTTTAAAAGTAAAAAGAACTTTTGTGTAAATAATACTACTCTGTGTTATTAATATTCAGTGACTTAAGAAATAGAAAAGGGAAAGGAGAATTTCTGAGGTACGATTTGGGACAAATGGACATTTCTTCAAATAATTCAATGCAGAAAAAAACAGCGACTTCCACTACTGGGTTGAAGAATATTGATAATCTGTAGGCACTGATGGACTCATGCTTTCCTCTCTCCTTACAGCTAGCAATTAAACTAAAGAAAAATACCTTATTCCTGATTTCTGTGTGGCACAAACCTGCCAGATCTCAATCTCTCTGGCACAACATGGACTCCTTTTCCTGTCCCACTGTGCCTCAGACCCCTCATGCATGAAGAAGGCAGCAGCTTCTTTCTGGCTGGAAAAGGTCATCCTGCTGCAGGCAAATCCACAATTTCACTGATGCCCAAAAGCTCAGAGCACTCCTCCTTCAGGACAGGTCCACAGCCAGGCAGGCAGGCAGCAGGACCCTCCTCTGTTCTTGGAATCCTGGATGCTGAGAATTTTAAACTTTCTATGCTTAGAAAGGCACAGACCCACAAGAGAACACTGCAATTGACCTGAGGCTGTGGAGAAGGCTTTAAAAATTGATTGATAGCACTGGGATTATGGCTCTGTAGTTGGTTAGAAGTGTGTAATATAACAGGGTGGAAAACTTAGAGTTTGGGGTTTTAGAATATAGAAATAAATATGAAACAAGATGGAGGTTTTAGGGTGGAGGCAAGTTGTTCTTTTTTATCTTCTTCCTTCTTATTCATGGCTTTGGGTGATGTTTTGTAATTGGACAGAAAAGTCTGCATTGTAGGCTTTGAGGGATCTGTTATTGGGTTAAAAGGGAAAATAATCTAGGTGTCCTTTCTTAATTGGATAGTTTAAAGGACCTTGTAAAGAGAAATGGTTAGCCATTTTGTGCCTTGCTAATGAAAAGCTGCAGAACTCATGGTTGTGAGGCTGTTTTACTGATAAGAAATAATAAACATCTGAGTCCAAACATAAACTACCATCTCAAGCGCCTTCAATCCTGACCTCGAGAACCCACACACTCTGTCACATCTCATGGTCCTACTCAGAATGTGTCTGTACCATGACCTCACCAGGCTGAGCAAGCTTTCCTTCCACCATCACATCACCTGCCATACAGCCTCTCACACACCAGAGGGGAGCTAAGCTGAGGAAAATGCTGTTACAGACTGACCACAGTTACCAAGAGCCATGGCAGCAAAACACATTGAAAGAAAAAAGCAACCAGAGGAAAATGTTCTCCTATCACATCGCTCTTGTTTCTAGGGAGATTTTTCCTCTAGCAAAATTGGAAGTGGTCTGCATGGAGTCAGAGCACTCACTGGGATTTCTTTTAACAGGTATTCGGTTTCATGAGTTAGATATGTCTTTCCATGAAAAAATAAACTCAAAAATACAAAGGTGTTTACATCAAATACAACACCCTAAGGAACTGATCAAGGGTTCTAAAGGATTAGAAATAAGATCAAAATGCCGTGGAGGAGAAAATTCAAACATTAAATAACCCCCCAAAAATGAAAATGGCCTACACACACACACACACACATACACACACATTTATTTATTTATTTTAATTAAACAGAAGATTAATTTTCTGTATATATAAAAAAATCCCCCAAATTACCCCCTAATTAAACCCCAAACAGCCATCACCTTTTAAAACCTGCAATTTTCTGTAAATCAGCAGGTTTTTGTTTTGTGTATAATACTACATAGAAGTAAAAATTCGGTGAAACTTATTACATAAAAGCTTGTTTGTCCATAGGTTTGCCTTCCAATTTCTCTCACAAGTCTCTATATTTTCATACTTGCAACACAACAGAACTAAGCATATGTGGTTATAAAGATATTTTATAAAGATATTGTAATATATAAATAACAATATTTATAAAGATATTGTAATATATAAATATATTACAAATCATCTAAACTTTTTGACAGCCAAAGAAATTCTGTTCCCAATATAATACACATCCATTAAACAATTCTGTTCTGTGATTAAATATTAAAGGATTTTACAAATACAAGGAACTGCAAAAACACAAAGGAATTCTTTTAAAAATACTTTCTATCTTAATGTACCATTTTCCCCACCATTGAATTTCAAAGTTAATCAAAGCAGCAGCTCACTGAAACCATGCAGAGAAGCTCAAACCTGCATTTATCAATGTTTTCTGAACCATCAGTGCCCTTCAAAAGTCTTTCACTAATATTCACGTTTTATTTGTGAGGTGTCGTAAGACAAGTTATTCCCTACACTCCCTTTCCTGGATGAATGATACTTGAATTGTTCATTTTCTAAGAATAGACTATGTTAATTACTTTTTGAAATTTACACTCTCCGTCAAAATGTTTCAGAATGAAAGCGGTACTTAAATGACAGCAGGAAGTCCTTTTAAGCTTATTAAAATATGCAATATATTTGCCAGCATACTGAATAGTCTTTGCATAAATAATTTCTTTGCTAGCCTTTGAGCATTTTTGCATTCCACTTTATTAGCAGTGCAGATAATACATTACTTTTATCAAGATAATAACTGAGCAACACAGTCCCTGACAACTCATGAGAGTAAGTCCCTTATTTTCAGGAAAATGGCAGCAGAGAGGTGTAGTGACTAAATTTGTGTGCTCACCCAATGACTTAACAGCAGACTAAGTGTTAAAACACAGAGGCTTTTAACATATGTCAATAAACAAAGACAAATGTGATATTAATGTTGTGCAACAAGAAAGGATCTTTCTGTGTGAAAGTGTATGTTGGCTCGGGAATGCCTATGGTCAGCATTTTCTCCCACCAAATTCCTAATGATTGCTGCACTACTTCTGGCAAAAAATACCTATTTAGTTCTGGGAACAAAAATAAAAAAGGACTCAAACTTTTGTACAAATCAAAACCAGCCATTCAGAGGCCAAACGGAGCTACCAGATTAGTAATTACAAAAATGTGATGTTTGTGTGTTCATATCTACAGTCCATGCCTGAATTTATCTTAGTATCACTTTCCATTCCAAATACAATTTATACCATGAAGTAAGAATTTCAGCTTTTGGATCTGCAGTAAGTTCTGATAAATGTGGAATTCTGCCTAGTACTCTGCCTTTTTAAAAATACACATAAAGTTCCTTAGTTCTTTAAATATAACCTGAAAATAAATAACAAAACATTTGTTCACTCTCAACACTGAATTTCTTCCTACAGAAAGAATGTTTGATATTCTACATTGGCTTTGAGTTACTAATGTTTCTGAAATTCACACAGTGAACTGAAGAAATCATGCCACCATAACAAAAATGTTAAACATTTCACTAGCTGACAAAACTCAGAAAAATTCTTTTTGATAGACATTTGACTGTCCAGACATTTAAAACTTTCTATAAATCACTTGTTCCTGGACACCTTCCTTTTAAATAATCCAAGAATTAAAGCACATTTATAAAAATCTAAGTATTTTCAGGCACCCTAGGTAAATGTGCATCAGATTTAAATTCCTGATTTTTTATTCCCTCAAGTATTTCACTTAATTTATTTAGCATCTATTTAATTTCATTCATCTTCCCAAATTAATCATCAGGCATACATTTCATAGCAGGCATGAATAAACGATAATCATTCAGTTCATTGAGCAGAAATAGTGACTTACTAAATCAAATACTTCAGATAATCCATTGATTTCTCACCAGCCAGACCTCTCTCAGATTTGCCAGGTTTTTGCATTCCAACAACTAATTTTAGCAGGAATCTAACAATGCATTCTAGTCAGACTTTAAGAAAAACAAAAATCAGTAACTGCATCCAGTTTTGCTACGTGCAGCTCCTATTCTGCTACACTGAAACTTTTTGGTAGAAACTTTATTGATTTAAAATAAAACTTCAAATAAAAATATCACTTTATCTGGCATCACCTGGTCCAAATAAAAAGAGATGTGTTTAAATTTAAAGCCTTGTCCTTTCTTCAGTTTTGTGTAGAAGTACTTAAGAGCGGTTCAGAAATATCTCGTGTATACTTTGAAAGAATTTTAAGAATGCCTTCTGTAAAGCTTTCAAAATTCAATTACTAACACTTCCCATAAACCCCAAGAAATTCCAGTTATAGTAAATATCTAACAAGCAATGCAAGTTTTATTATATCTACACTATCAAATGTTAAGAAGTGATTGAAAGAAAAGATGGGAATCTTTCTTTGCCTGGTTTCCTATGGAAAGAAGGCTTATGCAAGCCTATATTCCCTGCATGTGCGTTCAATTCATTTGCTTATCTTGTAACTTTGTAGGCACTTGCTGCTCAAATTCAAAAGGGTAACTGTTTCAAAGGTACTACGTTTCTACAAGTTCTGGGAAAATAAGTAAGCAGGGTAAACCAGGAATGAATTGGTAAAAGGAGCTCTGTCCTTATTAGAGTTCAGGTGATTTGTACAGAACAGAAAACATAAAGTCTATCTCAGACAAGAGTTCTCAATTTTCTATTTATTACACCATCCTCCATCTACTTGAAATAAAAATAGTAAACTAGGTGTAACAGCATTTATAAAGCTTACAACTAATTATTTCTCTTCAAGAACATAATTCCAAAGATCAAAATACCAGTGTTTCAAAACACAAGAGACTTTTCCAAAATGCAATGCTTTTATGTCCTTTATTTCTCTCCATATGCACATACTACTACACAACACACCTACACTTCCTGCAGAATGAAACAAGGCTGGATTCTCTTTTCAGCTTTGAACTTGGAACTGATACTGAATTTGTAGTGAAACTAAAAGATCAGTTTGCCATGTGAAGTACAGACCTGGTCTATGAAAAATGTTGCCCCAAACCCACCACTGCTTAATTCTCTTTTGCAAATACTCTTTCAATCTGTCCACCAGACAGGTGAAAAGCTGGTGCTAGACAC
Organism: Ammospiza nelsoni; assembly: GCF_027579445.1. Classification (NCBI taxonomy): domain Eukaryota; kingdom Metazoa; phylum Chordata; class Aves; order Passeriformes; family Passerellidae; genus Ammospiza; species Ammospiza nelsoni. The sequence goes on from NC_080633.1 coordinate 130,917,594, forward strand.
AGCAATGAAAAACATCTGCCTGCTTTTGCAGGCCTGATGTACACTCATGACAGGGTTGAAATGCAGTGACCACCTGTACCATGAGCAAATAACTCACTGCTGCTTAATAGGGATCAGTAAAACTTTTTTTACAAGTGTATGTTCAGTCATGGGACAAGGCATTCAGTTATCAGCTGCTTTCCTAACAGGTTATGGAGCTTACTCCAACAAGAAAGTTCATGTCTTCTTAGAAGATACATTAAATTCCATTCAATTTACCTACCTATTCTCTGACTATAAGAAAAGACAACTTTCAGGATTCTGAGTGACAAAAAATTAATAACCTTTTCAGTCCCTCTAAAGTAGCTTCTTCCATTACAGTCCCTCTTCATACTAAGAGCATGTATGAAGCTACTTTCCCAGTGTTACTGAAAAATTAGATGCCATAGTCACTGGATTACACCTCATAAGACAGTGTTAAATTTGTGTCTGTGAGGTCAGGGTTACTTCCAAACTGATAAATGTCAGACAGTGTCAGATCTAGTGAAATTATATTTCACTGCCATGGCTAAAAAAAAAAGACCTTACCAGAAGGCAGTAAAAAATCTAAAGCACAAAACCCCCACACCCAATTTCATCTTTGATCATGGAAAATGCTGTATTTTCCAAACACAGTGAAAATAATTATAAAAAATTTATAAATATGAAAGAAAATTACAGATTATTTTAGTAATGAACAAGCACACATCTTGAATGTGAAAACAGACATTTGGGCTTAAATCATTATTCAATAGCATGCCCAAGACAGCTTTCAAAGATTGTCCTAGTCATCTACTGCAGTCCATACTATCTTCCTGCAGAAGTATGTTACATATATTAAAGAATTACACACAAATTCAGCATTTTGCCTCTATCCAGACATGAGAACTCTGCCTCTGTGCACTGCTACAGGTCTGTGAATCACTGAACAAACATGGAACTGTTGAATTGCTGAGAATGGGAGAAGTGGGTGGACAGAAAAACAGACATAACCTTTTTTTCAATAGTCTTTATCCCCTTCCTTGTTCACAGCCACATCATATCAGATTTAAATCACACAGTCCATTATCTTACTCTGGTTGTAAAGCCTCTGTGGTTAAGGAGATTTATAAATACCTACAATTTTGGACTTCAGAACAGAAATCCTGGATTTTCAGAGACAGATACCATATAGATAACAGTTTTGCTCTTTTCCCATGCTTCATTTTTGGCAAGGTGTCAGCAGCCATTAACTAATAAACTGATCTCAATGTTTGAAATAATTTTACAGCTGTGATTACAAACTGCATTGATTTACTACATAGGGTTGGTTCCTAACGGTTCTCAAGGGAGTGACTGCTGAGATCATGCTAGATTTGAAAAGAATTAATTCAAAATCACCCCCTGAACAGCATGATTTTAAGACAGAATCTCTTTCAATGTGCAAAGACCATGCATATGTGCATATTATCAATATAAGGTCTCAGTTTTCTCAAAACTTAGAACATGCCTAGCTATAGCCTTGATGATTAATAAATATGAGGTATAGGAGGCTCACTCCCTCTTTACCTGAAATGTTTTTGTAGAATTGATAACATTGGATGTCCTAGATCAATAATCAGTGTGGCATTCCTGCTATAAAAAGGTGACAGAAATAATGAAAGAAACCTCAGACAGAAAGCAGGTGAAAGTAAAAGAGAGGAAATAAAGTAAAATATGGTGGAAGCGAGGGACCTAGAAAAATTAGAAAGAATCATCATCACAGGCACTCCATATTTAGTTTAATGAACTATGGTCACTCATTCATCATCTTCCAACACAATAAACTGCTGTAAAGAAACAAATTTTCAAAGAAAGAATCCACTGAAACTTCTCTGAGAATGAGATTTCACCTTTCAAATTTGCATCCATCCAACCTTTTCTAACCTCTGTAACTGGGGGCTTTGCAATCAGAGACCTTTTATTTTGGTGACACAAAATATGTGTTAACTTCTACTGTCCCCTGAATTTTCCACTACAAAGCCAATTTTGACAAATCTGGCATGAGAAAACTCTAAAGGAAAAGACTCCAACATCACATGAAATTTCAGGAGACTGAAATTGCATGGCACTGCAGCACGACATGACTTTTTAAATAAGGGAAATCTGTGTGGCCCATGGAAGCAGAGAGCATCTCTTCAATTAATTTTGTTACTATAGAAGGCATTTGCTCTTTGACATTAATTTTATATTTTTACTCACACTTTTTGCATATAAATATCAAATATTTCAACTATATTATACCCACCATTTTTTCTCCAGAGTGTAACAAATACATAAACATTTTAAAACACAAGTGTGCTGGTTTAGGCAGGGGTAGAGTTAATTTTCTTCACAGTGGATAGTACAGGGCTGTGTTTTGAGTTTGTGCTGAACACAAACAGGGTTGATAACATAGAGATGGTTTTGCTGTTGCTGAGCCCAGGCCTTTTCTGCTTCTCCTACTGCCACTCTGGGGAGGAAGTTGGGGGTGCATGGGAGGTTGGGAGGAGACAGAGCCAGGACAGGTGACCCAAACTGCCCAAAAGGATATTCCAGACCATGTGGCATCATGCTCAGTAAGTAAAGTTGGGAGAAGCAGGAAGAGGAGATGTGTGGAGTGATGGAGTTCCCCTTCCCAGGTAACTGTTACACCTGATGGGGCCCTGCTCTCCTGGAGATGGCTGAACACCTCCCTGCCCACGGGAAACACTGAAGTAATTCCTTGTTTTGCTTTGCCTGTGTGCATGACTTTTGGCTTTCTTACTAAATTCTCTTTATCTCAACCCATGAGTTTTCCAGTTTTTACCCTTCCAAGTCTCTCCACTGTCCTTTTACTGGGGAAGTGAGTGAGTGGCTGCTTTGCTGGCTGGGGCTAAACCATGACAACAGGCTGTCCTTCAACCCAGTGGTGTCAGGCACACTGCCTCTTAAAAATAAACCCAGTAGACCATCTGATATGTATTGTAGCTTCACTTGAAAAAAATACTAGTATTTTTTAACAAACTTTTAGCAGTTGAAAATAAATGAAACCAAGTTCAATAGTCTCTTCCTTAGAAGAGAGCCTTTAATTCAAAAAAAGAAAATTCTTAGTCAGAGTTATCTCTTGAGAGAATTAGCACCATCACCTCTCATTTCACAGTATTGAACTCCATGCTGCAAAATGTTTACAGAGAAGCCAAATATCTACTTGATTTCAAAAAATCCTCAGCATCTAGGCTAAACTTATTGGATAAACTGAATGACTAAAGTAAGTGGCAGATAACAAATGAAATCTACAAGTGAACTATCCATTTTTTGCAGCAATGTGTAACTGAAAACACATCTTGGTATTGACTTCGAACTAAAAAGCTGGAAGAAGCTGAGATGCACAGAAACCCCACTTTTGCTTTTATGACTTTTTTTATACTTTATAATTTCATTATTTCTCACGCACACAACCTCCTCCCCCACAAAAGCAAAACTGGCATCCATGGCATTTCTGGATTTTGAACAATAATGTTTTCATTTAGTAGAATATTCTGGTGTGATCAGAAAAGATAATACTCAAAATGCAGACTAACTAAAGAACTAAAAGGGCTACTGTGCTGAGCAGGTACCAGACTGGGACACCAGTTTTCTAAATCCAAATACAAAGCTATTTCTGTGAACTACGCGCCTACTTTTTATAAACTGGCTAAATAAATTAAGAAAAAGTAATCTAGAATCTATTCATGCAAATAGCTGGATTTGAATATTCAAAATAATGAAAGTTTTTCTAGTGAAATAGACCTTTGTGCTTTGCAGGCACAGGTAGAACTAATATCAAGAAGAAACAAATCATACCATTTATGATGCTGATAAAGCAGAAAAGATGACACATACAGTTAAAAGAAGAAAATACTTGGTACAGCCATTTCATCACAGGCAAAAATAAAGGAAATTCATAAATGAATTGTAAAAATAAATGGATAAATGGTAAAAATGAAGGATATTTATGAATTAAATGGAAGGCCTCGAAATTAATCTGCTGTCTTACTACCAGTGATAACATGACAACATCACTACTCTTAGTATGATAACATCACTACTATTCAGCAAACAGATTTTCTGGGTTAGCCCCTCTTAATCACAAAATAGCATTTAACTACCATTAATGAACAAGACTGTAATCTTAGTTTCAGCAGATAAGATCTTTAAGTACTTCATAATAATCTGGAAATAAACATCAATGCAAAGGAAAAGAGAATTTGTTCAGAGTATTTCAGAATGATCAGTACAAGTCTCAGCTGGACAGTAATTTTTTTGGATGATCACCTACTTTACTTCTTGCAGACAGTACAATATGAATAAATACACAACAAATTCCAAGAAAACCATATTATCTTGATCAGTGGTAATGAAGTTTCACTTTAGACTCTTAAGTGGACAGAAAATACTCCTAAAATAAAGAATTTCTTGAACTCCATAGGCAGAAATGCCAAAAAATGCACTTTCTATGGGGAGTGATTTTGAAAACAGTAAATTTTAACTGTTTATGCACAAATCTTGACTTTCACAGATGTCAGACTTTAGGCAAAGTAAATAGACTGATTGAAATCAGAGATTAATCACAGTCTGAAATCTGACAAAATTATGGACTAAATATCAAGGTGAACAGCAGATATTCTACTGAAGGCAGATCTTCTTTATCTCATTTTACAAAATATGTTATATTAGACTATCAGGGCCCCAAAGACAGCACTAAACAAAAATGAGAATAAAAATAAACATGATAATAAAAATTTAAAAAACCCCATTTGATTATTTTCAATTTCAGAAGTTTTAATTTTTCTAAAGCTGAAAAGTTGTTTCATAGTACTTGCACAGCTGATGCTGGTCTGTTGTGGTGCCACACTAGCAAGGGAAGTTGCAAATACAAAATGGATAGTTTCAATAAGTGATATATATACCTGTTACAGTTTTTGTTTTGACAGGACTGCTGGCATACTCAGAGGCTTGATTTGACTGCTGCCTTGCCAAAGGTGCACTTCCAACTGATGCTTCATCCTCTTTCTTTCGAGTTACTGACACACCAAGTGGAACAGCTCCTACAGACTGCTAGAAAAAGAAGTACCTTGTGAACCACTAAAAGGCAAAACACATTAACATAGAATTATGGCATTGTCACGAGAAACATGTTTTAAACTAATATTTGGAAATGTATAGAAGACAACTTGACACGCTGATTGGAGCACAAATATTTTGAAAACAAATGGAAATTAAATGCCAGATTCAGATTTGCACTTGTAATTCTTTATTTCAGTCCTGTTAGTCTGAGGAAAAGCTCTATGAAAACAAAAAAGGGAAATAAAACTAACTTTAGAGTACCATGGTTGTTAGCCAACCAAAAACAATAGGAATAAACCTGGCTGATGAACAAAGTAAAATAATTATCTAAATGTTTAATGGAAACTGAAAAATTTTATACAGATATGAAGATCCAAAGACACTTATTAACCTTCTTTAAATTCCAAAATATAGGATGTATTTATATTTATCCATTATTGTGCTTCTTCCTAACATTTTAAATACAAGATTTAACTGCTACTGATTGTGAACTGTTGTGATTTTTAAGCATACCAATAAATAAGAACCTGCTCAAAATGTGAAACTGCAGACATATACAAAACTACAAAACTGTAGGCACTGAAATTAAGTTTGAAGGACTGCATCCTTATTTTAAGATTAGACAAGAGCGATGTGTATTAATCTACATGGATTCTGGAACAAATGAATGGTCTATTGGCTTTGTTGTTACTTTTTTAGTAATGCAGGCAAGAAAAGACAAAATTATTAAAAACAATTTGATCCACAATGTTGCTATACAGTTGGCCCCTAACATTTTGCTGTAACATCAGCTGCTATGTAAAATGCAGATGCATCCCAGTTGACAAAAGCAGAATAGTTCTACCACTGATTTTGCAGACGGTTATCATTTAAAGATGACAAAGTTCTTTTCTAAAGATCAGACATTAGGATTACACGCATCTTAATTTTTGTGTAATTCAATTTTGTTCAAATTGGAGTGAAAATGTAATCCATATAGCTGTGTAATGAGAAACCTCACACATTGCATTAGGAATCTCTGTGGGAAACAAATTCGTGTGAGGCGGGCAATGTGCTTGTAAATTTTCTCCAATAGAAAACAGATCACTGAATCGAGCAGTGTGCAATATGTGCACACATACAAAACCCCAAAACAAACAGAAAAATCATTTAATTGAAGGAGAATGGCTTCCTAACGCCTTCACCATTTTCCACTATAAAAGTAAATTAAAGTAAGACAATCAACTATTTAATCCTACTCCAGTGAAAACAATCCATTTATATATACAGTGGTATGCAAAGTCAATAGAAAAATACTAATTTCAATGACAAACAGAACTCTAATCTCTCCTCTTCCCTCTGAATGTCATTAGCTTTGTCTCCAAAAGCACTAAAAAGTTTTTCTGGAGTACAGTAACATGCCACCTTGGCATACCCTCTAGTTAAAACGACAACAAAAATCCCCATCAGCTTTGAAAAGACAACTTTTACACCACAAAAATACTTCCCACTTTCATACAGAGAGGGGATCTGAAGTTTTGCAAACTTTCATCAGACATTTTACATTACTTATTCTCAAAATCTCACAGTTTATCTGATACAACTCTCATAAGGCATAGCCAGCTGCAGCTTTCTCATGACAGCAACTGTTGAGCCACAATTTGGCAATTCTGTGTGTAACACCACAAGAACATTGACTTGCCAAAGTGAAGCAAGAATTTTTGAAGAATGAATGCAGACAACACAGGACAGTACAAAAGACAACAGGATGGAAATACTGCCTGAAGAAGCTGCATCTATTTCTGAACCACTGAAGAAATGGATCAGCAAAATATAATAAGTTACACTACTAGTCAAAGAGTGAAAAACATCAAGGCTATCACAGCCAGATAAAGCTGGAAAAAATTATGACCAAATATTGAGTGCTGATCTGGACAATGAAACAGCTGTTTTATCTTTGCTCACTGAAATCAAGCCTGATGTTGCATTGATGACACCCAGTACAATCTTGTCAGGTTTTTGGCATGAGATTTCTGGTTAAAAGAATCCAGAAGATGAAAGATCAGCATTGAACTAGATGGAAAAGGATCATCAAGATTTGGGGTTTAGCCACAAACTGATGAGGAAATTATGGCTTGGGAAATAGCAGATGACAAGAGCCCCACAGCTGTCAGAAAAGGCGAATCTGATGGGAAAGGAGACACTGCAGGCTAGAGTTACCATAAGCATTTCATCACAAGAATCCAAAAAGCCAGCTACAAAGTAGGATGTACTAAAGCTTAAATACACCTACTTGGGATTGAGCTTTATGAATACTAATTGGTAATGTTACAGAAGATGCAGAATGTGTAACAAAGTTCTGGAACTACAGCAGCTTTTATATGAGACTGTTTTGTTAACACAAAGTCAAAATCAGATTTTGTTCTAGAATACTGACAGTTTTATCAATAATGTTTTGTGGCAATTATATACAGAATACTAGAATAATAACAATTCACATATTTCAAAAGAAGAAAGGTTACTATTTTTCAAATGTAATTCAGTTTTTAAGCAGTAGCTAAAAAACTATAGATAAGCAATCATTTTCTAAATTTAATCTTTATTGGTACCAATAATCTAACACATTATATACCATGTAAAGTATGTGTACAAAAAACACACACATATATATGCCATTTAAACATGCAAATAGATCAACAGATACCAATTTTTAATTTTTTTTTTTTACTTCAAACTATGTGGTCAACATGACTTTGGAAATGATAAAGATCTAAAATCAGAGAAAGGCTCGGAAAAATAATAGCTAAAAACAGCTTGCCAAAAATACAACGGGCCAAGTATTTCCTGATTTACATGGAGACATGCCAACTAACTAAACCTAAAATATCTATAAAGAGGACTAATTTGCCTTAGGTGAATTAATATTTAATTTTCCTTGGGATTTTTTTGTAATTAAATATTTTATTTCTGAATTACAATTTCCCACAAATGTGAGGCTGAAGAGACTGTAGGCAGATCTGGGAGCATGAGAAATGAGTTTTACAGAAAATGTGAACACCTGAACAGATGAATAACTTTCATTCAAGGGATGCCTATACAGTCACCTTCCTGAAAACAAACCAAAGGCAAAAGAATGTTCCAAGATAGGAACCCAAATATTATCACTGGCTTGTGAACTGTCAAATTCAAAAGCTTGTGCCCAGACATGAATGGCTGTCCTTGAGATGGTACAGAAGCCAGCTTTCCCACGCGGTGCATGCTGCATGCACACAGACCCATGGTCACACCTGCAGTAGCTTGCAGCCAGCAAGCAGCAAGAAAAGTCAACAGAGTCTTTGGAGTGGGGATGGATGGCAGCTCTGTTCAACACATGGTGTTTATTGAACATCTGAGATCACTGTCATGCAATCACTATCTAGCACAGAGAAGAATATTTACATTTGCTTACAAGACTGTCCAAACTGTACCAGAATGAGCTGTGACAGCAAGAAGGATCCACCCTGCCTATCTTGTAACAAATTCTAATGACATGAAAAGGCAATCACTGTTTGACTACTGAGTTACATTTAATTGTTTTGATTTCTAAGATTACTACTACACCTAAATTGTTTCAGAGGACTCAAATAAAGCAAGGCATTAGGCCTAGTTCCCAATTAAATGAATCAATGAAAATGCACTAATTAAAATTAACTGCTAAATAAAGAAGACTTGCTTCACCCCTGGGGTGCACAAAACCACCTTCTTTCCTGGCAGGTGGACTTGCTAATTGAGATGAAATTCTATGATTGCTTCAGGTTGGCACTTCAGGTATTGGAAAAGTGTTCTGCTGAAATAAAAGACTGATAACTGATTAGCTGTAATGTTTCCAAACTTATGTGGTGGATTGATGTCAGCCAAGAAACCCCTCATTTTCACCAATGAGAGCATTTCATCAGCAGTTTCAAGGGGCCTCTGAAAGCAGAAGTTACAAGCTTTCAGTTCCACGTAGCTTTAGTTCCTTAAGCAAGAAGCAATTTCATTTCCGTATCCTTCATAAACTTAAATGCCTTCATGTGGCAAGAGGTGACAGATCCTGATAGGGATAAACACAAAGTGCTTCTGACCTGCAAGCAATATCAGAAATCAAAATCTGTCATGATTTGAGAAATCTCTGCACACCAAGAAGGGAATTATGTTTACTATAGGAATATGCTTGTTTTACCAAAGCATTTCCAGCTATTTTTTCAAGGTAAACAAGGCAACACAGCTTTGCTCTCAACAGCCAGCTTTGCTGCAACATGGAATAATCCTAAATTTGGGTACTGAAACCTCCTCTTACCTTCTGTCCTTCATTCATTGCTGCTCATTATCACACATCTGGCTCTTAAAGCATCAAGGATGTGCAATATTCCAAAAGTCATTCTAAGACGGAACAATTTTAAGGATCTATTTGTTCTACAAGAGATTAGTGATCAAGTCATAACAATAAAATTATTTCAACTTAGTCAAAAATTCTAGAGAGATCTCTGATGCAGACTTCTCAACAAAGTACCACCTGAAGTACAACATCAAGATTGGTATTACCCTGACTTCATGATGACCTTTCCATAAAGCAGTGAAAGGATTTCATAACACAGTAAATTTCCTAAGGTAACAGTAAAGAGAAAACGAGCAGAGAAAAAGCAGAGTTGAAAGAAAAATCACTTGATTAAATTGAATTGTTAATGACTGATTTTTTAAATCTACCTACACAGCTGAGCAAAAATTCTTGGGTTTGAACTGGGATACACAGTGTTCCATGGAGCAGATGTTCAAGAAAAGGAGAAATCTGGATTCTGAAATGACATTCCAGTGTTTTACAGCATGATGAATCTGGAAGAAGTACAATGTATTTCTCTTGATTGTTTTGATATATGACTAAGAACGTTCACCCTGACCTCCTGAGTTTAGATCTACTCTGTTACTGAAATGCTCCTTAAATTAGGTAGTAACACCTGCACATGTATGGAGCAGCCAAAAAAATGGACAGAAATATGAACAATACAGATCTACACTAGGCATCTATGAGTACATATTTTTGATAATTCAGTCTTTCCCTAAAATTACTCATTTTAGCTCACAGAAAAAATAATGTAAGAAAAGTATTGACAAGTTCCAAAGGCTTTACATACTGTACAGACACTGATTTATAAACTTATTGCAAAAAGTATCACACATACTGACTGTCCCATATCAAAGTATAGCTAAGGCTTCTTATTAAGGAAAAGAATGTCTTCAATTTTTTGTCTTGCAAAGCTAAGTATGGGCTTTTAAAAGAGAGCAAAACTAAGAAAACGGCATTGATTTAAAGAAATAAAACAAGTCACAGCTGAAAAAGTCTTTAAAATAGTCATAATAAAACACTAAAGAATACTTAAAAATTACTAGAAACAAGGCCTTACTGCCATAAGACTCACCAGAAAAAAAATCTTCCAACAAAAGTCAAAATAAAATATTAAATTGGTGAAAACAAGGCCTCTAAATTTGGCTTTGTTTTGCTTTTCATTTGGGAGTCATGGTTAACAAGCTATAAACAGCATGAGTACAAGAAATCACTCCATAGCAGTATCTTTGCTAAATTCTGGTCAAATTAACCTTTCATAAGCATTCATAAAGAATTTACCTTCTCAACAGGGCATTCAGACTAAAGAAACACAAGGGGTTTAGGCAGATAAGCAATTGGTGCACAAACTACTCCCATACTGAGTGTTGCTACACTTACAGTTCATTGTACAAAAACAATCCATACAGACTAAAGCACTCTGAAAAATGAATGCCAACATCATGGCCTTGGTTACCACACCAGCTGTACAATTCTCAGCTGCTGGGCAGCAAGGTGCAAAGAGAGCTTTGCCTAGTAGTAGTCCAACAGCAATAAACGAAGGGTCCCCCCACACCTCAGCATGGCAGTCAGTCACTGTTCTGTTCCAGCTGAATAAAATGTCACTGAGGCCAAAGAGACATTGAAATGTCATGAGTTTTGTAAAAATGCAGCTTATTATGTTCCGTATTTCTAACTTGTCGTGCTTTCAGTTAAAACCAGTTACAACAGCCACAGTGAATATTTCAGCAGACATAAAATACATGTACTACCAAATTGGCACTATAAACCTAAACTCAAAATCCCAGAAAAATAGTTAAAAGCCAAACAAAAATTAAGAAGTTCATATGTAAAGGTGTCCCATCTCCGTGGGGAACCAGACAATCTCAGCCCCATCCTGTACGAAAGCAGAAGTTTACATTACTACAGCTGTACAAAGAGATAAATAAATAAATAATTTCATTTAACTTATTTTATCAAGTACAAACTTGATAAACTCAAGTATAAACTCAACATTATGAGTTTAATGTGTACACAGGGCCAAATGCACTGAAAAATTTTCTAACTCTGTGTTTTCAGATAGAACTCACAACTCTGACTTACTCAAAATGATAGAGCAAAAGCAGTGTTTTAAAACTTAAAATGTCTTAATATTTAGGATCTCTGAATCATACAAAGAACTTCTAAAGAAAGTCTTGTCTTTTTTTTCCCATTGCAATTGTGTAAGACTGACAGTTAGAACAGAGGAAGGTAAGAGCTTTACCAATGAATAACACTTTGACCATAACTCTTGCTTGAAAGCATTGTATCTTATGGCTCTTAAATGTTCAAAAATTAAGCATATAGAGCATTTTTGTTTGATTATACTAGTTAGATTATGGTAACAAGCTGAATTTTTCCAAAAAATATGGCACAAGGCCTAACTTTGACTAGAATTTTTATTCTAGGATAATTATAGCATTATATAAAGAAAAAAGTCAGTGGTTAAGTATAATTTTTTACAGGTATAGTTTCTTTTCACATAAAGTCTCTTCATCACTATTAAAGACAATTTAATTTGTACTGTTACACGCAGTTCATTACCACGGTCATGTTAACAACGCAAATGGTATGACATTGAAAGTTGAGTTTATAAACTCATATTTAAAATAATTTCAAATTGCTAAGACATTTTAATAACATTAGGATTGTGATACAGTAATTGTAATCTGAAATAGATGATGAAAAAATTTAGAAGGCTGTATGAGGTAATGACATAGGTTATAAAATAAATACTTCAACAAAATTTGGCTAAAAATTTTACCAGTGATGATCAAACCCAGGGACAAACAAGCTTCCTAAAGTAGTCACTTAACCCATCTAGTCATCCAGTATCAAAAGAGAAAGAAAGCACTGACTAACAGCTGATTAAATACACTGATGTTAAAGACAGACTTTAATACAAACACTTAAAATAAGCAGGATAAGCAGGATTGATTACATTTTGGAAGGCTACACAACAATAAAATGTAGATAAATGGTTTGTTTTGCAAGGGACATACACCAGGAAATGTGCTGCTCCAGTTGTGATGCAGGAATGAAGAATAACTCAATACTCTTAAAAACAGAGTACATTTATTAAAACAATAATAAAGCTTCACTTGTCACAATGAAGTTTTTCTGATGCTGGTGCAGACTGAGCTTAATGGGACTCAAATTAATGTTTGACAATTACTAGCTAACGAGGTAATTTAGACACAAGAAACAAATGCTTACAAGTAATGTTTATCCTCCCACTTCAGGGGCCCAGACTGAAACTCCTCTGATGTGCAGAGTGTTCTACAGTTATGAGACAAATATTGAGATTTTTACATTTGTCACTTTATAACTGACCACTGAGAAGTGAGACAGACCACCACTGGTGACATCAACCACCAGTTTGATCAGCTATAGCACACTTAAGTTCTAGGAAATTCTACCAAACAACAGTAATAAGTAAGTTTAGTTTAAGGGAAAACCAGTGTTCTTTTCAGGTCAGGAATATGTGGCATGAAAATCAGGGTTAAGAACATGTCAAGGGAAGCACTGCCTCACGCAGAGCCCCAGCCTCAGCTGCTTCTATCTTTGTCAAGCACATCATATGCAAATATGTATTTTGACATCATATTCAGAATCTGCTACTCACTTCTGTCAAATTGTGAACTGTATGGCTCATCTCCTATTAAAATGGGGTTTATTAAGAGTGCTGACTTTATAACCAGTGATTACAGTTATTTGATAAATCATGACAAATTTTAAAATATGATGCATTATTTAGACTCAAGGCTTATTCTTATCTCAGTAGATAAGAATAATTGCAAAACGATATTCCTAGAAGGTGATCACAAACATATCTTCTTTGTTCTTTTAATTAAAAATGAAGAAGTTGTGAAATTAAAATTTTAATATGCCAACTTAACATTTTAAGTATTTCAAAATAAGATCAACAGTACATGCAACAAATCACAAGGAAGCAGTCACAAGCTACAAATACTTGGAAGAATGCACTATTTGGCATATATAGAAGTGAAAGCTTCCCCTCTCCCCATCCCTTTTCCTCCTAAAATACATACCTGCTGAATGTGCCTGCTGACTCGTTTCTGAGGTTGGTAGATAAGCCACGTATACAGGACTGGATCAACATTAATTGCTAATCCTTGTACACTGGACAAGAGAACAGCACCTGCACACCACAGAAAAAAGAAAAAAAAATTAAACTACCTGCTCAAGAATCTCCTTGTATGTATTCAGTTTTCTTGCAAACAAATCCTCTTTAATGAAGACTTTTATTTGGCTTGGACTACATATATAATAAATAATAATAATACATAAAGAATAACTTCAGTAACATATTCAAAGTGAGAAACTTGCCAGTACTATATGCACATACAAAGAAATGCGGCAACTTGTATATTGATTTATTACAACTTTTTGTCAAGAAAAATGCTTCTTTTCACAAAATTGTTTATGCAACTGAATACATGCAATACCTTCCCTCAAAATCTCAGCCAACATTAACACTCTGCAAAAAATGAGTCAATAAAACCCTTGACAGAATACAATGCAGGGAAGAATACAACGCATGACTCCCTACAACCTCAATTAAAAAACCCCATGGTCTAGGACAGTGAGTTCTTTTAATAAAGACGTGCCTACTTCACACTAGCTCTGCCCAAAGCTCAGGACAAACATTTTTCAAGTAAACATGGTCATGAATATTCTTTACAGGATGAGTTAGGCAAAATAAGGCAAATATTTTAACTGACAACACTGGCAGCCTCCATACTGTGAGCTCTTAGGATTTTCCTAAACTTTACAATATACCTTGTTTTCTTTAAATGTCACTTTCTAGGACCTAGGATTACAAGACAGGGCTACTTTATTTCTTAAAAGTAAACTTCTAGGGTTTTTTTGTGAAGAAAACCTAACATGGAAAATGTTAAGGCTCGAAACAGGAGAAAAACTACATCAGTTCCCAGAAATATTAGCATATACATCAATCCATGCACACTAAAACCCTAATTATGAAGCACTATCTCCATTAAACCTGCATTAAAAATCTGATTATACACTGGTGAGGCTTTTTTCATAACAGTACAGAGAATGTATCTATTGCAGCAGAACATAATTACAGAGCTGTTCAAATCAGAAGCAAATGGGTTAATGGAATACAAACGTAGCAACTATACTGAAAAAGTGTAGCAACTAGTAGTAGGCAGTTATCTTTTCATATAAGCTTTGCATTTTTACTACAAATTAATACATGAAATAATGAAAAAAGTAGCAAAATAAATTTAAAACAGAAACCCTGATTACTGGAAGTTCCCATCACCAAATTCCACAGAATTACAGTAGTTCTATAATACCAAGAATCGTAGTTCCTAAAGCAATATACACTACATTTACTCTGTGGTATACAATGTAATTATGCAGCAATCTGAATTTAATAATAAATTCAAATACATTCAGAAAGCTTGACACACAATTCAATGTACTTTCCAAAAAAACAGTAAAAGCATGTGCCTCAAAAGACACATCAGCAAAACTGTAAATGGGAAATTAATGAAAAAAATATAAGTTATGAGTTTATTGTATATAACAAAATTTTAAAGCCAGCTGAATTCCAAATGGCAGAAGACCCACCAACCTGGGGTGACACAAGCAAAGCCTGATGCGCACAATGGGAAAATGGCAGTCAGGAAACACACAAAGATAAATCATCTGCCTAGCCCAGGCTTGGAGTTGGGACACACACTGTGAGGAACTCCTATATACAGACTAGTCCATGTGAGCTGAAGGTTTTAAATGTCAGTAATAAACCTTAGAAATAAATCTGCAGTTAAAGGCAAAGTCAATGTCAAGTATAAATGGGTAACATGCAAGCAAGAGCACTGAATATGCCTTGATGTGCAGGAAACTACAAAAAGGAAGCAAAAGGTAACAGATGATTGATAAAATATATGTTACAATCATTATCTTTTATAAGATATTTATATGCCAATGTAAAAGATTCCTGCATCTTTAAGAGACACAGCCTGTTGTCAGCAGTACTTAATGAAAGGTTTAATCCACATGTGATACAGAAAGTGGGAGACAGACCTCCCAATGAGTGCAGCACAAAGGCAGCCTACAGGCAAAGTCAACAGAAAATCCCACATTTCTAGGAGACTCCTGAAAAGAAAAATACAGTGTTACTGCAGCACATCATTCTAGTAACTTAACACTTGATTACTGAAAAAAAGAGCTACAACTTAAAAGTTCAATACAAGCAAGTCAAGCTTTGAACTGAAATTCTCCTTTCCCTTCAATGAAGTCAACATTAGCACAATCCCATAAATTCAAAAGTAAGGCAGCACAAATAGCAAACATTCTTCCAGTTATCTTTTGATAGCTTGTGCCCAGGATATTAAAAAAATAAAACAAGCAAACAAAACAAACCCAGCAGAAGTACTCAGATAAGCAGTTACATCATTTGCCTTTCAGTTTGACTGTCAGGTAACTTCAGCTTCCTACTAAGTCACCTCTGTCACACCAAATTACTGAAATTTACTGCTGTGTTTGCTACTCAGCCACTATATTTAAGGGCAGTTTAATCACCTATGTAAAGTTGTTTTCCATGTAACAGCTTTCTTCAAAATCAGCATCAATTAAAAAAGTTTCTCAGATTTGCCTCCTGTTTTCATGTCAAGAAATAAGAATACTCCCAAGTTTTTAAGGAAGTTTTTACTAATTCGAGGATCAAGCTTGAAGCTGGCGGCAGACTCCTCACATGCCTAAAACAAATTTAAAAATTGCTATTCTGTCTCCATCAAAATGCAATGCTCGAGTTCCCCAGAATTCATTAAGATTGTGGAGAACTTTCTTTTCTTCCCCTCCCCTTTTTTCCTTTTAATTAAATTTACATTTCAGAAAAAAAGCAGACCTTAGTCCCATAGCATACCAGGGTTTCCTTTCCAGATCTCAGTTCTGGCCAGAGTTATCTATTACATCTATCTAGCAACAGATTTGAAAAATAAGTATCGGACTCAACACCGTGTAATCTATAATGTTTGAGAATTTCCTGAGTCATGGTGTCATTTGCCAGGCTCAGCTTGGGCAAATAATTTCCTTCCTTCACAAATTCCCACTCTCTCCTGAAGGAAGACAGGGAGGCTGCAGTGAGGCAGAGGAGGATGATGAAGGGAAGGCAGCAGAGCACAGCGATGCTTGGCTCTCTCATCCTGTGGATGAGCTTCCTGCAAAGTGTCCTTGGATGATGACAGCTGCAACAACAGCACTTTCTTCCCAAGGGAGGGGGCCCTGCAGAAGATAACTGGGGCCTCCAGCTTGGGCTGGCCTCACTGCCACCTCCTCCCACTTGGAGTGCTGAGCATAGGCTGCTGGAGGAGCAGGAACAAGAGGAGTCACCAGCCTGGGGCTCCCCCATAGAAACTCAGGGGAAAAAAGTGGGGAAAACAGGTAATGTGGTACACTTCTGGTGAGGTGGGAGAGGACACCCACCCTGGGAACACAGCTGCAAAGAACAAAAGCCAGAGGGAAAGGCAGGATGGGTGTAATACGGCAGAGTCCAGCAGTAGAGTTGTGGAGCTGAAGAATGTTCAGTCATCACATAAGAACAGGAAAGGGTCTCAAATATCAAAGAGACACAAGAAAAAAATGAAAGAGGCAGGACAGTGAAAAAATAATGTGGAAGTGAAGGAGGACCTTGGGAAGGAGAAGGGAGGTGGCAACCCTTGGCAAAAAACACTTTTTGGAACTGCAAGAATCTTGTGAATGAGTAAACTGCATTACTGAGTCATTCTGAACAATCTGGAGAAAAAAAATACCAGGAAGAGCAGACAAGAATCTTGCCATTTATGCACCTGAAAGTTATTTTTTGCCACAACCACCACTGCCCTGGCAGAATTTTTTCCAAATTCTGCTCTGTGTGTATGCAGTATCCAAACACATTTTAATGTTATTTCCAGAAAAAACTTCCAGTAACACATTTCAGAAACCCTCCTATAAAATAAACTGAAAAACCGCTATGGGAAACTGAAGTTTGAGTTGATGTACATTTTCTGTAAGGGAGGGATTACAAATATGAACAAATGGAGTGACCTACAATAAAACCGAATTCTGACAAGATATGTATATTTTAGTAACTAGCTTTAAAAAATACTACACCATCTTGCTATATAAACTGCACCATGAATTATTTTAGCATTGAGCACTCATGACTCCTAGATTTCTCAGGACACATGAATGATATTTAGATGTGAACAGGTTGAATTAGCATCATTCATTTAGTACCTAATTATTTTAAATGATACCTGAGAGAAGAAATATAATTTTTGCTCTTTTTTTTCTTACTGTTTTGAAGGGCATTTTCACTAAGGCATACTATAAAAATGCAGATTTGCATATTACATCCAAGTGAAGAGTTCTATTTTATACAAGTATGTAAGTAACTAATTCTTTCTGCTGACTCAAAGCAGATGCATTGTAAATCCCTAAGTATGGAAATATCTAAGTCTGTTTAAATTTAGCCTGGGAGTCAACTAAGGGAAAAAGACTCCTCTTCACTACTCTGCTTACCCACATTCCAAATAGGCTTTACCAATTAGTTATCCTGTGGCACCACAGCCATTTTCAATAACATCCCAAAATGAAGAATGAGAGCTGAAGAGTTAGAAATTGCAGTTACACTGCACAAAAATTAGTCATACAACTTTGGTATACTTTGGAATATCAAGGGCAAAGCCAATATGACTATCTTGCACAATAATCTGCTTATCTAAGAGACACTGTCCTGCATTTCATCCTCCACTGCTGAGTCACACAAGGGAAACAGATACTCCAACCCATATCAAAGTTTATGTGGCTGTAAAATTATTTTTACATTATATTAAGTTAATAAATTTTGTCAGACTACTGAAGTATATGTCTGCATGTCTCTCTATTCAAGGTTGACTCCAAAGCCTACAGATGCAAATATTATCATTTTATCTCGGAAAAAACTCCAAGTCTACTGTACTTGCATAGAGTTTTACATTCACCAAGTGCTTAAAATAACTTTGAAACCAATTCTTTTATTTGCTTAATCCAATACTGGAATATTTCACTAAAACAGAAGTAGTGGATTAAGACTTTCCCATTAACTAAGGCACTTTGGTCTGTAATATCAAACACAGCTCTCTCATAAAAGTTATTCTTTACCCAAGAATACATACTCCACAAGATTTTAACACCATTCTTTTGTTTTTTTAATTAAAAAAGCTTTTGTATTCAGAAACATTTACTACAAACATACTTCTACAGCTATCATGACCTTCTAATGCCTATTGAGGTTTGTGGCAGAAAACCATTAAAAAAGGGGGGTCAACATAATTATTTTTATTTTAAAAATAGAGAAAGTGAGGCAGAGAACTGCATTTATTAAATCCCACAGCAGAACCCACCGATAGAATTCAGATGTTAAAGTTATAGGCCACTGCTAAGTGGCATATATATTGGCCTACTGTAGCTAATAGAAAAAAATTTAATGTATGAGTCCATCCTGTGTTTAATCATAACTAAATCAGAGAGGTCTAATTTTAATATAATGTTCTGATAAGCCATCATCATATTTTTAAAGACAAAAGTGTCCTGTCTTTATCAATATACATACCCAAATGTTCACAAATGCTGAATTACAGAATTATGCCATAGAAGTATACTCAAAGATGTAACATAATGAGGCAAAATAAAACTGCTGGATACACTGCTTAACACAAAGTGGTGTACATAAGGCATCATTTTTCAATGTACAAGACATCAAATTTCTGCAAATCAATCTGCAGAAAGCCATATCAAATCAATATATGGACAACAACCTTCAGTTATTTCACATCATCTCTGATGTTAAGAATGGAACATAGTCCATTTAGCATTTTGTTTTTCTTACTGAGGAAAAACTTTGTGATATGCTGAGTTAGAAGTTTTCACAAAAATGCTAGAATATTCATATTTAATTTGTGTGCTGCATGTTTTTGAAAGAAAAACAAGTTATCTTGAAAGGCTTCTTTTTTCCCAAAATAATTTGATCAAAACTATAATTTCCCTTAGAGAATATTGTGTGTGGGTTCAGAGAAACAGTTTAACAGGCAGTGAAGACCAAAAAAAAAAGAAAATGTGTAGGCAGCTGTAGTGTACAGAAATATCAGCTTTATTTTGACTACTGAATCATCTCTATGAAAAGGAAATGGCAATATTCCTATGATGAGCTGCACAGCACCTCTTCCTTAATTCTATCTTTTTACTGCAAGAATATCTCACTCAAGTATCATTTCCTTCTGTTCACTTTTAGGTTGTTTATATATTTAACCAACATATTTACTATTCTGTAAATAAAAGGAAAATGAGGAACTCTAAATTCAACTGACAGAAAGGACAAAATAGATAGAAAGGGAGGACATACTATAAGGACTTTAAAACCAGCAAGTAAAGAAAATTGGAATGCTTTCAAAAACATCAAGTGTTTAGAACATTTTGTTTTACTCATAAACAAATATGGGGAAATAAAGCAGTTGAGTTTCCCAGAGAGCTGTGTTTCCAGTAAGACTGCAGGGTGGCCCAAACTGACTGGAAGCAGAGGCTGTTAATGGACACATTGCTAAAAAAGCAGGTATTCAGAAACTCAGTAACACAAAGCAGTAGTTTACAAAGGTCTCTACCAAAATCTGGTCCCTTTGTCTCTTCCTCCTCAAGTCCCACTAGAAAACTAACAGGCACTATTATAAATCTGATCATCAATCTGACTCTCAGTCATAAGACTCGACATTTCCTGACCAGGTTTTCAGAATGCTAACAAAGGCCCGAGAATTTTAGCTTGTTTAGCTCTGTGACAAACGAGTTCAGATACACGTTACAATGTCAAGGCTGTTTCTTTCTGTTTTCTGTATGGAACCAGTAGTACCACTTACAGTTACTCCTATGGATCAAGAGTAGACTACATTCCATTAAAGTAAGAAGTGTTTGGAGCTCTGAAGAAATTGAGGCAATTTCCTAATTTTTATTTGCTCTACCTGAGACCTCCTCAGTCCCATTTAAAAGGCTGTTGTGGCTATTTTTTCATGTTACAAAGATTTTTAGTCTCACTTGTAAAACACAGTAATTCCAATGACTGGATGAACTACTGAAAACAGACACTCTCAAGCAGATCAGGAACAAAATCTTCAAATGTTTTTTATTTATCAAAAATTTTGCTAATTATTTAATAGACAAACTAGAAATCAGAGGAGTCGGGCAACAAATCCTATCTTCCATTTAATCTCTGGTATTACTTTTGGATGATATTCTATTCTCCAAAAAAATGGTGAAAGATTTAATGTTAAAATAAGAAATACTCTGGCTCAAAATCTGGTGTTCTCCTAGAAGAACAAGTTCAAAGCAGATTTAATTATGTAGTCCACTGGAATTCCCTATTACAAATTCCACAAGTTGTTTAATCACAGGTTTTTTAAAGAAACTAGAAGGGATAAGAGAGAAAATTAACTAGATAAATCACAGAATATGCTGAGCTGGAAGGGACCCACAATGATCCTCAAATCCAATTTCTGACTTGGCACAGGACAACTCAAGAAAAGCATCGTGTGTGTGAGAACGATTTGCAGACACTTCTTCAAGTGTCACTTCTTCAAGTGTCACTGTCAGGCTTGGTGCTCAGACCATTTCCCTAGTCTGTTCCCTCCCTGCTCCACGACCACACTTTCCTGAAATCAAACCTAAACCTCCCCTGCCTCAGCTTCATGCTGACTCCTCAAGTCCTGTCACTGGTCTGAGAAAGGGTAAATTATTTAGGAGAAAAGCAACAGTCCTGGGCAAACATGGTCATTTTCCCTATGGAAGAAAGCAGAGCCCTGCAGGGACCTGAGCTGCTCAAGTCACTACAGGACATCAATGTGGTGACCAGCTCTGCTGAGGTAACCAGAGTAATTCTGAACAGTGCTGACCCAGGAACTCCCAAATATCCC
Organism: Ammospiza nelsoni; assembly: GCF_027579445.1. Classification (NCBI taxonomy): domain Eukaryota; kingdom Metazoa; phylum Chordata; class Aves; order Passeriformes; family Passerellidae; genus Ammospiza; species Ammospiza nelsoni. The sequence goes on from NC_080633.1 coordinate 130,939,026, forward strand.
ACCTGATTCAATACAGATAAACACACTTCTCCTGCTGATGCTGTTGCCTCTATTTTAACTTCACATGTAAATGATAACTGAGCTGACTGCTTTGCCTAAGAAAACAACATTTCTGTTTATTCTAGAAAAGCGTTAGATCAAGGTTCAGTAGGAAGGAAGGAACAAGCAATAAAACAGAAAATATCAACTATGCCACTGCATAAATGCATTGTGTATACAGATACTCAGAACACTGCATCCAGCGTCCATCAGCCAAAAGGGTCAGTTTTAAGCATACAAACCTGAAAACTTCTGTTTCACAATATCATTTATTCATTGTTTATCCTCCCTGATTCACTCTATGCTCCATGCCAAATGCATTATACATTCTCAAAATCCCAGAGCAGAAAGCACAGAAATAAAAGAAGTATTCACACATACTGGTTAAACAATTTTCTTTTCATCGTTGTTTAAGGATTGCCTATTTGCTATAGTCAACTCCAAAGCAAATGGGTTTTGAAAACCTCCAGGTCCAAACCACCTGGATGGGGACCTCAGAGACAAGCTGCAACGTCAGAACCTCTTCTAAAGGCAATGTCATTTGTAGGCTTTTATCACTGCAGTGTTCTAGGTAAGTGTGAATGTAATTCTGTATGTTTTCCAGAAGCTGCACTTTACAAGCAGGTTACATGGACGTATCTGATGAAGATACCAGAGTCTCCACATATGTAACAAACGAGTTCTAACCACTGTAGATAATTCTGCAGAACAGTTGATTAAAAAACCCTCCAAAGTCCACACAAACTTCTGTGGAGAGAGCTCCAACTGAAGGCCAAAAGACCATGGACAGGCAAGCCACTAAAAAAAACACATGCCACTGGAAAGAAACCTTCTGCAAGTCTGTGAGGGGAATAATACTTTGACAGAGAAGTCTCAAAGCTATCTTAAATAGGCTGGGTCTGAATTAATTAGTCATACAGAACCATTCTATATTTAGACTATAGATCTGTAAAAGTTATAATAGGCATAAAATAGCTGAGGTTTGCTCCAAGGCTCTGAAATCATGGGAAATAGATATTTGCTGAAATACTTGACATCACCCATGAGCCAGCAGGGAAGAGAGGATCACAAACCATCACCTCTCTAAATACAGAGAATAGTATCAGTCATGATCCAAATGCATTACTCCTAACTAAGCTGTGAGAACGCCTAACAATCTCTCTCAAGTTTTCTGCTATGAAAAACAGCAGAGCAAAGCTTGCTAGATTTACAAATTATTATTTCTGTGACCTTTAGGTAGTTAACTGTGCGCCCATATGCTACCACACTGGTAACAGAATTGCATCCTCCCTCTCTCTATGACTGGATTGGTAGAGTGCTACCATACCTTTTCTTTAACTGTGACACACCATTTTAAGAGGACTGGGAGCTAATGATCTAGTTAAAACAAGAAATACCCCAATATATCTTCTTTTAAGTGATTTTTAATAGAACATTCAGTTATATGTTTTTTAAAATATGGATTTTAAACTAAAACTAGCAAATTCTATGAAAACTGCCAAGAAGTTTCTCAATACAGTTCAGCTTCTGCATTTATAAACACCTCACTATCATCTGCCAAAAGTATATTTTGCAATTTCTTACTGCAGTATGCTTTTGGGAATTGCAACAGGATTCTTCCTCTGCAGCAGCAGGGCACCAAGGGAGCTATTTTCATTCCTTCTTTAGCAGCTGAACATTTGTAGTGTTGTGACTATGGATACCACTGGTCTTGCACTTTAAGTTATAAAGCTGAAATCTTTTCAGCAGTAGATGCCTCATGTACCTCCTTTTAAACATTTGAATAATATACAGCTGTGGTTTCTGCTTTCTTTTTACTTAAACATTAGAGCTTCTCAGAGGCAACAGAAAACACATAGATGATTTCACATAACTCCTGAGGTGCTCAATTAAAACAACGCACTCACAGTCAGAGAGGCAGAGGAAAATGAAAGTAACTTAGAAAGGCATGCAAGCTTTACAGTAGAAATTCCACATAAGGTTATGCTTTTCTGTAGCAGCAATGTCAGTAAAGGAAGAACAAAAAACTATATCTATTTTCTAAATAGGAGGTTCTAATTAATTCATGTATTCCTTTCTATTGCTTAAGACTTCATGCTCTTTAACAGTGATTCTAGGCTGAAATAAATAGCATGTAACTGCCAAACAATGAGCCTGAATAAAAATAGCCTCTGTGTGTTATACTGCTGAAGTCATGACACTGCAAAGCAGGTAAAGTTACACAGGCAGTTCAGCCATTACCTTTTTTTTTCCTTTTCTTTTTTTAATACATGTACTTCAACAGAAACTTCATACACAGAGCTCAAGTTGAAAGCAAATGACTTCTTTAAAATAACAACCTTGAAAAAGATGAAATGTCTGGTGCTTGGTTCCTCAGTGAGAAAAATATATAGGTCTTAGGTACTTTGAACATAAAATTGGCAAATTTTCTAAAGGACAGCCAATCCTGGTCCTTTTTGCAGTTACTATCTGTATAGGCAATGCTTTCAAAAGTATATGTGAATTAGAGTAGACACACATCAAAAAGATATTTCATCAAATATGTACTTGGTTTACATAAATAAGGCCATTTACATTTTGGATGTACAGTCATTAATGTCACATTACCTTAATTCAAAATTTGAATGAAATGCCACAAATCTATTAAAGATAATTTGAGATTTACAGAACCACTTTGACAGATTTACACCTGTCATGTAAAACCAAAAAATCTTAATGAACTTATGAAATCTATATATTAGAAAGGAGAGAGGATAGATGAGCATCTCCACACACACTGAAATGGTTGTACCAAGACACAAAATGCCAAGAAATAACATCTCAAATGTGTAATTAATTCTATTCACACCTACAACAGGGCAGCCATCTTTAGAAAGTCTTGGGAATGTGTTGCAGTTCCAAGAGATTCCAGAAAGAAGATTTCAATGTAACCACATGACATATTGGAGTTTCTTTTCAAGATACACAGGGCACTATTAACTAAAAAATGCCCACACAGCATAAATACCAATAAAAAAATGCCCTGTTACTGCATATTGTGAAATTCTCTAAATTCTGTAAATTGAATTTACCCATGAACATATTCAGTGCACAGAGCACAATCTGGATTCCTCATTCAGGGATTTTTCTGTTAATTCTCTAGCATTCATCTGGGTTGCTAGTAAACTTATCAGAATAAATAGCTTTGCTTTGCACAATCTTCTAGTAAATAAACAAAATCTAAAAATAGACAATTATTTATTAATCCCACATTCAGTCATGTCTACATAAAGTAAAAAATCATGCCTTTACTGGTATCAATTCAATCCCCTTCTAGAATAGCATCATATTTACTGACTAAAATGAAGAATTTTTATCAGATATTCTCTAATTATTTATTTAATTCATTATTTTTATTATTATATGTTATTGTTATTGTTGTTATTATTTATTTTCCTAAACTAGTATTTATGTTACTAGAAATGTACAGTAATTCAGACTAGAAACAGAGGTGATGGTGACTATGAATGCTGCAGATACAAATTAAAAAAGAATCTTAGTTGGGCAGAGGAAAGCTCACCACAGACATTAAGCAATTAATGTTAAAAATGTTAGAAAAGCAAGGAACCAACACAAAGCACCAACACAAGTAATACTGGAAGAGGCTCTTAGTCATCTTGCCTTTATGAATGAGAGCTTTTTGGAGTATTTTAAAGTATTTTTATACATTGAAATAATGTTTCAATTCATTACGGTTTCCAGGTAAATGTAATAAAAATTCTCAATTATTGAATTTTCTCAATAATATAATGAATGTCACCATGATCACCAACAGACAAATAATAAAGATGTCTTTACAGTCCACACAAAGAGAAAAAAAATCAAGGAATTAAGTTAAAGGTGATGTTTCAATCTTCATGGTACAGTACAGTACAAATTTCATGAAATATCAAATTTTTAAAAAATCAATGAAAGACAACATTCAGAATATCCTAAGAGGTATTCTAAGAGATATCCATATTGCCAAACTAGTTTATTATAAAAACTGCTTTTTTCCTTTGCTAACAATGCTGTGGACCTCCAACACAGCCAGCAGAAAAAGTAACTTTGTTTTTTCACAGCAGAAATTAATGCACAAAACTGCAAACAAAGCCAAGCATGTGCAGTTCATTGATACCAGCAGTGAACAGGGAGATGGTTATTTAACATTTACTATTTTTACAAAATAATCATTTAGATGACAAAGAAGCTATTCTTCTCAATACCATTATGTTTGTGAATTTGGAACATACAATTTCAGTCAGCTGTCAAGGTAAGTGTTTCTGAAGATTCAGAAGTGCTAAACATGATGCACTCAAAAAACTGAAACACCTAGTATAATAACCTCATTTTCCTTTAAGCTGAAATATACATTCTTACATGGTGTTGAGATTTAAAAATGGTTATCTTCCCACTCGTGTGGATCTAAGAAGGGCTAACTAATATTTCTGAATTCTAGAAAATCTATATTTTACTAACTACAGTTAATATATATTAAAACATTCACTGTATTATGTAAGCACACTTATTTTCAAATCTTTTAACCTCTTCCACCACTGCTAAGCTTTTAAAACAACCCTTAAGTTAAATTTTAATTGATTACATACATTTTGATAAATAAATCCAAAATGTTGTTTAATTAAGTCAGTGTTCTAAATCCATACCTAACCAGATGGAGAATAGGAGTTTTACTTTCATTTTGGGGCTTGTGTGAATGCTTCTCTTCACTCAAAATATCAACACTATCTAGAGGGTTATTATTTTTAAAAATTACAATTGTGTTTAAAAAGTATATGAGCTTCTCAATATGGGCACTGGAAACTCACAGGTAAGGAAAATTACAAAATAGCATATCTTAACTAGTAGAAGTGTAGAAAGCTGCTGTCATACATTTAGGGCACAGTGGGATTTTTTAAATATGTTGTCTTGAAAAACTGATTTTTAAGTAAAACCAGCTTTCACATTTTTTCAGTGTCTTCTGGAAGAGATGTTACAAATAAACAGAAACATGCAACCTTTCGTGTAATTTTGGCAGTAAGCTGAACACTGCAGCTTTATGATTTTGCAAACCTCACTTAAGATTTTTAGCATAAGAAGTGTTAAGTAAACTGTATAAAACATCTGCACAGGCATTATAAGAACACTGAGTTTATTTACAAAGCAAATATTACTGCAGATGGCTGACAATATATCATGTTGTCTTCAGAATACTAACTTTCTAGGCAGATCTTTTGGGGATGTGCTCCAAAAGAGTGGTATGCGCTCTTGCGTCATATTTTACAGATCAGCAAAAAAGATACCTGTAAAAATTATTTAGATCAAGTTTTCCTGCATTTTTTAGTGCACAAGTCAGACTATTAAAACTAATAAAAAAGAAATTCAATCAGGTAAAAACAGTAAGAAAATAAATGAATAGAGTTCTGAGTAATGAACCATTAAAAGGAACACTTACTTATAGCTATGCTTTAGATATGCCCTGCAATTTTAAATTTTCTGCCTGACACCACATGTTGGGGCCCTATGGGGCTCCTACCATGTAACCATAGCACTATCTAAACAAATCATTTGCTAATCCAGATATGTCAGAGCTGTATCTCTGTGCTGGGGCTGGAGAGGTGCCAGTTCTAAAACGAAGAGGTGAACGTAACAGTGACCATACTATGGCGTTTCTGTACCTGGAAGAGAAAAGAAAGCTAGAGGAATTTACCTCATCTTTTCTAGTTATTAAGGGAAATAATTCTGACCAGCTGCTTCTTTCCCAGCTCATTAACCTCATAGTCCTTTATTGCAATTATAATACTGCATGTGAAAACCAGAATTCTGGAATAAAATACAGATGTTTATAAAGTCTTGTGCCTGTTTACAGCTTTATATTTTCTGATACTAAGTGGATACTTGGCATGTGGGTTGAGATTTTGAGTGGGCGAGAATTGTGAGAGCCTTTAAAGACTGTTTAAAAAGCAACTGAAGCATATGCATTTCAAGTATGCAGTTGTCATTCAAACAAAACTCCTAGTTCATGCACTAAGTAATTTTAAATCTTCATTAAGTCATGGGTTTAAGAGAACACCAGTTGATAAACACTGGTAACAAAACCAGCAATATCATACCTGCTGTGTTTCAGTTGCTTCTTTCTTCTTATCACATCGCAAATTTCATGTGGAATAAAGTTTATCTGCTTTGATACTGCTGCTGCATAGCTGCTTTCTCCTGTTTTGTAAATTTATACCAAATCCAAAGACTATTAAAAACACACCAACTTTCAGTGGATATTAGTCCATGCTCAGCTATCTCCGGAATGACAAGCTACATGCTAAACAGTGTCCGACTGAAGAACGTGACAAGATAGCTCAGAATAACTGTTTACGTAGCTCTTTCCAGTCCAAGAGAAAAGCAGATCAACAGTGAATATGACAACCTTGGAAGTTTTTAATTTCATGTTCTTATTTTACAGATATATGTAAAGAAAAGAATTTTCATCTTTTCTTACGAACCAGAGAATTTGTCGAAAAATAATTACAAGCCCTTGATAGCAAGGAATATCCAAGCTGTTTTTTACACACTAACTAATTTGAGTGCCTCCTTAATTTATGGAAAATAATTTCTATTCATATCAGTCCAGTTGTGTTTGCAGTGTGCCTTTAGAGAGACTCACAACAGCAGTCTGCTACAGTTACGGACATATTGGAAGCACATTATTTAACAGAATTTGCACTAAATTCTTGTACAGTCAGCTGGAATGCTCCTGTTTTGCCATGAAATAAGCAGAGAACACTGAGTAAGCAAAGATCTTATCGTGCTGCTTGCTGGTCACGAGAGCACGTTTACATTAGTTCTGCATCTGTCAAACCTCAGGAGACCCGAGAGCGTCCTCAGTTATTTCATTAAAAGCACCTGTTCCTACCACCTTCACATATTCTAACACAGATGATTTTATCCCAAATTCTACACTAATCCTTTTCACACAAGCACACAATATAGAACATCTTCCTGCACAGAAAAAGATCTTTAACAAAAGCTGAATAATGACTTTAACAATTTGTAGTGTGTTTACAAACTTACAAGAAAGATTATTTAACAGTCGAAAGGATTTGTATTTTCAAATAGTCTTGTTCTTTTCATCTGTCAATACAATCAGCTACAGAAGAGCAGGATAACAGATTTCAGTGGATGCTTATGATTAAAATAGCCTAAACCTGCATTTTATTAAAACTCTCAGACACTAAGAAAAAGATGTTCCATATCTAAAATAATTCTAAAAGTTGTAAAAGATAAATACTATGGTAGTTTTAATTCAATCACAGAAGCATAGAATAAAAGAAAACACAAAAGCAGTATTTAAATGTGAATGAAACTGAGTTGTGAGAAGCAAATTTATCCAATTTCAAAAGATGATAATTTAAAGTAAACGTGGATGGCAAGATGTTATAACCTCACTTAAACTGTGACTTTTCTGTATCTGTCCTAGGTGTGCAGTCATAAGCTACAATCAAGTCAAATATTCATAAGCTAAAATCAAGTAAAACAGATAGCGTAATAAAGTTGTAAGTCTCCTCCCTCAGAAGTATGGTAGAAAGGAAAAGCACCACTTAAAAATAAGCTATTTGCTTATTTTTTAAAACATGCATTTTTTTGGTCAGACATCAGTGTAATGAATACTAGTTGTGCTTAAAAATCAAGATAAAAAATGGTTCTCAAACATGAAATATGAGCATTTTTAACATCAAAGAATATATTCTTAAACAGAATAAAGCAAATTAATGGATAGATCATCTGTGGATCTAATCTGACTTCTTGTAGTTGTGCTCATACACTTACACTCTCCAGCTGTAGTGGCTAGTGAAGTGGTTACAGGCACTGAGAAAAGACAGAATTTTAAAGCTGATGTTTTGAACAACAGGTATTTCATGTGTAGCCTATTTTGTACAATAAAAAATTGTGATTATTATAATAACACTATGGGTATAATCCACACCATATTTACAAATAAATAACCATCTAATAATAAAAAATCACAAATTAATTCAGTCTTGTATTACCCTATAGAAGAATAATAGTTTCTTTCCAATATCACAAAACTACTTAGCATTAACTCCTCTAATATATTCTACAGACAGGTTTTTAATGGAACAGATATCAGTATTGCTGCAATATCTAGAAATGTTGAGATAGACTTCTTTTTGATTCTTTTTACTTTATAACTGAAGAGATAACTTTATTTAAAACACTTCTCCAAAATTATATATATATATATATATATATATATATATATATATATATATACACACACACACATATATATATCTATCTATCTCCTCATTCTGAAAGGATTTGCAAAGAACCTTAGCAAAGACTCTTGCCACAAGAGATCACATTCAGAAAAGGGATGACAATCCCTCATGGATGCCACCTGAAGAATCAATACACACAGCTCCCAGCACCTTCCAGCAGAACCAGCCCACCCTCCTGGACTGGTCTGGCTCTGAACTCCCAAGCCCCAGCTCCACCAGGGAATGCTGGCACAGACTGATTGTGCAGGATCTTTTTCCCTCAAGTACCAGCAGCCGTCTCATGCTGACACACACAAAACTGATAGATTACCCTGAATCAGCCTTACCTCCAGAGAGCTGCTTGAGGGAAGAAACTTCATGGCACTAAAGCTTCAGTATAGCAGAGTCAAATAATAAAGTTCAAATGTAATGTACATCAAAATTTATTTTCCTGTCACTACTGCCACATTCAGAAACAGCCTACAGTTCTGAATGTCTTTAAAGTACTTTCCATCACTGCAAAATGTTTGTAAATGTTCTTTGAGCTGAAGACTCAAACAGATGATATTTTTTGAAGAACCCTTCCCTCTTTATTCTGTCATTACAAGAAAGCATACAGTGTAACTTGATAAATTAAATTTTAAATACTGAGAGGAGCCACAGCCTCCCTTTATAAATGTATATTTACAGGCATCACAGTTTTTATATTGTTCAATGGAAGCACTGAGTTGACACACAGAATCCCATGATTACTGGGTAATCATGTAGGATTAATGTGGATACTGTGGATCCTAAGAGACAGCCCATGAATTATACTTTATGTGCCTGAAGAAGGAATGCATGAGACATGCTACCATGATGAAATGGAAGGGAGAAGAAGAAGAAACAAACTCACACCAGAACACAGTAGATGCCTCTTCTATAATTTTCTTTCCAGACATTTTATTGGGTCAAGAAGGAAAAAAGGTACCATCAGATACTAGGCTGTAAGAAAATAGAACTTCCTCTATAACCATCAACTCTCCTAACAGGCATAGATGGACACTGTGCCCCTAAAGAGACCCAGCAGTGCCCTCTGGTGATTCAGGTCAAATTTAGTGGTGCTACATGGGCAGAAAAATGGACCCTATGGTGCCCTACTGAAGCTCCAGATGAAGGAGGAGGACTCTGTCGCCTCTGCTGGGGAATTACAAAGGAGCACATTCAATCCCCACATATTTGTACTGTGCTGCAAAATTTCTGCTACAACATTTACTTTCCTGGAGTGAATAAAAATTTTATCTATATCTGGGGAGGAAAAGCATCACTACACACCGTGGCTTGTTGCAACTTTTTGTTCCTTTGGTGACATTAAAGAAGACAGTGGCAAATACAGCAGTTTTAGAGGAGGAGACAACAGAAGAGGCGTAAGTTTTCTTGTTTGCCTTGGGGTCTTTTTTTTTTTCTTTAAAAATTTTTAAGAGATTCCCCACAAGAATGTGCTAGAGTAATAAGACTAGAACTTATTACTAGAGTAATAAGAAATGAACTAAATGGAGCAGCCTGGCACTATCTTTTGGTCCTTTGATAAGTTTGGGAGAATTGATGGAAAATTATAGCATGGGAAACTCTGGCAAGACAGCTGCTCATAGTGGAGATGAAATATTCAAAACCCACCCAAAAATATTTAACTGTATGGCAACATCTACAGGTTGGATTCCCCAAATCAAAGCTTAAAAATATGTTCTTAAGGCATAACTTATTTATGTTCTTTATATACTGATATAATCACTTGTGTTTCATATCTTTTTAATTCCAACCAAAGTTCCTCTGAGTTTTAATCTTCCTTCCATCCATTCTGTAATCCAATAGCTTCCTTCTACGTCTCATGTTCTTTTGCAAGCCCATATTATTCCCAATACACCAAATACCTTTATTCTCATTGTCATCTTTATTTCTTTCAAATGTAGCCCTTCAAGAACACATAATACTTTGACTTTTGACCCATCAATATACCCCATACTCTTACAGACATGTTGTCCTACACTTACTCTTTTGTTTTGTATCTTGACTATGCTGAGTTTTCTGAACCTCTAATACAATTTATTTTTTGAAGGTACCATTTATTTTTACAGTGTGACAAATACTTTAGAGTAATCTGATTTGTAACTCAATTTTGGTAACAGATGTTTTATGGCAATCATTAAATATAGGTCTCATATAGCAAATAATCATCATTGATAAAGTTTCTACTAGGTCAGCATTATTTCTATTTTAAATTTATACAAAAATTATCAATAAAGCAGATTTAATGTCTTGCATACATTTTGATGGTGTAAGTCAAATGTGAAAATGCCTTTCAAATGCATTCTTCAGTTGAACAGATTTAGCTAAAACATAAATGAAAAGAAAATCGGGAGCAGCAAAGAAAAATGGAACAAAACTTTAGGACAGTATTTTGTTGAGGTATTTTGGTTGGTATTTTTGTTGTTGCTTATTTGTGGGATTTTTTTAAAATTTCAATAAATGGTAATGTAATAGAACAAGAATATTCTACATAGTTTCTATTCTCACTTCGAAAATTCACTGGAACAGTGTTACAGAACAATCAGTTAACTCAGACCATGTGCATCTCGCTTTTTCCCTTAAGGAAAATAAGGCACAAGACAAGGAGTGTGTCACTCAGCTCCACTTCAACAGCTGCTCGTCCACTCCATTCTATGTCAGCTAATTTTTCTCTGTAGTCATTTTACTACTATCTTCTGTGCAATTGGCTTTTCCATCTGCCCTAAAATGGCACAGAAGAGCAGCAGATGCATTACTACTGAGCATGACTTTAATTCTTAACTGGCTGCAAAGTGGGATCAGAAGTAAACATTCTTTTAACCTAATTTCTTTCCTAAAATACCATTGCTTCTGCTAAACTATATTATATCCTAATTATCAATAGCTTATTAGGGCATGAATGAGATGTCGCTGAGCTTCTCTTTCATTTCCCATAGCTCAAAATGTTTCCACTTTTCCCCCGCTCCTTGCAGCGAGCAGCAGCGTACACTGTCACACACGACTTGCTGATCTTTGTGCCGCTTTGCAGCCCTGCCTGTTTGAAAGGCAAATTGCTAAACATTACAACAGAACAAACACTTCTGCTGCTAACAGATAATCATGCAGGGCTTGCTATTCTTACAATAAGGGGACACCTGCAATTCCTTTTTTCATTTGTTTTTTTATTTATTTTGGGTTAGTTTAATCCCAATATTGCAAATGAAAGCCTTAGTCTAACGATAGAGCTGAAAAATTAACGAGTTACTGAAGTGATAATTCAGTAGTATTTACAAAGGTCTACTGTAGATATAAAAGTATGTAAATGCCTACATTTCCCCAGTTCTTCTCCTACAGACAATGAACAAACACTATCCAAAACAAATTCACACTTCAGAGGCAAGATCAAGTTTTTTCATTTGAAAAATGAGTTTTATCAGATTACACACATACAGCTGAAGAGAATGAAAGGATTTTCTTGATGAAAAGTGGGGAAAATAATACTGTATGCAGCAAAAATTGTTATTCAGTACCATTTTAATGGTCTCAAAATGCAAACAAAATCAGAAAACATTTTTTTCATCAAAACAAAAGAAATCAAACCACTACCAGCTATATTTTCAAGACTACAAAGTGTTGTCACTGCGCTTAACAAAGTTAATATTGCAAATGCTAACCTGCATCAGTTTGTTTAAAAGAAACTGGCATTAGGCAAGCATATAGTATAACTATAACACTGACTTTGTACTTGTAAACATCCTTTCCACACAGAGCCCTCCGGGACATTCAAAGAATTTACTGAATGAGCTACTTGGAATAAATAAAGAACACTCAACACTGTAACACTTTAGCTGATTAAAAAAGTTTTAACTGTTCCCCTAGTTGTCTGGAAATGGCCATTTAAAAAAAATGCTGTGGTGGCAATAGCAAACCTTTATTAATTCCTTATTTTTGGATTTTACTGTGTGGGGCTTGTTAAAAATAAAATTTCAATCCAACCAATTCAGGACTGAAAATTTAGTACTTTACAGTGAACCACACAAAATTATGGAAAAAAGATGAGGTTTTTTTTTTTTTTTTAAGTACTCGCTCACAGAAACCAGAGAACTCTAGCAATAAAGTTAACTGAAATGACAGTTATATAATCTAAATGAGAACATGTATTTCTTCCAGATTACCATGCTGAGTTTTAACAAAAATCACCTTCAATTCACTTGCATGTACCAGCTACATTACTTCATTCAAAAGTAGGAGGCAAAACATCGACCTTTATTTTTACAATATTCAAATGGATTTTTAAAGTTTGCAGCTCACTTACATAAGAATTCACTTCCAAATAAAGTGTAAGTGTTGAATCTCTATTTGGCAGTAAAATGAATTTCCAGAAAACATGCTGACTACAGGTGTATTTGCAAAATTATGTGTTATAATTACTTTAAAAGCCCATTTCTTTTCAAATTGTCTGTTTAAGGGCACCAGCACCTACCTTGCCATGAATTGTTTTGTTTGAGTACCAAGCAAGTAAAAGCAAGTTAAACTCCAAGAGCTTGGAGTTGACCAAAAAAAAAAAAAAAAAAAGGAAAATTGCTTTATTGTACAAAATGCTTTCCCTACCTCCACTGTGTGTTCTGACTAAGTCCATATGGGGGCAGTAATGCTAAAGAAAATAAAACACCTTAAAGCAGTCACCTTAATTAATTTGTTCACAGGAAATTCCTTAAAAATTAAGTTCTCAATACAATCCTAAAATCTCATCCAGACCCATAATCTTCTATTGATAATATGGGTGGTTTGTTTAAACCACCCGTATTATCAATAGTCTGCTACTATTTTTGCACTGTAGTTACACAACCCAAAGCGATACCCACAGCACAGCACTGGCCCAAGATAAGCAGCAGATGGGAACTCATTTGCCCATGATGATTGAAGACACAAAATGCTTCACAGTTATTATGGACTCTCACCAGAGTAACACTTCCTGGATTAGACTTTTACCTCAATGTAAATTATTTTATCAGGACAGCTTCCATGGAGCCTCCATGCAGCAGTTGGAATCTTGGTGGGATAACCTCTGCATGGACATTCAGAGCAGGAGCTCCTGCCATAAATTGAAGTTGGCCTGAATCAGGAGCCATGTCAGACTCACAGATAAATGTCCTTTCAACCTTCATTCTGTATCCCTCAGGAAGACTTTCCTAAACTAGCTACAAAAACCCACCATCACCATTGCCTCTGCAAAATGCCAGTTCTTTCCCAACCTTTCCACAAAACTAGATTAAATTACCACCAGTTATTCAATGGCTTCCTGAATATACTGGTAATTTACATGGAAGAAGTCATTTAGTGTTAAGTGAACGGCTGTAAGAACACAGCAAACAGCTCCATAATTTAGTAGAAGAAAGGGAGCAGGAATGAGCTATGGAAGCAGAGATATTTACAATGTTTCATGGAAAATTGCCAAACAAAAATCAAAACCCAGAAAGTATGCCAAACACACAGTGATCATCACCCTGTTCCCCTCAATAAAAGCACCCATTACAGTCCCCCAAAGAGCCTTCTGACTTTCCCAACACAACAGCTTTCAATCTTTCGTGGAAAAAGGGTTGGGAATGCACCTGTGTGACAACAGGCTCTCTCCAAAGCAGCAGGCTTCATGCCACTCACAAGTTTGAAAATCCAGAAGTCAACACAAGTTGCAATGCATTGCAATGTCACAGAGAAATCAAAAGAAATAAACACAGTTTCTTTTGTGTTGAAGATTCAATGACAACTACTTAATAACAGAGAAAAAAAATCAGAAATTAGGTTAATCATGTCAACAGAATTCCGAACCACTGTTACAACTCAGCTACTTGGAGATGGAGATAACATAACCAGGCTATAAAATGACAGCACTGATATTTAGTTGGCTCTAAATGCCATCATCCAAGGTGGTGTAACATTTTGAGTCTATTCAACAAGAATATTATGATTACCACAAATCCCAGCATATCTAAACACCATCATTTAAGGTGCAAAGGTTATGGCATTTGCATCTAATTCTGCAAAACTCACTGGAAGCCTTCTTGTCTCCAACTGTGCACACAGATCTCAGGATGAAAACAGCCATTCTCATGCCCCCTCAATGAAGGCAACCCTATTTCTCTCTCACTCTGAATTTCCCAAGGCCAACTTTCTCATCTCTTCACAATTTACTCCATCTGCTCCAGCAGCTCATGCAGCCACTACTCACAAACATCTCACAAACATTTATTCACAGATTTTACTTCTGTTGATTCTCACAAAATCAACAGAGAAGAAGGAAACAGGAATGTAACTGAAAATATGAATACTTTGAACTGTAAAATTAAAAAAAAAAGTTTGACTTACAGGATGATTCTGTGAAAGCAAATCACAGTTATTTAAAAATATTAATGTCATACCAGGAGTCAAAATCCCAAACACCACTGAAGTCCCACTACTCTAGGAAACATGCAGACATAGTCTACAAAGCAATACAGTAGTTGATACAAATCTGAAGCAATTGCAGAAAACATTTTGGTATCAACAAGACATGCTTGTTGAGCTTCCAGCAACTTCGAAAATGAGAATAATTTACTCCCCTATAACAGAATTCAGAAGCCAAAGTTTGAAACCCAGATTTGAAGATTTCTAATGAGGTCTGGCAAATGACATGCAGTACCATGACTTCTTAGATGTAATTCAACCCCCATAGAAAGTGAATTCATATTTGATGATAGCGATGGCTTATATTTGCTTTTTTGTAAAGGCTCTATCAGAATGTCCGTGATCTTCTGTAATAAATTAAAAGGAAAATGAGCAGACAATTACATAGTTTCTTACTGTACTTCAGAAATAACTACAACTGGCCATGTTATCCAATGACTGTAATGTATAACCCTTTCAAAAGTTAGAAGGAATGGAAATGGCTAATAGGATGAGAGAAAGTTTTGAACATTATTGTAAGTATACTGCTGCCAGCTAGTAATTTTGAAGATTCAATAGCCTGGTGACACTTCTGGAGTAACTGGTCAAACAAAGCTCAACTTGTGGTTTTTAAAGCAGCAGCGAAGCTTCAAAGCTCTGTTAGTTTTGAGGGAAGCAGGGCCTGCATTAGGACTAAGGAGACCCTTACTTAGGAGAGAATGACAGCCTTGAAGTAGTTTTCTGGGGTAAGGAAAGCCTTATTATCTGTGTCTGATCATTAGCTCATGGAACAGACACTTTGCTATATAAAGGGCAGGAAAGGGTCAGAGCCACAGAGCATGTCTAGTGATTATGTTGATAGCTATCATGCCAGCTGACAGCTGGGGGAATTGTGGGGTGCATTACACATGAAGCTGACTTTATGGCTGCAAAGATATCAGCTTTCTTCATAATTTGGAACTAACAGGGAGTTTCCTCTTAAGGCAGATGGATTTTTCCGACCATTTGAGAAAGATCTTGGTTGTTAATGCTAAGAACCTTTTACAAAGAGAGAGAATGCTAACAACTGTCTTAATTGCACTTCTGACCAGAATACCCACAGAGATCTAGACTACAGAGCTACTGTATCAGATAAAATCTTTCCCCAGACATTCTTTTGTCCTATGCAATCAGGATTTCTCAGATAAACATTCAGGATTCAGCTAGCAATTCTAATTCTACTTATGAAAAGACATGCTGAAAGATTTTGGTTTTGAAAAGCAAACATAAAATATCCCTGGTGCACAAGTTAATTCTGAAAGAAAAATCTCAATATATATTAATCCTTGCATGCGTATGAGGTTCATGGTAAAACCTCAGGGAGCTAAGTTCTCCACCTAAATCAAGAAGATATTGTGTTCTCCTTCAGTAACAGAACAAAGTAAAAACAGTTTCCACGTACTCTTCTTGTGTTTCTGTTAAAAGCTGTTGCCAGGACTAAGAAAGAAAAAGAAAAATTAAAAACGGAGAGAAAAAAGAACCGTAAAAATAAAATACTTTGGCACATTTACTTTTTAAGCCACTGAATCTAGTTCCCTGAGTACAAGAAACTAAAACACATTATCCATTTTTCCCTACTGGGTTGAAAAGCTTGCTGTTACCTAAATGACAGCATAATCAGAGTTTAACAACAATTGTAAGCACACTGCAGGAAATAAATCAATCCTGAACTCCACAGGCTGTAAATCAGGCTATTATAAAATTTACAGCCCAAACTGAGTGGAACATAGTGAGATTTTTTTGCCTCTGATCCTTGTCAGACTTTGCTATTTATTTTAGAAGGTATGATGGGTTTCCACTTTCTCAAATGGATAGGATCAAACTATCTTTAATTTGCTAATTATCCCATCAGGTTAAGTCAGTTAAGTCAGTTTAAGACTGGTCTGACATTGACAGTGGATGTAACCAACCTGTGTGCTCATAACCACAGCACTTACAATATTCAGAGTAATGAGAGCATCACCTTCTCACTGACAACTAATTATATCAGCTAAGTCCAACAACAAAGTTATGGTATTAGACACTGACCTGACTAGTCTCTTCAAATGAAACATCCAATAAAAAGTTCAAGATAGAAAGAAAATAGCATCTGTATATACATACTTATACACATGCATACATATGGGCATATATGTACTTGGTCAAACTTTTTGTCTACTTCTTCATCATCGCCCATTAAATCAGTCTAGTATCCACCTTTTTATTATATAAACAATTACACATATCTCACAAGACATGAAAACATCTCACTAGCATCAAACCACCAGTTCACATTGCATTACCTTTTATCTGTACAGCACAACCTTTAGAGGCTTCAGTTGGACAGATGAAATCCATTATGCCAAATAATTATGTATCATATAATTTATTTATTTAGTCTTGATTTTCTTTCTGGGCACTCCAGATTGCTTTATTTATTTAATTTTTTTGCAGTCAGGGTGGCTATCATCTTAGCTATCAATCAGCTGTAAGACACTATTCCTACTTCAAATACCACATATGGACAAGAAGCTTTCCTACCTTAGCAAGAGGAACATATGCATACACTCTGTATATACATTATCTACATCTTCACACACAGATACAGGCTTCTTAGTATCAACATGTAATTTCTTTCCAAGATCTCAGTTCCATAACAAAAACCAAAACTTTTTCACAATGTGACGTTTGAAATACCATGGTTACATGGACAAAGTCCACTGGTCCTTAGCAGAAAACACAGGTGACTTCTAAGCTTTACTCTGAATGTGCCAGGAGTTACCTGAAAACATATCAGAGGAGAAGAAACCAGGCCTGTTTGCTGACCTCTCCTCACTACAAAAGCAGCAAGCCTGACTGGGTGATGTATCAAACCCTTCTCCAATTTTTACTTCTGTGATAGCTGATAGGCTCACAAAAGAAGAGTCTTTGAGGAGGAGTTTCAATGGAGATGAGAAAATGCAATGCACAGTGATGAAATAAGAAGAATAAAGAAATTATTGAAAACAAAAGACATTTGGGAGATTGGCCAGATTTTGCCACTTCAAGGAACACTATCTCTTTTTGCCATTTGAACATCTACTTGGCAGCAGATAAACCAAAATATATCTTTTAATATTATTACTATCATAAAGATATTCACTAGTTGCAATCTCATTAAATACTTATTGACTGAAAACCATGTATAGGTTTATACATATAGAGAGTTAATAATTCTTGAGTTTTCCATTATCACAATGAATAAACTTTCAGAGCAATTCAGCAAAATAATAGATGGGAAATTTAAAATCCCATTGCAGGTAGTAATAGTGCTTTCCAATAATACTATTATAATTAAGATTCTGTTTTCATTGCTACTAAAGAGAAAGCAGGGTGAGGGTTTATACTTCCAGCAAATTAAAATTTTACAGAAGTTATGTTCAGCATCTCCATTCTTTCCTAATAAAAGCTGTGGTCAGGGAAAGTAGCCTGCTGCACAGGTTTTGCATATTTTACTATAAATCCAATAAACAAAATCATTTAAGTAATTATAACCTGAATGTACGTAAGTCTATGGGACCTGATGAGATGCATCCCAGAGTCTTGAGGGAATTGGCTAATGCAGCTGCCAAGTCACTCTCATGATATTCAAGTCATGGCAGCCAGGTGAAGTCCCAGTTGACCACAAAAAGGGAAACATTGTACCCATCTTTAGGAGGGGTAGACAGAAGGATCCCCTGGGAGCTACAGACCTGTCAAACTCGCCTCTGTGTCTGGGAAGATAATGGGACAGATCCTCCTAGGAGCTGTGCTGAGGCACGCACAGAACAGGGAGGTGATTCAGGACACCGAGCATGGGTGCACTAAGGGCAAGTTCTGTCTGGCCAACTCAGGGGTCTTCCACAAAAGAGTGAACACATCAATAGACATGGGAAGGGCTACGTGTGTCATTTATCTGGACTTCTGACATCCTGCTCTCTAAACTAGACAGAGAAGGAGTTGATGAGTGAACTGTTAGATGGGTAAGAAGATGGATTGACAATTGCATCAAGAGGGTAGTGGTCAATGGCTCCAAGTCCCAGTCGATATCAGTGATAAGTTGCATTGGCACCAGTGTTATTCAATATCTTCATTAATGATGAAGATGAAGGGATTGAGTGCATCCCAGCAAATTTGCAGATGACACCAAGCTGAGTGGTGCTGTTGACACACCTGAAGAACAGGATCCATCCAGAGGGAGACCTGGACAAGCTTGTGACAAAGGGTCCATGAGGTTTAATAAGGCCTGGTGCTGCAGCTGGGTCAGGGCAACCCCCAATACCAACAGGCTGGGGATGCACAGATCAAGAGCAGCCCTGCCCAGAAGAGCTTGGGGGTGCTGGTGGATGAGAGGCTGGACATGTCCCAGCAATGGTCACTCACAGCCCAGAAAGCCAAACCTGTCCTGGGCTGCATCCAGATCCTGTGGGCAGCAGGTGAGGGAGGGGATTCTGCCCCTCTGCTCTGCTCTAATGAGAGCCCACCTGTAACACTGCACCCAGCTCTGGGGTCCCCAGCACAGGATGGACATGGACCTGCTGGAGCCAGTCCAGAGGAGGGACACCAAGTTGATTAGAGGAATGGAGCATTTCTAATATGACGAAATGCTCAAATGAGAGAATTGGGTTTGTTCAGCCTATAGAAGAGAAGGTTTTGAGGTGACCAAATTGTAGCCTTCCAGTTCCTGAAGGAAGCCTACAAGAAAGATGTAGCAGCACTTTCTACAAGAGCATGTAGCAACAGGATATGGGGGAATGGATTGAAATAAAAAAGAGTAGGTTCAGATCAGGTATAAAATGGGAATTTTTTGCTCTGAGTTTGGTGAGGCACTGGAACAGGTTACCCAGGGAAGTTGTGGATGGCCTATCCCTGGAAGCATTTGAGGCCAGGCTGGATGGGGCTCTGAGCAACCTGGTCTAGTGGAAGGTGTTTCTGTGCATGGCAGGGGGCTTGGAACGAGATGATCACTAAGGTCCTTCTAACTCAAACCATTCTAGGATTGTCATTTTCCAGTACTGCAAAAACATTGAAAGGAGCCTGCCCTACAGTCTACATTTCTAGTACACACAGTAATTTCACCAGTGGATTCCCAACCAGCTAAATACAACATCCTTTTTCTCCCCTTTTCCAAAAAAAGAGTATTTCAACTCATAACACATTTCTCCTTATGACAGTGAGACTTCAGAGAACTTCATTTATTTTTAGATAATTCCCTTTTCCCCATACTTCTTTACCATGTACTTAGGATTCTCTCCATCACAGTCCTGCAAGAGCACAAGCAGTCTAAAGTAACAAACTGTTCAAATTAACCAACTAAACAACTCCTGAGGAGACCCCTCAAAACAATGATGTCTTATGTTGGGCTCAGGAATATGCAATCACTTTTTAATTTTGCCAAATTATGACAAACTTCTCACTCTATCCAAAACTTGCTCTCCTGTCACCAATTTAAAGCACTACCCCAACCCTGCTACGGCTATCTCTGCTGCTACTGATTGCACTCCTCCACACTGCAACAAAAAACAAGTACTTTCTCCTTGCCAGACCTCACAGAAGAAGAAACAAATAAAGAGCAGAGAAAGCAAAGGTTGATAAGAAAGGTGTTAACAAAGGACATAGCTGTCAAGGAGCTGTGCCAGAGACAAATCTATAAATTAGCATCACACCCAATGAGACTGTAGTGACAGTTCTAAAGCCCTAATGCCTGCTCTTTATCAGGTGAAGACAGATCTAAGTCTTTGACATTTTAAGGAAGTAGAATTAGTCTGATTTGGGTTACCAAATCAAGAAGCCAGAAAGAGCAAACCAACCAGCAGCTAGCTGACCTTTTCAGCAGCAGCCACATAGCATTAAGAGTGATAACAGCTTCACAGAACCCCAGTATTTCTACTTACTTAATACTTGAATTATGGGACTGTCGTAGAGAAGTACACTCTATCGTAAGAAACATTAAGGATTTTTCCAATAAATAAATGGGAAAATGAACCTAAAAATCAATGCATTAGGTCTAATCTTTAATTTAAATTCTCTTTCAAACATCAAGTACGTGAGAAGAGTCCCTGAATTCTAACAATCTACAATATAATTGTTTCAGTTCTAGTTTCCTGCATCTTTTCCTTTGCAGTTACCTAAAAAAAACTAAGCAAAAGTAAACTCAAGTTTTGAAAGACATTTCATGAATCCTCACTTCACTAAAAGGATAAAGAAAAGCAGCTGAGCAATTTTTTTAATCCACATTTTAAGATTAAATATTTATGGAAGAATGATAATTTTGCTCCTATGATACCACAGTCACAGTTCATGTGATTAAACAACAAATACCTTCTAGACTCATGCACTTTTAAACAATACATTGAAGCAGATCTGTATAAATAATCTAAATACATTAAGTTCTTTGAATGTCAGTCACAACATGAAATATTTGTCACAACTTTATTCTAACTCACCAAGTTAGAATAAAGAAGATCCAGATGATTAATTTTCAGTGTTTGCTTCCTACATTTCAGAGCTAATATAATTTGACAGTTTCTGCAAGTTTCTAGCTAGCCCAAACTCTTTCTAAAGCCTTCTAATGCATTCATTTTCTTTTTTAAGGTATATGAGATACCCATCAGGTAAAAATATCATGATCGTTGGGCTTAAAGGAGCAGAAGAAGATAACACAGTAAAAAAAGTTAAAATACTGAAAAAATTCCTTTTATGAGGTTTCTGGCACCACATGCAGAAAAATCTGGCTTTTGTGGGGCTAACCATCCAACCCCTACTATCGTTAGACTTCCTATGCTCTGTTCTAACTCTAAATCCTACTGGGTTCATGACCTTTTTCACAAACAAATATAAGTTTTACTAGTATTGGCATAAAATAATCCTGTTGAAAAGTTTAAAAATATTAAAGAAGAGTGCTTGCTCTGAACAGCTGAAGAACCAATGTTTAGTTTCTAGGAAAATAATTAATTCCTGAGTCTTAGAGTGTCTATGTAGGGGCTCTCTGGGTCTTCTCCAAGTCCTAGTGCTCAGGAGAGTGTGTGAGCTCTAAGACTTCTAAAAGCTTCCCACGACTTTGTTGAGGGTCAAACTCGTGTGCTGATGCCAATGTAGATTGTGAATCAGGAACCCTAAACTTGACAGAGTGGGGGCATTGTAACACTGCTTAGGAAGCAAGTTATATGTTTTTTGTTTTTTTTTTTTCAAATGGAACAGACTTATATTTCACAAATGATGCAACCTATGCTCTTTTCACAAATGATGCAAGTCACCTATTAAATTTCATGTGAGTGAAACTTTTACCTCAAATCACTGAAGGTTTACCAAAGTAAATTTTCAGTGATTTATTAGTAAATCACTGAAGTGGATTTATTAGTAAATACTACTCTTAGAGCTTAACTAAATGTCATTATTGGCCATAAATCAACTTTTGGCTGACTTCTGCTTCCAGGCTTCCATTCTCACAACAAGCTTTATCATGCAGTTTTAAACCAGACTACACAACTTTCAATCCTGGACAGACATTAAACTGTCATATTAACTGAAGGTTTATATGTTCTACAATATAGCCACTTCTTTCATTCCAGGGAGGTAGAAGTAAATATATTAAGTAAATATTGTCTGTTTGTGTCTTATTCATGCAGCAACTTATATTCTATGGTTCTGTTTTAAAAATCTGAAATATCATTGATCCTCTCATACAAGATTTATGTTATGCAATTTATATTTTTCTTATGTTTTGGCATAATTCAAACAATAAATAAACCCTTCTAAAAATGTGAAGCACAACCTCTCAAAAGTTTCACCTGTAATCATTATTCTTTGCTTCTCTTCAAGCAGCATATGGAGTAATTCTTCAAGAGACGGCAAAATGCATGATTCATATCTGCTTATTCCATTCCTAATTGTCATTTAAGAGTAACTAAAGTTTTACTCCAAAAATTACCTTAAAAGACAATTATACAGATAAATTATCATTAGTAATATAAATATTCTAATTAAGCGATCTTGTAAACTAAGATCTCCAAGCGACACTTGATGCACCACCACGTTGGAAGTGAAAAAGAGGTTCAGTGTCTCGCAAATTATAATCACAAAGTAAAGTAATTAAACACTCATTCCACATTTCAGTGACTGAGAATTCATTTATATTTAAAATATACAGGTATAAAAAAACAAATTAAGTAAAACTGAATAACCGTAAGAATACTCTGGTTTTTAGCTTGTGATTTCAAGACCTGGCTGTACAATACTTGGAGTTGCCACTACACACTCTTAATTTCCAAAACTATAATGCTCTTACATAATTGTCAGCAAAAATTGTCCCATTAAACTGGCTTTCTCTTTTTTGGTGGAGGAAATAACAAAAACTAAACTACTTTGGCCTGATGAGCACCTAGCCAACAAGCACTTTCTGTGCTCCAAGAACCAATATTGGTTGCATTCCATCAAAGAATAACACAGCCTCAGTGGGTTCCTCCAGGCCATTTTTTTCAAACCAATGCCACCAACTTATCTTGTCTGGCTTTCAGCCAACTTCTTAGCCAAATTCTGTATTTCCATTAGGCACTGACAAAGGAGACACATGCAGCTGGGTGCCATCACTGCAATGAAATCAGCAGTCCATGAACCAATACACAACATATTCAACAGATGGTTAAAATTTAAGTATTTCAAGCCTCCATTTAAAAAACCTCTTCTAACTTTTGCTATCAAACTGGAGAAGAAAGCCCCATCCTTTTGAAGTAACTTGAATGACCAGAGACAAGCATTGTGCATCCTACTATAAGCACAACTGAATGCCTACAAGAGCAGGACCAGTAGCAATTTCAGTCCTCACTACATATCTTGATTTTATTTAATATGCCAAACAATATCCAAGGCAATCATCAGCATTAAATTGCATATTACTCTTCTAAAGCTTTTTCTTCAGAGCAAGTCCTACAGAATTCTACAGATCAAGAAGCTAGCAAAAACCTCTAAGGGACAGTAGTAATGGCTCAATATTTGCTAACTTACCAGATAAGATTTCTACCATAGAAATATTTTTGTAACATGTGCTAAGTGAGAGATAGCAATGAGTCAAGATTCATCCGCTTAATTAATTAATTAATTCTACTGAAAAGCAGGTGGCAGAACTTCCCTGAATTAGACTGCAAACACGGTTGTATTGAACATAACTTCTGAAAAAGCCCCCATTTGGTTTTATCATTACCAGCATTGGAGAATACATTGATCATACTTCATAAATCATTCTGATAATTACAGTACATATCTCTTGAGTTTGAATTGTTCTATAATTATCATTCAATCTTGTTTGATTCTGAAAAGCTCCAAAAGCCTGTTCCTTTATCAATATACACAGTCTATAAAGCTATCTCTTAATTATCTTTTTAAGAATAGGCTAAGACACTTTATTTAAAACAGGTAAATTACACAAGCCCATATAAATCATTACAACATGATATTTATTGTGCTACTGTTCATTCTAACAACATTTGACTGATAGAGGTAAGCATTTCACATTCCACTTTCCCTCATGACCATTGTTACTGTATTCCAGACATATATTCCATAGTTTATCTATAACTGGTATCAATCAGAAATGCTAGTACTACAAAGACTATACTGTTTCTCTTCCAACCCTTCTTCCTCTTTAGCCCCTACGTCCAGAAAAACCCAACACTTGTACTTTTTCCAGTGCTACAAAATTGTTTTCCCAAAACTTGGTAAAAATTGAGAGCAACAATCCAGCTTGATCCACCCCCATTCTTCCATTTAGCTTAGATGTAAATGTGTGAACACAAAGGCCAGCAAATAAGCAAATTTGAGTTTGACCAGGTCTTGTCTGCTATCAAACAGCTACAATTATCTACCTTTAAAATTACCTAGTAAGCAGATTTCACAGTGCTTAGTTTATCATATGCCCCCACTGTCAATGTTTAGCAGACATTTATATTCCCTCAAGCTGGAGCAGTAGTTGTTCCTGAAACAACCTGCATCCATTCTCTGCATTATCACTACTTGTTATTCTGTATTCTGAAATCTTATGCAACTGGCCTCTTTGTATCAAAGTAAGAAATACAAAAATTGTCTTATGGAAAAAAAGGTACATACCCCCTCCCTAAAAAAAAAAAAAAAAAAGGATTATTTGTTTCAAATCACAGTTACACATCTTTTCTTGCTGTTATGTTTCTAATAAAATTACAGGGAAAGGTTAAAGCCCTGCAGGTTAGCCATTCTGATGTAGCGCAAATGCCACACTGAGCAGTGCGAGCATGAAGTGACCAAGTCATTAAGGAGAGGTGACCTGATCAACACCCTCAGACTGACAATTATAGGTGGGCTTTACTGTAACAAAAATAAATACACCTGCCTCATCAGACCTGATCTGGGCCCTCAACCAACAAATTCATTAACTCACACAGAGCAAGAAATACCTCATCCATAGATTTATCCATTCCCTGCACAACAAATTCAAGATCAGATTATGCCTGAAAAATGTAACTAATTAGCATTACACTTGTATAAAAATTCCAACTGCTTGATTCCTCAGGAAGTACTAAGTATTGAACACATTTTCTCCATAAAAGGGATTACAAATTCCAGGAACTGAATTCAGCTCAGTTGCATGTTTCTGAAGGTATACATTTGAAAAGAAAGCAAAGGTATAGCACAAGCAACCTTCCTTTTAACAGAAAATTTCTTGATGCAGAACTAAAAAGTACATAATTTATATGAATGTTTTGAAATAGGAATATTTTTTAAAACAGTATTAAAACCACAGGGATGACCTTCAACTTTGTTTCTTTCACCAAGAGCAAATTGAAATAAATTTATGCAGCTTAACTTCTAATTCCTTTCTTACGTTCTTACTTCAAAGCCAGATTTCCAGCAGAGATCCAACTGCTGGCTTAAAACAAACAAAAAAAAATTTCAATGCTTTTATCTTTGCTACTGTCTGCAAGGATCTCCTCCAAACCCCCAACTTTATGCATGTTTGAATCTTACATCCCATCCTGCATTCATTACCTCACCCCATTAACATTCCATGCAGAGAGCCCTTTGCTAGTTTTACGAGGCGAAACCACAGAACATCAGGTTAACAAAGCCCTGCCGAGAACATTCCCCTCAGTAAAACTGAAAACTGTTCATCGGGACTCTGCTGACATGGATTTGCAATGACTTATTAGCACTAGAGCACTGGAGGAAAATTAGAAAGGCTGGTAATAAGAATACAAGATTTAGCTCTATACTTATAAATAATACTGACTGCTTTCTTCATCATTATTTCATCATATTGCTTATTAAATGAAATTCAAAACAATTAATATACTATTTTATCTCAAAACTTGTTTGTTCTACTCAGTTGGCTATAAGGTGGTAAAAGGAAAAGGCTTTACAGCTTGTAGGACAGATGAACTGATGTTTTGTCAACTGTTTTGACTTAAAATTATTATTACACTGGCACCTGTTACATTTCACAATGTGGATGGCCCAAGTCTATGTACACTCTCATACTCCACACACATGAAGGGGCAGACTGGAGGGGCTTTGAGCAAACTGGTTTAGTGGAAGGTAGAACTTCATGATCTCCAATGTCCCTTCCAACCCAAACCATTCTATGAAACTACAATGTAGCAGTTGTCAAACTTATTTATGAATAGTATTAATTTGATTAATAAATTATTATTAATACACAGATTAAAATTAGTGAAAACACGTATATATACCCACAATAACACATAAGCCCTGCCTACAGGGCTTTCATTGAAGTCCTCTTTATTCAAAAGTTTCTTCCTGTCTTGCAAAGATGCAGGAGTTCTTTGTGTCTTTCAACAGGACCATAACAATGTTTGTATCCATTTTAGATGGAAAAAATGTGACAAAAATGTACGGATTTATAGCAATCAAATAAATTTCACTCCTCTAATAGGAGTTAAATTAATTAGCCAATGCTTTATCCAGCTTGCAAAAAGTGAAAAATTAGTTGCTACCTTAATTTTGGTTTTAAGAAAGGATGGAAAAAAATCAGAAAATTAGATGTTGAATAAAACTTACAATGGAAAAGAATGCTAAAGAAATAATGCCATATACTTAAAAGAAGGTTTGCACAAGATACAGTGTTTACTTTTAAATATTTTCTCTATCTACTAAAACAAGATTATAGGAATATAAGATTTTACTGACACACAATGGAGGGATTTTAACTCACATAACAGTTAATTACATCTCAGCAAACCCTAAGTTACCATCATTAGAATTGCTACAAAAGCACGTACATAAAAATGTTGATTTGGGGTGGTTAAGTTGACTTACAGTTTATCCAACAAATTTTAAAAATAACACAACAGGAAACCATCTTGAAATTACAGCTGCCATAGAAAATTTTAATTCAATGTCTGTTTTTATTAACAGAAAATATTTGCACACTCATATACATCATTTTACTGTGGATTTAAGGACAAAACCTGCCACTTGGAATGACTTCCAACTAAGATTTTCTACACTTTCCAAAGGCTATTTAAGCTTAGGGACACACCAATTCTAACGCTGAATTAGCTACTTTCATATTGTACCATTTCTCATGAATAGAAGCACAGTGAACATGGTTCAAGCAAGAATTATTTACCTGAGTGCTTCCAATTTAATTCTCATTGCAAATCCTACCAGTGACACCAAATATCCCCCATTCAAAAATCTTATTTTTATGTGGCACTACATAACTCTATAGTAACTCAAAATCTCTACTTAGTAGCAACACATTACTAAGCTGCTAATTTTGCTTTTGTCCTAAAATGACAAAAAAAATTGTTAAGGCCAGAATAAGAAATGCCATTTTTATAGGGACATTACTGATACAGTGGGAACTTAGAATAAGGACCATCTCCAGTAGGCAGCCAACTGCATTAAGAAATCACTCCCAAATATATCCAAGGTCTGCAATACAACTTGTTCGACCTCCAGTAAAAGGCCATCTCTTTCAGGCAACTGCTTGTTGTTGGTCCCTTGGGTGGTCCAAGACCTGGGTGGTCCAGTGAGTTCAGCTTGGACAGCTTATTTCAGTTTTTATTGTATTTAACTGTCTCACATCACATTTTATTCTTCTAGAGAAAGAACTCAAACTTTACTAAAACAAGAAACAGTCTCTTATTTAAATCTTGCTTCCTGAACATTAATATGAGTCTTATGGGAAAACTGCATCAGAAAACCAAACCAAACAAACAACAAGCTTTTATACTACATCATTCCAAAATGAGATGAAGGACCCTAAGGACTCAATCCTGAACACAACATCTGCACAGTAGTTTGAAACCTTTAAACATTAAGGCTACTATTCATGCTTTCACACCACAATTTCCAAGATATCCACCTGAGAGAACTGTTGAGTAGTATCATTTTTTTCTTGTAAGTGTGGGATGTAAGAAGGAAGAGAACGAGTCAGTGCAAGTGAGGTTGATGCTTCCACAGTTGCCTACATTGCTTCTGGCACCTGGCTGAGCTCTGCTTTGATTGTCACCCTGCACTTGACAGGCAATCTGCAGTCTGCTCCAGTGTGGACTTGTTTGAACAATGATGGCACCACAAAGCATTTCTGTTAAAACTGATTCTTAAGATTGCAGCTATCCAGAAAACAGAAATGGACCAGGCACCAAACCCTCACATTTATCCCACAAACAGAGAATGACAGCACTGAGCTGGATGCAGCTCCCAACAACACTGGTGCTTTTCAGTACTTCCCAATTGAGAATTGCTGCCCAATTACTTTTGCTTGGCCCTATTGTAAATTCAGTTTTATCCTTCATTTTTCCTGTCACACCAGCGATCACAATTCTTCTCTTTCCATTTTATTTGTTATTTATTTGACCCGAAGAAATAAAGATCATTTAATTTTCTTCATTATCAAAATTCATAAAACTTTTCAATAGACATTTCAATTGTTCCACACAATGATGTAAGCATTCATTGCAGTCTAAGCAGATTGAAAGAATATTCCAGAGAGAATAACATTAATTTTGCAGATTTAAGGCAGACACTGAAAAACACTAGAAATCCAGTAACTGAAAATAATGAACAATAAGTAACCAAAACAAAATCAAAATAACTCAAATAACAGATGCTCATTAAAAAAATCAAATAATTTTGATCAAATAATAAATTTCAATAGGAGGGGAGCAGTAAGCAACATTGTTACATTTTTTTCTGCAATCAAAAATATGATCTGAATTTTCAAATGTACTTCCCCCTCTTTTTTTAATATATCAAAAGGATTATTTACACAGTGCAGAAAACTTATTATTAATGAAGGTCAAAAAGTTATGAAAGATTCAAGAGACACACCAGCAAAGGCTTGAACTACTATTATTATCTCCCAAGCTGCCTTCAGGAGGATTTAGCAATAATGCTGCCGAACAAGTTTTTCATCAGTTTCAAATTGAGTCCATTTAACACCTCATATTATAAAAACCTTCTTTGTGCTTTTTATTTATTCTTATCTTATTATTATGTGCTAGATGCTACACCTTGCCTCAACTAATTACATTCTCTAGGAAGAGGAACTATTATTGGTCAATAGATGATTCTTGAGGGTAGTACTGGACTACAGGTTTAAAAATAACCACTGTCCTATTTTCTAACAAATACAATTCTCCACCTTTTGGAGGAAAAAATCTAAGTTCACAGATCTGAAATTTATACAATATACTTGCTTCATCAGAACTATTTTATATTTAAAATATTATTTCCATATTTTAAATGCTTAAAATTAATAAACATGCTTATTTAATAAACTAATTCCTTCCTATCAGCATTTACACTGGTAAATTATGCAGTATCCAGAAGTTACCACATCAGCCCAGCAAAGACAATGAGCAAGTCCAAGACAGACAATGGCTTGGGAGATTCTGTCTTTTCCTCTCCCAAGATCACACAGTCTGTAACAACTGAAGAGGGGAAAACAGCCCTAGAAAAAAGCCTGTATTTGTCTGATTTAAATGTATTTAAATAGTTTCAGCAGGCAAAAGCAATCTGTATTCTGAAAAGCAAAGAAGCACCAAACCAACAAAAATCCTTCCTTGATCCAAGGACAAGCTCCTAACACCTCCTGTGAAATCTCACTGCGGGACAGAAACAGCATCTGAAGCATCAAGGAAAATAAAACCAAAAAGACTTTAAATATACCCAGGTCCTAAGGAATAAACATATTTAAAAACCTTCAGTTGTAGAATTCTGCTGTGCTATTGACTTTCATATGGAAAATGTAAGAGCAGCCTATGTAAAACTGCTCAAATCATTCCGAAGTTAAACAAACAAGCACATGCCCAGAGGGGACAGAAGAAAGTAACTGCTCTCCCGATGATGAATAGCATTAACTTGCTCTGGCTTGCCAAGTCAGTGAGCGGTGTGAATTTAATGGCAATTAGCCCAGATCAAAGTTGAAGTACCATGAACAAAGTAGGTAAAACTGACAATATCAAAGAAGGGAAGCATATCATGTGTGAGTGAAGAAAAAAAAAAGACTTAGATTTATTTATAATGTTTGCAGCTGTTAATGAAAAAGGACAGATCTTTACAAAATGTTTGTTTTCAAAACAGTATTACTGATTAAGCAGATTTCCAGGAGACTGCTTTCATGGGCAAATTGGCCAAAAACCTGACAGCAAAGAAAAATATTCTGTAATAGCTTCTATTGTGGACAAACTGCACAGAATGGTACTTTCTCAAGAAATTAAACTGTGAGTCAAAGTCAAGCATTCTCCCTCCTACTTGGCAAACAATTGATCAGCCATTGAATACAACAAAAAAAGTTCACAGGTATCAGAAGAGGCAGAAAATGAGAGAATTCAGTACTGCACGTATTTTATGTGCAGTAGGCTTTATGAATTATTAGTAATAAGAAAAATATTCCTGTCTTTAATTCTGCATGTCTTAACTGAGTGACATAAAAAAAGTTATAAATTTAAAATGTGCATGAATGATCTGGAAAGAGCAGTTTTAGATTTTTATTTTAAATTTAAGGAGACCTCCACTTCCACATAATATTAGTAGGACGTAAATTCCTATTTCAAATATTAGACGTTTATAAGACCTACAGCATGCTCACTAATACCTAACTACTATCACTACAACATTCCAGTCTTAGCATAATACCTTCCAACTGAAAGTCTGAAAATATCCTTACAGCATCTCCCATAGCATTTCACACAGATGGTAACATATATTTTTGCAGATGAAATGATACACAGAGAAATTAAATAATTAGCCAAAAGCAGCAAGTTAATAGAAGAAATTGGAATTAACAGAAAATCACTTCTTTCTATTGTAATCACTATCCTACTGTTTTAATATAGGTCAAATAATAAACAACAAAATCAATTTGCAATCTGTGTGAATTAAGTGTATTGAAGCTAGGCACAGAAAAATGGTCACTATAAAAAAATAGCAATATATTTTTGACCATAAGCTGAAGGGTAAAGACCCAGCAGTACTTTAGCAATTAGTCAGTGATGTTTATGAGAGATTTCCCTGAGCAAGGACTAAGTTTCTCAAAAGATCAAAGATAATCGGTGTTACACTCTGTCCTAACCAGACCCAGATTCACACTTTCCATTACTTATTTACATTGATCTTATGACTATTTTTATAGATCCATCAGAATAAGTGTGCTTTTACTCTTTTACTAATATTTGTTTAATTAAGTTAATTAATTACAGGTTAACTGAAATGTCATACAAAAGACCTCACGCAGCTTTCAAAGTGTACTGGGAATCCTAATCCCTTTTTTTTTTCTTTTTACTAGCAGTAAGGATGAAGTCAATAAATTGTCAATTAATAACATACTTGCTTTGATGGCTCTTCAGTAATTTACTTTCATACCACTTCATAAATTTCTTAGGAAAACTTCTGGGATCACTGATACAGTACCTCTGCCATGGGAAAATTTCGTTTAAGTCTGCTCTACTGCCAATAAACCAATAAGACTTACTGGCTGATAATCCTCCCACACTACACTGTTTAGGTATATGCACTCAAGCAGCAAAAGTTTAATTTGTTCCACTAATGGCACAGAAAACTACTCAAACTTATTCACCATATAAATTTGAACTTCAGTCTGCTACTTTTTGTTATTACTAGGGGAGAAAATTCAAGGCATTGGATGCTTTGTAATTCAGACAATTTTTTCTTTTCCTTGATCCAAAGCATAACAATAATAATGGACACTATCAGCAACTAAATATTAAACTGCACTTAACAGAAGAAACATAGTAGAAAGCCTGAATATTATTTGCATTGGCACACTGATATGCAAGACACATTCTGCTGTTACAAGTAGGTGTAATATTATTTTGAAACTACTAAAAAGCAGAAATGCTAGCTGCCTTGGACATATTTCAAGTTGCCATACAATAGCTTTTGTTTAGAATTTCTAGTGGGATAACATACACTTTATTAGGCTGTAGCCTATTTGTTTAGAAGATCATTTATTTATAAAAGCACAGGAAGAATTTAGTAAAGAAGCCATACTATGCTAAAAATACTGATTTTCTCTAAAGTTGTGTTGATAGCATTGATACTGGTTAATAGAAACTGAAAGATGATAATTTGGAAGGCAAAGTTCATTTACAAGTGCTGCACATGTCAAAATAGTCATGACAGGACAAGGCCAGGTAGAGTTCCTAAAAGAAGTAAGAAAAAGTGATGAGATTGTAAGGTATTTTTATTACTATCCTATCTAATGCAGGAAAATTACTGGAAAGTAACAGAAAAAATTCACTACACATTTATACTAAAATACATATCTATATATACACAAATATAGATATATAGATATTTATATACATACACACATATACACACACACACGCTATATTTTCTGTCCCACATATATATTAATGAGAGTTTGTCTGCATTTCCCTAAAAAAAAAATCAATCATGTTGTCCTGGTACTGACAGCAAATAGGTAGAATTTGTCAAAAAACAACAAGTGTTTGGCTAGCATTCTTCCTGGGGTATGAAGAACCAACTGCAGATTTTCCAAAGGGATTGACTTATGGATAAAGGAATTAAAGAAATTGTCCTCCTGTTCTGCTAGTAATCCTCTGGGAAACAAGAGCATCTACAGCTAAAGAGATTCATATTTTCTCTTAAGTTGCAGCTCTACACGATATTCATAGGGCTATGTCACACAATGCACCATGGACTACACCATCAGTTTTCTAAGCACCCTCCCAAATCTCAACAATACTCAGATTATCTTATTCACAGACACAATGAGAATAAATATTTTGTTCTCTTCTTATAGTTACATACATGTATAGCTAAACATGAAAATGTTTAAGAAAATTATACCAGCTGTCTGGTAAGTATATATTCCCACTTTTCCCCACCCTAATTAAAAAATTGACCCTGGCTCTTCCAAATTCTTACTGTGGAATTCCAGTTTAGGAAATGAAGAGTAAGAAGAGGGCTTTGTCTCTTAAGAAAACAAAAAAAATTCTCTGAAAAAATGGAAATAAGTAGGACTTCAAGCTGGGTTAGTTTAATGTTTTTATTAGTTAATTGTTCTTTTAATTATTATTATTGTTATTAACTACACTGTTTCTATTTCTCTGAAGCAGCAATCATAGGTTTCTAATGTTCCAATACTGGTGAGAGCCACAGCCCTGTGAGGTGTGAAGCCCAACCAACCATCCACAGAGACTGGGTCACACACAGACAGAGACTTGTGGAACACACAAACAGCCGTCCTCCATGCTGGCTCCTATGTAAGAGCTGACAACAACTCTTAGCAAAGAATTAAGGAAAAGGAACATGCAGAGGTACCTCTATTACACAGAAGTGGAAGAACTTAGCCTCACATTGGTAAGCATTGCAGGAACTCAGATGTTGCTTTATTTCCCCAAAGCCAGGTCCAAAATGCTGCTGTTACTGAGTCTGAGTTGTACTGGTTTCCAATATAGCAGCATTGATTTGCAAGCGTTTCACTGTGGGGGGCCCTCACAGAAAATGAATGAAAAACATCTTGTTCCCTTAGCATTACGTCATGCTATTTGGTACAACTATACTTCTTAATTACCGATTTTTCTGCCCTTACGAACAAGTGTTCTGGAGTAACTTACTTCATGTCTCAAAATAGAGAAACCTTTCACAGGAGCTAGCTGAGCAGCTCCCATTTGAGAAGGGGTGAAAAACCATGGTAGTTAAATCCAAATAGAGCCAAGCTACAGTAAAGGGTACAAGGGTTGGCACATTCTTACTGCAAACATCCCTCCATCATCCTCTTGCAACAGCCCAACAGAGAACCTCAGTGGAAAACAGCAATGCAAACCCATCCCAAATGCTCCACTTCACGCAAGTGTGTAAGATAAGATATTGCTCCTCCTGGTTATACAGAGTCACAGAATTGTTAAGGCTGGAAAAGGCTTTAAAGGTCAGATTTCAACCATCAACCTGACACTGCCAAATCCACAACTAAACCATGTCCCTAAATACCACTTCTAGATGTCTTTTTAATGCTGTCAGGGACAGTGACACAACCACTTCCCCGGGCAGCCTATTCTAATGCCTGAACACCTTTCCAATGAATAAATTTTTCCTAATAACCAATTGAAATGTCCTCTAGCACAACTTGAAGCCATTTCCTCTTGTCTTATTGCTTGTCACTTGTGAGAAGAGATCAGCCCCCACCCAGCTACAAACTCCTTTCAGGCAGCTGTCAAGAAAATTTAAAGTCTCTCCTGAGCCTCCTCTTCTCCAGGCCTAACAACCCCAGCTGCTTCATCTGCTCCTACTATGACTTACCCTCTAGACCCTTCACCAGCTCCATTGCCCTTCTCTGGACTTGCTCCAGCACCTCAAAGTCCTTCCTGAATTAAGGGTCCCAGAACTGGACACAGCACTTGAGAGGTGGCCTCACCAGTGTCCAGTATGGGGGGACAATCACCACCCTGGTCCTGCTGCCCACACTATTCCTAACACAAGTCAGGATGCCACTGGCCTTCCTGGCAACATGGGCACACTCTGGCTGACATTCAGCCACTGATGACCAGCACGCCCAGGTCCTTTTTCACAGCGCCCCTTTCCAGCCACTCTGCCCAAGTCGGCAGCACTGCATGGTGGTGTTGTGACACAAGTGCAGGACCCACCATTTTGCCTTGTCTAACCTCATACTGTTGGTCCAAACCCATCAGTCCAGCCTATCCAGATGCCTCTGCAGACCTTCCCACTGTCCAGCAAATCAACACTTCCACCTAACTTGATGTCCTCTACAAACTGACTGAACGTGCACTCAATCCCCATGTCCACATCATGGATAAAGGTATGAAGCAGGACCTGCCCCAACACGAAGCCCTGGGGAACCCCATTATTGACTGGTTACCAAATGGATTTAGTTTTATTCACCACCACTCTCAGGGCCTGGCCAACCAGCCAGTTTCCTACCTAGTAAAGAATACACCCATTTACACTGTGAAAAAAGTTTCTCCAAAAGTGTGCTATGAAAAATTGTTTCAAAGGCTTTACTAACACACAAGTAGACAACACTCAGAACCTTTCTCTCACCCCTTAGGCAGGTCACCCTGTCAGTGAAGGAGGACAGGTTGGACAAGCAGGACCTGCCTCTCCTATCTCACACTGGCTGGACCTGATCCCTCTGTTGTCCTGCATGTGCCATATGATGATACACAAGATAATCCGCTGTATAACATTGCCCAGTACCATGGTCAGGCTGACAGGCCTGTAGTTCCCCAAATCTTCCTTCTGGCCCTTCTTATAGACGGGGGTCACTACTGCCAATTCCCAGTCACCTGGGACCTCCGCAGTGAGCCAGGACCACTGGTAAACGATTGAAGATGCCTCAGTGAGCTCCTCTGCTAGCTCCCCCAGCACCCCTGGATGGACTCCATCTAGCTCCACAGATTTGTGTATATCTAAATTGTATGGGAGGTCACTGACCATTTCCCCTTAGATTATGGGGCCTTCATTCTCCTCCCAACCCTGTCTTCCAGGTCAGGGGGCTAGGTACCCAAAGAACAACTGATCTTGTCATTAAAGACTGAGGCATTAAGGCATTAAGTACCCCAGCTTTTTCCTCATCTTTTGCCATCATGTTTCCCCCTGCATCCAATAAGGGATTTTGTTGCTGATGTATTTAGAAAAACATTTTTCATTAGTAGCCGGCAGTAGTCAGATTAAGTTCTAACTGGGCTTTGGCCCTTCTAATTCTCTCCCTTCATTACCTCACAGCATCCTTCCAGTGCTTGTGAGTTTTCCAACCATTCTTCCAAAGGTCAGGAGCTCCTCTTTTTTTCCTGATTTCCAGCCAAAGCTTTCTGTTCACCCATGTCAGACACTTCTCCATCAGCTCATCTTTCTCAGCTCATGGGTACAGCCTGCTATACCTATAAGATTTCCTTTTTAAATTATGTTCAGTCCTCCTGAATTCCTTTGTACCTCATGATTGCCTCCCAAGGTACTCTTTCAGTCAGTCTCCTAAGCAAGCCAAAGTATGCTCTTGGAAATCCAGTGCAGCAGATCTGCTGCTCCCCTATCTCCCTTACTTCTTCAAGAACCAAAAATTCTGTCATTTCATGATTACTGGGTCCAAGAGACCTTCAACCAGCACATCACCCACCAGCACATCCCTGCTCACAAACAACAGGTCCAGCCTGTGCCTTTCATAGTTCACTTGCTCATCAGCTGTGTCAAGAAGTTAACTTCCACACTCCAGGAATCTCCTAGGCTGTTTCTTCTCCAATGTTTTGCATTTCCAGAAGACATCTGATAAGCTGAAGTCCCCCATGAGAACAAGGACCAGCAATTGTGAGATTTCCCCCAGCCACTAACAGAATATTTTATCTACCTCTTTATTCTGCTTGGGAGGCGTTTAGCAAACTCCCACCAAAGCCTTGCTGTTCTTCACTCTGACTGTAAAATAAACACTCACCCTGCTGTCACCATCATTAAGCTCCAGACAACCAAAACACTCCCCAACATCCAGAGCTACTCCAACATTTTTCCTTCCTTGACTATCCTTTGTGAAGGGTTTATGGCAATCCACTGCAGCACCCAGTTGCCCAAGTCATTCCACCATGTTTCCATGATAGCAAATACATCCCTGTTTTCCTGCTGCACAAAGGCTTCCAGCTCCTCCTGCGTGATGCCCATGCTCAGTGCATTGGTGCAAATGCACTTCAGTTGGAATACTCATTACTGCCTTTTGGGGATGACAAGCCCTAATTCCTAAGCAACCATTCTCAGATGCTTCCTTGGTTTCTAAAAATTCAATAACCCTTGTGTCTTTGCTGCCACATGGATTTCCTCCCCCAAACTCCACTGAGGAAGCAGACCAAAGACCTTGCTACAACAGCATCCCTCAGACAGTGGCATAGTGCCCCCAGGTTATCTGTAGTAAGCCTGGGTTTATTTGCTTTCCTCCTTCAAATCTAGTTTAAAGCCCTTTAATAAGAGCTATACCAAATAACTCTACTAGGGCTGCCTTGGAAAAACTATGAGTGAAGACTTTTACCCATCCTATTTCTACCTTTAAGGTGGATTCTTCTCACCTCTCCTTTTTCCCAGCACCAGGAAGAAGGCATGATCGTTGAGCTGGGAGCCTAATTTGCTGCTATTTTGTAAAAAACAGTTCTCCTTCCACCATGATTTTGAGACAGTGATTTTTCCAGG
Source organism: Ammospiza nelsoni (assembly GCF_027579445.1). Taxonomy (NCBI): domain Eukaryota; kingdom Metazoa; phylum Chordata; class Aves; order Passeriformes; family Passerellidae; genus Ammospiza; species Ammospiza nelsoni. The sequence goes on from NC_080633.1 coordinate 130,976,504, forward strand.
AAACAAAGTACAAGTCACCTCAATACTACTTGTAACAGAAAGAAGGAAAAAACTCCTTCATCAGTTCCTGAGTGATCCTTAATTAAGCATCCTTGCTATGAGTTTATTATGAATATCCCTGGATATATACAACATGGACTTTATTGTCTGAATCCAAAGTGCAAGATGAAGTTCACACTGCCGTACAGATGTTCCAACATGCAAAACTGGATGTTCATGCTCCCACTGACTTCTTGTCATAGGAACTTCTACAATTCCTGCAGTAACTGAAGACTGTTTACTTCCATACTGGGTACTTGGGAAGTGTGAGGATACTAGAGAAACATCTGGCACTTCTAACGAAAAATCTGTTTCAAGTATAATGAGACGCACACCCTTTGGAATTGCGCAAGAATTTGAAGAAAAATTAAAGTTCAACAGTTAATTTCCTATATGTCTGTCTTTTCAAAGAAAACATGAAACCAAACTGTGAAGACAAAGAACCTGGCAATGCCATCATCTGCAAAAGACTGTGCAAACAGCAACATCTCACCAATGCAAAGAGACAGAAATCCTTTTAATATATGGCTTTTACCAGCTCTTATGCTCTTAGGTCCTTATTGACAACAAAGGTACCATTTTTGGAATTGCCACCCATACATGTGCTTTATTTTGATATTTTACACATCTTTGGGATTATTATTTCCTCATTACAAGCAATAAAAGGTAGTGAAAAATGTATGTATTTTAACAAAGCAAGTAAGATATTAAAAAAAAGTTGGAATAATCTCTGCAATAAAAGTGTGCAAAAAAGCAGACAAATATTCTAATTCTTCAGTTCAAATGGCTCTAGAAAATAAAAAGTTTTAAACTGAGGATATAATCACTATCATAATATTAAATTTGGTTAGCAATTAAATGATCACACCTCCCTTCAGACTAAAACTGTAGACAACAGCTAGTAGCTGACATCTCACTTCAACATTTTACAGCTGCTTTAAAGACATTTGGATGCATGCATGCATCTTATTTTCCCAGGATTTCAAAGTCCACATCCAGGCTGCTGCTCAGCCATTATAAATGAGTAATTCAAGTAGGGCATGACTGCTTCTTGTATTAACTTGATAAAGATGTTTCAGTTGAAGTGCATCAACAGTTGTGTTAAGTCATCCCTTTCACAGGATTATACTTTGCTTATGTTACCAGTGAAGAAAAAAACCAAGTATTGTTGGCTTCAAATTATCATAAAAGTTTTTACCCTAAACATATTAGTATTATGATTATTATATTTTATTATTCCTTCTTTGAAAAATATAAATATATCTTAACTATTTAATTTTGCAATTAAAAAGAATTTAATCAACTGATTGCAACTTGCATTAAAGTTTCATTTTACTTGTTTAGACCACAACTGCTTAAAGGACTGATATACACACTTGAAATTAGACATCTGGTTTCAGAAAATTACATTCTATCTGTAAGATTTTCCAAAAGTTGGTTTTAAAACATATTTTTAACATAATAGGTTAATGTTAAACTTATCACTGAATAATGAATTTATTATGAAATATGTATGAAAGAAGTGTTTTGCAATAATTTTACTATCTGAAAAATATTATTCCAGGACATGGGCTAATACATCTTGCAAATACTATAAAGATGGTTTGAACATATTTCATTTTCTTGTACAAATCTTCACGTAACAACCTGAAAGACTTGCTCAACACTGAATTCCTGTTCTCTTATTACAGCAGGG